>NC_056667.1:120317343-122764843 GCF_018350195.1 Panthera tigris
TTAGGAAATAGCTTCAACATCTCAGTAATCACAATGAAATAATATCTAAAAATTAATGATTTAAGTGCTTAGTCTCAGATGGGGCTTTAAAAATGTGATCTTGTTTCCTATTTAAAGGAGTTAAACCTAAAAAATGACTCATAAATATTGGTAGTAAAGAAGGAAAAAAGTGTATAAGAGATTCATGTAAACACACACACACACACACACACACACAGACACACACACACACACACACAAGCAGGTATGTTAGTATCATTGGTAGAGCAGAGGGAACATCAGTTAAATACATTTAAGAGGACAAGGACAAAGAGGGGCATTTATACTTAATAAGATCTATAATCCTTCAAAAGATCCATTCATTCATTCAATCTCTCATATTGAGAACTTATGTTGTATCAGGCATATTTTGGCTTCTAGAAAGAAAGGAGGTAACAGATCCAATTCCACAGAATTGTGAAATAAGGAATGGAGTTTCTTTAAACTGAGATGGCAAAGACTATAAGAAGAAAGGATGTAGCAGTGACATGTTAGAGTCTGAAAGCTCAGCTTGGGGCATGTTTCTTTTGAGTTGCCTGGTAGAAGACCAGGTACTGATGTCAAGTAGAAAGTGGATTTTATAAGTCTTTGGGTCAGGATGAAATCCACTTTAGAGATACACATATTAACGTCTTTACAGTAGAAACTGCACTTAACAAAATGTGATTGAATGATATTTGTAAGTGTGTATATATATAAAAAAAAAACAAAATGAAACAAACAAACAAACAACAAAAAAAAATCACAAGAAATCCAAGGACAAGACAGTGCTGGTTAACTGAGCCCAGGAAATGAGAAAACTGAATATGAATGGTCAGAATATACAAGGAAATCCAGGAGAGTCTGGAATACAAGTTAAAAATGTGTTCTAGGGTGGAGAGGAAAGTGCTACAGATAGATTAAGCAAGATGAAGAATAAAAGGTGACTGGTGTATTTAGTAAATAAGAATTCACTCTTGTTCTTGAAGAAGCAATTTGAGTACAGTGACAGGAGCAATAGGTCTGAGTAGAATGGGCTCAAAGAACAATATGAAGAGAAGAATTAGAATCAATGAGTTTAGATGAGTATTCCAAGGAGTTTTGTTGTAAAGGGGGAAAAAAGATGCTTTGTATATAAAGAGGAGAAACATGATATGGATATTTGGTTACTTTTGTTGCTTTAAGATTGGACAAAAGCAGCAGTTTTGAATACAAAGATCACACGCATGCCTAAAAATGAAAGAAAGGCAAAACTTGATGGAGTGATACACTTCAGGAACCTAGTGGGAGTAGGATCCACTGCACAACCGAAGGTGTTGCCTTTGGGTGGAAGTGTGGACCATCTATGTGTTGTGAACCAGAAAGTTTTAGATCACCACAAATATGATTACGTGGGTTGAAATAATGCATTCTGTGGAAGGTCCCTTTTAACTGCTACAATGTCTTCAGTAGAACAGGATGCGAGATCTTCAGCTAAGGTGTAGTTGCTGGAGATCTGACAAGAGTGGGTAAAATCTCAGATGATCATCTAGAAGGATGGCAAGAGTGAACAGAGAATGGACAAATATAACACAGCTGCTGAGCAGCAGCAGAGGTACACAAAAGCCAGTAAATATTTGGGGCACCTGGGTGACTCAGTCGGTTAAGCATCTGACTCTTGGTTTCAGTTCAGGTCATGATCTCCTGGTTTGTGGGTTAGAGCCCCACAGATGGCTCTGCACTGACAGCATAGAGCCTGCTTGGGATTCTCTCTCCTTCTCTCTCTGCCCCTCCCCTGCCCATGCATGCACATGTACACACATGCGCTTTCTCTCTGTGTTTTTTCTCTCTCTCTCTCTCCCAAAATAAATAAATAAAACTTAAAATAAGGAAATGCTTTAAAGTGATTTGGGTGATTGAATCAATTGTTTCTGCTGAAGAAATGAAATCTATTTTTTCTTAAATTTATTTATTTTGAGATCAAGAGAGAGCAGGAGTGTGGGAGGGACAGAGAGAGGGAGGGAGGGAGAGAGAATCCCAAGCAGGCTCTGCGCTCTCAGTGCAGAGCCTGATGTGGGGCTCTCACCCACAAACCAGGAGATCATGACCTGAGTTGAGGTCAGACACTTAACAGACTGAGCCACCCAGGTGCCCCCGAAGAAACTAAATCTTAGAGTTTAAAGTAATAACAATTTGCTCCATGTGTTTCTAACAGTACTCCAGCTGTCACTCCCTGGTTCTCACTGTAATGGCAGAAAATTTGCATTAATTCAAGAAAAAGCATAAAAGGCTAATAAACATATTGTAAGTTTACTCTCAATAGTAATGCAGTGAAACACAAATTCACATAGGGAAAGGATAATGTTCTTTGTAACATATAAACCTGACAGTAATGAGGTAGAAAAATATATACTTTCATTTACCTTTGGAGAAAGAATACATTGGTGTTCCCTTTCTGGAGGGAGTTTCAAAAATATATATCAGTATTTAAATCCCCCAATAAATCTTTTTCTTATGTCTATATATATCCTCGTTTCTATTTTTCTATTAAATTTTAGAATAAACATATATTTAGGCATCAAATTTATTTAATTAAAATTTAAAAATTTTAAGTGAATAAAATAAGTTCTAAAAGTCTATCGAGAAATTGATCAAGGGAGGAGTAGGAGCAAGATATTTATTTGATATACATTAATTTATCTTCTATAATACACAGCATATAGAATCACATTTGACTCTTGATTTCAGTTCAGGTCATGATCCTAGGGTCATGGGACTGAATCCTATGTTGGGCTCCATACTCAGCATGGAGTCTGCTTGAGATTCTGTCTCCCTCTCCCTCTCCCTCTCCCTCTCCCTCTCCCTCTCCCTCTCCCTCTCCCTCTCCCTCTCCCCCTGCCCCCTCCCCCTGCCCCTCTCTCCTGCTTGTACTCTCTCTCTCTCTAGCATAAAAACAAAAACAAAAACAAAAAAGAAACAAAAAACAAAACAAAACAAAAACATTAAGAAATGACACTTTCTGGTGGTAAGCAGAAATAACTTTCTCTGTCTTACCAATGGAAGATAAAAATTGAGCTATAGAAGCACCAACAATTTTCACCAATATTTCTCCAAATATTTACACTTAAGTTATTAACAGGACATAAAATAGAACACATTTTCCCCAAGTTCTTGCCTAGCAAACTTTATACCACCTGACAATTAGGGTGTTTTTCTATATGGAAAAGTTATGCATAGATTCCATATTCATGGCTTTATTACTTTAAAATATTATCCTAACCTCTAGATAAGGAAAAAAAAACGAAAAACAAACAAACAAAAACCCAAACTGGTTTTGTTTCTATAGGAAATTCTGCAATAAATGATAAATTCTACAATAATCCAAGCTTAGAGTTTCCAAGATACGTGACAAGTTTCCCTAGGATAGCATGGTGAACTCAGAGGGATGCTAAAGGATGCTAAAATGTTAAATTTGCATGGAAAGCATAGTGATACTAGTCATTTGACAGCACCCACTAAACTACTAATTTTAAATAATGAAGGGTTTATATTAGATAGTGTTGCATACACTTCAATTATGTCATAGTTTTCAAAGCCAAGTTTTGTTGGTGACTGTGATAATAAGCAAGTACTGCATGAGAAATTAACCAGAAACAGGAAATGGGGGTGACTTTAGCTAATCTGATTCTGAGGCTTGAGAGGTTGTGCAGTGATAAACACGCACATATATGCCTTTAGTTAGCTAATAGTATTTATTTAATTGTGGTTAATGTCTTCTATTTTATTTGTATTATTTTTTTCAAAAGCCTGCTAATTTCTTAGGGCATAAATACTTATTAAGTTGTTTGGCCTAAGTGCTCTTAGTATTTCTTTTGGCCTAGGGACCCTATGAAAAATTACTGAGATACTAAAGTTACCTTGAACGGAGGAAGTTTGGAAACCTCTAAAGTATTAAAATTATACCTGAGAGAGCCAAATTACTAAGGTTCCAGACACAAAATTTCTAAGTACAGGTCTTACATTACTCTCCTAACTCTAAATTTATCCTTCATCTATTCCAGATTACCAAGTAACATTTCACTCTTTTACTATATTTTGTTATTGGGGGAGGGGGGTAATTTACAGTCTCCTCTTTCATGAATGTGTACTAGAGGGAATGTTCCAGGACTTATCATTGAATGTAAATAGGGAGAACTAATGCTTTGTTCCCTTCATTTATGAAGATTATCATCATCTTAATCACTTGTGACTCATATGGCAGGGAAAATATGCTAACGTGCATCATCTAGCAGAAAGCAGGTGTTAAGCATTGTACTGTGAAATTATACTAGTTGATGATACCATGGGCCCAAGCATGGATACAGAACAGAGACAGGAAGAGCATGGGGAAACCACATCGTATTGTAACACAGAGTTCTAGCCTAGGAATGAGAGCATGATTTCTACCACCATCTAGCTATGTTAGCATGGACAACCCATTCAGTCTTCAGGGTTTCAGTTTTGTTTTCACATGGAAAATGTTTCACATATTTATCAATCTAACAGCAATTTATCGGTATACAGAATATTTTGAGAAAGGTAAGAATGAAGATGAACAATATATAGTCTCTGTTGCTACAGAATCTATTAGGTCAAATTAGCACATACAGTTACTTTTTATTTTAGAGACACTTAAGATTGCAGAAAAAAATCTAAACTCTTTGGCTTTGTAAGTCTATCATGGCCTTTTGTTAATAGGCCATTATTAATTTTTGTGATTTTCGTCTTCTACCACAAACTATGCCAAATTTTTATCAATTGATATTAATGTTTTATGTGGTTTCACTTTTCCATGCCTTGACTTTAATTATTGATTTCTTAATATATTCATGAATGAAGAAAACCACACATAAAATCCAATAATACCTAGTGGAATGTATCGGAATGTACATGAGAGAATCAAAGTATGCTTTGGAAATGCAGAAAAATAAGAGAGTAATTTCTATTAGAAATAATTCTTAGAGGAAAAAAAACAGTATCTCAAAGAAACCACAAAGCATGGGGAAAAGGTAGCACAGGAGATATTATGTGAAGGGACTGCAAGGAGAGGAACAACTACAAGCACAAATCCCTGCAAATGGAAGAACTCAAGCATGTTCCTGCTTGCAAGGGTTTGGTATTGGAATCTATCTCCCAGATTTGTCTTTCTTCTCCAATCTAGTTATCATCTCTTCACTTCTTCAAAACTCCGAATATTTCCTGGACACGAACAAGGTAGTCTTTAGCATACAGAGATTCCTCTCTTCTGAGAATTCCCCACCATGGCCAGCGTTTTCCTCCTGAAGACTGTTCCCATCATCATCACCTTGCTATAGATGAATACTGCCACTATTACCAAATGGGGTTGGTAGTAATGATAACATGCTGGATACCTTCCATTTCCTAGACCATTCTTTGTCTTTCTCCAGTTTGCTGTCTGACAATAAAAAGTAGCTAATGGGAAACTACAGCGAATGAGAGTTTTTATTTACCTAGCTTTCTTACTGGGTTGTATCATTTGGGCTTCACCCTCCATGGAAAATCATGGCTCCTATTAAAAAGCTTCACTATAAAACTTTGTAGGATCTTCTTCCTTTCATCCCTTCAAGTAGATGGGTGGCAATCCTTCTGCTCTTATCAGTTTTAAATTTTTATACTTTGTTTTATGATAGAAAATGTACTGTTGAATTACTGATAGAAAATGAGGAGTCTTTCAATCTTAGCTCTGATAGGTAAAGACTTTAGAAGTTGTTACTACCATTTTTCTAAGAAAACAGCAGACAAATTTGAAACGTAAGGAGCTTTCCTGGATCAATCAGAGAACTGAATTTGCAGAGCAAACTTCCACTCTGAAATCTAGAGAGAGATAGGTGAATCCAGTCATACCCAAGATCTGCTTAACTGGAACAGGAGCTGCTAGAGAGAAAAACTTGTAAAAAACTTTGTAATTTTGAATGACTGCTGGAGGTCGAGAGTGGTCTAGTGGGAGTGAGAAACTCCAGAGGTGCTATCTTATGGGCCCCTATACTTTGTTGGTCCTCATCCATGGATCCTACCGGGTTTTTATGATGCACATGGTAGAAAGATACCTTCTTGGCTCTGGCTGAGGGAGAGCCAGAACTTTTAAAATGCCCAGAGCATTCTCCATAACAAAGCCTTTATGAGAGTCTTCTCCTAGGTGAGAAAGAATCACCCCCACCTCCCTGTACCCATCCCTGCCAGTCCCTGTAGCTTTCCTTTCTAATTAAGGGAGTGGAGGAAGCTATATCACTGGTGGAGGTCACAGTCCTGATACAGACCTGAAAAACTAAGAGTTCATTAAGAGTAGAGAACACTCAGCCTGACATGCGCGTGCATGCATACACATTACCTCCAAACCAACATGACTCCAGTATAACACTACTTTATAGCCAAAAGAGCTGCAAGACACAGACTATCTGAGGAGGCATTCTTAGAAATCCCAAAGTCAATGGCAGACATAAAAACCAAGATATCAGAAGAATTTGAAACTTCTGGCACCTATAACTACGTAAAATATTAAACGCAGCCCAATATTTACCCAGATTAATGTAGCTTCACCCTAAAGCCTGTTTATCTCAGTTCCTATTGCTCCATACAAGATGTCTGACTTACAACAAAAAATTACAAAGCATGCCAAATAATAATAATTTAAAAAAGGGAAAAAAAACTACTATGGAATGAAAGATAAAGTCAACATCAGAACTACACTCAGATATGATTCTGATTTTTAAATTATGAGACAGAAAATTTTAAATAACTATGACTAACCCATTGATAACTCTAAAGGAAAAAAAGTAGACAACTTTCAAAAATATAAGCATACATTTAGAAATTATAAAGAATCAAAATGTTAGGGAAAAATGTGAAACATAACTGAAGAATGCCTTTGAGGGCTCACCAGTATATTGGCTCCACTGGAAACAAGTATGAGATATCTTAAAGATAGTTCAATAGACAGAAACTTCCCAAGAACTGTGAGAGAATTTCAAAAGGTGCAATATACACATAATTAAAATATGAGGAGGGAAGAAGAAAGAATCAAGCAGTGGCAATACTTGAAGGAATAATGAATGGCCAAGAGCTTTCCAAAATTAATTACAGACACTAACCACAGGACTAGTATTCTCAGAAAACAAGAAACAGTATAAATACAAAACAAAACAAAACAAAACAAAAACCTGGACTTCTATATTTAGCAAAATTATCCTTCAAAAGTGAAGGAAACACAGTCATTATCTGATGTGAGCGCATGTGTGTGCATCCCACATACACACACCCACACACCGGAAGGATTAATCAACACCAGAACTTCCTTGCAAGAAATGTTAACAAGTAATGCTTTAGGCAGAAAAAAAAAAAAAAAAGATATAGAACAGGAACTGAGATCTGCATTAAAAAAAAAAAAAGAGGGTTCCTGGGTGACTCAGTGGGTTAAGCGTCCTACTTCAGCTCAGGTCATGATCTCACAGTCAGTGAGTTCGAGTCCCACATCAGGCTCTGTGCTGACACAGCTCAGAGCCTGGAGCCTGCTTCAGATTCTATTTCTCCCTTTCTCTCTGCTCCTCCCCCACTCACACTGTCTCTCTCTGTCTCTCAAAGATGAATAATTGTTAATTTTTTTTTAAAAAAGAAAGAAAAGTGTCAGAGAAAAAATAAAGGCCAAATAAAATATTTTAGTTTTCTTATTCTTAATGGACTTAAAAGATAACCGTATAAAGTAGTAACAGTATTGATGTATTGCTGGGTGATTACAGCATGTGAATAAGTAGAACGAATAACAGCAAAGGTCATAAGGAAGGAGGATTTGGGACAATGTGCTATGAAGTACCCACACCACAAGTGAAGCAGCATGGTGTTATTTGAAGATGGATTTAGATGAGTTAAAAATGTGTGTTGGAAACTCTAGGGCAACCAGTAAAACAAGTTTAAAAAATATATAGTTGATATGCTAGGAAAGGAAATAAAGTGACGCCATATAAAATGATCAATTATAACCAGACAAAGCATAAAAAGATGGGAGTGTAAGGAGAAGGAGAAACAAAGAACTGATGCAATAAACAGGTATGAACATGGTAGATACTAATCTAATTATATAGTTAACTACAAGGCCCACACAAGGAGAAATAGATAATCTAAATAGTCCTATATTTTTGAATCAATAACTAATAACATTTCAAAACAAAATCACCAAGCCAGATGATTCCACTGGTATATTATGCAAAGTACTTAGGACAGAAGTGACATCAATGTTCTGCAATATACCAGTACACAGAAGCAAGGGGAGTACTTTCTAACTCATTCCATGTGGCCAGCATTACCTTGTTGTCAGAACCATACAAGAACATTACAAGGTTATAAAATTATAGGCCAATATCTGTCATGAACAGAGCTGCAAACATCCTCAACAAAATATTAGCAAATTGACAGCCTAAGAATAATTCAAAGCATGCAAGCCTGGTTCAACATTTGAAAATCAATTAATCAATTAATTAATCAATTAAGGCTAAAGAAAAAAAGTGATCATATCAATTGAGGAAGGAAATACATCTGAAAAAATCCAACTTCCATTCATGATAAAAAAAAAAAAAACACTCACAAAACTACAAGTAAAGGGGCAACTTTCTCAACTTGATAATGAACATCTACAGAAATCCTACAGGCAACATCATTTTTAATGGGTAAAAACTGAATGGTTTCCCCTGAGATTTGAGGAAGAGTGTTGTCTCTCAGCACCCCTATTCAACACTGTACTGGAAATCCTAGATAATTCAATAAAACTAGAAAAGGAATTATAAGTTATTCGCATTAGGAAAGAAAATATAAAGCTGTTGTTATTCACAGGTAACATGTTTGCCTATGTCGAAAATCCCAATGAATCAAAAAACAAAACAAAACTCTTTAAACCAAGAGTGATTATAGTCAGATCATACAATACAAGGTTAATACAGAAAAGATGAGCACAAGGTGTTGTATAGAAGTGTTAAATCACTAAATTGTACATCTGAAACTAATATTACACTGTATGTTAACTAACTGGAATTTAAATAAAAACTTTTTTTAAAAAGTCAATTGCTTCCCTATATACCAGCAATGAACAACTGAAATTTGAAAAAAAAATCTTTAAAAAATAATAAAGTGTAATGAAATGCTTAGACATAAGTCTAACAAAATGTGTATATAATCTATATTTGGACAATTAAAAAAATAGATGAAGATCTTAAGAAATGAAGAAAATATACAAAAAATTTTTTATTCCCCTCAAACTGACATACAGGTTTAGCACAATTCCTATCAAAACCTTAGTAAGATTTTTTTTAAGTTTATTTATTTATTTTGAGAGAGACAGAGAGAGAGAGAGAGAGAGAGAATGCATGTGCACGAGTCGAGGGGGGCACGCAGAGGGCAGAAAGAGAGGAGAGAGAGAATCCCAAGGAGGTTCCACTCTGTCAGCCCGGAGCCCCACGTGGGGCTTGATCCCATGAACCATGAGATTGTGACCTGAGCTGAAATCAAGAGTTGGGTACTCAACCAACTGAGCACCCCCAGATCTCAGGAAGATTTTTCTAGTTATAAACATAATTATTCTAAGATTTATATGGAAAGGCAAAGGAACTAAAACAACTAAAACAATGTGTAAAAAGAATAAAGCAGGAGAAATTAGTCCAACCTATTTCAAGACTTATGAAGAAAAAGCTAAAGTAATCAAGAGTGCACAGAATCAGTGGAGAGATAGACACATAGATTGTTGGAATGGAGATCTTCACATTTTCTGCTCATTCAGAAACATGTATAACCACATAATCCCCTTCCCCCACCAGGCTTCCTTGTCAGAATTTTCTAATTGTGTTCAAGTATCTGACCATCGAGTGAGATCATTTCTCACAGCCCTCGATGTCATATAGAACCATCTGGAAACCAGGCCTAAGTTTTTTCATCTTCAGTCAACTGATTGCAGATATTAGCTACATCTAAACACACCTTCACAGACAGACCTGCAATGGTGTTTGATTAAATACCGGGTATTAACAGCCCAACCACGTGGACACATAACACTAACCATCACACCATGTGAGAAAATACTTAAAGGCATGTGAGGGATTCTATAAAAAACTATCGATGAGAGGAGAGGTTTGAAAAAGAAAGGGAGGTTAATGAAGCTGGAAACAATTTGACCCTTTTTTTACTTTAAGACTTAATTTCTGGCTAGGGCTAAAGCTTCCTCTTCTTCTTCAGATCTGAAGCAACTCAGACCTCTGCCATTGATAGTGCCTTTCCATTGCTGTAGGTTTATTCCACATCCACACCATGGACTACAATAATACAACTTGTATTATCATCTCATTTTCGGCAGAGGTGTAATTACAGCAAAGTCACACAGGTGGTTGGTGGCAGCGGTGGGATGCAAACCCAGTCTGGCTCTGGTGTCTGGTTTCTTAACCATAAGCAATCTTGCCTCTCAGAACAAAAGAACACATATGAGTTTTCAATACTCAGGCTGCCAGCCTCTACTTTTAAGTGCTTTGTCCGCCTCCCCCTTTCTAGCTCTACTAGCTCAGTTTCCATTTTCTTGGCAAGTCTACGCCGTTGGTGTTCACAGCAGAGAGGTGTGTTGCAGTCTCCGACCTCCGTGAAGGATAACTGTATCATCAGTGGGCAGTATCTTTCATGAATGAGAGAGAGAAAACAGAATTACGAAATGCAAAACAAGTTTAATTCCTGTTCTAAATCCTAACATTTGATACACCAACTGACTACTTAGCAATCGGTTTCCGACCTCAGCTTCATTTTCAAGCTTATGAGTACTTTCATTTGTTCACCCTCTCCTCCTGGGTTTCCACCCCACAGCCTTCTGAGGAAGGTTGCTTCACAACTTTCTTTGTCCTGTGTTCAGCCTCTAGTTTGAAAAACAAGCAAACCAACAGACAACACAACAATAACAAAAAAAAAAACCCTTGAACCTGTGCTCCACCATTAACACTCCTGACCCACTGTTGCCCAGTCTTTAGTCCTCGCTTGTCAACTGTGGGTGTACAAACCCGACAGAGAAGCGGGTTCAGTATGAGTAACGGAGGGCTCTAAATAGAGTCCTTTTCCTTGCAGGCCGTGCAGAGTAATTAAATGTTTCTCCGCAAAGAGGTGCTATGGCTTCTTTCTGTTCTTTAATGGATGCGTTTATCCAACATATACCAAAATGAAAGACCTGGTCATTGGAATCCTTAACTAACTTTTAATTATTATTTCCATTACATTTTATTTTAGGCCATTTGGGTACAAGCAGTTCTCCTAGGTAACCCGATCCATTGCTGATGAAAGCGAAGCAGGAGTGTGCTCTACAGTGGTTACTAGAGAGGAAAAGAATTCTAGGTAAATGCACTATGCATTACAAGTGAGGCGATGGAGCTGTTGAGAAATTAAAATTACTCAAAAACATCTTTACAAGGAAAATCTCTAGAGAGTTTCTTTCCTCTTATTGCCTTTGTGTTCGACCCTTTGAAAACTTTTTTTTTTTTTTTTTTTTTTAATTTTCACATTGGCATGGCTTCCTGGCAGGAAACATAATGGCAGGGGGAAGGAGGATAGAGAAGAGGTACCTTGGTTAAAAATGGAAACTTCTAAATGATTTTTAAAAAAATGACTAGCCTGATATTCAAAGACAGAACTTTAAAGCTGTGTTTATTGCTTCAGCTCTGAAGTGAGAAGTTATTTTTTCATTCTGAATTGACTTAAGGCCAATGAGATTGAATTCTTTAATTTCCCGTTTCAGCATTAAATGTGAAATTGTGCATACATGTACTCTAATTAAAATCAGTAACATTTGTTTTACAGAACAACTTTCCAGAGAATAACTTTATGGGCTACTGTGATTAGCCTTTACTTCAAATGTAAAATTAAATTGTATAGTTTTTCTTCATTGTTTTTCTGCTGGAGGAAAACATAATGGCATTCGCCATTTTTATGCAGCGACTGTTAACATTTCAATAAGCACACTCGCTAAAAATGTGAAATAATATACATTTTTCTAAGCTATATTTAACAATTTGTTGCAGGAGTATTAACACACCACTCCGTTCCAAACTACTGTACGTGATAGCAAAGGGAGCTGGAGAGAAGGTCCCACAGAACATCCTTTGCTGAGGGCTCAGCTTCTTTTTAGTTCCATGAAATTCAAACAGCCACTTTATGTCTTTACCAAGCTCCACCTTAGGTAAAACGAGGGAATAAAGCTTATAACTCTTAAGTGTGTTACAGGAGCAAAATGACAATGTTTATGTGATCTGCTTTACACAGGATCCAAAATATAATAATGATCAATATTTTTACTTTCTGCCTACCCAGGATAAAGATTTCTCAACTTTGCTTAGCTTTCATCATTAATGGACTAGGAATACAGTTTTTGTTACTATGGTTTTTAGCACGTTGTAATAAAATCTATGTCCTCATTAAGGACGACACTAAAGTATGCCACTGATTTTTCAGTTCTCCCTGAGGCTCAGATAGGTTTTCATTTCGTTAAAGCCCTGCCCCTGCCCCTGACCCACCCCAGATCACCCTATTATGCCTCCTCTCCAGGAAGTTATAACAGGACCCGGCTGTCTCTCACAGATGAATTCCAGCACTGCTTCATCTATCTTCAAAACCTAAATGTTTCCACTTTATATGACAAGATTTAAAAATGGGCAAGTGTTTTCCATGTGGAAGAGCACTGAGGTACCGTTTTGAGACAGAAGCATCTGTGGCTATGCCTAATTTTCGCATCGGCCTGTGTTGGGAACAGAATAAATACTTGTGGGATTGAGTTAACCAGACTAGAAGCAGTAAGGCCTCGTCTTTGCACTTGGCTACCACCACTGTGTCACAGGCACACAGAAGAACTGTAAGCCTATCTCTGCCCACAGAGAGCTTGCAGTGGAGACATGGGTGAATGTCTCACAAGCACGAAACAGACAACCAAGTTCCACTTGGCTTCACAGGCTTTGCACAAGTAATGCTCTGTTTGGAGAAAAACAGGAACTCTGCCAACTGAGACCAAAAGTATTCTCAAAAGGCAGGATGGCTAGAATACTAAGGCTTAGAAAGGGAAAAAAGGCAATGCCTATCTGAGGTGTAGCACCTATGCGAATACTTTTGGTCAATGGTTTCAATCTATTTGGGATAATTTACTCACAACTGTTTTGTCACTTCCAAGTTCTCCTTTTTCTTTCTTTCTTTTTTTTCTGTCATTAATTAGTTCTCAAAGTAAAAGGGTACAATACCACCAAATATGCCTAGACTGCTTCATCTTAAACTTTCCTTACACTCCCACAGTAAAGAGAATCTGCAGACTGTATGCATCTCTTTAGAGGCATTCCAAATGCACTAAATGTGTTCCTTATATCCTACAATTTTCCTGCTTCTCCCCACCCCCCCCCCCCACCAGCTGTGTTTTCAACTAAGCCATCACAGTTTGGCATATACTTTCCCAAATCTTGACATATTATATTGTTTCATGTCTTGACACAAAATCTCTGAGATGCATTACAAGGAGAGAAAGTCTGCAATTTATAAGGCTCAACTAATTACCGGTGTGTATAAATTCCCAGGCTCAATTTGAACTGTATCTCCTTGCAAAATGAAATGGCAGAGGCTGCTAGACAACCATCTATATTAAGATATAATTCTGACTTGGTATATGACTTTTTAAAAATAATTTTAACTAGTAATAAATAAAGAATTGTACAAACAAAAGTGTAACTCCCAATAGAATTGAAATCTGGTCTGGTGGCTCATGTTGAAATTTATTTTTATGGAAGTGGCAGAATGAAATAGAGTGAATGACAACCAGTCGGCAGATCTGGATAAGGAATTTCTGTAAGAAAAAGTCTTCACAGTGGAACTCAAAGAGGCTGTAACATTCAGTTCCACCCAATCTTTGCTTTAAAGAGATGAAAACAGTGAGTCACAGAAAGACTAAGGCATCTGCCACATACCTAGAAAGTGGCTGATAGTGATTATGGTACATTTATCTTTATATTTATCCATTTTTACAATTAGACAAATTATCACTAGTCTAACTGTAAATTAGTCTAATTGTCAAAATAGCAAAATTGAAATTTACTTTGTCTCCATAATTTAAGTAATTCCAAAGCTTGGTCACGTGGAACTTGATTCAGATTGAAAATAGACTGATTATATATATGATTATATATAATACATAGTGAATATGTATATAGAATAAAATTTTCAAATATTAAGGCAACTAAACTAAAATAAAAAGTATATTACTCTTTAGATAAGAAACCCTTTACATTTAAGAATCTAAGAGACTCAGCTTACATTTCAATGTTAATGTATTCACTCATTCATCTATTCAAAAAAATTGCTGGAGTTGCATATGGATCAGGCAGAATAAGAATTCTCCACATAAGGGTCTCCAGTGCCTTTATTCAGAGGATCTATAGAAATGTGAACTTCCAATGTAGACCACTGAGAGACATGCATTAATAATTTAATATTTGCTCAATACAAGTTTTCCAAGCACTGACTATGTGCCAGACACCGTCGGGGGTAGCAACGGGCTTACATTCTAGTGGGGGTAGCAACGGACGTTAAACGTGTAAACAAATAAATCAGTTGTCACAAATTGGGAATGAAGTATAAAAGCGATGAACTAGGACTCAGGATAGAATACACTGAATGACTGTGAGCACAGAAGGCAGAACCTGAGGGCTACTTGTATAGGGCAAGGGGAAGTCTGTCTATGGAAATAAGATTTAAAGTAAAACTTAAAGGATGAGAATTCAGCAATGGGGGAGAATAAGAGGACGGTATTCCATGCAGAGTGAATGGCAAATACAAAGGGCCTGAGTTAAGGAAACAATGGTGTGCTTTAGGAACCAAAAGAAGATACAAATGGCTAAATGTTACTTAATTTGAAGAGAATGGCTCCATATGACAATGACAGCTCAAGAGGAATCAGATTTTCCAAGAGGAGAAATTTGGAAGTTGGTTGGAGTAAAATGCATATTACATGACAGGCTTCATTGGTTCGCAAGCTCCTTGGGGGCATTGCGGGTGCAATCTGAAACCAGTCCCCATACATGGAGGGCAAGGAGAGACTGAAGAAAGAGGCAGATCGCTCTACATTGGTAGATGGCGGCTTAAGAAGCACTGGAACTTACTTACAGGACTTGTCTTGTGCAACTGCAAGACAAGTAGATCTCCACACTTGCCCACTAAACCGTAAAAATTCATATAGAGGCCTTAACTGGGTTCAGTTATGTATTCAGTCCAGACGGTCTTAGCACCACATCACCATCTCCAGGCTGTGTCCTTGGAGCAGCCTCGGGGAGTGGGAAAAGCAAGTAGAGGCCACATTCCAAGGACAAGTGAGGAGCCTCTGATTGCCAGGGTCCAACTCACAAGTCAACTGGCAGTCACGGCCTCTAGATGACCTCTCCTATTATTTTAAAATGTTATTGAGATATAATTGACACATTATAAACTCCATGCATTTAAAGTGCACAGTTCAATGGTTTTCAGTACAATTATGGAGTTCTTCAACCAGCACTATAACTGAATTCATTGTGGAAAAATGTATGTAACATGAAATCCACCATTTTAAACTATTTTAAAGTGTATAATTCAGTAGTTTATGTGCATTCCCTATGTTGTGCAGCAACTATCCCACTACCTAGTTTCAGAATTTTTCATCACTCAGAATGGAAACCTCATACACATTAAGCAGTCACTCTCTGTTCCTCATCCTCCAGGCCCCTGGAACCTATTAACCTACTTTCCTTCTCAATAGATTTAACTATTCTGGATATCTTATATAAATGGAATCATACAGTGCATGGTCTTTTGTGTCTGGTTTCTTTCACTTAGCATGATGCACACAAATGTTCATAACCACCTCTATTTATAATATCCAAAATATGTAAACCTAAATGCCCATCAACAGATGAATGGATGAACAAAATCTGGTGTATCTTATACAATGGAATATTATTGAGTCATAAAAAGGAATTGTGTTCTAAAGAATGAATCTTGAAAACATTATAATTATAGAATATTTTACATGAAGAGTTTTTAAACAGAGATATAAAAGAATCCCGTTTACTTTAGAGAACATCTCATTGGCGACCAAATGAATGAATGTTCCCCCAGAGGGAACAAGAGAAGTAGGGAAAATAAGGACCTATGATAGATAGGGAGCTATTGCAGTAGACCAAGTGAGAAATAGTGTTTGTTTAGGTGAGGAAGTTGGCAATGAAGAGAGAGGGAAGCCAACACATTAGAAAGATGTTTAGAAATAGAATTATAAGGCCTTGTGCTTCATTGGATTTACAGAGAGAAATCAATGCAGACACACAGGTGTAGAATGCAGCTATGTCATTTACTGTAATGTGCAAGACCATGGAAGAAGGAGATTTCAGGGAGAAAATCAGTAGTTGTTATGTGATAATGTTCAACACCGTGTGTTAGAGAGGATGTGGACCTATGAGAACTCTCCTGTAATGAAGAGTAAACTTTATATATCGACTTCAGAAAACTGTTTAGCAGAATCTTCAAAGCACAAATATGCATGTAAAATACACTCCAGTAATTCTTCTCCTAAGTAAATGCTTAGCAGAAACAGTATGTATATCCACTGAAAATAATATATATGGATTTTATTGCAGTGTTATTCATGGTATTCCAAAACTGGAAGCTACTGAAATGCCTATTGACAGACAAATGGATAAATTAATTATGGGCACAGATTATCGTTCCTGACTGACATAGACACTGAGGCCCTGTGCAGGTTAAAAGCTTCTCTTACATTACACAGCAAGTGAAGATAAAGTTGACTTGAGACCTGTCACTACGCCAAAATATTTCATTTTACTCACTATATCTCACTGAATGTTCTCTCCCCTTTCTATGCTTCCTGCTGACTTACAGGCAGAAAACTGTAGCCAGAGGATTAGTCAGAGTCCTGTAGCTAAAACCTGATATGAATTGGGGCACAGGTTTTAGGATTCCTGGAAAATTATCATATTAGGAAGATCTAAATGATGTCAATTCATCACCGTGACTCCCCCCCCCCCCACCGCCATGGCACCTACACTATAAAATAGCAATGAAATTGTCATTATCAAATGAAAGAATATTTCACATAGCGTAATCTTCCTGATATATTAGAGTGGCTGTCAACTGTTAAACCAGGCTGAACATTGTACAAAGAATTTAAAACACTATATCTTACTATTTACCCCTGTCAGCCAAGCTGTTGAAATAGCACACAAATATTTAGGAAAACTGAAACCATTTTGCCTTCTCAAGGACTTTCACATTCTTCTACAATAAACCAGAGTTCTAAAGAGTTCATCAAGAGTTCTGGAAGGAGCTATATTAAAAAACAGAAAGTGGTGCAGTTCGTACATTCCATCAGGTCCTCTCAGACTCCTCAGTCAGATGACCCCAGGTCTATGCTGTTCACACTGCATGGGGACTAAATTGATAGTCAATGGTTCAACAGTGTTGGCTCCAACCACAAATGAAATTTGCCGGCATCTGCCTCTTTTCCCTTCCTCTGGTCTTCCCCAGGAATCTGCCAGGTTTTCTGCCAACAGATTTCCTCTACTCAAGTCTGCCCAGCCTCCCGCTGCTGTGCCTGCCTTCTCACCAGATTGGTTTTCTTTAATTGTATTATTTTTATGAACCAGAGCGGAGCTTGTTTTTCTCATCAGATGTTGTATTTAGTAGGTATATAAAGGAGACCATCTCACCGTGGGCCATTCCCATCTGGAGCATCTCCCTCATCTTGCCAGAAGCAGGCTTCCCCTTCCTCTCTCTTGGCCAGGCTTCTGATATGTCTGCATATTTCACACCTAACTCTTCCCAAACAGTTTCAGATGGTGAAGGAAATGGGAATGTCCCTCTTTCCTTTATCCTTTTGCATGTTTTTATTTACCATTTCATCTTGGGTATGGTATAGTGTGTTACTTTGTTAGGGCTGCCGTAACAAATCACCATAAACTGAGAGGCTTAAAGCAACACAGATGTATTCTCTCACAATTCTAGAGGCCAGAAGTCTGAAATCAAGGTGTCAGCAGGCCTGTATTCTGACCCACGGCTCTGGACAGAACCCAATCCATGCCCTTCTGCTGGTAGCTGCTGGCAATCCTTACCCTTCCTTAGCTTGTAGCTATGTTATTTCAATCTCTGCTTTTTTTTAAACAATTTTTTAATTTTTTTAACGTTTTATTTATTTTTGAGACAGAGAGAGACAGAGCATGAATGGGGGAGGGGCAGAGAGAGTGGGAGACACAGAATCGGAAGCAGGCTCCAGGCTCTGAGCCATCAGCCCAGAGCCCAACGCGGGGCTTGAACTCACGGACCGCGAGATTGTGACCTGAGCTGAAGTCGGATGCCCAACCGACTGAGCCACCCAGGCTCCCCTTAAACAATTTTTTAATGTTTATTTTATTTTTGAGAGAGAGAGAAAGAGTGCACACACAAGTGGGGGAGGGGCAGAGAGAGAGGGAAACAGAATCTGAAGCAGGCTCTAGGCTCTGAGCTGTCAGCACGGAGCCCGATGGGGCTCGAACTCACGAACCATGAGATCATGACCTGAACCTAAGTCAGACGCTTAACCAACTGAGCCACCCAGGCACCCCAAGTAGGTTTACTGTTTAAATATTTTTTTTTTCAAAATTTAAAGTTACTCGGAAACATACAGGTTAGTAAAAATGAGATCTAATCTATTTACGTTGTTCTAGAGTTCTTTTCTACCTGATATAGGAAAGAGATCTATTAATGTGATGACAAAAACAGAAAATGCATACACATAAAGGTTTGAGGGAAGTTCTGACCTCAACTACATTGTTATCCTTGATCTGCGGTCATCTTGTTGACTGGTAAGTACTTACACAGTTCATTTAACTTTTTTTTTCCACAGAAAGTTTAGTGACTCCTAGAAATATTTATTTCTTTCCCTCTCTGTGGAAAACCTGACATGATCAGAACACTAGGGTTTATAATTTCAGCCACTTTCATAATGATTCTTTAACTTATCAGAAACATTGACTTTAATTTCCTTCTGAAAGCAGGTGACTGCTGAGCACAGCCCCATAAAGCTAATTAATTATGGTAATTGTGTCATATGATGCTTGAAAATGGGTGCTTCCAGAATTGCTGAGAGAAATGTGTCTTCATCTAAGTTCGGCAGGCTACGTGTGCACTTTCAATTTGTATTCTTCCATATCCTACCAGATAAATAATTTTCCTCCTAGAGAGAGAAACTGATAGAGGATATGGCACGCTCTGAGCTCCATGATAGTCCAACCGCAGCCTGACATACAAATAGATTAATGGTCCACAATTTTCTGTGCATTGAAATATCTGTCACAAGAATAAATGTATACTCCCCCCTTCCATTTTATGCTCTCATTACAGTCCTTGTCAAAGGAAATTATTATCTATTATTACTTTTTTTTTGGAAAAATATTCTGTTTTGGTGCAAAATGTGCCATTAGAGTGATAAAGAAAAATATAATCATATATTTTTAGATATAATTCCCTGAAAAAGTGTTCTCATGACAGAATATAAAAGAGCACAACAATAACACAAAAATACTCCTATTACCTCGGTAAATGTTAGAGCATATTGGCTTTAAAAAAAAGTCAGCCCCGTCACAATTACTTTGTGTTTTTAGTTTTTCTTTAGATTCCTGCTTTTTGTTTAGATTCTTTATATCTAGGCAGACAGCAGGTCTGTCACACGTCATACCTATTCTTTGAATGGTATCAAGGAGGGCTCAGATTGAAGACACTCTGCATTTAGATGACTCCAGGAAGCACTTTCAGGAGCCTTGCTTCTTTTGTGGCAACTTGTAGCATGAAGAGCTTTCCCATTTACCTCCTTTGTTCCTGTGGTGTCTAACAGAGTAAGCTACAGATAGCAGGTGTTCAGGCATTTGCTAGCATTGAATCTGAGAACAGAATAAATCTATTTAAGTAAAAGAGAATTCGAGTTGGACCTCACTTGAGATTTCTGTTACACTCTTATGGTAAACTTTTGGCCATTTTGGCCTTGTGTAACAATCCTAGCTGATGCTATTCTCATAGGAAAACAAATCTTATGTCCCCAAATCAATGGGATCCACATGTATCTCAGTTTCTGGTAATATAAGGACAATATAGAAACAATTTTTTTTTTATTTTTATTTATTTTTGAGATAGAGAGAGAGAGACAGAGCATGAGCAGGGAGAGGTAGAGAGAGGAGAAGACACAGAATCTGGAGCAGTCTCCAGGCTCTGAGGTGTCAACAGAGAACTCAACGGGGGCTCAAACCCATGAACCATGAGATCACAACCTGAGCCGAAGTCAGATGCTTAACCGACTGAGCCACCCAGGTGCCCCCATATAAACAATGTTTAAATCTTTTCTAAATACATTAACTATACATCCTTGTTCTTACTATAATCATTTAAAGTATTTAAAATTTTTTAAATGTTATAAATGCTATTTAAATATTATTGACATGGTTTTAATTCACTTCAAGTATCCTGAGAGATCCATCTCCTTTACTAATATAACTAGCCAATCCAGCTAGTTAAAGTATTAAATGCTTATGCTAAACTTCATTCCAATTTCCAACTACCTTTTAAGCCATCAGTGGGAGAAGTTATGCTTTTTCTCTTTTAGCTTCTTTTCAGCATCTTTCTGCACTGGATACCTTACCCACTAGTTGGCTGCCCCCGTGGACAGCATCTGTTGTCCTATTCCATGCTTGCACAGGACTTGGCGGCTCTCCACATGCTTTCATAAAAAAATTCTCTTCATCAGAGTACACTCTAATAATCACTGCACACTTACTAAAGATGATATAAAGTATACACACACCACCGAAAACTCAGGAGTCCTTCGTATTTCCCTCAAAACCCCTGTTCAGTCCTTCCGTCAGCCAGGAGCTTCCTTCCCACCCCCCACACCCTTGAGCATTGCTCAGCTTTTTAGCTTGCCCTGCCTTTTCTTTATTGAGGTTGATGGCTTTTTCCTTCTGGTTTAAAATTCTTGCAGTTTTTTGCCCTTCGACAGTTATCAAAGTCATTTTCTCTGCCAAAAAGGCCCTTTCACACCAGTTGCTTGGAAGATAATATTTTCTCTATGTCTTACAAATAAATAGCGGGTACTTTTCCTGTTTGACACTTATGTGTTTATTATTTCTTAAAATTTTATTTCCAGTATAATATACAGTGTTATATCAGTCTCAGGTGTACAATATAGTGATTCAACAATTCTATACATTACTCAGTGCTTATCATAAATGTACTCTTAACCCTCTTCACCTACTTCACCCCATTCCCCCACACACCTCCCCTCAGGTAAACATCTGTTTGCTCTCTGTAGGTAAGAATCTATTTCTTGGTTTGTCTTATTTCTTTACTCATTTGTTTTGCTTCTTCAATTCCACACATGAGTGAAATCATATGGTGTTTGTCTTTCTCTGACTTATTTTACTTAGCATTATATACTCTAGGTCCATCGAGGCTGTTGCAAATGGCAAGATTTTATGCTTTTTTATGGCTGAGTAATGTTCTGCTGTATATATGCCACATCTTCTTTACCCATTCATCTATCAATGGACACTTAGGCTGCTTCCATAATTTGGCTATTGTAAGTAATGCTGCAATAAACATAGGGTGTATATATCTTTTTGAATTTGTGTTTTGGATTTTTTGGTAACTACCCGGTTGTGGATTACTGGATCATATGGTAGTTCTTTTGTTAATTTTTTGAGGAACCCCAATACTATTTTCCACAGTGACTGCACCAGTTTGCATTCCCACCAGTAGTGGGCAAGGGTTTCTTTTCTCTACACCCTTGCTCCCAAGTTGTTTCTCAGGTTTGTTTGTTTGTTTTTAATTTTTTTTTTAAATTTTAGCCATTCTGACAGGTGTGGCATATCTTATTGTGGTTTTGATTTGCATTTCCCCGATGATTAGTGATGTTGAGCATTTTTTCATGTGTCTGTTCACCATCTGTATGCCTTCTTTGGAGATGTGTCTGTTCATGTGTCCTGTCCATTTTTTTTTTCATGGCTAAAACCCATTTATTCCTAATCTGAACAAGCCTGGCATCTGTAACTAGACATGTAGCTTCCATTTGCCTTCTTTCCTGTGAGTAGCTTTGCTCTATGATTCTACTGAAGTAAAAGTGTTTCTTAAACAGTCCAACAGCACTTCATGCAAATTTGAACCATGTGAATTTGAGATTTTTTTTAAATTGGAGTATTTACTTTTTTGTTGTTGAGTTGTATAATTTCTTTATACATTTTGGATACCAACCCCTTATCAGATATGCTATTTGCAAATATCTTCTCATTCAGTAGGTTGTCTTTTAGTTTTGCTGATTGTTTCCTCTGCCTTACAAAGGCTTTTTATTTTGATGCAGTCCCAATAGTTTATTTTCGCTTTTGTTTCCGTTGCCGCAGGGGACCTACCTAGAAAAATGTTGCTGTGGCCAATGTCAAAGAAATTATTGCCTGTACTCTTTTGTAGGATTTTTATGGCTTCAGGCCTCACATTTGGATCTTTAATCTATTTTGAGTTTATTTTTGTGTCTGGTGTTAGAAAGTGGCCCGATTTCATTCTTTTGCATATAGCTGTTCAGTTTTTCAACACCATTTGTTGAAAAGACTGTCTTTTTCCTATTGCATATTCTTGTCTCCTTTGTCAAAGATTAGTTGACCATATGAGTGTGGTTGTATTTCTGGGCTCTCTACTCTAAGTAGTGAATATTTTGATAAAGGGGAGAACCACCATGTTTTCTAAGAATCAGAGCTTCATTAAAGTTCTAGTTTTATCACTTATTTGTGTCATATTTGGTAAACTATTTATCTTTCCTAAATCTTAGTTTTCTCATTTTAAAAACTGATAGTATCATAACACACCTTGTTATGTTTACTGTAGGATTTAATAATATTTGGAAAGCACTTGGGTGCTTATTTCACTCAAGACCATGAGTGAGAATTTTTTAAAAGGTCCTCATCCTCCATAAGAACAGTATTTCAGGAAGAAATATGGGGAATACATACCAGTCAACCACTGGATGACCATGATGTCTATAATCCCTAACACTGCAAACTTGAAAGTTACACATGAGCAAAACCTAAGATCCTCTCAAAGAATTTTGTCAGTGAACATGGAAAAAGAGACTTTGGGATATTGAGAGAAAAGAGAAGACCGCGATATCCTTAACCGAGGGAGGTATATCTTGCAGACAAAAGTAGAAAACAATGACTGTTTAAAAGATATCGATACCATGCATTTGAAAGAAAACATATTACTATGAGAGATTTAGGATCTGCAAAGAAGCCCCAGGTTTATTTGTCTAGCAGAGTAAAACATGAAGATATATAGTGGGGTTGCTGTGTTTGTTCTGGGCAGTAAAATGTAAGTACCTCTTTGTCACTTGAGATGTTAACTTTTCAAGAAGTAAAACTTCTATTTATTGTGGAGGATGATTTGTTTTTCCTCTCATTGGCACAAAGCTCCCAATAAATAGAATAAATGTGCCTTCTGCACTGAATTTTAATTTGTGTAATAAATGGACGCTTTGTCCAAGTAGTTAATTGATGTGATGCCTTGTTTTTACTATGTATAAAATCCTTTATACTCTGTTCCCACAAATATCTTTATTAATAAAAGAAAAAAACAAGTAAAGGTTACTTTCAATTCCAGCAATATACAGTCACACCTGTCAAATAAAAATGGGAAGACAAAAAACTTCTCATTAAAATGAAATTATTGACATCAGATAGACATCTTTGCACATGCTATTCCCACTCTTACATGGCACGGTAGGAGAGGAGAGAGACTCAAGAAAGTGCCTCATGACTTCAGGGAATAGAATTAAGATCATAGCAATGAGATATTGGTTAAAGAAAACTATGTTAAACAAGTATTTAATTAGCCTTAGATGTTGTCAGCTTTCTGTCTGTGATGGGATTGAATGTGCAAGCCTTGTTTTCTTTAGGGAAAAAAAGAAACGCTGTCACTGATAATGCCACCCACATTTATCATTATAAACTGCTTACATTTGACTGTGTGATGATGTATGTAGGGATGTAAGCTTGAGCATAGAAGGGGCTTTATTTCTTACTATACTTCAAAATTTTCATTTTGAATGTTGGTCACCATATAGCAATCAAATCTGGACTCATTCAATTAGTAATGGGAAAGATGAAAAGGTCCAGGAGTTGGCATTTGTAGTCAGACTTAGCTCAAAATGGAATATTTATCTTTCTTTTTAACCTTTTGTTTAAAACTACAATTTTAGTTTTCATCGATTGAACACCAAGCCTATGTTACATATTTAAATGTAGATATACATATGTTATACATGGTATTTTATTAAATTTTTTTAAACCAGTAATTCATATTTTAGTGTCATTTTAAAGATACTGAAATTGAGTCTCAAAAAGGTTAAAAAATGTGCCCAAGGTTGTCTAATGAGGAAGCAACATAAAAATCTGATTCACTTCAGCTATAACTCAATTATACTATTGAAGGAGGGTGGTCCACAAAAAGGGAATTTGCCACATATTTGGGAATTACTGCTTAAAACATCACTTTTTGTATATCTTACCTAGTTGAGTCCTACTTATGTCAATAACTCATGTATTCACATACTTCTATAAAGACCACATGATTATATGAATTTTTGAACACCGTGTCTTATTTTTTATAGTCCCTTTGACAGTCTATGAGTTACCACTTTTTGCAATTCTCGTTGTTTTCCCTCTTCATTCTGATTTTATTTTTTTAAGCTTCTCAGTGTAGAATCTAGAATGCTAAGGTAGACAGAGAATCCAGGAACAGATTTCAGGGTCTGTGTATGACCCAATGCAAATGTCAACAGAAACAGTGTCAGTCATGCTTCAGGTACAATTGTAAATAGGATTGTTTTCTTAATTTCTCTTTCTGCTGTTTCGTTATTAGTGTATAGAGATTCAACAGGTTTCTGTATGTTAATTTTGTATCCTGCAACTTTACTGAATTCATTTACCAAAGAGTTTTTTTGGTGGAGTCTTTACAAATTTTTTTTTAATGTTTTGAGAGGGAGAGGGGGAGAGAGACAGAACACAAGGGGGGAGGAGCAGAGACAGAGAGGGAGACACAGAATCCGAAGCAGGCTCCAGGCTCTGAGCTGTCAGTACAGAGCCCTACACCGGGCTCAAACCCATGAAACGTCAGATCATGACCTGAGCTAAAGTAGGACGCTTAACCAACTGAGCCACCCAGGCACTCCTAGAATTTTCTATATATAATATCATGTCATCTGCAAATAGTGACAGTTTTACTTCTTCTTTACTTATTTGGATGACTTTCATGTCCTTCTCTTGTCTGATTGCTAGGCTAGGAGGACTTCCAGTACTATGGTGAATAAAACTAGTGAGAGTGGACATCCCTGACTTGTTCCTGACCTTATGAGAAAAGTTACCAGTTTTTCATTATTAAGAATGATGTTAGCTATGGGTTTTTCATAAGTGGCTTTTATTATGTTGAGGTATGTTTGCTCTAAATCTACTTTGTTGAAGGTTTCATCATGAATGGATGTTGTACAATATCAAATGCTTTTTCTACATCTACTGAAATGATCATAAGGTTTATATCCTTTCTCTTTTTGATGTCGTCTATCACAGTGACTGGCTTGCAAATACTGAACCACTGTGGTATCCCTGGAATAAATCCCCCTTTATCATGGTGAATGATTTTTTTAATGTATTATTGATTCAGTGTACTAATATTTTGTTGAGAATTTTGCATCTATGTTAATCAGGGATATTGACCTATAATTTTTTTTTCATAGTGTCTTTATCTAGTTTTGGTATCAGGGCAATGCTTGTCTCATAGAACGAATTTCGAAGCTCTCCTTTCTCTTCTTCTTCTTTCTTTCTTTCCTTCTTTTTTTTGCGGGGGTGGGGAATAGTTTAAGAAGAATAGGCATTAACTCTTTAAATGTTTGTTAGAATTTACTTGTAAAGTCATGTGGTCTTAGACTTTTGTTTTGTATTACAGAGATCTTCGAAAGAGAAGAGTGACAATAGAAGGCAGAAATTTATATGAACAAATAATAGCTGACAAATTCCCAAATCTGGGGAAGGAAACAGACATCAAGATCCAGGAGGCATAGAAGCAGGCCACGGAGATACAGCACAGAAGTAGCAGTAGGGAAAATGTAAGCGGCATACAGAAGGGAGATTTCTTTACTAATCATGAGTGTGCTGAAGGGGCAGAGATCCCTGAGAGACTTCTCCAGAAACAAAGGAGTTGGTGGGCATCATTTCCCACCCCCATCCACCAGCATAAATGCCCAGCCACCTGAAGGAACCAGCGAGGCCCAGACACCTGCTACTTGCTAACACCACACACCCTACACCTCCACCCCACACTTTAGCAGATCTGCCCCTCTAGCTAGGCTGGACTTAGTCCTAGCAAATTTAGGTCCCCTCCCCAAGAGGACAAGTGCAAACCTTACTAACAGAACCACCCCACCACTATGCATTTTGCAGATCCTTGCTCTTGGCAGACCTGACCACCCCCAACGTGCTCTTGACTGGGACCCATCCAAAGAGGTGCCACAAGCCTGGTAGTGCGCAAGCAGCCCGGACAGGGGCCAGCACTACTCCGAAGGGACTCCAGTCCCAGGGACAGGGATGGAAAATCACACACACCACTCCAATTGTGGCCCCAGCAGTGGACAGGGGACAGACAGCTGCTCTGCTACAGGCCTCACCTACCAACAAAAGCTTCTCAGGAGACAAATCCTGCAGTCAGGTGCTACTGCATCTCTGGCAAATGCCTGGTCTTACACAACTCAAGACCAAGCAGCCCAAGACTGGCCCACCAACACAAAAGGGACCAAGCACTGCCCACAACAGAGAGAAAGAGGCATTGCAGAGGACTGGACTAACAGAAAATGTGGCTCAGCCACAACAGCAGGGCACATGCAACTCACATAGGAATCACCCCCGAAGTGCCGGTTCTGGTGAACAGGGGACACTGCACTGCAGGGCGCTACAGGACCTCGTCTTCATAAGGCACTACTTTCAAGAGCAGGAGATGTAGTTGACTTTCCTAACACAGAGAAACAGATGCAAAGATCTAGACAAAATGAGAAGAATATGTCCCAAATGAAAGACCAGAACAAGAACAAAATCACAGCAAGTGACCTAAGTGAGACAAGCAATATGCCCGATAGAGACACAGCCTGATAGAAACAAGCAATATGCCTGATAGAGAATTTAAAGTAATTTAGTTTAAATTTAGTTTAGTTAAATTAAAGTAATTTAAAGTAATGCAGTAAAAAAATACTGCATTAGGGAAAAGAGTGGAGGACATCAATGAAGACACTTAAGGAGAAAACACGGAAAAAAAATACAATCAGATATGAAGATCTCAATAAGTGATCTTAAAAATGCACCAGGGTGTACCTGGATGGCTCAGTTGGTTAAGTGCGAGACTTTGACTCAGGTCATGATCACGTGACTTGTGGGTTCGAGCTCCTCATCAGGCCCTGTGTTGACAGTGTGGATACTGCTTGGGATTCTCTCTCTCTCTCCCTCTCTCCCTTCCCCACCAAATTGTGTGTGTTCTCTCTCTCTCTCTCAAGATAAGTAAATAAACATAAAAAAAATACACCAGATGGAATAAATAATAGACTAGAGGAAGGAAAAGAATGGATCAGTGACCTAGAAGACATAGCAATTGAAAGCGACCTAGAAGACAGAGCAATTGAAAGCAATCAGGCTGAGCAGGTGAAAGTAAAAACAAAAATTATGTGAAATGAGAACAGACAAAGCATCAAGTGTGACAATATTTACACTGTAGGGATACCAGGAGAATAGAGAGAAAAGGGTACAGAAAATTTATCTGAAGAAATAATAGGTGAAAACATCCCAAATCTAGGGAAGGAAACAGATATCCAGATCCAGGAGACACAGAGAGCCCCCAACAAAATCAACCCAAGGAGGTCCATACCAAGACACATAATAAAATGGCAAAAAGTAGTAATAAAGAGATAATTTTAAAAGCAGCAAAAGAAAAAAAAAAAGCTGTTATCTACAAGGGTAACCCATAAGGCTATCAACTGATTTTTAAGAAGAAACTCTGCAGGCCAGAAGAGAGTGGCATGATGTATTCAAAGCACTGAAAGGAATAAATCTGCAGCCATGAATACTGTATTCAATAAGGCTATCATTCAGAATAGAAGGATAGATAAAGAGTTTCCCAGGTAACAGAAGTTAAAAGAATTCATCACCACTCAACCAGCCTTACAAGAAATGTTAAAGGGAATTGTTTGAGTGGAAAGAAAAAGCTATAATTAGGAGTAAGAACATTATGAAAGGAAATAATTTTATAGGCGAACACAAACACAATAGGAGTTGTAGAGTATTCACTTATAAATCAGTTCAGAGGTTAAAGTACAAAAGCTATAAAATCAATTGTATCTGTAAAAATCAGTTAAGGGACTCACAAAACAAAAATGTCTAGGGTAAGACTGCATACCTGTAAAACTTGGGTGGAGGAAGTAAAATTTTAGTGCTTTTTAGAATGGGTTCAAACTTAAGTAGCCATCAAATTAACATACAGTGTTATATGCAAAAAAAAATGTTATTATTTGAGCTTACTGGTAACCGCTAATAAAAAACCCATAATAGATATACAAAAAATAGAGAAAGGAATACAAGTGTATCACTAAAGAAAGCTGTTGAAGAGAGCAAGAAAAGAAAGGAACAGAGAAGAATTACAAAAACAACTATAAAACAAGTAACAAAATGACAATTAGTACATACCTATCAATAATTACTTTGAATGTAAAGGTGACTAAATGGATAAAAAAGCAAGACTCATCTATATACTGCTTACAAGAGACTCACATCAGATGTAAAGATACATGCAGATTAAAAGTGAAGAAGTAGAAAAACATTTATCATGCAAATGGAAGTGAAAGAAAGACGGGGTAGCAATACTTACATAGGACAAATAGACTTTAAAACAAAGACTGTAACAAGGGACAAAGAAGGGCACTACATAACGCTAAAGGGAACAGTTCAACAAGAGGGTAAAACAATTGTAAATATTTAAGCACCCAACGTAGAAACACATAAATACATAAAGCAATTATTAATAGACATAAAGGAAGAAATTGAGAGTAATTCAATAATAGTAGGAAACTTTAACATCCAACTAACATCAGTAGATCATTCAGGCAGAAAATCAACAAGGAAACAGTGCCTTTGAATGACATATTGGACCGGATGAACCTAACAGATCTGTTCAGAATATTCCATCCAAAAACAGCAGAATATGTATTCTTTTCAAGTGTGCAGAAAACATCCTCCAGAATAGATCACATGATAGGTCACAAAACACATCTCAATAAATTCCAAGAGATTAAAATCATATCACACATCTTTTCTGACACAACAATGTAAAAGTAGAAATCAATCACAAAAATCTTGAAAGACTACAAATATATGGAGACTTAACAACATGTTATTAAACAATGAATGGGTCAGCCAAGAAATCAAAGAGAAAATCAAAAAATACATGGAGACAAATGAAAATGAAAACATAATAGTCCAAAAATATTTGGGGTGCAGCAAAAACTATTCTATAGGGGAAGATTATACTAAACAAGGCTACCTAAAGAAGCAAAAAGAAAAAGAAAAACAAAACCAAAACTCAAATAAATATCCTAACCTTACACCTAAAAGAGCTAGTCAAAGAACAAATGCCAAAGATGGTAGATGGAAGGAAATAATAAAGATTAGATGGATATAAGTGGAATAGAGAATTAAAAAAAAAAATAGACCAATGAAACCAGGAGCTGATTTTGTGAAAAGCTCAACAAAATTGATAAACCTTTACCCAGACCATTTAGAAACAGAAGAGAGAGGACTCAAATAAATGAAATCAGAAATGAAGGTGGAGCGGGTGCCTGGGTGGTGCAGTTGATTAAGCCTCTGACTTTTGATTTCGGCTCAGGTTAAGATCTCATGGTTTGTGAATTTGAGCCCTGTGTTGGGCTCTATGCTGAACTCGGATTCTGCTTGGGATTTTCTCTCCTTCTCTCTCTATCTCTGAAACTCCCCCTGCTCCCTCTTTCAAAGTAAAATTTTTTTTTTTGAGAGACAGAGCATGGGTATGCATGAACAGGGGAGGGAGGGAGGGGGGAGGGAGGGAGGGAGGGAGGGGGAGAGAGAGAGAGAGAGAGAGAGAGAGAGAGAAATTCTAAGCAGCCCCCCCCCCCCGTCAGCACATAGCCCAACGCTAGGCTCGATCTCATGAACAGATCTGTGAGATCATGACCTGAGCCAATTTCAACAGTAGGATGCTTAACCGACTGAGCCACTCAGGTACCCCATAAATAAATAAATTAAAAAAAAAGAAATTAAGGAAGAGAAATAACTGACACCACAAAAATACAAAGGATTCAAAGATAATATTATGAAAATCCATATGCCAACAAATTGGACAACTTAGAAGAGATAGACAAATTCCTAGAAACATATAACCTTCCAAAACTGAATTGCAAAGAAATAGAAAAGTTTAATATGCCAGTTATTAGCAATGAAATTCAATCAGCAATAAAGAACAAAAACAAAAACAAAAAAAAACTCCTAATACTTCTTTAAAAAAAAACAAAACAGCTCTACTGAGGTATAATATACAGTGAACTGCACGCACTTAATGTATACAATGTGATGGGTTTGGACATATGCAAACATCCATGATACCATCACCACAATCAAAGTAATAGACATATCCAATCTCTCCCAATATTTCCTTGTGTCTCCTTGTGTCTCTTTGTTTTTGATTTTTGTTTGAGTATGTACATGTGGTAAGAACACAGCATTCTACTCTGCCATGTTATTCATCTTTTCCCTTGGTTTCTAGTCCCTCCTCACCCTCTGAACTCAACAAAACATTATTTATTTTTATTTTAAGTTTATTTATTTTGAGAGAGAGAGAGAGAGAGAGAGAGAGAGAGAGGGAGAGAGATGGGGAGGGGCAGAGAGAGAGGGAGAGACACAATCCCAACCAGGCTCCACACTGTCAACACAGAGCCCAGTGAGGGGCTTGATCCCACGAACCATGGGATCATGACCTGAGCAGAAATCAAGAGTTAGATGCTTAACTGGCTGAGCCACCCAGGCACCCCAAAACATTATTTCTAAAAGCCTTGGGGTATATACTTATCACAATTCTGGCTTACTATTTGTTCTCTTGTCCTTGCTAATCGATTCTCCTCCCAGGTCAGCTGGTCCAGGACCATAATATCTGGGGAGACACACATAAGGAGACATCATCTAGGATTCACCCCTCAAATTAGAATAAAAAGTGGATATTTCAGAGCATGTTTCTCCAATACTAATTCTTAAGACAAGGAAACAATAGAACTTCCAAGAGTTATTCAAGTATCCATAATTTTTATTGTTTTTCTTCATTTACTTTTTAACTTTGATGTCTCCTTGAAAAAAATCAGAAATAAAATCTCCATTTTTTAAATATATTTTAAAAAATCTTCCTTTTTTTCCTTTTTTATTTTCAAACATTATGGAGAATCATTCATAGAAGTAAAATTCTTAGGCAGTTTCAATCTCTCCTAATGCCTAGAAGTGTTTAAAGACTGCTAAGTCTTTTTGTAGCTCATGGGAGTGGAAAGTGGAAGAAGACTTATAAGCTCAAAGACAATGACTAAGAGGTTTCTTTATTAGCAGATTTGTATTTATTGAGAGTGGTACAATTTGGTGTATCTCCAGAATAAAGGAATGCCTATTCCTTGTTGAATTATCTCTGACTTTAGGAAAACACCACCTTTGCCAAAAAGCCCACTTCCAATGTACGAATCTATATAGTATCACTTAATTTTATAAGGCAATAGTAATTTTCTTTCCTCTCTTCCAACTCAGGCAGTTCACATTGTCTTTGAAATACTTTTGTCATTTATTCAATCATATTTTTAATAAAATGTTGACATATGTGTGTATTGTGTTATTGTTCTGATGTTCTAATTATTATTATAATAGATAGATAGACATATAAAATATTTCATCTTCTATTTAATAGGTTTTTTTCTACTTTGAGTAATTTATCTAAGTTCATGGTGATTTGGTTTCATATTTGTAAAATTAGGACAACTTTTTTAATTAAAAATATATGTGGATGACTCAAACTTCATAATGAATACAGTAGGAACATCTTGTCTTAGAGTAAGTTATACATTAAGCACTGAACCACTAAAACAGAGTCTTCTACAGATATTTTTATCTGTTCCTCGGTATTTCTTAAATTAATATTTATTTTTCATCCAGGATGCCAAGGACAGATAACCATCCACTCATCTATCCAGATTTTCAGTTATTTGTCAACAAATGGAAAGTCTTAGGATCTTTCACACATTTGTTCCACAAGTTTAATCAATATGAAAGATTATTTCATGCTTCATCATTTCATTTACCTGTTAACTTCAATTCATTTTAGGACTGAAATAAATATAATCACACACACACACACACACACACACACACACACACACACACACACACACACACACACGCTCCTTGGTATAGAGCTAAAAGATGTATTTGCACATGTTAAAAAGAAAAAAAACATGAGGGGGGCCTGGGTGGTTCAGTCAGTTGAGTGTCCGACTTTGGTTCAGGTCAGGATCTTGCAGTTTGTGAGTTCAAGCTCTGCATCAGGCTCTGTGCTGACAGCTCAGAGCCTGAAGCCTGTTTCAGATTCTGTGTCTCCATCTCTCTGCCCCTTCCCTGCTCATGCTCTGTCTCTCTCTGTCTCTCAAAAATGAATAAACGTTAAAAAAATATTAAAAAGAAAAAAAAACATGAACAAGAATGTATTTAGAAGTAGTATTTATAACAGACTCAAACTGGAAAAATGCTAATGTCCATATAAACTATAGAATGGATAAATGTACTGTGGAATATTTGGATAACAGGATCTTCTACAGAAACGTTAATGAACAAACTACTGGTATCCACAACACATAATAACATGGGTGAACATCATGAAGGAAAAAAAAAGCAAAAGAATGCATAATGTATAATTCCATGTTTATAATTTGCAGAAAGGTAAGACATAAAATACTACATTAGTATACTACCATGTCAATACTTTGCAAATAATAGAAAAATTAATCCAAGATGTCAAACATCGGGATAGTGGTTCCTTTGGCAGGCAGAAGGGGTACAGGTTGGGAATGGTCACAAAGAGCTTCTGGGATGCTGGTAATTTTCCACACAAGTGTACGTTTTGGGGATGTGTAGATATTTATAATTGTGGTTGGCACACTACTGTGCTTGGATGTCATCCTTCAATAAAAATAGTAAGTCCTTTTTATCTGTTTTATTATATAAAGTTGAATTGCAACAAGCTAAAAGCACTAATGAAGTGTGTTTAAATGACAGTTCATCTCTTGTGAAAAACACAGGAGGTTCTCAGCAGAACTTACTTTTCCTTCAATGGCAATACTGCAGCAACTGTACCTGAGGCTGGGATGCAGTGTGGACAGACTGTCACCCAGAATCTGACAGCATACACCCACACAGAAAGAACTCCACGCTGCTAAAGGAATTTCATGATGTAAACCAAAGAGAATTAATGTCTTCACAAATAAATAAAATACAAATGCAGTTTTACTACAGTTATTTGGTAAATAAAGAAATTGATATTTAAATACGATGTACTTCTATGAATAAAATCATGCTTGGTGTTAAATGTGAGCAGAAATATGAGACTCTAATTATCATTATTTCTTCTTACGTTCAGTGATTTATACACATTTTAAATGTCCAGAATTAATTACAAGTCTTACTCATTGATTTATCCCTTTTTCAGCAATTCCCTATTTTGGAGCCTCTACTACTTGTGACATTTTGTGTTAGGCACAAAGATGTAGAAATGAAAGATGGAGATGCTGTATTTAAGGAGTTTTCAGTGTAGAACGTTATGGAGAAGTTAAGTGGTTATTATAACGCAGTGCAATCTATCTGCTAGGATAGAGTAATTCTGAGTACATTATGGAAGTAAGGAAGAGTGGCCTCTAACCCAGAAGGAAGGGGTGGATCAGAACAAGGCAGAGAGGCTTTCTGACTGACAAATTGTGGTTAGAGAATGAAGCAGGGCATGCCCAAAGGCACTTTCATCATTGAGTTTATTCTATTAATTATTACTTATTTAGTACCCATCCTTCAGTAAAAGACTGGAAGGGATGAAGTTGGACTAATCTTTAATCACTGAAAGCTGCCATTTTTTGAAAGATGAAATGCCACAGATCCTTGAAAAACAGGGAGAGCAAACTTAATGTGGCCATTAAAATAGAGTCCTCCTAACAAACAAGGTCTCCATGAAGACAGGAAATTATTACTTAAATGGCTTCAAGACAATAACACTGTCTAGATATGAGATCAAGTTAACTCCAGTACAAAAGGCCTGACCTTGTATTGATCTCATCTGCCTCTAAATCTTTACTGTTAACAGAACCCATGTTCTACTTGGTGGGCTATTTAAATAATTTACTAAGAGATCAAGTGACTCCGAAGCCATAAATGAGTGTACTAGGAGAAAGACATTTACAATGTAGAGCACAGGGGCATGGAGGGAGCTATTACTGTTCCAGAGAGTACATTTTTGTTTATATATATATATATATATATATATATATATATATATATATATATATATATATATATATTTTAGTCCATGGGAACTTTTCATGCCCTCAATTACTGTCCTAATCAGCAAAAATCAGAATTTTTATCTTTGTGCCTTCACTAGCATTAATTGAGAAGCAGTGTTTGTACAAATCCTACATAGTTGCTAAACCTCATCTATACACATCTGGGGCTTTAACAAATGTCCATTAATTTATTAAAAGACAAAAGACAAAACGTAATAGGATATTTTATTTGTGGAAAAAGGCTTTCAGAAGTTCATTTAAGGGAGACTTATATAGTCTTATATAGTTTATATGAAATATAATAAAATATTCAAAATAAACTTAACCATGTAAAACTGACCTGAATAAGACTCAGGTATCAGAGAGTGGCTGTTTAGGGTGCTAGTAACCAGCAAGTAAACAGAAATTAAGAGGACAAGTCCACTGTGCAGCCTGGATGGGTCAGTTGACTGAGCATCCAACTCTTAATTTCAGCTCAGTCATGATCCCAGGGTCATGGAATGGAGCCCCGCATCAGATTCCCTCTCTCTCCCTCTCCTTCTCCCTCCCTCCCTCCCTCCCTCCCTCTCTCCCCCTTTCCTGCTCCAGCTCTTTCTCTAAATAATGATAAATAAAATAAAATAAAATAATTTTATTATATTTAATTAAATTTAAAAAGGTCCATCAAGTAAAAGAAAACACAGTATCAAAGAGTCCATCACATAATATTTGCTTCATTTATTCATTTAAATATTTATTGCCTACTATGTTCTAGGTGTCTGGAACACTGTAACCGTGCTCCAACCAGTCTTAAGCATTAACTTGCTTCAAGTTAACACACTCCTTAATTGCTGACCTAAATCCCTTGATCTGTAACAGAACTAATTTTCTCTGAGATTTGCAGACCACTGGCCTTGAGGAGTGAAGGACCAGAACTTTCCCAGGCCAAAGAAGCCAGCAAGTGTGTCTGAAGACACCGCAGCTTTGTGATTAGCCCTAGCAAAATGTTTTCCTTTTTATTAGTTCACACAAAAGATTTTACTGACCTCCCTTGGTGTATCTGTAGACCCGGCCCTCCTTTGTCAAAAGAACAGAGTACTTCTCCTGCACATCATGAAGAACTGACCCCCTCACAAAGCCCCAGAACACTAACATAACGTTTGTAGCTGGCATCATCGAGTCTGCATGTAACCAAGATATGCTGGGGGCTCCTGGGTGGCTGTCTGTTGTGTCTGACTCTTGATTTCAGCTCAGGTTATGATCTCAGGGTCTTGAGATCAAGCCCTGCATCAGTATGTGCACTGGGCGTGGAGCCTCCTTAAGATTCTCTCTCTCTCCCTCCACTGCTTGTGTGAGCACAAAAACTCTAACAAAAAACAAACAAACAAACAAACAAACAAAAGACACATTGCAAGCCACTGCACTCCCTTGGCTTATTAACTACCCTAAATCCCTTTAATAATACCTGTGCCGGGCAGAGACCTGGACTGGCTTTTGGACAGGAGTGCACCTTTCCCCCAGGTTGCTGGCCTCTTAAATAAAGCTCAAATTCCTTTCCAATCAAAAACTCATCTCTTGGGGCGCCTGGGTGGCTCAGTCGGTTGAGTGTCCGACTTCAGCTCAGGTCACAATCTCACGGTTCGTGAGTTCGAGCCCCGCGTCAGGCTCTGGGCTGATGGCTCAGAGCCTGGAGCCTGCTTCCGATTCTGTGTCTCCCTCTCTCTCTGCCCCTCCCCCATTCATGCTCTGTCTCTGTCTCAAAAATAAATAAACATTAAAAAAAAAAAAAAAACACCTCATCTCTTGAGTAATGGCCTTTTGAGTGAAGGGCAGCCAAACTTGGGCCTGATAACAATACATCAATAATAAATCTATAAAGATCCCTGCCCTCATGGAACTTACATTCCACTGGGAATAGACAATTCCCAACAACAATCTAATTTTCAATCTAAGTACAGCATCAGTGATAAAGAGTGATAAATACAGCTATATTGCGAATGCACTTTGTACTTCTATTTATGATGAATTGGAAATCATCAGACACCTATTCTGCAAAGGCCCTTTGCCAAATGACAAGAGGGATGAAATGAGACATGGGTTGGACACAAAGGTAGATTATCTGGGTGGCACAAATGTCTATATGCTCAAAGTTTTGAAGTTTTGGCCTTGATTGAAACTCCTGCTGGCTTTTGAAGACATACTCTTCATAGTGAAATAAAGCAAAGGTTGTTTCTCTCCCATCAATGAAAATCTATGGATATATGATACAACTCTTCCACCCACTGTTTCCAGTTGGGCAAACCCACAGGCAATATTTCACATGTGTGAAAATGTATGTGTAGGATAAAATCCAGAAATTTGAATTATGGGACAAAAGGTGCTTTGAATTTTAAATCTAAGGAATTTATTCAAATTTCCTTTGGGAAATTTTACAACTTTATTTTCTCAGTGGCGATATTCTCCTATGGCTCAACAACACAGTGTTACCAGACTTACGTATTTTGGTCATGTGCATAAAAGAAAAAAGATATTACAGTCTTTATTTCCTTATTGAGGTTGAAACATGTCATATTTAAAAAGTATTTATAATTCTGTTTCTTTGAATTTTCTATTCATAACCTTGGTTCATTTTTCTACTGATTCATTAATCCTTTTCTTATTTCTGGAAACATTTAATCCTTTGTAATCTAAATTGCGAATTTTTTTTCAGTTTGTTATTTGTTTTTGGATTTAGGTTATGATATTTTGCCATGCATATGATATTTTTATGTTGTGAAATTTATCCCTAAATTTTTTTTATAGCTTTGTATTTTGAATCAGTGTTAGAAAGGTCTCAGCCCCTAAGAGGCTATAAAACAGTTTTTCATATTTTTGTCCTGTATTTTTATGATGTCATTTTATTTTTGTACTTAAATGTATGAGACACTAGAAATCCATTGTGATATTCAGTATGAAAAAGAATAGATCTACCTTTAGATTATTCCAAACGGCCCCTGGTTTGTTTTCTCAATACCATTAATTGAGTGATCAACATTAATTATCCACTGACTTGAGATGACACACATAACATATAGTAAATTGGGTTTATTTACATTTGGGTTTATTTTTTAACTTTCCATTCTACTTATTGATCTGTCTAGCTAAACACAATTTTATTGTATTATATGTCAGTGAAGCATAGTTATTACCGGGTTTTAAGGTTTAATATCTATTAAGTCTGGTTGTTGCTTTTTTCTTTTTTTCTGAAATTTCTTGTGTATTTGTATCTGTTTATATGTTTTTCCAAGTGAAGTTACAAATCACTTTATCTAGTTCTGTCCCAACTCCAAAGAATGTGAAAAAACTATTGGTATTATTATTTGTATCATACTAAATTTAAAACAAGTTAGAGTTGACATCTTTATATTACTCATACTTTCTCTTCAAGAACATTTGTTCAATCTTTCTTTGTATCCTGTAAAAGGATGTTAGTTTCCTTGGGGTGCCTGGGTGGCTCAGTCGGTTAAGCATCCAACTTCATTTCAGATCATGATCTCAAGGTTCATGGGTTCGGGCCCCATGTCGGGCTCTGTGCTGACAGCTTGGAGCCTGGAGCCTGCTTTGGATTCTCTGTCTCCCCCTCTCTCTGCCCCTCCCCCATTTGTGTTCTGTCTCTTTCTCAAAACTAAATAAACATTAAAAAATTTTAAAAGGATTTTAGTTTTATTTATTTATATATGGTACATTTCTAGTTAGGTTTATTCCTAGCTATTTTATCTGTATAAAGCATTGCTATTTTTGCCAAGGTCCCTTCAAAGACCATCCCTGGATTTGGTCTTTTTCTGATGATGGAAGATACTTCAAGCATGGCTTATAGTTTCTCTGTCCTTTCCTGTCCCAAGTACATTCTTACTTCAAAGATTAATATGTGTGTCTACTGTAACAATCAGTTCTCTCAGCTTCAATAATGTCTACCATTTTTTTTTTTTTTTTTTATCTCCCATAGCTTGGACTTGTGCAGGCTTGTACAGATAAAGCCTGGGAAGGGCGTGGTCTGCTTTCATCCTATGACCTCACTCTGTGCCTTTTCCTCCCCCTAACATCCCGATGAGAGGATGCCCTGGTATGTGTGGTGACATTATAATCTGACAGTGGTTCCCCTTGCACAAGGTAGAAGCACAAAATTGCTGCTCTTTCTCTCCTCTGCTTTTGTGTTGCTTTCTCTTTTTATTGGTTTGTTTTCAGATCTTATCCTAATGCTTGCTCTTCTCTTTTCTGGCTAGGCATTTAAGATCCCTTTTTCAGCCAGCATCTAGGCTTCCAGCAGTTACCCCCTACTCCTACTATCTTCAATGCATGCACCCCCTTTGTTTTTCCTGGCCATCTTTTTACTGATTGATTGATTGATTGAAAGCTCAGTCTGACCATCTCCCAGTGATAATGCTGATCTTTGGAGAACATTTTCTTCACTTTTACCTAAGCATCGTAGTTCCTTCTCAGTGCAAACGTTTTTCTCAGTATGTCACATAGGGGCAGCTCAGAAAGATTTTTTCTTTAGAGAGTGTGGTGAGAATTAACTGACTACCCTAGCAGGTGGTCAGTTCTCCAAACAGTTTTCCTAAGTGGGATGGAAAGGTCCTCTCCTGAGTATGAGGTGATAGGGAGCTTGGGGAAGGCATACAGTTCCAATAACACCATCCAGAGTGATTCTCTCTATGGACTTTGAAGACTTGCTCCTTCACAGGTGAGATAAGTGATCCCTGAAGCTGGCAGGAGCAGTTTCCACGGCTTCTGCTTATACTCTCTATATTGTCCAGCAGCTTGTTTTAGGATGAGAGGTTTCTAAGTACCTATTCTAGTTCTCTTTTATCTTTGAGCCTCAGCTAAACTGAGAAGGAATGAGTCCCATTTTAACATCCAAATACACAAAAATACTGCACTGCAGAAACTTGAATGTGAAAGTTCACTGAAGTCACTGTGATAAAGTACTCTTTGATTTTAGACTGCGGTCCCCTTATTTTCTAGAATACATTGTCATTTCTCAGAGGAATAACTCCTCTATACATTTTTATTCACTTAGGTTAATTTGAACCTCATCTAAACAGTCAAAAATACAGTTGAACTCAATTTAACCACACAACTTTATAATCACCTTGTTATATTTGTTTTCATGATAAAGTTCTGCCATCTTTGACCAGTTTCTTTCACATTTTACCTTTTTTTTTCCTCTTGTGTTTTTAGAGAATATTCCTTTCATTTGAAAGTAGTGTTCTTCAGCCTCTTAGGGATATCTCAGAAACGACTTTTCTACATACTTGTATGAAAGGAGTAAAAATACCATTGCTCAGAACCAAGAAGCTGAACACATTGTCATAGAAAGATTTTGATAACCATAAAATCACCCCCCCCCACTTCATCATTTGATTAATACAAAGTGGCTGTGGTTTTCCTTTTGCCTTTTCATGTGTTCACTCATGCTACTACTGCACACACTGCTTTTCCACACCTAACTCTGAGTAGCTATCTTCCAATCATCCTTCAGGATTCAGTTTCTGCATATGTTGAAAGCTATGCTTAAAAACAGAGCTAAGCTGAGGAGCCCATTTTCAAAGGATATACAAAATAACTAATTTTAAATGTGACGGCTAACTCCATCATATCCACCATAAATTATTGGCTATTTTATTTGATGCTATTTACAGAGAGAGAGCATTACACATACACTATGGCCCTGTTAGATTTTAGACCAAAAAAAAAAAAAAAAAAAAGTCAAAATAGACATTACCTTCTTACTTTTTTTTATTTTTGTCTTACTATAATTGGTATATAAAACAACCAAGGCCTCTATGCTGTAATACTTCCCTAGGAAAATAAAGGCTTGTCTAGATGGAGTTTCTGCTGAATCCAAACATTCACTCCCATACATTACTGTACAATACATACATTGACAGCTTGTCGCCAGCTATCTGCTTGAATAGTCCAGGTGAAGAGTGCCAACTTTTCAAAGCAGAGGTCTTCAGGGTAGTTTCAATTTTATAAAATCCTTTGTTTATATAGATTCAATGTCTGCTTCCCTGTAATATGCCCACAGTTTCGCTGGGAAAGCTAAAGTCGGCCTGCTCTTTTAGCGCCTAGGGATTGAGTGCTTGTTTTGTTACAAGTATAGGATCAGAACTCAGGAAGAAACAAAAATAAATAAGATCGGATTCATACCCTAGAGGAGATTAGTCTTGTGACAACTTCTCAGATACCTGAAAATAATTATTAACCTAAGGCCAACATTAGTATGCTCTCATATTAGGTCATTTTTTTAAAGTATAGAAATGTAAACATATATTAGATGACAGTTGTTATAGAAAATCTCCTAGTTGGGGAGTTTTGTTAATTATTATTATTATTTTTTTTTGGTGCATCCATTCAACTTAAAATATATATATTTTTATTTCACGGAAATTTGGCATGGTTTAAAAATTTAAAATAAAATTTCTAAAACTCATTGACTGTTGAAGGCATATCAAAATAAATGTATCAAATGTATCCTTAAAGTTACATAAAATTATCTGATAATTTCAGTTTTGCATAGACCAAATGTGAGTTTCACACTGTGAAGTGATAGTATTTTCAAAACCTAATTTGTTCATTATATGATTTATATATTAACGGATTTGTTGGGTATGGATCACAGAAAACAAAAGCTCTCTGTATTCTGTGCTGTTCAGATTTCACTTGCTGTCTCATTCATTTCTGGAAACCACATTATAAAGTGCTACTGAAAAGCTTGAAAACAATGAAAAATAACTAAGATGATAAGGCATTTAGAAAGATATTTCAGAAAAAAACCATTAAAGCAAATGAGAGAGTGTGAGGGACACATGTAAGTGTCTTCATATTGTGGACTGGCTGTCACCTAAAAGAGGAAATAAGAGCTTTTTTTTTTTTTTTTTGTAACTCTAAAGGGCAAAACTAAAACCAGTGTCTGAATGTCACTGGGTAACATGTTTCAGTTTACAATAGCAAGAGTCTTTTTTATTGAATCTTCTCCAATATAGAGGAGACTGTATCACTGAAAATAAAAGTGTCATAGCAAAGAATGACTGAATATTTGTTTGGTGTCTATGGAAGAAATCTTCATGCCATGTGTGGTCTTTAAAAGGACAAAAGAGGGAGAGAAGATGAGATATTTAGTTTCCAGTGACTTTATGGAGCTGGAGAAATTTTTAGTCTTCAAATATTATAATGAACAAAACAATAAAAACCTAAGAGAAAACCTATCCTAAGAAAAAGACTGATTTATATACACATGTTAGGAAAAAGAGAAATGTATGTAGGAAATACCTCATAGAGAAATGGCTTTTTTAAAAACGGAATCCATTGTAATGAGGATTTTTTTTCTTTAGGCTACCATCAAACAACAGAAATGGTATGTATACCCTCCTGTACGAAATAACTACAAAATTATGCAAAATATACAAGAAAATGATTTTTAAGATATTGGAAATTAGGATATGAATGGTAATGATCCCTGAAAAGTGCAAAACAAATGAAGTGAGTCCTATGACAGACCAACCTAAAAATCTGACAGAGTTCTTAGATCATGGCTCAGTGATGGAGAACCCAGGTGGAGCCTGGCAGTAATGTGAGTTGATGAGATGATGTTGAGATCCCAGGGAGGCCAAGGTGACAAGAGCAAACACAGAGGGGACAGTTGTACATGGATAGAACTCTAGAGATATGCATAGGGTCCTCCTCCAGTCTTATGCAGAATATTTACCAGTACATGCTAAAACTAGCTAAAGTGGGGAAAGAACCACCTGAAAGGATTATCTCATGCTGACATGGGCTGTGAATAGTTCCTGTTCTTATCAGTCATGGTAGAAAATCTCATAATTCATGAGATATTGGGTAGAGTAATCAGAAGGACTAAAAGATTATACCTCAGTAATGGATAAAAAAAATTAACCTTAGACAACATGCTGATATGAGTCCACCTAAGAAAAAAAATGTTTACTAGCAACACAAAATAGATCAAATTGTTTCCCAGGATTTAATTGTACCATGAAACAGGGCTCAAAAATATATAGAAGCTTAAAAATATCCAAAACTGAATAAAATAAAATTCAGAATGTCTGGCATTTAATCCAAAATTATGAGGCATACAATTAAGAAATAAAGTACAATTCATATGAGAGATAAATAAATCAAAACAGACCTAGAACAGCACAGATGACAGAACTAACGAACAAGGACATATTATTATACTACAACCTATGTGTTCAGATAAAGGAAAGATTAAGCAGCAAGAGAGAGGAAAAAAAAATCTGAAATAAAGCGGACACAACTTCAACTTTTGGTAGCTAAAAACAAAAACAACTTCTAGAATATTTTAAATATGTAATGAAAGACCATAAAGGAAAGCAGGACAGAAAAATATTTTTTTAAGTCATTTTTTTTCAAATTTGATGAAAGTTCTAAACCCACAGTTCCAAAAAAACCAATTAACACAAAGCACAAGAAACACAAGGAAAATTACACCATGGCACATCATAATCTAGTTTTTAAACAAATAAATCTTTAAAGCAGGCACTCAAAGTATAAATTAAGTGCTGAGAAATCAAGAGAATAGTGTATTTCTCTTTAGACACAATTCAAGGCAAAAAATAATAGAGCAACATCTTTAAAGTACAAGAGGAAACTAAATGTCAACCTAAAATTCTATAACTAGAAAAAAAAATCTTTCAAAAATGAAGGGTGAATGAAGATGTTTTGAGACATACAAAGCTGAAAGAACTCCTTAGCATCAGACCTAAACTAAAAGAAAGTCCATGAGTCTGAAGGATAATAAAATAGAAGAAAAATCTGGATCTACAAAATGAAAAGCTGAGCAATGGAATTGGTAACTATAAGGTTAAATATAAATGCATTTAAAAAAATTTAATTACTTTGAAATCAAAGTGACTATTAAAACAAAAATAATTCACAATGTATTGTGATGCCTATAGATGGAAGTGCTAAGAACAGGTCTGAATACACTTATTCATCTGGTCCATTTGGAACCAGGAAAGAGATGAATTGCTTAGCTTATGAATTTTCCTTCATTGAGTAGAAAAAGATATACAGTTAAAAATTCCATTTTGGGTATTTACTTATTCAATTTTTACTAGATTGTGCCATAGTATCAAACAACTTCCAAATTCTCAATGGCTTACCACAACAAAGATTTCTCATTCATGATGCATATAAATTGAAGGTTATCTATGGCTCTGTTCCAGTATGAGGTAATATCCCTAACTGAGACATCATTCTCCATATGAGGGAGGGAAAGGGAAATACTGGAACCACACCTGACTCTTAAAGCTCCCATGCAGAAGTAGCACACTTCGTTTCTACTCACGTTTAAGTATATGAGCAGGTCACATGACCAAGACTGATGTCAATGGGCAAGGGTGTTTAATCTCTTCAGCGGGAAGGCAATGACAAATGAGAACAGTAATAAATTTTTATTACACATTCCAACACCCAATGACCCAGCTGAATGTGGTGTATTTACATGTATAAGGCTGATAATTTGCATCCCATATCTACCTGTTTTGATTTAAACATTGATGTTTTATCCTGAGAATACTATGCAAATTTGCCTCAATGTCTTTCTCTCCATCACTGCCATTATCAAAGGGCTATTCTTACATTGTAAGGTTTCACAAAAAGTCTAAGAGAACATACCAAACACAAGCAAAATTATGAAATCTTAGTGGATTTTTCTCACTTGGAAATGTTCAGTATGTGGCTAAATGGAAAAATGAAACAGAGATTAACCTAATAATTAGAGGTCTATTTACCCTTTGATATGTGTCAATGTCTGTACTATATACTTCATCTACATTATAATATTTTATCTTCATAATAATCTAGGAAGGCAGATGCTTTTTCCAATCACACAAGAATATCATGTCTCAGGATATCATATAATCCCACCCCAGACTAGGATATATATAGAAACAGAAATCAGATTAAAATCTAGCCCTATAAATTATCATTTATCACTTTACTCAGCTGTGAAACAATATGTAAGGACCCTTACAGTATCCTTTCCCTATGATATATAGAGCAATTGTTTGGAAAAGTCCACCTATTAAAGGACCTAAATATTATACAAACGTAGTATTAGTTAAGATAATTGTTTGTTGTAAGACTGAAACCTCAAAGTCTGAGTGACTTAATGCAGTAAAGGTCTTTTTATGATGAAATAATATCTGATACAAGCCAGATGACCGTTCTCTAGTCCTTAGTTACTTCATCTAAACACTTGGCCTTCGGGTGCGTATGTGGCTCAGGCAGTTAAGCATCTAACTTATTTTGGGTCATGATCTCAAGGTTCCTGATCCAGCCCTGCATTGGGCTCTTTGCTGTCAACAAGGAGCCTGCTTAGGATCTTCTGTCCCCCTCTTTCTCTGTCCCTCCCCAACTTGCACACACACACACTCTCTCTCTCTTAAAAATAAATAAACATTAGGGCACCTGGGGGGCTCAGTGGGTTAAGCGTCCAACTTTGACTCAGGTCATGATCTCAGGGTTCATGGGTTTGAGCCCCAAGTTGGGCTCTGTGCTGATAGTTCGGAGACTGGAGCCTGCTGTGGATTCTGTGTCTCCCCTCCCTCTCTCTCACTCATTGTCCATCCCCTGCTCTCTCGCTCTCTCTCTAATAAATAAAAATTAACAAAATTAAAATAAATAAATAAACAAACAAACAAACATTAAACACTTGGCCTCCATGTGAGCAGGGTGGAGAAGGGAAAGGATAAAGAGCACACTGATTCATAGTGCTGTGATCAGAATTGGCTACAGAACCCAAAAAGACTGCAAGGAAATGGAGCCAAACATGGGGAATATTGGTTGAGAAGGGACTGCCCCTACCCCATACTATAACCATACAGAGAAACATTGAATCACAGAGAAATGCTTGTATATACTTATATAAAATAAGTATTAGGAAATGCAACTGATAATTGCTTTGTGTGTTTAAATAAATATCCTAATTTCCTTCAGAACCTAAAAATTATGTCTTTTACAATGAATAAAAGCTCTGAGCACACATTAGGCATTCATACATTTTAAATTGAATCTAGGAAAATATGTATTTGTACATTCTGCCATAAACGTGGATTATGGACTGGAGGATATTCAATAGAATGAAAGAAAATTCATTTGCATTTTAATACAGCAAATTGTAAAAAAACTTCCTGACTATTAAAAATGGGAACTCTGAAGTTCTTCACTGAAGCAGATGTGAAGTACTCCCACCCTTGCAAAATAATTGGGCTGTAGTTTCTAGGGCTATTTAAATGTAGAATATTCCTGAATTTATTTTCATCTAATTCTAGAATTCTATAATTTTAATTAGATTTTCAACTTGAATAGTACTTTCATATTTATTTTGTTATCCAAGTCTAGCATAGTGCCTTGAGGCACAGTATTACCCTTATGGGAAACAAGTCAAAGAAATAAATGAACCCATCTTCCTCTTTTCGTTGTGGTTATTTATTTACATTATTCTCATCAGATATCCCCAAAAATAATGACCTCACTGAAAATTAGCTTGGAAATTAAGAGAACAAAATAGCACCCCTTTATGAGAGCCAACATCACTCTTCCTATTAATCTCAAATTTGAAACTGAGGCCAGTGGTCAAAAATCCAAGTCAATGAGACAAAAAGCGCTACAGACATTGTGGAAAACAGTATGAAGGCTCCTCAAAATATTAAAAATAGAATTACCATATAATCTAACAATTTGACTTTCAGGGATATATACCCAAAGGCAACAAAAACATTATGCTAAAGAGATATCTGCACCCTCTTGTTTTGCAGTATTATTGACAATAGCCAAGACATGGAAACAGCCTAAATGTCTACTGACAGATGAATGAATAAAGAAGTTGTAAAATGTATATATTAAATGTTATTCAGCCATAAAAAAGTAGGAAATCCTGACATTTGGGACAACAGGGATGGACCTCGAAAGCATTATGCTAAGTCAGATAAGTCAGTGACAGAAAGAGAAATAGTGTATAATCTCACATATATGTGGAATCTAAAATGAAAACAAAATGAAAACAAACAAGCAAACAAACAAACAACAACAACAACAAAAAACTCACAGAAAAAGAGATTTGTGCCTACTGAAAGCAGAAGGATGGGGGAGAGGGAATTGGATGAAGGTGGTCAAAGGTTATAAGCTTCGAGTTATAAGACAAATGAGTATCAAAAGTAATGTTTAACATGATGACTCCAGTTAACACTGCTGTATGGTATGTGTATGAAAGTTGTTGAGAGAGTAAATCCTAAGAGCTCTCATCATAAGGAAAAAAAAAAACACATTCTTTTGTCTTTTTTTACTTCCTATCTATATGAAATGATGCATGTTACCAAGACCTATTATAGTAATCATTTTGCAATATATGTCAGTCAAATCATTGTGCTGTACACCTTAAACTTGTACAGTGCTGTAGGTCAGTAATATATCAATAAAATTGGGTGGAGAAAGTATGTCTTTTTTTAATCTTGATGGTTATTGACAACATACTCTCCAAAAATCTACCAGTTTTATTCCCATCTACAGTATGAGTGCCTATTTCCCTCAAGTTTGCCAAAATATGCACTTTGGAAGTGTACATACACTTACTGATTTTTTTTTTTTTGGTATGTATATGTGAACTGCCTCTTCATGCAAGTTTCCCATTTGGGCCATCTTTTTCTTACTGACTTCTTACTGCAGGTGGTCATTTTTCTTTTAACATTGATATAACCCCCAAACCAAAGCTGTAGAGGAATAAATTCTGTGTGTTAAGTGAAAAACAAAAATAAGAGAAGTAGGGTTTGGAATCTCAATGAGCAATTTAAAATAAATGCCAAGAGAACAAAACTAGATGGGGAGAACATAAAATGTCATTTTTTGTAACAGCCTGATTAACACTCAGACTTTTTAAAGGGATCAAGCAGACAATAGATAGTAATGTGATCATATCCATACCTCCAAGCCAGAAGCAGGATACAAGAAAAGGTGAAACTAAAGTGTTCATACTCAAATGGACTTTGGGGAAAAAAATGTAGCTGATCAAAATGAAGGTGAGTCTGGTGTAGCATCTCAGAAACCTGAAAATGAATGTTAATTCTACCGTTTTTATATATGCAGGGCTGTATTGCTCCCAAGAGACTTTGCCTTTATAATAAGAAAGTTTTTGGTAGATTTTGGTAAGAACTAAAGTAAAGGAGTGCTGGTCCCAGAAATAAGATTGGGTTCTTTGGTTTAGGAGATTACCTTATCATACTAAACTTAAAAATAGAAATGTTTAGTAATATCCAATCCCTCTGAGGCACTGTCAACACAGTAGGGCTTTGCTTCAAATGAGAGGATATAGCATCAAATAAAACTAATAAAGATATCTCTATAGAACTCTATATTATATACATAGACAACTCAAGAACTCATCAACCATTCTGCAGACTGGATTAAACTATGGCCATCAACTTCAGCAATGTTAGCATAAAGCAATTAACATGCCATACTCCTTGATGTATTTAGAATTTTATCATCATTCTGATGGTTTAATAGTACAAACGTGACCAGTAAAATCTGGATTGCTTCCATATACAATGGTATGCATTTTGCTTAAATTAAAATCTAAGATTTTATTTCACTTTAGTGGCAAGATAAGCAGAGAATGTCTTGGTCATTTCTCGAATTTGTCAATTTTTTGAACCGCTTACTTCAAGTGATGGAATTTTTATTTTATCCCTTTATTGTGTCTGATTCAAAATAGAATGGGTCTGAATGCAACAAGGTCATATTAAGGAAAATACAATATGTAGAGGGGCAGGATTTAGTCTTACCTAATAGGTTTAATTACTAATGGATTAAATAATCTTGTTGTGAGGTAATGTCTCACTTATGCTATGAACCCCCAAACAGCCCCAGGTTAGTTATTTCTCCTGTCCTTGTGTTGCCACTTTGCCTTGATCTATTATAGCAGCTATCAAAATAAAGGTTGTTTACAGTCTCAGTTTTCCAATTAAACTGAGATGCTCTTCAGAGCATGACTGACATATTGCTTTTTTGGTATCCCTTGTATGTCGCACATTGCTGGGCACCTGGTAATCCCTCAACTGCATTTTCTTGAATTGAATTGATGGAAAAATAATGACATCCCAGAATAAATCATCTGAATGGCCTCTGTCCAGGTAGAAATGAGTGCTCATTGACCCTTTGACCATTAGGCCTTTTGCATCCATTTCACGTTTAGAAGGGTAATGGCAAATCTATATCTACTCTGGTCGATATCACACTGTTCCTGAAACACTGCAGAAGTAGATACAGATACTCTTAATGACAGATTGTTTCTGTGAGCAATTACGCTTCCGTTTTAGTTTCCAATGGTGTCAGTGAGATAACAATAAATAAAACACAGATGGTGTTAGAGAGTTTGAATATTTGATTGTCTTGTTAATAAACAAACTAGCTCTCCTAGAATTGTAACATTTTGTTGGTTTGTTGTTGATCATCTGAAGTTAATATACAGCCCCACAATGCTGAAACAGTGGGCTGAGAGGGCAAAATGTTAGCCTATGTTGTGAAAGAGAGTGTACAATTTTAGAAGTGAGAAAATAATTTGAATTGTTGAATTTTGGAAATCATTTAGTGATTTCTTGATAATTTCTCCCCTTTTCTAGTTAAAAATATTATATATGGCACACATTTCACCTCTTATTTTGATAAATTCCCCATTTTGTTCAATTACAAAGATGGCCTTCATTTAAAGAAATATTGTCTTGATTCTATAATTATCTAAATTGCATAGAAAAATAAATATTTCATGAACTTTGCATACACTGTATCATCAATAAGTCTGAAAATTAATATCATGATTTCCATTTAAACGCAGAAAGTGAAATGCAAAGATTTTAAATAACTAATTCAAGACCCCATGCTTAACTACAAATCTAGGATACAAAGTCAAGTTAGTTTGATTCCCTTCCATTTTCTATGATGTATTCTCTTTTATAAGATATATCATCATACATACATGGAATTATAAAATATATGTTATGAAATGGACAATGCAATTACCAGCAGGTTGAAACATGTCTTTCCCTGTCTTAGAATTCATAAAAAGGGAGTCCTAATTATATTTGTCAGAATTAGCTAAACACGAGACCATACTAAAACCACTAATTTTACCCAAGAAAATGCACTACAGGCCCTTTCAAGCTTAGAAGGTAGATTTATATATGTGTTTTATCTTGATAGTTTCCAAAAACTGAAACAATGAATAGGCCAGATACACACAGCTGTGTTTCCATCTGAATAAAAGACTACGGAAATGGGAAAGGAGAGATTCCAGGCATTCATTTAACCAATTTAAAAATCATTCAATTAACCAGATGTTGTCAAAAGTCTGCATTTGTGATGTCACTGTGAAAAATGATTTTTTCATTCCCCTTTCAACCTCAAATATGTACACTGTGCTTTGGGGTGGACTTCCAAAACAAAAGCAGTCTCTCTAGGATAATTTCGTAAATGTTTCTTTTAGCTTATTGAATTCTGATTTCCAGTTGCACTGAAAAGTATTGGGCTTTTTCTCTACAAATAAAAGGGAAATTATTTTCACTTGAAGTATATATTGTTCAATAAGCTTAAACAAGCCAAAAAAAAAAGTTACATAAGTATTTACCAGCTGCCCCTTTCCCTCCATCTTCTAAAAATAATTCTTTTCTCATTGAGCAACCTATCCAGCCTTCTTTATTATGTGAGAAATGTAGAAAGGCAGAGAATGAGAGCCGACATAGTTGTTCTATGTGAATATATAGTTGACCCTTGAACAACATGGGTTTGAACTATGTAGGTCCAATCATATGTGAATTTTTTTCAATAAATACAGTATAGTAAATATATTTTCTCTTCCTTCTGATTTTCTTAAAAACATTTTATTTTGTCTAGCTTACTTTATTATGATAATACAATATATATAATACATATACAAAATATGTGTGAATTAACCATTTAGGTTATCAGTAAGACTTCCAGTCAGTAGTAGGCTATAAGTAATTTTTGGAGAGTCCAAAGTCGTACGTGGGTTTTTCAAATGCATGGAGGCTTGGTGCCAATAACCCCTGCACTGTTCAAAGGTCAACTATAGATGTTAGACGCTTCTGATATGACAACAAACAGCAGAAGAGTGGAAAAGCATAGAATCTAGGGTAAAAGAGGAAGATTATGTGAGCACTTATATGAAGATAAAGACTTTAAAGAACATTTTTAAGAATTTTTTCAGCATGTTCCTTTATCTCTTTATACACACATAATATATTTTGTAAAATGACTTTAAATAGTCGGTCTATATTTTCAAGTTTTACTTTTTGAGTAAGTGGACTAAAGGTCACACACTCTTGTATCCCTTTGGGGATCAATACATAGATTTGACGTGCATTAGCTAGCTTTACTGCATCAATAACACCTTTTTAACACAACCACATTGTTAATGGGTTTAAGGTGCAAAGGAGTAGAGGACAACTCTAAATAAGTCATAGTGTTTCTTTAAATCTACCTTAAAATTAATAGAAATTGTGTGATACACTCTACCAATTAAAATATGGACTTTGAGATAAATAAAAATAAGTAGCTGGATGTGTAGAATGAAGCAGCAGAGGTACACATCTTTGGGTTAGGCTTCTGACTGAGGAAGTTTAAGGAACTTCTGGGCATTTCAGAATTTAGTCCATATTCCATGAACTGATACTTACTCAGTACATTGAAATCTTTCCAAGAAGAGAAGAGGGGAATCTGCGGCAGACCTGATTGTATCCAAAACTGATTGGATTCAGGGTCATTACAGATCTTCACTAGATAAAAGTAGCTCTATTGGAGATTAAACTACTGTAGTATATTTACAATACAGCCAGCTCTGTAGCCATAGGGAAAGACATCTACTCTGTATGTGCAGAAAGTCATACAATTATTCCCTCATCCAGGTAAGAAATAAAAAGTCTAGTCTAAACTAACTAATGAGGAAACAAGGGTATTTGAGGCAGCGTCTACAGGGATAGGATAAGAAAGATGAGAAAGACAAGTGGGCCACATGTTCTCCCTGGTTTTGGCTTGGTGGAAATAATAGAGTTTGGCATCATCAACAAAGCTGGGAAATACAATGACAGAAATCAGTTTGAGGTGATGATGCTACAGGCAGGACAAGGGTGGTGAGAGTGAGTTCATTTTGTACATATGGCATTTGATATCTAGAAGACATTTGCAGAAGTTATCTAATAAGCAAAGCATCATATGACTATGAAATCTTATAACTGGTGACATGCCTGATAAAACAAAAGGGTAGAAACAGTCTACCACGGAAGATGGAGTGCAATGACAAACTGAGCAGCTACACAGACTTAATGGATCTTCTCAGTTCCATATGGAAAGAGAACTTCTTAGCTGAGTAATACCAAAAAAAAATAATATTAAGTAGAAGGTATTTAACTTACACATATACCATTGCAGGGATCTCACTATGAGTAGCATACGAGTCTTTCATGGTGGCTCATAACTTTTCTGGATTCAAATTCTAGCTCAGCAAATCAGTGTGTGACCCTGTAGCAGGAACTTTTAACCTCTGAGCTACAATGTCTTCATTCCTACAAATATTTAAACTTTAAAATTACTGTGATGATTTAATCTTATAAAGTATGTAAGACAACTGCAATAGTAGTCTGGGACCTCACAATGAATAGCCATTTCTACATCCTCTTTGCCTCCTCCTTATTATTTTTATGATTACCATTCTTGTTGCTTTTGACATTACCCCTGGCCAAATAGGTAGACCCTACCTACCTGCTGGTTTAGCAAAATTTGCTGTACTTTTTAATCTACATTAAATTACAATTACCAGTGTAGCTCAGATTACTTAGGTATGAATTCTGTCTCGGAACAACAGCTAGGTGACTTTGAGTAAGTCACTTAATCTTTATCAGCTTAAATTTCCACAATCCAGCCCCAGTATTTCCTGTCACTCTGGTGACAGGAAAAGAGAGCTGCTAAGATGGAATCATACCCCTCACGAATCTGTGATTTCCTTGGGATATTTGGAATGACTTTAGTAATGTCAGAAAAGACTTCCATGCCTGCCCTGACCATTATGTAGGGATACACAATTTGGGCTCTACACAACAGCATTCTGCCAGAGCAAAGCAAACAGAAATAGTCCCTCTATTTTTTCCCCTTCTACCTGACTTGTACATTTTGAAATCATTTGTGGTACTTTCTATACTCTTCTTTTATTATTTTATTTTAATCTTATTTTATCTTATTTTACTTTAAGTTTTTATTTATCTATTTGAGAGAAAGAGAATGTGAGTGGGGGAGGGGCAGAGAGAAAGGGAGAGAGAGAATCCCAAGCAGGCTCTGCACTGCCAGCATGGGGCACATTGAGGGGCTCAAACTCACAAAACATAAGATCATGACCTGAGCTGAATCCAAGAATTGGAAGCTTAACTTGGCTGAGCCACCCCGGTGCCCCTCTATACTCTTATTTTAAATTTAAATTTTTTATTTTTTTCTATGTATTTCTTTTTGAGAGACAGAGAAAGAGCACAAGTGGGGGAGGGGCAGAGAAAGAACGAGACACAGAATCCAAAGCAGGCTGCAGGCTCTGTGCTGTCAGCATAGAGCCTGATGCGGGGCTTGAACTCACCAACCCTGAGATCATGACCTGGGCCGAAGTCGTACGCTTAACTGACTGAGCCACCCAGGTGCCCCTATACTCTTATTTTAATGTTAACTTTCAAACAAGGTTCCAAGAAACTCCCACCCTATGTCCCATCTCCATCTGCTCTCTATTCTTTCCATTCCCTCCACAATGGCGGCCCCTTGCTGTTCCTCCAGCAAGAAAGACAAAAACAAAAACCAATAAACAAAAAACCTTCATTCTTAATCATATATCAACCAACTTCAGTCAACAGATTGCCTTTAATGGGGTGCTCTGAGGACAAACTCTAATATTGACACATAGAAGATATTTGTCAGTATTTGTGAGTTATTTTGTGGGTTTTGCCGCTGCTGCTACTATTGATTTTTATTTTTCTAACAGGAGAATAGAATATACTACTTGGAGCACATATCTCCTTGCCTTGGAAACAAATATCTTAATATGCTTTTTAGCTATTTAAATATAAAAGGGAAACTGTCTTCTGGAATTGATAAATTGTAAAGAATCAAGCAGTAAAATGCTCTTCATAATAGTATGTAAGTATCTCTTCACTGAGAAGGGTTACATTCTTGGAAGTCATGTTGCTGAAGAGAAAATAAGACTAAAATTTAAGCGAAAAAGAGGGTTAGCCAGTTTGTACTTGGGACTGGGAAAGCATGATTAATGACACTTCTATTGTGTGGGGGAATAGGCTGAGTTGTGGAGACTACAAGAATATTATGGTATAAGGAGCAGCAAAATGGCTGCTCATCGACTGGTGGAGCCTAGACGCTAGGAATGACAGCACCCGCCACTTGACAACACTGATTACAGTATGGCAAGACTGTAAAGTGAAGTGTGCTCCAGAACCAAATGGTACAAAAGATGAATGACAACCAGGATGGATTTAGAGACTACTGGAAAACAGTCTGGCAGAAGGGAATATAGTTAAATATTAAATCTGTTCAAGTTATCAGATAGCTTGTACTATTGTTATTTAGCCTTACAAGAGAAGTTAGAGGTAGTTACAGTAAAAAAAAACAACAATGTGGAGATATATTTCTATGCCATTGATACTTTTTAGCATCTTTAACAACTCCCTAAGTGATGTGTACAGTCCCTTTAGTCCCCTATCCCCATTCAACTTCTAGGCCTAACCAGGATAAATCATGGCGCCCACCCTCTCTCTGTAACAGACTTCTCCACCTGAGAGTGCTTCCTCTGCAGTGTCTGTCAGTTAAGAAGCACAGTCAATATTCTTCCAGAAGTTCTATGTCAATAGTAATATATTTTTGTAGTTCTTAGTGTTTTTTGAGCAATGTGATAGTGAACACAGTCAATATAGATTTGTTTTTACTATCTCAGTATGAGAAGTTTCTATGCACATTATGCAATGAAAAAGTTCAATTTTCTATTGTCTTGATTAAGGATTCCTCCTCTGCATGGGTGAACAAATGCATCCAGGAGCATACACACACACACACACACACACACACACACACACACACACACACACAGTTTAGTCGTCTTCTGGGATGGTGAGCCTACCAGATAAGTAACTTCAGGATGAATATGTTGACGTTGAGTTTAGCTTCTAGGATGACTGGAAAACATTTTTCCTGGAGAAGATACATTAATAGGGGTACTTATTGTTACTGCTGAAGGTCATAAAAAAGGCTAACAAGAGAAACAGAAACTTCTGGATTGTAGTTTTTCGGGCCAGGATCTACAAAGACACGTATTTTACCTGGACCAAGTTACTATATAACCAAATAGTGCTTAAATCTGTTGGCATAAGGCCTTGACAAGATACTGCCTAATCTAATAACCCCAATCCATGATTAATTGTGCATGGACATAACTTAATAAGGCATCTCTTCTCAAACAATATATTTTTGTTTCAACAAGGCCTCCTAGGTTATTATAAACCAAACAAATCCAAATGTGTGAATATCAGGTCCAAGCCAAGAAAAATAATTCTTGGTAGGGGAATCTCTTTTCTGCCTGAGTATTGGAAAGGCAATAGCCACACAAAGGCTTAATGTTTCCCAAAATATCACAGCATGGCATCAAAGGAGAGGGAGGGAGAGAAGGGACTGGAACAAACAGCAAGTGAAAGGAACAAATCTCCAACAGTCTGTGCTGTGTACATTCAGATAAGTATTCTGACTTCATGTGGCTTCAATGAATCAGAAAGATCCTGTAAATCTTTAGAGATGGAAACATCTTTATTATGTAGTCCCATACCAGAAGCTGTACAAACACAATGTTTTAATATGTCAGAATGTTAATGTTATCTTTCTATTGCAGCAGAAAAAATTCTACATGAATAGGTATTGATTTCCTGACTGGGTGTTACTTAGCATTTCACCTGGTGTTAGTAACTGATAAGCCTTGCATGGGATTTCATTACAGAGATTCTGTTTCTCTCAAGCTTGTGCAGACTCTGATGCCAGGTCTTTTTATTTGGTGCATGTAATCTGATGGACTTCAAATTAAAAGCAATGAAAATCACATTAGTCTGTCTACTAGATGAGATGTTATTAAGAGTAATGGGATAATGCTATCAGAGCTTCATTTCTTAATGTTTGGTCCTTCGAACCCAAGCTTTCAGACAAATAAAGGCTGTCATGAGTTATTACTCATTTTAATACATGATAACTGATATATTTATCACTGTTGGCTAAGGGGATGTCATCGCTAAGATGATTTTTTTTCCCCAGATGGTAGATGTAGAAAAGAGGGAGGAAAGGTAATAAAGTCAGGAAGTCCACACAAAGGCAAAATGGTGTGACCACATCGAACAAAAAGGTTACCCAAAGTCTGATGGTAAGTTCATTATTATACCGTGTCTACAAAATATATTTGATCGTATTTCCTAAATGTGGTCATCGTTATTACACTACCATGTCTGTTGGGTACAACTAAGATACAATAAAATCAGGTATTTTAGGTAAGACTACAAAATTAAACCATATGTTCAAGAAAAGCTTATATATAATATATTCCAACAGATAAGAAAAAGTAATACATGAAATTATTGTTCCAACATCACATATTAGCGAAACCTGAAGAGGAATTAGGTGGCTTGATTTCTAATTTAGTGTTCTTTCTATAGCACCATGCTGGCTTTTCATGAAATTTTCCCATACTTAGAACCCTACAGTGTCTTCTTATTCCCATAGGTGAACATGATGTCAATATACTATTCAATTACTTATTTCCCTAACCTGTGTTATCATTAAATTATGACTATATAAGAATAATAAGCAATGAGAAATCTGGTAAACAAGTATACCTTCACAAGTGCCCCTTGTCTCTCAATTGCACATTGTTTTAACATGATAAAATTATATATTTGTCTATCATATACATATATATATGATATATGTTGTATATGTTTATAAACTTTGTCTTTTCTAATGTTCCTTGGTTTTAATCAAGAAGGACAAGAGAACAAAACACTGGGACAAGAGACATAGGATTTCCCATGAAAGCAGTAAGCACATTCTTAAATCTAGTTATCCTTCTTTATTGCTCTGAAAATCAGTGTCACTAAAATCATTTGTAGTTCTCTGTGCTCATCTCAATGAGGGTTTCTTGTAACGACATACTTTGTACACATTCACTGACATGACCCTGTACAAGGGCCTAGGGCATATTTTTCCCTTTTTCAGAAGGTATGAGAGCTAAAGCAAAGGAAGGAAAAAAAGAATAACCTAGTGGGATTTATGAAAGATGAATGCCTGAGAGCATGCCACGAGTATAGAAAAGGAGGGGGGAAAAGCCCACAATAAAACAAAACAGTATGATAGTTATGATAGTACCAGCTAAGAAATCAATGTGCACCAGTGGTACTCAAAACAAGTTGCTGGGCTGGGAATCAGCAGGTCTAGGGTAGGTCCCCAAATTCATTTTTAGCAAATTCCCGTTGATGCTGATGCTGCTGGTCAACGGACCACACTTTGAGTAGTACAGGTGGAGACACTGAGATTCTCTCAGTCCTGAAGGTTGATCTGAAGGTACAGGATAAAATGATCCTTAAGGAATCAAAAGTAGTGAAAATCAACAAAGAATGGCTTTGAGATAACTGGCATAAATTGTGCAGTGGCAAGAGGTAAAAACGTTATCTGCAAGAACCCTGGACACATGATCATTATCACAATTTTGTGACATTAGGCAAAAATGTATGAGTACACATCTATAATTAGTTATCTTTATTTGAGCATTTGAGTACAAAACACACTGGATATTTGCTTTGCGCCTGGGATTGTGCTATGTGGAAATACAAAAGCCAAAGTCCCTGCCTCCCTTATCCTGTGCCTCTAGGGGCTTCCAGTTTATAGATGGGACAAAGATGCAAACATATAAATGCAAATAATTATATGTAGCCAACATGTCCTACTTCTTCATGGTATGATCTGAAATCCCACATCTTGCCCCAGTCCTGCTGAAAAAGGAGATTTGTGATTAATCCATTAGTCCCTCCTTCTTTTGTTAAGTCCAAAGAACCTCAAAGTTTATTCAATGCAACATTTCGCAAAAACTGATAAATTTCAGTAAGTCCAGCAGAGGGCCCCCTTCAACATGGCACTGGTGAGAGAGAGGAATTATCTCCATTCCAAGAGTGACTTGGGCATGTTCTGTCACTGCTGATCTGGCAGTCATTTCTAGGGGTGGAAGGATAGGAAGATGATCAACTCTCAACTGTTACTGCTTATCTATGTGGCCATGGGCTGATAATGTCCTAATACCTTCAATACTTTAGAGACACAGCACTTTGATTTCTCAAGGATTTGCAAATACAGCAAGTCTGGTGATTGCAGTGTTCTTTGTCTCCCCCCCTCCCCCCCCCCCCCCCTGCAATTTCTTATTTCACAAGAATCATTTTGTCTTCTACCTTTCTGCTAGCTTTCATGACTTGGAAGGTCTCTATATGCTCACACCGGTGCTACTTGAAGTGTGGTCCATGGACCAGCAGCATCAGCATCACCTGGGGACTTGTTAGAAATGAAATACCTGACTTGTATAGTTTGAAATCATTTGTGGTACTTTTTGTACTCTTATTTTAATGTAAACTTTAAAAAAAATTTAACGTTTATTTATTATTGAGAGACAGACACAGAGTGTGAGCAGGGGAGGCGCAGAGAGAGAGAGAGGGAAACACAGAATCTGAAGAAGGCTCCAGGCTCTGAGCTGTCAGCACAGAGACTGACATGGGGCTCAAACTCACAAACTATGAGATCATGACCTGAGCCGAAGCCGGACGCTTAACCAACTGAGCCACCCAGGTGCCCCTTAATGTAAACTTTCAACCAAGGTTCCAAATAGCTTCTACTCATCTCCATCTACCCTTGCACTTTCTGCTCTCTTTGCCTGGGATATTGTTTACCCAGATAACCAATGCAGGGATCACTCCCTCATTTTATTTAGGTCTTCATTCAAGTGTCAATTTCTCTGTTAATATCACCTCACTACACTACTTAAAATTAGAACAGCCTTTCCTACCCTTTCTCTGAATTCCTAGCTTTATTTTTCTCCACAGAGTTTGTCAACTAATTATCTATCATCTATCTATCTATCTATCTATCTATCTATCTATCTATCTATCTATCATCTATCTCTCTTTTCTTAATTTTCCACCTAAGATGTAATACTTTGGCAATAGAGACTTTTTATACGTTCTATTAAGTATCCCTAATGCCTAGAACTTTGCTTGCTATACAGTAGGCCCTCGATGAATGAATGAATGAATGGATGGATGGATGGATGGAAGAATAAATGAATTAATGAATAAAAACAGTGATGTGTCTACTGTACTTCCAAAGAAAGCTTTCTTGCTTTAAAATTCATCACACACACACACACACACACACTCATTTGGATTGCTACCCTTGTTGAAATAAATGCTTGACTGCTTACCCCCCCAAAATTGTCATATTTTGAAAAAAATAGTATTATCAGCTTTTCTTGGTTTGTTTTCTGTTGTTTCCTGTGGAATCATATTTATATATAATACAGTCCAGTCTCTGTGTTGAAGAGAACCACACTGAAGTCATTTGCTGAGAACATCAAGTGGTATAAACTTGACTTATTTTTCAGAATAATGACATGATAACAAACCACTTGAGTTTTAATTTTCAGTTAATAGTGTGGGGTTATGACTATTAAGGCAATTTATCAGGCACTTAATAGAAACAGTAAATGTTAGTGTTGGAAGAAAACATAACGTTCATTTAAATGCTGTAGAATGGAAAGGGGAGGGCGTGTGGAGGAAGACCTGATGAAGCCATGGCTTCAGCCCCATTTTAATCCCGTGTCTGTGGAGAAGCCATTTAATGATGGTTCAATGATCAGCAGAAAGTTATAAACATTTCAAGTCTACCTTATTCAAAAATGTGTTTGAAAGACCAAATCAGTTACTCTGAGCAAACGTGTTGATGTAAAACACTGAATTTTGGATAAGGACCTTGAATCCTGCATGGTTGAGAATAGATATGGCATGTTTCTTGATTCTCAATCTAGAGTGCTTTTAATATTTCAGCTTTTCATGGCATAAATATAGAAATAAAAATTTTGGCTTCGCTAAATATGTAAGAGTGGTTCTCAGGTGTGGTCCCTGAACCAGCACATCAGCTTCCCCTGCAACTGTTAAAAGTGCAGATGCTTGGGCCCCAGCCCACAGTTACTGAGTATGAGATTGTGCATGGGGCCCAGAAATTCTGCAAAACATTCCACTGCAACTGAAAGTTTGAGAACTACTGTTGCTTTTTAGATTAAATGGTTTAAAGTCTTTATCTGTGGAAAGGGATGGCAAGGGGTCCACCTGCATTACTTTGACTGGGCCCATAACAAAAGCTACATAGCCCTGAAGGTTCAACCACTTCTTGCTTCCCAGCCTCAACTCACACAAAGATCCCCAAGGCTCTGGGAGGTTCTGTCACATTGTCTTTCTTTCAGTTTGTGAATGAATGCCTTAGGACTTCCTGGCCCTGCTGGGAATGTTCTCCCCTTACCTTAAACTCTCCTCTCCCTTTCCTAAACACACTTCAGCTCTCAACTCAAGCATTGTTTCTTCATGAAAATCTTTCCTAATCCCCAGATTAGACCTTATCTCACTGTTATGACTCAACAGACTCTCTGTACTTGCCCTTTGTAGCACTTATCACAGTTTGTAAAGACATAATTTTGTGATTATCTGATTAATGTGTTTCTCACCTACAAGGATGCATGCTGCCTGTAATCAGAATCCAAACCTATTTTATTTAGCATTAAATCCCTAGTAGCAAGCTCAGTGCCTGTACATGGAAGTTGGTAAATAAATATTATAGAATGAACAAAATGATACTCAACGGTCCTCTTTCAACTTATTGAACTGTAGAAAATGGAACACCATAATTATAAAATAGAACAATTGCACTGACCCTATGAGCATCAAACCTACAGTTCAGGTCAATTATGACTAACCACTCCAATAACATTACACTGAATATCCACAAATGACCTGTGTATTGAGGCATGATGTGCTGAGGCTGAATATTTTATTAATTATTTGGCTGAAGGGAATTAATTCAAGACAAATTAGGCTGCAAGTAACAACAGAAATAAAACAGCTACAAATGGCTTACAGAAGAGGAAACCTATTGCCTTACCTAGCAAAAGTCAAGAGGAAGGGTGGTGTTGTGGTTGGCTCATTGGCCAGCTTAAGGACATTATCAAGGACTTTTTTTAACTTTGAAAATGCTGTTTAAATATTTTTACTCAGCATTCCTTAGAGGTATTGTTCTATTTCTTTAATGTTGTCTCCTCACTGCTTTCAAATTGTCAATGGCTGCTTTCATATGCAACAGCACTGATGAACAGTCTCAACAGAGACCTCCTAGCTTTCAAAGCCTAAAATCTTTACTACCTGATCATTCACAGGGAACATTTTTTCATCCCTGACTTACACTCTGAAAAACATAAAAGGATCTAGTTATCCATTACCACACATTCCCTATCTTTCAGGATTGGCACATTTGTAAATAAGAACAAGTTTCTTAATTTGTAAGTCAAGTGACAAGTCCAAGGGCAGTTTTGATGTATGTGTCATTTCAGTTAGGCTCCCCACAAAACAGTGGTGTTCCTCAGTATTCCAAATACAATCTAGCTACATGAAGAAAGGAAGGAACAAAGGAAGAGAACCAGAAGGAAATAGGACTTTTATCTCAACTTATCTTCTAGAAAAAGCTGCCTCTTTCCCAACAGTAAACTTAGCTGATTATGTGTCCATGAGAAGATTTTGTCCATGATTTATGTCCAAACTTTTCTCTTTAAGATTAAGTGCAGAGCATGGAAGAGGGAAGTGTGGTACTCAGAGACCTTTTAACATGTAGAATATATGTCTAAATGTCTCAATTATGCATTTCTTCCCCTAAAATTCATTATCAGTGGCTCAGGCCTTGGGGAAAAACTAATGTGCCTCTAAATCAATCAGTGGTTTAACACAGAGGGTCATAAAAAGTAGTACTTAAATTTTAACTTGTTTATTATTACAACATGAAATTTCATCTGTGATTATGCCTACCAATTAATAAGTATTTCTATTACTGGAAATAATGCACAATTAAGCATGGACAGAATACATGCTTATTTTGTATAGTTAGACATTGTTATCACATAAAACTAAAACCTGCATCAAAAGGGGAACACAGAGTTAATTACGAGGACGTCTGGTCTAACCCACTGCAGGACATTCACAAATATTTAAATGAGTATCTGAATGTTTCTTTGAAACTTTTAACTTTGATACATATAATCATAGCTACTCTTATGACACTTCTATGGAATTTCAATTCTATGGTAAAGGCTTACTTTATATGCTTTCCTAGTTTCATCTTCCCCACAGCAGTACCCAGACAAAGAAAATGATGCTAAACGCACAAAGATAGTGAGATTTGTCACTGAGAGCCCAACAAAAAAATCTAGTTGTAAATATGCACTATGTTTACTATTTATGTCCAGTTGCTTATGAGTATATTACTTATACTTTCTTAAGTTTAAAAAAACATGAGCTACACACACACACAGGTACACACACACACACACACACACACACACACACACACACACAGATATTTACTTATTGCTATGAGGGCAGGAAGAATTTATTATCTACTTGTTTTTTCACCCACAGTTGAAGCATAGTGCCAAGCTCTTGTTAACTACTTAAGAGGTTTCTTACTCACAACATGGCTTGTTTTTTGAACAAACATCCATTCATGCCTGTATCTCAACTATGCTTCAATAATTACTCACAAATACATGATTCCACTGAGGTTTCTTCTTTAAAATATTTTTTAATGTTTATTTACTTTTGAGAGAGAGAGACAGAGAGAGAGCAGGGGAGGGGCAGAGAGAGCGAGGGAGACAAAGAATCTGAAGCAGGTTCCAGGCTCTGAGCTGTCAGCACAGAGCCTGATGCGGGGCTCGAACTCACAAACTGTGAGATCGTGACCCGAGCCGTAGTTGGACATTTAACCAACTGAGACACTCAGGAGCCCCACGTCTGCTTCTTTGAGTTTGACACTCATATTCACAACTATATGCTGAACAATGTTATGTGAATAGTTTGCAGGATACCAACTCCAAATGCTTTAAAACCAAATTCATAATTTCCCTCGATTTTTCTAGCTTCCTGTCTCCTCAAGTGCAACAGACAGAACACCAGCCACTGAAGTGAGGACTCCAGGAGATCTTTCCAATTTATAAAACTCATTAATTCGGTCAAATTTTAGTCCAACTTTCCAGATTTTGGTCACTTGCTATCATTTCTCACTTACACTTTCTGAAAGGGGCACATGGTTGCACGGTTTCCAGTCTTGCATTCTGAGTTGTTCTACTTCATTGTTGCCTGACTATTGCCAGTTGCTTAAAAGGCAAATGAACCCATGCTATTCCCTCATGAGGCACACCATTGCCTTTAAGCTTCTCGGGCCACTTTTCCAGACTCCTCTCCCTCCAGCCCTCTCATATCCTGCATCTCAGGCCTCCTCAGCTATGACAGTTCTTGGTGTGTCCCATGGGCTCTCACGTAGCCACGCGTGTGCTCAAGCTTTCTGCTCTGCTCTAGCCACCTTTCCTATGTTTCTCCTTCTATATTCACTGTTTGGACATTTCTATTTCTCCTTGAGTCATTTTAATACCATCTCCTTTGATAACTGTTTCCTGATCCTTTTAGGACCATGTTACCTGATCCTCTTCTAGGTAAGAACACACAGTAAATATTTATATTTTCTGGATTGTCTCTTGCCAATTCAGCATCCCCAGGACTTCCTCTTTCAAGGGCTTTACTGCACTCCAAGAGAGAGGCCAGGAACTTCCCAGAATCTTCTTTTCTTTATGGTTCTGGCTTTAAGTTGTTCCATTAAAAGGAACTCTTTGGAAATTTGGAGGATCCAAAGGAAGAAAGAGTCCTTATTCTCTTCGTATAGTTGTAGTCATATGATGAGGAAGAAATGGCTCAGTGGCTTCCCAATGAGCTGTTGAGGACCGGCCATTTGCTGTGCGCAGACAGGGTGTTGACGAGAGTTTCTTAGACATTCCATGGCAGCTGGGCAGTGAACTTTTGAGGGTAACCTGCTTGTGCTCTTGGGTTGGTCTCCAGCAGCCTGTGCGCAATCTCCCTATAATGGTCTGTTTCTGTGTCAGCTCACCTGGAACTGCATTTCACAGAACTCTCTCCTCTGTTGGGTTCTGGGGTGAAGCTGGATTTAAGAGACGTTCAGCGGGATTCATAAGGTAAAAGTGCAGCGGCACTCGTGGATATTCTGGGCAAGTCAGGGTTAACTCAGGCTCTGGATCGGCTTGTGTTGGGATGGGTCCACCATTTCACTCTGGGGGCATGAAGCATCAGCCCAGGTTATAGGTCTTACAGCTTCTTCAGTAGCTCTCCTACTTTAGCTTCTCTGGCTAAACAGGGATGCATTTTCTTCAGTAGCTCCTCTTTAGCTTCCCTGGCCAAACAGATGCATTTTTAGCTCTGTAGCGAAGGTCACCAGCTTCCGCTGCAGTTACTCTTGTCATAGAAAGCAAGGTTAGAAGTCATGAGAAGCCCACATGGTTTCCAGCTCCTCCTCACAGGTGCCAGCTTTCCCATAAGAATTGAGTTTGTCCTTGCTCTCCTCCACTCCACATTCATGTTTTCTTGACTGCCTGAACTTCTGATGCCAGCCTAGCACCCAACACAGAAGCAACAGCTGACATAAACTGGTTAGCCAGGTCCCCCATTGTAGAAGGTCAAATCCCAATAATAAAGTCCTTATTCTATATCACTGCTGGTGATTCTGCCTTTCTGGTTAAGCCTTGACTGATAATCCTGATCTTCAATGGTGACTTCTCTTACACCAATGGTTGCTATACTATACTCATTCTACCTGGAATTCAGAGAGTGACTTCTGTTTTTGATGGTTTTTGTTTGTTTGTTTTTGTTTTTGGAGGGTATTTTTGTCCCCTAACCCCAATTAACATCTTATGTTAGTGCCTGTATTATTTAGTAGATCCAAAACTTAAATGTGACTAGAATTCTGTTCACATGCCATTAAAAAAGGACTTACTATAAACATGTCATAGTTATCATTCTATTACTTTAGCTCTAACTGTGTCCATGTCGAATTCTGAGAGCTCACCTCATTGGATTTTAAAGACAAATTAAAAATCAAATTGAATTTGGTAGGTAATAGATAAAAGGAAACAAATCTACAGTGAACTAGTAATGTATTGAGTGTATTGGGGTGACACAGGAGACGTACAAACCATTTGTACAAATCGATTTTAAATCTATATGTTTAACTCAATTTTCATCCGGACCCAATTCCCTTTACATGAGTCAGCCCCCTCATTTCTTTCTCCTATTTCTCCTCATTGCCTCAAGTATTCCCTATATTGACCACAGCTACTGAGCTCTCTCTTGATGTCATGCATGACACATTCAGCGGTCCAAAAACCAAAGTTATCAGAAAGCAGCACAGTGAATAAAAATGAAGTAAATTTCCCCTTCTGGGCTTTCTCTTTCTCCAAACTAAATTATCAAATTCATCCTCCCAACAAAACATGTATTTACTTCCTATCATTACATACATTGCTATTTCTGTCAAACTGCATGAATTAAGGAAAGAATTGAACAAATATGATAGAATATATTCTCCTTGGGTAAATGAAATACATTAATATCTCTCCACTATCAGTCTACAACATTGACTAGATGGGTCAAATGGATGGGATAGATTAATACTCTTCTGTGGTCCTCAGCTCTATTATGGCTATTTTCTTTGCCTCTCATACTCTCCATTCCCAAATATCATAGCAGGTGAACACATGTGAAACACATATTTTATTCTCTTGTAATCTGCATTTTAGTTAATATGAAAAGGAGAAAACTAATATTACACCCAAAGTTTATTTGTACGTATATAATTATATGAATGGTTCAATGAAAAATTAGTAGTTCCACTTAGTTCCCAGAGTTAGGAATTTGTTCCTAGAACATACTTATGTTTGATATTTTAGATATAGTAGAAAATAGGATTAGGAACTAGAATAAAAGATTTTGAAATATGAATTTCCTTGAAAACTATTCAGTTATAAATATTCCTCTGAAGTTTGTAACTATCTGTCACCAGAAGAGTCTGAAAATTAAGTGAAAATTTTCAACTATTTTATCCACATATTTTATATCTCAAGGCCATATACATAAATCTAACTAATTTTTTGATTCCATTGAGATATTTGATGCATAACGACACAGCATTTATGTGTGTATTACCTTAGACACTTACGTAAAATCCCGTGAGAAAGGTTCACTAAATGTAGTTGCAGAAAATCTTTATTCCTTTCACAAGTTAAATTTCAGCAATACTTTGTACTCCATTCCCGATAATACATTCAGCAAACTTCATGTTTAGTTGCCCAATTTTTCTCCCTAATGTAAACAGTCTTATTTAGTTTTAAGCCAATCCTACCGGAGGTATGTGGTTATGTTAACTTTTGTAATCAACAAACTTTGTCTTATTATCTTCTAAATGGCTGTGGTTATTATTCTTCAGCCATTCTCAATCACGTGACTATTTTGTAATTTTGTCCTGATACTATTAGTATGAATATAACTGGATGCTACACCATTTCAACAGTGTGCATTAGAACTTGATGGTTTAAATAAGAGACAATACCTCAATCATTCATGGCTTCGCAGTTTTACATTTTCAGGATGCTAAACTTTAAAGCAAATTCCTTAGGGACTTAAACACAAGCCAATGAAGTAGACAAGCCAATGAGTAGACTCAGCATCACCAATACAACTTCCTGATTACGGATGAGAAAATGGCATCTCCCTCTACAAATCTATCACACTGTCAGCTTAAAATCTCTTTGAAGCAGTCCTATCCTATTTCTCCTCTCTATTCTTCCAAGCCAAACACCTTTCTGATTTTATTTTTGGTTGAGTGCCGTTGTAGCACATCCTCTTTGTTCTATTCAACATCCTAAATTTTTCCCTCAGTTCCCACTCACTACTTTTCAAGGCTATTGCTCAATCTACTCTCTCTTAGAATAGAATTCATTCTCTTCTTAAGGTCAGCACTTCTTTCAATACTTAGTTCAAAATTCATTTGCTTTTAAGAACATAACTCTGATAGAAAGCAACATATAAGCCATTTTACCTTAGGAAATAGGGAAAAGCAGTTGCCCTATTAACTAAATATATGTATGCACACCTGCTTCCATACTTGGCTATAGTGAGCAAATACAACTGTAGTTAATAATGGCAAGCGGCTTGCAATGGGTGTGATTTATATGGTTGTTGGCAACAGAGATTTGTCTTTTTACTCAATTATATTGATTTCTTCTTGGATTGTCTTTTTATGTACAACATTGTAGGGGTGGTTCAAACTGGTTTTTAAAATATTATTTTCACTGGCATTTTATTTAAACAATAACATAATCAATTACCTTGCTCTCTTCCAAGAAACTGAATGCAATATAATCAAGTGTAGCTAGACCTATAAATATGTAACATGTTAGCCTAGCCTGCATATTTTAAAGAATATTATATGCCATTTTTGGTACCTTTTCTTACTTGCTTAAACAAAGAGTAAGTATAGATTCAGCACACATAAAAAGGATGACAGTCATGGATGAATGCTAAATAGTATTGTTAACTGTCACTTAAATTTTAAAATATGCAGTTAAAATTAACTAAAGGAGGCAACAAAGACCTTGAATATTGTGCAGGTGGACATCCTCTGCAGTCACCTTAATCAAACTGTTCCTCTCATTTTTTTTTTCTTTTCCTGAAAATACCAAGAATAATGCACACCACAAAGGAGCTATTCATGTATAATAATTTTCCTTCATTTCCACCCTTTTTTACCTATTTCACTCTTGAAATTCCAGATGAGCTGCAGCTATTGAGTTAAAGATAATGGGAAGGGGACATGAGGGGAAGGACTCTTCCCTCCATTTTTATCATCATCGTGTCATCTACTTTTATCAGTTTTTATTGACTTAAACATTCACTTTTATGTTCTGTCCCCACCAGTCATTACTGTGTCTGTCTATTCGAGTTACCTTTGTACATTTTTATCAATTCAATGCTTTCATATCTAATCCCAAGAAAATTTATCTTCCCCACTCAATTTCTCTCCTTTACTTACCTTGTTTCTGTTTCACACAGGATGTGGGAAACAAAGTGCCTGATGCATGGCCCTCATTTTATGAAATACAGGGATAGTCATTAATAATATTAATGGATAAATAAGAACATAGGTAGGGCTTAGTGACTCATTTTTAGTGAAAATCTCAAAAAATTATCTATCCACAGTTAAGTTTATTTACTTAAACAATAGTGATAGTAAACAATAATGTATGAGCAGTGATTATGGTAAGAAAATCTATAGAGAAATAAAGAGGAAAGTAGTCGAACTTGCTGCTCTTGTCAGGCATTTGCAAGATACTGAGGATGCAGAGATAAACACTATAAAATTCTATCACTCAAAATCCAAGCCACCTTCCTTCTCTCACCACACTCCTTCCACACAGCCTCATTCTTAGAGGATGAATAAAACGTCCTCTCCATCTCTCCCTCTTTCTCAAAATCTGTCTCACCCTCTCTCTCTAATGCTAAAATTGACTAACGGTATTCACACATGTAAGTATATACCATTTGTAGATTTGTGTGTGTGTGTGTGTGCGTGTTAGCTTTTATATATGTTAGCTCATATATACATGTGTATATGCACACCCACACACACATTCCATTAATCACAAATTCTCTTAATCTTTTGCTTCCCAAACTCTAACTCACTTCTTTTTTTTTTTTTTTTTTAATTTAATTTTATTTTATTTTTGGGACAGAGAGAGACAGAGCATGAACGGGGGAGGGTCAGAGAGAGAGGGAGACACAGAATCGGAAACAGGCTCCAGGCTCTGAGCCATCAGCCCAGAGCCTGACACGGGGCTCGAACTCACGGACCGCGAGATCGTGACCTGGCTGAAGTTGGACGCTTAACCGACTGCGCCACCCAGGCGCCCCCCACTTCTATCCATAATAATCCTTTTCTCACTTCCCTTTTGTCATAATAGAGATACTGGTCATTCCCTTATCTATGGACAACGTCCCCCTATGATTTAGTTCCTATCTCTTCTCATCTTTTAGACCAAAGGCCCACCATGTTCATTATGCTTCCTTCTGTACTTTTAACATTTCCCTCTTTAAAAATTCCTTACCTTGAGAATGTAAACTCTCTGATATTAAACAAATGAAAACTCTGAAAACCTTCCAAACTTCCTTTGACCTCCCATCCTTCTAGAATTCTCTCTCCTCTACTTTACAAGTACGAAAAGCATCTATGTCAGCTCTCTCCACTTCCTCATTTGTAACCCCCTCCTCCCTTCCACTCTGGTCTGGTTTCTGCCTCATGTCTCATTCTCAACACCTCTCATTCAGAACTTCATTGTCACTGAAGCCCATGATCCTTTTTCATACCCTATAGGCCCTGTAGCTTTGAGATTCAGAAGCATTATCTCCTTGGCCTACTTGACATTTCCTTTCACTTATCTTAAGAGACAATTCATTATCAGTATGTCTCAAAAGGAAGTCATAATCTTTCTCCTTCAAATCTGGTGTTCTTCTGCTGTTCCCAACTTCAAACAAAGGGATCTCCTACAAAAGTTGCTTAGGAGTCATTCTTAATAATCCCTTTATCTCATACACCATATACATACACACTAAGTCCAAATTATCTTTGTTAATTTCATTAATTTTCCTTGAATACCTGTACCTCTCATCATCACCATATGCACCAATGCTAATTTTCAGGATTCTGGAGGCTGCCTGCATTCTTTGGTTTACGTGATCCCACCCTCGATCTTTACTGTCCACTGGCATGGTAGCTTTCCATCTTTGTCTCTCTGATTCTGACCCTTATATCTTCCTCTTTATTAAAAACTCATGATAAACTGTGGTTTATATACACAATGGAGTGCTACGTGGCAATGAGAAAGAATGAAATATGGCCCTTTGTAGAAACGTGGACGGAACTGGAGAGTGTGATGCTAAGTGAAATAAGCCCTACAGAGAAAGACAGATACCATATGTGTTCACTCTTATGTGAATCCTGAGAAACTTAACAGGAACCCATGGGGGAGGGGAAGGGAAAAAAAAAAGAGAGAGGTTAGACTGGGAGAGAGCCAAAGCATAAAAGACTCTTAAAAACTGAGAACAAACTGAGGGCTGATGGGGGGTGGGAGGGTGGGGAGGGTGGGCGATGGGTATTGAGGAGGGCACCTATTGGGATGAGCACTGGGTGTTGTATGGAAACCAATTTGACAATAAATTTCATATATTAAGAAAAAAAAAACTCATGTGGTTACATTGGGCCCACCCAAACAATCCAGGATAATTTCCTCATTTCAAAATCATTAATTTAATTTAATCATATTTACAAAAATTCCTTTCGTGTGTAAGATAACATATTTACAGGTTCTGGGAAGTAGGATGTGACCATTTTTGAAGGGGGGCATTATTCAGCCAACCAGAGCCAGTCTAGTATAAATCAGTGTTATCTTCTGCGTGTGTAATTGAAGCCAATCTCTGATACCCTTTATCTATTCATCTACATCTATTCTTTTTTAAAAACAATTTATTAATGCTTATTTGTTTTTGAGGGAGAGAGAGAGAGAGAGAGTGCAAGCAGGGAAGGGGCAGAGAGAGAGGGAGACACAGAATCTGAAGCAGGTCCCAAGCCCTATGTGGGTCTCAAACTAATGAACTGTGAGATCATGACCTGAGCTAAGTCAGACACTTAACTGACTGAGCCACCCAGGCACCCCTACAACATCTATTCTTATCTCCCATATATCCATTCATTTTAACCAGAGTGATGTCCCTACAAAAGGCTATTGTAGTCATATACGCATTGAGCTGAGAATACTGACTACATTCTTTAATGTGGACAACAGGTCTTGGGTAGCCAGACCCTTTCTAGTGCAAGTTCTCACAGCAAGCTCCTCACCCTTGACATTTCAGTTATACTACATTGTTCTTTATTCCTAAAAGCATCAGGTTATGTAATGCCACATACTGTTGCACACAGCATTTGCACAAGACTTTGTATGAAATTCTATTCTCCCTTTTCTGTTGACTCTTCAGAGTCCAAGTCTTGCTCCATTTTTGCACTCATAGTCAATATTCATGGAATGCTCACAATATGCAATTCACTGTACCCAGTGGTGGGGACTCAGCAGAAAACAAACATGAATCATGACTTTCCTTCATAGACCTTACATTCTAAAGGAAACTTATACTCCATATTCTTCTTTTTCCTAGCTAGAGAATTTTTCTTTGGACTCTAGGTCAGGTTCACATGTTATGCATGTTATAACATACCATGCATAATACATACTTCAAGAGCTATTGTATCAGCCTAGAATAATATATTCATTTGTGTAGCTATTTGATACATATCATTGAGAAATTATAAATTCTATGAAGCAAAGAAGCTTTTCTGTTTTTATTCATCTTTGTCTCCCAGTACCTGACCACATATATAGAAATACTCAACAAAGTTTGTTAAATGAATGAAAGGCAACTCATTCTACTGTGTGTGTCTTTGTATACAGAGAAGTAAAAGATACTTGCTGATGGCATATATGGGTATAGAAATATGTGAATGTGGTTTAGAAATAATTAAACATTTTTATGTTCCTATACTAATTCATTTATTCAATGTATGTTTGAATTATCTTCTTTGAGACAAATTGCAAAGGCAACAGAGTCCACAATGAAGGACAAGTCAGACATAATCTTTGCTTTTGTGGAAGACATCTTTCAAAGTAAAAATCTTCAATATTTACTATGAAGAGACAATGGATGTGGCCAATTACATTATTTAACTTCTATAACTAGAGTGGATATGTTTCAGTAACACTTTCCTAAGGACTTTTTTAAAACAAACCCTACTTCCAAAATACAGATTCTTAGACCAAATTATCCTTGACCAGTATTTTTCTGAAAGATACTATTGTTCTAATTCTTTCTATCACTCTCAATTATAGCATCAACCATGAATTGCCCACTATCCTTTCCTATTCCCCTTTTTTCCCTTCTACCAAGTGTGTGATCATATTCACCATTTATTTTATAAATATCAATTACACAGAAATGTAAGGCTGAGCTCCCTTTCTAAATGTGTAGGCTACAACCTGTTTGAAGCATTCTCTATCCACCAAGATACAGAGTGCATTTTATAAATTTAGCATTTCTATAATTTTCTGAGATAAACAAACAAACAAACAAACAAAAAGGAGTCTGGCTGTGTGCTGAGAAATTTCCTCCGCTGGTATGTTTTCATCTTGAAAAATAGGAGAGTAGATTTATCTTCAAGGTTCATAGTCTACGTGTCTTTGTTAAAAATAATACAATGAATTAGAGATAACTTTCTGTTGGCTGGCATGCACTGGCCTGTAAAATATTTTTATTCTTACTTTAACATATCCTGTCTCCCTAATTAAAATAAAAATATTAAGACAATTGTAGTTAATTTCTCTAAATTATTCTTAGGGTAGCAAATCAGTGAAGGAAAATCTCCCTACTTACAATACTTTTAGAGAACAAGGGTCAGAAAATCTCAAACTCATCTCCATCTCAAACCACTGGAGGTAGGGCTAAAGCTGAGACTCAGCAGGGGGTGAGGCCTCTGATGTTCCATTTGTTCAAGTGACTTTGGACTTCAACCGAATCCTTATCATCTTCCCCCATGTGAATAAGTGGAACAATCAAAACCTGAAGCTAAGGGGAAGCCAATCCTCAATCTAAGGAGCAAGGAGGGAGAGAGGGAAATTTACACTATATCTTGAAATAACCATATTCATTATGAGTTAAGATACCCAGATTGTAAAAATCCTCTCTTTCAGGAATAGAGATTGACTAGCGGGAGAACATTGAGTAGTTTAATTATTTCCTTGTTCAACTAAAATGGACATTAAAAAATATTTCTATTACCAAATGTTAGAGTTTTAAATCAGATAAATGGGCCAGCAGGAATTGAAATATGTTCTCTGTAATTTCAGCTGTTTAGAACACAAGGATCCTGGTTCATATGGACGGTTTTGCTGAAGGGAAAACAAGAATATAAACAAAGAAACAAACAAAACCCCCAAAACAGACCCTCTCTCCTTAGCGTAGTTTAAGAAATCAAAAGCATTTTGCTTGACAGGCTGGTGGTATGATTGAGTGCTAATGAAAGTGGCACTAGCCAGCCTGTACTTGTATTTGGTAGAGCACAACATGTCAATATGTACAAAATAGCACAAAATAACAGCAGAGTTTACAGACTAACATGACCTGCATATAAATATGGGAAATAAATGTCCCTTGAAACACTTTAAATATTTGCATTTCATTAATGTTCAGTAATCTGAATACACTGGCTGCAGTGTGACAGCTCGTGATTATCTTTCGATAGTTGATGGAATGTCTTAAAAAGGCATACATCAGCGCCAGATATCAATGATAAACGTATAAGAACGAATGAGTTTGGGCTCAAGGGAGTACACAGTGAATGTTTGAAATAAACAAGAAAGTAAGCATCAAATTACAATGCAATTAATATTATAATGATAATCATGGTAGGAATATGCTTACTCTTCAAAAGGGGAAAAATGCAGGAAAAAAAAAAAGCAACTAAAGCATACCATTTTACATGCGCCAGATTGGCAACAATTCAGAAGTCTGACCCTACCAATCACCCAGTATGATGGGAACACAGGAAAGAAGCCCCAAAGCAGGATACTTAATCAGTACTATAAAGTGGGGATTTTTAGGATCTGCTGATAAGATGAGGTAGTCTTTTAACTGAATTGTGCTTGATAAGCAGGTGCTATTGACATGAGTAATACAGTCATTCTAGGGGGGGAATATTATTAGCTAGAGGAATATATATGGAAAAAGTGTTCCGTAGGACTGCAAGTGATAGATAGAAAGCCAAGAAGAGCTAAGGGGATAATTATAAATCAATCTTTCCCAATAAGTTAGGGAGGAATTACTGAACACGACCTCCCCATTATGTTATGTATATACTCAGTTGCAAAAATAACATGAATGTGTCCAACTTCATCCCACCACACTTCAAACTTAGTTCATACTTTCTGCTTTCTCCTTTTTGTTAGATATGTAATAAATCGAGTTCTAGGCTGGTTATTTGATTAATAAAGCACTCTCTATTCTGTATTTTAACCTATTCAGATATTGGAAACGATCAATAAAAACTGATCAAACTGGTCTATGAATAGTAAAGTCTTGAAAAGACTGTTTAATTCACATTTTAGGGTTTTCTCACTGCTTGCTATTAACATAAACTCTTTTTCTCCCCCCATTTTATCCTTAAATATCTGAAGACAGGAAATGCGAAGAGTAAGAGTAAGAACTACTGAGTTCAAGGAATTGAGTCTTTTATTATAATTCAGCTCCATTAATATTCTGGCAAGTGAAAGGTACAAAATTTAAGACTAATTTCCTCAGGGAAACATGACAAATCTGTTCTTTGATTCGAGTGAAAAGAGAACAACTTCTTCATGCAGCACATTATAATTTCTTATTCCCAACATACTCTCTACTTCTTTTCAATTTTTTTTTCTTGGAAGAAAACTACCCCACAATGAGTGTCGAGCTATAGGTGAAGTTTAGGGTTAAATAATCCATGCCAGGAGCTATTGCCATGCTGCATGAAAATTTGTGCTTGAGCACACTGAAATCAGCAGTATTTTTAGATGAGCCAATTTGCAAGGAATCATCATTGGACATCTTAACTCAGTAATACTACTTAAGTTTAATTTCCAAGAGAAACAAAGTAGTGTGTCTTCACAAGGGATAAAACAACAACAAAAAACCATGGTGCCATTTGTGTCAATGAAAAGGATATGGACATAACGACCTGGGGAGTGTAATTCCTGAGCAGCAGTGATTTCTGAGGTTGTCATGAAGGGACTAAAGGCAGGTTGTCAGAAGAGGAGTCTATACACATTTCTTATGTGAGATACACAATTTATTTAAAGTCTTTGTACTTTAACTTCCTCCTGTAAAACTTGGGGAATATTTGTGATGATTAAGTAAGTTAATTGCTCAATCTTATCAATGATAATCATGAACATGGTGATGTTTTATTATCATACTTTGCCTATGAATAGCATTTTGAAGTATTGAAAAATAGTTTTTTTTTTCCATTTTAGAACTGCAACAAATTGGCACGGTAAAAAAATTCACAGGATGAAGGCAAAAGGGTACAAAGAGACAGATGGCTTTGTTTTAATTCCAACCCTCTCAGTTGCATTCTGTACTTGCACCTTTTCAGGTATCCATTCATCTACCCATCTATCTACCCATCCATCCATCTTGTATAACTATTTAAGGACCAACTTGAATGCAACATTTATGAGGTTAAGGATACAAAGAACCCTGTGTATCCCATAAGTATAATACTAAATGTGTTATAACATTATAATACTAAAATGTGTTAAGAAACAAAACAGAAATGTTTAATTTTATTAATTCATGTTGAAATAGAAATAATAAAAATAATTTGTATTTATTGCAAGAGACTTGGGAACCAATGGCTTATTTGAAAACTAGTAAATAAAGGGAAAATCAAACATTTATCCTATCTTTTCTATGCAAACTGAACCCCTGAATTGGTGAATAGTAGATGAGGTGAAGTTTATCATTAAAGAATTATTTCAAGAAAAGGTGAAGAAGAAATATATACAATATAATGAGTATATTAACATTTCTCACTCTTTTAGAATGATCTAGATAATATCATAAATAACTAATAAAAGAGATTCAATCAGACATTACTACTTCCTGATGGAGGAAAAACTGTAAAAATCAAATTTTTATGAAGTTCTGAAAAAAATAAAACACTAAATCTGGATCTAATTATGAGTTTTTAGGAAATCAAAAGACAGAGTAACATGTTCAACTACACTGTGCCAAAATCCAGTCTATGGGAAGCTACAGGATGGAGGAAAGAGAGAGGGTGTAGGAAACTCTTTAAAAAATTATGGGGTACCTGGGAGGCTCAGTCGGTTAAGCGTCCGACTTCAGCTCAGGTCATGATCGTGTGGTCTGTGAGTTCAAGCCCTGTTTTGGGCTCTGTGTTGACACCTCAGAGACTGAAGCCTGTTTAGGATTCTGTGTCTCTCCCTCTCTCTGTCCCTCCTATACTCATGCCTCTCTCTCTCTTTCTCAAAAGTAAATAAACATTAAAAAAAAACAAACTTAAAAAAAGATTTTAAAGTCATATTAGTAATTTCAAATAGAGAAAATTAAAACCTGTCACTATGACATTTATAAGATGCTTGGGAATGTAAACACAAACTGAATAACTGATTTTTAAATAAATTATTGTTAATTATTTAGGTGTGTTACTTTAAGTATGTGTGTTTAAAAAAATCCTCATATCTACGGATACAGTAAAATGTAGGAATGTGCTTCAAAATATTACAGAACAAGGGGTGGTAGATGAGGATTAAATGAGACAAAGTTGGACGTGAACTGATAGCTGTTGATGCTGAATGATGGGTATGTGGGGGTTCAGTACATTATAATATCTTTTATTACATATGTTTACAATTCATAACCCATAATAAATTGTTAAAAAGGTTAGACAGACATAACTCAGACTGTGGAGTCACAGAGCTATTGTTGAATCCCAGATTATTCAACCCGGCTCTCTCAAAACATGGCTTTTACCTTTGTGCTTTCCACATCTCTAACGGATACATACGGCTGGAGTTTCAATTCCAGAAGGCAAGTTAGCTAGCACTACACCAAGAATGTTCCTATGTTGGCATTAATTATTTTGGAGAGTGTATCACAGTCCTGATAGTGGTCTTCAGACTTGAAGCCTCAGAAATCTAGTCGTGTTTTCCCTAAAAAGGTGGTGTCTCAGGGAAAACTTCTAAATCAGAACTTCTAAATTGGAAGTCATATTATTATTATTGCTATTATTATTATATTATTATTTTATGTCAAACATTTATAGCATGCTTATTATGTGTCAGACACTATCCTAAGCACTTCGCAAATATTAGATCATTTTGTCCTGATAACAATTCATTTGCTGTGAGGAATAGCAGATGTTACATTACTTCTCCATAGTCACATAGCTCATAAGTAACGGAGCTTAGATTTGAATCCAGGCAAGCTGGTTTTAAATCTGTGCTCTTAACCACATTACATCTGATAATCACCAAGAAAGACAACTCGAGTTCTATAATTCCAACTTTCAACTAAAAATAATAAGGCTGAAAAAAGTTAAATATTTCACTATTATGGTAAAGCTGGGAGATCTCATGGTTCCCAACACAGAGCTGCATACATTTTATTGCAACATTCCCAAATTAAATAGTATGTGAATACTATGTGTATGTCAAATAATGGGCTGGAAGAGAAGTTTTTAAAGACACTGCAGTTCATCAACTTTTAAACTGTGGTTGCCGAATATACTGTTCTTTCCTGTCATCAGTATTTTTTTTAATGTTTCACTTATTTAAGAGAGAAAGGGTGTGAGCAAGGGAGGGGCACAGAGAGAGGGAGAGATAAAGAATCCCAAGCAGACTCCACACTGTCAGTGCAGAGCCAAAGCAGGTCTCAAACTCACAAAACTGTGAGATCATGACCTGATGGGAAATCAAGAGCCCAAGCTTAACCAACTGAGCCACCGAAGCACCCCTCCTGTCATCAGGAGTAAATGAAGAATCATTTCAGGTTCTATTTTGTTTAGACAAGTCAATGGTTGTGCTTGAATTTTACTTGAAACAATGGAGTTTTATTAAACTTCCAAGGTTTGCTATTGTTTTTCCCTGAACACAAAGTACTTAACTTTCAGTTTTTCAACCAATATCTAGAAATCTCTTTTTCGACCCAGGTGGGGTACCTTGTGTTGTATTGCAATGTTTCTCAAGTCTACACATTTATTCAAAAATCAGGAGATCTTGAACTGAATTACCTATAGGAACAAGATAAAATAATTATCCTGAAGGGCATGAGTCTAGTCTCTATATTATATAGAAATACTTTGCAACCAAATTTCATTAGTTTGTTTACTGCTAGTATTTTGTTTTACATTTTCAAGAGTTTTGTTGTCAATAAAATTCAGTGGGCTGATAAAAACAGTGGGCTGAACTGTTAAGAAAATTATTGATTATGCAATTCCTCAAAACAAAGTCACTGATATGATCAAAGAGAAGTTGTTTGGGTACTCAATATTTTCTTAGCTTAAAATGTTAACTTAAGCCATAGAATCTATAGAAATTATAGTCATTTCAGGAATCATAGTTGGAACTGCAAGCTTTAAGAAACTATGTAATTCACACACTTGGAAAGAATGAAAAGAAAGAAGAAAGAAAAAAAAGGGAGAGAAAAAAAGAGAAACCCAACTGCCACTATATCATAAAGCAAAGACTGTCACCATTGAAAAAAAAGATTTAGCAATGTTGGTAATTAAATTCTGAGGAAAGACATTCTTTTTTAATGTTATACTAAGATTCAAATAGATTTTTTGCTCTAAATAATTATCCACTGCTGTTGATATAAATACACTAAAAATTTAGAGGGAAATATACTGGTATTCTTAACTATTTTGAGGTCAGCTATTGCTGTAATCAGAAAATATATTTTAGGGGCCCATGGGTGGGTCAGTTGGTTAAGCATACGATTTTAGCTCAGGTCATGATCTCACAGTTCATGAGTTCAAGCTGTGCATTGGGCTCTGTGCTGACAGCTCAGAGCCTGAAGCCTGCTTCAGATTCTGTGCCTCCCTCCCTCGTTGTCCCTCCCCGACTAGCACTCTGTCTCTCTCTCTCTCAAAAATAAACAAACATTAAAAAAAAAAAAAAAAAAAGAGGGGCGCCTGGGTAGCTCAGTCGGTTTAGCGACCGACTTCAGCTCAGGTCATGATCTCATGGTTTGTGAGTTCAAGCCCGGCGTCCGGCTCTGTGCTGACAGCTTGGAGCCTGGAACCTGCTTTGGATTCTGTGTCTCCCTCTCTCTCTGCCCCTCCCCCGCTCATGCGCTGTCTCTCTCTGTCTCAGAAATAAATAAACATAAATTTTTTTTTAATTAAAAAAAAAGAAAATATTGATCTTGGCAAAATCAATATAAGAACTGTTTCATGAATCACTTTCAAAAGATGCTAGCAAAAATAAATTATTCTCTTTTGTTTATTTGATAAAGCTTTTATATTAAGATATTCATAATGTGTTTAATATTAATTTTAAAATTAAAATTAATATCAATACTAAGAGTTTTGTAAGTATTATTAATGTAAGGGTAGAAAAAATTAGATAAATATAAAATATATAATTCATAATAGCAGTAAAATTTTAATTATTAGAATATTACTTTTTAATATAAATGACATCTTACATAATCTTAAAAAACTAGCAATGACTTATGGAAAACAGTGGGAATTCAGATTGACACAAATAGCATGAAATATTTTTGAATCAGAATACATGTGTTTGTTTTATGTATTTTATTCTGGGGTGTATCTTGTGAAATAATGTAGGAATACATATTTTTACTGGAATTTTGAGAGAAGGATACTCAGTCATTTCAGTGGCCTATTCCTTTTATCTTTGCCTTCCCTATCTGCTGTCTTTAAATTATAAACTTTAAAATGAGCATATTTCACAGTAACAAGAGAGAATGGAAAGACGCAAATCCTCATTATGCACAAGAACTTACAAGCCTGCATTCATGGGGTTTCATCCATAGATACCATCCTCACCCTCACTATTGTTTTATTCAATACATTTTCTGAGTTTGAGTTATCACATTCCTACCCACTTGAGTGTGCACACTAAAACGTGCTTTAGATCATACCAACAAAAAGATTATTGAAAATGCTCATTGTCAGAAATACCGAGAAGCAAAAAAGGACATCCTTAATTTCACATCTGGAAAGTAAATATTGCTCTTCTAAGTGTGCACATGTGTCTGTGTGTGTGTCTGTGTGTCAGTGTGTGTGAGGAGAAAATGGATCCTACTTGAGAACAGTCCCTACCTGTGCTCACTTCTAAGTTGTACTAGTGGACACAGATTGAACTATGCTTCAGACAATTATTGAGGAATAAAAAGGTAGGTTTCTATACTAACGTTGGCTTATTTCAGGGGGCAAAGAAACAAAAGAAAACAAAAAAACACGTTCAGTCTATTGTCCAAAAGACAAAGGAAGAAATATGTGTTTTAATATTTACTTGTTTATTTTGAGAGAGAAAGAGCATGAGTGGGGGGAGGGGCAGAGAGTGAGACAGAGAGAGAACCCAAGTAGGCTTCACGCTGTCAGCGCAGAGCCCAACACGGGGCTTGAACTCATGGACCATGAGATCATGATCTAAGCCAAAATCAACTCAGATGCTTAACTGATAGTCACCCAGGTGCCCCATGAAGGAAAATAATTTCAAGCACAGTAAAGGATCGAGGTGAAACCAGAGGACAGAATTTGAATGAATAGAAAGAAGGAACTCGAAGGAATGAAAGGAAATAGAACACTGAGAAGAGTCATATATTTTCTACACTTAAGAACAGAGACACAAATATCTTGTATTTCATCTATACTTTCCTGTCAGACCATCAAGACTTATTTCTCTACACTATTTCACAATTTTTTTTATGATACATGCTTTTCAGATACTATTGTCCATCTGCTCAAGCATCTGTGATACTAATGCCTAAATACCTTTTGACACAACAGTTCTTCAAAATAAATCTGTGATTCCAGAGTGCCATTACTAAGGCAGTCTAGTTATCTATATTTATGTAAGTGTTGAACATATATATATGTACGTACATGTTTAACACATGTACATATATTAGCTATATAAATATATACATAAGTAATTCATATACATTTAGGCAAACTTGTATTGTATTCTTTGATTTATAATCTGTCTCCTTACTAGACACAGTCCTTCCAAGCCTTGCTATGCCAAGCATTTTATCCGCACTGCCTTATCTTCTCCTAACCGTGGACCTGTCAGGTGTATGGTGTTATTCTCATTTTGCAGATCAGAGAGGTTAAGTAATTGTCTGAATTCACACATCAAATAGGTATCGAAAACAAGACGCAAAACTGTGTCTGTCTACTGTTAAAATGGTGGGCTCAGCATGCAGAAAGTATGGAATGAGAATTTCAGACTCCCTAGTATTCATTAGTGTTTGTGGTTTGAAGCCTGCTGGTCCTAAACTCGCCTGTGTCCTCCTCATACAAGTAATGACAGGTACTGACAAGTGACCTCTCTTTGCACTGGGTTGGGATATATGATGATCACTGCAGAAACGTACTGCAGACAAGGATAAACACACGTTTTTAGGCTTTATAAAATCATTCCCTGTTTTCATGAATCACTTCTTCTTTTGTTTGTTTTCATACCCAAGCAGGATACTATATAATACGTTATTACACCACTGGAATTCAGAATAAAAATGACAGATTTTTACATTTTCTTTTCCTTTCTAGTTGTTTGATCAGAATCAGAGAAGGCTAAGTTGAAATGAAATTCAACTTGCTAGATTCAAGGTAAAAAAAAAGTGTATGCTTTTTCTCAAGAAAGTATTTCTGAGAAAGAAATGGAATATAAATACACATCTATAAATCACATGTAGAATGCATGACAGGAACTCTTCATGTAAGGAAAGTCTGTGATAAATTCTCCATAAACATTTAGAAAATTTACCAATTATTTTCATGCTTGGGATTATATTTGAAGAGACACTTGTAAAAATAGTGCATACCAGTGTTTGGCTACCTGTAAAATAAACATCCTTTGGAAGGAGTGATAATTATTTTGGGGCCACAAAACTAAGTGAGAATGTGAACCTTTCTATTGTTTCCCCAAATTATCCATTGGTCTCTGAGGCATGCTTATTTTCTTTTTTGCCCCCATTCATATGACTGAAGTGTATGTTGCTTTGCAAGTAAGGTTTTGTGGCTAATTTTTAACAAAAATCAAGCAATCTAGACCATATCTGTTGAATTCTATGTACAAAACCCTCCACTGGTTTCCCACTTCTGTTGTGACAAAATAAAAACCCACTGGAAGATTTTGTTTATCCAGGGAAAGTGACATAATCAGATGTATATTTTATTTGACATTAAATTTTCAGTATTTTTTTGACATTTCATATTCAGTATTTTTACAAATCATTATAATGATTGATTTTTAATATTCGGATCTCAAGTTGTGTGTTGCTGCCTCAGTAAAAATTTCCCTTAACCTTTTCTGGGTCATGAGCCCATGACATATGCTATCATGATGTCTCTAGATCTTTCCTTTATAACATGTTATTACACATGTGTTTTTTTAGATTTGAATAATATCTAAAATTAATTTAGGTTAACCAAGACAAGTATTTTGTCTAATGTTGCTCACCATTGAGTGTCCCAGGGTCTACCATGGAATACATCAGGTGGCTAATAAATGCTTAAATAATGTATTTTTTTAAATGATATTCTGACATGTCTGCATATGTGAAAAGAAATTCACCCCGAAGTTAACATTAGCTAGTCTATATGGTGTGTTATTTGATGTACTTTTAATAACTGTCTGATGTTTACATGTTTTCTAAAATATACATTCTGCCAATTTTATAATAAAAACAACATATCTTAAAAGTAAAGATATCAAATATAGACATCCATATCAATTATTTACCATCATACTAACAAAATTCAAATTAAATTTAATTCAAGTTTAAACTACTTGTTTCACAAGTAGTTTGCTTTTCTTCATTTTAAGATACAATTCCATTCCTTTGGCAAGTGCTCCATCTATAAATTGGTATTTTTGAATAAAACTTTGTTTCTTCTCTCGAAAGCAAGAAAATTGTGATTCGTCCTCTATATTGATGACCTGATTATTGTTACTTCACATAAACTACATCAACCCATTTGTACTGACTTCTTTAGGACCTACTGTGTGGTGATCAAACTGGGTACTATAGACATAAAGGAGAGAAAGACATGTTCCTTGCCACAGATATATGATTAGAATGAGAATTATGATTTTAAAAATCACATTGGAGTAACTACTAACAGAACATAATAGCAGATGTGATTTGAAGCGTGAGGCAAAAGTTGTGAGCTATTCTTGTGAATACATAAAGACTGGGATTAGTGTACTCAGCTTCCAGAAGAATTTAAAATTGAGCAGAGTCTTGAAGAAAGAGTAAGAATTCATCAAGGATAAAGTGCGTGGAGAATAGAGTCCTGGCAAAAGAAATAGCACATGCAGCGAAGTGGCAACATGAAAGTGCCTGCTGTCTTCAGGGAATAATAACAAGAAGGGTATGGCCAGTCCATATGGCACCCAGGGGAAGTGTTAGGAAACAACACTGGGAAGCGAGGTGGGAGCCAGATAGTGAAGCAAATCTTATGCCTTGCTCAGAAACTGGCTGGCTTGGTAGATAGGAAATTTTATGGCAGTAGAAAACAGAATGTATTCCAAATACCGAAAGTGTGAGTTTCTCTAAATTGTTGCCTCAAGAACATGATGGGATCATAAAGCTAGAATATGGATTCATATACTTTCTAGCCCAGTTAGTGTCAATGATTTCAGTGGACAAGTAAAAATATACGAGTAAATATGCTTTGCTAGTACTGACAGTACAAATTGACATTTTCCGCATCATTCTTTGTGGAATTTAAAAATTCCCCTTTGATAATAATGTTGTATCTTAATGTTAATGCATATTAGCCTATTTTCCTCCTTCCAAAAGGAAAAAATAAATAAATTCTTTTGTTCATCAAATAGAAATCTTGAGTACGAAACTTCAGTTATGATGGAAATATTTTACTATTTATTTTCAGTTTTCAGTATTTTTATTTTCAGTTGCTATCACAGAGACGTTGAAATCAGACACACCATGTTTTTCATTCCCCACCTGCTTATTGTTTATGTAATGCCCATCATAAACTAATCTCAGTCCCTGTTTCTACATGAGTAAAATGATAATAAAATCTGCCTTCCAAAAGTGATCATTAGTTCAAGACGTATATATCATGAGTCAACAACCGTATCCTCTTAACTCCTTTCTCATGTTATATCCTTAGAAAGAGCTGAAGTATAGTCTGTGTCTTTGGAAGTGAAAAGCCTGTAGGCTCATCAGAAATGGAACCACAACCTTGGTAGCATCATGTACTTCATCAGTGTTTCTCAAATTTGTATATGTTCAGGACATTTTTTAAGGAAGAGAAAAAAAACATATTGCTTTAAATCATTTTTATTTTAATATTACTTGAATTCATCTAAATGTGAACTTCTTCTCTTTATATTCTTTATAACTCTTATGCAACTAAAAAAATCCTACAAATAAAACTATCGGCCTTTAAATTTAAATTACTAAGAATAATTCAATAAAACCCATCTATTATTTTGCTGAAATGAAACTGCTGTCTAATAGGAGTGCAATAATATTTTATGAATATACACAGGAATACAGAGCCCTGATTGCTGACACTCATGTTCTACTGCATTTGGCATTCCAGTACAGTTATTGGCCACCAGGTTATGGTTCAATTCTCCCACCATTTTCTTCTGTTTGATCTATAGTTCAGTCTTTATAGTGTTCCTGGATATTATTTATCTTTCAATTAGCTTTAGTGGATTGTTATACAATAGGACGGCTTCTGTGTGTATTTATTAGTCTGTCACAAAGTAATATTTTTCTGTATCAACAAAATTTAAAACAGAAGTATCAACACTTATACTGAAAGTTCCTCACAGTAATTATCAATATAGTCGATAGACTAGTGATTATGCTATGTTTTATTAATATCCATTTTAGTACAGCAGTATACAATTAAAAATATGGAGAATTCATGGATACCAAAAAATATTTCTAGTAACCATGAAGATGCTAGGGAAATCCAATATAAAAAGAATTCTCCAAATAACTAATATATTAAGATTGTTGGGAATAAAAGGGTTTCTTTAAAAATATTTGATAATTTCAAATAGTATTATGCTCCTTTTTTTTAATGTTTGTTTACTTATTTTGAGAGAGAGTAAGCATGCGCTTAAGTGGGGGAGGGGTAGGAAGAGAGGAAAAGAGAGAATCTCAGGCAGGTTCCATACTGAGCCCCACACGGGGCTCCATCTCATGACTATGAGATTATGACCTAAGCCGAAATCAAGAGTCGGACAATTAACCGAGTCACCCAAGTGTTTGCATTATGCTCTTAATAGTATATTCGTAAATTAAAAAAAAAAGACAAAGGGATAAAGCTCTGTTTTAAACAACACTCAGAAAACATTTGCATTTCTTTTTTTTAACAAGTCTCCATTGTAGTTTGTGTGCCTTAGTGAATCTTTATCATTTTCTCTGGCACATTCCATAGGCTCTGAAGAACATTCCATGGAAGGTATTACTTTCAAATGATAAGTTCAAGGAAAATTTTTGTCATTATAATAGCTAAAATGTATTAAATGTAGAGCATTCTACTCCCTATTTTACAAAGGCCACTTTATCTGATTTTAATTCTCATAATATTGTGATAGAAACATTACTCTTTTTAGCATATGTAGAAACTGAGGCTAAAAAAAATTACATTGGCTCGTCAAAGTTGATCCAAACCCAGGCCAGTGTGACTCTCAAACCTCTGCTCCTCCTACTGTAGCAACAGGTGTCCTGTTCTTTTATGACTGTTTTTAACAGGACCTAGTATATAAGGTCTGATATATTAATTATACAAAAAGAATCAGCTTTATAGTCAGATCTACTCATGTTACTAAAAGGAATTTTTTGGGTACAAGAATATCATACCTTGTGGATTTGATTGAACAATCATCATCTAATAATATCTTTGCATCCAGGTATATGATTAATGTATATTTTAATCAAAATGATACATAGGAAACTAAAAATTCAGCTGAATGTTCATACTTGCAAATCTGAAAGGGCAATTTTGGTGCTTAACATAGATTTCCAGATTTCTTGGGAGTTCTACAACCATGTCCAACGAATCTCACAAGTCTTTATCATCATTGTTTTTTAAGGGCAAAACCAAAATTTTTATCTCTTGGTTATTCTTACATTAACATTTTCTAAACATAGAAAGGGATGTGCAGGAACTTTGGGAGGCATAAATTCCATTGATAATTATCTCTGCTCTAAGCCAAAGCACACCTGTGGCATCTTGGCATGACCAAGTTTACAGACTGAAAATGTTCCAATTCAGGATTAACTCATTTCTGTTTTTTTTACTGTATAGATATTTATTTTTCCTAACTTAAACACTAAAACATTCAATAATTTTCTGCATCCGTACAGATGTTGCTAAGGAAGTATATGAATCAGATATGTGGTAGAATAAGACATCTCAGGCTTCCTTCCCCCACGAAGACATCAACTTAACAATATACAATCATACTTCAGAGATATTGTGGGTTCAGTTCCAGACCACTGCATAAAGCAAATATCATACTAAAGCAAGTCAAATAAATTTCTCATGTTTCCTGGTGCATATAAAAATATTTTACATATACCATAGTCTATTAAGTGTACAATAGTGTTATATCTAAAAAAAACTTCCCATATACCTTCATTACAAAATATTTTCTTGCTAAAAACTGTTAACCATCATCTGAGCTTTCAGCAAATCAGTATCTTTTGGCTGGTAGAGGGTCCTGCCTTGATGTTGATGGCTGCTGATTGATTAGAATGGAGGTTGCTGAAGGTTGGGGTGGCTGTACGAATTTCTTAAAACAAGACAAAGGTGAGGTTTACCGCTTTGAGTATTCCTTTCATTAATGACTTCTCTGTAGCATGCCATGCTGTTTGATAGCATTTTTCCCACAGAACTTCCTCAAATTTGGCATCAGTCCTCTCAAACCCTATCATTGCTTTATCAACTAAGTTTATGTACCATCCTAAGTCCTTTGTTGTTATTTCAACAATTTCACAGCAACTTCACCAGGAGGAGATTCCATCTCAGGGAACCATTTTCTTTGCTCATCCCTAAAAAGCAACTCCTCATCCATTCAAGTTTTATCATGAGATTGCAGCCCTTCAGTCATATCTTCAGGCTCCACTTCTCATTCTAGTTCTCTTGCTGTTTCCACCATAGCTGCAGTCAGAATACGCAACATTTATCTGTTAAATTTGCTGTCTTACATGGGCATGGTCAATGACACCCCAAAACAATTATAATGGTAACATCAAAGATCACTGATCACAGATCACCATAACAAAAATAATGATGACAAAAAAGTTTGCAATATTGCAAGAATGTGCAATATTCCACAATATGATAGAGACATGAAATGGGGGAAAATGCTGTTGAAAAAAAAAATAGCACCAATATACTTGCTCAATGCAGGGTTGCCACAAACCTTCAATTTGTAAAAATTGCCAATAATATTGGCAAAATGCAACAAAGCAAGACAACAAAATGAGATACGTCTGTATGGACAAAAATATCTCTATGAGAACTGCAGAAACTATATAAGAAGTCATAGTGTTCCAGTTGTGTGTAAACCTAAAAACAGGTACATTGAAACAGGTAAGAAGAGCCATTTTACTTTACTCTTTATCACCCCATCCCTAAGTTGACACAGCTCAGTGCCATTGAGACAGGCCCTGCTCATGGTTTTTCCCTTAGGAGGGAGGGACATGAGTGGAGTATGCACTTGAGATTCTGGCTTTTCACAGGGCTGCTCAAGAGACTCATTTTTGTCTCATCTGACTCAAGGTACTAACAGAATGCCTGGGGCCATTTGGGGTTGTGGGGGGGAGGCAAAAGAGCTTGGCTGCAGCCTCCACAAAACCTGTTGTACTACTGACAGACACCAGGGGGAGCAAGAAATTATGAACTCCTGAAAAAGAAATCTGCAAACCTCTTTAATTGGGAAATTACATACACAAACCCAGAAAATTATTATTCCCCAAAAGATGATTCAGAGGTCTCAGAATCAGTAGGTAGGCTGACTGGTGAAATTTTTGCCATGTACAAAGGCAGCCTGTAAAGAATGGAATGGTGGCTTCTTTTTCAAATGCATAAAACTTAGCAAAAATTTGGAAGGTATATAAAGAAATGGGAACACATATTCAATCAAAGAATAAAATAAATCTACAGAAATCATCTCCCCAAAACAGATATCTACGAAATCACCTAACAAAATATTCAAGATAATTGTCTTAAAGAAGCTTAATGATCTACAAGAGAACACAAACAGACAACTAAACAAAATCAAGAAAAGAATGTACAAACAAAAAGAGAATATCAACAAAGAGATAGAAGCTATAAAAAAAATTAAGAAAAACAGAAATATTGGAGCTGAAGAATGTAATAACTGAACTGAAAACATTACTAGAGAAGTTCAATAGCAGACATAATCCAGCAGAAGAAAGAATCAGAACTCAAAGATAGGTCATCTAAAATTATTGAACCAGGAGAGTAAAAATAAAATAATGAAGAAAAGTGAAAAAAGCATAAAGGACTAATATGGCAACATAAATTGGGCCAATACATGCATTATGAAATTCCGAACAGGGAAGAGGAAAAAACAAAACAAAACAAAACAGGACAGATTGCTTGTTTGAAGAAATAATGGCCAAAAACATCCCAAATCTAAGGAAGAAAATGGATATCTTAATTCAAGCTCAAAGTTGGAGTTCAACTAGAGTTAACTCCAAATGGACCTCAAATAGCCAAAACAATCCTATGAAAGAAGAACAAAGCTGCAAGCTTCGTACTTGTTGACTTTGAAACACATTATAAAACTACAGTAAGCAATATAGTATGGTAGTGGCATGGAGACAGATATATAGGCTAATGAAACAGAATCAAAAGCTCAAAATACACCTTTAGGTACATGGTCAAATGATCTAAAGGTACCAAGGCCATGGAATGGAGAATGACTGGTATCTTCAATAAACTGTGTTTGGAAAACTTGATATCCACATGGAAAAAATAAATATGGACCCTTATCTTACCTCATGTATAAAAAATTAACTCAAAATTGATTAAATACCTAATATAAGTCCTTAAACTATAAAAGCCCCAGAAGAAAACATAGGGGGATATCTTTATGATCTTGGAATGGGCAATAATTTCTTGGGTATGACACCAAAACGCAGGCAATAAGGGCAAATTAAGACCAACAGATCTACAACAAACTTAAACACTTCTGTGTAACAAAGAAAACAAATTAACAGAATCAAGAGGCAACCTATAGAATGAGAGAAAATATCTGAAAACCATATATTGGATATGGGGTTAATATGTAGAATATATAAGGAGTGTATACAGCTCACTATAAAACAAAATAAAAAACCCAATTAAGAATAAATATTTCTTAAAAAAAAAGACAAATGTCCAACAAGCATATGAAAAGATGCTCAACATCACTATTCATCACAGAAATGTAAATCAAAATCACCATGAGAAATCAACTCATGTCCATTAAAATAACCACTATAATTCCTTTTATTTAAAAAATAATGAATGTGTCAAGGATGAAGAGAAATTGGAATTCTTTTTTTAAATGTTTATTAGTTTATTTTTGAGAGAGAGAGAGAGAGAGAGCGAGCGAGCATGAAGGGGAGGGAGAGAGGGAGACCAAGGATCCCAAGCAGGCCCCGTGGCATCAGTACAAAGCCTGATATGGGGTTCAAACCCACAAACCAGGAGATCATGACCTGAGCCCAAATCAAGGGTGGGAAGTTTATAAATATTAAAAAAAAAAATTACAAAGTGGGTAGGGGGAGGGCTGGGCAGCTCAGTCAGTTCAGTGTCTGATTTCAGCTCAGGTCATGATCTCATGGTTCCTAGGTTGAGACCCACATCAGGCTCTATGGTGACAGCTCAGAGCTTGAAGCCTGTTTCAGATTTTGTCTCTCTCTCTCTCTCTGCCCTTCCCCTGCTCACACTCTGTCTCTGTCTCTCAAAAATGAATAAAAGTTTTTAAAAATACAATAAATTAAAAAGAGTTGTAGGCTTAACTGACTGAGCCACCAAGGCACCCTAAGAAATTGGAAGTCATGTGCGCTGTTGTTGAGATTGTAATATGGTATAGCAATTGTGGAAAACAGTATGGAAACTGCATTAAACAATAAAGAAATAGTGTTTCTCTTCAAAAAATGAAAAATAGGACTAATGTATGATTCTATAGTCCACTTCTGGGTATACAGCCCAAAGAATTGAAAACGGGGTCCCTTTCAAGGAGCTATGTGCACACCTATGTTTCTCATAGAATTATCCACAAAAGCCAAGAAATGGAAGCAAGCTAAATGTCCGCTGACAAGTGAATGGGTAAAGATACAGCATAGGGAATAAAGTCAATAATGGTAATAATGTTGTTTCGTGACAGATGGTGACTATACAGATTGTAGTGAGCACTGAGTAATGAAAACAATTGCTGAATCATTACATTATACACTTGAAACTAATATAACACTGTGTATTAATTATACTTCAATAAAAAAAGAAAAAGAAGGTGTGGTATATATGTACAGTGGAATATTATTCAGTTCTTAAAAAGAAAGAAATCCTGGCAAATACTACAACTTGCATAAAACTTGAAGAGGTTATGCTATGTGAAATAAGCAAGTCACAAAAACGTCAATATTTAATGGTCCCATTTACATGAGGCGAATAAAGTAAGCAAGCTCACAGAAATAGAAATAGAATGGTTGTTGCCAGGGATTGGGTGGAAGGAGAAAAGGGTATCCTTGTTCAAAGAGTATGAAGTTTTAGGCATTCAAGACGTTCAAGATAAAAGGCTTTTAGAGATCGGTTATATAACATTGCATATATAATTAACAATACTGCATAGCACACTTATAAATTGTTAATAGGGTAAACTTACATTTTTTAACACAATACTTTATATATGCATACATATTAGTAATTACCATCATAAATTTCATTATAAGAAAACCATTATAAGATTTACTTTTTACATATTTTTTCAAATGGACATACTACGTTTCTCTTTGTTTCCTCCATTTAGATTGAATTTTTCTCTCAAAGCTAAAAACGTTACAGGAGTATCAAAGATCTTAAACTGTTACTTTTTAAGTTAAAAAAAATTCCATAACGAAATTTCCCTGTATTTTACTTGTTTATTTTCTTTTTTTTAACCTTTATTTATTATTGAGAGACAGAGACAGAGCATGAGAATGGGAGGGGCAGAGAAAGGGGGAGACACAGAATCTGAAGCAGATTCCAGGCTCTGAGCTGTCAGCACAGAGCCCCATGTGGGGCTTGAACTCACAAACCGCAAGATCATGAGACGAAGTCGGATGCTTTACTGACTGAGCCACCCAGGTGCCTCCTTACTTGTTTATTTTCTTTGAAACCATGACAGAAATGTAGGTATTTAACCAGTACTCACTCATATTCTTAATCATAGTAAGAGAGATGAATCTGATATTAAAATGTTCTTCTGAGCTGGGCCTTTTATGACTATTATCAAGTTCTCTTAGCTGTGAAACATATTGAGTACTTACAATTTAATTCTCGGACTTTTTGGTTCCATTTCCTAAGGGAGAAAAACCATATGTTCTGAAAAATTTCTTCACACCTGAGCTCAAACCAGCTTTGCATTTTTTATCACAACTGAAAGTTGAGGAAAATCACAAAGAGAACTTTTAGAATTAGTCTCTTTAAAAGCCATCTGAATCTGGGGCGCCTGGGTGGCTCAGTCGGTTAAGCATCCGACTTCAGCTCAGGTCACGATCTTGCGGTCCGTGAGTTCGAGCCCCACGTCGGGCTCTGGGCTGATGGCTCAGAGCCTGGAGCCTGCTTCGATTCTGTGTCTCCCTCTCTCTCTGCCCCTCCCCCGTTCATGCTCTGTCTCTCTCTCTGTCTCAAAAATAAATAAACGTTAAAAAAAAATTTTAAAAGCCATCTGAATCCACTGTTGTTTGTGGATATAGTTTTTTGAAAAACGTAGATATCTCATGGGTGACAGTTACTTAAATTTACATTGCTTCTTCACTGGTTTTAGTAATCTTTACCATCCTAGAAGCACAGAATGGATTTTATTTCATACATATTAAGAGAGATTTGCACCTAACATTGTCTTCTATTATATTTTTCTTTATTTTGACTTTGTGCCTTTTCAAATTTCAAACATTTTATTTATTTTTTTAGTTTTGTTGATGTTGTTGGTTTGTTTATTCATATTGCACAGATACAGACACTCTTCCATTTATTTTGACTAAATGTTTCTGACTGGGTTCAGGAATTGCTACCCTCCAAAAATGGCACCTTGATATACTGAATATCTTAAGCTGAAGGAGTTTGAGAAAATGGCAGAAGTGGAGAGGCCACTCTGACCTCACCTGCCTCACACTTTTTCTCTGAAACAGGTCATAAAACTATCCTGTGAAGTGTACCTTCCCTGTACCAGGAGGAAGAAAGACATTCTTAAAACCAGAGATGGGGAATTTAGGGATGATAAACCTATACAAACAGACTTTATTAAACTAACACTTATGATCTTAGTTAATTCCTCATCACTTACTAACCCTAGCCCCATCCTCTTTCTCTTGTCAATTCTAAACAATATTATTTTGTCTTTGTCTAAAAGGTATAACTTCCTATTTCTGCCCACTTCTTTGGGTCTTCCTTCTCCTGTGAAGGCTCCCATATACAGGTAAAAACTCAACAGGGGGCGCCTAGGTAGCTCAGTCGGTTGAATGTTCAACTCTTGATTTTGGCTCGGGTCATAATCCCAGGGTCGTGGATTTGAGCCCCAAATCAGGCTCTGTGCTGAGCGTGGAGTCTGCTTAAAATTTTCACTCTCTCTCTTTCTCTTTGCCCCTCTCCCCTGCTCTCTCTCTCTAAAACAAACAAACACTCAATAAAATGTGTATGCTTTTCTCCAGCTAACTGTCTTTGTCAGCTTAATTTTCAGCTCCAACCAGGGACTCTAGAAGAAATGAGGAAATTTTTTTTCCTCCCCCATCTTTTTTGAAAACATTTGCACTTTAAAGCAATTTTACCTTTTATTCATTGTGGCTTTCTAATTCACTAGCATTCTACTTAATCCTTAGTTAATTTACATATCCTGTTTTTCCTAATTTTCTAACAGTGAGTGGAAACTGTACTTTTTCTTATTTAATAATTACCCCAATGAACTGTATTCCAAGTGCGGTTTTAGGCACCACCCTATGGTGTGATATGTAATGCTGAAAATTTTCAAGTGCTCTAAAAGAGATAAATCAGATTTTTGGTTCAATTCAGCTAGGATGAAGTTTTATTAATTATCTCAGTTTGACATTAACTTTTGTTATAATTTCTATATTTCTCTTATTTGGACTATATACAGTTTCTGCCTTTCGAGATTTATTAAGAACTTTCTTTGTCTTCATCGTGCCAAAAGCAGAAAAGAAGGTCACATAAATATTTTCATAGGCACACATTCCAGGAAGTCCATTCACATTTCCTTCCCAGATCTCTTTGTCAAGGGTGACTGCTCTCTAATATTTATTTACTTGTTTGCTTGCTTATCTTAATAAGTGAATTTGATGAGATGGGAATGATGCAGTAGTTACAAAGGGATAGAGATATAGAAGCAAGGAAAAATTAGGGAAACAAACTGCTGAGGAATTATGAAGGAGTGTAAATCAGAACCCAATAAGAGGATTAACCTGAGCAGTGGCTAGGACATTTCTCATTGTAAAAAAATGAAATAGCACACAGTGGCATTGGACACAGTTATTAGTTGTTTTTGGTGACAGGTCAGTGTTCTTGAGCAATGACTGCTAGTTTTACAGAGAACAGGGATTAAACCCCAGAATTAAGGTATATATTCGTGGAATTTTATCACAGAATGTATTAAGTCCAAATTCCTTATGGTAGTTTAACAAGCCCATAATTTGTACTCATCCTTCCCATTCAGTCCCCCTGTCCCCCATTAACACATTCTCTAATCCAGTTACAACATATACTTTTATGTTAAGTAGACCATGTGGAAACATCTTCTGTAACCATGCTTTCCCTTCTGCCTAAAACACTTCCTCGGGTCTTCATATGGTCAACTCTTGTTCACTATTTAAAACTCAAGCGTCCCCTGTTGCAGAAAACCTTTCTAATACTCCTGGGCAAAGCTTCATTTTGTCATATCAGCATGTTTTCATAACACACTGGATTCCCATGAGGCATTTTTAGATCTCATTTGCTGGTTTACTTCTCTGATTACTCCACTAGACACAATCTCTTTGAAGGCATTGTCTAGGAATTTGGATCCCTAGGGCCAAGCACATAATTGATATTCAATTAATGCTTGTTCAATAAATGAATGGCTTAATTAATTAATCTGCACTTGGGACTGAATTAGCATGTACTTAACACACCTGAATAAAGGTATATATGAGCAAAGTGAAGAATTTACAAGCATATAGACTAAAAATGTTATCTTCTGTAGATTAATAATTAGAAAAATTTAAATAGGATCAGCATACAATCTATCATTTCATGGAATAGGTAGAGTGTGAACTTAAATTTGTTAATCAAATGTCAGAACACTGAATTAGAAGTCTAATCTCTGCCTGCACCAATCTCCATCAACTCCCATACATGCATACTTAAGAAGTAGAAGAAGTGGGGCACCTGGGTGGCTCAGTCAGTTAAGCGGCCGACTTCGGCTCAGGTCACGATCTCGCGGTCTGTGAGTTCAAGCCCCACATCGGGCTCTGTGCTGACAGCTCAGAGTCTGGAGCCTGTTTCAGATTCTGTGTCTCCCTCTCTCTGACCCTCCCCCGTTCATGCTCTGTCTCTCTCTGTCTCAAAAATAAATAAACGTTAAAAAAAAAAAAAAAAAAAAGAAGTAGAAGAAGAGGGGCGCCTGGGTGGCTCAGTCAGTTTACTGTCTGACTTTGGCTCAGGTCTTGATCTCGTGGTTCATGAGTTCAGAGCCTGGAGGCTGCTTCAGATTCTGTGTCTCCTTCTCTCTCTGCCCCTCCCCTGCTTGTGTTCTCTCTCTCTCTCTCAAAAATAAATAATAAACTTAAAAAAGAAAGAAGTATGAAGAAGATTATTTTAAGACAGATAAGATAAAGTTGTCAATGAGTTTACAGAACTAATTATCCCAAGAGCTTCACAGGGATGATATGCAAGTAGTTTTAATAAAAGGTTATAAAATGTAATGACTCTTCTGTGATACTATGAACAATATTGTAACAGTAACTGTTAACAGTAATTTATAAGTGCAATCATAAAAATAGTTTTTAGGAATGAATTATAAGACTAATTGTGAAGATAACTACTTTAAGTACAATAGCAAAAGGAAGTTCACAACATGAAAGTTCATAGAATGAGTGTTTGGAAACCTGAACTGCACAGGTGTGAAGGTATGACCAAAAGTGGAAAAAAAAAAAAAAAGGGGTGGGGGTAGGGGGGTATAGAATTCCATAGATTTTACCATTTTCGCCAGGTCTCAGGAATTGTAACATTGATCAAAGAGCTCCTCTAAGATGAAACTGTCTTTGCTTTGAAGATTATTAATAATACAATAAATTATACAAAAGTAAATTACACTGAGGAAAATTCTTGCATTATACCTGAGATGTTTAGTAAACAAAACTCGTGGGGGAAATTCCATGAAAACAAAAGCAGCCTAGCACCTCCTCATTCCCAGCCCCTGCTGCTCTGAATGAATGCAGTAACTACAAGGAAGCAGAACTGGGCCTAGGAAAAGGGATTTTGCATAGTTGCTTTCCCTGCTGTATCTCCAGCCTATTGACCGTATTTGGCTCCTATCGGGCTCTTAATTTGTACATAATTGTGATATGAATGAGGAAACATCCAGATATTATATAAGACAAAGTTATGTTGAGGTTGGGGATTTGGGCTAAGTAGGAGTTAGTCACATGCATAGTAAAGAAAACTTGAATCAGAGAAATTATATGCACAAGGACTTTGAGGCATGAAGTGCTTAAATAGTGCATGTAATTTAATTAAGTGTGTATAGCTGGATTAGAGACACCAAGAACATCAGGCTGGACAGGAAACATGGGTCATATCCTGAAGGATCTTTTTAATTGTAATAAGAATTCTATGCTTGAGAGTTTGGAATTTTTCAAATTATTTTAATTGAGAAATTTTGTGATGTCTTGTTAAATCACGAACTGTTCAAGGTATAATTTTGAAACTTAACAATTATATTCTGAAGTTCAAATATTTTTGGTGCCAGGTATTATGATGGTTAATATAATCATTTCACAAATTGTGTAATTTTATCTAATATAAAATAAGTTGAAGACCCCAAGTCATACACATAGGCTTCCAGAATGTGAATCTCTGAGATTTGTGGGTCATAGCTGAAGTTAAAATCTAGAGTCTCTCTTCTAGAATTTTAATTATTGCAAATTTTTCCATAAAGTGATTCACAATTTATATTATTATTATCACCATAATGAATATTAAAGTCAAAAAATGAAACTCAAATATAAATTAAATAGTAGTTAATGCAACCCTTTGCAGATTGAGCGCTCGAAATCTGAGGGCTTGTTCTCCACTCTGTATTGCAAGTCTAGTTTAATGATTATTGTCTTCCATTTGAGACAAATAAAGGTGCTTGTTAAGGAGGTGCTTTTGTTCACTTTTAAGAGACAATGAAAGTAACTATTTTTAAACAGAATCACACCAAATTAAACAAAGGTAGTTTCTTGCTATAATCACAGCTTTTAGCAAACTATTACAAGCACTTAATCATTTCTTCTTGCTATAAAAATACCTCAAATTTGCAGACAAGAACATATTGAACAGCAATTCTAATTTTGGTGTAGCAAGGGTCTCAGTGGGTGCTTACCCCTCCTTATTTTTTTTAAAGTTTATTTATTATTTTGAGAGAGAGAAAGAGAGAGAGAGAGAGAGAGAGAGAGCGAGCATGAGCATGGGAGGGGCAGAGAGAGAGGGAAAGAGAGAACCCCAAGCAGGCTCTGCACTGACAGTGGGGGAAGGGTTCAAACCCACAAACTGCAAGATCAGGACTTGAGCCAAAATCGAGTCAGACACTTAGCCAACTGAGCCACCCAGGTGTCCCTAGGCAGCAATATTTTAATCAGGCTCGTTATGAGTTATGGAAGATAACTTTTACATATTACTTAATATCTCACTTACCTATTATACACAAGTACCTAATAGATAGTTACAGTTATAAAACTATTAGATTTCTTAATTTTATCTTAATATTTATTCCAAAATTCAGCTTTAGTTCATATAGCCTGACTAGTTTTTTCTTTACATGTTTTCTTTCACTTTATGTTTCTACTTTCTCTGGATATAATTTCCATGTGTAAATACCTTGTCAAGGTATGGACCATCAAGCAAAGTATTTCCTTTACTTAACAATAAGAATAAAATAAATTCAAAAAACTTTTCCTAATGATAGGAATTGCAGTTTACAGCATGCCGCATGTCTATAAATACATAGTGTATAAGGAAAAGGGAAAAAAGAAGAAATACAAAGGTACTTTTTAAAATACATTTTTGTCTCATCTTTCATCTTAAATATAAATTAACTGATAACTGGAATTGGGATTACTTTTCAGTAATTACTTTAAACTGTTTCAACTTGAGAATGATGCAATTTTTAAATATTTCAGGGGCACCTGGGTGGCTCGGTTGGCCAAGCATCTGACTCTTGATATTCGCTCAGTTCATGATCTTACAGTTGTGAGATCAAACCCCGCATCACGCTGTGTGTTGAGCACGGAACCTGCTTGGGATTCTCTCTCTCCCTCTCTCCCTGTCTCTACCCCTCTTGCGCTGGCTCTCTTTCTCCCTCTCTCTCTCTCTCTCTCTCTCTCTCAAAATAAATAAATAAACTTTAAAATAAATAAATGAATAAATAAGTATTTCATACACTTATCTGATCATTAAGATAAACTTTTGAAGTAAAGAATCAGGTATTTTCAAGTCATTTGGAATAACTGGCCCATGTTCAAAGAGCAGGTAATGAGTCAAATGCTTAATCTAAATGCCACATCACTTTACATGTCAAATTAATGTACTAATGATTTAATATAAATAAAATGTGGAATGTAAATTAGACACCAAAGCTGTCAAGAGTTTTCATAGAAATACTGAGGAAAAGAAGCTTAATTCAGTAACGTAGCAGATGATGCATTTCAGCACTGATTTCAGATTAAAAATGAGGAACTGTTCTATAATTTTTTTTTTATCTCAAATGCATCTTGAGTGGTGAATAGCCATCATCCTATAGCATACTGAGAGCACTGTCATGTTTTCTTCAGCAGAATGAGATAGGATTGAGGGCCAGAGAACTGGGATTATCTTAAAAATAATTCTGAGAGGAAGAGAAGGAATGCAGTAAGAAACTGATGAGATATGGAAGCAAATCTTTGGGAAAAGGATAGATATAAGGTGGTTTTAACTGAAGACAGCAGGATAGAGTAGTGAACATTGGGTGAAATTTAAATCAAATACAGGGGAAAGATGTCAATGAAATAGGAGGAAATGAAATCAGATATTCATTTATAGCTTTTATTCCTAATTTATGATTGTTACTAGGTCCCATCACATTTAAAACCAATAATGGGGCGCCTGGGTGGCTCAGTTGGTTAAGCGTCGACTTCGGCTTAGGTCACGATCTCACATATGTGAGTTCGAGCCCCGTGTCGGGCTCTGTGCTGACTGCTCAGAGCCTGGAGCCTGTTTCAGATTCTGTGTCTCCCTCTCTCTCTGACCCTCCCCCGTTCATGCTCTGTCTCTCTCTGTCTCAAAAATAAATAAACGTTAAAAAAAATTTTTTTTAAACCAATAATGGGGCGTCTGTGTGACTCAGTCAGTTGAGTGTCCAACTCTGGCTCAGATCATGGTCTCACGTTCCATGAGTTCAAGCCCTGTGTTGGGCTTTGTGTTGATAGCTCAGAGCCCAGAGCCTGCTTCAGATTCTGTCTCTGTCTCTCTCTCTCAAAAATACATAAACATTAAAAAAAATAATAACAAAAATTGTGTTAATGGGAAAATAAACTTCTCTGACATTCAAACGTCATTACTTTACTCATCAAATCTGTCTACACTTCTTACAATTATTTGTGAATTCATACACATTTACATTTATATTGTCCTTGCTTCTTTTGTAGTATCATTTAGATAAAAACACAGTTATAAATAACATTTATTCATTTTTTAAATATAAATAGATAATTTATAAGGTTTCTACTAAGATACATTTTCTACAAATTGGTAACTTACTGTATTATATTTGGAAATCATTTCCCATGGCTTCCCTTACTGCAAATGAAAGGACGGTCCTTGCTGAATCATTCATTTTTTTTTTTTTTTTTTGCTAACTTTAAAATAAATCTTTCTAAGATAATGAAGTGTGTGTAAGTAACAAGTGATTTCTCAGGAGATCCTGAAAATCAGGGAAGAGACGTTGTACATTAAACATTTTCTTAATGAATCAATTTGCAATTAATACACTTGAATGTAATTTCAGGGAATGAGACCTCATAATTTACTTCATTTTATAAAGCAGATCGTAAGTGTACTTTTGGGATACTAGAAAGTAAAACTTGCTCATGCAAATAACATTTTGTGTGAGTTTTATGTAAGAGTCACTGAACTTAGAACAGTAGAAGAACTGGCAATAAGATATATTTGATGTGATAATACAATATTGAGACAAAAACAGTTGCCTGATTAGATTTTAAAAGATTAGAAAGTGAAGAAAGATTTAAATCGCACATACTAATTTGGTTTAGAAAGCCTGGAGGAAACAATGTCCTTCATGTTTAAATTCAAATTTTAAATTAACAAATGTTTCATGTGAAGATAAAAGTAATTGGAGAATATCTGACCATGCCCTTGAAACTCAAACAACATTTCTATTGTATTTTGATGATGGATTTTTTATGGTTTTTGTTTGGTATAATTTTATCAGGATTTGTGACTTTGTGGCAATTCCTACCTGTTTTATACTGAGGGTGAAAAGATTAGCTGGTGCTCTACAGCAAAATAAATAAGAATAACTGGCAATTTTGTATACTATTTTATTAAAGATACTGATCACCTAGGGGCACCTGGGTTGCTAAGTCGGTTGAGCGTCCGACTTCAGCTCAGGTCATGATCTCACAGTTCGTAAGTTCAAGCCCCACGTCGGGCTCTGTGCTGACCACTCAGAGCCTGGAGCCTGCTTGGGATTCTGTGTCTCCTCCTCTCTCTGCCCCTCCCCTGCTCATGCTCTGTCTCTCTCTGTCTCTCAATAATAAATAAACGTTAAAATTTTTTAAAAAGATATTTATTACTTTAAATTTAGAAAATCAGTCTCGTTTCTCTAATTATTTTCTTGCTAACAGTTACAGACAAAGATAATATTATGAAATTTCTATTTTTCCTTTGGATAGTACAGCCAATTCAATCTAATTATAGCCCAGAAGTTGTTGTTAGGCAAAACTCATGGACTTTTCTTTACACCAGCAGGGAACTTCAAGGTTTATATCATACTTTACTTTCAACTATGACTAACACAGAGATAGTTTGTGATAGAAAGATTGTTTACTTCATCAGACATTTATCTTCAGATTCATTCATTCATGTATCTATTCATTCAACAAATACTTGCCAAATCACTCTCTAAACACAATGTTAGAAATAATCAGTAGGTATTTATTGGATTGATTAAGGTCATTCAATCAGTCATTCAACAAACAACCCTAACTAGCTGAGGCTGTCAGCCTCTAGAACTGTGAAGGAAGACATTAAATTGTTAGGTTAAGTCAGTAGATTTGGGGACTCACAAACTAGTTTGCTATGTAGTAAGAAACAACGCATGTATTTTACATACTTCTAATAGGACCCAGTTAAATATATAAGGAAATAATTCTGCTTTGCAGCCTGTCTTTGAATAGATATTCAGTTTTATGTTTATTTTACTTTCTGAGAGAGAGAGAGAGAGAGTGCAGGCAGGGAAAGGGCAGAGAGAGGGAGGGGGACAGAGGATCTGAAGTGGGTTCATTGCTGTTGGCACAATGTGGGACTCGAACCAGGAAATCATGACCAGAGCCGGTCTGACACTCAAGGGACTGAGCACCCAGTCGCCCTGATATTTAGCATTCTTAACTGTGACAACTGAACTCTGAACAATGAACTCACAGCAAACGATGAGTGCAACTTTCAGCTCTTCCTTCAGGTAGACTGAAAATATTGAGATGAATTAGCTTTGGTGTTCATACTTACACTCCTAGCTGCCTTCTCAGACAAAAATTTACATTAAATGGTTTCTGGTCCTACATATAATGAGGTTGGAAGTCACCACTGTGTCTTAACAAATAAAAAGCTGAACAGGTTGAAAAATCAACAATTCTTTTTGGACTCCTAAGAGAAAGGGATGCAGTACAAACCACTGCCCCCAGTACTGGAGAGACAAGGTGAATACAGGGAGTTGTGGCTTATCAGAGGAAAGACTCACAAGATGAAACCATGCAGGAACCAGAGCTGGAGCAGGAGCCCAAACTGTAATTGACAAATTGCTCAAGACTCAGTGTGGATCAGTCTAAGTTAAAAGCCTCTTTACCCACAATATTATACCGCCAGATCAGCCAGGTCCTCATAGTAAATGTGGGAGAAAAATTCCTTCAGGCTTGCAGCAGGGGGAGGGAAAGCAGCCATTAAAACAAATGTTCATTTATTTATTTTGAGAGAGAAAAGGGAATGTGGGCAGGGGACTGGCAGAGAGAGAGGGAGAGAGCGAATCCCAAGCAGACTCTGCGCTGTCTGTGCACACTGTCAGTGCAGAGCCTTATGCGGGGCTCGAACTCATGAATCAAGATCATGACCCGAGGCGAAATCAAGGGTCAGACACTTAACTGACCTAGCCACCCAGGCACCCCAGCCCTTTCTGAAACACACCAGAGCACTCTGTTCATTTCCACAAGATCTGCCCTCAGAGAAATCTAGTTAACCAGAGCCCGACCTGCTGAAGTATTATCTGAGCCTAATGGACCTAGGAAGGGAAATAACCAATTCCAGTCCACTGTACCTGTGCTGTCCAACCTACAGAGAGAAGAAAAAGAAAGTGAAAAGTACTTGTGAAGTTCCCAGGTCAGAGGCAAAAGCTCACCAAGATACTGAGACCTACTCACTGGCTATAGAATGCTTCCCCCATCACACATTACTAAGGGCCAATTTACAGCAGTAAAAGGCAATTTTTTTCAGTACATAACAGAATGTCCAAGGACCATGGAACAACTACAAAATATGTAATGTAAACGTTATGAGAATACTAGAAGAAAAAAGAGAGAAAGAAGCAGAAGAAATATTTGAAACAATAATGGCTGAGAATTTCCCCAAATTAATGTCAGATATTTGGAAAACCCAAATAGTCTCTTATTCTTAATTAATCTAACTTCCTCATTTTCAAGTCTGCTCTTCCTGAAATTAATAAAACTAATCCTGCTTTCTTTTGATTAGTGTTAACATGACATATTTTTTTTCCTTCAATTTATTTATAATCTAAATGTGCTTTTATATTTTAAATAGTTTCTTGTAGGGCCCCTGGGGGGCTCAGTCAGTTAAGTGTCTGACTTTGACTCAGGTCATGATCTCATGGTTCCTGAGTTTGAGCCCAGCGTCAGGATGTGTGCTGACAGCTCGGAGCCTGGAGCCTGCTTTGAATTCTGTATCTTCCTCTTTCTCTGTCCCTCGCCCACTCACACCCTGTCTCTCTCTCAAAAATAAATAGAGATTTAAACAATTTGTAATGGTTTCTTATAGATAACATGAAGTTGGGTGGTGGTTTTTGATGGCACATTTAGACCATTAACTTCAAAGTTATTATTGATATAGTTGGATTAATATCTATTATATTTGTTACTATTTTCTGTTTGGTGAACTTGTTCTTGGTTCCTATTTTTGTTGTCTTTGCCTTTTCTGTCTTTTGTGGTTTAACTGAACAGTTTGTATGATTCTATTTTTAGTTCTGTCTTATATCAATTATAAGACTTTTTTTTTAATAATGGTTGCCTTAGAGAGTTTGCATACACATTTATAACTAACCAAAACATCTTTTTAATAACACTATATCACTCCACAGGTTGTGTGAGTACCAGAAAAAAATGAAGTAATCCTATTTCTTCCTTTTTGTCCCTTGAATTTTTACTGTCATTTATTTCACTTATATATAGGCATACATTTTGCATAAGATATACACATAAGCATATATCTGTTAGATGAATTAAGACTACGATAAATACAAGTTTTTATTTTTTTTCCTATTTATTCCTCCTTTGATCCTCTTCCATTATTTATGTATGCTCAGTTTTCTGACCTGTATCATTTTTATTCTCTCTAAAGAATTTAATATTTCTTGCAAGTCAGGTCTACTAGCAACAAAGTGCCTCAATTTTAATTTTTCTGAGAAAGTGCTGGATAATGTATTCTATAGATGTCAATTACGTCCAGATGATTGATGGTGTTGTTGAGTTCAACTATGTTTTTAATGATTTTCTGCCTTCTAGATCTGTCCATTTCTGAAAGGGGGGAAGTAAAGTCTCCAACTGATAGTGGACTCATCTATTCCTCCTTGTACTTCTATCAGGTTTTACCTTAGGTAGTCTGATGCTCTGTTATTTGGTGTGTATACATTAAGTATTGTCTTCCTGGAGAATTGTCCCTACAGCATACATCACCCAACAACAGAGGATCCACATTTTTCTCAAGCTTACATGGATCACATTCTGTGCCATAAAACACATCTTAAGGAATTTAAAAGAAACAAAATCATACAGTGTCATACCAAAATCATACCACAATTGAGTTAAACTAGAAACCAATAACAGGAAGTTAACTGGAAAATGTGAAGATTAAAAGTGTACTTTGAAATGACACAGAAGTCAAGGAAGAAATCTGAAGAAAAATTTTAAAATATTTTTAACTAAATAAAAATAAAAACACAACATAGAAATGTGTGAGAAGCAGTAATAGTAGGAGTTAGAGGGAAATTTATAGCACTGAATGCATATATTAGGAAAGAAGAAAGATCTAACGTAAGTAATCCAAGTTTCTACCTGAAGAAACTTGAAAAAGAAAAGCAAATTAAATCCAAAGAAAGGAGAAGAAAATAAGTAATAAGAATTAGAGAAGAAATCAGTAAAACTGAATACAGAAAATCAATGGAGAAAATCAATGAAACCAAATGCCGATTCTTCAAAAAAATCAAGAATTGGTGCTCCTGGGTGGCTCAGTCAGTTGAGCGTCTGACTTTGGCTCAGGTGATGATCTCATAGTTCATGAGTGTGAGCCCCCATCAGGCTCTGTGCTGACAGCTCAGAGCCTGGACCCTGCTTGGGATTCTGTGTCTCCCTCTCTCTTTGTCCCTCCCCCACTTGCATGCATGTGTGCGTGCTCTCTTTCTCTCTCTCTCAAACGTAAACAAACATTAAAAAAACAATTTTTAAAAAAAGACCAAGAAAATTGATTAGTCTCTAGGCAGGCTAACTAAGAAAAAAAGAGAAGACATAAATTATTAATATCAGAAATGGAAGAGCAGACATCACTACCTATCCCATGTAAATCAAAGGATAATAAGGAACACTATGAACAACTCTGCCCCCACAAATCTGATAATTTAGATAAAATGGACCAATTCCCTGAAAGACAATCTGCAAAAATTCACATGAGAAGAAACATACAAGCTGAATAGGCCCATATGTATTAAATAAATTCAATCTATCATTAACAAACTTCCAAGACAGAAAAAAAACATCATGCCCAGATGGGCTTACTGATTAATTCTACCAGATTTTAAAGGTAGAAATTGTACTAAATCTATAATATATTTCAGAGGATAGAAGCATAAGAAATACTTCCATGGACTAGCATTATTCTAATACCAAAACCAGACATAAACATCACAAGAAAACTACAGATCAATATCTCTTATAATCATAGATGTAAAATCCTTTACAAAATACTAACAAATTTAATTCAACAATATATAAAAGAATTGAAAAAATATATATATACCATGACCAAGTAGAATTCATCTCAGGTATGCAAAGCTGGTTCAACATTTAGAAATAAATTGATATGTAACTCACCAAATCAGTAGGGTAAAAAAGAAAAATCACATGATCATGTCAATAGAGCAGAAAAAGCATTTTGCAAAATCTAATACCCATTCACAATAAAAACCCTCAGTAAACTAGGCATACAGAAAAAATGTTTCCACACAATGAAGGATACCTATAAAAAAAAATCAGTTAACATTATACGTACTGGTGAGAAACTTGAAGCTTTCTCACTAAGATCGCTTACAAGGCAAGGGTGTTCCCTCCAACCACTCCTTTTCAACATCATGCTTGGAGTCCTTGTTAATACAATAAGTCAAGAAAAGGAGAAAAGGTATAAAGATTGAGAAGGAAAATACAGAACTCTCCTTGTTAAAAAAATGACATGATCATCTATGTAGAAAATTCAAAGGCACTGACAAAAATCTCCTGAAACTAATAATTGAGAATATCAAGGTTGCCAATTCCAAGGTTAATATACAAAAGTCAGTGCTTTCTTATGTAACAACAATGAACAAGAACAAATAACAATACCACTTATGTTAGCAGCCCCAAAATTAAATACTGAAATATAAACCTAAAAAAATGTACAAGATCTGTATGCAGTATACTACAAAACTCTGATAAACAAAATCAAAGAAAATAAATAAATAAATGCAGAGATTTTCCATGTTCATAGATAGAACGACTCAATATTGTCAAGTTGTCAGCTCTTCCCAAATTGATATATAGATTCAAAGCAATCTCAATCAAAATTCCAGCTAGTTATTTTGTGGATATTTACAACAAATTTTATCTGGCGGGGCAAAAGACTCTGAATAGCCAACATTAATATTAAAGGAGAACAAAGTTGGAGGACTGATACTGCTCAACTTCACGACTTATTTTAAGCTATAGTAAATGGGATACTGTGGTGCTGATGAGAGAACAGACCAATATATCAATGGAGCAGAATAGAAAGCCAAGAAATAAATTTCCATAAATATGGTAAAGGAACAAAGGCAATCCAATGGAGCAAAGATAGCCTCTTTGACAAACGGTGCTGGAACAACTGGGCATCCACGTACAAAAGTAAGTAAATAATAATAATCTAAACACAGAACTCACAGTCTTCACAAAAATTAAAATAGATCACAGGCTTAAATGTAAAAGGCAAAAGCATAAAACTTTTAGAAAACAACATAAAAGAAAACTTGGATGAACTTGGGTATGGGAATGCTTTCTTAGATATAACACCAAGGACTTGACCCATGAATAAAATAACTGAGAAGCTGGACTTCGGGAAAATTAAAAACTTACGCTCTGTGAAAGACACTGTCAAGAGAATAAGACAAATCACAGACTGGGAGAAAATATTTGCAAAAGACGTATCTGATAAAGGGCTGTTATACAAAATATACAAAGAACACTTAAAACTCTGTAAGAAAAGAAACTAGATTAAAAAATGGGGCCAATGAATTTAACAGAAAAAGAAGCTATATAGATGGCAAATAAGTATATGAAAAGATGTCCCATATCATATGTCATCACAGAAATGCAAACTAAAGAACAATGAAATCCACTATATGCCTATTAGAATGGCCAAAATGCGGAACACTGATACCAACAAGTGCTGACAAGAATATGGAGCCACAGAAACTCTCATATATCTCTTATGGGAATGCAAAATGATACAGCCAATTTGAAAAACAATCTGGCAGTTTCTTGTAAAATTAAACATATCATTAACATATGAACCAGCATATGAACCTTCCTATTTACCCCAAAAAGCTGAAAACCTATGTCCACATAAAAACCTGCACAAGGATGTTGATAGCAGATTTATTCATATATGCCTAAACTTGGAAGCAACCAAGATGTCCTTCAGTAAGTAAATGGACAAACTGGTGCATGTAAGTAATGGAATATTATATTTAGCACTAAAAAGAAGTAAGCTGTTAAAGCTATGAAAAGACATGGAAAAACATAAAATGCACATTACTAAATGAAAATAGCCCAATCTGAAAAAGCTACATACTGTATGTTTCCAACCATATGGCATTCTGGAAAAGGCAAAACTATAGACTATAAAATCAGTAGTCAATAGATGTGGAGAGTTGAACAGGTGAAGCACAGAGAATTTTTAGGGCATTAAAAATATTCTATATTGGGGCGCCTGGGTGGCTCAGTCAGTTGAGCGGCTGACTTCGGCTCCTGTCATGATCTCGCGGTCCGTGAGTTCAAGCCCCGCGTCGGGCTCTGTGCTGATGGCTTGGAGCCTGGAGCCTGTTTCAGATTCTGTGTCTCCCTCTCTCTGACCCTCCCCCGTTCATGCTCTGTCTCTCTCTGTCTCAAAAATAAATAAATGTTAAAAAAATATTCTGTATTATATTACAATGATGGATATGTCATACATTTGTCAAAACCCATAGAATATACAACATTAACAGTGAACTCTAAGGTAAACTATAGACTTTGGGTGACTACATCCTGTCAGCTGTAGATTAATTAAAACTTGGTAAAAATGGTTAGAGAGGGAGGGAGCCAAAACATAAGAGACCCCTAAAAACTGCGAACAAACTGAGGGTTTATGGGGGGTGGGAGGGAGAGGTGGGTGGGTGATGGGTATTGAGGAGGGCACCTGTTGGGATGAGCACTGGGTGTTGTATGGAAACCAATTTGACAATAAATTTCATATTAAAAAAATAATAATAAGTAAATAAAAATGAAAAAATAAATAAATAAAACCTGGTAAAAATATGTGTTATTTTGGTGAGTGGTGTTAATGGTAATTGGCGGGGGACAGAGGGGGGTTCCTGAATATGTGGGGATAGAGAACATATGGAAAATCTCTGTCCTTTCCTCTCAATTTCCTCTCAATTGTTGTAAACCTAAAACTGCTCTTTAAAGAAAAAGTCTTAAAAAGAAGAATAAATAATTCTGTTTTTCTCACATGTGAAGAGATACTGCCTGCTACATTCCAGAGATTGAGCTAGTGAGGAATCCCAATTCATTCCTGACATCGACCAGAGGTAGGTAGAAAGACAAACATCAAAGTAAGTTGTGTCACTATTTCAACTATGTCAAAAAATGAACGTAGTTGATTATGTTGATAATTATTCAATGTAATTGCATAAAAAGACAATGTTCCAAATAAGCCTGAAGGAAGAAGACAAAGCTATCATTATTCATGCATGCAGTGAGTGAGTTTTTAGACTGAAGTCAGTTGTGATTTATCTGAGTCTATACCAGTTTAGACACTTAATATTTGGTATTTGTTATGGGATTTAAATGTTTTTAAATTATATTATTTATTTTGAAATAAGTGTAGATTCACATGCCTTTGAAGAAAAAATAAGGAGTGATACCACGTACACTTTACCCAATTTCTTGCAATGATAACATCTTCTAAAATTCTATTACAAGAACACAAACATATGCAGAGCATTTCTACCACAAGGACCCCTCATGTTGCCCTTTTATAGGAACAAGCATTTCAATCTTACGCCCTAATTAACTGCAGACAACCACTTATATATTCATCGTTTCTATAATTTTTCCATCAATATTATGTAAATAAAATTATACAGTATATAATATTTTGGGATTGGCTTTTCTTCATTTAGCATAATTCTCTGGATATCCATCCAAGTTGTTGCATGAATTAGTAGTAATTCTTTTTTTTTCCTTAGTAGTATTTATGGTGTGAATGTACCACAGTTTGTTTAACAATTAACTTGTTGAAAAACATCTGAGATCTTTCTATATCTTAGCTATTACAAATTAAGCTGCTATAAATATTTGTATACAGGTTTTTGTGTCAACATAACTTCTCATTTCTCTGGAATAAAAGCCCAGGGATAAAACTAAATAAAACTAAATATGTAAATATGGTAAGTGAAAACTTACACTTTTAAAAACCTGCCAAAGTGTTTTCCAGAGTAACTACATTATTTGATGTTCCCACTAGCATATATGCATGATCAGACTTCTCTGTATAGTCACCAGAATTTGGTGATGTCACTATTTTTTACTTTAGCAATTCTGAGGATGTGCTGTGGTTTTAGTTTGTATTTCCCTAATGGTTGTGATGTTGAACAACTTTTTATGGGTTTATTTGCCATCTGTGTGTCTTCTGTGAAATGTCTCTTCATGTTTTTTGTCTATGTTCTGATTGGATTGTTGTTTTACTATTGAGATTAAAGTTTGTAATATGTTCTAGGGACTAGCTCTACTAAGACATCTGAATTACAACTACTTAATAAAAATCTGTAGCTTGCCTTTCTATCCACTTAATGACGTTTCAGGCAGAGTAAAGATTTAATTTAATGAAGTCCAGTTTAACAAGTTTTCCTTTTAAGGATCATGCTTTGGTTACAAGTCTAAGAATTCTGTGTCTACCCCTAGTTCTGAAGATTTTATTATACATTTTTTTAAGTTTATTTATTTATTTTGAGAGAGAGAGAGACAGACATAGTGAGCAGGGAAGGGGCAGAGAGAGAGAGGGAGAGAGAGAATCCCAACAGGCTCTGTGTTGCCAGTGTGGAGCCCGATGTGGGCCCAAACCCACAAACTGTGAGATCATGACCTGAGCTGAAACCAAGAGTCAGACGCTTAACTGACTGAACGACCCAGGTGTCCCCATACTTTTTTTTTTTCAAATATTTTAGGATTCTTCTTTATTTTTCCTTCATTTGTTGAAAAGGCTATCTTTTCTACATTTTTTTTTTCTTGCACCCTTGTCAAAAATCACCCAAATATATTTGTGTGGGCCTGTTTTTGGTTAAACTGAATTTTATCTTTTTGAGAAAATAGCACTATTTCACTCATTTTATCTATTATTTTCCTGTTTTCAATTTTATTTTTCTGCTCTTTGTTATTCCTTTCCTTCCACTTGCTTTGGATTTATTTGGCACTTCTTTTTCTAGGTTCTTAAGATGGTTGGTTAGATTGTTGATTTGGGTCTTTGCTCTGAATCTAAAGCATGCATTTAGTGCTGTAACTATCTCTGTCAGCAGTACTGCCTTACTGTTTCCAGATATTTCGATATATTTCCATGTTCATTAAGTTCAGTGTATACTTTTATTTCTTTTCTGTCTGCCTCTTTTATTTTTTAATGTTTATTTATTTTTGAGAGAGAAAAAGAGAGAGTGCAAGCAGGGGAGGTACAGAGAGAGAGAGACACAGAATCCAAAGCAGGTTCCAGGCTCTGAGCTGTCAGCATAGAGCCCTATGCAGGGCTCAAACTCTTGGAGCCGAGATCAAGACCTGAGCCAAAATTGCCACTTAACTGACTGAACCACTCAGGTGCCCCTCTGTTTTCCTCTTTGACTCATGGATCATTTAGGAATGTGTTGTTTAGTGTCCAAGTATTTGGAGATTTTCTTGTTATTTTTCTATTACTGATTTCTAGTTTTATTCCTTTGTAGTCAGAGTATGTACTTGGTATGATTGGAATTCCTTTAAATTTGCTGGAATGTGTTTTATGATCCAGTGTATGGCCTATGTTGGTGTATGTTCTGTAAACACCTAAAAATAAAGCATATTCTTGGGATGCCTGGGTGGCTCGGTCGGTTAAACGTCAGATGTCGGCTCAGGTCATGATCTCACAGTTCATGGGTTCAAGCCCTGCATCAGGCTCTGTGCTGACAGCTCAGAACCTGGAGCCTGCTTTGGATTCTGTGTCTCCCTCTCTCTCTCTGCCTTTCCCCCACTCACGCTGTTTCTCTCTCTCTCCCTCTCTCAAAAATAAACAAAAAACTAAAAAATAAAGCATATTCTGACATTTTTGGTGAATATTCCGTACATGTTTGTTAGATCCCCTCAGTTGACGGCGTTTTTCACTTTTTTTTTTAATATCCTGACTGATTTTCTGATTAAATAGGTCTATCAACTGTTGAGAGAGGGGTGCTAAAGTTTCCAACTACTTGGTGAATATATCTATTTTCCTTTTAATTCCATCGGTTTTTGCTGCAAATATTTTACAACTCTGTTGTTTACTGCATAACACTTTTACAATTGTTATGTGTTCTTGGTAGATTGATTTTTTTTGGTCATCCTTTCTCTAATAATTCTCTAATAATAGACTTTGTCCTATAGTCTTCTTTATATGATGTTAACATAGCTACTCTTGTTTGCCTTTGATTAATTTTGGCAAAACATATCTTTTGTATCCTTCAACCTGCATACTTCTTGTATTTGAAGTGAGATTCAGATACTATAAAGTTCAGTCATATTTTTTAGTTTACTCTCCCCATCTTTGTCTTCTAATTGGCTCATTTAAACAATTTACATTTAATAAAATTATTGATATGTTAATATCAATGGCTTAAGCTTGCCATTTTAAAAAACTATTCACTTTGAGAGAGAGATAGAGAGTGAGTGGGACAGGGGCAGAGAGAGAGGGAGACAAAGAATCCCAACCTGGCTCTGTGCTGTCAGCACAGAACTCGACGTGGGGCTCAAACCCACAAATGGTGAGATCACGACCTGAGCCGAAATCAAGTCAGATGCTTAAATGACTGAGCCACCCACGTGCCCCTAAGTTTGCCATTTTATTTTGACCTTTATGTTTCTTTCTGCTCTCTCGCTCATCTTCCTATGAGTTACCTGAACATTTTTTATGACTCCATTTTGATCTATTATTCACACAAACTCTTTTTTCCCCTTCATCTTATCCTTATATATCTGAAGACATGACATAACAATAAGAGTAAGAGGGAAAACTAGAGAGTTTAATGAATTGAGTCTTGTAATTCAACTCCATTAATATTCCAGTTAGTGAAAAGTGCAAAATTTAGGATTAATTTAATTAGGGACATATGACACATCTGTTGTTTGCTTCAAGTAAAAAGAGAACAACTTGTTCACTCAGCCTATTGTAATGTCTAATTCCCAACAGACTCTTGTCTCTTCTTTTCTTTTACTTTTTTTTTTTTTTTTTACCCTGGAAGAAAGCTACCCTACAATGATCTTTGAGCAATGGGTAAGTTTAAAGTTAATATCATGCAAACAGCTATTGTATAGTGTATAGCCTTATAGCCACCAACTAATTTTATAATAAAATTTTTGTCATATTTGCTTTATCACATGTTCTATCCATCTCTCAATGTCTCTGTCCAACCATCAGTCAAGAAAGAGTTTTTATCTACTCTATTATGCTACCTTTCATTCATCATTAAAAACATTCTAGGAGGTCCATAGGATTCTAAGTATCCATCTCATCATAAATCCGGCATTCAGAATTAGTCCCTAAAGAGCTATGGAAGAATGAATGGATGGATAGACATGTGTGGGGATATGAGAGGATAAAAGGACAGAATGAAACCATGGAGGGTAGATTTAAAATTAAGCTCTTCTAACTCTTCTCATCCATTTCCCTTCATCCTGTGAATGTCTCACTTTGCCAATATGTTGCAATCTAAAATAGAAAAAGGAAATAAAGAGTGTATATTTTCTAACACTTTAAAATACTACACACAAATTATGATAGTAAAAACATCATCATCATCATTGTTGTCATCGTGATCATGATTGATATTTTTGTGATTAACTGATTTCATCCTCAAATTATACCCTAAATTATAAAGGAGGAAATCATGGCACAAAGACATTAAGCAACTCTTGCATATCTCACATAAGAAATGTGCATATATCCTCTATATTCCTCTTCTGATAACTTTCCTTTAGTCACTTTGTGAACACCTCTCAAAGACCTGTTGCTCAGGACTTGTGTTTTTGTTACTTGTGAAGACATACTGCTTTGTTTTCCTTGGAAATTAAAATGTAGTACTATTAGCAAATTAAGATATACAAATGATGATTCCTTACAAATTGGACCGTCATCTAAAAATGCTTCAGAATGCTCTAATTCTAAGCACAGAACCAGCATGGCAATGGCTCCTTTCTTTGGTTTACCTGAAATTTTTTTAATAATTCTATTTTTATATGTCTATAGTGTTTTCCTTACGATGACTACTATAGATTCTTTATCAGATAATATCATCTCAATGTTGGCACATTTTGATTATTTTTTATACTCATTTTGAAGTCTTCCTAGTTCTTAATGTGACAAAGAATTTTAATAGAAACCTGAACATTGTGTGTACTATTAGACTGGATCTTATGTAAACATTCTGTTTCAGACACTTTCTCTGTCATCATTCTGACAGAGGAAGGGAGTATGTCACCTCACTACTGCCAAATAGAAGTAGAAGTCCAAGTTCCCCATTTGATCCTCATTGTTATCAAGGTCTTTGATTCCTTTTTGCTGCTGGATGGATGTGGGAATTCTGTTTCCAACCTTGTCTCCACTGACACCACAGGATAGGGCCTCATCACTGTTCATCAGGGATGAAAGTTCATGCTCCCTACTCATTTTTCACTGATTTACCATGTGCCTTGCTACAGTGTGGTAAGAGTAGAAATTTACATTCTCCATCCAGTTTTTGCTGGTGAGGTATTAGTGAAGCCACTGATTGTGTGTGTGTGTGTGTGTGTGTGTGTGTGTGTAGGATTTGTTGGATTAGAGTCAATATTTTCTGAATGTTCTGTGTCCATGTAAACTATACCTTTCTCAGCCCTTTGGCTAGAGAGCAGGCTTGTGTTGGCACTGTTTTTGGTTAGCGCTTACTGGTGTTTCTAGGTTTTTGGCTTTTTCAGCACCAAATTTGGGTTATATCAGGTAAAGAGAAGAAGCAAACTCACCACCATCATTCCTTCCATTTTGGGATCCCTAATTAGTTTGTTTCTGCTCTCCACCTCTTAGACTTTTCTTATGTTGGACTATATATAATGTCTCAGGTTTCTAGTTGTGCTTATCTGAAGATATGGAGAAAATTGTGACTGTTCTATTTTTCTGGAAGCAGAAGTCTATATTCATATTTTCCTATTTTAACATAGACATTGGAATAGTATCTACATATTAGCTATATTAAACAACATGCTCAAGGTAATCAGTTGTTCTAATCAGTAACATATAATCCAGTATTAGTATTTTAATGAAAAGGCCCCTCTTTAATGGCATCTACTATGCTATATTATACTATACTATGCCATACTATACTATACTATTCTACTATACTATATACTATAATGATGTTGCTGCAGCCATCATTATCCCTGAGAAAGAAAATTTCTTAGACAATTTATTTATGAGTATGTGTTAGATTTTTATTACAATATTACTTGGAAAGAGAAAAGACCCTAATAGGCTACCAGAAAGATTCATTTTTGTTAGGACATTTTTATAGGAAATATAATCATTTTAGACAGAAAGGAAGAAAGAAAACCTGGTGAAAGTCACTATATTTTGACTGACAGTCAGCTAGGCAGGAGTATACACAGTTACTCCATTATTTTTAAAACAATCTTATCTTCTTCAAAAAACCACTTATTTTATCAAGAATGCTAATTTCTTTTCAGAAGAAAGTTGTGAGTCATGACCCCAGGAAGTTTCTAGACCATGTTTGGGATATCTTTTTTTTTTATACCCATATCAATATCAGAAGCCTTTCTAATTAATGCAAAAAAAAATAGGAAAAGCACGTGTTTTTTTTGTTTCTTTGTTTCCTTTCTTTGTTTAAGTTCATTTATTTATTTTGAGAGAGAGAGAGAGAGAGAGTGCACAACCCAGGGAGCGACAGAGAGAGGAGGAAGAGAGGGAGTCCCAACAGGCTCCGCATGGTCTGTGCGGAGCCAGATGAGGAGCTCAAATTCAGGAACTGTGAAATCATGACCTGAGCTGAAGTTGGGTGCTTCAACCAACTGAGCCACCCAGGCTCCCCCTAGTGAAAACAAGTTTTAATTAGAGAATATGTGTCTTTTTAAATAGCTAGACACTGTTAGAATTTGGCTCTCATTTGGTAAGTAACATTGCAGATGTGGTAACTAAGAGTTGGTAGACATTCTGACTTTAAATGAACAGCACACGTGATCCCTATGGCCCTTTCAATACTGCCTACTTGGCTTGAACTATAAATGACCCTGTGTTGAGCCACCCACTTGGAGAACCTCTTACTTGTCTCCACCTGACTAGTGGTCATTCTAGGGCTGTTCTTAGAATACTGTCATAATTGTGTAAGGTCATTCTTACATGCAGGGTGTTTTGGAGCTCCAAAAAGACTGAGACTGGAGATCATTGAACTTATACAGAGGTTGTAAGATTGGGTTTTGCCTGTATTTTTCAGAAATCTGTCCTGTGAATAAAGGTATGTGTGCTTCACAACTAGTTGTATTTACAAATAATGTCACTCAGGTTTTAAATTGGATGCACCTACTAAAGCTTTAGCAGATACTTATGATATGTATCACAAACATAAATGACAGCCAATGTGGCACCTTACAGTTCACACAAAAGATTTTTTGTATAAATGCTGTATGAAAAAACACAAACAAAAACACTGGTTTTTGCCTGTATTAAAAAGTGTTTAAGTATATGTGTAAGTAGAGTTTTGTCTGACACTTGCTTCTGTAATAATGTAGAAAGAAGCTTATGGGAGGAACCAGTGCTCACACTCCGGCAAATATTATTTACCACTTCTATTTACCAAAAGTATACAATAATTGTGCATTCCAAATTGGCTCTCTTGGTTTGAAACCGTATGTGTATCAAAGCATACTTTATGTTATTTAAACACTATGATATAATTTTGCTTAAGTAGCTTATCTGAAATAACAGATTTTTCTAAGTGTTTTGAGGCCAGGGAAGCTGATCACCTGACAACATTCCATGATTCTAATTACCTGGGAGGAATCTCATCAAAAATTTTATTTCATATCACATCTGTTTAATGCTTACAGTGTTTCATATTTAAAAAAAAGTTATGTTCTTTTTAAAAAAATTTTTTTTTAACTTTTATTTATTTTTGAGACAGAGAGAGACAGAGCATGAACGGGGGAGAGGCAGAGAAAGAGGGAGACACAGAATCGGAAGCAGGCTCCAGGCTCCGAGCCATCAGCCCAGAGCCCTACACGGGGCTCGAACTCACGGACTGCGAGATCGTGACCTGAGCTGAAGTCGGACACTCAACCGACTGAGCCACCCAGGCGCCCCAGTTATGTTCTTTTTAAAAAGCAAAATGCAGTATCAACCTTCCTACCTACCCTGATGTTTTATACTGTGCAATTACTGGCAAACTTTCTAATCAGTGATCTAAAATATTTGTAACCACAAACTCCCAACACAACACATTCACCATTAATGTCACTCAGTCTTGGCACCCACCATTTATATATGTCTAAAAACCACATAAAAACCACTAAACTTTTTTTTAAACTTATCTTTCCATGCATGGTTTTAGATATTTAGAATCCTCAAATTATTCCCCAATGTGTAGAGTGAATTATGCCTTCTGTAATGTTACATTTGATTGATGCTAATTGCACATGAGACCCATTCTATTTATTTTAACTTATGCCCTCATTTCATAGGATATTTTAAGTAACCCTGTACCAAACCGCATCTTCCCTCTAGCCTACTGGGCATTTCTAAAAGACTTACAACAGTAATTATTACCTGGGACTATTTCCAAATCCATTAAAGTCCTAAGGTATTTTGTATGGATGCAAAATGTTATCACTTCACATAGCCAACATCCATCAGAAACAAGAGCCTAAATCTCTTCCCAGTTTCCTCTCTTTGGGCAACAGTTTAAGGAAATATGAAAAAAGACATCTCATGAAACCCTATGACCAAGCTATGAACGTAGGAAAGAATGAACAAGTCTAAACTTCTAGTTTGAAAATATAAACCTTTTTCATATAACTTACTTTATTACTAATCATAGCTAGATTCTAATTTTCAATTCAGGATTAACATCTAGAAGGATGAATCTTTTCTAATTCTGAAGGTACTGAGACACAGCACAGAAATGCAAGCTGCAGAATAGCCAGATCAATTCCACCTCAAAAAGTTATCACTAGGGGCGCCTGGGTGGCTCAGTCGGTTAAGCGGCCGACTTCGGCTCAGGTCATGATCTCGCGGTCCGTGAGTTCGAGCCCCGCGTCGGGCTCTATGCTGACAGCTCAGAGCCTGGAGCCTGTTTCAGATTCTGTGTCTCCCGCTCTCTGACCCTCCCCTGTTCATGCTCTGTCTCTCCCTGTCTCAAAAATAAATAAAACGTTAAAAAATTAAAAAAAAAAAAAGTTATCACTGGCACCTACCACAGTGAGGAGTGTAAATGAGTTCAGCTGCAACCTAAAAATGACCAAAACAATGTAGAAAATTGATTCACTTAGCTACATTCCAGAGATAAAGCAGCTCTAGGGGTAGTTAGTGCATTGGCAAAATGAAGTCATCGAGAATCCAGTTTTTCCTACCTGTTTGCTCTGTCGCACTTCGTATGTGTGTTGGATTTTCTCGTGAGTAAAAATTGCTATTTCATTTCTAGGCATCACTTGCAGACATGACAATATTAAGTGGAAAAATAACCTGGTTCTTTCCAGATGTCCCTTTTAAAATGTTAGTAAATATTTCTTAGGAATTCCCTCAAACAATTTCTCTTTTTCCACATTTCATGGGTCACATGTTCCCTCTTAAAATAAGCATTAATAAAAAATTTCCATGAATGATTTACATTTCTCTGACAGGTGAATATCTCAACACAATTAGGGCATTGGTAACAAGGGTTTGGGCAGAATGTTTCTACAGGCAACCATGGGTATCTGCTACAAAATTGGTAAATATTTGTTGTCTAATATAGATATTCAGTCAGCCATCCATGTACCAGCAGTCCACAATAAACTAAGAACAATGTAAGCATTTATATGAGATTTTAAAATAAAGGAGTGAAAGAAAAAAAAAACATAATGCCTGTACTGAGAACATCATGGTTTAAGCCAGGTACTTTGCACAGCTAGATTTTATAACTCTCGTGGAGAAAGGGTAATGTCCTACATTGCTTCAGCATTCTCTATTTTCCCCTTGAGTGTCTTTGTCATACAAGTGTCTTACCAAGAGAATCAGCTTTTATTAAAAAAAATGTAATTCTAAAAGCTAGATGTAAAAGCTGGCAGACATGAATCCCTTTCAATTATCCTTGGTCCCTATAGTCCTGACAAATCAATTATATGCATTAATTATTAAATATTTTCAGCTTTTAGAATGGTGCTTCATTCATATATCTAGCTAGAGAATACTCAACACTTTAAAAACACCAGTCAAAGGGGATCGGTTTGGAGCATGATTTCCAGGGCTAGGTAGTTGCTATTTGTTTCTACTCTGATTTTCTATATTACCTTACCATTTTCCACTTTAAATATAACTGTTCATAGTTCCATTATGTGTGCATAGATATAATAAGGAGAGGAAAAGATATTATAGATGATGACAAGAAACAGGGTAGGAAGCAAAGGCTTTGGGAGTGAGCAGAGGGTTTTATGTTAGCAAATGCTTGAGTTTATTATGCTTCCCAGTCTTTCACCGCCAGTGTGGCCTGTGGCCCCAGTGAGGGCACTCAAATCGCTAAATGTCAACAAGAAGAAAACAGAGAAATTGAAAGTGAGCCTTCAGAAACACATGGCAGCAACATTCAAATGAATCTTATTAGAGGACAGTTCTAGGTCTGTTCTGTTGAGGTTGAAATTACGTGTTAAATCACATGTAGTGTGAATAGCATATATTGGTCTATGATGAGTTATAAACTTAAAAATTAAAGAAAAGAAACAAAACTTATCATTCAGCACACAGAGCTTGTGAAGCCTTAGAGTATAAGGCTTAACCTAAGAAAACAAAGATGCCTTTTAGTTTTAAATAGATGACCCATAAGAATGTGTTCGTGAATTAATAAATTAAGTATATAATAGTAGCTATAAGTGTAAGGCATAACAAAGCATAAATCATTTTGGGTAATGAATTCTGGTCCCTCAAATGTCAAACCAGTTGTGTGTCTTTCAACCTCATGACAAAATATTTTCAAAAGTAACTTGCCTGGGTCCTATCCCTAAAGCTTTTGTTTCAAGTTTATGAAGTAGGTCTTACCTGTGTAATTAAAACAGACAATAAATGACAAGAAACACCTCTCTGCTTATACTCCTGAGATGCAGTGTGAATTTAGCTCAGGCTGAACTGTAAAATCCTGTTATGAGGATCAGTGCTGGAATTGAGTTCCAGAGGCCAGCCTAGTTTCCTAGGTGCTGGGAAATATTGACAAATTATGAGTGCAGAAGTTTACAATGATGGACTGGCCAAGTGACAAAGGGAAGGCAAATTATGGAAAAGAAAAAGCAAAAGAAAAAGCAGAGAAAGACAGAAGTACTGCTCTATCCTAAATTTATTTCTTTAGGGCAGCTTGTAGATCTTGGAATAGTAGACACATAAACCCTTTAAATAAAATACATTATTACATTAATAACTACTGAAAATACATCCTCTAAAATTATAATAAAATTAAAAGTATGACTTTATATATAAGTCATATAAAATTATATGACAGGTATAAATTGTCATATTGCATATAACTTTTATGCTTTTTTCTATATGAGGCATGTATTATTCTGTAATTTTTAAAAAATATTTAAAAATACAAATCAGGATAACACACAAAAAGGTGGGGGGGAAGGAATCCCTGTTTTGTAAAGTAATATATGGGAAAAGTAAAAAATCTGAAAAGCTCTAGTATTTTTAAGGGTGCAAGAATTCAAACTCTCATATATTTTAGATGGAATTTGTGAACTCCTAGAATAATTTTGGGAAGTAATACAGTAATACTTGTAAAAATACGCATTTTCCCCAAGCCATCACACATTTGGGGACTTCTGTTATTTGAAATAAATATCAGGTATTTACATACTTGATATTTACATACATATTTAACATACCTTTATAATATATATAGTGTATAATGATATGTATTATACATATATAATGGAATTTATTGCAGCATTGTTTGTAGTGGAAAAAGATAGCAACCTAAACTTGGAACTGAAAATATAGCTAAAGAAACAGTGGAGAAACTAGGGGGAAAAATGTGCTAATTCTGTATGTATTAAACCTAGCAGGAGAAAGAATGAAATATGGCTTTTTGTAGCAACGTGGATGGAACTGGAGAGTATTATGCTAAGTGAAATAAGTCATACAGAGAAAGACAGATACCATATGTTTTCACTCTTACGTGGATCCTGAAAAACTTTACAGAAGTCCAAGGGGGAGGGGAAGAAGAAAAAAAAAAGAGGTTAGAGAGGGAGAGAGCCAAAGCATAAGAGACTCTTAAAAAATTGAGAACAAACAGGGTTGATGGGGGGTGGGAGGGAGTGGAAGGTGGATGACGGGTATTGAGGAGGGCACCTTTTGGGATGAGCACTGGGTGTTGTATGGAAACCAATTGGACAATAAATTTCATATTTAAAAAAATAAAATAAAATAAACATTAGGGGCCACAAAAAAAAACTAGCAGATGTTCTTGATGTGGTGATCCACGTTACAAAGTAATGTGTAAATAATAAATTATTTGTGAAAATAAACAACAAAAACCTTACACATGTAGGTTCACATAAATACCTAAGTATAAATTAGGATGGACATGTTGTAGTGAGGTGTGGAGTGATAAAGCTTTTCTGCTTATATCTATTAGCTAAGGAGAAAAAGAATGGCAGGGGACAGTGTAGGAGAATTTAATAAATTTCTCTTTATAAATTTTTGGAAGATTTCATTTGTCGCAGAAAGAGCTTATTACTATTCCAATTTGAAATTTTTTGTTAATTTTATCTTAAAATAATTTTAAACTCTTAGTGAATTTTCAAGAAAAGCACAGATCACTCCTTTTATGATGATTAAACAATTATTAATATTTTGAGAGTATGTATGCTTTGTCGATACACATAAATGCACATGTGCATGCACACACATGTATTTCCTAGGAATACTTTATTTCCTTATAGAACTACAATGATCAAAATCAGAATATTTAACATTGAGACAATGTGATTATCAACACATGGTTCATAGCCAAAATTCACCAATTTCTCCAATCTTCTCTTTCACAGATTGCTTCTCTATCCACAATCTGATCCAGGATCTCAAATTTACATACAATGTCATTATCTCTACAGTCTCTGATGATATAGAACAGTTCTAGTTTCTCTTTGTCTTTCAAGACACTTGTATTTTTGAAGAGTACAGGTCATTTTTGTAGAAACTTCTAGAATTTTTGGTTTGTCTGGTGTTTTCTCATGACAAATACAGGCTGTGTGCTTTTTTGTCAGGAACACGACAGTGTGACACATATGGAGCTCTCTGATCACCTGGTTAAACAGCTGTCTGACAGATTTCTCTACTATAAACTTACTATTTTCTCCTTTATTCATAGCTGATAGTGGGGTGGAGAGATATTTTAATGTTTTGTAAGCATCCTCTTCCTCATTAAATGCTCACCTACTAGTTTAAAATCCATTGGTGATTCTTTGTTACCATAATAATTGCAAAATGTTGACCTTCCAACTCAACCATTTCTTCTACATTTATGTCTTCTACATTTATTGATTGGTGTCCTAATGTAGATTTTTGAATTTTTAACAATGTTTAATAAAGAAAATAACAGCAATAAGTAGTATAACATATTTTGGAGGATACTGAGGATTAACTGGGTTTAGGACCAAGCAAAGTAGTGATTGTCAAACCCAAGCCTTGGATCAATCCTTGGCTCTAACAGGGTGACTTCCAGTACATCTCTTCATCTTCCTGTGCCTTTGTTCCATGCCTGCCAAAATAAGGCTAATTACTGTAAAGGCACTATTCAGAATTATGATTCTATGAGATCTGTTGGAATTGCTTCATTTCTAGGAATTCTTGCACTGGAAAAGTAGCTCAAATTTAAGAGCTTTGGATGAACAAAGATGGAGGCAATTTGGCTTTTCATTTGCTTCAGTGGCCATGACTTCTCAACATAGCATTATGCGCAAAGGAATGTAATTCTGGGTAACTAGGGCACGGTATAATTTTTATGACAATTGATCAAATTGTACCTTTTGTACCAGAGCCAAAACAGTAATATGGAGACAGGGGCAATGTGAACATTTAAATATTTGTTTTAAAATATTACAGTGAAATCGGGGCACCTGGGTGGCTCAGTTGGTTAAGCGTGCGACTTCAGCTCAGGTCATGATCTCACAGTCCGTGGGTTTAAGCCCCGCGTTGGCCTCTGTGCTGACAGCTCAGAGCCTGGAGCCTGCTTCAGATTCTGTGTCTCCCTCTCTCTCTGCCCCTCCCATGCTCATGCTCTGTCTCTCTCTGTCTCAAAAATAAAAACATTAAAACAAAAATTTTAAATATTACAGTGAAATCAAAATCACACTGAGCACCTCACACCAGTCAGAGTGGCTAAAATGAACAAATCAAGAGACTACAGATGCTGGCGAGGATGTGCAGAAATAGGAAACCTCTTGCACTGTTGGGGGGAATGAAACTGGTGCAGCCACTCTGGAACACAGTGTGGAGGTTCCTCAAAAAATTAAAAATAGACCTACCCTATGACCTATTCCTATGACTAGGAATTTACCCAAGGAATACAGGAGTGCTGATGCATAGGGGCACATGTACCCTAATGTTTATATAAGTGCTTTCAACAATAGCCAAATTATGGAAAGAGCTTAAATGTCCATCAACTGATGAATGGATAAAGAAATTGTGGTTTATATATACAATGGAATACTACTTGTCAACGAGAAAGAATGAAATCTGGCTATTTGCAGCAATGTGGATGGAACTGGAGCTTATTATGCTAAGTAAAATAAGTCAGGCAGAGAAAGACAGATACCATATGTTTTTACTCATATGTGGATCCTGAGAAACTTAACAGAACACCATGGGGGAGGGGAAGGGAAGAAAAAAAAAGTTACAGAGAGGGAGGGAGGCAAACCATTATAGATTCTAAAATAATGAGAACAAACTAAGGGTTGATGGGGGGTGGGGGAGAGGGGAAAGCAGGTGATGGGCACTGAGGAGGGCACCTGTTGGGATGAGCAGTGGGTATTGTATGGAAGCCAATTTGACAAAAAATTATATTTAATAAAAAATAATAAAAAAAGAAATGGCAAAAATAAAAAAAAATAAAATATAACAGTGATTTCCTTCCCCCATTTCCTCCATGTTTTTGAAAGATTTAATTGCATATAAAGGAAGCATTTACAATGAAAAATAAATGTCTTCTTCATGTAAAGGACAATAATAAAGTGAAATTACACTTCAAAGGAACATGTCTTGTTAGCAATAAAATTTAAATTATCATCCTACAAAAGAGAAAGTGGACACTCCACATAATCATACAACTAGAACTAGGAATCTTAGACATCATGAGGTTCCGCCTCTTTATTTCACAGATGATAAACTGAAATTAGCTGAGATGATCATTGAAGGTCATGGAGATGAGAACACAGATTGTTTGCTGTCTAGCCCATGCTGTTTCTAATGTTCTGTACCCTCTTTTCCAGCCAAAGCTTAATCACTATCAGGTTCCAGATACAATAGGTCAGGACAAATATATTAAGCCCTTTCCTGAGTAATATACAAAATTTAGCAATATATAACTATCCCTCAAATTATTCTCCATCCAGATGACACTTTTTTTTTCCCCTGGAACCCTGGTATTTGAATTTCATCTTGTGAAAATTCATTCTACTTATTTCTATAGCTCTCTTTTAAAACTCTTACATTTTCCTATTAAATCTACATTTTATTGAGACTTGCTAATTCAATTAACAGAATGTTATATATTTCTTACAGATTTTTGAAGACTTCTTTACATCTCCTTTATCTATCAATCTATCAATCATATATTTATTTTTTTCACTATATTCCCTATGCTGTGCTCTATATCCCTGTGACTTATTTTAATATGTACTTGTCTTTATGTATTCATTTTTATATGTATTTGTTTTCTCTTTTTTTTATGACCAGACTACAAAAGCTAATCCATGATTTTAGTCTTTTCAAAACAATAATTTTGGGTGAGTTTATTAAATCTGTGGCTCTTCTGTATTTTAATTAGCTAATTTTTGTTTTATTTGTATATTTCTTCTAACTTTACAATTTTTATAGTCCTTTTTCAAAATAGTGCTGAATATATACCCCACTAACTTACATACATTCTTACCTGATAATATACTGAATATCAAATTATGATGAAACTCTGAATGTAGCTTTAGCCACATTTCTTACACTTAGAGATACAGTAATCTAATTGTCTTATAGCTTATCTTTTACTTTTTTACTTTATTTTGAGAGAGACAGACAGACAGACAGACAGACAAAGCAGGGGAGAGGCAGAGAGAGAGGGGAGGGAAAGAATCCCAAACAGGCTTCTCACAAACCATGAGATCAAGACTGAGCTGAAACCAAGAGTCAGATGCTTAACTGAATGAGCCACCTAGGCACCCCTAATTGTCCTACAGCTTATAACGTAATATTGGTTAAGAATGCAAGATTTGGTGGCAGACAGACATGGACTGAATCCCAGCTCAGCCATTACTTCCAATTTGTTCTTTAGAGGATCACTTTAATATGGAACCTTAATAACGTCATCTTCAATGTTGCAATCTTGATGGTAGACATGGAGAAGGAAGCTATTTAAAAGTGTGAACTCTAGAACCAGACTGTCAGGGTTTGAATCTGACACTTTTCAGTTTCTAGTTCTGTGACCCAGAGCAATCTATGTAACTGTTCTATCCTACAGTTTGCTTATCTGTAAAATCGAGCTGATAGTAGTACCAACCTCATAGGTATAAGTTTCAAGTGTGTCAGCACAGGTAGAACACTACAGAACATTACAATGAGCACACATTAAAAAGCGATTTTTATGACTAAATTTGATGTTTCATTGAAAACTTTAAGTCAAAAAGCAGATGTTCAGTATATGTGTTACAACTTTTACTATTACTAATTGTTTCTCATATTTAGCAACTGGAATTTTTTTTTTTTACTTTCTTCTCTCCTTCCTTCCTACTTTCCTTTCTCTTCCCTCTCTTCCTGTGTCTTTCCCTCCTTGCCTCTCTGTTCATGACTCCTTCCCTCCCTCCATTCCTTCCTTTTCTTTCTTCTGCCCTACCATCTTTCTTTTGCTAATTCTCTATCCATTAATATATGACCAAGAAAGAAAGAAAAAAAAAAAAACTAGAATCTGTTTCATGAATAAGGGATTCACTATGGGGATTAGAGACTATATAATCACAGAAGCTAGAGAAGGTATTCATAGAACGTTAGTGTTGGTGTTCCAGAAGTCAGTATAGATCAATAGAGCTAACAGGAAGAATAGAAAGAAGCAAAGCAGGGCACTGAAGACAAACTGGAATCCGTAAGTACCAACAAGAACTTGCATACGTTACTCATCAATTCCAACCTCAGCAACAACTGGGAGGTTTTCCAGGGGATGCTTTGTCTTCCAGACTTGCTGCCCCCTACTCCCATGGTGTATTCACAATCCAATTTCCCCTTCATTGTCAGGATGGAGAACCCAAACCAGTGCAGTATTGTCATTGTGAAATTTGGTTACAAAAGACTGTGACTTTAACCTTGCTAGCAGAACCTCTCTCCCACTTGTTGACTTCGATGAAGCTGCCGTGTTGGAGAGGATAAAAAAAAATGAGGACAGCTTCTGGTCAACAGCCAGTAAAAACCAAGGCCATCAGTCCAGTAGCCCATGAAGAACTGACTCCCGCCAACCACACTAAGTGAACCTACAATAGATCCTTCCCTAGTAGAGCCTTGAGATGTCTGCAACCCCAGTCAACATCCTGAGTATAGCCTTGTAGGAATTTGTGCAGTACAAGACCCAGCTAAGCCATAGCTGGACTTCTAACCACGAGAAAAAGGGAAATAATAAATGTATGTTGTTTGAAGCTGGAAAGCATGGGAGTAATTTGTTACATGGCAATATATAACAAATACACCGTTCTTTCCACTAAACCAGTCACGAGCAATGCAATGAGGGGAGTGTACAGGGAAAAGAGGTTTTCCAGAAATGAGACTTTTCTTTGTAAGTTTTGAGAAGCAGCTTCAAATACATGCGGGAATGAAAGACACAAATATTAAGGAGTAATGATAAAAAAAAACATAATAAAATGGTAATTAATGAAATCGAGGAATATACATGTATTACTGCATTCAATTCCACACTGTTTTAAAAGGTGGATATTCTACTCATATCTCTCCTCTGGTCTCTACACCCATTCCTTTAATTCACAGATAATTCCTTATAAGGAATGTGAAGGATTATGTGCATTTGAGGGAAGCGAGATGACTGTACTTTTAAAAATGATTTCTAAAATATTTTTTTAAAAATAATCTTCACTGGGGAGAGGGTCTGCAGAGCACTGCTTGCTGTCATGTAGGACGTGACACTCCTCACCAGGGCGGAAATTTGCATCTGGTAACTGATAATGCTAAATATCTATGTTTGGGTTTAGTTACCTTCTTAATTATGAAATACTTAAGAATTTTGTGGTTTTGTTTAAATGTGTTGTTCATATTTTTACCTACTTGTAGTCATTTTTGTTTTCTGGCTGCAAATATTTTCGTTGTCTTCTCATTTGCGGCTCACTTTTTGATTCATTTAATAATACCTTTCATTGAATAGAGGTTTTTATTTTTAGTAAAATTCCTTTCATCATTTTTTTCTTTAAGGCTATAGTTTTTTATATCTTATTCTAAGAATTAGTTGCCTGTCTCAAGGTCATGAGAATGTTTTCCTAACTTTTAGTGTTTTACCTTTCTATTTTATAACAAAGTGATTCTATGGTATAAAGTTACAGCACTATTTATTAAAAGACAGTCCATTCTCCAACAGACTTACAGAACACAAATGGTATAGATCAAGTTGCTTATATGTTTACATATATGTAAAATATTGTATTCTGTATCCTCTAATATCAACCATCTTCTATGTCTTCTTCTCTTTCCAAATCTTCCTCCTGACCCTCCTGGAATACTTGGTCCCACAATAGAAAAACCCCCTATGCTTATTCCTCCCACAATAGAAAAATTCATTAGCTTTTGAAGTTCCCTTCCCCTTGTCGACCTACATGAAACCTATTTCTACCATAAGGATATCTCCCATCACAATCCTTTCAAGTGGTGATGATTTTTATAACCATGTCCTTCCTATCAATGGTGCTGAAGTATTGTAATTGTTCCTTTTTAAATTTTTTTAATGTTTATTTATTATTTTTGAGAGAAAGAGAGCAGGGGAGGGGCAGAGAGGGAGACCCAGTATCTGAAGCAGGCTCCAGGCTCTGAGCTGTCAGCACAAAGCCTGATGTGGGGCTTGAACTCACGATCTGTAAGATCATGACCTGAGTAGTCAGACCCTTAATCGACTGAGACACCCAGGCACCCCTGTACCTTTTTAATAACTGAATGTTTCAGAGCATTTACCTCACTTGTTCACAAAAAAAGAAGAAAAAAGAAAAAGAAAAAAAAAAGTAACAACACAACTAATATTTAAAAAGTATTAAATCTCAAGTTGTCAAATTATAATGCCTGATGTAGTCCTTGTAATAATCTTCATCATAAAAGGCATAAAAATAACAATACTCTTTGTGCCCCAACTTTTCTCATAATCTTTACATGGCTCTCAATTCCCTGCAGAACATTTTATAAAACTTCATCTGACATTTCACCTTGTCCATAACTTGGCTCCACTCTGATTCCATAATGTTAGTCTTTCAGTAATATTCCTGGAGCAAGGTTATTTCCCTAAACACACGTAACTAATATATCCTTACTCATTCTATTTCTCGGGAATACACTCTCTGCTCTGCCTATCCAGATTCTTCTCATTCTTGTGTACACAATTTTAATTTCTTCTCTTCTATTAAGCTTTCTTGATCAGTTCAAACAAAAATACTCTAGTTGTACTTTGAAACTTCTGTGGCAGTGACATCGCCGGTTAGTGCTGGTTATTATTAGTTAACCATTATTGAGTATCAGATTTTTTAACCACGTAATATATTCAGAATAGGAAGAAGTTCTCTCTTATTTCTCTTCCCTGAGTGTCCAGAATACATAAAATACTCAACTGATATTTGTTATAGGAATGAAAATGAAAGAAAGCAATTATTTTTGTTTTTAGACTTCAAATGTTAATAAACTTCAGAGAACATTTCAAGTATAAGAATCAGGGATCTGGCCTTGGCTGTCCTGTCAACTATCTACACAGCATTAAAGTAAATACTTCCATCTTCGCCTCTTCTCTTTGAAATGAAGTCTATCAGTTTCTGTCCCTACATACCCCAGAATCCAGATACATCTTTAGCAAGTTAAAAAATCCAGGCTGAAAGAAACAATTCATTATATAAAAAGAATAATTATTTGGCTTAACGTTTGACCAAGAACTAATTAACAGCAACATCCAAATATAAAATATGACCTTTAGAAATCACAAGGAATCTCAAAGTAATTACAAGAGGGGAAGCAGTGTATTTTGTTACCAAATGTCAAAAAGAACATTTGCATTCCTCCCAGCTGTGGGGTCTCTGAGTATTTTTATTTCATTACTATTGTTTTCTCTTTATTTACAAGTCTTCTTTACTGAAAATCTCAGGGGTAAATAACTAAAGAAGAATATTAGGAAAAATACATATTTTCCTATGCTCTAGCACCTAGAGTAAGGGTTCTTAGGAAAGACAGAAAAGAGAGTATATTTCAGATAAATAAAAAAGATATATAGATAAATAAGATGCAAGAGATTTTCTGCAAAAGATTTCCTAATAGTAATTTTTAAAAAAAGTTTCACTCTCTAAACAAAGATAAATTTCAATATATCCCAAAGAGAATTTGTTCAGTAATATTTCTGTTTTTAAATTTTTTTAATGTTTGTTTATTTTTGAGAGTGAGAGAGAGACAGAGTATGAGCAGAAGAGGTGCAGAGAGAGAGGGAGACACAGAATCTGAAGCAGGCTCCAAGCTCTGAGCTGTCAGCACAGAGCCCGATGCAGGGTTCAAACTCACAGACTGTCAGATCATGACCTGACCCAAAGCTGGATGCCCAACTGACTGAGCCACCCAGGCGCCCCAGTAATAAATATTTCTGTGGAAAACTTATTTTAATGTAAGTTATAAAAGAAAATACTTTCCAACTCTTGTTGATTTAAAAGGAAAGATTCAATGATATCCAAGTGCTGGATACCATGGAGGCCCTGTTGGTGGGGGAGTTATGTGGGCATATGGGATTGTAACAGCTATGCTCTGCCGGGGTTTAGGTGGGAAGGAGACATTCAGTCAAAAGACTAAAGATAAACAGAACTTTTCTCTCATTAGTTTATTACAGTGAGTATTCCAATAACTGAATAATAGCAAGAAGTCTGCTCTTTTGTAAATGAGTAAATAAAATCAAAGGAAGCTCAGAGCCAATCTCCTAGAATAACTAAAAATTGTTTTGTTAGATAGAAACAATTAGTGTAGAATTAGGGAAAGGAAAATAACCACGTGGATGTGTCATTAAAGGACTTGATGGATATTTAGGATTACCCTTTTTGTGCTCCAATAAAGAGTGTTTTGCTTAGATGAATGGATATAGGACTAGTATCCAGCAGCTCTAAAAGAAAAGCTTACAATTTTAATGCCAAATTGGTGAAATATATATTATATATCTACCATACACAAGAAAATTTATTGGCTATTAAGGCTAAAACTGAGAAGGTGCAATTTTAAAAGAAGTTCCTAGATTGAAAATTTTAAATACATGGAATCGATTATGTAAAGATATAACTCCTATAAAAACACCCAAATAAGATTCTTTTCTAGAGGCTGCTATAAATTTTTCAAAACTTCACTTGAAAAAGTAAACAGAAATTTGGAGATGAAAGAATAAAAACGGGCTAACTTTCCCCACCAGATAATGAAATATATTCTAAAGCAAAAATAATTAAAATTCACGAACATTCAGGCAGATCACTGAACTAAAACAGAGAGACAGCTTTAGAATTTACCTCACAGTAGCTCATAAATTGTCCTACATGCAAACAATGTTTATCTCCTTGGCTTGCTGCCATGAGATGGCATTAATGATCAATATACATTGAGACTTAGGGATTTCAAGTAGATGGACTAATGGCCTATTGAGATGTAAGCTGTTCATATGTAGAGGCTCCCCTGCTTACATAAAGTCTTACAGTATAAAAACAGATTTTGTAATATATAATCCAGTGATGTTTGGCTTACCAGATAAGTATGTTAACAGAGGCAGCTAGTGCAGGCTTCTCAATATACTGGATACACAAAAGCATGAAGAGAGTCAGAAATATGGTTAACCACAACTGAAAACTTTATTAATTTACAAATTGAAGACTTGGTGATATTGGCAATTCTAATGAGAAATAAGTCATCAGAATTGGTTCTTCAATGAAATTGGCTACGGAAAAGTCAATCTGAGAATGGAAATACTTGGAAATTTTTGCTACTCAGATCCCTATTAAATGGTTTCTCTTAAGCATTCATGGTTTTGAATATTAAACAGAACTTGATTTGATTCTGGAAAAGACAATCTTTATAAACAGAATTCAATACACATCCAACAGATGTCAAAGGGGCCTGAATTACGGTATGCATTGCAACCTGTCTTGCTCATTTGCTTTGTTTTTGTTTTTCTAAATTGGAATATTTGCAAATGTGACAATTCTTCAGTTCTCTTTATTGTTTTACAAATGGTTTGATTGTGTACTTTTTGTTGTAAGTCAGCAAACCCCAAATATTTAATCTTCTCTTTTTGTACTCTCCACTCATTGCTGGAATATTTTATACTCTCAGCAGTTAGAAGAATCTGCTAGTGACCCATTTGTCTGCCTACAATTGTAACAGTTGACTTTCAGTCCTCTGACATTCTTCTGGTTATACCGAATACCTGTGTGTCAAAGAGAACTCATGACAAGAAGAGTATATAAAACAGAACTCAGAGTAAAATGTTCCCTTTCTGAGACTTTGGGTCAACCTCACTATTTCTTGCTCATTAGTGTCACTGACCTCCTGTTCTCTGGTTTCTACCTGTCTGGACTTCTAATCCTTGCCTGATCCTGCCTACTCAAAGCTACCTTTGCTAAAGTTAATCTCTTCCCTTTCAAACCAAGTGAAATAATAAGAGATTGATGTAATGTTCAACCTCCTCCCCCATCCCACCCCCCCATCCCATTCCCAGAGCCTGCCTTGGTCTGGCTTCTGGATTTGTCCTGGTCTAATCTAATTGCAAGCATTATTTAAGTCAACTACAAGAACTACTTTTATTAAAATCTCTCCAAAATATCACTTTGAACCAGGCACCACCATGCTTTATAAACAACAACTCATTTAGACTACATATTAACCCTGAAATATAGGTTTTATGTCCCCACATACAAAAGGATAAGATTGTGTCACAAAGATTAATAACTTGCTTTAAGACATATGTAAATGATGGAAGCAGGAGTCCTGTTCATGTATTCTAATCTCAGTACTGTTCTCTATTTGCCACATTTATAGATTAGCTCAATAGGAAAACACGTCAACTAATACATGGGCCAAAAAGGAATTATACATTTCCTCTACTGTGTGGGCCTCAAATTGCTAGGGTTCCAGATAGAGCAAATCAACAAATTAAAGTATGAGCACATTTGAAAGAGAAATTAAGGGTTGTGTTAAGCACTAACCATTTTAACTATGTAAACAAAAATTAAAATTTAAAGTATACATATATGTGCATATACATATTTTTATATACATATAAATACATGTGTATGTGTGTGTATATATATATATATGTATACATATGTGTGTGTACATAGAATTTTATAATTTAGACACAATATAGGAATACCTGTTTATTTACAAACTTCTAATTTATTGGCTTATTTCAACAGGTAAGAATATCCATACTATTCTTATTGGGGCACCGGGTTGGCTCAATGGGTTGAGCATCCGACTTCAGCTCAGGTCAGGTTTGTGAGTTCTAGCCCAACATCAGGCTCAGTGTGGCCAGACTGTCAGCATGGAGCAGTAACCATCTTCTGTCCCCCTCTCTCTCTGCCCCTCCCCCCTTGCACCCTCTCTCTCAAAAAATAAAGCATAAAAAAAAAGAATATCCATACTACCTTACAAAACAAATCAAGAAAATTAACCATTGGCAAAAATAGGCCTGAAAAAAAATTTTAGTTTTATATTCATTCAATACCATTAATTATTTCAATATGAAATTCACCTCCATAAAAACTTAGAATTAAGTAAGCATTTGATTAAAGGGGTCTGTGGAAACTATAAAGAATGTCAAAAATACAAATGAAATTACTTTTATTTGAAAATTTTGTGTGTATATATAAAATCTTTGTAAGATATAATATTTATTTTTTTTTATTTTTTTAATGTTTGTTTATTTTTGAGAGAGAGAGAGAGAATGGGTGAGGGGCAGAGAGAGAGGGAGACACAGAATCCAAAGCAGGCTCCAGGCTCAGAGCTGTCAGCACAGAGCCCTACAGCTTGAACTCAGGAAATGAGATCAAAGTCCGAGCCAAAGTCCAACTCTTAACTTACTGAACCACTCAGGTGCCCCAAGATATGGTATTTTTTATTAAATAACTAAAAAGAGAATATGCTCAAATGAATCAGTTACTCATTTCAACTGAGAATAACAGAAGTTGAGTCTATTTTATAAATTTTCTATTTTTTTTTTACCCACTATGTAACAACATATTTCTAAGCACTACTTAAAGTAATTTACAAAAACAGCTAACCTTTTTTTTCTCCTTAAAAATGGTTCATAATTTGTACTTAAACAAACTATACTTTATATTGGTACAAAATTTCGGAGAATTATAAAATTTTTGTCAGGATCTAGGAAGTGCCAAGTACATGTTAAAATTTACTGATGCCAGTAACATATTTTTCAAAATTTTCTGAATTACTGTGTGATGTTTTCCTTTTCTCTGAAATTACTACTTTGCAAATAATTCTGTAGGAGTCTAGAAATTGAGTTAAATTCGAAATTAGCTATCACAATCATATTCATTTTAATAATTAAATATTTGCATTCTTCTGATACAGAATACTGAGGATGGGGGAAAAGTCCCGTTTGATTTCAGTGTCAGTCTTTCCCAAATTTTCAATCTGGAGCATGATTCTTACTCTCATCCTTACTAGACCTCAGTCTTCCCTCCTCATAATGAAGATAATGCACACAGTAGACATGGCTGTTGGGAAAACTAAGGGAGATAATGTTCATGCACATTAAAACGTTGCTTGGGACAGGAAACCTATAAATAATAGCTATTATTGTCACTATCATGATTAATCTGGAATATTTGTTTACTAGTACAATTCATTACTCCTGCTTCATTTTTATTGATTATTACACATTAGTTTTGTTTGTTGCCTCAAACTCAATATGGAATGAGGCTACTACATAACATACGCTTGAAATACATTTGTTTGCTCTATCATTAGCAATACCCCATAATAATTAGCAAATTTCAAATGAAAAGCTAGCTTTTAACAGAATATCAGTATGCTTTTGGTTCATTAACTTATTCAAAAAAAGGCTGAGTAAATGGCACTGTGTAACACTACAAATCATGCTGACCATTTTCCCTTTTATATAGCTTCATAATGAATCCTGGGTGGCTAAATATGAAATACACACATTCAGAGCTGTTGTGAGTTTTTTTATTTCAGTTCTTTGTACCACCATTACCTGCTCTGACAGATAATGGAAGTTGACCATTTTAGGGCATGTATCTGATTCTATTATCACCTAAAATTTTAAAACTAACTGAACATCATTTTGTTGGCAGCAATAATATCTGCTAGGGTATCCTTTTCTATTGATTTTTGTGTCTCTCTTTATTTTTCAAATTTTCTATCTTAGCAAAGCTTGGCAAATTTTCTATCTATCTTGTGTAATTGTTCCTGCCTTCCAATAACCTGAGAATTATTATTAATGATCTTGATATTCACAATATTTTTACTACCTACAACATCATAGAGGACAGAGATGGATATGTTCATATTGTTATCAATTTCTGAAGGATGTTCTCATTTGACTACAATAAATCAGACGATATTAGAAAACAGTTTGTGCTTTTTGAAATGGCATAGAGTTTGAGTCCTTCCTTTTTTTTTTTTTTTAAATGTTTATTATTTTGAGTGAGAATGTGCACACAAGTGGGGGAGGGGTGGAGGTGGGGAGACACAGAATCTGAAGCAGGCTCCAGGCTCTGAGCTGTCAGTGAAGAGCCTGACATGGGGTTTAAACACACAAACCGTGAGATCATCACCTGAGCCGAAGTCGGACGCTTCACAGACTGAGCCACCTAGGCACCCCAGAGTCCTTCCTTTTGTGACGCAAAACCACATGTATAGCATTTGAGAAATTTCCACTTGCCACCATATTAAAACACTTTTTTACCTTAAAACAATATCTGCCTATTAAAAAGTCTATTCTCCATTTAAAATTACAGTTACCATCCATGTGAATTTTCTCCTAGTTCATGTTCAGCTCTGTAATTCGAGAATTTGACCCATCTGTTCTTTAAATTTCCCCCCTTGGGAAAGGTAGCTTTATTTTTGATCCACCTATTCTTGACCATCAAATGATAGAGCAATCATGACATCTGTTCTGGGATTACAAAATGTGGGAATAATTCATGTACACTTCCTATTTCAGAATCACTAATGGAATAAAACTAGCTGGCTATTTGCTTTCCTTCACCCATCCTTTCAATGGACTGACCAACACCAGTATCTACCTCAACTCTGAAAACTTTGCTTCATCTCTTTTCTGCCTTACTCCTGAATGTACCTGCAAGAGCTTTGGGACTTAGGTCAGATGTATCTTTTACCACAAGGTGCTATGTATCTGATGTTTTCCTAACCGCTCACCCATGTGTGTGAGTGGCCTCTCCAATTTGATGCTCAGCAAGTTGTGTACATGCCCTTACTTCCCATATAGTAAACATTTAATAGTTGTTTGTTAAGTGAGTAAATAAGAAAACGGATTGTTAGTGTAATATGTCTCCTATAATAGCTTAGGCATTGGTGTCAGAGAAAAAAAAATGTAAAATACATCTTCATTTCCCATGCAACTGATACAGCCCTTGGAACATAGTGGAAGCTCCAAAAATGTTATTAAATGAACTGCATTTGCCTTTTCAGATCATAAAAGTGATGTAGAGTCAATCTTTCTCTTCTCCTCTGTACTTCTTCAGTGTCAACATTTAGATCTAGGCTTTTTGGGTGATAAAAAATGATGGCCACTTAGAGCTGGGTAAAAGGAAAAACAATCAAGAAGGATTTCAACAGCACTTAGGTAAGGTCGTCCAGCCCGATGATTTATGTTATCAGTGAGGATGGTCACTTAGGGACAGCATCAGAAAAAGTCTCTGAAATTTTGAGGACATCATCTGAACTTTCAGATACTGAATTTATACACTCATTCTACAAACAAATATATGCACATAATCCCTTGGAGTTTTCTTTTCTTCTTTTGTTAAGAGCATCACTTTTTTTTTGCTGTAAAAATAGTGTTGCTTATTACAAAGCATTGATAACATGAAGGAGCAAAAAGAAAGAAAATCATCCCACATTACATCACTAATTATAAATTGCTATAAATTCTAGACATCATTTTTCTTTGTATCTACACAGCATATTAAAATTTACTTCAATTTCACTCAAGTTAAGAAAAAGGAAAAAAGAAACTAAGGAAATGGCAGTATTTAACTAAGGCAGTGTTTAAAAGGTTATAAAAGACTTTCTCTACTGTAGAAATATCATGAAAAACATGAATGCTTTGATATATTTTTTCATCAATAATTTCAATCTATGTAGTACTTATTGACTCTCTGCTGTGAAAGTCAACAGTAGGGGCACCTGGGTGCTCAGGTGACTAAGCATCTGACTTCAGCTCAGGTCATGATCTCACGGTTCGTGAGTTCAAGCCCTATGTCCTGCTCTGTGCTGACAGCTCAGAGCCTGGAACCTGCTTCGGATTCTGTGTCTCCCTCTCTCTCTCTGCCCCTCCCCTACTCACACTCTATCGTCTCTCTCTCTCAAAAATAAATAAACATTAAAAAAAAGTCAAAGGTATTAGCATCTGATTCTTCTCCCACTTTCACTCCAGACTGCTTCATATTTGCTATTTTGCTTGTTATCTATTATATCATTACTTTTGTACTGTCAATGTTCCCAACAAGTAAATTTCCTACTGTAAAATAGTGTAATCTCAACAGTTCTGGATACTTATTCTCTATTTCCTAAGTTTACTCATGTTAAGAACATAAACCTCTACTTTGCTTTATTTAAAATGGTAATTTAGGGGCGCCTGGGTGGCGCAGTCGGTTAAGCGTCCGACTTCAGCCAGGTCACGATCTCGCGGTCCGTGAGTTCGAGCCCCGCGTCAGGCTCTGGGCTGATGGCTCAGAGCCTGGAGCCTGCTTCCGATTCTGTGTCTCCCTCTCTCTCTGCCCCTCCCCCGTTCATGCTCTGTCTCTCTCTGTCCCAAAAATAAATAAAAAACGTTGAAAAAAAAAATTTAAAAAAATAAAAAAAATAAAAAAATAAAAAATAAAATGGTAATTTGGGACAGGCAGAATATTTGCTCTTTCAGAACAAAATATATTTGACATATACAACTCTTCTCATATTATCTTCTGATATTGAATGTTGTTGTAGAGAAGTCTGAGGCCAACCTGATTTTCGTTTCTTCTAGTAGCTTTATTTTTTTCTACCTGACTTTACATTACTTCACTTTTAAACACCATGAATTTAATTAGGTAATGTTTCAATGGCGATGTGTTCAAGTTTTCTGGAACATATGTTTCTTTAATATGTGGATCCTATTCTTTACTTCAGGGAAAGTTTATCTCAATAAATCTTTTAATATGCTTTTCTGTTCCATTTGTTTATTTCTCTACCTTAGAAGACAGCTCATCTTTTTGTTTAATTTTGACTTCCTTTTTGGTTGCTTTTGTCACCTGCATCCACTGGAATTAACTACAGCTTTATTCCATGTCAGTAACTGCATTCTTCAGAAGATACATCCGTTCCTTTCATTTATACTTTAATCTCTACTTCTGCTTCTTTTTTATTGTGTGCTTATTGTTATTCTTCTCACTAGTGTTTCTCAGTCTGTTGCCTTATGTCTAGTTTCTCTTTTTATTTTTCTTATCTCATTTATTTTTAAAACCATCTTTGTAAACTTTTTTTTTATATTGAAATTATTAGTTTGTTGTTCTATACCTCCAAAACTGTGAGGTTTTTTTCCCCCCTTCTGTTTATCTGAGTTTTCTTTCTTTCTTACCCAGGAAACGGGCCAGGTATATGTTTGACTCAAGAACTAACTGCCTTGATGAAACTCTGGCTCTTCCTTTTACTTGCTGTTTGACTTTAGCCAAGTGATTTAATCTCTCAGTTATGCAGTTTGGTCTGTAAATGGGGATGATAGTAACTATGTACTTCAATAGTTTTTGTGAAGATGAAATGGGTAGTATAGGAAGTATATAGCCTAGTAGCTGGGAAAAAGTAAAACCACCATACAGAATCTCATTCCCCAAATATCTACTCAGGCAGATAAATAATGTAAGTGCTCCCAGAGACCACTAGAAAATAAATGAGGAAAAACAGAGTTTAAGAGCATAAATATTAGAGATCACAAAACCCATGAACAAAGAACAAAATACAAGACTCTAGAGTAGTAAATCACAGCATAGCAAGATTCTCACACCTGTTTCTACCCAGAGAAGGCAAACTGGTATCCTACAATTCCAAATCCTGAGAACTTTCATTAATAGCCCTAAATCTTTTAAGTAGGGAGTTTTCATCCTTTCCTATGACAGAAGAGGAGTGAAAGGGGTTGAAAAGGTTAAACAGATGAAACAGGTATAGCAGAAAATATATTATGTAGCTCTCCTACACTTCCTGGTATCCCTTGCAGATAAGGATGGGCTTGTGATTGAGTCCAAAGGGAATGTGACAGGAAGTGATTTGGACTACTCTAGTCCAGGTTCTTAGAAACCTCCTTTGTTTCTTTGCCATGCTAGACAGAGAGGAGACAGCCCCAAGAAAAATACTGAAGAAACTATAGTTGAAGCTGGGAAAGCTTTGGCTAGCCCAAGTTCCAAAAAGATTACACAGAGTAGGGGCCACCTCTATAACATCTTTTTATTCAGCATGATAAAATGAAGAGGGTGCCTATGTGGCTCAGTCAGTTAAGTGTCTGACTCTTGATTTTGGCCATCAGGTCATGGTCACAGGAGTTCCTGTGATTGAGCCCAAGGGGCCTGACAGTGCTTAGCCTGCTTGGGAATCTTTCTCTCCCTCTCTCTCTGCCCTGCCCCCTCCTCCCACCATGCATGCATTGCCTCTCAAAATAAATAAATAAACATTAAAAAAATTCTTAAAAATAAAAAATAAAATGAAAAAAAAAAACAACTTGAAAAAGACAGACTACTATATTTGAGAAATTTACAAATTTTACAATTTTCAGACATTTGTCATGTAAGGCTACATTAACTGCAAATCCTAAGAAATGAAAAAAAATGTATCTCAGTCACTCTGAATGCAATGAAGTTTTCAGGGCTACATGCTGTTTGGAATTGATATGAAGCCTGGGGCTATACTCCAAGTGGCAGACTCCTTCAACTCTGCGTGACCAACCCTCACAGGTGGCATTCACAGAGCCTCAGGAGCGAGGGAAGAACTCCAGCACTCTATGAAAAATGGCACACCACTTCAGATCAACTCTCTCTACCCCCATCATTTCCTTAGATTACAGAAAAGTAAGAAGAAATACCCAGCCCCACCCAGATGAACCTGAGAAAGTAAAGAGCCTGGGTGGTTAAGGAATGTAAAGGATGTCAGGTGGCAGAAAATCATGAGTAAGCAGGAGAGTTGTGCACAAGTCAGAAATGACATAGGAAAAGTTCAGGTGTGCTGATCATATACGATCTTGCAGATTTTATTTTAGATATTACTATAGTCTTTATCTTAGATTTTAAGCAGAGACCTATGGGAAACACTGAAGGATTTCAAGAAGCGGACAACAATATGTTAAATTTATATTAACAAAAAATTGTGTTTCAGAGGAAGACAAACTTAGAAGTAGGAAAGTCAGGAAATCATTACATGTGATAACAAAAACATCGCCTGCTCTTAGAAAATTACCTTCAGTTGAATAACTAGAGTAAGTAAGAAAAACCAGAAGCAGTTTTAAACCTGACACATCAATAATATTTCACTTCAGTGAACGTGTTTCTAAAATCCATCCAACTAGTCACAGTCCCACATAGACTCACTCTAGGAGACACACTTCTAAGACTGATATCAACCTCCTGCCACCTCTATAAGCCACACAACCCCATGATTAAACTCATTAATAAAAGAAAGAGTGTTTGGAAAGACCTTAATAATCCATCAAGTAGCTCTGATCTTTCAAATGGTGCTCCCTCTCCTTCCCATATATATATACATATATATATATATATACATATCATACACATACATATATATACACATATGTCATATATATACATATATATACACATATATATCATATATATACATATATACATATACATATCATGTATATACATGTATATACATATACATGTATATGTATATGTATATGTATATGTGTATATGTATATATGTATATATGTATGTGTATATGTATATGTATACATATATATGTATATATGTATGTATATGTATATGTGTATATGTGTATATATATATAGTTCATATATATATGTGTGTGTGTATATATATATTATATATACACACACATATATATATATATATATGACGTTCCTTTTGTACCATGGATTGTTTTAGACAAAAAAAAAAAAAATCTCCTCCGTGTAAATGACAATGGTTTAGAATTGTCACAGCAAACAAATTTGTAATGGGAAGTGTGAACCAAGTGAGTTTACCTAGGAAACTACCCATCTCCTAAAGATTTCTGTTCAGAAACCCTGAGAGTAATTTCTAAAACACTGAAATTTTCCAATGGGTATGCTATGGTATTAATTTAAAAATTTCTAGGTAAACACTGAACAATAATATGTGTGCTTTTTGGATAGTAACTGTATTATATCTCCTCCATTTGAATTGTCTTTCATCATCCTAGTCAAACTTCTTGCAGCATTGTATATATTTCTCCCTTTTTCTAGAAACACTCTTTTCCTCTGCCTTGCAGAGCGTCATCTCTGTCTGTTTTCTTTCTTTTTCACAGGTCTTCCTTTTCTATCTCTTCTGCTCGTGTCTAAGAATTAAAGAATCTTAGGGAATTGGGCTTTCTATTTTTCTGTATCTATACTGTTCCCTGGGTGATCTTATCAAGTTTCGTGGCTTTATTTATTTATTTTGAGACAGAGAGAAACAGAGTGTGCGTGCACATGCAAGTGAAAAAGGGGTGGGTGGAGATAGAGGGAGAGAGAGAGAATCCCAAGAAGGCTCCGTGCCGTCAGAGCAGAGCTTTGATATCAGGAACTGTGAGATAACAACCTGAGCCGAAATCAAGAGTCAGATGTTCAATCAATTGAGCCACCCAGACCCCCCTAAGTTTCATGGTTTTATGTATTTATTTTTATTTAATTTATTTTTTAAGAACTTTTTAAAGTTGATTTACTTATTTTGAGAGTGGGAGAAGAGCAGACAGAGAGAAAGACAGAGGATCCCAAGCAGGCTCTGTGCTGTCAGTGAAGAACCCAATGTTGGGTTGGAACTCATGAACCATGAGATCATGACCTGAGCTGAAGTCAGATGCTTAACCAACTGAGCCACTCAGGCACCCCAGTTTCATGGTTTTAAAAATCATTTATAGGCCAGCGGCACCTGGGTGGCTCAGTTGGTTAAGCGTACTACTTGATTTCAACTCAGGTCATGATATCACCATTTCATGAGTTCAAGTCCCATGTTAGGCTCCGTACTGACAGTTGTGGAGACTGCTTGGGATTCTCTGTCTCCCTTTTTCATTTCCCTCCTCCACTAGTGGTGTCTCTCTCAAAATAAATAAATAAATGTTAAAAAATCATTTGTAGGCCAATGATTTAAAAATATAGTCTTTAGCATTTATCTCTATTGTATACTCCAGACTCATATAACCAACTGAATAAACACCTTAGCATATGAAGCAATTTAAATTTAAACTTGGTGAGAGGCAGAACTCTTGGTTTTCACCTCTATTACTGGAAACTTGTCATCCCTTTCTTTGCTTTATTCCCTAATGTAATTCATTGGTAACTCCTTTTGGCTCTGTAACGAGCATATATCTGTATCTCACCATTTGCAATGCTACATCTCTAGTTCAAGACTCCATGTATCAAAATACATGTTACTTTAATATCCATGGAAGTGGTTTCCAACATTCAGGCTCATCCCCCTTCTATTGATTTCCACACAACAACAATAGTAATATTTAAAAAAAATAAATTGTATTACATTATATCCTTACATAAAATATATTTGAGATTTTTCATCACTAGCATAAAGTCCATGGGGCCTCTGGGTGGCTCAGTTGGTTAAATGTCTGACTTCAGCCCAGGTCATGATCTTGCAGTTTGTGAGTTCGAGTCCCGTGTCAGGCTCGGAGCTGACAGCTTAGAGCCTGGAGCCTGTTTCAGATACTGTCTCCCTATCTCTCTGACCCTCCCCCACTTGCGCTCTCTCTCTCTCTCTCTCTCTCTCTCTCTCTGTCTCAAAAATAAGTAAACATGAAAACTATTTTTTAAAAAATAACGTTTAAAGCACTTCATTGACCTAAAAGTTCCTACATGATCTGGGCCCTGCTTATCTGACTTTTCTCTTCTTATTTTCCTATCTCCTACTATATCCTAGGATCAATGGTCTCCTTTTTCTGTGTCTTAGTCTTTGAAGTTTATGTTTCCTAAGCCTCTAAGTCTATCCTCCCACACATTTTCATGACTATCTGTATAGGTCTCAGTACAAACATGTCCTAAAAAAAGCCCCTCTTATTACCCTATCAAAAAAACTGTACCTACAAACTTTATTATATACTTCTATTTTATTTTAAGGCAATTATAGCTATCTGAAAACATTTGTTTCTATTATATATTTACTTTTAATTTGTCCTTCTCCAATGGAATATAAGCACTATGAGAGTAACAACAATCACTTTCCTTTACTACTGTATCTCTAGTCCTGAGCTCAGTGCCCAACATGTAGCACTTATTTTAATGTGCTGAACAAACAAATTAGTAAAATATATTTTATACAGGGAAGATCAAAGTGATTAAAATACGGGAAATAACTATAATCCAACCAATATATCTTTGATTAAACAGATTAGTAGTACATAAAGGCATGTTGCTCAAATTATTTTTTATACCTCTTAAAATTTTAGTTCTCCAGTATTGCCTAACTTGTTGTTCCTTAAAAAACAGTTGATGTTTTGTGTTTTACTATCATATTTTGAGTATTACCTGTAAGCCACAATAAATCTTCTATGATCTACGGCAAAAGAGAAAGAATTAAAAATGTAATTGACAACCTGAAGAAAATGGGAAATATATAGTTGTCAATCAAATGACTTTCTGTCATCCATCATTGCCTTTTTGAAAACCTTTTTATGCCTGTGATTGAAGTTGATACCAGTTTAAAATACATTGCTGTAACTTTAAGATGTTTAATATAATTGTAATGGTAACTGCAAAGAAAATATCTATAGAATATACACAAAAAGAAATTGAAAAGGAAACCAAAACGTGTCACTACAGGAAGTCAATGAAATAAAACAAAAAGAAGCAAGAGGAAAAAAAGGATAAAACCTACAAGACTTCCAGAAAACAACAAAATGGCAATTGTAATTCATTCTGTATGAATAATTACTTTAAATGTAAATGGATTAAACATGCCAATTAAAAGATACAGAGTACATGAATGGATAAAGAAACAAGATACAACAATACACTGTCTACAAGAGACTCATCTTAGATATAAAGAAAATAGAGGCTGAAAGTGAAATGACAGGGATGACCATGTTCATATGATACAAAACAGGCTTTATAATAAAAATTGTCCCCAGAGACAAAAAAGGGGGGTATATAACAATTAAATGATCAATTTCCCAGGAATATATAATAATAACATATATATATTTACATAAAAGTACCCAAATATGTAAAGCAAACATTTACAGAACTGAAGGGAGAAATAGACAGCAACACAAAAATAGTACACTTTTATATTGCTCTTTCACATATGGATAGGACAACCAGGTAGATCAATAAGGATAAAAGGATTTGAACAATATCATTACAGAGCAATCTATAATGATATATGCATATACTCCTGAAATGCACATAAAATATTCTCTAAGATAGACTACATGATAAGCCACAATACAAGTCTTAAAAAATTTAAAAAAATGAAATCATCCAAAGTATTTTCTCTGAGCACAATAGAATGAAACTAAAAATTAACAGTAGAAGGAAAGAAGATAATTCACAAATATGTGGAAACTAAACTATCCAAATTTCACTAACAAATAGGTCGAATATGAAATAATAAAGGACATTAGAAAATATGTATAGACAAATACAAATGAAAATATATCTCAAACTCTAAAATGCAGTTAATGTAGTACTAAGAGGGAAGTTAATAGTGATAAACACATATATTAAGAAAGAAGAAAGTTCTCCATCCACAACCTAACAAAACACATCAAGGAACTATAAAAAGAACAAATGAACCCTAAGGTTACCAGAAGTAAACAAATAATAAAGATTAGAGGAGAGATAAATTAAATGAAGAATATAAAAATAAGGGGCGCCTGGGTGGCTTAGTTGGTTAAGCGTCCGACTTCAGCTCAGGTCATGATTTCACGGTTCATGAGTTCAAGCCCCGCATCGGGCTCTGTGCTGACAGCTCAGAGCCTGAAGCCTACTTCGGATTCTGTGTCTCCCTCCCCTCAGCTCCTCTCCTCCTCACACTCTGTCATTCTCTCAAAATAAATAAAGATTTTTTAAAAATTTAAAAAAAGGATAGAAAAATAATAGAAAACCTTATAGAAGTGTTGGGTTTTTTTAAAAGATCAACAAAATTGATAAATCCTTAAATAGACTAAGAAAAAAAGAAGAAAGACTCAAGTAACTAAAACTCAAAATGAAAGAGGGGATATTACAGCCGATGCTACAGAAATGAAAAGGAAGATTAGAGACTACAATGACAATTACATTCGAATTAATTAGACGATTGAGAAAAAAATAGATAAATTTTTGAAATATAAATCCCCATCAAGATTGAATTATAAAGAATTTTTAAAAACCTAAATAGACATATAACCAAAAAGTAGATTAAATAACCAAACCCTCCCCACCCTCATAAAAAAGCCTAAGATCAGATGGCTTCACTGGAAAATTACCCAACATTTAAAATTTTAAAATTTACCCAACATGTTATTAAATAGAATTAACAACAATCTACCTTAAATACATTTTTTGAATTTAATAGGAGGAAACACTTCCAAACTCATTTCATGTTTGAAATGAATGAATCACCCTGATTAAAAAATCAAAGACACAACAAAAGATAATTATAGAGCAATATCCCTTTTGAATACTGATGTAAAAATCCTCAACAAAATATGAGCCAAACAAATTCTAAAGCACATTAAAAGGATTATACACCATGACCAGTGGGATTTATACCAAGAATGTAAGGGTGGTTCCCAATACCAAAATCAATATAATATACCACACTAACAGAATGAAGGACAAGAAACACATAATCACCTCAACTGATGGAGGAAAGAAAACATTTCACAAAATTTAACTTCTATTAATAATAAAAACACTCAACAAAGTCGGAACAGAAGGAAACTACCTTAACATAATAATATACATTAACAAAAGGCCACAGCTAACATGAAAACTTTACATCTAAAATCAGGAGCAAAGCAAGGATGCCCACTCTTGCCACTACTATTCAAGAGAGTACTAGACGTCCTAACCAGAGCAAATATATGACAGACAGACAGATAATACATAGGCAGATAGATGGATGGATAGACGAAGAATGAATGGACAGACAGACAGATCCGATAGATAAATAGGAGACTCTTAAATACAGAGAACAAACTGATAGTAGATGGGAGGTGGGGGAGAGGGGAAAATGGGTGATGGGCATTGAGGAGGGAATTTCTTGGGAAGAGCACTAGGTGTTGTATGTAAGCGATGAACCACGAGAATCTACCTCAAAAACTAAGAGCACACTTTACATACTGTATGTTAGCCAATTTGACAATAAATTATATTTAAAAAAAAGATAAATGGAATAAAAGGCATTTAAATTGGAAACTAAGGAGTGAAATTATCTCTTTTCATAGATGACATGATCTCATATCTCTTTACTTAAAGATTCCCCCCAAGTGTTAATGATTTTAGCAAATGGCAGAATTCAAAATCAACATACAAAAACCCACTGAGTTTCTAGGCACTAACACTCAGCAATCTGAAAAGGACATTTCAATTTACTATAGCATGAAAAGGAATACTTTATAATAAACAACCTAGGAGGTGAAAGCCTTATATGCTGAAAACTATAAAATATTGCTAAAAGAAATCAAAGATAGGGGCGCCTGGGTGGCGCAGTCGGTTAAGCGTCCGACTTCAGCCAGGTCACGATCTCGCGGTCCGTGAGTTCGAGCCCCGCGTCAGGCTCTGGGCTGATGGCTCGGAGCCTGGAGCTTGTTTCCGATTCTGTGTCTCCCTCTCTCTCTGCCCCTCCCCCGTTCATGCTCTGTCTCTCTCTGTCCCAAAAATAAATAAAAAACGTTGAAAAAAAAAATTAGAAATCAAAGATACAAATAAATGGAAAGATATATCATTTTCGTGGACAGAATGACTTAATATTGTTAAAATGTTCCTACTGCCTGAAGCAATCCACAGATTTGATCCAATTCCTATCAAAATCTCAATGCCATTTTTTTTGCATAAATAGAAAAAAAAGTCCTAAAATTAATATGGAATCTCAAGGGGCCAGTAATAGTCAAACAATATGAAAAATAGAGAACAAAATTGGAGATCTCACACTTCCTGATTTCAAAACATACTACAAGCAATACTAACCAAGACAGTGTGGTATTGCACAGATACATAGACCAAAGAAACAAAATAGAAAACCGAGAAATAAACTCTTGTGTAAATGGCTAGCTGATCTTTGACAAGACTACATAATGGGGAAATGACAGTCTTCTTTTCAACAAATGATGTTAGGAAAACTGAATATCCACATACAAAAGAATTAATTTGGACCTTAACCTTACATCATGTACAAAAATTAACTCAAAATGTATTAAAAACCTAAGTATAAGACCTACAACTATCAAACTCCTGTAAGAAAACATAGGGGAAGATGTCAGGACACTGGATTTGGCAATTATTTTTTGGATAGCACCAGAAGCACAGGCACCAAAAGAAAAATTATACAAATGAGACTACACAAAACTAAAAACTTAACTATAGTTAAGGAAACTATCAACTGAATAAAAAAGAGACCCACAGAATCAGAATCAGAGAAACTGTTTGCACACTTATATTTGATAAGGAGTGGTACATAAGTAACTTCTGAAACTCAATAACATCAAAACAAATAACCTGATTTTAAAAATGGGCAAAGGATATGAATAGATAATTCTCCAAAGAATATATATAAATGGCCTGCAATCACATAAAGAGATGTTTAACATTACTAACCATCCAGGAAGTACAAAATCAAAACCACAATGAGATATTACCTTATACCTGTTCAGGTGGCCACTATCAAAAGAATAGAAAAAAAAAAAAAAACAGCATGCCAAGGATGCAGAAAAATCGGAACCTCTGTGCCCCGTTGGTGTGAATGTAAAACGGTACAGCTATATGGAAAACAGTCCAGAGGCCCCTCAAAAAACTTAAAAATATGTAACTACTATATATAATCCTGCAATCCCACTTCTTGATATATACAAAAGAATTCAAAGCAGGCTCTTGAAAAGATATTTGCACACCCATGTTCACTGCAGGATTATTCACGATAGCCAAGAGGTTTAAGCAACCCAAGTGTCCACCAACATATGAATGAATAAAGAAATTTTGGTATACACATATAATTGAATCTTATGCATCCCTAAAAATGGAGGAAATCCTGTCACATAATATAACATAGATGAACCTTGAAGAAGGACGTTATACTAAGTGAATGAAATAAGCCAATCACAAAAGGCCAAACACTCTCTGGTTGCACTCATATAAACAATCTAGACTAGTCAACTCTTAGAAAGTAGAAGTGTGGTTGCCAAGGGCTGGTGGAAAAAGAAGGAATAATTTGTGTTTAATGGGTATAGAGTTTCAGTTTTTTGAAAGATGAAAAAGTTCTTAAAAAACAAAACAAAACATGGGGGTGCCTGGGTGGCTCAGTGTTAAGCAGTCGAGTCTTGATTTCAGCTCAGATCATGATCTTATGGTTTGTGAGCATGAGCCCCACATAGGGCTCTGTGCTGACAGTGAGGAGCCTGCTTGGGGATTCTCTCTCACCTCTCTCTCTGCCCCTCCCTCATGCACTTGCTCTAGAGCTCTCTCCCTCTCTCTCTCCGAAAATAAATAAACTTAAAAAAAAACATGGTATTAAATAACTTTTATTGAATTGTCAGGTCAGGACTTAATATTACAGATGAAATGTTTACAGTTTTTATATACAAATAACCTGTAATTTGGATATGAGATGTAGAAAAATATCTTACTTGCTTATTTTTATTTTTATTTTGAGAAACACAAAGACAAAGCATCTAAAAATGTTCTGAGTCAGTCTCTACATAGCACGCTTTTTTCAGGAACTTTTTCATCTTAGCGTTGGGTGTTATATGTAAGTGATGAATCACAACATTCTAGAGATCTGTTGTACTATGTGAATAATTAACACTACTGAATTGTGTACTTAAACAAGTGATTAAGATAGTAAATTTGATGTTATATGTTTTTCACCATGATAGGAAAAATTGAGATGGTGTTCCTTTAGCATAGAATCCACCATTTTAAAGTGCACAATTTAGTGGCATTAGTTGATGTTGTAAAATTACCACCTCTCTAGTTCCAAAACATGTCGTTACCCCAAAAGAAAACTCTATAACCATAATGCAGTCACTCCCATCCCCTGGAAACCACCAATCTACATTTTCTCTGTGGATTTTCCTATTCTGGATATTTCATATAAATGGAATCATACGATATGTGACCTTTTGCATCTGGCTTCTTTCACTTAACATATCGTCAAGGTTCATCTATGCTATAGCATTTATGAGCACTCCATTCCTTTCTGTGACTGATTTAAGATTCTACTGCAAGTACAATCCACATTTTGTTTATCCAACATCTCCTCATGGGCATTTAGGTTGTTTCCAACTTATCCCTGTTGTGAATAATGTTGGTATGAACACTGGTGAACAAGTATCTGAATCCCTGTTTTCACTACTTTGGGTTATATATGCAGTAATATCATTGGCGGGTCATATAGTAATTTTAACTTACCTTTTCTGTTCTGCCAACAAAGAACTCCCTTAGCTTTTGCTCATCTGAAAAGTATTAATCTTTTCCTACATTTTTAAGTATACTTTTGCTGTGTATAGAATTTTTGGTTGACAGTTGTTCTTCTAAGCTCTTTAAATAGGTCATCTCACTGTCTTCTGAATTTCATGGTTTCTGATTAGAAATTATCTATTAATAGTATTAAGGAATCCTGGAATGTAACAAGTTGCTACTCTCATGCTGTTTTTAAGATTCTCTCACTGTCTTTGTTTTCAACAGTTTGATCTTTTTTTTTTTGTTTTGTTTTTTTTTTTTAGGTGTTGGGACGTTTAGGTTCAAATCTTTCATCAATTTGGGATACTTTCCATCATTTTGTCTTCAAAAATTACTTCTGCCCTTTTCTCTCTTCTTCTTCTGAGATGACCATGATCTTTTTCATATTGTTCCAGAGCTCTTATAGGTTCTGTTCACTTTTCCTCAGCATTTTTTTCCTTCTGCTCCTCAGATTTGATAACCCCTGTTGTCCTTATTTTCATGTTGGCAAATTCTTTCTTCTACATTTTCAAATCTGCCAGTGAATTCCTCTAGTGAAATTTTTAGTTCAGCTAGTACACTTCTAAGCTGCAGAATTTCTATTTGAATGTTATTGTTATATTTTTATTGATATTTGTTTTCTTAATACATTGTGTTCTTGGCTTTATTTCTTTGTCCATGGTTTTTATTTGCCTTTTGAGTATATTTAAGACACTTAATGTAAAGGTTTTGTCTAGTATGTACAATGTGTGTGCTTCTTCTGAACCTGTTTCTGTCAATTTATTATTTTCATGTGAATGGGTCATACTTTCCTATTTTTTTAATCTTGTGATTTTTCTGTTGAAAATTGTACAATTTTGAACACTTTAGTAACTCTGGAAATTAAATCCTTTAGTAAATCAACTTCTTTTCCAGAATTTGCTAATGTTAATTATTTAGGGATGCAGTTGTCTGGTGAATTTTACAAACTATTTCTTAAAGACTCTGTTCCTTCTGCTTTGTGGTCACTGAAGTTTATATAAGTCCATTATCTTAGCAGTCAATAGGAAACCTGACAGTGATTTCCTTAAATACCTGTAAAAGAGAGGCATGTGGGTGGCTCAGTGGGTTAAGCATCTGACTTCAGCTCAGGTCATGATCTCACGGTTCATGAGTTCGAGTCCCACATTGGACCTCTGTGCTGACAGCTCAGAGCCTGGAGCCTGCTTCAATTCTGTGTCTCCCTCTCTCTGCCACCCCCTCACATTCTCTCTGTCTCTCAAAAATAAGTAAACATTAAAAAAAAAATACCTGCAAAAGAAAAGAAACTACCCTCCTAGATTTTTTAAGATTGGTTCAGAGCTGAGCTCTTTCATGCTAATACAGGCTACCTAGAACTGTCTTAACCTTCATCTCTTGCTTTTGAGGAACCCACAGATTCTTCAAATATGCATGCCTCGGGTCCTCTCCGGTGTATTCTGAGACTGCTTCAAGTCCTCAGCATGTACACTGCACTCCATATTGCCCAGTGAAAACTGATCCTTCTGAGCCTTTATTTTTTCAAGAAACTTCCTCTTGAGCTGCCTCTCTCCCAGGTATTTGGACTGTCTGCTGTTTGCCCCATTCACGGTCTCTTCCTCAGGTAGGCACTATATGTCTTTAAATCCTTTGATAGAGGCTGTCACTACCCAGAAAGCCAATCCAGCCTGATTGGGGGATGGAGGGCAAAGAAATAAATGTTAGCCTCTGTGTTGGCCCCAAGAAAACCACCAGTCCAATACACTGATGTTTGTGTCCTCCCAAAATTCATATGTTGAAACCTAATCCCTAATATGGTATCTAGAGGTGGGGTCTTTGGGAGATAATTAGATAATGAAGGCATAGCTATTTTAAGAATGACAAACTTTGAGATCATGACCTGAGCCAAAGTCGGATGCTTAACCACTGAGCCCTTAAAGCAGGGATATTTAATGAAATATGTGTATGAACAGATTTCTAATGTCTTTAAACTTGTGGGGGGGATAAACTTAGGAATCCCTGGGGCTTGCATCAATGGGTTAACAAGGCATAAAGAAATACAAAGCCATAAAATGCTCACACCCGAGTTTGGTTAAATCAGATTGGCACCCCAAGAATAGACAGGTGCAGAGACACCCCGAGAATAGGGAGGCACAAAGGTGCCGGGATTAGGGAGGCGCAAAGGCACTCCAAAATTGAGAGGGGGTGTAGAGCCGCCAGAATAGAGAGGAAGAAGCAAAGGCCTAAAATAGGTATGGCGCAAAGGTGCCCAATACATAGGTATATGAAATAAACAAGATTAGATATTCAGGGTGGAAACACCCCCAATTTAGTACTATAGCAGAAAGCTGCTTTCACAGAAGGATAGGGCCAGGTCAGGTAAACTGGTGAATTGGACTATGGACTGCTGTGCTGTAGGCAAGGCGGCCCAGAGTGGAGATGGTTAACAACAACAAAAAAAGGACCTTGTCAACCCTGAGGTTATTCACCCTATCTGTCTCCTCCCCTAGGCTGGCAAAGATAAACAGGCACAGAGCCTCCTGTCTGCTGTTAACAACCATCTACCCCTCTGCCCGGCGCCCGGCTTTTGTTTTATATTGACCCAAACCCCAAACATTGTATGTCTTCAAAATCCCCCTCTTCCCTCATGTCCCCAAGTTAATGTTCCCAGTTTCTTTTTCTCTTTGTACACACCCAACATGTTTGTAAGCCTTCTGATCTGAATAAATACAGGGCAAGGACCCTTATTCAGGGCTCTTATCTCTTCCCGGACATTAGCCATCTCTCGCTTTAACCCTGCATCTGTTCTTTTGCTGGCCAAAAAAGAACTTTACACTTAGAGTCTTCAACAAACTTGGATGGAGGAAAAATTACATCTTTGTTTTTACTGATCTCTAGTCAAAACTTAGCATTTTCTCCAATTATGAAAGTAGACAAAAGTAAAAATAAAGAAAATTACTATTAGCAGTACTTATAATTAAGTCACCAATAGAAATAATGTTTTCATTGTCAATTACAGTTGTTACAAATATCTAAAAACATCAGTTATATTCATGACTTCTTCAAAAAACAATGGTTTTTAGACTCTGTGACAGAAGTCATGTGATTACAGTCCTCTTATGTTCAGATATTTCCATGATATAACTGGCCTCATGTTAGGTGAATTGGAACCTAGGAGCCATTTAGCTACCTTCTGGCATATTGTCACATTAGTGACCCTAATAGCTAAGTTTAGTTCAGCGTTCTCTGTTTACAATTGTGCATTGATCAATATTTGGAAAGAGGTTGTTTCCTGTTTTTCTTTTCTTTTAACATTTTTAAGTTTTGTAAAATGGAACAATGCAAATGAGAATTCTAAACTTTCCAATGGGACACTTCCAAGATATAGTAGAGTCTCCACTCCTTAAAACCATTTCTTGAAACATCAATACTGTTTTATTAGATGGCAAAACAACAAAAACCTCAGCAGTACTACAGAGACTATAATAATGCCACAAAACTTTCAAACTAGTTGGTGAGCTGGAAAAGAGGAAAAGACAGGAGAGATATTCCCTTTCCAATGGATTTATTGTTTCAATTGTTATACTTGCAATATGCCATTTCTATGTATCATGGATTATCTATCTATCTATCCTATCAACTATAATTCCATAGTTATAAATTCTAAATATATTCTATTTTTGCTTGCTATATCTTTTAACTTTTGGATATTGCTCATGACAGTATTGGCAGCTTCACCTCTCTCCTTCAATATGAACCTGGATAAAGCTTCCATGGGAACCATCCCCCCCGTATATAATATATAATTATATATATAATTATACATATATATATATATATATATAATTTTTATATGGAATATGTATATACAAGTATTATTCTCTAGGTGTATGCTGATGCCATGGAAGAAAAATTCACTTGTTGGTGTGTTCATTTTAAAAACTACTAAGGCAGGGGCACCTGGGTGGCTCAGTTAGTTAAGCATCTGAATCTTGATTTTGGCATGGGTCATGATCTCACAGTGTGTGGATACAGGTCCCACCTGGGGCTCGGCATTGGCAGTGCAGAGCCTGTTTGGGATTATCTCTCTCTCCTTCTCTCTCTCTCTCTCTGCCTCTCTCTCAAAATAAATAAATAAACATTTAAAAATATACAAAGAATAAAAACTACTAAGGCAGTCAACATTTTGAAAATGACTAAAAGATGTTTTTTGCTTTTCATTTCCCCCCCTAAACATACCTTTCAGTGGAAATAAAAGCTCCATTCTCCTGCCAAAAATAAAGCTCCTGACATGCTTGAAAAGTCTTCTGGTTTTTTTTTTCTACTTTAGCAGAAAAGCAAGGTTATCATAGTGTTGCCATGTGTCGCTTTTTATAGAGACATGTATTGGCACTAAAGATTCTTCCAACAACCCTGAAAGTTTTTGTCAACAACCATAAAAATCATCAGCTTTCTCATTTCAAAGCTATTTTGCAAGAAGTGGGGACAGCATACAAAAGTGCTTCACTACACATGGAAGTTTGCTAGCTTTTAAGAAAACAAGGAGTATTTGAACTACAGTTCAAGCCCAAATCTTAGACTGCAGTCAAGTACCTCTTTTCCTGTTCTTACATTCCCTCCTCCCTCCCTTCCTTTAGAAGGACAAAGCCCACTCTTAAAACTCCTTCCTTTAATGTTTTATGCTAAGTGAAATAAGTCATACAGAGAAAGACAGATACCATATGTTTTCACTCTTATGTGGATCCTGAGAAACTTACAGAAGACCATGGGGGAGGGGAAGGGAAAAAAAAAGTTAGAGAGGGAGGGAGCCAAACCATAAGGGACTCTTAAAAAACTGAGAATAAACCGAGGGCTGATGGGGGGAGGGGTGGGAGGGAGGGGAAAGTGGGTGATGGGCATTGAGGAGGGCACCTGTTGGGATAAACACTGGGTGTTGTATGGAAACCAATTTGACAACAAATTTTATATTAAATAAAGAGAAATCTGTACACATTTGTATGCATGTAAAAACTTTTTTTAAAATATTTTTTAAAGTTTATTTTATTTTGAAAACAAAATTTTTCAACGTTTATATTATTTTGAGAGAGAGGGACAGGGAGGGTGGGTAGAGAGTGAGGGAGACACAAATTCTGAAGCAGGGTCCAGGTTCTGGGCTATCAGCACAGAATCCTATGGGGGGCTCAAACCCACGGACCACAGGATCATGACCTGAGCTAAAGTCAGACACTTAACCAACTGAGCCACCCAGGCACCCCAAGTTTATTTTATTTTGAGAGAGAGAGAGAGAGACAGAGAGAGAGAGAGAGAGAGAGAGAGAGAGAGACAGAGAGAGAGAGAGAGAGAGGCATAAAGAGAGGGAGAGAGAGAATCCCAAGCAGGCTCCACACTATGAGTGCAGAGCTGGATCCCGGGCTTGAACTCACAAATCACAAGATCGTGACCTGAGCCAAAACCAAGAGTGAGATGCTCAACAAACTGAGCCATGTAGGTGCCCCATGTGAAAACTTATTCTAAAGTTATTTCTATCTTTAAGGCACTAAAATTGAAGAACAGTTCTACAGTTCTTTTCTTACTGATATAAACTATCAAAGATACAGACTTAGACAAAGGACTCATGGGTTTTAGGATAAAATCTTAGCAGTAATTTAATCTTAACACAAAACAGAACTAAAATTAACAATTATTATTAAGGTGAACGTTCACACATACCAGCTTAAAGAATGCTAGTGACCCTTGATATCCATGCCCTGTAGAACACACTATGGAAAATATATTACTCACAAAAATATCTTTGTGAATCTGGACTTCTACTGTTTTTTAGGAAAATCCACACGTGCTTTTTTCTAGCACTAGTATAGCACAATTTCTAAAATTTAGATTAATGAGTCATTTGAAGAGTTTTCTCGTATATGCTGTGAGTTAATTATTAAATGAGTTTCTGATTGCTGCTGCATATATATAGAACTGCATTTGCCTTTTACATCTTATGTCTAGAATATGTGGCAAATTTGGGTGATTGTAAAATTCTCTCTGTAGGGCCCATTTTTTCCCATCCATCAAGAAAGAAGTATTAGGGGAGAATTTGGCACTCTTCGCATCCCCTTCAATCTTTATGGCACTGCTGCATCCCTCTAATTCAAGGCAGTAGCACCTAGCCTTATTTTTTTGTATTTAACAGAGATTCTTCAGTATTTCAACATTTAATTTGACATTAATTTTAAACATAAACCCCTTATGAGGGTAAGGATAGTTCAATATCTATTTCTAACTACACATGAATTTTATTATAAATTCATATACATTTAACTAAATGGTATTTCTGCAGGTACTTTGATGAGCATGAGATTTCTCCTTGAGTCTAGTAATATGATAGATTAGTGAGTTTTTTAATATTGAAACAAATCTTTATCTCTGGAACAAACCCAACTTGTTCAAAACAGATTACCTTTTACACCCCTTGTTCAATTCTGTTCATTAATTTTTTTCCTGAATTTTTACATCTCTGCCACTAATGAGATTATCCATAACTTCTCTTTCTCATACTCAACTTGTAGGAGTATGAAAGTAATATTATAATTGGCTAAAAAAATAAACAAATACAATATGCTAAAATGTAGTTCTTTCAAAGAATAGAACTGACCAACTTTTGGCACAGTATGCAAGAAGAAAAATAAGAAGGCACAGACAGCCAGAATCAGGAATGGAAATCAACACATTATTACAGATGATTCGGATAAGGCAATAATATATACAAAATTGTGTCAATGTACTAGAAAATTTAGAAAATTTGCTTATTGTTTGAAAAATAAGTCTTACACACTGATATGAGGAGAAACAGAAAATTTGAATGGCATAATATTATGAAAGTCTATCAGTATCAAAAATATTTTCACAAAGTAAACATCAGATGCAGATAGTTTCATCAACAAGTTTCACTGAACATTTTAGAAACACACAATTTCATCCTGCTCTAAAGTCTTCCCAGGCAGTAGAGAAGGGAAACTATTCCTCAACTCACTTTATGAGGCTCACAGAATTTCCAGGTGGAAAGATGGTAAGGAAAGTGTGAAAATGACTCATTACATTTTGATCTCACTCATAAACATAGATGCAAAATGTTAGCAAAAGTATTTAACAATACATGAAAAGGAGATACATTGTGAACAGGTTGGATTTTCCTATGAATGAAAGGTTGTTTCAACAGTTGCAAAATTAATCAATGCCAGTCACCATATTAGCACATTTAATAAGGTATGTTATATCATCATGTCATAGATACAAAATCATCATCATGATACAAACCCTTACAAAACTAGGAATAGATAAATGTTCACTTAATATGATTAAAATGTATCTATGCATATATACATATGCATGTACACAGATGCATAGATACATTTTAATCATATAGCATGATATATATGTGTGTGTATGAATGAATATATTTGTCTATGTATTTAATAAATATTAATTTATATTTAGAAGACTTCTTTTTATGGAAAAGAAGCCAAGAATGTTCAATCTCACCATCTTTATTCAGTTAACTGACAATGCTGTCCTGTGGAGTAAGGCAAGAATAACCGGAATGTTTAAGGAGTTTATAGAGAAAAATAAAATTGCCATTAAGAATATAGATTATATGACTGTGTATGTAAATATTCCAAAATAAATTACAAATATATAATCAACATTAAAACAAGGATTTAATAGGACAGCTGGATGGATAATAAATCAGTAATTCTAAGCACAGGGTTCTATAAATTTAGGCAAATATATACATCTGTATAACTATCACCTCTAAAAATTCCTTCGTGCTCCTTTGAAGTCAACTCATGAAGTCCCTCATGTCCAGGCAATCATAAATCAGCTTTTTTTCACTAAAGATTAAGTTTTCCTTTTCTAGAATTTCAGATAAAATCCCACAGTATGTACTCTTTCTTCAGGTCCCTTTCATTCAGTAAATAGTATTTTTGAGACCTGTTCATGTTGTTTAACTTGCCATTGGTTCATCTATTTTTATTGTAGGATAGTATTCTTTTGTGTAAATATACCAAGATTTATCTAGTCTCCTGTGAGTGGACATTTGGACTTTTTCCAGTTTTATGTTATTATGAAGAAAGCTGCTATAAGCATTTGTATTATGGCGTATACTTTTACTTCTCTTAAGTAAATTCTTAGGAATGAAATTTTGGGGTGTTACAATAAGTGTACATTTAATTTTATAAGTAACTGACAAATAGTTTCTCAACATACGATTTTATGTTCCTACCAGCAATATTTTGGATGTTCCAGTTGCTCCAAATACTTGCCAATTCTATCAGGCAGAGTTCTCCTGAGAAACAGATCAACAGGATACACATAGATATCTAGAAAAAGATTGATCTTTCTTATGACGATTGGCTCACATGAGCTCATATGGAGGCTAAGAATCCCATGATCTGTAAGCTATAGCCCCAAGAAAGTTGTCGATGTAGCTCCAATCCAAACCTGAAGGCCGTAGAACAGGGGGAGACAATAGAGAAAATCCCAGTGTAAGTCTAAAGACCCAGGAATGGGGAGTCAATAGTGTAAGTTCTTGTCCAAAGCCAAAGGCCTGAGAACCAGGAGTGCCGATGTCCAAAGGCAGGAGAAAATGGGGGTCCCAGCTCAAGCAGAGCTTCAAGAGAGCAAATTTGCCCTTTCTTGGTCTTTTTTTGTACTAACCAGGCTCTCAACGGATTAGATGATGAACACCTACACTGGTGAGGTGGATCTTCAAATGCCAATGCTACCAATTCAGATACCAATCTCTTTCAGAAACAGCCTCACAGACATGTCCAGAAATAATGTTTTACCGGACATGTGGGTATCCCTTGGTCCACCAAGTTGACACATAAAATTAACCATCACACCAACACTCGGCTGTTTTTGGTGTTTCCAATCTAATGAATTTGTAGTAGTAACTCATTATGGTTTTAAGCTAAACATTAATGTGATGACTAATGATGTTGAGCATATTTTCACATGTTTGGTAGTCTTGTTCTGTTGTGAACTGGTCACTATGTTGCCTAAGTTGTACTGAATTGTTTTCTTATTGTTGACTGGTAAGAACTTTTTATACATTACAGATTTAAGTCTTTTTTTACAGCGTTATAATTGCCTCTGGAGGTACATATTCAACGCTTTTAGTGTCCTGGATATTTTTAGATTTTTATAACTGGAGATGTTTACATTTATTACATTAATATTATTCTTTAAAATATACATAATGTTTTACACATTCCTCTGTATATGTTATATGGTTTCTTACCCTGGTAAATCTAATCAAGAACAGAAAGGATGTTAGATGGAGCTTCCAATGATCTCATTAAGGCAGAGACCCCAGAAATTTCCATCTTGTGCCTCTGCTATTACTTTAGTCCTTGAAATATTCTCATGGATCCTCAAGGTTCACTGGGGAAGAGATGAATATTGCTGGTTTCTTATGGGCAAACCTAGTAGTGGCACATATCACTTCTGCTAACCGGTAATTTGCTAATCTTTAGTTTTATATGGCCCCACTTAAATGCCTAGAAGGCTAGGGAGTACAGTTTAGCTGTAATCCTAAGGAAAACAAACAAACAAACAAACAAATAAACTGCTTTTTCTTCCTTGTATTTTTTATTTTTTCCAGTCTCATCCCAGTTTTCATTTGGTCCAAAGATGGGCACATGGTCCAGGTTTGGGCTATTAGTTTATTTCTTTTTTCTCACTACAATGATTCAAGATGGCTATTAAATCCAAATTAGTTCAAACAACCTCAATTCATTATGGCTAAAGATTGAGAACCACTAGGACAGTGACTAGGGTGAGTGCCTCTGACATTTTACAACTGAAGTGCTTCACTCAACCCAGTCTTTGGTTTAGCACTAAAGTGCTTTGGTCCCAGTCTTGAGAACCACTATTCTTAATTAAAAGTCTGGGTCTCTCTAGTATGTATTTTTAAAATTTCCTGCTATTTTGGTTTCTACTCAAACAATTTAAATAATAGGTCCTCCTGCTCCTGCAAGACACTGGCTCTTATTCTCAACCTCAGAGAAAGTTGTGAAAAAGTCAACTTATATTTATAAATATTTTAGCCACTAAAAAAGAGGTACTATAAAATATATTTAGCTGAAATCCCAAGATTCTCTGAGAATACAAAGACTATAGCAATCCTGCCATAAATTAATTAAAAATGAAAGTACAGGTGCTGTGTTTATAGCACAGAATGCAGTGTGATTGGTTTGGGAGTTTATGATGATTACTTTTTATATGTAATTGGCAAGGACATTTTTGTATTTTTATTCTACTTTGTATAGTTCATATACATGTATTATAATTTGGGCAATGCTGTTCCCATTTTCCCCATGAGAAAAAAGTTTCAAGGAAAAATTTTTTATATAATGAAGTTTTGGAATAAGATTTAAATGTATGTCTGTACATGTATAAATTCCATGCAATTTAGAGAGCATTTTTTATTGGTGATAATTAATTAATTACTAAATTGGTGAGAATCTAGTTAAATCTACCACATGCCTTGAATTCTTAAACACAAAAAAGAGAGTTATTACCATTATGCCCTAGAAATTTATAGTTTAGGATTTGTGCAAGAAATCTTATTACACTAATAAGCAATTAGAAAACAATACAAGTGATCTTTGATAGAGTTATAAATTGTCCTGTTACAATAGTTGGTTCAGTAAAATTGCTTAATTTCAGGTATTCTCCACTTATCATTCAACTTACAGCCATTCAGTGTAAATTCCATAGAAGATTTGAAGATAAGCGGTGTTTTTTGAGGTTTATTTATTTATTTTGAGAAAGAGAGAGCAAGAATGAGTGAGCATGCATACATGGATGAGTGAGAGATAGGGAGGGAGGGAGGGAGGGAGGGAGAGAGAGAGAGAGAGAGAGAGGGAGAGAGAGAGAGAGAGAGAGAGAGAATCCCAAGCAGGGTCCGCAATCTGCACTGAGCCCCACCTGCGACTTGATCTCATGACAGACCATGAGATCATGACCTGAATCGAAATCAGGAGTTAGATGCTTAAGCGACTGAGCCACCTAGGTGCTCCTAAATGTCTTTTTAAAATAAGGTGGATATCAGTGTACAGAGCAGAGGGTTAAAGGTCCAGATTCGAATGTTTGGAAATAATTAAGGATATAGCCACTTTCTCTACTCTGGCACAGAACCACTACAAAATCATAAGGACTTGGGTTTGGGGTGCCTAAATACACAGCATCCTGGTATAAATATTAGCACTCTCATGGTGAATACCAATGCAAAGCCTTGATGACTGGCCTGACAGGAATGTCTCAGGCATGAAAACAATATCCGTGGCTACAAAAAAACAAACAAACAAAAAACTGATTAATAAATGCACGTGAGGCATCCTTCGAAAACTCTAGGTAATACCTGTGGTGTTTGGACATTTAGGAGAAGACTGCTGCATTCTGCGAAAGCAACTTATAAAACAGATCAGAGTAGACTGATAGATAACAAATTATTCCTTTTTTTTTTTCTTTTTTAGCACTTCAGATAATGATACCATGGCTTCTTGTAAGCTATCTTAAATCTACACAATACATGACATAAGGATAACTCATTAAGTGTGTAAAAAGAGGTAGGTAGAGGGTAGATGCCCCGCAATACACCACACTTGTAAAACAAATGTAAATTAGATTAATGACACAAAATGGAACAGCATAATTTGCAGCCTTTTATATGAATATTTGATATTTGGGACAGGGAATTATTTCTTGAACAGCACTCAAAAATAGTAAAATATAAAATTAAATATTGAGGATACTGTCTTTATTGCAATTGATATTTTCACATAAATAAAGTAAAAAGAGAAGACAAAACTCAAGATATTTTCAATATACATAATGGAGAGAGGATTAGCATTCAAGAGATCTGAAGAAAACTACAAATCAAAAGAAAAACACTAAAAACATAATTAGAAGAATGAGACAAGTGATTAGGAAATACACACCACCAATTAGATGGATCTCTTAATTTGATGTGACCAGGGTTAGAAGCAAAACATGGACAGTAGTACACGGAAGGTGTTTTCCACTGAAGTTGAGGTTGCTCACCTGCCTTTTTCGGTGTATGCAAATACTTAGTTCTACCTACAGTGGAGGATTCTGAGTATTTACACTAAAATTTTAAAAGTCTGTGAAGGCAAAATGTTGTCAAGGATGCAAAAAATAAGAATGTTTACAAACTGTCAATGAGAATAAATACTGGTGAATCTAATGGAGATAACAATTTGGAAATATATTAGAAATTTCACCTTTAAGTATATTCCAGATAGCTATATATGCAAAAGTACATAATTACAGGAATGTTTATTGTAGCACAGTTCAAGAAATTGGAGGAGTACCTGGGTAGCTCCAACAGGTAAGCATCCAACTCTTGATTTCGGCTGAGGTCATGACTCAGAGTTTGTGAGATAGAGCCACGCATGGGGCTCTGCGCTGACAGTGGAGAGCCTGCTTGGGATTCTCTCTGTCCCATTCTCTCTCTGCCCCTCACCTGCTCTCTCCATCAAAATAAATAAATAAACTTTAAGAAACTGGAAACAACATAAATGACCTTCAAAAATAAAATGGACAGGTATCTGGGTGGCTCAGTCAGTTAACATTTGACTCTTGGTCTTTGCTCAGGTCCTGATCTCACAGTTCATGAGTTCGAGCCCTGCAGAGGACTCTGTGCTGACAGCATGGAGCCTGCTTGGGATTCCCTCACTCTCTCTCTTTCTGCCCCGATCCTGCTGTCTTGCTCTCTCTCTCTCTCTCTCTCTCTCTTAAAATAAGTAAACTTAAAAAAAAGTTTTTAAATAATAAGAAAGTAAATGGATACATAATTTGTGAAATGCTCAGTGATATAAAGTACTTAAAGTGAATGAACTAGATGACAGATATTAACAAAAGTTTCAAAACACAATGTAAATAATAGAATCAGAAAAATACATATATATTGTCTTATTTATTAAAAGTCAAATATTATAAAATATGTATGAGTATGCACATTTAATGGAAAGTATGCATGTATTATAAAATCCAAATTTCTTGTAGTGATTTCCTCTGAGGAAGAAGAGATATCAAAACTATACATATGATCTGAGAAAATTACACCGATATTAGGATGTACTCCAACTGTTTGGTGGGTACATTAAATGTCACTATGTTATTATAAATTCTTTGAGGTATTTCTTTAAATAAACACTTTTTAAAATAAAAAGATAAGAGAAGACATAAAGGTGCTATCACCTTTATTAAATTTCATGAAATGAAAATATCGCTTATCAAATATTAAATGCTTTCCTTTTACAGGTCACATATAAAAGCACTATGTAACAAATCTAGAAATTAGATTAAGTATATATATTATAAGTTTACATAGAATTCATTTTCATTATATAGGTATGTATTAGTTCTAATTAGTTTTAATATCTCATGGAGCTAGGTCCTAATAAAATGTCTTATACCAAAAATTCTGGAGTAAAATTAAGTATCATAATTTTTAAGGAAAAATTACCTATCAATATCTTCCAATGACTTTGAAAAACCACCCATTTACATTCATTTAACATTAGAAACCCATGCAAAAACAGTACATTTGACCTAATTAGATGTTAAATGTGAAATATGGATTTCCATTTCTGGCAACAAGCCATTCACTTGAACTGATTTTCAAAACCACATCCTTCTCATCACCCTCTCATAAGCTATGTGGATTGATTCCATTAAGTTCCTTTCCCAATCTGGAGCCTGTCTAAATTCATTGGACTATGGATTTAATTTGCATTGGATTTAATCACATATAAGTAATCTTCTGGAGGAAGGTGAGAAAATGAAGACATCCATCCAAGTGGTATCAGAGAAATACAAGACAAGCGTGACTCATATTCACAGTGTGGCACTTGGCTCCAACTGAGGTGCTCCTATCATGGATAGCCTACTTTGTGGAAGGAAGATTGAGGTCCCCAATACATTCCACAAGTCTCCACATGCTGGGAATAAAAATTTTAACTGGCTAATAAAATTTCAAAAGCAACATAACTTTAGTAGGAATATATCCAGAAGTTATTGAAAGAAAAATTACTACCTTTCTTATCCAGTGCAAATGACAAGAAACATTGTGCAAGTGTGTGTGTGGGGGGGGCGGGGGTGGGCGGAGGGGGGCGCTTTGAAAATATTGCTGCATTCAAAGTTATGTTGTTAGGGATTATTTATCTTATGTTTTGCTTCTGGTTTTGGTTTTCTTGGTATCATAGCAGCTTTTATCATAACAACATTTCACATCAATCACTTTGAAACTGAAGACTCTAATTCCAACTTGTCAAGGACGAAGAGATGAAATGTGAGGAAACTACCTGACAAGAGGCAGATATCAGTGCACCAAGAAATGATATTCATACTCCTATTGTGAATCAGATGTATAAAATTATGGCTGTCTTGGCAGTGATTGGCGTTTGAGGCATTTTTTTCTACAAAAGGATCTCAGAGAAACATCTTTAATAAAACTCATGCCTCCCTGTTGGCCTGTAGCTCACACAGTGATTCTAGAATTCAGTTTTATACAATCACATATAGAACATATCTAAATTCCAGTTTTTATAACTGTTTCCTCTTCTATTTCTATGTACTATAATGCTACCACGTGTATTGTCATGCAGCTATAATTTAAATATCAGGGCAGTATATCTACTATAAAGACTACTTCATATAACCACCTAGAGTTAGAGCCTGAAGGGGGTCCAACTTAGAACAAGTGCTTGGCTAACTCTGATTGTATATGCATACTTTCTCAACTGGAATTGTTTTTATTTGTAAAAGGGCACTGAAATGGTGCCCTTTACATGCAAAGTACCCTTTAAGTGTATAGCACATAACTCTTCGATCAGTCACTTCCCCATGGTGTGGATGATGGTTAATTCTATATGTCAGCTTGACTGGATCATGGGGTGCCCGACACTTGCCCAGATACTGGATGTTTCTATGAGGGTATTTTGGAGACGATTAACATTTAAATTGACTAAGTAAAGTAGATTGAACTCCATCATGTGGGTGGGCCTAATCTATTAGTTGAAAGCCTGAACAGAACAAAAGAGCTAACCATTCCCCAAGAGAGGTAAATAATTCTTCCTGCCTGATGATCTTTGATCTGGGGCATAGGCTTTTTTCCTGCCTCAGACTCCAACAAACACACCAACTTAGCTCTTCCTGGGTCTCAAGCTGGCCAGTTTTCACACTGCAACTACACCACTGGTTCTCTATGGTGTCTTCGTCTTGTTGATCCACCCTGCAGATCCTGGTATTTGACAGCCTCCACAGTCACAAGAACTAATAGTCCTTGTAATAAACATCTTTCTTTGTCTCTCTGTGCATACATCTAATTAATTCTGTTTCTCTGGAGAACTTTGACTAATACTAATATAACGTGAATGAGTTTAACCGTTTAGTTTTTGGTGACAGACAATCTCGAATTTTGGAGTAATAAATTATTATATTCCTAATGTAAGTCAAGATACAGAGACTTAGAAGAAACACAAAAAACAGATCAGAATCAACTAATACATACCAAATTATTTTTTAACCACTTCAAGTAATGCTGAATAAGATATCTGAGATGAAATTATTAACTATTTTTTTCATATCTATTTGAAGTTTTTAGACATTTACTAACTTTCCAATACAAATTTAATAAACAAATAATAAAATAAGGTTACATAGAACCCAAGTCCACGAAATTTCACCAACATTTGTCTGTCATGATATCATTTTTTAAATTTATTTTATAATCTTTATTCTTATTATTCTATCCCTATGGGCTTACATTTTCTGTTGATCTTTAAAGCTGATTTACTACAAAAATGTTTGGCTAGAATTTGGGAAGTATTTCTCCTCATTCAACATTTTTTTTTCCTAATACATAGTTGTATTACTTAAAGATATCTCTATTTCAGGGAAAAAAAAGTATGATGTTGCTGCCTTTCCAACATTTTCACACAACACTCTAAACATGAAGGCAGAAATACAATAATCATTTCATTTTCTGTGAATTCCCATTTAACATAAACCTAAGACCTGAATATAGAGTACAGTCAAATCTTAGTATTTGAAGGGAGGCTGCATCTCTGAAAATTCGAATTAAAAATGATTTAAAACCATTAATGAACCAAAATAAGCTCACTGATATTTATAAGACATCCATTTTTTGAACAACAGAAGAAACACTCATCAAGCGCATACTGAACATGTAACAAGACAGATCATATTCTGGGCCATTAAATACCTATCACTATTTTCACTGGATTTAAATCATACATCATTTATTAACTGTCTACACTGGAACGAAATTAGTAATTAATAACAAGAAGCTATCTGGAAATCTCCCCATATGGGCAAAGGAAACAATATACCTCTAAATAACCTATAGATCAATAACAACAAAAAATCAAATATCTAAGTCTCAGCTAAAGCAATGCTTAGAGAAAAAAGGGTAGAACTGAACACATTCATTAAAAGAGAGAGAGAGAGAGAGAGAGAGAGAGAGAGAGAGAACAATATTAATGACCTAACTACCTTGGAAAGTTAGAAAAAGAGAGGGGGAAGATTAAACTAAAATTAAAGGAAAATAAATAATATAAAGACAAAAAACAATGAAATAGAAAACAGAAAACTAATGGAGAATATCAATACAACAAAAAGATTTTTCTCTGAGAACATGAATAAAACTGACAAACCTCCTGCTAGGTTGATTATAAAATATGAGAAAAAAATAAATTATCAATGTCAGCAAAAAGGAAGGGGACATCACTGCAAGTATTCTAAGTCTTAACAACTTGATAAAGGAATGGTATGAAGATCTGTATGTCAATGCATTCAAAAGATGAAGATCAAAAGATGCAAGATGAAATGGGCAAACACCTTGAATGACACCAAATTCATTCTACCAAACTACCAAATTCATTCACTAAGTAATATATAACCTAAATATTTATCTATGAAAGAAACTGATTTGGTAGATAAAACTTTCACACAATATCCTAATTTCAGATGACTTCACCAGGGAATTCCTCCTAACATTTGAGAAAGAAGTAATTTCAGTTTTACAACTTTTTCAGAAAAGAGAGTTAGTAGGAAACACTTCTCAACTCATTATATAAAACCAGCATTACTCTGATACACAAAACAAATGAAGACATTACAAGAAAACTACAGAGCAACAACCCTCATGAACACGGATATATGATTCTGTAACAAAATTTTTAGCAAATCAAATTCAATGATATACAAAAAAGACAACGCATCATGACCAAGTGGGGCTATCCCAGGAATGCAAGGACGATTTAATATTTTTTTAAAAAGTTATCCTATCACCAGATTAACAAAGAAAATATCTATGATCACCTCAGGCATGTGACAAAATTCAGTCTCCATTTATGGTGAAAGCCTTTAGCAGACTAGTAATATAAGCAAGCTTTCTCAATCAGATTAAGGGTGTATGTGAGAAAATATATTTAATCATTTTTAGTGAAAAACAATGTTTTTTTTTTCTTGAAGATTAGAAATAAGTAAAAAATCTGTTTTTACCTCTTCTATTAAAAATTGTATTGGAAGTTTTAGCTAGCACAGTAAGGTAGCAAAAATAAGTGAAATCATAGTTTGGAAGGCAATAAGTAAATGTCTTTATTCATAGATTAAATGATTATCTATGTAGAAAATTGTAAAAATCTAAAAAAGAAGCCTATTATACCTAGTAAGTGCATCTATCAAGGTTGGAAGATATAAATCAAAATTCAAATGTAAATTGCATTTCTATATACTAGCAACAAATGACTAGAAATCAAACAACATAAAAATACATAACATTTTAGGAATTAAACAAAAGATGTACAAGACTTCTAAACTGAAAAAGATAAAATTGACTAATATCTGAATGAATTTAGAAATATAGTAACCTGATGCATCAAAAGACACAACATGTTTGTATTAGTTGGGGTTCTCCAGAGAAACAGAAGCAATAGAAGATTATCTATCTATCTATCTATCTATCTATCTATCTATCTATCTATCTCTATCTCTCTCTCTATTTCTAGCTCTATATCTCTATGTCTATCTAGGGAGAGATTTATTGCAGGACTGAGCTCACAGGATTATGGAGGCTGAGGAGTTCCACAATCTGCTAACTGCAAACTGGGAAACCAGGGAAGCTGGTTGTGTAATAGAGTTTGATCCTAAGGCCTAAGAACCAGGGAAGATGATAGACTTGTCCCAGTCCAAGTCTAAAGGCCCAAGAATCAGGAGTGCCAATGTCCAAGGGCCAAAGAAGGTAAATGTGTCAACTCAAGCAAACAGAGCAAATTTCCCCTTCCTCCATCTTTTTGTTCTATTCAAACCTTCAAGAGATTGGATGGTATACATCCCCATTGGCAAGGGCACTCTTTACTTATTCTACTGATTCAAAAGCTAAACTCTTCCAGAAACGTATTTATAGAAACATCCAGAAATAATGTTTTACCAGGTATCTGGGCATCCTTTAGCCTCGTAAGGCTGACACATAAATTTAATAATTATAATTAAGATGTCAATTGTCCCCAATTATATCTATAGAGAACTTACAATTCCAATTAAAATTTCAACAGACTTTCATATAGAAATTGTCAAGCTGATTCTAAAATTTATATGGGATTTAAAAAGATCTAGAAAAGAAAAAGTACTTTGGAGAACATATTAGGAGAATGTATGCTTAATTTATCTAATTCAACTATTGTTATATTCAACAACTTGAATGAATCTCAAACTAATTATACTACAAGAAAGAAGCTAGACCCCCAAAGTGTACATACTGTAAGATACCATTTATATAACTTTCTAGAAAATGCAAACTAAGCTATATAAGATAAAGCAGATCAGAGGCTTCCTAAGGAAGGGTAAAGAGAGAGGGATGGACTGATCACAAAGAGGCATGAACATACTTTGAAATGTCCTTTACCTTGACTGTAGTGATGTTGTCATGAGTATATATAGTCCTCACTGCATGGTAAGGGGTTAATGGAAACTTAAACATACCTTGTTTTTGCACTTCATAGTCCCATGGTAACCTGTGATCACAGAACAGTGCTAAGCAAGGACCTGTTCCCATATGTACTACTTCCAGTAACACCATATCATGCAAAAAGAAGCTTCCTGAATATCTATGTCAAAACATATTATATTGTATATATGGGATGCACAGAATTTAGATGATTTATACTTAAGTAAAACCATAGAAAGTAAGCTTTTTCTTACCACTTGTCTTTTTTTATAAATGAGATAAAAATATCAAAAAACTACAAGTTTAAAAATAATTTCATTTACTTCATATAAATTGACACCTCCTATGACATGCCATTTCCTGAAAAATAATGGAAGTTCCTGAATCTGAATATCTCCATACATCATCCCCAAACTATCCAGGTCAACAAAGAGAACAAAGAAAACCACCCATAACCCTTGCCTGGAATGAGTGAGAGACAGAGAGAATACTACAGCTTAAAATCATGTGTGTAATGATATGAACATCTCATTTCATTCCACAGCCAGCTGCATCCATAATGCAGAAGCAACATTTAATGAAGATTCCTCAGGAAGAGGAAAGTCCTACTCTAAAGGAAAATATTTCAAGCTAAGGCTAGGTTGATCACCTCAGTGGCCACAGGAAAACGGATAAGAAAGGGCGGGACTTCAGGAAGGAGGGAGGTGATTTAGAAGGGAAAAGCTTCCCACAGAGCCTTGGCAGTGAAGGTAAAGAAGGGTGTAAGCAGTCAAAATTAAGTTTTCTATATAAACAAACAAACAAACAACAGAAAACATCCACAAAATCAACCCTCTCTATCAATAAGGCACCAAAAACCAAAGAAGCTGCTTTCCAACGGAAGAGCAGCAACTTTAACTCATGAATTGGCCAAACTCCTCATCCTTGCCTATGTTAAAACAGCTGTTATTACTGATCTAAGAAAATATAAAATATTTTAAAATAAACACATAGTGGAAAGTGATACGTAAGTAAAACTACAACAAAGAGAAAACAGAAAGAAAGAAAAAAATTTCAACACCCAAGCCACAACAACGGAGAAATCCTGTAACATATCACGTAAATTTAATGCCATCAAACTAGCCTTTGTAGATCTGAATCAGAATTCAAAAATTTCTTGAAAAGGAAAAGTCATCAATATATGAAAAAAAACACTTTAAAGTGTGAAATTAAAGAGTCTTTTTTCTAAATGGAAGTCCCTTGCTGTCACATTTATTAGTCAATGATTCTGTAAAATCTTTATTTTTTTGTTGTTGTAGACAATAAAAAATAACCATAACACAGCCTGTAGGGATAACTAAAATATGTCATTTTTTTACGTTTCAGGTGAATTATAATTTGCTATATCTGTGTTTGACTACTTTCTGATATTTAGGTTTATATTCAGATTCAGGGAACAGAGATCAGTCACCTGTGTGCCATATACTTCTCCATACTACATCAATACGTCATTATATATATTGTGTGCCATATACTCCTCTATACTACACGTTAACTCATTTAATGCTAATGAATTCCTTGTGGTGGGTGTTTTAATTTCTATTTTATAGATAAAAAATTTGAGAAACAGTAACTTAAAGATATATGTTTAAGGTCTCAGAGTTTAATGTCCAGCTTTAAATCCAGTTCTATGTCCAGTGGTCTTTCCATGTTGTTCTGAGAAACTCAAACAGCCAACTGCACTCTATAAACTGTATATTTCATAAGTATTCATGTGTAAATACTTGTTAAATTTTTAACCGAATTTTTCTTTTCTTTTTTTTTTTAGGTTTATTTTGAGATAGAGAGAGAGAATGTTAGCAGGGGAGGGGCAGAGAGAGAAGGATAAAGAGAATCCCAAGCAGACTCCATGCTGTCAGCGGAAAGCTTAATGCAGGGCTCGAACTCACAAATTGTGAGATTTATGACCTGAGCTGAAATCAAGAGTCATTGGCTTAACTGTCTGAGCCACCAGGTGCCCCAACTGAGTTTTTCCTATATTAAATGCTATAAAATGTCATAAACACCAAAAAATGTTGGATAGAAAAAGGAGGTTATTGTGACCACCTCTGAAATTGAACTCTATCTAGGCAGAGTAGAGGTGTCACAGATGGAAATAAAAATGTAGTGGGGCTCCAGCTGCAGCTTAGGAAGAACAACATTGTAAGAAAATATCAATCCTGTCCTAATAATAAGAACAGGACAGAAAACCTATAAATTGTAATTTGCTTGTTTCTTTCTTAACATCCATTACTGAGCTGAGGGGATGAACAGGGAAGGACAGACATATACACACACGCACGTGAAGACACACACACACACACACACACACACACACACACACACACACACACAGGAGTAAATGGCAAACCTCTCCTAAGAGAGATGAGATCTATGGCTGATTTTATTCTCAGCAGAACATAGCAAAAGAAGGATCCACAGTGGCTAAGAGAAAATAAGATAAATTGATAAAATTTAACACATGTTTAAAGCTATCTTATGGGCTGGCACAGCGGTTTAGAGACCTTAGGAGCCCCAAACACGAAAAGTGCCAGCTCTCTGCTTGAAGCTTCACTGAGTGCTCATGAGAAAGAGCGAGGGCAGGGCAGAAAAGCTGTGAGAGATACCATCTGAACCACAGACACAGCAAGCCTGGTGAAGGTTAAGGAAAGGATAACTGAGAACTCAAACATCTGAGCCTTACATGGACTATGAACTTGCCGTCACCTGGAGCTGGAGGGAGGCAGTGAGAAAGAACTCTTTCCCTTAAGTGCTGGAACATTGAGCCTCTTAAAGTCTGAAGGCAGGGCAAAAGAACGGAAGTCTATAGGTATATATTGGGCCATATTCTGAGTACAAGGAAGCAGTCAGCAGTGACTGAGTAGAAACAGGAGATGGGAAAGAAGTGCAGGTGTATGGAGTATGTTGAAGGCTGAGAGTAGGGCAGAGAAATGAGACCGATATTCCAGGCAAATAGCATTTACAATAGTATACGTAACATACTTAGGAATAAATGTATATAAAACTAGAAAACATTGTCGAAAAAATTAAAGATGATCTATTAAATGCATAGATGTATCATGTCTATTAAACAGATGACGTGGTATTTATTGCAGAGATACCAATGTTCCTCAAATTAATCTATACTTCAATTTCATTACATCAAAATTTCTACAGGTACATTTTATAGCAATTCATGAGTACTATGTAAAAATACAAAACTGCAAATGATATAGGATATATACAAAAAATGTTGGAAAAGAAAAATAAACATAGATGGTTTGTATTATCAGATTACAGTAATTAAGTCTGCATCGTATTGACTAAAGGACAGATAAACAGTTGAATGGAAAAACATAAAACAAAACAAGATTCCAAAAGTAGATCCATCTATATAGAATGAATAAAAAATAATAACACGATTTAATGAGTAAAGGAAAGTCATTCTTAAAAATGGTGCTACAATAATTTGATATATGCATATATATATAACTTGATAAATTATGTATATGTATGCATATATACACATTAACCTCTATTACACTAAAGATGTAAATCTGAAAATTAAAATTATAAACATGTAGAATAAAACTGCAGAAAGGACTTGGGAATCTAGAGTCAAACATTTTTTTTGGAGGGGTAGTGTGGGTAAGAGCAGAAAGCACTAAGAATAAAACTTAAAAATGACAGATTGGGACTTTACTATCATTAATACCTTGTATACATCCAAAGGGACCATCTAGTAAATCAATAGAGAAGATTCAGGTTAAAAAAAAACATATATATATACATAATTTAAGAACTTGTAACCAGAATATATTAACAACTCTGGCAATTCACTTCCAGGTTTTTTCATCATGCCAATTGGAAATTCTGTACCCATTAAATAGTAGCTTCTCATTTCCCATCCTCCGGTTCTGAATAACCTCAGTTCTACTTTCTTTCTCTAAGAATTTTCCTATTCTGGATGCTTCATATACGTGAAATTGTACAGTATTTATCCTTTGGGTCTGACTCTTTTCCCCTCTTACCCAGTAGTTAATCTTTTCCAAGAAAAGACTAGGGACTAAAAGACTCTACTTTGTAAGAATAAAGAATTATCTGCAGCATCAATGTCCTAGAAGCAAAAGGAACCTAAATCAAGCAAACTCAACTCTCCATGAGATATTTACTTATCAAGACCTAAGTAATTTGAATAAAAATTCAAGGTGCCATACATTATTAAAATACGATGAAATACACAGAGTGTTTTGAACTCTATTCAGTAAGCTTCTTTTGGTATAAATATATTATTTTGAAACTACTGTCTGGCATTCTAGTTAGAAAAGATAGGTAATTACATATTTTAATTAATTATATACTTTATTAGCAGTTAGCATTTTCAAAACAAGAAAAAACAGTACAATCATATAATAAAGTACTTAGCTGTAAAAAATATAGTTACTATATTAGAAAGATCAATATAACTTTACAAAAACAGAAATAAAAATAAAAACCTAGTTTTTCTGGGTTTTCCCACTGAAATGGCAATTCCACAATGCCTTCAAGTGCTCAGATTCTGATATCTATTTTTCTATAAATTTGTCACAAAGAAAATACAGCATTCTCTGAAGAATTTTTTTTTTTTCATTTTGATTCTGAGGCAGGACACAGAGGAGAGCATGATACGCTCAATTGTGCCAGAAGCTAAGAACGTTTCCAAAGACTATTCATTTTTGGCAGAAAGACACAAAAGCCAGTCCAAAGGGAACCTCTACTGATACATAAAGTTGATATAATTTGAATATGAATACAGTAATAGCTTAGTTAATTAACACATATGAAGTCTGAAAATCCTTAAACCCATAATTATACACAATCCTTTGAAAGCTATATAATCTTAAGATTATAAAATAATGGCAAACACTATGACATTTGAAGGTCTTTAAGTTGTCTTCCTTACGATTCATCAAATTTATCACTCTTCAGATTAAAAAAAGGAAAAAAAAACATATTTATATCCCTTTAGAGTCTCTCAACTCAGTGGCAGCTAAAAACTTCTTAATGGTAAACTGTAGAATTTATAAAAGGACTATAAACGCTTCTCCAGGAGAATAAAACCATGAAGATCTCTTTGCTAGTTAAAATTTCTAAACTTCTGAATATGTGACAGGAAATCTGTGTGTATGTGTGTGTGTGTGTGTGTGTGTAACACTGATTTTCTCATTTTATTCTTCACTTTGTGCATCTGAAAGCCTCACATACATATTATACATATCCCATCTATCCACAGAATTATACATTTGCCTTTTGAAAGGTTTTCATTCTCGTCTCCACAGACCTTTGTAGAAAGTGGATGCCTTGAGAGTTGAGAAAGAGCTTCTGACAGACAGCAGTAAACTGACATAAGAACATAAAAACTACCATGAGTCCTAAAGTTCCCATTACCCCTCATGGATGAGTAAAAATCCAGCTTGCACAGCAAGGTAAGTTAGTGGGATGCTGAAGAAGGAAACCTGATCAAAACAGAGAGCTATATGGTATGTAGAAATAAACACAGTCCATCAAAATGAGAACAAATGGAGGCTAATTATTCAGAACTTACTATAGCAAGGGAATCAGTCTCCATCTCTTGTGTTTGGCAGGAATTCAGATTTTATGTATATATGTAGATATGTATGTACATATGTACGTATTTATAATCTCTATGCCCAACTTGGGGCTCAAATGTCAAGAGCTGCATGCTCTACTGACTGAGCCAGCCATGGCCCCCTGGCAGGAATTCAAATGTTTTGCAGGATATAGGAAATTTTATAGCACAATAAACTAGGGGTGTGGGGCTTCAGGTATGTTCTGATTGGAGGTTGTTGACAAGTGGAGACTGGGGGTGGGCTAATGGCAAGTGGGATAGCTTTTACAACTGATTTGGGGAACATATTCTGAGATCTCTGGTTGCTCCTAAATTGGAAGTAGAGGTAAAAATAGGGAAGTCTGCAATCACTGACCAACCCACGGTGATTACCATAGACATTGTGGTTTGGCTTCCTGGGGTTCCTATATAATTCTAAGTTCTAGTAGTGTTTATGGTCTAGCCATGTCCACATGTATAACCAGAGTCTCTGTTGTGAATTATTGAAAATAAAAATAAGTTTGTATAGAAATGAAGGCCCTTGAGAATCAAGGGAAGTTCAGGTAAAATCCTTATTTTCAAACTGATCACAATGTTATCACACAAAGGAACTTTGGCTTTAGAAGAGCAAAACAACTGGATGATGCTTTGGATTGTAAGAAAAGGATAAGACTAATAAAAGTTTATAATTTAAGTAATTCAAGCAAAGTTATCTGATGATATTTGTTTAACCTACAGGTATAAGGTTCTATATCTCAATGTTCTGACTATACTGTCTAATATAGACTCAAAAATGAATATCTGCTGTCTATTTCTTTACTCTGTTGATCAGCAATTTGTCATCTGAAACTACCAGACTATTCTTCCAATTCTCTCTTCTGAAAGGTTATCATCCCTGAATGAATTAAGTTGATCAGACTTACGTCAGCATTTATTTTACCTTTGGATGATTTCAAAGCAGTCTTCTTGCTTTGTCTGTAGTTATCAGCATTTGAAAATTTCTATTTCTATGTCTCCACAAGAGATGAACAGAAAATCCAAAAGCTTAAATGAAATGTTTAATAAGGCCTACAATTTACTTATTTTTTTTTAATTTTTATTTTTTTATTAATATATGAAATTGTCAAATTGGTTTCCATACAACACCCAGTGCTCATCCCAAAAGGTGCCCTCCTCAATACCCATCACCCACCCTCCCCTCCCTCCCACCCCCCCATCAACCCTCAGTTTGTTCTCAGTTTTTTTTTTTTAATTTTTTTTAACGTTTATTTATTTTTGAGACAGAGAGAGACAGAGCATGAACAGGGGAGGAGCAGAGAGAGAGGGAGACACAGAATCTGAAACGGGCTCCAGGCTCCGAGCTGTCAGCACAGAGCCCGACACGGGGCTCGAACTCACGGACCGTGAGATCATGACCTGAGCTGAAGTCGGACGATTAACCAACCAAGCCACCCAGGCGCCCCTGTTCTCAGTTTTTAACAGTCTCTTATGCTTTGGCTCTCTCCCACTCTAACCTCTTTTTTTTTTTTTTTCTCCTTCCCCTCCCCCATGGGTTTCTGTTATGTTTCTCAGGATCCACATAAGAGTGAAACCATATGGTATCTGTCTTTCTCTGTATGGCTTATTTCACTTAGCATCACACTCTCCAGTTCCATCCACGTTGCTACAAAAGGAATAAGGCCTACAATTTAAAGTACTGGAGAAAATCTTATCTTTGGACTATCTGAAAATTTCACTTTTCTTAGAAAGCTATGTTTCTCACCAATACAGATAATGATTTCTCTCCTATACTCAAAATACATTTTTCAAAAAAAACCCCAAATATAAACAATACATGATATGTAATACATAATATCAACTTATATTTTTTTCTGGCACATTGGAAATGATCATGTTAAAATTCTTAAAAATTGTCATTACCCTGATTTGTTCTTTAAAAAATATAAACACCTAACGAAAATGCCTTTAGAGAACTCACAGGGTGTAGTTTCAAATTACAGGCATACTAGGAGTATTGCAGATTCAATTCCAGACCACCACAATAAAGCAAATATTGTAATAAAGAAAGTCAAATGAATTTTTTGGTTTCTCAGTGCATATACAAATTCTACTGTAGCCCATTAAGTGTGTAAGTAGCATTATGCCTAACAAAGCGTAAATAACTTAATTAAAAAATAAAAATGCTGGGGCACCTGGGTGGCTCAGTTGGTTGAGCCGCTGACTTCAGCTCAGGTCATGATCTCACAGCTTGTGAATTCGAGCCCCGCGTCAGACTCTGTGCTGACAGCTAGGAGCCTGGAGCCTGCTTCAGATTCTGTGCCTCCCTCTCTCTCTGCGCCAACCCACTCACATTCTGTCTCTGTCTCTCTCAAAAATAAATAAACATTAAAAACTTAAAAAAATAAATAAAAATGCTGATCATCATCTAAGCTATCAGTGAGTTGCAGTCTTTTTGCTGGTGGGGGTCTTGCCTAGATGTTGATGTCTGCTGACTGATGAAGGTGGTGAGTGCCGAAGCCTGGGATGACTGCAGCAATTTCTTAAAGTAAGACAACAGTGAACTCTGCCACATGAACAGACTCTTCCTTTTAAGAACGACTTCTCTGTAGCATGCCATGCTGTTTGAAAGCATTTTATCCACTGTAGAACTTCTTGGGGCGCCTGGGTGGCTCAGCTGGTTAAGCATCGACTTTGGCTCAGGTCACGATCATGTGATTCCTGAGTTTAAGCCCTGCCTTGGGCTCTGTGCTGACAGCTCAGATTCTGTGTCTCCCTATCTGTCTCTGCCCCTCCCATGTTCATGCTCTGTCTCTCTCTCTAAAAAATAAAAAGATCATTAAATTTTTTAAAAAAATAACTTCTCTAAAAAATGGAGTAAATCTCTTTCTACCCTGCTGCTGCTTCATCAACTAAGTTTATGTAATATTCTAAATCTCTTGCCGTCACTTCAACAATCTTCACAGCATCTTCACCAGAAGTAGATTCTATCTCAAGAAACCACTTTCTTTGCTCATCTGTAACAAGCATCTCTTCCTCCAAGTTTTATCACGAGATTGCAGTAATTCTTGCGGGGGCTAATAACTCTTATTGACAATTCTCACCACCCAGCATCTTTGTATGCTCCCCCAGCGTGTGGGTGCCTAGAATTCATTTTTGATCAACACAAGATCATAAACTTATAGGCAAAATGATTTATTCTAAACCTGTTTTGAACGGGAGGCCTGAACTCCTAAAATATTTCCTAATTTGACATGCTTTTCTTGTGGATATAGGAAGAATATAGCTATCAATGCCTTGAGCTATGAGAGGTTAAAGATAGAATGACATGACATTTTTTAAAGGCTGAAAAGAAACCAGTAAAAAAAATTATCTTGTTTTTTTGTTTGTTTGAAGTAAGTGAGCAATAAAAATTTATTGCGTCAAACAGCTGACATTTGGGGATTATTTGTTGTAGCAGTTCATGATTTCAACTTTGATTAATACATTCTTGAATATTGTGTATGGAAGCCCTCTTCCCAAAAATGTATAACCTTTTTCCATGGTGTGTGTGTGTGTGTGTGTGTGTGTGTGTGCGTGTGTGTGTATGAGTAAATGTTTACTGTGTGCCCTGTGACTTTTGAGTCAAATGGAGAAAATCTGACAAACTACCAAATTCCATCAACAATTCAAAATGCACCCAGAAGTTCCTCTCCTACCTCCTTCGTTTTTGGCATGGTTGGGGGATTGACTCAATTTTCAAGACGGCACAGAATAATGGCTGAGTCTGAAAATATAGCCTGCCTATAGTTGAATACTGGTTGAGCCAGTATGTAAGCCAGTGTTGTTTTAACTGAAGGCCCTTCCTCTTTCCACATTGCTTCTCCTTTTTAATATAACATTCCAGTCAGTAGAAATGAAAGAATGCTCAACTGTAAAGTGTATATTTTTCAGCAGAGGCACAATGAGACAGACCAATTATAAATAGCAATGTCTTCTGAAAGAACTAAACTTTTTTATGTTCCTCAGGTTCAGTGAGTATTACAAATGAAATCAGTTGAAATATGATGATACATAGCTGTAGGACTGCTATAAACACTTTAGGCTTTACAATTTACTGTTAAAATTCATCTAATTTTCATCTCAAAGCTGTTGCAAATGCATAGTTGAATGAAATCAGTCAGTTGTTGATTCTCACTGTGGAATTCAACAGTACATTTGCAATTATATCAATGCAAATTTCCTGAAAAATGATTTTTTTCCTAAAGAAAGTACAGAGGATTCTTGTGGTTTCTTAATATTCACATAAACATGTGCACATTTATACACCTTGATATCTCCATTGAAAATTTTAATCAAACTCTATTTTATACTTTAAAAAAACTGTCATTTTATATTAATGAAAAAATGATGAATTGACAATCATTTAACTGTTTAGTTATAAATTATCTGACAGGAAGTATCTGAAGTAGTAAAAGATCAATATTTATTTTTCTGGTATATTTTATACTTTTTGTGTTATCCAAAGATTGCTAATGTCAGCAAATAAGTTAAGAAAGATCAGGCCTTTAAATTACATATTTGGGGCCAAAGTATCTAATAGTGCTAACCAAAATAAATTTTTTAAATAGAGTAAGTAAACAATAAACCACAATGAATTCTTCCTATTTGTCATTCAGAGTTCAATGCTCACCCCATATTTTGAGCAGGTGGGTGAGAGTAGAAACAAGATTCAAAACAAAAGGTTGTTAATTTTGAACTACTGGCTTGTCCATTCAGGACTGTGGGCACAGTGCTCAATATAATTTTAGGGAGAAAAGACTTAATTTTAATTTCTTTTAAAGTAAGGAAAAAAAGGTAATAGTGTAATGCTATGAAAATATAATAATAATTTGATTCTGGAATGTATTCATCTTCATACCGAAACAACTGTAAAATGTAATTTTCAGTATTTTTTATAGAGAAAGGCATCCCTGTGGGAAAAAGGCCTAAGTTTGTTGGTTATAAATTTTGAACAATTATTTGAATAAAGAAATAATTAATTAAAGTTAAATGAATTTGAGCTGTCTACATATAAAGTACTGGATTGCCAATACGGGGCTGTCAAAATTTAAGTATCTCAAGATTTAATTTATATTAGTCAGCTTTATGTAAATTAGTCTTTATTTTTATTTTTTTATGTTCAAAGTTTATTTTTGAGAGAGAGAGAGAGAGAGAGAGAGAGAGAAAGAGAAAGCAAGTGGGGGAGGGGAGAGAGAAAGAGGAAAAGAGAGAATCCTAAGCAAGCTCCACACTATCAATGTGGAGTCCAATGTGGGGCTTGAACTCACAAACTGCAAGATCATTACCTGAGCCAAAGTTGGCTGCTTAGCCAACTGAGCCACCCAGGTACCCCTAAGTTAGTCTTTATAATTATATTAAAGAAACCTGAATTCACTTAAAATGGTATTAAAGTGTTCAGAAAATGATAGCTCTGAAATTAAATTCTTAGGCAGCATATTTTAGGAGTAGAAAAGGCAAAAACAAACAAACTAAAATACTGCTAAACAAAACATCGTTTTCTAATTTATGCCCCATAAACACTGATGTTTGCGTAAGGGCATTTATTAGAACATAATGTTGAAATGTTGCAGTGTATCTCAAGGAAATTTTTTAGTGCAATATCAACAAATAAATATTAAATTGCAAGCATGGATTAATGACAAGGAATGATCATAAATAAAAGTATGGTAGTAGTAGGCAAGAAATAACTTAGGCAGATTTAAACAGCTATCCTCAAAAGAACGTTTTTTAGTACAGCCTAGAGAAAAGCTTGGAGAACCAGACATTCATTCAACTATTATTTATTAAATAGTATATATTGGTTAGCCATACCTCCAACTAAAGAATGAAAGCACTGCTCTAATAAGAGACACTTCATTTTTCTTGGAAGAGCTAGCTTCAGTATAACCAGACCTTTTCAGTTGACTTACAAAAAGTATTATCAAATTGTCAAATCTTAAAGTATCAGTTCTATAAATCCTAATGATATTTTTAATTCATAAATTTTAAGATGATTATAAGATGATAAGAAAATTTACACCATTAGGTAAATAACATCTTTCTTTCAACATTATAAACTCATTATCAATTTTACCATCTAAAATACATTATGTCTATTAGTATAAAAATATGATATGTGTTTAATAAATGAGAGTATTTACTTTTAGCTTTGGGAAATATATGCCATTGTAAGCTCATTTAAGTTCAAAGAAATGTAATTTTGATGAATGATGGTGCTTTTCTGATAATTCAATTATTTTGTATGCTTGGCTCTTTTATTTTCACGAACAAATTTGAATATTTGAAAGGGAAACAGGGAAAAGATGTTAGTATAATTAAATGCAGTTCAAATAAGTTACCTGAAGCTTACTCCTATGTGTACCTCAGTGCAGAGAGCCTACATAAGTTTTTGCTATTGTCATGACTGTATTTCAAAATAATTTTGGATAGTGTGTGGAGAATGGTTTCAACCAAATAAAGACTGGAGTCTTGGAGAGTGTATTGACTATATTGGTAGTAGTAATGAAGAGTAAAATAAACTTGATATTTTGGAAGTATATTTAAAAAAAAATATTGACTGGGTTGATTATATCTGGGTGCAAAGATAAAAGCCATAGTCAAAATGGACCAGGAAATTTTTTTACTTAAGAATTGATGGTGTTACTAACTAGTACAGTGATTATAAGAAGTAGATACATTCTGGGTGGGAGGGTAAGACATGATGAGTCCTGGGTTCATATCTTAAGTTTGATATGTAGGCAGTAAGTAGTTGGCTATACCAGTCTAGAACAATTCAAGGAAAGAAATATTGATGGGAAAAAATGCAAAGTTCTTGCAACAATGGATGTGAATGGAATCACATATATGGATATGATAATCAGGGGAAACATCAACATCTGGACAAAGGAAAAAGAACCAATGAATGAGATTATAAATATGCTATTGGGAAATTGGATTCAATACCAACTTCCCCACAAACATTTTCAGAAGGATGAAATTGTCAAAAATTATAAAAATGAAAGTTACGCATAGGATAACTGAAGAAAAGATACAGGATCAGACTCACAGTTGAAAAGAAGAATAGAAGAGATCAAAATATGTTTAAATGATGATAGTAAAGAGCCATTAGAGAAGGAAAATTGATCAATTACTTTACTTGAGGTAAATATGGGTCCATGATTACAAGAAGAGGTATCACCTTAGAAAACTTTGTTCTGTGTTATCCTTTGTGACAATGGGAAAAGACAAGGAAGATTGTATAGATGAAGGCAGAGAGATAAAATATTGAGGGACTTTCACCTCCTGAAAAGTACAATGATAATAAAAACATTAAAAATTTATGTAAGACTTACTGTGTACAGTTCTGAGTATTATATATATATTTTTTTCTATAGGCAATAAATGAGATTTTCTCTTCAGAATTGGGTTGTTTATATGTAGGAGTGTCATAGGGATAGAAGTAGAATATGGGGTAGAAACTAGAAAAGACAAGAGACAATCTGAAATAGTCACTGTGGAAAATTACTAGATAGTTTTGAGTGCTCAGTAAGACTGGGCAGCAGGAACCTGTTAAGATCACAGAGCTGAGTGGTTAGAATATTTTCTTCAGATTTGCTCAGGAGCTCCTTTATAAAAGGAGAGAAGGTAGAATATGAGAACTATCTCATGTTAGAGTGCTCCAGTTACATGTGACAGATGTATTAGGGCACATGAGGAAGTGGAGTCAGAAGTGGACTCACAGAATGGAAAACAAAACAAAACAAAACAAAACAAAACAAAACAAAACAAAACAACAGGTGTCAATGAAGTCAAAGAAAAGATGAATTGGGAAAGGTAGAGGAAACCTGGGACAACATGAGGTTGCAGTCATAGACTGAAGTATGGTCACTTAAGATTTCAATTTTGGAGGAGCCTATGATCATAGCAGCAAAGATATGGCTACAGGAGTGGATGTTAAAGGAGAGTTGAGAGGTAGTCACTGGAGCTAAATAGAGGCCAGGAAAACAAAATAAGTCATGCTCCAAGATTTGAAATCACCTGAGATTCTGGAAGACCTTGGAGCCAAGAGGAAGACTACTATTCAGATGATCTGAAGTGGTTTATAAAGTATGAGATCAGGTATGGTAGAAGCCTGAGAATGAGAAAGAATGAAGAAATTAAGTGAGAACACAATTTGATAACAAATCTACTAATTTTTAAGTTCAGGAAATTTTTTTTTTTAAAAAGCTTGTTTCGCACAGAGAAAAATAATTCATTTGTTAATTCATTTTACTTCTCATTGTCCAAATTATCCAATGCAAAGTACTTCCCTTGCCATCTTCTAGCAAAAGCAGCCCCACACAGATTGATGTAATAATGACAGCAAAGGATTTACTCTCCCATGTATCACTCTGAAGGATATTAATTGATTTCCCAATAACCCTATGAAGCAGATACTACTATCATTCCTGATTTGCAAATTTAAATAATGGAGACCCAGAGAAGTTAAGTAAACTTGCCCACAATTACACGATGAAAAGGAATAGATCCTTCATTTGATTAAGCATTTAATATCACCAGTAGATCCTAATTAGGTGAGCCTAGTAAGGGGAGAGTGTTTCTCAGACTTCTGCTTCTCTAATTAGTAGATTTAGTCTTGCTATCTGGGCTGATCACCAGAAACTAACCTCTTCCCTGTAATGAGATTCCACTCACTAAGATTTGGTATCAGTTTCCTAGCATACCACTTCTACTTTTTGGCATAATGAACCTATGCCCCTAAAGGCAGTGCATTTTGTCTCCCTATTTCATTCCAGTTTTCTATCTCCACAGTATATTTATTATTCCAAATCTACCTGAAATTGTGAGTGTGGCCATGCCTTGGGCAGGATGATTTGAAGGAACCATGACAATTTCCATTGCCTGAAATCTCCATCTTCTTAGAGCAAAGAATTAGAACACTTGATACTAAGACATTCTACACAACAAGATGAGTGTCATATCCTTCCTGGTGTATAGGACATCAGAGACCGAGACGAATTTTTAACTAATCTTAGTTTCAGGTATATTAATTAAACAGCTCATGTTGAGCAAGTGTTCCTTTTTCACAAGTTTTATAAAGATTTTTTTTTAAACTTTCTCACCTTTACATTAAAGTTAGCATTCACAGTAATAAAATACCTCAAAATCATCCCATTTGTCCCCTGCAAACTACAAAGCAAAAATGAAGGCAAGTTGCATTAAGAGTGACAGTCCTGCTATTTATATAAGTAATAGAATATATTTTAACATAAGAAAGAACTGTATCAAAGGGAGCAGTGAATGGCAGATTTCAAAAAGGAATTAAAGGCGGAATAGATGTCTTTTCCCTCTCTTCTGTGAGGCACAAGCCTTCCTTCTCATATTAAATGTTAAAGGTTATATAAATAATGAAATAGAAAGAAAAATCAAGATATCATCATTTAGGTGTTTCTCAACAGACATCAATGAACTGGCTTATTTTAGCTTTGAGCTATTTTACAATAAAAACCTACCTCTTGTCTCAAAAATACATAAACATTAAAAAAAAAACCCACCTCACCCATGGAAAATTAAAGAAGTCATTATAGTTTTTATGCCTTGTGAACTTGTAGTGATGGAAACAAGTAAGTCAACTTTAGAATGAAAACAAATGATCTGGATAACCTAGATTAGAAAGATAAAAATGTCTAGGTCAAATAAGGCATCTACTTAACACATCCATTTACTAATTTTCTCAAAGATAAGTAGGAACGTGTTCATCAAACTATAATTTTTAGCAGATTAGTATATTTAGCCCTTAGTCAACAGCTTACAGGAATTAACTGACTTGATATTTTTCTCATCCCCTTATCTGCCTGAGAATATAGAGTACTATAAATCCTCTCTGACACATTCAGCTAATTTGTAGGAAGATAAAGAACCACAAATCAGATATTGCTTGCCCCAGATAGCCAACCAGGTCACAAAGGGCATATTCTTTTGGCTGGAAAATATTTTGCATTTATGAACATAACTTTATACTAACATTTACTATGACAAATATTCCAAGATGCACTATTATTTGGAGGATAAGTATAAGCCTCTTTACTATCTATATTGGGGGAGAGTTGGGTGGTTTATAAGGAGGAAATTAATGTCACCCGACCATTCCAGTAGATCAGTGAAATATTTTTTTTCTGCAGTAAAAAGGTTAGGTAAAAAGCTTAGGATGATAAAATGTCCTAAACATCAATAATAACATGTTTTTCAAATATATATAGTCATGAGGATTAAGTAAGTCTATGATTTTGCATCTTTTAATTCTAAATAACTGTAAAGACAAAAAAAAAAGATACAATAATGACCCCTTATACTGTGTCCAGCCAACAGAGTCAAAGTGTTATTGTTCAAAAATAGCAATTCAAATGTGCGGCATTTTTAAGGAATTAATGACAAATGGGGCGGGGGGGGAAAACTGCCTAAGATAGGGTTGAGGACAGTTAACTTCAGATGGTCATTAATCCCTAGTAAATGTTTTGTGCTTGTTATTGCCTCTAAATATTGAAATGGGAAATAATGCAGTGATATGAGTTCTTTTATTGCAAAATTGATAGTTATAACAGCAATTACTAAATTCCTGTAGAGGTTTGCCCATGTTAACTTACTTAAATGAGTTAATTACCTAACCTTTCTCATGGTACTCATAAAATATATACAAATCATGAAAAATCAACAACCACCTAAAGTCCTGCCTGGCTATTTACGGAATATAAATAATAATAGAGATGAAGTAAGTAGCAGGTGTACTCAACATTTCATAAATTGGGATTATATCTGAACTTGGCAACTCTCAGTTGTGCAACATTGGGCAAATTACCGCTTGAATTTAGTGTCCTCAACCATGTAATATGGTAAATACTAAAGATAATATAGGAATGCTGCACAGACTAACTAGACCACAAATACAAAGTTCTTAGGCATAGAACATTGTACACATTTAGGACTCGATAAATGTTATCTCAGACCCTTACTTTCCTAATCATTTGGAACTTAATTGGGTTCCTAAGCGCAATGAGTGAAACGACAGCAAATGTGCTCACTGTCCTCAAAGAGTCCTCAACATATATCAAAATGTACTCCAAGGAAAACAGTCCCTCCAAATGTTCTGGGGGTGGGGGTGGGGGAAGCATTCTTTAGCCAAAAAGTTTATGAACTAGACTACGTAGATAAGTAATATGCATTGATGGATAGATCGATCCCATGTGGTACATTCATAATGTATAGCAGCATATTAAAGAATCTGAGAAATCTTGTAATAAAAAAACAATTTAAGTTTTAGGGTTGTTTTTCTTTGACTGCTATGAAACGCTTATTAACATCCTTTGGAGAAGTTTCCAAGCAATGGATACTGACTGAGAAGTATAGTTGACCCATGAACAACATGGGTTTGAACTATGAGGGCCCACTTATATGAAGTTTCTGTTTGTTTTTTAAGAGTTGACAGCAAAAGCCACTAGACATTTATTTATATCTGCCCACCCTGGTCTTCACCAGAATGAATCAAAGACAACTGGCACAGAGGTCACACCCAGTGCCTTTTGAGTACTTGGGGAAGTCTGCTGGGGTTTTCAACAGCTCCTGGGGGCCCTAGACCACACAGGGCTACAGGTCACCCTGTGTGCCCATAAGGTGGTCAAGTCAAGCTTCCAGGGCTAGTGATCAGGAGGCTGGGCTGAAGCAGAGGAATGTGCCCAGAGGGCAGGAATGGTATTATGCAAGGAGCCTTGTTTCTCAGTGCTCCTGCTCCCCAAGTCCTTTGCACATCCAGCTTGGAGGCTATACTGGGGAGACCTTAGTCCTTGAGCCCCTATGAGCCAGGCACAGACTCATCCTTGTGGGGGCACCCCAGTCCTGGAACCTCCCAAAGGCCTGTACACTCACATGTGGCAACAGCTGTCAATGGCAACAGTCTGGTGGTTTACCTCCAGGAAGAAGGGACAGTTGTATTACACCTTCAGGCTGACATTGTCACCTGCAGGTGTACCCCACAGCTGCTGTTGCTGAGCCAACGTCACCAGGCTACAGAGCATTGTCATCCCAGAGCCCGGTTGCCAGTGCTCCTGTCCTAGTTTGGCTTGGCCCACCTATACAACCATTTTTTTTTTTCAATAAATATACATATAGTATTACAAATGTATTTTCTCTTCCTTATAATTTTCTTAACATTTTTTTCTCTAGCTTACTTTATTGTAAGAATGTAGTATATAACACATATAACAATCAAAATATGTGTTAATCTATGTTATCAGTATGATTTCCAGTTAACAGTAGGCTATTAACAGGTTTTGGGGGACTCAAAAGTTATAAGTAGATTTTCCAATGATGGGGGTTGGCACTCCAAACCTCTGCATTGTTCGAGGATCAGGCTTACAACTTACTAAAGAGTTTCCTGGTTGCATATATTCCATTAATTAAAAAAATATTGAATTGTACAAGATGTAAAACCTGCTTGTATACATTATCACACTTTATTAAAACTAATATATGAAGGGATAATTCAGGATTAAATTGTAACAGAAACAATTGTTTCTGTTTGCTGTATGGTCCAGCAAATATTTGTTTGCCAAATATTGACCCCTTCCACTCTTGCTGTGAATTGCCTTCCTTCCCTTTGAAGCCCCCAACCCCTCCCCACTTCTCTTTAGTACAGAATGACATATATACCACATTTTGCCTGACTGTCTTTGGAATCTCTCATGTTTATGTGGTTTTCCCATACATATGTAATTAAATTTGATTTTCTCTTGTAATCTGTTTCATGTCAATGCAATTCTTAAACCAGCCAGAAGAATCATGAATAATAAAGGAAAATTTTCCTCCCCAACAGTTGATACAGTTGGCAAGATAAATTTTCCTGGCTGGACACTTGTTCACTTTGAGGCTACTGCAGCTGAGAGATATTGGTGAAAGCTGGCAGAAAGTAAGATTTCTTACCATGTCAGCCTCCCAATCTCTGTCTGTGGGGCCCAATGAAAATGAAAGCACAGATAGTCCTTTTTCTCTTTCTTTCTAAATCGAGATAACAGGAAAAAAAAATATCTGTGGAACTAGTTCCTTGGGCTTAGCAACTCTGGTAAATTTGGTAAAGTACTCTTTGTTTGACTCATTCATTTCCTTCCAGAGATGGTCACTGTTTTTCTTGTCTTTGTGTTGTCATAATACGGCAAACAAAACAAAACAAAACAACAAAAACAAACAAACAAAAAAACATGGGGCAGAACACAGGCATAGGCCCTCATGGGTCTGCTGTTTGAGCCAGCCTCATAGAGTGATGACCTCATAGTTCTCATCAGACTGGTTTCTGCTTAGACTAACTATTCTGTGGTTTAAAGTGCACATGAGGTAAAGGCTGTTACTAAGGGGCATCTTGGAAGCCAAAGCCACAAAATTGGTGGGCATGGGTCAAGCACCTAAGAGCTGTTAGAGCATTTCCACCTAACCCAAAGACTCCCACGTTAGGATAAGTTGGTCACAGAATGGGATATATCGACACTAGGTCACACACCAACACCAAGAGAACTTCCATGCAACAAGGTACATTGTAAAATACCACACAATTCCTAACCCCATGACCATTCTTCTGAGGTGTCATTTTGAGTCTACTGTTAATTATATGTGTATATAAAGAAAGGAGGATGAGGTTTCCCTTTCATCTTGTCCTATGTCTTGAGAACTTGGCTTTATCACCAGTGAGAATGTTTTCCCTATTCTCCACCATTCAGAGGGTGCAGGTACCAGCATGCATCTGGTGGACAGCTAAATAGGCTATGAATCCAATAAGCTGGTTGGTCAAAAGCATAGTTAACAACCTGGGCTTTTTACTGGCATCGTTTGTTCAACATTTCCAGCTCTCAGGGCAGGTTTTCATAAGGAATCCTGGGCCATAAGGGACCTTTGCTGTCTCAACCTTCATTGTCTTGTTAGTTCTGGAGAAGTTCCATTCCAGTAGCACTTGGCCAGTTTCATAGACTAGCAGGTCTGTGACTAGGGGCATCCATGCCTTTGATAACAAAGGTCCTTTGCTTACCTAGGCTAACTTTGGCAGTGAATTTCTGGACCTTATAAGGGCTTCATTATTTGCACTCTCCTTTGGGGATGCCTACTGAGTCCGTGGTTAACTCATTAAATCTTAATGGTTTGACTTGCTAGTGAGAGTAATAAGATCCTACCTGTCAATGTCTAGAGGATGATCCTTTAAATAAGTTCTATTTGAAAAAAAATCAGAATGCTGTCATCCTGAAAAGTGTCAAATTGGTTTAACAGCCTTATGGACTCCCTTAATAGGACAGAAGAACAGAAATTAGACTTAGAACAAAAATCAAAGTCCACTCAGACCCCTTTCTACTTGCCTTCAGATATTTGCAGATATAAAAAATCAGGACATTGGAAGTACAATTGTTCTGCACTTAAGAAGAAAAGAAAAAAAATGAGAGCAACTTTCCTTATCTAGAGATTTACAAATCTTAAAAATTCAACTCTAGAGGCAATCTAAAGTCCATCCATTCCTTCTTACAAATCCTAAAATATCCCTTATTTATCTCAAAAGGTTTGTAAAGTAGTGGCCTTAGGAAATCAAAGTACTTCTTGAAAGAACTTGCATTCTTTCTCTGCCTCATGAAGATATAAATCTTACATGTCTTTGAAATATAAACATCCCAGGAGGTATCTAAAACAATGCCACACTCACCTAAGAGTAAAGGAATAAAAAGAAAAGAGGACTTACAAAACACACTCTCTTGCCCAAACTTTAGATCATAGCCTCCTCCTTAAGATTACTTCCAGGGACAAATGCAAATCTTAAAACTCCTTTCCACAAATAGTAAAACAACTTTGGCCATCTGAGTAAATTTAATTTATTCAGCTATTTATAAATTAGTGAGTTTTACATTATTTTAAAACAGAAGCTCTAAGACCTCTGTTTGTCTATATGCACATGTACATTACAGATACTATATTTTTCTACCTCAGCATGGTATCGCTGAAGTCAATTTATAAAATAGCTCTATGTAAGTGGCTTAAGGAAAATTAAGCACTTATATTAATTTAGTCTTCATAAACATTCTCAAAAATAAAATAGAAACTTAGTTAAAATAAATTTCAGGTTCACATGATCTGGGAAAATAGTATCAAAGTTAATTTAAAACGGACATGTCTTACTTTTTATTCTACCTGGGTTTACTACTCAAATAGGTTCATGTTATCTCTGTTGCAAAATTTATTAGCAATAACAATAACAATAATAACAACAACTTAGAATGATGATTTATTTTGTCTAATAACTCCTGAAGTTTTTGTGAGCAATCTAAACATAATTGCTGGGAGCAAATGATGTAAACAGATGTGATTGTGATTAGAATTTTTAGGTAAACTTTTTAGCAAAATATATGTTTTATGATATGTATACTTTAAAATAATTTCCAAAATGTTTTTGGTAATATGAAACTTCAGAGTTTTGCTAAGTTAAATGATGGGAATTCCTTGAATAGCTTGGATCATTTCCAAATAAGGTAAAATAATGAAATACTAATTACTCAACAAAGATTTACCAACTTTTGGCTTTCTAATTTCAGAGAAACTGAGGATAAATTTGAGTCTGGTAGTAAACATGTTTTACGCTTTATTGAAAGACTGTATTATGAAGAAACACACTTCTGGAAACTATGAAATGTATCTAAAACTTTGCCAGTCTAAAGAATGCTGATGTATCACAGTTCACAATTGCTTACTTCTTAGTTTTTACTAAAAATTAATGTTTTTAAAAGTTGCAAATTTTGTTTGTTAACAGTGCAAAGATACCAGGAAACTTCTTCTCTTAAGCCAACTATGATTCACAATTGGGTACATTATACCTTTGCAAGCAGAACTGAAACAATTATCTTTTTTTCCCTACGTGTTAACTCCAGAATTCAGAAATTGTCAGTGAACATTCTTGTTTTTAAGGTAATATGTTTATTTGCATAAGTTCAATAAGAATCTGTTTTCCTTGTCAGAGGACCCAACTGGAAACAGTGGTCATATTACCAAGGCTTTGATTGGAATGTCATATTTAGAGAGACACGCATATACTCAGGTATGACCAGACGGCTCTAAAGAACTAAGGATGGCTTTATGGAGCCCAGAAAGGTGTTTGGATATAGTGGCCTGATACTTGCTTACAGGATTCCCAGCAGCTTTATCAGGTGAGTAAAGAAGGTCCTGGCAGATACAGGAACCTCAGAAGAGAGGAATTAACCCAGATCTATAAGTACTGCAGACAAAATCTGATAGCACATACTTAACTTGGCTTCTCAGCCTCGTGAGGTTCTTAAAAGTTGAATCTGTAGATTCCTTATAAAAAGTTCCAGCAAAGCAGACTTAAAAAAGCCTATGAGATTAATCAATATTCTTGCTACACTTATACAAACAATCAGGCCAAATTTACTGAAACTAGACTTATTTTACAAAGTAGTCTGAAGTTGGCTATCTTTGATAGAAATGAGGGTGATTGTAAAGAGAAAACAAAGGATGTTTCAATAGCATATTTTTGCAGATATTAGATTCTCATGTTGTGCATTGTAAACTGAACTAGATCCTGAATTCTAGTTTCCTCCAATGTCTGGATATAACTCTCCAAAGTAAATTTTTCATTTTTTTTCTACCCTTCTGACTTAGTCATGAGAACTAGAACTGCCTTTTTTCCTGAAGCCCTGAAAAGTGAATATGAACAACTTGATATAACCTCTAGAGAAATCACCACAAAAGCTTGAATATGGGTAATCTTTGTGCCAGTTGACGTGGGGCCACTCAGAAAGTTTATCTGTCAACACCCAATGACATAATCAGAGACATTCAAACTACAAAAGATCCTTTGACCCTGACATCTAGAAATCTTCTTGACTGGCTACCTTCAGAACTCAGAAACCAGTCTATAATTTGCTCCATTCATTAATCACTGTTTTACTTTTATTTCCATGGAAATGACTCTTATTTAATATGTGGTTACGTGAACCATAAGCCTTACTTAGGTAATACACCACCACCTTCTCCTGAAATAAGTTTAACTGAACCTATCTACTGTCTGGACTAAGAGACTCGTTCAATAAGATGAAACAATCTACCAACTTTACTTTTGGACTGTGAAACTTCTGGGACTGTAGGGAAGCAAAATATGCTACCCCCAAAATGCGTCTCTTTGACATATGAATTATCTTAGGTTGAAGGTGGAGTGCTCAACTCTTTGGATATAAAGGATCCCATTTAAACAAATTTTATTCACGTGAGGCTTCCACTAGATCCTATCCAGCCTAAACCAGATCCAGTCCAGTTCTTAAACGGGACCCCGTCCAACTCCAGTCAAAACCACCAACAATTCCCAACATGGATTAGCAAACAGAGACTGTGGACTGGATACCAAACACTGGGGAATTCCCCACTGAGCCAAAGGCTAGGGAATCAGATTCTTGATGGAACCATCTACCAGCTCAAGCTGACCCACCAAGGCCTGGATTGGAAAGCCATTTAGACCAGAAGCGTAAACCAAATAGAGCAGAGCTCAAACCAAGAGGAACTTACCAACAGCCCTAGGAAATGGTGAGAAAGACCATGAACTCAGAAGTGCTCGCAGGGTCCCATGCCCATGTCTCTCATCATCCCCAAATGCTGAGTTCACTTTGATCCCATTGCTGCCACCAAATCTGTTAAAAGACAAAAACTCAGTTGAACAAATGTGAAGATTTAATTGGTTTTATTCAATTATTCACAAACTGGGCAGCATCCCTTCTGGTGAACAGACAGGTGCTCTAAGGAGTTGTACAAAATGGAAGGTTGTTATAGGTAGAGGGAAAGCGTGGCAAGGAAACTCTCAGCAGGAGAACAGAAAGGATTGTTTCAGGCAAGGTCATCATTTTTTTGGGAGAAGGGGATGGCAGGCATTATATGATGCAAATTGTGCCACCAGTACTACTCAGGAAACTCCAGACTGACTGTTTTAAAGGGCAACCTTCTGGGAGAGGTTGAAACTTCAATCAAGTCTTCATTTGCTGGTATGGAAGCAAATGACTCAATTTTGAGCCTGTTTTGCTTTTTGTTTTGTTTTGTTTTCCCAACAAGTTCAGTATGAGCTGTCTCTCTAACTACTCCACTCCTATCTCCCACTGTACTCTACCTTACAGCAAATTGCTAGCCACCCTCCTCTACCCCCAACCTGTCCCCACACATACACATGATACATGAATGAGACCGTATAATATTGTGATTTTGAATTCATATTCTGGAGTCAGTCTGTGTAGATTTAAATAAATCCAAACCCAATCAGTTAGCATCTTTAAGTTTCAGTATATTTCATTAAAAATACTAATTCCCCTAACTTCTAATTTGCTTAGAAAAGTAGATAAAATTATATATATATATAAAATATATATATACCATATATATTATATATACAATTTTATATATAATATATATGGTATATATATACATATTATATATATATGTGTGTGTGTGTGTGTGTGTACTTAACAAGTAAATGCTACATACAAACTATTATTATTATTAGCATTACTAGTACTTCTGTGATGGTGACATTCATGATGATAAGAAGGAGGAGGTAGAGTTCCTGCTTGTGGCATTGTCTCTGCCTACAATGCCTGTCCACCTTCATTCATTCTCTGTGACAATTTTTTTTTATGTCAACTTCATTTGGCCAAGGGATACCTAGATAGCTGGTAAAATGTTCTTTCTTTTTAAAAATGTTTATTGTATTTTTGAGAGAGAAAGTGAGACAGCAAGTGAGTGCAAGATGGTGAGGAGCAGAGAGAGAGAAAGAGAAAGAGGGAGGCACACAATTCAAAACAGGCTCCAGGCACTGAGCTGTCAGCACAGAGCCTGATGTGTGGCTCGCACTCACGAATCCTGAGATCATGACCTGAACCAAAGTCGGTGCTTAACCAACTAAGCCACGCAGGTGCCCCAAACTTTATTTCGGAGTGTGTCTTTGAGGGAAGAGATTAGTATTTGAATTGGTGAATTCAGTAAGCAGATGTCCTTTCCCAATGTAAGTAGCATAATCCAATCCTTTGAGGGCCTGAATAGAAGGTAGAGGAAGTGTGAATTCTGTTTCTCTGCTTGAGCTAAGATATCTATCTTCTCCTGCCTTTGGACATCGGTGCTCTTGGTTCTCTGGCTTTCAAACTCAAATACCCTGGTCAGACTCAGACTGAATTTCATCACCACCTTCCCTAGTTTTCTAGCTTGCACATGGCAGATCATGGCACTTCTGGCCTCCACCAAGCCAATTCCTATAATAACTCTCCTTGTACATATATGCATACATATATGTATTTATAATCTATTGGTTCTATTTCTCTGGAGAATACTAATATACCTACCTAATTATATTTATCCCTTGGGATTACCTGCTCGGGTTGCCTGGCTTCCACACTATTTTATGAGTACCTCAATGATAGAGATTATATTAAATTTAGCTGAGTCTCACCATTATTTAGCCCACTGCCTTTCTCATTTGTGTTCGGTATCTCTGCTTTTGAATTGAGCTCCCTGAAGACAAATCATCAAAATCTGTACTTGCCAATGTTGCCAATACCATGAGTTTAGAAGGCAACTCAAAGACTGAGATAAACTGAACCTAATCTCTCCACCACTCCTCATTTCTTTCCCCTATGTTTTTCCATAAAATATCCCTAACATTTGGCTCTTAAACAAAACTGACTCGAGATTCCAGTCTCTCTGGCCTTTGCCTTCTGGTCTAGTTTTCTTGTCTTATGCATTCAGCGGTCTCTCTTACCACATTGTGTTGTGAACAGCCAGCATCATGATGACACATCACTGACTGCCTCCAACATGCCTCCTGACAGCCATCTTCACAAATAAAATTTAAATTGAAACTATTCCAAAAAACATCCATGACCTCAAGAAGATTTATCAGTTCTCCTGGTGTATATAGTAAATGAAGTTATTATCCTCTCTCCACACAAATTCCGTCTGACAGATGGTGTTTTGTTATTTTAGGAAAGAAATAGTCCACTGAGTCTTTAAGGGTTTCTTTTAATAGTCCCATTGAAACATTTCCATAAATCTTTTGTTTCTCTCGAAGAGAGCACATGTAATAAAGTTTTCCTTGGTATAACTACAGAGAAACTGGCATCTCTTAGGGTTATGAGATGAGATTAAGATCACTGTTATGAAGGACTTCTGTCAGCTATCAATACTTTACAAATATGTGGCCAAAAAAGGAAACTCACGTTTTCCAAGTAAGTGTCGTGAGGGATATTTCTTCACGTTATGTCCATATCTCCATAAAACTAGCCATTTAAAATTGTTCCGGGGCACCTGGGTGGCTCAGTCAGTTAAGAATATGACTTCAGCTCAAGTCATGATCTCAACTCTTCCTGAGTTCAAGCCCTGCGCTGGTCTCTGTGCTGACAGCTCAGAGCCTGGAGCCTCCTTCAGATTCTGTGCCTCCCTCTCACTGCCCCGCCCCCCTCACAGTCTGTCCCTCTCAAAAATAAATAAACATTACAATTTTTTTTTATATGAAATTGTTTTTGTCATACATGCATCTCTGTTTTCCCAATGTGATGTGCTCCTCACATTTTTCAGATGCTAAATGATAAAACTGAGTTTTATAGTCATTTCTATCCTTAATTTCACAAGAAAGCAAACTGAGAGAGTCAGAGTTAACCTCACCTAGGAAACCAAAGGTCCATCTGAAAATATAAACCAAATAGATGATATTGTTTTATGAATGAATCCCAGGAGACAGCAATCATGTGTCATTATTGATACATATCACAAGAGCCAGGCTATATGGTCTAAAATTAGAGATGATTACCAATGAGGATTACCACTCAAGGTCATTATGGACTGACAGCGCTCATGGGAAGGGAATGAGAATTTATGGAAAGCCAAAGAATGTGCAGGCTGCAGACATTTATACTCTCAGAAAAAGATCTTTTGAGCATTTTTCCTTTGATTTGTTGAACATAAAATACCCAATTTTTCATTTTCAGAAGACCAAAAGAAAAATTACTCTACTAATTAAAACATAGATTGAAATTAGTAGTTTTGCATTGAACATATATAAAATGTGTTAAATAATAAGCAAAATAAATGTAAAGATGTCTGTATTATGTTTTATGTATATAGCTTTATAGAAACTGTAAGTAAGGTAGACTGACTTGATATATTTTATACACATTTAGATTCTAAGTTAACATCAGTGGTCTTTTAAAATTGGGAGTGTAAGGTAGCTGAATCGTACAGTCAAAAGTGTGCTGCCTCAGAAACTTGGGAGTAGAAATTTGGGCTACAGTTTGGGAGCAGTCTCTCAAAATCTAACACTAAGTTTTTAAAAAGTGCACACACAGTTTTGATCCTATAAACTCCATTGCTAAAGGTTGGCTTCCATCTGGAACAAAAACTTCATACTAACAATACGATTGTGAAGTATGGCAAAAATAATTCAGTAACAACAGACTCACAGACTCAGTGGTTGGTGGTACACAAAAGTAATTATAATGTTTAGTCACTACAGCTTTTCTTTTCTTCTGAAAGGATTGTAAACCAGCTAGTCTCTCTGACATTTTCTACTGAACTGATTAAATTTTGGAGCTATACTGATGCCACATAAATGTTAACTTCCATACAGTATGTAGGGTCAGTGCCTTTCTGACCACATTATTTCAGTGATCTCCCTCTTCCTTGGTGACCAGAAGGAACAAGGAGAGTTCATAGGTTAATGTATTTGGTAAATTGTGGGATTCATGAATTTGGAAACTTGTGGAGCCAAATTTAATTGTCAGTAAAGTTGAGAGGAATATATGGCATCCAATGGGCAAACGCCAGGGGTTCTAGATACTCTGCAATACGCGGGACTCTTCTGCATAAGGATGATATGCTACATTCCACACAAATGTGATCGTCCCACCTCACACTCCGTAGAAAAAAGTTTGTTTGTAAATATCAGAACCTAGAACCACACTGGCTCTGATGAATAAATAAACAAAAATATTTTTTAGGGATTTAATACATACTAAAATTTCCAGGACTATAAGAGTCAATAATGTTAAGGTAAGATTGTTCATGATTTTTTTTTTTATTGGAGAGAGAGAGAAAGAGAGAGAGAGAGAGCGCGAGAGAGCGCTTAAGTAGAGGAGAGGGACAGAGGGAGAGACAGAATCTGAAGCAGGCTCAATGCTAAGCACAGAGGCTGACGTGGGGCTTGATCCCACTACCCGGGGATCATGACCTGAGCTGTAAGCAAGAGTCAGATGCTCAACCAACTGAGTCAACCAACAGGTGTCCCTGTTTATGATTTACAGGAATACTATCAAGGTTTTATTCATGAATCTGGATAATCACGTCACTGACTATAACATCACTCATGATATTTGAATCGCCAAATGATTAACCTTATTATGTTGCCTTTGTAGCTATTGTATTTAATGTTTTTCTATGTGTAGAAAAAAATTGTATTTACTTGGCCTTTGTTTTAAATGTCAAGTAAAAAAGGGATAATATTATTCAGCTGAATATTATTTTACATTTCTTAAATTCAAACTTATTCTTCTAAATTGTGGCAAATATGTGGTCCTTTCACTTTACTGTGTAGTGCAGATATTCTAAGCATTTATTTATGGAATAATATTTTACTATGAATTGCTTTCTTTTGTTTTTCTTTCAGAGTTCAGTAAAAGCATTACATTGCTTTTTGGAATAGTGTTTATGGGTGGGTTATAGTTTTTATTTTTATTTTATTATTTTTTTCAAATAATTATTCTTTTTTGAGAGAGAGACAGAGAGAGAGAGAGAGAGAAAGAGAGAGACAGAGTGTGAGCAAGGGAGGGGTAGGGAAAGAGGGGGACACAGAATCTGAAGCAGGTTCCAGGCTCCGAACTGTCAGCACAGAGACTGACGTGGGGTTTGAACCCATGAACTGTGAGATCATGACCTGAGCTGAAGTCTGACGCTTAACTGAGCCACCCAGGCGCCCCTAGTTTTTAATGAATATTAGGAAGATAAAGAATATTGAAACGTGTATTATTATCCATTAAGAAATATTAAAATATGTTAAAGAGGTTTTGTATCTGATAAGGTCAAGAATTAAGAAGTTATCGTAATATGATCTCTTACTCTGTCCACCCCAATTAAACTCACGAAGAATGACAAGAAGGTAGACCACAGGCCTCAAGTACAAGTCTTATGATCAGTCATTTGCAGTGATGTTTGTGAAAAGCAGAGTAACCCTAGAGAACTTGCCTCAGACAGTCCAGGTCTGGGAGCATTTTCTTGAAGTAGTTATTAACAGTGCGCCCTTACTCTCAAAAGTTCCACAGTCGGGATGATGTATTATTGATTCTCACTAACAGGCAGAGGATGTAAGTCAGTGTTGCTAGTGATTTACTTACCCTGCTGACCATCAGGCCACTAGGAACAGGGGCTTACTGTATACCTCATGTTGTTGTCAAACATAAATGCCTGGACTCAGACACCACACAGAACAAAAAGTACCTCTTTTCTTTTGTCACCTTTTAACACCACTCAGGTTTCACCCAGTATCTATCTAGAATCTCCCATTCCTGCCTGCACCAATTCAAATTAGGCTATTAGGTTGAATTATATGGAATCCATAGGTCAATTCTGTAGGTTAGAAAGAGCAGAATATTCACAATTTCATTCTTTTTTAATGTAGAAAAGCAATTTATTCCATTAAAAGCACTTACACAGTTAGTCATGGAGAGTAACAGGCCTGCTGGTGAAACAGGTCACCCAAAATAGAGGTGGTACCAAACTAGTGGTCAAGGACTAACTCCTCACTTGGCTCTATTCCTTCCTCACTGTAGCCTTTACTTAAAGGAGTCTGAAAAACTTGGGGATACAGCCTAAGAAGAAAAATAACTACACACAATATTCCCCTTTCTGTGATTACTTTAGACCTTTGTTACTAGAAAATTCCTAAATAAAACTTAAATAGAAGTCTGTGGTTTTACTGAATCAAATCCCCCAGTTCATATTTAGAAAACACCCTCTGTTTGGGTGTTGATGGTACCTATCATAGAGGGATAACCAAACACAGTCTGTGTCTCAAAACCAGTGTTAAATCAATGTCAGGATTGAGAGGGAAAAAGGGGGGAGTCTAAAATCACAAGAAGTACAGACATATCTATGATGCTTGCCCTTCTGGATCCACTTCTTCAGGGTCTGCATCATCATAAATGTACTCTGCCACTTGCCAAACCTGCATGATATTGTCTTCTGATACAGAAAAAATCACCCAAGGTTCATCAGGATTCCAGGAGAAATCAGATATCTTGGCAGCGTGACCGCCATGAATAAACAATTCTGCTGGCCTGTCCTCTGCATCTTCTGGGGATTGTTCCTCTCCAATTTTACTTAAATCCCAGACATTCAGTCTCAGATCGGTACCACTGGAAGCCAAAATAGTCCCATTGTGAGGCGACCACTGACCTTGGAATATTTCATCCTATGTGATTCAAAGGAATCCAACTTAAGTTTCAGATTTCTTAGATCCCACAAGGCAACAGTCTTGTTGGCTGATCCTGTGGCAAGAATGCAGTCACTGTAAGGACTGAAAGACAGGCAGTTCACTCCGGCAGCGTGAGCATCAACTGAGTGACGTGGTTTAGAAGTACTGTTTGAACGAGTATCCCAGATCATAAGTTTCTGATCATGAGCAACTGACCCAAACAGAGACTCATGGAGCAGATGCCAAGAAACATCTTCTGCTACTGCATACTATTACTATGCCCTGTAAAGATGGTCTTCGCATCCACAACTTCCTTTGGAACAGCACTGATGTCCCAGAGGCAGATGGTAAGTTCACCTGAAGCACTAAGTAAGTGTCCACTGAGACTCGGGTTCCAAAAGAGCCCATAGCCTTCCTTCTGATGTCCACGGAGATGCAAGTCTGGGCTGCACTCTCCAGAAGGGTCTGCTATGGAAGGATGTTTTGTATGGTCAAAACCAAGAATATCGTTGAATGCAGTCTTTGTTACAATGATGCAAGGGTTCTGGGGAATATAGTGTACCCTGTCTACTTCTCCTTCCTGGTTGATCTTGATTTCTATTTCAATTTTTCCACTAACTGAACCCAAACCTCCAAATTCTCCTTTCTCACTGTCATAGTGGGAAGCATCATGGTTAGGGAGATGCACCCTGGCTATCACAAGGTGGTTTTGCTCATCTGACATGTGTGTTCCTAGGACAAGTCGATGAATGCTGAAGTCTTTCCCTTCTGGTCTGGTTATATCTGGAAGTCACTGTGCAGTTAGGCTAGGCCACTCCAGAGCATGGGTCGTCCCCAAATCATAAAGAAAAGGTGTGGGTTTTTTTCCATACTTTGTACTCTTCGTTGATCACACCTTCTTCCTCTGCCTCATCAAATGCTGCTTTCTTGCCAGCCACAGTGGGCAGGCAAGCCAGGGGGATCCTTGGGTAGAGTACTGCGGGAGGGACGGGGAGGCTACAGGCCACAATTTCATATTCTTAAGCCTCTATATCCACTTCTTGGTATTATCCTGCCATCATCATGTAGGATGTGGTTTGCTATCTTTTGTTTGTTTTTTCCCTTAAGTACATGAAGAGCATATTAGGCTGCTGAGATCCAAATTATCAAAAAGGAAAACATAAACCAAAACACAGACCTATGTTAATAGGTATCAGTAGTTGCTAAATGGACATATAATACATCATACTTGTACTTTTGGACATTTCTTCCCTTTTATTTCAAGCCAATTTTTTATAACCTAAATCTATCCTTTTGTTTCCAAACACAATAATTGAACTTAACCATGCAACTTAATGTTGTTAATTGTATCTCTCATAATTATGTTACTAATAGAAGGGGCTCATTCACAAAGGGCTTTGTATATCCTGATAAAATATTGGTAATAGGGAGCCATTTAGAACTTTATGTATGCTTGAAATAAATACTTTTCCCAAATGGTCTGTCCTAAGAAGAATTCCTCCCTAAAGGACTTAGATACTAGCTTTCCTAAATGAGTAGCAAATCAGGTGCTTAGTCTGTACCTGCAAATATTCAGGTTTTTTCAATATTGTGAAGAGTGTGAAATACTAAGTGAGGCAGCTGGTGATAAAAGGGATATTTTTCTCATCAGCCAAAATGTAAGAACTGAGGGTTCTTACACTTAAACAGGTATACCTTGACCAAAAAACTGTGAGGCCAAATGACATTCTTGGATATTGGCCAAGTAAAAGCAAAATAAAAAGGCCTTCAGAGCTTGTAACTTAGACTTGAGAAGACTTTGGGATAAATGAAGATAGAAATTCCTAGTGTGGATTCTCAGTGCTGGGGCAGGGGGGAGTCGACAGTGGCAATGGTAGAGGTTGAATCTCCCACAAAGTGATCCCAGCAGAGAAGGGGGGGGTGCAGAAACCAAGGCAGTGAGAGAGTCAAGGCTATTTCATTCATCCCACATTTGTTTTGTGACTATTTAAATCTAGACATTTGAGATGGAGGGAAAACATGACATCCCTGAATACACAGAAATTTTAGTCTAATATAAATAAGAGTTGTCGTTCATTCATTCATTCATTCATTCACTCATTCATTCTCTTAAAGTCTTTAACCAAAGACCTGCAGGAACACAGAGGTAACTGGATAATGGGAAAATGAAGGGACATCTCATTAGAGGGTGTTGGAGAGGACTTAGAATAGGAATTGGGCTTATGTTAGGTGATTGTGAAAAAAATTCAAAGAAGCAGCTCTATATAGAATGCTGTTAAGAATTGAGGTTATTCCATGTTGGATGTATTAATAATTTTTACCTAGAAAACAAGGAGAGCAAAGAGAGGCTAAAGCTATGATTGAAAAAAGAAACATCAATGAATCATATTAGCCAAGATAGAGGATACTGGTCTATTTTTGTGGTTTGGGTAATACCATGTTTTTGCCTTGATTCATCAGGCACTGTGTGGCCTTGTCTGAGATTGGTGCTGTGTGAGATTATGCCCAATAGAAAAACACCAAGGTTTTTCTCTAAGTTCCAGGCTACCCTGAGCTCTCAGGAGCTATTTTTCTTTCTCATGTCATTTATTCAACAAACATCTATTAAACATCTTATATGTATACGCCCCTAAAGTTATAAGTACACATTTGATAGGCTCAGTCCTCAAAAAAATAGCTGAGTTTCATAGTTACAGAATATAAATTAGAATTATATGCTGATGAAGTGGCCCCAATGAAGGAATTTTCAGGATGGTAGGGAATATGACGTGAAGGCTCCACTGAAGAGGTAGCATTTTGCTGAATGTGGAAACTTTTGAAAGTTTCAGATAAGAAAGAACATTGTGGGCAGAAGTAGCAACTGAGAAAGTCCTCATAGATGAGAAGCCCTCTGAGCACCAAGAGAAGTCTGAGAAAGGCCTCATGCATTAGGCTGATGAGTCAACTAACACCTTTTTACTTTCCTTTGACCATAAGGAACTACGGAAGCATTTCATACAAAGGAAATCTATGATCACATTGGTGCTTGTCTGAGTAGTTTGTAGAGTAGGGTTAAAAATATATGTAGAAGGGTATGATTGGAGAACTAAAGATCATACCAAAAGAGCCTAGTACAGAGTCTGGCACGACCTTGGTGTATCCGGATGCTCTCGCCACATGGGTTCACCTCCTGCTCCCAAGGAAGATGTCCACCCTGTGGAAGCAAGCGCTCCCAGAGAGGTGAAACTTCAATCATAGAAGAAAGACTGATTTTTTTTTAAGTTTATTTATATCTGAGAGAGAGAAAGAGATAGAGAAAGAAAGATGGAGAGACAGAGACAGAGAGAGATGGAGAGAGAGAGAGAGAGAGAGAGAGAGAGAGAGAGAGAGAGAGTCCCAAGCAGACTCCACACCATCAGCACAGAGCCTGACACGGGACTCGAACTCATGAACCGTGAGATCATGACCTGAACTGAAATCAAGAGTCAGGACACTTAACTGACTGAGCCACCCAGGCATCCCAGAAAGTCTGTTTTTTAAGGAGACAGAAATGATTTAGTATTTTTAGTAATTTTACTTGATTCTGGAGAAGGATAAAACAATTATGAGATCACAGGTCAGTGATGAGTATTGTCTGGTTTTAAAAAGCAGTCATTCCTTCATAACTTTTCATTAAGCCACCATTAAATATAAAAATTTAAATATTCTGTCAGCAAAACATTATTAAGTGCTGAAAAGCACCAGCAAAGGAAGACATGGAAACTTCTCAAAAGGTCTAAAATAGGATGGGTTCTAATCTTTCTTGGATAATTTCAGAGGCATCTTGTGTGATGATAAGGAAACGAAGTGGATGACCTCTCAATGTCCTTTACAGACTAGAAATTATCAGATAATGTAGTCTATTAAGTCCTTGCAGTTACCAAAATAGGAAAGGGCTTCTTTTTGATCTCTGTCATTTACTGTTTTGTTTTTTTTTTCTGTAGAATTAAGGACTGACTTACTTTTAAGTTAAATTGGGTGTGAAATTTTTTTAGCAAAAATTTAAGTTTTTTTTAAATCTAAAGTTTTTAAGCAAAAAGGTTATTATTTTTATTTTTTATGATTTCACAAATAATATATCCTTATTTTGGAAGGACACTGAAAATACAGTAATTTCCAAGGAAGAAAAAAATATCACCCATAATTTCATCACCTATATATGTTTCTGTTTAATAATTTGGCATCTACTCATCTATTATATTTAATACAAGACATCACTGCAGGCCACATTCAATTCTTAACCCTCTCTGGATTCAATTCATCCTCCAATGGTCTTATCTGAATTTCTACTCCTTCAAAAATTATTTTTTTGCTTTCCTTCTCATCACATCTGCTCTCAACTGTCATGACAAATCAGAGTGTCTTTTAGGTCATTTTACAATTCTGTTCACCACATCTACATTGAAGGACAGTGAATAGCTGGGTTGAGGAAAGACAGCATCAGTTGCTTTTTATTTATCAAACTACTTTCTCCTCCCTCAGAGCTTTATGTACCATTAAATGCAGTCCATTGAAAACTTCCCACAAAAATGTTCAAGGAATAAAATGGTACAAACAACTCAGGGAAACCACTTAGCCGTCTGGTATATCAACATCAAGGCTGTAGACAGCTCTCTAAAGATAACGGACATCAAAATAGAGGAAGTCTCCTGTATATAATGCAATACAAACTCACACATTCTACTATATTACATTAGTGGAAGCAAAAATTTCACTCAAGGACTTAATTCTGAAGCAAAAAGATTTAAAATTTTACATTATTTGTAATTCTTTCAATGAGGAAATTGAAGACAGTGTCAGAAGTAATACAGGTTTTAATTTTAGGCAAGGTAGGTCCAGTATGTACCAGCCGTGATCAGAATAAATTAAAAAACAAAAAAACAAAAAAAGTACAATCATGTCTCTATTAAGTTTTCATCTTTGGCTAACAAAAAGAAACTCAGTTAAAAATGAGACTCTTTGCCACAGCACCTGAGTGGGATCAGACAGGATTTTCCGGAGTAGTCATTTGTTGGGGCAATCTGTTTTCTTCTGCTAAGTGGCCTACTTCATTTTTTCCCTTTTATTCTTTTATTCGGCATGTTTGGGGGTAATCACTAAGTGTCTTGCATAGTGTTAAATACTTTCCATGGTGGTGAACTCTGAATGCAACATTTCATTTAGTCCTCATTATAAGCTTAAGGTAAGTACAATTATTATATAGATATTATATATGAGTCAATGGATTCCCAGAGATTAACTCATTTGCTTATGTTAGACTGTTAGTGAGTGTCCCCAGGCAGTATGTCATCATAGCCATCATGGTTAATGCCCAAATAGATGGCCCAATCTCATTCTCTTTATCAATATTTTTAAAAGGGAATAATATTTGTCACCAGCATCCCATATATATTTATATAATTTTTTTTACCTTTGGGGGGAGATGGATATGTCCATTACCTTAATTGTACTAGTGGCTTCGCACATATACATCAAAATTTATCAAATTTTAAACCTTAAATAGTTGCAGCTCACTGCATTTTGGTTATACCTTACTCATGCTTTAAAAAATAAAATAAATAAATTATAGGGGTGCCTGGGTGGCTGAGTCCCTTCAGTGTCTGACTTCGGCTAAGGTCATGAACTTGCGGTTCGTGATTTCGAGCCCCGCGTCAGGTTCTGTGCTGACAGCTCAGAGCCTGCAGGCTGCTTCCTATTCTGTCTCCCTCTCTCTCTGCCCCTCCCCTCTTGCGCTCTGTATCTCTGTGTCTCTCAAAAATAAACGTTAACATTTTTTAAATTAAAATAAAAAACAAATAAAATAAATGAATTCTATTTTCCTATATGAAGAGTGAGAGACTGCTCCTTGAAGGGAAAGACAAAGAGCGTCAAGCAGATTGATATGAGTAAGTTAAAGAAAACTTCTTGGAGACAGAAGGTGCTAGAGAAGCACAAGGACCAATTCTAATAAGCATAAACATTCAATCAACAGGTTGTTATGATTATTATTAGTAGTAGCAATAGTAGTATGGAAATGAGTAGTATGGAGCAAAGTATTTTCCTTTCACTGGGTACCTGCTTCTCTGTCATACTCTGAGGAAGACAGAAAAAGGGGTAGGAAGCGGAATCAGAAGTCTTTACTTTGATCCATGCAATAAACATATACTAATGATCTACTGTTAGATCAGGCTTTTTATTAAATACTGGGGATGTAAGGTATACAAATACAATTCATGTTCCTGTGGAACTCTTTTACAGAGGTAGATATGGAGTTCTTTTATAGAGGTAACGCAGTATACTACAGAACACAAAAAAAAAGACCTCAGTCCAGCTAATGGTAAAGTTGAGTTATAGACAGGAACATTTCCTAAAGGCAATGTCTTAAAAACTTAGTAAGGAATGATCTGATTAAGAAGGTGAAAAACTGCATTGCTAATAGTGACCACTGTGTACTAAGGCACACATTTGAAAGTGCCGACAATTTGGAGAATTCCAAGCATTTCAGTGTGGCTTCAGCATGGGCAGGATGAAATGTTAAGGGAGAAAATCAATAGGGACAAACATGGTTGTAAGTGATCAAACAGAATTCTATATCTAACGTTAAAGTATCTGGATTTTATTATGAATAATGAGATAGGGTTAAAAAATTTAAGACTAGATTTAACTTGTGTGATCCATTTCAGTGACTTCTGCATATATAGAATAAAATATGCATGGTCTTTGAAATTTATGTAATAAACTGTGCAAAAGGTATCTATTTTAAAAGAGTTATAACAGAGTAAAACTAGTTTGAAGACAGAAGGTGCTAACATCCTCCTTCTGTGACAGCTATAGGATTTTGTCTCGCCACAGAAAATCAGCTAAAATGTGAACCATTCTGGGTGTCTGTTATATTGCCATCACTTTTCTTATTATGGGACCAGCATTGACTAGAAATTATTAGTATCTTAGAAATATGAAATCATAAAACGTCAGATCTGAAAAAAGTCTGAAACCACCTAGCCAAATTCCATTTATAGATAAGAAAACTTAGGGTCAGTGAGAAATGAATTCCCCAGTGTTGCATAATCAGAAACACACAACCGCCACTGCCTGGTCCAGATCTCCTTAATGCTCACCAGGCTGCCTCACCCGCTACATTTTCAGCACCTATTACTGATAGTTGATGGAAAAATATTATTGATCATTTGAAGATTAGCATCTGTAATGACCAGCATATAAAAATCATACGAATATACACCTGAAATTAAAGTAACACTGTGTGCCAACTATTTTTCAATTAAAAAAAAACACATTAAGTTGTAGAACAAACAAACAAACAAACACATGAAGGTATTTTAAACAAGCAAGACTGATGGACAAGAATTTATGGTAGGTTTTCCAAAGTTCCTTGTCACATGGTTGCAACAAAACTTACACATGAACATTTTTCAAATCGGTGACAAGTTGAGGTATTCAAAAATGCACATAGGCTTCTGGCTCAAGATGACAGACATCTTTTCTTCTTCCCCAAAGTTTATTAAAGAGATAGCAAAGAAATCACAATAACAAAATAACAACAACAACTACAACAACAACGTTTAGAACAATTATTATGCAAAGGAGATTTTCTAAGGAGGTTTTCTAAAGAGGATGACAAATAAAAATTCCAATTATACAGGCTTGATTTTTACACCCTCCCCTAAAAATAAAGACTATCCTAATTAGGGGTATTTAGGCTCTGGGTATATAACCCTTTGATTTCCTCACTAATTAGTTAAAGACAGCTGTGGCCTTAAACTGAGCACTTGTCTCTATTGTCAAAATATTTTAATCCAAGAAAGCTAATGACAACCCATTTTCCTTTAAACAAATAAGCACTAACTCAGTGACAGAATCTTAACATTTTAAAGAATCTTAAAGATGGTATCTCCAGTCAATGTACCTTCAGATGTGGAAATAGGACACAAAGACATAGATCTAAGTATTTGAACTCAGAGTCCTGTGTCTTCAATGACAGGGCTGAAGGGCTGCCTGTGTTTCCCATTTCTGTGAATACTGCCACTTGACCTAGTTCCTTGACAACTCTCTTTCTGACTCTTCTTAGAACATATATCAGCAAGTTCTTTGAAATTTATGTTTGAACTAGATTTCAAACCTGCTCGCTTTTCCCCTTTTTAATTACATCCACACTAGTCCTAAGTTAATAATTATTTATCGTGTTTCCACAGTGCGCCACGTACATTTGCACTTGCTGGTGTGAGACAGTCCCAACACTCAACAAGCTTACATTAGATTTGAAGTAATAATATGAAAAAAAAAACCACTAAAAAAATCAGGTAACAGAGTGATATGTGATACAAATAAAATCCCAGTTTAGATCATCAGTGTTTCAGTAAATCCTAGGGGCTACCTTTCTTTTACACTCCAAGAGTGCCACGCATGGCCCAGGTCACATTACCTACTCTGCTTTGTCATTATGGTTTCTTGTAGTCATTCCCAAGTGAGACAGAGGTGGAGACATGCAAAGGGATATACAGTTATCTGCAGATTCCACTTCTGAATGGACCTTATAAGGAGCTCTGCAGACACACTTGCCAGTGAAACAACTACAACTAGTGAATATTATAAAACAAAACAAAAAATCAACCTTTAAAAAATTTAATGTTTATTTATTTTTGAGAGAGACAGAGACAGAGAAAGAGAGAAAGCGCGAGCAGGGTAGGGGCAGAGATAGAGGGGGATAGAGGATCTGAAGCTGGCTCTGTGCCCACAGCAGAGTCTGATGTCTGGTTTGAACTCAGGAACCATGAGGTCATGACCTGAGCCGAGGTCAAGAGTCTCACGCTAAACCAATTGAGACCCCAGACACCCCAAAATCAACCTTTTAAAGTCTCTAAAAACTGCCCTTAGGACATACAGCAAACAAAATATTTATTCAAGAAAATCTAAATGTCAATAAAAATTGCATGATGACTCTCTTGCTCTCTCCCTCCTCCCAATCTCCAGCTGAGCAGGGGAGAGCTCCACTCTGAGTGGGTGAGACCAAGAAGACTAATCCCTCTCCCCCAAACTCCCAGGTAAGGGCTACAGTAGCTTTCTAGGAAGGGCCAATGCTAGCCTTTTTCATCTCCCAGCTACGTTTCACAGAGGCTAAATTCCAGGCAAGTGCAGCCCAGAGGTTGGGAATCCCTTCCACGCTCAGTCTCAATTTGTAAGGTGAAGGCTTTCCCTCAAGTGTGCAGAACATTGCTGAAAAATCACCCATACCCTACAGATATCTAGGGAAAATGTATGCCTTTCCTTCTTCATTGACTATAGTGACCACACCTATTCCCTATACTTTCAGACTTTATCATTATACCTAGACCAAGAGAGGCACTCAAATGCTTGTTGAAAAGAGAATTAAATAAAAACTCTCTCTTTTATTTCTAGTTATATAATCTTATCCATCGATATTGGGTTAAATAGTTTCCCTCCTCGATTCAGGTCCTTCCCAGAATCTCAGAATGTGACCTTATTTGGAAATAATGTCATCACAGATGTAATTAGTTAAGATGAGCTCATACTGGAGTAGGGTAGGCCCTTAACCCAATATGACTGGCATCCTCACAAGAAGAGAAGAAAAAGAGATAGACACAGGTTGGGACAGAAATTGAAGTCATGATGCCAAAAGCCAAGGAACACCAAGGAATGCCAGCAATCACTAGAAGGCAGGAGAGAGGCAAGGGGCAGATTCTACCTCTGAGCCCCCGGGAAGGAACCAACTTTGCCAACAAATTTTGGACTTTTAGCCTGAATTGTGAGGGAATACATTACTATTGTTTTTAGCCTCTAGGTTTATGGTATTTTTTTATAGCAGCCCTAGGAAGCATACACCATCTTTTTAGATTCAGCTCAAATGCTATCTCCTACTTAACTCTTCCTTGATTCCATCTGGACTGAGTGCTTCTGAAGGAAAAGATACAACTTGTTCGTATTTGTACCCTTACTGTCTAACATACAATAGGAGATTTAGTGCCGCCTTTTGAAAAGATGAAGTTTCTTCCCTCTGGAAGCAATCTTTTCCTCTTCTGAATGCTCACAACACTTAATAAAGGAAGACAGAAAGAAGCTGATTCACGTTAGTACCAGGACAAAATAGTGACCGTGGTGAAAAGATGTAGAACAACAACTGCAGTCCATAATAGATAACCCATAATATAGACTGAATTGATAGAAATGTGAAAGGCAGCAAATTGTTACACAGTGTTTTTCATGATTCCTAGGAACTAGGGCAGGATCCTTAGTATTTTTCCAAGAAACACTTTTTTGTCCAGGAACTCTTGAGACCCACGGTGAAATGGAGAAGATTTCTCTCTAAGAGAACATTCCCACTGGTGCAGACAGGAAGGATAAGGTAGGCATTAATTTGGGGTTGTTCTCTCTTAGGAGATACCCAGCTTAGGCTTATGATCATTCTAACATCCTATACCTGGAAGTGAAAACAACAGAATGAGCTTTGACACGTGTGGCGGGGGTCCCTTTCTTCTAGTCATGGAGAAGAGTGGTGTAAAATGCTAGGTGAGAGCAGAAAGCCTGACATTTTATTTGCATCTTCAGGAAACATCCAAGGGACTAAGAAAAAAAAAATAACCTCTCATTTTTAGTGTTCAATTTGTAACAAAATACAATCGTAGAAAATCTTATTTCTTTCCCTGGATTTTCTGTTTCAGTTTGCAGCTCCCTGGCAAGCTTATTATGACGATATAGACCCAGAGAATGGCTGACATTCTCCTGAAAAATACAAACCTTAATGATACATTTTATGGTATATGATTTGAGATGCTCATCCTTGAGTGTGCATAATGCTCTGAATCATCACTGTTTTGGCATCAAGATATGATTGATATTAGATGTTATACCTAGTATTTTGTCACCTTCTAAGAGGCAACTTTTAAAATTGGATTCTTTTGAACATTTACCAACTGCACGATATTATCTCTGGAGGAATGAATATTTGGATAATTGGGAACTCTAAAACGTTGATGTAGGGATTTATGATTTGGATAAAATTACCTTCTGCAACATGAATTTTTGAGAGACTGGAAAAATTCTTACATCCCAAAAAGACTCAGAACTTATGAAGTGTATCAAGATATATTCAGATTTATACTGAGGCTTTATTGCATTTTTCATTTAACAGATTTGTGCCTCCTTTGATCTTTGATCCCAAAAGACTCAACCCAGCACACTACCATATCATATGAAACATGTGTATTTTCATGCTCAATGAAATGCAACTTTTAAACACTCAACGCTGTTTTACAAAATGTCTCATGTGAACTTAAAAGAAGATTTTCATACAAGACAACTTTGAAAATAATCACTACAATTTCAAATAACATTATCACTTCATGTTTATTACAGTGCTTACAATTTCACCATTCTTATCTTCACCTGTGATCATAGCTCAGGGCACCCACCAGAAAAATAGATGGGTTCAACCTTTAATTATCATAATTTATTCTTTATCATTGTATTTTATCAATAAATATGTCCTTATCAGACTTTTGATACTTTTTCATGGTATTTTTTCATGATCCATATCATATTGCTGAGTTCAAAGTAGATCTAGATATAAGGCAAAGGTTAGAAATCCCATACTGAAGCTTATATTGCCAATAATGACATCCTTTCCCCCTTTCTTTCACCATTGCCAGATATTGATTGAGCTCATTTTATGTGTAAGGCATTACTTTCTAAATACTGAATAAAATTCAAATGAGTAAGTCATAAAACCTGAAACCAAAAAGTTTAAAACAACACCTTGCTTTATAAAGCAATGTGTATTTAAGGTAGATTCAAGTAATAACTGCAAAAGGAAATCAGAGGTGAGAAGCCTTTGTGGATTAGGAAAGTCTACTGCTAAATAGGTATGGGGTTGAAGTTCATCTTGACTGTGATTTCGGAACCAAATATATAGACTTCTTGGGAGACCAAGGATTCTGATCTTTGAGCTTCTGATATTTGACTTAATTTTTCTGAAATGGCTTATAAAAGTATAAAAATTGTTATCTATGTCATGATGAAAAAATGTAAGAGACTCTTTGGCCCTAGAAAATCTTATACAAATGGTTATATGCAATAATGAGGAACACAGGTAGATTTAGCTGCAGGAAACTCCAAAAGGAAACAAACAAACATGGAAATGAGACATGAGCAATCACTTTCATACTTCCCTATTTTCCATTAGTGGTTTTTTCCCCCCCTCCGGTCTCTCTTTTCCAAAGCTTAGTATTCTGTGCCATACTGTTACATACATTTCAAGACTGAAGTACACTTAGATAATATATATGTGAGCAGTTTTCTCTTGCACCCAAAGGCCCAGGAGAGGCACCCTGAAGCTGCCCCTTGCAGCTGAGCTGCTAGCAGCTGGGAGAACCAGAGCTCCCAGCTTCTCCTCACTCCTCCTCACAGGGCTTCAGCCAGAGAATCTCAGCTCTTGCCTGATTTTTGTTGGTTTTTAAAGCTGGACTTCTGTATATCTTTTTTAACAACAACAACAACAACAACAACAACAACAACAACAACAACAACAACAAAGGATTTGAAAAGAAATGTTTAACTATTGGTCTATTTTAATGCTCTCATTTTAAACATGAGAAATATGAACATTTATAGAGATTAGGAGTTCCACAAGGTCGCAGCTAAGAATTTGAAAGGAAAATTAGGAAGGAATTAAATTTAATTTTCACAGTGGAAAAATCATTTTGCTTAGCCCCCATTAGTCTTATCTTTTATTTCTCTTTCTCATGAATCCAGACCATCCGAAGAAGGACAGAAATTGTCTTCTAACTTTGCAGCTCAATGCTCATAAGTACAATTACACATGTATGTACAAGTCTCCAAAAATGGGCCAGTGTTAAGAAAACCCAGCTAAGGGGTGCCTGGGTGACTCAGTCGGTTAAGGGTCTGGCTCTCAGTTTAGGCTTATGTTATGATCTCCCAGTTCGTGAGTTCAAGCCCCATATCAGGCTGTGTGCTGACAGTGTGGAGCCTGCCTGGGATTCTCTTTCACTCTCTCTCTGCCCCTCCCCAATCTCTCGCTTGTGCTCTCTCAAAATAAATAAATAAACTTTTAAAAAACTAACTGAAACAAGTACCAAATAGTTAAGTGCCAATAGTTTGGTACCGATAGTTAATTACCAAAATTAGAATCACTAGTAGTAATAATGGTAATGGGAGAAGTTGTAAATTTCTAGGAGTAAAAGAAGGTGGATAGAATTGATATATATTGATATAATCAGCTATTTAGTTATTACACAAGTTAATGTTTTTAGGAAACAAATTCAAAATAAATGAATTTCAAGATAAATCTTGCGAAGACACTTATTAGTGTTCTGGTAAGTTTACATCATGAGAAAAAAATATAAAGTCATTTTAATACTTTGTGTCTGACACCCTATAGAGTTCTGTTTATCAGTGATTGGAATATTCAAGTTAGTTAAATGTAGTTCCATCTTGCATATTATCTTACATTTCAGAGGTGCAAGATTCTCACAGAGAAACATATTTCCAGTCTGTTGGTATTCGATATAAATGTAGTCCAAGTCAAATATGAAAAGGCAACGTCACTATAGAAAACTATAATAACATCAAGAAAAACCCTGAATCAAAAGATACCCTTCATTATTTCACAAATGATGTCATTTAGTATGGCACAAATTTGCAGGCCAACCAACCAACCTATTGGGAGGCACAGAGTAGCCTGTAACCTAACATAACAGAATGACTATGTCCTTTGTAGTTAGATGGACTGAATTGCAAATTTAAGCTCTGAAAGATATCTTTTTGAATCTGCATTTCCTTGATTGTTTAATAGAGAGAGCAATACCTATAACGATAAGGGGATAATTAAATGTAATCATGAAATATGCAAATCTCATAACCAGGTTCTTGTCACAAGGTACGGTAAACTAATATTCAATCCAACTATACATTAATAGTTAAGTACCAAAATTACAATCAATAGGAGTAATAATGGTAATGGGATAAATTGTAAATTTCTAGGAGTAAGAGAAGACAGATAGAAGTAACACCATATAATCTCTTCTCCCTCTCAGACTTCTACAAAAAGATAAAAAAAAAAGAATTTATAAAATGGCATAAACTGTGACAAGGAAAATGAGAAAAAACGTGACCCATGGGCAGGAAATTTCAACAATTACTGGATCATGGAAAGGACGTGAAGACACATCTAGGGATGCAGCCTCAAACTTGGCCATGTGCACTGGGCTCTATATAGCCAAAGAGGTTGCTCGCCTGTTGCAGAGCTTGACATTTCGAATGTGACGTTTATAATTCACATTTAGAAATCGGGCTAAAATGTGGGCTGTTATGAGCATCCACTCCTAAATCATGGGTCTAATAGAACACAAGTAGGTGGGAACAGTTCATTCCCAGTGAGCACACAGAACATTCCTGGCGGTGTGGTATCTATGTCCAGACAAAATGTCCTTCTGCACAGACAGGTATTTAACATCTGGGGCAAAAAAAGACCCCTGAGGAGAGCTCTACCTAACCTGACGTTAAGAGCTTTCCCAGGACCACAGCCTGCCTATCAACAGCCTATCTATGAAGAGTGAGCAACCTGGCCTTGCTTTTGTTCCACACACACAACAGTCCAAAGTAAAGGACCCACAGACCTTTCAAGAAATTTGAAAGGCTCTGATATGAAATAGAATGAAGGAAAAGGAACTTAAAAAAAATAGCTTCAGAAAAATGTATGCATTTTATATGGAGAGAGAAACAGGATCTTGTGAAACAGAAAAATCACAGAACTAGACATTAAAAGTAGCATTAAAAATAGAACATATAATAAACGAGACAGAAGACTAAGGTCAAGAAATATCTCTGAGCATAGAACAAAAGATTATATAGAAAATGAGAAAAAAGATAAGAAACAAGAGGACCAGAGGAGAAACCAATAAAAGTTCCAGAAAGGGAGAATAGAAAAAAAATGATGAGGAAGAAAATCAGTAAAGAAACAATTTGAGAAAATTTTCCACACCAGGAAGGCTATAGGGCATTCAAATGAAACTTAGAGAAAGAGTACCACACAAGACGTATGAAAATAAAATCAGAAATCTGGATGTATCAATTTTAAATTGCAGATTGTGGAGGATAAAGTGAAGGCCCTAAAAGCGTCCAAAAGCAATGAAAAAAAATAGTTCAGTCATAAAGGTATGAAATATAGAGTGGCCTCAGCCTTTTTCTTAGCAACAATGAATGTAAGAAGACAATGAAAAAATACCTTTGGAATTATGAGGGAAAGAGATTTTTCAACCTAGACTACAATACTTTGGAAGACTACTATAAAGTGAGAAGACAGAATAAAGACATTTTCATCATGAAAAGACTCAAAGAATTACCTTCGCTCACACTTAGGAAATTATTCAAGGATATATTTTAGCAAGGTAAGAAATGTATCTAATTAAAAGGAATACATAGACTCCAGAGACAAAGAAAAGTAAATCTTATGATGAGAGTTCCAGCCAGGAAGCTTCTATTAGAGCAGAAGAAAAAGTTTGGGAGGGATTTCTCTTGAAAAAAGGCGATTCTATGAATGGAAATGTCAAACATTTTCAGGAGATAAAGGACAGAAGTTTAAGCACATTGCTAAAAGGTGCAGACCAACATAGAACTATGAATTTAAAACAAACAAAACAACAACAGAACCCACTTGGTAGGAAAGAGAGGAAGGCCCTGCATAGGAAGGTCACATATTAACATGTGAACTATTTCTTCATCGGAAGTAAACAGCATCTAACTCTGATGTAAGAGCAATAATTAATAAAGTAAGAGCAATAATTATTTTGTGATGTGAAAGAAAATGCCATAAAGTTAAGCCTAAAACAAAGAGAGTCATTGTGTCCACAAGTGGGGAATGGGGAAGGAGGGATGGTCACTGTTGCCTTTCATTGTTGTCGTATTTGAGAATTAGTTTGATAAAATAAACAATACATTTAAATAGGCATTTAATGTCTTCAAGATAGAGTTTTCCCATAAGTGGACATTGAGATGTGTTTTCATGTGCAAATAATTAATACTGACATCTTCCTGGGAGAAACCAGGAACACAGTCGTCTGACAAGGACAAGGAAGGAAAAGAGGTAAAGAGGTGATTTCAGCAAGTCTCAGCCTCAGGTTGATCCCCTAACATCTGGTCCTGACTGTAGGCAAGGGAGCTGGGTTTTTCCACTCTGTTCCAGCTTCCAGTCTAGCTCTGCTAAGAGCTGTGCTGCCGGCAGATGAGAGCAACTCAATCTTCACATATTTTCATTTCTGGTAATGCAAGCAAAGTAGCCCTTAGATAGTCACTGAAGAAGGGCAGGTGGGGGCCTTTAGAAACACAAGAACAATAAACTGGGGGAGTGTCACACAGAATGGGAAAACAGATCTGAAGAGATCTGGGCAAAACACAGTGTCCACTACAGAATGTAGTTCAAGATCATTGGATTTAATAGTCCAGCCCATGTTAGTAGCTCTAAAACTAAAATACTCTTAGCTTCTTTTAGTTCTAATGGGTCATCCTCCCAACTTCCCCAAACATATTTTAATAAATCTCTATTGAGCTCCTATATCCCCTGTCCTCAAACAGCAAAATCCATTAAATCGCACAAAATTTATTGTTATCATAAAGAAATATGCTGTGAGAAAGGCACTGGACCTGTTTCATACCATTAGGAGGTGGTTTGGTGGGGAGGGGTGGGATAGTGTTCCAAGGAACATTTCTAAGGGGAGTTGATGCTGGTGTTGAAGTACGAATGTCTTAGCTAAGCAAATAAGTGGGAAAGGTCTTTCCAAGGAGAAGTCACAGATGTGAGCCATATGCAGAGGGGGAGATCTGACTGAGCTTGGCACGATTTGGGAACTGCAAGTACTTCAGTGTGCAAGTACACATCCACTTATCAGCTTCTTTTAACAGGCTATTTGCTAATGGCAAAAAGTTAGACATGATCATGAAAGTGGATGCGGTAAGATCGCCAATGTCTTATTTTCACGTTATATTGACCTTTCGTATGCATTGAAAAGCAATAATATTTTCTAATAAATCAGCCCACTGATTAGTCCACTGATTAGCCCACAGTCTAATAAATCAAACCCAAAGGCAAGTTACCCTTTAAAATCTCAGCCTACTTCTCATAGAAAACACACACTGTGAAAGCACTGGTTCACCATACATGGCGGGCTGCACAAGAGATAAGAAAGCACATTCATTCCTGTTATCATTCACCTCTGGTACTTAATTCTTATCAGGGACTTTGTTGCTAATTCTATAACTTTCCCATCCTTGCTATTTATGAACGATTTCACATTGGGCAAGTTGTTTCACCTTTCAGAGACCCATATTTTCCCAGCTATAAAATAAGGTTGAATACAGTTAACTTGTAAGGTTATTATGTGGATGAAAAAAAATTAGATCATGTACACAACATAAATAATGGAGGCCATGACCCCTGCTACTTGCTAAACAGATTCCAGTTTCTTTCACTTTCAGATTATGGACCCTACTTATATACTATAACTTCTACAACAAACTATTTCTTGTTTGGGTTCCATGTTCCAGATATACTGGTTGCATTGTGCGCAATACTCATCCTCAGAGGAAAAATCTGAGACAGGTATTATCATTCCTCCATTTTACACCTAAGAAATTTTAGGAATAAAGAGATGAAGTAACTTTCCTCAAGTCACAGGCTATGTGGACAAAACCCAGGGTTCAACCTAGCTGATTCTGACGAAAAACTTGAGTCTGTTCCACTACAACAGAGCTATTTTAGCACCTGAGGTAACTCAGGATCAGCCATGAGTAATGCCTGGATGTGAACATTTGTTTTCAATGTTCTTGAGAAGTATTTTCACAAGATCAGAGAAAAACAAAACATTGTATTTGAGCGCTGGCAATGCTGCCCATACTGGCTCACAAAGGTGGTCCTTTCGTATTTGTATTGGGTAGCCAGAGTAGGTAAACAGACACTGGACAATCAGAATGAGCATAATGCTTCTATGCTGATGCATGGTGAGTCACCCAAAGCTGTAAAAGTTAGAAGGAGGATTATACAGTAATGTAAATTTGCTTGCGTGCTAAACCATGGGACAAGATCTGAATGTATGGCACTCTAAAAGGAATTGAAATTTCTGGGGGTCAGGATTATTTTATACTGATTTAGACACTGCTTGTTGAAATTAAAAAAAAAAAAAGAAAAGAAAAGGAAAGGAAAAAAAAAAGGTTTTAGTGGTATGTTAGTTGGGTGCTACAGAAGCTGACACTGAAATGCAGGCAGGAGGGCAACAGGCTTGCAGGAGAAGTAACATCTATGAAAGCAAAAGGGAGGAAAGATGACGCAGGGTCTGTCAAGAAAGTGTGATATAAATGCCCATGGGGGCTACGGAAGGATATTAGAGTAATCCTACAGTGAGCAGAAACTGCTCTCTCCTTCTGTCAGTCTTGTCCAGTCACTGGCTGAGGCCACCCCAAAGAGAACATGAACTTAACTCAAAGCTGAGGCACACCTGAAAAAGTGAACTGAAGGAAGCTGCCAGCTAACATCACTTCTCACACTGGGCAACGAGCCCTTCCTTGAAGGAGAATTTCAGAGTTACGTCTCTTTGTATCTGTCACAACCCATACTTTGTACCCTGTGGATTCACTGTTCCATATACATCTGGAAAACGCATGCTTGTGGGGGTAGAATTTAAAACAGGAAGGTAGAGGATGGAATTCTCTCTCTCTTCCCCACTCCCATCCCAGGGCTGCAAGTGGTACTCATCCATCTATTTCTTCCTTCATCTTTTCAAATCCCCACTCGACTGTCACCTCTACTGGTCTCAGTGGGCAGTTTACCTTAGGTTGTATCCCAAACTCTTTCTTGAGGGATGTGAGTTCCTGGCAACCATAGTCTTCTCAGGCCAGTGTCCTGCACTTACTCATTCACAGTTACAATCGGGCAAGAAAGGAACCCAACTGGATACCTTCACATATTCCTTACTGCCCCTGTTAGATAACAGCTGCTCTAGCTCCTCCTGCTGATGAGTTTCAGTGGTCTGCTAAGACAGTGACTCCTTTTCTGGTCTGCTGGTCCCTGGATACAGGGGTTCAAAGCATCAGGTAGTAGTCAGAGGTTTTAGTTCAATAGGATGTTTACTGTGTCTGTTGGCAAGAGTGTATACTCCCCCTGTTGGCCAGGATCTCTAATTCTGCAGAGCCGAGAGTGGAGGGAATGAGAAGCACAGAGTCTCCTTGGGGCATCATTAGAATTGGGAATAATAGCAATTGGAACCATTTCTGCTTCTGCCCCGATTCCCAGACCTATGCATTCTTGCTACTAGAGACACAATGCCACAGACATGTCTCTAATTTCTAGAAGATGGTATTCTAGGCTCACAGAAGACTGCCACCCAGCTGGCACTTAATTAGTGCCTTCAAAGCACCATTATGATGCTATATTCGGTAGCTGCTTCCAACTGGTATGTATGAGACAATGAGTGGATCCCAAGCTCACGGCCCACGCCTGCTCCTTCGTTGCTATGAAGTGGGACCAACCAGAGGCAGTCATCTGATGGCACATCATTTAATAAGGTATTTTGTGTACTCAGTTGATAGTGGCCCTCAGGTAGATAATACTCTGATGGTATTCATATGTGAAAGAAAAACCTTCACACTGCATGCCTACTCCCATAGGCCCATCCGAATGTCTCTACCCCAGACCGCTTTGTCCTTGATCTTCTACTTTCTATTCTAAGCCCCTGACAGCTGACCAGTCCATCTGTAACTTTGCATGACTCTGTATATATTCCTTTTTGTTTTTTTTAGTTTATTTGTTTATTCTGAGAGACAGGATGCAAGTGGGGGAGGTGCAGAGAGATAGGGAGACTGAGAATCCCAAGCAGGCTCTATGTTATCAGCACAGAGCACGACACAGGGCTTGAACTCAGGACCTGAGCCAAGATCAAGAGTCAGACGTTTAACTGAACAGAAAGTGGATGCCCAGGTGTAGCACCTAAGGTTCTTCCCTTTGGAAAGATATTCTCTTGCCACTGTCAGTCATGGCCATTTCTGATGTACTACAACTCAAAAGCCAAGGTGGACCTAGAGATGACAGTAGCTGAAGGCTGGTTGCCACCTACTCTGAACTGGACAGTGAGCCTTGTCTTGAAGGGGTGTGTATCTTCATGTCTATCACAAGTGGACTTATTTATTCTGATAGACTCGGCATTTCTTTTTCATTCTTTTGGTAACAAGGTCTCTGTTCCCTTTAATGAAGAACCTTTCAGGCAAGTCCTGGTAAGCCTGCTCTTCTGATCCGTGGCTACAGATGAACATGCCGTAAACTGGGTCAATCATACTGTCCCCAGAGAATGGGAAACTGGAGTCATGAAAAAAAGAGAAGAGGGCGCCTGGGTGGCGCAGTCGGTTAAGCGTCCGACTTCAGCCAGGTCACGATCTCGCGGTCCGTGAGTTCGAGCCCCGCGTCAGGCTCTGAGCTGATGGCTCAGAGCCTGGAGCCTGTTTCCGATTCTGTGTCTCCCTCTCTCTCTGCCCCTCCCCCGTTCATGCTCTGTCTCTCTCTGTCCCAAAAATAAATAAAAAACGTTGAAAAAAAATTAAAAAAAAAAAAAAAGAGAAGAAACATTAGCCCTTGGCTAATTTTGTTGTCCATTTTTTTTCTGCTGCAGATACTATAGTTGTACACTGGTCCCCGTCCTTCTGAAAGTCCCAATGTTCCATAATTCTATAAGCTACCCCAATATCTTTGCAACACATTCCTTTGCTGTTTCATAAGTTAATCAGAGTTAATTTCCATTGCTTGCTAGAAAATGCTTGACTTACATGGGACTCTAATAGATTATACAACTGGATCTGAAACTCTAGGAAAAAGCACATTTTTGCAAACTGAAAAAGATGTTTCATTCTGGTCTGATGCAAAGCTACGAATGTACAGCTTGGTGAGCAGATGGTCCCTTTGTGCTAATGAGGAAAAGGAGCCTCTTCAAGTGGCCTTCTTGGTGCTTCCTCTATGCAGGATTCAACCTTGAATGCCTTTGTTTGAGTCAATTCTTCAGACAGTGCCTATCAGATAGCAAGGCCAGAAGGAAAATAACATAGGGCAGAAATATTCTTGAAGTAGAGAAACACAATGCTTGCTGTGGTACACACTTAAGTGTGGCAAAGCTGGACAGTGGCTTGAGCAGAGAAGATGGGGTAGCAAAAATGAAGTCACTTGTTTCCTTGGATATGGTGGAAAAGAGATTACTTCAAAATGAGGAAGCAGGAAAAAGGGCTACATACAAATAAATTTTGCTTTCAGTAAGAGAAAAATAAATTTTATCCAGTTGGCTCTAATTTAGAAGTGCAAAAGCTAACCAAAGTAATTATTCCAATTTCAGCACCGAGAGAACCATTAAAGAGAAGCAGGAGTCCTTTTCAGAAGGACACAACTTTAGCATAAACTTTCAAAGGAATTCATGCCTATTTCTATTTAAAAAGCTTTCTTGAATGCACAACCTTATAAAATTGAAAGCTTTGCACAATTCCTTAGAAGAATCTGTTTGATAAAAGAAAAGCAGCTTGATTTCAAATGTTATGACTGAATATAAAAAGTTCACATGGGAAACCACAGAAGACAATTTTTCATAACGTTAATGGATAATAGGGTGGTAAGTTTCATGCCCCTGAGTGGATGGGAAAGACCTTAAGGTCATCCACTCAGTTTCCTTGCATGAGTCTTATAGATCTCCACAGAGATAGGATTTTTTACTGATAAGCATAGAGGAAAATACTATGGCCCCCTGGGAGCCATGTCAGGACAGCTCCACAGTGGTGGTCCTTCCTAGCACAGATTATCCTGTGCAATTAAATACTGGAAACAAAGTGGGAGAAAATTAGTGCCCCACGCTGCTTAACATTTAAGGCAATCAATCAAATGTTCAAATTCTGGAAAGGTACTATCTTCTTAGTGGAAAAATACCTTTTATTGGGCACCTACTACAATTGATACCTGTTGGTCACCTCCACAATTTCTATTGCAGAGTCATTATGTTTCCAAGTAGGTAGAATTCACTGCAGTTTCCAGAAATGCAGCAGGTGACGGGGACTAATCCCAACCATGCATCCTACCATGCTGGCCACAATTATAAATTCAGCCTGGTCACCTGACCTAAATTGTTCTCACCTGGTAAATCTGAGAATGTTTGATGGGAATATTCGGGGGAAAAAAATAAAATGACACTCTCTTTTATTGGATTGTATGAGGCCTAGTACTTCTGTAGTCATATGTGGGCCCCCAAGAAAGTAACCATGAGGAGATGAAAGTCAAGAAAATAGCGGATAAATGGGCCCAGAGTTCTGTCAGAAACTGCCCTACCTATTAATCCCTTTGAGTTACTTAAGACAATCAAATTATCTTTATATTTTAATTTAGTTTAGGTTTTCTGTATTTGAAAGCAAACCATCCCAATTTACATGGAATTAACACCAGAAAGGGAGTTCTGTAAGATGGCTGTCCTCAGTTAAGATAGAGAGGAAAGGGGTACAGAACGTGTCTCTACCTCAAGTGAGAAATTGATAGTGATTGTTTTACATTAATGAAACTGTTGTGAAATTGTGGTCTAATGTTTGAACATGGATCTTTTGCTTTGTGAGGCTGCAACATTGGGGAACATGAACCAAAAACTCAGGAGAGTGTTGTTTGATTGCCATTTTCAGTAACTTCGGTAAGTTCATTCGTCACAAAGCTAAGCTGCTGTGGAACTGGTCTGTCGGAAAGGAGTGGAAGATCTGCAACTCTGCTAGGAGATGTTTTTCCTGTCCGAAGACTTCAATCCATGTCAACGAGACATCAATATTTTAGAGGATATCAGTACTGAAGAGTTAGATTTTCTACCCCAAACTCTAACGTCTCTTCTGGCAGAGACAGTAAAGGTAAAATCTTGGAAAGTTTTAAGACTGGGACACAGGTAAAGCCTGATCCACAAAGCCTCTCCAAACAGCCTTGGTAGAACAATCTCTGTCAAAGGGGACAATCTCTTCGGTGTAGAAAGACAGGATATAGCTTGCGACAAAAGGACAATTTACCTTTCTTTTGTTTTCCAGATCCACTTTGGCCAACTCACCCAGGGAGAATTTGAAGTAAGGCTTAAGCATAAGAGACTCTTAAAAACTGAGAACAAACTGAGGGTTGATGGGAGGTGGGAGGGAGGGTAGGGTAGGTGATGGGTACTGAGGAGAGCACCTTTTGGGATGAGCACTGGGTGTTGTACGGAAACCAATTTGACAATAAATTTCATATATTGAAAAAAATAAATCACAGAGGAAAGAGGTTGAAAACAAACCAAAAAAATGAAGTAAGGCTTAAGGACACAGAAGTACTTAAGAGTGGACAGAAATATTTGGGTTCATTACTAGCCACAAACATTGGCTAGATATGATTCCACGACTTCTAGAACAGGAACTGTATTCGGAAAAGATACAGACTGTGCAAATAAAATGTCTGACTCCATTTTTTGATATTTAACTACAACCACTTTTAAGTCTTTTCTTTCTTTCTTCCCACACATTTGAACAAGCTGATGTCCAGGGATCCCTCCTATGAAATGACTAAAGATTAAAATCACATAAATCCTCTTCCCATGATGGGAACCCTCACCACAGCTACAACCCCTAGCCTAAATGAATGCCCCAAGCCAGTAGCTTTCCATGCTCTCTCAAGCCATTCATGGGCCTGCTTGGGAAGTCTGCCTTGCTTTCCCCAGAAGAGCCCTATGATATAAGAAATAAACTATTTCATACACTGTAGGTATATGTGTATGTGGCGTCATTAGTCTCAACATTGAAGCCACATTTTGGGTGGGAATCTTTCCTGCCTTTGTAGGATGACCGAACACACCAGAAACCTAGTGAGGATTTAAGGAAGATGTATTGCCAATGAAATCTCAAGCCTGACTCCCAATGGCTTATGATTGCTCCAGCTGTGGAACAATGTCCTCATCCCTGAACTCACACCACATGGAAATGTGCTGCTTTTTGATGTTTCCTACCTCGAAAGACAACATCTACAAGAAACAATACATATAACCATGGAGAAGAGATAAATGTGCAGGGCCCATTTACCCTGAAGAACAGAACCAGGATTCAGCCAATAGACTGAAAGATTCACTTCTCCAAGTCAGGGAGACTTTGTTACTATTTTCCAGAGGACGTTCTATGTGTTATGAGTAAGTGACCACTGTTTCTTGTTTCCAAATGTCCCTTCTCGAACTAGTAATTTTTATTACAGTCTATATATGGGAGTGCATAAATTTTCATTAACTCTAACTACTGGACTATGAGGAGCTATATCTGTGCCTGATAAAAAATACTGCACATCATCCAGTGAGCCTAAAACTCGGAATTCAATCATGTAATTGGATATGACTTTTGTTAACTCCTTTTGGAGAGAAAGTGAGTAAAGTTCGGGCTGATAAAATCATATTGGAAAAGGCATGTGTTAAGAAAATGACATAAGTGTTTGTAAGCCAAATAGATTTTTGTGAATAGCTACTGGTTGACTTTCTAACATCCATTCATCCTTCTAACTGACTCCCAAGGAATACTGAAAATCCCTGTAGCTTTGGGCCAGCTGACTCTATCCTCAGTAACTGGAATGATACATCTTCTAAGGCTGTTAAAGACAATTAATCCTAGGGCTCTTCTTACACATTTTATAATAGAGATGTAGTCTTCTTGCGTCGGATTACATGGTGTGCAAATGCCTGCTGCAGCCCTTCCTCTGCCACAAGGAAAACCAGCCTGAGTCTGAAGGAGAAGACAAAGCATTTACAAAAATGGCAGGAAAATGTAGCTGAGGCACTGAGCAAATTATACCGGAAGCCTGCCTGACCTCTGAACCTTCTCATTTACATGAACCCATACACCAGCAAATTCCTTTTTTGTTTGATTTAGAATTGGTTTTTTGTCATTTGCAGTAATAAAAATCAGTACATCGTGGATTGGGAAAAAAGTGATAACACATTGCTTCTCACACGAAGGAGTCTGCATGTCTTTCTCTTCTATCACATTGTAAAGAAAAATACCATCAAGTGTTCAAAAGGGCCATGATCACCGTTTGAAAGAACAAAAAAACCAAGCTCTGAGTCAGAACCAAACATCTACCTTGCAACTAGATATTTTCAATTGCATTTTTTACTGAGTACTTTTATTCAATATAGCTAAAGTAGCTTTCTGGTCTTCATCTGAAATCTGCTCCTTTTCTTATGACACCAGCGAATGTCACCACCAATCTTTACTTAAGTGGGTCAGAAGCCACAGCCTCATCTGTAGCCCCCCTTATTTCATCCCCCATGTATAATCTGTCCCTGTGGCTTATAGATGTACCTTCCAGATACTTCCTCCCCTCCACTCGGTCCAGCTACAGTTACCTTCCTTCTGACCCACCTTCCAAGGTCAACATTTGCTTCTTCTAACCTCACTCCAGAACAGGCACAGTGACCTTTCCACCACTCAGATCTGCTATGCTATCACTCAGTGTTTAACTCCCTCCAACTGTCTTCTCTTTTCTCTGCAAGTGAAGACAAAGCTACTTAACATGGGGGGCCATGGCGTATAATAGAAGGCCTGACTAAAACACCTTTCAGGTCTCTCTTGTCATGTGGCATCACGGCTTCTGTGCAGAATGCACGTCAGCCACACCAGGCTGCTTGTAGTCTCTAGTACTGACATGTGGCCATGTAACATCTCAGTTTCTCATGCTGTATCTTCTGCCTAGAAGGAGATCCATGACTTTGTTTCCTCTCCTGGAAGAAACCTTTCTTGACCTTACTGACCAGGCTGTATCCCCACCCCCAGTATTTGCTCTAAAGGTATCAGGTACCTCTTGTTCTCAGCCTTTGTTATGACATCATAATTGCACATTTTTTTCCACTTAACTACATGATTATTTGATTAATGTATGTGTACTCTAGCAGGTTTTAAACTTTTGAAGGCCAGACACATGCCTGCTTTTGTACAGAATTGCTGAGGTAAAGAGGATGCTCAATAAATATTTTCTGAAGGAATGAATGAAATGAAAACAAAGAATGAAAATATTCCAGGTGATCCTTAACATACATCCATTCCTTGATTAGCTCACAAAAACTAACCCTGTCTACCTCCTTCACCACTTCTTTATAAGTTCTATTACAAACTTTGAACAGAAGTACCATACTGGCTTAATTGCATACATTCAATTCTGTCAACACCAGTATTCAATTAGCTGTAGTTTGGAGGAATAATATATGTTATGTGTGACAGAAGGAAAGCTGCTAATTTAGAATTCAGAAGAGCAAAGTCCTAGCTGTCTTGTTGTATCTCACATTAGCTTACTAGTGTCAAAGAAAAATCCAAGCTGGGCAGTAGCTAGAGGTAAAAAAAAACAGATATTCCTCAGGAAGTATTCAACAGGGGAGGAGAGACCTCAGTAAAGAGCTGAGCTAATTCCAAGCACTGCATGGGTGAGTAGGGATTTATAGCCAAGGAGTAGATAAAAAATTACTAAGAGGAAATATTAGGAGTAAAGGGGGATTTCTGGCTAAACTGACTTGACAGAATTCAGCTGAAGGCAGACCAGGATGGTCAGATTATCAGCTGGGGTTTAGTGGAGAATGAGGAATTTGATCAGATATTGAGGGTGAGGGTTCTTTCTGACTGAACATGATTCTTCTAAAACTAGGTGATACCAGCCAGACAGGAACAGACACTGAAGGTCAAAGCCTGCAGGGCTTAGAGGAACGAGAGTAAAATTTAGTTAAGGAGGGGAGCCTGGGTGGCTCAGTTGGTTAAGCGTCTGACTCTTGATTTCAGCTCAGGTCATGATCTCACTGTTCCTGAGATTAAACCTCACATGGGGCTCTGTGCTAAGAGCACAGAACCTGCTTGGGATTCTCTCTCTCCCCCCTATCCAGTGTGTATGTGTGTGTGCGCATGCATGCACTCTCCCTCTCTCTCTCTCTCTCAAAACGAATAAACAAACAAAAATAAATAGATAAAATAAAATTTAGCTAAGGAGACAGTCTGGTCAGTAGCTTAAGAAAAAAACATAACCCTCCAAAGATTCAGTGTCTTCACATCTGAAGTGGTCATAATAAACCCACCAAATTCACTCCACAGGATTATTCATAAGATCATATAATGTGCCTGCCATCAAAAATGTCAGGCATTATTCAACACAGACTTTGGATTCCTCATCTTCTTCAAGCCTTCCCATATGCCCAATCAGAGGTAGAACTCTAGGAGTATGTTGTTCTTATTGCAATGACACCTGCTATATTTCTGCCTGTTACTTCCACAGGCTTTCTTTCTGAAAAAGTCCTATAAATTTAATTCTTCTGATACTATGAAAAGTGACTCATACGCAAGTGACCTGAAATGTTGCCAAGTAGAGAATAAAGGGTCTCATAATCTCTTCTATATGGACGCTAAAGACAGACATTAGCTTTGGAAAAATGCAGTTCTGTCCAAATTCTGCTTCCAACACTTAACTATTTGTAACCTTGAGCAATCTTAAATTTTCATACTATTTTCATGGAGATCCTGTGAGGAGTAGAAATAATGGGTACAGAACCTAGTATAGTTCCTGCTACCAAGCTAGTGGATAACAAATGATGGTGACCATTGGTGTTGCTGTAATTATCAGTGTGATTATTGGAAAATGTCACCTTAATGAGATTCATGATATAAGAAAAGCCAGAAATAGTAAGTCTATGATGTAACCATGTTGCATGATTCTTAGTGAATACTTGTATATATTTTTACTGACTCATTCAAAATTTAATAAAGACCTCTACTTTATATAGATTACGTATGTATTACTCATAAAATTTTCAGAGAGAGACACTTTATAATATATCTTTACCTAATGAGGACATACTTGTCCAATTTGCTATAAAGTAGGTGACGAAACTGGGCCTCCAGAATATCTTGACGATTATGCTTACCATCTTACAATTGTTTGTACACATTCCTTTACAAAATTAGTCCTGCTTTGAACTATGGAATCATATACCATGGAGCCATCAAAGATGAATGAGAGAGGTGCAGCTATATGTTATGCGCACAAAGAGATGAGTATGACAGTCCTTGTCACTAACACACTTGGAAGCAAAACATGATACATTGTAATGTATTGCTTATTTGTATGATAGTGCATGTATACACAATGCACTAGAAATACAGAGTAGAAAGCCTCTATTTTTTGAGTTTTATTATTTGAATATTGCCACGATATAGGTCTAAGATTATACCTGTAAGTTGCTGGTTTAACAAGCTCATTCAGTGACTTTTTCAATCAGCAAATCTCCAGGTAACACTTTGACAAGCAGTGCAACTTGGCCTTGTACACATTAGGAGTTCTATAAACAATTACTGCATTTGATTGCCATTGAAATTTAATAGTGTTATATAATGGAAGCTATTTTTATCTCTATGAACACATAGGATAAAGCATTATGAACAAGGTTAATTTAAGGTACAGTGGAAATAAGGTATAATAAAATGATGATCAGTTTAAACTACATATTAATAAATGCAACAACCAGAGCAGCAAATGTTTTAATGTCTTAAGGAGGTGACCTAAGGGGTAAAATTCAAATTATCAATGTTTGAACTATAGGAGAGGTGGTAAATGAACCTTGACAAAATTAGTGTGGTTCTATCATTGTAAGTAAAGTTTGGCATGAATAATCATAGCTTCAAGAAAGATATCATTTAATGATATCAAAAGTTTTTTAAAAGGGGGCGCCTGGGTGGCTCAGCCGGTTAAGCGTCCGACTTCGGCTCGGGTCATGATCTTGCAGTCCGAGAGTTTGAGCCCCACACTGGGCTCTGTCCTGACAGCTCAGAGCCTGGAACCTGCATCAGATTCTGTGTCTCCCTCTCTCTCTGCCCCTCCTCTGCTCGTGCTCTATCTCTCTCTGTCTCTCAAAAATAAACAAAAAAAAATTTTTTTTTAAGTTTTATAAAGGAAAAACTAGTAGTGAGAGAGAGAACAAGAGAGAGAGGAGAGAAAGGTAGGAGGGCATAGGGAATTAACTGGATGGTAGCCCTCCAAAAGATATATGGAGGTGGAGCCTATGAACATGATCTTATTTGGAGAAGGTCTCTGTGCATGTAATTACATTTCCTGGAATTGAGGCAGGTCCTAAACACAGTGACAGGCAGTTGATAGCACAAGAGAAATGCAAAGACATGGAGGAGAAGGCCATGTGAACATGGAGGCAGAGACTGAAGATATGCAGCTTCAAACCCCAGAACCTGAGGGGGCATTGTGGGTACCCCACATTTGTAACCAACTCAGAAATCCAGGTAGCCTGTGGACCGCTCTGGTGCCTGGCATCTGAACAATCTTGTTGAAGATCTTGTTCCTATCTTGTAAGATCTGACACTGACTATGGATATTTAGTGTTAGAATTGCAATACTTACTTTGTGCTTAACTTGTGGGATCTACACATATTCTGGGTAGTGTCCATGTTGAATGTGAGTTGTAGGACACTCAGTTGGTATCAGAGAATTGCTATCAGAACATGTTGGAAGATTCACTGTTTAGAAATTGTGTTCCAAAGGGAAGACCAAAAGTGTGGTTGGACAACCTTTTGCTGAAGAGACTGGGGATATGACCCATAGATCCAATTAAGTATATCAGAAGAAGCCAGGACTAGAGCGGAGACTATGCAGGAAAGACCTGAGGAAGATTCTTGTATAATGCATGGACCCTGAGACACACACAGGAGACCACTATGGTTTTTGAGAATATTATATCAGCAGAAACACTACCATCTTAGACTGAAAGGGACAGAAATAAGACAAAATGACAATAGACTGTTAGACTTCTAAAAGTCTACAGTTAAGAATGGAATCATGGAACTATTAGGCCGCAAACATATACTGTTCTACAAGAAAAAGGAAGAATAACTCTTGGGGCCACCAAAAACAGAGAACAAAGCTTCAAGCCACAGAGCATTATTCTCAGCCCTTGAAACATAATGAGGTTTTCCCTGATGGGTTCTGAACTTGCTGGGGTTTGAATGGACCCTTTGTTCTTTCCATTTTCCCCCTTTTGGAATGGGACTATCTGTTCTATACCCATCTCACTATTGTATTTTAAGAGTAACTAACTTGTTTCTAGTTTCATGGAAGAAGAAGATTTTTGCCTCGGGATGGACCATACCCAGAGTTTCACTCATACTTGATTGAGATGATTTAGATAATGTGACCTAAGACCATCTGATTTTACATTTAGATGAAATTTTGGACTTGGAGTCATGCTATATAATGGGTTGAGGCTTTCAAGGGCATTGGAACAGGATGGATGTATTTTACATACAGAACAGATTTGAATTTTTGGAGGGCAGAGGGCAGATCATAATGGGTTGAATTGTGACCTTCCAAAAGAGACTTCCACTTGAAAGTTGTAAATGTGACCTTATTTGGAAAAAAAAAAGAGTCTGTAGACATAACTCAGTTAATAATCTCAAAATGAGATTATCCTGGGTTTAGCTCAGGCCCTAAATTGAAAAGCAAGTATCTTTATAGAACAGCAGAAATACAGAGACACAGGGGAGAAGGCAATGCGAAGGTGAAGGAAGAGTTTGGTGTCATGTAGCTAAAACCCCAGGAATACCCAGGGTTGTCTGCCATCACCAGAAACTAGGAGGCAGGCAAAGAGCAGATCTAACCTCCAGAACTGTGTAGAGACATGGCCCTGTTGTTTTAAGCCACCCACTTCTTGGAAATTTATTCAGGCAGCTAAAGAAAATTAATATATGGGAACAAAAAGAAAAAGTGGATGGATTTGTTAGTAGTTGTACCATATGCTCAAATGAGAAAAAAAATCATTGTATATTTACATTCTCAGTACAATGATCCAAAATAAATGTTCAAGCAGAACCCAACCCACCAGTTATACCTTCAATGGTCACAGAAACAGCTATTGTTCAGCTTATACCTTGGAAAAGTTCAAATTTTATATCCATCTCTTTATTTTACGCTGAGCAACTCAGATACCTCAACAGGGCACTGATTTATTTATCAGAAGGGAGAAAAGCTGTCTTATTCTTGATACTGACGAATAAACATTGACCAAAAGAATAGAAGAGACAGAAAAAAAAACAACACAGAAAGGTTTGGAATATACATAAGTGAGGCTTGAAAACCAAAGGGATGGAATGGGGAAGTTAAGACATGATTTAACAAACCACCTTTTTCCTACTACAATTTATAGTGTTGATAAAAACAGCAGAGTAATGCATAAGATTCGTATTCAGATGGAATCACATGTTAAATTCAAATGTGGTATCTTAATTCCCAATTACATATACATATATGAATATATATGAATATATATATGTATATATACATATATATACGTATATACATATATATGAACATATATATGTATATATGTATATATATGTATATACGTATATATATGTATATATGTATATATGTATATACGTATATATACATGTATATACATATATACATATATATTCATATATATATATATATAAAATTTTTTAAAGAATATAATACATACCTCAAAACTCTGAGACCATTTGTTGTGACTATAACGCACATGCATGTCCAGCAAGGGTAATAAATGTTGCAAATTAAGTTGAATAATGACTTCACTGTCTAGTTGGTTTCTACATGACAGACACACATGGGGTTTGAAAGCAAGTCAGTATTTATAATGCAATATAGAGTATAAGGTGTATGCTGAAATGGGATTTCTGAAATGTCACCCACATACTAATTTACTGCTATTTCCAGAAGAAAAATAAATGCACTGAACACAACCAATATAGACTGAAGATTAACAGAAAACCTCAATTACAAATCATATTTTTCCCTTTAAACTTTACTTTGCTCTAAGGACAACTCCATAGGTTTTGAAGAAAGAGAAGAATAAAAAAGAAAGGATATTCACTGTTTACCTAGAAGAATGTCATTTGGCATAGTTATAACTGGATCAGAAATTGATAACTTCAGATATGCTTCAATCTCTAAAGTTCTTGTTTTGCTAAAAATCCTACAAAGAGATGCTATTTTGTCAAACCATATTTTGTTTGTTGGAGAAAGAATGCAGAAGATAGATGCCAGTCAGTTTTATAAACACGAACCCATAAACCAAAGACTCAAAGGAATTTCCAGGCTGTTGGGAATTAAATCAATTTCAAAAGTTATGTCAAGAGAAATTCAGTTTCAGAGATGTGTGCCAATCTGAAAGTTTCTCACATGAGAGTGATGGCTTCACATTGGTTCCTTATGCTAATAAGCAACATATTTGCTTCATTAGTGTAAGTGGGTGGTGCTGTTTAGGGTGGAGAGGCAGAGATATGAAAGAAAGCAATGTTTGACAATACAAGACAGGAATTCCTAAGCAGCATTAATCTCTACTTAAGCAATGGAATATTCACCCTTGTTATTTGAATAGATGCTATAAATAAAAGAACACTTCTCTTTTGTTATGGTAAAGAGGATGAAAAGAAAATAGATGATGATAATGGCCTTTTACTTATTAAGTTTAAGAAAAAAAATATTTTAAGCATATAGCTACTTCCTTTATGGTAGTTTCTAGTAATACATCTCATTAATAAAATTGTAAAGTAAATTAAAATGAGATATGCCATCTCTTCACACCTGGCTTTAGACAAAGACAGATGCAACAAACAAGGCAACACACTCTCTGTATAAAAGAGATAGCATGTCATTATATGGATTTGTGATTTTGCAAGTAGATTATTTGCATGTATATGGGTGATATATCAAGATTTATTGTATTTAAATATGTGGCATATATTTGATATTTATATTATGCAAGTATGTATCTAATTATTTATTTAATATATCAAATCAATTCTATATCAGCCATCTATATCTATAATCAAATTTCTATTGATTTCATTTCTCTGGAGAAATCTGACTAATATACTCTGCGATCTAATTCTAGGAATTATTCTGGTTTGATTTGTTTTTTTAAAGTCCTCCATTAAGTTGCACAATGGTCTATAAGATACTGATACTCAGTATTCTACTCTATACAGAAGCCCTCATTTGGTCATTTCTGGAAGTATCTGTTATAATTATTACTGCAACCAGATATTCTGTCCTGACTAGGCCTAACTCAGAATGCATTTTCTTTCTCTGAATAATTATATGACTATTATTTTATACTGTACCTTCTATTTCCTATCCATTAAATCAAAAGTGGGCAAACTACAGCCTCTGGGCCAAATCTGGCCTGCTATTTTTGTAATAAAATTATCCTGGAGCACAGCCATGTCTATCATGGTATCCATGGCTGCTTGTGTCCTGCAACAATAGATTTGAGCAGTTGAAGCAAAAACCATAGTACCAAAGCCAAAATATTTACTATCTAGCTCTTGGCAGAAAAATCTTGCTGACATAACTAAATCAATCTCTAGTTGCTTCACTGAAGTCTCTTCAAAGATACCATATACTTATTGGAGGAAACTCCCGCATCTCCTACGTATTCTGTGTTCCCATTAGCTGCTAATATGATTCATGGCATGTTGGCATGGCAGAAGCTTAAAATTAGATGGTGACTTGATTTCTTGACTTGGAGATTTAAAAACAAACAAAAAACAAGCAGAAGAGGAAGAAGAGTCCAGGTATTGAAGAAGTATAACGTGTTTTCTTTGATTCCAACAACCTTCTGGGTTACATGATAGTGTGCTTTTTGTTTGTTTGTTTGTCTGTTTGTCCTTGGATTTTTCTTTACTAAATGGTGAGCTTTTTAAAGAGCAGAAACAATTATTTTCATTTTTTAAATTTCCAAACACCAAGGACGGTATCTTGCTCAGAGTACATGTCCAGTAAACGTGTTTAACGAATGAATGAAAAGGAGTAGCCAAAGCAAAGGGCCAAAGGTCAGAAACACCCTGGCTAAGAGCTCAGTGCTGTTGGAGTATAAAAGGCAAGGGAGGCCATGGTGAGGAATCAGGTCACAAAACTAAGCAAACATTATGAAAGGCCGAGTGAGATAAATTAAGGACTTTGATGCTATCATTTACGTGACTGAGTGACCACTGGAGAATAATAATTAAGGGAGAAACACAGGTCGAGTTGTGTTTAGATAGATCACTTTAAAGGTTACCATTAGAATATTAGAACAAATGTTACTGAATATATCTGTTGATATAGCCAGATGGAGAATTTGCTAGAGAGAAATTATGTGGCTCCTGAAGCAAATAAAACATACTGCACCTTCCAAAAAACAAGTAAATGTAAAAATTAAATACAGGGCCGCCTGGCTGGCTCAGTCGGTTAACCCTCCGACTTTGGCTCAGGTCATGATCTCATGGTATGTGGGTTCGAGCCCCATGTTAGGCTCTGTGCTGACAGCTTAGAGCCTGGAGCCTGCCTCACATTCTGAGTCCCCCTCTCTCTCTGTCCCTCTCCTGCTCAATGTCTTTCTCTCTCTCTCAAAAATAAATAAAAATGTTTAAAAAATTGAAATTAAAAAATTAAAATTAAATACATCTTAAAGTCCTTAATAAGTTTATTTATACAACTAAATAAATAAGTCACCCACATAGATAAAGCATATAGGGGAAGCAGAATTGCATTACTAGAAGTTCTGGAAATGGTTAAATGATTCAGAACAACTGCCTATTTCTGTAATCTTCATGTACAGATCATGTTTTGTTCATTTAAGTTACAACTTCCTGAAAGTATGTCCCCAGAGGAAACCCCATTAGTTATAATGAAGTATAAATCACCAAATTAATTAGGCCCTATTGATCTAATTTTATTTTATATTTTAAATTTCCCAAAGATCAGTTTGATCCCATAAGAATAGCAATGCAACAGACAAGCAAGATGTCAAATGACTGAGAGCTGAATTAGAGACTTTCTTTAACTTGGCAAATTTTTACATAATGGAGTTTTCCAATTTACATACACTTCCATGAAAATATACTTCTTACACAAAAATTGTATTCATATGTGAAATATGAACAATACAGTAGAAGGATAAGAAGCTTTGAAATCAGAGAGTTGAGTGCAATTTCAAGCACCATCAGAGTCAAATTGTGATATTTGGTAAGTCATTAACTTTTCTGTACCTCATTTTTTTATCTTGAAAATGATGATATCATACCTACTCAACTATACTCTTGTATAAATTACACATAACGTATGCCAAACCAGTATAAGTAAACAATACAGTTCCATGTAGATTCTTTGAAAGGATATTTTTAAAATCTATTCTGCCAAATTTAATTGCACATAAGACATAGTTGTATTAGCAATGAAAAATACATCTATATTATACATAACTCATTTTCATAAAAGTTAAGCCATATATGTTTCAAGAGTAAAAAAAAAATCAATGCAATCAGACAGCCTTTGTCTACTTTCAAAGACTTTAAGTTCTTCACTAATTTTATCTGCAATTATATTTATCCAAAGGGGAGAGAAGGTTGAAAATGAGGTCTCAAATACTACATTTCCTGCATTTTCCTACATTTTCTACATTTATTATTTCCTACATTTTCTTTGTGTTTTCCAAGGGAGAAAAATGTGGGTCCTCTGGAAGTCATAGTCATATCTCAAAAATTTTTTAATTCACCTGCTTCGTACATAGAGAACAACTACTGTTTGCCATGACCCCTGCACTGTAGGAGGTCAGCCTTTAAAGTAGGTTTGCTAAAACCTGGTTTTATTTCTCATCTTTTGAGCCTTCCTTTATATTTCAGATCTGAAGTCACTGTTTTCATGTGAGCTAGTCTGAGAACCCTGTGACATATTTTCAAAATGAAAATAAATGGCTCAACTTTTGATCATAATCTCATTAGAAAAGTTCAAATATCCACAAAAGAATGAAATGTTTACTTACTCTCACTTCTGTAAAAGTCACTCTCTAATTATTTCCATTTTGTTTGTAGCCAATTAGCCAAGTAGCTTGAATCACTGAACTAATAATGAAATCTGATTATCCATTCAATCCTTGTATAGAGCTGCTACCCTTAGTTCAATACTACATCAATCCACATCACTATCCCCAACCAACTACTTTCCCAAAAAATGCCAGATTATATTTTTGCTCCCTAAAGTAACATAAAAATTAGAGGAGAATATGGCATTATGGTGATTTGCTTTATAAAAGGAAAAATTATTAAAGCTGCGTCTACTTTCATGTACATATTCCACTACTATTATGAACATAAGTCAAAGTGACATTTCGTTTCTTCTCAAAATGCATTAGAAGAAAAAGCAGTTGCAAAGTAATGCTGTTCTTGTATTATTAAAAAAGTTGTTATCATATGATATTAGTACATTTAAACCTGTGATTTGGGAAGTGGATATTTTTATTTTGTCGAGACGAGGGATTATAAAGAGGGAATGGGAAAACAACACTAATATACAAGGAAATAGTTATTTTTTTTTATTTGGTCTTAATTGGGGCACCTGGGTGGATTAGTGGGTTGAGGGTCCTACTTCAGCTCAGGCCATGATCTCATGGTGTGTGAGCTCAAGCCCACATCAGGCTCTCTGCTGTCAGTGCACAGCCCACTTCGGATCCTTTGCCCTCTCTCCACACCTCCCCTGCTCACTCTCACACTCTCTCTCTCAAAAATAAATAAACATTGGGGCAGTTGGATGGCTCAGTCAGTTGGGCATCTGAGTTTGGCTCAGGTCATGAACTCGTGGTCTATGGGTTGGAGCCTGGCATCGGGCTCTGTGTCAACGGCTCAGAGCCTGGAGTTTGCTTTGGATTCTGTGTCTCCCTTGCTCTCTGCCCCTCCCCCGTTCATGCTCTGTCTGTCTCTCTCTCTCTCTCTCAAAAATAAACGTTATTTTTAAGTAAGTGAATAAACAAAAATAAGTATTTAAAAAGTTTTAAGAATAAAAAAAATAAATATAAAATTTGGTCTTAGCTGCTTTTCTTTCTATTGCAACTAAAATTTCTTATTTGTAAACACTGGAAGGCATATATGTGAGTGTATGTTGGTGAGGTGAAGAAGGAAGATGGTTCTTTGTAAATGGTCATTCCACTTTGTCAGCTCCTGTTATGCAGAGCTGATTTCAAAGCACCACCTTCTATGCAATGTGCACACTGGCAATTATATATTTGACTCTTTTAAGGGCTACCATGCCATTCACATAACTGTCTCTAAATTTGAGCCTTGTTATTCCACTCTGGTTACAATTTCTTCATGAAGCTGTTTTATACATCATCTGGAGGTGTCTGTTTAGTGGTCAGAATTGTGTGTTAGACCACTCTGTCAGCTGGGTGTAAGAATGAATTTAAAACTGACAGGTCAAAAACCAGAGAGATCAACCAGAGCAGCACTGTCAAATGGAAATATAGTAGAACCACATAGGTCATTTTAAAGTTTGCTACTAGCCATGTTAAAAAAGCAAAATGAAAGAAGTGAAATTAATTTTAAGAATACATTTTATCTAACATATTAAAAATACTGCCATTTCAACATTAAGGCGTTAAAAATTATATATATATATTTATATGTATAAATTTTTATAAATATTTATATTTACATAATATATATTATATATAATATATATATAAATTATATATATATAATATATATATACACTTTCACCTACAATATGTAGTTTATGCTTTTAGCTAGTGGCTACATGCACCAGCCAGATTACAAGTTAACAGTCATGTGGCTAATGGTTACTTATTTTGGACAGTCAGAACTTAGAGCTTGCTCTAATATCTAAGAAGAAAAAGGTTACATCCCCAGCAGATAAGCTGTAGCTAGAATAGTGAAGCAATAGGTGAAATTGGGTCCTGATGACTTATTGGAGGTCATGGGTGAGTGGGAAGGAAGAATAAACACCATATCTTGTTGGCTTATGAGGGAAATATTATGAGGGAAGAAAAAAAAGGAAAATGAGTAGCAAACATCAAATGCTTAAGACAAAGAAAAATATATTAGATATTACACAAGCAACTACTTCAACTTATGGGTGGGAAAAATCATGCATATAAATAGAAAATCTATGAAAAACAGAATTGCTTTATGAGTAGTTGGTAAATTATTTTTTTAATATGAAATTTATTGTCAAATTGGTTTCCATACAACACCTAGTACTCATCCCAACAGGTGCCCTCCTCAATGCCTATCACCCACTTTCCCCTCCCTCCCACCCCCCATCAACCCTCAGTCTATTCTCAGTTCCCAAGAGTCTCTTATGGTTTGTCTCCTTCCCTCTCTGTATTCCCCCCCCCCTTCTCCTCCCCCCTGGTCTTCTGGTGAGTTTCTCAGGATCCACATAAGAGTGAAAACATATGGTATCTGTCTTTCTCTGTAGGACTTATTTCACTTAGCATAACACTCTCCAGGTGCATCCATGTTGCTACAAAAGGCCATATTTCATTCTTTCTCATTGCCAAGTAGTATTCCATTGTATATGTAAACCACAACTTCTTTATCCATTCATCAGTTGATGGACATTTAGGCTCTTTCCATAATTTGCGAAATTATTTTGTAATAATTTATTCATAGAATGATCACAGATAACTTTTATCTGAAGATCATTTTCATTCACAAAAATTACCACTTTTGGGAAACATGTTTATTTGGGGAGTTTTGTAACTGCCATTTCGTCTCAAGGTTGCAGACTAAAATACAAATTGTCTAAGTAGTAGTGTAGATTGATCTGGTTTCATGTAGAAATTTCATTTAGAAAAGCCAGTCTCATAACCGCTTCAGTGAAACAAAAAACACAAAATTCCAAATAATCAAGTTTAAAACTAAGATTACTTTCTTTAGTAAAATCTTACCTAACAGGTTTTTTTTTTCAATTTATAGATATTTTTCTTTGTAAATGTATATCTTTGTAGATGTAAATCTACTTATGATATAATGGCAGGAAATGAATGTCAGGACAAAATAATATACTATAAAAGGAATCAGAATCAATTGGGTTTAATTTTAGCATTTAGCATTCAGCACTGGGTGACATTAACCATATTATTTAACTTTCTTGTGGCTCAATTTTTCCATCTGCAAGATGATGCTCTATTTTGCAGAATTATTTTTTAAATTAGAGAAATACATGCAAAATATATAACATTTGTATTGGTTTAACAAATATGCAATGCCTAACATAATTATCTCTCAAAATATTGTAATACTTATTCACAGGGATAATAATTTCTGATTCTGTGTAGCTTTTCATATAAAAATAAGATTAACATCAAAAGAAAAAACTTGGGCATTCTCATAGATAATTTGAGGATTTTTAAAATTTCTTTTGGTAAATTCCTAAGTATGTCAGTGTCATTGTTTGCAAAGTTCTACAGAAATACCTATCTCTGAATTATGTGGAAAAATAAATTTTTATACATCAGCCCTGAATAATTTCAGTGGGAAGGAAAAATATTCAAGGCAATCAGGTAAAATCTGTATCTTCTTCTAAAGAACCAAAGTTGCTTGCCAATGTTATTGGCAAAGCAATTATGCCAAAATGAGAAAAAAATGAAGGTGTTCTTTTAAATCTAACTCATTTTCTCTTCTTTCAGTTGTCAAAGAAAGAAAATCAAAGTTCTCTATACTTCATTTCAGTAACCTAATTTTTTTTTCCATTCCTCCCACCCCAAACACCCACACAACTTTTTCTATATTGAGCTCTGAATCCATTACTGCTTTTCTAGGGGGCCCAAGCCAAAGTATTTGTAATAAACTGGTAATTAACTTATTAAAGAATCCGCTAGATCATCATGTCCCAAACCATCTTCGTTAAAAAGCAAAAACAAAAACAAACAAACAAAAAACATTTTAAACATCTCAACCCATGATGGTCCAACACATTAAAAAATACAATTAAAAAATATTCTTAGAAAAATAAAATATTAAGATTGATGATATACAAGCTCAAGATTTTTTCATCCCTTAGAGTCAACAGGCATATTAAATTTTAATATTTTCAGGTCAAACATAACATGGTGAAATAATTAAATATATGCATCGCTCATTGAAACTATAAACATTAATATAGAAAATATTATGCAACATATTTTGACATTCTAGAGTCATAACTAAATGGAAATGTATAAGGTTATAATGATTTTCCGTATTAAATATCTGCAAAGACACTTTAAATGAATATCATATATATGAATAATCAGATATTAATGTGATAAATGAATTTGCTTCTGACTTTTTAACTTTTCTAATCTAGGTTGCATTGACAACAGCACAACTCATAAAAAATAATGTATATATAAACTGCTTCAGTGTCTTGTTTTAATCACCCTTATAGTAGAAAACCAGTGTCACAGTGGTGTCTTGATGGGAACAGAAGAGATTTTAATGCAATTTCATTGAGCTCAGATTATTCTTTTAAATTTTTTCCGTCAAAATGTAGCAAGCAAATGATACTCCATTTTAAAAGTCATTTTCAGTCTTTCGTTAATAGCTAGTCTCCCTAATTTATAAGTTTAGAGTCAAGTTTGTCTTTTGACTAAAGACATAGATTTGGATAACAAACCTTCTATGCATGGATCTTCCTTTTAGGGATGTGAAATTCAAAATGTTCTACTAAATTTTTTAAGGTGTTGTTGATCACTTTTCACAGATATACAGTATCAAAATCACCTACTTTTATTGATAATTTCTCTCAAATTGTGGAACATCAGGATTTTTAAACCTCAACGAATAATCAATGTGGTTATCCGAAGTGTATGTTTATATCAGGGTTAAACTGATGTCCTACCTCACAGTACTACTTGCAAAGTGTTTGCCCATGATTCAAACATCATTGAAAGAATTCTTCTCCTTATTACCTACTATTGCCCAGCATGTAATAACTTGGTTATGATGTTTTGATACTGTCACATAATAAAGAGAATAACCTTGAATATAATACATATTCTTTAGATGATTCGTAATTTTTACTAAATTAATAACACATTTTAGTGCAGCTGAGGTCTTCTTTTCTGTTTATTGTTTGATTTGGTTTTTGTAGCAATAGTTCCTCAGTGAAGAAAGCATCCCATTGATTTACAATTAGCATAAACTTCTTAACCTACATTTGGTAACCAGCCTTCAAGATGTCCCCCAATACCCATACCTCCTGCTATTGACATTCTTGTGTGGTACCCTTTGTGCTCAGTTTGATCTGTGTGACAAATAGCATGTAGTAAACAGGATGGTATATAACTTTTAAATCATTGTAACTGTGGCTTCTGTCTGGAACTGTTCTCACTCTTTTTGATCACTCATCATGGGAGAGGCCATCCTATCAACACGGCTATGAGGAGGCTACCAAGGTAAGGAAATGGCCAATAACTGGTGACGACTGAGTTCCGCCAACAACCACGTGAGTTGCTGGAAGCTGATCTTTCAGTCCCATGTGATCTTCAGATGGTTGCAGCTCTGGTCACCAGCTTGACTAGAACCTAATGAACTCACCTGAGCCAGAACTACCCACTCAGCTGTCCCACATTCATGAGTCATAAAAATGGTGAGAAAAAAAAATGTTTGATTTTTTTAAGCCATTAAGTTTGGGGTGATTTGTTATCAGCAAAAGATAACTGAAGCACTGTATAACTAAACCATAATGTTCTCCTGTCTTTGCATCTGGGTCATTGGAACCGAAGTCCAAAACAACATCATACTACAATGTTATGCCTTTCAGAACTGGTTGTAATTATTAGCAATGAAGCTAAAGAAATGAATCCTTCTTGTCATCCCACCCAAGAACTGTTGTGTTAGCAATATCTAGGACTTCAGTAAGATGCCATTAAAAAAAAAATACTTTGATGATTTTATGTGTTCTAAGAGCTGGTATTCCATATCATTAACCATTTCCCAAATATGTCAAACTATGTTTTAACAGTTAGACGGTACTTGATCTATCCTTTTTAAATGTTAAATTTACCTAACATTTGCAGGAGTGCATCTTTGATACAGTCTTTCACTAATGTCTCAGCAATTTAATATGGCCCTTCAGTCTCAACGTGATGTGCTACTTTAAAAGAAGCCCTTGAAGAATGAGTGTGTGTATTTGAATTACTGAACATCAGCTTCCTTTGAGTTTTTAATCCAGTATCTTCTCTTTCAGAATTTCTTTATGATTCAATGTGCTTTTTATTTTGGATATAAATGCTACTTAAATTAGAATAGATTTGTTGTGTCATTGGCCAGTACATCTCTCACAAAAAACACAGTTATTCTAATACTTCACTATAAATCATGCCTACAAAAGTAAACTCAATACCTGAAGGACCATACTTTTGCGTAAAATTAGTATTAATCATTTTGTTTTTCATTTCTTTAAAATCACTTGTAACGTTGTCATTAGACTTACTACTACTGCTATATATAAAATAATTCATATTAATTTTTGCCCAAGTTTAATGTGAACTTGTTTCACCATATAAAATTTTAGGTGAAAAAAAATTACAAATCATATTTTCTTAACTAATACTACTACATAGCCATAAATTTTTGTAAATACTTGATTAAAAAAAAGATGTTCATAAAAACAAGTCATACAATAACTAAATGTTTAAGCTTTCTCATATTTTTAATGCTTTTGGGTTTGATCTAACAGATTAACCTTTAAATAACACATGAGTACTGCTTACTTCACATCAGATACAATTTACCACGCCCAGATCATCAACACCTAAATGGATCTGCTTCCTGTTGAGACAAGTTCCCTGATCTTGCTCTTTGAATGCGGCAGTAATTACTAGAAACATTTTTTTTAAATTATTGTATCATCTTGTCATGACTCTAACAAACAATTCACTGCTTAGCACCGATTCATAGACCATACTTGAAGTTCTATGTAATCTTTCACAGCTCTTCGAAATTTGACTTCATTTCTATGAAAGAGAACCTCAGGTGAGTTTTAGTGTAGAATAAGAAATGTAATTCACATCTATGACATTTATTTTTAGATCCAAATAAATTCAAAATGTCTATATTAGAATGAAGGGATTTGGAAAACTGTCATTTGTTCACTCTTGAAATTTCCTTTTGGCATGTGACTGCTTATCCCAGTGGGTTAGATCATCCTACTAAGGATGAGATTTATTTGTTAATAAACCTGATAAACGTAAACACAACATCAATCTCTCAAATGACAAAAATAAAACAATTTAGTTATAAGCTCTATGGTCTTAGTCAAGGGAAGCCAAGGTGTGGATTGTATGAGTAGTGGCACAAGCAATGGCATACTCTTCTTGAGGAAATTTGGGTAAGGGAGTTTTATAGAAGGCCAAGAGCAGCAGTGAACAAACAGGGCATGACTGGCTGGGAATGCATACCTGGCCTTATTTAGGAAGATCAAGGAACAAGGCAATAAATACTAAGCCCAGAGCTGGCTTGGCCTTTTGGGGCTGGCTGACTGGCTACACTGCATTTACAGGAACATGAATGTTTCAGTTTTTGCCTTGACACTTTGGGCAGGTGTGGCTACATCTAGGGCCTAGAAAGTTCTTTCGACAAGACTTTATCATTGACTCCACCCAACTTTTGTCTAATTATTTCTTGAAAATAAAGAATCGTTTTTACCAGTAAAATACATCAAAATTCTTATTTTATTTAGAATGAATTTGAAACAATACACTGTAAACATGACTGCCTATTGGTAGCCAGAACTTATAATACATCTTAAAGCAATGGTTTCTTCGTGGCTTTGAAATGGGTTCTGATCTAGGCTAACCATTCTCTAACCACATGGAAATACTAGCTCATGTTGTGATTATTGCATGGCAACAACTGGTTGTAACTGGCCCCAGTAGATAGACCTATGTCCCACCAAACACAACTGTCTTATATCTGGCACATTTCATCCATATTAATGACCTGGTTTGCCACAATATTAATTTAAATATTATTTCCATGTTGAAACCTCTACTTACATAAAAGCTTCATGTGGTCAGTTTTTATTTCTCTGTATCTTAACCTTGAAGAATAATTATCCCATACTGAGTTGATCTGTACTGTTCATAGCAATGTTCAAATGGCCGAGAATATATCATAAACTACTTTTTCCTGGTCCATAATTATCAACTGGTTATTAATTTTGCTCCTTGCATGTGCTGGTTCAGTATTAGTTCTCCTACACCCACATTATTATCCCTGTGCTCAACCTCGTAAGAAAAGTATTACTTTTGTAGTTGTTGTATTTGTATAACCCACATGTCAAGCTTCCATGACAGGATTCAATTTTAGGGCTGCCTGTCTCCCTGGTAGGTGCTCCTTCCACAACCTACACTACTACCAGAAAAGAGTGTAGAAATGGGAAAGAAGCAAACTTAGATCTCTAAGTTGAAGTAAATTTAGACTCATGTAGTGTTTAAACTGTGCCCAGCACAGAGGATTTACTTAACTAAAAATTCCAGTGCTTGACATGTTGGGGAATAAAAGCAAAGTCAAATATATTGTATTGATTTTGTTATGCATTTTAAGATATTCAAAAATGTGTGAATATTATACTGTTAGTGTGTATATCTATATGTCTATCTATCTATATATATATACACACACACACAAGGTGTATATCTATCTATATATATATATATACACACACACAAGGTGTATATATATAGATAGATATATAGATATATAGATATATAGATATATATGATATATATATACAAGCCACTATCTTAATAAGTACAAGAATACTGATAGAAATGAAGATCTTTGTGTACATTTCCATAATCACAAAAACCTCTACTCCCTTTTGACTATCGAGTCTACTGAATTGGGATTTGTTATCTCTACATCTCTAATACTTTTATTACGTTTATATGTATCTTGGTACAATATATGGTATTATATTATAAAGGGATTACCCAATCCTAACTCTCAGGTAATTATACAATTCCAGATTTTATATTATATCCTCCAGTCCAACAAAAATATTCTTTTTTGTCTGGTATTCTTTATTGTGATTGAGTAGTTAGCTACCATTTTTTGTACATAATCTCTTTCTCCCCAGTTTGGCTGTCCTGCTGCTATATAGTTTCACTCTGACATATTTAAATACGTATTTCTTGTCATTCATCCTTCTTGTAATTAATTATGTTTTGAGAATATTACTGTCTTTCATCAACTGTAAAATTCTCATATATCCTTTTCAATAAACACGCACTCTCACCCTTTCTCACTATTATATCCTTCTGGGATTCCAATTAGATGTATATTAGGTCTTCTTATTATATCCCCAATGTGTTTAAACCTGCTTTAATAGCTTTTGTTTCTTTATGTTACATTCTAGATCATTTACCCATTAGTATTTGCCAGTGCACTCTTTTACACAATGTTCTTAATTTGCTTTATAACACATTAGTTGTCAAATATGCCAACCTATTTTTGAAAGTCATGTTTGTGTTTTTTATTCATAACATTACTTCTTTAAATACATATTTACAAGCATCTGCAGTCCTAATTCTGCATTTTATTCTTTCTGTTCTTTGCTCTTTCTGATTCTCTCATTGTTTCCATTATAATTTCTTTTTCTGACCTCCTATTCAGCTGATCTTATCTGATGAAAATCCTGAAGCATCTAGGGTAAACTTGAGTTTCTCTAGAGACTATCTACATTTGTTTCTTTCATGGTCTCTAAGACAGTGCTTTTCATGCTTTAATGTATATGGTAGATAGAGCAAAAGCCACCCAAGGTTGCTTATATCTTAATTTCCAGAACCTTTGTATATGTTACCCTCTGTACAAGAAGGGTGTCTTTGCAAATGGGGTGAAGTTAATCATACTGGATTGTACAGGTAGGCCCAGTGTAATCACAAGTGTTCTTATATGAGGAAAGCAGGAGGGCCATTATAAGGGAAGAAGATGTGAGGATGATGCAGAGTAGGGAGAAAAAGAGAGAGGTCTGAGATGTTGCATTGCTGGCTTTGAAGATGAAGGAGGAGCTAACAAGCCAAGAAATGCGGGCAGCTTCTAGGAACCTGAAAAGGCAAGGAGATGACTTTCCAATACCTTTATATTAAAACTTCTGATCTTCAGTAAGATAATACATTTGTGCTGTCTTCCACTAACTTTGTAGTTATAACATTTTGTTCTACTAAGTTTGTTATAGCATCAATAGGAAACTAAGGCAATATACATGAAAATCACCTTGGGATCTTGTTAAAAAGCAGAATCTGACAGCAGGCCTGGGAAAAAGGGTGAGGGTTTCTATATTTCTAACAAGTTCCATTGTCAATGAAATGAAAACCTCAAACAGTGTGTGAAAGCAAAATATTTTTAAGCACAACCTTTCATGTAGACGAGGTCCCTAACTTTGTAAAGAGTCTCATTTAACCTCTCTTCTGCTATAAACTAAATGACTTGTCCCTGTCCCCTGAAGAGACACTAAATTTATGGTACAAACAAATGTAAGAAAAGCCTTTATCTCATTTCTTGTTTACTTTACTGGTTTCAGCTCCTCTGTCATTTATGGTCTCCATACTGTCTTGTTATCACAGCTATGCATTCATGAGCATATCTGTTGCATTTTATGCAGGATTTCTAGTTATTTTTATGACGGAAAAAGAACATTTAATCTGCTATACCCATAGAAATAGAAGCCTTCATCTGTATTTACAAATTTGAAAACTGTCTACTCACTTCTCAGTGAATATTTCCTCAATGACTTCTGTTTGCTTTTAGGTGATTCTTGCTACTAAAACAATTAATTGCTAATTAAAACCTTTATGTCCTAAATAATAGTTAATGGTTGTTTTAGGGAATAAAAGTCAGTATCAGAGAAATCAAGTAATTAATACAATTAATATGTATGTGGATCGCTTTAAATGTTTCGACTAAAGAAAGTCAGTGGGTGAAAAGGAAAATCTGCATTTTCTGTTAAGTTTCTGTCATGAACTTAAAAATTCTGCAGATACCATGAGCCACAGACTTCATATATATTAATCAGCCATTTGATATTCACACCTTTTCAAAATAAGGCTTATTCTGATTGTAGACAAGAGAAAACTCAGACGTGACAGAAAAAAATTTTTAGAGAGTCCTCCTAGAAATGTAAGAACTTATACATTTAAGAATTACACTAACATTTATTGCACATCTGGTTGTGTCAAGATCAGGAAACAATATCCTACAGTTTAAAAGGCAAAGAGTCAGTAATAGAATTCAGGATTTTCTCAGACCAAGCCTATGCTCTTTCCACTATTCCATGCTGCATCTAAAGTTATCCAAAATAGATTTGCAATTGATTTTGAATACTGTGTGAAATTGTACTTAAAGGTTACTTACACATGCTGCCAGTTGAAAAGCCAAATGAGGAAAATATAAAATATATATGGAAACAATTTGTCCAGAGCACAAGTATATCATGTATGTACATGAGCAAATAACCACATTTTGGATACATACACAAACATACAAACACTAACATATACCTACACACTCCACTGCTGATGGCTACTATTACATGTTAATGAGTCATAAACTCCTAACCTAAACGCAACTTATTGTACCTTAATTCCTCCAAAGAGTCTTACATTTTTTTTCCACTTCATCAACCTCAGATTATTTCACTTCATTGCAACGATTTAAGTCATTAAGCATTTTTTATTTAAATTCCCCTGCCCAATATTACATACTTTATACATTCAACAACATCCTCCAGTCACAAAGCCCCAAGTACCATCTTCATTTCAAGGCCAATCCCTCCACAGGAGTTCTTAATCCTGACACTTTCTGTCTCCCAGAGATTAAGTTCTATTATTATTGCACCTTTTTTTTTTTACCTTTAATTTCTCACTCTGACTACCTTTCCTCTGTTAATCATGCTTAAAACTCTCTCACCCAAAAAACTAAATTCTCCTTTGCCTTCTATGCCATGCAGTCTGCAAGGTATTGTTTTATCTTTTTCTCTTTTCATTGAAACATCACAAAGACAAAACTACTCTCTGTCATCTCACTTGACATTTACTTCTCAACTTATGATAGTTTCTTTTCTATTCTTAGAACAGAAATGAAGTTTTTAACCAAATCGAACTGCCAAATGTAATATTTTTCAATCTTTATATTAATAAAATTTGCTGTTATATTTGGCATCACTAATTACTCTGCTTTTGAGAAAATGTCTATTTTCCTCTCATGGCTGTCTCTAAGTTACTCTTAGGAATTATCACACATTAGTTTTTTGTGGATTTCCGTCTTTGAGTCTCTGCTTTTATCATTCATCATACTTCAGTAGTTTGGGTGATCGCCTCTACTCTCATAATTTCAACTTGCTTTTGAATGCTGATGACTCATAAATCCATATCGCTGATCTGTCTTGTCTCCACCAAGCTTCAGTTATGCTTTCTTACTGCCTGATGGTCAATTACCTCTGAATGCTCTACAAGTACTTCACATTGTCCACATTCAAAATGCAATTGATTTTCTTCCCCTACTTGCTCCTACTTCATACATCAGTCAAGAGCGCCACCATTAATCAGTCCCCATCTCAGAATCACCCTTGACCACTCTCTTCTTCCCTCTCACAATTGACTCATCAGTGGTCTTTATCAGTTAAAATCCAATCAGGAAACAGAAACCACACAGTGATTTGATATGGGAAAAAAAATATTGTAAAGAATTATCAACTGTATAAAGAGAATAAAAGATGAGGCTAATTCTTTTAAAAAAATAAGTAAATACCCCAGGCCTGATGGAGAATATCCAAGAAAAAAACAAACTTGGAAACATAATTTTTTCCTCAAGACTGTCTTTCAGATCTTGTTGGAAGAGATAAGACGGTAGCTCACCAGTGGGTTCAATTTTTGGACCAGAAACTGCTGGCAGTTTCCAAGAAAACAAAACACCTGTCCAGGTGGAAACAATTGTGGCTGAGAAGATATTCAAGCAGCAAACCTGTGGGATGAAGGTGACCGCCCTTATAGGAAAATCCACCAACAGGGTCAGGGCTTTAGTTGCTGCTTAATGGCTGGGTGGTGTGAGGTCTGAGGTATATGGAGTGTATAAGAGGTGTTTCTTGACACACCTATATGGTTCAGGTTGACCAAGGCACACAGATGGACACATAGTGGGAGTCAAGGCCTCAGAAGCATACTCACTAAATGGGTAACACAAGGCCTGCGGGGTAAGGCAGTACCAGGGCCAGAGATGAGCTGTAAACTTACCAAGGGACTGCATGTGCTTGCAGTGTGCAGTTGTATGGCAGGAAAAACAAAAAGCCAAGAGAAGGAAATGGAAACAAGGAAGAGAAATACCCTCCTTTTTCAGTTTCCTTCCTATGCCCTCTATTGATAACGCTTAATATTGGGTTAGCTAAAAGGAAAATTGTTTCTAGGATCCAACTCTATTATCACAGAGCAGTTAATTAAGTATGAGTTCGGTGCAGTGAGGCAATACATACGTAGTGCAAATAACTGTCAAACATATACTGTTTTAAATATATCCTGACTTTGTATATTAATACCCTTTCTTCTAGCCTGTTATTCTTTCAACTTTCACCACCACCCAAATTTAAAATCTATTTTCTATTGATACAATTCAATGGCCTACCCAAATGGGAATTCTAAATGACTCTTCTTAAAAATGTACAAAGCAATACTCATTACCCATAAACTCCAAACTTACTCAACTAGCAAATAAGCTCCTTTCTCTATTTTTATAGCCAGATCTCTTAGCATTCATTGGCTGTATCTGTCATATAGTGCATAACAAAAAATGAAGGCAAATTTCTGTGGCATTACAATAAGGATTGTTTTTCCCTCAAGGGTTTGTGGGTTCACTGGTGTTGTTTGATATATGGTGGGCATAGTTAGGTGGCTTTTAGCAGCTATTTGAGGCCAAGTTGATGCCAAAAATTTCTTTTTCCAACAAGAAGCCAGTGAGAACACATTAAGCTCATGATAAGGGCAGCGATGCAAGAGTGAATATTAAATTGGACAAAACGATTTTTAAGCTATGTCCATCTCCTGATATCCTTTGTTAAGTAGATTATAAGATAAATCCAAAATCATGGGGAACCGGGGTGGCTCAGTCAGTTAAGCATCCAACTTCGCTCAGGTCATGATCTCATGGTTCGTGGGTCCGACCCCCTCGTCAGGCTCTGTGCTGACAGCTTGCTCAGAGCCTGGAGCCTGCTTTGGATTCTGTGTCTCCTTCTCTCTCTGCCCTCTCACCCCCACCCCCCCCACACACACACTCTGTCTCTCTCTGCCTCTCAAAAGTAAGTAAATGTAAAAAAAATCAAAATCAAAGAGCTGGAGAAATCTAAGCTTCTCATGAACGTAGTAGGGGGAGGAAGAACATATTTCTGAAAAACCTTATCTGTATACTACCTCTTACATTACTCACCCTCACATATCTGCTAAAATGACATTCTGATGAGTGATATCTCGGATGCCTTACCATACCATACTAATGTAATTCCAAAAAAGGAAAAACACCTGGGATTTTAATTAATGTCTACATATTTGGCATTGCTAAATGTATGATTTGTTATGGTTTTTGAAGTGGTGGAAATCAACTTAGAGAGCTTCCAATGATTGCTTGTTGCCTAATTATCTCAATTCAAGAACTTCTGTTATAAAAAGTATCAATCAAATTTATTCTTTCATGGCATCATGTCGTCCTTTGGAGAAATTATTTGTCTTTTAAGTCTCCAGTGCTTTTTGCATGCTTGTCACATTCATGACACCAACTGTAATAGCTGTTCACCCTTTCTCTTTTTGCTCCTGAAGCTTCTGAGTACTGCTCAGAATTAGGGGTTCTCTTTTGCACATCTTTGTTATTCTCTCTTCTCTGTCTTCGGCTAGTATTGGGTTCATGTACTTCATAATCCAACTCATAGTTTCATGAATGCTTATACATTCATGTTTTAAGAGTACCAGGGACTTAATTACCATAAAATATTCATACTCACTGGGCTACTTTCTGGCTAATTACTGCTTACTAATAGCTACTGAAAAGAATTGTCCTTATGTAAGAAACCTAAAAGAACAGACTCTTAAAAAATTAAACAGGACTTGAAATGTTGGATTAAATATTAATTAGCCATTTTGCACAAATATAATTTAGCCAGAAAAAATGAGGAAGAGCAAATGGAAGTAAGGATAAAAATCTTGAAGGAAACAGAATAAAAAGCACAGTGTCCTGACAAAAGCATTTAGAAAGATGCTTTCTGACCTAGGAGTGAAAAGATAAAAGATGAACACTTGTACTAGACTCATCAAGACACTCAAAGAATTCTCTTTGAGGACAGAAATCTGTATCATTTTGTCTTTCAGCCAGTTACAATCTGCCCTAAAGAGTTCTCACTCTACATTCTCATCCATCCTTTCTGTGAAAGAAGGATCATTCATTCTATTTTGCAACAGTGTTAAACGGTGTCTCCTGAAAAATGGTAGGGAGACTAATTCAAATTGGAGTTCCTAGGGCCAGAACAGACACGGGATAAATGGGAACAAGGAGGAAGATTTATAATCATTGTCAATCAATTGTATTTCTTAGCATCTACTGTGTCAAGAGCAATGAGAAAGGACATAAGGTTAACATCCCCTCTCAATATCTTTAGATTGTTTTTAACATGTAACTGGGTCTTAATAACTTCATGAAACTTGACCTTTTCCTGGTATACTCAAGAGACATAAGTGCTGGGAAAATTTTATAATGAGTTGGCCCCACTTCTTCCCTTTAGCTGATGGTCTGAGACTCCATATCTACTAACTAGTTCAGGGTCTTAGAAGGCAACAGCTCCAGTATAGTCATCCCAATTCACTGTAATCTTAGGTAGATTCTGCCTAAAAACAATGTTTACCAGGGGCTGCCATAACCACAAATATAAACAAATAGAATAATCTGGAAAAGCACATAAAGCTAACTCATATGGCAACCAACCTCTTTACACCATTTCCCATGAAATTATAAATTACAGGAGGATTTAACATGTAAATTTAATATTCATCTTATCTATGATACAATATAGGAGATCTATACCTCTTTTTATGTGTAAATATTATGTAGAAATACATGGTCATCAGTTATTTATAAAAGCTTTCTTAGTGGTAGCTATTTTCAGTTGCTAAATTATTACATTAGCCCATGTTTGGCAGTTTTATGACATACCCAAATAATAAGTTTCATTTAACCAAAATCATACACCTTTTAGCACAATCTGGATGTCATAATGGGAGATGTCATGATGAATGCTGGTAGTACCATCGAGATTTTTAAAATAATAAGGGTATCAGTGAAATATTGAGTCTACTGGCTAAAATAAATGCATCCTTTCTGGGACAGCAGGAAGGTATATATTTTAAGCCAAAGGATCCTGGCAAACTTTAATCTTTGTTCTGGTTACCAGGATATGCTATTTTTTAATAAAAAATATTTTCGATCTAGGTTATAGATTTTTATTAAATATTCATTAAGAAAGTGAACAAAATACATAGAATAATGTATAATGTCAGTCCCTTTGTGTATGAAAACCATGATTTGGGGTAGAAAAGGCTCTAGGAAAATTCCTTAGGACTTCTTAATACCCTTAAGAAATAAGCAAGAGTACTTCCTTTTCCTGTGATAAATCCACGTTGCTGTTAATTAACTTAGATGAAACAAAAAATATTCCTAACAAACACTGTCTCTAACTTCAAATGCCAGAAATCATCAATCTTTTGACTTTTATCTTCTTTACATAAGATATTTGAAATTGCTAAGTTTATTTGTTGAAAGTACAAAGACTTTGGGATAGGAAGAAAAAGTATACACTAAGCACAGAACTTTTCATGGCAACTTGAAAAGATTAAATGAAAATGGAAACATCTTGCATAACTGAAATTTTAAACCCACTGAGCAACACTTCCTCATTTTCCTCTCCCCTCTAGTCCTGGCTACCAAATAAACAAAACAAAACAAAACAAACAAAAATAAACAAACAAAAAAACACAGCACGTACAAAACTGGTTGGTCAAACTGCCAGTACTAATTACACTTCTTTTTCTCAAACACTAAGATACCAAATAAGCTCTGTCTAAAAACAATCTTTACCCTCAAGAAGCTTAAAATCTGGTCAGTGAAGCCTCAACTAATAAACACAGTAACAGCTATAATAATAAACAACTATATAGCCACTGAAAAGTATGTGTACCAGGTCCTGCTTTTGGTCAGAGCAGAGAACATTTTAATCTGATAGAGGAGATCTACCAAAACCCTAAATTAACATTACACTTAATGGTGAGGTATTAAAGACTTTTCTGTAGAGGTTTCTCCCTAAGTCACTTCCACAAGAATTCCTGTCTCCAACTCAGCATCTAGGAACTGAATCTCACACATCTAAAAGATCAATTTAGAATTTTTCTTAAGATATCAAAATATGAACAATATAATCACAATGATACAGGATATTATACTAAAAAGAAATATTAAAAATAATGAAAGGGGCACCTGGGTGGCTCAGTTGGTTGAGCATCTGACTTCTGATTTCAGCTTAGGTCATGATCTCACAGTTCATGGGTTCAAGCCCCGCATAGGGCTCTACATTGGCAGTGTGGAGCCTGCTTAGGATTCTCTGCCTCCCTCTCTCTGTGTCCCTACTCTCTCTCTCTCTGTCTCAAAATAAATGAACTTTAAAAATTAAATTAAATTAAATTAATGAAATAAAAAGGCATAAATATTTGAAGATAAATTGAAACTCATCTTTAGAAAAGATTTAAAAGATTTAGAATAGCCTTCATTAATTTTATTAATTTAAAAGGAAGTTAAAAACATGATTAGGAATGAGAGAAGAAATATTTTATATTATTCTTATACCTGATTATGCATAAGTATGAGAAATTAAAAAAAAAAGAAAATACCACATTCAAGTCTATAACAAAAGAAAATAAGACCTAGAATAAATAATTTTGAAGTAAAATTTTAATTTTCTATTAACCTAAGAATAATTAGAGTATTTCTCCATCAAAGTGATTGCAAAAGTGATTCAGCCTTTCAAAAGGTTAGAAAAAGATGGTTTTACAACTGAGTTCTGTTAAAGAACTGATGAGGCCATTATTTTAAACAACCTAGAAAATGTATATTCTATAAATAATATTCTAATGTTAAAATATTCAAATAATATCCTAGAAAAAATGTTCTAGAGAGCTCTCCAATTTATTTTATAAGGCTGGCATACATTTATTTCCAAATTCTGCTAAAAATATTATAAAAATAATCTATAGACTAATCTAACTTATTGTATTAAAAAACCTAAAATGCCAAACGATGGCTTGAGCTCTTTGAGTCTCACGAAACTCCCAAAAAGCCTAATTACGAGTTCCCCTACTGTCCCCACACGTGCCCCAGCCCACTGGGAAATTCTCCGTGCCTGGCCAGTTTGCCTATCAGCCATACTAACTGCCTCCTACCAATGCTCAATCTAATGGATTTTATTTCCTTGCCAGTCCTTGAAACTTTTCAAACAATCCAATCACACAGTGCCAGTGGAACCAGGGGTCCCCACACTCTCTGGTACTACAAAGCCTGCCTCAGTTGGTCCGTGTTCAGTCACTTTTCTCCTGACTGCAACCTCTGTGTGGCCCTGCCTGGTGTACAGTGTCCTCTTCCTCCAGGGAGTATATACGGCCAATGAACTGCTACAAAGCTCAGCCATCTAGTGTCAGGTGCTGTGCTTTAAGCCATCTCATACTAATTAGGGCAGTCCTTGTTCACCAACAGGTTGAATAGGAGTTGTTCCTAACATTTAAAACACAGATACGAAAATACCTATGTAAATATTAGCAAATGCAATCCTATAACACATCACCACCAACAACTACAATATACCACAGCCAAGGTAGAATTGTTCCAGAAATACAAGGGAGGTTTCATGTGAAGAAAGCCATTCATGTATTATCTAAATATAGAAAGAGTAAGAAACCTCATATGGTTGTGTAGTGTTGATATTTTACATATAAAATAATAAAATGCAACATGTTATAACACTTAAAAGTAGCCAAGTAAATATAACAACAGTTAATTGCCAAGGCAAAGCACATATTTTAAATGGAAGGACACCAGTATCATTAAAATTAAAATCTGTAACCTTGCAAAAGTGGTGCGCTACCATTATAATAATTCGCAGTATGTCAGAAGCTCCAACAAATGCATTTTGCTAATGGTATGTTGCATATTTGTAGACCTTAAGAGCCTCCAGTACAGCATAAAGACCAGTAATAAACTTGTTAACTTGATAAAAAATACTTATACTGTATATTAAAGCACATTTGTTTTTCTTTTTTTTTTTTTTTTAATTTTTTTTTCAACGTTTTTTATTTATTTTTGGGACAGAGAGAGACAGAGCATGAACAGGGGAGGGGCAGAGAGAGAGGGAGACACAGAATCGGAAACAGGCTCCAGGCTCCGAGCCGTCAGCCCAGAGCCTGACGCGGGGCTCGAACTCACGGACCGCGAGATCGTGACCTGGCTGAAGTCGGACGCTTAACCGACTGCGCCATCCAGGCGCCCCCACATTTGTTTTTCTATGTAGGTAACATAAATTCCCAGACCCAAGGAGAACATCTAGACCTCTAGCAGCAGCAGAGGTCCTATTGACCCAGGTTCTCTGGCTCTACCCCAATATACCACATCTGCCATTAAAATGATACTCAGTGGTTCTTATTTGAGAAGCACTGAACAAGTACATGACTTAATATAATACGGGGTGCAGAAATCTTATAGCTAAGAAAATATTATAAACTATAAAAGGAAAGAAAAATTATAGTAAAATGCAATCTACTTAAGATAAATGCAGGGACGCTTGGGTGGCTCAGTCGGTTAAGCGTCCAACTTTGGCTCAGGTCACGATCTCAGAGTTATGGGTTTGAGCCCCGCATTGATCTCTGTGCTGACAGCTCAGAGCCTGGAGCCTGCTTCAAATTCTGTGCCTCCCTCTCTCTCTCTGCCCCTTTCCTGCTTGTGCTCTGTTTCTCTTTCACTCTCTCAAAACTAAATAAACACTAAAAAAAATTTTTTTAAAGATAAATGTAGATGACTATCAGATATATGAAAGGGGGGTCAAAGTCACCAGCGTGAGATCTGTTTGTGTGTATTTGTGACAAGCAAACAATTTTTACTTTCAGCTCTATCTACTGACAGTAGATATGCTCACAAAGTTTTCAAAAAGGGAAAAGTATATATGTATATATATATATATATATATACACACACACACACACACACACACACACATATATATACACATGTATATATAGTGTTAAAGTTCTATGTTTAGATAAGTTTTCACAATAAGAAAAAAGTTCTGAAAAGACACATAGCAGGGTAGCAATAAGAAAGGTCGTAGGGAAGTGGAAGATGATAAGCGTTGACAATAGACATATTGTAATACATTATTGTACTTATTATAATAAACATTCATTTATTTCATGTACAATTAAGAAGCAAGTTGCTTTTAAAAATTAAAATTTAACATAAAGAACGAAGTTAACAAAACCCAACACAGAAGATTTGATCAATGTAATTAAAAGTGTTCTTTATTTCTCTTTTTGAGAAGAAAAATACTGTAGAAAAATATTTGGAAAGTATTATTAATTTAAAAAGGGAGACAAGGCTTTCTGGGGAAGACAGTGGAGTAAGAAGATCCTAAACTCACCTCATCACAGAGATATGACTAAATAACACCCACATCACTGTAAATAACCCAGAAAAAAACAAAACAAAACAAAACAAAAACAAAGACAGCAGACCAGACTCTCCACAGCTAATGTAGAGAAGAGGCCACATGGCAGGAAGGGCAGACATAGCGGGGGCTAAAGGGACCTGGAACAGCCCCCAGGAGGGAAGGATGTCCCAGGCCCAAAGAGGAGAGAGAAATAGACTCACACCAGGGAGCCTGCATGAGGATGTATACCCATAACATTTGGCTTTGAAAACTACAGGGGCCAAATTAAGCAGGTAGTTACAGTCAGCAGGACTTATCAACTGGAGTGTTAAAAGTCAGTGGGCTCAGGAGAAGTCCCTGCCCTTAAACACAGAACACAACAAACACCTCACTGAGATACAGCATAGAAGCAGCCATTTGAAAAATGCCCAGGGTAAACAGGAGGAGGATTTGTTGACTAATCTCAGAGCATGTGCTGGAGGGGCAGTGATCTTTAGGAAACTTCTCTAGGAACCATGATCCTGGCAAGCGCCATTTCTCTCCTGCCCACACCCTGCCCCCAGACACAGGGACACCTGCAGGAACTGGCACAGGGAGAACACTCTCAACCTAACTTGCTAACAGCACCCTCTACCCCCACGTTCTGGCCAGCCAGGCCATGGCTCCAGGTCTCCTTCCAAGGCGGACCCCCACAGACTTTGCTGACACTGCACACCTGCCCCCCAAGTTCTTCTGCAGATCTGCTCACTCCAACCACCTCCACCCTGCCCCAGATCTGGGCAGCTGCAGGGCCCCCTCCCACAGACCCAGGAAGACCTTGCTGGGACCCTGCTCTCTCCATCGCTGCACTCCCCTGTGGACTGCCCTCTCCAGCCCCGTGGCAGGAGCTCTTTAATTGTTTATAGAATGTTAGCTTATAACAATGAAAACTACTTGAAATTAGCCTAGGAATTCACTAACAGAACCTGGGTTGATTCTTTACGCCCAATTCTTAAAGGTAATGCAGCACTTAAAAAAATACTTTTTAAAAATGTGAAATAACATTTGTGGGGAAAAATTGCCCACAAGTTGCATGATATATATAGTAACATTCTTGCTTTTTAATCTTTTCCTGTGGTCTCAGACAATCTTAAAACATAATATTGATGATGTTTTTCTGAGATTGGTATGGTTATATGTAGTAACTTTTACAATTCTGGCTTAGAAAATTTTTGTAAGTTTTCTACAATTATACAAATTACTTTGGATTTTATTGAGCTCCATTGCTAGCTTCTTTTCCTTTAATATATTACTTCATTTTTTTTTATAATTTGCTTTATTTATATCAATCTTAACCCTAACAAATAACCTATGAAGAATTATGCTTATATTAAAAATGGGAAAACTGAGCTGTACATAAGCAACCTCAGGAGGAGAGCATAGCCGGAAACCATAAACAAGGCTCATTGCTAAGTCTAAATGATCCCAATGACTGTGCCCTAGGTGCTGTATCATGTCCTCATCACCCACTAGCACAGTGCTAGGCATGTAATAAGCAACAAGTGTAATACTCATTCATTGTTTAAGAAATAAAACATTGAGCTGAACACTTCATGGAGGAAAATGATATTTAATTCAGTAGCTATTTCTTTCTGTTGAGTTTATTTATTTATTTTGAGAGAAAGAGAGAGAGGCAGAGAGAGGGAGAGACAGAATCCCAAGCAGGCTCTGTGCTGACACAGCAGGGCTTGAATTCATGAACCATGAGATCATAACCTGAGCCACAACCAAGAGTTGAATTCTTAACTGACTGAGCCCCCCAGCCACCCCAGTAGTTATTTCTGTATGGAGACATACAGGAATAAAAATTGACAGTCTTTTTTGTTTTGTTTTTCTAGCACCTTTGGGTGAAGACTGGCCTGAAATGTATAGTTTGCAAGGACATTTTGGGGACACTGGTGCATCTCTGATGCTCAGTAACAGCTCAACCAATATCTGTGTTCAAGCAGAACCCACTCTTTCTCACTATTCAGTGGATCATCACTCTTGCCATTATTTCTTAACAGAATTCCCATTTTTGAGGTGCAGGCCCAGGCAGGCCACTGTTGAGTACCATTGCTTAAAATGCCATCATATCTAATCCTTCCAAAATCCCTAAGAGATGGTTTCACGTTATGGGTAGGCTTAGAAAAGTGATGGTGTTAGAACCAAAACTCTGTCATTGTTGCCCAAGAAACCATCTGTTTCCAGGACATTGAAGACTGTTGGCCTCACAGCTATCCATCTCAGTCAGAAAGACTCTGAAGAATCTCTTTTGCAACCCAAACAGAATAAATTATATGTCATGCTTTTGTGATTGACCAAGTGAAGATTGATTTAAATTTTTTAGTTAAAAACAGCTTTGTTGTTATTACGTATTTGCTCAACTAATAGAATCTGTTTCTATTATGTGAGAGTCAGTGAAATCTTACACTAAAAACTGGTTCTTAATCCAGATTGTCGAAAACTCCTGTTCTTCATTTTGCTCCTCATTCCTGATGAAGAAAAATGGCTGTGTCGAGTCTACTTAGGGAACTTCCTGGACATGTTCATTTATGTAACAACTATATATTGAGGGGATCATGTGCCAGGTACTTGGTTGAGACCCTGGGAACTCATCAGTGAACAAAACGCAAAAACAAAAAGTGAACACAGCAGCAAACGAATATCTATGTCTACACCTACATCTACATCCACATCTCTACCTACATCTATATCCAGAGGAATCATATTTGAGTGACAGGAGAGAGAAGCAAAAGAATAAATGAAGTGACACATTAAATACTAAAGCCGATAAGATGGCTAGGGAATGTGAAGTGTCTACCTATGTGTTGCAGTTTAGACAGGATTACTGAGCAATTCCTTGCTGTGCAAGTATCATATAAGCAAAGACATAAAGGAAGGGAAAGGATGAGCAGCTGTAGGGTTATAGGAGAGAAACAGTCCAGACATGAAGGCGAATAAGTGCAAAGACTGCAGAAAAGACCTCTGGGAACAGCAAGGAGGGTAGTGTGGCTGAAAGCAAAGTGAACACAGGAAGACAAGAAGGTGCCTAAGGCCAGGATGCCCTCAGGATTCACATAGGGCTTGTGAGCTAATTATAGGATCATGCTTTTTCTAGGAGAGGGGACCCCCTGGAGAGGAGGACCCACTTCCCAAAGTTCCTGATGGGAAGGTTGCCAATAACATGACCTATTTTATCATTTGATTAACTATAAAAGGTGACTGGATGCCTCCCTAATATTACCTCCAGCAGCATGGCATAGTGTTGTGTTAATGCTATCTTTTTAGGCTCTTCAGGAAACTCATTAGAATAGGATGAAGAATCAAGTTGTATCTGACTAAGCTCATCCTGGAGCCCAGCGGTGAGCAAGTGAGAAAGGAATGTGAGCAGCAGTGGAGCTGATGATAGAAGGAATTCTATATTAGCCTATAACCTAGAATTCTATACAGAATCCTGTGTGCTCATAAAAATCAGCAAGCTCTCACATGTATTAACACAGCACACACGTGGTAGCTTAGGGTGGAGGGGGTGGATACAGAAGTGAAGCAAAACAGAAGAAAGGATTGCCAGTATGCAAAGGAATTCTGCCCCAGTCTGAGGAGCCGACAGATATTCCACGTGAGAGAGAGCATCAGAAAAAGCAAGAGGACTTCCCTGAGCCTTTTCCAGCCTTTATAATTTTAGTTTGTGGATGGGAAATGTGATGCTTATCAAGAGGAAAGACGACATCTGAAAACATGTAACTGGTTAAGATGTAGCTTTGACAGTGCCTGGAACATGGTTTACACTTACAACTTCAGGCAACTCATCTAGGTGTGGATGTGCTCTTCATATAGCTCTCAATGACCCAGACTCAAAACGGTCTTAGTAAAGTCACCAGCAAACTTTTTCTGTTTGTCAACAGGACCAAAGCTGGTTCTCCCGCTGATGGCACGCGTGTAATTACAGTCACGGTAAAAGCTGGCATCAGTGCATAAACAGGAAGCATTCATGCTTCTGTCACAGTTTGCCATCTAGCAAATGCATCTAGATGCATCTCTGGTCCTCCCACTTTACACTTTTCCAGCTGTATTGATACAATGGAAATGGGAACTGTTGCTACATTCCAGGGAAATGAACAGAGGAGAACACAGAATGAAGTGATTGCAGAGAGAATTAAATTTGAGGAGCACCTGAGTGGCTCAGTCAGTTAAGTGTCTGGCTCCAGCTCAGGTCATGATCTCATGGTCTGTGAGTCTGAGCCCTGCACTGGGCTCTGTGCTTACAGCTCAGAGCCTGACGCCTGCTTCAGATTCTGTGTCTCCCTCTCTCTCTGTCCTTCTCCTGCTTGCACTCTGTCTCTCTCTCTTTCTCTCAAAAATTAATAAACACTAAACACATTTAAAGAGTAAATAAATTTGAATCCCACTTATAACCTTCATGACCTTGAATGAAGAATTTATCTGTGCTTCATGCTCTTTATCTTTAACTGTAATAATTTCTATTTGTCTTTGTTGTTAGGATGGTTAAATAGCATGGAGATAATATGTGCTTGCATGCCAATATTTGCAATGATGAAAATAATATTAGTTACAATGAATATTGTTTTTAACCATACACTCCTTCATCCATGTACCTCTTAATATACCAAACTAAAATTCCATCGGAAATTCTAACCATACAGCAAATTGTTGTTTTCCTGTTTTTCATAACCAATGCCAGTTCCCATTGCCATTTGAAATCACTGTCATTGGAGTTTTACAAGCTTAGATACAAGGGCCTTTTTTTTTTTTAAAGACAAAGGTAACATTAAAATATATCACTTTGAATTAAAACATGCAAAGACTTAACAGGGTGGCATAACATTAACTTCATTTTTATAAGAGAAAAAATCGTGCTGAACAGAATTGCATTACCCTCTGAAGCCTCTTGGCTCCTTGCATATTGCCTGCTGAATGGTCTGTGAGAGATATTAATCTCCTGACAAATGCATATCTCAGAGAGCTCTGTTAGAATAAACTAGATTTCTTTTTTTTCTTTTTTTTTTTTTTTTTTTTTTTTTTTTTAGTAAATGAGGGAACAGTTGTTGAGCTCTCACAAGGAAGTGGCTCCTTAACTGGATTCTCTTGTTTTTAATTTACTTACCAGTCAAGAGGATACTCTGGAAGCAGGCATTGAAAGTGATTATTTGGTTATTTCATATGCTATAAAGGAAGTCTACATCATGAAAGCACATGGTATCAAACCACAGAGAGAGACATACATTATCATCTTCTCCAACAATAAAAGCACTGATGGGTGGATTCTAAGGAACCATATCTGCAAGCCACTGGATGGGCTCCCCTCCTTCCCCTCCTAATTCACTTACAGGAGAAATAAGAAAATTGTTGGAAAGAAGTCCACTTCAGAAACTTGTCTCAGGATGCCTGGTTGTCTCAGTTGATAGAGTCCAACTCCTGATTTCAGCTGAGGTCATGATCTCACAGTTTGTGAGATGGAGCCCCACATTGGGCTCCAGGCTGACAGCATGGAGCCTGTGTGGGATTCATTCTTTCTCTCCCTCTCTTTGCGCCTCCTCTTTCTCTCTCTCAAAATAAATAAACCAAAACTAACTAAACAAACAAACAAACAAACAAACAAAAGAAACTTGTCTCAGAGCTGACTGTTAGAAACCATCCACAATATCTATATGCTTAGCCCCTAAACTTCCAGGCCTTGAGAACTGGATGGCATCTCAGATGGTGCCAGTTCCAATGTCCTCATTTCAGGGTTGGAAGAACTGAGAAGCAAGAGGTGGAACAATGTGTCCAGAATCTAGGGAGAATAAGGCAGAGTAGGGGCCCCATAACTGGTCCCTGATTTCTAGTTTACACTTTGAGTGTATTTGCTGTGATCTCTATCATCTGACTGAGAACATAAGCTTCTTCAAGATTCTATAGTCAGCAAAAGGTAACTGAACTACTAAGGGAAAGAGAGGGAAATAACAAAGCTGTGTTTCTCTTGGCTTCCTCACCTTATGCGGGCTTTTCTCTTGGTGCCGATCATATTGCACCATGATCACCTCTTTTTTGTGCCTATCTCCTCTATGAAATCATTAATTCCTAATACTGGCCACTTAGTGCAATCATTTCTGAGACTAATTAGGTACCACACCTCTGCCTAGACCTAATGAATATGAATCTCCCAGGGAAAGGCCTAGTTGTCCTTAATTCTAAATGATTCTGATGTATGGTGAAGTTGGAGATGTGCAAAATTAGATATAGTTCCTGGAAAACAAGACTAATTTACTCATCTTACAACTCCATGCCCAGCATGAAATAGGTGTCAGTATTTTATAAATTAATGAATAAATGAATTGCTCTTAAATCAGGCAATAGTAAGGAGCTACAGAAAAATTCAGACTTATGAAAAAATGCAAAAAAAATCACAAAAAAAAAGAAAAATGAAATAACTATTAAAACATGAAAAAATAATAAAATTTTAAAAAGCCATAAAATTACAGGGACTGTTAAAGATCACTTAGTCCATACCCACAATTTAGATACAACCGAAGGAGATAAAGGAACTGTCCCATGGTGACACAGGCAGGTAGGGAACCTTCACTAGAAATTAGGTGTCCTGATTCCTGGCTCTTGAGAGAAGATTTCAGCTGAAATGACCTAGGGCAGGCCAGTGGATGTCCAGGTTGATCTCAGGACCAGAAGCATCAGCCTCATTTAGAACCTTACAGAAATGCACATTTCTAGGACCCACCAAAGCCAGAATCATACACTCTGGAGAAGGGGCCGGGGATCTGTTTTAACAAGCCTTCAGATTCTGAAGCATTCTTAATTTTAAGGACCATGGATATAGGCAAATTTTTCTTCACCAATCTATTTGAGAAAGTTGTTCTTTATATAATATCCATGTTAGTCTACTGGAACATAAGACCATTTCCAAATTTAATTTTAGGAACAACCCAAGGCAATATATCATATCTTCAAGAGTAGGTGAGTAGAAATTAACTTGGATCCAAATATCCGAATGTGTTTCCTCTTTTGAAATTTATTTCTTCCTCTTGGAACCTTGCAGAACCTCTGTTAATGTGAGTTTCTGTGAAATTTACATGAACTCCAGAGTCATTTTTGTCTCTCTCATTGTTTCACACATATGACCATCAAGCTCAAACCCCTGGAGAAAGTTGAGCTATTGCTTAGGTTCCAAGAGGGTTCTGGTATGATCTCAACTGACACATCCCACCTTCCTTCTCAGTGCTCAAATTCTAGCATGGTGATCAGTATCAACAGCTACGGATGCAGAAAATCATTGAGTTGATTTCTACCCATAACATTTATTAGCTGTGTGATATAGAAAATCACTTAATCTTTAATATCAACAGGTACAAAAAGAAAACTGCCGTTCAAAAAAAAAAAACAACTTATTGGGATGAACACTGGGTGTTATATGTAATGAATCACTAAATGCTATTCCTGAAATCATTATTACACTACATGTTAACTAACTTGTATTTAAATTAAAAATTACTAAATAAATAAATAAATAAATAACCACAAATCCCATTAGCCCCAAAATGAAATCACATGTCCTAGGTCCACATCACCAAACCATCTATTAAACTAGAGTTTAATACCTAACACAATTACAGTTTCAACCTTCCCCAGGATGTAGTCCTAACCAGTCAGTCATAAATTTTCTGGTAAGCACCAGCAAGGTCATCTGCCACATAGGCCCTTTCTATCCTCCAAAGGAAGATGAGATAATCTCTCTTTCTCCTGAGCTGTTTCAGTCATGTACCCTCCCAGCCATCAATCCTATCCATCAGTGATATCCTTCTATACTTACATTCTAATACAATCACATTGCTGCCATTGTTATCAATGCATTTAATCAAAGATTAATGCCCACTTTGTGGAATATTTATTGATCCATACAATTTTTAATTTCCATTGATGCCTGGAACAAAGATCTCCCTAAGTCTTATACGAAAACTAAAAATAATACCTGTCAATCGGTTAATTATTTTAACATCAGTGAAATATAGAGGTGGAAATTTTAGAATCTAAAATACTATAAAATACAAAAACAAAAACAAAAACAAAAGATTTTCTAAAAAAGAACTTTACAGATGTGTTTTTTATAGTCTAGGAATTATATATGATTTTATCTTTTCAGGGCAATCTAAAAATAATAATATGGAGTTTATACCAGGAATGCAAGATTTGGTCAACATTCAAATATCAATCATTACAATTCACCATGTGAACAAGGTAAAGAAAAATTTTGTGATCATCTCAAAATGTGAAGTAAAAGACTTTTACAAAATTCAACATTTATTAGTGACAAACTTCCAAAAATTAGCATGAGAAAGGAACATCTTCCACCTGATTAAAAAAAAAAGTTACAAAGCAACAAGCCATAAGTAACCTCATATTTAAAGATAAAAGACTAAATGATCTCCCCTAATGATGGTTAACAAAGCAAGGTATTTTCTGTCACCACACATATGCATCATTGAACTAAAGGATCTAGCTAGGTGTGTAGGCAAGGAAAAGAATTAAAAGGTATACAATCTGGAAAAGAAGAAGTAAACTTGTTATTTGAAAAAACAAGATCGCTGACTTGGAAAATTTCAAAGAATCTACCAAAATTACAGGAACTTTAACATGAATTTAGTGAGGTCAAAGGATACAAGATCGATGTTACAAAACTGGAAGTTGTCATTTGAAAAGATCCACTTATTACTGTCCCCCAACCCTGAAAAACTTAGGTATACATCTTAGAACACCTGTGCAAGACCTATATAGTGAAACTGTAAAAACACAAGGAAATTTTTCAAATATCTACATAAATGGTGAGATGTATTATGTTCATGGGAGTCTCATGGGAGACTCACCGTTGTTAAGATAAAAATGTTCCTTACATTGAATATGCAATTTCAATAAAAAACTGGAGCAAGATTTTTTGTAGAAATCAACAAGCCAATTTTAACTTTATATGAAAGAACAGCAAAAAAAAAAAAAATTAGAGTAGCTAAAGTTAGGAAAGGAAAAATAAATTTGGAGAACCTATATTAACTGAAGACCTGTACCATCTTACTGTACAGCTTTATGAGTATCTTTATAATAAAATTGCACATATATCAACATACCAGGATAGAGACTACAATGGACTAAAACATATGTGACCAATTGCTTGTTAACATGGTTGAGGAAAATGCATAGTGTCTTCAACAAATAGTACTCTAAGCAAAAAGAGAAAAAAAAAAAGAAATAAAACAAAATGAAACTTTTTTCCTACTTCACTTCATATATAAAAATTAATTCAAAATTAGTTATAGACCTACATGTAAAACTTAATAATATATCAATAATTAAACATAGGAGAAATTGTGCTATTGCCTAAATAAAGACTTCTTAGGTAGGAAAGCAAAAACATGACCCACAGGTGAAAACAAAACAAAACAACAAAAATGACAAACTTAATCAAAATTAAGAACCACTACATTTCAAGAGTCACTTGTAAAAGGATGAAAAGAAAAGCCATGGACTGGAGAAAACATTTTAAAATCACTTATCTAATAATGGACGTGTATGCAGGATATATAATCAAGTCTCAAAATTGAATAATAGAGGGAAAAAATCATAAAGAAAGATGTTTGCTCTGTTTTCTTGAGGGCTATTTCACTGTGTTTCATTTTGAGTAGTTTCAATTTGCTGTATGTTTAAGTTCACTAAACTTTTCTTCCACACTGGCTAATCTGCTGTCAATTCAATCCAGTGTCTTCTTCATTTCAGATATTGAAGTTTTTTAATTCCAGACTTTTGATGTTTTTTTAAAAATAATTTTCATGTATCTACTGTCTTCTGTGTTTCTTCTACTTCTTGAACATATGGGATACAATTGTAAAGAAGACTAATCTAATGCATTTGCCTAGTAACTCCCTAATCTCTCTTTATATTGTTTGATTTTTCTCTTTATTATGGGACTTATTTTCTTGCTTCACTGCATGCTAGGTCTTTGGGAATTTTGCTTTGTGGATTATTAATATTTTTCATTTTCTATAAATATATTTGTGCATTGTTACAGGATACAATGGATTTACTTGGAAACAGAACAATTGTTGCCAGGCTTCTTTTAACTTTGGAAAGAGGACACAACCTTTTGTCTAAGGCTAGTTTTACCCTGCTGAATAATAATTCCAAATAGACTCCTATACACCATGAATTATAAAGTTTTCTACTCTAGTCATTGGAAACAGACAAATCCTTTCCCTATTTGAGATTTAAGAATTTATTCCCTATGAAAAATTTAACTAAATGTGGATCAGAGACGCAAATATAAGAGCTATAACCATAAACATGTTAGAAGAAAATACAGGATAAATCTTCATGACCATGGATTTGGCATGGATTTTTAGATATGACCCTAAAATCATAACAAAAAGAAAATTAGATAAATCATAATTCATTAAAATAAAAAAAAATACTTTTGTACATCAAAGGACATTACCAGGAAAGTGAAAAAGACAACCTATAGAATGAGAGAAAATACTTGCAAATCACATATCTGATCAGGGTCTAATAAGCAGAATATATAAAGAATTCTCACAACTCAAAAACAAAAAGACAGATGAATTAAAAATGGGTAAAAAAAAACATGAATAAACTTTTTCTAAAAAAGATATACAAAAACATTGCTAACAAGCACATGAAATGATGCTCAACATTATTAATCATTAGGGCAATGCAAATCAAAATCCTAAGAGGCATTACGTGATATGCACATGCACAAAAGAATTAAACATAGGTTATTAAACAAATTACATGTATAGATACATTATTGCAGCACTATTCACAATAGCCAGAAGGTGAACATACCCCAAATTTCCATCTATAGATAAATGGAAAAGCAAATAGTAGTATATACATAAAATGGAATATTATTCCAACTATAAAAAGGAGTGAAGTACTAATACATGGTGAACATTTTTGAACCTTGAAAACATTATGGTAAGTGAAAGAAATCAAACAAAAAGTCATATATATGTATATATATATGTACATATATATATATATATGTACATATATATGACAGGAAACATACTATTGGTTGTCATAGGAAGCAACTGCTTAATGAGTACAAGGTTTCCTTTGGGGGTGATGAAAATATTTCAGAATTAGGGTAGACATGGTGATTGTATAACACTCTGATGGTACCAAATGTTGAGTGTTTCACACTAAAATGGTTAATTTTATGTTACATAAATTTTACCTCAATAATAATAATAACTATAAGTAATTGTTCTCTCTAATGTTTTTGGAGCGGTTCTCTCTCCCAACTTTGGAAATTTCCTTATGTGCATGTGCTGATCAGTACTCAGTTGAAGATTCAAGGATGAGCCTCTGCAGATATTTCTTCTTGAACTCCCTGACTCTGAACTCTGTCTCTTTAATTGAGAAATACCTCTGCCCTCCAGCTGGTTTCCTAGTACCTTTGTTTCAGCTTGCAACCTTACTAGTCAGTACACTGGAAACATCTTGGGCTTGCCTCATTTTTCTCCTCTGTCTCAAGTATAATTTCTGCATTGCCAGTGTTTAATGTCTGAAAAACATGGTTTTATGTATGTTGTCTAGTTTTCAGTTGTTTTGGCATAGTAAATCCAGTGTCTATTATTTATTGTGGCTAGAAATAGAAGTCAATGTTACCTTTTACTAAGGTGCTTCTCATCCTGGGTTTTAAATTTTATTCTCAAGTGTTAATTTTATAAACACATGCACATGAATTTACAGATACACATACACAGATATCTGTCTCTTAGGAAAGTATAAGTGTACTACTTAAATGTGAAAAACATTGATCCAAATCTTCTTGAAGTTAGAGAAGCATACATGCATGTGCTCACTGTGACACCTTAAAGTGTGTTTTATTCACTGTAGCAACAGGAATTTTCAGCACCATAAGGCTCTTATCTCAGTGAGTACCATTGTGGACCTCCTCTTATTGCTTTGAGGATGCTCTCTAATTAGATTCTACTGCCAGGAGAGAAAGAAAAAAATAAGTACACCTGTCCATGCAATCCACTAATGACACTTAGCTTTTAATCCTAATGGGTGAATGATGTCCATAGGTTCCTCAGTATTCTAAGGGGATTAGACTGCCAAGAACAAACATTTTCTAACAATCTATCCTGACTAGGAACAGCCACTGACAGTAAAGAAAACACAAAGAAGGGAAAGGATACCAATTTTTTAAAAAATGTCCACCATGACAACATAAATATGATTAACTGATTCTACCCAGTGGGTAGATTGAGTAGAAAGCCATCTTTCCTCAGTTAAAGGACCTAGTGAACCACAGTTTGGCTTCTTAAGTGATTGGTTGTAAATAATGGATTTTAAAGGATTGCTTTCAACAAAAAGAATGACATGTCACTTCCAAAAGTATATTTTGTCTACGGCCACGCCACCCTGAATGTGCCCGATCTCGTCTAAAAGTATATTTTGTGCTTGTGTTATTCTCAAAATTATTTGCTTGGTAATCTGAATACTTGTTTATATTCCTAGAGCAACTTGTAGGAAAAAAAATTTTCAACCAATCAGTTCCAGAGCACAATTACAGCAGTAACCTTTTATTAACTTGTCCCATAGAAGCATCCCCTTCTGTGCCAACCCCCACCACCTCCTCACTGTGGTAAGGGAGCAAGGAGATCACAGCTGCATATGAGTCCACTGACACTTTCTAAACAGCTTGTGCTCTTTCGTGACTCTGTGGCTTTGCAATCGCTGGGCCCCTCCTAACAGAAATTTCATATTTCCTCTATTCTATGTCTATATTTTGAGTGTCATCCTTTCAAGGAACACTCTCCAGTTTTCCTGGTAAATTAAGTGGCACAACCTTCTCTAAAGCACTCCACCAGAGAGATACTTTCACTGCTGTACAGATCTGACTTGGGTTGCTTCCCCCACTGTTTTCTGAACTTCTGGAAAATATGAACCTTATTTATGTTAGGATATATTTGGAATGTCTGTCCTCAGTATATAATAAACCTTTGAAAAACAACTGCTGGAAGAAAGAAAAGTAGGCAAGGAACAATGTGAATAAAGAGAACAAAAAATGAATGAATATCTTACTGTAGGCATTAGGTAGTACAAAATAAGAAAATATACCAATTCTGATATTCTGATAATTGGACAACCCAGATCACCAAAATTTGGCCACAACATCCAAATTAAAATGATCTTGGTGAACTCATGCATTTCACAGAGTTCAGAATTTAATTTTTTTAATTAAAAAAAATAATGTTTATTCATTTTTGAGACAGAGACAGAGTGTGAGCGGGGGAGGGGCAGAGAGAGACAGACATAGAATCCAAGCTAAGCTGTAAGCACAGAGCGCGATATGGGGCTCAAGCCCACAAACTGCGAGATCATGACCTTAGCCGAAGTCGGATGCTTAAAGGACTGAGCCACCCAGGCGTCCCCAGAGAGTTAAGAACTTTAAATAGCAGGAAAATTTCTTAGATGAGACAATCTGATAATGATTTTAAATCAATGCTATATATGAAATAAATATAAACAGAATTATGCACTATATAAGAAGTATTAGCTAATGGGTCAGGGAGACTAGTAACATTTTATAAACTCTCCACTGATTATCCTCACGTTGGCTAATTATAATGTTACATAAAAATATATAATTCTCTTGCTGGGTTCCAGGAGAAATGGGAAGATGACAGAAGTCACTACAACTAGTTTACACACAGAGGTGATGATCCATATTGTCTTGTGATCAAATCAAAGATTGTGAACCAATTTCCAGCTTAATGAAGAGGACAGAAAACAAGACTTTATTTCCAGCTTGAAACCATTCATTTTTAGCTTGATGAACCATGAGGAAATAATCCCCCTCCATGGGACTCACTGACAACATAGAGAACTAAGACTCCCTCCAGCGAGAATATTCATACACAAGCAAATATTATCATAACTAAAGTAAAATACAACAACACTGAGATAAGATCAGTAAAGTGGAATTGAGCTATGGGGCATATAATAATAAAGAAAGCCTGAAGGGCTAGATGGTGTACAAAAACACAAGCACAGAGGTCATGGTTGTGACTGTACTTTAATAGCCATTGATAGGCATGGTGATCATTTGATAATAAACCAAACAAGTTTATGCACACAAAAGAGAGACTACGAGATTATATATCAAATATGGAGAAAAACTGTCATGTGCTTAAAAATGACTATTTACCATCTGATGGCTACCTTCATGTTACTAAGTTGAGCTATATCTCACGTTAGGGTCAAATTAACTTTTTCCACAGACTTGTCTCCAAATCTTTAAATAAATATTTTCTGCATTTTAAGAAATATTTGCCTTAATGTTTGAAAACATGCTAGCATTCCTCAAAGGGATTCCTATTCACATCTGAATGTTGCATTAAGCTCATAATTGCCTTGATTGATGCTATCATTCTTCCCCCCCAAACTCTGAAAGTTCAAGAGCAATGCTGACCTCTCTACAGATTTAGCGGAACTGTTTTGGTTTAAAAGGAAGAGATATCTAATGCCTATCTCACTAAACATCAAATTATTTCCTTTTACCCACACAAAATAATCTATTTCTGATTAGCTGCCATCATAGAACAAGGTAACTGGGATGATATCATTATTTTTAGTCCACGAGGCCACAAAGTTGTAGGTTTTTCAAGCGGCAGTGTTTTTCTTGGCCTAAAAACAAAAGGGAAACTACAGATTTAGGTCTCAAAAGTTATATAAGAATTAGATTTAAAGCAGTTGGCATTCGAAGCACAAACTCATTTGTGCATCTGTTTCTCTAAAGGTAACTATATTTACTCAACCAGAATGGCACATTTGCTGGTAAAAACTTAACTACAATTGAATCTCTTCCCTGCCCGCACCCACTCCTTTTCCTCTAGTATTTTGATTTCTCAACAAAATGCATTTTATTAAATCTTGGTCTTTTCTGAATTCTTACACAAAGTAAGAAGGCTCATTTCAGGAAATTACCAAAGCTGTTTTTTTTCTTTTTTTTTAACCTTTTATTCTGTGACAGAATAATAGCATACTACAAGTGATAACACCTAAGGAAAGAAATCATAGCAATTATCTGAATCATTCTTTTTTTTTTTTTTTTGAAAATTAGCAAACCTCTGAAATGGTAATCTTTGAACACTCATATGATTCAAGGAAAGTGTTAAATAGGTTTTTTGTGGCCTGCTGTTGTAAAAGTCCTTTCTAGCACAATTTAATCCATTTTTCCATACCAAGAATCAGAAAGAAAGCTTTCATTAAAAGAGAGAGTTCATTTTTCACCAAATTCTATATAGTATGTAATGAGGTTTGGTAAAAATCAGAAATTACTATGACCATTCAAAAATTAATGATTCAAATCTATAAAATACATTGCTGTCCCTAGATAAACCAGTTATTAGAAAATGAGGATCATTATAGTCCAGTTACAAAAAGGCTAGGCCAACCATGAACACCTGTTTCTATGATTGCTAATGACCTTTTCTATGGATCTGACATAGCATTTTATTTTATTTATTATGCACAGTTGTTTTCTAGCAAGTCTCTTCCATCTGTAAAGGAAATCAGTTACAATCTCTTTGGTAGGAGGTTCCAACTGTATTTTGAGAAATTCAGATATTTCTGAGCTTCAAGATTGTTGAGCTATTCTGATAATAATTTCTTGAAATGAAACTGGAAAGTCAATCGAGCAAAGAGTTTTATAACTAATGATGGCTTATTCATCAGAAGGGAAGTGAAATGGTGAATACATCATTGTTTTTGTCAATAGTATTAATTCCCTAAGCTAGGCATCAGAAAATTAATATCCACTGGGAGGACAGGGTCTTTTTCATTAAACTTTGTCACAATTCAATATCAAGTATGACTTCTTCGGGGTTTCTCTGACAAAGTGTGACACACAAGGAAAAGACAACCTCTCTTGATTTTTGTGAAACTTTGAAATTCTAATTGGGGGCATCACTCAGCTCATAACTGTTTTACATGAAAGAAAACCTCATAAACAGTTGTAAAGCACTTTCAGGACTTGTTGTGTCTGGCAAAGCAGCAGCAATTGTAAGGAGGGAAAGTGCCTGAAACTTTATCAATAGAACATGGAAGAAAACCATGGAAGGACACTATCCCAAGGCTAACGAATCACTAATGTATCATTCATGGTGAGATCTAAGTAAATGGTGCTCATATGAAATTCTCACTGAGAATGCCCTAAGTTCCTGAAACAAGAGAGGATCTATACAGAATACTGGAATTCCTATGAAAATACAGAGAAAGTAAAACAGAAATTTTCCAGTGATACTTAAATAGCAGGTACTTTCCACAACATTTTCATCATAAGCCTCAGAAACCTTTCCTCATGGAGTTTATTTTGTATTTTCAAATGCCTGAGGGTAGCTCAAGAGATGTAGGGTAAAGCAAAGCTATTGGGCTGTATCCATCACACATTCAGGTTTTCCAGTACAGCAAAAGGGGACTGAGGCTAAGGTTGAGACAAAATACGAGTTTCATTTCTGACTGTCATAAATTCCTCTTTGCCCCAGGTTAATTCCTGTGACTATATCTGTGCATCCATTTTCTTTCATCTTTATAACATATGGAACTACCTTATAGTATTACCATAAAATACTTGAGACAGTAAATGAAAATCACCATAAGCTTTGTAAGATGTCATAAAATGAATGTCATTTTCCATTTAAAGGGTCCACTTGTCAGCCATTGGTTCAGATGATATGAATACACTCATTCATGATGAATGTCAATATCAGCATCATATAACTGCTGGACAAGGTTATATCATTAGATTTAATGTAAAGAGAAGTTAGGAATTATTTTTTATTTCTACAGTATTCTTTTTCTTAAGTTTATTTATTTTGATAGAGATAGAGCATGTACATGTGACTGGAGGAGGGACAGAGAGAGAGAGACAGAGAGAGACAGAGAGAGAGAGAGAGAGAGAGAGAGAGAGAGAGAGAGAGAATATCCCAATTAGGGTCCTCACTGCCAGCGCAGAGCCCCCAATGTGGGGCTGAAACTCACAAACCGAGAGATCATGACCTGAGCTGAAATCAAGAGTTGGACACTTAACAGACTGAGCCACCCAGGCACCCCTATTTTTATAGTATTCTATGTACTCCTAATTGTGGACTTCATCTGTAGCTGCTAATTAAAGAAAAAGCCTCCCCATTCTTTGAATGTACTATTTAATTAAGTTACTATTCATAAGAATACACTCAAGATTGTATTTTGTTACAAACTGGGATTGTTGGTTTGTTAATTTTCCTTCTCAATATAATCTGATAAAAACTAACCATGGGAGCTCAATTTATCTGAAATCTAAAGGGTATAAAGTAAAAGACACACACACAAATAAAAAACTTGGACCACAAGTTTCTGAGACTACAATCCTAATTCCCAGTCCACAAAAGCCTTGCTCTGTAAGCACAGGAAATGCTTACTTCTTCATTTTTTTTATTGTTTCCATCTTTCAAAACAGTACTACAATGCTTATCACTCTACTTAAAAAAATGCTCTCTGACTTGCAACCATGAAAATGGGACATGTAAGAAGTCAACCTCCCCACTAAGAGAAACTATACAAGATGGATAAAATGCACAAACAGCTGTTCGAAGATAAAGGCATGCAGGCAGGAGAAGAGAAGCACAACCCAGGAAAGCCTCCACTCTTCCATTGTTGCCTCAGAGAACCTGCCAATCACATTTTAGGAAAATGAAACCCATAGTAACCTGAACAGTTGAGCAGTCAAACTGGGGAAGGGACACAGAATCTGGAGTTTGAGGTTCCTAGGGTGACAAAAACATAAAGGGCAAAAGACTAGAGGCAGGAATAACCAAAAAGAAGTGAGCCTGAAATTTAGACGTCATTCCCACTTTGAGCATGGCCCAACTGTTACACTTGGTGTGTGTAAGCGGAGACTCTGAAAGAGCGAGTGGAGAGTGGTATCTGATGAGGTAAAGGGCTGAGAAGATAGTTTGGCAGCCTTGCTACAATGAAGTTAAAATTCAGCACTGGCCATGGAGGTAAAGAAAGGGTGGAAAGGAGGAAAGAGTAGTTTCAGGTGATACACTGAAAGAGCTACACTGAATGAGTGGGAATCACACCAGAGGATAAGAACAACCTGAAATACAGCAGCCCTGGTAAAACTGGAAACAAAGGCTCCAATGGAATAAGATAGTTTACTTGTACTCTATGCTAGAGTAAAATTAAACCTTCTCTGGAAAAAAGCATCATCCAAAGCATAGAATATCCCAGTTTTAATGGAAAATTCATAGGCATGCCAAGAAAAAGAATCAAATGACCAAAAAATCAAGAGTAAAGTTAAATAATATAAAAATACCGAACAGTGATCCAGATACTGGAAATATCAGGTAAGAATTTTAAAATAACTATACTTAATATGTTTAGAAAATATAGGGGCGCCTCGGTGGCTCAGTTGGTCAACCATCCAACTCTTGATTTCAACTCAGGTTATGATCCCAGGGTCATGGAATCGAGCCCCACCTCAGGCTCCACACATTAAGCATGGAGCCTGCTTAATATTCTTTCTCTTTCTCACTTTCTTTCTTTCTTTCTCTCTCTCTCCCTCTCTCTGTCTCTCCCCCTCTGCCCCTACCCTGCTCATGTGTGCACGCTTTCTAAAATTAAAAAAAAAAAAAAAAAAAATTTAAATAAATTTAAAAACATATATATGTTCTGAAAATATAGAAAAAAGACAGATTTTCTGGGGTGCCTGGGTGGCTAGGTCAGTTAAGTGTCCAACTTTGGCTCAGGTCATGATCTCATGGTTCACAAGTTCGAGACCCACGTGGGTCTCTGTACTGACAGCTTAGACCCTGGAGCCTGCTTCAGATTCTGCGTCTCCCTCTCTCTCTGCCCCTCCCCCGCTCATGCACGCGCTCTCTCTCTCTCTCTCTCTCTCTAAAATAAATGAAAACCTTAAACAAAAATTAAAAGAAAAAATAAAAAAATATTTTCAGCAGGAAACTGGAAACATATTCTGGAAATTTTAGAATTGAAAATTCTGCATTAATAGAACTTAATTCAAGAGATAAGTTTAATAGAACACAATACAAAAACATATTCATATAACTTACATTAGGGGGATTAAAATTAAGAACAGAACAGGATATCACTATGCTCATATTTAAACTAAAAACGTTAATTGAAAAACACTGATAATATGTTAACAGAAATTAGTGTTGACACTGCTAGTGGGCATGTAAATAAATATTGCAGCCACTACTCTGGAAAACTTGTGGCAGTAACTACTACTAAATAGAGTACACACAATTTTATCCCACATACAGAAAATAAATTCCAAAATGTAAGTACATGAGCGTTGATAGCAGTGTTGTTCATAATAAAATAGCAATAGTCTAATCACATATCAATGTTAAAATTGATAAACTGGGTATATTTATTAATGGGATATAATAAAATACAGAAATTCGGGAAAAAATTCTGGTATAACATATAACATTCATATAACAACATGAATAAATCTGATAGAAATAATAAAGTTGAGATAAAGAAGCCAGATGAAAAGAATAGCACATATTATATAATTCTTTATGTGAAGTTCAGAAACAGAAAATTTATGTTATAAAAGACTCTGTATAACTATGGGGTAGGAATTAACTGGAAGAAGACACAAAGGAAGTTTCTGATCTGCTAATATTGTCCTTTACTTTGATCTGGGTGGTACTTACAGATGTTTTTACATTTGAGAAAAATTCACACACAAGATTTATATATTTAACCTTATGTTATATGTCACTTTAAAAATCTACAAAAATTATGATAATTAAATTTAGTCATATGGAAGTACTTTGAAAACATAAAAAAAAATAAGCATCATATTATTTTTATCAACTTGCTATTTCTGATGTTCAGTTTCACAGTCAAGGTTTCCAAAATAAATAAATAAATATTCTTGACACAAACAAAGCAGGATTTCTCTGAGGAAAAACTGATCTCTGATCTTTCAAGTGTCAGGTGCCCCCAAGTAGTACACTGTCAATATTGGATTTACTAAAACTAATTTTAAATTTTAAAATGTCATTTCAATTTACCTTCTCTCAAGTCAAAATTATGTGCAGAAAAAGACATTTTGTTTGCCTAAGGAACAGGTCACTGGAACCTTACAAAGTCCCTTTGAAAGGTGAAAAATCTTTTTATATCTGGGGAATCCAATATTTACTTCAGCCAGCAGAGTAGTTGGGGCATAACAATGAAATGTTTTGTTCAAATTGTGTTAAATAAAGTAGAGAAATGACATACACATATGGGAATATGTTTGAACTTTTAAGGATGTGGCTTTCACATTATTTCTTCATTTATTATAGATCTTTTTTCTCTTACATCAAGTCAATAACCAATCAATGCCCTAATGAATAACACAGGCTCTTTGTGCAATATTAAGCTACATGAATCCATGCTCCTCAAAAAGTTTTGTTGACATTTTTCTTTCAATCTTTGATGCAGAAAACCATTTTTAATTTATCAAGATTAAAATTACAAGATTCATAAATTATTTCACTCTGAATAATTTTAAGACTGAAAGGCATCCCTTGCCTTGTTTTGTATATTAGAAACATTAGGTGAGATAGGTGAGCTGAGTTGATGAAGTTCACACAGCTTTTTCATGCTAAAACTAGAACCCAATTTTCTGACCTCTATTCATTTTCTTTTCCCAGTCAGCTATTGTGGAACTAGCATCAGTACAGCCGCAACACAGAACTCCAATCCATTCCATCTGAACTCATTTTTCTGGAGCTATTCGATCACACTGATGCTCCACATTAAATTCTGTATTAACAACTCTGACACCAACAAATAGTTATTTTACTAAGAGAAAGTCTAAGTGCCACTGATTTAAGTATGAGAGGAAGGATATTAACAGAGGGAGTTTTTATATGGCTCAGAACAGTTAGGAGTAGCTTGATGGGGTGGTGAAATTTACAGTGGGAAAACCTGTTAAGGCCCTCATGAGCTCTCTGAATTGCAGAGTCAAATCACGGCACAGTTTTATATAGGTGTAGGATCTTAGCTTTGACAAGTGATGGTGAAAGGAAACACTTCTTGGATCATCTCCAGTACTTCAACTGGGTTTGAGTTAATGGCTGTGGGGGAATTTGCTACCCATATGGCAGGCCAAAGAGTCCAAAAAGTAAATTGCCTGGCTAAGTGCTATTTTAGCAGAAAGTTAAAGCATTGACTTGTCTGATGCCTGGGTTGTTCTGCTGTTTAACTTGCTCATCTTTTTTACCTTTATCACCACAGATAGTATGTGGAAAGTCAATATAGAATGGTAGTGAATACTGCCTACTTTGGAGGGCACAGCTGGGGTTCACAGCCTTAAAACACACACTTCCCTATATTCCTTCTCTTTTTCTCTCAATCCTCACCTTCCTAGGTTGCAAGCTTATTAGCTCACTGATTTGAAAACCTGTGTTAATGAGACATATCATCAATTTATTATTGCCTTGCCACATCCCTAACTCACCACTCAGCTCCTTAGCCACAGATTTGATCTTACCAGTGGAATTTGCCTTATACGTGTGTGACTGGGTAGGGATGAATCAATACTAAACCACTTTATTTCACTCCCTCCTTCCTCCTTTCTTCTGTTCTTCCTTTCTTGTTCTATGCATTAAAAAACACTTTTTGGGTGCCAATGTTATTCTATGTGTGACTGTGCTAAATTCTGGAGATATTAAAAAGGAAGATTTGGGCCCTGCTGTCCTGGAACTCCGAGCCCCCTTGGGAACACTTTGGGAAAACAGAACCATGTGCCCAAAGAAGTAGACATGGGTGAGCTTTCTAGGTTCAAAGAAATGGCAGACAGTAAAGCATGGATGCAGGGCAGAAGCTGAGGGAGATGAAAGAGAAAGGCCTGGCTACAGTGGCTGCTCCCCAGTGAGAATTCTGAGCCTAAAGTGAATTCTGAGCCAAAGCCTACCCAAGCCATTTCTCAAACTCACTTTCTGACTTCAAATTCCACCCTCTTTAGAAATACCACACTACCTCTGAACACCTACTTTCAGCTCTGCCCTGACTCTTGTTTCTCTCCTTTCTTTGAGAGCCACACAGTTTTGCTGAGATTTCCATTATGACAACCCCATACTGCTAGGCCTGTCTCTCCCTGTTATGACCTCATAGTCCTAAATTTTCTGGGATTGAAAACCTGAAATGAAAAATCATTATTCTGTCCCTTATATTTTACATTCATAATCCCTGGTTTTCATTTTATGTTTAAATCTCTTTTTAATGTTTATTTATTTTTGAGAGAGACAGTGACAGAGACAGAGCACAAGTGGGGAAGGGTAGAGAGGGAGAGAGGGAGACACAGAATCTGAAGCCGGTTCCAGGCTCCAAGTGGTCAGCACAAAGCAGAACACGGCACTCGAACTGACCTGAGCTGAATCATGACCTGAACTGAAGTCGAATGCTTAACTGACTGAGCCACCGAGGCACCCCCCTGGTTTTCTTTTCTTAGTCAACCCTTCTTCAAATTAAACCTCACTGGTACAGATGATGAATCCAGAGGTCCTTCATTGGAGGGGGGAGGAACAGCATCCATTTCTCATCTCCCACCCTCATATTCTTTACTTAACTGTGTGGAGTCCCCTGACTTGATAATCACTAGCTACAGTATGAGGCTTATATACCTGTAATCATTTTACAGATTAAGGCACTAAAGCCTAACTTGCCCAAGATTCCAAAAGAGAAAGTACTAAGAAAGAAACTTGAACTTGAGAGCTCAGGTTTTATGTTCTTATCACTATACCATAAAATTTAGGGTTTATCTATATCTTTTCAGTCTTTACTCCCAGCCAGCTCTCATGTTGCAAAACATCCTTATAAACACATATGGAGGGCTCAGGGAATTCTCTGTTGGAGGGTATCCAACTCCTCCACCATATCCTCTTGATTGAAGACCCTTCCAAGATAAGATTCTTTCATAGAGTGGATGTCTGAACCATGAGAAACAAGATGTTAGCTCATTTCTTGGGAACAGATTGGTTTCACTTTGGCCCATTTCTTCCATTCTGCTATCAGAGGCTATTTCAGAGATCAGTCTTATGCAAGTTCCTGGGTTCATGCATTGAAGCCCAAATTTAACAGGGTGGGAGTGAACCAGTTCAACTCTGTCCTTCCTGGAAACACAATGCATATTGAATACATTCTCCAAAGAATTTCTCACTGCTGGAACCAATCCAGGAGCAGAATAAAGTAAGCGTTCCAAAACTTGCTTTGTTAAGCAAGCAAAGCCTCTCCTTCATTGATGGTCTGACCTCTGCTAATATTATTAAGGAAAAAAAAAAGTTAAATTTAATAGTCTGTTCCTTTTTTAAACATCCCACACGATTACTATTTTAAATCACTATTAACCTACACACTGATTAATCCACTACTTACATAATTGATAGATAATTATTTTTCCAGATTGTCAGTTAAAACAAAAAGTACACCCTAATGAAAAAAAACATATTATAATTATTATATTTATTTTCTCTAAATATTCTATTTATGTTTAGATACACTATATTGCAACGACTTCTATATGCTTCCAGATAATTTATAATACAATAAAAACCTCTAAATCTACACATATTTCCCATTTTCTCAAAAATAAATTCAGAAGCTCAGTAATGATTTTGAGAATAAACCAGTTAAATTTTAATATATGCATTATATACTATAAAAACATATATATTTATATATTTATATGTTTAATATATTATATATTATAAATATATACTGTGTATACATACTACTGTGTATATATATACATATACACATATATATGTGTGTGTGTGTGTATATATATATATATATATATATATATATACGATGATTTTTCTCATAGAGTCATTTTGGGACATTATTCAGGATAAGTTTCCAATGATAAGGAGACCTATACCTCCTTTGAGATAAAACCAGGAATAATATGACAAAATAATTTTATTCAGTTAATGCCCAAGAGTTAATATAGTTAATATAACCCAATCAATTGAAAAGGTGACAAAAAACTCTACTCAGGACTTCTAATTGATGTTTGTTTGTTTTTTGTTGTTGTTGTTTTTTAATGTATTTTATAACTTAGTGCTGGACAGGTGAGTTTTGCAGTCAGGGCATGGGGTAAGTGAATGTGCCTTTAGGAAAAGCCTACATATGGACAACTTTCCTGTCCCTCTTTTTTCAGCCTTCTTGATGACAGAGTGTAGGAAAGTCCATCAAGTTGCAAAGGTTGATCCGATTTAGTCACAGTCAGCTGGGGAGACATTCAACTGAAGAATGGCCAATTTACAGGTGCTATAAAGACCAAACAAGATCACTACCCCCTCCCCAAGGGCTAACACATGAGGAAAAGCAATGACGTGGAAAACAGTAAAAGAGGAACAAAGGATTGTCTCAGCCCCCTTAGCACTGAGGCTGAGCAGGCATTGCTTCAGTACCCACAGAGCCAACACACAGAAATTCATGTAATGATCTGATTCTGCCTATGTGGGTGCTAGCAGACGTTTTCCCGTGATACCTTCTCCCCTCTTCTAACCCTTATATCTCTTAGCATCAGTTCATAAAATTGACACCGTGTTCCCTAGTAAGCTGGCATTAAAAGTTATATTTTGAGGCTTTTCCTCATCTCTAAAGATAGAATAATGATTGATAAAAGGCAAATTTAAAAAAAAAAAAAAAGATATGGCCATGCTCTAAAATTAAGTAAATAAATGTCTCTAAAAATCAGAAAACACAGCACAAAGCAGAACTAAAGCCATGAGCACTCCAGGCTCCAGGTATAGAAGCAGGTAGAAGCAGCTGAGAATCTGACTCATCTAGGGTTATAAGGAATAAACATTCTCCACAAAAGGTGAGGAAATAGAGTCAGGATCACTGTGTTAAAAGCAGGGCATGATAAAGGACCTTTACTTGTAAAAGAGAGCTGAAAAATGTTTCTGACAACCCCTGCCTGGCAACATGGCTCACACACATCCGCTTTCTTCGGAAGCAGCAGGAGAGAGACACCCCTGCCAACTCAGCCACTGAATCAGCAGCAATCCTGCAGTCACTGTGGAGGAGGAACTGAGCCACAGGCAGGATGCTGTTCTCAACTGGGAGCCCTGCGAAGTTGTGTGAAAGCAACTGCAAAACTACAAGAGTGAGGATCTGATGGGGAGAGAGAGCCTGTCCCTAAACACCGGCACAACAAAACTCTGAATATATCAATACAATTGAACTAGAGAAGCTACCAGTAAAACCAACACTAGTAGATGAATTCCCTCCCAATAAAATGAAAATGACACAGCAATCAGACAGAAAACTTCAACATGATTATATTCAGAGTCCTCTCCTGATTACTGAATAAATAATATTCGTAAGAAATAACTTATGAAATTAAAATGTATGGAAATGAAGATTGAAGATGAATTTATATTCTACAACTCAACATTACCAATGATACATGTATGTATAAGTCAGAGAAATTAAGGCAAACTTAGGCAAATCTGAAAATATTAAAGTCTTTACCATAAGGCTTCTTACATGCTATTTTGTGCTATTTTGCATGACAATGCCTCACATCATTAAAAATCTTTGAAATTTTTACAGCAATTTCACATTAAATTTATAGATACTAAGTATTTTGTAGGACAGATATTATATCCACTTCAGTAAAGACACGCTACAACAGAGTTTGAATCAATGGTCACATAGCTACTGACAGACATTACTCAAACCTAGATCTTTTGATGCAAAAGCCCATTAATGTAGCTTCAAAGGCAATTCACTTAATTTCTTTGCAATCCCAATTTACTCACTTGTAATTTATTAGGATGCTGGAAAAATAAATTACGATACAGAAAGCACCCAATTGGTCTTCTGTAAATGTTTCTATACTTTCTTTTGTTCCTTTGCTTTCTTTAGTGTTGGTTAATGAACTTTTGTTTCTGAATAGATTGAAAAGTCTGTGCAGCCAGAACCAAGTTTAAAAGTTTAATTATATATTTCTTTATGCACCTACTTGTCATTACCAAGTGTATATTTCCACTACCTGTAAAAAGTTGTTTCCTCACAGCTAACCTGTAAAGTAGCTGAGGAAGGTTATTTTAGCATTTTTTCAGTTAACAAATTGAAGGCTCAAGGTTACATGATTCACCAAGTTGCCATAAGCAAGAGAAAATTGAACTACAATTTAAAATTTGGCTGTTTAATTCTATAATCAGAATTTTCCTGTAAATGTGGGGCTTTTAATTATTTAGCTACATATGTATTTTTAATTATTAATCACTGCTCTTGAGCAAAATCATTGCTGGAAGCTCAGTGTATAAAGTAAATGACTATGAATCTGCTATTTTTGTGAGGGGTAGGGTGGTGCCTTGTGAAGCCAAGATCCGGGCCCCAGGGTTTCTGACTGAGTAGAAACAGGGTGGAGCCCAAGAGTTTGTATTCTTCCAAGTTCCCAGGTGAGCCTGATGCTGCTGGTCTGGGGATCAGGCTTAGAGAATCACTGTTCTAATTTCTTGCTACTCATTATGTGGTCTGCTGAACAGCAGCATCAGCCTCCCTTGGAAACTTGTTAGAACTGTAAAATCTCAGACCCCACCCCACACCCACTGAATCAGAATTTACATTTTATTAAGATTTGTATGCACATAAATGAGAAGTTTTTCTCATTGGCTTGATACACTAGGTCTCTGTCCTATGGGCACATTAGCTTTACCCGGGAAGATACAAAAATGTACATGCTTGCATCTCTTCCCCTAATTTTTTTAAGTTTATTTATTTGAGAGAAAGTGCGTGTGCACACAAGTGGGGGAGGGGCAGAGATAAAGAAAGAGAGGACCCCAAGCAGGCTCAGCACCATCAGCACAGTGCTCCATGTAGGGCTTGAACCTGCACCTTGAAATCATGACCTGAGCCAAAATGGAGTCAAATACTTAATCGACCGAACCACCCAGGTACCCCATCTCCCCCTAAAATTTTAATTTAATTGGTTTAGGATATAGGTAGCCGTGAGTGTTTTTAAAACTGTTTCCAGGTTACTAAAAAGTACAGACAGGGTTGTGAGCCACTGGCCTAAAATGCATCATCATTTCCCATATTTGCCTTAAGTCAAGAAACATCTGACAACTTGATAAAAAAGCAAGTTCCAGGCACCTTCTTATAAGCTTGTTCAATAGACTGAGGAGGGGCCAAACATACATAAATTTTAATAATAATTTTAAGAAATTCTTACTGTCAAGTAAGTTTGAGAAACTCTACTGCAAAATTTTACATATACCCCTAAAATAAATGAACCACATTTCGGTAACATTATTACTTACAGTACCATTTTTAAAATGCCTCAGCCAACATTTCAAATTTAACAGGATAATTTTGAGGCTTATATTTTATTTAAAAAAAGACTGAGTTCTCCAGCAATAAGCATTATTTTAACAGAACATTTAAGTTTGAAAGTTCGGAAACAGCAATTCTAGCCCCATGTCTTTAATTCCATGTTTTAATGTTGACTATTCAATTAACATCCTTAGAAACCAGTTTCTATATCCATATACAGAAAAGTGACACTGAATGACTGTAGTTCTGAAATGTGTAATCATTTAGGTAAAGGTGATGAGATGGGTCGCAGCCCACAGAGGCTAACTGCCAACCCAGGAGCACTTCATTTTAACATTTGCTTAAATGACCTATCTCTTGCAATGTCTTTTTTTTTTTTTTTTGCACTTTCTTTATTGATGTAGTCAACTGTCAACTCCCCAAAAGACTCTCAATAAAATCTGTTACTCAGAGTTGAGCAGTAGAGAATCACCCTCTTAACCAATAGTGTCTCAAAATGGGAAAATTTGGATTTAGTCTTTGTTGGTGATTTTGAGCTAAGTCTTGCAAAATGGGGAACTGGTTGAGATGAAGCAGGGAAAATGTATGACCTAATAATTTTGGATTAATGGACACAATGAAGTGAAACAAGGGTGTTTAAAACGAGCTTTAATAAGGAAATTGTTGTGGTTTAAGTGTTCAGTTGGTTCATAGGAACAAGTATTTCTTGGAACAAGCAGCTAACTTATTTTTCTTGGTCTATTGTTATTTACGATAAAAGCAGAAAAATACTCTCTATTCTATAATAGTTTAGCACAGTAACAGTATGTTGGGTTCAGTTCTGGGCACTTAATTAAAGTACCTTTACAGAGTTTGTTTTGTTGTAATAATCATTTGTGTATTTCAAACTAGCAATTCCTGGAGTCCAAAGGCTAAAGAACCAGGAACTCTGGAAGAAAATGAAAGCCCAGCTCAAGAAGAGAGAATTCACCCTGTCTGCTTTTTGGTTCCATTTTGCACTTAACAGATTGGATGATGCTCATCCACATTGGTGAGGACAGGTTGCTTTATTCAGCCAACTAAATAAGATGCTAAGCTCTTCTAGAATCACCTTCACAGACATACCCAGAAATGTCTTACCAGCTGTCTGAGCATCCCAGAGACCAGTCCAATTGACACACAGAATTAACCACTGGCACTCCCTACTCATATCCTTTGCCCATTCTATTTGCTATTGGATTTGTGGTAGACTTTTTATAGAGTAATAATTGTTCTCTAGATATTTATCAAATTTGATTTAATATTTTATTTAAAAATCAATAAATAAAAGATTTTATTTTTAAGTAATCTCTACACCCAATGTGGGGCTTGAATTCATGATCCCAAGATCAAGAGTCCCACATTCCATCAGCTAAGCCAGCCAGGCACCCCTCTATACATACATTTTTAATTCTGCATAATACAATTTATCTTATAAATTCTGTATTCTTTTTGTATTTATGAAAACCTTTTCTTCTCCAAGATTATAAAAGAAATTTCTCTCTATTGTCCTCTAGCTTTATTTTTCTGCAAGGGAGTGTGGTGTAAAAAATGTACAGATCTAGCATTTTATTTTTACTTGGTTTATCCATTAACTGTATATTGACTAATTCATAGCTTTCTTAGTGTTTTTAAATGATGACTTTGTCATATGGTTAGTATATTTTATGAAATCTTCAGTCCATTTCATTTACCTATTTGCCAATTTCCGTGCCAACATCAAAAGTTTCTATTACTGTATTTTTGTAATGTTTTCATATTTGTAGAAACATTACCACTAATTAATTTTTTTGCTTTAATCATGACTTACCATTATCATAATTATTTTTGTCCCTATTTATACCAACTCTTACATATTTTCACATATGAGGTTTAGCATCAAGTGTCAAAGAAACAAAAGAATTAGCCAATATTTTATCAATCCCATTAATTTTATAGATGCCTTTTGAAAGAGCTGAAAGGCTTACAACATTTTCTCTCATTGACTAAGAACCAGGCATTTAGGTGTCTTATTTAACTCCCTTTGTAAATATAAGTAAATTAAAAGTGGTCACAAATGCTTTGTAGCTCTTCCCCAAAAGGGATGGAATCTATTTTCCCAGGCTGGGCTTGTACCTTAAGTCTGTTAGGGAAAAAAAACAAAAAACAAAAAACAAAAAAAAACTTTTTTCTTCTATCTCTTATGTTTGGTACCTGGAATCTACAAATAAACTGACAAAATCTAGATTAACAGGGGAAATGTGTTTATTCATACACACACAGGAGCCAACAAAAGAAGTAGCTAGCTTGTTAAATGGTTAAAGGTGAAGGTTTATAAACCTACATTAGTAGGGGAAAGGAAAGAAGAGAAATGGCTTCTGTTGGAAGTACAAATAGGTCTTTTAAAGAAAGAGAAATGCAGGGCTCCTCGTGGCTCAGTTGGTTAAGTGTACAACTTGGGCTCAGGGCATGATCTCATGGTTCCTGAATTCAAGCCCTGTGTTGGGCTCTGTGCTGACAGCTTAGAGCCTGGAGCCTGCTTCAGATTCTGGGTCTCACTCACTCTCTCTGCTCCTCCCCAGCTTGTGTGCGCTCTCTCTCTCTCTCTCTCTCTCTCTCTCTCTCTCTCTGTTTCTCAAAAATAAATAAATGTTAAAAGAAAGGAAGGAAGGAAGGAAGGAAGGAAGGAAGGAAGGAAGGAAGGAAGGAAGGAAAGAAAATGATCTTTAGAACAAATGGGAAATAAGAAAGCTTGTGATAACATTTGTCTATACAGGTATGAGTGGTCTTCTTCAGGGCCCAGAGAGGGATTTTTAGTAGGTTCACTTTCGGCCTCTCTCCTGGGAGTAGATGGTGCCCTGAAAAGGGAATTTATGTCAGTCTTCACTTCTCAGAAGTTTCTGCTTTTGGTCAGATCAGGGATGCTCTGAGAAAGCTTCTTTCTACATCTGTTAAATCTCAAATATTTTCAGCTTCAAATAATCTTTATACCAACTCTCAACTTCTGAGTGGATCCCTGCAAGTTCCAAGTTTAAACCTAAAATAATCTTGTGGTTTACACTCTCACCTGGAAGGCTGTTGCCACCTGTGAATAAACCCAGGCTATCCTCCTAGAGGAAGAGGGGCCAAAGGGAGACACAGTTAAGGCCAACACCACCACATGGAATAGAGAGGAGTCATTCCCACTGAGCACAGCCCAAACTTCTGACCAACAGAAACAGAGTGAATATGTTATTGTGTTTTAAGCCATTAAATTTTGAGGTGGTTAATTACACAGTTATGAACAACTGATGGGTATTTAAAGTTTCTTCCTCTAGGTTTGGATATTATGTTTATTTCTATAATTTTCACGTGTTTACTACTGTAAATGGAATCTCTAATATCTAAGAGGTTGCTGTTTGTAAATATGAATGCTGGGTACATTACTTTTGTACCTACACTGATGAATTCAAGAGTTTCTAATAGAGTTTAGATTTAAATATTTTGAATGACCAGCTATATGATCTCATCATCTCTTATTTATTTATTTATTTTTTTGGGGGGGGAAGAGAGAGAGAGAGAGAGAGAGAGAAAGAGAGAGAATCCCAAGCAGGCTCCACACTCTAAGCGCGGAGCCCAACGTGGGGCTCAAACTGAGGAATTGTGAGATTGTGATCTGAGACGAAATCAAGAGTCAGAAGTTTAATCAATTGAGCCACCCAGGCACCCCTCATCATCTATAAATAAGGATAAGTGGATCTTTTCCTTAAAGAAGATGTTTTATGCATATTTTAAGCACAATTTTCTTGTGTATTTAGTACTTCTGAAATAATTTTAAGTAATAGTGGTGGTAGTGATACAAATCATTTATATTTTCTGAATGTAATGTTTTTTCAGTGTTCCTTTATTAAAGATTACACTAAACAAATCCTATTTTCTTGAAAGGTAAGTGATTTTAATGAAAAATATATTTTAAATTTTATCATATGTCTTCTGGCCATCAATCCAGCTTTTGTAAATGTTTTTGTATTAATTAAATGTATAATTTGTATACTAATTCTATGCTATGTTGCATACGTTTTTATACTAGTATATGTTTCATGTTATGTTATATACATATATTTCTTAACATTATTTTTTTATTCTGGAAACAAACTAGTTTTCTATGGTATTTCCTAATTTAGCTCTTTGCTGGAGTCTATTTTATTTGAGACTTATAAATCAATATTTTTAAATGAGTTTTCTTTCTTTGAACTGATTTGTCTGGTTTTGATATCAAGGCTATGTTTGACTTTTAAAAATAGTTTTGAACTTTTCCTTTGCTCTCAGTACTCTGGTCAAGTTTAAATAGCATCAGCATGATCAATTTCTTGGAGTATCGATAAAATTCACCAGTAATAACCTCTGCTTCTTGGCCTTTTGCAGGATATTAGAGATGCGGTGGTCAGGAGGAGGCTGTTTTCTTTCTGAGCATGTTAATTTCCCTACTGAAATTGGTCTGTTTATGTTTTCTTTCACTTCAACTGTTGATTTTAGCAATTTGCATTTTCCCAGTATCTCATTTATTATATTCAGCTTTCAAATTGATTCGAAAAAGTGATAAATTGTTTAATTCATTTAATTTCCTCTGTTTCTTTGGTTCTTTTCCATTTCCTGTCTAATCTTTTGTGTCTATACTTTCTCCCTTATCATTTCCTGACTAGCTTAGATTTTACTGTTTTTGAAATAAATCACATTTGGATTTACATATTATTGCTACATTCATTTCAAATGTGTTCTCTGGTTTTTTTTTTCCCCTGATTAATTCCATCCTTGCACTTTCCTTCCACTTCTACTATTATTAACTTTTCAAAATTCTTGACTTCAAATGGTTTGCCTTTTCCTTCTCAGTCTTTGTCTCTCTCTCTGTCTCTGTCTCTCTGCTTATCTCTCTCTCTCCCTGTCTCTCCCTTTCCCTTATTTTCTTCGGGCGGGCCTGGCTGTTCTGAAATTTTTGCTGCCTTTATCGTATAATAGTTTCATGCTTGCCCCCCACTCCTGAAAAAAATCACATACTTATAGAATAACATTGTTAAAATGAGAGAGACAAACAAACAAAAAACCAGATACTTATGTACAAAGAACAAACTGGTGGTTACCAGAGAGGAGGTGGAAGGGGAATGGGTGAAATAGGTGAAGGGGATTAAGAGTACACTTATCCTGATGAGCACCAAGAAATGTATAGAATTGTTGAATCACTATATGGTATACCGTATGGTAACTATGCTTCAATAAAGATATCTTTCACTTACTAAGCTGCCATAATTTGCACACCTGTATTATTTTACACTTTAATACATACATTATATATATATATATAAATATATATATAAATAATATATAAATATATAAAATATATAAATATATATATAAATATATATATAAATATATATATAAATATATATGTAAAATAAGCTTTTGTTTTCCAGTATCAAGGCAATCACAGCATTTCAGATAAATTGTTAGAATAATGATTTATATTTATTAAAGCAAAACTTACCTATTCGAAACATTAAGAAAGTTCTAATGCTAGCCATTTTTTTTTTTCTATTTTATGTGCAGAACACTCTCTTGCCTTGGTAGAAAAATCTGAAATTTAACACAAAAGATAACAATCCTAACTAATGGAATACTAGAAAGAAAAAAAAGAAATAATTATCCTTTCCATTGTACACATTTTCCTGTTGTCGAACTAATTTGTTTCAGTTTTATCTCACTTCTGCCTAGAGAGTTGTTCACAGTGAACTCAGGCAATACACATGAGTATTTCTTTCTCAAGGATCTGCAGAACGCAAATTACCATTTCTTGCAGGATGATGACAACAATAGCGAAACTAAACCTAATAACTGAAGTCTCCTGGCTCAGATCTGAAGCAGTAGTTCTCATTCTGAAGCTAAACTAAGAGGGGGAAGCAGCAGCTGGTCAGGCTTCTGTTACCTTTCCCTGAATTTGTGTGGGAGCACAAAAGAAAATATTTCCTTGGTTTGGATCATTTCATCAATGGAAGCAATGTTATGTCCATATAGATGAAAAAACACTTTCTTTAGATTAAGGTTTTGATCACTAGAGAGGCCAGTTATAGATGTCTTATTCATTCAGTTTTCCAGGGCATTTTTTCAGCGTCATGGAATTTCCTGCATTCAATTTTGTAGTTTGCAGTGGTTTTAAACCTTTCTCTGTTCACACATTTTATCAGTCATATCCTAGGAGGTGTACACAAATTTCTTCCCAGTGAGTCTCAGGTAAAATGTCAACTTCAGTTTCCAAGGGTTCCTACCCTCTGTGTGTTTCTCCCCAAAAGAAAATGCAGAAGAAAGAATGAGCAGATTCATAAGTTACATTCAGGCTTATTTTAACAAGTCGGTAAGATGTTATGAATCACCTCACCACCCCCATATAGCTCTTTCATCTTGGGGAATTGGCCCAGTTAATGAATAGTTCAATAGCTTGATATCTCTTGATGTCATTACGAGAGCAATAATATAATATTCAAACTGGGATACTTTTGTAAATGTAAAAAAAAGTTCTGTTGATAAATATGCTGGGACTAACACTGAAGTCACCAATGTGGTGACTTCCTGGCCATGCCATTCCTTCCTCTTATAACATTCTGCGACATTTTAGGTTCCTGGCATTTCCAAGTTCAGTCTCTCTGCTTCCCTTGCATGCTGCAATATCCTTCATAACATCAGATAAAATGCATAAGAAAACATTTTATATAAAAATTGATGGTAATTTTTAGTGAAACTTATACGTCATCATGTAAGTTAAAAAGTTAGTATCATTTGTTAGAAAGCTGGTAATATTATGTGAGGTGATCATATGGACATAAGTTACTTGGATAATTTTAAATGCTCTATTGAAATTGCTTTGGCTAATAGGAAAATAAATGAGTTTACATAGCTGGCTGACAGATGTAAGATAAATAAGATGTCTCACTTATATTCAAATGGATTCAAACCTGGTTAAACGGAAAAAGGATACTGCAAGTATGCATTTTTATAACTGCCTTATCACGCCAAATATATTATAAAAAGAAATGCCACATGCAACCGATATAAACAGCATTTTGGGTTGACTTGCCTATATTTCATGATTATGGAGGTCTAGGAAATTGTGAAAGCTTGTTTGTTTTGAGGAATGGAGAAGCAAGAAGTGACAGATTGTAAATAAAAGGAAGTATGCTGAGTTTGCAAGTTAAGAGTGGTTACTGCATTCGGAGACCATAAATAGCATAGTGTCACCTGTGTACACGGCCTCATGTTCTTCCTGGTGGCCATCTCAGCACAGGAAGGAATGACAGGACTGGGAGAAGATAGAGCCATTCCTCTGGAACAGTGGCTTATATAAATTGCCATAGGCTTCTATAAATGTGCCACCCGGCTACCCTGATTGTGCTTTTTGCTCCCTGCTGTTACCAGGAATGTCGATACCATGCAAAGAGGTGAGGAGGGATCATCTGTGGATTCAGCTTTGCTGACAGGTTTCCAGCAAACTGTGTTTTCAAAGTAGCCAGAGTCAAATCGTGCTTTTTACAACAAAGATTATTGAGTTGTTTTTTGTTGTCGTTGTTCTTGTTTTATCTGTTTGGTATAATTAATTTTGGATTTCCCAAAATGAGACTATAAGGGTTCACCCCCTTTGAGAGACCCCTTTAATACTGCCATTTCATAAAGCTTTTGGGAGAGCATACTCCAAACTGGAGATGTGAGTGAGTAGTAATGTGGACTCCCATGACACTGATTATATCAGAAATCTAAAAAGGCGTTAGATATGTGTACTCATGAATGTGTGCTGGAAAGGCCAGAGAGAGAGAGAGAGAGAGAGACAGAGAGACAGAGATTGAGAGAGAGAAGGGCATACCCTTCTTCATGAGTGGCTCTCAGGTCCAAGGGACTTTTACTTATACACAAATGAGAAGAAGTCTAGACACTCATTCCTCTTTGGCATGTAATTAAAATAGAGTTGGTTCACAAGCTTTTTACTTTCTTGACTTGGTTCTAGATTCATTTATTCATTCAACAAACATTTATTTACTATTTACTGTACAATAAACAGTAACAAAACAGTGCGTCTCCTCACTGAATTTACAATCTATTGATGAAAGTAAACAATAAGTACCTAAAGATTGAAAGCGGCAACATTTGAGCAGAGATCTGACTGAAGAGTGGAAGCCAAGCACAGAAAGTAGTATGTCAGCAGGCTGAGAAAGCACTGCATATAAAGGCCCCAGGAGGAGACTAGAGACTATATCTAGCATTTTAAGAAATAGCCAGTGCTTAGGATGCTTATATAGAATGGACAGAAATGTTAGAGAATCAGCCTAGGGCCCAGGCCACACATCCTGGGCTTTACAGACCATACTGAGGACTCTGACTCAAATAAACTATTAGAATGTGCCATAGGATTAACTGTGTCACCCCAAAATTGGTATATTGAAGCTCTAACATCCAATTTAGAGATACGGCTTTTAGGCTGTAGTTAAGTAGGATCATAAGGATGGGCTCCTAATCTGATAGAATTCATGACCTTATAAGAAGCTCTCTCTCTCTGCCTCTGTCTCTCTCTGTCTCTCTCTTTCTCTCTGTCTCTGACATGTGAGGACACAGTGAGAAGGAGGACATCCACACGAGTCAGGAAGAAAGCTCTCACCAGGAACCGGATTAACTGGTACCTTGATCTTGGACTTCTAGCCCCCAGAACTGTGGGAAACAAATGTTTGCTGTTGAAGTCATCCAGTCTAGGGTAATCTGTTATGGCAGCCCAAGCAGACTAACACAGAATGCATCCCAAGAAATCTAAATAGGACTAACTCTTTCCAAATGCTGTGAGTGGGCAAGAAATAGCCAAGTCTTCTGAAATAAATCAAAATGCTGAAGATGACCTTACCACACCTCGCCTGACCTCCAGATTTCCAATATTACTTTATTTTCATTATAATTGGGATGACTTTTTACTCAGAGTTCTTTCTCTCCACAGGGTGCCCCATTTTTAAAGAGAACAGATACAGTACATTGAGTTTAATTTTAATGTTCTCTTTAAAATGCTAATAATTATGGCTCAATTATTGCAGTGGTTTCCTTGTTAGAGTTTTCTCCCTTGAGTTGCTCTAAATTGTAAGTGGTATAGAATCACAGAGCTTGCATGATTATCTGCCCAGTCCATTGCCAGGGCTTGGTGTCTTTTCAGGATCTGTCCTTTGGAATACTTCCCAGATGTAAGCACATAGTTGTCTATGCTAAAGTCACCTGTACATCATTTGCTTTTATCCTCTCTGACAACACACTGCCCTCATTGTGAGTATACAATCTTGTCTCCCAGTTTTCACAACTGCTATTGTAAGACTGTGCTTGGAAATGTTCCCAGGGATTAACATGAGGCTCTTGTTGGGATGTTTGGAGATACAGTTGCTAAGGCTACACCTCCAAATTTTTTTTTTAAGTTTATTTATTTTTGGGAGAGAGACAGAGTGTGCAAGCAGGAGAGGGGCAGAGAGAGGAAGAAAGAGAATCCCAAGCAGGTTGTGCTGACAGTGCCCCTATACCTGCAAAATTTCTATAAGATCTTATAAATATCTTGATTTCAATCCTACTCATTCAATGTTAGCATTTAAAATCAGCTGAATCAGGGGCACCTGTGTGGCTCAGTGGTGAGCATCTGACTCAGTAAGCACCCGACTCGGTTTTGGCTCAGATCATGATCTCACAGTTTGTGAGATTGAGCCCCCACATCGGGTTATGTAGGACAGTGTAAAGCCTGCTTGGGGTTCTCGCTCTCTTTCTGTCCCTCCCCTGCTCTCTCTTCTCTCTCTCTCTCTCTCTCAAAATAAATAAAGAAATAAAATCATCTGAATCAAAATGAAGGGTATGTAAACAGGTGACTGAAACCACTTTTTAAACAAAATTATATAAGGTTCTCTTAAATACCTGTCAATGGAAATTTGCCATTTCCTTTAATTTTCTGAATGTGGGCATAACTTTTACTATATTGAAAAAAAATTCACTCACTTTGTTATAACTACTCCCGATTACTCTCTTACTCTCTTCTTGCATTCATTTCTAATTTCTGGCTCAATTGGTGGTCATCTGCAGCCCATACGTTACAAACTATATCTACCTGAACCTCTAGCAATCTGATTCCTATCTGAGCCACTTCGGCAAACTATACCCAATGTCACATTTGATGTGACAGACACATTGTTATTTCTCTTTCTCTTCCTTTTTTTTCCCCCCTTCCATTTTTTTTTTTTTTTAAATCACCCAACTCTCTATGTGGTCTGAATAAATACTGACAAATTTTTAACAGCATCCTCATTAGCATCCTTGAATCCTCCCATCACTTAGCCAATGCTAAACACAGCCCATATTGCCATTCTTTGCTCCAAAATATTATGGGGATTCGGGCATTTTCTTTTCAGTGGTCGCCTCTCCTCACTTCCTCCAGCTCCCATCAGGCAGGCTTGCAACCATTCCAGCTTGTAGTATATGGTGTGTGGGCTCTGGTACATCACATTCTCACTCGGGCCCCTGCCTGAGAGCAGGGTGTTTCCTGCTGTTGCTAGTCTGTTACTACTGTGATCTCACTGTCCATTTTGCTCCTTAATTCCTCCATTATGGGTACAACCAACTCCTGCCATAACAGCATCTGCTGTGAACTCTTAAACTAGTTTCTCTTTTCCTGATGAGACCCTGAGTGACACAAGATCCTTCTCCTTTATTATTTCAGTAAAGAATCCCTGTTCATGTGGCCTTTCTTCCAGACCTCCTCCTGTTACTATTTATTCTAGGATGTCCTCTTCCTGCTCTTACATTTTCAGTTAGTTTCTTTGCCCTAATTTAACAAACCATTAGGGTTATTCCATTTTATAGAAGGAGAAAAAGAAAAGAAAACTACGAACAAAACAAAACTTCTCTCAGCCCTGTAAGGTCTATACCATAATTATATCTGTATCCATTTCTCTGCCTCGCCTCTCCTCTCTGTCCTTTTCTGCCTGCCCTTCTTCCTTCCACATCAATCAGCATGTGAGTGTTGGAGCAAATACACGCATCTCAGGCCTTCAGAATCCAGAGTCTATAGTCATTATTTGATTTTCTGCACAATCCAAGCTGTTGTTCATCTTACTTAGCAATATTTGTAACCTCCATTAATTTCTAGAAATCTCATTCTATTACTTCTTCATGACTGCACAATCAATTTTTTATGTGCTTTGTGGTATGTGTGAATACACAACTCAGTAATAGCCTAATTATTTTCTTGATTCTATAGAGAAACTACTTCAGATAAACTTTCTGATTTTTCACGGTAGGGACTTTCTTTGGGCTTGAGGTGGCTTCCCATGAACCTAAAGAGGTTTTTTTCCCCCGACGTTAGCTCATTCAAAAGTCAAGCTTGTTTATTGTGGCCATCAGGTGTGGCCCCTGACTATGCTAACAGTTGTGGAGATATTTTCCACTGCTTGGCCTTCTGAAAATCTACCACATAAAAAACTGGTGACCAGTACTCTGCCTTGCTGCAGGGGGCTCTGCACCTGGCAGCTTCCTTATCACACGCATTTATTTCTTCTCCTTTGGCTTGTTTTTACCCTCCAAGTTAGGAGTGTTGGCATGGCTTCAACCTCCTTCTCCAATACCTTACCAAATGTGCAATTATTCATTAAAAGTCACCTCATCATTCTTCTTTTATTCCAATTTCTATATTACTGAAAGACCTTAAGTTCTGGCATGAGAGTGACAACATTCCTTGGGCAGAGTAACAACACAAATTTCTCTTCTATGTGAAGGTATAAACACCACAGCCCACATCATCATTGTAATGGAAATCTTGAAATCTGAGCCATTTGTAAACCACATTAGGTTTCCAATATATGGAAAACTTAATAAATGTATCTCAGGAATAATAGTCTACCATACACTAAAAATAAAAAAAATAAAAATAAAAAAAATCTCCTAACTTCTTTACATTGCATTGGCTCACACTGAATGTGAGATTTGTCTTCTTTCCCTCAGTTTATTAGAATGATATCTAGAGACTTCTGATAGGGGCAAAATGATGTGGATCTGTTTTCCCTGCCCCTCTCTGCTAAGCACAATGGAAAATCCCGGAAATGACTCAAGAAACAACAAAAGAGAACTCTGAGAGGTGGTAAGAAGAATGTGGTCTGGTTTGGGATCCCAGAATGAGAGGAACGGCGCAGTAGAATAGTATCTTGTATCTCCCCACCCAACAGAGGAAGTCCACCCAAACCCAGCATGTCTGAGCTAGCGACAAAAAGCAGCTCCTTCTTCCCCCAGATAGAAGGGCATCCTTCTGACGACATCATTTGAGCTGCACAACACCACCAACAAGGAGAATTATTTGGGATCCCTGCCAGCAGTAAGCTACCAGTGGAGGCCTTCTCCCTTGCTGAGTCTGAGACTTTTTCCTTTCCTCTAAGAGATGCTGATGTAAACAGGGGACAGATGGAGTAGGTAGGAGACAACTAGCTGGAAAGAGTGTCCTGGTTTTGGAAGCCTCTTTGTCTCTGTGGGTCAGAGACTCTCCTCCCCCCCCCCCCCCGGAAACATCAGAGCAGTAGGGGAGAAGAAGAGGAGTGGACAGTGAACAGATTCTACTACACTCACTCCTTCACTGAGAGACAGCCTGCAGTCAGATCTGGGGAAACCAGCAGGAACTAGTGGGAACCCCAGTGGCAGCAGATTAACCAAGCAGACAAAATAACACTACAAAGGCTCTTAAAATTAAACTGATATTGGAACCACAGCCCACAAAAATAGACCAACACCCACATGTTAAACCTCAACAGGTGAATACTGCTAAAATGAAAGACTTATATAATATCCAATCTCCTAACATAATAGATAAAATGTCCAGGATAAATGAAAAACAAAAACAACATCTGTTATACCAAGAACCAAGAAAATCACAACTTGAATATGAAAAGACTATCAACTGATATGAACACCGAGGTGAATCAAATATTGGAATTATCTGACAAGGATTTTTAATAGCCATAATAAAAATGTTTCAACAATTAACAATTCTTTTTAAACAACTATATATATCTCCTCTACAAAGAAGTAGAAATTAATTTTACAAAAAGAACCAACTAGGGGCTCCTGGATGGCTCAGTCAATTAAGCATCTGATTCTTGATTTCAGTTCAGGTCATGATCTTATGGTTTGTGAGATCAAGCCTCGCATTGGGCTCCGTGCTAACAGTGAGGAGCCTTCTTGGGATTCTCTCTCCCACTCTGCCCCTCCCTTGCTTGCATTCTCTCTCTCAAAATAAACAAAGTTTAAAAAAAAGAACCAAATATTAATTTTGGAACTGAAAAATACAAGATAGAAAGAAAACTCACTGGATGGCCTCAGTAATAGAGGTGACAAAAGATAGATTCAATTAACTTGAAAATGAAACCATAGGATTCACCCAATCTGAATATCACAGAGAAAAAAAGTCTGGAAAAAAAATAATAAACAGAAGACTCAAGGACTTGTGGTATAAAAACAAAAGGTCCAACGTTCATATTTTTTTTAATAAACACTTTTTTTTATGTTTATTTATTTCTGAGACAGAGAGAGACAGAGCATGAGTGGGGGAGGGACAGAGAGAAAGGGAGACACAGAATCAGAAGCAGGCTCCAGGCTCTGAGCTGTCAGCACAGAGCCCAACGCGGGGCTCAAACTCACAAACGTGAGATCATGACCTGAGCCAAAGTCGGTCGCTCAACCCACTGAGCTACCCAGGCGCCCCATCAACGTTCATATTTTCATGATATACAAAAGAGATTGGAGGTGATTGATTTGAAGAAATAATACAAAACTCTCCAAATTTGGTGAAAGACAAAACCTATAAATCCCAGGAGCTGACTAACCACTAATCAAGATAAACTGAAAGAAACCTTTGCCAACATACATTAGAACTAAACTTTTGAAAACTTAGGGGCACCTGGGTGGCTCAGTTGGTTAAACATCCAACTCTTGATTTGGGCTCCGATCTTGAGCCCATGGTCTGTAGGATGGAGCCTTGTGTCAGGCTCTGTGCCAAATATGGAGCCTGCTTGGGATTCTATTTCTCTGTCTCTCCCTGCCCCTCCTCTGCATGCTTTCTCTCTCTTTCTTTGCCTCCACCCCCCAAAAAAACATAAAGAAAAGAAAACTTAAAGATAATGGAAAATCTCAAAAGTTACCAGAGATAAGCAACACATTATCCATAGAACACAAATTCAAATGACAGTGCATTTCTCATATAAAATAATGGGGGCCAGGGAAAACTGAACTGATATTCGTTAAGTGCTGAAAGAAAACAACTGTCACCTGCAAATTCTTTAACTAGTAAAGCTATACTTCAGTAATGAAAAGTAATGAAAATGGAAAAAAACAACAACATTGTCCAAAGAATGAAAACAAAAATGAGTTTGTTATTAGTAGGTAGATTTGTCCCTAAAAACTGGCTAATAGACATTCTTAAAAAAAAATGATAATGGAAGGAATCTTAGGACAAAACGAAGGAAGAACAAAAATCAGAAGAACAGAGATACAGGAACATACAATAGGCTGTCCTATTGCTTATAAATTTTATAAATTACATTTGATGATTGAAACAAAATAATATGTGATACCCAAGACAATCATACTTAAAAGTTGAGAAGGTAAAAGGACCTAAGTGGAAATGCCATTTCCATATATCCTTCAAAAATGTTACTACCAGAGGACTATTATAAGTCATATGTATATTACAATACACATGGCAATCACCACAAAAATTACACAAAGGTATATACCTAAAAACAGTTAAAATTTACCCAGTTTGGACAATACAAGCTGCCCAAAGAAGGGCAAGAGAAAGGGGAAGAAGAACCAGAGAAACAAATAATCAAGTGGCAGACTTAAGCTGTAACATAACAGTAATTATCCATAAAGTAAATGGTCCAAATACATCAATTAAAAGACAAAAATTGGCAAAGGTGATAAATAAAACATGACATGACTATATACTGTTTACAAGAAAGTCACTTCAAATTCAAAGACATAGGTATACTGAATATAGAAGGATAGTTAAAAGATATACATGCAGGGGCGCCTGGGCGATTCGGTTAAGCTTTCAACTTGGCTCAGGTCATGATCTCACAGTTCATGGGTTCGAGCCCCGAGCTGGGCTCTGTGATGACAGCTCAGAGCCTGGAGCCTGCTTCAGATTCTGTGTCTCCCTTTCTCTCTGCCCCTCCCCTGCTCATGCTCTGCCTGTCTCTCACTCTCTCTCTCTCTCTCAAAAATAAATCAACATAAAATTTTTTTTAAAAAGATATACATGCAAACATTAATCAAAAAAGGCAAGGGGGAGCCATATCAATAGCAGACAAAGTAATCTCCAGAGAAAATACCATTATTTAAGGGGCACCTGGTTGGCTTAGTTGGTAGAGTGTAGGACTCCTGACCTCAGGGTTGTGAGTTCAAGCCCCATGTTGGGTGTAGAGATTACTTAACAATAGAAAATCTTAAGAAAAATTCCTAGAGACTAAAAGATGAATTATATAAGACTAATGGATTAATCCTCCCCACCAAGAAAATACAACAACTCTAAGTGTGTATGTACCCAACAATGGAGACTCAAAATACATGAAGTGATGACAGATAATGCTATAATGAAAAATTGGCATGATTATAATTGGGGACTTCAACACCAACCTCTTAGCAAATGACAGAACTGTTAGACAAAAAAACAGCAAAAGAGTCAACAAACAGAATCTAACTGACATGTATAAAAACACACCAACCAGTAACCGCAAAATACAAATTTTTTTCAAGTACCCATGGAATATTCACCAAGATAGACTATATCCTGAATCATTTTTTAAAAAATCAACAAATTCAAAGGAATTTAAATCTTACATACTCTGTTCTCTAGCCATAACAGAATAAAACTAGAAATCAATAATAAAATAAAAACAGGAAAATATAAGAATGTAGGAATTAAAATTAAAAAAAAAAAAAAAACAGATTTCTAAATAATCCTAAATCCTAATGAGGCCTAAATAGGCTTCAAAGGAGATTTAAAAACAGAAAAACTGAATAGGAAAGAATAAAGAAGTATAGCAAAACCTAAAATAGTGATGAGAAAAAAAATTATGAAAACAAATGCTTACATTAGAAACAAGGAAAGTCATCAAATGAATAAGCTTATTCCCTCCCACAAGACAGTAGAAAAAGAAAAATAAAGTCAACACCAGCACAAGGAAGGAACTAATAAAGAATAGAAGTCAACAAAATTCAAATAGTGAAACAGAGAAAAAAAATCAATAAAACAAAAAGTGGGTCCTTTGAAATAAATCAGTAAAAGTGATAAATCTCTAACCAGACTGACAGATATAAAAACAGAAAAGACAAAAATTGCCACTATCAGGAATAAAATGGAGAATATCACTAGAGATCTTCAACCATTAAAAAGGTAACAGGAGAATACTTCACACAACTTTGCACTCATAAATTTGACCAGTTAGAAGAAATAGATCAATTCCTCAAAAACCATAAACTACCAAGACTCAGAACAACATGAAATAAACTATCTAAAGAGCCCTATATAAATCAGAAAAATTAAATTCATAATTAAAAGGCTTCCAAATCATAAATCTCCAAGCACATTTGGTTTCACCAGACAATTCTACCAGACATTTAAAGAAAAATTTAACTAAATTTATACAACCTCTTCCAGGAAACAGAAAGTGAGGGAACATAGCCCAACTCATTTTATAAGACTATTATTACCCTGGTACCAAATGTAAACAAATGCAGTCTCCCCCTGCCATCCACAGCAAATAGACTACAGACCAATAATTCTCATGAATCTAGGTACAAAATACCTAAATAACACATTAGTAAACAGAATCCAAATGTTCATAAAGAGTTATATACCATGATCAAATAAGATAATTCCAGGTTTCAAGGATTGTTAAATATTTCAAAATCACACAATATAATGCACCATATCAAAAAGCTAAAAAAAAGAAAAAAACAATTATGTTAATTAATAGAGAAAAACAATTTAAAAATCCAATACCCATTTATGATAAAAATTCTTGTTAAAAGGAATCAAAGAAAAAGTCTTCACCCTGCTAAGGAATATCTGTAAGAACCCTACAATTGCAAGCTAGTTAGTAACATGAAAATATACGAATATATAATAATAGTACAAGTAGATATATATACAAATTCAGAATATTCTAATATTGTAATGGTGTTATATAAATTACTTTTAAATCTAGTGGAAAAACTCAAAGACAAAATGATTAAATATAACAATAGCAACTTTTGTTAATGGTCATACAATATAAAAAGGTATATATTATGACATCAGAAACAAATGTTTGGGCACCTGGGTGGCTCAGCCAGTTGAGTGACCGACTTCCACTCAGGTCATGATCTCGAGGTTCTTGGGTTCAAGCCCCGCATTGGGCTCTGTACTGACAGCTCAGAGCTTGGAGCCTGTTTCAGATTCTGTCTCCACCTCTCTCTTCCCCTCCCCCGCTCACACTCTCTCTCTGTCTCTCTCAAAAATAAATAAATATTAAAAAAACAAAATGTTGGGAGCAAAAATGTAGTTTTTGTATACCATTGACACTGTTGTTAATAGTTTAAAACAGACTATTATAACATTAAGATTTTTTTAAGCTTCATAACTACAAAGCAAAAACTTATAGTAGACACAAAAGAAAAAAAGAAAGGAATCAAATTCCAAAATTTTGGAAGGACTCCAAAAATTATCAAATCAAAAGGAAGACAGCAAGAGAGGAACAAAAGAACCCCTAATGAATTAAAAAAACAAAAAAAGTAACAAAATGGCAATAGTAAGTTCTTACCTATCAATAATTGTTTACATGCAAAAGGATTAAATTCTGCAGTCCAAGTGGCCAGTTGGATAAAAAACGAAAACCCAACTCCATGCTGCATATATATATGCTGCTTAGAAGAAACTCACTTTAGCTTTAAGGACACAAAAAAACCACGCAAGTTGACACCAAAAGAGAGCAGGGGTAGCTACACTGATAGCAGACAAAACAGGCATTAAGTCAAAATCTATGAAAAGACAAGAAAAATTATTATGAAAGATAAATATATGTGTGTATATGTATATACATATATATGTATCTTTATTTACAAATGTAAATAAATATGCATCCAAGTAGAATACCTGAATAATATAAGTAAAAAATTAACAGAACTAAAGAAAGAGACAGTGATACAATAATAGAGAGCTTCCAAACCCATTTTTCAACAATGGCTACATCATCCAGAGAGAATATCAATAGGAAAACATTGGAATTGAACTACACTTTAGACCAGATGGACTAAATAGACATTGAGAACATTCTATTTCACAGCAGCAGAATATACATCCTTAAGTGCAGACAGAAAATTCTCTAGAAGGTCATGTGTAAGGCCACAAAACAAATATTAACAAATTTAAGAAGACTGAAATCATATCAAGTATTTTTTTTTTTAATTTTTTAGTATGTCTTTTATTTTTGAGAGAGAGAGACAGAGCACAAGTTGGAGAGGAGCAGAGACAGAGGGAGACACAGGATGCAAAGCAGGCTCCAGGCTCTGAACTGTCAGCACAGAACCCCACACAGGGCTCAAACTCATGAACCATGAGATTATGACCTGAGCAGAAGTCAGACGCTTAACCAACTGAGTCAGCCAGGTGCCCTGCATCAAGTGTTTTTTAATCACTACATTGTACACCTGCAAATAATATCACTGTATGTTAACTGGAATTTAAATAAAAACTTAAGAAAAAAATAAAACTAAAAATTAAATTAAAAAAATTATCTTTTTAAATCAAACAGCAAGAAACTATAAATCAGTAACAGGAGGAAAACTCACCAATATGTGAAAATTAAAACACACATACACATAAACACACACACACACACACACACCCCTGAACAACCAATAGATTAAAGAAAAAATCAAAAGGAAAACCAAAAAATATTTGAGACAAATAAAAAGGGAAACACAATATACCAAAATTTATGGAATGCAACAAAAGCAGTTCTAAGAGAGAAGTTTACAGCAATAAACATCGATATTAAGGAAAAAGAAAGATCTCAAACAATCTAACTTTACACCTCAAGGAAACAGAAAAAAAACACATTAGCCCAAATTTGGCACAAGGAAAGAAATAACAAAGATCAGAGCAGAAATGCACAATATAGAGACCAAAAAAAAAAAAAAAAGAAAGAAAGAAAGAAAGAAAGAAAGAAAAGAAAAAGTTCAAATCTAACATTTTTTTGAATGATAACCAAAAGTGGTAAATCTTTAGCTAGATTAACAAAAAACAGATGACTCAAGTAAATAAAATCAGAAAAAGGAGACATTACAGCTGATACCACAGAAATACACAGTATCAAAGAGGCTACTATGAATAATACAAGAATTCTGCCAGGTGCTGAGTACATCTATGTCTATTTTGCATACAGTGACTGTGGAAATAACCAAATAGGTTCAACAACCAACTATACCCACTATGAAACAGATATGAGCTAAAACTCCATTGATCATCTAATCTCCATAAATGTCTACTCTGATTGGTAGATCACACTTATATTTTGGATCTCCTGAAATTAGTGTCAATTCAGAGGTAGTGTCCAGTGATCCCAAAAAAGGGAGACAATTTCTTCTTTTCCTATTTCCCCTTTGGAGAATGCTGGAAGATTATCCGTATGACAGCTTTAATAAATCATCAATATTAATTTTAAGGAAGTAGGGTTCTTCCTTAAGTAGACTCAGCCTCCCTTTTCACTGAAGGGGCTTTAGGTCTATAAACTAGATCCAGTGTAGGAACTGACTGAGAGTCTGTGACTGTTTTGGTGATTCAAGTTAGACTTCTGTTCACTTGACCTAGAAGTTTTCTGCTTACAAAGATCAAGCAAGAATTTCAGTAAATTATACATCTATTTTTCTTCCAGGAACATCATGATAAACTGAACAATATTTTTGTTGTCTCTGTGAGTCAGACTCTTTTGATTGTTGTTTGACTTTCTGTCTTTTAAAGCCATCATGTCTGCCTTTGGTATTTAAATGTCTTTGGCAATGAAATACTGCCACTGGCATCTAACAATCTCTCACTGCATTTAATAATCCCACTTCAGTGGCAACATTTCCCACTCTAATTTCAGACCTACAGAGAAGAACAATTATAGCAGTCTTCAAGGAAGCTGGGGTATCTCTCACAAATTTACTTTTCATAATAATGGGGAAAGATGTGTCCCGTGGACCCTTCCACAATGAGTGACCAGGTCTTACATGATAAATCCACTCTACCATTCCAATCTCCTTAAGCTTTTGGATCTCTCCTACAGTATTCCCAGACATGATAAATCCACTCTACTATTCCAGTCTCCCCACATCTTTGGATCTCTCCTACAGTATTCCAAGACTGTTTTCTCATTTCAACTTTATTTAGTGTAGGTCATCTTCCCGGCCATGTTTCACCCAACCAACCAATCAACTTGTCAGAGCCCATTCTAACCCCTTCAGCTGCAACACTGAATCCAGATTCTCTGCTTAGTGGTTCTATATGAATTGCTTGGGACTAATCCATTTTTTTTTCCTTTTCCACTATTACCCTGCACATTTGATATTAATGATTCCCTAGATTTCTTTCCATATATATTAGGAAAATCTGACAGTTCTTTTCATGGGTAGCCCATCTCCCTGTAGTTCACACATTAACCTTACCCTTCTGGGCCACCTGCTGGAACATAAGAGCAGTTATAGGTATTGGAGAAAAGAAGGGTAGAGAGAACAGTATCTTGTAAGGCATTTCCACAGAGAAGATCACCAGAGTTTCTTCAGGCAAATCTGAGTTAAACTCCTCTTGACAGGGGTTAAACTCCTCAGAAAGGGGTGCTAGAATACTGTCAAATAAGACTCAGTAGAATGTACGGGTTTTGTATCTCCAGCTTCATTGAGACCTTCTTTACATGCTCCTATTTTAATTTTCAAGATCCCATTTTTCTCCCAATCAATATCCTCACTTTAATGGGAATCCTGAGAAGTTAGGAATTCAGTTCATGTTGTGATTCAGTCACTCTTAAGGTAAGAGTCTGGGTGTGCTTTTCAGAAATATCACCTCTACACCTGCAGGAAATAAGTGTTTCTTTCAGGACACACACAGGTGTTTTTAGGTCATTTATGTAAAGCTTAAGCTAGAAAACTTAAGTCCAGATCTATCCTTTATGTCCCTCACTTTCTCCATTAGTTAGGAATAACCATTCAATCTCATTCTACTCCTTCATTTGACAAAAATGCCCTACAGTACCAAACACATAGTCATCCAGAATATCATATGGTGATATTTTGCAAATTTCCATTGCCACATGGACTACTCGTGTTCTTTTTACCACTGGAAATAGTCATTAGTACCTTGAAATATAGTCAGATTAGATAAGCAATTCCAAAAAACTCAGAACCAATGCAGAAAACTCATCCTTAATATCTGTTCCTCAAAACCATTTTCAATACAAAAATCTGAATATGTCGGTTTTCTCCAGAGAAACACAACCATTTGGACTTACAGGTATATTCACCTAAAGAAATTTGCTTCATGATAGTGAAACTGTCAAATTTGAATCAGTCGGCCAACCTGGCAGGCTGTAAACTCTCAGGCAGGGGCTGGTGCTTCTGTCTTCAGGCAAAATTTCTTCTTCTCATAGCAACCTCAGTGTTTTTCTTAAATACTGATTGAATGAGGAGTACTCACATTATCAAGGATAATCTCCTTTAAGTCAACTGATTTTATTGGGCAAATCTACAAAATACCTCCACAGCAATACCTATATTAATGTTTGATTGAATAATTGGATACTGTAGTTGACACATAAAACTAACCATTATACCATATGGCCCAGAAATTCCTCCCTCATGTATACACTCAACACAAGTGGAAGGTATGTTCACACACAAACCTATATGTAAATGTTCATAGCAGACTCATCCATAATAGCAAATAACAACAATAATAATAAAATGGAAGCAACTCAAATGTCCATCAATGATGAAAGAATAGTGGTGTACCCATATAATGAACATATGAAGCAACAAAGTGCTGATACATGCAACGACATGGATGAACCCTGAATATATTTTGATAATTTGATGAAGTCAGATACACAAAAGGCCAGACATTATGTGATTTAATTTATATTATATGTCCAGAATACACATCAGAATACAAATCTTTAGAGACAAAAAAAAAAAAAAAAAAGTAGATTAATGGTTGTCAGGGAGTAGGTGAAGTAGGAAAGGGGAGTGACTGCTGATAAGTACAAGATTTCTCTCAGAGGTGTTAAAAAATATTTGAACTTAATGATGACTGTTGGCAGTGATACCAACTAAGTTGCACACTTTAAAAATAAATTTAATTTTTTATGTTTATTTATCTATTTATTTATTTTGAGAGAGAGAGAATGCATGTGCATGAGTGGGGGAGGGGTGGAGGGAGTGAGACAGAGAGAATCCTAAGCAGGCAGCACAGAGCCCAACATGGGGCTTGATCCCACTACCACAAGATCATGACCTGAGCCGGTATCAAGAGCCAGACTCAACTGACTGAGACACCCAGGTGCCCCTGCCTCTAATTTTTAGTGCTAAGCCATAGATAAACTACCAATTTTGTTGGATGGAATATGTTTTGTGATAGGCAGCTGTTCCAGTTAGGTCTATCCCACAAAGTATGTATAACTTGTCTTAAGACTTGACAAGGATCTACTCTGCCATGTGTAGGGTCATCCATGACCATGGTCATCCTATTGTTACAGGTGATTGAGGTGGATAGCTGACCCATTGGGATAATTAGTTTCTTTGTCTCAAGCATTTAAATATGGGATTTAAATACTGGGATTTAAATATGGTATGTAGCTACATTCTGTTAACATTCAAACTAAACTCATGAGTTGTGAAGGGACCACATTCTCCCATTTATATGGAGAAGCAGGAGAAAGCATTTGGCTGACACAAGGATTAATGAAACGCCTATATATAAACAGGAATGTAAGATAATACATTCTTAAAAGAAAGGGAGACACAGCTTATATCCTGGCTGTTTTCCAGGCCCCAAGTCCAGTCAACTCCTCCTTTTTTTCTACCACTAGGTTGAGTGAATTCTTAACCAGAAGAGCTTTAACCAAAAGTGGTCCCTTCCCCCCCTCCCCCCCACATGGAGGTGAGGTAAGGTAGTTATTCCTGCTAATCAGGCTTCCTCCACCAAATAAAGTGGAGAGGCAATTGTGTAGGGAATTCCAGCAAAAAGCAGCTGAATTATTTGGGCCACAGCAAAGAGAAAATAGAGAAACCATTTTTTCTTAATCAGACTACATATGGATTTAATTTTCCCAGAGGACGGCAGTTTCATAAAAACATTGGAAATCAGAGTCCTTAGATGTATTGTGAAGTAGATTCTGTATTTGGAAAAGATCACATCTGGAGTTAAGTTAAAATCTCCTGACAACAGAAGAGGCCACAATGAGTAAGCATTTATAAAGTCCGAACCTCAGAGTACCTAAGTGGAGACTAAGGTACTGATATTTCTGAATGCAAAATTCTCCAAACCTATAAGAATATTCTTAAGGGTGGAGAGTCTTCTTGACAGATCCCTGGGAGAGGCTTAAAGGACCTTTTAAATTCATAATCTGGTTCCACTTACTTGTACATTTTTACATTTCCCAAGGACTAAATGATTCATTCATTGCATAAACATTTATTGAGCAACCTCTATGTGGCCAATGTAGAACTAGGTTTCCAACAGGCAGGTATAGATGACAGTCTTGTATCTCAAGGATTTTGAGGCAAGGAAATAGAAAAGTAGAGAAATAACTACAATAACATGTCAAGGGGGATATAAGCATAAGTGCTTTAAAGCAGAGTTTAATCCTTTGTTTCATTTTTAACCGTCCTTTATCTACCTCCATATTTATCTACCTCCCCTTTTCTCTAGATCTCTGGTTTGGATTCAATGTCTACATTTGAAGCCAGCACAGCCTCTGAATGCTAGCCCCCCAGTTGCACCTGTGTTCCCCACAAGTATGATGAACCCCACAACCAATCTTATCTGAAGTCTCAGGAAGCCCACGAAGGTGGGGGAGAGGGACCATATTTGTAAACCTTTATTTTTAATTCTATCTGTTTATCTCACTTAATCATTATGCTATGAGAATTAGTCTTGGAAAAGCTTAGCACATGGAATCAAGGCCTTCTGGATTTAAAATAGGAACTCTGCAACTGATCCTCATGGTGAATCACACAAGCATGGACTGTTTTTGTCTGTCTTTCCCACATGAAGGAAGTGATGCCTGTCCTATCTGTCCACATGTACTGTTTGGCTAAATTTATATAACCTATGTACGGTCTCATTGGAAATACCTTTTAGGAGTAAAGTAAAAAATAGAACCAGCATATTTAAGTACGTTATTCTTAGATGAGAATTTAAAGAGGCTAACCTTCTTTTATACAAAGAGGAAAAATGCTTCTTTTGTTAATGCGATGAATGTTGAAGTCTTCGTAGGTCAAATATAGAATTAAATATAGTAACAGAAAAAGTATAGGTTTAAAATAAGTGAAAGAGACTCTCCTAAGTTAAATTTTGACTATTAAGGAATTTGTTTTTCTTAGCCTTTGAAACTACATATATTTTTTGGTGCCTCTCACAATGATTGGAATTAGGCTTAATCCAGCGGGAACACATAGCACTGAGAGCACTTATCAATGTTTCCCTTTAAGTTGACAGAAATAGTGAATGTAACTTTATGCTACTATGTGTATACTCACAACTTCCTCTTTAGGATAGTTGAATTTACCTTGTGCTTTTATAAAATGTAGGACGTTATTTAAAAAGGAGTTATTATCAAGTAAAGATTAAGATTCTAATAGCTGGAATTCAAGTTTTACAGCTTAGAACTTAGTGGCTCAGAGCTTGGTAAATAAAGCACCTCTCTGAGCCTTTTAAATAGTATTTGAGCTGAGTTAAGTTTATGAGTTAGCTATAAAACCATAATTTGGTTCTGAAGAGAAAAGCTCATTTAGTGGCACTCAACAAACTAATATAGTGACCCTAAATCCCAACCTGACTGTTTAGTTATTACTACAGACCACTATGAAGACTATTAACAGGCCTAATTAAGGCATCAATCACCTATCAGAACTTCAATAACCCTACAATAACTCTTTTTATGGCATTTTTAGCAATTTGCTCTAATGCATGGGGGCCAAATACAAATGAATTGGATATTAGAGGCCCTGATGAGAGGAGGCCATTTGGCAAGCATTCCCAGCCCCTGCACTCCCACAAGCTCGCTGTGAAGCAGACCGAGTACCTTCTGAGAAGGACAGAGTGAAGTCTGAGCTGGCATTCATTTAACACAACCCAATATGCTTCCAGGCTTTTAGACCTGTGTAGGCATTCACACAGAATAATAGAGGCCACTGGGCATTTCCAGGTTTATAGACTCTTTTCTGTTCAGACTGCACTGTCCAGAACAACCATCTATGTGGAACGAATCACTGGCACAACAGCCACTTTGTATGCGGCTGTGTGGGCAAACTTTCTGAAGAGCACATTAACACTTTTGACCTACTGTGTTAATGGACCTGACTTTCTCCACTGAATATCTCTCTAATAAATCAAGGACACTTTAGTAAAATAGGAAGGGCAGGGGATTATTTGGTAAATCACCATGAAGTCACATACTTCAGTTTATTCTGATGGAGGCTTTGGTAGTTCCTAGCTGATTTTTAAGTTGGGAAATTCACAGAAGATCAATCCACACTCCCTGGTGAAATCATCCTGGCTTCCTGCTTCATGGGTCATCAGGGCATCAGGGAGGGAAGAGAAAACAAGCAGGGAATCAATGGCTGCCCTGGAAGAATACCAATTTCAAAATCTACCAATTTCAAAATTTCATGACAGGGCAGAGAGTGGGGTGAGTAGCTGGAAGGATGGTGGTGGTGAGGATATGACTGAATCAGTGAGGATACAATCCCCAATCTGGTGCTACCAACGGATTGCCAGGCTGAGGGTTCATCTTGCATACTGCTAGATAGGGAATACGTTAGGAAATGTGACAGAGAGGACCAAAAATATTCAAAAAGTTGGTCCCTTGGCTTATATTTTTCATGTTAGCCATTCATTTAAATCAGTCTATTATGAGTCTCTTAAAATACCAGGGTGTTAGTACTTGAGAGGCAATGTTTTAAACAACATTCAGTTATTTACATATTTGAGTGAATTAGTTGTTTTCCAAAGAATAAAGTCCATGAAGACATGAGACAGGGATAGGTCTGTTTTAAAAGAGGAAATAGGCTATGGTTACAGGAGGAGGCACGTAAACCTTGATCATAGGCAAAAGTGAGTGGGGACAGATTTAATACAGATAACTAAGAAATGAAGAGACAGGTTTCCTACAGAGACCTTCCAAATGAGCAGGATATCAGTGAGATAAAAGAATACTAATCATCTGTTTTCTGCTTGTTTAAAGTAATTTTAGCTATTATAACAAACAGACCCCCCAATATAGAAAGACTCAAGCATGACATTTGACATGATAATGACATGACAAATGTTCATTTCTTGAATATATTAAGTAAAACCATTGCTCTTAATTGACAAACAGCTTTCCTCCAATTGATAATTTAGAGACTCACTTTTCTCCTATCCCATGGCTTCATCTCTTTGAACATATGACTCCCAAGGTTACCAAACCCACGTGCATCATGTTAGTGGAAAGGGAAAGATGTGTTAGTCACATACAACTGCTAAGAAGTCTGGAAAATGGATTTTGCAAAAGCTTACTGATCTCTGACACACTAGCATTTTCCTGAGCCCTGGTCCTAGCTCTGGGTCTCAGTCTCCAGCACAGTAAAGTGGGTTATAATAAGACAGAAAGAGATATGAGTGACAAGAAAAGAGAAGGCTCTTTGTTGCATTTAGCTTTGGTAAAATAAAAATAAAAACGTGCCTGTTGGTGCAGGAGAAATTTATATTTGAGTAAAAAGGGATGGCAGGACCAGATTGAAGTTTTCTGCTTTGTTGATATTCACATGGTTATTATGCATGAAACAAAGGCCACATTATCCCATTAAATGAGTATGGAAAAACAGTCTTGGCACTGCTGGTCTTCCCCTGCTCCCAGCTATGCTGAATTTATCAGTAATAAAATTTATCCAGTGGTTTTCCAAGTTAAAGCACTACACATATTAAATCTACTTCTAATCCAAAATATCATGGAGGCTGTTGTGGAATTCTTTAATTTACTTCTCAGTTGGGGGACTTAGCTAGGATGTGGGCTCAGTAGTGTATTCTAGTCACAGTGGTCCTTAAAGACTGAATAATAATCTGGAAAATGTGATCCCATAAGTATAGAGAAAGATAACCCAAATGATTTTTCACTAAATGTTTAAAAAAAACATTCCACGTTGCCTGAAACCCCAAATTTACACATTTGCTTCGAGCAAAAGCATTTTTGAAAATTATAAAGTGTGATGTTGAGATCCCACAGCTGAACCACAGACCCACACCCAGTATCTTGATTTAAGTACCCTAAACCCCAGTGCCCACAATCTCTAGGTATTTCTGGGACTGAGAGCTATACCTGAACACCAGAGGCATTATAAAATAAAATTTTCTATTAGAAGAAAACACAGGGAAAATAACATATCTTTTGTGGTTTAATTCCTTTTTCTTATTAATAAAAATTGTTTTGTTGATGCTGTTTTCCTTAAGCATTCAAACTCTATGGAGAGATATTGTTACTGTTGAGTAATGTCAGATCAGTGGCTAATGTTGCATCCCTAAATGCTTGTGGAAAACATTATTGTAAAGTTTATCATTAGAGCTTGAGGATTGTCATTAATTTTAAACCAAAGCCATTAAAAGCATGAAATGTCCACAATGATGATCAACTCCTTAAAAAAGATGTGAGGATAATTGTGCAGATTTCTTACAAATGCTCAGTCAACTTAAAAAAAGAAATATTATTGGTATTTTTCTCATTCTTCTTCATAAGGGATGTGTCTATGCTCATAGCATAAGGTGACTCATCACAAGTCTGTCACAGTGAGTGGGCAGAAGGCATAAGCCAGAACTCCAGCATTATCCAGCAGCTGTCACTTCCATTTAAGGGACTGGCACATCCTCTCATGGACACTTCCTGGGGCAGCCTTTTGCAAATTACTCACCTAATAATTGGAAAAAACTGAAAGGAGTTTTCTCTGAAATAATTTGAAGAGTTGACTTAACACGCAATGGTAAGCGAGTCTTATTAGTATTGCTTAAGAATGAAATGTTTCTCTTATAAGAGAACTAGTTCAGATCTTAGGGATTTTGTAGTGACATTTCTTACTTTAGGTCATAAACAGTGTTTTTCTAGTTATTGACTGGTATGCAATTTGGTGTAGCATATACATTTTTAAGTCAGTGGATTTTACTGGTTCTCATTAAGTAAAAAGTAAAGCATGTATACCTACATGCTAAAATTTTGATCTCGCCTTATGGAGAAGGGGAATTACTTTGGTCATTTCTTCCCTTGTGGGAAAAAGTATCAGAAATTGTAATTTTTCTGTAAGCAGCAGAGATATCACTACTCTTTCCAAGAACAACAACAAGGTGGTTTAAACAAATTAGGGAACTGGGTGTTTTCTTCTAGTAATGATAGTCTGAAGATAGGCCATCCGATATTGGTACCATACTTCATGTTGTTATGTATAACTCAGGCCTATACCCTCACATTTGTTTTCATGAAATGGGTGCTGTTCCAGCAACCCTCACATCTGAGTTTCAAGACAGTGGAAACAGCACAACCACATATAAAAGCTGATATGTCCTTAAAGAATGACACTCTTCCAGAGAAACTTCCTGCAAGCTCTGCCCAACTTCCAGTAATGTCACACAAGTCAGAACTCTGTCCTATAGACATCAATACCCGACATGGGACTCATGAATGTTGCTTTTAGACTGGGTACATTGTCAGTCTCAACAAAACCTGGGTTATGTTGTTAAGGAAGTAGAGAATGGATATTAGTCAGCAACTAATGGTGTTTGTCATAGAAGGACCAAGAGAAAAAGTCTCTATTCTTCTCCCTCTCCCCTACCCTATCATACACATTTAATCCAGTACCCAAAGAGGGAGGACTGGTCAACCTGACTCATCAGAGATTAAAAATAATTTTGTCTTGTTTTAGTAAAAGGAAGAACTGCTGGCTTAAAAGATACATATTTGCTTCCTGAATCCTCTCACGTGTCCTGTGGCAAACTAATAGGCCTTTATGCATATACTCTATTAGTCTGAACTCCAAAGGGAGGTGGAAGGCAAGAGACATCATGAAGCTCCCAGAGAAAGTAGCCCATGTCTTGGTTAAACCTTGAAATTTGCATAATTTAGAGTGTTGTCTACTTCCTAGTTTGTTTGCCCATTTTCCTACCTAACACACTGTTTTTCTGTCTTCAGCCACCCAGGGTCTTCTCCTGATCTTTCCTACCAAGGAAGTGCTCTCACTTTTTTGAGGCAGTCTTGTTGACTTCCTTACTGCTTGTGCCAGTCCTACATGCTCCACACAGTTTTATTAGAGCAATCAGTCCCCACATTGTCACAATCATTTACTTGTTTTTCCTCCAGTCGGTGGGTGGCTTCTTAAAGACAAGGACCATGACTTGATTCTTTATAAATCTTTAGGGACTACCAAAATCTTGTCACATTGCTCTTAATTTATGGTAATTAAGTATTATGTAATATAGAAATAGAAATTAATAGCACTGCATCATGAGTCCTAAACAGGTCAAAGTATGATCTTTCATAAGAAGCTTGGAAACTCTTTATTTGTCAAAAATCTTTATTTGTAGTAGTGATTTATGGAGTATATATGTTAGGGAGACCTAATGGCAGGAAACTTTAAAAAGAGAATTAGTGTGTCTGAATCACCTGTGTTCTACCTTCAACAATCAGATTCCACTCAATATTTTTGGGGTGGGACTGAGGCTTCTGTATTGTTAGAATTATCCCCTAGGTGTTCTGCTTCATAACCTAGATCAAATTGGTGCAGAGACAACCAGCAGCACACAGGTTCCTTTACTCTCCTTTCCTGTGATCAATTCCATTATGGTCAGCTTTACATATGCAGGGTTTCTCAATCTGGGCTAGTAGGACCACATGGGGAGGGTCCAAAACTACAGATGCCCAAACTACACTTAGGAAAGCTAATTTGGATTTTGGGGGGAGTCGCACAGTCATCTGTAAAATTTAAAGCACTTCAGGTCATTCAAATGAGTAGCCAAAGTTGAAAGTCAGGGACATACAGAGATTCCATAAGAATTTTTACTTGTTGCCATAGAACAACAACAAAACAAAATATGAGCAAATATATTAATCCCTACAAGTGACTTGAGTCATTAGTTTATGCATGCCTAAATTTTTCATATCAGCTAGACACTTCCTGGGTATTAAGTAACTACTTCATTCCAGGTGCCTCTTGCTGGCTTGCTCTGCTTTTTGGTGTACACATTTCCCACGTCTTTGAACCTCTAATTTTTACTCTGCTCTCCAGAATATGTGAACTTCTAAGTTTTGTTCTTGAATGGATCCTGACACACTGCTTTCTCTGATCCTTGCACATTATTATCTCTCTATGGCCTGCTGCCTTGATTCTTACCCATGACTTGCTTTACCTCTGATATTTATCTGATCTCTTGAGTATTTCATTGTTACTGTGTCCAGCTTTCTTTTCTTTCCCATCTTAATCTCAATTTTATGCATGACAAAGCGTCACAATTTGCCAAATATTCACCAAAAATCTGTAGTATTCCAAAACTAGAGGTAAGTATAAAGAGATTAATTTTTAAGACACACATTTTTAACACATCCATTCATTTGCCCTGTTTTGCTTTCATGTACATGACCAACCAGAGCACAGATAGGATTTGTGCCTCTGTAAGTCTCATATTCTTATATGTCATAATTCCCATGGCCAACCCTCCCAATTTCTAAAAGATGTTTCAACATCAGTGAATATTCACCTACCAAAATTTAGTAGTTAAATAAATAAAGACTTGCCTCTCAAATGGCCCAGATCACTCTTGTGTTCCAGTCCTCATGTTTTCTGGCCCACTAGACATCTGCACATCCACATCTCATTCTGTACTTTGTTATTGGGTTGTCTTCCCTCTGGCACAGTAGCTCCTCCCTCAGCCTCCAATTCTCTTCCTGATGATTTCACCCAACTTTTATAATGGACCTTTGAGTTTTCCTACTCCTTTATGACAAACACTTGGTTGGCTGTTTTTCACAATACCTTTTGCATCCTTCACAAGCTTTCCCCTGCCCTAACAAGACTGCCACCAGCCTTCTTCCATTAATCACACAGTACTGTGCCCCTCCAAGTTCACTATTTTGTAATATGATTTCTCTGCTCAAATACTGGGAATAGAACACCTCAAGCAAAGACTGACTCCTGGGTTCTTCCAGGCCCTTCACAAAATGGTTTGGTACCCTACTGCAGGGGACATTTGCTCTCCTCACAGTGAGCTTCATTTCCTATATACAATAAGGGCTTTTCCTAATTTGAACTGTTACTCTCATTGAATATGGTACTCTGTTTAAATCTTAGTCCTCTTTTGTATTTTTCTAATTATGTCACCAACTGCATGAAATCTCCACTCATCACAGCTGAGTGAGTTTTCTCTCTTCTGAATATAAAATACTTCCATCCATTCTCATGAACTTACTACTTTTTCCTTGTACTATAGTTATTTATGTATAGCTTTTCATTAATAGCTTAAGCTTTCCTTGATAACACAAAGCTTCCTCATTTTTATATCAGTCAACACCTCCACCCCATAAACACTTGCTCACTGGCCTTGTCCATAGTAGCTTCCAGATAATTAGTTATTGAACTATTTTAAATAATTGAATATTAGACTAATTCAGTTAATGAACAATAATATAGCCTCTGAACAAAGATGCATATTTGAATTAGAAAAAAAGCACTTCTATTATATAAGGTATTTACATCCCTTTCTTTATTCCTTCAAATATAGAATTGCTTGAAAAACAAATCAAATGCTAGCCTCCTGGCAATAAATTACTGGGAAGCAATGACATAAAAGTTAGACTGTTTAAACATTCAAGTCCTATTGAGTCAAACAGAACTTCTAGGCAGCAGGAATTAGCTGTGTGAAACATTTAAATATGAATGTACTTAGAATATTTGTGCAAAAATAATGGAGACTGAATGTTGATTTCTAGGTAGTATTAATATCGGAGCATTAAATGCATCATATTAGGGAAAGCAAGATGAGCCTTGGCAGGAACTTTGAGATGCTTATGTGAATATAATATCTCAGGGCCAAATATTTTTTCTAAAAATATGCATTGCTTATAATGGGTGACAACTGCAAACTATCATGCAAAATACACATTAAGTAATCACTAAAGAACCAAGTGGTCAAATAAAACTCTGTAGAGTAAAAAAAATACAAAAAAAAAATCATTTCTAAGGACTTAAGATCTTATAGGAAAATACAGTTTGGGAAACAGATTTCATGAAAGTTTTCATATTGAACGCCACACACACACACACACACACACACACACACTTGCACCAAAAAGAGCCAATAAATATAAAGACAATAGATTTTAAATTACTTAAAATTTGTGACACTCTGGTCAATTTCTATTTTGTACTCATACATTCTTTTCACTGCTAGTCTCACGTGGATTTTTTTTCTGTATATAATATGCATTTTTCAATGGCTATGTTTCTGGGAGTGGGTCTTCATCCAAATATGAAATTATGAAATCTCTTTTTCCATTTCAGAAAACCCATTTTCCTAATGCTTTTCCTAATGAATTTTAGAACATTTCCAAAAGCACAAATTTTTCATAACTCCTCCCACCAACAAAGTCTAACATTCTAGTTAAACTGTTCTCCAGCTTTTAAAAATGATTTTAAGACAGTTTCAATAATATCTCCTCTTCATCAGCTTTTTACATTCCTTTCCCCTTATTTTTTTTACCACATCATATTTCTAAGCTTCTAACAATTCCTAGATGATTGGCCTCATGTATTCTGGATTTGACATTCTTCCAACAGATCCAGAACTTTGTGAAAAGGAGATCCTGTGGGTTGAGAAAGATTTCTGAATATGTTTTATATATAACTTAAAATCTCATGTCCATTGATAAAATAAGGCAAAATTCTAGAGTTAATTCTATTTTAAAAGTGTCATGATTCAATTACAAGCAAAACCCACTATTTTCCTAGAGTTCTTATAGAGAAAAGTTTTTTTTTCTCTTTTGTATTTTTTACTTTTCATGAGTTATTAAAACTTCCCTTGGTATTTGACTTAGGGCTTAACAAAAAAAAATATTATATACAATTTGTGAAAAATTGAGAAACCTTAATATAGAGTTTTTGTCATAATAAAATGGTTTTCTGTAGTTGAGATTTTATCGATTGATTCCTAAAGTTCTTGTTTACCTAAGAAGGAAATATTGACAAATGGAAAACTCTAATTATATTCTTCATTGTGGGAACATTCCTGGACAGGATAATACACTTTGCTTTTTTTGAGCAAAATCTTTAAGGAATATGAAGAAGGGATACAAAGAGTTGGAAAGAAATACTGGATTACTCCAATTTAAAAAAAAAAAAACAAGAGTAAAAACGTACTGATAGCATATATTCGCTTCGTATTTTGTCACCCATAGTCAGAAATATATGTGGTATAAATGCCCTAACAAATAAAGTGTTTTATGTTTCTATAAGCATCACAGGAACTGCATTCTAGCTTCGAATGTTTTGTTGATACTTCATGGCTATGTAGGATTAAGTGGAAATGGTTTCTTCTCAGTATGTAGAGCAGAACGGTTTCATGCCTAAGGCATCCAAATTGGAGCCAGTGCGCACTTCTGTATTCTTTGCAGCCCACAGTGACTGGAACACAACAAAAATGACACCATTAAAAATGGTCTCTATTCCATTTTCTAATGATTATAAAGTCAGCTTGATTTAGGAGAGGCCGCCCTATCAATTTTGCAGCACTCTTTGTCACCATGATGGTATCTCAACAAACTGATTATACTATAGGGAGGAGGGGAAAAACAAAAACAAAAAACAACTGCTCTTATTCTAAAAACACCTAAATGTACAATGTAAACCTCCCTTAATATTTATACATTCCATATTTTTTGGTCATTGCTTACCTACAAAATGCTAAACAAATCATGCCCAAGAAGCAGTAAAAGTCACTGTATCCTTCTGCAGATGCCAAGGAGTAAACTGAGACAATTCCAAATGTACAGCACTGAGCAGTACACCTAATTCTTAAATAGAAGCAATTTATTTTGGAAAAAGGCATTATCTGCTGTGAGTTTTTATCACTGTTTTATAGAAGCTTTCTCTCTCAAAAATGCCACCAGAGCAATACAGTGTTTTACTGGGTTTTAAAGTAACAGAACTTTTCATCCTTGGATTTTGTATCTAGATACTATATAGACCTACTATCCAGCATGGTAGTCACTAGCCACATGTGGCTATTGAGTCCTTGAAATGTAGCCAGTCCAAATTGCAATGTGCTACAATCATAAATTGCATACCAAATTTCAAAGGCTTAGTACCAAAAAATATAAAATGTCTCATTAATCATTTTATATTGATTAGAACTTAAAATAAAAACATTTAGATGTATTGAAGTAAATGTATCATCAATTTACCTACTTAAAAATTTTAATTTGTCAACTAGAACATTTTAAATCACATGTGTTTTGCATTATATTTCTACTGAATGTGGCTTAGAGAAACTGAACTATCCTTTCATAGGATTTTCTTTCTCAAATTGATATACACTGACATTTATAAACAACTCCTGGTTGAAGCTATCATTAAAAGAGCTATTGTAAGGTATTGGCAAAATCAAAGTTGACATCATTTACAAAAAGTTCCATAATTACATAATGGCAAGAGTTCATTAATATTACCATTAATTGGCACAGAATTTATTATTTCTCCCTTGGTCGGAATTCAAAAAATTGCTCTTAACTTCTTCAGTATGAAGGAGAGGAAATACTGTTAGGTAGTGACTTTTTGAAGACGAACACAGAATCCCTAAAAAAAAATTGTAAAAACCTCTCTCTATATTTGGTTTTCCAACCTGTATAAACTGCAGCTATGTTCTACCTAAATGTGGTTTAGGTGTTCTTCATTAGAAACCAGTCTGTGGATCAAATGAAAATCAAGATACCCAGGAGTCAAGAAGAAATAGCTACAGGAAATAGAAAGACAACTCAAGTATAGTCTTCCAGTAAACCACAAACCCTGCAGTGCACATTTCAGAGTGAATGTGCAAGAGGAAAAAGTAGCTGTGTCTCCTAGAAAAGGGGCAGTAAGCTGGTCTTTGAAAAGATGCTCTGGCAGGAAAAGAGATAGAGTGGGAAAAAGACAGACTGACTCACCAACCCAGAGCTATCTTGGGCATATGGATCTCCCCTTTCTCCCAACTCTCAGATTGTCCTGGCTCATAGGAGACATAACTCCCAATAACTCCTTCTGAGACACCATGAAACAATGAATTTATTAGAAATTCTGACATGAGGCAAAATTTACATATTTATTCAAGAACCATTTTGCTTCCTTGAGTAGTAGTTTCTGATTCTTGAATCTACAAACCAAACACATAAGAAAAAAAAAAAAAGATCTGGGGGAATTTGAATCACATAGAATATGCTGTTGGCTATATTAATTTTTCATAGGTCAAAATACTGCTTAAAAATACTCTTAATTTTAAGGAGACTGGTGATCTATTTATACAACAATTAACGTTTCCAGTAGATCTTCTTAATATTTTTGTTTGGAGGACTTCAAATGTCAAGTAGTGTAACTGGCAATGGACCATTGAAACCAACTGCAAATCTGTGGTCCTTTGACAATTAAGCTTATTTTTCTACTGAAAGTCTTTTTAGGATTATGGATGTCTTAGTAATGATAGTGGGTATGAGACCAATATAAATTGGCAGCTACAACTCTCTTTTTGCCTGGAATAATGTTCTACCAACTTTCCTCTGTGGATTCTGGCTTTCTTTTCAGTCCTGCATGATGTATTCCCACAACAGAGCCCAGTGTTTATTGAAAAAGAGATGATCCCTTTTAGCATAGAAGGTCCCAGAAGGAAGCAATGAGGAGCAGGTGTGTTTTATCTCAAGCCCAGCAGGCTGTCCTTCTACACTAGGCTCCTCCAGCAGCCCAGCCAGCTGTGCGTACATATGGACCGGAGGCCAAATCTATGCCTCGGCAGTAGTGCCCACATCACTAACTTCAACCACAAGCTGCTGCTCACAGCATCCCTTACTTCTTGAAAATGGCTGTACCAGAATGAATCTTGTTTTCTTATACCCACTGAAACACCCAAGCTTGCTCACTCACTTGCTGTCTCTCATTCTCTCTCCCCAAGAGGAGACTTCAAAGGTACATTCACCAAACAGGTTATATTAGGATAACATCTTTGTAATTAGAGGATTTAACCGTGATATATTTACATCGTATGACGTAACTTACTCCACTGACTTTGTCTGAGTTTAGATTCCCCTGTGGTAGACCCTGAGACCAGGATCTCTTGCAAGTTATTTGTTTGACAGGTGAAGGAAATAGTAGGGAAGTGAGATACTGGAGTGAAGGCACATAATCAAGCCCAGTACTACTGGGGATTGCTGAAGCTTAATTCTGCTGGGGAAATCCTAGGAGCCAGTGTGAAGATCATGCCTCCAAGTCACCCTACACAAGGGAAAAGAAGAGTGGTGTAATTTTTTCATCACCTCCCTTTAGTCATTAAGTACTGCCCCCAGGTGGTCCTGATTCCTCAGCACAAGTGGCCCATGCTTAGGTTGATGAACCTTGCTCACTAACTATAGAAAGATCTCAGGTAAAGGAATACAGGTTCTGCTGTGGAAGTCAGGTGAGCACGCACCAAACTGGTAAAGAGAAGGGGATATAGGCGGCACACGTACAATACTGGGGATAGTGCTGTTATTCAACTGAACAATTGAATTCAACTGAACAAGTGTACTCAGTAAAGAGTACATACCCCAGTCTAGTTGCTACGCATTTGTAGAGCCAAATTTAGTAAATGGGAAATTTGGGACAAGTTTACCCACACTCCCACTTACTTCATCTCTGCTTGCCTTATTTACACTGAAAACATGGGTTAGTAGTTTACTTTTTTAAACCAAATTTGTTTTGAAAGTTCTCAGATTTTCCATGATCTAATTAATTAGTGCTTGGTTTTGTTTGGAATCTGATTTAAAACTAATAGCGAAGTTTTCGTAGTACTTAAGCCAGAGTGATTGTGACAATAATCAGATATCTCTCACTTACCCATTCTGCTACTTTTATCCTTCGCTGATCTCATTCTAAAGATGCTCATATTTTGCATTTGATTATTGACCATAATTTTATAAAATGTTCTTGCTCTCAAAAGTTCATTTTTTTTTAACTTTAGAGAAACAGAGCATGGTAGAAGAAGAGGGAGAAAGGGAGAGAGGGAGAAAAAGGGAGAGAGGGAGAGAAAGGGAGAGAGGGAGAGAGGGAGAGAGAGGGAAAGGGAGGGATAGAGGGAGAGAGAGGGAGAGAAGGGGGGGAGAGAGAGAGAGAGAGAGAGAGGAAGAGAAGGAGAGGGAGAGGGAGAGAGGGAGAGGGAGAGGGAGAGAGGGAGAGGGAGAGGGAGAGGGAGAGGGAGAGGGAGAGGGAGAGGGAGAGGGAGAGGGAGAGGGAGAGGGGGAGAGAGAGAGAGAGAGAGAGAGAGAGAGAGAGAGAGAGAGAGAGAGAGAGAATTTTAAGCAGGCTCTATGCTCAGCCTGGAGCCCAACACAGGGCTTGATCCCACAACCCTGGGATCCTTACCTGAGCTGAAATCAAGAGTTGGATGCTCAATCAATTAAGCAGCAATGACCCAGCAAACAAAGAACCAAAAAAACAAAAACAAAAACAAAAAACAAAAAACAAAAACAAAAAACCCTGTTCACTTTACAAAGGTTAATGCTTCACGTATCCTTACATAGTCATTTCTTCCATTTATATCTGATGATTCTAATATATACATGGTACGCTTCAACATTTAAACTGGCAAGGTCACATATCTTGGGGAGAAAGGGAGCTTCTCCGGCATCCTCTAACTTATGCTAGTGGTCTCTTTCACAGGAGGGACACTAGAGTATACCTCTTTAATCCATAGGCCACATCCTTGTCTTCCACATGACCCTGTGCTTTCCATTAGCTGTTCCATGCCATGCACTTTATATCTCACATTTCTAAATAAGATTCTTGCAAAATTAAATTTTAGAATGCTGCTTCTTATATGAAAATCTTTGTTTCCTTTTTTGGATTCCTTTTTCAAAATGATTTATGGCTCAATTTTGAAAGCCTCACATTGAGTTAAGATTGAAATGGGTTGATAACGTGTATATTGCTCTGATATAGATTAAGCAGTGAGAGGGCAACAATGGAAATGCCACCATCTAATTTATTTCACTTTTAGATGATCAAAGAGATGTCCACACAAACAAGGCAGTCACGCTGTTTTAAACAGCCCTTTCAAATTTCCTGAGGCTCTTCTATTGAATCATTATAGACACATGAAGTTAAATTTGAGGAAATCGATGAAGGTGATAATGAAGAATCCTATGAATGAACCTTTTCTGAATTTCTTTTTAGCTCTGAATTACAATGCAATCTTGGTAGATCCTGAAGTATAGCGTCTGTTGTATCCGTTCTAAGCACTGTTTCCTGAAGGTGCACAAGTCCGTGATAGCACAGTCATAGAAACTGACTTGGATAAAAAGATGGCTGAGTCTATAACACTAAGGGTAAGGAAAAGAAAGCCTGAGGAATCACATCTATGACCAACATGGGATAAAATATCTATTAATTTCAGTAATGGAGGAAGGAGTCTTATATTAGTGATGGCCTGAAGTGCATTCTCAATTTAAAAAGCAGCAACCTCATTAGGTGAGGAATATTTTCTAAATTTCCTCAAATACCTCATTGATGTATCATAGGAAGGAACACCGAAAAGCCCTAGGCATACTCCCAAATATTTAGATTCATCTCTTTTTCAAAAAGTAAATACACAAACAAAAGATTCAAAATTAAATGTTTAATATTTTAAAATATATCTATATCTATATGTAGTTAAAGACAAATATAGATGGATATGTTAGAGATGTTCACATTAACTTCTATGAGTTGTTTGTGTCCATAATTAACACTTACATATCTATCCACATATATATGTATATTGCTGTATACATATGGGTCAGAGAATGCTGAATTTTACATAAACTCTATGATCCTGGAAAACAGCAAAGTTAAAAAATCCCCCCAGGGTGCCTGGGTGGTTTAGTAGGGTAAGCTTCAGACTTCGGCTCAGGTCATGATTTCACAATTCATGGGTTCAAGCCCCACGTGGGGTTCTGTGCTGACAGCTCAGCTCTGTGCTGGAGCCTGCTTCTGATTCTGTATCTCCTTCTCTCTCTGCCCCTCCCCCACTCACCCTCTCTCAGTCTCTCTCTCTGAAAAATAAACATTAATTTTTTTTCTAAAAAATTCCCCCCGCCCTTTTGTGTTCCTGGAAATGGCTTACTGCACAGAACCACCTTAGATGCCTCCCTTGTTTACCTATGACAAGCCCAAAACCCAAAAACACACCCTCAGAATTCCCATTCTTATCCTCATAAGTGATTAGCTCAAGTGTTTTGTTCTTACTGACTCATCAGAACAAAAAGCTTTGAGAGAAGGAATATAGGAATGAACAATAGCCAGACCATATATAAATACAGAATTTTGACCCCAAGCTTACAGCAACCTGCTCAGGGAACCAAACCCTTACCTACAACAACCCAGCCAGGAAGCCAGATTGCTATCCCTAGTGACAATCCAAAAAGCTAAACAATTACTTCTTTAGCAGTCAACTAATGGCCAGGAATTAATAACTAACAGTTTCCCTCATCCTTGTACCTGTTTTCAACTTAGCACCAACGAGAAAGCCAAACTGCACCCCTCACCAATCACATAGAGAACTCCACCTCTAGTTAGCCCGCGTACAGCTTCCCCCACACAACAGCCTCCTACCAGTTCACCTGAGTTTCCCTCTCTTTTCTGCTAGAAAGCTTTCTCACTCTACCTGCTTCTGTGTCTCTGCAAACCCAGGTGATGGTGGCTCACACCCTTGACACAGGGAGCTCGGGATAAATAACCTCTGCTTAAGGCAATTGGTTGTTCTTTGTTTATTTCTACTGCTTGTTAACCAAACTTTGGTCAATCTTCTTTCTCCCCCCACCCCCCCCCCGGCCCTGAACTTTGGCCCATATTTGTATTCAATAGTTGTCTATTCATTTGAACCCTTGGCCCCAGCCAGCATATGACCTAAAAGCCCCGCCTGAGAATAGACTGGCCCCAGAGAGAAATAGCATGTGGTCTTCTGGCCCATCAAGGTCACAGCACACCCTTCATCCTACTTCCCCAGTCTGGTTCCTCCCTGTTCACTCCTCTCTGTAAAAAAACAAAAAACAAAAAACAAAAAAAAAACAAAAACAAAAACAACAACAACAAAAAATCACTGCTTTTGTGGAACCTTTGAGACACTTGCATACCTTATGGTCAGAATGTTCTCCCTACTGCATTAGCTCCTCCTCCCTTGCAATAGCCCTTTCCCAACAGGTCTTCTTTAATCAGGTCTGGATTTGGTTTGGTTTTGTTTTGTTTGTTGTTTTGTTTAGTTTGACAGATGATTTGTGAAGAAGTTGCTGATCTACATGTATATGTTACTTATTTATGTTTAAAGTTTTACTTTTATGGGGAAAGAAGATAGTTTCAGTATGGCATGTGGCAAGATGACACAAAGGGCATGAAAAATAACAACACAATGATTTTAAGAAGCAGAGCACGTGGCTTACAATTCTGTGGAAGCATACACTTGGAAGAACAAGGGGAACAAAAACAGGCATTACAAGGGTAATGTGAACCTGAATTTTACTGAGCCTGTCTTGGCTTCATTTTAGGTGACATGAACCAGGATGATGTACCATCAATATACGTAAACAAATTGGATGATTTTCCCAAATTAGTATTAAGAGTAGAGATGAGGAAGACTTTCACACCTAATTCTTAAGGAGTAAATTCATATATTATCCAGAGAACAAGCTCAGTATTCAGGGAGAAAAGCTTTCATTGGATGCAGTTAGCCAAATTCTTAACATTTTTTTCAGATCTATTGAGACCAAAGGAATTTTGTACTTGTATTGAATTGCTATTAGAAAGACATGAAAAAAAAAAAAATCTGACCTATCAGCCAGAGATGATCAGCTTCAATTTTCTTAATATTCTAAAAACAAAGGCCCCTTTTGAGCAGGAAAGAGCTAAAACCAAAGTGTTCAAGCACTACCAGAAATGCAGTAGACTTCTTCCAAGCCTCATTCAGTCACCCTGTCATGCCAGTGATATTCTTCAAAAAGATAGCCTACTTTTACCACAACTAATGCTTCTTAAAATCTTGTTAATTACAATATTGTTTAACATTTATTTATGGCTTACTCTTTGCAAATCACAATCCTAAAAGCTTTTTCTGAATAGCATTTTAATTCTCACAAATCCTCCAAGATATAGGCATTATTACCATCAACTGAATTTTACTGATGGGGAAACTAAGACACGGAAACAATAAAAACCATACCCAAGGTCACATAGTAAATGTTAGCACTGAGAACTGAACTCAGACCAAGTGACTTCATAAATATCTCATCCAATCACTATGCTAAACTGCTGATTTTATGGAAAGCCCCCTGACCACCCCCATCTCTCACCTGATATTCTCACTCTGCTTCAGGGGTAGCAGCCAGTCCAAAGCATGCTCTCTCCACGACATCCTATTTCACATCCACTACCCTACCATAGAAGATCTCAGGATCTATAGATTCATTTGCCACATACCAAATATTTTCCGAACCATTAAGTAACACATCATCGGCAGAGTAACTTTCTTTTCTATTTTTCCTTCCATTTTTTAAGTAACATTGCTCACTTTAGAAAATTCAAAGAATTTGAAAGTCATTAAAAAAGAGTAATCACTCTCCCCCAAACCACATCTTATCTGTATCCTTTATTTTGTATTCCTCTAGCAGAAATAAAAGCATGTATGTGGGGGGGTGGGGGGGCAGGGATAGGGAAGGGAAGGTTGGGATAGGGAAGGGAGGATGGGAGGGTGTATCTATCAACAAATCAGCGCTTTGACAAATTTTAAAACATAAAAGGCCTCACTGTTTTTCTTTTCCATTGAGGAATATATCTTAGCTATAATCTCATTTCTGCCAGTACTGATCTCCTTTATTCCTTTCAATAATTGCACAGCTTTCTGTACTTAGTTGTACCTAAGTAGCATAATATACTTAACTGGTGATGTATTCTTGGAAACTTAGATTATTTTTGAATCTTTTAATGAAACAATTTTTATTTATTTTATTTAATTTTGGTCATTGCAAATATGCTGCAGTAAACTCTTCACATAAAGAACTGGCCTTTTTTGACATGTGTCCAGTGGCTAAACTCCCAGCAAATATTCAAAAGATGCATACTTTTTACTGTAGATACTTAACAAATTGCTCTGCAAGAAAGTTTACCAATTTAGACTCTCATCACCTGTGTGAGTGGCAGTTTCTCTGAAAACTCTAGAACACCAGATATAAACTATTTATGACAAATGGATAGGTGAGAGGGTGATCACATTTCTTGTTTTGTGTTTGCATTTTCCTAATGGCTTAGGAGAAAGCAAATATTTTCACAGGCTTATTGCAATGCATAAACACATACACAAATCTCTTTTGTAACTAGTGTTCTAAAAGAAAGCTGCTATCAAGGAAAGGTCTTTTGCAATGTCGGAGGTAAAAGTAAACAACCTGAAGTAATCTATATGCAGAACACCATATTGTACAACAGGCATGATGTCACGGGGCAGAGCCAAGAATTGTTAAGAACAATGTTTTAGGACCTGTTGACTAGCAAAATAGCAGCTTAATCAAGAAGCATTCCTACCATGTGAGTGGCAAAACTTTTCAACATTTACCCAGAAGGACTGTGGAATTGTTCTGAGCCAGTCTTCTGTGTACCTCTTTGCTCCTTTCCAAATGGGATTGTTACATGGTTTTTCTATCCCTGTTTTACTTGGGGGAGGGAGAAAATACGTAATCCTTTTACTTCATAGGTTTCCAAGAAAAGAGGAACTACATACAGCTATGATGCAGAACATGAGATTTTAAACACTGAGATTCATGCAGTTATTGGATAACACTTACATTACTGATGTGTCTTCTTTGGGATGAGGAATTTGCATGTAAAAGGGAAGTAAGTGCTTATAAACAAGAGGTAAGACTATGTTAGATTGGACAGTAGTTTCCAAATCTTCACTTCCTTCCTGTAATAGATTAATACATCTGCATACTTTCCTGTGTGTTTCACAGTGCTTGCTTGAAGAATATGTGGAATGTACATCCTTGTTTCACTGACTTGAGGATAGTCACATGGCTTATCTTGGTTAATGGAATATTAGTGGAGGTAATGTAAACAAAGCATTTAAATATGAGTATTTAAACTTTGGTTTAGCACGGTCTTTTCAGTTTTAGCATCACTCATAGTAAGATTATGCCCAGGTAGCTGTAGTTCCCAGAGTGATGGGGATGTACCTGAACTATCTCCTCAGTAGAACTGTCCTACAAGACTTTTAGAGGTTTGAACAATAAATAAATGCTTATTGAGATTATGGGACTCTTTGTTAGAAAGCATTATCTAGGCAGACCCTAACATATAATTATATAATTAAATATCACATGGACCATATTATTATCATAATTTAAAGAAAGGCTCAGAGCATTTAAGTAACTTAAGATAAAATATTAATCAAGAAGCAGTTAGAACACAAAGTGGGTTTTTGGTTTTCATTATATATTACTGTCTTCCGTTTAAAGTCATTGAACATGACAGGGTGAGGGCAGTAACAAAGAAATTAATACAGGTAATATGTGACTTAAAGTGGAGTAAAATGAGAAAACAAGGATTAGAACTGAAGAAGAAAAAAGGGAGTAATTTATAACAAATAACCAGGGGGAGATTCAGGATATTTGAATTTTAAAGTATCGCCAGGATCCCCTCTCATAGAGCTAAGTCAAGTAGATAAACCATTTAGCAAACAGGTGCTAGATACCCTTCACTATGGTAAATCAAGGAGAAATTATTGGGAAAATTCTCTTCTTTCTGATATTTATACTCATGCATAAAAATCCTTCTAACAAACATTCAAATTTTAACTTGAGGGAAATCTATACCTAGGAGAAGCAGCAGAAAAAGTACTATGAATTCTGCAATTTATCTTATCCAGCAGACAGGATATGCATTTATATCCAAATACTTAGCTGCTTGACTTCTATATGTGAAGTACAATGCAATTCTTATTCTGGTAAAAAAAAAAATGTAAGACAATTAGACCATTATAAAACAATGCATTCATGTAGTAGTCGCTGGATTAATTCACCATAATGTCCTTTTCCACATGTTAGTGATAAAGAAAGTAGAATTGTGCCAGTAAGTATAGCAGATAATATAATAGTTTCAAGAAACTGAAGTTAGTGGGTTTATCTGTAGAGATCACATACTACAAATAAACACACGCACCATGAAAAGCCGGGACAAATCTTGGATATACTAAATTTTTTATTAGTCTTCATTGATGGCATGAATGCTCAACTTAAACAGTTGCTTTCTTACCAAGCAATATTACGGAAGAAGCAGGCTTTTGCCCTAGCCTCCTCTAATAAAAATAATTGGACTTAAACCGCCATGTTTGGACTTCCTATTGTCAAGCAATAGGTACTTAATACATGTGTATCAGTCAGAAGACATAAACCATAGTGGAAATTTAAAGGGGGGGGGGGTTGGGATTTTGTGTACAGAATGATCAAGTAGGTGGTTGAAGGTTAAAAGGAAACTATATTTACAGAAGTGGAAAAGGCTTAAATCAACTACTAGTACCCTGAAGAGCTGAGGGAGTGTACATAGAAGGACAGACTTAAAATAGCTTCCCATTCCCACATTCAATTCATACCCCTTTGGAGAGTATGTTGCTACTACAAGAACACCAGCCTTCCAGAGATGAAGAAATTTGCCAGAATGAGCAGGCCAGAACTCATATGCAAAAGTGGCCTGCCAGATGGGAAAAATCCCACTGGATAGTGAAAGCCATAGCTAGTCTATGAAGCTTCCTGAAGAGAGTACTATTAGACCTCTTAGATGCTGATTCGCTGCCTGCCATGCTCTTGGAAATAATACACAGAAGCAGGAAACCCCTTCCTCTTACAATGTCCCTCCAGCTCCTTCTAGTGACAAACCCTAACAATGAGACAGCTATAAGGGAGAAATGTCTACCGGGTATAGTTTCAATATCTCAAAGGAGAACAAAGAAGGGGCGATTTGGAACTGAGAGGCAATGCATTTAAGAGGCATAGCATGTATCAGACAGATCAGAAATGCACCGTGGTTGATTTCCCACTCCCAAATGTTTTCCTTTCTTTTAGAAAACAGTCAAATGTAGCCTATTCTGTTTCACTGTCACATTTTGAACAAGTCAAAACTCCATGGGGTTGGGAGAAAAGAAAGAAAAAAAGAAAGAAAAAGAGAAAGAGGTCAAAACACCTGTCAAAACTTGGCTCAAAGGCAACTCCAGCAACTCCAGTGATTTAGTCACTCCTGCCTCATAGCGACTTACATAGAGATGTCTCCCTTTATACTGGGGGTTAGTCTAATTAATTGAATAACTTTCCATGAAGTTATCAGAAAGACAAAGTGACATGAATGTCTTATTTAGCCATGTGTTCCTGGAAACACTGACACTTTAATTATGCACATCTCTCTATAAAGAAGTAAAATGAATGAAGAGAGATGGAGTATGTGTCAATGTTTTTCAGCCTGTTTTTATGGAATAGGGGATGTTTCAGATAATTTAATGTTAGATTAACCTTCTGTTTGACTCATTTCCATTTGATTAATTGTATGATTCTTCACCAGAACAGTTTAACTTATATATATATATATATATATATATATGTATCATGCCACAAGAATCAATAAAGATACCCAACTAATCAAGGTGGCAAACACTCTTACATAACCTAAATTTTCTATTCTTTTTTTTTCTTCAAACTCAGGTCAGCTCAACAAAACCACTCTTTTTTCCCCCCTTCAAATTAATAAACTTTGTTTTTAGAGAAGTTTTAGGTTCACAGCAAAATTGAGCATAAAGTACAGAGAATCCCCATGTATTCCTGTCTCCACAGACATAGAACCTTGCCCACTACGGCCACACTACACCAGGGGTACATTTGTTTCAATCTATAGACCTACATTGACACATCATTATCATCCAAAGTCCATAGTTTACATTAGGGTTTGCACTTAGTGTCCTACATTCTATGGGTTTGGACAAATGTAGAATGACATTCATCCACCATTATAATATCATACAGAGTATTTTCACTGCCCTAAAAATTCTCTGTTCTGTCTCTTCATCTCTTCCTTCTCTCCTCCACAGCCCTGCGAAACCATTGATACTTTTACTGTCTCCATAATTTTGTCCTTTCTAGAATTTCATATAGTTGGAAGCACAAAGTATGCTGACTTGTCAGATTGATTTCTTTCACTATTAATATGCATTTAAGTTTCCTCCGTGCCTTTTCATGGCTTGATAGCTCATTTATTTTTTATTATTTTCTATGGTAACAACTATTTATTTATTTTAATTTACATCCAAATTAGTTAGCATATAGTCCAATAATGATTTCAGGAGTAGATTCCAGTGATTCATCCCCTATGTATAACACCCAGTGCTCATCCAAACAAGTGTCCTCCTTAACGCCCCTTGCCCATTTAGCTCATCCCCCCATCCACAACCCCTCCAGAAATCCTCAGTTTGTTCTCTGTATTTAAGAGTCTCTTATGTTTTGTCCCCTCCCTGTTTTTATATTATTTTTGCTTCCCTTCCCTTATGTTCATTTGTTCTGTATCTTAAGTTCCTCATATGAATGAAGTCATATATTTGTCTTTCTCTGACTAATTTAGCTTAGCATAATACCCTCCAGTTCTATCCACGTAGTTGCAAATGGCAAGATTTCATTTTTTGATTGCCGAGTAATACTCCATTGTGTGTGTGTGTGTGTGTGTGTATGACACACACACACACACACACAACATTTTCTTTATCCATTCATCCGTAGATGGACATTTGGGCTCCTTCCATACTTCCATACTTTGGCTGTTGTCAATAGTGCTGCCATAAACATTGGGGTGCATATGCCCCTTTGAAACAGCACAACTGTACCCCTTGGATAAATACCTAGTAGTGCAATTGCTGGGTTATAGGGTAGTTCTATTTTTATTTTTTGAGGAACCGCCATACTGTTTTCCACAGTGGCTGCACCAGTTTGCATTCCCATCAACAGTCCAAAAGAGATCTTCTTTCTCTGCATCCTTGCCAACATCTGTTGTTGCCTACACTGTTAACCTTAGCCATTCTGACAGGTGTGAGGTGGTATCTCATTGTGGTTTTAATTTGTGTTTCCCTGATGATGAGTGATTTGAGCATTTTTTCATGTGTCCTTTCACCACCTGGATGTCTTCTTTGGAGAAGCATCTATTCATGTCTTTTGCCCATTTCTTTAGTGTATTATTTGTTTTCTGGGGGTTGAGTTTGATAAGTTATTTATAGATTTCAGATACTAACCCTTATCTGATGTGTCATTTGCAAATATCCTCTCCCATTCCATTGGTTGCCTTTTAGTTTTGCTAACTGTTTCCTTCACTGTGCAGAAACTTTTTTTCTTTTGATGAGGTCCCAATAGTTCATTTTTGCTTTTGTTTTCCCTGACTCTGGAGACATGTTGTGTAAGAAGTTGATGCAGCCGAGGCCAAAGAGGTTTTTGCCTGCTTTCTCCTCTAGGATTTTGATGGCTTCCTGTCTTATGTTTAGGTCTTTCATCCATTTTGAGTTTACTTTTGTGTATGGTCTAAGAAAGTGATCCAAGTTCATTTTTCTGCATGTTGCTGTCCAGTTTTCCCAGCATCATTTGCTGAAGAGACTGTCTTTATTCCATTGGATATTCTTTCCTGCCTTGTCAAAGATTAGTTGGCCATACATTTGTGGGTCTATTTCTGGGTTCTCTACTCTGTTCCATTGATCTGAGCGACAGCTCATGTATCTGTAATTTTTTAAATGCTTATTCATTATTGAGAGAGAGACAGAGAGACAGAGCATGAGTGGGGGAGGGGCAGAGACAGGGGGAGACACAGAATCCTAAGCAGGCTCTAGGCTCTGAGCTGTCAGCACAGAGCCCGATGCAGGGCTCAAATCCATGAACCATGAGATCACGACCTGAGCCCCAAGTCAGGCGATTAACTGATTGAGCCACCCAGGCGCCCCTCATTTATTTTTAATAGTGAATAATATTCCACAGTTTACTTATACATTTACCCACTGAAGAACATTTTGGTTGCTTTCAAGTTTTAGTAATTATGAATAAAGCTGTTACAAAAACACTTGTGAAAAGATTTTTGTGTGGACAGAGTTTTCAACTCCTTTACGTAAAAACCAGGGAGTGTGATTACTGGGTTGTATGGCTAGAGTATGTCAAGGAACTGCCAGTGTATTTCAAAGGAGATGTATTATTTTGTATTCCCACAACCAACTAATGCCAATATTTTCTCTGTTGTCAGTGTTCTGGATTTTGGCCATTCTCATAGTTGTGTAGTGGTTATCTTATTGTTTTCTTATTGCTGAGTTTTGTCCAAGTACTCTTGTGTAATTAAATAATTGTGGATATTGTAGTATACTTTTGTGTATACTAATTGTCTGTGGTGTCTTCTACAAAAGTATAATTTCCTCTTTATTACTCCTGCTTTTACAACTATGTAGATGAAAAGAAAATTAACAAGGATGAGATAAGAATAAGATGCACACTCTATCAGATCAAACACTCTACCCAAAGCATTTATGGACTTTCACCGGGAACATATTAGTAAACACTATCAGGCACTCTGGCTACTGCTACTACTATTAATGACAATAATGATAGCTGATGCTATTGATTAAAGTTACTTTTTGCCAGGCATCATTCCACATGCTTCTTAATTACACTTAGCCCTAGTAAGTGAATATTAGTATATCTAGTTTTTACAGACACTTAGATATTGTTAAATTTCTTTCCCGAGATCACATATATAGTAAACAGAGAAGCTAGTATTCGAGTACAGGTTTATGTAATCTCAAACAAATTCACGTTTTCCCTGTGCTACACTGCTTAGTCAAATAACAACCCCCCCCCCAATGTAGAGATTATGCATGCCACACAGGTGGGGAGAAGAGTTTGTAGAGGCTACATCCTCCCAACTCTAATTGTTCAGAGAACCATTTGAAAGAAGTACAGAGTGTTTTTTGTTTTGTTTTGTTTTTTCTCAAATCAACTCCTAAGTTTCCTGTTATCACCAATTACTTACACCTCAGCTTCTCTCTCTCCATTCCCAAACTTCTACCTTATTATTCACTCCGTTTAAGTATTCCACCCAGGCCTTGCTTTCATATTCCCTTCAGCATCTATGATAGAAGTAGCAATATTCCAGTAGCAGGATTCAGATAAACATTTAGTCTGATCAGGTGACAGAATGTGTCCACCCAATGCATGTGTCCTCAGGTCTAAGGTGCCATTCTGAAAGGGGGCAGGCCGCTGGATTTACTCCTCCTCCTCCTTTATCATCAAGTGAATGCTCAGGTGACAACTTACCAGATGAAAGCACAGAACTCTCCAGAACTTTGGAAGCACCCCCTACCATATATTGCTCTTACATCCTGTTTTCCTTACTCTGAGGACAATCTCAACTTTTATGATAATTTGAACTTATATTTTATTTCTAATTTTCCACTCATGTTTTTTTAAAGTTTATTTATTTTGAAAGAGAGCAGGGGAGGGGCAGAGAGAGAATCCCAAACAGGCTACATGCTAGAGCCCAAATCGGGGCTCTAACCCACAAACTGTGAGATTATGACATGAACCAAAATCAAGAGTCAGACAATTAACCAACTGAGCCACCCAGACACCCCTCTAATTTCCTACTTATGAATGAACCCTTAAAATTAATGCTTTACTTTTGCTTGTTTTTGAACCATATATTAATGGAACATACTATGTGCATTCCTATGTAACATTTCTTTTGTTCAATATTTCATTTGAGATCTTCATTTGTGTTATTCTACTTACCTTTGGTTTATTTTTATAAATTGTTTTTATTTATCTATTATACTATTAACTGGTATTCAAATTGGATCCAATTGGTTTTTTGGGGTTTTGTTTCCTAATTTTTAACAATGAAGTTATTAACAATCTTGAATGTATATTCCTCTGCAAATAGATTAGTTTCTAAAAGGCAGGATTTCTCAACATCAGCACTACTGACATTGGGACTGGGTAATTTTTTGTTGGGCCTGGGGGCTGCCCAGGGCAGTATAGTATATTTAGCAATATCCCTGGCCTCCACACTAGATTCCAGTAGTACAGTCCCTTCCACTTGTGACAACCAAAACTATCATCAGGGTATTATGGTTATCATTAATTTTGCTGACCAGATATTTCAGAATCATCATCATTTAGACACATGGGCCAACCATACTTGCTGACCCCATGTGGTTGAGTGAGGCATGTGGCTAGTTATGACCATGAGTGGTAAGAACCACAAATGTGTCTCTTCTGGTGAAAATACTTAATTGCCAGGGCAAGAGTCCCCTTCCCCTGCCCTACTTCTTACTTCCTCTAGCTCAGTGCCCAGTAACATTTAAAATGGTAGCTGATCTGTCTGCTTAGGTTGCTAAAAGACTACTAGAAACAGAACATTCCTACCAACATTCAGTAGACATATATGATGCAGGAGAAAGATATCTTTGCTTTAATCTTGGGATTTAAAGGATTGTTTACTATAGAAACTGTTACAGAATGTGTTATAGAAACTGGATCCTAGAATTAGGGTACTATCATCATCATCATCATCATCATCATCATAAACTAAAATATGTGACTGGCTACAGAGAGAAATCTAATATTGAGAGTTGGACACATGACAATCCATAAAATGTACAGGCAAAATACTAGGTAATAATTCTGCCCGTGATTTGAAAAACAGATAATATAGCTAATATATTCATAGCTTTACAGATTGATGTTAAAAATCAGAATGGTAATAATATGTATGGATTGGCTTCTTTTTGGTTGCACTTACTATGGTTGCTTTAAGAAAAAAAAATCTATTCGCAAGAAGGAATTAAAGGAAATATAAAAAGTTCAGGAATTTATGGTTATGAAGAACTGGGCATTGCAACTTATTAATAATCCTAAACAGTAAAAGATAAAAATGTAAAATTCTATGAGCAAGAAAGTTCAGTTAGAACTCACATAATGGCAAATGTCAAATTTAGGGTAAATCCAGGCAAAAAACAGTTTAAAGGGCTGAATGAGTTGAGATGCCCATGGAACCTTAACAGTTGAACAAAGTTTTTCAGGGTAAGGAGACTTGTGTCACCAAGCTGATAGGCTCAGCATATCCACATTAAATCCAAAGCCAGAGAAACATCTAGATCTATGCATATGGCTAATAACACATGGAACTCAAGATCACATAGGTAGGAAGCTACATTTTTTTAAACTAAGCTTTGAAGCGTCCTGAACTAAAAATATTTTTGACTATATGATATTTACAAAACATCTTAGGAACTTAAATCCTTTACCAACAGGAAACATTTCCCCAATCCTTGGTCCTACCCGCCCTGGAGGACTTATTCACCAAGTATACTTTAGAGGTGGCCAAGGAGGAGGATGAAAATGCATGTTAGGAAACAATTCTCCATGGATTTCTCATGTTTCTGTCTTGCTAGCAGAGGCATTAACTGGTTTCGTTTTGAACTATCTATGCAAAGATGTTTATATAGTGAGCAGCTTTGGGAAATAGAAATAATGTCTATTCAGGCAAAAGTCTGGAATGTTTACTGTCCAGTATAATGAAAATAATGTATCCCTCCAAATCAGGTACTCTTACTGCTCATTTTGAATACATGAGTTCCCTAAGTGCATGACTTTTTTTCTATAATGCTGCCCACTGTGTGTTCAGGGATCATCTGGCCCTTTGTATATCACCCGGAGGGAACTGGGGCTCAGGAGACAGGGATAAGAAAATGCTGACATTCTGACTAGTGCTATTGCTATGAATAATAAAAATTTTGTCTTCATCCCAAGAGTCTCATGTTTTCTGCCAATACATGCGAAACTATGGCAGGCTAACTTGGTAAATTGCAAGCATGGTAGAATATCAGGTCTTAGGCTTTTCAGTTTTTGATAGGCAAGACCCCAGTTGATAATGTCAAGGTTACACACACACACACACACACACACACACACACGCCCGCACTATACATATATGTGTGTATGGATGTGTGTAAGGGTATATAGAGTCAAATTCAGATCTTATGAGGTTATTCCTAACCACTAATCTCAAGGTAGGGGATTCTTTACAATGTCTGCTCAACAAGATATTAGAACTGCTAAAGACTAATGAATTGTGCTTATGTTCCTTATTCCTTGACTTTTCTAAATAGCAGAAAATAGCAGTGTTTGTTGTCATATTTATGCAGTTTCTAGTTCCTGTTCTATTATATTTTCTAATGTTATTCTTTCATATTTCTGTTCTATCTTAATTACTGTAATTTTATTGTAAGTTTTCTAACTACTAAATTCTCCCATTTTTTCTCTTTCAAAAATCTTGATAGTAGTAGCCCTTTCTACTTCTGTAAAAATGCTAGAATTCAGGACGTCAATTTAAATATATACATATACACACACATAACCCAACTGTTGGAATTTTTTACTGAGATTGCTTTGTATCTAGAGATTAATGTGAGGAGAACTGGCTTCTTTCTACAATTGAGTTTTCCAGTTGAGAAACACTGTATATTATTTCATTCATTTAGATCTTCTCGAATGATCTTCAACAGTTTTACATGTGGTACCATAAAATTCTTGTGTATCTTTGTTTAGATTTATTCCTAGGTACTTTTACTTTGATGCTATTGGAAATTACACACAGATTATTTCCATTTCTGTTTGTTCCTTTTATATAGAAACACAATCTCTTTTAAAACATATTGATTTAATATGCTTTGCAAACTTTCTTACTAAAAACAATATTTAACAAAAAAAATCCTTTAGATATTTTTCCATATATACCATATAATATGTAAGTAATGATTAATTTTTCTAATTCCTTTACCTTGATTTCTTTTTGTCAACCTATTGTACTTGTTAGTGACTCAAAATTGTTAATTAGTAAATGTTTATAGTTACAATAGCAATCCACTTTACACTGTTCCTTTTCTCAAACATTTCACCTTTAAGTAAGATAGTTGTAGATTTTTATAATGCTCAATTATTGTATTCTAATCACAGAAGAGATAGATGTCTTTAGGTCCGTATGAATAAGGCATAATTTAACTAACTTGGTTAAATTAATTAAAATTATATAGAAATATTTATTGGCTATAGCTGTATCTTGAAAACCACCTCTGATAAAACTTTCTATGATTATGGCAATGTTCTACACTGTGCTGTCTATGCTGAGCCCTTGAAATGTGGCTTGTGGAACCTATTTTTAAAGGAGAACCTATTTTTAAGTTTCTTTAAGTTTAATTAATTTTAGTTCCACATGTGGCTATTGGCTTTTATTCAGTGGACATCACTTCTTTATAGAAATCATCTTTGTCAAAAAGAGGCCATATCTAGTGCAAACTCCAACTGCTGCCAAAATTTAAAAGAACCCAGAGTGAAAAGAAAACATCAGGATACGTTTCAAAATCTCTCCACTCTCCTCACCTACCCCCCCCTCCAATTTTTGATCACTGCAAAACAGGAGGGAGAGGTCTATTATTACCCTTAATAGAATGAGACATGGTTTTATTTCCACAGCCAAAGACCCCAAACTGCTTTTCTTCTTAGTAATATTTAGGTACCCATGCCTCTACTCAATATGAAATATTTCTATCCTCTCACACATTCCATCAGGAAAAACTTGCACATTTTCAGATGACAACTAAGAAATCTGATAAGCCAATATGTTCAAGAGTATCAACAGTTACTGGGACATAAAAGGATATCACTCCAGATTTATTTACATTGCTTGGAACACCTCTCCCCGCAAAATATCATCTTTTAACAAATAAGAATGGATTTCAGAAGGTCTTCAGGGAAGGGAAATTTGTTTATGAAAAGCTAATCATTTAAGATGCTTTAAGCCCTATCAAGTGAGGCCAAGGCAACCCTGACTTTGAAGATCGGAAAAGTCAAATTAAGCACCTAGCTTGTACTGCTGTAATGAAATACCACAGACTAGATGGCTTAAACAACAAACAAGTATCTCATGGTTCTGGAGGCTAGACATCTGAGGTCTAGGGGCCAGCACGATAGGGCTCTTCCTGATTATATCTTCATAAGACCCTTCCCTGGTTCTCTGGTTCAGCCATGCAGTGAGATCTCCTGTCTCTATCTCCTTTGCTTTTTGTTTTGTTTTGTTTTTTTTTTAATTTTTTTAAATGTTTATTTATTTTTTGTGAGAGAGAGAGACAGACAGAGTGAAAATGGGGGTGGGGCACAGAGAGGGAGACACAGTCCAAAGCAGGCTCAGGCTCTGAACTGTCAGCACAGAGCCAGACACAGGGCTCGAACCCATGAACCATGAGATCATGACCTGAGCTACAGTCTGCCACTCAATCAGCTGAGCCACCCAGGAGCCCTCTTTCTCCTTTTTTAAGGGTACTAATCCATCATCCATTATGACCTCATCTAAATCTAATTAGCTCTCAAATGCTATCAGATTGGTGATAAGGGCTGCAATATACGAATTCTGGGATACATACAAACATTCAGTTCACAGTGGGCATAAACCATGTATTAAGAAAGGACCTGAGGGATGGAAGAAGACAAAAAGAATGGGGGGCAAAATTATATGTGTTTACCAATATCTCAAATTCAGTGCACTGCACTACACACTGAATTGTATTTAAAAAGAGGAATATAGTGGAATAACAACAAAAGTAAGCCTCGGGTAGATACTTATGACTGAACATTCACTCCTGACTCTCTAGTATGGTTTCTAGTGTCTCTTGATTCTCTACATATTTGATCCCCATTAATGTTTCATTCATTTATTAATTAATGCCTTCTACTTTAACAAGATCAAATTAATGGGACATATCTTATTCTTGTTAAAATCCTTTTTATTAAAATTTGATTTACTATCTTGCTGTTTTCTGCCACTTGCTATGGTAGAAAGGGAACACTACACTGTCCATCAAATTAAGTATGAAAATAGTGCTCTAAAAAAATTACGTGGGTTCTTGGCATTTAGCATATTTGACAGGAGCATATATAAACCACTCAATCCAGTCAAGCTTTCTTTGAAAGGCTGAGGGATATAAGGACTATAATAATTTGATTTGATTATTCAATCTTCTTTTTTAGTTTCCCTCGCCACACCCATCTGCTTGTGAGATACTAAACTTTTATGTGAGGTGAGAAGAGATTTATGGTGATACCAAGTATAGCTTGACTTCAGAAAAACAAGAAAAAAATATGGAAGCTATTTCTGTTCAAATAGTTATTAATTTTTATAAGTTAGTTGAAAGATAAAAATGAGAAGTCAAGATATAGTACACATTTTAACCTATTTTTAGCAGTATTCCTATTTCCATACTTGGAGTGGTACTGTTACTGCCTGAAAGTTTGAAGGATACATATAGTACACTATATGCCCTTGAAATACTGTGACTACACCTCGAATCCTAGATATCTTTCATAACTTCAGTGGGTTATTTGTTAAAAATCAATGTTCTCATTCCCTTCATAAATTAGGTAAAAATCATAACAGTAGAGAGTTGGGAAGGGAGAGAGATGAGAAGCCGAGAGTGGGGAGGGTGAAATAAGGCGTTTGACCTCTTAAAAGAAGTATAGAAAGGAAAATGAGTGTTCACTGACACCAAAGTAACAGCCAGGCCTCCACCAACCACTTCACATTATATTTCCTATGCAAAAGTCCGATAAACCTAGACAATCTAATGGAAGAAAGACTGTTAATAACAGTTCATTGACAGGTGTGGAATATCACAAGTAAAGATACAGATGTATCATATCTGTGATACAGATGCCTTGTACTCAGATGCTGTCTTATTCCAAAAATACTTTTTTGATAAAAAACAAATCTAGGGGCGCCTGGGTGGCTCAGTCAGTTGAGCGTCTGGCTTCAGCCTCTGTCATCACCTTGTTGTTCCCGAGTTCAAGTCCCACATTGGATTCTGGGCTGACAGCTCAGAGTCTGGAGCCTGTTTCAGATTCTGTGCTTCCCTCTCTCTCTGCTCCTCCACTGCTCGTGCTCTGTCTCTTTCTCTCAAAGATAAATAAACATTAAAAAATTTTTAATAAAAAAATAAATAAATTTAATGATGATGACCCTCCTCCCCCCAAAAATCATCAAATACACAGATATTCTTCAGTGGGGATTAAATGGTGGCAACAACATCAGAAATTTCAGTGTGGTATTAGAAAAGAATAACTTGGACAGGTCAAGAGTCTTCTTGGCTCTAGTTTAATTCACTTTGTTTTGGAGGAGGATGATGCTCAGTTTATCAATGCCTTTGAACAAGGAAAGAAAAAAGAAACAATGTCTTAAATGAATTCATTAGATGAGAAATCATCTTTAATGTTATTGAAGGAAAAACAATCAAAGCCTAACCTATCATTGCAGTATATGCCATGGAACATAACCACCCACAGCTGCCAGCAGGCAGCTACATGTGTGAAGGATGTAGTGGTTGTAATGGCTAGTGCTCCTGTGGCTGCACATAATAGAACATCTGATGAAAGAAACTTAACTGTGACAATGAATATATAATAACAGCTGGCATTTATTGACCACTTTGTATATAATGAGCATTTTTCTAAGCAATTTCTCTTTTATTTTACTCATCCTCAAAATAACTCTCTAAGATTGAGATATTTTTATTATCCGACGTTTACAGATGAGAAAACTGAGGCCAAGAAGAAGTCTAGATTATAAATCCACAGACCAGAAAACCTCCACAGAATCAGAAGTGCACAGGTAGATAGCCAATGATTGACTAATTGGGTAATTAAATGATTTCAAGGCAATTAATCAGCTTCTCTGTGATTTTTCTTGGATTTTCTCATGTAGTAACAAGATGGCTTCTCCATCTCTAAGGGGATTTCACTTCCCAAATCAACTCTCAGGGACACAAAGGCAGGATAAAGCCTACAGAACTCACATCAGCATTTTGGATAGTAACCTAGGGAGAAGTTTGCCCACTACAAGATGCTAGCCTGACAAAACATGAAACTTAGTAGTACTCAAGAATGGTTTTAGTCCGTTTTATTAGGACTCTCTCTGTTGATCATTCTACAGTATTTTTTATTCTTAGGCAAACAACATTTTTTTTTAAATAAAATAGGACAAGGCAAATATGAGGTTAGATGAAGAACATAATGTCACCAAGATGTTGTAGGCAGACAGCTCTGATGAGAGTAACAAATACTCGGACAGGTGAATTCTAATTTTTATGGGATAAAATAAAACTCATAGACTGAGAAGTTTAATGAAATTGGGGCTCAGATGCAGCTTAGGTCAGGATTATCAAGCAGAAGAAATGAAACAACCTCAAAAGATATTTCTAGAAGTTGTCTGGTAAAAAGGTCCTAGCCTATGTCATTAAGATTTATTGCTGACTCTCAATGCCTCCTCCAAATTATAAAAATTCCCTCCCTCAAATAAAGCATCCTGTTATGTTACAAGAACACAAAGTTTGTTGATTTCCCAGGGCATGAAAAACACCACAGAGACAATTCTGAAATGGTGTCATGTTAGGGGAAGTGGTGTATACTTTTACTTGCTTATGTGTTGGGCTGAGAATTTCTTCAAGGAAAATTACATAAGAAGGAGAGTCTGAGGACTTGTTGGTTTCTTCAGCTGAGGGTGTCCTCAAGTGAGGAAAGGTTTTAAGGGAAGAAAATTTAGGCAAGTCAAAAGCATCCTGTGACTGTTATTACATAATTTACAATCACTCTTCTTTAGTATAAATAAATATACCAATATTTGTGAAGTAAAGTTTCAGCATGGCCGCCCAGATGGTGACTTAGGAGAATTCTTTCACACACTAAGATTAAATAATCTTTACATTGAGGAATGATTACAAGTGATAAAAAAAAAAAAAAAAAAAAGATATCCATTTTTCAAAAGCCAGTGTAACTCTGATTCCAAAAGCTGAAACATAAAGTATTATAATACTATAGAAAAAAGTTCTTTCTGAATATATATTAAAAATATGTATTACAGGGGTGCTTGGGTGACTCGGTTAAATATCTGCTCTTGATTTTGGTTCAGGTCATGATCTCATTACTCGTGGGTTCTGTCTCCCTCCCTCTCTGCCCCTACCCTGCTCATGCTCTCACTCAAAATAAATAAACAGTGAAAAAGAAGAAAATATGTATTAGAAAAACAGTTCTTTCCCATCAGAATGCCACACAATCACATGTTTATTTTTCTGTTTCTAAATTCTAATGAAATGATGGAAGTATCCAGATAAAAATAAATGCAGAGCATTATTATAAGAGCAAGGAAAAAAAAAAAACTTAGATGTTCAGAAGCACTGAGGTATTAAATATAGAAAGGGATAGAAAAAAATTGAAAGGTACACTATTAACTTCCAAATATAGTCTTTCCTCAAGCTTCACTGCTTTGAAGAATTCTGGCTTGTTCTAACTGCTACCCTTGCCTTCTTCTTCTTACCTATTATTATTTTTGAAACTGACCAAAAATGTTTAGGGAAGATAACTGGGAAGAAGGTAGGAAAACTAAGTAAATGTTTCTGAGAAATGAAATGCAACTATTCACAGAAGGAAAAATAATTTTTTTTAAGGAAAAAGAGAAGAGAATTGGAATATTTTGGTTAGGGTAGGGATAGGTTGCTGGCTGGTGGTAAAATTTGATTTGTTTGGATTTTTTTCTTCTAGCACTGAGCACATTCTCAATTTTTTTTTCCTAAAATTTGTTTTATTTTCTGTATAATCAGCTCTTTTGAAAACAAAGGTAAACTAGAAGGACTATGAAATCTCTAGGACAGCTATGCTAGAGGAAAAAAAACAACAAGAAAAGGATAAGAGGTACTGACTAATCTGTACTAGCTACTTTGCTTGACATATATACATATGTACTTATTACTTTATTTTTTACAAAAGCACTGTAAAATAGCTATGTATTTTTAAATTTTGATTGTAGTTCAACACACATGCAGTAAAATGCGTAAGTCATGAGTGTATGCAAAATGAAAAATCCATGTAACCCTTTTCTAGATCAAAGAACACAATAGAACCAGCATCCTAGACAACTTCACATTCCTATCTTGGGCTTATAACAATGAATATGTAATTGTAGTTGATTTCACAGGTAAGAAATAAGAGAATCAGAAATAATCCAGGGTCACAAATTTATTAAATAAGATATCTAAAGATGAGTGAGCACTGTAGTCAAATTTCTTGACTTTTGTAATCTGGCCAATGGCTACCTCTCCTCAAACCTTACTTGCCCCAAAATTTTTTGTTTCCCAAAACATCAGTGAAAACCTTAACTACGGTTTTTCTAAGTTTCTTTCTGCCTGGAGTGTACTGAGGTATTTCTGTGGTTCATTCACTCTGTTTATGCAGGTCTTTGATCAATCCTTGCCTCCTCAGAGAACACTGTATATAAAACTGCATAATCTGCTTAGTTGCTTCGTTATTTTTTCTTGAGAACTGAACATTTGAATATTATAAAATGGTAACTATGGAAATTAGATTCCTCTCTTCCCTAGTGTGCTTTATTTTTTATTTTATTTTTTATTCTTTTGATTGTTGAAGGCAGTAGTGGTCCATCTGTTTAGTGATTTTCCCCAACTATTTTTGCAAAAACTATATTTCTTTTCATCTGTGGTCACTTGTCTCTTTCATTCAGCTTCTATTCAGTTAGTGTTGTTGTGGTTTTACAATGTTACATTTTTATAGTGTTTGATTTGAACCAGAAACTAAAATAAAAAATAAAACCAAAAAAACCCCACCAATTTTGGAGATATTCTTTATTAAGAAAGTTCTTCTCTATTCATAGCCTTATTTTACCTTGAACAAATGCTGAGTTTTGTCAAATGCTTTTTTTTTCATCCATTCATATGATCATATGATTTAGCCTGTTACTGTAATGGATTACATAAATTCATTTTTAAATGTTGAATCAGACTTACAAATCTGGAATAAATTCGAATAGTAATTGGGAATTTTTCTCTTTCTACATTCTTGGATTTGATTTGCAAAGTTTGCTGAGAATTCTGCATATACATTTATAGGAGATACTGGTCTGTAACAGTTTTCCTATCATTTCTTTATCAGATTTTATGACAATATTAGCCTCATAGAATGAGGCAGGAGATACCCATCTGCTTATGTTTTTTTAAAGATATTACAGGAAATTGGAATAATTTCTTCCTTAAAACATTCAGTAGCATTTACCCTCTGGGCCTAGTCCTTTTAATTTTGGAAAACTATTGATTGTTGTTAAAATTTTATAATAGTTATGAACTTTTTCAGATTATTTCTCCTTGTTTAGTTTTTGATAGGTTGTGTCTGTCAAGAAATTAGTCCAATTCATATAATTGTTCATAACATTACTTTATTTTCCTCTAATGTCTATGGGCTCAGTAGTGAGTTTTCTTTCATTTCTCATTCGATATGTGATGATTAACATCATGAGTCAACTTGACTTGACCACTGGATGACCAGACATTTGGCCAAACATTATTCTGGGTGCGTCTATAAGGGTGTTTCTGGATGTGGTTGACATTTGAATCAGTTGACTGAGTAAGGCAGACTAGACTGCCTTCCTTAAAGTGAAGGGGCCTCATCCAATCAACTGGAATCCCAAAGAGAACAAAGAAGACTAAGTAAGAGATAACTGCTGTCTGGCTGCTTTGAGCTAGAATGTTGGTCTTCCTGTCTTTGGACCCAAACTGGTATCGAGCCTCCCAGCTTTTGGACAAGAACTTACATCACTGGTTTCCTGGTTATTAGGATGTTGCAAACTTTGAGTCTGGAGTTCTCACGTGTCCAGAGAGCGGATGCAGAACTGAATACGAGAGGGACTAATGTCCGGGAGGAGACAAGAGGCCCTGAGAGGGCTTTTGTCTCTGTATTTTTTGAGCTCTCAAGGTTTTCCATATGTGGTGAATGTTCAGAAGAAAAAAATAAGATAGTGACCATTAATTTGTGCGTGTGAGAAGCAAAGGGTTTGTGGGGTGAGTGGCATTAGAAATTAAGATTAAAGCACAATGATATATTGGAGCCAGACTTCAGATGGACAGTATTTCTCTGTGGGCAATACAGCCAAGTAGCTGTTGTCTCCAAAGTGTAAGATTGCTGGAGCCTTGCCTCAAGCCTAACAAGGCACCCTTTTCACTACCTAAGCTTGGGTGCTTTTGCCTTGTAGCAGCTTTCCTCCTCTAAATGTTTTTGGACATTTTGGTCCCAAGGAGGCGGTTTCCTGCCCTAGGCCTTGTTTTACTTAGTGACTAACCTTGGGCTCTTCCCGCAGGTGGTGGCTTTCCACCTCTATGCTTTGTCTTACTTAATGACTGGCCTTGGGTGCTTTCGCCCTGTGGCAGCTTTAGACACTAAGTCTTGTGAACCCATTGGTGCAAGCACACAGCATTCTTAAACTTATTTCCCACATTAGGACTCTTTGATTTTGTATCTTCTCTCTTTTTTCTTGGTTCTCTGGCTAAAGGTATATCAAGTTTACTGATCTTTTCAAAGAGCCAGGTTTTGATTTTATTGATTTTTATCATTTCCCTCTTTTCAACTTAGTTGATTTTACTCTTACTGATTTTATTCTGACTGCTTTAAGCTAAGTTATTGTTTTATTTTCTAAGGTGGAAGCTTAGATTATTGATTTCAGACATTTATTCTTTTCTATTATATGTGTTCAATGTTATCATTTCCTCCACATCTTGCTACTTCACTGGTCACTGCCTAAGAAACCAAAGAAATGAAGTTGGCAAGTGACTTTTCATCCTCAAGCATTACACAGCTGTGCTAATTTGCTAAAAACTTTCTGCTAGTATTATAATGTTGCCTTCATGTTCCTCACTTTGATACTTAAAGGATGTTCAATACATTGTTTGAATATGACTGCCTTGCATTTGAACAGAGCCAACAACACCACAGTCCATCCAGTTGAATGCTCTTTGGGCTACAGATGTGGCTAAGTGTGATCCCAGAAGGCATGGTGAGTTATACAATCTAGCAAAACACATTTGGCAGATGGAGGAAGCATCTGAGAATAAGACCATGACTACTGCAGGGATTGTGGAATCTTATTGTTTTGTTTTATCCTGCCATGTGTTATATGTACGATGATTTATATTTCAGTGTATTGGATACTTTCCATTTATTCAAGAAATATGTCACATGTTAAAACCTTGAAAATAAAGTTTTTATAATCTTAACAAAAAAAAGCACTACTTTCTCTGTATCCCACAAACTTTGGTAAGATATAATTTTTATTATAACAGCTCAAAAATTATTTATTAAGATTGTCTCTTGGACCTATGTGTTACTAAGAATTGACTTTTTCCATCGCCAAGTATTTTTGTGAATTCCCAGCTATTTTTCTTTTTTTTATTTCTAATTTAATTTCCTTGTGGTTTGAGAGTACACATTGTATACATTCTATTATTTTAAATGTGTTAAGGTATGTTTTCTGACCCAGAATATGGTCTGTCTTGATAAATGTTCCATGGGAACTTGAGAAGCTGTATTCTGCTGTTGTCTGCTGAAGTATTCTATAAATGCCAATTAGATCCAGTTGACTGATGGTCAGTTGAATTCAATTGTGTCCTTGCTGGTTTTCTGCCTAATGGGTCTGTCCATTATTAGAAGGGTGTTGAAGTCTTCACCTAAAATAGTTGTCCTCTTCTAGTTCTATTAGTTTTTATTCCACATATTTTCATTCTCTGCTATTATGCACATACACATTAAGAATTGTTGTTTGTCTTCTTGAAGAACTAACCCCTTTATCATTTTTGTAATGCCCCTCCCTTCTCTGATGATTTCCTGGCTTTGTAATCTGCTTTGTCTGAAATTAATATAATTAACTTCACCTTTCTTTTGATCAGTATTAGGAAGGTAAATCATTCTCCATCTCTTTTAACCTAGCTGAGTTCTTATATTTAAAGTGTATTTCTTTTTCTTTTTCTTTTTTTTTTTTTTTTTGGATGATAGGTGGGTCTTATTTTTTATTTTCTCTGACAATCTCTATATTTTATTTTACTTTTAAATTTTATTTATTTATTTTTTAGAGAGAGAAAGAGAGAGAGAGAAATAGAGACAGTGAGAAAGAGAGAGCACAAGCAGAGGAGGGGCACAGAGAGAGAGAGAGGGAGACACAGAAACTGAAGCAGGCTCCAGGCTCTAAGCTATCAGCGTACAGCCCAAGGCAGAGCTCAAACCTATAAACCATGAGATCATGACCTAAGCCAAGTTGGATGCTTAATCAACTGAGCCACCCAGGTGCCCTGACAATCTCTATATTTTTAGTGTATTTAAGGCAGTCACATTTAAAATTATTATTGGTAGATATGGCTTAATATCTACTATGATTGTAACTACTAATTGCAATAATTTTTCTTGTCCTTTCTTTACCTGCTTTCTAAGAGTTTTAAATAAACATTTTACATGATTCCATTTCCCTTTTATCATTTTAATTGCATGTATTTTTAATTATATATTATAATATATAATTATATATATATAATTATAATTATATTAATATAATATATAATATAATATAATATAATGTAATATAATATAATATAATATATATGATTATATATATACATATATATATATATATATATATATATATATATATATATGTTAGTTGTCATCCTAGAGTATGCACAATGCACACTTGACTGCTGGTGATGAAGTTCATGCGAGACCATGAACACTAAGGGCCAGCAAGATTAGCAGACAGAATGGAAACCTGTATATGATGTAGAATAAGGGGGGAAAGAATGAAATCCATAAAGGAAACCCACAAGGACAACTTGAAACCTGAATCTGATTTCACCTGATTACACTGATGACCTAGAGGAGAAGCTGCAACCTTTCATCATGGAGCTGCACATGTGCCTGGCCCAAGACTAGACGGAGGAGGTCCTGTGGGATTTGAAGGCCTGCAGGCCAGGTTGCCACCCTGCAGAAGCAAGATGAGCCAGAAGATCAGCAACACGTGTGAGCTACAATAGTCCCTATACTTTGCACCAACCTCCAGAGCTGTTTGCCTTTTACCTGCCCTATCACACACATATTTCTCTTGGGGTCAACTGTGAAGTGGGAAAGTAATCCTGGGAAATGTACTTTCTGTACAGCAAGGGCAGATGTGTACAAAACTATAAAATATGGCCTTCCAAAATACAAATGGAAAAATAACTGTGTAAACTAGCACATGAAGAGTGAAATAAATAACACAGATAATAATTCTTACAGCTGTGGAGGGAAGGAAAGTTTCTTTAGGTTGAGGCAATGTAAGGACAAACATAAAAATGATTTGAAATGGAAAATTAATGTTTGATACAGTTTTGATAGGGAGATGGGAGTGGAGCAGGGAAGAAGTTTTGGTTGACTGATGGGTAGGAAAGCTAATGTGAAGATGTGGACACAGGAAATAAGGTTCTGTGTAGAGGGACACAAATATACTAATTTAACTACAGTTGAAGACTCATATGGGGGAGCAAGAGAAAATAAACCTGGAAAGGAAACATAAGGCAGTGATGACTGATACAGTGAGACATTATTATTCACTAAAGTCCTTACTTTATTCAACTTCCCTACGTTTTTACCTAGTGTCCTTTTGTTGTTGCTGTTGCTACTGTTACTGTTCTACAATCTCATCTACGATCCCATATTACATTGAGTCATCAATCTTGTCTCTTTAGAGTTCTGGCTGTGATGGTTTCTCTTGTTTTTGATGAACTTGATAGTTTTCAGAAGATTTGGTCAGGTACTTTATTGGATGTTCCTCAATTGGGGTAGATCTGATTTTTTTTTCTCATGATTATTTTGGGTTATGTTATTTGGAGAAAGACCATAGATATCAAGTGCCATTTTCATCAACACCGTATCAAAGGATATGTACTATTAACATGACTCATTGCTGTTGCTGTCAACGTTGATCACCTGCAGGAAGTGTTCGTCGGTTTCCCTAATTAAGTTACTTCCTCTTCCTTTCCTATATGGTACTCTTTGGAAAGAATTCACTGTGTACACCCCACACTTAACGGGTGGGGATTTTGATCCACCTCCTTGAAGGCAGAATATGTATATAAATTACCTATATATGTATATGTATGTATATATGTATATGTATAAATGGCTTCTTGCCTGGATAAAAAAAGGAATAAAGAAAGGAAAGTTCTTAAAACAACTGTTAACAACATAGCAACTGTGGTAACTGGAATCAGCTTATTTCAGTGATCTATCAAACTGGTGAATACTGCTCCCTGTGTCATGGAAAACATGCTAAGTTAATTAAAATATGGAATCTATCTTAATTTCTCAACTGCCAAAGGAAAGAAGGGACATGCTCAGAAACCTAAAATACACAATAAAACATTAGAAATTGTGACAGCAATTCAGATAAAATGTCCTGGGAATACATTTTAAAAGTCCTGTGAGGTTTATTTCACTGGAAAATTTGTAACACTGTGGACCTTTGCCTAGTGCTAGAATTATTTAAAAACAATTCCCATTATATTTGAAGTTGATAATATCCCTATCCTTATGCAACTGGACTAAAATTCAGAGAGAGAGGGTCACAGTAGGGGCCAGGATATTGATCTAAGAGGGCAATAATATTGATAATAATATATTTATCAATATATTGATCAATAGTAATAATAATATTGATCTAAGAGGACAAGAACCTGAGTCATTGTGTATGGAGTCTGTTGTGAAAATGTTTAATTTTTGCTGATATGGCAGCTGAGAAATAACTGACACTTTTAGAGTCAGTTCTAGTGTAAGGTAGAATGGAAACTAGATTTTAGGGGGGTATAGGGTGAGGGTAGATAGGTCAATAGATAAAAAGTGACAATAAATAGTACTTATTAAATATATTTTAGGAGAAAAAAATAAAAATAAACAAAACAAACAAACGAACAGTTTCAGGTTAGAAAAATTGGCCCATCCATGAAGCTGGATAACAATGAATTATCAGGCATGAAACCTCAGTGATTTTTGCTTTCCTTCTATCTCCTAATTCAGCTGTTTACTTCTCCTAAGCCAATGAGATGATCAAAAGCACTGCAGTCCATGTGCCAGAAAGAACTGAACTCTTTTGGGGTCCCAAAGTACTAGATGGGACTGTGGAAGACAAAATGGATATTAGGTAAAAATTAAGGGACTCTAAATAAAGTATGCACTTCAGTTAACAACAATATATAAGTATTGGTCCATCAATGCTGCAAATGTATGATAGTGATGCAAGATATGAATTAGAGCAGAATTTAGGTCAGGGGTATATGAGTACTCTGCACTATCTTCATAACTTTTCTGTCAATCTAAAACTATTCTAAAATTAAAAGTTTAAGAAACAGGACAGTACGTAGAAACAGGTGACAACTCTGAAGAAAAAACAATGTAGTGAATTACATTCTGCAGGAAACGAAAGTAGGCAGAAAGGAGTATATGCACAGTGTAGAAAGGGTGTGACGTTCAAAGTATGCATCAAGTAGAAGGGGTATAAAATGAAGGGCAAAGGGCATCAGTGTTCTGTCAGTGACGCAGCTGGACACTGAAAAGATTTCACAAAGAGTGTGTGGCTTGTTGCATGACGCATATAAATAAGGACAAGTGGCAGAAAGGCGCAGAGAAAACAGAAGCAGACCTCACAAAATGACCTAACTATTCCCAAGGAACATGAAACTTGTTTTTAATGAAGAAAACCTGCTGTTCAAAACTCACCTCACACCTCCATGAGTTCTGGTAATTAGTTGTTGATATTGAATAGTAAAGCTTGATAAGAGTGCTCATTAGACCCAGAGACGCTAAGATCTTCAAGATTGGGACTATATTATTAAAATTATAGCATCTAGCAGCTATTATGTAAATGTTTGCAAAATGAATGAATACTTATATATTTATTACAACTGCCCTTCCCTTTCTCTGTAACAACCTTCCCTGTTACTTGTATGTGTGTCTGTGTGTATGCACCCATTGGATCTTCTTCATTACTCTTCTTAGAGGTATCTTTTTAGAGAGGCTTTTCCTGATCTCTAACATAAAACAGATTACCTGTCACCCACTGATGTCACTCCCTACCCCTTTACCCTCTTGTATTTTCTTTTTAACATGCAACACACCTGAGATTAGTTATTTATATATGTCTTTGTTTATTGCCAACTAAGTTTTAAGCTTCTTGAAAACTGCAATCATTATGGCTCATCATGAAATGATGTTTAGGAATACGAACAAATTAGATTTCACAATCTAAAATGACAAGGCTGAAAACATGAAAGCAAATATACTTCAGGATGTCCATAAAATCAGTAAACTTAAAAATATGAAAATTCACCAAGACCTAAAAGGAAGATATACTACAAATGACTTAGTCTTAAAGCACACACTGTTTTTTTTAAGTTTTTTTTAATGTTTATTCATCTTTGAGAGACAGAGTGTGAACAGGGGAGGGGCAGAGAGAGGGAGACACAGAATCCAAAGCAGGCTCCAGGCTGTGAGCTGTCAGCACAGAGCCCCATACGGGGCTCAAACCCATGAATTGTGAGATTATGACCTGAGCCGAAGCTGGACACTTAACCTACTGAGCCACCCAGGCATCCCAAGAACACATTTTTTGATGCAATAAAGATTTATTTTATATGTAAGGAACTCAATGTCCAGAATTATTTTATAAGGTAATCTGGATGTAATATATATGAATAGATCAAAGAAATACTGAAATAAAGACCTGACAATAGTTTCATAAAAGTTGCCACATCTATCAGAATCTCCAATTGTGCCACACAGCCCAACCCTGGAGTTTTTCATCTTGTCTATCTACACATCTTCCTCTGTGGTATGTATCATCTTATGCAGTGGCTTTAACTGTCACCTATTCACCAACAACTCTCAAAAGTTCTGTTCCGTTCCCCTCGATTCCAGAATCAAATACCTAACTACCCACCTAACACCTTACACACAGACATGCTAGATACTTGAAAATTGACATTGTCGACAGGGAACTGTTAACTCTCCTAACTACCTCCAACACGTGTGCTGCCTCCCGCCTAAGCCACCTCAGTTAATGACATTTTCTGATCAGTAATTTTAGAGTTACTCTTCAGTCCTCTCTGTCATACTTTACATCCAGTATCTTAGCACATCCTGAGGATTTTATATTCAGAATACGTCCAAAATTAGTCATTTTCTCAACTCCTCCACCCCAATGCTCCTGATGCAGGCCACTACCATCTCCCCTCGGTTACTAAGGTAGCCTCCTAACTGGTCTCATGTCTATCCCCTTGCCTTCCTTCAGTCTATTTCCAATGCAGTAGCCAGAATGATCTTGTTAAACTATAAAGCAGGGCATGTTGCTGCTTTACTCAACACTTCAGTTGCTTCTTTCTCTCTGAGGGCAAAAGCCAAGTCGTTCAATAGACAAGGACCCACATGATTACCTTTCTGATCTCATCTCCCACTGTTTTCCCCTCATCACAGCTCTCCAGCCATGCTGACCTCCTTGCTACTTCTTAAACATGCCCAACATGCTCTCAGTTCAGGTATTTGTGTGCATTGTTCCCTCTGACTTGAATGATCTTTCCCTCAGGTATACGCATGACTGTCTCATATCCGCTTCAGGTTTTCTAACCCAGTGCCACCTTCGGTTAAATTTGAATTCCTCCCACCCAAATCTCCCTTCCAACAAGATAGTGTAGACCATCATACAGCATATCAGATATTTAGTGGATTTATAATGTTTATTGCCTGCCTCCTCTTACCAGGCTCCACGAGGGCAGGGATTTGTGTCTGTTTTGCTGACTGATGACACCTCAGCACCTCGTTCTGTGTGTGACATTTTGGTAAGTGTTCATAATTTGTTGTATAAATTTAGTAAATATGACTAAAATAGAAAAAAAAAGTTTACTATTTAAAAACAAAACTAAACATATATTGTTTTAGAAAAAGCTTTCCAAAAAAGTGGAGCAGTGAACAAAATATCATTATATATTTTATAAATATCAAGGGCCACTGGTCCATATAATTACCTCAGTTTTCCCTATCAGCATCCATGGGGATTATTAAAATACTAATAATGTTCACATTTGCTTAGTGTTCTTAATTTGTAAAGTCCATGGGTTGTCTTTGTTGATCTTATTTTTTTTTAAGTTTATTTATTTATTTTGAGAGACAGGGAGACAGAGAACGAGCAGGAGAGGGGCAGAGAGAGAGGGGGACAGAGAGAATTGCAAGCAGGCTCCATGCCATCAACGCAGAGCTCAGTGCAAGGCTCCAGCTCACGAACTATAAGATCATGACCTAAGCCGAAACCAAGAGTCGTATGCTTAACTGACTGAGCCACCCTAGCACCCCTTTCCTGATCTTCCAATCATTACACTACCACACAAGCTGCAAAAATCAAAACAAAACAATCAATCTTTTGTGAAACAAAAAATAAATTTGTGGAAAGAGGTTCTTAAAAGAAAAGCAGTATAGTAGGCACAGTTTGCTGATACCAAGACATCATCATCATCATCATCATAATAATAATAATAATCTGATTAAACTCTTATTAAAATATATCACAGATTGAATGGTTTGAACAGCAGAAACTTACTTTCTCGCAGTTCTGGAGGCAGAAGTTTAAGATCAAGGCGTCCTAAGAGCTAGCTCCTTCTTAGTCCTCCTTTCCTGTTTTGCAGATAGCTGACTTCTTGCTGTGTCCTCACATGGCCTTCTTTCTTCTGTGTGCATTCAGAGAGAAAAAGAGAGAACTCTGGTGTCTCTTCCTCGTAAGAATTCCTATCCTATTGGACCACAGCACTAACCTTATAACTTTATTACCTCTTTATTGGCCTTACTTTCAAATACCATCACATTTGGGATTAGGACATTTAATGTATGAATTTTTAAGGGACACAATTCAGTCAATAACATACACATATTCACTTTTTACGTGAGTCAGGATATTTCAAATTGCAAGGAACAGAGACACTCTACCTCAGTAAGTGGACATTTATGATAAGAGTCATCTCAGGACATAAGGTTCTAGTGACCTGTGGTCTTCTAATGTACTGAAAACAAAAACATTTATTGCTTAATATAAGGCTTTGCCAATCAGCTCACCCAGTCACCCTTTTCTTTCTTTCTTTCTTTCTTTCTTTCTTTCTTTCTTTCTTTCTTTCTTTCTATGTCTCCTAGTGACTGGCTCTCTTTGTCTCATATTCAGAAGTCCTGAGAGGGAATAAAATTGTCCTGACTTGTCACAACAGAACGCTGAGGGGCTGCTGGGCAGAACTATTTCACAAAACCCTTTTTTAGTTGAATGATCCACCTATTAATGTCTATCTTTTTGTCTTGAACTACTCTCTATCCAAAGGGCTATGATTATTTTCTTGTGGTTACGTACAAAAATAGTATTCCGAATAAGAGGATTTTTTTCTTAATTATCTTCAGGACATTCCCCATAGCAAGTCCATTCTTCCTGTGAGCTATGGATATAGTTTATCTAGTATACTTTATCTAGTTATTAAAAGGGATTTGAAGTCTCCAAGCCATTGACTAAGCCCATATCTGACACTTAATAGGTGCCACATGAATCTGCTGTGAAAGAGACTGTAATGCTTACCAAATATTCCATTTGCAGCCCTAAATTTTCAAAGCTTCTTCAGAGAAATGAGGCTTGGCCATTGGGTTGTGTAGGAAAGCAAAATGTAGAGCTAAGGCAATAAAATTAAACTTCCAGACAAACATGCATGGTTCTCTAGTCTCTCCTTTTACGACAACCAAAAAGATAATTTTGTTTGTGTGTGCATGTATGTTTCAATGATGGAGGCACAAGATAATGGACCAAAGCATAAGCAAGAAAAAGTTTCTCTTGAAAACTATAAATGTCATCTGCCAGTTTGTTCATAAAATTATTTGGGGATTATTATTATCACAGCATAGCCTTTCCTATTGGTTTTTAAAAACACAAATTAAAGGGGAGCCTGGGTGGCGCAGTCGGTTAAGCGTCCGACTTCAACCAGGTCACGATCTCGCGGTCCGTGAGTTCGAGCCCCGCGTCAGGCTCTGGACTGATGGCTCGGAGCCTGGAGCCTGTTTCCGATTCTGTGTCTCCCTCTCTCTCTGCCCCTCCCCCGTTCATGCTCTGTCTCTCTCTGTCCCAAAAATAAATTAAAAAACGTTGAAAAAAAAAAAAAAACACAAATTAAAGAAAAAAAAAGAAAAAGAAACAGGAAACAAACAAGCAAACCAAAAACAGGAAAACGATAATTTGCAGAACCAAACAAAAGCCATGGCTTTCGTTTTAATAGTTAAGCTTCATGGGTGAGTAAACTATGAGTCCAAAAAGGTAGAGATCTATATGATAAAATGACAAAATAGCAGGCAACACTATTACCTGTGGAAACCTGGAAAGCAAGTCCTATATTAGGAAATTATACATCTGCACAAAGAGCTTGGCAAAGGACATAACATTAGTGGTGGGCTTTGCTTGTTTTCAGATACATCAGGAAGGCACTTCAGGAAAAAGCTGAATTCAAGAAAGGACTATTGACTTTATGAGAAGAAATGAGGGAATAGGGTCCCCTGGGTGGCTCAGTCAGTTGAGCATCTGACTCTTGATTTCAGCTCAGGCATGATCTCATGGTTATGAGATGGAGCCCCGCATAGGATTCCTCACTGACAGCATGGAGCCTGCTTGGGATTCTCTCTCTCTGCCCCTCCCTCCACTCTCTCACCTGCTTTCTCAAAATAAATAAACATTTTAAAAAATGAAGGGAATAGAGAAATCTCAGAAATTTAGGAAGCAGTTGAAGTATAAGGAAAGCCAACTTTCAAATGCAAACAGTCAAAAGGTACCTGCCTGGCTCAGTAGGTAGAGCATGTAACTACTGATCTCCAGGTCATGAGTTCGAGTCCCACACTGGTGAGATTGCTTAAAAAAAATAGGTCTCTAAATAATTGCAAAAGGTCAAATATTACAATGAGAGAATTTGAGTAATAGATATCTAGCTAGCAAAATATTTTAATTGATTGCCTCTGTGGAAAGATTAGACTAAAGTGTGGCACCCATTAAATCCTCTCAGTTTATGAAATAATTAGTAGGGAAGTTTATAATAATGACTATTTTAACTAATCATATAAATTCAAGGTAGCCACCTTTAAATCCATTTAGTGTGTGAGAAGGAGAGGGGTCAGAAAGAAGGAGAGAGTAATAACAAAGAGCAAGAAATTATCTTAAAAAGTATATTTGAAATAGAACTGCGGGCAGGATTACTGTCACATGATGCAGACCAAATACAGTTCATAAGGAGCATAGTAACCAGGTTTTCGACTCTAGACTAAAAGAGACTGTACTTTAAAAAGCGTTGGGAGGGGTGCCTGTGTGGCTCAGTCAGTTAAGTGTCTGACTTTGGCTCAGGTCATGGATTAACGGTTTGTGAGTTCAAGCACCATGTTGGGCTCTGTGCTGACAGCCCAGAGCCTGGACCCTGGTTTGGATTCTGTGCCTCCCTCTCTCTCTGCCCCTCCCCTGCTTGTGTTCTGTCTCTGTCTCAAAAATAAATAAACATTAAAGAACAAAAATAAAGAGCAATGAGACCCTAACCTTTTATGGAAAAAAGTGTGTTGAGAAAGCTGCACATGATCCAGGAAAAGGTTATTTCTCAGCCTTAGATATGGTCAAGATGAATAATAGAGAAGGAAGAATAATAGAAAAGAATCTTAGGGGCTGTTGGACAGTGGAACACTTCTCAGGGTGAGAGATTTGGGCCTGGTCAATAGTCTCTCTTGGGGGTGAGGACCCACACAACATCCTACCCAGTGGGTTTTCAGAGTATTTATGTACTTCTCCTTCTTGAAGTGAGGTATTAATTATAGCTATGTCAATCCTATTTACTATTGTTTACTGGATGTGGTGGGATAAATTGTCTTTTTAAGTTAATTGGTCCTGAGACCCAGAGGAAACAACTATAAGGTCAAGGTAGAGATCACCATACATCACCTAGGTTTCCTGAACTTTGAGCTTCATACTCAAAAAAAAAATGTAGGGTTTGTCTCCCTTGGGGGGAAGATAGAGTGTGCTCTATGGAAAAGGGAATAAGGGGAGAGTCTGGAACCAGAATGGGTGAGTATGATAGAAATAGTAATGTTCACCTCACTTTTGACTAACATTGTCCAGCCTCCTTATAGTTGCACAGTCAGATGGTAGTTCAACTCCACAGGCTGTGAGGAATCAGGGCCACTTACTGGTTGGGTTAGTAAAAATCCCTACACACCTTTTCAGTCTGTAATCCCTATTACTTCCTGAGAGAGAAATAAACCTTTGCTATTAAGCCTTTGGGATTTAATGATTAATCTGTTGTTGTTTTTTTAACTGCATGAAATGTTCAATTCTAACCAAGCATATGCCTTATAGGCTCCCACTCCTGCTATAGTCAATAGGACTATTTATGTTTTCCTTTCTCATTAGCTTTTTTTTTTTTTTTTTTTTTTTTGGCTCAGGTAGGACTAACAGGCAAGGGCTATTTCCACCTCTGACAGCTTCTTATTTTGCATCCTGGAAGGGACTTTAAAGGAGGAGTGAGTCAGCCAGATACATGTGATAGATGCAATCCCACTTTCTTTCCTCCCATAGCAGGTGGTCTTTTATTTCTTCAATGTTGAGCAGCATGGACCACTACTGGGTTTAGGTTTATATCAGTTAACCCAGAAAGATTTGACAGCTACTAAATATGGATATTAACACACTGAACAGTGTGTCATCTCCTTATACACCTCCACAAACAAACAAGGAACCAATCATCTCAGTATAATTACCTATTTGATAAGCTTCTCATCAGAAGCCCTTAATATACATATTTACTTAAATTACATATTTACTTTTTGGCTTCTTTTACAAGGTTCTATAAAAATTCTTCATAATGGGGCGCCTGAGTGGCTCAGTCAGTTGAGCGTCTGACTTTGGCTCAGGTCATGATCTCGCGGTTCATGAGTTTGAGCCCCCACGTCGGTCTCTGTGCTAACAGCTCAGAGCCTGCAGCCTGCTTCAGATTCTGTGTCTCCCTCTCTCTCTGCCCCTCCCCTCGCTCATGCTCTGTCTCAAAAATAAACATTAAAAAAATTATTTTTTAATTCTTCATAATCCATTTCTTTCTTTGTTAATCTGATTTTTTTGACATTTTTTTCAGGTGCACAGAGCATTCTGATAGCATTTACTCTACGTGTACTGATAAATTAAGAGCAGATTTGTATGGTTTTTAAGTGTCAGGAATCTCCAATACCCCAGTCACTTTCAATGCTTCCTAAATAATCTCATTCAAATTCCTGGGTGCCAGAGATTTGACTATGAAGGTCCTGATCTTGATCATGAAATCCTATCATCTTTAGACCTCAGGTTTTCTCAAAAATGCACTCCCGTATCTCAAGGGCTAGGTTTACATTATCTCACAGTATCAGTTATAAGGAAAAAACATACCTTGAAATGTTTGGATGATAACACTCAGTCTTTTTTCTCCTTCGTCTTGTGTTTTTTCTATTGTAGTCATTTTGAGGTATGAGAAGTAAACCTTTACTTTTAATGTGCCTACATTTAAAGCTGCAGTCAAAGCTCTGCTTTGTTTTTTTCTTTTGGTATAGAAATATTTTATGAAATGGCTTAATCTTCAGATTCACAGACAAACCACGAGTTACTACCTGCTACTTGTACCATTGCCAGTATCATAACCTCCAAGCCTTTCTGAGGATCCATTACTTGCAAATTAACTTGGAATAACTACTTTAAATTTCTTTATGTGTGTTTATTTTTGAAGGAGAGAGAGAGTGTGTGAGTGGAGAAGGGGCAGAGAGAGAGGGAGACACAGAATCTGAAGCAGGCTCCAGGCTGTGAGCTGTCAGCACAGAGCCCGACGTGGGGCTCTAACCCATGAACTGTGAGATCATGACCTGAGGTGAAGTCAGACACTTAACTGACTGAGCCACCCAGGTGCCCCTGGAATAACTACTTTAAATGGTATTTTATTTTTTCATACTACAAGGAGCATGTGCTGGCTTTGGTTGCCTAAGTTAATGGTGGTTAAGTTAAAGGGGGGGAGAAAAATGACAGTTTCAAAACCTGTGTAAGTAAGACTCTTGAATTGGAAACTCATTCAGGTCCCAGTACTATCCCTAGCAGTCCTCTATCCCAAGGGTGTAATGTCTAAACTTATTTTCTCTTTTTCTTTTAACTGTTGTATCAACTTAAATACTTCACACACGCACACACATATGTACACTTTCCAGCACCATAGCTTTTGATATTATTTTCCTTCTATGGACTTGCTTAGATTCTGTTGCCACTACTCCTGACTTACTAGCTGTCATTCCCACAGTAAAACTTACTAATCCCTGATTATGTTAGTGTAGCCTATCATGATCAAATAGAGTGTGCTTTTGTCCAGCACAACCTTTGTTAAACACACCACTTATTTTAATTTCTAGCCCAACTATCAATGTGATGCTAAATATGACGATCAATGCAAAAGGAACCATCAAGCCTGCACCCCTTAGATGTGGCCTGTGGGGAAGGAGAAAGTAGACAAAGAAAGGCTTTCTTAAAGTGGCTAAAAGTGAATGTGATGGTAGATAAATTGTGGGATATTGCTGATGAACTGAATGAGAAATATAAAGAGAAAAAAGAGAAGGGAGTTACTATCATCTTTTAATATGAAGAGACTGAACTACCAATTGTTAAAATTACTTACACACAGATATAGGCATAGGCCATAGGAGATCTGGGACTAACATTTGGATTATCCTCACAAGCCTACACTTGCTACCTCCACATCTTATATTTAGGAAGAACAACATCAAGGGAGGAGACAAATAAATCCCCAAACCTTACCAAGATTTCATATTCTATAAAACTGGAAAAATGGACTACCCTAACAATTTTCTACTTACGGTGATGAGGTTAACATGGGAAACTCCCCCATACTCACAAATCTGGAAGGGGGTTCCTATGAGGAAGAGGTGTCTGTTTACGATGCACTGTCAGAATGTGTGATATTTGCTTAAATACTAAGGTTAACAGGCTGGGGTTATACTTTATTTGTTTCTAGAATTGATTCTCTACCAACACACATTGCCAGCTTTTTTCCTCTTTGCAAATGGTCAATCCAATTCCTATAACATTTACACGGATGATATAAAGTCATAAGGCCAAATGCTGGAAAAGATGAAAATGTGTTTGTTAAAATTATGCTGTGCCTTCTCAAAAGCAGTGCAAAGGACGGATAAAGCCTATGTCCCAAGGATATGAATTGAGAAAACTGTGTAAATAGAAATTTGAACTTATTTTTCTTCCTTATTTTTTAATAAGACAATTATCTTTTAGCAAGAAAATTCCTCAACTGGTAAAGATAAAGATACTACACCAAGAGTATTTTTTATCAGTACTAGTGAGCACAGATGCCTACTATTCTTTACCATTTCTTTCAGTATGTGTGCCTTGGTTTTCCAATGGGAATATCTTCTTCCTCTGTCTCAGTTCTTGAAGTCACACATATGGCTGACCTCAACTACTGATTTAAGGAGAGCCAGGCTTACTCATTCAGGGCATATAATTCCTATACCCATAACAACTGATCCATGAACGGCCATATAACCCAAAAGGCTAACGGTATGCATTCTCAGGCTTTTGTTGGAACTACCAAGGGAAGAGAATTCTATCCTCATTGAAACCCAACTAGTAAGATATAAGCCTTGAGATGGGTAGGGCTCACAATGTTGAGAGAATGAAACCAGGAGAGAAAATAGAAAGTCCGATCCATAAAACAATGGACCATATCCTGATGACTTTGCTTGAGTCTCTATACATTGTAATTAGACATCCTTTATTTTCTCCTTATGCCTGTTTAAGTAGTTTCTATGTTTGGTGCAAATGAAATATTCTCTTCTAACAAATTGATATTCAACATTCAAATTCAATGCTGAGATTCAAATTTTGCCTACTTCTAAAATATTGGAAGTGTTTGAAAGACAATGTCATGAAGGCTTTCCTTTAGAGAAACAAATAAAGTTAGGGAATTCACTTCTGGGAAAACCAGTCAATAGAATGTCTTTGGTTCCTTACCAGATTTCTTAGAATGGGTCCAAGCAACTATAAACTGAGATCTAAGTCAGAAATCTAAGATACAGAAACTCTTGGCATTGATAAAACCATTTCGGGGTGTGGTGTGTGTGTGTGTATGTGTAAACTGGGAGTAAGTATTGAGGATTAAATGATAAAATATGGCCAGAAACTCTAGACTTACTTACAGAACAATTTTGGCAACTTTGGTAATGTGGAGAGAACACAAGTGGTGGTCACACTCTCTTTAGAGAGCAACAATGACAGGGAGAGCAAGGAGGCATCCTTTGGCTGCTTCCTAAGTCAAGGGCACCAACAAGAGAAAACCAGAATTAGATAGGAAAACTTGTAGGGTACTTTGTGGTCTCTATACCTGATGGATACTTATTAAGATAAGTGGAAATTTCAAGAGATAGAAAGCTAAGAGACTTCAGAGTTTAGGTTGTATACTAGCAGTTTGGAGAAAGATCATGACATTTAGATTGTTAGTATTAATTTGAGTTATAGCCACCAAGTATTTCGTCATTTTTTGAATTCGCTCTTCTTTAACCCTAAACCCCAAAGTATAATTTTTCTTTGCTCTTTAAAAAATGATTGTCTACTTTGCTAGTCTTTAAAAATATTCTATTTTTGGGGCGCCTGGGTGGCTCAGTCGGTTGAGCGGCCGACTTCGGCTCGGGTCATGATCTCGTGGTCTGTGAGTTCGAGCCCCGCGTCAGGCTCTGTGCTGACAGCTCAGAGCCTGGAGCCTGTTTCGGATTCTGTGTCTCCCTCTCTCTGACCCTCCCCCGTTCATGCTCTGTCTCTCTCTGTCTCAAAAATAAATAAACGTTAAAAAAATTTTTTTTTTAATAAAAATATTCTATTTCTTAGAACCCTAGAATTTAACCATTGGAAAAGATCTCAAAAATACCTCTATTATTCTGTTGTTTCATTCTTATTTTGAAAAGCTAGTTAACAGAGCCCCTTTGGAGATTGAATGGTCCTTGGAAATTATCCCTAGAATCTTCTGCTTTATGTGAAATGATTGAGTAATAGGTACATTTTATGGATTTAGCCCCCTCAAAGAGTACCTTTATACTACTCGCTTATGTTTTAATTTAGAATGATTGGGTGATGGGATATTATGGCTAAATGTTATGGTAAATTGTTAATAGATACTGGTATCATCCAAGCGTAATGATTTGTTTTCTCATGTACTCCAGGAGTCCCATATATGCTCGCCTTAAGACTTATTACAAATTCACTCCCTGTACTTCTCAGTGTTTAAGGGCTTCCCACTTAGATTTTCCTACTTGTGACTACTTCTCATTTTGGACTTCTTGCCATAATTGACCCAACTATGAAATTAATCTATTTTCTTAATTCATCTCAAGTTTATCTTCTCTATAGTCAATACAGTCTTAGTTACCAAGTTTAAAAAAATATGCATTGGCACTAAAACCTTTTTGAAAAAGTATAGTTTAGATTCCAAAACACTATGTAAATAATTTTAGCAGTGACTATTATTTGCTTTGTCCTCTTTCTATTTTTCAACTAATTTCTATTTTTGTACCTCTGAAATTACTAGTTCTTGTTAACTTCAAATGTTTACATTTGGATTTTTCCAGGGGTTTCCTGACACTAGGAATAGTCAGCATATGACATTAATATAAGAGTTAACCAATTAAAATGTATCAAGATCCACAGAAATTGGAAACTTGTTCAGAAAACCAACACAAGAATCTATTGTGTTTATTAATATGCCTGATCAATCTACATATACTCAGCAATCTTTTATATTTTCCTGGTTCTGTGTTAAATCTTGGAGATAATCAATGGATGTATCAAAATCCCTCATAATTCCAAAACCAAAATATGGGGCTTCTGGCTGAAGAAATTAAAAATACTTTTAAGAAAATTATTTATTTCACCACTTCATAATAAATGACCATCTGGATTAGTTACATAAAAGTAAAGAACTATCACCCAGACACCATGTTAAGTCCTTTGGATGTCTTATCTCTTTTAGTAACACTGAGCTTTATATTATCAGATCATTAAACCACTGTACTGGGCCATCCATCACTGAACTTATATATCGGCATCATGTGTAAGATCCCTGCTCGACACCAATAAAATATAAAGAAGCCATTGCAAATCCTGAGAACATTTCTATGACCAAAGTAGGTAAAATATTTACAAGGTAACCTCAAGCATTAAAAAGGAAATGGAAGAGTCAGTCCATGTTCTAAACTTGCAGAGAGGAATCTTCGAAGTTTAAATGAAGAAGTTTGGAATAGAGATACAGAAGGGAAAAATTGTTGAGGAGGGTGTTAGCAAAGCACATCCAGAGGTACTATATGCTCACTAACTATCCCCATCCTCTAGTAAATGAACATTAAATAATTCTAGACTTTCCTTTGTTCTTATTTTCAAAGCACTGTGTTTCTTCTTGCTGCTGTAAAGTCTACCACCTTAACACTTGCTGGGTCTTTCCTGCCCAGCAAGACTCCTTTCACTGAAATTTTCTAATAGTCAGTGCCCCATGTCCCTACTCTATTTCCTCTTTACATCAATGATTTTGTATTAATGTAAATGTGTTACCCTTTATAATGGTGCTTTCCATTTCACTCAAGTCCATCTAGAGACAATCACTTAATCTAAAGGAACAGTTTCAATGGGAGGAATTTTAAGTATCATTCCAGATGAGCAAGAGAAATTTTGATCAGAAGAGCCTTATAACACTCTTGAAAACACCCTGAAACAATCTGCCTACTCTTTATCAATTGTTAATTGACCTTTTTACAGTCCTCCACTCTAAGACAACATCTGAAAGATACAAATGTAAATCCTAAAGAGTAATTTTAACTATTAAGATAAGATAAACTCATTCACCACAAGTTCAAGGACAATAAGCACTCATGTTAATATTGGTTGATATAACTTGGCAAGATCACAGAGATGGTTGGAGTACAGATGGAAGACGAATCCACCTTTCAGGACACTAAACACTCTTCCCCACATGCTCCTAAAAGGTTTCTACACACTCATGATCCTCTTTGGACATTCCAGCCCATGAATTTACATTGTCCATGCCAGTAAGCTGTCTTTGTATTAATTACTCTAATAGGTAAAAGAGGTAATTTTGGCCTTGGTTTATCTATCCAAAAGCACTTTTACTGTAGAAGATCAGAATATGTCACCCAAAATATGTCACTTTGGCAGAAAAATTATTTTGAGCTGAAGACCACAAAGAAGCAAAAACAGCTTTCTGCCCACCCCACCTCATCTTCAATTTGCATCAAAGCAGGCTTAGGCTCTAATCACTGGTGAATCTTACCAGTCCATAAAAGACGTTAAGAGGAATCTATATAATAAACCTTATTAAACAGCCCTTACTTTCCATCAGTGTCCCTATATATTTACTTTCCTATGGTTTGTCTCTCTCGGAAATATGAAGCCCTTTTTTTACGTATTGTCATTTGTCTACAAATCTGTTGTTCTTTGTTAAAATGCTATATAATTCCAAGTTCTAACCACCCCTTTGAGTTATTTATCACTGAGTTTCTCCTGTACATTTGTGAACCACATGTGTTAATAAAGGGCTTGCTTTTCTCTTGTTAATCTGTCTTTAGACAATCTAATTTGCAGGGTCCCAGACAGAGAACCTAGGAGAATAGAGAAAGAAGGTTCTTTACCTCCCCTAAAATATAAAATACAGAGTTTAAATAATACCAAAGTGAATTAATCTTATAAGAGAAAGACTGTGTGGCTCAGTCAGCTAAGTGTCATGATCTCAGGTCATGATCCCATGGCTCATGAGTTCAAGCCCTGTGTCTGGCTCTGTGCTGACAGCTTAAAGCTTGGAGCCTGCTTCAGATTCTGTGTCTCCCTCTCCTTCTGTCCCTCTCCACTCGTGTTCTCTCTCTCTGTCTCTCTCTCTGTCTCTCTCTCCCAAAAATAAATAAGCATTAAAAAAATGTGTTTAAAAAAAGAGAAAGAGAAAAATCTTACCCGTATTGAGAAACATGTATTTGTTTAAGGTAAAATTCTAGTCTCTTCCAAAAAACTATTCTCCTAAGATATCTATTTATAAATATTTGGCAAATATAATTAAATATAGTCATATTTATGCTTGAAAATATTACATTTTAATTTAAAAATGTGGTAATTGAAATGGTTTCTGTTAAGAAATAAAAGTGAATGGAAAAGACCATTTTCAGGTAACATTTTGTGGAGATATGCTGAAAGTTGGTCAAGGAATATGATCAACCACAGATTTTGGCCTATATTTATTTATTTATTTACTTATTTTTTAATCAGTTTTAAGTGTATGTCTAGTCAATTTCTGAGATCTCTTACGTGCAATTTCATTCATGGCTAATTTTTGCTGCTTTGTCTTCAATCTCTATCCTTTCCTTTAAGAACCCTTTTCCATACAGAAATTTCTTACTTCTGACTGAAATGGTTTCCTTACAGGTATGGTATTTTTCTTGGAAATTGCCTGCTTCCTTTCTTGCTTGCATTCACACTTGGTTCATATTTAAACATTTAGAGATATGAATATACACATAAAACATAAATTAAATAAGATACAGCCTCAGTTAAAAGTTACTAGTGATATTTACTCACTTTTTTCTTTCAATATTTTAGATTCATAATGATGAATCTTTGTTCTATAACAACTTGGACTTAAATGATTACCTTTGATACCTCATCGGTTTATGTAAATTCTGTGGTTTGATTGATCTATTTTTCAAAAGAAAGATTGCTCACATAGTAAGTCATATTTTTCAGACTAATGTGTTCCATTTGGAAACTAGGAAAATAGGGAATCTACTCTTCACATACAGTCAATCAATGCGCTCAACTGCATTTTCAGTGACATATTTAAGAAGTTGGATAAAGCTCTCCTGCTGCAAATCACAAATTTTACTCCATTTCTAAATGTTCAACTGCACATGAAATTATAAATCATATTTTCAGCATATGTGTTTGAATGTAGTTTTCACTAATTCAAGTAGGCCTCTCATTTCAGAAAATCAAAACATCTTTATGGAGTACCTTCTGAATGTCAATTTCTACTACATCTCAGGGGTTCAACGATGTATAAAGATGATGTCTTTACTCAAGGATCTCACAGATTGTGTTTGCATATTTAAGTTTTCTTTTGAGCTCTGGGGAAAAATATGCTCTCACAGTTTAAGATTTATGCTACAAATTGAGTAGTTCTTTTATAATATGTGATTAGATAATGCTATTTATTTTTTGAACTATTTCTGCTTGCATATAAAAATTTGTTGAAGAGGAAAAGTTCTAATAACAATTTCATCTTATTAATAATGGAAGAAAATATTCATTTGCAGAGGGCAACAAATCAGGTCCCTTCCAATTCTTTTATCCAGTCTCTTTTCATGTCTTTCTGAGGTTTAAATTTACCTAAATAAATAAAATATATACATTTACACTTTTTTACAGGAATAATTAAAATATTTAATCACAAGCAAGGCATGCTAACCATATATTTATTTTTTTAATGTTTATTTACTTTTGAGAGAGAGAGACAGAGTATGTGTTGAGAAAGGGCAGAGAGGGGGACACAGAATCAGAAGCAGGCTCTAGGCTCAGAGCCCAATGAAGGGATCGAACTCAAGAACCAGGAGATCATGACCTGCGCCCAAGTCTGACACTTAACCAACTGAGCCACCCAGGCGCCCCAAAACATGCTAACGGAAGTCAGATCTTTGTCTTGAGAAAAAGAGCACACATCATTTATGACTGTAGTAATTACATTAAAATATTAGCCCTAGTTTTAGCAAACGGACTTTGGCTATCAATACATCCTCACTGACATCAAGCAGCAGAGTCCCATATCAAGAGTTGTTGTGTTATTGTTAATATTATTAATTCTAATTCATGTTACTTTGGGCAGGAGAATTTTGAGAGGATGGCAGTAACATAGTTTTAGAATGTCCCTGAACATTTGCACAGAAGTAAATATAAGTGTCAAGACAGCAAAAACAATAAGCATATGGCCAGCATCTAGAACAAAATTAAGTGACCAAGCACATCCATAGTCCCCAAAATATAAGTGGAGCAAAAAAACAACAATAAAAAACCTGTGTTGTACTAGCAGTAGTACAGAAGGAAGGAGAAGAGAGTTTGGAGAGCGTAAAGATGCAATGTGAGAACAGCTGCAGACAATGGAAAGTGGCTTCAAGCCTCCAGTGAATGGGGAAATCGACTGCTGAGAGGTAAAGTCAAATGGTGCTAGAGTAATTGGGGATCTCTGAACCCTTAAAATGATCCACTAAAATTTCCTTTCAGGACAAAGCCCCCAAAATATGAGAAACTGTTGGGGTCTACTTGCAATTGATGCATGATTTTGTATCATCATTAACTGGCCATTGTGGAAATACTGATCCACTAAATTAGGCAATTCTTGCAGATATTTAATATGATATGAAAAATCACATTCTTAATAATCTCACCCTAAAATTCATAAATGTTGAAAAGCTGTCAAGATCACGGTGTAAGATAACTACGTTTTCCTAATTTTTTTAAAAAACATTTTAATGTTTACTTATATTTGAGAGAGAAAGAGAGAGATAGAGCGTGAGCAGCGGAGGGACAGAGAGAGAGAGGGAGACACAGAATCCAAAGCAGGCTCCAAGGCTCTGAGCTGTCAGCACAGAGCCCGACGCAGAGCTCAAACTCACAAACTGAGATCATGACCTGAGCTGAAGTCAGATGCTCCATCCACTGAGCCACCCAGGGGCCCCTTCCTAAATTTTAATGTTCATTTGAAAGTACAGATTTTTTACAGATAACAAATAAAATCAGCTTTTTCTCAAAACTATAGCCTGAATTTGTTAATTTTCAAAAATATTTCTTTCAAAACTCCAAGTCTGAATAAACATAATTTATCAGTCGGTAATTTTTTGTTTCATGTAAAAATGGTGTTTCACTAGAAAAATAACTAGCTCAGCTTTCAAATCACACAATGGCACACAAAAAAATACCTTTCCTCAAGACAACCATCATAGTTTGGTATGCAGGAAAAGTGCTTTATGCATATTGCTTATTTAATCACACCAAATATTAAAAAGACATGTCCTTGTTGGTTGACATTTAATAAGGTTAATATTTTTTCATTGCTTCATCAGAAACATTTTTAAGTGACACTGGTTTGGTTGTTTTGTTTTGTTTTCCTGTAAGTATATGACAATGAAGAGTGCAGTGCCTACTAGTTCTATTTAGTGTCACTGCTTTGATTGTTTGCTAAATGCTAGCACTTATAATGCCCAACCCCACTGATTTTGCATCAGCAGTAAAATGTTAATGTGGTTATTCTTGGATGAATTATAATATATATGTAATCAGCACTACTTCTGTTTGTTGCCAAGCATTTACATGGAAATATTCTCAAACTAGTTAGTGCTGATACTAGAAGAATATAAGAAAATTATAACAAAGTAGATTAAAGCTACTATAAAATATTTTAAAGTAAATGTCAAGAAATTGAGAATACTATAAGAATCAAAATAATAGCATATATTAGAATTAAACTTATAATGAGGTAGTTGGAGAAAAAGAGTAATTTGAAAGAGTATATTGGAAGAATTTAGGTAAGTTTAAAAAATTAAAACTAATTTCAGAAACGAAACTTTAATTATAAAAGTAGAAAACTGTTTAGACATCCAGGCTCCAGATAACCTAGCAACTTTTATAAAGCAGATATTACAGGGTGTAAGAAAAAATAGATATAGAATACAGACTGATAGGAGACTCTAACACATCTCTCTCAACCGAAGACAGATGAAGTGGACAAAATATTAGTGATAATATAAAAAACTTAACAGCTGTAGGGTAGCAGAATATATATTTACCCAAAAATATGTCACTTTGATGTAAGGATTATTTTGAGCTGAAAGCAGGAGACAAGAAACAGATACACGAAAAGCTCTCTGTTCTCTCCCTATTTGCCAAAAACAGGACTATATTTTTTAAAGGTGCCCCTGCCCCCACTGCCCACCTCTCTACCAAGAAGGACAAATGTTAATCACTGGCTACAAATTAAGACTTTTTAAGGGCCAATAATATATACATATAATATATTATCCAGTGAACTCCAGTTCTAGAAATTAAACTTTCTTTTCAAAATGCATAATGAACACTCATTAGAAAAATATTACCAAATGACCATATCTCAGGCTACAAGGAATATCCCATATTTCAAAACATGTAATTTAAATAGTGTTCTATCACTACTGTGTAATAACACCAGATGTGATTTTAAAACAAGTCTTTTCCACTGTAATAATAATAATAATAATAATAAAACCATACATATTCTATTTGACAATTCATTTGTCATCCAAGAATAAATTAAAAATTTGAAATTTACTGATAATAATAATAAGACATGATACAGAAGCAATGAGATAGACAAAAGTACTTAGTAAAGGAAAAATCTCAGCATTAAAACCAAACAAAAATGAATAAAACATTAAACCCAAAAGTTGAAGAAGAATAAAGTCCACAGAAATAAAGTACAAAGAATAAGGTAGTAAGATAAAAGGATACATTAATAAGTTAGAAAACAGGAAAACAACAGAACGAACAAACTGAAATATTACTTTTTGCAGGGACAGGCAAACTAAAATCTCACAGATAATTTAATTTCAAAAACAAACAAGAAAAGACAAACACACAAAATCAGAAAAGATACTTTGTGCTGTTCAAAATTATGGAAAGAAAAACAAAATGACAACAAAAAATAAGCTACTCTGAACAAATATATTCAAATAAATGTTAACTCCTACATGAAAGAATTTTAAAAATCATTGGTAATAAAGATTTGAGTCAAATTGGAGACAGTAAGACTAGAGACCAAGATGACTATAAATAAAGACACCCCCCCCACACACACACATGCACATACACACTCATACAAATAAAAAGCAAATGTGATCTATGGCTGAGATGTTCTTAAGAAATTAAAACAACAACAACAAAAAAAAACCTTTTAAGGTTGTCAATTGTCATTGTCAATGCTACTTAAATCATTCCAGAACATGGTAACACTAAGTAAAAATGTCCACAATTCCTTGAAACAAGCATAACATTGATCAAAAACCAGGGGGAAAAAGTCACAGCCATGAAAGAAAACTTTATACCAAACTCCCTTTTAAATACCAATACAAAAAGCTTAAATAAAATATTAGTAAAGAGAATTTAATATTCTATTTAAAACTTATATAGCATTATACCACTGTTGCAAGGGCACTCAATATTAGGAAATCTATTCACAATTCATATTAAAATATCTTAGAAGAAAAAAAATGATCCTCTCAATAGGTACCATCACAATATATGACAAAATTCAATACCCACATAAGCTAAATAACTCAATAAAATATCTCAACCCAATAGTTACCTTCTCTCTTAATAAGGAAACAGCTGTTAGCTTTACTAACAGCTCAGAGCCTGGAGCCTGCTTCTGATTCTGTGTCTCTCTCTTTCTCTGCCCCTCCCCCTTGGAAGTTCTGTCTCTCTCTTTCCTTCACAAAGAAACAAACGTTAATAATAATAATGATAATAATAATAAATAAAAAGGGATGTCCCATATTTTCAGCAAATGCAAACAGGCTAGTGAAAGCAATAAGAGGCATAAAAACAGAAAAAGAAATAAAAGTGCCTCTATTTGCATATGATAATATATATCTGATAACCTCCTAAAGGAATCAAGATAAACTTATCTAAAAGTTAAGTGAATTCTGTAAAGTAGCTGGTTCAGAAAACAACATAGAAAAATCAATAGCCTTCATGGATACAAAAAAAAAACAAATTCTAAGAGAAGAAATTATATCGTATAACAAACACACGAACAGAAAAATAGATGAAAATATCTAGGTTAATATGAGATGTGTAAATTCATATGAGCGAAACTACAAAATACTTCTGAATGAAACATAAATCCAAACATGCTGTGTTCTTTCTTAGGGAGGATCAACATTATAAAGATATTCTCCTGAAGTTAATTTATAAATTTAATACGATGCCTCCAAATAGTGGGTATTACCACTATTACATGATTGCAATATGCACCAGTAATGAAGCATAAGGAATACATCCTGATAATCCTACAGAGTGATCGCCAGGATTTATTGTTGAGTGAAAAATTTAAGTGGAGAAATGTGTCTTAATATGTTACTGTTTATTTAAGAAGATAGAGATTAGTATCAATCTATGCATATTTTTTAAATCATAGTGCTAAAATGAATACATAATCCATATTTTCAGTGGTATGTATGGGGAGAGAATGAGTAGAGTGAAGAAGAGTAAGACATAGTTTTTATTTCTTTTTATATATATTTAATTTTTAATAATGCAAGTATATTATTATACAATGAAGTTCAGTGTAATAAGCAGAGATTAAATATTTAAAGAAAAATAAAACCAATAATTCTAACTTTATATTGAGTACAAAGAACAAGTGTATAAAGGAATTTTGGGGGAGCACCTAAGTGGCTCAGTCAGTTAAGCGCCCAACTTCAGCTTAGGTCATGATCTCAAGGTTCCTCAGTTTCCTGAGTTCGAGCCCTGCATCAGGCTCTGTGCTGACAGCTCGGAGTCTGGAGCCTAGAGCTGGTGCCTGCTTCTGATTCTGTATCTCCCTCTCTCTCTGCCTCTCCCCTGCTTGCACTCTCAATCTCTGCCTCTCTCTCTCTCTCTCTCTCTGTCTCAAGAATAAATATTAAAAGAAAAAGAAAGTTTTAAAAACAAAGGACTTTTTTTCCTTTAAATGATTTTTAAATACATTAATTCATCTCTATACTCCAAGGATTGAAAAAACTGAAAAAATAAACTAAATATGATTTACTAATCTTATTATTAGTGGCAAGGTTGGTATGTTTTCCCTGAGACTCTAATGTTGATTTATAGGTTAAAATAAATGAATTAGTTTTATTAAATGGGTACTCAGTGGATAGCATTTTTTTTTTTAATTTTCTCACTCTGTCCACTGAAAAAGCCTAGAAATAATGATTAACCTAGTAGCACTGAGCACTTCTGTTCAAATCATAATGTACAAATTCAATTTCACTGTAAAGAACCAGAGCTCCAAGTTAGGGGAAAGAAATACAAAGAAAGTGCAGAATATTTGGGCATAACACAAAGAAAAGAAGCTATCACAAACTACCTGGATTATAACAAAAGGACTCAGGAACAAACTTAAAGATCAACTCAGACAGGCATGCTGTAAAGCATCAGTTTGGATAATAACTTCAAAGGATTAAAAGACACACTACGTGTTTAAATTTGTAAGTTTCTAACAATTTTTTAAAATTAAAATAATTTCTTGGTAAATTTGGAAAATGATAGGAAATCAATTAATCATCTTGAAAATGTTTAAGTAGAAGGGAAAACTCAGGCATTTGTCCTGCTTTTCCCACACGTACTGTAGGAAAAGGTTTGGTGGCATTAAATTTTCTTTATAGAAACTTTTTTTTTCTTTACAAAAATTTTTTAATTAAGAAGGAAGAGATGTAGAATTTCAAACTTTGGGATACTTAATGAACAGATGGATCAAGCAAAGTTGATATAAAATTTAGAAGAGCATAAAGAGACAATATCTTATATTAAAGACCCACATAAGGGGAGAAATTATCTGCAAATCCTATATCTGATAAGAAACCAGTATCAGAATATTGAAAGACTCTTAAAAAATAACACAATTAAAAAGTGGCAACCATTTTGATTGGATATTTCTCTAAAGAAGACAGACCATTTTGATTGGATATTTCTCTAAAGAAGACAAATGACTAGTAAGTAAATGAAAAGATCCTCAATACCATTAGGCATTAGGTAAATTCCAATCAAAACTACAAGATACTTCACACGCACTAGGATGTTTAACAATAAAAAAAAAAAAAAACAACCTAGCATTTTCAGGATGTGGAGAAATTGGACCCTTTCACATTACTGGTAGTAATGTAAAATAATGCAGCCATATTGGAAACCAGTTTGGAAGTTCCTCACAAACTAAACCAGTTCTCATATGACCAAGTAACTCCCCTCCTAGGTGCATAGCCAGCAGAGTTGAAAACCTGTCCACACAAAAACTAGATTATTTATAGTAACGTTATTCATAATAGCCCCAAAGTGACAAAATGCCAAATGTCTACCAACTGATGAGTGGATTAAGAAAATGTGGTATATCCACTTAATGGGTTATTACTCAGCCACAAAAAAAAAAAAAAAATGGAAGTATTGATACATGCTACAACATGGATTATGCTAAATGAAAGAAGCCAATCACTAAAGTCCACATATTGTATGATTCCATTTACATTAAAATTCCAGAATAGGCAGGTCTGTAGAGAAAGAAAACTGATTAGTGCTTGTCAGGGGCTAAGGAAAAGTAGACATGGGACATAAGGTTAGGATATAAGGTTTCTTTCTGGGATGGCAGAAATGTTCTGAAAATAATATTTGCATAACTTTGTGTATAGACTACAAACCATTTGATTGTACACGTTTATTTCTTTGGTTTATTTATTTGAGTAATCTCTATACCCAACGTGGGAGTCGAACTCATGACCCTGAGATCAAGAGTCACAGGCTCCTCTGAGCCAGCCAGGAGCCCCAGGGATTATACACTTTAAAACATCATTTGTATGGTTTTATGAATTAGAGTTCATTCAAAAAGAAATTTAAGTAGAAGGTCATAGAAAGAGTCTATGTATCTGGGTCTTGGGATTCAAAAAGTCACGGTTTATTGATCATAAAGGGAAAGTGTCAGGATTAAAATCTTTCTTTTCAATAGATAAAAATGAAGCTCAGATTAAGGGACATAGTCTTCTGTTGCTATTAGCTACCTATATTTTGAGTGACAGGTAAAGAAGTTCTGGTACCCCATTCCTCCAAAGATTGTGCACATTCTTAAACTATGCTTTAAAAAGAATTTAGGTTTTGGGCACTTGAGTGACTCAGTCATTTAAACAGCTGGCTTTTGATTTTGGCTCAGGTCATGATCTCACAGTTCTTGAGTTCAAGCCCTGAGTCGGTCTCTGCCCTGACATCACGGAGCCTGCTTGGGATTCTGTCTTCCTCTCTCTCTCTGCCCCTCCCCGGCTTGCTGTCTCTCTCAAAAGAAATAGAAATAAACTTAAAAATAATAATAATAATTTAGGTTTAGTTACTGACTTTACACCGGCTTACAGGTAGATTTAAGAAATACATTAATTTTTGTAAGTTTATTTATTTTCAGTGTGCAAGCAGGGGAAGCACAGAGAGGGAGCGACAGAGAGAGACAGAGAGAGACAGAGAATCCCAAGCAGGCTCTGTGCTGCCAGCATTGAGCCCCACAAGGGGCGGGGGATGGGGAGGCTGGAATTTACCAAACCCTGAGCTGGTGACCTGAGCGAAAACCGAGAGCGATGCTTAACGGACTGAGCCACCCAGCCCCCCATAAATACATTAATGTTGTTTAATGTTAAAAATATGTAAACAGCATGCAACTGCGTAACACTGAAGAAGGGAATTGGGTTCCTATCAGGCAAGAAAGCTCGGGAAGCCATGCTACTCTGGAAGCCGACCTACCCCCTACGTCCCTTTCCAAATGGCACTATGTATTTTGGTTATCTGGTCCTCGTCCACCGTCGTGGACCGTTTTAAATTGTAAACGTCTCCACACCTCACTGTGGGACTCGTTCGGTAACTAATAACAACAAACAGGGACTCACTCTGATCGCAGGCGCGGCTGCTCCAAGGCCGACGGGAACCTTCTGCAGCGCATGCGCCCTGGTACTTAACAGGTTCCGAGAATTCCCAAAGGACGCAGGTCAGCCTGGCTTTTGCAAGTTTGAGCGAGATCCGCCGGACTGTGGCGTCCTCTGGTGTCTCTGTTGCTGGAGCGAGTCTCAATGAGTTCCCATCTCCGCCGCAGACACTTTAAGATTAGTAAGTGTGTCTCCTTCAAATATTCTCCAGGAGCTTTTCAAAGGTGTTTTTGCGCTGGGTCGTGGGGCAAGTGAGTCCTTGCATGGGCCCTTTAAGAGGAGGTTCTCCTTTCCCTACAGCCTGTGGTTTTTCTATAGAGAATCCCCCTTTGTCTTCAGAACCAGGAGTTTGGGTGCTCATGTCTCCTGTGTAGGATCTAGGGATTGGGGTGCCTGATGTAAAGCACACAGCCCTTGCTTTCCAGGGAAAAGTCTTGTATTTTGGAGTTGCCTTCTGATTGTGGATTGCTACACCTGAAGTGTTTTGTCTGTTTGTTAGAGGGTCTCTCTGGTGAGACCCTACCTCTTCTACCTGCTTTGGATGCTGCCCTTATATCCTTTGTTGTGGAGGCTTTGTTTGGACCAGTTGTCAAGTCTTTTCCCGAGAAAATGACTGCATATGTAGTTGTAAATTTGTTTTGTCCGTGGGAAAGGGTGAGTGCCAGATCTTCCTACACCACCGTCTTCAGCCCTGTCCTCCCAGAAATCCCGGGGTCTATGCTGGAAAGGATTGGGATTGCGTCTCCTGGGGTGGGGTCTATTGTGCTCCGTGTAAGGGGGAAATCAAAGGAGTACATGAAATGTCTCCTATTCAGAATTGTGGACTGTGCCAGTGATAGCTAGCACTCCCTAAATTCTACATTTGCCTCCCTGAATTTTCTAATCTCTTTGATATTAGGTTGGACCCTGAGAGCTATCCTGAAAAACGGACTACAGGCAGGTGTGATGGGTATCACTTCTGAGAGATGGCAATTGAAAGCTGCTATTGGGTGTCTCCTTCAACCTTGAGGTTACAGCTTGGAGACAGGTGTTTCCAATAATAGGTGAGAGTAAAACCATATATATGACACCTGCCCATTTTTGACCTCATGTGAGAAAGCTTTAGTTCTTTAATGTTTTTTCTTTGATTGCACTAACCTGTGAGTCTTACTTGAGTAATCCATAGGCTTTCAGTAACTCAACTTTATTAAGCTTACAGTTTCCTTATATAATAATTAGGATAGTAATTGTACTTAATTCCCGCAGCTGTTTTAAAGGTGAAATAAATCTGTTAATGAGCTTATCCTGGTGTTACCGAAACTTAAGTTCAGCTGCCTATTGCTAGAAAAGCCATTACTCATGTGGGAGTCTTGATTGGAAAGGAATATGAGCTTTATTCAGGAGGCCAAGGCGGGCCACATGGGGAAATGGGGGACTCTTCTCCAAAGGTCAACTTCAAGGTTTCTGTCTGGCCCAGGGATTTTTAAAGGGATTTAGGGCAGTTAATCAGTAAGGTCATAATATTTCTTGATTACGTGCAGACTCGATGGTGCCAGCTACAGATGTTAGTGCTCGGAGGTTGTGCAAGGGGGTCAGGTCCCTTAGTGCCCTAGGGGTTGTTCAAGGGGGTCTGGTCCCTTAGTGCCCAGGCATTGTGTAAAGGGTCTGGTTTTTGTTTTGTGATGTGCACAAGTTCTCTGTTCGTTCTAGGAAAGAATGCATAATGTATAGATATACATAGGTGAATCACATGGGCTGAGGTTGGGCTAAGGTTATTTGCTAAAGTGTAAAGACAAGTGGGTTGCCCAGAGGAGCCAAGGTGGCTTCCCTGGGTCCTGGCCCAGACTAAGCAATGAGTTAATGTTAGCTGTTATTACCTTTTATTTCCTGAGCAAATTATAAACAGACTAGGGTATAGTATAAATCACACACATTAAAAAGTATACATGAATGAGGCATTATGCTCAATGACGTAGAGTAATGAGAGGGAATTTAGGTTTTGAGAAGAATTCAAAATAACTGGGAGATAGAATTTGACGAAGTAAATGAGGATAAACTAAATTAAATTTCAAAATATTGTACAGATACAGAGTCCAGATGAAGTTAAAACATATAGATTTCATATACCAAACTTTTTAACTTCTTTTACTAATACCTATCAATTTGGGAACAAATGGAAAGCAGGCAAATTATATGGTTTTCTGGGCTTGAGGAAAGAGGAAAGCATACCAAAAGAAGGCTGGTAAAATACAATGTGTATGACTTGTATTGCGTCTAAGCTAGAGAAAGACTGAACTGAGATCCTAAGGCAGATAGTGAGCTGGGGGCAGCAGTTTGTTTTATTTATCATTTTTAATCCTGTGGAAATACTTATGTTTTTATAGGCTATGTATTCTTCAGTTAAAACAAATCTAACACACCACAAAATAAGAAAATTAAACTTAACCCAAAATTTTGTAATCACGGTCCCTCTTTCAGGGGTTATTTGAATTGAGAAAGAATTGTTAGGAAATGGCAGGACTTCACTCCAAATTTCTCTAAATTGATGTGGGATAGGTAGCTGCGTACAGACCCACTGCTAGCCAGTGTGACAGTGGACTGTGGAGTCCTTTTGACTTGGGAAAAACAAGTAAATTCATTATGAGATAGTTATTCAAAGGGAACAGGTCCAAGGGACTAGCATATGCCATAAGGGAGCATTATAAATGACTCAGTGAAAATCAAACCATGATTGAATATGCTGATACTTTTTAGTAAATGATGACTCCTTTAGCTATAACATTTGAATAAAAATAGCCATTTATACATTTGACATGTTAATTAAATTAAGTGTTCAAAAAGTGGGGGTGGGGATCCTAATGCTATATCAAATAGCACAGTACCTGCCGCATAGTAGGCACAAAACGTCTTTTCCTTATTACATGATTTGAAGTCAACCTTGAAGTTGAAATTTTCCATTTATCCTGGGCAAGAGAATTTACAACTTGTTCTCCCCAGAGGCTCAGAATCCAATTACATCATACAGATCATTAAAAGTCACACATGGTGTCCTAAAGGGATAGAGAGTTGGAGTGTAATGACAATTACTCCCATTAAAAGAGCTTGTGAATGGGGAGGCTGTGTTACCTGTGTTTCTTTTGCTTTTCCCATTGGAATATGCCTTATGTAATCCATCAATCAGGAGAATTAATGGTGTGACTAGCAATTCAGACCATACGGAGATAATCAAGGCATCATAAATCCTGTTAGAGCAAATAAAGCCTGCAAAATGGGACTGCTAGCACAGCAATCAAATTTCAAAACTGCCTGCCTGCACTAGAAACCATGTTGATAATGAAGAGCAAAGGTGAAAAGAGAAAATGTCAGCTAGGGAAGGAGCATACCAACTCTTCAGAAGAGAGGGTGGGGCAGATTTGGGGGGATTTCTGGGAGGAAAAGTGAGATCCCTTCAAACGAAGGGTGTGTGTAAACCCCAGGTCCTCACTGTTCAATGTCTTGATCTCTCTGTAGTGAAAATATCAGCAAGTAGGCTCTTACCACCTTTGGTAGGATCTACCTATTTCTTCTGTGTCCTACACTGAGCACCTGCCTTACAGCCATTGTCCTTGTTCTTACATTCTTATTTGCACCCCACTAAGGGGAAGGCAATTTCAGATATGTAACTTCCTAGCCTGCCACACCTGAATACCTACGTACAATAGGGGCTTGCAGCCAAAGCCTGGACAGAAGGTTTTGAAAGGAATTCTGTTGGAGACTTCTGGAGAAAGTCATCTTTCCTGATAAAAACCATAGTCACTCTTTATCTATCTAGCCTGGGATACTGTTGTGAAAGGACACACCAGCTGGGGCAGTTGTGGTTATGTAGAAGCTAATGAAGGAGCCAGATAACAAAGGGAAGCTAGAGAAGTGGCAAAGTGGGAAGAGCCTGGGATTTGATTTCCACACTGATCTGTTCAACTGTCCCCCAGAAGCACCCAATTTTAGCTCTGTTGTGATGTGAGTATATAAAGGTTCTTGTTCTTTAAGCCAGTGTCTCTCATACTTTTACTCTGCATATAAATCACTTGAGATTTGTTACCACCAAATCTTTCTGATTTGGAGGGCCAGGATGGTGCCTGAGAGTCTGCATTTCTAAGAAACTCTCAGCTAGTACCCAAACTGCCCACATATTGGGTCACGGGTATTTAAGCCACTTTTAAGTTTGCATCGTTACTTGAAATCAGATGCATACTAAGTGGCGACCCTGAATAGTGAGGGACTTGAAAGTTTAACCCAACCTGAAGATATGCAGGATGGACCTTAAGAATTCACCAGCTAAAAAATTCATAGATAGGGTTATCACATGTGAAGGCTTTGAGGTCACCATGGTCTGTGTTCCAATCCTGGTTTATTAACAGTTTAATAACTGTGTGACCCTGTGGAAAATTGTTTAACTTCTCTGAATGTTGATTTCCTCTAAGAACAGCACTTGTCTCACATGGTTGGTTTGGGCATTCATTGAGATGATGTGACAGAGCGCCTAGATGTTGAACATACATGAATTCCTCTTCTATTGACTCTTTTGGACTTCTGTATTATTAAGCTTCACTTATGCCAAAGATTACTTAGTTAAAATGGTGCCAAGTCTGATAGAGGACATTGCGAGAATCAGCCCAGAGACTTTTCTCTTAACCAAGCTGCTGTATCACAAGCCTACAACGCTTGTATCAGACTATCTTAAACTTAATTGGAAGTCTAAAAGAAAAATAATCAAAATTGTACTTTGACAGGACTTTTTTTTAATCTGTCTGCCTTGTCTTTGATGAGAAAGGAAATTTTTTAATTTACAGACTCTTCCTCCCAAAATTGCTGGAAATTTGCCCAATGGAATGACTGTTGCTAGCAGATCTGATCAGTGGTAAAAACAAAAACATTTCTTCTAGTGATAGACAAATGGGAGGTAATGCAGTTTTCCTAAGTCATATTATAAAGAGGATTGCGGATGTCAGGTATGACTCTAAATGTTGCAGTGTGCTTTCTGGGTTTTAATATTTGAAGATTAGGTAGGGTTTTCATGTTTACAAGCCTGGGTGCTTTGATCAACATAATGTTTTTAATGCCTCTTGGAATGATTTTGGAATGTTCTTGGCATAATGTCCAAGCAAGGGATTTTACTAATGACATCTTAGATATATGGTCATTGTCTTCTGGGCAAGGGTTTCCATGGATGCGAATAATTCTTGCATATTTCCAATCAAAAACAAAATATGCTTTAATATTACATACATCCTCTTGACGTCAGTGAATCCACGTAGCTTCAAATATGGCTAGAGTGGTGCATTAGCCTATCATTACCTTTCAGTACTATTGTATCAAATCATTCTTTAAAATATCTGAAACTATATGTTTAAATACTCAGAATCCTTTCTGAGATGAAACCCCTCCTACTTGAAGAGTACTATAGAGCAGAAAGGCTTCTCAAATGTCTGGAACTAGGTTTTCAGCTATTCACTCATTAGTTATATTAGTGTGGGCACCTTACATACTCCTCTGAGAGTCCCATTTCCTTATCTGTAAAATGGGAATCATTTTACATACTTGAGGGCACACTGAGAAGTTTAATTTGATAATGAATGTAGAACACTTAGTTGATACTTGGTATTAGTAAGCATCCAGGAAATTTTAGGTAGAAACAGCTTGTTCCAGGGGTGCCTGGGTGGCTCAGTCATTTGAGCATCTAACTTCAGCTCCAGTCATGATCTCACAGTTTATGAGGTTGGGCCCCATGTCAGGCTTGCTGCTGTCAGTGCAGAGTTGGCTATGGATCCTGTCTCCCTCTCTCTCTGTCCCTGCCCCACTTTCTCTCTCTTCCCCAAAAATGAACATTAAAAAAACAGCTATTCAAACCTGAAAAGGAACCACCTCTTTATTCTCATTTTATTTGCTCATCCTGTAGTATTCACATTGCTATACTCTTGTGGGCCAAAAGGTTTCCCCCCAGAGTACAGCCTGATGCATGTGTATTTTATTTTGAGAACTGATTCTAGGAGATACAAGTGAGGGACTGAGATGAGATGAATAGGGGAAATGGGAAATAGAAAGGTATGCAGCTGAGTCCCGTGGGGCCTTGTAAGGACCATGCAGACTATCTGAGGAAAGAAAATGGGGAACATGTAGTCAACCGCTCCTGTCTTCCATTAACCGGGTTTGAGTATGGGTATGAACATCCTGATGTATATTTGTAGTGCGTAAGTGAATGAGAATGTTGGTTCCTGTAGAGAGCTGATATTATGGCAGAGAATATCCAGACAGAAAGGGAAAGAGAACGCAGCGGAGGGAAAGTTTTATTTATGCACTGCTGGGTGCTGTACGATGTGAAGGTGGTGAGAGCATTTGAGGAGAGACGAGGAGGTATTTCATACGTGATTCTTTATACAGGCCAGGCGCTCTCCATGATCTTTGAAATTTGAGAGCAATTCAATCCCAGATTCTTCTGTTTCAAAGCCCACCACTTGAGGACAATGACTTAAATAATCCCCCGTATGGTAAAGACCCATGTTCACATCACCTCTTTCTAGTTGATCTACAACTGGAATGTGCATGACACTCAAAGGTGATTCCTATGCTAAGTATCCAATCAGAAAAGACACCCTCTCAGGGTGAACTAAGACCCACGTTTTGAAGAGTATCTTCCTTTAGTTCCCAGGGAAAGTCAAACAGATCTCATGGTCTCCTTAGTGTCTAGGTGTTGAATCAGAGACCTCCATGGAGGCAATTAACATAAAAAGTAACAGAAACAACACTTTTTTCTTTTAAAAATAGTTTTGAGGGGTGCCTAGGTTGCTCAGTCGGTTAGGTGTCTGACTTGGGCTCGGGTCACGACCTCACGGCTCATGAGTTCGAGCCCCGCGTCGGGCTCTGTGCTGACCGCTCCGGGCCTGGAGCCTGCTTTCGATTCTGTGTCTCCCTCTCTCTCTCTGCCCCTCCCCCGCTCATGCTCTGTCTCTATCTCTCTCAAAAATAAATAAACATTAAAAAAATTTTAAAATATAGTTTTGAAAGGTTATGTGTGTATCTATGTGGATGATTTGATACTGCTTACCTGTTTTATTATAGAATTTTTAGTTTGTCTTGAGGTTTTTACCTTTAAGGGGCAAATCACACTTAAAAAGCCTGCTGCCGGAGTTCTAGGAAGCAGATAGAATGCACAAATACACGTGAAATAGTTGGATTGTAACCAAGGGCAAATGTATCAAGGAGAACGTTCAGTCACATGATTCTTCTAATAACTGGTGTCTATGTCGGTGAGCACTCCCTTTTCTAAAGCAGCCCAGTGATTAAAACTCAAAGAATCACGGGAGATGAAAAATGTCCACCTTCCTATTAAGCAGTATGTTTTCACTGGAGGTCCATTTAGCTTTTAAGGTGAAAGTGGGTTCCAGACAAATGTCTTTCACATTAGAAACTGTATTAAATTAATTGAAAAATAGATAAACATTGATAATAGTAATAAAACAGGAGAAATGATGAACAGTAAAAGGTAAATACTTTTAAAATGTTGCTCAAATAGACATTCAATAAAACCACATCTTTCAGACAACATAATTATTTGCATCATAAAAAACTCTAGTGGTTGAAATTTAAAATATTGATTAAAAAGCTTCTGCTGGACTTCAAATCAGCCTAAAAAGAAATTTCCATCTTAATAAAATAGGCAAAACTTTCCTTTTAAACATTAAAACTTATTTTTTTTAAAAAATGTGTTTACTATTCTTGAAAAAGACCTGAAATGGGTCTCTCAGAAAAGTGAGCCTTTCCCATTTTAAACTGAATTCAGCGGAGCAGTGAAGACACAATACCATAGCATCCAGAAGAAAAGTCGAATATCTAAAAAACAATCTCTACGTTTCCAAATACCCAGATTTTGGAGTTGATCCTTTAAACAAACAGGAGGGTTACTGAGCAGTTCTGTGACATCTTTAAGTTTCCTCCTGGTGTTCTAATGTCATGATATCCAGCCTGTCCTGAGGAATTTGAGAGAAACCACAAAAACATAGCACGCTGCCTAGAATTATCTGAACTTCTAAGCTTGATTACAGACTTTCAGACATCTGAGAAGATCCCTTAAGTCACCAAAGTGATTTTAGTCACCAAATTTAATATTCTCATGACTTAAATTTGACTTCAGACAGTCAAGTTTATTTTACACTCTCAGTTACTTACTACTGCAAGTCAATACAGCACAGGAATTAATGCATTTGTGCCTTCAACTCAAATAGCAAACACTGCTGTTTGTGAACTTTTTGGCCAATGAATAAAAAATATTTCATTTCTAATTCTCACCAGAAGGATTTAAATTAAACAGTAACAGATGAAGTGGGCAGGCACAGAATACTAATAGGAACTGGCGAATGAAATAATCCAGCTCTTTGCTTTTACAATGAAAATGAGAATTGATTCTGCATTGAGAGAGAGAAGTAAAAGGACCAAGTGTTTTAAAAAAAGCCTTCTCCACCAAAAGAGCAAAATAGCACTCAGTGGCATTGCATTGTTAACAAAATTTCTTTATCAGAAACTATAATTTAATATTTAAGTATCTAATTTACATGTGACAAGGTATCATATTCAAAAAATTAAATTGCAACTAGAAAACTAGTAACCACTAAAAACGATACCAAACACAACCCAAACATTTATAGGAAAGCAACAGCTAGAGTCTGAATTGGAAAAAATGTTTCATCATATTTGGCTCATTAAACAAAGCATCCATTACAGCCTGTAAAAGAGCATCTCTTCTAATTCATCAGAAGTTTATCCTTTGTAGCATGAATAACATGTAAAGATAGATTTATTGACTGTATATGCACACGTGTGTCTATATATTGTGAGACATACACTCGTGTGTTGTTTTAAAGATACTGTATCTACTGATAACTGGCTGAACTTTGGAAGGTGCTGAAATCCGTATTTCTACATGACCCTTGACCCATTTAATAATGTCTTTTTATAAACAGAAATTACATAAAATACTCTGTTTTTTATTAACTGAATATTTTCGTAAGCATAATAATAGACAATGAAGGAATTGCACTTGTAAAGATACAGTAAGGTGTTAGATTGCAGCTCAGCCATCAAAGATCAGGGGTGTGGTACTGATAAGTAAGTGTGCATCCTATGCAAAGATGATGGTGGCCACTGAAATTAAAATGAGAGCAACTAGTTACAGAACAAAGAGGGGGATAACAGAAGAAAACATGCACTACTCCTACTTTAATGCAAAACTAATTTCTCCCAGGAAACCAACCCTTAGACCTTCCTTACACAAAGAAACAGGTTCTGCACCCTTAGCAACACAGTAGACTTGGACATCTGGTTTCAAATTCTAGTTCATTGTCTCTGAGTGTGCTGTTCCAGTGTCACCTCCTTAAGCTGCCCTTGGAATTCTGGAGCATGTACAATATTACAGTCTCTTGGTTAGGTTCCATTGAGCCTCAATATCCCCTTCAGTTCTATATAAATAGGGTCCGTTATTCATCTTCTTCTGGTTCCTGTGGTAACACGGGTATTTCTTCCTTTAAACAATCACTGAAGAATCTGAGGATTGTGCTGTAGAGATGATACTTGCTCTTCTCAGATATGTTATGACCTTCATCTGGGTAGATCTAAGATATTGAGGGAGGAAGAGATTTAAAGTTACCAAATAGATACTGTCCCTCAGAGTTCATTCCTTTAGCCCAATGGCAAGGGAACTTTGGAAAGTAATATCTGACCAAAATCTAACCTAATTTAACTCTTGAGTTCTTTGTGCCCAACTTTTCTTTTTGTAATTATGATCCCATGGTAATAATTGAGATAAAATACAATTTTCTATGTATTTAAATCAAAATTCATTGGTCAAAAAAAGTAGAGCTCTCTGTCTTCGTGTTGGCTAAGAACACTAACATTCCCCTCAGCTTGACTAAATTTTAAAGTTTCTTCCCAACTATAGGGCCCTGACCTTTCTTTTCTTAAGAGCATTCACTCTAGAAAACTCGCAATTTTGTAAATTCTCTGTCCCTTTGTATGTAAATCTTCTTCAGTAGTGCCACTTTTACAATTTAGGAAATGTCCTTCTCAAGGACCTAAAAGCCATTTCTCCTAAATGTAAATATTGAAGGGGATAAACCCTCCTCCAAGTTGTAAAACTACCTTTTGTCATAAACAAAGTTTACTTTTCCTTTTGGTAAGGTGAATTACCACACACAGATGACCTATGATTCCCTCCACCTGAGTTATTAAATACTCTCCAGCCCTCTATTTCAAAAGATTTAATTTCTCTCCCCTTTTGCAATAGTCTTAAATAAAGTCTTCCTTGTCTGTTTAATCTTGTCCGGTACAAATTTTATCTTGACAATGACCCCTCCAATATAAAAGACATTAGTAATTTTTCTAAAATTACAAATATAAATATTTGTCAATTCCTGGGTGTACAGTTTTTATTTTTTTTTTATTTTTTAAACTTTTTATTACTTTTAACATGACATCACTTATTTTTTACTTTTTTAATATTTTCAAGTTTTTATTTTAATTCCAGTTGACTTACAGTATTATGTTGGTTTCAGATGCACAGCACAGTAATTCACCAGTTTCATACAAAAAATATAGAACGCTTCATGAATTTGCATGCCATCTTTGTGCAGGGGCCCTACCAATCTTCTCTGTATTGTTCCAGTTTCAGTATATGTGCTGCTGAAGCAAGTATCTAAGTATAACTTTTTTAGATGGTGCCTCACTGCTGTGACGAAAGCCTCCTACTCCTTCGTATTGTGGCATGACCTACCATCTATCTCTACATCTCCATGGGTCATCATCCTAACCCTGGTACGTGCGTTGTAGAAATGTTGAACTACTTTTGGTTCTCTAAAATGCTGAAAAATGAAAATCACTTCTTTTCCCCCTTCTGTGACTCCTCCCTCAGATGGAAAGTTCCTTAAAGGTGTAAGATCTGTCGTATTGATCCATCTAGCCTAGTGATCGCTATAAAGTAAGTCTTGGATACCATTTACTATATGTGGTTGCGCACGTAATAAAGGATGATAAAGGGACTAGAAGGGAAATAGAACATTAAGCCTTTAAGACAATTCGTTATTCATGATAGATATAAAAGTCTGAGAGGAAAAAGATGCTTTTGGAAGTTTATTCAATTTAGTTATCAAGTATGAGCTGATCTGCCTTCTCAGCATGGTAATGGGAAAACAGCCCACAATCTTTGATACGTAAAAATCACAGTTAAAAATAATAGCATGGGAGACAGAGTAGTACAGAAGCTGTGTTCTGTATCCCATAACTAAAAACTAAGGTAGGAAAACAGTCTTGTGAAAAAGTGGCTTACCTGCATAGTATAATTCACTCCAGCTTTTATTAGATGTTTGATTAATTCTGCTGAATGCTGGAAATGGACTTTTGCTGTAAGAAATTAAATTATATTATTCAATGCAAATACATTTGTTAGGATCAGAATGTTTTAAATCATTTTTAAAAAAGATTATGTTACCTCACATACATTGCACATCAACTCAAAAGCCAGTAAGATACGATGCTGATAAAACTTTGAGGTTTATGAAAAAAAAATACTAAACATTACAAAAAAATAGATTGACACAGGAGCTACTACTGAGGCTGTACTTATTGTAAAGGATGGTATTTAAATTTACTTTATCATCTGTTTATTTCTAATTGTTCAAATATGTTATATCATTACAACTATTTAACACACTGAATATCTACCTGTATGGTAATATAGCAAACCATCTTTCCGTTCCTCTCTGAGGATTACTGGGGCCCAGTCTCTGTCAGATCCTGACATTTTGTTTTATTTTAAATTGGAAAAAATTATTCCATGTTAAGAAATTAGACTCTACATCTCATTATTGAAGGACTCAGTATTTAATGGGGATCATACAGGTTTCTCCTGTTTCCTTCTGTCTTCCCTCTCTGCCTGAACCTGAGGTCCAAAACTCTGAAATACACGGCACAGTAGCTTGGGGCTGTGTAAATTGCCCTAACTAGCTCTGAAGACAGATGGATCACTCAAACCTCTTTGTACAGCACTTTGCTCAGATGCTGCCTGGCTATTTATTCCTATACTTTGTGCATCTTTAAATTTCTTTAAATAACTTTTAAGCTAACCTTTAGGTGTCTTTATCAAACTAGGTTGGACTTAAATAGTTTAATCTTCTTCATTGCTCTAATTCTATGATGCTGCTTAATCCTACTACATAGTAGACAATAAAAGATTCCAAAAGATCATTTAAATCTTTTTAAAATCTACCCAAGATCTTTTTCAACTTCTTCCTTTTGTACTTAGAGTATTACCATATTACTTCTTTTTTTTTTTAATATTACATTTATTGTCAAATTGGTTTCCATACAACACCCAGTGCTCATCCCAACAGGTGCCCTCCTCAATACCCATGACCCACCCTCCCTTCCCCCATCAACCCTCAGTTTTTAAGAGTCTCTTATGGTTTGGCTCCCTCCCTAACTTTTTTTTTCCTTCCCCTTCCCCATGGTCTTCTGTTAAGACCATGTTACTACTTTTTTTTTTTAATTTTTTTTAATGTTTATTTACTTTTGAAGGAGAGAGAGACAAAGTGTGAGTGGGGGAGGGGCAGAGAGAGAAGGAGACACATAATCCCAAGCAGGCTCCAGGCTCCAAGCTGTCAGCACAGAGCCTGATGAGGGGCTCGAACTCATGAACGGCGAGATCATGACCTGAGCCGAAGTCGGTCGCTCAACCGACTGAGCCACCCAGGCGCCCCATCATGTTACTTCTAAGTAAGTTTGAAAATCGCCCTGTAAATGTAACAGTTATGAGAAATGCTGATGGGGGGGGGGGGAACACAATGATTAAGGTAAAACGATCCCTAACAGAGCTCAGTTGTTTATTATCGAAAAAAAAGTTTGAAAAGGACTCTGTCATTTCACTGTATGGATTCAGCTGAGAAGATAAATGTACAAATATATCTTATAGTTAGATTTTATTTGTTTAGTTTCTGGTGTGAATCCTGTTGGAATTTATCACTAGCCCCCATCCTAAAACAGGAGTATTAAAGGTCTGATTGTCTTTGTGAACTAATTTGTTGATAGTTTTTGGGGGTAATATTAATAATAGTACTATTACAATGCCATTGAGCACCTATAATCCACCGGGCCCTTATGAGGTGTATGTATGTGGTGGGTGTATAAGAGTGTGTGTGTGTGTGTGTGTGTGTGTGTGTGTGTGTGTGTGTGTGCGCGCGCGCGCGCGCATGCACGCACAGGTGCTTTTCCTCTGAAGTGGCCAGTGCTGAACCTCTGCTAGCATGTTATCAGTGGGGTGAAAACCCAGATCCATGACTGAGTCAGACAGGAAGAACATGATTTTAATAGCTGCAACACATTGACAGAGACATTTGGATAGCACTAATACATTCTAGGGTAATGACCAGATGTAAAATAATTTAACACCCAAGAGAACTTATTCTCACAACTGACGCTTCAGAGCACAATGAAAAGGAGCCTTCATGACAGATTCAAACCCCCTTTCTATGAATTAGTAGTTGTGTGATATTTGGCAGGTTATATACATTCCATAATATTTACTTCCCCAATCAGTTAAGAGTAATAATACCTGTTATGCAATGTGTTTGTGAAAAAAGGATAGTGTAATCTTAAAAGCTTTTGGCATATTTTCTGACATATACTCAACACTTGATTTCTATTTTTTGTTGCCACTATTAATATACATGTAAGATCTTAACACCTTAGAACAAGATTCTAATGTCTCAAAATGTTTATCCTCTTTTTCCTATATTTAACCCAACACAGGTATGAGGTCATCTAAGTATTTTTTAAAATTTTATAATTTTTGGAGATTTTCAGAAAAGTTGAAAAGACCATACAGAGAGTCCATGTATGTCCCTTACCCAAATCCCCCTATTGTTAACATCTCACATTATTATGGCCCATTTGTTACAATTAAGAAACATTTAGATATCATGACTCCTTAACCTCTTCTGATCTATGAGAAATCGTCAGACTTGTTTTTGATGACCTTGACAATTCTGAGGAGTACAGGTCAAATGTTTGGCAGAATATACCTCATTTGGGTTTGTCTAATGTTTTTCTCCTGGGTAGACTGAGGTAATGGGTTTTTGGGACAAGACCATAGAGAATGCCTTTCTCATGAAGTGATGTCAAAGGTGCATACCATCAATGTTACTTGATCACCTGGCTGAGATGTTAACCTTGATCACCTGGCTGAGATGTTATTTATTGAGTTTCTCTATTGTAAAGTCACTCTTTTCCCCCTTTTCCGTACAGTACTCTTTAGAAGCAAATCACTAAGTATAACCCATTCTTAAGGGGTAAGGGAGGAGAGTTAAGCTTTGCTTCCTTGAGGGAGTGTACCTACATAAATTATTTGGAATTATACCTAAGGGTGATTTGTTTCTTCTCGTCCATTTACCTGTTTATTCAAATATACACACACTGTGTAAATTTATGTAGTGAATAATACATTATACGTGGTGTGTGTATTTGAAGTATACACTACATATACACACTATATACACATACGTTATATGCTGTAGACTGTGTGTGTATTTATATACATATACATGTGTATATATAAACACGTGTGTGTGTGTGTATATATATATGCATACACACACACACACATACATACATCAGTATTGATCTACACTCTAATCATGTCCTGGCATACTTTAAGTTAAGGTAAACAGCTTATATAGCCTTTGCTATAAGACCTTTTTAGGGATATTGTCTGTAAATTAGGGTAAAACTACAGAGTCGGGGCAGGGTAGACCAACAAAATCAAGTTCAGGTGTTAGGAAATACTGATTCAAGGCTTTGACTCTGCTCATGAGCCACACAGCCTTTGTTAAATCAGTTTCCTCCTTGAAATTGATTTTTCTCATCTGTGAATGGAGCTATAAATACTCAGACTTCTGTTGTAAAGTATCACATAAAATAATAAATATATATATAAATTCTTTGAACCCTAAACACTTCAAAGAGAATATAAAATTATATTTATTACTAGTAATATCAATCACATCCATATCCAGTGTTTAAAGTGATGAAAAAAGGAGAAGTAATATAAAAGGGCTCTTTAGAAAGTTTTTTGTGTTAACTTTAAATGAGTGATCTCATCAGAATTTTATCTCAGTGCTGGCATCTTTTTGCTATCCTGTTGTTTTCTCGGCTAGTTTCCATTTGAAGTGTGCTGAGTAACGCCACAGTGGCAGTCACCAGCCATATGTGGTTATTAAACTTTTAATTAATTAGAATTAAACAATTTAAAATTCAGTTCCTGATCATATTAAACACATTTCAAGTGTTCAAGAGCCATATGTGGCTGGTGGCTGTAGTGTTCCACAGCACAAGTACAGAACATTCCCATCATCCCAGAAAGTTTTATTGGATGGTGTTGTCATTGAGACTCACAACTTCCTTTCCTCTTGGTCTTGACTTCCTTCTTCCTACTCCCTATCACAAATTGACTTCTTTGTGCCGCTATCCTCTGCTATCACCTTCAGAAAGTTTACAGGGTCCTTTGTAAGTAAGTTCATAGATGTACCCCTTTGTTCAAGGTCAGACCCCATCAAGCAGTAGCAGCAAATACGATACTTACTGTCAGCAGTCCCGTGAATTATTAATATATTTTCTTCTTTTAAGCCATGAATATTATGGAGGACACTGGATGCCTATAAGGAAAGCACAAATATCTCTATATAGATCTACTTATATTTGTAATTTGACTGAATTTTTAGAACAAGTATACTCTTTCTAGATTATTTTAAATTTTGTTACCTGGTATGTGCTTTCTTCCCTAGATGGCATACCAAGATATCTTTCAGAGAATGCTGAGGCTGTGACCCAAGAAAACAGAAATTTTAGAATTTAAAAATCATTTGACTAGCTTATTTCATTATTTGATTTCTACATTTCACATGCTCCAGTAAAATTGATTGAATCAGTGAGGTGATAAACAGCTGAAAACATCTCTGATAGCACACAATAAGTGAGGTCAACTGAGCTCTTCTGCATTGGGATTTTCTTTTTTTTTTTTACAAATCAATACATTAGGTCAATTTGTAGGAAGTACTCACCATACAACTTCAAGTCTGTGATGGGTGCAATCACTGATCCACATTTAAAAAGCTTTTCATCTGATTTTAAGATCATTGATGCAATATAGCCACCATACCCCTGGCAAAATTAAAAAATAACAACAATAATAATAATAATGCATGTGGTGTGTGTGTGTGTGTGTGCACGCGCATCAATTATCCCTGTAGATAATTTTAGCTTTTGATCACTATTTGGTAATATGCATAACAGAATGTCTTCTGATGTCGCAGACTTGAGGAAAGAATACACTAAGATACACTTTGTCCAGCTGAAAAATTGGAAAATAATTTAAATTTTTAACAAGCTATTTTAATAACTTTAGGGAAAATATAAAATTAATTATATATCACCAGTGTCCAATGTTTGCTCTCTCATCTCATGTAGTATATTTGGGAACAACTCCAAATCATTCAAAGCTAGGGAAATATAGCCCTTATTAACTCACACATCATTTTCAGCAAATTACATATGTATATTTAGTGAAATATTTAAAAATGATGGTTATGTAGAAATAGGAAATAAGAATTAAATATTTATAATCTATTTTCACAAATACAGATTCTGCTTTCAGTCCCACACAATTCACTATTTGAATGAAATGAGATTGATAAATAATATTACTAGTTACATGAGTTGGATTATTTTTCAAATTTAATTTTTAAATGTCCTCCTGCAAAGCTTTTGAACTAATTTAAATTCTTTTTTTATTTTTTTATTAAAAAAATTTTTTAACGTTTATTTATTTTTGAGACAGAGAGAGACAGAGCATGAACGGGGGAGGGTCAGAGAGAGGGACACACAGAATCTGAAACAGGCTCCAGGCTCTGAGCTGTCAGCACAGAACCCGACGCAGGGCTCGAACTTACGGACCGCGAGATCATGACCTGAGCCGAGGTTGGCCGCTTAACCGACTGAGCCACTCAGACACCCTGAATTGATTTAAATTCTTAAAAAAAAATCAAGATGTCCAGTTTTCTTTTCTAGTCCATGATTTGTCCAGGAAAATTCCAGAAGAGATTTTAACAATTTAATAGATTTGGGCTAAGGGAATGACCTACTGAGTTATATATTCATTTTATAAATTAATTTTTAGCTGTACTCTGAGCAGTGTTCTTCATCTTGCTAGATATCAGAGTATCCTGGGAGATACAAAAACAATGAATACCCAGGCCTTAGCCTCAGAAATTCTGATGTAATTCGTTCATGATGAGGTCTACTTTAAAGATTACCAGATGATATTAGTGTTGTCCTATGCAATAGTAATCTGTCTTCACTAAATTCTTGAGATGCGAAATACAGAATCTCATTTATGCTTATTTGGACTATTATTTAAAAATTGGGATGATTGACATCAAAGTCCTAAATGCAGTCAGAGATTACCGAAGTATCTGAGAGAACAAAGAGTAGCAGAATATGCCACCCCAAAATACGCCACTTTGCCTATTGATTATTTTGAGCTGCAGGCACTTGGAGAATAAGAAATGACAGGAAAAGCCTTTCTCTGAACTCCCGCTATCTGCCTAAAGACAGATCCTCCAGAAAGAACTCAATTGTCATAGATCCCCTTCCTGGGAGTGTCATCAACTAAGGAAGATTGACTCTTGTCACTAGAAGTCCACAACACACCTGGAGAGATTGTCACAAAGTATCACATTTCCTATCTGTTTTTCTAAGGGCCCATTCATCTTTGCTAATAATCAGTCTCCTAAAAGGCCTATATCCCACTCCCCTTTCTCTATTAAGATGGTATGTAAGCCTGAATTCTAAACTCACCTGAGAGAGTTACTCACTTTACCTGGGTATGTCCCATGTATTACATGCGTGACGTGTGTACATGTCAATAAACTTCTGTTGTTTTTCTCTTGTGGATCTGTCTTTTATTACAGGGGTCTCAGACAAGAGTTCAGAAGGGTAGAGGGAAAATGATTTTTCATCCTTTGCACATGTCCATTTTGTCCTAGATTAGTTGGCTAGTACCCAGAAGCTTGAGCAAAGCTTCTCCAACAATTGGGAACTAAGGGATGTAAAATTATCCTTTATAGACGTAAGCCATCACAGAGTGCCTTTACTCATTCTTTTTGTAAGATATAAAAATATCCTTAGGTCAGCAAAATTCAGAAGTAGTAGGCTTAAGAGTGTTAACACATATAAAGAAAGAAGTGGAAAGGAAGAACAGTTTCCCTCAATCCTCTGAATTCATTGCTGATGCCTTGTAATAAAAGATTATCAAGAGGAAAAACAATTGCGGGGGTGCCTGTGTGGCTCAGTTGAATGTCCAACTTTTGATTTCGGCTCAGGTCATGATCTCGGCTCAGGTCATGGTCTCACAGTCGTGGAATTGAACTGGGCATATTGCTTGGGATTCTCTCTCTCTCTTCTTCTGCCTCTTGTGTGCCCTCTTTCCCTCTCTCTTTCTCTCAAAAAAAAAAAAAAGGAAAAAAAGAGAAAAAATGTTTATTAACATGCATACCTCATGTACACATGGGAAATACCCAGTGAAACTGAATAACTCCTTAAAAATGGCCCAAGCCACCACCTTAAATACCATTGTTAGCCAAAGACAAAAGAAAGATGTTGAGCGTGGGGTGCCTGGGTGGCTCAGTCAGTTAAGCACAGGACTTTTGATTTTGGCTCAGGTCATGATCTCATGGTTCGGTTCCTGAGATTGAGCCCCACATCAGGGTCTGGACTGATAGCACCGAGCTTGCCTGGCATTCTCTCTTTGTTCCTCTCCCTCCCTCCCTCCCTCTCCCTCTCCCTCTCCCTCTCCCTCCCCCTCTCCCTCTCCCTCTCCCTCCCTCCCTCCCTCTCCCTCCCTCTCCCTCTCTCCCTCCCTCTCTCCCTCCCTCTCCCTCCCTCCCTCCCTCTCTCTCCCTCCCTCCCTCCTCTCTCTCTCTCTTTCTCTCTCTTTCTCTCTCTTTCTCTCTCTTTCTCTCTCTTTCTCTCTCTTTCTCTCTCTCTCTCTCTCTCTCTCTCTCTCTCTCTCTCTCTCTCTCTCATCTCCCCCCCCCCCACACTCATACACATTTTCTCACTCTCTTTTAAAATAAACATTAAAAAAGAAAAAGAAAGATAGATGTTGGAGGGAGCTGTTATGGGAGGTTACCAGGAAAAGAACTATAAACAAGGATAAGATTGGTTAGGCAGATTTAAGTCTGATTTGCAGTCAGTGCCTTCCGTTAATAAGGGTTTCTTTATGATTTAGAGTCAATCTTTTCATCCTGGTTCAGGGAGGGAGACACAAACGGAGATTTCCTTTATACATGTAAATGTCTCTTACAAAAGAGTAACTTCTGTTTCCAAAGCTTCTCCTGTGTCTGCTGTTTTTTAAAAGAATCAGCTCAAAATAATCCTTATGCCAAAGAGGCATTTTCTGGGATGGCATATTCTCCCCTTCAGAAATATGCAGGGATGGGATGAGTTCTGCAAAGCAAGTAAGTAAGTAACTATTATAGAGCAAAAGTGTAGAAAACCCCTAAAAGTTCTGTCCTTAAAGGGAGCTTTTCCAGCATATTGTTCCTTGTTCTTGATCAGGGAGGTAAGACCAAGATGTTGCAACCCAAGAGGTTTCAAGTATGTCCCATGGGGCAACACTGTTTCCACAGTGAAAAATGTATCTCAGTTGATACACACCTCTGTTGATAACTTTTCTGGTTCCAGTTCCACAATGGAATTACAGCAGACTTTCAATTGATAATAATTTGGTTGTTTATATAACCTGACTACTTTGAGAGAATGGGTGAATATTCCAATCCACAGAACGGCTATACATCACAATTTACTAATATAAATAAATTGATATTATGCTTTTTGTTTGTTTTTTACTCCCATTTCACATAAATCTCAGTCTGATTCTCTCCAGGAATTAAACAGAATGGTGTCTTCCAGAGAAGGGGCAGATTCCAGAACAATGCCTTTCAATTCGAAAGTTCATTCAAATCACTTGGAGATCTTGTTAAAATGCCTATTCTAATTCAGTAGATTCCAGGGGATGCCTAGGCTGTTGCTCCACATTTTCAATAACAAGTTCTTACAATATAATAATATAATGAATATCCCTGCCCAAACATCTCCCTAGCTTCAATCAGCATTCCCTACACCAGTGGAGATTTAAACATATATATCAATGTTCTCGAAAACAGTTCAATCTGTGGAGAATGGGCTGTAGGGTTTTCCGTGTGATTCTAAAGTGAAACCAGGGCTGTAAATCATTGTTGCTGCCCAAAGAGTTACATTTTACCACTTTTTACATGAAAATTTGAGATTAATGAAGCTAAATACTCTTTAAGACTTAATGATAGTGAAAGCTGTTAAATAAAATTCTCTCTATAGCATTCAAAAACCTAACCCCAAAATACTGCTTTAATTTAATTTATTTCAACAAAATAACTTCTATTTTTAAAAGAAAAATAAACACTGGGAGGCGTTAGAATAAATTAAATTTTAATTGCTCACCTTCCTCTCTGCCATTTTATATTTATTCACTGAATGCAAGAATAGATCATGAAAGGGTTCTGAAAAAATACATTCTGGAATAGGGTGGAAATCAGATATAAGTTCTAGCTGGATACAGTATTATAACTTTAATTATCAGAAGATAATTATCAGGAAGATGCCAGAAAATGTGGGTCATCATATTGATTTAATCAAATAGGGGGTGTTTTTTATTTGCTATAGATCAAAAGTAGTTAATACTTAGGCTGTTCTGTTCAGTTGTGCTGTCTGTCATTTCATTGGTTTCTCAGTGATCGTATTTTTCCATTCGTTGTTATGTCCTTTCCATTTGCAAAGCATTTTAGCATTAGAATCTATCTTTTATAAGTTGTTGTCCGGTGAATTTAAAGTATGGAAATGTTTCCTGAGATTTTTTTTATCTTAAAAAAGATATACCCATAGTAGAAGAAACTGAATCTAATAGGTAGATGGACTTAGAGGAGCAGGCAGTAGAGTCTGTAATACCATTTTACTGAGCTAAAATTTTCATGTGCCTTGTGTTTTAAGGTAATCATTGAGTTTTTTGAGTATTCCCGAGAGAGTTCATGAATGGTCAAAAAGATATACTGATAGAATTAAAAAAAAAGATATTTCCTGGGGCGCCTGGATGGCTCAGTCAGTTAAGCATCTGACTTCAGCCCAGGTCATGATCTCAGGACTCTTGGGTTTGACCCCTGCATCAAGCTCTGGGCTGATAGCTCAGAGCCTGGAGCCTGCTTAGGATTCGGTGTGTGTGTGTGTGTGTGTGTGTGTGTGTGTGTGTGTGTGTGTGTGTGTCTCTCTCTCTCTCTCTTTCTCTCGCTCTCTGCCCCTCCCCCACATGTGCTTGCTCCTTGCTCTCTCAAAAATAAAGAATAAAAAAATTAACAACAAAAAAGATATTTCCTATCCTCAGATTCGTGATTCTTTGTAAACCACATATCACTTATAGTACACAATGAATTAATTTGAAATAAAAATACTGCATGTTAGGAGTAACAGTTTATTGCAGTTTTATTTTGCATTAAATCTTAATTTGTTTAATGTGATCACAAATTTTATCACAATTCTTACAATTCTGCCTTGATTGTTTCCTTCATATTCTATATATTAAAAGCTTCAACCTTTTAGAAGTGACTCCATGTTAGTAACAAGACCTATCCCAATGGAGAATATTTTATAGTTTTAAATAATTACCTCCCTAAGTAAAGTTTTAACAAGTTTCCATATTCCTATGTTTATACTTTTCTTTTTCTTTCTTTATATATATATTTTTTTCGTTCCTAGATATCTGTGTTTCTTGCGTCCTCAAATTTCCCTGACTTAGATCAAACATGATTTCCTAGTGAAATCTTTCCTGTCTTATGAATGAAAATTGCTACCTTATCTTTATCTTGGGCCACCTATCTGCCTCTCTGCTTTATTTTTCTGAATTGTCCTATCATTAACTGACATTTCATATATTGTACTAAGTAAGTTGTCTTTTATTTATCTTTACTCACCGAACTAGAAATTCAAGAAAACTTGTTTGTTTTTGTGACTGCTGTATGTCCAGCACATTCAGACATACTAGGCACATAGTACACACTTGATAAACGTTTATGGAATGAATTAATTTTATTCCCCATTGATGTAGCCTGGTAATCATAGCAATATCCATTCTATGTATCATGTTTATAGGTTTTGAATTTTGCCATCCATTTTCAATTCATTTAGTTAGTCTTTTCCTTTTTTTTTTTTAACATATAAGCGAGAAATTTTTTTCTAGAAGTTTTCTTACCATTAACATTTAGATATGATTTCTTGATAGAATGAACATTAAAATTATGACACATTATGTAAGGTTAGGTTAGGTTCTGGGGATAGCCACCTGTTGGCACTGGTGGGAAAAACCTGAGGGACTAATGCAAAGGGATTTTATGACTCAAATGAAAGGAAGACTGCTGAAAGTTAATAAGCTAGACATTCAACTCAATAATTTAAGAACAAAATAGATTTAAAAAGTAGAAGAAAGAAAATAATGATGGTAAGGGCAGAAATTAGGGAAATCAAAAACAAAGATGAGAACAGCTAAGCCAAAATACAGTTCATTAAAAAAGGAGGTGGGATGGGGGATGGAAGGGAGTCAAGCAGGGAGAAAAGAGCAAATAAGAGAGACTGTGCATGAAACCTAAGACAAGCAAAGGCAGAAAGGCACTAATAAACCAAACTGGGAGTCAAATGAGACCTTATCACCACAGTGAAATGATTAAATGTATAGTAAGACAATATATACTATGCTTTAAAAATAGTCTTTAAACATATATGAAATGGAAACAATTATTTTAAAAGTACTAAAACTGACTTCGGAAGAAATGGAAAAATCTTGATAGTCTTGATTAAATCAATGTAAATATTAATTAAAAATTTCCAACAGAGAAAGAAACAGCCCCAGATACATTTACAATCTAATTCCAGAAAACCAAGATGATTAGTCCCCAGCCAATTTTATGAGTTTAGGATTGTTTTATTTGATATGGAAACAAAACAAGTACATTCCAAGAAAAAAAAATTACAAGACTTAGGAGTCTTGAAGCTAACAATGTTCCTTTGTATGCTCAGAAAGGCACCTTCTAAATTATAATTCAGTCACAGATAAGCATATTTGGTTAATTGGAAATGGAACATTTTTTTTCCATTTAAAATCTAATTATATTTCTTTGTTTATATCCTATGTCAGTCTTTCATATATTTAGACTGTCAATTACCCTGAGGTTCATCAGCCCCCTAATAAAATGATAAATATGGGATTTTGAACTTCTAAATCTGAGGCCTAGAGCTTTATTTCTTCCTGTTTATAGACTAGCACTCAGCTTTCTAGTTAATATGAAGGACTTTCTAAGGTCTGTGCCAAGACGTCATTTTGGTTTTGTCACTTTTCATTCCTTTATATGAGCCTTAATTATAGTCAATTATTTTATTTCATGTTCTTTGAACATTTACATGAGAGCCTTTTCCTTGTCCTCTACTTGCTGAATGACTTTCACTATCCAATTTATGTTCGACTTTTTCTATAAGGCATTTTACAACCTTTTGAATCTAAATTTCCATAATAATGAATGTGTGTGTAGCTTATTTGATCTTTTATACTTATGTATGTGTATAGTAAGTAGAGCCTTGAAATACATAAGAACTAAGTCCTTTGTAAATTATTACATATCTCAGGACCATTAAAGAGTAAAATGTTGTCAATTTTATGCGCTGTGTATGTGGTAACAAACACCTAATATAGTATTACCAACTTAACCACTTTTAGGTGCACAGTTCAGTAGTGTGTAGTGTATTGTGTCTTGTCTAGTGTCTGTATTGTGAAACAAATCTCTACAACTTTTTCATTTTCCAAATCTGAGATCCCATTACCTATTAAGCAACAAACTTTATTTTTCCCCCTCCACCTAGCCCTTGGTAATCATCATTCCACTCTCTGTCTTCATGAAATTGACTACTCTAGATATTTTATGTAAGTGGGACCACGCAGTATTTGTCACTCTATGACTGGTTCACTTCACTGAGCACAGTGTCCTCAAGGTTCATCCATGCTCTCGCATGTGATAAGTCTTCACTGTGTGCACTTGTTAATTTGTTGAGAGTTTCCATGTCTTTGGAATGATCACTTTCTTAGACATTTCCATTATTTTGCTAATATCTTTCTTAGTAATGATGGGGGGGGGTCGCCTGGGTGACTCAGTTCGTTAAGCACCCAACTTTGGCTGAGGTAATGAATTCACGGGTTCTTGCTTTTCCAGCCCCGCATTGACCTCTGTGCTGACAGCATGGAGTGTGGAGCCTGATTCAGATTCTGTGTCACCCTCGCTCTCTGCCCCTCCCCCACTCATGCTCTGTCTCTCTCTCTCTCTCTCTCAAAAATAAAATCAATATTAAATAAGGTATAGGGGTAGGTCTTCATTTATTTATTTGTACTTGTGTCAGAGAAGCATTGTCCCTGTCAATCTCCTGAATATTGTGAAGAGCAAGAATACAATAAAGCAAAGACATGGTACACTGCAGGTATCTGAAGTCAGGGGAGAGTGGTGGTGGTTTGGGCTGATTTACAATTGATTCATTTGTTAAATAGCTTTCCATATACCTATTTGTCAGTGAATACCACGAAAATTTACCCCCGGTAAAACTGTCGGTTATTCTGGTCCTGTATCTCTGAGTTCACTTATGGATAGTAAAACTTGTTTTATATTTAAATCCATGAACACCAATAATTTTCTTTGTCTCCAAACTAAAATAGTACTAGACCTCCTTCCTTTCATTTTAGTACCTGTATAGTATCTAGCCTAGTGATATGCATAAACTAGGTGCTCAGTGAGTATCTATGTGGAGTCTCTATCCACACTGTGAAAATGATATCGGACCTGACGTAAAATTACTGCAATGAGAAGTAAACGCAGAAAACACCACAAAGACCTAATTATGAATATTGGTCCTCTTTCAGTTTCTGAGCCATGTAAGTCATCCCTAAGGCTGTGGTACTTGATCCTTCTATAGAGAACACCCTGCCTCAAGAGATTGGTACAATTGGCTCCCTTTTGTTATTCAGGTATCAGCCTAAATATCACTTAATCCAAGGGGCCTTACTTGACCCCTTAATCTAAGAACATTAGCTCTTTCTAGAGTTAACTTGTGTCCACTTTTTTTGTTTTTTGGTTTCCTTGTAAGACTTCATGCTATATGAAACCATGTTTTGCATTTATGTGTTTATCAAGTTCTTCTTTCTAGAAGATATGCTTTACGAAAACAGATTTTATTGTTGTTGTTTAGTTGCTGCTCTACTTATAATACCAGCACCAATTGGATTATAGATAATTGCTGGATTAACAAATGACTGAATGTATATAGTATTAATTATAATATTACATTTTAAAGAATGGTGCAGAGAGATTATAGTAAAATGGGGAAATTATATATGCACACATACAAACACATGTATATACCTATATGTATAATACACATATGTAAATCTGTGTGCTTATATACGTATGCATAACATTTCTATTTACCTTTCCAAAAATGCTTAATCTTTTGGAATCAACGTATGGCTGTTTCAGTAGAAATCTGCAATGAGGAAAAAAAAAACGTTATATTCTCTTGAGTTAAACACACATGGGAATTCATTTTTGGCACCCACACACATACAAATGTACACACAAAACCCAGAAGTCAAACCAGAAATACTTTAGTGGTTGGAGCTTTATCTTGCTACTCTAAGTGATGGTCCAGTTGTTTGGGCATCACCTGGTAGGAAGATACAAATGCCAAATTGGGGACCCCATTTCAGGCCTACAGATCTACATTTTGACAATATCCCAGCCAGTTTCTGTGTCCTGGTTTAAAGAACCTACTAGTTTTCTAGGTCACTCCTGCCAGCGGGGGAATGGTGTCTGTGAAAGTTCAAGATTACAGTTAACTGGGAAATAATAGACTTTGTAGGTTATTGTAAATAAATACTAGAGTGGTTTAATTAAGGTTGCTCCAATTTTTATAAATCTAAAGTGAATTTTAATTCCAAGGAGGTGGAAGTTCGATAATTGTTTTATTACCTGTGATGAGTGAAAAGTACTTGAAGAAACGAATGCAAGTCTATATGACTAACTTAGAAAATTGTCTATTCACTAAAGTACAGATTGCTGTACTAAAGTGCATGATTCAGAGGTAATGTATCATATACCTAGCTTCTGCATTAAAGGAAAAACAGTAGGAAAATGCGGACCCACTTACTTCACAGCTGCTATTTGGTCCTTTACTTCCACTGAACCTAACCTTCGATGAATCTCCTGCAGAATTTTCAGGCCCTGGAATCCACTTCCTCTGCCATCAAATCGTGCCGTGATAACATTATCTGTGTCAACAAGTACTGAATCCCAGTCAATGTGGAACTTATCTGTAACCAGCTGGCCTCCTGGTTCTTCATCCCTGTAAATACCAACACATTGGACCAAAACAAGAGCAATTGACCACGTGGTAGAAATTTTAGCTTTCGCACTTACTATTTCAAAATTTTGGAAAAGACCCAGGTTGCCTATTAAAATTTCTGTTAATCCTTGATAAGAAGCCTGAAAGTATCTGTTAATCCTTGATAAGAAACCTGAAAGTATAATGCCATTTTCCTTTGTAAAATTTCAAATGAAAAGTTCTCTAATGCACTGAAAACATGAAACAAGATTTAAAACTGTTCATACGAGATTATTGTAACTCATTTTTCAAATGAGAGAAGGGAAGAAAAATACATTAACTTTCCATAAGCATTTCTTTTTTTTTTTAATTTTTTTTTAACGTTTTTATTTATTTTTGAGACAGAGAGAGACAGAGCATGAACAGGGGAGGGTCAGCGAGAGGGAGACACAGAATCTGAAACAGGCTCCAGGCTCTGAGCTGTCAGCACAGAGCCCGACGCGGGGCTCGAACCCCACAGACCGCGAGATCATGACCTGAGCCGAAGTCGGCCCCTTAACCAACTGAGCCACCCAGGCGCCCCTCCATAAGCATTTCTAAAGAACAATGATCAAGTTGACATACAGGCCCTACTTTATTGGATTTCTTCCAGATAGTGTGTTTTGTAAATGTCTTGGAGATGGTGTACAAAGGCTAAAGGATCTGTTAGCAGAACCAGTTATGGAGACTTAATAATAGTTTAACAAGCATTAAAAAGACAACAGACCCAAAATGAAGTCACTTATATTAAATTCCAGAACTTAATAAAGCCTAACCTAATTGCACTTCTAGCCTCTCCCAGAACTGGAATTTTAAACCAATGAAAATCAGGAATTTCCTGTTCAGTACTATGAAGTAATCTACATGTTAAGACCCCTCCCATAGCCCCCATCTTCCCCTTAATGGAAGGTGACCTGGGCTGAAACAATCTTTTGTGTTCTTTTGCTAAAACCCTTCTTGTCCCACCCCATTTCTGCCTATAAAATCCTTCCATTTTGTACAGGTCCTTGGGGATTCTATTTGCTAGATGGGATGCTACCCAAATCAGGAATCCTGAATAAAGCCAACTAGATCTTTAAACTACTCAGTTGAATTTTGTTTCTTGACACAATAAATGGACAATCCTAAAGACTTTCTGACTCACATAGACATACTACATTAATATACCCTGAATTTCTTTTTGTAGTAGAATTCTCACTAAGGAGAAATTAAGCATACATTGAGGAAACATGGTTTCTCATCACTAAAGTTAACTAGAAAAGAGAGACACAGATGTTTGAAAAATTTGAAAACTAGAAATAAAGAAGGACACACAAGTTATAAAGCATGAACATTGTCTCTGGCAGGAAAAAGTGGTACAACTTTAAAATGTCCAATTACAGTGGTACTTATTATTTTACTTTCTAGAATATAGAAAAGGGAGAAAAAGCAGAATCTCATAAAATCACAGATACTCTAGGCCTAAACATAGTTATAGTTCAAACGTTCATTTGTCCATGTGATAGATTTAAAGAGCATCAACATCTAATTTTCTGAGAACATCTTCAATTTTAGTTGAGCTGTGTACCAGAAATCTTTACCCTATTCACTCTTGTAAGGATACCAATCTCTTGACTTCTTGTTTATATAAATGTGTTGCTTAGAAGCACCAGTATATACCAATACATAAATTAACTCCCATCAACAAGCTTCTAGGTTATCACATTTGCTAAGGAACATAACTTCTGGGCAGCAAATAGAACTGAACAGATACAGGTGCCATGTGAGATCAGTGAGTTAGGTAAAGGAGGAGGTAGGAAATAGGAAAAAAAAAACATAGGACAATTAAAATTTACTAAATGCTTTTATAGGCTAAATTTTGTCTCTGAAAATCTACCTGTTGAATCTCTAACACCTACTGTCTCAGAATGTAACTGTATTTGGAGATAGTGCCTTTCTAGTGGTGATTCAGTTGAAATGAGGACATTAGGGTTGGCCCTAATCCATCTGACTAGTATCCTTATAAGAGAAAACTAGTACACAACAGAGACCCTAGGGACATGAACCAGGCAGAAGAAAGACTCTGTGAAGAGACACAAGAGGGAAACCCAACTGCAAGCCAAGGAGAGAGGTCTCAGAAGGAATAAAATCTGCTGACACCTTGACTTTAGACTTCTATTGTCCAGAACTGTGATAAAATAAATTTTTATTGTTTAGCATACCCAGCCCTATTAAAGTAATAAAAATGTCTTCTGTGGTTTAAGTACTTGAGATCCATTATTTTACTTACTATACACTACCAGAATTTATTTAACCTTTCTGGGGATGAAGTTGTCTTTTGCATGGCTTATTTCCTGCATTATTTCTCCTATACTGTAAATAAACTGACCCATGAAAGTGTCTAATCATGATCTCCCACCATTTCCCCCAAGTCACATAATTAATGGTGATCCTGTGAGCCAAATCTAGATCTGTTTGGTCTTTCCACGGTGTCTTCAATCTTTAACTCTTCTTGTGATTTTATTTTTAATTTAATTTAGTTTTTACGGCATTAGCTCTTGATCAGTTTATTAGGAATTTTTACTACACATACCCACGTGCTTGTACCTAGAGTTCTAATTGCCTAGTTCAGGACAAAGTGCAGAATTGCTATTTTTTCCAGATTCCCAGGTGATACTAATATAACTTGTCTATCCATTGAGGAGTACCATGAATCATTATGCCTAGCACAGTTTGTGGTACCTGAACACAGAAAAGGCTGTTTACCTAGATTTTTTCAGGGAAAGTATACTCATGTGAAGTTTAAAATGGAAGGACTTTTATTTTTTTTATTTTTATTTTTTAACGTTTATTTATTTTTGAGACAGAGCACGAACGGGGGAGGGTCAGAGAGAGGGAGACACAGAATCTGAAATGGGCTCCAGGCTCTGAGCTGTCAGCACAGAGCCCAACGCGGGGCTCGAACTCACGGACCGTGAGATCATGACCTGAGCCGAAGTTGGCCGCTTAACCGACTGAGCCACCCAGGCACCCCGGAAAGACTTTTAAAAAGCCTTTAGTTTATGAGGGCTGATGGGGGGTGGGAGGGAGGGGAGGGTGGGTGATAGGTATTGAGGAGTGCACCTGTTGGGATGAGCTCTGGGTGTTGTATGGAAACCAATTTGACAATAAATTTCATATATTTAAAAAAATAAAATAAAAATAAAATGGAGAACATTTACACAAAAAAATAAATTAAAAAAAAATGAAAAGCCTTTAGAGTTTAAATAAAGGGACTATATTTTGAAGCTTGGGGATTTATTGCAAATATTAGAAAGCAAAACATGATTCACTTCAATGATTAACTTCAATTTTTTTTTTATTTTTTTTTAACGTTTATTTATTTTTGAGACAGAGAGAGACAGGGCATGAACGGGGGAGGGCCAGAGAGAGAGGGAGACACAGAATCTGAAACAGGCTCCAGGCTCTGAGCTGTCAGCACAGAGCCCGACGCGGGGCCCGAACTCACGGGCTGCGAGATCATGACCTGAGCCGAAGTCGGACGCTTAACCGACTGAGCCACCCAGGCACCCCTTAACTTCAATTTTTAAACTTAGTAAAAATATGACCAGATGGTCATACTTTACTCTGAATGTTGATAGGCAAGACGCTAAGGCTCAAAGACTCTTTGTGTCCTTGTCTTTAATACTGGCAAAATACTGGCATCCTTGTCTCCAAGAGTTTCGTGTACATTAAATGGCATGATGTATTTGAAATATTTTACAAAATATAGTAAGAAATGTAAAACAATGTTTAGATTCATCACACAGTAGAAACCTGTTGCTTTTCTGTTTGTGAGCAGTTTTGCTTATATTGAGCATATTTCCTTGCAGTTAAAAAACCAAAAAAAAAAAAAAAAAAAAAACTATATAAAGGCTTTGGGCCAGTTGTGCAGAAATCAAACTGGGCAGTATCTGTGGATAAAGGTAATGTGTCATGTCATATGATGTATTATGTCAGATGGACCAATGATACCTAAAGACTTCTAAGAAAATATAAAACTAATGAACAGACCCTTTGGAGTAAGATCACACTGTAAAATGTTTTGTTGATATGTAAGATAATAGTTTTCCAATTTATATATGAACCCCATTGCATTGTTCACAGCAGTTTAATGAGTTGAGTTCAAAGCTAATGTAAGTGTAGACAAAATGTTAAGTCATAGACATTTTATGGCAGGCAAATTATCTTAAGATACAGTTTAAAATAAGGCACATTTTTCAAACTTAATGATTAATAAATGTTTGTAGAGTTTTATAAACAAAAACCTTTAATCCCTTAAAGTTTGCAATACCCAATGAAAAAATACAATTCCACTCCTTTGGTATTTTCTCTTAATTGCCATGTTTAACTTCAACATTGTCTTTACAGTTTTTCAGTGTTAGAATAGAAAATGATATCAATACATTACCAAAGATCTTAACACATTTCTCCATCTAGTTGGGTTCATTGTTCTTTTTTGGTGTATGTTACATGCATATCTATTTCAAGATGAGTTATCAAAGAACATGAATTATGCTAAGCATTGTCCTTATAAGGAAAAAGCCAAACAATTGCAGGAACGGGATGGAGATTCTTCACAAAGTGTTGAGCAAGAAATACTAGATTATTTTTCTGCAAATGAAGGCAAAAAATACTGCTTATTCAGTGAGATAGAAATAGTAAGACACGTGGCAGTGAGAATGACCACAAAGAAGTACTCCAAATCACCCACCGATAAGAGGGGGCCACCACTCATGTATTTTGGTCGTGTAGAATTGGTGAGCTCCAGTTTATTTTGTTCCCTTTTGTCTTTCTCTGAGTGTCATCTTCATCTTTGTAAATTTTTTTTAAGATCTAAGTGTTTATATATAATTTTTAAAAATCTTAATTCTAGTATAGTTAACTTGGTATTGTATTAGGTTCAGGTGTACAGTCATCTCCCTGCACTATTTTGTTTGACTCTCTGTCTCTGAAAACTCTGGGGACCCATAGAAAGGAGGGCGTTTCAAGGCTGAGAGTAGGGACATACAATTTTGTTCAAAAGCTGTGATAAAAGAACATTTACATCTGTTTTAAGCAGTGGAAAGATCACAACATTTATTTCCTAACCCAGGTAGAAAAATTAAATTAATACTAAGCTTTTCTTAGAGGTTAAGTTCTTGGGAGACAGGCTCCTCATTTATTTCAATACCTTCAACACTACACGTGCCTGAATGGATGAAGAGTTCAAGATATGGGCATATAGTAAAATATAGAAAGGAAGATGAGTTTTATACATGATATTTAACAGACCTTTAAAATGACAAAACAATCTTTATGACCTAACAGAATACCTATACCAAACCTGAATTAAAGTGTGAAGAACAATCAAATTGTTCAGACTGCAATGTTTGGTCAAGTTCACAAAGTGCTACTTAAATTCATGTACGGAGCTTGAATTTATGTTCAGAAAACATAGATTTTGATCCTGACTTTGTTAGGAAGTGCTGAGTTTCCCTGAGTAATTATATGCTGTTTTTATTTTTATTGTTCTTGTTTGTAAAATACTATGTTGTAAATAGTTAAAATTACATACAGTACATTTTTAAAAGCCTTTCCCTAACAGTAAAACTAAGGTTATAATAAATGGAAGGGAAATATATTTTTTTAAGGTGGGGAAGGGGAGAGGGAGAGGGACAATCTTAAGCAGTCTCCACACTCAGCACAGAGCCAGACATGGGGCTTGATCCCATGACCCTGGGTTCATGACCTGAACCGAAATCAAGTTGGATGCCCAACTGAATGTGCCACTCAGGTGCCCGAAGAAAATATTTTCTAATGAGTACTCTTTACTTGACTGATCTATTGCATGACAGAATTTGTTTTCCTACATGGCAGAATTTTAAAGCTGCTATACTGATAGCTGTGTATCTGTCCAGTGGGATGTGAAAGGAGGAGACACAGAATTGCTTAGTCACCTCGGTTCTTTCCTCTTTCTGGGCCTAGAATAGATAGATTTCAGCTGCATGAAAGCTAGATGAAAGCTAGAATCATTGACAACTAAGTGTTGCAATTTTATTTTAGATAGGATAGACTTAAAACGTGTGAAAGGAAGGGAAAAGAATACAATGGAAGGTGAGCTTAGGGAAAACAAAAATAAAACTGATGCCACAAAGAGCCATCGCCACACTAAATTTTTAAGGAAAATCAATTGTCAACCCTTCTGATTTTGTCTTTAGGAGATCCTTCATTTCATAATTGGTGAGTTTTACAGGACATTAGCCTTAAACAATATTTTCTTTGCCTTAATATGAATTTTACTAAATAGAAGTTTATAATTAGGGATGATTTAGTTGTAACATATATGAAGTTTGACCTCTTTGAAGCAATACATACATACATATGTATGTGGGCTAAAGGCCTCTTGGCCGATTCCTTCTATTTCTTATTTTATGATCCTTAGATTTCTTCTCATGGATGGATTGTCCTACATGCAGAATGGCAGGATGAGTTTTGTTGTATATTTACTATATCATATGAGAATTATTATTTTTGCCTGTCAGAGAACTGTTTCTTGTCCACATGCCCCTCTTCTTCCATTAGGAGTATTATTAATATCTGTAAATTTCTGATCTGTGGTTTGTTTATAATACAATTTTGGCTGAATATCATAACTAGTTCTGCTGTCATGCTGACAGCAGAGAGCCCAATGTGGAGCTCGAACTCATGAACCACAAGATCATGACCTGAGTCGGATGCTTAACCAACTGAGCCACCCAGGCACCCCATGATATGGTCCAGGTTATTTAGGCCTCTACTTAGACCCTTTCTTACACTGGCAAAGCCGGTGTTTCTGGTGGTAGTAATGATAAAGCCTAGTTGAGAATACATACAAAATTAGGCTTATCAACCAAATACTCAAATTGTATTACTCTTCAACACTTGTGTTCATATACTTGCATTCATAGACCCTGTTCACATTAAACCTTTTAGAAAAACTACCTGCATCAATCCACTGGAATTAGGGATTGCAGGGATGTGGGAGTTCCATCCTGGAAAGAGCACAGGGTGGTATGATGGTAAAACCAAAGTGAGTTGAGCCCAGGTCCAGTGGCTTTAGACGAATTACTTCCCTTCCCTATGCCTAAGTCCCTAAGTTTGCTTATCTTTGGTGTAGAGGATGATAATAAGACTGTCTCCCTAGTAAAATAATGGCAAGGATTAAATGAGAAAAAAATATATATATATGCAAACATAGCACAGTGTCTGGTTCTTGATAGATACTAAATATTAATTAACCCAGTTCTGTCCAATGCTATAGGACTTGACCTTTTCATTTTCTGTTTCCCTCTTGGAAGCTGAGCTGCCATATCTGGTGATTCCCTAGGCAATTCTGCATTGATAATTCCTGAGCCTTTGTTTAACAATAGTCAAGTTTTTCTTATTTTGCTTAGTCTAAGGAACAAATTAAGTTGCATTAAAAATGTTCTACTTGGGGCGCCTGGGTGGCGCAGTCGGTTAAGCGTCTGACTTCAGCCAGGTCACGATCTCATGGTCCGTGAGTTCGAGCCCCGCGTCAGGCTCTGGGCTGATGGCTCGGAGCCTGGAGCCTGTTTCCGATTCTGTGTCTCCCTCTCTAGACTCTGTCCCTCCCCCGTTCATGCTCTGTCTCTCTCTGTCCCAAAAAATCAATAAACGTTGAAAAAAAAAAAAATTTAAAAAAAAAAAAAATGTTCTACTTTGGGGGCACCTGGGTGGCTCAGTCAGTTAAGCGTCCAGCTCTTGATTTCTGCTCAGGTCAGGATCTACAGGTTGGTGAGATAAAGCCTTGCATTGGGCTCTGCACTGGCAGTGAGGAGCCCCCTTGGGATTCTCAATCTCTCTTTGCCCCTCTTGCTCATGTTCTCACTCTTTCTCAAAATAAACTTAAAAACACACAAAAGTTCTGCTTTTCACAGTGGGTGGGTCTTTCAGTTAATTAGAATGAAAGATGTGTATATGTAGACGTGTGTGTGTCTGTGTGTGTGTGTGTGTGTGTGTGTCTGTCTATTTGGTTACTTTCCACACATGGCTATTTGTGTTTGTACTATGTGCATCCCTGTATGTGTAAGTTCTTTCTTTTGCTTCCACAGATGTATAATTTTTCTAGCACCAAAAATAAAAAATAAATAAAATTAGATAAAAACAGAAAAATCTTACCCTGGTATACTTTTCTCGATTATAAAATGTATGCCATAGAAATTAGGTCTTTTTTATTTTTAAGGCATTATTTTTTTTCAGTAAGTTTTCTTTATATGTTGAGATAAGTAATACTTTTTCTTGATCAGAATTTGGATCTTGAATTTGGGAGGGTATTTTGTGTTAGTAAAATGGGATCTGTTTTTTCATCCTTCCACTACCCTGCTACTCCTTTCTCCCACTTCCTGTTTTTTAAGGTTTGTTTCTTTGTTTGTTTTGAGAGAGAGAGAGAGAGAGAGAGCAAGCATGCACAAATGGGGGAGGGACAGAGAAAGAGAATCCCAAGCAGGCTCCATGCTATCAGTGCCCTCTTCCTAATTTTTAATACGTAGCCTTTCTTATATCAGGTTCAATTTCTATTAAAGGTATTCTTCCTTGCTTTGAAAGGAATTTAATCACATTTTGTTCTTTGGTTTCTCTTGATTAAAAGCCACAGATTATATCCTTAGCATGATACAAAAATTGCATAATGATTATTCATTAGTGCAATGAAGAAAAAGCAGAATCCAGTTCATTAAATCAAGTTATTTCTATTGTTGTAGGAAGCTGAAAAATGAAAAACTTATCAGAATGCAGGATGAAACACTGAACAGCATGGATATTAATGAACCAGCTATAAAACTCAAAAATGGACTGTTAGTATTATCCACACAAAATTAACCTCAGGATAAACATCTAAGCACATGAAAATATTGGAAGAGAACCAATGGAAAAGGGCCTCAGGGATATCTCACAGATAGAAATTGTGCAATAAAATGAGAGCAAGTTCCAATCTCCTAATCATCTCTGCTGTCAAAGTCTTACTACATTAATTCGTATCCATTGGCCAGTTTCCATTTGGGATAATTTCTAACAAATGGGTGAGGAGGTAGAAAGGAAGGAATTTGCTGATCTTTAGTTTCAATTACTAGGAATGCCTGTATCATCACTGAGGTAAAACAGCATTTGATCCCGTTCCTTGGACCTCTTTAGAGAGGGTCACAGTCAAAAGAAAGTTTAGCACATTGCATAAATGGATCACTCAGAGGAGAATCAACCTCATTCTTTATTTTATATAATTGTTAGGTAAATGTCTTATACAGTAGGCCCACTTCACTATCTTTGGCATATGAGCAATTACATTCTCAAAAGGAATTTGGAATTCTTAGCTGAAAGAGAATTAAGAATTTAAGGTTTTAAAAGCCTTGAGGTGCCTGGGTGGCTCAGTCAGTTAAGCATCCAACTTCAGCTCAGGTCATGATCTTGTGGTTTGTGAGTTTGAGCCCCACGTCAGGCTCTGGGCTGACAGCTCAGAGCCTGGAGCCTGCTTCGGATTCTTTGTCTCCCTCTCTCTCTGCCCCTCCCCTGCTCATGTTCTGTCTCTCTCTGTCTCAAAGATAAATAAACATTTAAAAAATAAATAAAATAAAGGCCTTTTTTTTCCAAGTTCTGACTCTGGGCCTTTTCCCAAATTTATACCATATCTTTTGAAGGTTTTTATCTTAGAAATTTTAGGGAAAAGTAGTAAAAGTCTGAAAATGTACCTTTTGGCTAAGTGTTCACCTTTTAGTATATGTCTAACATGTAACACATTACCTACCACTTCTGATTATAACATCTGCCCTATTATATTCATTGGACAAAATAAAATAATGTATAAGCATTGTAAACTGCATGATACACAGATGATTTTTTACAAGAATATCCACACATATGAAGCTATATGTGTATTATATATATATGTATACATATCTTTTTATACTTTTAATTCTTTTTTAAATTAATTTATTTTGAGAGAAAGCACAGCAGGGGAAGGGCAGAGAGAGAGGGAGAAAGAGAATCTCAAGAAGGTTCCACACCAAAAAAAAAAAAAAAAAAAAAGAAGGTTCCACACCACCAGCACAGAGCCTGATGTGGTGCTCAAACTCAGGAACCGTGAGATCATGACCTGAGCTGAAACCAAGAGTTGGACGCTTAACTGACTGAGCCACCCAGGCACCCCTTATGCTTTAATTCTTAAAGATGCAGTAGGTTCTGTTCGACGTGTGTTCAGTTGATGTGCTATATTTCATGTGATGGATTAAAAGGGAAATGATGGCGACATAGACATCATTGTGGTTTCTGCACAGCTTTTCCAAAGACATTAATATTTGCAGGTAGTCAGAAACACACTTTCTTAAGATGAAAGGGAAAGCCCTCGCAATATATTAAGACTTCAAGAAAAAATGTGAAACTCAGTAGAAGCACCTTGATTAAGGGCATGTTATGGATGGCATAGTAGCTCTCGAAATCACTGGGTCCCTCTGCATTAGGCTATTTGATGACAACTGAGAGTTCTGATTATAGATGTTGCAAAAACAGGGAATAGAATAAATAGTGAATGAAACAGGGCACACCTAGATTTGGTTTGCAATTTTTATAAAAATGGTACAATAAAAAATGGCTGAAAGAGAATGCTCTCAAAGAGGAAGTGCCCATTTCCAGGTTGAATAAAATGGAGTAACTCTAGATTAAAAATGCTATTTGATTTAACCCTACAAGAATTTTACTAGGAATCTTAACGTCTGAATTGTGGTTTTGTTTACAAAAGTTTAATAGTTTTGAATTTCTTCCCCAGTCTCATTTCTCCTAGATATTCTGTAAATGTTAGCATGTGATTTTGTATAATACTTGTTTCTTAGTAATATACGTGTGATGTCATAAAAGAAAAGTCTTTGCTTCTGGCAGAGCTTCTAATCCTCATTGATACTCCTTAATTCTGCTTTGCCTGTATGCTGTATAGTCTTATATGAATGTTTTTATATTTAAGGCAAAAGGGAAGAAGATTTGAGAACCCTCAAATAACATGTCATTGATGTACTCGGGGTTTTGTTAGATTGTCAAAGGAGAAAGTTTCTCAGCATCTTTGATTTAAATTTTCAAATACATGTTAAACTAGTAACATACTTAATATTTTCTTCTATTGTGGATTTTAGAAAAAAATAAACTATTAAACCAGAAAAAGAGAATGATTTAAATATAGGTATATTCTTACATTTATGACCCAGTGTATGACCATCAAAACTTTAGAAACAGTAAATTATCAAATATTTTTTTATGAAAAGTGTTTAGGAGCTATACCTTTAAATATACAATATACTTGTATGTTTTCATTGGTACTAGTAATCAATATTGTTCATACGAAACTATAATTCATGTCATTCATATGAAATCATCAATATCTGTATTAAGAGAAGAGAGCTAAAATGGTTACAATAAAAAAGTCATAGAAGTGATTTTTATGTATTTCTATGGAGAAAAATCTGTCAATTTAAAAGAATCATAAAAGATAATCTGATAACTGCTGCAGTATATACACATTTTCTGTAAACTTAGAATTTTTCCCCCCTGTGGAACCTTCTCAAGATATCAATTTTGAGTTTGTACACTTGTAAATAATACAGAAATTAATGATGACATTTAAGATGCATTATCTATAGATTATGAAAGAACAAGGTCCAATTTGTTCATAAAAAATATGGAAAGTGATGATCACCCTTTCCCCTTCCATTACCTGGATTAAATGCCACTGTCTTTTCCTAATCATTTCATCTGCATTAAAGAGTGGGAGAATTTTCTATCCATTTAAATGTGGGAAATCTTTAAAAATGAGAAAAATCAGAAACTTACAATTTAAGCTTTGCCCCTTATAAATAATCCCTCTTTGAGGCGAATACTGACTCTGTCATCCATATGCAATCAATATGTGTTAGTTTCGTAAGAACTTGATAATGAAGTAGGTCTGTATTTGGCATGAACAAGTGTGAGATCAAAAGATGTTAGAGAACTTGTGGAATAGATGTGCATTTACTCTTGGGAAACCAAACAAACTTACTCCTGGCTGTCTTACCCATTCAAAAGTATATGAGTCCACAGAAAAATTGGTGGTTATAAACACTTTTCGGAAAGTGAACAATTTTATTAGAATTTGGAATTTTATTAAATAGTCTAGGTGAGAATTTGATCTCTCATGTGGAATATCTAGGAACTTAATCATGATTCCTATAATCATTAACATGGTCCTGTTGGAAAAGGTTACAATCTAGAGATTATTATACATTTAAGTGGGGACAACAACAACAACAACAAAAAAGGTCCTAAGAATTTGGTTGTAGTAAAGTCTCTAATTCTGGTCAGCAGTTTTGATAATTTTCCAAAATCAAATATGCAATGGACTATGTACCCAGGAAGAATTGAGTAATAAAAAGAGATTATTGATCCAAAAAAGAAATAAATAAAACTTAAGTTCAAACCCTAATTTTGTCCTGCTCCTGATGTTAGAGATAATATACATGATATATTTTAGTCACAGTTTCCTTGTGTTAAAATGAAGACAATGATATTTATCTTTCATGGTTTCAGTAAGCTTTAAAGGTGGTATCTATACATCCTTAAAATGATGTCCTTTATCCAATAAATAATCTTACTAATTTAAGAAGCTCAATAATCAAAAATAAAAGAGAAACAGTGAAAAGATAACATGAAAATCAGTCATTATTAAGCATTTTCCAGAAAGACTATTAGAGAAATGAGAAATGGACCTCACATTTTTCTGAGGGGGAAACTACACTGCAAAGAAATTGACTCATTCAAAGGCTGAATTTAAACACATTATAAACTCTCAAATAATTTCTTTCTCCCTTTTTCCCTATCTTGGCTGAATTCATTCCTAATGACTAACTCAGGGTTGACTGATTTGTTTGGTCATTCATTCATTTATTCATTCATTCATTCATTCAGTATTTCCTGAACACAGATAAAGCCCGTCACTATGTTAAGACAAAACCATACAAAAGGAGTTCTTATAAACAAGGAGTTTACAGTTAATAGAGAGCAAATAAAATATTGTAATCTGTTGTGGTTACATGGTACAACAGAGGTGAGCACAGAATATGAGGAAATACATCTTAAAATGTTAAGGAGAACTTTTCCAGTTGTTTAAAAAAAATCAAGGTACTGGAAGACTGTAAAAAACACAGAGGAATGATTGGGAAGCTCCTATTTTGCAGAATAAAATAGTTTTTTTGTTGTTTGGTTGTTTTTGTTTGCTTGTTTGTTTTTAAATATCCAGAGACTGAATCTCTACTAGGGGTAGAGTGCCACATTTCCAGATATGGATCACACAAAGTTCACTCTAGCATCAGAGTGGAAAAGCAACTTAGAGCAGATAGAACAATAAAGTACAGAAAAGGAAGTGTAGGTAGAGAGCAGTGTAGCAGATTAAATTGACTCATCCAGGGGCGCCTAGGTGGCTCAGTTGGTTAAATGTCCAGCTCTTGATTTCAGCTCAGGTCATGATCTCATGGTTCGTTAGTGAGATGGAACCCTGTGTCAGGCTTCACACTGTCAGTGGAATTGGTATTCTTGTTCTGCCTCTCTCTCTGCCCCTTCCCCTGTTCATGCATGTTCTCTCTCTCCCTCCCTCAAATAAACTTAAAAAGAAAGAAAAGAAAATTAAAGAAAAGGAAAAAGAACTGACTCATCCAGACATGGTGTCTGCCTCTATGGGGCTTCAGAAAAAGAGTGTGGGCTCTTGGACAACCCCATTGGTTCAAAGATCAAGGCAAGACACTGTGGTCCCATGAGCATATTATTCAAAATTATAAACAATATCCATTGTTTGTTGAAAGTGTGTTTATGAAAAAAGCAATGATGTTATCTTGATTGTGGGACATGCATGGCTATATAATTTCACTCACTACATCTGTATCACTTAATTATATCCTGCTATTTAATGGAATAATTATACAGAACAGAGCTGACAAACAGCTCACTTCCATCTAGATGACCATGTTGCAGTGCTCTGATATGCATAACACTGATTGATGAAGCTCTAGATAAAAATGAATCATGCTTTCTAGTTAGAATGGCTTAGTGTGAAAACTAATAGTGATCATGTCATTTGCTTTCTGGACATCATCCATTTATTCACTCAATATGTTTTTGTGGAGTGACTCTTACTCCAAAAGCTAAACACTAGGAGGCATATGGCATGTGTAAAGATTTTTTTATGTTTTCTTAAATTGTTTAAATATTCCATAAACCATTCTATGAATTATTTCTCTCAATATTCACTTCTAGACTGTGGATCTTCCTCCAGAAACCTTGGTCCAAAATCTAGTGAGAGTCAGAAATTTTCTAAATAGTGTGTAAAGACATCCTGACAAAAATTAGAGTAAACTAGAAAAGTGACCATATGATTGATATGATTCAAGATATATGGAGAGACTTTGGACAGAAAGCTGTGGCTGTAGGAAGAAACACAGATTTGGAATTGTAATAAGTTACAGACGGCTGGATAAGGAGGGTGAAAGAAAGCTTCAGGAACATAAGACTTGATGGATGGCCATAAATTTATTAGAATTTGAAGGAAAATGGATGGAAGAAGAAACAAAGTCATAGAGGCATTCTGGAAATTAAGGTAATTTGTTTCACAGACACTGCCTCCCAGAGTTAGACCTTTGTCAAGTGTAGCATGGATAAGTTGAACATGAAAGAGTAGAAAATGGAAAGGAATAGTGATTTCTTGGCACTGAACGAAACTCTCCAGATCCATACTGCTTATCTTCATGGATATAGCAAACAAACAACCTTTCATCTTTAATAAGAGTACCTCTATCTGGATTGCTTCCTACCAGGGTCTAGGCATTTAAGTTCATATTTATTTATGTATAAAATAAACATTTATAACTGTAGGCTATCTCAATCCTTAGTTTTGCACTATTAAAAGAATGACAGATTAGTAAGTTTTTTTAGGATTCTTCTATATGTGCCAGGCATTATGGAGACACATTTAACAAATCTAAAAAAGGATTATGTATTTCAAGATGCTTGTGATCTTTTTATCTTCCCACAGCCACTGGCATAGTTTTTTGCACATAAAGCAGCATGTAAATGTGTTACACTAAATTATGTATATATGAGTAGAAAATAAGAATACTAAAAAAAAAAATTCAAGATGATAAATGCTGAAATGGATATACATGTATATAGTATAGTTATAAAGATGAATATAGACACTGGGTTCTTAAGGGCTCCCTATAATGTTAAATAGAAAGACAGGAGAAAGATAATTAGGTATCCAAAAGGAGAATACAGAATAGGAAAGAGAAGGGTGGTCATGACTCCATAGAGACCACTGTAAATGGAGGTCATGAGATTTATCTGTAGTGGTAATGCTTCTTAGCTTTTCTATTACAGTAAAATAATACTGTTACCATTGATTCACTTTTACTTCCTATATCATAAAATTAGGTTTGGGTTTCAGAAAATCTGGCCATACAGAGATCCTCAGAGGACCATTTCTTCTGAGGTTCCATAATGAAGATTTGGTAGAAAGGGAATTCCAAACTGTCAGAGTCTACTTTCTTCAAGGCCAGTCTTCCTTCCAGCTACTCTGGTATTTGCTGCAGCCTGTCTCCAACTAATGCAGTCATCTTAGAATTTCCTGGATGTAATTCCATCTGTACAGGTGAAGAAATGACTTACAGTCTGTTAAGTGCTAGATACACTATACAAAAAAGCAAAAAAGTAGTGACACCAAAATCACCAAATCATATCTTAGCATCATTTAAATAATAGTCACTTTATTATTCCTCACTATCTAATCATCCATTTAGGTAAAGAAAATAAATATTTATTATTATTTTTTTTTACAGTGGGGACTCTACTTGTCACTGCAGATACTTTAGTCTTAAAAAAGATATGCCTTTAAATTATAAGCAACCGGCAAAAACAGCTAAAAACCGCTTAAGCCATTCTCACCCATGTAGGTTTCCAAGCATAAGTATTTTAGAAATGATCAGCTTAAAACACTATACCACTTTTTAAAATGACATCAAAAAAGAAAAATCCTGGGTTGGTTTAGTAAGTCCTATTCTGTAAAAGTTCTGGGAATTTACCTCTGAAAAACAAGCAGTTTGGATGAAGTAAATTAACATTTAGTATAATCAGCATATATAAATAAAAATACTTTCATTTAGGGGCTCCGGGATGGCTCAGTTGGTTAAGTATCCATTTCTTGATTTGGGCTAAGGGCGTGATCTTACAGTTGTGAGACAGAGCCCGTGTCAGGCTCCACGCCCAGTGTGAAGCCTGGTTGGGATCCTTTCTTTCCCTCTCTCTCCCTCTCCCCCAATCACTCTCTCTGTCTCAAAATAAATAAATAAACTTAAAAAATACTTTCAAGGCACCTGGGTGGTTCAGTTGGTTAGGCATCTGACTCTTGGTTTCAGCTCAGGTCATGATCTCATGGTTCTTAATGTTTGTTTATTTTTGAGAGACAAAGAGATAGTGCAAGTGGGGGAGGGGCAAAGAGAGAGGGAGACACAGAATCGGAAGCAGGCTCCAGGCTCTAAGCTGTCAGCACAGAGCCTAACATGGGGCGCGAACCCAGGAACTGTGAGATCATCACCTGAGCCAAAGTTGGACGTTTAACCTACTGAGCCACCCAGGTGCCCCAATCTCATGGTTCTTGAGTTTGAGCCCCACATTGGGCTCTGTTCTGACAGTGAAGAGCCTGCTTGTAATTCTCTCTCTCCCTATCTCTCTCTGCTCCTCCCCCACTCATGTTCTCTCTCTCTCTCTCTCTCAAAATAAAGAAATAAAACTTAAAAAAAAATACTTTCATTTTTCCCTGTATCAACCAAAAATTAGCAAATTCTGTAGGCCTGACTACATTATTTTACCTGCTTTTGTAATGAATGTCTATTAAATAATTTCATGGGTGCTGAATTACATATTACATAATTCTACTGATAATTAAAAAATATTTTCTGAAAGTATATTTTTAATTGTATGATATGTGTAAAATCAAATAGCTTTCAAAGACCATAATGCCTACTGGATCATCTTTCTCCTCCATAATTTTTTCATGATCTTTGACATTTTTATTTTTTAAGTTTTTCATTTTAATTCTAGTACAGTTAACATACAGTGTTATATTTTAGGTATATAATATAATGATTGAACAATTTCATATCCCAGTGCTTATTGTGCTAAGTGTATTCTTTAGTTCCTATCATCTATTTCACCCATCCTCCCACTCACCTCCCCTCTGGTAACTACCCGTCTGTTCAATAAGTATAAGTAATTGTAAGTATAAATAGTTAAGAGTGTGGTTCTTGGTTTGTCTACTTTTCCCTTTTTGTTTCTTACATTTCACATGTGATTGAAATCATATGGTATTTGTTCTTCTCTGATCAACTTATTTCACTTAGCATTGCCCTCTCTAGTTCCATCCATGTTGTTACAAATGGCAGTATTTCATTCTTTTTATGGCTGAATAATATTTCACTCTGTGTGTGTGTGTGTGTGTGTGTGTGTGTACACACACACATATATATATACACATCTTATTTATTCATTCATTTGTTGATGGAACTTGAGCTGCTTCCATAATTTGGCTATCGTAAATGATGCTGCAGTAAACATAGGGGTGCATATTGCCTTTCAAATTATTTTTTTATATTCTTTGGGTAAAAACTCAGTACTGGATCATAGAGTAGCTCTATTTTAGTTTTTGGAGGAACCTCCATACTGCTTTCCACGGTAGCTGCACCAATTTGCATTCCTACCAACTGTGTGTGAGGATTTCATTTTCTCTAAATCCTTGCCAACACCTGTTGCTTCTTATGTTGTTGATTTTAGCCATTCTGATAGGAGTGAAGTGTTACCTCATTATGGTTTTGATTTGCATTCCCCTGGTGATGAGTGATGTTGAACAGCTTTTCATGTGTCTGTTGGGCATCTGTATGTCTTCTTTGGATGTCTGCTCATGTCTTCTGCCCATTTTTAATTGGATTATTTGTTTGCTGACTGCTGAGTTGTATCAGTTCTTTATATATTTTGGATACTAACCCCTTATCAGATATGTCGTTTGCAAATATCTTCTCCCATTCCATAGGTTAATTTTTGGTTTTGTTGATTTTTTTCCTTTGCTGTGCAGAGCTTTTTATTTTGATATAGTCCCAATAATTTATTTTTGCTTTTATTTCCCTTACTTTAGGAAACGTATCTAGAAAAATGTTGCTATGGCCTATGTAAAAGTTACTTCCTGTGTGTGTTCTCTTCTAGGATTTTTATGGTTTTGTGTCTCACATTTAGGCCCTTAATCCATTTTGAGTTTCTTTTTGTGTATGGTGTAAGAAAATGGTCTGGTTTCATTCTTTTGCATGTAAGCTGTCCAGTTTCCCAATACCGTTTGTTGAAGAGACTGTCTTTTTCCCTTTGGATATTCTTTCCTGCTTTGTTGAAGATTAATTGACCAGATAGGTGTGTGTTTATTTGTGTGTTTTCTATGCCATTGATCAGTCTTTTGTGCCATTACCATACTGTTTTGATTACTACAACTTTGTAATATAACTTGAGGTCTGGAATTGTGATGCCTCCAGCTTTGCTTTGCTTTTTCAAGACTGTTTTGGTTATTCATGGTCTTTTGTAGTTCCAAACAAGTTTTAGGATTATTCATTCTAGTTTTGTGAAAAATACTAATGGTATTTCAGTGGAGATTTCATTAAATCCGTAGACTGCTTTGGGTAGTAAAGCTATTTTAACAATATTTGTTCTTTTAATGCATGAGCATGGAATATCTTTCTATTTGTGTTTTCTTCTATTTCTGACACCAATGTTTTATATTTTTCAGAGCACAGCTCTTTCACTTTCTTGATTTAAGTTTTTCCTAAGGATTTTATTATTTTTGGTGTAATTGTAATTAGGAATGCTTTTTTAAATTTCTAATTCTTTTGCTTCATTATTAGTGTATAGAAATGGAACAGATTTCTGTACATTGATTTTGTATTTAGCAACCTCACTGAATTCATTTATCAGTTCTAGTAATTTTTAGTGGAGTCTTTTGGGTTTCTATATATAATACCATGTCATTGCGAATACTGAAAGCTTTACTTCTTTACCAAATTGGATGCTTTTTATTGGTTTCTCTTGTCTGATTACTATGACTAGGATTTTCAGTACTATGTTGAATAAAAGTGGAAAGAGTGGACATCCTTGTCTTGTTCCTGATTTTAGGGAGAAAGGTCTCAGTTTTTCACCATTGACCATAATGTTAGCTGTGAGTATTTCATATATGGCCTTTATTATGTTGAGGTAGATTTCCTCTAAACCTATTTTTCTGAGGGTTAGTATCATTAATGGATGGTTTACTTTGCCAAATGTCTTTTTCTGCATCTATTAAAATGATCATATGGTTTTTATCCTTTGTCTTATTGATGTGATGTATCATATTGATGGATTTGCAAATGTTGAACCACTCTTGCATCCTGGGAATAAATCCCATTTGATTTTGATGAATGACTTCTTTAATATATTGTTAGATTCAATTTGCTGGTATTTTGTTGCAGATTTTTGCATCTGTTTTCATCACAGATATTGGCCTGTAGTTCTCTCTTGCTCTCTTTCTTCCTCTCTCTTTATTTTATCTGGTTTTGGTATCAGGGTAATGCAGGCCTCATAGAATAAGTCTGTAAGTTTTCCTTCCTCTTTTATTTTGGAATAATTTGAAGAGAAAAGGTATTAACTGTTCCTTAAATGTTTAGTAGAATTCCCCTGCTAACCCATCTGGTCTTGGATTTTTGTTTGCTGAGAATTCTTTAATTACTGATTCAATTTCATTGGTAGTAATTGGTCTGTTCAAATTTCTCTTGCTTTCTCAGTTTTGGTTTAGGTTATATGTTTCTAGGAATGTGCCCATTTCTTCTAGGTTGTCCAATTTGTTGCCATGTAATTCTTCATAATATTCTTATAATCCTCTGTATTTCTGTGGTATCAGTTGTAATTTATCCTCCTTACTTTCTGGTTTTGTTTATTTAAGTCTCTCTCTTTTTTAATGAATATGGCTAAATGTGCTTCAGAATTGTTTGGTCTTTTCAAGGAATCAGCTCCTAGTTTCATTGATCTGTTCTAACCTGAGTTCCTTCCTTCTACTGGTTTGGGGTTTTGTTTGTTCTTTTTCTAGCTCCTTTAGGTGTAAGGTTAGGTTGTTTAATATTTTTCTTGTATTTTGAGGGACTTTCTCTGTATCCCAAGATTTTGGATCCTTGTGTTTTCTTTTTTATTTGTCTCCATGTATGTTTTTCTTTGATTTCTTGGTAGCATCTTATTTAACATCAATGTATTTGTGTTCTTTCAAGAATTTTTCTTGGGGTTGATTTATAGTTTCATAGATATGTGGTCAGAAAAGAAACATGGTATGACTTCAATCTGTTTGAATCTGTTCAGACTTATTTTGTAGCCTACTATCTGTTCTGCAGAACATTCCATGTGCACTTGAATGTATATTCTGCTTTTTTAGGATGGAATGTTCTGAATGTATCTATTAGATTTATCTGATCCAATGTGTCATTCAAAGCCAGTGTTTCCTTGTTGATACGCTGTTTGGATGATCTGTCCATTGATGTAAGTGGGGTGTTAAAGTCTGCTACTATTGTATCACTTTTGATTACCTCATGTTTGTTATTAACTGCTGTATTTGGGTGCTCCCATATTGGATGCACATTTATTTGTTTATAAATTTTATGAGAGAAAGAGTAAATGTGCAAGCAGGAGAGGGGCAGAGTGTGGGAAAGAATTTTAAGCAGGCTCCACAGTGTCTCACAATAGTGAGATCATGACCTAAGCCCAATCAAGAGTGACTTAACTCACTGAGACCTCAGGCACCCCTCAGTACATAAATAGTTGTAATTGTTATATCCTCTTGTTGGGTTGTCCCCTGAATGATAATATAGTGCTCTTCTCTTCTGCTAGTCTTTGTTTTAAAGTCTATTTGTCCAATACAAGTATTGCTACCCTTTCTATTCACATCCATTTGCATGACAAATGCTTCCCCATCCCCTCACTCTCAACTTGCATGTATCTTTAGGTCTGATGAGTCTCTTGTATGCAGAATATAGATAGGTCTTGCTATTTCATTCATTTTTCACCCTCTGTCTTTTGATTGGAGCATTTAATCCATTTACATTCAACGTAATTACTGATAGGAAGGTATCTATTATTATTTTTTATGGTTATTTATAGTTCTCTGTTCCTTTCTTCCCTTGCTTTCTTCTCTCATGATAACTCGGTTTTCTTTAGTGATATACTTGGATTCCTTTCTCTATTTTTTTTGGCATATCACTGGTTTTTTATCTGTGGTTACCATTTGATTTGTATATAACATCTCTGTATGTAGCTGTCTACACTGAGCACATTTTAGGTGTATGGTATCATACTTTACATCCTTTTATCCTCATCCCTTTGAGTTCCTTGACTTATTTTTATAAATATACTTATTTTTACTGCTTTTGTGCTTCCTACTTTCCTTACTCTAGCTCATGGTCTTTCCTTTCCACTCAATGAGTCCCTTATAACATTTCTTGTAGGACTGGTTTAGTGGTCATGAATTCCTTTAACTTTCGTTTGGAAAACTCTTTCTCTATCCTATTCCTTTCTTGCTGGATAGAATATTCTTGGCTGCAGATTTTTCTCTTTCCGCACTTGGAATACATCATGCCACTCCCTTTGGCTTGCCAGATTTCTACTAAAAAATCAGCTATCAGCCTTTTGATGTTTCCTTTTTATGTAACTGCTATCTTTTCTTTTGCTGCTTTTAAAATTCTCTATCACTACTTTTCCCAACTTAATTACTATGTATCTGGGTGTGGACTTCTTGGGTTGATTTTTTGAGGGGATCTCTGTGCCTAGTAGATCTGGATTTCTGTTTCTCCAGATTTGGGAGGTTTACAGCTATTATTTCTTGAAATTTTCTGTCTCCTTTTCTTTCTCTTCTCCTTCTGTGATCCATATAAAGCAAATATTATTACATTTGATGGTGTTGTTGAGTTCTCTAAGTCTAGTTTCATTCTTGAAAAAAAAAATACACACACACACTCATCTGCTCAGCTTGGTTACTTTCTATTACTCTGTCCTTCAGGTCACTGATCCAATCCTGCTTCATCTAGTCTACTATTTATTACATCTAGCATATTTTTAAATTAGTTTAGTGTATTCCTTATCCATAATCGGTTCTTTTTTTTTTTTACCTCATTAAGTGTCCCACTAATGTTCTCTACTCTTTTCTCAAGTCTGATGAGTATCTTTATCATCATTACTTTAAATTCTCTATGAGACGTATTACTTATCTCCATTTTGCTTTGGTCTCTTGCTGTAATTTTTTTATTATTCTTTTATTTGGGACATATTCCTGTCTCCTCATTTTGTATAACTTTATGTGTAGGTTTTTGTGTGTGAAGGGAGACAGCCACATCTGCACTTGCAAGTAATGTCCGTATGAAGAAGAGGGTCTTAGTGTCCTGCTGTATAGTGTCTGCTGTTCACCAGAACCTGGTGCAAGGTCTTCTATGTGTGATGTGTGAACCCTGCTGTTGTGGCTGAGCTGCTCTTTCCTTCAGCCCAGTCATCTGCAATAGCTTTCTTTGCTTGTTGTGGGCAGTGTTTACTCCCTTGTAGTGTCAGTGGACCAGTCTGGGAATGCCTTGGACTTGAGTTGAGTCAGACCAGGCATTTGCCAAAGACATTAGCACCAAACTGCAGGACACTTTCCCTGGTTGCCCTCTGAGAAGATTTCGTTGGCGGGTGGGGCATGCAGTCAGACTAGTTGTTGGCCTCTGGCCCACTGCTATGTCTTTGACTGGTGTGTGTGTTTTATCTTTCCCTCTCTCAGGGGCATGAGACACAGTGGAATGGTGCTGACTATTGTAGGGGCCGCTTTCACGCTGCCAGGGCTGCAGCACCCACAGGGAGGGCGGGGGCTAGTAACCTTTGAGTGCTGCCATTTTTCTGTAGGCAGGGCCCTGCAGCACCCAGACTGAGAGACACTGTCTGAAGGGGTGGATCTGTGGAAGCTGATAATTTTAAATATTAAAATTACTAGTACCAAAAATAACTACGTTTGTGGTTTCAATTTGTTAAACACTACATGCAAGTGTTTATCCTCCACCAAACACTATGGTGACGTGTCTCTATAAATTATCCCAAGTTATCATCTCCAACTTTTATTTATAAGGAAGCTGAAGCTTAGAAAACATAAGCAATGTATTGGTAAATCTTTGAGCTGAGATTTGAACCCAGGCTACCTGACTCTTAAATCAGTAACTTTATTGTACTATCCTGCCTCTAAAAAAAATGATTATCTCTTTTTAACAACAAAAATTGTCTTGTCCTAATCTCTTACAAACTAATTTCTTCTTAAAAACAAAAAGTCACTCAGACTAAACCTCATATTGGATACCAAAACGAGCCCATTAGTTTCTCTGACTCAAGGCTACACAGAGAATCTGTAACTTCTACTTTTTCCCCCCTATGTGTGACATTATTCTGGAGCCAATGAATAGGCAAGCGAGGATAATTTCTTACACATCTATGTGAACAAGTGAGGCATGCTTCACAGAAGAATGCCTGGTAGGGTTCTTTTCCCCGAGAACCACATCCCCGTCACACAGTGAACAAAAAGAACAGCCCCTTTTGGAGATATGACTGAGACAGAAGACAGGGTTAAGATTTTTTTCTTTTTTGTTTCATTTTAATGCCTTAAATATTTTCATATATTTTAATGCCTTAAAATATTTAATGCCTTTCAAATATTTTAATGCCTTAAAAGTTTATTTTCAATAAATCACATATATAATTCAATTAGGGATTGAAAACAGGTAGTGAAAGAGAAGAGACCTATAAAAGAGCAAATAACAACCTTCTCAGCAAGCCACCAAGAACTTCCAGGGCCTTCTGGTTATTAGGGACAAAGGAGAACCAGATGGGCATGACAAACTAGATGAGGTCAAGGCATTAACATTAGGAATAGATACTGGAGTGTGGGAAAATATTAAGTATAATATTTTCTGTGTTTAGCTGCTTAAAATTAAGTGACAACTTGTTTCTATTTATTAAAGAATCTAAATAAAGTCAATGCAATCTGTATACAAATAATGAACTGTAATCAAAATAATTAAAACAATCATACGTGCATGACACTTTACATGTTGTATTTCATTTAATCTAAAAAGCAGACATAACAGGTAGGCTGTACTTTAATGCTTGTTTTATATTTGGAGAAACTGAGTCTTATATGAGGTTAAGTAACTTGCTCAAGGACACAGCTAATACATGACAAAACTGGAACTTGAAGCCAGGAGGTTTGATTTCACAGACTGAATACTTACCCTCTATATTAAATAGTCAACAAGTAATGTTATTTTCATTTCTCTTTTCCTATTAAGGCTCTGATATAATTACAGACCATTTTAAGCATTGTCATAGCAATATTCTGGCTGGTTTCTTAATAAGGAAAATAATAACTCTTGAGAATGAAATGCTACATCTATATCAGTTTAATCAACCATTACATGTTATGGGCCTCTGTGCCTAATGCTATATGTCAAAGTATGATCTCACAGAAAGTACGAATGAATTCAGTTCCAAGTTGGAAAAAACCTAAAAGGTTTTCTGAGCATGGCGGGTGCTTCCTGCTGGCCATGAAGCCAGGAAGGAAAACTGGCAGGAGTGACACAAGTATAAGCATTGTGGTTTCAGCAATGGAAGAAAATGTTTCCTCAATGTTGCATAAGCAACTGATAAAGAGCATAGGTCCTAACTATGACAACATAGATGCACCTTAAGGACATTAAGGACCTAAGTGAAATAAGCCAAAAAGTCAAATACTTCATGATTCCACTCTCATGAGGCATCTAAAATAATCAAATTCCTAGAGGCAGAGAGTAGAATGGTGTTTTCCAGGGGAGGGGGAAATGGGGAGTTGCTATTCAGTGGGTATAAAGTTTCAGTCATTGAAGATGAGTCAGTTCTAGAGATGTGCTATGCAACACTGTGCCTATGGTTAACAGTACTTTACTGTGTGCTTAAAATTTGTCAAGAGAGTACATCTCATATTAAGTAGTCTTCCAATAACAAAAAAATGGCTTTTATGAACCCAGCATAACTTTGATATGACAAAAATATCACAAGAAGGAAAACAATAGACCAATATTATATATGAAAACAAACAAAATGAAAAAGTGAACATAGGGCTTGAGTAATTGCTAAACAGATATCATAAACCAAACCATATGTGTCACTATTCCCAGTAGTAACATCGAATTCAATTTCAGAGGTAAGAAGTACAAACAAATTACACATCCCTGCATATTATTTAATGGTGGTGTCCTTGACAAATCCATACCACTGACAGCTGCCCCAGTTAACTACACACATAGGACTTCTTTTGTTTTTTAATCAGAATGCTGTCGTGTGAGGCATATGAAAAATTATAAAAGCTTTATATTCCTTCATTTAAAAAACAAATGAAATACTTACATTATTAACAGAAGAGCATACTGGTTTCGGTCCGTAAAATCTTTGGGAAAGGACAACTGTAAAGGAAGTTCTTTTAAAGAAAGAGCAAAATATTAAAGATGGAGAGTCATTTACATGTAAAACTATGATTCATAGAAAATTGTTGTTAAATAACATAGCATGCACAAAACTTTACCATAGTCATCAATATGAAGCATTTTAATTTCTGACTTCACTATCTTCTTCTTCAGGATAGCTTCCTTCAGCATAGAATTGCTTTCCAATATAAAATACTCTATAAATCAAAAAAGTTAATTTAAATAACTAACTACTATGTATTGATCAGGAATAAGTGCAGCACAACAAATAATCATCCAGTGATTGTCATTTGCTAAGCACTGTGTGAGGCACTGATTAAACTCTTTAAAATTCTTCTCCTTGTAGATTTCTACAAGTTTTCTAACTGACCTTTCTTATTTCAGTGAAATTTTGTCCACATGCCCTATTCTTGGAATTAACATTTACATCTTCAAAATGCAAATCTGATCATGGTCCTACTCTGCTTAAGAATATTTAAAAGAATTCAAAGTTATCTAGGACCCAATGAAATGACATTTACTATGCCCAGGCATAGTAAATAAAGTATAATATATAAATAAATATAGTAAATAAAATAAAATATAAAATTATTGGAAATATCAGGAAAATATTACCCATGATGAGTAAAAAATCCAGTCAATAAAAATAACCTAGAAATAATACAAATGATATAATGGATTGAAAATAACATTAACATAGAGAATATAATTCTATCGCTTGTGTTTATTAAGGTGAAAAAAAAATAGGCATGAGGATCTTAAGGGGATATATGAATGAAATTTAAAAATAAGACACAAATTAGAATTCTAAAGATTAAAAACAGTAAAATCTGATATTCATAAAAACTATAAGATCTAAAATGAAAAAAATAGTAGGTGGGATTAGTAGCATAGTAGATACTGTAGAAGAAACAATTAGTGAATTTGAGACTATGGCAAATAGACAATGTAAAAAATAAAAAAATCAAAAAACAAGTTGACAAACCATGAAAAGAACATCAGCAACTTGTTGGAATTTGAACATCAGCAACTTGTTGGAATTTTTATTGATACATTAAATCTATAAATTTATTGGAGAGATTTCACATAGTGAGCCCTCTAATTCATAAGTATGTATGTATATCCACTGAGCCTTTAAGATCTCCCAGCAATGATTGTTGTTTTTCATTTTAGGGGACTTTCACATTTTTATTAGATTTATTATTGGATATTGTCAGATTTCTTGTTACTTTAAACATTTTGAACTATTTTCAAATTTTGCATTGCATTGTATTTCATAAAACAGTTGATTTTTGTGTACTATAACTGTAACCATGAAAAATTCACTCATTGCTAAAAGTTTTGTGAAAGTGTCTCAATTCCATATTTTTGTTTGGTTTGTTACAGGTATATCTTCGGCAAAGAAAGATAGTTTTCTACTTATATTTCTTTTCTTCCCTCATTTCATTGGCTAAATAATACAGTGATGCATAGAGGGGTGAGAGTGGACATTCTTCCCCAATATTGGGGGAAAGCAGTCAGTCTTTGAATATTAAGTATGATGTCAGTTGTAGGATTTTTGTAGATTCCAATTCATCTTATGAAGGAATTTCTATTCTTTCTATTATTAATTTATTGTTACTGGTTTTCATATTTATCAAATTTTTTCTTCTAATCCTCAGCATTAACAGTAAAATAAGGTGAATTACATTGATTGATTATTGAATATTATAGCAATCATGGATTCTTCAGGTAAACCCAATGTACTCATAATATTCTTTTACAAACTGGCAAATTTTACTTGCTGGTATTTAGTTAGCAAATTTTGCATCTATATTCATTAAAAAGGTCTTCCTTCCTCCCTCCCTCCCTTTCTTCCTTCCTTGTTTTTATTATTATTTGTCCTTATAATGTTTATGCTGGATTTGGAATTTGGAATGCTGGCCTTATATTTTCTGAGATTTTGTGTAAGCTTGGTATAAATGTATTGAATATTGCACAGAATGCACCAGTGAAGGTAACTGGAATTTTCTTTGTGGGAAGATTTTTTTTAGTAGATAATGAGATATTTTTATATTGTACTTACCCTGCCTGTTTAGACCCATTTCATCTAAAATATGAAGTTTACTGCCTTAAGATTACTTATAATATTCTATTACTATCATTCTAATGTGTGTAGGATCTGTTATTAACATTATGTAGTTCGTTAATGAAAATGGATGATGAGAATGTACATTTTCTTTGGTGACTGTACAGAACTTTATCAATTTTATTGATCTTTAAAACAATATTTACTTCTGTATATTTTCTCTACTGCTAGTCCATTTATGTCATCATTTATTTCCACTTTTTATTATTCCTCCCTTCAATGTAATTTGCTTTTCTTTTTCTACCTACTTAAGGCAGAAGCTTAGATAATTGATTTCCTTCTTTACAAAGCAAGAATTTAGAGCCAAAATTTCTTGTCACATTGTCAGGTGTTTTTCTGTGGCTCAAAATATTTTCTAATTAGTGTTCTAAATTATTCTTTGATTTATGTCCTACGTAGAAGTTCAGGTCTCATAACAAAACATTCTCAGCTCTTCTCCATTCCTTATTTTGGCTTCACTTTTGAAAGCTCTTTTCTAATATCATTATCCAGGTTAAGAATTATGTTTTCTTTTTCAGCATCATTTAATTAATTAACTTTAATTCCAGTACACTTAATATACAGTATTATAGTGATTCAACAATTCTTTTTTATTTTTTTAATGTGTGTTTATTTTTAAGAGAGAGAGCAGGGGCGCCTGGGTGGCTCAGTCGGTTAGGCGTCCGACTTTGGCTCAGGTCACGATCTCGCGGTCCGCAAGTTCGAGCCCTGCGTCGGGCTCTGGGCTGATGGCTCAGAGCCTGGAGCCTGCTTCCGATTCTGTGTTTCCCTCTCTCTCTGCCCCTCCCCCGTTCATGCTGTGTCTCTCTCTGTCTCAAAAATAAATAAACGTTAAAAAAAAAAAAATTAAAAAAAAAAAAAAAAAGAGAGCAGGGAAGGGGCACAGAGAGAAGGAAACAAAATCTAAAGCAGGCTCCAAACTCTGACCTGCTAGCACAGAGCCCAATGCAGGGCTCAAACCCACGAACTGTGAGATCACAACCTCAGCTGAAGTTGGACGCTTAACCAACTCAGCCACCCAGGCGCCCTGTGATTCAACAGTTCTATACATTACTCAGTGCTCATCATAAGTGTATTGTTAATCTCCTTCACTTATTTCACCCATCCCCCACCCCCCACCTCTGGTAGCCATGTTTACCAGAGTAAACTGGTCTGTAGTTAGACTCTGATTTTTGGTTTCTCTTTTTTTTCCCTTTCGTTCATTTGTTTTCTTTCTTAAACTCCATATATGAGTGAAATCATATGGTATTAGTCTTTCTCTGATTTGCTTCACTTAGCATTATACTCTGTAGGTACACCCATGTTGTTGCAAATGGCAAGATTGTATTCTTTTTTATGGCTGAACAATATTCCTGTGTGTGTGTGTGTGTGTGTGTGTGTGTGTGTGTGTGTGTGTGTGTGTGTATCTCACATCTTCTTTATCCATTCATCTATCAGTGAACACTTGGGCTGCTTCCATAATTTGGCTATTATAAGTGATGCTGCAATAAACATAGGGGTACATATTGCCTTTCGAATTAGTGTTTTTGTATTCTTTGGGTGAATATCCAGTAGTGTGATTACTGGATTGTATGGTACTTATATTTTTAACTTTTTAAGGAACCTCCATACTAGTTTTCACAGTGGCTGTACCAGTTTGCATTCCCACGGATAGTGCACGAGGATTCCATTTTCTCTCTTTATTGCCAACATTGTTGTTTCCTGTGGTGTTGATTTTAACCATTCTGATAAGAGTGAAGTGATACTTCATTGTGGTTTTGATTTGCATTTCCCTGATAATGAGTGATATTGAGCATCTTTTCATGTGTCTGTTGGCCATCTGTATATCTTTGGAGAAATGTTTGTTCATGTCTTCTGTCCAGTTTTTAAGTTGATTATTTGTTTTAGGGGTGTTGAGTTGTATCAATTATTTATATATTTTGGATGCTAACCCTTTATTGGATATGTTGTTTCAAAAATATCTTCTCCCATTCTGTAGGATATCATTTAGTTTTGTTCATTATTTCCTTCACTGTGCAGAAGCTTTTGATTTTGATGTAGTTCCAATAGTTCATTTTTGCTTTTATTTCCCTTGCCTCAGGAGAACTATCTAGAAGATTAGTGCTACAGCTGATGTAAGAAAAATTACTGCTGCCTGTGCTCTATTCCAGGATTTTTATGATTTCATGTCTTACATTTAGGTCCTTATTTTGTGTTTATTTTTGTGTATGGTGTAAAAAAATGGTCCAGATTCATTCTTTTGCACGCAGCTGTCCAGTTTTCCCAACATCATTTGTTGAAGAGACTGTCTTTACCCCAATGCACTTTCTTGCCTCTTTCATTGAAGATTAATTGACCCTATAATTGTCAGTTTACTTCTGGTCTTTCTATTCTGCGTGTCTATTTTGTGCTAGTACTATATATATGTACACACTACATTATGTATGTATTATACTATATTATATATACACAGTGCTATATATATGTTATATAATTACTACATATATACTATGTACATACAGTACTATATGTAATATACATAGTATATATATTATATATATACTATACATATATACTATATATATAAACTATATATCATAATATATACTATATAGTCGATACTACATATATAGTATAGTAATATGTATTACAGTATATACAGTACTATGTACATTATACTATACTAGCATATATACTAGTACTATATTATATATAGTACTGTATATACATCACATATAGGTAGTAATATGTATTACAGTATAGTATATAACTATATATAGTATAGTAATACAGTAATGTATATTACAGTATATACATAATAATATATAGTACTGCATATATAGTATACGTATATATAGTACATAGTATATACAGTATATATGTAGTAATAATATCATATATAGTACTGTGTATATAATACATATATAGTGTGCATATATTTACATATATATACATATATGCATATAGTTCTGGCACAAAATAGACACTTAGATCAATGGAACAGAACATATACTATATTCCAGTATGTAATTATTATACAGTATGTGTATATTATACATTATGGATATACTATATATATGTGGTGTGTGTGTGTGTGTGTATATATAAAATACTCTATATTATTACTACTACTACTGCTACTACCACTACAGCCTGTACTATAACTTGAGGTCTGAAATCATGATACCTCCAACTTTTGCTTTTTCAAGATTGCTTTGACTGTTAGGGGTCTTTTGTGGTTTCATACAAATTTTAGGATTATTCTATTTCTTTGGAAAATGCTGTTCATATTTTGATAGATATTTCATTAAATCTATAGATCCTTTGGGCAGTATGGGCATTTTAACAATATTTGTTCTTTCAGTACATGATCATGAAATATGTTTCCATTTCTTTGTGTCCTCTTCAACTTCTTTCATCAATGTTTTATGGTTTTCAGAGTACAGATGTTTCACTTCCTTAGTTCATTTTATTCCTAGGTATTTTCTTATTTTTGGTGCAAATGTAAATGGGATTGTTTAAATTCTCTTTGCTGCTTTATTATTAGTGAATAGAAATGCAACAGATTTCTATATACTGATTTTGTATCCTGCAACCTTACCAAATTCATCTATTCCATTAGTTTTTTGGTGGATTCTTTAGGGTTTTCTATATATAGTATCATATCATCTGCAAATAGTGAACATTTTATACTTCTTACTCACCAATTGGATGTTTTCCATTTCTTTTTGTTGTCTGATTGCTGCTGCTTGGACTTCCACTATCATGTTTAATAAAAGTGAGATGTCCCTGTGTTTTTCCTGACCTTAGGGGAAATGCTCTCAGTTTTTCACCATGGAGTATATTGTTATCTGTGGCTTTTTCATATATGGCCCTTATTATGGTCAGTTATGTTCCTTCTAAACCTAGTTTGTTGAGGGTTTCATCATGTTGTACCCTTTCAAATGTTTTTTCTACATCTATTGAAATGATCATATGGTTTTTATACTTTATCTTAGCGATGTGATGATTCATGTTGAGTGGATTGTGAATGTTGAACTATGCATGCATCCCAGGAATAAAACCCATTTGGTTCTGGTGAATGATTTTTTTTTTTTTTTTTTTTTTTTTTTTTTTTTGGTTAATGTAGGATCCAGTTGGCTAGTATTTTGCTGAGGAGTTTTACATCTATGTTTATCAGAGATACTGGCCTATAATTCTTTTTTCATAATGTCTGTATCTAGTTTTGGCATCAGTGTAATGCTGGCCTCATAGAATTTGGTAGCTTTCCTTTCTCTTCTGCTTTATGGCATATTTTGAGAGGAATAGTTATTATCTGTTCTTTAAGTGTTTGGTAGAATTCGCCTGTGAAGCCGTTTGGTCCTGGACTTATTTTTGTTTTGGGTTTTTTGACTACTGATTAAATTTCATTGCTTGTACTCAGTCTGTTCAAATTTTCTATTTCTTCATGATACAGTTTGGGGAGGTTATAGGTTTCTAGGAATTTATCCATTTCTTCTAGGTTGTCCAATTAGTTGGTATATAACCTTTCATATTCCTTTATAATCCTTTTTATTTCTCTGGTGTTAGTTGTCATTTCTCCTCTTTCACTTCTGATTTTCTTTGAGTCCTCTCTGTCTCTCTCTCTCTGTCTCTCTCTCTCAATTATTTAATTATTTAATATTTTTGATGAGTCCTGCTATAGGATTATCAATTTTATTAATCTTTTCAAATAGCCAGCTCCTGGAAACCTTTTTCTGTCTCCTTCTAGTCTTTTTATTTTTTAATGTTTATTTATTTTGAGAGAGAGAGAGAGAGAGAGAGAGAGAGAGAGAGAGAGAGAGGGAGGGAGGGAGACAGGGAGGCAGGCAGGTAGAATGAGAGTGGAGCAGGGGCAGAGAAAAGATGGAGACACAGAATCTGAAACAGGCTCCAGGCTCTGAGCTATCAGCACAGAGCCTGATGCGGGGCTCAAACCCATGAACTGTGAGACCATGACCTGAGCCAAAGTCAGACACTTAACTGACTAAGCCACCCAGGTACCCCTGTCTCCTTCTAGTCTTAATGATAGTCTTCCTGGATTGAGCATTCTTTCTGCAGATTTTTTTCCTTTTAGCATTTTGAATATATCATGTCACTCCTTTCTGACCTGAAAAATCACCTGACAGCTTTATGGGGTTTCCTCTGTATATAAGTATTTTCTTTTCTCTTGCTGCTTTTAATATTCTATAACTATTTTTGCCTTTTCAATTACTGTGTATCTTGGTTGGACTTCTTTGGGTTGATTTTGTTGGGGGCTCTCTGTGCCTCCCGGATCCTTCCCTAGAGTTGGGAAGTTTTCAGCTATTATTTCTTCAGATATATTTTCTACACCCTTTTCTCTCTCTTCTTCTCTTATCCCAATAATGTGAATGCTATTACGCTTGATGTTAAGTCTATTCTCATTTTGCATAACTTTTTTTTCCCTCCACCTGCTTAGGCTGATTGCTTTCAGTTACTCTGTCTTCCAGGTCACTGATCCATTCTTCTCCTTCCTCTAGTCTACTATTTATGCCATCTAGTGTATTTTTAATATCACTTATTAAGTTCTTCATATCTGATTGTGTTCTTTGTTCTGTGTTTGCTCTTTGTTAAATGTCTCAGTGATGTCCTCCATTCTTTACTCAGGTCCAGTAGATCTCTTTATGATCACTAATTTAAATTCTCTATTAAGCGTATTATTTGGGTCTGTCTCACTGAGGTCTCCTGCTGTAATTTTTTTCCTGTTCTTCCATTTCAGACATACTCCCTCTTCCCATTTTGTCTAAATCTTTGCGTCTGTTTCTGTGTGTTAGGAAAGTCAGCTACGTCTCATACTCTTGAAAGTAGTGCCTTACAAAGACGAGGCCCTGTAGCGCCCTTCAGTGCAGTGTCCCCTGTTCCGTAGAACCGACACTTCGGGCATGATTCCTACATGTGCTGTGTGTGCCTTGCCACTTTTTCCACCAGTCCAGTCCTCTGCAATGCCTCTCTTTGTCTTTTGTAGGCAATGCTTGGTCCTTTTGTGTTAGCGGGGCAGTCTTGGGCTGCCTTGGGCTTGAGTTGTGTCAGACCAGGTGTTTACCACAGATACAGTCAAACCAGACTGCAGAATGCTTTACCTGTTTGTCCCCTGAGAAGCTTTTTCTTGGTGGGTGGGGCCTTCAGTCAGACCAGTGCTCTGTCTCCTGCTCACTACTGGGGTCACAGCTGGAGTAGTGTATGTGGTTATCTTCCCCGGTTCCTGGGACTGGAGTTACTTTGGAGATCTGTTGGCCCTTGTCAGGGCTCCTTGCACACTGCCAGACTTGTGGCACCTTTTGGTTGGGTTCTGGCCAAGAGCATGTTGGAGGGGTTGGCTCTGCCACGGGCAAGGATCCACAAAGTGCATGGGGGAGGGGTGGTGGTGTTAGTTAGGTTGTGTTTATCCTCTGGGGGAGGGGATCTGCATTTTCTAGGACCAAGGCCAGCCTGGCTGGAGGGGGCAGATCCAAAGTGCAGGGTACGGAGGTGTGCAGGATGTGCAGTGTTACCAAATAGCGAGTGTCTGGACCCTACTGGTTCCTGTAAGTGGTCATGTGTTTATGCTGGGAGGTGGGGGCAGGAAATGGTGCCCACCAGCTTCTTTGTTTCTGAAGTCTCTCAAGGATCCCTGGCACTCCAGCACACTCATGAGATTGATTAGTGAAGAAATCTCCCTTCTGTATGCTGCCTCTATGCTGTGTCTCTGTGGACTGTTTCTTGTGCTGTCTCTTTAAGGGTGGGGACTCAGTTTCCTCTTGCTCTCAGCGTTCTCCCAGAGCTGAGTCCACTCATTTTTTTTTTAATTTTTTTAAGTTTATTTACTGAGAGAGAGAGCGAGCACATGAGCAGAGGAGGGGCAGAGAGAGAATCCCAAGCAGGCTTCCCGCTGTCAGTGTGAAGGCTGAGGTGGGGCTTGAACTCAAGAACCATGAGATCATGACCTGAGCCTAAAACATGAGTCCAAAGTTTAACCTACTGAGCCACCCAGGTGATCCCTGAGTGCACTCAGTTTTCAAATTTTACGTTTTGAGTACTGTTGGTTGTAAAAACTCGTGAAGTTCAGCCCCTCTGGTTTTTGAAGCCAAATGTCATGAGGATTTGTTTTCCCCATGTGGGCTCCCCAATGTGACAGTCTGCTTCACTCCCCTCTGTGCCATGGCAGCATCCCTCCCTCCCGCAGACAGTGCCAGAGTCCCCTTAGTTGTGGACTGTGTTCTGCTAGTCTTCTTGGCATTTTCTGGGTTATTTACACTGATGTGAGTGTTACCTAGTTGTATCCCTGGGACAAGATGTGCTTGGGGTTGTCCTATTCTGCCACCTTCTCTGGAATTCTTCCATCATCATTTTAAAGACTGCTCTATTTTTTTTCCCCCTGGTGAGACATTTGCATTAATTCTTGGCTTTGCTACCATGTATGTAATGTGTGGATATAATATGTCCTTCTAATTTTGATGATGTAAGGTTGTTTTGTTTTTTAAATAACCTTTTCTATTGGGATACATCCTGCTTGAGGCTTGTTGAGCTATTTTATACTTTTCATCTTATTTGGATTTGACCATTATTTCATCATATGTTTTATTGCATGCCTCTCCTTTTGACTCCAGTTAAAAATATCATAGATACAGATCATGACCTACGTTAGCTTAGGCTCTGTTCATGTCTTCCATTCTTGTTCTTTTTGTGTTTGGAAGTTTCTCTTGATAATGTTTCAATTTTGCTGATTTTTTTGTAGTGTCTAATTTACTTTCAGTATTTTCCAGTGAAGTTTTTATTGCAGATATTTTAAGTTCATAAAGTTCCTTTGAAAATATCCTATTTATATTCACATTGTATTCAACCTTTGCTTGATTTTCAAAATCATATATGTAATAGCTGGTTTACTGTATTTGTCAGAAGGTTCCCTCCCTGTCATTTCTGAGTCTGTTTCTATTTACTAGCTTTTTTCCCAGTTATGCATCACATTTTCTAGCTTCCTCACAAAGCCAGTAGTGTTTTATTGGATTCTGACCATTATGATATTTACAGTGCTTTGGATTTTGTTCTTTTGGAAACTATTGGACTTTGTTCTGGCATATGTTTAAGCTATTTGCAGTTCAGCGTAATCATTTCAAGGCTCTGAAAAATATCTTTTTTAGTGTGGGTTTGGTTGACCTCTGCTATGCGGCTAGTGCTGCTCTACTACTAAGGCATGACTCTTGTGGGCTGTCTCCTAGGAGAACATTCTGGTATGTTGCCTGATTGGAACTTTTATCATATCCCCGCACTTTTTGAGCTCTGGCTTCTCCCAAGCTCACAAAGCATCTTCCTACGTCTGCCCAGCTAGGTGTTTTCTGCAGTGGACTTCAGATGATCCTCCACAGCCCTATTAAGATTTCTGTTTTGTTTTGTCCCCATTTGCCTCTTCCTATCCATTGTATTTGCCCATCTTCTCAACATTCCCAAAGCTTCAACCTTTATGAACTCCAATCTCTGTCTTTAGTATGACTCTGAGATACCACTGTACTCTTCTTGGATTGTTCTTCATTGCACTGAGATTCAGAAAAAGATTCCAGCCAGAAAGCCAGGGTGATTACATTAATCTCGCTAATTTCCCTTCTAGGGATCAGAGTCCTATCCTGACTATTGTCAGATGCTTGAAAAGTATTATTTATTTTATCCAGTTTTTCTCTTTTCCTTTCTTTTTTTTTTTTTTTTTTTTTTCCCCTAGCAAGAGGCTTTTTCTACTTTTAGTTCAGTGACTCCATGGCCAGAATACAAATTTATTTTTTTTTAATTGTCAGTGGTTTATCATTGATACTTTAAATTTTTTTTAATGTTTATTTTTGAGACAGAGGGAAACAGAGCATGAGTGGGGGAGGGGCAGAGAGAAAGAGGGAGACACAGAATCTGAAATAGGCTCCAGGCTCTGAGCTGTCAGTACAGAGCCTGATGCAGGGCTTGAACCCACGAACCATGAGATGGTGACCTGAGCCGAAGTTGGATGCTTAACAGACTGAGCCACCCAGGCGCCCCTATCGTTGATACTTTGTTAAATCTAAACTCCTTAGAATGAAACATAAGACACTTATGACCTGGCTCCAGCTTGCCCCTATCACCCATACATATATCTTTGCTTGTAACTTAAATGTTTCTTTCCAGCCACATGGAACAACTTTTATCTTGCAAGTTTGAATATTTTCATCTCTTCATCTTTGTACATTCACATTCTTTGCCTTTCTGCTGACTTGCTTCCTTGAAATTGTGTCCACTTCTATCAGAGGAAATTAGAACCATCTAACTTTGTTTCCTGCACTGTCCTTTGAATTCTGTGTGTGATTGCAGGCACATCAAACCACATCTCTTGTAAATAAGTGCCATCCTCTACAATACAAATTTGGGAAATTAGATGTTCTCAGAGGTTTCTTCTATCACTAAAATGTAAGAAATTCCAGATATTCAAATAGGATATTTTCAAGGCAGCTATACCAAATATTCAGTTATAAAAATTAAAATGTGTATGCTTAAACTCTATATACCTTAATCAAAGATTCAGCATCTATAATCTAAGAATAGTCATAAAAATGCACTTAATTGTGGATAAAACCATTTGTTTTGTATTTAGAGGAAGCCAGTGTCACCTGATATTTGCTAACTACAAGGAGGACAGTTTTTAAAGAATAAATCCTATTAAATTTTTACTTTTATACCTCTAGCAGATCATCTTGTTGGCTATTTTTTAAATAAATGACAAGTGGTTTATTAACATGGCTAATTGACGAATGAATAAATCAATAGATACAGCCAGAGGCACCAATGAGTGTTATATACTAATGATTTCTCTTTATTATCAAATATCAATGGAAAAAATAAACCTAATTACATATAAACTAAATACATGAGTACAGGGCAGTTGAGAAATTTTTTACTTCTAAATAAAAAGGCCATTCATTTAGGCATGGGGCAAAAAAAGTCAATTCTATTTTAAACAAAGAAATATTGTAAGAAAAAAATATATAGGAAATAGTAAAGCCATTTTGAAAATATTAAGAGTTGGTAGCATTTTTTTTTTCATAAATTCCAAAAACAATACATAGTTTTTTGGCAAAATAGTGTGAAGAGGAAGAAATGTTAAGATGTGATCTTAAAAGAGAAGAAATTGAAAACAGAAAATTGGGAAGAAGAAAGGGAAAGAAAAGAAAGTAGAAGAGAAGTAAAGAGAGATGAGAACATGAGATGAGATGGGAAGAAGGAGACAATCATATATGCTAAATTAAGGAGAAAGAAAAGATGAAAATGTAAAAAGAAAGAGAAAATGGTAATAATATGAGATAAAGGATTTTTGAAATAACTAAAGTTTTACATATTTATACCTCCTCTCAAGTCACTGAGCATATTGAGGGGTTTTTCATTCAAAAAGTAATATGTGTGTATATACATACATATGTACACACACACACACACACACATATATGTGTGTATGTATATGTATATATATATATATACACTCACACACATACATATGTATGTATATATATATGTATATACATGTATATGTATGCAATACATGTTCATTGTAGAGTGTTAGGGAATACTCAAGAAGAAAGAATAAAGGTCACCTGGAAGGCTGCTAAGCAAATCCAAGAATTTTAACACTTATATTATTTTCTTACAATTTTAGATGCATTTCAGTTTTGTTAGTGTGACATAAACATCTGGACTCCTTGATCACTTAAAAATATAGTTTAAACATTTTTGAAGAATTGTCTTTTATAAACATTTTTATTTTTAATCCTAATAGGAAACTGATGTTGACTTAGAATAATTTGATAACATTTTAATGAAAAACTATTTACAAATATATGGACAATGGACAGGAGTTCATAAGGGACAGTAACCCAGGGCTTAGTGGCTATGCTTGCAGGTCAAGGGCAGAGAGCAGTGATGGTTGTGTGAATCCAATGTGACCTTCAGCTAGGAGTTGTGGCAACCTGGGGTAACTCCACAGGGATAGATAGGGATGGAAGAATAGATAGTCCCAAAACCTCTTTTCTCCCTCTCTTCAGTCATCCAGGAGATTCACTTTAGCTGAAACTAACTGGCAGCCAAATGGAACAGAACCTAAGTCATCCGTATAGATAACTTCTGAGGCGGAAACCAAAGGGGAAAGAAACTGAGATCCAGTGGTTCTGGGAGGACAATCGGAAGATATTCAGGGCACCAATTAATATTTAATTAAAGTTTATTTACAAATCCCCCTCTTTTATTATTTGTTTTTTTCCCCCACTATCATCAATAATGCTCTATCAATAATGCTGTTAGATGTTCTCTACTTAGCATGATTTCCTCAGTATAAACCATTAAGAGAAAAAATACCAGGTAAATAGATACAGAACACTTAAGGCTTATGACTTATTTTTTCCAAGAGATTGCTATAATTTATATTTCCTCTGGCAAGTTATGAGAGTATATCCTTATTAGCAATGTAAGTTTTTGATGTTATTAATTTGTTTGGAAAATTATATGACAATGTTTCACTCTGCATTTCTTTGATAACTATTAGGTTTAAAGGTTTTCATGTTTGTTATTTTCATTTTTCTTTTCATATCCTATTTTACTTCATGTGGCCCCAAATGAATTATGATTAGTTCATTAGTGTAACAAAGATTAATCCAAAATCCATTAACTCCAAAATTTACTTGATATTGAATGTGTTTTATCTCAATACATGTCTTTTAAAAAGAAAATTAAGCACCTGACTACTCCACGTGCCCCTTTTTGGTTTTTTTGACCCTGAGATAATCATAATTGGCTTATTTCACTCATAACAAAAATGTTTCATTGTTTGCAGTAGATATTACTAGAAAACATTGCCTTGTAACAGTAGAATGAAGTTAATTAAAGTCAGATTGGAAATTTTTAGAAAATCATCATTTTGGCAGAATATGCAATATAATACATATTCAGCGCATCCTATGTTGCAAATGTATCTCATCTTCCTGAAAAATTCATTTGCTAATTTGCCTATAAGGAAATTGATCCTATGAGATGCTAATTTGTCTCAGATCTCACAAAAGGTATGTAATGAACTCATAATCTGTAAAATGCAAGCCTCTATTTTATCAAATATTCTGTTTTATTATCATTGACATTAGTGTTAATACTGAACAGATTAATTTGCTTACCATAACCTCTTTAAAATGTATACTGATAACTAGAAACTAAATGATATGTTCACCTATTCCCAACCACACAAAACTCCATCACAAACTAAGCAATTGAGTCTTTTTCTAGAACAGGGAGGAAATCTCCATATGTTGGTATTTGAAGAACATAAACGGTCTTCCTCTGTTCTCTAAAAATAATATTGTCTTTCAACATTAGTCTAATGCCTGCATCTCCATTATGTCAAGGCATCTAAGTAAGACTCCTTCTTAAATACAAGATGTGAAAGACAAAAGCACAATAAGTTGCCATCTTATGGTTGTGATTATGAAGTAAGAAAACTGAGGGGAATCCATTTTAGAAAGGCTGGGTCTCTGCTAGGCCACATTTTTGTATTTTGCCTCTGAACACGCCAAAGAAGCCATGTTCCCACTTTAAGGGGAAGCAAAAAAGCTAATCATTCTCTGGGTTTTGTCCTAGGTCCTTACCACGTGATAACTAACATCTAAGAACTGGATCCCAAACATGTTCCAGGACATTAGCTTCAAATAGACCTCCGCCGACACTGGCATCAATACCTCCTACCTTTGATGATTCATGAAAGAACAACTATTATTCACCTGTCACTCACCTTTGATTGGACCCTACCCTGGATTTCTAAAGGAACATGGACCCTAGATCCTTTTCCAGTATGAACCCCTAACACCAAGCAATAGTGACTCATAAGTCTCCTACATCAATTACAAACCCTATTCTGGAGTCAGACGTCTCAGATGATTCCTGGCTCTGCTACCTATTAGTATGAATTAGGCAAGTTATTTAACCTCCTTGTGACTAAGTTTCCTCATCCTTAGAAGAGGATAATAAAAAAATTATCTCAGAGGGTGTTCTGAGAAATAAGTTGATAAATATAGGATTTATTAGATCATAGTGGCCTAATGTAAATCATTAGACCAGAAGAGTATTTATCAAATAAAATTAAAGAAGGGAAGGTTACATGGAAGAAAGGAAGGCAGGAAGTATCTGGCTATTCATTTTGAAAATTACTTCAATCAAGCTTCAATCAAGCACGCATTTACATAAGTACTTTACTAATTTCTTAAACACGTTGACCATATAGGACAAGCAAGGTCCAGCCAACCTCTGTCCTATTGTTTGATAAAGTAAATTCTCACTTAATAGATGATGCAGAGTTAAATACATAAAAGAATAAATGAATGTATAAAACTAGAAAGCCCTGGATATCTGGAAATGGATATAAAAAGTAACATTTTTCATATTTTTCCCAAAAGTACACAAAAAGGAGGAATAATCTATATGAAGCCCAGGAAAAACATGAACCAGAGCACTAAGGGGCTAGTAGGCTGAAATGTACCTAAATGGGCCTCTTCAATCAGGCCTCACCAATTTGGATACAGTAGACACCCTATTTCAGGCATGCAAGATTCAATTCCAGCTGTAACATGGCTCAAACCACTTGCTTTACTGTTTCTCTTACATAAACAAGGTCAAGTTGATGGTACTTACTCATCTTTCCCCATACTGGAAACACCTTTGAAAAAGGTTCTCTAAGAATATGACACTCAGAATATATAATACCTCGTACCAGTGCCCACCATGACTCTTCCACATTGTCCGGTTTGTGTACTTACTCGCTGGGTTTTCCGTGCTATGGAGACTGACCATTGGGATGCCTGGGCCTGGATTTTACAAACATACATATTAAAAATATGTATAAATTAAAAATTTGTATAAATATTTTAAAGATATGAGTAACAATTCATGACAGTGTTATTTTTTCCAAATGGAAGTATTTCATATTAAAAACATAATGAAACAGAAACCAGATAACTACATTTAATCACTACCTATGGCTATTTTATTAAAGAAAAGAATATATGGGGAAAGAAACCATTTGCACAGATTATTTTTAAGCTTTTTCCCTTCTCCAAAATGCCCTTGTACTTCTACATTTCTACGGTTCCCAATCTTAAGCTCCTTACTCTTTCACTACTCTTTTATAGAACAGTTAGTGATACTCAGAATGCTGATTCATGACCCCTCATTTGTTCATCCAAAATTAAATTGTTTCCACTCAGCCAAGAAAGAAAGAATGCACACTCTGGAATGGAAATATCTCATCCATAAGATGAATAAAAATTTGGTTCTAATTATATACTAATTGAAAAAAATACCTTAACTGGAATCACCAAATATTTCAGATATACTAGTTAATTCAGTGTAACTGTAAGATGTTATCTTGAAGCTTTATTCCTCTGCAGAACTGTAACTAGAGGTCTAATGGTTTTCCCTGATGTCATCAAACAAGTACTTTTTTGATTACTTTGTTTTCAGATACCAAGAGGAAAAAAAAAAAACTAAAAAGAGCATGTGTTGATTTATTCCTCAGGGTGTCTTAAAAACAGGACAGCTTCAGGTACCAGCTAAAGCAAGAACACTCAGTCCATCACATTATAAGGGACAGATGTCTCCCATCTGATCTTTGAGAATTACAGTATCTTTTTAAGGGGCAATGATTCCTATCAGTATAACATAGATATACCATACTCCTATATAAGACTATAGAATATTTTTACCTGATAGATCTAATTAGGGTGAATGTAATCTCTCTGAACTTCAGGATGCTAGACCCAGGCAGTTAAATTTCTGTAGAACCTAAACCTCTTAACAGCCAAGCCAATATTTCAATAAGAGGACTGTTTTTTTTTTTTCCCCCTAAAGACTAGGTAAATTAGTTTATTGCTGTAGCAGGACTTTGCTGATGTAAATATGCTTGTTCACTTTTTTAAACAGTTCACGTTCAAACAGCCCTTAGTGGTCACGAGTAAATGTTGACTCCCAATTATGTTTTCTACATGAAGATGCAATTTTTATCTCAGTAAATTCATAATTTATTACAAACAAATTTAGAGTATCAAATCATATAGCTAGAGAGCAATAGTTACTTGTGATGGTAATAGATACTCATCAAATAAAATAATTTATTACCTTTACAGAATAATAGGAAATGTTGATTCATAGGACTAAAACTGGCACCAAAATATGTACATTGTTCTTTCATGAAATTACATGAAATGCATTGACGATTCAGTAATCCTTCAGTAGAAGCACTGGGGAAAGAAAAAGAAAATTAGAAATGGTACCATTCCAGGTACATGAATATGTGGCATATATTTAAACATTAACATAAACTCAGGAGCTACAGCACTGCTTATATTGAGGCTCCTTGTCAATTAGGACTTACCATATAAACACAAAGTCAATTTCCATTACTAATGTTAAGAGACACAGTTTTCTTCTCTGTGATAAAATTAAAATCATGTATGCTTATATGTATATTAAAGTATATATGCATGCTTCTAAAATAAAGGAACTGATTTCCACAGGACTCAATATAACTTATTCTTATCTGCCTTTTCTCCATAGATATTTCTTTGTAAAGTTTTAAAAGGAAGTGCCCACAGAGACTAGAATAAAGTCACCATCAATAAATATTAGTTGAAAGAACTAATGAAAGTTTTCACAAGTCACACAAAGAATCAATCTCATGATTTCCTGAATTCAGAATTCTAAACATTAGAATTTGGTTATCTGTCAAATTTTACCACTAAATAGATACATGGGAAATACTGGCACTTAACACTTGCCCTGAAATTTTTGGTAAAGGAAAATTATGTTTTGTGCGATAATATAATCTTCATGATCATGCATACTTTGAGACATCAGGGAGGTAGGTAAAGAGACAAGTCATCATCTCTTTATTTTACAAACAATGATGCTTAAAGTCAGAGGGATGGAGATATTTACCCAAGGTTAAATTTCCTGTGTAGAATATTTTATAAAGAGAGATGTATCATAGATTATTCTGACAGTTGGAAATGCTGGTGAAGCTTCATCTTATACTTGGAGAAAATACTGAAACATGATTCTGGATATACATTTGTAAATGAATGATAGTCATTTTGATGTGCAGTATGCTGTAGACACGGGGATGGGTACAGGAATATTGGCGTGGGCACCAGAAGCAATTGAGAATAGATGTTAAGTATTGTTCATGAACTCAAAATTTCACATTTGAAACATTCTGAGCTCATTAGAATCCAAATTTTCCTTTACTGGCCTAACCGATCAATACACACACGAAGCACTTAATACATTAGGCCATTTCACCCTTACGATAACTTGCAAAGGTAATCATACCTTATTTTTTCTCTTTGAAATTGCTCTATGTGTGTATATACATTCAAATACACCTACACCATAGCACTTTCCATTTTAATCATTTTTAAGTATAAAATTCAGTGTCTTTAATTATAGTCACAATGTTGTGCAGCACTCTCCACAGAGAAGAATGCGTGCCTAGTGAAATGACATAACTAGGATTTAAACCCTTTCCCTCTCTCCTTCATATAACTTTTCAGATTCAAGTTCCTCAGAGATTTATGTTAGTATTTATCATTACTTAGATCATAGTCTAAATTATGATAATCTATTGAAATAAATGCACATTTTGAGACAACGTTCATTCTAACACTGACTATGGCAGCATCTGTGATTCTTCACAGGTCTATCTCATCCCATAAATTTGGTCAACCAATGATTATTTTTATGACCTGGGTAAGACAGTGATTGAGTTTTCTGAGTTAAACAGTAACATTATCTTACAGTCAAGCCAACTGGCATTTGCTGAGCAACTTAAGGGGAAATTTATTGGTACTATATTTCCTTTATAACATGGCCTGCTCCACTAGTACAGTTCATAGATAGACTGCTGCCTCAGTCACTAGAGAACAAAGACAAGCACACAAATCTAAGAAGTCATTTTGATTCAGATCACATTTTAGGCTAATCATATTGGGAAGAGAGATTGAGATAGTTCCATTGGCTGAAATGGGCCTAGTCTAATCTTTTGACACTGATTTTTCTTTAAGAGTTTCATAAAATGACAGAAATAACACTTAGATATACTAGTTCCACAACCTTAAATTGTTCACAACTGCCAGTATCAACCGGAGTATACGCTTCAAGATAAGCTTCAGGTCACCAAAAAGCACAAAGTGACCACTACGTTCATCAAGATCTCTAAACCAACCACTAGCATCAGTCTCTTTAAATAAACAGCTTTCCTTCCCTTGGAAGTCATTAGAATTGAGACTATGGGTTTCAGACTCAAGAGAAACACAAAACAAAAACCCCATAAAACAAAGAATCCAAAAATCACCTATTGAGAGAGGTGATAAAAATAGACGCTTCAGATGAAAGCAATTTATGCATAAATAAGAGTGTGCAGTGTATTGGAGTTTAGGGTGCTTTAAACATGCATTTTTACTCTCAAAGGAAAGTCTAGGCTACTGGGTAAGAATCAGTGGTGACACTTCTTCAAACATGATGAATTTCCACTGAGAATATGCCATGGCAGTTTTGACACTTTAAAAATGAATCTGTGAAATGGAAATTTGAAAGTGTATATAAAGTCTAGAATTAATAAGTTGCTTGCCAGACAAAAATAAAAGTCATTCTTATGAGATCCTGGTGAAAACTTTCTGAGTGAGGAGACGTTTTAATACTAAATAGGTATGACCTTAAACATCTTTTATGAATATAACTTTCCATCTGGGAAAATTGGGCAGATGAGAACATTCCCCATCTAATGCTTTATTTTACTAAGCAGTGAGTGCTACTGTCTCAAATAATAATCTTACCAGGTTTTGCACATCGTGGGGGCAGGGGAGAAAAACTTCCCCTTGATCTACTCTTCTAAGTGTTCACAATGGTTTTACTTTGGGAATAAATTACCGGTGTACAATATAAATGCACTGAAAATTCAAAATGAGGCTTAGCGGAAGAAAAGTCCACTCAGGAAAATACGTAAACTCCCGTGAGATGGGTAGTTGAGAAATGCAAGCCTTAAAAAAAAAAAAAAAAAGACACTTTGAGACTGTAAAAGCAGGTGAGGAAAAAAATTACAAAAGGAGCAGCTGGATGGTCTTCACTTCAGGTCCCAACGTTCAGGCTTGCAAAGGTCCAGACGTGAGAGACTGGACCAAGAGCATGAGGTTCCGTCATGTCAAAAATGAAACTGCAGAGTTTTCCATCCTATCCTTAAGGTGTGTAGATGGCCACTGAGAAATCAACCTGCACAGCCAAGTCTTTGCACCTTGCTTACCTGTACAGCTGCCTCCCTCTGGGCGAAGACTCAGTGCTCAGAAAGTAACTGCCCAGGAAAGAGAAAACACACACATCAGGCACAGATCAACTTTTGCCATGCTGAGTTTTCACTTGAATCTTCGGGCTCCGGCCTGTTCTCTCATTCAACCACCGAACTTTGATCCGTTTGGGAAACACATCTTTTTGTTCTTAAAATATCATATCACACTTCTCTGTGATCTCTCTCAGTCTAAGTGTGTACGTATCTGTGTAAATGTGTGTGTACAAGTGTCTCTCTGGGTGAAGGGTAGGGAGAGTCTTTAAAGAGAATGTTGCTGTTTCCATGGCCGAGGTGTCTGGACTAGGACCACGGTAAGCAAAACATCAATCTGGCTGAAAGATTGCATTTGACAACTGTGACTACCAACCTGACTAGAGAACCAAAATGCTCACATTTTTTGAGTAGTTTCATCGTATGCCAAGATCTTTATCACTTCCCAGTTTCCTGATGTCAGATGCCGCACGGTAATTTGCTCACTTTTACTCTGCAAAGAAATAGAAAATATTGATTTTCTTTTTTTTATTTAAACAGCATCTCTCTGGTCAACACAAAAATACCAACTACCTGTATCACTTTTAATTCTGCCATTTGCAGCTAACACTCAGTTTCTTGTTTTCATTCTCGAGAATGCACACACATTCATGTAAACATTGATCCGGGTAGAAGAGTGCCTTTTCTCCATTACTGTGGGAAAAGCATTAGAAGACACCTCTAGGTGATGATCGCCTGTGCAACACTTTGACACAGGATGTCATCTTGGCATTTAGTAAAGACACAGGACTTTGGTAACGCTCATCTAAATGGCCGACAACTACAGTTTGGACAGCTTTAGGTGAAACATTTCACAACAAATTTTATTGTAAATAAATGCTATTGTATACTTTTAACCTTTACACCATTGCATCATGTTATGGTTTGCTATTTTCACACAAGAATTTATTTCTGAGATTAATTTATGTTGATGTTTGCAGCCATAGTTGGTTTCCACCACTATGTCGTATTTTATGTGAATATAGCATAATTTATGTTTTATTGACATTTGAGCATTTCCAAATTTTAGTTCTTAAAAACAAGTCGCCTATGAATAGTTTTATCAAGGTCTCGTGATGCACATGGCAGGATTTTCTTGAGACAAGCGCCAAGAAGTGGGATTGGTCATTAGTAAACATGTCTTCTACTTAACTAGATAGTGACAAAGTATTTTCCAAAGTCGCCCCTACTTACAGCCTACTAGCAATGTGAGTTCCCATTGCTTCTCATCCTTGCCGCTTCCTTACTGGCAGTTAATTTCATTAGATTATTTAATTTTTGGTCAATCTAATGAGTATGAAATGGTACCACATTTGTTTTCTTTTTATTGAGAAAATGTTCAAGCCTACAGAAAGGTTGAGTGAATACTACATAAACACCCATGAGATCATTACCTGGATTCACCATCTTATATCAACACGTTGAATATTTGCCCTCCCTCTTTCGTTGTTTGCTGAATCATTTAAAAGTAAGTTGCAAACATCAGGATATTTTTGCCTAAATACTTCAGTATACATCTCTCAAGATTAAGACGATTTCCACATGTAAGCAAATAACACATATGAATATTTATGTTAATATCATCTAAACATACAGTCTATACCCTAATTTCCACAACAGCCCCAAGTAACCATATATATGTGTGTGTGTGTGTGTGTGTGTGTGTGTATTACGTTTAGACATATAAATATGTACATTTATATATTTAGATAAAATAGATGTCTTAATATTTACATATATTGGGTTATCATCTCTTTAATCTCTCTTAAAGAAAAACATTTATCTTTTTTGATTTCTATAATATTAACCATTTTTTAGACTCTTGGTCCAATGGTCTTATAGAATGTCCAGCATTTTGGATTTGTCTGATTGTTTTCTTATGCTTTAATTTAGGCTAAATATTTTAGGCAAGAATATTACACAGGTGATATTGGATACCTCTTCTGCTTCATATTAGGAAGAATACCATTACACATCTTCCCACTCATGACAATGCTGTTTACATGGTAACTGTGACATATGCATTGAAAAATACATTTTGCCTTTTAATTAAAAGTGGGATGAGACTTGCACATTATGTGAGCATCTTCTTCTCCATTAACTTTCACATCATAGGTTTAGCATCCATTCATGACCTTTCCCTGAATAAACTATCATTTCAAAGTGATTTTCTAATTCTAATATCACTTTTGTATTTATCAGGTAGCATTCTTCTGTGAAGAAAACTATTTCCCCTTGCCTGTGTTCACTCTCATCCTTGCTCTCCCTCCTCTTCATATCACTACATACTTAACCATGTTTAATGTAATATATTACATTCCATGATTGTTGTTATTCTTTATGATGTTAAAATTGTCACAATTTGGTTATTGGGCACTCCTTCAAACCAACACCTCTATTCTTTAGAAATGATTACATTGGTCTTTGAGCACTTTGTTTTCTGCACAATCATATGTTCTGAGATCCTTTTACTTCCCCTACCTCCTAACTGTAATCAGTCATTTCTCCAATGAGTTTTTCTACTGGATTACAGTATTTAGATATAAAGATCTGGGGTTATGTGTGCTAATTGCTACTCTAATGTTATTAGTTGTGGGCCTTTTCAGAAGAGATAGATGGCTAGCTAGAGAGATATCCCTATGTTCTCTCTCTGTGTGCATGTGTGTATATGTGTTCTTAGTATCATCTTTAAGTAAAATCCATATCCATTTGATTTACATTCAGGTGCATTTGCTTCTCTTAGTATTTCAACAAAGCTTTGGTGTCCTCATGTTTTCTATTTAATATTCGTTTTATTTTATTTTTATTTTTTTAATGTTTATTTATTTCTGAGACAGAGAGAGACAGAAAATGAGTGGGGGAGGGGCAGAGAGAGAGAGAGGGAGACACAGAATCAGAAGCAGGCTCCAGGCTCTGAGCTGTCAGCACAGAGCCTGATGTGGGGCTCGAACTCGCAGACCACGAGATCGTGACCTGAGCCGAAGTCGGAGGCTTAACCAACTGAGCCACCAACCAGGTGCCCCTCTTTTTATTTTCTTAAGGTTTATTTTTGAGAGAGAAAGCAAGAGTGTGAGCAGAGGAAGGGCAGAGAGAGAAGGAGAGAGAGGATCCAAAGCAGACTCTGCATTGAGAGAAGAGACCCTGCTGTGGGATTCAAACTCACAAACCATGAGATCATGACCTAAGCCGAAGTCAGATGCTTAACTGACTGGGTCATCCAGGTGCCCCAATATTATTTTAAAAATACGTAGATAGTTCAAACATATAGTGTATGTGTGTGTGTGTGTGTGTGTGTGTGTGTGTGTGTATATCTACCTATCTATATAGATATATATATATATATATATATATATATATATCTATATAGATATATATATCTTCAAACTAAGATTACAAGAGAGAGACAGAGACAGACAGACAGAGGGAGCATCCCTGCAAGAAGTCTTGGTTTCATGCCATTCTCATCACATACAAAAAAGTTATTAGGTCTTTGTTTATCCTTTTCTGGGGGGAAATGTTTTATAAGTGAAACATTAATATTTCATAACTATAAATGTAAACCCAGATACACATACACATATAAGCTAGAGATAAATCAGAGAACACAGGGCATGTTTTCTTGTTACAGATCTTCTTCCATCCTTTTTATTCCTACATAGTTCTCCAAAGTGTGGATATACTATAATGAGCCTCCTAAGACGCACATCTCAAATGATGCCACAGTGGTTAACTCTGTACATATGCTTGTGATTTAATGTGTAGGGAAATATTGTCAGGATATGCTCCTCTATAAGGGAAGTATCGTCTTGCACATCTACCAGCAATGTATAAGGTACTTATTTTCTCATGGGCATGTTGCAGAGTATGTTGTTCAGTGTTTGAATTTTTGCCAATCCAATAGGGGAGAAATGGTGGTGTAGTAGACACTAGGACATGCCAATGGGAACCCTCTCTGGAAGGAAGGACCTTGGCAGCACCTAGAAGTGCTGTTGGAAGAAAGTGCTCAGCTGTCAGTCTTCTTCTCTGAGGGTTGCCGGGACTGAAGACAATGTCTCATCCAAGATTAGACCTCTGTTCAAGGGCAGTCCACATCCAATGGGACTGATCAGTACTGAAGGATACAAGCCCAACCCTATTGCTCTCACTTGGGACTTCTCTGAGAGGCACCTCAGTCTAGAACTCTTTGTGGAATCAGTGGAGGCCTTCATTCAGATGGCCCTGGAGCCCACATTTTTCTGGCCAATTTTGCTTCCTTGTGTAACTTTCCAAAGTTATTGATGTCCTGTGTGAAAATGGTCCTGCAGGCTAATCTTCTCTTCACTTGGCTTCCTGTGAAACCCAACTTGTCACAGGTATACTGGTGTAATTTCATTTTGCATTTCTCTTAGGAAAATAGTTAAGCTTCATATATATGCATATATGTATAACATATATAATGTGTCATTTGCACAATTATAAATGAGAGTCAATCATTACCTGAATCTCTGCTAATGTTTGTTTTTATTATCAGATTTCTTTTGTGTTTTGGTCTTCATTTTTCAACAGTTCTCTTTGTCTTTATATTCATTATGTGAGCTATAAGCTGCAGGTATGTTCTGGATTGTTGTTTTATCTTGACATTGGTTATGGTACTATTTTTCCAATATATGTATCTTTTATATAATTTGTTGTCAAGTTAGCTAACATACAGTGTATACAGCATAGTCTCTCTTGGCTTCAGGAATAGATTCCTGTGATTCGTAACTCATATACAACACCTGGTGCTCATCCCAGCAAGTGCCCTCCTCAATGCCCATCACCCATTTTCCCTCCCCGCCTGTCCCCTCGACCCTCAACCCCCATCAACCCTCAGTCTGTTCTCTGTATTTAAGAGTCTCTTGTGGTTTGCCTCCCTCCCTCTCTGTAACTTTTTTTTCCCCTTCTCTTCCCCCTTCCCCCATGGTCTTCTGTTAAGTTTCTCAAATTCCACATGAGTGAAAACATATGATATCTTTCTCTGACTGATTTATTTAACTTAACATAATACCCTCCAGTTCCATCCACGTTGTTGCAAATGGCAGGATTTCATTCTTTTTCATCACCGAGTAGTATTCTATTGTATATATAAACCACATCTTCTTTATCCATTCATCAGTTGATGGACATTTGGGCTCTTTCCATAATTTAGCTATTGTTGAAAGTGTTGCTATAAACATTGGGATACATGTGCCCCTATGAATCAGCACTCCTGTTTCCTTTGGATAAATTCCTAGTAGTGCTATTGCTGGGTCACAGGGTAATAATTTTTTTAATTTTTTGAGGAACCTCCACACTGTTTTCCAGAGTGGTTGCACCAGTTTGCATTCCTACCAACAGTGCAGGAGTGTTCCCCTTTCTTCACATCCTCACCAACATCTATTGTTTCCTGAGTTGTTAATTTCAGCCACTCTGACTGCTGTGTTGTGGTATTTCAGTGTGGTTTTGATACTTATTTCTCTGATGATGAGCAATGTTGAGCATCGTTTCATGTGTCTGTTAGCCATCTGGATGTCTTTGGAAAAGTGTCTCTTCATGTCTTCTGCCCATTTCTTCACTGGGTTATTTGTTTTTTTTGGGTGTTGAGTTTGGTAAGTTCTTTATAGATTTTGGATACAAATCCTTAACTGATATGTAATTTGCAAATATTTTCTCCTATTCTGTTGCTTGCCTTTTAGTTTTGTTGATTGTTTCCTTTGCTGTGCAGAAGTTTTGTATCTTGATGAGGTCCCAATAGTTCATTTTTGCTTTTATTTCCCTTGCCTTTGGAGACATGTCAAGTAAGAAATTGCTGTGGCCGAGGTCAAAGAGGCTGTTGCCTGTTTTCTCCTCTAGGATTTTGATGGTTTCCTGGCTCATATTTAGGTCTTTGAATTCAGCCAAGTAGCAGGATATAGAATCAACGTGCAGAAATTTGTTGCATTTCTGTACACTAATAATGCAGTGACAGAAGATCCTCTTTACAATTGTACCAAGAACTATAAAATACCTAGGAATAAACCTAACCAAAGAGGTAAAAGATCTGTATGCTGAAAACTGTAGAAAGCTTATGAAGGAAATTAAAGAAGATACAAAGAAATGGAAAAAACATTCCATCCTCATGTGTTGGAAGAACAAATATTGTTAAAATGTCATATTACCCAAAGCAATCTACACATACAATGCAATCCCTATCAATATAGCACCAGCATTCTTCTCAGAGCTAGAATTTGTAATGGAACCACAAAAGACCCAGAATAACCAAAGTAGTGTTGAAAAAGAAAACCAAAGCTGGAGGCATCCCAATCCCAGATTTTAGCCTATACTACAAAGCTGCAGTCATCAAGCCGGTGTAGTATTGGGACAAAAACAGACATACAAACTAATGGAATAGAATAGAGAACCCAGAATTGGACTCACAAATGTATGCACAACTAATCTTTGACAAAGCAAGAAAGGGTATCCAGAGGAAAAAAGACAGTCTCTTTAGCAAATGGTGCTGGGAGGACTAGACAGCAACATGCAAAAGAATGAAGCTAGACCACTTTCTTACACCATACACAAAAATAAATTCAAAATGGATGAAAGACCAAAAATATTCTTCTAATCTTTATGTAATAAAATTTACCATCGTATTTTTATATTGTCTCTGGCTATTGGTGCATAGTATAAAGGCTTTCTTCAAACTAAGATTACAAATAATTTATTGATGTTTTCTCCTGGTACATGTAAGGTTTTATTTCTCAAAGTTAGATTTCTGATCATTTTGGAATTATGGTGGTAGTAAGTAACTACTTTTCTTTTTCCTTATGATATTCAATTTTTCCAAAACTATTTTATAAAAAAATTCATTTTCCAGTACTTTGAAGTTCCATCTCTATTTTATATATATATATATATATATATATATATATATATATATATATATGTATATATATATATATGTATATATATATATACACACACACGTCTTATATTTGTTATATATATATATATATATATATATATAAAACACAAATATATATATATATATCTTTTTCTATACTGTATATTCTGTTCCTTTAATCTCTGTTAATTCATGTCCTAAAACCACACATTTCTAGTTATAGATTTTTTAACATCCATATTATTTAGAATTCAGCCCTTCTTACTTTTTTTTTGGTATTTCCTCAGATATTACTGCATACTTATTTTTCTAAATGAACCTAAAAATAAGCATATCTCATTCAAACATATAAAACTTGTTAGAATTTCTTATTGGGATAATATAAAATTTATAATTAATACTCACCTCTTTACGATCTTCATTTTATCACAGAGCAGGGATATTTTCCCATTTGTTCAAGTCTACTTTATGTCTTTCAGGAATGTTTTAACATTGTCCTCATACAGGTTTTGTACATTTTGCACATTTATATATTTTATATATATCTCAAATACATTTCATTTTCTTATGTCACTAAGTATTTTATATTTTGTTGCTATTGTGAATGGCTTCCTATTCCATACACTCTAAATGGTTATTGTTAGCATATAGGAACAACTGTTCATTTCCATATGCTAAATATCTATCCTATCTCACTGAATACTTTTCTAAATCTTATGGCTAGTTGTTTACTTTCATCTGATTTACACAAATACGTCCAAAACAAAAATGTGGAGATACTGTGCATCCTTCCTTCTTTCTGAGCTTAATGGGAATGCCACTTTGTTGGATTATGGACTGAGGCATATAGGTTTTATCACATTAAGAAATTATCCTCCAATTCCTAGATTTTTAATTTTTTTTAATATTTATTTTGGAGAGAGAGAGAGAGAGAGAGGGAGAAAGAGAATCCCAAGCAGGCTCCACACTGTCAGCGGGGAGCCCAATGCAGGGCTTGAACTCATGAACCGTGACATCATGACCTGAGCCAAAGTTGGACACTTAACTGACAGAGCCACCCAGGTGTCCTTTTAATTTTTTTTTTTAAACCAGGAATTGGTATGAAATTTTGCAAAAGGCTTTTATAGCAACTGTAAAGAAAGCCTATGCTGTACAACAGTTCAAACTGTGTTGGCATTACCCTTGAATGTCTGGTTCTCTTATAAAATCACATGGGCCCTGGTGCTCCTTTGTGGTGCAGTTCTTCAATGACATTACATTTCTTCTCTGTCATGAGTCAATGTGAGCTGTCTGTGTCTCCTGGGGCAGTTTTGGCTAAATGTATTTCCTCATGAAATTGTTCATTTCATCTACATTTTCAAATTAGTTGACATAGAGTTCTACAAAATAATCTCTCAAAATCTACTGAAATGTCCTCTGTTATTTCCCACCGGCCATTTCCAATTATATGTGTTTTCTTTCTCCTTTGATTTGTTTTCTTTCTCCTTGATTGGGCCAGCTTATGTTTTGTGTGTGTGCGTGTGTATGTGTCTATGTGTGTGTGTTTTCAAGGAGAAAACATTACTTTTTTAAAATTTATTCTACATCTTTCTATATAATGTATAATGTACCTCATTTCTGCTTCAAATTTATTTTCATCTTTCTGACTTATGTTGGATTTTGCTGATAATTTGCTACCTGAAATTAAACTCATTTAATTTCATACTTCCATTTTAGTTTTTATAGGTTTTTAGAGCTGATTTTTTTTCTGACATCTGATTCTGAAAGGTGTTTTCATTCTTATTATTATTACTGTTTTATAACTTTGCAAATTTGAACTTTTCAAAGGAATTGTTTAATTGAATTTACTTTAAAAATGTTTCTAGCCAGAAAACTTGTTAGGAATATATTCTTGATTTCTAGGCGTATTACATTGTAATCACAGCATGCTTTCATGTAATTTTCAATTTATAGAACTTATTGAGCTTTTAAAATAACTAATGTATGTTCAACTTTTGTCAGTGTTCCCTATACACTTAAAAAGGATTTCTTCATTTGGATGTGTTCAAAATTATATATTATATTTATATAATTTATAAAATAAAATCTATATTATATGTAATAATATAGTTAATATAATAAAAATATAAAAATAATACAATATATTATACATAATATATATGTGTATATATGAACATATATATATGCATATATATATGTGTGTATATATATATATATATGAACATCATATAATTCACTTTGGACTGAGGAAGGTAAAAGAAGTTTCCACATATCAAATACTTTTTGTGCATATCTACTTTATGAAGGTGGTGACTATACTATCCAAGATGTGGATACATTTTTAACTAATATACTTTCTTTGTGATTTGCACCCTTGAACATTATAAAGTATCTTCTTTTGGTCTTCTTAATGCTTTGCGGCATGAAAATTCTCTTGTCTAGCATTAGGATTTACCCTTTCTAAATCCTTTTTTCTTAAATGTGTATTTTGCAAAAAGATTGAATTGCATGAATTTCAAGAAGCAATATGAAAAACTTTTTTTAATTGTAGTACATAAATTAAGCCAAATTACATTTATTGGGTATAACTGTTTTATAAACCTCTTTTATAAAACTATTTTAAAAACCTCCATCATATTTTATATATTCATTATGGATGTCATATTTAATGAGTTTTTTTGTAGGAAGTCTTTTAGTAATTTTTAAAAATGTTTTTAAATCCAGTGCTAGGTTTTTATTTTAGTTTTACGTTATCATTATATTAACAACTTCAATAATGTTCTTATCCCTCTCACAGTTATCTTTTGTTTCTTGACCATTTCTGTTGTTCTGATTTGCTGTGGATTATGGTTTTTAATTTTCTTTAATCTGTATTTATTTTTGAGAGAGAGAGTGCGAGCGGGGGAGGAACAGAGAGATGGAGAGGGAGACACAGAATCTTTTTTTTTTTTTTTAGTGTTTATTTATTGTTGAGAGAGACAGAGACAGAATGCGAGTGGGTTAGGGACAGAAAGTGAGGGAGACACAGAATCCGAAGCAGGCTCCAGGCTCCAAGCTGTCAGCACAGAGCCCAACACAGGGCTCGGACTCACAAGCTGTGATCTCATGACATGAGCTCAAGTCAGACACTCAACTGACTGAGCCACCCAGGTGCCCCGGGAGACACAGAATCTTGAAGCAGGCTCCAGGCTCTCAGCTGTCAGAACAAAACCCGACGCGAGGCTGGAACTCACACACCCCAAAGTTGATGACCTGAGCCAAAGTCAGAGGCTCAACTGAATGAGCTACCCAGGTGCCCCTGGATTATAGTTTTAATGTTGCCTTTCTTCCAGTCTTCTGCTTCTCTCCTTTAAGAAACCCAATTAAATATCAGTTGCATATTATTTTCCTGTCTTAGCTACTTCTGATCCTCTCTACTTTATTTCATTTATTTACTTATTTTTATCTCTCTTCCTGATAACCACTAGTATATTTTTGGCAATATTTATTTACCCTTGGTCATCTTTCCATTAGTCTCTTACGATTTTGTACTATTTTTTTTTTCAATATTCTTCCTGAAATCTGTTACTTTTTGGGTTACAACTTTTCTTTATACTTTTTGAAGGCTTTTCTGAGTTTTGAATTTCACATTTGATAATTTCATATCTACAAGTGCTTATTTAGTGATACTTAGTTATTTGGGGAGTATTATACTACTGGATCCTTCTGCTTCATAGTTGATTTTGGGAGAGGGATAACTTTATCTATTAAATATTTTTTTTATTCTCACTTTCTGTTTACCTCACATAGCAACTGCGTGTCTACTGCCAGCCATATTTCTTCTTTATAAAAATCTTGGATTTCCTAGGATATAGATGCCTAATAGTGGTGAAAGATTAGGTGAGCCACTAAACTTCTATTACTAGTACCCTAAGGAGCTGCATCCCTAAGGAATGCTATCTCTAGTACCCTAAGAACTTGTTTCTCAAGCACCCCAAGGTAACACCATTAGGAGTAGATACGCGTTTTCTGACAGCCTATATGTATATGTATATGTATGTGTGTGTGTGTGTGTGTGTGTATACACACACACACACATATATATATGCAGCTAATATATATGTGTATATATATAGATACACATTTTTTCCCCTGGGGGGTCCTTAATTTCTATCACCAGTTTCTAGTTTCTACCTTTCCCTTCACCACAATATTCCAAGAGATGGGTCTGTCAAGCTTGTTTCTTTCTTTCTTTCTTAGGTGGTATTAAAAAAAAATCATATTTGGTTTTGTGCATATTCAAGGTACTTCACTGTGATTCCTTGTCTCAGTGCTAACTTTTACTTTTTTTAATTTCATTAATTTTTGCTTTAGGTTTAATTGACATAAAATATCTTATAATTTCAGGTGTACATCATAGTGCTTCAATATTGCACACATTAAGAAGTGATCCCCAGGTTAAGTCTACTTACCATCTGTCAATATACAAAGTTTCAATGTTGAATTTTAAAAGGAATGTAACTAATGTTCCACGGTATAGACTATGCTATATAACCTAAGTTTTTGGTGAATGCCTTTATCAGCATAAAGAAATTGTTTTTGTTCCTAAATTTGTAAGGTTTTTGAACATGGATTTGTGGAATTTATTGGAGGCTGTTTCTGCATCTATTAAGATGATTATATTTTTTCATGTAGATGAAAATGCAGTGAATTATATCATAGATATTTAAATTTTAAGCAAACAGCATTCTTCTGTGAAAAATAACAGTATTTTTTAAAATCCATTGAAGAATTCAGTTTGCCACTACTTGGTTTAGAAGTTCTTAAGTGACCTGTAACTGTCCTTTCCCATACTGTCTTCATTTGATTTTGGTTATAAGATGATATCTGTATCATTAAATGTATCAAAAAATATTCCATCTTTTTCTCCTTTTTGAATATATTTCTATACATTTTAAGTGCATGCTTCTTGAATTTTGGTAGAGCCCAGTTTTCAGAACCACCTGTACTTGATGTGAAAATGTTTAATTTTTTTTTAATGTTCATTTATTTTTGAGAGAGAGAGAGAAAGAGATACAGAGTGTGAGCAGGGGAGGGGCAGAGAGAGAGAGGGAGACAGACAATCTGAAGCAGGCTCCAGGCTCTGAGCTGTCAGCACAGAGCTGGACATAGGGCTCGAATTCACGAACTGCGAGATCATGCCCTGAGCTGAAATTAGACCCTTAACCTACTGAGTCACCCAGGCGCCCCTGAAAACACTGTTTTAAAATGCTGTTCCATTTCCTTAATATTATGGGACAATCACATTGTTTCTTAAATATGTTTGTTTTTTTTTTTTTTAGAATTTATTTATTTCATTCAGGTTCTCAAATTTGTTGGCATAAAGTTAATAGTATTTTAAAATACAGTTTAAATATGCAGTTCTGCCTCCTTTGTGTAACTTACACTTTTTTTTAGGTTGATTTAATTTTTGAAAGAGAGAGTGAAAGAAAGCCATGAGTAGGGGAGGGTCAGAGAGAAAGGAGAAAGAGAATCCCAAGAAGGCTCTGCGTTGTGAGTGCAGAGTCCCATGCAGGGCTTGAACTTACGAACTGTTCGATCATGACCTGAGCAAAAATCCAAGAGTAGAATACTTAACCAACTGAACCAGCCAGACACCCCAAACCTATGACTTCTTGATTATAACTTTGGATTCCAGTAGTCATTATCAGACCTTGCTTTGAATGAGCCAAGGACAGAATACTAACAGCTTAAGGTTTTAGTGCATCTTTGGTGCCCAATTTTAAGATGAACAATATCTCAAAACATTGAAAGGTACAGAAATTGTGCTCTATTATTTGAACATATCTAGAGATGCCTTGGTTTCAAGATTTCTAGCTTGATTATATTTTCTCCATTTTTTCAGAAAATTTTGTTATTTGTAGGTATGTATTCAAGGATAGAAGAGTGTCCACATTAAACGTGATCATGAGTGGGGAGCCTGGCTGGCTCAGTTGGTTAAGCAAACAATTAAGTTTGACTCTTGATTTCAGTTCAGGTCATGATCCCATGGTTCGTGAGTTTGAGCCCTAAATGGGGCTCTGCACTGACAGTGTAGAGCCTGCTTGGGACTCTCTCTCTCTCCCTCTCTCTCTGCCCCTCCCCTGCTCACAATCTCTCTTTCTCTCTCTCTCAAATTAATAAACTTAAAAAAATACTTAAAAAAATTAAAAAGTACAAGTTATCATGAGCAAAACTCAATGCTTTGAGACAATGTCTGAACACAGTGTACCCAATATTAAAAATTACACATTATTCATTTCAATGATGCATCCAGCATAAAAATATTTTTCTTCTAACTTAGGACCAAAAGTTTTCTTGTTGGAAGCCTTAACAACAACCTCACAATTTTTAGATTTCACTTCAAGCATCTGTAATTGCTTTGCTCACTTTATATCCACGAGGGCAAATCTGGGCTGAGGAATAAGTGCAACTTCATTTCACATGTAAGAGCATAGCCTGTCTTTTATAGTTCTACAGATATAGTTGTAAGACTCAACTATTCTCCACTACTGCATATCAGATTATATTGCATCAGCGAGCATATTACATTTGATCTGGACTGGAGGTAAACAATCCTAATACAAATCAAAATATGGTAGATGGCTCATACAGTGAGTTCAAAATAAATATCAAGAAACTTGACTAATCTTCCCGAGGGGTGTCTGTATCTCAGTTAGTTTTCAGTCCACTTTCCAAAGACAATCACAGCTAAGATAACTGAACAAAGAGGAAAGAAGAATCATTCTCACTGCGCAGTAATAATTCTTTCCATGCAACCATGGTCTCTATTATATTAACTTGGTAGAATACAAAAAAATGATGATAAATATGAAAGCATAGTGGACTTTTGACAAGGGCAACATGGCAATGTACTTTAAACTCATATTTCACTTTTAATTTTAGACTAAATGGCGACACAACTAATGATTTTCATTCATTAGTGGGATGGAAATCTAGGATGCAGATCAAGTGTTTTTATTGCCAAATAAAATTTGAGAATAAGGTATTAGACACCATTAGAAATCAGATTACCTCTCCTCAAATTGGTATAGATTTTCTCTTACTTAGCAAAGTTAAATATTAATCTTGTATTTCTATTTAAAAATTTGGAAGATTGGTATCAGTGAAAATTTCATAATATATGTGCTTTTTACCTGATTACACACTGTTCATTCAAATTTCTTATGTTAAATTCTGTTTAATTTCTACAGCTTCTAAATAAGTGATATAGTGCTTAAAATAGCATGCTATAATTTACTATTTATCACACGAGGTGAGCTAATTGTTTTCAGACAATGTCCTAATCAGATACAGCAGTGAAATTTAATGAAAAAAAATTTATTGGGTTGATTAGGTGATAGAATTGTGAATTGGGGGCATGCCATTTTCTAAAGTTTTTGTAATGAATAATGGCATTTAAAATTGTTCCAAGTGAAATCATCAGCTCTCATGAGCAAAACTTTGTATTGCTGTGTAGAGAAAGAGAATGGATTCACCAACATATATAATTTTTCATTTAACACAATTTAGGAAGATGACAGGGCAGTTCCTTTCATTTATGAATCTGAACCACTTAGCATGATTGAAACTCTGCTTACTCCATATCTGAGAGAAAAAAGGTAGCCATGTCTTTGGCAAAAACCTTTTTACTTAACTGCAGCCTGCATTACAGCAAATGCAGGATATTAGAGTTCCAGACAAGGCAATTCAGAAGTTAAAGGTCTATATGAGGACTGCTATGGAGAGAGAGGTAGGAGAAAACTTGTGAAGCAATTGCAAGTCTGATGTTCTGAGGGAAAGAAGTTTTGCATCATTGTTTGACTCAAGAACCACATAAACTGATATTAATACTGCACAGTGTATATTTTACTCAAAAGAGCAATTACTTTATAGATTTTTAGAAAAGCCAGTTTTTATTTTTATTCATATTATCTTTAAGGTAACTTATGAAAGTAGAGAAATTCTGTTATCACATATTCATATGGAAAGTAATCTAGAAATAAATTTTATATACATATATATATACACACACATACATATATGTGTATATGTATGAGTTTATATGTGTGTGTACACATATATATATGAGTTTACAAATATCTTACTTTTGATGCAGGAACTCCAGGGCTGTTAATCAAAACTAAATAAAGGATCCATAATATAAACTAGCTTTTTGTATAGTGACAGATATAGTTACAACAAATTGCCACTGAATTAAACACTGAATTATACTGGTTAACTATCTACATCCAGTCAACTAAATATTAATCTTCTAAAGAACTGTTTCTCAAAATTATGTAGCATTATGGGAAAAGTATGCTTTATAATTAGAACTTAAACTATGAAATTCTATAGTTAACATAAAATTATAATCTTGTCTAAAAGGAAGGAAACATAAATTCTTTCTAGTTTTATTTTTTGAAATTAGTAAGGAATGCCTTTGTAAATGAGAAAAATAAATACTAGAATATGTGTAATGACAACCATCACCCTCTTAACGAAAATAGCCTGAAAGGCTAATTTTATAGCCTGGTCTCCAATTAATAGTTTCCATCTACCTACTCATTGTCAAAGAGAGCAAAATGTTTGGAGAAAATTACTAACTTCATTTAGTGAGATACTTCATACAGATAAATACATTTTCAGTCAGTGAGGAAGCTCTCAAATATAGCTAAGCATCAAAGGGTGCTCATCCTGCTGGTTGGCTGTCAAACTCTGTTCTCATCATTCCTCCTCACTGGCAGCAGGTCAAGGAAGAAAGAGTGTAAGAAGTCATCAATGTTGGTATATGCATTACTATTTAGACTCTAAGTTATTACACTATTTTTGGAGAGCCAATTTGCCACTCCATAGCAAAACTTAAAAACGTATGTACACATACACTTTGCCTACATATCTCTGATATCTTAAAATATATTTTTGTGGTAATAATCATAAATAAATACTTATGCATATGAATGTTTACCTCTGAGTAATTTCTCGTATCAAAATTAGAGTAACTTTAATGCTGATTAAAATTGATTCATTTAAATAGAGTATACTAAACCTATTTGGCAGAATGTTGAACAGCTATTAAAATGACATTGGAGACTAATATTAAACATTAAGAATATAATAAATAATATAAGAATTCTTATACATTATTCTTTAAATACTACAAATCCATACATGTGCTTTGATTGCAATATTCAAAAGAAAATTAAATATTTTTCAATGTTAAAAGGAATTAGAAATACCTATATATACAAATTTATTTACAGTGTGATGTGTGAGGTGAGGAGACTGTGTTTGATTTTAAATGAGTTAATTCAGCTTCAAATTCTAAGATTTTCATAGCATATATATGTGTCAATATCATAATCTTAGAGGATTCTTAAAAGATCTTTTTTGTAAACTATTTAAAAAAATTGAGGTGGGGGCGCCTGGGTGGCTCAGTCGGTTAAGCATCCGACTTCAGCTCTGGTCATGATCTTGCGTTTAGTGGGTTCAAGCCCCGCATCAGGCTCTGTGCTGACAGCTTGGAGCCTGGAACCTGCTTCAGATTCTGTGTCTCCCTCTCTCTCTGCCCCTCCCCTTCTCATGCTCTCTCTTTCTCTCTCTCTCTCAAAAATAAATAAAAACTTTAAAAACTTTTTTTTTTGAGGGAAAGGAATTCAAACTGTTTACTAAGATTGTGTCTGTGTGTAAACTTAGGTATAACGTACATTTATCTAACCACTGACCTCTAATTCATTAACAAAGTAGATTAATTTTATCCATATTGCCAAAACATCCATAAATAATAGTGCAGTCATGTTTATTTCTCACTGAGGTAAGCCACAAATTCTCTGAACTGCAACCGGAATAGATCAAAATCTTTTCTACTTCAATGAAAGCTTTGTTATAATCTTCATATAGAAGAGGAACAAAGTAAACACATCTACTCTATGAAGTTGTTCTGAACACTTCAGGAATAATGAATTAGACTGCATGTCAGGCTGTTTTGATTGGGGGAAGAAGGTATTTCTTCCCAAGGCTTATAAAGAAACTTCTGTTGGTTCATAAATGTCTCAATTCCTACAGGCCAGCATTAGCACCTCCCATTCCCTTCCAATCCAACACTTTTTAAAAGACACTATTTCTCTCCTTAATTTGTTAAATAGATTGTCTTCTTGGAATTGTATATATAATGGTGTATTATACATCTTCCCCTATCATTTGCTGTATTTACAATTTGTATGCAATTTGGACAACCTGGGTTTTCACATAGTTTTGTGAATATAAAATACTGTGGTTTAAAAATTTAATAAAATGGGGTGCCTGGGTGTCTCAGTCAGTTGAGTGTCTGACTTTAGCTCAGGTCATGATCTCGAGGTTTGTGAGTTCAAGCCCCGCATCAGGCTCTATTGCTGACAGCTCGGAGCCTGGAGCCTGCTTCAGATTCTGTGTCTCCCTTTTTTTCTCTGCTCTTCCCTTGCTTCTCTGTCTCTCTTTCCTTCCCAAAAATAAACATTAAAAATTTAATAAAATGTCACAGTGTTAACATTTGCGTTTAGTGGGTCTGAGCCCCGCACCCACACTTATAGTGTGATATATTATTTTTGACCAAAAGATCTAGTATTTATGATAACAAAATTTATAATTAGCTAGCAAAAGTTAATCAGGTAGAATAATTTGCTAGTGAAACTTCTTCCAGTTTACATAAAAAAAAAAAAAATAGCCCCCTTAGTGCTGTCTGATATAATCATTTTAATACATATAAAATCATCAAAAAGTTTAGGCATATATAGATACATTTATTTCAAACATAAATGAGATATTATAGATTAGTCTATAACCTATTTTTCCAACTTAAATGATATACTATGAAAATTAATATACATCTTTATTGTGAAAATTATATATGTTCCAAATTACTTATTTTGGCTTTAATTCAAATTAAAGTCATGGCAGTTGTTTTAATAGGTACAGAACTTAGACATGTGTTAAATTTTAAACTACCGACATAGGATTTTGAGAATTCAAGGCACTGAGCTGCTGCACATAAATATGTATATAGATTATGATAAAAGTTTGAGAATTTGCACAAGGCTTGTGAAGGTTCTAACAACATAAATGTAGCCAGGTTGTTTAGGGATCTTTTGGCACATTTATATTTACTCTATATTTTGTAAGTGCGAAATTGATTTTTGGCTAGTTTGTTTGTAAACTCTCATAGAGGATTGCAATTTATCCACATCCTTTGCCTTTGTAAATTATCTTTTGCCTGAGACTAGGATGTTTATTTATTTGATTTTGAAGGAAACCAGTTCTCCTGAATGTTTGTTATTGACCATTACATTCAAATTGACTCATTAACCTTGTCACATTTAAACCATTTGTGAATTCTCCCATTTTTAAATAATTGGATAAAACTGTATGGTCTGCTAACTCATTTGGAATTTAAAAGAAAAATAACCCTTTCCTTATTTTTATTGGAAAGTCTATAAAAATATAGCACAGACTCTGTGTCACTGACAATACATTTTATCCTGGTTTTTCAAATATGCATTGTATTTCCCTGTGGGGGGGTTATCATAAAGTATTCAACTATTCAGTTTTTGATGGACATTTAGTGTGCTTCAAGCACTTATTTATTTATTCACTCATTCATTCATTCATTCATTTACGTTTATGTATTTTGAAAGAGAGAAACTGAGCACATCCGAGGGGGAGGGCCAGAGAGAGAAAGAAAGAGAATACCAAGTATTCTGATGCTGCAACTGACAGTGTGGAGCCCAACCTAGGGCTTAAACTTATGAACGGTGAGATCCTGACCTAAGCCTAAAGCAAGAGTCAGACACTTAACCAACTGAGCCCCCCAGGTGCCCCAGAAATTAGCTTGCTTCAAATATTTAAAACATTTATAGCACCTTGAAAATACTGCTTACACAAAATAGGGAATATACATATTTGTTGAATGAAAAATTTTCTCTAAATTGTCCTCCAATCTCTGAAAGTAGGGGTTGGGTAATTTTCATGTATTCAATTCTCTCTAATCCAAGGCCCAAGTCTCTTAGCATATATTATGGCTCACTAAATTCTCTTGAGTGTTGAGACTATTATATGGGAAAGTACAGTTTGAATTTATAGTTATGGAGGGGGATCCTCTTTCTAGAACTTAGTCCTCGGGTTAAATGTATGCCTGGATTTCACAGGCATTAACTGTAGGTTCAGAATATGCCCTAAGAATTGTACCTTCGTGAGTATGACAGCAATGAAACCAAACACAGAAAGGAGCCAGCACGTACCTGGACAAGAAACATCGCTATGTGGTGAAATTCTCCACGGCCCCCTTGCTTAACAGGAACTGTCATAAAGAATGTGCTGCCGTCTCTAGAAAACACTGGCTCCTCATTCTAAAAACAGAAGTGCACGTGATGACATCAAGATGGTATTGGACTTTTGTTTGCAAAACGGTCAAATTATTTTAAAAATAATGTGAATGCACCACCACCATCTATCTTCAGAAAATTTTCATGTGTCCCAACTAGAAACTGTGTCCATTAAACAGTAACTTCCCATTCCTCCCTACCCCACTCCCTGGAAGCACCATCAATGCCCTTTCTGTCTCTTTGTTTTGACTCTACCAGAACAAATTCTTTAATGACTGGCTTACAAAAACCAAACAATATCTAATATATTTTTTTCTGAAATATTTCACCCAGCCACTCTAGTTACTTGAACATACATTTCTGTTGATGCATATATAAATGTACTGAAACGCTGAAATTAAAAGGCTGCAAGATTGGAAGGAATCCATTGAAAATCATTTAATTCAAACTTCCCATCTTCACTGTTCACCCCTCCAAAAATACACAAATACAAATGCCCATTTGATGATTTTTTAATTAAGCTCTAAGTGGCATGTTACATCAATAGAATTATTTTCTGAAAATTAAATGATGGAAGCTATGCATATAGACTGCTTTCCTTTTGCTCCAGGGGAAACATTAAGAAAATGGATTTGTCTGAAAAACATTCAGTTCTTTCCTGTTGGATTAGTGACAGTGATTATACATCCGGTAAAAGAAAGACTTTTGATATGGTTACTTTTTTTGCAGGTCTTTAAAATGCCCTGTAAACCCTTTCAGATGATCTGGCCCTCCACTCTCTTTCTGATCTCATCTCCTTTCATTCTCCTGCTTCCTCATTGTGCATGATCCTGCTCCAGGGCCTTTGCACTTTTTATTCTGCCTGGTTCTTTCTTTCATCTCTTTCATATCTTGGCTCTGTATCACCTTAACAGTGAGGTGTTTTCCCATTACCCCATACAGAGGGTGATCTTAGAAGCCAGATCAGCCAACTCTGTCTGAATCCCTCATCTCTTTTTACCTACTTCTGTTTTTTTTTTTTCCATAGTACCTAACAGTATCCAACATATTTTATTTCAGGTAGGTATGCATTTTTTTTTTTGTATATGCATGTATGTATGCAGGTGGGCAAGTAGATAGGCAAGTAGGTGAAGTTCCTCAGGAATGTAAACTCCATGAGAGAGGACCCTTGAATTCTTCACTGCTCTACCTCCAGCACCTAGATAATGACTGTTACGTAAATTGTGCTTAATAATTATTTACTTATTTTACTTGAATAAGTAAATTAGTAACTATTTTCATAATCTCAAGAGTCTGGTTTCAGCTTTATTAGTGAGAACATCCCTTGATAGAGATATAAGGCTAATATTTTTCTTCTCTACTTCATGGACACTCATGAAAATATATGACATATGTAAAAATGTAAAACTGAAGGAATATACAGTTCAAGGATGAAAACATTGCATTGCTAGGTATATAATAAATACTGACAAGATACCTGAGTGAATCACATCTTTCAACTATGATAGAGTCAATAATTCTGTAGGTTCCCTCTCTTGCCCTCTGGAATCTCTCTTTTTTGCCTTTGTACATGAAACATCTTCTGCTTGGAACAACGTTTTTGTTTTGCTTTTTGTACTGAATCTTACTTATTTTTTTTCTTAAACTTAAGGAACAGAAACCATTACCAAATTTCCCTGGCTAGAGAGTGTCTCGTAGTTAAGAAATCTCTCCTTAGAGATTCTAACAATTACACTGTATTTATCTCTATCATGACATTCAATGCATTCTATTATATGGTTGGCTTCTTTCACTAGGCAAGTAATAATTAAACTAAGTTTATAATTTTATCTTTTTAGCTTTATTGCCTAGGACCCAGTAGGTGTCCAACTCATAATTGGATAGATGAATGCATGTTTACAACAGGCAAAATATTTGTTATATATATTTATCATTCTATCCACATTTGCTCCAACTTATCAGCTCCTTCCCTATTCTCTCCTTGTGATTTGCTCCAAAAGTAAATTGCCTTTTTAAGGTACAGGATTATCTGAGAATTCTCCTTTTTATATTTGTCTACCCCACCCCCCCAAGCCCTTTCCAATTCTAATGTCTTATAAATGGTTCAGCAAAGGAGCAGATGGATACTATATTCCTAAATGCATTGCTGGGCTTAAAACCCTTCACCATGAGGCAATATCTACATATAAATAGGGCTCTATGCCAACCTTTTCCTAGAATCAAATAATGGAAATGGAGCCAATTTCACTGTCTACTTTTACGATTGTAAGCAAGTCAATGTTTATGACACACAGAACAATGGATTGGGGATACCAAACTCTATTTCTTGACCAATAGTTTTGTACATGGGTTATCACAAGCCTCTTGAAAGCCAGGCCACATTCTCTCTGTTCTTCCTACTATCCAGAAAGTGAGCATATGATGATTATACTTAATTCCTAGTTGTCTTAGAAATTTGGTTCATCTCAATACTATCAGTCTCATACTTTAAATTTCATCAAATTTTAAATATTTTATAAAATTCCCTAAGAACTTCTAGAGAAAACCTCAACTGTGACAAACTACCACCTGCATTTTTTTTTACTGAATAATTGATAACTAGTTTCTTTGCTTTAAAAAAAAGTTTCTATTAAACATTCATAAATTTTGGATTTAAAATGTAGATAACATAATTCCAAAAGAGCATACATTATGTTGATACATGTCAGACTATTATGAATTTCACTGGCAATAAAAATGATAGCAAAATAGGTTTAATAATACAGTACAATTCAGAATATATCAATATCCATTATGATGTTGTTTCTCATTGTTATTATTTTCAGTATCTAACTTAAAGTCCATTACTGACTATAAGACCAAAGTTGGGTTTTTTCCTCCAATTTCATGAAGATTAAGTAGTCCATATTAATATCTATTTATCTATCTAGCTGTAGATTTGGTATGCCTATGCTTCAAACAAGAAAAGTTTTAGCTTATTTACAGACCTTCTTTTTCTTTATTTATTCACCAAGTATTTATGGAAATTTTGTTATAACCAGACTCTGTATTAGGCATTTAGTTTATAATGGGAAACAAAAGATGAATATTCCTCCTGCCCTTGTGAATTTAGGAAAAAGTTCACAGAAATAATTGTGTAAGTATCAAAAAAAAGATTACACTTGACTTTCAAATAACTCTTATTAAGAAATGGGATTTGGTTATGGTGGTTGGAGGAGGTGATTTTTTAAGTGGGTGATTTAGGCTGAGGTTTGAAAAATGATCAGGCTTCACAAAAGAAAGTAGTTGAGAGAATTCTGTTCAGAGGAAAGGTTCATACCAAACCTTGTAGTGTGAGTGCTAATGTGCCACAATGGAGAAGGAATCAACAAGAATCGTTCCAGTTGTGAGAGTGGGAGTGTGACAGTGACGTGGCTAGAGGCACCAAAATGCATGCTGTGCACAGGTCCCTCAGCCAGCCTGCAGTGTGGCGAACAGACTGGCGTGTGCCCGAGGGGTTGAGTGTTTAGCAGTGAGAGAGGTGCTGCAGTACCAGCAGACTGATCCTGGATGCTGTTTGTGAATTGGAGTAAAGTAAATTGACTTGAGATCTTCTGATGTAAAATTGAAGAACTTGGTGATGAATAATATGTGCAGAAAAGAATGGGAAAAAGTTTAAGAATGACTGCTAGGTTTCCAATTTTTAATAGCTGGATGGGTAATTATGTCCTTGACTCCTATGATGAAAAGAATGCATATAGTCACTAGAAGGGGAATATGTCCACTGTGGACCTGTGGAGTGTGCAGTTACTTTTACAGACTTAGGAGAAGTTTCCAAGCATGAATTTGGATGTTTGAGAACTCAGCCAAGTGAGCTGCCCAGGGCTATACATCTAGAGGTCTCAATACCTGGGTGGTCACTGAAACCATAGATGTGTATGACACTTCAGGAGAGAATATAAAAGATCACTGCAAAGAACAAAAATCAAAAGCAAACCAAACAAAACACTTCCTTTTGCAAAAAAAAAAAAGGGAAGAAAAGAAAAGAAAAAAACAGTAATGGAGTCAGTAGTAAAATGGGTTCAGCCATATTTGGATACTCTGCTTGTGTTTCCTTCTGAAATGTCTGGTATGAGACCATGTTGTGGGGACATTTAGTAGTTATTCTATTGTGGTCTGGATTCCAGCCCCAAGTATGTCACAAACTAGCATCATGATCTAGGATACATCTAAGGAAAGAAGCATCTATCTAAACAATGTCCACATACCCAATATATGTGGAGGTTTGGTCAATCTTCTGGGAAATTTGAACAATACTGACAATTTCCAGCTTTAATGGGTCACAACTTTTTCCTCTTTCATCTACACAAAAGTTTACGTATATGAATGATCCTGAAAATGGATCCTAGTAGTTACTCTGTAACTTACCTTCTTAAAAAAAAAAAAAAAAAAAAAAAAGGAAGTAGCCTTTTCATAAATGATGTCACAGAAAGGCCAAGCCATAAATATTTTAATGGAAAAGACTTACTTAGCCAAACATAACAAAGCCTTAAAGTCATATTACTGAGATAACTTTTGAGAGAAAATTATTATACAGCCACTGGGTAAATAGAATGAGCACAATGGCCGAAATGCAACATGAAGCAACCTCCTGTGCCGTACCTGTTTGGAGAGCCACGTATCTGATGTCATCTCATATTTCTGAAAAGAAACAATGAACTCCATGAAGCATCTAAACAACAAAATGTGCATGTATCAATTTAACTTCTTTTACACATTATCCTTAAGGTATTATTTTTTTTTCTCTCTTCAACTGATGAAATACCATGAGAGATCCCATTGTCACTACTGACTTAAAATGAATAAGTACAGAATTGGGATTAAATGATAATTTAATTATAAAATCTTTTCTTTGGTGAACTCCTTTAGAATTCCCAGTAGTATGTCACCACGGATAGAAGATCATTTTCCAGTGCTGTTTGATTACCTCATTCAAACTGTTTTGAACCACTAGGCACTGTCTCTTTTCACCTCTAGGCATCATCAGGAAACAAAATTATTAAGTCCTTCAAAAGAACTGGGCTAACTGCCAACAATGAAATGAAAAGGTAGATGTTCTTTTAACATTCAATGCACTCTCCTTCATAGTCATTTTCTTTTCTTAAGGAAAAAGAATTAAAAATTTGAAATGGCAAAATTTTATGTTCCATTAAAATTATCTTGCAAATGATCAGAACTGAGGTCATTATTTCACAGAGCAAAACTAGATTAATTTAATCTCAAGTTAAATATGTGTAGATAAAATAAATTTTATTAGTACTCTTTACATACAGTAATTTATGAAAATCTTGTATTCTAGAAAAGTCTATACTAAAGGTATTTAAATGAAGAAAATAAAATCACAATATATTATAAATTTTATCAATATGCAGAAGTATTCACTTTAAATTGTTATTAATAATTATTTATAATGTTTTTTTACCAGTTTTCTCTTTTAAAGCCATATTATTATTACATTAAAATCAATCACTTTCTATTTTCAGGGCCTGTTTTTATTTATTAATAGATTTTTCTACATGTGGATATTGAGGAAACATCTAACTAAATTATTCCTTGATTTTCTATTTGCACCTCTTGCACCTTGCTATCTATAAAACATAGACACACACACAAAAATATATTAATGCCCCTTTTTAATGTTTATTTATTAAAATTTTTGTAATGTTTGTTTATTTATTTGTTTATTTGAGAGAGAGAGCAACAGTGAAAATGGGAAAGGGGCACAGAGAGAGAGAGAGAGAGAGAGAGAGAGACCGCCAGAATCCCAAGCAGGTACTGTGCTGTCAGTGTGGAGCCCAACGCAGGGCTCAGTCTCCCGAACTGTGAGATCAGGACATGAGCCCAAATGAAGAGTTAGATACTTAACCAATTGAACCCAGGCACCCCAAAGCATTACTAATTTTTTTAGAATTCATGAAAGTCTAAAGTTTCACATGCATTTGTCTTATTTCAGTTCCAGCAGAGAGTAAAACTTTTATTTAACTCCATAGATGGATGAGAAATAGAATATCAATAAGGTACCAAATCAGTATGATACAGTTCCTATATCTATTTTCTACTGAAGCATTTTGATACATTCTTGACATTGCCTATATAGCTTATCATTATATAGAAAAGATGACACGCTTTCTCTAACTAGAATATACACATGCCAATTTCTAAATCATTTAGCAATCAGCTGAATAAGAAATCGTCTAGAACACTTTAACAAATGAATGGTGAGATCTTAGTCTTTCTATAAGCTAATCAGATGAAAGAGGTTGATTGAAATATTTCTAATAAATATAAGCTATATGTAAAGAGCATTAGCCAAAGCCAGTAAGTACATGGTTGATGCATCGAACTTAATCTACACATCTATGCTCATCACTCCAAAGGTAAGTTTCTTCCTCTTTTCTCTTTTATAGACCATTTAAAAATTATGTTTTAAAAATATTGGAGTATAATTTGCATATAGTGAAATGTACAGATCTCCAGTATAAGCGATGAGTTTTAACAAATATATTTACTTCCCATAAAGATACAAGGTCTTTTCACTTCCTCACACATTCTCTTGTGCTCCTTCCTAGAGGTTCCAAAAAGGTGGTCACTCTTCTGAACTCTTTCCCCATTAATTTCACCTGTGTTAGAAGTTCAGATTACTGAAATTATATATTATATATTCTTCTAAGTGGGACTTTTGTCACACTATGTTTTTGAGATTCACTCATATTTTTTGGGCATATCAGTATTCTGTTTCTTTTTGAATTTTCAAGCAGAATTCTGTTGTGCAGATATGGCACATTTTGTTTATTCCTTGTTAATGGATAATTTGATAGCTTCTAGTTTTTAGCTACGATAAATGAATCATCTCTAAAGTTGTTTTTTTTTTACACATCCTTTGGTGGACACAGGTTTTTATTTCTTGTCCAAATATCTAGGAATGGAGCTATTGGATGTGTGTGTGTGTGTGTGTGTGTGTGTGTGCGCGCGCATGGGTACACACACACACATATACACACATTCATTCGTGTACATAATATACACTATAATATATATATGTTTATATATGTACATTTAATTTTACTTGAACTTGCAAAATCATTTTTTAAAGTAGCTGTATCATCTTACACTTCTTCTCATGAAGAATAAGAACTAAACCATTAAATACCTAGGAATAAATCTAACCAAAGAGGTGAAAAATCTATACACTGAAAACTATAGAAAGCTTATGAAAGAAATTGAAGATACAAAAAAATGGAGAAAGATTCCATGCACATGGATAGGAAGAACAAATATTGTTAAAATGTCGATACTACCCAAAACAATCTACATATTCAATGCAATCCCTATCAAAATAACACCAGCATTCTTCACAGAGCTAGAACAAATAATCCTAAAATTTGCATGGAACCAGAAAAGACCCCGAATAGCCAAAGCAATCTTGAAAAAGAAAACCAAAGCAGGAGGCATCACAATCCCGGACTTCAAGCTACACTACAAAGCCGTAATCATGAAGACAGTATGGTACTGGCACAAGAACAGACACTCAGATCAATGGAACAGAATAGAGAACCAAGAAATGGACCCACAAACGTAGGGCCAACTAATGTTTGACAAAGCAGGAAAGAATATCCAATGGAATTAATACAGTCTCTTCAGCAAGTGGTGCTGTGAAAACTGGACAGCAACATACAGAAGAATGAAGCTGGACCACTTTCTTACACAACACACAAAAATAAACTCAAAATGGATGAAAGACCTAAATGTAAGACAAGAAGCCATCAAAATCCTCGAGGAGAAAGCAGGCAAAAACCTCTTTGATCTTGGCCACAGCAACTTCTTACCATGTCTCCGGAGGCAAGGAAAACAAAAGCAAAAATGAACTACTGGACCTCATCAAAATAAAAAGCTTCTGCACAGTGAAGGAAACAATCATCAAAACTAAAAGGCAACCGACAGAATGGGAGAAGATATTTGCAAATGACATATCGGATAAAGGGTTAGTATCCAAAATCTATAAAGAACTTATCAAACTCAACACCCAAAAAACAAATAATCCAGTAAACAAATGGGCAAAAGACATGAATAGATGCTTCTCCAAAGAAGACATCCAGATGGCCAACCGACACATGGAAAAATGCTCAACATCGCTCATCATCAGGGAAATACAAATCAAAACCACAATGAGATATCTCCTTACACCTGTCAGAATGGCTAACATTAACAACTCAGGCCAACAATAGATGTTGGCGAGGATGCAGAGAAAGAGGATCCCTTTTGCATTGTTGGTGGGAATGCAAGCTGGTGCAGCCACTCTGGAAAACAGTATGGAGGTTCCTCAAAAAATTAAAAATAGAACTACCCTACACCCCAGCAATTGCACTACTAGGTATTTATCCAAGGGATACAGGTGTGCTGTTTCAAAGGGCCACATGCACCCCAATGTTCTTATAGCAGTGCTATGGAAAATAGCCAAAGTATGGAAAGAGCCCAAATGTCCATCAATGGATGAATGGATAAAGAAGATGTGGTATATATATATATATATATATATATATATATACACACACCCATACACAATGGAGTATTACTCGGCAATCAAAAAGAAGGAAATCTTGCCATTTGCAACTACATGGATGGAACTGGAGGGTATTATGCTAAGTGAAATTAGTCAGAGAAAGACAAAAATCATATGACTTCACTCATATGAGGACTTTAAGAGACAAAACAGATGAACATAAGGGAAGGGAAGCAAAAGTAATATAAAAACAGGGAGACTCATAAATATGGAGAACAAACTGAGGGTTACTGGAGGGGTTGTGGGGGGGGATGGGCCTAATGGGTAAGGGGCATTAAAGAATCTACTCCTGAAATCATGTTGCACTGTATGCTAATTTGGATGTAAATTAAAAAAAAAAATAAAAAAAACAAAACCAAAAAAGACTAATAATGGCAAAAAAAGAAAAAGAATAAGAACTGAAATTTTCTACATCCTCCTCAATAGTTAATGTCACCTTTTTGTTGTTTTAATTTTAGTCATTCTAATGGTATGTAGTGCTATTTTATTATGATTTAATCTATATTTTCCTAATGTCTAATAATGTTGAATACTTCTTCATGAATTCATTACTTCCTTATACATTTCTGTTCACATTTTGATCTTTTTAATTGGTCTTTTCATTATTGAGATGCATATATTTGTGTGATAACACATTTTGCAAAATATTTTCTCCTATTCTGTGGCTGTTTCTCTTTCTTTTCTTTTTTATATTCATTTTTGAGAGAGAGAGAGAAAGAGAGAAAGAGAGAGAAGCAGAGGGGCAGAGAGGGAGAGAAAGAGTCCCAAGCAGCTCTCAGTGCAGAGCCCTATGTGGGGCTTCATCTCACAAACCTGTGCCAGAACCAAGAGTCAGAGGCCACTCAGCCACTTAGGCACCCCTGTGGCTGTTTCTTAATGGTGACTTTGTTGAGAACTTTCTAAGTTTGATGATGCCTAATGTATTATTTTTTCTTTTATGATTAATGACTTTTTGCCTCTTCGGTATAACTAATTATATCTCATATTTTTATCTAGAAGATTGACAGTATTATCTCTTAGATTTAGGACTGCAATTTATCTCAAATTAATTTTAGAATATGGTACATGATGTTAAATACCACTGTATTTTTCCTTTGGTTATTGATTGTTCCAGAATCATCTTCCCCCTTTGGATTGTTTTGGCACCTCTGATAAAAATCGATTGATCATATAAATAGGAAATCTATTTCCGGAAACTTTTATCAGTCAATTCAGTTGATCTGTTTGTGTGTCCTTATGCCTCCACTATAATCTCTCAGTTTCTGTGGCTTCCAGTTAATCCTGAAATCCAGTAGGGCAACTTCTCCAGCACTGTTGGTTTTTTTAACAAGATTGTATAGCTCATTGGGTCTTTTACAGTTCCATATACATTAAGAAACAGCTTATCTGTTTCTACTAGATCAATTGATCAATCTGCTGGGAATTTGTATTGTATTGAAACTACAGGGGCGCCTGGGTGGCTCAGTCGGTTGAGCGTCCGACTTCAGCTCAGGTCATGATCTCATAGTCTGTGAGTTCGAGCCCCGCGTCAGGCTCTGTGCTGACAGCTCAGAGCCTGGAGCCTGTTTCAGTCTGTCTCCCCCGCTCTCTCTGCCCCTCCCCCGTTCATGCTCTGTCTCTCCCTGTCTCAAAAATAAATAAAATGTTAAAAAAAAAAAAAAGAAACTACAGTTCACTTTGAGTAGGATGCCATCTACAATATTAAGCCTTTCAGCTCAAACATGTGGCATATCTTTTATTTATTTAGGTCATCCTTAATGCCTTTCAAAAATGTAGTTTTCAATATGAGGATTTTGCATGCTATTTGTTAAATTTATCCTTATGTATTTAATGTTTTAAAGATTTTAGTGGCATTTTTCCCACTGTAATACTCTGAATCTAGAAACACATTTTGATGCTTCCCAAATCTTTATTTTGAAAAAAAATACAATCTTACAGAGAAGTTAAAAGACCAGTTCAAGAAACATTTGCACAGCCTTTAGACATATCCCTCATTAATTTCTATTTTGTTCTATTTGCTTTATTACTATATCTCTCTCCTGTTCTTAAACCATTTGAAAAGAAGGCAAAAAAATATATTTTTTCAAAATCGATTGAATGTTAAAAATATACTTTTTCTAAACAATTTAACAGAAATTTTGAGTCATTATATCCATTTACCCCTAAATAATTCAGTAAGTGTTCAAGAAAATTACAGTATCCTATATACTCACATTTATTTATAGTAAAATGATAAAAATCAGGAAATTGAACAAATAATTTAAACTGGTACACTGATTTGTGAATTGTGACCCATTCTAGTCTTTTTTTGTAGATTTCTTACTTTTTATTTATGCAATAATGCCATCCACAAATAGAATTTTACTTCTTCCTTGCCAATCACCATGATATTTATTCCTCACCAAGTTACTCTGGTTAGAATCTCTAATAAAGTTTGAATAACAGAGTGAGAATGTATATCCTTACCTTATTGCTGGTATTAAGATAACTAAGGAAAATGTTTTACCATAGAGTCTATTTATTGGGGTATTTTGTGGGTATCCTTTATCAAATTGAAAATTTTTTTTCTATTCATTTATGTTGAAGTTATCATGAATGAGTGATGAATTTTGTCAACTGGTTTTTTTCATCTATTGAGATAACTGTTTATTTTAATTCTTTCCTTCCATTAAAATAATGAATTACACTGATTGTTTTTCAGTATTAAACCAATCATAAATTACCAAAATAAACCCCACTTAGTCACAGTGCACAATTCTCTATATTGCCACAGTTGATATGTTAATATGTTTAAGGAATTTTTTGTATATACGTGCATGAGACATCAGTCTAAAGTGTTCTCTCATATGGCCTTGCCTCGTTTTGGTAAGAGGATTATACTATGCTTACAAAATGAACTGAAAAGTTTCCTTCCTTCTCCACTCTCTGGAGATTGTAGAAATTATAAAATTTATTCCTTTTTATCCAGTTTTATTGAGATATAATTGACATATAACATTGTATAAGTTTAAGGTATACAACATAATGACTTCATATATGTATATATTATGAAGTGGTTACCACAAGTTTAGTTAATATCCATTACCCCACGTAACTGCATTTTTTCTCCTTGTGATAAGAACTTTTAAGATTTATTCTCTTAGCAACTTTCAAATATACAATAAAGTATTGTTAACTATCATAATTATGTTGTACATTACTTCCCCAGAACTTACTTATCTTGTAACTGGAAGTTTGTATCTTTTAACCACCTTCACCCGGTTTCCCCACTCCCACCCACACCCTCCCCTTTGCAAACAATCTCTTTTTCTCTAAGTTTTTTTTTTCAATACACATACAAGTGAGATCATACTGTATTTGTCTTTCTCCATCTGACTCACCTCATTTAGAATAAATGCCCTCAAGTTCCCTCCCTGTTGTCACAAATTGTAGGATTTCTTCATTTTTTATGGCTGAATAGTTATTCCAGTGTGGTGTGTGTGTGTGTGTGTGTGACATTTTTTATCCATCCATCCACTGATGGACATATTTACCCCGTGTTTTGGCTATTGTAAATGATGCTGCAATGAACATGGGCTGACAAAGAGGCCTTTGAATAATGATTTCGTTTCCTTGAGATACATACCCAGAGGTTAAATTGCTAGATCATACAGAAGTTTTACTTTTAATTTATATCTGCCATACTGTTTTCCACAGTGACTGTACCAATATACATTCCTACCACAGTGCACAGGATTCCCTTTCTCCATCGCCCTGATTCTATTTATCTCTTGTCTTTTTGATAATAGCCATTCTAACAAGTGTAAGGGTCATTGTGGTTTTGACTGAATTTCCCTAATGATTAGTGATGCCGAGCATCTTCTCATATACCTGTTGGCTATTTGAATATCTTCTTTGGAAAAATGTCTATTCAGGTCCTTTGTCCATTTTTAAATGAGATTATTAGATTTTTTTGTTTTTGTTTTATTTTGCTATTGAGTTATATGAGATCATTATATATTTTAGACTTAACTCCTAGTCAGATATATGATTTGCAAATATATTCTTCCATTGCATAGGCCGGCTTTTCAATTTTCTTCACTATTTCTTTGGCTGTGTACAAGCCTTTTAGTTTGATAGTTTTGATTTACTTAAATTATCAATTACCTTTTAGAATATATATAAAAAAAACTAGAAGACATTTTTATTTTCCTCACATATTTACCATTTTTGGCACCTTTCTTTCCTTCATTTAGACTTGAGTTTCCATCTGGTGCTATTTTTTTTTCAGACTGAATAACTTAATTTGATGTTATTTACACAGATCTACCTGTGATGAATTATCTCAGTTTTTACTCATCTGTAAATGTCTGTCTTCATGTTTGAAAGTTATTTTCATAGGACATAGACTTCTAGTTTACACTGTTTTTCTTCTAGTCCTTTAAAAATGCATTCCACTGCTTTCTGGCTTATGTTGTTTCTGATGACACAGAGGCAGTAATTTTCATCATTATATTCTCCCATATGTAATATATTTTTCTCTCAAGCTGTTTTCATTTTCTTCCCTCTTAATCTTTGGTTTGCAATAATTTGAATATTATGTGCCTACTTATTTTCTTTGTTTTTATCTTGTTTGGGGTTTGCTAACTTCTTAGATATACAGGTTAATGTTTTGTTTTATTTTGTTGCAAATTTGGGATATTTTAAGTCATTATTTCTTTTTTTAAATGCTTATTTATTTTTGAGAAAGAGAAGGAGGGGTGGGCAAGGGGCAGAGAGAGAGGGTGACAGGATCTCAAGCAGGCTCTGAGTTGAAAGCAGAGAGCACAACGTGGGGCTTGAACCCACGAACTGTGAGATCATGACCTGAGACGAAGTGAGACACTTAACTGACTGAGCCACCCAGGTGCCCCTTAAGTCATTAATTCGGTTTTTTTCCTGCCACAATATCTCATATCTTGCCTTCTGTATATATTCCATCATACATATACATCAGCTCATATTGTTCTACAGGTAATTGAGGCTTTGTTCATTTTTTTTTTCCAGTCATTTTTTCCTCAGAACTTCAGTTTGAATTGTTTTTATTTCCCTGACAACAACAGTGTCCAGTTTGTGTTTTAACCCATCCAGACAATTTTTCATTTCAGTTACTGTTGTTTTGAGTTCCTGAAATTTCATTGTTCTCTGTTTTACAGTTTATTTACCTACTGAAATGTCTCATCTATTCATTAATTAGGGCCACCCTTTAATTTACCAACTATCTTTCAAACAGATTTTTTAAAAATCTGTATCTGTTAATTTTAGTAACTCTATTGTGTGTAAGTCTGCTTTTATAAATATTTTGGCAGGGGGGTGAGAGACAGGCAGGTTATATTTTCTATTTTTCTACATATATAGTATGTTTTGATTGTGTAATTGATATTTTAAATTTTAATTTTCCTTTTAAAAGAGTAAACTATCTTCTGGGAAGACAGCTAATTTATAGGCATGCACTTCATCCTTCCCAGGTTAGATATAAAGGTTTATTGTAAAGAGTACAGAACAACCTTATTCCTAATGCATTTTCTTTCTGGGCTGTGAGTTGAATGCAAAGGGTTTTCAGTGAGAGTGCTCTATGTTTGCTGCTGAGCACTCCAAAGTCTCCAAGCGTTGTGCAACCTGCAGATTCTCCTTTTGCTTCTCTGTGTGAAGCGTGTCATGTACTTGCACAGTTAAGCATTGAGCTACAGTCTTGAGAGTCCCTCTACATGGATTGCCGGAGAGCTCTTCTCTCTGCCACTCCCAATCTGGTGGTACTTGTCCTCCAAATTTCAGCCACCACAACAGTCTCAAACTGATTCTCCCTGCCTACTGACATCACTGATACCACTGTGCTTTTCTAGGGCCTCATTAACTTGCACTGTGATCTCAAAGTAGCCCCCACAGAAAGGTAGGCTTATCCTCTGTGTTTATTTTATTTCACTATTTGTGTCCTTATCCTGCTATTGTCTGAGAATAGTTGTTTAATACATCTTGTATAGTTTTATAGTTGGCAACAGCAGAGATGCTGGACTCTCAACATGTACACCATCTTGTCTAGAAACAGAAGTCTGGGTGGCTCAGCCAGTTAAGTGTCCAGCTTCGGCTCAGGCCATGGTCTCACAGATTGTGGGTTTGAGCCCTGCATCGGGCTCTGTGCTGATAGCTCAGAGCCTGGAGCCTGCTTCGGAATTCTGTGACACCCATCTCTCTCTGCCCCTCCCCTGCTTGCTCTCGCTCCTCTCCTCTCTCTCCCTCTCTCTCTCTCTCTCTGAAAAATAAATAAACATCAAAACAATTTTAGAAACAGAAGTTTGAAAATTTCTGTTGTTAAATAATTGGGAATACTTTGGCAAGTAACAATAGAAGCGTACAACAGAGCAACTTAAACTGATTATAGTATTCCTCTCTGTAAAGAAGTTTAAAAATTACACGTACAGGATTTATTGCAGAGTTATAAAAACTGATTATAGAAATAGAAATGCAACCGGCTTTCAAAATCACAGTGGTTCAAGGACCATTTTAGTTTTTACTCTTCTTAATTTAAAAATAGAGATACTGTCCATTATTTTATAAGACTAATCTGAATGACCATAAAAATTGAATTTTGGAATGTGTTTGAAGAAAACAGGAAAAATATTCCGTATTCTCAAGTTAATCAAAGTCAGACTATGGAGAGAAAAATGTATTTCGGAATTAAACTAATGTGATTTAGAATCCCCTTAATACAAGAATTCATTTTTTTTAAATCTTGGTTTGTTCTCTTTTGCTTATCATATATTTCTCACTTCAAAGTTTAGATGATTTATGGATTAAAATATATACTCCTAATAGAAGGACTCTTTCCCAACTACCTTTGGAACTTAAACATTGGTTTTTGTACAATGGATTGCCTGATTTCCCTTTGTGAGTAGCATAAAATGCTTCATTTGAGGCATGAAAGAAAAGTAAATTATACTCACTCTACTACAAGCGCCAGTGGTGGTCTCACAGACCGTGAGGATGGAAATGTTCTGAGGCCGGTTTAACCATCTGACCACCGTCTTCGTATTGCTTACCCATTTAACCATAGTGATATAATATTCTCTAGTTCGGAAACAAAATTAAAATTTACATTTAGAGCCAGAGAACCTGTATGGCATCAATAATATACACTTGTTATTTTATATATAAGGATAAATGAAACACTATAAGGATGCCATATCACATTAATTTCTATTTATGTATGTATACACATCTGCTATTCTGAATACTCATGCACACATAAATACAAATATATGTGTATGTATGTTAACACATGTACATATACATACAGGTACAAATATACAGAAAATTTGAGAATAAATTTGAAAGTGAATGATATTCCAGAAAGGAAATCCTTGGAAAAATAAAATAATCAAGGTGATAGACATTTATGAATATATTTTTTAATTTTCTATTGATTAACACTAACAGGTGCAATAAGCATAATTTTTTAAGCTATATTCTATTTTTGTAAAAATGCAACCATTAATTACAAGGCACAACTTATTTTTGATTTAACAATTTTTTCTTATACATGATCTCTGTGTTATTTCACTTTACCCAGGGGCCAATCCCAATCTTATTCTACGCACACAGGCATACACACACACACATACATAAATATATACATATACATATATTATAATTTTAACTCTTATTTAAAACAGTTTAAAATGAAGAAATCAAAATGAGGGAGATGAGGGACATTGAACCTTTGGTATAGTGAGGATGCTAATTAGTGGGGCCCAGAATGTTCTAAGGCTACTTCTAGATTAGGAAAGCTTATATTTTTTTCCTCTTATAATTAGTATATATTTCTTTCATTGTAGATTTTATGTTTAGGAAATTACACAGTGTATCAAAAAATCCTCAACCCATACAGACAAAATACAATTGTCAATAGTGATTCAATTTATAATAAAAAGGAAAAAAAAAACCTTTCCAACAAATTTGCCCAGTTTCAGAATAGATGAGGTGATTTAGAAATGGCTTGAGAAGTGCCATCCATAAGCACTGTCTTAAAATTAATCCACCCAGTTTTTATGTGATTTAGGAAAAGACCACCTATGGGAGAAAAGCTTTGTGATACAAATCACCTGTCCTTAGACAAAGGTGGGTTAGACATTTAGTTATATGCATCTTACGTTTCTAACATTACTGAATAACTACCACTTTCTCCAGAAAACCTGTCAGCCCATCAGAGTGAAGATGTCAGTAGAAGGGCAAGCAAAACTTATCATATAGTGAACCCTGCCATATTTTCTTCAGCAATCTCTTCAAGACATCTGGCACCCTTCAACACCAGCTAAGTCTCACTTGAAACTTGCCAAGAAACCCACTGAAATCATTACATGAAGTTCTCTAAATAGCTAACAAAGGCAACTTTGAATCAAATATGCAACTGGTTTAGGATCAGTCTTTGGGATTCTTCAAAGAATGATGCCCTGTTCATTTTTACTGTGTTTTGTTTAAACTATTTTGCACGCATTATCATGTTCAGCAGTGTGAATATCAAAAAGGGGGAAATATAGGTACTAACCTCTAATAGATTTATCTAGAGGATTGAGCATGGAAGAAAATGATAGTGGATACTATAATCAGGAAAAGAAATGCTGATTTCTGACAATATATATTTCTGATTAATTGGTGCAAATGTTATTTTTTTTCAAAAAAAAAATAGTGTGATTATTGTAAACAACTGACCACAGACTACAAAATCACAGAGGTTAATTTATAGAAAAATCTAGATAGAACTGGCATACATAAATTTTCAAACCCAATCAGAAATTTGTCTTAATTAGCTAAAGTGAGTAATACTATATATTGTGCCAAATGAGATGACAACCAACATGAACAATTTTTAAAATAATTAACAGCGGCCACAACAAACATAATTTAAATATTCATCTTAAGGGTTTTCCCTTCCAAAGTAGCCCTCAAGTGTAATGTTGCAAGAACATCTTCTTTATAATGTCTTCACAGACGTTGACACATATTTATTACCTACAGTAGAAAATCTTGACTTTTAACAAGATTTCATGTTAATAAAACAACTGAAATTCAACCAGTGCAAATCTGGTGAATAAGTGATTTTTAAAGGGGAACACTAATTTAGGTGTAAAGTTAAAATAATTAATTTATATTCATACCACTTAACATTTCTCTTTGATTAGATAATGTGATTAGTGTGTTTGTATGTAATGTGTCTTATGCCTACAAGCACAATTTACTGTGATGCCATCTATCTTAGGATAAACCCTTATTTATAATATGAAAGATGAGAGTTCTCCCCAAAATTGAATTTATAAGGTTTATCAGGGGTAACTTCAAACCACTGAAATTTCCACGATAAAGTGTTTTGGTTATCTAAAATGAAAGTTAAAGTAAAGCTTAGCACATAAGAAGTAAGTCACACCCTGTATTCTTTCTTTCCTTGTCTCAGGATCCTAGGTGCACTTCCCCTTAGTTTGCTCATAAGCAATCAGGCTTCCTCAAATGAGGGAATAGGGAAGGGCCCTTACCTGGAAATCACACTCCTTGGCCTGCCTGCTGCTGATGTCCTCCTGGAAATCCATCTCAGGAACACATTAGATCTGGTGTCCCACGACCAGTGACCAGCGGAAGTGTCCCTTCCTTACAACTGGCCTTCCTGCTTGTTCCTAGTCTCCATGGCTCTGGATAACCCAGGAAGTCCTCGAGGAGTTCATCCTCTTGAGCCACAGAGACAGAGACAAGCAGGTTAGAGGGATTGCACTCAAGTCAAGAAAGACTTTCTATCAGCTGGGTGGTCTGGCACAGAAGATCTAATTGTTCACAAGGGCATGTGGAATGGAGGCCCCAGCATCATCAGCAGACAGGTACTATGCTAGAAGTCACACATGCGTTTTCACTGGCTTCCTGTCCAATCACCACTCCAAGTTCACAACATAATCTTTGTACGTATATAGTGGCACCAAACTCTCTCTCTTCCAGATAGTCCGGGATCTCTACCCATAACTGTATGGTCATGGCATGCGTGACCAACTCATCGCTAGTCAATTCCAAAGACTTCTGTTAATAACTATGCATTACTTGTAAGAAGGGTCACTTAGGACATTTCTATGAACAGAGAAATTGTTATTAACTTGACTCTCTTGGAAGAAACAACACTCCTTGGCAGAAAAGAAAGATACAGTATAGACTAGACATACTTCAACGATGCAGGAAGGACAAACTATCAAGTCAAAGACACAGAGTAAGGAGAAACTACAGATAAAACATTACTGTCTCTCCTCAGCCTGGAGATATCTGAATACAAAGGATAATCACTTCCTCAAAACAATCTGGAAAATGCCTAGAACTTAAATATATATTTTAAAATTTTACTTATAAATTCCAGTAAAGATAAGGAATGCTTATAATACCTTACACTCATAGTGTAAAAATTTACAAAATGTTACTTCCCCTTAAGATGAGATGAATTATCAGGGGAGCCTGGGTGACTCAGTAGGTTGAGTGGCCAACTCTTGATCTTGGCTCAGGTCACGATCTCACAGCTTATGAGATCAAGCCCTGTGTCTGGCTCTGTGCTGACAGCACAAATCTGCTTGGGATTTTTTCTCTCCCTCTCTGTTCCTCCTCCACTCATAAGAGAGTGAGGCTGCTGTCTCTCTCAAAATCAATAAATAAACTTAAAAAAAAAGATGAGGTGAATCATTTAACTCCCAAATGGGTCTGGAATGTTCATGAAGGGGCATTATCTTATTTCCTACTGTGCTACATTCTGAAGAATCAACACAGACAATAATTAAAGAGTATGAGCTGAATTACTGTTGAAGAAAAGTTTCATTCATGATCTGAATTTGTTTGATAAAAGATCTTTAGCTGAATCACAAATATGCTTTTTGAAAAAATAAAGAAGTATGGGGGAAGGAAAAAGGAAAAGAAATTATGCCTTTCTCCAAGCTATGGTATCCTTTTATTTTTAAAACCATATAAATGGATAGAAATTTACTTTACATTCTTTGAGTAGAGTTTAAGTATCTGGTTGAAGGGAAGATCTACCGAATGCTGATTCTACCTTGGGGACATATTTCTATTATAATTATGAACATTAGTTGTTATAAATCAATTAATCAATCAACCAAGTAAAGAATCAACAGACCAAAACAAATGACCTAACGTCTTCAAATTCTATACAAACCTTGCTCTTTGGAATGAGAATGAAAGAATACGAGCTTATAAGGTAGCTCAAGGCCTAAGCGATGCTTTTTCTATTTATAAGTCTTCCTCCCTATATGTTATGCACATATATATTCAATTATTATTATTGTCATGATGGTGATTTTATGAGAGGGAGAAAAAGCTAAGAGATGGTCATATATGAGGTTCAGATTTAGTGGAAAAAAAGAAAAAGAAAAAAAAAGATAGTTCATAAATACACAGAGCAATAGAATAAGAGTCATGTATTGATTGCTGTTGTGCAGATCTGAAGATATTATAAAAATATAGTAGATGTTTAGATAGCATACCCGAAAAAGGAGTAGATATGTACATTATTACGGGCTAAATTAACTATTTGGGTATTCTGCTACTGAGAGTTTAAATAGAATTTCAAATGATATGGGTAGCTATGAAACCATATGTTATGAACACAACACAAACTCCACAAAAAAGAGAGCATAGATGGTCTTAACAGAGCATGGGGAAAGGATGAAACTAATAAAATTAATTTATGCTTGTTTACATTTATACATTAAAAAATAATGATTTGTATTTCTTGGAATTTGTAGGAATACGGTCACTAATAAATATGAGAATACTGGTACTGATAGTTGACAACAAAAATTTACTTTATATATTTACATATATAATTTTTTTTAAAAAGAATTTGAGTTAGCTTAGAAAGATTTAAGAATAACATGATAAAGAAAATTAGAAAGAGAAAAAGGAAAATAAGTTAAGAGAGGGAAACAGGTGTTACCAAAGGTAAGCGTCATGTCCAAAGTACACTAATGCAGTTACATGACTCACCATACACATAAGAAAAATATGGGAAGTTTGCAGGAGAAGCACATGCATCAGTTCAGATAAATCATAGATGTGTGTATATGTTTGCATATGAGTGTGTATGTGTATGTGTCTGTATAGAAATAGAGACACTGAAGACACACACACACACACACACACACACACACACACACACAGGAATAGACAGAAACAGAGAGGCAAAGAGACAGAGATAGAAACAGCACCAAACACAGACAGAACACTGTATAGAAATAGAGAGATTTAAAGACAGACAGACAGACACACACACACACACACACACACACACATACACACTCAGAGAGACAGAGAGGCAGAGAGACAGAAACAGAAACAGTACTAGACACAGAGACAGAACACTTCTCACGTGGCTTCAGAAAAATCATAGTGTTCTGGCGGGGACATCTCCAACCTATGCCTAAACAATGATAAACTTCTTAGAGCAAATATATTCTTAAATTATTTGTATGGAATACTCTCTGTTTGCCAGGTCCGTTCTCCAACTGTCCCTCTGCAGTTTCCAGAGGCTGGCCTCTACAGTGAGGATGCCTTGACAGTGGAAGGCCTCTGCAGGATACTCAAAGGTTGAGAGGAGAGAGAGTTCAGGGTATTAATTCCCAGGACCCACTCACTATTAGGGTATGGCTTGGCAATGACTGAATTGCTTAATCTGTGGACACATCCTACTGGTCCATCCTATTCTTCAGAACTACAGGCTTCTGGATTCATAACAGCCTGTGCTTCATTCCTTTAGTCCTGGGACCACCATACCTTTCCCTGATAGCCGACTTTAAATTGCTTTCCCATCCTTTGTGTTTCCCCTTAATCCTGCCCACATTTTTGTTAATAGTCCCTTAATTAATTGCATTTCACTTACCCGTCTTGAGTGTGCCATTTTGTTAATTTTTAGGACCCTGACCATTCAATTATGAAAACCAGTACACTCTTTTAGATCTCTCACTAGGAGGGCACAATAGTTTTCTAGCTAATTTCTATATGGCTAAAATACTAAGTATTATATATTAGAGATGTTAATAATCCTAAAACAAAATCAAAGAAAACATAAAAGTTTGGTTTCCATCTTATGTGAAGCTAGAGGAATGCAACTTTGTTTGATTCACACCATGGATATATTTATTTTGTTCATGTTTGTGTGTCTCTGGACCTAATACCTATACATAGAGCATCAAGTGCTCTAAAATGATCTAAAATTCATTTATTACTCCTCTGTGAACTGGATTGAAGCTCTCTACCAGAAACAAATGAGTAAGGAAATACATTTCTGTAAAACTGAAGCAGGAGAAATATTTTAAAGTATCAGTTTTAAAGTAAATTTTGATCTTGATTTTTTCAACAAAAATCATACATTTTGGTACACTTCACATGCACTTAATGTAAGACCATGAGGCAGAAAAAGCCAAATTGTTTGGTGCATTGTATACATAAGTTAACACATGACTCTCCCAAAATTGTAGACCAAATTCATCACTAAATCAACATACCTGAATTACATTTAAGAAATCTTTCTTCACAAGATTCTTCCTCACTTTTAGCGGGATCTTTTATATTATTGCGCATGCATACATACACACACACACACATACACACACATACATACATCCCTTTTCGGCATGGGTGACTAATTTTATCATATTGTACCTCAAATATTACAGACATACACTTAACTAGTAACCCAATAAATGATAATTGATTCTATCTTTAAGAATTTTTGTGTTTGGTGACATTGCTATATCCTATTGGGTGAACTCTCTAGCAGCCTCTGGGGTTATAAGGTCAAGGTCCAGAATCACCACTTTTTCTCAGAAGAAGACTGGATATTGTAAAGTTGACTTCCACTTCAAAGATTTCAAATGATTAATGAAAATGAAGTGTGTGTGTGTGTGTGTGTGTGTGTATTACTTTAAGATGAAGTTATTCAGACCCAGAGAGAGAGAGAGAGAGAGAGGGAGAGATTTGCCCAAGGTCACCTAATGAAATGATGGCAGAGATTTGACTCAGACACTCCAGTCTAGTGACCTTCTCTGTTAATTAAGAGCATTAAAACAAACTGAAGAAAAAGACAAGAGCTCAGGACCTAAAATACAAATGGCTTCCATCATTATTTCATCTGTGCTTAATTCCTTCATGGCTAGCAGACCGAGTGCGGAATTAGAGTTCCTACCTGATTTGGCCAACTCTATTGCCTTCTAAATGTTAATTCCAGTGGTCCTGTAAGGTCTTCCATCATGACCTGCATGAAATGCTCTGTAACTTGTAGGAGGCTTTACCACATTTTCTACTTCTGCTACCAACTAATCTTGGGGTTCAATTTTCTCCCCAAGCCTCATCTTTTCCATCACTAAGAGGAACAAATTATATTAGGTAGTTATGGGTGCCCTTCTGGTATAAGCCTTCCATAAATTTTTAATAACTTTATAAGTAGGAAACATTTCCACATACTTCAAGCTATAATATCTGTGAAAATCCCCAATTCTGATGGAATTTTCCTGAATACATTGATGGATCAACATTTGAGTGGAATTTATAGGTGAATCAATCCCCTAGGACTGATTGTTGATGGCATCAAAACAAAGTTTGAGCTTAGCCCCATATCATCCAATATAGTGTGAAAGTATTTTCCTAAGTCAGCTACCTATTCCTTCCCCAGGACCTTTGTAAAGTTTTAAAGGGCTGCACTATTTTAAAGAATACCCTTGAAGTTTGAGACCATTCTGAATTTCAAAATCCACATGGATATTTGATTCACTGTTCATTACTAGAAATTTTGCTAATATTAAAATTATGCTTCTGACACATAAAGTGTTTCTTCTATTTCCATTCAGACTTCCTAAATAAGAAGGCTTCTTATGTAGGATGTTTTAAAACAACATCTCATTACATTTCCCTGCCTGGAGAAGAAACCTAGGGAATCACTCCCAAGTTATAGGGAGAATTTCTTCTGGAAAAACCACACAAATTCTAGGAAGACTGTACTCTTTTAAAGAAGATCTCTTTTCAGGTCCTTTTAAAAGAGGCATTTCCAGGAAGAAAATTCAATGGAAAATTATCCTTTGCTCCCATTTCCCTGTCACATCTCCTGCAAAAGGCCTAATTCTCAGTATCACTACATTTAGTCATTTTGTGGTGCTGCTAATCACTTGGAAACTTTAAATGCTCCCTGAGAACAACAAGAAATCCAGAATGAGTTCATTCCTGCACTAATGGGACAACCTCAGATTTATTTTCAAGTGGATTTGTTGAGCTTATCACCTCTCTCTAAATTGCAACAAAATGATAATTGAAGTTAAAGTAACTATTTCCAAGTAAAAATAAAATGGAGATTGCATACCTTGATTTAAAGCTGTCAGGTGGCATGAGTTCCAAAGTATGAGTTGGTCCATATAGGTTTACAACATATAATTTGATGGTTGGGTTCATTTGACCTGCCTTTGAGAAAATGAGAGTTGTAATACAAACATATTAAGCATTAAATTATATTGAAAAGGAAAGTGTTTCGATTGCTTTACAATTCTGCATTAGAATACGGAAAAAGTTTAATTTCTCTAAAGTAGAAATGATTTCAAATTCAACAACCTGATTGCCTTCAATTGTTTTTGTAGATTGCTGTTTCTCAAGCATTTTAGTCAGACAATTAAAGGTGATGGAAAATCATGATGGCTTTATTCATTAGGCATCGCTACTGTGTTCTTTCCCTAGGATAACACCAGAAGGGCTGGCTTTACAAAACAATGAGTAGAACAAGCTGCTACTTACATTATAGGATAAGAAATGCAATGAGAGAAAACCTTAGCTAATTAAAAGAAGAAGAAGAAAACGAAGAAGATGACCTGCCAATCTAGGTAGCACAGGCTTAAAATTCCCCAATACCTAATCCCTTCCATTGCATTAAACATTCCTAGATTTCCTTTTAAACTGTAGTGAACACTACATGGGGTGCAAGTGCCCCTTCAGAGGTGGTGGGCCACAGAACATACTGCCCTCACTAAGTACCGAGCTAGAGGAGTAGAAAGACAGTGATAAGAATAGGTAATAACTAGCCTAGAGCATTAGTATGTTTCTGGCTCACAGTATATAGTAAAGGCATTACATTAAACAACCTACTAAATATTCCTACTTCCCACTTAAGACATAATTATAACCCTTTTCCAGATGACAATGGAGAAGCCAAGCAAACAGTGGAAGATGGGATATCTAATAACTGAGGAAGCCGGCATGTAAACCCGGGATGCTCTTCCCTGCTGCAGTTATGCGTCAGTTCATTCCTAGGCAATAGTTTCCAAAGTCTTTCTAAATATACTATGAACTCATAGGGGGAAGAAATGGGACCTTTTACCAATATATTCCAAGCAGTTTGGAATGAATACAAGAATGTGTATGTGAATAAATGACTTACAGAATCAGTTGACTACTGGTGGTGCAATGTGTTTCTGAACAAAGTACCGATGTGTTGTTGGGGTGTGACTGATGTTTTAGGAGAAGGCTATCTGAGATATACAAAGAAAGACAAGGAAATTAAAAGTGGGTTAAATTAGAAGACTGACAAAATCTAAGGAGGATGATAAAAGTGATTTAAAGAGGAGAAGGAAAATGAAAAATCCATGTCCAAGTAATTGGCATTGATAAAACCCAAAGTTGAACAGGACCAGAAGCAACGTAATGCATTCCACCAACACTCAGTAATGGCTCCATGAGAACTGTGTTATTAGGCTATTAAATATGACTAGCATGGAGGGACTAGCATGGAGGGCAAAGGGATGAATGGGTGAAGCACAGAGGAATTTTAGGGCAGTGAAAAATACTCTGTGATACCATAATGATGGATACATGTCATATATTTGTCCAAATCTACAGAATGCACAACACCAAAAGTGAACTATAATGGAAACTATGGACTTTGGGTGATTATGATATGTCAGTGTAGCTTCATCAATTATAACAAATGCACCATTGTAGTGAGTGATGCTGATATTGGGAGAGGCTATGCATGTGTGCGTGCAGATGGCATATGGGAATTCTGTCCCTTTCTCTCAATTCTGCTGTGAACCTTAAACTGCTCTAAAAAATAAAGTCTTAATAATACACAAAAATAACTAGCACACCTGTGGAAGTGTATCATACACAGGTCAGAGGTTCTGAGCCAAAGAAAGGGGTCAGGAATGTCTTCCACTACAGAAACAATGCTATAAAGAGAGATGATGGCAATGGTTCATATACTGAAGGGCTTCCTGGAAGATAAGCTATGATCCTGCCTCATGGAGTAGGACCTGGTGTCAGATTTTGTAAAGTTTTTCATTATTTTAAAACCCTCAAGTTCTGGGCACATCTGTCTTGGACAGTTTAGTTTTATACCACACACAGGAGCTCCCTTTCACATCACTACTGTTTCAATTTAATTGTCATGACCCTCCCTGAAAAAAACAGCCTTATCCATTTTTTCAATCTAACCATTTCTTTAGTTTGACCACATATACTAAAAATTAGAGCTGGGATACAATATTTAGTAGTGCCATTCAAAGTGCTGAACTTTGACCAGCAGCAAGTATCCATCAGTATCACCTGGCATCTTAGAAACACAAATACTAGGCCCTACACAAACTCAAAATCACAATCTATAGTTGTGGGCCCAAGATTCTGTGTTTTAACAAGACTCTCAGATAGCTATAATTAGTATGCAAATTTTATAAGACACTGATATATATGTATATATTTTTTCAATAATATATATTATTGCTAGTATATGTAGTAATCATATATATTCAATAATGTATAATAATATATAATAACATATAATAATATATAATATTGTATACATATATACACATATTGGATACATGTGTAATATATACATATATATATTATATATTACAGTTCAGTGGTTACCAAAGGTGTTAACCTGCATCAGAATTACCCAGAGGGCAGGAAGGCTTGTTTAATAAGATTTAACCAGCATTTCTCATGTCATGGGACATGACTCTTATTTACTGAATATAGACGATGGGCAAGATGTTAAAGATCCTCAAGTATTGTTTGATTATCAAAAATGAGACAATACTTCTCTGAGAATATGTCACAAGTCAGCAGTTTTGAGTCAAAGTAGGTTTCCCTTCTGTAGCTTAAAAATAGCTCATAATTTTGTCACATAGACTAACAAAACAGTAATTTCTAAAAATGTCTAAAGTTTAAAAAATGTCTAAAACAGTATATAGTAGCAAATTAAAAAGATAGCTATCATAAAGACACTGAATTTTCTAGTTGTTGAAAAATTGTGCCTATTATTTTTTATTTTTCAATAAACTCATTTAGAAAAAGAGAAATTAAATTGATCTTTTTGTCAGTTCTTATCAATGATGAATAATTTTATGACATACTTTGTCAAAGACACAGATGGTATTTACCATACCATAAGATAGTTTTTTTGTTCGTTTGTTTGTTTTTAATGTTTGCAACTCTGCTATGCTTCTACCTGTATGGGATCACCGATAACCCTGTTAGCTTTTACATGAAAACAAACTAAAGTTTGTGTATACATGTGGCCAAGTTTAGATAAAAAACAAACATTAGGCTATTTCCAAAACTCAGCTGTCCATCAGTCTATAATCTCATATAGATTTTTATCTCTCCATGGAGTTTTGAAATTAAGTGCACACTGCAAGTTCATTCACACCTTTCAATATCTGGATCATTTCAATACTTTGCAAATTAGAGGAGTTCATCTATTTGCTTTTTACAGTCACATTTTCCAGAAAGACTGCATATCTACAGAATCCTTCCTCTATAATTCTGAAACACAAGCCTCAATAATAATTAACCTTATTTTACTGGCAACTAAATTGTCATTAAACGAGATAATGCTTTAATTAAGAAGATTAACCTGAGGTTACTGAGATAGAACTGTGCATCTCTTTTGTGCTGAATTGCTAATGATAGGGTATTTTATGAGTTCTGAATCATGCTGAATTAAGTAAAATACAAATATATTTGTTTAGTGTAAGTATTTCATTAGTAAACCTGACCTCATTGAGTATTTGCTGCACTTATTTTAATCTAGTTTAATTTGAAGCACAATTTAGTGTGAACTCTATGAATTACTTCAATGTCTAAAGTACTACTTTTTGTAAGTTTATTGCAAAAGTAAGAGCAAATCAAAATAATACAGTTGTTAGTGGAAGAACTGACAAATGTTTTGTTTTTCTTTAAACCAGAGTGGAAAATAATGACTTTCAAAGTTTAAGTAATTTATCCAAAATGATACTGAAACTTATTCTGAGAACAAGGATCAAGCTCAGACCTACTTTCTTCCAGTCCTATGGTCTTAAGTACCTGGGCAGGGATTCCTAGTAAAAACCTCCCGAGGATTTACGATTCTTTCTCTTGGCATGGCTGCTAGAATAGCTAATGTTTCTTTGTGTTTAATACTCCTCAGTGGTGGTAATTAACACACACTCAGGACTTTTACCTTGCATTACCTGTCTTTATCTATGTATCTATTATTTATATATCTTATGTATCCATCCATCCATCCATCACCTCTCTCTCTCTCTCTCTCTCTCTTTCTCTCTCTCTCTCTCTCTCTCTGCCTGCCTACCTACCTACCTACCTACCTATCCATCTATCTATCTCATGTGTGAGACTAAGAATCATATGTATATCTTACTAAGTCATTAGGAGTAAATGGAGCAAACAGAGCTACACATATATTTGTTAATTTGACAAGATGATATTTCGATTCCAGATATGTCCTCAGATATATAAGTTAACCTCTGGTAGTTTTACAAAGAGGGACAGAATCAATAAATTTGAGTTATTTCCCTGTTCTTAAAATAACTCTGACTTTTATAGAAGGACTTAGCCTTTTAGAGAGCTCAGTTTGTCCATTTATAAATAGAGGCAATTGTGAAGAAGTCCAAATAAGGAAAAAAAAATAGTGAAACTATCTCTGAAAATATGAAGCATATTATTAGCACACATGATTTACATAATAGCAAAGATTATTTTATGCCTAGCTTTATTATTGAGAATTATAAAATAATTAACCTATTAATAACAAAATGTCTAGATTTATCAATGCAGTATTTTCTGAATCAAATTTTCTCAGATATTTCTATTTGTTTATGTGTTTGCCTCAGTCTTTTAAAATTATGAGGTCTAGGAGTGTCCCAGTTCAAGCACCAGCAGCCTCTAACTGAGAAGGCAATTTGAAAACGCACCTATTGCGTATGGTTCTTAGCGTGAGTCCTACAATTCCCCACTCCTCTTGGGACATGAATTACAAAAAAATTTGTTTCTTCCCTGGGGCTGATTTTATTTCTTTTTGCAGTGAACAAACTAAACAGTTGTGTGTGAATATCTTGCCTATTCACATATGCTTTTCACAATATGCCACTTCATTTTGTATTTAAATTGTCAGGTGAATTTTCATTATCATAAGTAAATCAAATGATGTGAGAATTAATACATTTGAGAAGTCTTTTCAGTCATTTTTTGGGGGAAAGATGCAGTTATGCCTTATAGGAACAAACTGTCATTCGTAAAACATGGCTAAATCTATATTAGAGAAGTCATAAGTTGTGTACTTGAAGTACAATAAAAATCTCTTCGTGAATGTGATTATTTTGTTGTTAGGCCAGGTTGCCATTTTCTCCTGAAGAGCATAGAATATATACGGCTTTTAACTTATATCCAGAAAAGACCCTATACATAATATTTCAAAATCATAAAATTAGATTCCTCTCAATTCTCCTGTCTTTCTCAGCTATAAGCCAGTCATTTAATACTACCTACAGTCTATGGAAGGAAGACAAGATTGAGAGAAAACAAACAAGCAAGCAAACAAAACCCAAAAAACAAAGCCACAACCGATGGTACAGAATCTCACTGAGTAAACAATCTTCTTATTCCTGACTCTCTATATTCAAGCCAGCATCCATCCTTCCTTGCTTCCTTCCTTCCTCCCTCCCTCCCTCCCTCCCTCCATCTCCTTTCTTCCCACCCTCCTTCCCTTCCTTCCTTTCCTCTCTTTCCTTTCCTTTCTCCCTCCCCTCTCCTCCCTCTCCCCTCCCCTCCCCTCCCCTCCCCTCCTCTCCTCTCCTCTCCTCTCTTTCCCTACCTTGAGTAACTTGGGTCTGGTAGATGAGAGGAAAATAGAGAAAGTCACCCCTACCCAGACCATGCCTTCACTGCAAGTATAGAATAATATGTGTCATGGGTAATTTGTCCAATACTTTGACCAATTAATGTAATGCACAAGTTGAAAGGTACAAAACCTATCATGCTTGGGAAATATAAAGTACAACACACGAAAGGAATGGCTAAAAAATAGCTTCTAAATCGAATTAGCAGCCATCTCTTACCAAATTAAGAGGTGAACTGTGTAAAGTGGAATTTAAAAACTTTCCTATAAAACATCTTTACATGATTAATGCATAAGGGTCCTCACTTATGAGCCTTTTTCTTTGTAATATAATCATGGGGTAAATACACCTTTAAAAATAGAACTTAAGGTATCAAAAATGCCATACAGTAGAAAAAACAGTTACACTCCAGATGTTTTGCAACCTGCTCCCTACCTGAAAATGGTTTTGCTCTCTGGGCAAGATTTCCATATTTGCCTCACTCAATAAAACAATTCCATCTATCTTAGCCATGCCTGGCTATGGCTCTACCCCCAGCATGTTATAAAGTATGTTCCAGAGTATGCTCTGCCAAAATAATGCTGATGTTAATACTAATACTAATAAATTCTTTATAGAGATTCTTTATGCTTAGTCTATTCCTTACTGGAGATACTTTATGCTTAGTCAATTTTTTATGGGAGATTTATAATACACATTAACATATAGTATATTAAATGCTCTACGAAATAATCTGAGCGAAGTTGGATTTTTCTTTTTTTTTGACTAAGAAATTTCAACTCATTTAACCATGAGACTTTTTCTTCCCTTATAACACCTATTACCAACTAGAACTAACAAATGTTAACAAACAGAATGTACTTTTGGAGAAACCTGTGCCTTAGCATCAGTGCTGCCCCTTATCTCTTCTCACCTTTTTTCTAACTGGGAAGGTGAGGGAAAACAAGAATGAGAGCATCAAAGGGAAATAAATGCAGCAAAAGTGACCATTCCCAAGCCCTTAATCATCTCTACCTCTTCCTACCAGAACAGTGTGTACAGGCTACTGCAAGCTCTAAAAAGATGAGTCAGCTGACCAGTAGGAAAAGCTTCTGCTTTTTCTGCAAAGACAATTTGTTCACGAACCAAGGATACTATCAATCAAGTCAATGGTGCAAAGAGAGAGAACAAACTAGTACTTCTACGATACTTACCTTAGGATATGGATACTGCTTTCCTTTGGGATACAATGCTCCGGTAAATCGAGGAATAATCATGTTAGGCACCAACGAGTCATTTATCATCAGGAAGGCAAGCCTTTCTCCATCTGGTGACCACCAGTGGGCAATATGAGAATGCAGAAGTTCCTCTAGAATAAATGAGTGTTATTTGAAACCAACTGTAGAGATGTGGGCTCAGTGACCCACAAACATCTGTCCTTGAAATCTCCATCGCACATATACATTTTTTTCCTATGCGGTGTGTTGGGTTTTATCAACATCATGAAGAATTCTTTATTTCTGAGTTACCCTTTTAGTACCAGGGGAAGCAGATGCAATGGAAAGAAAGGGTGAAGCAATGAAGTCAGGATTTCACAGACCATCAGCAAATGTGAAGAAAGAAGGTGAAAGCACTATTGGAATAAAAAGACTAAGAACAGTAACTGAAGACTGAGATACGGCATAAAACCATATTCATGTCACCATTCATTTATATTTGCATTCAATCATATCTCCATCATCAAACAAGTTGAATTTCGGCATTTGTCAATGCCTTGACAAACTAGATTCATGAAATTATTTTGAGCTCTCAGGAAATAGAATAAGAAATATATTGGATATCATTCATGTGACCAGATCCACTATTCATTTGTCTATACCTGCCTTCTGGCCCAGTAAGTTAACTTGTTATCAACTACAGTAGAAGGGCTGTCATGCTTTCCAGAGCATGGCCATTAGGGTACAATGGCAAGAGATTAGAAGGAGAAGAGTGAAATCAGAGTATTCACTCCCTTGGCCTTATCCTGAAATGGCACTTCAGGCTTGTTGTATGTTTTAAATAATGTCACTACTCCTATGGATGCAGTCTTTTCTATGCAATGTTCTCCTTTTGTATCTTGCAATGCATGGTTCATCTCTATGGACATAGGGGTGGTATAATAGCTTGGTTGCTACTGGTCTAGATTATATCTCTGTCCTTTATGGTTTCACTTCATAAATGTGGTCTCTTTGTAAATAGATCTTCTTCAGATTACTGAATGTGCCAGCTCTTTCCTTTTGGTACCTTGACAAATGCCGTGAAGAATACCAGCAATAGACTCAGAAAAGGGACCTTTAAAGTGAGACTTTGAGATTACCTTGGAGATCTATCTCTGTATCTATATCTGTATATCTATATCCATCTATATCTGCACTACCTTCGAGGTAACAATCACCTTTCCAGGAAGGAACTGGAGCATAAATAATCCATAGCAAAGAATGGAATCATGAGTAATCCACTGTCACGGGTGATGACACAGAATGAAATGCAGATAGAGAGGAAAGGTTTGGGGAGGGTAATTGGTGGTGGCACTTGATTTCCACAACAATGGCAACTCTAAAGATTATAAAGTGAAGTTCACATGGTTCATATGATACCTCAGGGAGAGTACATAGACATAAACTGAAATTGAAACCATGACTGCAAAATCAGGGATACAAAAAAGAACATCAGGGCATCTTTGAAGGAGTCTGTCTCTTCTGTAGTTGTAGGTAAGGCAGAGGTCCAAGAGTACACAGCAAGGGTTGCAGGGCTACAACACAAATTTAGTGGCTCAACTCTGTTTTTGTTTGTTTGTTTGTTTGTTTGTTTAAGCTAAGACAGAGATATTAGCAGAGAAGTACTGGGACCCTGGCACATAGGAAAAAGATGCTTAGGTAAATGTGTGCAGTATGCTTATGCTTTCTGGACCAGTCTCATAAATAAAACATTTTATAGTGGAATGTTGCTCTATGTGTCTAATTTTATGGCTGAAGATGCTGAACCTGAAAATTCCCACAAGTCTTCTTGCTGACAGAGGCAGTCTCTATCCAAGGGAGGGAGACATCCTCTGCATAAAGGCAGAGTGAAGATAAATCCCTGTAAAGTTTATGAGTTCTATATCCCTAGGGGAGAATTTGGAGATCTAGTAGCATAGTACACACCGAGATATATCTTCTAAAGTGAGAGAAAATTTGTTGGAATTGTACTCATGCAAAAGCGAAGAGGGAATAGATTCTTCAGATTCTGAAGAAACAGCTTAAAGCATATTCACATATGATGCCCTGTTCTACTTCCCAGACAACCTGTGAAGCTGCCCGTTCTGAGCAGAGTCTGTGCAAGAAAGGGCTATGCAGCACATCAAGGCCATGGTACAACCCTTTCTGCCACCTTTACCTTGTGAACCAGCAGATACAATGTTAATATAAATATTCATGGTAAACAGAGATGCTGTGCAGAGCTTCTGACACTCACTATATGGCAATCAAAACATAGATATTACAGGCTTTAGAGAAAGGCCATTTCCTCCTGTGCTGATTAATGTTCTCTATTTCAAAAGCAGATCTCTACTGGGGACTTGCAGAAGCAATTAGTCTGACCATGGGATGCCAAGTGTCTATGCAACCCCAATTGCCCATCATGAACTAAATGTTATCCGATTCACTGACCATAAAACTAAACACATAAAGCAATATCCCACTATAAAATAGAAGGGGTATATATGGGACTGGGACAGAACACAGAAGTAAAATGCCCAGAGTACTGCATCCTCTGCTTTACTCTGTCTCCTCAGCTCATGTCAAAATCTCAACATGTGTTTTCTAATACATGTTGACAGGGGAGGAATAAATGCAGGCCTGGTTTATGGGCAGGTCTGTATGATGTACTTGAAGACTGTGAAATTGGATAGGCTCTGTACTACAGTCTGACTGGGGAATGACATTAAAAGACCAAACTAAACATAAATCCTCCAAGTTGGCAGACTTTTGAACAAGATACTTAGTTTTCTACCTTTTGTGGAAGGAGAATTGGCTTGAAGCATGGGTCCACCCTGACTCATGCACGGTAACTAACAAAAGACCTGAGCAGCGTTATGGGAAAACTAAAATTAGAAAATTAGTGACAAGGAAATGTAGGGAAAGATAACTGCATCCATCTGTCAGGAGGGATGAACATGTAAAAATGTGAAGATAGTAGTGTCCTACTTGATATCCACCAGAACACAGTGGAGGAGAGCAGGCTCTCCTCCACTGCATACCAGAGGAGGCTCTCAATAATCAGATGGACAATATGACTACTAAGTACAGGTCAGTCTGCTTGGGCTCCCACCATTACCTGCCAACAAGAGTGGCTGTCATTAAACTCTTGAAATGGCATGATTTCCCAAACAGGACCAGCTGGCTACCTGGTGACAGGTAGATCACATGGGAACCATTCCATCAAGAATGGGTAGCATTTTGTCATTACAAAGACAGACATGTACTCTGGTTTAGATATGCCTTGGTTGCTTGAAGTCTTGTCAGCACTGCTATTCATGGACTTACAGAATAGCGTACCCATTATGACAATGATTCACCCACATCACCACCGAACAGAAAAGATTTTATAGCAAAAAGGAGGGCAATAGGCTCAGACCATAAAATTCAGTGTTCTCCATTAGATATATGTACCTGGCTTGATGGAAGTGTGAACTAGTCTTTTCTATCTCGGTTTTGGCCCTATAACAACCTTAAAGTTAGGATGTCATCATACATATGTGTTTCTCTTGCATAGCCAGGAAGTACAGATCTGGGAACTAAGGGGTAGGAGTGTAGCATTCTCTTTCACCATCACCCTATTAACCCACTGGACACTGGACATATTTTGTTTCTTGTATTCAAGATAAGGAGATCAGTGGTTTTAGAAGTCCAAATGCCTAAGGGAGGATTGCTTCTAACAGGAAATGTCATAATCATGTTCCTCTGAATTAGAAGCTGAAATTTCCCCCTGACCATTTGGGGCTCAATAGGCCTGGAGGAAAAAAAAAAAAAAAAACTGACAGAAAACATAGTCACTGTGTGTCTGTCTGATAATCTCATCTTTCAGGAAGAATATATATGTCTTCACTATACAAAGGAGAGGAAAGAAAAAATATATCTGGACTCAGGAGATTCACAAATACTCCTTTGTTCAACTCTATCTCATTTTCCAATTCTACATTTTCCACATTCCAATTTCCATTTCAATGCAAAATTGAAATTGTAGCAACCTAATTAAGAAAAAGAAGCAAAGGAATAAGATTGGGCAGGGATAAAATTTTGGTTTGATCTACTAGGTAAATGACCTATGTAGTCAAAATGCTGGCAAAAGGTAAAGGCAAAAATGAATCATTAATTGACAAAGGAGCTATGATTACTAGGTAAGGCCTTATTTCTTATTTAATTGGGGCATTTCCCCTGAAGCCTTATATGAAAAACACAAGCGTTGGCTGTAGTTATAAATTTCAGGAATATAAACTGGACTGATGCCATTCTACAATGAAACAGTAGCAGATGGAATTTCATGTGTTCTTTCAAAGACACAAAGTTTTTGTTTAAGTAATAATAATACCACTTTATCTCTGAGTTTTTGTTGGCCATGGCCAAGATGAAACCAGATAAATCAAATGAAGAAAATAAAGGTTTTTTTGCATACTTTTTTATTTTCTTGGTTCTCACCCATTGGAATCATGTGAGTCTGGCTATGTTTCCCAACCAAAACTTACTGCTTCTGTTACTGCAAAAACTATACGATTCCTTCTTTGTAGGTTCTAGTAACAGCTTACGTACCCTTTCCATTTCAGGTGTTAATGACTAAATCATTACCAGCCATAGATTGCTACATATCCCTTGTCTTTGATAAGTGACCCCTTCGTTGATAAATTGTTTAATACTACTTTGAATGTGCCATTTTTTTCCAATTGTAATTCTGATCCTGATTTGTACAAGTTACTTGCAATTCATATGAGGACACCCATCCACAGGACACACTGAGGAAAAAAAAGGCTAAATGCCAAATGGGTGTAAATTCTTGTGAGACCTAAAGGTACAGAGAGATCAGATTGCGTTGCCTAAAATCAACACTCAGGGTTTCTAAGAAGTGGGTTCTATCCTAGCTGCAAATATGTATGCACAAGTACTGCCCAAGAATAAGAATGGCCGAGATTTGAGAACACTATTCAGGAGAAACTAGGTATCGTCTATTCTAATTTATTTTAGTGCGATCCATGTCTAAAGTTGTTCCTCACAAAAATGTTAAAATAGCAAAGTAGTACACACAAAAAGTTATGTGACTTCCTTCAGGTACAAAAAATCAAGCTAACTGAAATGGGCAGGAGATAAATAAAAGAATCTTTAATATGCATCTGCTTAAGAGTTCTCTTGGATAATGCACACACTTTTTTAATTACATCTAATAGGGGCTCTTACTCATGGAATGAAACTTCCTGTTTAATTATATTATATTATTTACAAACAATGTATTTCTACAAATTGCATTCCATCCCATTCCAATAAAGGTTTGGTTCTTTGTCTTTATTACAATGATTAGAAAATCTCAGTGCAGAACAGATGGAGTTTTCAACACATGTTGTTTTATATAAAAAACACTTAGAAACATAGCCTCAACACAAAGCACTTACAGAAAACTAATATATAATCATTGTGTTCAGATTAACATGCTATTCTGAAAAGTAAGCTGATTTCATCTATTTGTGGTATATCAATTTAGACAGATAAGATTTCCTGAGTATGCTACTGCCAGTCATAGGGGTCTATGGATGACTTTTCCCCTTTATTTCTTGTATCTCACTGTCAAGTTTCTTCAAAGAGTTGTCTATATTCATAAACTTTTCTCTTCCCATTTACACCTCTATCCACTGCCGTCCTGCTTCTGGTACCACAAATTGACTGATTTTGCTTTCATCAATTTCTGGTAGCAAATCCAACAGTAACTGTGGAATCCTTAGCTTATTTGACTTCCAGAGAATCAGCATTGTTATTCTGTCTTCCTCTGGCTTCCATGGCTGCCCCTCTAATTTTTTTCTCTTATCTGCCATAGTCCAGTTTTACTGAGAGTTAGTAAGTGCTCAATAAATATTTGTTAAATCAATGAATGGATGAATGAGACGTCCTGTATCCAAGAGAAGGAAGGAAAAAAAGCAAAAATAGGCATTTTGTGTTATTCTCAGTGAGCAACCAAAAATGTACCGATTTCCATCTCTTGAAAGGGTATTGTTAATGCCGTGAATTTTTTCTCTCACCTCTTTCTTCTTGTCATTCTTAAAGCTCAGTGCACAGACCATTTCTTCTATTAAGTGACTCTATATTCCTCTATCCCATTAGAATTAATTCTTTTATTTATATATCTATTGACCATGCTCCAAATGGTTCCTTATATAATAGTTGTTTACAGTTTTTCACTCCAGTAAGTTGGAAATACCCAAAACATAGAAACCCTGTTCCTCATCACATTGTACTCAGATAATCCTGGAAAGATATATATACTCAGTAACTATTGAATTGAATATTGAGGAAGAATTCCTTAAAAATACATTTATAAATCATTTAGGCACAGTAGTTCCAATATTTCATATGCTCAAATAACTTAAAGTGATAGTCAATTTTTGTTTCTAGTTAATAGGTTCAATACTTTATGAAATTTTTCAAAGCTGTAAACTTGGCAGCTGTGAACTTTAGGGTTTTTTTAGCAAAACATTCATGTGATATTTTATTTAGTTAAGTTACTATGTTAAGTGAGCCAATTTATATGAATAACATTAGATGCATTTTGTGTGAATTATGTTTAAAGTGATACTTCATTTTGAGCATGATGTTTTATTTTTCTTCTAAACTTCAACTCTTTAAAACACATATTTTATTTTCCTTGACTTTCCTTAGGAATTGAATAATACTACAAATACAAAGAGGCTTTAAAATCATACTTTTAAAGACTTAAAATCTCGACATAAGTGCCTTTGGTTGGGATTAACAGCCACACTCACAGATTGGCCTAGACTTAAAAAGTTTAAGCCATGCCCTTAAATGTGCCACGAAAACATTTTATTATCCTTTATGTGACTCCTTCTTGAATCTTTTTTTTTTTTCCCTATGATATTTGCTAAAGGCAAATTTCAATAAACAAGGTGGAAATGTTACATATTACTTCTGGAGTCTCCCACACACACTATTCAGATTGTAATTGATTTCTGTAAAGTTACAAGAAGGAAATCTCCACACTAGAATGTCACATACATACTGCTGAAGATCACTGTGCTGTGGTGAGTGTACTGAAGGGAAAAGAGAAGGTTTGGAATCTGGGAGCTGATGGAATCTTGGAAAAGCAAAGTGATAGAAGAAAGTGAAGGTATTGTGTGGCTCTTGAAATACAGGTTGGGGATGACAGGCAAAATATTGAGGGAAACATTAATGACATCTGAATGGCCTAAATCCCTCTGTCAAACCTTAACACTGATTCCCTTGGTATAGTTCCTTCTCTTGGAAGTAAAGTGAGGACTGAGGTAAGTCTGTGGTCAGAGTCTTTGTTTGAGGAAATAGACCAGGGAAATCTAATGGCTCGGGTCCATAATGTATGCCATTCCTTAGGGAAGGATGAAAGGCACTGAAGTGAAACAGGTAAAGTAGATCAGGACTAAGCACTGGATTTGAGGACACATATTCAAGTGCCACCTCTGGCATTCATGAACTTTAAGGCCACGTCCAAGTCACCTATCCCTGAGTCTTGGTTTCTTCTATAAACGAATAAATATGCTAGTACTGTGAGGATTCAATCACATAGCACATTTGGAATTTGCTAGTATGCCTAAGATAAGATAAGATAAGATAAGATAAGAATAAGAGCCAAGGGACTGAGTTTCATTTGAATGGCAAAAACTCTAAGTTTTCAATTTCTTTTTTGGAAAGTGTCAGGTCTACAGACTTATTACGGAAGACTTTTGTTATTTCTTTGTCTTTCCTGTCTCTGACACAGTGTTCACTCTCTACTGGAATATATATAATTTCATTCTTTAATTAAGAAAATAACCTTATTTGTAAGATAATGGTCTTTAATTTCTCTTTTTTCAATTTTCTTAAAAATGTAATGCCAAAAATTACACAAAGTCACGCAATATGACATATCCTATGTAAAGGATAGAGACCCAAATCATCTTGTTCAGTGGTCAAGTCAGTACATTCTACACCGAGTTGACTTAGAAGTTCCTTGGATCACATTTTGTTACCCAAGGGAGCATGCTAGCACACTGTGAGGCACCAATGTTCCCACTAAATTAAGTTTTGCATCCCTGATGTATGCATCACTAGGAATGCCTGCTCACTGGGTCTGTCACCACTGTTTACTAGCGACCCAAACCAGAAGCCAAAAAATCATTCTTGACTTCTCATCTACTCCATCCTTTTAACCACTAAGATCTATTTTGCTGCCTCGTCAATTTTAGAATCTCCCTCCTTCTTACTGCTTTAACCCTGGTACTATTGCTCATTATCTCTTGACGGAACATAGAAAAAGCCCCCAGCTGCTCACTGGTTCTTTCTGCTATTTGATCCCAGCTTTATGCTGTACTCAAAATGGCCTATTTATATGGAAGATCTAATGCTGACACTCCCTTACTTGAAAAGCTCTATTAGTTTCCCCCTTTATGAGGTGAAAAAATAATCAAAATCCTGGATTATTTTTAGGGTCACCATCCCTTGGTTCTTGCTGTCTTCCTTTTTCTCAAATTTTATGCCCAAATAATATCAAGCATATTTTAGTTCCCAAGGTGCACACGGAGCTATTTAACTTTGCTATGCTTTTGCAAACTGTTGCTTACATTTCCCTAATTTCTTCTTTTTAAAGTATTTTAATTTCAATTCCAGTTTAGTTAACGTAGAGTGTAATGTTAGTTTCAGGTATACAATACAGTGATTCAACACTTCCATACATCTGGTGCTCATCACAAGTGTACTCCTTAATTCCCACCACTTATTTAACCCACTCCCCAACCCACCTCCCCCTTGGTAACCATCAGTTTGTTCTCTATGGTTAAGAGAGAGATAAGAGTTTCTTGGTTTGCCTCTCTCTCTCTCTCTCTCTCTCTCTCTCTCTTCTGTTCATTTGTTTTGTTTCTTAAATTCCACATATAGGTGAAGTCATATGGTATTTGTCTTTCTCTGACTGACTGACTTTGCTTAGCAAAATACTCTCTAGCTCCATCCATGTCATTGCAAATGGCAGGATTTCATTCATTTTAATGTCTGAGTAATATTCCATTGTATATACACACCACCTCTTCTTTATCCACTCATCAATTGATGAATACTTGGGCTGTTTCTTACCTACTTTCTTTGTTAATCTTTCAGTGTCAACTCAGAGGGTTTCTCCTTTAGGAAAATGTTTGCAAATGCCTAGAATGGGCTAAATCTTCTTTGTTCTTATAGAATCCTATGTTTACTGTGATTTGACCGTTTACCACGCTGCACTAACATAGTCTCTTCATCCCTCAGGGTCGCACACAGTACTGACAATATTTTGAAGATAAAGGGCATCTCTTACCCAGCTCCTCTACATAAAAGATGGTTAGTTCTTGCTAACTAGATTCCTGGAACTACCCAAGTTTCAAGTTTGTTCTCCAGATGTTTCTTTAATTCATTGGGCCATCTCAGGCCCCACCAATAACTTACCTTTTTGTCAGCTTCTGACACTCTGAACCAAAGAAACCTACTTATTACTCTGCGTGTTTGAATTTTTTAAATTTCATACCGTAATTATTATTGATATTTCCAAAGTAGCTTCCACTACTCCTCAGAATAAACTGTGGTCTCTAAAATATTTTATTATTTGATGCTAGCATACACATAAAAAATATAGATATAGATATACATGTGCACATATGCATATAAATTTCAAAGGTTACAATGTCTCTTCATTAATAAAATAGCTACACCCGGCAAAATGTTTCTCTTAATGTAAGGTCCTCAAAGTATACTTTGTTTAGTTCCCTGATGTATCTCAGCACCCTTACAAATACTTGGAAAGTAGTAAGTCTTTAATAATATCTGTTTAATGATAGACTGGATGAACAAAAGAATGAGGTAAGTGATTTACTTTTCTTACAGAATTAAAAATATCGACTCTGAGGTAGAAAGATTGCATTTGGCAGTATTGCTCAAGAAATAAAATTTATTTTCTAGAAGAGCCTTAGCTTTATAATTTCTAATCAAATACAACTAACTTAGTTTAAATCTCGATGTTTTGCCAAGATCAGTTGTGGAGTCTGAAACCTAGGTATTAACCTCAAGCTTTGAATCTTCCCCAGGAAATCTGTGCCTATAACCTAGCTGACAATTGGTGGATGCTAAAATTGGATAGAGATTTTCATTACCTGATTCCTTTTTATATTCTTAACTCTCATGAAGACTTGATTCAACAATAACAGCAAATAACTCTTTAGGTGGGTTTTATTTTGCTCCCCATGCAATGACTTTTAAAATGTGACAGACTGTTCTTAATGGGAATGACTAAAATCAAGTGGCTTTCAAGTAGTTTTTCAACAGTAAAGGTTTTTGTTTCTTCTTTTCCACAGTCAGAAAAATTCAGAATCGAATTCCAGGGTGATATAAGGTGATCATTCACTTTCATTAGTTAAGCATCACCAAAATAAAATCTATCTAATCTGAACAAAATGTATGTGTACACACACACACCAAATGTGGAATCGTATTAGTAGACATGAATCACAACCAGTCAAAATACGAGTGCATGCAAAGACATGAAATCATGAAGGCAATTTTGAGTGAAAATAAGAAGAAATGGAGCTCTAAGTCTTGTTCTAGAACGAATAGAGTTCTTTTACAGATTTTGTATAAAAATATGTCATTTGTGTTCTTCTGAAACTAAATCTATTCAACTCACCTTCGTATAACCAGTCAGCAATCCCATTAAAAATAATTCCTTCTTTTCCGGAAGATGTCAGCCGCAATGAACTGCTCTTTATATCAGGCTGATAGTAGATATTATTTTCAAAAATATAAATCTGGTTCCAGAAACATATAAAGCAAACCAAAAAAGAAAGAAGAAAAAGAAAAAAATACCAACATATTAGGAAGTTTTTAAAAAATACTTTCATACTAAAAAAATAAAATACTTTCATGCTATAGAATAATAGCTGAGGACATAAGTGCCGTATTATTTTCCTGCTTTCTGTTTCTTTTTATTTAGTGCACACATTTGCATTGTTTTCAATTATTAACGGCACTTTCCTTCCTTATCATATCAGTATCAAATTATGATTTAGAAATTACATAGTACTGGTATTTAAGCTTTTATATCTGTTTTTTCTACAACAATTTTTCATCTATTTCATCTATTTTTTATACCACAAAATTGATTTGGGTTTTACTAACTCTTTGCATACTTAAGAGACTGATAAACTGTATCAGATGCCATTTTAGTAACAGCTAACAGATGGCTTAAGAGCTTCAATTTGGGGTCTTTTACAAAAATGGACTTGGTCATCAATAAGATAATCTCTAGAGAATCTTTCTGATTCCATCCATCCTGACTCACTAATACCCTGATGAAAGGAAAGGATGGCAAAATTCCCTTGAATTGATTAATGGAACACATCTTGCTATGCCCCATTCTTTGCTGGCAAATCTTTCCTTAATAGCATAGCAATAATAATCAATGTGTGTTTGAGGGTTCAAGAGAGAGTTTTAATTTGAACTCATCACAAAGTCTTCCAAAATAATATCATCATCAACAACAGCCCCCACAATAGGAACAACAGTAGAAATTGAGCAGAATCTGTCCACACAAAGGGATGTGTCTTTTTTTTTTTTTTTAATTTTAATGTTTTATTTATTTTTGAGACAGAGAGAGACAGAGCATGAATGGGGGAGGGTCAGAGAGAGAGAGGGAGACACAGAATCTGAAGCAGGCTCCAGGCTCTGAGCTGTCAGCACAGAGCCTGACGCGGGGCTCGAACTCACGGACCATGAGATCATGACCTGAGCCGAAGTTAGACGCTTAACCGACTGAGCCACCCAGGCGCCCCAGTGATGTGTCTTTAATACAGAAAATTCAGGATAAAATTATCTGTAACCCATATTTGATTTTTTTAATTTTAATTTTGAACAATCTCTATATCCAATGTGGGGCTTGAACACACAACCCTAAGATTAAGAGTCACATGCTCTACTGACTGAGCCAACCAGGCGCCCTACATTTGAATACTTTTAATGCAAACCTTTCAAACTGCTTGTCCATGTGATAATATAACCTTCAGAGAATCATGTTTCATCCACATGTTGGGGGGAGTAGAAGACTGTCAAATGGAAAACAAGCTGATATCCAGACTGAACATTCTACTAGGAAGGTAGAAGATGGTTAGTGTCCTTGTGTTCCAGCATGCTACAGGACCACTGCACAGTAGCAAACAGAGCAAACACAAGAACTTCTGATATAATCCTCTCATTAGGTCCTAGATTTTAAATCTCGGTGTGAAAAATAATGAAAACCATATTAATATCCAGAAAATCTCATTGATATTCTACTTTGAATCTGGTGATTTGGCAAGGATATAAACAGCAGATCTAATTAATCATTCCAACACTACATGTAATTTGTATTACAGGTAAGAATGCCAATGTAAGGATGAGGATTTGGGGGGAGGGTGGGGAGAAAGACAGCTATAACAGGGTGTTCAAAAGAGAGGGCTTTATAATCAGGCAGCCTAAATTCAAAATTTGAACGATTTTGACAGTTTTCTTAAACTTTTTAAATCTCAGTCTTCTCTTTTATAAAACGTGGGACGTCTCACACCTGCCTTAGTGATCTGTTGTGAAGTATACATGACATAATAAATGTAGCACATATAATACATGACTATCACTAGAAACACGAGCTAATTTGGTTCAAAATCCTAAGCTTTTTGGAGGCTACAAATTTTAAATAAATAAAACAAAACAAAACAAAAACCCTCTCCAGCTTCAGCCGATGTGTAAATTCTCCCAAACTATTGGCCAGCATTGCATATTATGTTGGTAAAATATTGATTAGGAGTAGTAGTAATATACTAACAGTAGTAGTGTTCTACTAATAATGAAAGAAGAGAGGTAATAACAAATGACACTTGCTGCTTTCATTTCGTTTAGAAAGTTTTCAAGTGAAAGAAAATACATCTATTTATTTTTTTCTTTTTCAAATATTTATTTTGAGAGAGGGGGCACATGCGGGCAGAGAGAGAGGGAGAGAGAGAATCCCAAGCAGGCTCCACTGTCAGCATGGAGCCGGACGTAGGGCCCGATCTCACAAACTGTGAGATCATGACCTGAGCCAAAATCAACCCACTGAGACACCCAGGAGCCCCAGAAAGAGGTTCATTATTGAAATCACATGCATCATACCTAGCTTAAAGCTTGAGAACTATACCTCAGGTGTCTTAAAACTGGGTGGAAGTTGGTTTTAACAACTTGCACAATCCCTTATAACCAAGGAAAAATATTAACTTTATTCCAGCCATCTAGAGCTTAATTTAAGCTTTACATCTTTTGTCAACTACCTCTTTTTGCCTTTCACAAACAGGCACACACAAAGTGCCTTCACAAACTGGCACACAAAGTCTTCCCTACATGGAAGGAATACCTTTTTTGTACCTGAATCTTCTATTAGGGCTTGTGAGCAACAATAGTTCAGATCATCTACACCCAGAATACTTAAGGACATGTGGCTATTCTTGGGGGTAGAGGTGACTTAATCCAAAGTAATGTAGTTCCAGATCCTCAGCTTTCTGAAGGGAACAAACTCTAAGTCAAAACAATTGATAAAACCTCCACGATTTCAGCAGATGTATAAATTATCCAAAACCATTGACCAGTAATTACATTTATATTTGAAGAACAGATTGGATGATATTCAGAATCCATATGAAACTGACATCTGCTTCAATGTAAAAGAACAAGCAATATGGAATCTGAATTTTAATGCCATTTGCTGAAAGCTTAAATACCAGGGAATGTCCACAAGATCTTTCTTCTATGGACGAAAAATTTGTAGCTGCCTTCAAGAAAATGTACATTTGTAATCTTCTGACCTCTTTTAAATAGCCAAAGTTTTTCCTTGAATTATATTAGTTTCAAATAATCATCACAAACTCTAACTATTAGCTTAACAATAGGAGAACTGCAAATATTCACAGGTACTACATGGGCACTCTGATAGAATTAAACTGGATCGAAATGTCAATCATCGAGGACTTAAACTAGATTTAAATCACATTGAAAATATGACAAACTGTAATGCTATTTATCCTAGTGTTATTGATTAAGCTGTTTACTTTTTTTTTTTGATGCTGTTAATCAATTCTTTCAATGAGCCACCTAAACAGTATAACAAATAGGAATGGATAGCTATTTTACCATTTAACTCTTCAATTTACAAAGCAAGCCAACTACACGGTTTTTAAAAATCAATGGTCTTCTAAGTTTTTTTTTAAGTTTATTTATTTATTTTGAGAAACACAGAGACAGCATGTGTGGGGGAGGGGCAGAGAAAGACAGGGGGAGAGAGAGAATCCCAAGCAGGCCTCACCCTACCATCACAGAGACAGATGCAGGGCCTGAACCCGCAATACCATGAGATCATGACCTAAACCGAAACCAAGAGTTGGAAGCCTAACTGACTGGGCCACCCAAGAATCCCCAAAATCAATGGTCTTAATACACTTACAAAATTATTCAAAACTGGTAAAGACATCAGAAAGGCAACAGGAAGACAAAGTACTATGTGCCGACTCATGGCAACAAGTATGTAATAAACGTTCCAAGAAATTAATCAGTGTGCTAGTTGATAGGTCATTCTCAAGTTATTGGACATAGCATGTGTCACTGCTGAGCAGGCGTCTATAAGGCCAATTATTCACCTTTTCTTCCCACTGCCATAACCACCCGCAATGGTTCTGATGGTGGGCACCCAGTGGCTTTGACTGCTGGGTAAAGAAGCTTGGAGCACATAGCCAAACTGTGATGGACACATAGCAAGAAGTGAACATTTAATGTTAAAAGTCGTTATGATTTTGGAACTGAGAGTAATGACAGTGTACATTAGCCTACTGTGCCTGATTCAACTAGAGACAATGCCTGATAGTAGCAGACTCTTGCAAACTTTTAATGAGCTTAGAAAAACAGCAAAATAAAACAGGAATATAATTGAATATCAGACCTATTTTTGCTGAAATGTTACTGAAAAGTTATTCCACATTCACTGACTGTCATGATAATTTTAAATTAGAAAATTGTGAAGGGGCACCTGGGTGGCTCGGTTGGGCGTCTGACTTCAGCTCAGGTCATGTTCTCACAGCTTGTGGATTCGAGCCCTGCATCAGAGTCTGTGCTGACAGCTCACAGCCTGGAGCCTGCTTCAGATTCTGTGTCCCTCTCTCACTCTGCCCCTCACCCACTCTTGCTCTCTCTCTCTCTAAGAATAAATAAAACAAAGGGGTGCCTAGGTGGCTCAGTCGGTTACCCGTCTGAAATGAGTTGAAGTCATGATCTCAGGTCCATGAGTTCCAGCCCCACATTGGGCTCTGTGCTGACAGCTTGGAGCCTGGAGCCTGTTGGGATTCTATGTCTCCCTCTCTCTCTGCCCCTCCCCTGCTCATGCTCTGTCCTCTCTGTCTCAAAAATAAATAAAAACATTAAAAATTAAAAACAATAAATAAAACATTAAAAAACAAATTAAAAAAAAAAGAAAATTGTGAATTACTCAAAAATCCCCATTTTCTCTAACACCAATGGTGTTAGAGGATATGAAACAGTCTAGTTGGGATAGTATTTGGGTTGCCTTTTACTGTGACTTGCTTTCTGGGAAAAAATTATAATTAAGAAAATATACCAGATAACAGATATTGCTGGTAGGAATGTAATGAATGGAGTCCTTTCTTATGTTGATTGTAAAAATATAAAGTAGTATGGCCATATGGGAAAATGATATGGGAAATCTCATCAGCTATCCCAAACCTGGGACCTTCTCTTTTAGGGCAAAAAAAGAAAAATCACTAATAAGTAGGAAATGCTGATGGATAATATTTATATCAGCAGTGTTTATAATGGCCAAAAGGAGAAGTCAAAGTGAAAACCCATCAAAGCAAATACCTGGATGGATTATGATTCATCTGCATCATGTTATAACATTCAGGTTTTGAGGAAAACAAAGTAGTGTTATGTGAATTGATGGGAAGAAGTTTCACTGAGATATTGTCAAAGGACAAAAGACATAAAAGTTATTTCAATGTGAACCCATTTTTTGCACTAAACAATAGCACTACTTATACAAAATTATACTAGCAGGAATATCACCAACAGATATACATTGGTCATTCATTATCTGTTGTAGTTAGTTCCATGCCTGCCCCAATATAGTCTTTTATAACTGTGGGCCATTCAAAGCCCCAAATTCCCATTTCCCAGACTCTCTTGCAAACTAATCTTCTCATCTTCTTTGCTAGATGAGTTCTAGTTACTTTGTGCAAAAAGAGAGTTGGTAGATAGGAATTGAAGACATTTGCCATTAACAGTTGGTCTAACATGTCAACTTAAGCCATAGTGGTTCAGTGGTAGTTTAAAATATTTATAAATATTATAAATAAACACACATATATATATAAACATGAGGAAATTTAAGGATACCTATATACGTATGTATTATATTTACATACATGTGTATATATCCACATATAAATATATGTATGTATGCCTGTGACTCTGCAAGGATATATGCTAGCCTTTTAATATGGGTTTATGTGTTGGAAAGTAGATATACAGTAAGAGAAAGGAATAAGAAACAGGTAGTCAAACAGAAAAGACTGGGAAAATATGCTAAAAAGACTTGATTACATTTATACGTGTACGTAAAGTATAAAGGTTAGTAGATGTGTAAAGTACCAACAATAATTTCAGTGATAATAAAAAATAATGACAGTGATACAGAAATTAGGCATATAGGCTCTACATGAATAGTAGGTGATTCTTTATATTAATTTTTTAAAAATATGAAACTAATGATAAAGGATGTTTTCTTGGAGTAGTAGGGTTTTTCAACCTACTGACATTAAGGACTGGATATCTTTTTAAAAATTTTATTTATTTATTTTGAGAGAGAGAGAAAAAAAGAGCATGAATAGGGAAGGGGCAGGGAGAGAGGGAGAAAGAGAATTCCAAGCAGGCTCCACACTCATGGCAGAGCCCAACGCAGGGCTAGATCCCACACACTGTAAAACCATGACTTGAGCCTAAATCAAGAGTCCAGTGCCTAACCAACTGAGCCACCCAGGTGCCTTGAGGCCTGGATATTTCTTTGTTGTGGACGACTACCCTGACATTGTGGGATGATTAGCAGCATCCCTTACTGCTACATACAAGATGCCAGTGACAGCCCTTTCTCTCAGTTGTGACAACCAAAATTGTCTCCAGACATTACCCAATGTCCTCTGGAGGGGAAGGACAAAATCACCTCCAGCTGAGAACCAATGATTTTGAGGTAAATTGTTTTGCATGTGTATGCTCCATGAATAAAATAATTTAGTTTAATTCCGTAAACTTTTAAAAGCCAATTTGCAATTTGTTGTCCAAAAGTACTCTGCTAAGTGTGCCTGGGGCCTTTAGCCTGGGGCTATAAAGATTTTAATGTGTAGTCCCTATCTTCAAGAAGATTATAATTTTATGTGATGGGCAGGTAAATTCCTAAAATTGAATGAAGAAAAAAAAATACATATTACAGGGCTTAGGCATGAGTGGCAGAGCTCAGGGTGGGGGAAGTGACTCATGAGACATTTATGAGATACTAATGTAAACAATGTCATAAAAGACAAGGAGTGATTTCATGGGATTAGGAAGGTAGAGAAAAGAAATGTCTAAGGGACATTTCCCTTAGAACTAAGGGAAACAGAATGGGCTAAGGGAACAGAATGAGCTAAAGCCAAAGGTGAACAACTATGGAAATTTTAGAAGAACTTTTTTTTTTTTTTTTAAGATTCAGGAACACTTCCTATATACCTATGACTGTCTAAAAATGGGGGTGTCTGGTTAGCTCAGTTGGCTAAGTGTCCAACTCTTGATTTTGGCTTGGGTCATAATCTTACAGTTGGTGAGTTTGAGCCCTGTGCTGACAGCATGGAGCCTGCCTGGGATTCTCTCTCTTTCTCTCTCTCTCTTTCTCTGACTCTCCCCTTCACTCTCTCTCTCAAAATAAATAAATAAAATTTAAGAAATAAAAATAAATGTTAAGATGGTGGTCAACCATAGAGCAGCTTGGATGCTAGACCAGATGATTTGAATTCTGTATTTTCAATAACTGACAGCTATAAGTTGTTTACAAGCAGATGAGTAATTAGGAAAATATTTAGGAAAATAACTGGTGGCAATAAATGAATTGGAGGTGGAAATATGAGACCCCTGGCAGAAGGATAATTCAAATATTCTGCTTAATAGGTGTAATAATTATAAACATGGAGTAATTATTCCTAACATACGATGTCCTGCTTATGTCTAAAACATTTGTGAATTCCATTTGAGTATCTCTCGGTTGGATCCTTTAAAGCTTCACTCTCCAGAGTCAATTACTGCAGTTTTAATACTACTTTCATACCGTTCAAATCATAGGCAGTTTTCACCTTTTACCCTGCTCAGTGAGAATCTGAACATTCAGTCAACCATGGCCTTGGCTCCTTCTGGCCCCTGAACCACCAATTATACTCCAACTTCATCATACTCCCTGGCCCAACACAGGTTCCAAAATTCGTGTGGAACCTTTGCTTGCCTTTTGCTTTCCAAGAACAGATTTTTAATTTTCAATCATATATGTCAGTCAGTCAGTCAGTCAAGGGACATATACAAGAATGCTCATAGCAGAGCTCTTTATAGTAACCAATAATGATATTGTCAGTCAGGACAAAGATTATCCTTGGAGGGGAACAGTGACTAGTAAAGGACAGAAGAGGGGTTCTGATTTCTATTCTGGACGCTGTGTATATGAGAAAGTACTACATCTATATTAAAACTAAAGAAAAAGGAAAAAAAATAATATGCAGAATATTTATGTGTAGCCACAATTCATTTAAAATACTACCAAAAAGATTACCAATATTTCACTGAAAACTATAGTGCATCATTCAACTTCATAAAAATTCTGTTTCCTTAATTTGCCAGGATGTAATAAATTCTGAGTGTCCGTTTATATAATGCAAAGTAAAGCTATGAGCACAAGTTAAATAGTTTGATTACCTTTGACATTTGGCTTTGAATAAACCTCTCTGTTGGTTATAGAGTAGTGCTTTCATTTCTCTGCGGGACCATCTCTCGGCTATAGAACAACTCACTCAAATCATTCATCTCACCTTTGCACCAGTACCTGACATTCTAGAGATATAATCACTATCAGAGAACACTCATCCCTTGACATTTGCAATTATTCATATCAGGAAGCCCTTTCAAAGAGTTCCTATTTCCTCAAACCTTTACAGAACATTATGCATTTTCAAAGAAGTGAAATATATCCCTTTGTCTTAAATTCATAATTATGTAAGTCACTTCCCAGTTCCAAAGCCCTTGCATCCATGCCTTTTTAGGAGAAAAATGGACCCCAGATAAAAGTTAGCAAACAGACAACTGACAGTAAACTCCAATCAGTGAAATGTAACAATGGCAGACTATCAGTTGGAAATGTCAGTCCATCAAACTCATCTAGGATAAGAGAAGGCCTTATGGTAAATAGCACATTTTGATAATTGAAATTAATAAAAATATTTATGGGTCTCCAGTAATAAAATGGGACCTATAGAAGACAGTTATAAACATTATTACATTATTAAAAATATCCTATGTACTGATTTATGTGTCAAATGCTAGAGGATGGAATGACCTAGTCACTGTGTATCCATTTCCCCCTCTACCCCATGTTCTCCTCTTTCATTTCTCCTTCACCACCCACCTGCTTCCCTTTCTTCCCTTCTAGTTCTCCATCAAAAAACAAGCATGTATGATGTATCTGGTACCGTTTATATTCTAGGCACTGTACTGAGCCTTGGGCATATAAGGACAAGATCTTACGATCTAATGTGATTTCCCAGCACAAGCACACACAAGTTAACTAGGTGTGGTAGACAACAAAACATAAAGCCAATGTATGGGGACTGCTTAATATGTGTCATGGCATTCGAACCTGAAATGGAACATAAAAAGAAAAGCAAGAGAATGGGATTTTTATCAGAGAGACATGAGACCTAATCCTGGTAGATCTCTTTATAAAACTGGGCACTTGAGTTACTTCGCTTCTCTGATAGTGTTTCCTCATTTAAAATGTGGTGATATTACTACTTTTCATGGTGGTCTACAGGATTAAAGAAACCTAGAACAGATCATGAATGTTGCTGTAGGTACCTGCACATAGATGCTCAACTTTTACAAAACTAATTGAAGCTAGTAAGTATTGGTCATAAAATATTATTATAATTTCAGGAAAATCAAACAGTCCTATCCAGTTACCCTAAAAAGAAGCTTAAGGATTTGAAGAAGGTGAATTAATTACTTTACCCTCTGTTTCTCTATATCATAATGTAATGTACATAATGTACTTTTTTTTTTTTTTTCTTATTTGGCCACTTAGATCTGACTTCCATTTATTTTGGAGGATTCTTGCATTATGCGAGTACTGGGGCGGGGTTGGGGTGGGGGAGCAGAGCCTAATCTCTAATCTTAAAGACAAAAAGCCAGATAAACTCCTCTAGGTCATGATTCCACCTATGACTTTGAATCTTGAAGGAATAAAGTTGCAGCTGAAAAATAAGTCACACGAGCAACAGCAAATTCTCAAGGGTCCAGCAAAGGCGGAGGCAGGATGCCCACTGATATACTGCCAGTTCAGCAGCCTAATCATATTTCCTGTGGCATCCCAAATTTTCCTGAACACATTCCAGTGTTCAACAGTGCCTGACTCCTCGTGACTCCTGGTCACGGAATTCCAACCTTCTCACTGATTCTGACAGGTTTCAGCTATTCTTTTAGTGAATTCATTTTCTCTTGAAATGAACCTGAGTATTTCTCTTGCTTACTTCCAGGAATCCTAATTGCCAGATGGCAAGCAACAGTTTAACAGCCACCTCATGGGTAAGGAAAGCCCTTCACCGTCTTGTGTTGGGAACAAACTGAGTTAACCCCTCTTTTTTCTGCAGCTAGCTGTCCTCCCTTTCATCCACCCCAAGATTTGCATAAAAAAAAAAAAGCAAAAAAAAAAGCATGGTGCATATGCACTTTAGCCTCTGTTGCTAAAACAATTTGTTTTTGTATTTGTATTATGACTCCTTTTATTTCAAATGGGGACTCCTACATTCTTAAAATAGAGTCCCTGAAGGACAGTTGAGGGAGACTGGAAGAAATTCTCATATGCTTATCAATGAGTCTGTGCCTAATGCTTTCCAGTTTATAGGCATGCTGATAAGAAAACAAATTGAAAAATGCAGAAGGTGGAACCAGCCTTGGCTATCTCCCATGCACATTCTCCCACGGCTCTAGACTCTTTATTCCACTTCATGCAATTTCAGGGGATCCACAAATGAAGAAATGTAGGTGTTTGTTTGGCTGTTTTTTTTTTTTTTAAACAATACAGAAACACCTAATTTTTTTTTTTTTTTTACTATATCCTCCCAAAATAGTGGATATCAGTAAAATGACATAGAAAGGTTGAACTTGGTAATGTAATGTCTATGTCCAGAATTAATTTGTTTATTCTAGTTAATGTTCTTATGAACTCGAATTTAAGTGAGCCAATGATAAACTGAAGATGAGAATCCTTTCAATTCAAGCATAACGTGGGATTCAGAATAAAAGCACTTGAAATATTTCCCTACCTCATGAGGTTCTACTGAAACAGCCATCCGTCATGCTTCTGCATGTCAGTTAATCTGCCTACTGCAACGGGGTGTGATCAAATCCTACCTCTGATGTATGTGTAATTGCAACACAGTATACCCAAATCACTTTTTATTTTTATGGATAAAAGCATGTAAGAGGGTATGTAAAAGAGCAATTTCTGACTCTCAGCATTTCATTTTTGGTTCTTTTCCATCAGTTATTCAGTGGTGCCCCTCCCTTCAGGTCTCTACTTCCATCCAATTAGTAAAATCACAACACTGCATCTTGTGGTCAGCGCTTCAACATAGTCAATGCTCAAAGAAGTATTCTATTACTCAGCATTCAATAAAGAATAAAGCCTAAATTGTTTAGGCTAAAATTACGAGCAAAACATACTCTTCAGGACTCGTGTATTAACCCACCTATAAGGCAACCTTTGCCTTTGTAATCTCATCCACTTGCCATCACATATATGTGGGTTTTGTCTGTATTTGCTTTATTTGTTTCTCCCTGAAAAAGGTATTGACACACAAAACAGAAAAATCCACCTTGGACAGATCGGTTATATAGAATTCCCAGCAAAATGGCACTTTTTCAAAAGCTAACGTCAGATGATATTACATGTTTCATATTATTTGAAGACATATGTAAATACTATATATTTACGAATGGGGAAATATTTTTAACTCTCTTAATGAAGAAGGTTTAAAGAGGAAAAAAGACAGCAAGTTACGTGTAGGGTGAGGGAGGGGTATACATGGAGGGGTGATGGTTGTACATTTTTTATTTAACTCATTCATTTGCAGTTCTATAGCATTCCTAATATGTACCACATCTATGATAACACTAAGTCTTAGTCCCTGTTGCTGATGAATTCACAGTTTAAAATAAGAAATATAAGAAAAACGCTAACAAAATATGGCACTTCTGTGATACAGTGATGCATACATTACTGGAATGTAAGCCAAAGACATGAAATATGGATTTCCCCTGCTTTCCAGAAGTTTGGGTTAGGCCACTTCACTTTTGTGAAACACCTACCTTTGTACCTGTTTTCACTAACTGAAATAAGTCTGGAGAAAATTTTTCGCTTTTAGTGAAAAAGGTAGGTGCTTTGTAAGGCAAGGTGCTGTAACGTGCACTTTCCAAGAGTGGAGGATGCCTATAGTCCAAAGTTGACTGAGGAAAAGGAGGAAGAGAAAAGGTTTCAGATGAGACGTGGCATTCTAGCTGAGCCTATGAGTTCCAGTAGATGTTTCCAGGCACAGAAAGGTAAAACAATATTCCAAGTAGAGGAAATAGCATGAGGAAAGACAAGTTTAGATGATCTGAAACTGAAAACACAGTGAAGAGGAAAAAAAAACAGAAAGGAAAATAAGAGAGATGAAAAGGCAAAGAGATGTGTGATAGGAGGGAGTGAGGCCAGACTAGATATCAAAGAATTATCGGAGAACTAGAGAGAAGTGTGGGAAACATATGAAGATACGGAGATGCTTTCTTAACAATTTTCCTTTTAGTGGTTTGGATGATCATTCTGAAAACCAGTTCAAACTAAAAACACACTAAAATATTAGTCCATTTGTGAAGATACAAAGGTGTATAGAGTGCCCTGAATATCTTAAATCATGATCCTACGATCTTTCATTTCATTTTGAATTAATCTGAACTATTATTTTCTGTACCCTGTTCTGGTTGAGCATTAGGAAGTGAAATGGGATCCCAATGATACTGTAATATTAACTACTAAGGCAAAGCCTATCTCAGAATAAACCTCCAAACACTGTTCCCACATGGGTGTCCTTATTCTACAGGTATTAATACAGTAAACAAATAATATGCCTTGTGTTAAAATGGGCTGCTTTTCATATTAGCCATTAGTGGGAGGTAGGTGAGTTTCTAAGTTTGATGCATATAATACTTTAATGTTAGAACAGATAAAACAGTGACAAATAGAAAAGAAAATGCAGTATCATATGATTTCATTCATATTTTGAATTTAAGAAACAAAATGAGGAGAGGAAAAAGAAGAGAGAGAGGGAGGCAAACCAAGAATAGACCCTTTTACTTTGTTAATTTTCATTTATTTTGAGAGAGAGAGAGCGAGAGAGAGCGAGCGAGCACGAGGGCTGGAGGGACAGAGAGAGAGGGGGCGGGAGAGAAAAACAATCCAAGCAGGCTCCACTCTGTCAGCACAGAGCCCAACTCAGGCTTGATGCCAGGAACTGTGAGATCATGACCTGAGCCGAAATCAATCAGACACGTAAGGGACTGAGCCACCCAAGCTCCTTGAAATAGATTCTTAACTAGAGAATAAACGGAAGGCTACCAGAGAGGAGGTGGATGGGGGAATGGGGGAAATAAGTGATGCAAATCGAGGAGTGCACTTGTCCTGATGAGCACTGGGTGATGTATGGAGGTGTTGAATCACTATATTGGACACCCGAAACTAATATTACACTCTATGTTAAACTAACTGGAATTTAAATACAAACTTTAAAAAAAAAAAAGAGAAAGAAAGAGAAAAGAAGATGCTTAGGCAGAGAGCAAGATGGTTTTTAAGAAAGTCCAAACGCAGTTGCCACTGTTGACTGGGTATCATAACACTTGAAAAGATATACGATGGATTGAAGAAGCAGGATTCTGGGGTGCCACCACCAGTGCATACCCATTTCTGGGTTTGTAAATGGAGAATGGGATAAGAAAAGATGAAAAGTGAGCATAGTGTGATTGGAGCTTTCAGGAAAATCTCTATGAAAAGATTTTTTCTTGGGGGGTGGATTTAAAAGTAATATGGAGAAGGATGAAAAAGAGAACTGCAAAAAGGAGAAGACTGAGATTTGAGGAAATGCACCCAGAATTTTTTCACTTATTTCCTCAAAATATTTAGGCTTCAAGTCTGCTGTCCAGAATCCTTCACATAGTTTAAGCAATAAATGTTTTATAATAGCATTTATCCAACCGAAGAAGACCATCAGGCTTCCTTAGGATCCCATCATCGGAACAAGGAAGTCTCCTTGCCCCAGGTTTTGAGATCACCTTCCTCTCCTGGACTTAATCAACTAAATTTCTCACTTATCACTTGTTCTTGGTCATTTCAGTAATCCCAAAATTGTAACTGTTGTTACTGACAACTGATCCTCCACCTTGCTGTCATCAAAATAATAACGCTCAGCACTCCCAGACCTTTTGCCAACCCCCGTGTCCATACTCTTTCACGCTACATTTGAAAACAGTCACTCCCAAACCAACCAACTGCCCCTGACCCTGTTTCTTCTCTGAAAGTTCCTTCTATCACTTCGCTGTAACTGAATCTGGTCTCCCTTGAGGGCATCATTACCCGGCAGCCCTGTCTAGTGACACTTGATTACTATCTCACACCTCAAGCTGCTCACTGCTCTGTATTGTTCCTTTAGAACGTAACTTTTCCACCCCATTATAAAAAAATCCTTTTCATATGAGGTTCATGCCAATCAGCTTTACCAATCTCTGGCTCCTCAAATGAGAGAAGTGATATTCTAAAGCACTAGTTCTAACAAGTAGGCATTATATGAAAATGAGTGCCATGGTCGAGGGCAGGGTTCTACAAATTATGGTGCATGAGCAAAGTCTAGCCTGTCTTTGATATTGCATGGTTCACAAGCTATGAATGGTTTTTGCAGACCAACATTTGTGATTTGATGAGAGGGGACACTTACTTGGAATTTCAGGTAAGTAAAAAGATTCCCCACAAGAAAATAATCTCATTAGTAGACATGTATTACAAAACATTGCACTTAATTATGATTTTTAGTTACCTCAATAAAATGTTATGACAATTTGTTTTCTGTCTTGTTACATAAGTACCTGTATAAAACCCTCTCAATTTTACCTGTTGTCCTGCAAAATCAAAAATATATACTATCTCGGGGTGCCTGGGTGGCTCAGTCGGTTGAGCGTCTGACTTTGGCTCAGGTCATGATCTCACGGTTCGTGAGTTTGGGCCCTGTGTTAGGCTCTGTGCAGACAGCTCAGAGCCTGGAGCCTGCTTCAGATTCTATGTCTCCCTCTCTGCCCCTCCCCCACTTGCACTATGTCTCTCTCTCTCTCTGCCTCTCAAAAATAAAGACAAATAATTTTTAAAAATTAAAAAAAATATTTACTATCTGGACCTTTACAGAAAAAGTTTACTGTCCCTTGGTATAGGGCAATATAAGAAAACACTGAATTAAGCAAAATTATTTTTTCTTTCTTTTTTCTGTCTTTCTATTTTCTTTTTAAAATGGAATTCTTCAAAAATTTCGCTTATCCCATTACGAATCATTGAAATTCATGATATCGCATTTCTTAAATGAACTTGATCATGATTTTTTTTTTTAAATCAGGATATCTGGCAGGTCTAATATTCTAAGGGAAAAATCTTAAACTGCATTTTAAAATAGGTCCTATTTCTTAAATAAAAATGAACTGGTATCTGGATCATTATTTGCATCCTTAAGGACCAATTATTTTCATAGCTTTCAAATAGCATAGTACTTCCTCTAAGATGTGGGTCAACTCTATGACATCAAAGTTCAGTAGCAATCACAAATCTCATCCCAAAGAAAATAATGTTAAAGATTGACTGGAATTAATGTGATCAATTTAGAACAACCTTTTCATATTTTCTTTAAAAACATGGGTGAGGATCTCACAAACTGACCGATTTGTATTTACATATTATCCTGACTTCAATGCGAATCTACTCAACTGCATGATACTTTAAAAGGGAAACCTCAGTCCAAGACAGGCTTCACTTGTCAACTTTCCATTCTTTTCCCCTTGGATCCACCATTTTGTTATGCCTTTCAAGTCATGCATGAGAACTTAACTCTGATCTTTCTTATCTTGTCTTGCAGGACAACAGGTCTCCTCACATGTCCATGGTTTACTAAAAATCCACAAAAATAATTCTTATCCTGGGGTGCCTGAGTGGTTCAGTTGGTTAGGTGTCCGACTCTTAATTTCTGCTCTGGTCGAGATCTCAGGGTTATGAGACTGAGCCCTGGGTCGGGCTCCCAGATGAACACAGAGCCTGCTTGGATTCTCTCTCTGCCCTCTCCTCCTCTCTGTCTCTGTCTCTCTGTCAAATAAATAAATACATTCTAAAATAATTCTCATCCATACTATTATACAGCTTTTCCTTTAATACCCACAATTGTAATGGGTTAGCATTTCAGTATTTTATTAGAAGGACAGTCACTTCAGTGGACTTCATCCAACTCAGTCCCCCACACTAGGACATATCCATCCTATGTGCCCCTGCTAGAGTTACCTTAAAACTCCATTTGAGATGCACAAGAATCCAAAGTAACTCTCAATTTATAGTCCCATCAAATATATAGCCACGGGACGCCTGGGTGGCTCAGTTGGTTAAGCATCCAACTCTTGATTTCCACTAGGGTCATGATCTCACAGTTCGTGAGATCAAGCCCTGCGTCGGGCTCTGTGCTGACAGCTGAAGCCTTCTTGGGATTCCTTCTCTCCCTCTCTCTCTCTGTTCCTCCCCTGTTCTCTCTCCCTCTCAAAAAATAAATAAATAAACACTAAAAAATCCCCACAAATATAATGCCACCAGATCAACAGAGACAGACTCCTTCTCTCCTAGCATATCGCTCATTCTTTTTATCTTTTAAAATCTCTGATATAACAAGCTAACTTTCCTGAGCAAACATGTCAAATCATTCCCAAGTATCTTTCCAATAACTTTTTTTGTTTTGTCAAGTCTTTTTTTTATTTTCTATGAATAGATACACATCAGTGGCAAACTCTAAATCAAGAAACAATGATTTCAAGAAAACAAACCCCCTATTTTCTCCCTTTAAAAAGAGATGCATTTAGGGGTGCCTGGGTGGCTCAGATGTTAAGTGTCTGACTTTGGCTGAGGTCATGATCTCAAAGTTTGTGAGTTCGAGTCACACATGGGGTGTGCTTGAGCCCTGCTCCAAGTGAGCGTGAGCCCCACATAATGTGAGCACAAGCTCCTCTTTGGGTGAGCCCCACTTCCCTCTCAATCTCAATCAATCTCTCTCTCTCTCTCTCTCTCTCTCCCACCACTCCCCTCTGTCTCCATCCTGGGATTCTCTCCCTCTCTGCCTCTGTCTCCATCCTGGGATTCTGTCTCTCAAAGAAAATAAATAAATAAATAAATAAATAAATAAATAAATAAATATAAATAAATAAATAAATAAATAAATAAGTAAGTAAGTAATTTAAAGAGATGCATTTAACAAGCCTTATCTGCATGTTACTATGCTATATGCATTGCAATTTTGTTCCAAGTATTTCCTGACTTATCACCTTCTGCTTTTGGATTTTATAGGCTCAGCAGTTATTGAATTTTACTCCAACCAATGATCTAGAATGACTAACACATAGCAGATTCTAACAACAAACTTAGTGTTCTTTCCAAATTCAAGTGCCTGGGTTTTGTTTTTGTTTTTTTCAGTAAATATTTTCCACATTTTATTCACTAGATTTTTGAAGGTCTTGACCTTTGGGAGTAATTCATGCTGCTAGGAAAACTGCATGATTAAAACTAGATGAGCTACTGAGATAATTCAGCTTAGGTTTTGGAAATAAGACCCTTAACCAAAATCTCAAAAGTTTACAATGTTCTAGAAAAATGTTGAAACAAATATAAATCACTGATCATTCAAGAGGCACTCTCAAAATGCCTTGTCTCAATTTCTCAAATGTACTAGGAACAAAAATGTTAACAAAAAAAGGAACGTTGTTTATGAATGCATGATTCCACCTAGTGTTTGATGGAAATAAACGATCACATACCTTTAAATTCTAAAGTTAAGACAATTTGATTTTTATTAGTCAACTCACATTTTGAAGTGCCATGTATAAGTTATCATTAGGGAAGTTAAGAAGGTCATGAAAAATATAGAAATGTTGAAAAGGTACAGTTTCTTACTCTCTTACCATTTTCATTGTTCCTGTTGTCAAGACTATCACACATGCATACATGTATACCCTCAAAGCCTTATTACCATTTTTGCTTTTAATGGTTACATGTTTTATACAGAAATGAAGACACAGCTTAGTGTTCGCTGTTTACTTATACATTTAACATTTCCGCTGTTCTTTTGTTCCTAAGATCTGATTTCCTCTGGTATCATATTTCTTCAGACTGAAAGAACATTTCTTACAGCATGGGACAGGTTGAGACAAATTCCCTTATTTTATCTTATTTTATTTTATCTGAAATTACCTTTATTTCACCTTGATTCTCCATGGTTTCTGACAAGAAGTTTGCAGGCATTCTAACTGTTGTCCTTTTGTATCTAACATGTTGTGGTGTTTCTCTGGCAGCTTCAACATTTTCTCTTTCTTTTTATTTTCAACAGTTTGACTAATAAGTGCCCAGGGGAGGTTCTCATAGAATTTACTGGGTTTTTTTTTTGGGGCGGGGGGGGAGTGTGGTCGCTGAACACCTTGAATATGTACATTTATGTCTTCCAATAATTTTAGAATATCTGGATATCATTTCTTCAAAGAGTTTTCCTGTTTTCTTCTCTCCTCTCCTTTTAAAATTCCAGTTACTGTCATATAAGACTTTCTGTAATTTTCCTGCTGGTCCCTAGGCTCTATTTTTTTTTTTTTAATCTTCTCACTATTTTTTTTTTCTTTTTCAGATTTAATGATATGTATTGATCTGTATGTCATGGACTGATCTGTCATTCCCATTCTACTCTGAATCCCATCTAGTTGTTGTTTAATTTTAGGTATTTTTCAATTCTAGGAATGTCCAACGCTATTTTTTTTTAGTATTTTTATATGTGTGTGTTTAAAATACAGTACACACATACACACACACACACACACACACACACACTTGTATGCTGATATATCCTAGATTTTCATTCCTTTGTATGCATTTATTTTCCTGACTCTCAAGGAACACAGAAAAGCGACTATAAAGACGTGGCTTAAAAGTTCAAGCATGTGTAGCTCAGGTCCAGCCACAGTGCTGGCTGGGTTCATTCACGCAACGGGTCACACCTCATCTCGAACTCAGGGTTTCTCCCTTACTCTGGGAGTCACGGTCATGGTCACCCAGTGGCTCTTACTACTCTTGCTCCTGTCAGAAGAGACTGGGTTTTCCTTTCAGAGAATCAGCTCCCTACATATCCACCTCTGTCTCAAACATACCTGCTTGTAAGAGACAACCCTACAGAAAACAAAATGGAGCACACACACTTTACTATTCACTTTTCTGTGAACTGTCACTTCCCTCCCAAGTTTGCACGGTTTTGTTCAGTCTCCAGAATCCTTGGGTAGTTTCATTTTGCTTTGTTAATGTTTTGTCTGGATTTTACAGATGAATTCACATGAAGCTTGTAACAGTCCACTCTTACCTATCTGAGGTGAGGAGTCATGTATTCAACTTTAGTCAAAGTTCTTTTAATTGGAGAATGCTCCAAAAATGGAAAATTGTTTTCCAGCATGACATTTATCATATTCCTAGGGTAATACTTTTCTTTTTCCTTTTAAGATTGAATCTCTTGATATCAGGCTAATAACATAATTTCAAAAAAGTGACGGCAGTTTGCACGTGAGGACAACTATAGTTCAAAGAATCCAAAGATCTGATAGGCCACTAGACATACGACATTACCTTTCTGGGGACAGGATAGGGCTTTTTGAGAGACATAAACTTGATCAGAAAAAAAAAAAAAACAACCCAGAAGATGCTGTAAGTTTTCTTAGGGAAAGTTCTTTAGGAAGACATTGAATTTGGATAACATAAACAGAAGACAAAGAAACTAATGAACACGCTTTTTTGTGTGTGTTCTTAAATGAATAGCCAAGTTTAGCTATGTTCCCCGGCTCGTTTTAGTTTAGTTCTGGGATGTAGAATGTAATTAGTAGGATAATTTTTAATAAAGATTTGAGTACCGAATTTTATATGTAATTATCTTCATTCTGTTCATATCAGAACACATTAGAATCAAGATACTGAACACATTATTTAATATTTATTTATTTTGAGATAGAGTATGATCAAATGAGGGAGAGAAAGAATCCCAAGAAGGCTCTGCACTGACAGGCTCAATCCCAGAAACTGTGAGATAATGACCTGAGCGGAAATCAAGAATCAGACGCTTAACTTAATAAGCCACCAGGCGCCACCCCGACCAAAATCTTTTAACATTCATCTTCACGATCAGCATTTTTTTCCCCCTCACAAGGAAACTGAAGGACCAAGCTATGGTTCTTTTATTCAGCTTTAAATATGTAATTCTTTATGTCCCTTTCTCTTTCTCAAACTATAATTTATCTTCTAATATAAAACAGTATCAAATATATTTTAAATATTTTATTTTTTTAATGTTTATTCATTTTTGAGAGAGAGAGAGACAGAGCATGAGTCCAGGAGAGGCAGAGAAAGAGGGAGACACAGAATCTGAGGCAGGCTCCAGGCTCTGAGCTGTCAGCACAAAGCCTGATGCGGGGCTCAAACCCATGAACTGTGAGATCATGACCTGAGCTGAGGTTGGAGGTTTAACCAACTAAACCACCCAGGCACCTCTCAAATATATTTTAAAGACTAAACTACCTATTAATATACTACTCTGAACCAGTAATTATTTTTACTTTTTTTTTTTTTTTTTAGTAGGCTCCACACCAAGTGTGGAGCTCAATGCGGGGCTTGAACTCATGACCTGATCAAGATCTGAGCTGTTATCAAGTCGGACGCTTAACCAACTTAGCCACCCAGGCACCCCTCCATTTTGTCACCTTTGTCCCCAGTTATATTTCGTATTTGTAGCAGAGGTAAAACCTCTTACCATTCTATATGATCACTGATAACACATACTTCAGACACAAGACATATACATTCTGTTTACCCACTATATATATATATATATACACACACACACACACATATATAGTGGATATATATATGGATATATATATATATAATTCAAGTATTTCAAGTATCTGTAGTGTATATATATATAAAGTACTTATAAATTTTTAAATTTACAACATATACATACATATATACATTTACTATATATATATATATATATATATACATGTAAAACTTGTCAAAATTTTCTCTATTTTGAAAGTCCTTGAAGTGCCTGATTCTACATGCTGTGTTAAAGGTAATCCATTTTTTAAAAATACTTATTTATTTTGAGAGAGATACCATGTGCATGTGCGCAGAGAGAGAGGAAGAGAGAGAATACCAAGCAGGTTCTGTGCTGACAGTGCAGAGACTGACTTGGGGCCCAAACTCATGAAACATGAGATCATGACCTGAGCTAATCAAGGGTCAGACGCTTAACAGACCGAGCCACCCAGGTGTCCCTCAACTTTGTTTTAAAACTTTTTGTCATTTATAATAATTTTTAAAAATATTTCATTTAAAATATAAGAAATGCTCTGACAAAAATTAAATAATATAAAATGTCTCTCAAACTCCAGTTCTCTCAGGGGAGTATTCCTCTAAAGAGGACAACCCTGGTCACTTCTCAACACATATAATATAATATAATATAATATAATATAATATAATATAATATAATATAATATAATATACAGTGCAGTATAATATAGTATAGTGTAAATTAATATAATAGTATAATTATAATTATGCATGATTTTATATTGAATAAACATTTTATAGTATATAATAATTTATAATATATAATCATATTACACTAAATAAATAATGTATGCAATATATTATAATTACAATATATTTTATATAATATATAATTATGTTATATTATATAATATAAAATACATATTATATAATATAATGAAATGTAATATATGATATATAAATATATGCATACATGTAACTATAATTAGATATATATTTAATAATATAAATAATATAAATGTGTAAAATAAATATTTAATATATAATATATCTTATAGCTATATGTATATAATATATGTAATAGGTGTTTTAATATTGAGAGCATACTGATTAATACTGTGGCCTTTTTTTACTGGATGGCATTGCATATCTGCACATGTAGAAGAATCATATTAATTTTAATGGCTTCTCAATATTTTATATTTATGCACCCTAAATTTTTACTGGTCTAATAATGATAACTTATTTAAATTGTTTCTAGTGTTTTATTTTGCTTTTTAAATTATAAACAGTGTTCCAGTGAATTTTCTTTTCATATATCTTTAGGCACATGTGGAATATATTTACAGGATGAAATCTACATTTGGAACTGCTAGATATCTAATACTGTATTTCTTTTGGACATATTCTTAGTCCAATAAAAATGTGTGTGTGTGTGTGTGTGTGTGTGTGTGTGTGTGATTTTTTTTAATTTAACTTTTTTGTAGTCCAAAATCATGCTGTGTATAATTCCCATTCTGGTACACTTATTGAAACTGTTTCATGGCCCATTGTGTGCACTTGTACATATTCCATGTATTCTGTAATTGCCGGGTACAGTGTTTTGTAAACGACAATGACATCATGTTGGTTGATTGTATTGACCATATATTTTATATTGTTTCTGATGTTCTATCTACTTATCCTATCTTGTACTGTAAGACAAGTGTTGAAATTACCAGCTAAAATTGTCAATTTGTGTTTCCCATAAGGTGGTAAAGTATATATTTGCTTTCAATCTTTTTCTGGCTCTGGGGAATTATTACTTTATGTCCCTTAGAGATTACAGTTTATGCTGTGGTTGACTAATAGTATCATAAAAGATTGAGTTTCTTTTCACATTTTCATTTCCTTTGTTGTTTTTAAGGACCAGAACAAGGGGAGAGCTCCTGAATGCACCATTTAAAGTTATTTCTGACAAGAAAAATCTTGCCATAATGCAGACAACCATTTCCATCAGTGAGTTCTTTTCATGTCATTTAAATAAAACAAAGTAAGTCACTAGAATACTAAACTTTCATAATTGGGATCTTTTTTTCCCCTCAATATTAGGGGTTGTGTAGGATGGCTCACATCTTAAAATAACATTCTTATACTTTTATTTTTAAAGTTTCTACTTAGACCACTGATAGAATGTGCCTTGTTATCCTTGTAGGATAACCCTGTATAGTCAGAGTAAGAATAAGAGATATGCCAAACCCTGGTTGCAATGAAATAATAGATTTTAGTGATTATCATCTACATTGTTATTCTACTCCAATGACTTCTTAGCAGGAACTGTCTACAGTGTTCAGTACATCGGGTTATGCATGACCTAAATTTATAGCTAAAAAATCTGCAACCCTGGAGCCTCCATGGTTCTCACACCAAAATTTATTATTAAATTTAATGTTAGGAGCAGCTTGAGAAAATAATTGCCAGAAAAATTGCTATTTTGTGGGAAAATGGGTAAAAAAAAGATATGGTCATTACATTTACCTCATTATTGCTAAATAACTCAAAACTGTTTAAACATAAGTTAAGGGAAATATAGTGAATTCTTATTAGAACTAGCAAACAAACAATAGTGATTCTTTCTGATACAAATCTGCTGGCATATTTTATTCTTCTGGCTTATTTGATTCTTTTTACCTTTTCACATTTGTCAGTAACATCTAAGTTACAGCTTTTTGTTATTAAAAATATAAACCAATCAATTAAAGCATGTGATTCCATATACATATATTCCGTTTCTTCTTACATTGAGAACTTCCTTATAGTCTAGAGGAATGCCTTTAAATAAAGGTCCTGGAATGTTCAGATGACCCTTGAATGTCAATGCATCTGAACTGTGTGGGTCCACTTATAATGTCGATTTTTTTTCGACAAATTCCCTACAGTACCATGAATGTATTTTCTCTTCCTTATAATTTTCTTAACAACATTTTGTTTTCTCTAGCTTACTTCATTGTAAGAGTACAGTACATAATGCATATAACATGCAATATATGTGTTAATTGATAAGGCTTCTGGTCAACAGTAGGCTCTTAGTAATTAAGTTTGGGGGAGGTCAAAAGTTACAGGTGGATTTCTGACTGCATGTGGGGTTGGCACCCCTAACCTCTGCACTGTTGTTCAAGGGTCTTGTGTAACTTCAACACTCAGCTTTCAGGTCACTTTCTCCAGGAAACTGCCCCATCACCTCAGAGAGGGCCCCCTGCAAGGTGAAGACCACATTGGAACCCTTCTGTTTCAGGTGTTCCAAGAGGTGGGAATCCCTACCTGTAGCTCTATTTTCTGTGAGGTCCTGGAATATAGAAATTGTGCCTTTTATATCCCTAGTGAGTTGCATGTTCATAACATATAGTTAGAACCTCTACAACATTTTATAACTCGTCTAGGTGAACCAAGGGGAGCACTTTAAATAGGGATGAAGTCTCCTCCTTTCCCCCAAAAGAAGTAAGTAAATTTCAGATGTCTCATTATTAATATTGGTACTTTCTATGATAAAGAATTGATTTCCGTTTGGTTTTTCTAAGTGTGGAATAAAACATTAAAAATATAACACAGGTAAAGTTTATCTCAAACAGCACTGAGTAGATTGATGATTTTCTTTTCTTTTCTTTTTTGTATAAGCCTGACAATATTTCTACTTCCCCTCAAAATCTCTAGGGCTGGCCTCAACTAGAAACTGTCAGCATTTAAATAACTTCTATTTTCTTTTTTTTTTTTTAATTTTTTTTTAACGTTTATTTATTTTTGAGACAGAGAGAGACAGAGCATGAACAGGGGAGGGGCAGAGAGAGAGGGAGACACAGAATCCGAAACAGGCTCCAGGCTCTGAGCTGTCAGCACAGAGCCCGACGCGGGGCTCGAACTCACGGACCGTGAGATCATGACCTGAGCCGAAGTCGGACGCTCAACCGACCGAGCCACCCAGGCGCCCCAAAATAACTTCTATTTTCACATGCTCACACAGGTTGCAACATCTTCCGTCAGCAGCTTCTCTTTTATTATTCTCAAGGGAAAATACATGCCTACAGCTCACTTTACAATTATACACGCTATGAGCATTACACAATTGGAGCACCTGCCTTCAGAGGGTTCACAGTCCCAGGCAGTCTGCAAGACCAAGTCAGCATATACTTACCAAGTGACTTCTTTTTTTTTTTTTAATGTTTATTTATTTTTTGAGAGAGAGAGAGAGAGACAGAGTGTGAGTGGAGGAGGGACAGATAAAGAGGGAGACACAGAATTTGAAGCAGGTTCCAGGCTCCGAGCTATTAACACAGAACCTGGCACGGGGCTCGAACTCATGAACCAGGAGATCATGACCTGAGAGAAGTCGGACACTTAACCGAATGAACCAGTCAGGCGCTCCACCAAGTGATTTTTACTAAAGCCAGTACAGATAGCTTAAAAGCAGTAAGAGTACAACTAACAGTATGCAAGTTGCTCAGATTCTCCTTACACTGAAATATGCAACACTTTAGAGGAAATGTATGCTTATAGAGAATCAGAACTTTATTTTCTATTTCTTTGAAAAATCTCTGACTTTAGATAGAAAAGTCATAAATATACTATTTAAATACAAGGCACAAGCAGTCTACAGGAGTGCTTAATTGATATGTGGGTAGGTAATTTTTACAGCAATTGCAAGTTAATTTTCCTTTACAGTATATATGGTAATTGCATATTTCTTTTTCCTTTTCTATACATACACCTACACTGTAATGGTATTTTACTTGTATGAGAATGTATTTCCTGTCATATTTACATATGGTATGGTATTTTACTTGCATGAGAATGTATTTCCTGTCATATTTACATACCTACTATATTAATGTAAACATATACCTGAATATACTACAAATTTATCAGTCAAGATGTCTGGGACATTTTAAGGGTGTTTTTATTATTTTTGTTAAACCCAAGCAGTTATCCTATTATGGTTCACTGGATTCTTTCCAGTCTAATACTGAGTAAAGAAATTATATCAGCCTCTTGATACTTTCCTTATGTCAAATTTGAAGTGAGACCCGTTTGACTTTAGGTGTGCCTAGTACTAAATGTGCTAAGAGGAATTGCTTTTGTTTTCTGTAACAAAAAACAGGAACATTAAGTTTTGTTACAGATAACATGAAAAAGGTAATATGTTTTCAGTCATCTCCACTAATGAAGATGAATGAGGTAAAAAAATGCTCAAAATTCATTTATATGGGAAATAATCATTGCAATAAATAGTTGAGGATGTTGAGGATGTAAATTTTCCGGTTTCAGGGTGTAGCAGTTCTCCTGTAGCAATTAATGTCCTAGCAATGACCATCACACACACTACTGTGAAGTTCTGACTTGAACTAGAATTTGACTCTTATTGGCCCTTTCTTCATCTACTTGGGACACCTCGAATATGCTAGAACTTCAGGCCTAAGCCTTTCATCCCAAAATATACATGAAGTCAGCAGCAGGTGTGAGTGTGTGTGTCTGTGTGCATTTGTGGTGTGCATGGGTATATACATATGTATCTCTTATATACAGTATATTTGTATATGTTTATCATATATTTCCCAAACATGTGTTAATAATAATTAAAATAATTACTTTTATACTTAAAAAATTACTTAATGGAATGTCCAGTAAAAACATTTCAGTATTTACTAGGAAACATGAGATTTCGATGACATGTTTGAAAAATGCTACTTTAAACACCTCCCTTAAACCCATGAGGACTAAGGTCATACTAGAAAAGTCAAGGAAATGGTTCAAAATTTCCATTAATGAACTATTAAATGTAAACAATTACATCAAGGAAATTGAAAATTTCCTGGAGGCATGGAACCATTGCTAAACACTGAAGATTTTATTATAAATTTTAAAGCAATACTAGTAATAACAAAAATGCAGGTGATGGGAAAGGTTGTGACTTTGTACTTGTACTTGGAGAATTACCTAAAACATTACATTTTCCAATAATATAGGTAATAAAATATAGAAAAAGTAATTTCTCCAAATACCTAGATTGTGATGAGTAAAACACTGAATATTTTTAAAGATTAATGCCACTGGAAGGATGGGTGTAATGATTTTAGTTTAGCCTGAATAGATTGAAAAGATATTAGCAATATCAAAGAAGGAATCTATGTTATGTTAAATGTTCTCATCACACACAAAAAATAAATAGGGCAGTGGGAAACTTTTGGACTTGATGGATACATTTATGGTATTGAAAGTGATGACTGTTTCACAGGTATATACTTCTCTTCAGCTCAAGTTTTACACAAAATATGTACACTTTTTTGTTTGTATTCAATGCAAAGGGCAGCCATTTGTATGTATCAATCTTTATTTGTTCTCAATACAGTGGCCTAAAAAATTGGGAGTCTAAAATGAGATTTAGGAATACACTTGTATATTAAGTGTAGAAATACATTGATAAATCATATTTGTATAACTTAATGTATGTGAATGAGTAGAAGACAATTTTTATTACTTGACTGTGATCAAGTTTTATATCTCAGTTAAATACTTGACATACTTATCTCTTAAATATATTATTTACCAAATCATTTCCAGATTATAGTAGCCTCTAAACTTAGCTCTCTGCCTCTAAACTCAATTACTTACAGTCTAACACAAACTCTTTGACCAGACCCAACCTTTCATGCATGACTACGCTTCACATCATGCCATCCTCAAAACTCTTTGCTGTATCTGATCCTCCACACAAACCACTGTCAGCCTTTCATTAATTTCTTAATGCAACCAGATACTCATTAAATTTACATTTTGCCTTGGGCTAAAATGAGTTTTACATAGAAGAAGGAGGAAGAGGAGGGAAAGATGGAAAGAAAGAGACATAGAGGAAGGGAGGGCTTAGGTGAGAGGGAGGGAGGGAAATGTTTAACATATTCTGTATTCCATATGCTCTGGAAATGACTGGAAGTCAGTGGTGAAAGACAGCAATGTGAATAAATAAAATCTTAAATGATTTGAGATAAAATGGAAGAATGTTAGACTCCTGAGAAGCAAGCAATTCACTTAGCCTGTAGAAATTCGGGGGGGGGGGGGGTGGAATTATCAGAGAAGAGGAATATGTTAGCATTTTGCATTTTAGTATTTGACAAAGACATCTAATGAAAAGAAAACAATGAGGGGATACACCAAAGAGAATGATTCAAAGGTACAAACATTATGCGGGAGAGGACACTCAGAGGGTGTAATCATAATCACTCTCTGGAGATTACAGAGTTTTGGTTTACGTAGAGAAAAAAACCTGTGCTTCTGCTCTGCAGTGGAGTGGCAGGAGCCACAGGATGTGTCACCTTAGCTGCATCTTGCGTGTCACAGCAGTGACATTTTATCACCTGTGGGAGCTGTTAATAATCTGCATTTTTAACACATACCTCTGTGGATGCTGGATGGGTTAGAGTGGCCAGCGAGTGAAGAGGGATATTTATGTGAAAGACGATGATCTGAATTAAAGTGTGTTACTGTAGGAAAGGACAAGTGGGAATCAAATCAAGCGGTTACTATGCCATGATGGCTAATTTTATGTGTCAGCGTGGCTAGGTTACGGTGTCTGACTGCTTGGTCAAACACATCTTGTAAAAGCAGTTTGTAGATGTGATTGACATTTACAATCAGTTGATTTTTAGAAAAGAATAATGTGAGTGGTCCTTATCCAATCAGTTGAAGGCTTTAACAGCAAAAAACAGGTTTCCTAAAGAAGGGCTCCTGCCTCAAGACTTCTGCTCAAGATTATAAAATGAACTCTCATCTGAGTTTTCAGCTTACCAGACTGCCCCACGGTTGCATGAGCTGATTCCTTAAAATCTTCTTCCCTTTACAGAGAATCCACATCCACATCCATGTATACATATAGTACACATATGTTTGGTATACATGTTTTGGGACCCTTCATTTTGTTTTATAACCGCTATAGTAGTCTACTCACAACCTGCTCTAAATGTTGTTTAGAGTGTACATGTTGTATGTGTCAATAATGTTGTATTGTGTAAGTTTTGTTTCTTTTTTTCCCCACAGAGTTTACCACCTGCAAAATGCCCCCATCTCACTGGTGCTGAAAAATTTTCCCTTTGATTCTAATTCAGACCCTCTTTATCTATAAATTATATCAACCTCTTACCTCTCTTCTCTACAACCAGGGATTTCTTTCATAGCAAATAAAATTAAAAACTGAGATTTAAGGATGGGGAGTTAATTGTCCTTAGTTTATAAACGCTACAGGCCTCTTTAATTAATTTAATGCAAAACTAATTAAAGTATTATAATGACTCATCTAATAAAATCATATTGCCAAGTTTGCTGATGGCTTCAAATATTGACAAAGCCTGTCATACTCACATGAAATGGACAATTAGCCATTTGTAGAGATGCATCCTTTAATTTATATTGAATCTATGTTTACATGCACATCAAGGATAACCTTGACAAATACGGACTTTATCCCAAAACTTACCCAAAGGATTTTGGGATATGCCATGCCAAAGAACTTAGACTTCATTCTCCTCAAAACTAGTGAAACAAAAATTCCCAAACAAGTTAAAATTCAAGTGACAAAGATACTTTTAAAAATCATTTTAGGGGTGTCTGGGTGGCTTAGTCAATAAAGCATCCAGTTTTGGCTCAGGTCATGATCTCATGATTTGTGAGTTCGAGCCCCACAGGCATCAGGCTCTCTGCTCTCAGCTCAGAGCCCACTTCAGATCCTCTGTCCCCCTCTTTCTCTCTGCCCCTCTTCTGCTAATTCTCTCTCTCTCTCTCTCTCTCTCTCTCTCTCTCTCCCAAAATGAATAAATAAACCTAAAAAATCTTTTTTAAAAAATAGTAAAAATTAACCTCTAAAATACTATATGCAAGATATTATTCAATGTGCTTTATTGCTTATATGTTAAACACCAGACTAGCACTATTGGTGAAGTACCACTACTCTCACCGTTTTATTTTTTTTAATTTAATTTAATTAATTTATTTTTTTAATATGAAATTTATTGTCAAATTGATTTCCATACGACACCAGTGCTCATCCCAGCAGGTGTCCTCCTCAATACCCATCACCCACCCTCCCCTCCCTCCCACCCCCGCATCAATCCTCAGTTTGTTCTCAGTTTTTAAGAGTCTTTCATGGTTTGGCTCCCTCCCTCTCTAACTTTTTTTTTTCCTTCCCCTCTGCCATGGACTTCTGTTAAGTTTCTCAGGATCCACATAAGAGTGAAAACATAGGGTATCTGTCTTTCTCTGTATGACTTATTTCACTTAACATAACACTCTCCAGTTCCCCACCATTTTAAAGATAAGGAGAGTAAGGCATACAGAAATTAAGTAATATTCTTAAGGTCAACATTTAGTAAGAAATGGACCCAGGAATTAACCACCTAAAAAACGACTCCCATGAGAGGATCTATGATTTTTATAAATTTTTTGTCCTTTTTATTATTTTCTCAACTATACTGAAAAACAATCCATAACAAGTAGGAAGCATTAAAGAAAATGCCAGCAATTAATACAACTTCCCTGAGGGTGTCAAACTATTACTTTGGCACTAATATTAGTACCTCTAAGGCTAGGAGAATGAGAGTTATATAAAACTCATGAAAGTTTCAAAGATTTTCTGAAGGACTCTCCAGTGAGAAAAACATGAAATTGTCTTGGGATTTTAGTTTCTGGAAATTTCTGTGTTTGGAATTTGCCTTTGGCCTAATGGACCAGCTCTCTTATTGACATCATCAGAGTAAAACAGGTAAAACTAGAGCGACTACCCATTTTTTGCTGCTCACTCACCACAGTCCTACACTGATTCCTGCCTTCTCTGAATCCAATCTGGCATCTCCATATCTAGCATACCCTAGGCAGTTTCTGCTGCCACTTTTTAGGAATATCGTAATGGAATGGATCTAAGACAGATCTATATATGTATACTAAATACACTGTTACAAAAATTTTTGAATATGAAAAATATAAAGGCAAGCATGATGTTTATAATTCACTGCATTTTAAATTACTAGCTTGTTTCCTTCATAATTATTTAATCAATCATTCAACCATTCAGTGTGGATATCACAGTGAATACAGTGTCATATAGGATTTCTTTGTGAAATACAAGTGTAAAGATGTTTAAGCAGCTTCTAATGTCTGGCAACTTTGTGTATGCTTCTTTCAATATTTCTGGTAAACCTTTGTTTTCCCAAAGTCTTCTTTGTCTGAGATCCTAAAGCCATGTTAAACATGTAGGGGACTAAAGACCAGGGATAAGGGGTGCCTGGGTGGCTCAGTTGGTTAAGCATCAAACTCTTGATTTTGGCTCAGGTCACAATCTCACAGTTCATGAGTTTGAGCCCCATGTCAGGCTGTACGCTGACAACAAAAAAACTGCTTGGGATTCTCTTTCTCTCTCTCTGACCCTCCTCCCTTGCTTATGCTCTCTCTCTCTCTCTCTCTCAAAATAAATATCCTTTCAAAAAAATTATTGGGAATCCTGGGTGGCTATGTCAGTTGGGCATCCGGCTTCAGCTCAGGTCATGATCTCGTGGTCTGTGGGATGGAGCCTGGCGTCGGGTTCTGTGCGGACAACTCAGAGCCTGGAGCCTGCTTCGGATTCTGTGTCTCCCTCCCTCTTTCTGCCCCTCGCCTGCTCATGCTCTGTTTCTCTCAAAAATATATAAACGTTAAAAAATTTTTTAAATAAAAAATTATTTTACTGTTGATTTTTTCTATGTTGAAAATAGTTTCCTTTTTTTAATATTCCATCAAACAACTAGTTTACATGTTTAAGGAACACATCCACCAAGATACAATGAAAGTTCTTTCTGCATATGAAAAATGTATTTCTTACTCTAAAACAGTCATCTACTGCATAGTTGACTCTGGAAATATTTCAGAGTGGATAACTATAGAAGAAAGAAAAGAAAAAACAAAAGAAAAGAAAAAAAGAAGGAAGGAAAGAAGGAAGAGAGGAAGGAAGGAAGGAAAGAAAAGAAAGAAAGAAAGAAAGAAAGAAAGAAAGAAAGAAAGAAAGAAAGAAAGAGGGAGGGAGGGAGGAAGAAAGAAACAACAAAAAAAAAAAAAAGAAAAGAAGAAAATCTGCTAAGGCAATTACTCTACAACCCTTTTCAACCTCTCATGCTCCCCCTTCTTTATTCCAGTCATTCCGAAAATATTTTTAAAAATAATTTCATTCTTTTTAAAAAATATAATACTTAAAAATATATTATGTAGCATAATATATATATTATGGATATATAAAAATATATCATATTCCATGAACAAAGCCAACAAGCATGGTCAAAGGTCCTCACTTTTCTGCTGATGAAAATGAGGTACCAAGAGGAAAAAAGACTTGGCCAAGATCACATGGCCAATCACTAGCAGAGGTTCCATCACAGGTATATTCAATTCTAGAATATTTTAGGTGGAGAAGCTTTTCTAATGAACAGAAGCACTATTTAATAGCAATATATTATTCTTCAGCCTTCTTGAGATGTGACATATCTTGTACTACCTCCCTATCTCACCAATCATCCTATAAAAGTATTTCTTAGATTTATAAAATGAAATAAAAATAATAATGTATACCTCACTAGGGGAATATTTAGATTTCCCAAATTAATTATCATAATGAGATGATGATGCAGACATTTCTGTTTTATAATGAGGAATTTGAGGCCCATAGGCAATAAGAAACACACCTTAGCCCACCCAGCCGTTGTTGAAGCAACAATTAAAAAAAAAAAAATCTAGAGGATTCTAACTTCCCTTCATGGACTCTCCTAAAAGTCAGAGTTAGGGTTGGTCAATCAGAACCATTAAAGGCAAGTAGAATACCATATTGATAAGAGTATCAACAATTCCATCCTGAAAGATTTATTTAACATTTAAACTGCCTCACTCTAAAATCATAGTTTAAATTACATAATGCAAAACTGATAGCATGCTAAAGTAAAAGACCACACCCACTATCACCAGCAAAGAAATAAAAGTCTTAAAAATGTAATTATCAAGACAGATCTAATATGCATATATTAAACACCACACCTATCACATGAAAACGTAAGTTTATTATAAGGTAAAAATCAAGTCTTATAAACTTCAAAGTTTATAAACTAGATAATAGATAAAGTTTATTACAAAGATGTTTATGAACTCCATATATAGTTTTAAAACTAATTCTACATTTCTGTAAACTTAAAAACAAAGATCAAGATAGCCGATGTGAAAAGAAGAACATACATGAACACTGAAATAATATTCAAATTAAATACTAATAAAAATATTATCAACTTGCTGGATGAAGGTAAAGCAAAATTTAGAGAAAATATAGAATCAGTGTTTCTGTATTAGAAAAGAAAAATAAAATACTAACATTATAATAGAAAGGACTGTATAAATTTAAAATTTGGCCTTTGAGAAGACATATGTGAAGTTTACAAATATCAAAGTTGATCATGAAAAGAAGAAAGTACTTCAAATAACATAGGAAAAGAAAAAAGTACAAAATACAAAGATTAAAAAAATATTGTAAAAAGGGATAAAAACATTATGCTAACCAGTGGAAGTTTAGGTGAGATGGATTTTTAGAAATGTATAAATTATTGGGGCGCCTGCGTGGCTCAGTCGGTTGAGCATCCGACTTTGGCTCAGGTCATGATCTGGCGGTCTGTGGGTTCGAGCCCCGCGTCGGGCTCTGTGCTGACAGCTCAGAGCCTGGGGCCTGCTTCGGATTCTGTATCTCCCTCTCTCTCTGCCCCTCCCCCACTCATGCTCTGTCTCAGAAATAAACATTAAAAATTTTTTTGATTAAAAAAAAGAAATGTATAAATTATGAAACTAATTTTAAAAATGCAAGACTTAATTTTATTACCATAATAGGATGAGTTCTTAAAAATCTCTCCCATACACACACAAATACCACACCAAACCTAGCCACATTCATAGGGTAAGTAGAGCACGCACATCTTAATAAGACAGAAAGCATAAAAATTGGAATGGAAGAAGCAATAATGTCATTATTAAGAAACAATACGATAATATGGAAAAAGAAGGCATTGGTGAGAATATAGTACCAACGGGAATTCTCAAAGTGTCGCTGGTCTGCATATAAATATGCAAGCAATTTAGAAGTCAGTTTGGCAGCATGTACTACATTTGAGCATTCACATGCCATATAACCAAGCAATACCACTTCCTGAGCAATATCCCCTTAAGGTCTTTATACTTTCACCATAAGACATGGACAAAAATATAGTGTTGCTCAAACTGCTTTTATGCATCAGTAATGGTCTTTTTGAGTTGGTGATAATTTCAAAATCTAATATGACAAGAAATCTTCCCCTAACAAACCAGTGTCAAGTGTAGACTTCTGTCTTAAGTTTTTACTCTGAATAATGCATTAAGAATAAACAAACGATGATGGGGCACCTGGGTGGCTCAGTCACTTAAGCATCTGACTTCAACTCAGGTCATGATCTCGCAGTTTGTGGGTTTGAACCCTGCGTCAGGCTCTGTGCTGAAATCTCAGAGCCTGGAGCCTGCTTCTGATTCTGTGTCTCCCTCTTTCTGCCCCCACCCCCACTCATGCTTGTCTCTATCTCTCATAAATAAACAACAAAATTTTAAAGAAAGAATAAATAAACTTGACAATGTTATGTAACGGAAATTCCACAGAACTAGACCTCGGTATTCTTGGATCTCTTCTAGGTTCCATGATTTATAAACTTTTTTCTTTTTTAATTAATTAATAAAATAATACCTGTATTATTTCATATATTCTTAAATTGGAATACCAGATGGAAGATGGAAGGTAAATAGAAAACATCAAGTATAACAGGACAGTTTGCAAAAGGAAGTGGCTTCTGTAAACGTTTTCTACGGGGCCATGGCTGACAGTGTTTGGTGAATACCGATGCCTGTGCTTACCAGCTGCTGGCCTTGGACACCCCAGGCTGCATACTGCAAGACGGAGTCCTCTACTTCTGGAGGATTTAACTCCCAAACTTCCCTTGAAAAAAGGTAAATATTTTTACATGAACAAATTGACATTTACACCAATAATTTAGTTGGACAACTGCTAATGAAGACCAGAATCAAAGAACTTACCTTGTGTGTATGTTGTAAATCACATATGAAGCAGTATAGGAATAATGAAAAATCTGAAATTAAAAGAAAAAAAGAGTTATGGACCCTAGGTTGCAATAAAAGCTCTATCTTAAGGTGCAGATATGTTCTTAATAAAATCCGGGAAGTCCAAGAATTGATTTTAGAGAGAAATCAAATGTGAACTGTTCCAGTTCTGAGCCTTACTCCAGAAGCCTCATGACTCCTCTGACTGTCCTTCCAACGCCTTATTCAACCTAGTCCATACTTAATATAATTGTGATTATATTGCTGTCTTGTTTAAAATACCGAATGATTCCTCATTGCCTATAAAATAAAGTTCAAGCTTCAATGATGTTCAAGGCTTTTGGTACTTTGGTTTCTACACACTTTTCCAGCTTTACCATCCACTACTTCCCTTTACCTAGCCTCTGCTTCAATCACATTAGACACATTCCTGCTGTATATCCTGAACTTTTTCTTTTTTACCCCCTGCTAGGACATCTTCAGGGAAAACTTATATTGTTACTTTCTTTTTTCAGCACATAATTATAAAAGCCTCTTTTATACCAGTACTGGATGTACACTGCACAAATATTATAATATTGTCAATTAAAACTCCCTAGAAGTCAAATTGCTATTTCTTCCTTTTGCAATAATAGCTTCAATTAAACATGATTGGCCACATATTTTGGTAAGACAATACTAGCATTGTCTATTTGCATTAAAATCACAATTCTTCCACCATTTATTATAGTATTGTGTTTTATAATGAAGCTTTATTCTCCCATTCCTTTTAAAATAACTATTAAATCTAAGATTGCCTTTGCTGTAGAGTTGCAGAAGCAAAAATAACTTTTCCTGGTTGCTATTTTGGCATTCACACTTTATGCTATAAAATTCCATATTTGACTACAAATTTTAAACCTTGAATTTACTACGAGAGCTGACAAAAAGATAAGAAATGTGACCACCTCTATAAACATTTTTTCCCCATCTCAGAAAGTTCTGTTGCCAAAGCAAACTGCCAAGTGAGCACTTTGTCTTCCAAGCAGACAAATGTGTCAATGACGTTATGGGTAAAAGGAGTTCGTCTCTTCATCCTGCCTGTTAATTAGCCAACACACTCTAGCTGAATTCTAGGTTCACAGGCATCTTGAGAGAAAGAGTTCCTGGGCATTAGTGTTTTAGTCAAAGGAGGCCAAAACAACCAAGACAAAACCAGATATAACCACTGAATTTTGCTCTCTTTCTGTAATTCTTATTACAGACTTTGCTGACTCTTCTCAATGCATGAATCGAAAGGTTTCCAAATGATGTCCTCCAAATGATGTACTTTGGAAAGGGGGATATATAAACCCACTTTTTGCTTCATAGTTCTTAGCCCAGTACAACATTTTCCCCCATAGTTCATGCGTTGAAGTGGAAGTCCACAATAAAATTAACCTTAACTTGTCTTCAGACTCACAGCAAGCTGAAGTAACCAATTGCGGGGTTTCACCTCTTTTACAGGTGTCTCACAAAGCCAGTAGTCTGCCGTCTACAGATAACTAGAAACTAACCATTTATTCCTAGTTTAGGGCTTTCCTCTGAGTCCACTTGTCTTTGGAGTGTGTGTGTGTGTGTGTGTGTGTGTATACTTCCAGCAGATCTCAAACACTTCCTGTTTTATAACTTTCCATAATTAAAATAGTACTCGATGCCCACAATAGAATATAATAAGTATAAAGTAGGAAGGATCTTGAACAGGGTTAGAGGTAGAAGTTTCATACATTTGTTTGCATAGTGCTGCAGAGATTTCAAAAGGGGGATTTTTCAAAGAGAATTTGATTTAGCTTTACTGAACATCTTTATTAAGGTGCACTGGTCTAACACTGTGTTAATCTGCATTTCTCTCTCTCTCTCTCCCAATCTTTCTCTCTCCTTCTCCCTCCTACTCCGTGGATAGGATGTCTATTGTTTTTATCATTTCCTCATTTCCTTTTATCCCAAATTCCTCTTCTACATTAGCTATGTAGGTTTTATTGCAGGATGAGAGGATAAAGATCGAGTCACGAAGGTTAGGAACAGTCTTTTTCCTGTAATGATTGGCTGCTGCATAATGAGAGCCAAAGTGAACGTCTGATGAGATCCTTGGGGAGAAAGATATTTCACAGCCCGAAATCACATATTCATCGCATCTCTGCAAATGATGTTCCACTGCCTGTTAGAGAGTGTGAAGGGTTATGGCAAAGGTAGTGGGAGTGGGGCAAATTTAAGAAATACTATGTAACAACTTGATCAAAGCTTACTTCTGGAAACTAGCCTTGCGATGTCCAATTATTAAATCTCATGATGCCAAAGATTTTGGGTGGAACAGAAAGCTTCATAAGATCCTGCAATCCAGTCTCATCCCTATTTTTCTACATTAATTTGGAACCTCAAGAAGAGGTTGATTACTAAGTGTTCATTGCTAAGGGTAGGATAATTGGTTCTCCTTATTTGCTGTAGTTTTGTGCTGTAAGTCATCGCAAACACTGAATTAGCAAATATAGAACCATCGCCTCCTAGAAGAAATACACAGCTAGTTTCCTATGAGTCTCTGGTCACAACATTTCTATCAACCAATCAGTACATAACATTGTTTCATGTGTATTTCTTTCGAAAGACACTATTTAATATTTAATACTGTTGATTCATTAACTCTGAACTCCTGGCCAGCAGCATTACAACTCATGCCTGAATAAAGTTTATCTGACACGTGTGCTTTCTTTGTAAAGCATATCACAGCCTCTTGTACCTAGCCACAACACTAGAGAGCACTTCAGCACTGTGCTTGGGGGGTATTTTAAACAGCAAACGCATCAACACAAAATAACTGTGAAAAGCAGTGCACTAAAAGGACTATGAAAAGGACACTAATTCACGGTATGATAGCTGAAACAAGAAGGCAGAGTATCATCCTGTTTGATCTCAGCTCGGCAAGTATGTATCAGGCAGCCCAAATGTTTTGCAGCTCTGCATGTGTCTGGAAATGCCTAAGAAACACAGAGTATTGATCTTGAGGTTATAAGTAAATTTTAGAAAACAACTAAATTTGGAAATCTGGAATCCACAAATAATAAAGATCAACAGTATTGGTAATATAGACATAGCAGGCTATATTACTGGAAGAAAGAAACAAAAAATAAGCATATTTAAGACTTGCCAGAACTTGGACGCAAGAAAAACACAAAAGTTATCCAGAATGGTGGCATTCATGTTCTGGAAATGAAAGCTAGCTACCTCCATTCGTTTATCAAACATGTTTTAAGCAACTTCTTTGACACAAGCCCTGCACTTAGTACCATTAAAAAAAAAAAAAAAAAAGATTGTGGGTCACCTGGGTGGCTCAATCAGTTCAGTTTCTGACTCCTGATTTCAGCTTAGGTCATGATCTCATAGTTCATGGGGTCGAGCTACTTGTTGGGCTCTGCGCTTATTGCACAGAACCTGCTTGGGATTCTCTCTTTTCCTGTCTCTGTTCCCCTCCCTTGCTCTCTCTCGCTCTCAAAAATAAATAAACACTTAAACAATAATAATAATAAAGATTATTTAAAAATAGGATAAAATACAAAAGAATATCAATTGATCATTTTTATTTTACTCTATTTTATCTGTCGATTTATAAACATTTATTGAATACTAACTATGTGCAAGCTCGTAAGTTCAGTTCCTTGCCAAATGCAAAGGCCATAATAAATGTAATTCCTGTCCCCAAGGAGCTCTTGATCCAGTCAGGGTGACAAGGTTGAGAAGCATTACATTAGTATAGAGCACTCTGTTGCAGGTCATGGTTAAATTAGGAATTGCAGATAATATACCTATAGGCTTTCCAAGAATCAATTAATCTTATTGGTTTCAAGATTGTAACTGTTAACAAGAACAATTTTTGAACTGAGCATATACTATACACTGGACTCAGCTGAGTGCTTTAAATATATTAACATTTAAGTACACCGTAAGAAATATATACTATCATTCACAATTCTCACGATAAGTGAAGCACTGAAAGTTTAAGTAGGAGACAGAGCCACAATTTGAGCTCACATCTGTCTGATTATTGTGACTTAATCTCTCTGCACATTCTCTTTCAGGGAGCTGGGACAGGAAGCACGGCTCCAGCTTTGCAAAAGATTCATTTCTGAAAGACCTATTAAGCCATCATGCAAAGATTTATTGACAGGAGTAGGCATGAATTAATTGTGATTACCATAGTGAAGAGAGATTTCATTTTAGAAAGATGATCTAATAGATCAGATTAAAAATGTAAATCCCCTTCTCCTTTAGCTGTTTTTCACATTTTTTTTTTCCTTGGAATATCAGTTATTACCTAACACATCTATGGGGATTCGTGTCAAGGAGAGTTACGCTTACAGGAAACAAGAACAGGGCACTCCAGTAATTTACGATTAAACCAGAGGTTTATATCTCAGGGTGCCAAAGCTTTTTCTGCACTGCAGTTAAACTGCCGAATTGGTATAAAGAGCATGCATTTTCACGGCCTGGAGAATATTTAAAATAGGATTATGGATTTGCCATGGACTCAAGCAGTTAGGGAAACTACAATGTGAGGAAGCAAGTCTCTGAGTTAATAGCATTTACAAATAAATGCCAGGGAGAGAAAAAACAATATAGGTAAAAGGGCACTTGTTTCTCTTGGAAGTAAGTGGTATGATGATGTCAAGCTTGTTCTAGGATGATGGAATCCCTTTTAAGATGAGTAAGTAGTGACTCTTTTGCTGGAAAAAATTTTATCTTTATTATTCAGTGAAGAACTAAGCTATCAGAATACTCGAATATAGTAAAAACAATTCATAAAATTTTAAGCTGCAGCTCTACAGAAATTTTCCTAAAACATTATATGAAAAAAGCTTTGTGAATGCTGATCAAGTATTGGTTGAAAGAGAAAATAAACATCGGAGGGATTAAGGGTATATTAATATTTTTCAGTATTTTAATCTACTTTCATTTGTTTCCTCACTTAATGTTCATCATAAACTTTTAGATATTATTCACCAAGATATACAGTTAGTAAAACCAAGATTGCAGTCTAAATCTTACTGATTCCAAACAGGCAAGGACTGTTTTAATGTGTTACCACAAACATGAATTATGTAGTATTCTTTAATTACTTCACCATTACAATAAGTGGTAAGCACAGGAACATACTCGAGATGGTGAAACTAAATATAAATGTTGGTGAAAAAGATAACGTTTAGGTGTTGCTTGACTTCATCTCTATTTATGCCCAAACCTATATAAAACAAATAAAAATAAACTTACTACTACTACTAAAAAAAAACACTATCTGCCAGAAGACGAATTTAGTCATTCTGTTAGTTAGCTTGTAGGCATCACAAAGCCATCGCCACAGAAGATACATAGTAAAAGTAATATTTATATTTCTCCTTGCCCTAATTGGGTCTAGTTGGGTTCCCATTTGGAAAAAAAAATAGGATATTATTCTGGCTATTTTAGTATTCATCATGTATTCATTCTGAACTAAATAGTATAGTCACTCTGAATTGAAATGTGATACTTTCAGCATAGTGTGTAAGTAGAAACCTAATAGGAGATTGTATTAGGTAAACATGTTTCCATATAATACATTAATTTTACTTAAGAAAAAGGATAGTTGATGATTCAAGTCTAAAAAGCAGGTGACACCAAAAATTACCTGGGCATCATTTCTCAATTCCAGGTAGGACTGCTGTGCTCAGAATATAATCCAACTGGGCTGAACATTATCAATAGCCAGCACAAGATGAATATAATGTATTATACAATAGGAGATCTTTGAATAAGTAGAATAAACCAATCTCTGATATATTCCATGTTAGATAAATTAACTGATCATCACAGACAAACCCCTTCAAATTGATCTTAGAATTCAGTTCATGAGAGGTCTATAATACAAAATTTCATTTCAATGATACTCCATAATCAAAGTTTCTTAATTATTTGACATGGAAATTTCACCATAATATACCTCTGATTAAAGTACCAACCTCATTGACAATGCCACTCTTTATAATAAAAATATTTTCATGTACCAGACCTTTCTGCATTAATTAATGCAAATAAGCTACTTTCACACCAATTGGCATTAAACTATTTCGAATGTCCAATCACTGAAAATGTCTGGTTTGATAACCTGAATAGCATGTAAAGGTTAATTACTGACACTGGTACAGTAGGTTTTCAGTTTGTGCTGAAATAAATTTATACATCATCTAACCATGTATAAACTAGTTTTCTCTCTAGCATGTCAATGCAGAAATAAATACATTGTAAGAGGACAGAGTGAGAGACAAACTCAACCTTATTCCTATGTAGTGTTAGAACTAGAAAGTCAAGAATGAAAATCAATGTTTCCACATACAAATATTTTGCAGGTTCCCAGTGACTGAACCAAGTATGTAACTTAGGAAGTGGTCCATTCTTTCCCCAGAAACTTTGGTGAAAAAGTTCTCTCTTCATTTAAATTGAATTAAAATGTAGTTTATGTTTTCGTGAGAAATTTATTTGAAATATTTAATCTGCGCATCAGGAAAATACAGCAAGCAAGATATATCCAACTGTTTTGATATAAAATTTAGAGGAAAAACTGTATGGGAATTATTTAGTTATTCCATGAGGTTATGCCAAGAGAATAGAGCCAGAAAAACTCAAACCAATTTCAATTGGCAACTTTTTAATATCTTGAATAAAAGTCTTATGACCAGAGTGTCCAACATGGTGGCATAGGAAGACTCTTAATTCACCTCCTCCCAAAGAGACACCAAATCTACACCTATATGTAGAGTAATTTCTTCAAAAGAACTGGAGGCTGATTGAACAGCTTCCACACAGCAAACACTGAAGAGACCATATAGAGAAGGGTAGAAGAGACAGAGACACAGTAATGACAGGAACCCTACACTGATGTGAAACCTACAGTAAGGAGATACCACTGAAGGGTCTCCCCTGCCCTGAGGCGCAGCAAAAACAAACAAACAACAACAAAATGAAAACAAAAACCTAGCAATTTAAAGGACAACTACAGCCTTAGAGATAAAAAAATCCATTTACTAACCCTAGAGTAACTGACACAGGCAGGGAACTACTGGAATTCTCTCTGGAGTCAGAGGTGCTAATGAGCACCATTTTTTATGTTCTCTCTTCACCTTGATAGCACAGATGGGAGTAGGGTCCAGATACTCTAACTGGACTGCTAGGGCTGCCCCAGTGCACCTTGAGTTCCTAGCCCTCACCAATTCCAGCCATCCCACCAAGACAGCCCAGTAATGCACATTTTGGGATCTCCCGCAACTTGTGCCCACTTCAGCCCCAGTTGGCTTGTCAAAGCCACCAGGCATACACAGTTTACAAAAATAATACTCTGACACAAGGCCACTCCTTCAAGACCGGTAGAGGCAGCTATTCCATCTAACTCATAATGTTTTTATGTTTGTCTAACATAAAAATCCACAATGAGGAGACAGAGAAATAGGTTCCAAATAAAAGAACAAGAAAAAAAAAAAAAAAAAACAGTGGGGAAAACACACTTACACTAATGAAACAGAGACTAGTAATTTACCTGATAAAGACTTCAAAGTAATGGCCATAATGATGCTTAACAAAAGTGGGAGAAGAATGGAAGAACACAGTGTGCACTTCAACAACAACAACAAAAACAATGACAAAAATATAAGAACTAACCACAGTTACGGAATACAGTAACTGAAATGAAAAATACACTATGGAAATCCACAACAGAAGAATGGATCAATGTTCCGGGAGACAGAAGAGTGTCATGCAAACAGAACAGCAAAAAGAAAAACAAAAAGAATTTTTAAAAAATTAAGAATAATTTAAGGATCTCAGAGACAACATCAAAAGCAATAGCATTCACATTATAGGGATCCCAGAAAGGGAAGAGAGAAAGGGCAGAAGACTAATTTGAAGTAATAATGGCTGAAAAATTCCCTAACCTAGAGAAGGAAACAGACATCCAGGTCTAAGAAGGATAGAGAGTATCAAAGAAGATGAACCCAAAGAGATATACATCATGATATAATATAATTAAAATGGCAACAGCTAAAGGTAAACAGAATATAAAAGTCAGCAAGAGAAAAACAAAACAAATTATCACATATAAGGGATATACTGGCAGGCTACAAGCTGATTTTTCAGCAGAAACTTTGCAGGCCAGAAAGGAGTGACAGGATATAATTAAAGTGCTAAAAGGAAAAATAAAAATAAAAACAAAAAACAAAAAACCTAACCAGAATACTGTATCTGCCAAGGTTATTATTTGGAATTGAAAGAGAGATAAACAGTTTCCAAGTGAAGCACTGGTTTATCACCACTAAACTAACATTATAAGACTTGTTAAAGGGTCTTCTTTAATTAAAAAATAAAAACCATAACTAGAAATAGGAAAGCATATGAAAGAAAAAATCTCACTGGTAAAGGCAAATATATTAAAAAGGATGTGGGTTGGCCACTTAAATATTTAGTATGAATGTTAAAAGACAAAAATTGTGAAATCACCTGTAACAACAATTAGTAGTTAAAGAATACACAAAGTAAAAAGATGTAAAACATGATGTTACTAAAAATAGGGTCGGAGTAGTAAAAATATAGGGCATTTGAACTTACGTGACAATCAGCTTAAAATAATCTACACTATATATAAGTCAATATGTATGAACCTCATAGTAACCACAAACCAAAAATCTACAATAAATGTACAAAAAATAAAGAGAAAAAAACCCAAACGTAACACAAAAGACAGTCATCAAATCATAAAGACCAAGAAAAGAAAGGAACAGAGAACTACAAAAACAACCAGAAAAAAAATTAGAAAATATCTGTAAGTACATACTTATCAATAATTACTTTAAATGTAAATGGGATAAATGCTCCAATCAAAACGTGTAGAGTGACTGAATAAATGCAATAAACAAACAGAAACAATAACAAAACAAGACCCAGCCATTTTAATAAAAGTATGGAGGTTTTTCAAAAAATTAAAAGTAGAATTACCATATGATCTAGTAATTCCACTACTGGGTATTTATCCAAAGAAAACAATAACACTAATTTGAAAAGATACATGCACCCTTATGTTTAAGGCAGCGTTATTTATAATAGGCAAGATATAGAAGCAACCCAAGTGTCCATAATTAATTGGTTAAAAAACATGTAGTATAAACAGACAATGGCATATTAATCATAAAATGAAGGAGATGTAGCCATTGGCAATAACATGAGTTGACCTAGAGGGTATAATGCTAAGTGAAACAAGTCAGACAAAGAAAGATAAATACATATGATTTCACTCATATGTGAAATTTAAGAAATAAACAAGGAAAATAAATGGAAAGAGACACAAAAAAATACTCTTAAATAGAGAAAACAAACAAGTGACTTCCAGAAGGGACAGAGTTGAAGTAGAAGATTAAGAGTACTCTTATTGTGATGAGCAATGAGTAATATAATTGTTGAATCATTATATTGTACACCTGAAACTAACACTGTATATTATACTTTGAACAAACAAACTAAAAACAAGATCCAGTTATATACACTGCCTTCAACACAGACCTAAAGATATACACAGACAGAAGGTGAAGGGGTGATAAAGAATATTCTGTGAAAATGGAAAGAAAAATAGTTGGATTAGCAATACTCATACCAGACAAAATAGACTTTAAAACAAGGAATGTAACTAGGACAAAGAAGTATATTACATAATGATAATGCTAAGAAGAGGACATAACCCATAAATATTTATGCACCCAAAATAGAAGCACCTAAATATATAAAGCAAATATTAACAGACATAAAGAAAGAAATTGGCAATAACACAGTATGGTAGGGAACTTTAATATCCCACTTATATCAATAGATAGATCATCCAGACAGAAAGTCAATATGGAAACATTGACCTTAAAAGACAGAGTACACCAGGTGGACTTAATATATACATATGTGTGTCTGTGTATATATTATATATAATATTATATATTACATACTATACATGTAATATATATAATATATGTGTGTATATATATACATAAATATATATATATATATATATATATATATATATATAAAAACATTTCATCTAACTACTGAATACATATTCTTTTCAATGCACATGTAATATTATTCATAATAGGTCACCAGTTAGGCCATAAAACAGATACTTATAAATTTAAGCACATTAAAATCATATCAAGCATATTTTCTAACAAAATGTTATAAAACTAGAAATCAATTACAAGAAGAAAACTGCAAAAACCCCAGACACATGGAGGCAAAACAAACAAATGGCTCAACAGAGAACTCAAGAAATTAAAAATTACCTTGGGAGCAATGAAAATGGAACCACGATATTCTAAAATCTTTGGGATGAAGCAAAAGTAGCCCCAAGAGGGAAGTTCATTGTGATATAGGCTTACCTCAAAAAATAAGAAAAATCTCAATTAAATCTAATTTTATATGTAAGGGAATTGAAAAAAGAAAAATAAAGAAAAAAATGAAGCCCAACATTAGTAGAAGGAAAGAAATGGTCAAAGATAAGAGCAGAAATAAATGAAATAGAGACTAGAATCAATAGAAAAGATCAGTGAAACTAAACGCTGCTTCTTTCAAAAGATAAAATCAATAAACCTCTAGCCAGACTCATCAAGCAAAAAAGGAGGAGTGCTCAAATTAATAGAACCTGGAATAAAAGAGAAGTTACAACTGATACCACAGAAGTACAAACGATCAAAAAGAGAATACTAAGAACAATTATATGCAAACACATTAAAAAAATAACTAGAAGAAATGGATGTTACTAGAAGTACAAAATCTTCTAAAACTGAACCATGAAGAAATAGGAAATCTGAATAGATAGAAATCTGAACTAGTAATGAAATTAAATCAATAATTTTAAAAACTCCCAACAAACAGAGGTTCAGGACCATATGGCCTTATAGGTGAATTCCACCAAACATTTAAAGTGTTAATGCCTATTATTCTCAAATTATTCCAAAAAATTGAAGAGGAAGGAATGCTTCCAAACTCATTTTACCAGACAAGCAATACCCTGATACCAAAACCAAAGACACTATGAAAAACAAAACAAACAAAACAACAACAAAAAAAGGAAAGGAAATTAAATTAGAAGCGAATATTTCTTTTGAACATAGATGCAGAAATCTTCTAAAAATATTGGCAAACTTAATACAATATGTTAATAGTATCAGACAGCACTATCAAGATTTATTCCAGGGATGTGGGATTGTTCACCATTCACAAATCACTCAACATGATACACTACATTAACAACAGAAAAGAGAAAAATCATATGATCATCTCTACTGATTCAGAAAAATCATTTGACAAAATTTAACCTCATTTTATTTTAATTTTATTTTATTTTATTTTATTTTATTTTATTTTATTTTATTTAGAGAGAGAGAGAGCAAGCAAGCATGCAGGCAGATGAGAGGGGAAGAGGAAAAGAGAGAGAGAATCTCAAGTAGGCTTCATGCTCAGAACAGAGTCCAACAGAGGGCTAGATCCCACAAACCTGGAATCATGACCTGAGCTGAAATCAAGAAGCAGACATTCGACTGACTGAGCCACCCAGGCACCCCTAACATCTATTTATGATAAAAACTCTCAACACAGGGGGTATGGAAGGAACATACCTCAGCATAACAAAGGCCACATATGACAACAAGGTCATGACAAACATCATATTCGGTGTTAAGAAGTTGAAAGCTTTCTCTTGAAGATCGGTAACAAGAGGCCCACTCTTGGCACTTTTATTCAACATAGTACTGGAAGTCCTAGTCACAGCAATTAGGCAATGAAAACAAATAAAAGACATCTAAACTGTAAAGGAAGAAGTAAAACTGTTGCTATTTGTAGATGACATGAAACTATATAGAAAACCTTAAAGACTCCACCAAAAACTTACTAGAACACATCAATGAATTCAGTAAAGTTTCAAGATATAAAATTAACATACAGAAATGGGTTGCATTTCTATATGTGAATAATGAGCTATCAGAAAGAGACATTAAGACAATAATCCCATTTACAATTGTATCAAAAAAGAATAAAATCCCTAAGGATAACTTTAACCATGGAGTAAAAGACCTGTACTTTGAAAACTAAGACACTGATGAAGGAAACTGAAGATGACACAAATGAATGGGAAAATATACTGCACTCAGGAATTGAAAGAATTAATATTGTTAAAATGTTGATACCCCCCAAACCAATCTACAAATTTAATGTAATCCCCATTTAAACACCAATGGCATTTTTTTTACAGAACTAGAAAAAGAATCCTAAAATTTGTTTGGAACCACAAAAGACCCTGAATACCCAAAGGAATCTGGAAAAAGTAAAACAAAGCTGGAAGTATCATGCACCTGATTTCAAGCTATACTACAAAGCTGTAGTAGTAATTAAAACAATCTGCACAAAAACAGACACAGAGATCAGGAGAATAGAATAAAGAGACCATAAATAAACCCACAGCTTTAGGGTCTATTAATCTATGGCAATTGCAAAGGAGGTAAGAATATAAAATGGAAAAGTCAGTCTCTTCAACAAAGGGTGTGGGGATAACTGAACAGCTACATGGAAAAGAATGAAACTAGACAACTGTCTCATACCATTTATGAAAACAAATTCAAAATGGATTAAAGACTTGAATGTAGGACCTGAAACCATAAAACTCCTTTAAGACAACACAGGTAATAAACTTTTTAACATCATCTTAGCAGTTTTTTTTTTGGGGGGGGGGCAGTCTCCTCAGGCAAGGGCAACAAAATCTAAAATAAACAAATGGGATTACATAAAACTAAAGCTTTTGTACAGTGAAGAAAACCACCAACAACATGAAAAGGCAATCTACTGAATGGGAGAAGATATTTATAAATCATACATTCAATAAGGGGTTAATATCCAAAATAGAAAAAAAGATGCTACACAATTTAATACAAAAAATTAAAAATGGGAAAAGGACTTAAATAGACATTTTTTTTTTCCACAGAAGACATATACATGGCCAATAGGCACATGAAAAAAGGCTTAACATCACTTATCAAATGGGAAATGCAATTCAAAACCACAAGGAGACAACACCTCACACCTGTCAGATTGATTATTATCCAAAGGACAAAAAATAACAAGTGTTGGTGAGGGTGTGGAGAAAAAACCCTTGTATACTGTAGGCGGGAATGTAAACTGGTGCAACTACCATGGAAAACAGCATGGAGGTTCCTCAAAAATTTTAAAATAGGACTACCATACAATCTGGCAATCCCAGTACTGGGTATTTGAGGAAAATTAAAATACCAATTTGAAGAGAAATATGCACGCCTATGATCATTGTAGCATTATTTACAATATCTAAGATATGGAAGCAAACTAAATGTCCGTAGATACATGAATGGATAAAGATGATGTGATAGATAGATATCTTCATCTATTTTATTATATACATTACATATAAATATTACACATCCATTATGAAAGAATGAAATATAGCCGTTGTGACAACACGGAAGGACTTAGAGGGTGTTATGCTAAGTGAAATAAGTCAAACAGATACTGTATGATTTCACTTATTATATGTAATCTAAAAATCAAAACAAATGAATGAAACAAAACAGAAAGAGACTCACAGATATAGGAAACAACTTGTTGGTTACCGGTGGCAGTAGGGATGTGGGTGCAGGCACAAAAAGTGAATGGGATTAACAAGTACAAACTTCCAGTTATAAAATAAATAAGTCATGTGGATATACAGATAGGGAATATCATCAATAATTTTATAGTAACTTTATATGGTGACAGATGATAACTCAAGTTATCATGGGGAACATTTCATAATATATAAAATATTAAATCACTATCATATACACCCAAACTGATAGAATATTTTATGTCAGCTGTAATTCAATATGTCTTACTATTAAGCAGGAAAAAAATTGTAGTTGTATAAATTTTGTATTTGTCACTTTTCACACTATACTTCCATAGACAATAGTCCTCTGCATTGAATAATTTTTAAATATTGGAAAAAATAATAATAAATATCATTTTCAAGAATGTATGATAATTTACAGAAGTATTTACATATTAATAGCTCTGATGATCAGATTTTTCACATATTATACAAAATGCTGAGATTATGTTCATTGCCCATTCATGTATATCCTTAGGATATATTCCCAGGAGCAAACTTTTAGATCAGAAGATATTCATGTTTTATATTTTGTTTCATATTAACTAGTCAAATTCTACAAAGACTGAAAACAATTTATACTGCTATGTGCTATACGTGTGGGGTGTGTGTGTGTGTGTGTGTGTGTGTATGTGTGTGTGTGTATGTGTGCGCTTAATGCCACAATAAAATAATGCTACCTGTTGTGCTGATTTGGGTTCTTTGAAAGACAAAAACAAACACAAACATAATTATTTAGAGTTGCAATTTGACTTTGATTTGGTTTGAATATCTTGTCATAGCTCTTAATATTTTATATTTCTTCATTTGTGTCTATCAGTGTATTTTCTATGGGGTTATTCATGTTTCTTTTTTTCTCATTGATTTCTAAAAGCTCTTATTACATTGTAAATCATAATTTTGTTTTCATGACTGAAACAAATATTTTACACAATTGCTTGTCTTTTCAACTGTGTGTGTGTTCTACAGAAACATTTTAAATCTTTTTTTTTTTTAATGTTTATTTTTAAGAGAGAGAGTGTGTGTGTGCAAGGTGGCAGGGTGGGGCCGAGAAAGAGGGAGACATAGAATCCCAAGCAGGCTCTAGGCTGTGAGCTGTCAGCACAGAGCCTGACACGGGGCTCAAACCCACAGACTGTGAGATCATGACCTAAGCTGAAGTCGGACGTTTAACCATCTGAGGCACCCATGCACCCCAAATTTAAAATCTTTATGTGATTATTTCTAAGAGTCATTTCCTATTTTAGAAACTAGTAGTAGGTCAAGAGAAGCTTTACTAACTCAATATTACACACTTTGCACAAGTATTTTTTATGGTAATTTTAACATCCATGATCTCTTGTACAAACTTGTCAAATCACTATGTAAAACATGCTTAAACTAATGTAACCAAGTGTCAACTATATTTCCACTAAAAAAATTAAAAGTGAAAAAAAATTATATTTATTCTCCAAATCTTATTCGAGATTACAGTTCATTAAAAATGTAAAAGCTTTGAAAAAGTCTTAAAATGTTTTAAAAATTTATAAAATTAAAAAAAAAACATTAAAAGATAAGATCCATGATCTCTTCAATGCACTTAAAAACATTTTTTCTTAAAAGTGTGAAGTATAACTCCAGTTTTTTGTCTTTTGTTTTTTGTGTATTTTTTTGTATTCCCCAAATAAGCAAGGAGTTGCCCAATATAATCAGTTTAGTATTTTTTCTTTATTAAAATATTCCTACATCTTATATATGCTTGACTTTTTCTGGATGATTTTCACCTTATTTATTTCTTTGCCTTTACCTGACTAGAATCACTATAATACAACCTTAAAATATACTTTCACACCTGAGAAGATTAGTTCATTTTCATCTTTTTTAGTGACATTATATATTCTAAATCTTGATTATTCAAGTGCAAGTCTTAATCTTCTGATTAAATTCTAGTCAAACTAAGAGGATTCAATATTGTAAATGGAAATGTTTTTGTTCATCACTTTAAAAAAAAACTGAGTCATTTCTTAAAACACCAATATATCGGTCATAAGCATCATTCATTTGTTCCTGTTTTTATTTAATATCTTTCATCCTCATATTTATCTGTCTTCATGGTAGGAGTGAAGATTGCTGGGTATTAAAGTGTTTGTGTGGATTGTGTGTATGGCTCGACAGTTACTGTGAAAACTTGGACAAGTGACACAACTTTGCTTGCCTTAGTTTCCTGGAGATGATAACATCTTTGAAGAAAATCAATGCCTTTCTTTTAAAGGATGGGTGGTTACTGGGGGGGTTAATAAAGAGGGATTCTTATTAAGGGAAAGAGTTGTGGGCTGGAAGTATTTCAGAATAACTGACCTTGTGATAAAAATACAGGCAGGCACTGATAAAGATTAATGTGGTCTTTTATATGCTGCTTATGAAAAATGACCTGAATACTAACCTGATGAAAAAAAAATACTTTTTTTTTTCCCCCAAAAGGAAAGAGAACTCAGGACAGAACTTTACAGAGGAATTATTCTAATGGTGATATTAATATCTGAAGAAAGTTGTTTTCTCTCGTAGCAAAGATAATACTCCACTACTTTCAACATAAAATCCCCCTGACATCTATACTTGTAAGGTTCCCGGTGGCATGAAACTCAAATACATAACAAATTGACTTTCAATCTCACATGCTGCATGTATATTCAACTGGCCTGGCATGTGATCCATGCCATCCCGATTATTGCCCCAAACAGGGGTGTCTTCCAGAAGGGGCCAAATCTTCAGCCCTGAAGCTCAGCCAAACCAACTGAATATTGAAAATGCCAGAGGGGCGCCTGGGTGGCTCAGTCGGTTAAGTGTCCGACTTTGGCTCAGGTCATGATCTCATGGTTCGTGGATTTGAGCCCTGTGTTGGGCTCTGTTCTGACAGCTCAGAGCCTGGAGCCTGCTTCGGATTCTGTGTCTCCCTCTCTCTCTGACCCTCCCCCGTTCATGCTCTGTCTCTCTCTGTCTCAGAAATAAACATTTAAAAAAATTTAAAAAAAAAGAAGAAAATGCCAGAGATCATCCAGAAACCATCACGTAGACGAGGAATCAGAACCTGAGGTTCAAGAACAGATTTTTTTCTCCCTTAGGAAGCTAAATGCCACAAACTTGTAACTACTTGCAAAGGGGGGTTAGTATATATGACTTATACAAAAATCAGAAGATCCAGGGAAAATAATTTTAAAACTGAAGTACATAGATCTGTTTTCTTCACTTTTGTGCCCATTTCTGCTTCATTCCAAAAGCCTCGTGTTACACTTTGACTGATTAATGTTTTATGACTCCAAATTATCCTGACCCTCCTCTTTCTAAAAAATTGTATTCTGTATGTATGTTCTTCAAATTTTCTGAATCATAAAATTGATTAGAAGCACTTTATGAAAATATGATTTCTAGGAGATCACCTGAGATGAGACACTGAAATCTGTATTTTGGTGGGTGCCTCATGTCACCTTATTGTCAGGCAGGTTTGGGAAATGTTCTTCTGCTCTATCAAAATTCTCTTCATTTGGGCAGAAAGTAATTGGACAGAACCATCGGGGGCTAAAGAAGTTTCATTACAGAATATGAGAAAAGGGCTTCAAAGTCAATGTTCTTCCCTAATGTAAAATTAATCATCCTTTTCAGTTTAGACTGCAACAAGGAAGTTATTCTTTTCAGCAAAAGTACAAGGTTTTAAAATCTCTTCTCAATGCTGTATCATGGTCAGAATCCAGAAGTACCCAGGTATCAAATATCATTCCTGGCCCATTCAAAGAGAGAAGCTAGGCTCAGAGTAATAGACACTAATCTGGTATTACACACTCAATTATATAGGGAAACCATCTTTTTTTAAAAGACCATTGTAGAAGATGCTGTATTTTCTTTAATTTAAAAGAATTATTCCTAATTGAGGCTTTGAACTTTCTGAAATAGAAATAAGAACCCACAGTTGAGCTAACAGTATCATGGTTCTGACTTGGATTAGAAGAAAACAGGATGGGGATTCAGGGAAATAGAGAAGACACTGAATAATAAGTAGATAACAAAGACCGGACAGAAGAAATACAGCTTTGTCAATGACCTGGTTAAGGCACTTGATGTGCTACAGGGATTTAGTCTCAGCAACCCATTACATTTAAATTCCATTGACTATATTCTGAACAGGGGACAGTTTCAGTTCCATATCTGGAAAAAAGGATGATCATGGGACTATCTCATAGGTTTACTGCGTATATAAAATGAGATATTGTGAAGTCCTTGGGATACTTCAGGGCCCAATAAACATTAGATGTCATTAGATGTCATTAACATTGTTTCTATGGTTATTAGGAATAACATGCTGGAGGGGAGCCTGGGTGGCTCAGTTGGTTGAGTGTCCATCTTCGGCTCAGGAGAGAACAGAATACTCCCCAACATGATCCCATGGTTCGTGGGTTTGAGCCCCATGTTGGGCTCTGTGCTGACAGCTTGTAGCCTAGAGCCTGCTTTAGATTCTGTGTCTCCCTCTTTCTCTGCCCCTCCCCTGCTCATGCTCTCTCTCTCTCTCTCTCTCTCTCTCTCTCAAAAATAAATAAACATTGGGGCGCCTGGGTGGCTCGGTCGGTTGAGCGTCCGACTTCAGCTCAGGTCACGATCTCACGGTCCATGAGTTCGAGCCCCGCGTCGGGCTCTGGGCTGATGGCTCAGAGCCTGGAGCATGCTTCCGATTCTGTGTCTCCCTCTCTCTCTGCCCCTCCCCCGTTCATGCTCTGTCTCTCTCTGTCTCAAAAATAAGTAAACATTAAAAAAAAAAAATTAAAAAAAATAAATAAATAAACATTAAAAAAATTTTAAAAGTGCTTTAAATAATTATATTATGTAGAGTTTTTTTTATACAATGTCAATTAATGTAGTCATCCTGAACTACACTGGGTTTTAATTGCACAATTATGTGTAATCATTTAGCCTTAGAAATATATAGACTCTTGGAGAACCTGGCTGGATCAGTCGGTAGAGCCTATGACTCTTGATCTTGGGGTTGTGAGTTTGAGCCCCATACTGGATGTAGAGATATTTAAAAATAAAATCTTTAAAAAAGAAATATCTAGACTCCTTAAACTCCTAATTAACAACTCCATTCAAGACTATGATACTTGGAGTTGAATGAAGAGATAGAAAATGTTCCTTACAAAATTCCTTCTTAGCCTATATTATTCCTAATTAGACATGTTCCACATGATATTAACTCGCTGAAATGTATTTGTTAGGAAGAAAGAAATTAAACTAATTTATTCTGAGGTTGGATAAGAGATAGCCAACTCAACAACAAAACTGCATTGATTTGTAATACCATCCTACTAAATACTACCATACTCAAGGACAAGAAAAAAAATCAATGAAAATGAGGACGAGGGGCGCCTGGGTGGCTCAGTCGGTTGGGCGGCCGACTTCGGCTCAGGTCATGATCTCGCGGTCCGTGAGTTCGAGCCCCGCGTCAGGCTCTGTGCTGACAGCTCGGAGCCTGGAGCCTGTTTCAGATTCTGTGTCTACCTCTCTCTGACCCTCCCCTGTTCATGCTTTGTCTCTCTCTGTCTCAAAAATAAATAAACGTTAAAAAAAAAAAAATTAAAAAAAAAAAAAAGAAAATGAGGACGAATAATAAAATCACTGAAAGCAAAAACATGTTCTTTTCAAAGATCGTTAATGTTGACAATCCTATAATAAGACTAACAAAAGAAAAAAAAAGGGAAAACAAAACCAGAAACAATGTACATAAGAGTATCACCAAACCATTAGAAAGATATAAGGGGGCAGTTAGTACACTTCTGTATCTATAAATTTGATAAGTGAAATGGACAAATTTCTTGAAACATAAAACTACAAAATCTTAAAATGATATAGGTTACCTAAAGAGTACTAGATATATTAAAGAAATTAAATTAATAGCTAATGTAATTTTGAAACAAAGAAAACTGCAAGTCACAATGGCTTCATGGGTGAACTCTATTAAGCCTTTAAAGTAGGACAAATACCAATACAACACACACATTACCAGAATACAGGAGAGAACAGAATACTCCCCAACTAATTTTATGAGGCCAGCATTATTTAATATGAAAATGAGATAAAGGCATTAAAATAGATACAACTGTCCAATATGCTTGATGAGCATAGGCACAGAAAGCCTCAAAATAAAATTCTAATGAAAAAATATATATATATAATGACCAAATAGAATTTATTCCAGATGCAAGACTGCTTTATTATTTGAAAATCAAGTATTATATTTCACATTCAACACCCCCATCACATTATATTGTAATTGATGCAGAAAAATCACTTGACATTTAATATCCATTCATGATTAAAATTTTTGAACAACTATAATTAGAAGCAAATATCCTCAATGTGATATATAGTATTACCAAAACATACAGCTAATGTCATTCTTTATGATGAAATATTAAACGCTTATCTACCCTTGGAAGCAAGGCAAGGAATCCATTCTCCCCATTCTTGTTGAACATCATATTGGAATTCCTAACTAGAAAATGAAATAACATATATACTTATTGGACAGGAAATATAAATAAAACTGTGTCTATTCTTAACTGACATAATTGTCTATGTAAAAAATCCAAAGAATCTATAATAAGTTTCTAGAACTGATAAATGAAACAATGTTAATAAATTAGCAATGTTAAAGGATAACATGTTGATATAGAAAAATGTCAAAAAGTTATATGCTGGCAATAAATAACTGGGAATTGATTTGAAAAAGCAGTACCATTTATAATAGTGTCAAAATTATGAAATACTTAAATATAAATCTAAACAAATATGCAAAATTTATATACTTAAAACTACTAAACACTGATTAGACAACGTAAGTATGCTGTCATATATGGTATTCATGGATTAGAACACTCTATGTACTTGAGATGTCAATTCTCCCAAAACTGATCTATAGCTCTAACACAATTTCAAATAAAACTCCAGCAAAATATATACACAAAATAATTATAAAATGTATATGAGTTATGAACAAACCAAACCAAAACAGAACTTACAAAAGTCAAAACAATTTGTAAGAACAAAGTTGGAGGACACACACAGTCTGATTTTAAGATTTCTTATAAAGGTACAGTATTCAACACAATATGATATTAAAGAAATGAGGGGCCCAATCACAGAATAAGAAGGAGTCTAGAAATGTGTATGCGTGTGTGTGTATGTACACACACATACATGTACATGTACATATATTTATACACATGTACATATACATATATATACACATGTGCATGTGTGTGTGTGTGTGTATATACACACACATACATACACATAGTGAATTTCAAACAAAGATTCCATGGCAATTCAATGGTTTAATGGAGAAGGAATAATCAGACTTTTCAACAAATAGTGCTAGAATAATTGGATATTTATGTATAAAACAATAAACATTTATCCATATTTTTATCATATGTTAAAATTAACTAATAATGAATCCTAGACCTCAATGTAAAACCTAAAAGTTCCACAAGGAAACAATACTGGAGAAAATCTTTGTGATATTTGACTAGGCAAAATTTCTTAGCTAGAAAGCCAAAGACATAGTGCATAAATGACAAAAATTAAAGTGGATTTCATCAAAACTAAGAATGTCTGATTTTCAAACATATCATTTATATCAAAATGATATAGTTAACCACAGATTGGGAAAAAGTATTTGAAATCCTATATGATAAAGGGCCTGGTTCCAAAATAAACAAAGAACCTTCACCTTCACCCTCACCCTCACCTATTTAAATAATAAAACTAACTCTTCCAACCAAAAAAATAAATAAAATAAATAAAAAAAGAAGGGGTGGGAGATTTGAAAACTTATCTAAAGAATATACATAGATAGAAATTAAGCAATGAAAAAATTTTCAAGATGATCAGTTATTAGGAAAATTCAAATACCACTATACACTTATTAGAATGTCAAAATAAGGATAATGCTGATGATACAAAATTGTGATTATATGGAGCAAATGGAAGTTTCAAACATTTTTGATGGTATTACCAAATGGTACTTTAGAAAATAAGTTCCCAGTTCCTTATAAAGTTAGATTTATGTTTACCATAAGATTCAGCCATCCCTGTTCTTAGGTATTTCTCAGAGAAATGTAAATCTATGTTCATAAAAAAATCCTGTGTCCAAAGGTTTATATTTTATTTTTAGATGATCATCAACTTGTAACTACCTAAATGTCCTTCAACTAGAGAAATAGATGAATAGCTTGTGGTATATCAATTCAAACAAATATAATTTAAGAATATAAAGAAACAAATTACTGATGCACACAGCAATATGCATGGACCTCACTCATAAGTAAGAGAAAAACAGAAATTAGATTTAAAAGGTACATGATTTCCATTTATATGACATTTTAGAAAACATGAAACTATAGACAGCAAACAAACCAATACTTGCCATGAGCTGAGATTAAAGAGAAGAGTTAAGGGGGTGCCGGGGTGGCTCAGTTGGTTAAGTGTCTGACTCTTCGTTTCACTCAGGTCATGATCTTGCAGTTTCATGAGTTCAAGCCCCGTGTTGTGCTCTGTCCTGGCAGCATGAAACCCGTTTGGAATTACCTGTCTGTCGGTCTCTCTCTCTGCCCCTCCCCCCACCCACACTGTCTCTCCCTCTCTCAAAATAAATAAATAAATTTTACAAAAATAAAAAATAGAGAGAGGAGCTAAGTACCATGTAACATGGGGTAATTTTTTGGTGTGATGGCACCATTCTGTGTCTTGACTGTAGGTGCCATGACTACATGGAGTTATTAAAACTTGTAGACCTGAACACTAAAAAGGGCTTATTTTCATGCATTTAAATTACATCTTCAAAGATTTTGTTTACTTATTTATTTACTTAAATTCAAGTTAGTTAATATACAGTATAGTGTTGGTTTCAAGAGTAATATTTTTATTTTTTGAGAGAGAGAAAGTGAGCATGTGAGCCTGTGTACACACGAGTGGGGGAAGGAAAGAGAGAGGGAGAGAGAGACTCTTAAGCAGTCTCCATGATCAGCACGGAGCTTGATTTCATGCCAGAGATCATGACCTGAGCTGAAATAAAGACTCAGACACTTAACTAACTAAGCCATCCAGGAGCCCCTAAATTATATCTTAATAAAACAACCCCCCCACCCAAAAAAAAATAGAGGAGTTATTTGCTATCTGAGATAAAGCCAGGTATAGATGAAGAAAGGAATAGAGGGCTATTTTAAGAAAATTCTCAATCTATTAAGACACTACCAAGAATGGTTTTCTGTATTTAAACTGTTTTACTCTATGTTGCAAGATATTATAAGTGAAGATTTAGATTTTCATCATATTTCAAGAAGTCTAAGTTGTGCACTGTTTTCACATTTTAACGCCTCTGAAATTGAGGACTCTGAAACAAATAGAATGCCAAGCTTACTGGAACACAAAATAATGGTGCATCTTTTAAGTGATGATATGTCAGATTCGATGAAGTACAGTAGTCTACTGTAGCAAACAAGTTGTGCTAAAAGGAAGTATATCTTTGTCAAAAGGGTTAAAGGCCAAAATGCTGCTTTGCTGCCTTTCATTCCCTAATTATCTAGTGTCAGCTACTAAATGGGAAGAACACAATCAATATGGGAATGGGATTTTATTATGCCATTGGAATATTTAAAGCAAGATTCCAGGGAACTGTAAATTCAAAATGAAAATTAATTTCAAAGTAAGTGCATAGGCCCACATGGTCAACTGGACTTTCTGCAGTGACAGAAATGTTCAACCTGCTCTGTGCCACAGACCACAGGTGGCAAAAGAGTACTTGAAAAGTGGCTAGTGCAATGGAGGAGCTGAACATGTAATTTTATTTAGTATTAATTTAAATTCAAAAGGCCACATGCTGATAAGTGTGGACAACACAGACTTAGCCATTGGGTTGAAGCGGTTTTAGGATTAGTATAAAAGGACTATGACACAGCTCTGAAAGTATCAATCAGCACTGCTTTGGCCTCCATGGTCCTGCATCATCAACCTGTTTTTGGGATAAGGGAGAAACAACAAGTACGAAGATTAGCACAGGAGACATTGGGTTGCAGTAAGAACACCAACTGTTTCTCCTTTGTCACCCTTCATGCAATTAAGCATTCCCTTTTCCAGCAGACAAATCTCTCCCAGCCCTGATTTTATTTTCATCATTTTTCTTAGTGTGATAGCAGGGAGAATAACACAACTGAAAGATGCAGATTAAGTAGTAACATTAGTTATGTAGTCTAAATATATAACAGCTAATGGTGAGAATAATAAGATTGAGGACTTCAATCCGGATCTGTACGGAGATTAAACAGAGGTCACAACCTTCCCTGCTGAAGAACCAACAATTTGTAATCAGTAATTGACATTTTATATCACTTTTGGCTATTGCACTTTGCATTTTTCCAGTATATTTTTGTATTTCATTTATTATATACTTGGACTAAAGAGTTTTTCAATTAAAAAATGTTATCAGTATCAAATAATTAGTACATTCATATCATTTCCAAAGTATCTTAACATGTTTAAACTCTAAGAAGATGGTAATTTGACTCTGAATAAAATTTAACGATTTAACAAAATCAATTTAAAATAATTTAATACCATCACTTTAGGGCAAGGGGAGAGGTGCCTGGGTGGCTCTGACGGTTAAGCATCAACTCTTGGTTTCGGTTCAGGTCACAATCTCACAGTTTTGTGAGCTTGAGCCTGGTGTAGGGCTTTGAGTTGACAGTGCACAGCCTGCTTGGGATTCTCTTTCTCCTCTCCCTCTTCCCCTCCCCCACTTTCATGCTATCTCTCCCTCTCAAAATAAAAAAACTTAAAAAAATACCATCACTGGCGTACCACACATATGCACATAAATGCATACATATATGTTCTATATGTATATTATATCAGGACTATTTTATATGGTTGTACACCTTGTTCTGTATATAAAACAACCCAGCAGAGGAGAGAAGACTGAAGGCCAACCTAAATGCTGGCCATCCTCCTGCACAGAACTGCGTCTGACCAGAAGAGAAAGCACCTTTCATCACACAACCTGCTGAGCACTTGTCAAGCAGTGTGCCCATGGATGAACATGCATCAAGAAAGAGCTTTTCATAATTTGTCTACCTGAAGTAGGAGTACTTTTTTTTTAAACACAAAGATGCAGTGGTCCTAACATGTGCCTAGACATGTTCCCAGTAGCATGCTATGTTTATTCATGTTTAGGTCTCCATTATTTGAATAAAGGCTTAAGGAAAACTCTATCAGAATTCTTGACTACTAGTGACAGAATTGGATTTTAGCTAATTAAATCCAAAAGGCATGTATTAGTTAAGTATGAGGGATCTCAAAGAAGAGTTGGGAACACTAAAAGACCAATGACAGGTGCTAAGTTTCTGGAAATATTGGTTGAAACTACACCATGAAACTGGCTGGCACACTCACAAAAAATGGTGATACATGCAACCCTACAGAAAACTTGCAGCACTTTCTCTCCACCAAAACCACTTCGGGGCTAGAAACATGACTGATGGCAGCTGATGCCAGTGGAACGCCAACACTTGTGTGACCACTAACCTAACAAAACTCAGAGACACCACAGGGAGCCTTCTCTTTCATACTGAATAATTCTGAACTGAAGTTCGTTATTGGTGGTCTAAGTTACATGCCTACATCCTAAGAAATCCCCACAGAAGCCAATTAAATTATGTTATCCTGTGCACAGCCAAATAGAAATACAATATTTCATGTAAAACAATCATGTTAACATTTATAGCAAATAAATCATTAATTGATTACATAATTATTTCTCATTATTATTATTCTTGGCTTTTTGCATGATGACACAGAAAATTACTGTTTTTTAAGAACAGTTGTAGAAATAACATTAACCCAACAATTAGTTAAGAAGTTGGTCTATAAATGTGGTACAAAAAGGATATTCTTATAGGATAGACTATTGATTCTAAATATAAACAAAGACTCTCATGATTACAGCAAAGCAAAATGAAACAAAAAGACACACACATCCACACAATGCAACTATGAAAATAATCAGAAAAAGACTTAAAACCAGAGAAAATGAAAAGAAAGCATAAGAACAAGAGTTATATGGGACCTGTAATAAGATGGTAATTTCAATCAGGTTGTTGTACTTCAAATAGATTGAATATTACTTTCCAAGGGATTTACATGATATAAATAAGCAATCTGAATTATTAGGCTCCAAATACTCTACTTTCACTAAAGGAATCCCTGTTTCCCAGAGACATTTGCATAATAAAATTTTGGACCCCACATCTTTATTATTTATTTAGCCTAAGCCTCTCATTTTACATCCAAATATTTGATGTATTACTTTATTTTATAATGACTCTGGATATGGTCACAGAAATGTGGAAAACAAGACAAGCATCTGAAAAACAATTCACCTGGACTGTACTCCACAATGGGGAAGCAAAAGAGAAAAAAGGCACATTTTTTAGAGGTTTGTTTGTTTGTTTTTAATGCTTAAGAAATCTGAAATGTTGCCACGAACATGAGAAACAGACATTTGGAGTAGATAATGTTATAAAAAAAACAGAATTAAATGATACAGTGAAAGGTACTGACTGAAAGGAAAACAAGATTAGTAGAGGCTACAGAGAGCAGAAAGGGCCTCATGGGACTCTTGCTCCCGGACTGTCCTCCAGACAGATCTCTAAAATGCACTCCTGATTCCCCTTGAACAATGCTCTCTTTGTGGAATAGCTTTCTCTTTGGTCTGATTCTTTCCTTGCAGTTTTGAACAACTCATTATGAAATCTTGGAATTTTTTCCCCTTTACTTTCTGTTTTTATCTTTGGTGGTACTTTCAAAGGCTCCAGTATACACTGTTCAAATTTTGATTTAATTTCCAAAAGCATTTTTGGCATTTAGAGCATATTAATAAGGAGATTTTTCCTCCAGGGTCACAGGGTATCTCCAAAATTAAAAAAAAAAAGCTATAATCTAAAAAATGTATATTATGCCAAATGACATATTCATCTAGGAACCATGATTAGACCTTCTCTGTATTATTACAGTTGGTTCAAACAAAACTCCAAGATATGAGCACAATTATCCCCATTTATACATGAGGTCATATAATTTTCCTGTGTTTACATAGTTGGCAAAAGAATAGATTTTCTGATTCTAAAGCACATGTGTTTTCTCCTAAGAAACACACAGCTCCAATACAGCTTAAATTCCAATCTAGTTTAGAGACTTTGGAGCCAAACAATAAAACGATTTTGTAATTTGTCCACTGTCAAATTTACTAAGTATTCTCTTAAAGGCTCCTCGATTTCCTGAAATTTCTCAAATTTCAAAGAGATATTCTTGTAGGAAAAAAAAAAAATCTCCTGAATGGAAAAGTCTTTTTTAATTCCTCTTTACATAACAAGTGTTCTGAAGATACAGTATGTTTTTACCTTTGCAGGTACTACTGGCTGAATTGGTTTCAGGGACATGAAACTGGACTGGTTTTCACCACCTTGACATTTTTAACAATTACATCTTTGAATTTGTGTTTTGTAATTTAAGTTTGTTGGGAAAGCAGAGCATGCATGTGATCAGAGGAGACACTCAGAACAGGCAAGCGCTCCGTTCACATGTAGTATTTATGATGCCTCCTAAGCACAGAATTCTGGTAAGCCCATAATGTGTCTGAGTTCAGTGATACCTAAATTGAGTACAAGATAAGTATGTCATGTCTACAACTGAGTAAGAGGGGATGCTGCCAGCCTCAAGGGCCTTTCTGTTTGAAGCAGAGCTTGTTTGAATAAATAGAGAAACATCAATGATCAAGGAACCATACTGTATTCATTTTACATGTGTTACCTCCCTATGTTAGTCAACCATGTATGCTTAAAATAATGTCACTGGAGGAAAGGGAAAGACAAATGCCCATAATTCCTTTACCATTTAAGTTCCTGTCTTACTCATCATTAAGCCAAAGGTAGAGATTATTGGCAGAATATGTGCATATCAAATGTAAAATAAAACCAGTTGAATTAATTTCATTCAGCATTGCCATTGCCCAGTTGGAAAGAAATACATACGCATATACAAACAAAGAAATAGGAACTGTGTAATTTCAGCAGTTCTACAGATAAGATGAAAACTCATATTTTCATTTAAAATCGGTATTGCACAATATAAGTACAAATGCTAAAATTGATGCCAAGATTTAAATTTAAATTTTCCTTAATAAGAATAACATTAAATAGCAAATAATAATAATAATAATAATAATCCAACACCATGACAATTTGAGAGAGACCACAGAAAAATGAAAAAATATGTATCTTTTAGTAAGTTTAATGACACTTTCTTTCTGCTTCATGAACAAAGGTCTCCTGTTCATCCTGCCCTGGGCCCCACAATTTATATAGCAGGTCTGACTACCAACTGAGAGTAAGATTTCGTTGATGTTTCCATACCATATTTTCTTACAGCATTTATTTAAGTTCTACTTCCAACCATATGAACAGTAAAACCAGCTTTGGTGTCAAAATACTTATAATAAAGTATTTAAAAAAAAGAATTTTGCAAAGAAATTAATAAAGAAATCTGACATTCAGTAATAATCACACTATGTAGTGACATGGTTTTTCCTTAGTCTATTTGCTTCAACTGATGATGACTTAAAAGACCAAAGTTATTACCTCTAAATTCTCAAAATCTAATTCTACAAAATCAGACTGTTGGTAGAGGTGAAAACATAAGACTGTGAATCCAGAGACCAAGAGCTAGCTAGCATTTGGGTTTTCCATTCTTCAGTTATTTAAACTTGGGTAATATGCTCAAATTTTCTGAGACTCGGTTTCTCATTTCGTAAAGGGAGGGATTTCAATGAGATAATCCTTTAGTAATTGCCAGTTACAAATTGGAAATGATATATGGAGCATGCCCAGTTCACTGACTGTTACCTACCAGGCCTTCAATAAACGGAAGCTATTATAAAATTCTAGGACAATCTACTTCTTAAATTGGCCTCCACACCATGTATTTATATCCTTTGATAACATAATGATTAATCCATCTGTGACTTGTTTGTGAGTACAAAATGGCAAAACTAGAAATGATGACATACAAAAAATAAATAAATTCTTAAAATAACTCATTGCTTTTAGCACTTAAGGTATGGTTAATTAATTAAAAAGTGAAAAAAGAAAGAAGTTGGTCTGGGGCTGGTGGAACTGGTAAATGAATGAAAACTAATGAATTCTTCTTTGCAATGGTTACTGACTGAATTCCTTCTGTTAAACTGACCAAGACTCATGATCTTTGAAAGTGTCTCTGCATAGCAGACCTATAAAAACCTATTGTATTATTAAAATTATTATATTATTATTAAAGCTATAATCTTACATTTAAATGCATACTATGAAAGTACTATCTCAACATCAAATTCATAGGCATTTGGGGAAAAAAGTGGCTAAATCAAAACCACTGATTCGTGGCTAAATCAACACAACTCATGAAAATTTGTTTCTTTCCATATCTAAATGCAGTCTTAGGGTCTTGGCTGAATGGCAGCTTTTTACAGATGTATATTAAAGTGGACTCTATCTGCATTTTGAAGCTAATTGGAAATAGATTTAATCATAAATTATGTTTTGCAAATCACTTTCAGTGTAGAAAAAGAAACAGCATTTTTTAGGAGATGCGATGAGGAGTTGGTCTGGAAGAGAAAGTCCTGGTCCCAAGTTTGATAAAGGCTCACTGTACTTACTACCTGGAACAATTCCCCCTCTCTGGTCTTTGCATTTATATAGTTTATTTATAAAATGTGAGGTTGAACAAGCTTTCTTTCATGTTTAATACTCTCAACAACTTTCATTAGTATGTGATTCCACATAAAAAAGATTAGTAATGATTTTTTGCAGAGTTTTTAGACTATCCCATGTTATAAAGAAAGGACTAGTCAAAGATAAAAGCCATTTTTGTTCTTCTAAATTAATGGAAATCTACTTTCAGTTATCTTTAAGATTCAGTCCCTATAGATCTAATTGATTTGTTGCACCCAAGTTAACTGACGAGGTCATAGCTCTGCAAACATAACATTGATTTCATTCAATCAGCATCAATTACTCCCCGGTGATTGATAACAACCAGTGCCTACCATGGGTCATAATTTATAAATGATAGTAACACTTTGGAGAGTGAAATACAGCAAGTTATAACTAATATTTGCTGACAAACTAAAATAAATACAAAGAGAGAGACAGAGAGAGAGAGGGAGGGAGAGAAGTTAATACATTTAATTCATCCTTAAGAAAAAAAAATGTTGTCAAGGAGGGAAACATGGTCAGGAAAGAGACTTAGGCAAAAAAAAAAAAAAAAAAAAAGACAAGTGAATGGGTCAAACCTAAGTGCATTATATAGTTTTAGCAGAAAAATAGTGATGGGATGGTGGATAGAAACCCCTGCCATGTACTTATCAACCAGTAATCAATTATGTTCATTTTAAGAAGCTATAGTTGTCTTTTTCAGACTGCATTTGCTAAGCTTTCAGGAGAGAGAGATATTGCTAGCATTTGGATGTATACTTCTAAATACAATGCGACAATCCAGAATAGGTGAATTATTTCCAAAAAAAGAACAGTGCATACAATTTATCTTGAAAGATTAACATATCACTGTCACATAAAACTTAATTAGTTTTTTATATTGAATAATACAATTTTTACATCACATATAATACCTTAAATATTGGAAGAAAAAAATGGCAACATGAATATATGTTCCACTATGGGCTACTGAAGTGGGTTCTTTTTATTTATTTTATTTTATTTTATTTTATTTTATTTTTTTTAATTTTTTTTTAACGTTTATTTATTTTTAAGACAGAGAGAGATAGAGCATGAACGGGGGAGGGTCAGAGAGAGAGGGAGACACAGAATCTGAAACAGGCTCCAGGCTCTGAGCTGTCAGCACAGAGCCCGATGCGGGGCTCGAACCCACGAACTGTGAGAACGTGACCTGAGCTGAAGTCGGACGCTTAGCTGACTGAGCCACCCAGGCGCCCCGTGGGTTCTTTTTAGATGTGCAGATTTAAATACTAATGTAAAGTCTTCAATATTCAAAGTCTTCAAGATAATTTTTTGATACTATTTATTTTTAGTAGCCATTAATGTGGAAAGAACATAAATATGAAGGACCTAATGCAAATTAAGACATATCATTTTTATTTAAAAAAATCATGTGATTACATTTTTTAGATTCATTTAAATTGCCCAGCAACATTTAAAAAACCCAAGAATTTCTGGGGCACCTGGGTGGCTCGGTTGGGTAAGCATCCGACTTTGGCTCAAGTCATGATCTCACAGCTTGTGAGTTCAGGCCCCGTGTAGGGCTCTGTGCTGATGGCTCAGAGCCTGCTTCAGATTCTGTGTCTCCCTCTCTCTCTGCCCATGCCCTGCTCATGGTCCGTCTCTCTATCCTTCATAAATAAATAAACATTAAAAGAAAAAGAATCTATAAAAGTAATAATCAATGACCATTCACATTAGTAATTTAAGTTCTGAAGAGGCAAGTTTGGAATTGTGGTTGAGAATTCAAGGCATTACATAATAAAGCAGAGCAAGTGAACTTAACTGAGTGAAAAGAAGTAAGGGGTGCCTGGGTGGCTCAGTTGGTGAAACAGCCGACTTTTGGATTTTGGCTCAGGTTATGATCTCATGGTTCCAGAGCTCCCAAGGACAGTGTGAAGCATGCTTGGGATTCTCTTTTCCTCTCTCTATGGCCGCCTTCTGCTCCTGGATGCACATGCTCTCTTTCTCTCTCTCAAAATAAATAAATAAATGAACTTAAAAAAAGAAAAGAAGTGAGTAAGATTAAAAGGAGGAAAAACAATAAATGCAAAGATAAGGATGAATTAATGGCTCAAAAAAAAAAAGAACTAGAGAAAGGTACTGTATTTTCTAAGTTTCATAAATTATAAGAAATGTACTCTTGTTGATTTCAGATTCAAGTACTACTATAAATACTGAACCTGATCTATGAGTGCCTAATTTTCACACAGCTGGTTTTAAAGTCATGAGAAGTTTGTTCTACCATTATTATCACCATTTATTAATCAAGTTCACATGTAATTTTCTGAGAAAATCTATTGCTGCTGTTATTCTCTCTTTACCTACTTTTAGGTTTATAGAAATATTCATTTCATAAAATAAACAAGTAAAAGAGGTTAACTCTAAGTTTACTTCTGATACATAATTGTGTTTTAATGCCAAGAGAGCAAAATAATGTTAATTTTCTAGGGCTGATAAACATAATTTAAGATAAATTTACCATAGTATTATGTAAGCTGGCCATGACAAATTATATGAAAAAATAGAATGATTACATTTTTATAAGGAAGTGAGCATGTCAACATTGTAGTTGTGCTTATACATATATCTTATGTATGTTCCTGAGGAATGAATATATGTTAAACATAATGGTGGTTTCCTTCAACTAGTAGAATTTCGGTTAACTTTAATTTTCTTCTTTATAACACTTTTATTATCTGAACTTTAAACATGAACATCTCTAATCAAAATCATGAAAACTTTGTAAACACAAAACCATTAACTAGAATTTCTAATTTTCCTTTTTGATACCCACAAATTTCACTTTCTTATTTTTTATGCAAAGATGCAAGAAAACGAGAAACCAAGGTTCTCTCATATTTTCAGTACTATATATAAAATATTCTACAGCTATCTCATCTTGCAGTTTTTCAGTTCCCCAGAATTAAAAAATAATATGTGCCAAATTACAAATTTAAGCTTAAAAAAGCAGTTCATCCTTCACAGAGCTAGAACAAACAATTCTAAAATTTTTATGGAACCAGAAACAATCCCGAATAGCCAAAGTAATGTTGGGAAAGAAAACCAAAGCTAATGGACTTCAAGCTATATTACAAAGCTGTAATCATCAAGACAGTATGTATGGCACAAACAAAACAAAACAAAACAAAACAAAACAAAACAAAACAAAACAAAACAAAACAATAGATGAATTGAACAGAATAGAAAACCCAGAAATAGACCCACAAATGTATAGCCAACTAATCTTCAATAAAGCAGGAAAGAATATCTAATGAAAGAAAGACAGTCTTTTCAGAAAATGGTGTTGGAAAAACTGGACAGAGACATACATAAGAATGAAACTGGGCCACTTTCTTATACCATACACAAAAATAAATTCAAAAGAGATGAAAAACCTAAATGCAAGCCAGGGAACCATCAAAATCCTAGAGGAGAACACATGCAGCAACCTCCTTGGCCTTAGCCACAGCAACTTGTTCCTAGACATGTCTCTGGAGGCAAGAGAAACACAAGCAAAAAATGAACTATAAAAAGCTTCTGCACAGTAAAGGAAACAATCAACAAAACTAAAAGGCAACTGACAGAATGGGAGAAGATATTTGCAACTGACCTATCAGATAAAGGATTAGTATCCAAGATCTATAAAGAGCTTACCAAACAGAACATCCAAAAAAGCAAATAATCCAGTGAAGAAATGGGCAAAAGACATGAATAGACACTTTTCCAAAGAAGACATCCAGATGGCTAACAGACAAATGAGAAGATGCTCAACGTCACTCATCATGAGGGAAAAACAAATCAAAACCATAATGAGATACCACCTCACACCTGACAAATGGCTAAAATTAACAACACAGGAAACAATAGATGTTGGCAAGGATGTAGAGAAAGGGGGACACTTTGTACTATTGGTGGGAATGCAAACTGTTTCAGCCAGTCTCAAAAACAGTATGCAGATTCCTCAAAAAAAAAAAAAATAGAACTACCCTGTGACCCAGTAGTTTCACTACTAGGTATTTATCCAAGGGGTACAAAAATGCTGATTTTAAGGGGCACATGCACCCCAATGTTTATAGCAGTGCTATCAACAACTGCAAAATTATAGAAAGAGCCCAAATGTTCATCAACTGATGAATGGATAAAGATGATGTGGTACACATACATACACGCACCAGAATATTACTTGGAAATCAAAAAGAATGAAATCTTGCTATTTGCATCAATGTGGATGGAACTTGAATTTATTATGCTAAGTGAAAGAAGTCAGTCAGAGAAAGACATATACCTTATGACTTCATTCATATGTGGAATTTAAAAAACAAAAGAGATGAACATAGGGGAAGGGAAACAAAAAACAAATGAAACAGAGAGGGAAGCAAACCATAAGAGACTTAAATACAGAGAACAAACTGAGGGTTGCTGGAGGGAGATGGGTGGGAGATGGGCTAGATGAATTATGGGCATAAAGGAGGACACTTGGGATGACCACTGGGTGTTATATGTAAGTGATGAATCACTAAAATCTACTTCTGAAACTAATACTACACTGGATGTTAACTAACTTGAATTTAAATATAAGTAAATGCCTACATAATACATACATAACACACACACACAAAGAAAAGAGAAAATGCACTTCAAAATATGAACAGTATCTTGCAATGCATCACTGTCTTACTGACTTAACATCCAATCACCAAAGCTTCTTCACTTTATCTTTTCTCTGTCTTCCCCTAGAAATGTATTTGTCCTTTTTTTCAGTTTATTTATTTTGAGAGAGAGAGAGCGAGCGAGCATGAGCAGGAGAGGGACAGAGAGAGAACAGAGAGAGAATTCCAAGCTGACTTTGCACCATCAGCATGGAGCCAAATGCAGGGTTTGAACACAGGAACTGTGAGATGATGACATGAGTCGAAACCAAGAGTTAGATGCTTAACCAACTGAGCCACCCAGTACCCTGAATCTTATTTATCTGTTTTTGAAAGGTTTTTTAATGTTTATTTTTGAGAGAGAGACAGAGACAGATCACGGTGGGGGAAGGGCAGAGAAAGAGGGAGACACAGAATCTGAAGCAGGCTCCAGGCTCTGAGCTGTCAGCACAAAGCCCAACACGGGGCTTGAACCCATAAACTGTGAGATCATGACCTAGCTGAAGTTGGACACTTAACTGACTGAGCCACCCAGGTGCCCTGAAACTTATTTATCTTAAATAAAAAGCTAATTCTCTAAAGATTAGAATCAACTCAATAGGAAGCTATTGATTAATTATGTGATTAACCTCTCAATAATTTGTATATTTATTAATTTTCTTTTGCTATTGATTTAAGTAAGCAATAAGAATTGTGAATTTGAAGACAATTTACTTAAAGGAGGAAAAGAACAAGGATTGATATGACTTGATAATTTATGTCTATGTACCTGAACCAATCACTCAATAAAGTCATCTAGAAAGGGGAGGATGTAGTATATATGATGTAAATAAATATAATCGGTGAGTAAAGTACAAATTGTGACTTTCACAGATTTTAAGTTTATACAATATGATTTAATTCTTATAGGATTTGATATGAAAAATTTTCTGAACCGTTGGTACACTTGATTAAAGCAAAAAAAAGAGTTTATTCTGATACGTGTACACTACTAAGAAGTGCTTTTTAAATATATACTATATAAAGAATACATACTATAGAGGTAGCAAATTGTTTTTTTATTTTTTCAAATCTGAGCCCCAGAATCACATAATTGCTCAATATCTACTCTGCTTATTTGGCCAAATACTTATAAATAAAGACACTTAAACAAGTTGTGTATTTGGGACACTATACATATTACAAAAAGGCAATATATGCTTTAGTATAAAGTGATAATGAAGTCTAAATGTCAACCCACCTCTACCTCCAGTTAAATGCATTTACAAAACCACAACAGGGTAAAGTTCCAAACAAACAAACAAAAAACATTAATTGCTGTTTAATTATTTAGTTGGACGAATTATTTACCAAAAAAAAAATCTTGAAAAAGACAAAAGAAATTAGAGAATAAATGCAGAAGTTTTAAAAATTAGAAAAGCGAAGCTGAATTCCATGAAAAAGTCCAATCCTAAGGTCAAAGTTTTGGGAATTAATGTCAGGAGCCAGCTTTCTCTGTCCCTGATAATTACTCTAATGAGTCTATCAGCTACTTCATCTTGTCCATGCTAATATTTATTGTACCTCCTTTGCCCTCTCCTGTCATAATGGTGACAAAGAGCTTACACATTGGGATTGAAAGATATTGATTGGTCTATAAACAATAAAGATTGTTATCCTACCTCTTAATGGGCAACCATACAAGGGATTCATTGAAAAGAAAAAAAAATAGGAAGAAGCACACAGTGTTTTCCTATGACAAGATTACTTAAAGCAAATTACTTAATTTTCATGCTTTCTGTGACTGATACAAGAACTCTCACACCAAAACAATGATTTATAGACTGTTCGCTTTGCTTAGCCAATCACTGTCAATTTGGTACATTTCCTGATCTTTCTGTTTTTACATCCTTTGGCACTTCTCTTTTCAAAGACTTTCCTTTAATAATAATTAAGAAAAATAATTAAATTTTGTGCTTATTTTCATCCGATGTATATATCTATTGACATTCCCATAGAGGGAAATTTTAATAAGGTTTTCTCTCCCAATGTTTAAAATAGCAAAGGCAATTTGCTTTCTTATTTTTACTATTAGGTTTATAGCCTTCATTTGGGTATATTTAGAATTAATTTTTTATATTTGTTTATGTTAATAAAAGATTATAAAGTGCTTATGATGAACTGAACACTATACAGGGCATGGGGGAAGCCGTCTGGACTGAACTGATTCCTAGACTCAAGGAAATTAAATCAAATTGAGTAGACTGATGTGTAAATAATTCTGATATAATTAGATACAATATAAAGAGAACATACAGGAGGGCTTTATGAGTTTTTAAATTTTATTATTAATCAAAGAGTCCTTAGAAAATCCATTTTGGTAGTTTGCTGAGTGGATTTGGTTTTCAGACTCAATGCAAATTATTCTTATTAAGTGAGTGACCTTGAATAAGTCAATCATTCTCTTTACACTATAATTTCCTCAACAATAAACTGTGAATAATAAAAACTAGGCTTATTATTAGAATTAAATAAAATAATATAGTTATGATATTCGCTACTGGGGCTGGCCAGAAATAATCAATAAAAGAGAACTATAAACACCACTCTCCTCTTTTCCCCATGACATTATCATCCTCATCATTGTCATTATCAACAGACACTTGCCTTTCAAGGAATAGGGCTCATCAGTTGGAAAAGGGGGATGGAGTCATTTAGGCGAGAGGAGGAATTTAAGTTAATTATGGACAGAATTTATGGCATCCAGGGGAGGCAGTGGTGAGAAATGAGGCTGGAAATGAAAAGCAAGGCAAATTGGTAGGTTCATTTGTGGGATACAAAGTAGCTTGAATTTAATTTAGACAGTGGAGTTTCTCTAAGACGTTTTTAAGCATGTGGATGACAATGAGACTTCTAGTGTAAACAGCAAGCTACTGGTACTAATTAGGATGGATTCACAACAGGAGAAGCTACAGTTTGATATTTCTTGTGTGTGGTCATCGTTTGTTACTCTAAGAATACTTTCCTTTTTTTCTACTTGAGACCATACCTACACCTGTAGTTATCTTACATATTGAGCTAAATGGATATATCCTTTATTATACTTTCTCTTATTCTGCCTTACCTATTTTGTCTTCTCTTTTGCCTTGATATTGTACTTTGTCCTTTGAATTACCTGTAACTATTCTAAATTTGGCATATCTAACTAATTGATGATCTCAATTATTCATTGAATAAATATTGCTTGCTGTGTGTGAGGCATGGAATCCATTCTCCTTTGTGCTTTCACTCCCCTTGTGCCTCTTGTAAAATATGATTATAACCTGTATGTTGAAAATTCACTTTTAAGCGAATGTGTTACAGGAGTTTTTACCTCAGTACCCAGGGCTTGTTGTCTTGCCACTTTAAAGAATGAACAGGTGGACAATAAAGGATAAAGGGAGCAAGAAAGCAAGGATTTTATTAGAGTATAAAATTAGAAGGTAAGAATTGTAGGAAAGTTCTCTTTACAGGCAGAAGGCATTCAAAAGTGAATGCCAGTGACTATAGGCAAGGGACTTTATTTTATAGGGTTTGGGTCACCACCTGTCCCTCGTTTCTTCTCAGGCCCTACCCTCAATGGCTAGGTAATTCTAAATAACTAGTCCTTCCTTTTTGATTGGCTCATTTCCATTGTATGTGGTCTATGGCCGTAATATTCCTTGTGGGTCATTTGTTTTTTGGTCTACTAATATTTAGTTAGATCTTTTGTTTGTCAAATTGCTGAGGGAAACCTGAGGGGGAATAGGTGGTATCTGTTGCATTCTTAGGAGGAGCTTTATATCTGAGGGAGTTTGCTTGAGGTCAGACATTCCCAGAAGAAATGTTTTAAATATTTTTTTAATGTTTATTTATTTTTGAGAGAGTGTGAGTGGGGGAGGGTCAGAGAGAGAGGGAGACAGAATCCAAAGCAGCCTCCAGGCTCTGAGCTGTTAGCACAGAGCCTGATGCAGGGCTTGAAGCCAGGAACCCTGAGATCATGACCTGAGTGGAAGTCTGATGCTTAACTGAGCCACCCAGACACCCCAGAAATGTTTTAAAATTTGTGTTTTCCGCCCACCCCCCCCACCCCCAGGGACCTTCAAGCCCTAGCCTCTCCCTTTCTGCCTAATGAATCCTATCTTTCCCTATCATATATCCACCAATATTTCCCTTGTTTGAAATGTATTATGATGGCTAGTTTTATATATCAACCTCATTGGGCCCTAGGGTGCCTAGTTATTTGGTTAAACATTAATTTGCGCGCGTCTGTGAGAGTGTTCCTGAAAGAGATTAACATTTGGACCAACAGACTGGAGTGAAGCAGACTGCTCTCCTCAACATGGGCATTGTGTGCTCTCTTCATCCAACACAGTGAAGGCGTGAATAGAACAAAAGGCAGAATAAGACAGAATTTGATATCTCTTCCTGACTGTCTTTAAGCTGGGACATTGGTCTTCTCCTGCCTTTAGACTCAGGCCAGGACTAGAATTTAAACTATTGGCTTTTCTGGTACCCAGGCCATTAGACTCTGGGTCTAGACTCCTGAGTCTGCAGTTTGCTGAGGGCCAGTGTTGGATATCTCTGCATCCACAATTGTATGAGCCAATTCCTTTTGAATCTCAGTGCCTAGATAGATAGATAGATAGATGGACAGATAGATAGATGAAAACGTGCACAATGCATGGAAACTATCTGCTAATTCTCTTCACAAGTAAAACTGTCAGTATAAATGGAGGATAAAGAATATGCCATCTCTCTCTTAAAATTAGTTTTCTTCCTCTTATTGTTTAATATAAATTAACTTCTTACTTGGGTGAAACAGTTTAGAAGATAATTCAGGGTAGAAAGGGAAAGAAGGGCAACAGAAGGAATAAAAGGTCCCAGTTATGTTCTTATAAAGTTTATAATGTGGCACTTACAATGTGGTACCAACTAGAAAGACTAATTTACATGTCTACTTCCAGTATATAAATAGGGTTAGGTGTACCATTTCTATTGTGTTGGCTTGTTTGTTTTGTTCTCTTTTTTTATTTTAATATAAACTTATAGTTTCTATTTATTGCTTCTTTCAAAAAGAAAGTTTTAGCCCTAGTTACTACTAGGTGATAAGGCACACAGGGACAGACAAAACTCTGATGCTTCCTTCCACTTTCTAATCATATGAATGCGAAAAATACACACACACACACACACACACACACACACACACACACACAGACACTTTACAACACCACAAGAATTTGGTAGGTGGTAGGACAGTACAAGGTATAGTAGAAACGAGCTATCTGGGAGTGGGAGGGGGTTTGGGAAGGCGCACTTGAGGTGAGTCTTGAGAAATGAGTAGGAGTTCTTTCTTTGTTTCTTCCTTCCCCTCCCTTCCCCCGTCTGCAACTTTTTTTTTAAGTACTGCCAGAAGAGTAAAACTATGGGTAAAACATGGACACCTAGGGGGATCAGGGAGTGTGTCAGGATTAAACTATAGCAACATTGCTGGAGCAGAAAATACCATGAAAAGAAGAGGGCAGATGAGGCTGGGGAGCAGAGGCAGGTAAGAGTCAGCACATGAAAGAAGTTACATTCCAAGAAATAAACAATTCCGCAAACAATAGAAAGATACTCTATTTTTTTTTCCAGCAGGTGGGTTATATGCCAAAATATATGAGACAGTATCATGAACTTTGACAGCTATATGTAGAACTAAAAAGAAAATTATAGTCATAACCAGGCTCATACATTAACACTTCATTTACCAGAAAAGAATAAAAACACAATTATCCTTATTAGGTGCCAACTGTAAAACTCCCTGTCTACTGTATGCCAACACGTACCTTTATCTTGACACAGATTTTTCAAGATCAAGGAGATAAAAGTTGTCATGTCAAAAAAGTGAAAACTTTAAGGTATTCCCTGAAATTATCACATTAATAAGAAATCTTTCAACAGCACTAGACTCAAGATGAAGTAACTAAAGGCATTTTTAAGTATCTACCTTAAAAAAAAAACACATGATTGAAATTCTGTGTCACTAAGATCTATTGATTTAAAATCTATTTTTAGAGTGGGGCCATCAAAGAGAAAACTGAGTATCATTCATATTATAGAAATTCTCTGTGCCAACGAATTAGTACTGGCCACATGGAAAATATCACATGCTTTTTTGAAAGTCTGTTTTCTGTCAACAAATCCAGAAGTTAATTGAATTGACATATTTGACACGCCATGAACAAAAATGTGTGTTAGTTCTTCCATATTAGAGAAAATGCGATATTTGGCAGATGACCTTAAGAGCAGCCAGGCTTGTTTCTAGGTGTTAAATGGTGGAAAAAGGTGGAAATGAAGTCTGGTGGCTGGTTAGAAGACAAATATAAGAAAAATACATAGGAAGAAGAATGAAGGTATATTTACTTTCTAACTCCTTGAATTAATATGAAAAACTAAGGGAGAAACTACTCTGAAAATATAGGACACATTTCCATTCTAATTAAATAATATAAAACACATAAAAATCCATATGGTGAATAAATGTGAAATTTAATTCTCTCCTTTTTCACCATTGAAAGCAGAACATTGTTAACCCCAAAGATTATTTTAAAGTAGTTTAAAATCAAATTAACTATATTTTTAAAAGGTCATATAAAAGAATGAATATATTAATAGGACATTGATCAATAGCTTCCTAAAAGTATTATGTTCCTATATAAAGAACATCTTGAAGGAAGAATAAAGACTGAATTTCAAGAATATGAATACAGGAAATTCTAAACTATATTTTCTAAAATGTATTTTATGAAATTAATATAAATGATGGAAAATTCTCCATAATAACCTTCCATCTTACTTTGTTAATTGGCACTTAATCCTGTCAAAGTTCATAATAATCCTTTTGGTCGACAATGAACTCAGAGAAAATAACATAAGAGTAACTGTTCTCGCTTGTATTGAAGTTTGACCCAGGTACTCTGGTTATTTATTAATGTTAATTCACTAATCCTTTCAAGGACAGATACATTATTTTCTGTTATTAATACTCTCATTCTTCCTATTACAGTGTTTCCTCTCTTTTCCCAATGCCTTCCTTCCCATCAATGCTGGAAAGATATTTTTAGGAAAATCATAATAACATGGACTCACCTATCTAGGACCTTTGCTTGGCCTCAATTATTGTTTTGCTTTCCAACTGGGTTGGTATCTCTACTCCATTAATCTATTAAATTTTGGCTCATTCTATCTTTGCTAGGTGCTAAAGGAACAAAGATAAATGATGACGATCCTTCATATGATTTCAATTATTGCTTTGCTTTCCAACTGGGTTGGGATCTCTATTCCATTAATCTATGAACTCAAGCTTTACTCTACTCTTGCTTTTACAGATCCTTATTGCCTCCCTCCCATGTTGATATAATTGATGTAAATTAGTCAGGGCATCCTAGGGTGAACAAAATGCCTATGGATTACTTTTAAATAAAGGAATCATAAAGGCTCACCATTCATCTTACTCTGGTGGATGCTTTTCATGGTCCCTTAAGTGAAAACCTGCTTGTATCTGTCTTGGTAAGTTAGATTAAGGTGGGGTGGTTACTTACTATCCCTCTGGACATGCAGATAAAGTAACTTTAAAAAAACAATTCTTCCTTCTTACCAAAATAAAAGTGATAAGAGTCTTTCCTGGGTGTAGTCACATCCTTACCCAAGTTATCCCAGTCCTCTGTTTACGAATTTATCTTGTATCATGTACTATTTCTAACACAGCATTTATCTTATTATATTTTAATTATGTGAACTCCCTATAGGAAATATCTTGCCTTATATAATAGTGTTTCTGAAATTTCTGTCAGTGTCCTGCAAATACTAGCCACTAAGTTCTTGTTTGTACAAAGAATTAATGAATGAGTATAATCATTATATAGCCACTTGGAGAGGTTTGGAAAGCTTCCTTTGTGCCAGTATTTCATCCTCAACTGCCTATTTTAGTGCCTGAAATTCTATCATTAGGAATGCATTTCTGTGCACATCGCCTAGAGGGATGTTCGTTAAATCAGTGATACACATGAGAGAAGCTGTCTTCCTTCTCTGGCTGCTGCATGCTAAGGAAAGAAAAGGTCTTGATGTGCCTTCTGACTTCTATGTTCTCTTCCTTCTTTCTGTCCATGCTCCAGAGCCCAAAGGAGTTGCAAATATATAGATAAGTCTCTACTCTCTAGAGTGTAGTGAATGATTTTCCTTCATCTCAATGTGATGGGGATTTTTTTGTGGTTACTATAAAAGGAAAATATCTTACTTCATATTCATGACCTACCACTTCTGATTAATTTATATGCCCACGATCTTCCTCATCTGTTGAGAGTGATCCAGGAACAAGTAATACACACAGAGTGGTAGGAAAAAAATGCATTAGAAAGTGGCTTTCTAGAATTCTAAAAACACTGGATCTGAAAGGAACTTAGTAATGGTACAAGTCAAGAGTAGTTGTACTTAAAGAACTTTAAGTTCCACTTAAAGAGGAGGAAACTGAGGCTCAAGGTTGTCAACTTTTTCAGAACTTGTTTGAAATATTTTTAACCTTCCAATATGAAATATTTTGAAAATAGGATTCATTCAAAGATCTAAGAATATGTTAAATTAGGTCAAACAATCTTTCAGCATAGCCACCCACACAATATTTTCTTACCTATTAATCAGGAAAGGCAAATAAAACATCTAAATGTATATTAAACATACACACACCCATAAAAAACACATAAACATATTCTCACCTATGTCTTAATGGCATTACATTTTAAATCCACTAGTGTTTCAGCACCAATAATAGTGCAGATAGAACTAACAGAGTCCTCCTGAGAATCAATTTTATTGTTTGTTTATAGACCTTTATTTCCTTATCTATTAATTTTGTGAATAAATAATAGAAGTTCCCATTGTTAAGTCCTCAATTCTTTTATCAAGAGTCAGGCTGTGTTCCCATTCACAGCGCCGACAGCCCCACCGTAAGAATCCTTAAAGATCTAAGTAGGATGCACTACCTTGTCTCACTTTCTTGGTCTTCATGAGCATATGAATATGAGAACTCGGAGCAATGTGCCACAGTCTGATCACTGTTACTCCCAGATAGAAACAGGACCAGTACGGTGATTGACTTATAACAAGCCCTCAACAATCCTCTGTTGCTCTAATGAATAAAACAATAAATAGCGAGGTCAAAAGGGAGCAAAATGTGTGTGTCCATGAGTGTGTGTGTGATGCAAAGGGAAACATATATGTCTATCAGTTATCAGGGTAATATTTGCTCCATTTAAGAAACGTCAACCGCGGGGGCACCTGGGTGGCTCAGTTCGTTAGGCAGTTAAGCGTCCAACTCTTGATTTTGGCTCAACTCATGATCTCAACGTTTGTGAGATGGAGTCAGGCACCAGGCTCTGTGCTGATAGCGGGGAGCTTGCTTAGGATTCTCTCTATCCCTCTCTCTGCCTTTCCCCTCTCATCCTCTCTCAAAGTAAATAAACAACAAAAAAGTCAACCACAATGGCTTAATATATTCAAGCTCTTCTATGTTTCCTGATTATGATACTTATATTATGCCTTTTGTCTCAATAATCATTATCTTGTGGTCATTCCAGTGTCACTTTAATGTCTTACATTAAGACAAAACTTTCCCAGGAATCCCCAATATATTTCTATTTATATAATATTGGAACATAGTATGTCACATGACCAACACTTTTGGTTGCAGGCGAGGCTGGACACTTAAGGATTTTATACTTTTTGTTTTGTTTTGATTTTTAATTAGATATATAGCACCCTAAACAATATAAAGTTGTTTATAGTAAGGAAGAAGGGCACACGGCAGGATGACTCTGTACAAGCAAGTTTCATTTTCCATAATTTTAGGCAAAATATTTACATGGGGGAAAGTGAAGGATTTAAGCTAAATGAGGGGTTACAAACACATATGATTACAGAGTCCAGGTAGGTGATGTAAAGAGAAAGTTGCTGATGGGGACTGTGAAGCCCCAGGGATCACTGGACTCATCTGAAAAGGGATATATATAGAGCTTCTCAGCTGCAACTGATCATGGGCATGCAGGAATGTATACCAGGTCTTATAAATTTTCTAAATAAACTGCAAATTATCATCTTTGTGAAAAAACTCACCACTCTCAATGTTGGTAACTAATGCAAAAATTTTAAAACTCAATGCAACAAAACGATATACATCCGGGGGGGTTGGACTCGGAATACAAGGAAATGAGTTTGGGACTTCAAAGCAATATCACTTCTCAGGACCCTTTTCATAAAACCGTCTGGGTCCTGGCTTCTTATCTGATATTACAGGATCTTTTCACAGCACCACTAAAGTACACACTTAAAACAACAGGGTGAAGCTGTAAACCCAAAAGTCAAGTTCCTGTGCAAGTTGCCTTAGGAAACTGACTTCACTACCCTATAACTTTTCCCCTATCTTGCTCACCATTGCAAAGAAACACAGAACACAATTAAGTTGTTGGACATGTTTATATTTCAACATAAATAATTATATCTTTGGTAGGTATAAGTCATATAAACTGATTAAATTATGGGAACTTATGCTGGGTATTGAATATCACCCCACACAAACACTCCTATTCATAATATGTAAACACAATGTTTGTTTTTTGCACATTAGACATGGTTCAGTTTTTTTTCTAATTTCTAGGATGGTTAACCACAGTTGGTATACAGTGTGCAGCCGGGTTCAGAACTGTTGAGTGGATTGCAGAGAATCAAATTCGACTGACCTGGTTGGCCAGTCAGGTGCTGACGGTTCTGATAATTGACAATGACAGGAGAACACCAACAAGGATGAGCGTGGGAACCACATGAAGCATCTCTAAGTGCATTTTTTTTAATATGAAATTTATTGTCAAATTGTTTTCCATACAACACCCAGTGCTCATCCCAACAGGTGCCTTCCTCAATGCCCATCACCCACTTTCTCCTCCCTCCCACCCCCCCACCCCATCAACCCTCAGTTTATTCTCAGTTTTTAAGAGTCTCTTATGGTTTGGCTCCCTCCCTCTCTAACTCTTTTTCCCCTTCCCCTCCCCCATGGTCTTCTGTTAAGTTTCTTAGGATCCACATAAGAGTGAAAACATATGGTACCTGTCTTTCTCTGTATGACTTATTTCACTTGGCATAACACTCTCCAGTTCCTCCATGTTGCTAAGTGCATTTCTAATACAAGTTTCACCAGATATTCCAAAAGGAATATTTAGAAAATTACTTTTCTTGTCCTGAGCTGTGACCACACACAAAATAACTGACTAAGCCCATCAGTGGCTGGTATGTTGTAGGAATCCATAAGTGTTTGTTAAATTGAGAGCTACCTTAACAAAAGTAAAAATCTTTAGATAGAACTGACGTCATTTCATGGGAACACACACCAAAAATCCTGTGATCAATTTTCTAAAAGTATGCTGAACATGGCTACATTTACAAGCACCCTTAATGCTACCAAAACTATATGTAATTCTTGTTAACTTAAAAAGAGACCTGGAGAATAATTCTGTTGATATAACTTCATATGGGACTTATCCCATGCCCCCAATGTCATCCAGGATTTGGAATTAGACACCATACCTTTTGTCATGAGTTCATCCACTATGTCATGGGTTCATCTTTATTCACCTTTTCACACCTTTGTGTGGAATATGTATTTCACAATCTGCACACATAGGGCCCTTGAACCTTCAGTTTTACTGTCTCTGGAATTTTTCATGCTATACTGTTCTTTATTAGCAATCATGTTAACTATAAAATACGACTTGATTCTTTAAACTCTCTATGCAGCCCAGAAGCCAATGTCACAGTAGAGTATCTAGCGCAATTAAAATAAAAACTGCTGAGCATAACTTTGAACTACAGCAACGAGTTGTACGTCTTGTAAGTTTCTCTAAGACTAACCCACTAAGGCAGCAATTTCACTAATACTACTATTGTCACACTTGTTTTTTCTATCTTTTCTCCCTCTCCCCTGAGAATTTTATTGACAGGGCCAAGACTGACTTCAATTGCTAAAGCAAAGGAAAAGAACTAAGTTCAATTTATTCCTTCTTTTCCTTCTTCATGTATGTTAAATAATTTAAATGATATCATATTTCAGAAGACATTATTTATCATCTCTTGATTCTGAGTAGTAATCTGATAGACTTTCAGAAGTGACAGATGGGGTCAATAATATTTAATTGAAATAATAACCAGATAAATATTTGGACAGGTTATGTAAACTTTTCTCAGTAGTGTATTTTACATCTATAATCTGAAATATTGTCTGTATTGGTGAGGGTTCTCCAGAGAAACAGAACCAAAGCCAATCAATCAATCTATCAGTCTGTGTATCTACTTACCTACCTACCTGTTTACCTATCTATCTATCCATCTATCTGGAGAGATATATTTTAAGTCATGGGTTCATATGATTGTAAAGGACTGGCAAGTCCAAAATCTGATGGAGTAGGCTAGCAGTATGGGGACTCAGAAAAGATTGAGTTTGAGTTCAAAGGCAGTCTGCTGGCAGAATTCTTTCCCTCTCCAGGAAGTCAGTCTTTGTTCTATTACAGCCTTCAACAAATTAGATGAGGCCCACCCACGTTATGGAGGATAATCTGCTTTCAAAAAGTCTAGTTATTTAAATATTAACCATATCCAGAAAACAACAACAACAACAAAACAAAACAAATCTTCACAGAAATATCCAGAATAGCGTTTGTCTAAATATTTGGTCAAACATAAAATTAAACACCACAGTATCTTATTTGTGAAATATCTTCAGATTGTATTTATGAGGCATTTCTCCTTTTCTATTTAAATTTATACCCAAGTTGAAAAGAGAGGCGACATTTGGATTAGAGTTATAGTAATATACAACAAGCAAATAACATATTTATAATTATCTAACCACTGCAAATCCAATGACTTAGAAACTAATGCCATACCCATCCTTTCTGTGTGTTGAAGAGGATTTTTATTTGAATGATCAACTTAAATTCTGCATGAGCTCTCTGCTCATTACTCCATCTGCCTAAGGGCAAAGTTGGTTCCAAGGCCAGCTAGTATGTTCTGTTTCATTATTTCAGACCCTGTGGCTGAAAAGCATGATATTTTGTAAGACTCTGATATATGAAATGACATAAAAAGGCTTTCTTTGGTGCCATTCATATCCCATAATTTCCCCGAATCTAGCCAGTTACCACGCTATCCCATATAAGTGAATCCCTTCCATTTTTTCTTTCACTTATTCAACATTTGCATTGAACCCAGTATATGGCACACATTCTTCTAGGAACTGGGGATACATGACTAAAGTATTACTACCCTTATGAGCTTGTACTTTAGTATCAAGAAACTAATAATAAACACATAAGTCAGTAAATAAATTCAGACAGTGATAAGTGCTATGAAGAAAATAAAATGAGAATAATGGTAGAGGAAAGAAGTCTGGGTTAATTGGTTGAGGCTGGTTTAAAAGAGGTTTCTCTGAGGTAATATTTGAACAAAATGGGAAGAGGAATGAGTTGGGTGCATTTGATGACTGGAAAGCAAGTCCATGAGGCAGAATATACAGACGTAAACGAACACTGTTATAAATATGGGGCCTGGAAAAACACGTGAGGACAAATCATGCAGGGCCTTGAAGCCTGGGAAAAACTTGTTCTGACAGACTTTTACTGCAAGGGAAAGATAGGACCTCAATTACTCTGAGTAGACAATGGACTCTTGAGGAAGCCGAACAGAAAATAGGGAGATGGCTCAGGAGACTAGTAAGCCAGTGAGAGATGATGGCCTGACTTAGGAGATATACTAGAAAGCATCCAGAGTTGAGATACTGGAACCAATAGATCACTGCTGATATAAAAGTGATTCACATGTGCTATAAATACATCATATCACATATATTACTCTACATATTTCCAAAGTGATTTTATAATTTATATCTTTTTGGGCTAAGAAGGAATTCAGCAAAATATGTGAAAAAAGACAGCTTTAACCATTATTTGGTGAACGGATAGCTAATAGTATAAAATTAAGGCTGAGGGACTGAAATTTTGTATTTTGTAAACTAATGTTTGTAATGTCCATGTATAAAAGCCAGCTCCTGCAAAGTCATCTTTCATACAGAAGAATTATCTAATTCCCAAGGCAAGTGACACCACGTGGGCCAGCTCTAGTTGTTATAAGCCCAGCAATGTAGCAGTGCCCAGGACGCTTCCTAGCAGAGTCTAAATTAGAATGCAGGGATTCAGGTCACATTTCAGCTGCCACAGCTAGGCTTACCTCCAAGGCTGCAATCTGATTCCACGGCTTGCTCACTCACACTCGCCTAGTCCTTCAAAAATACAATTAAATAACTTGGCCAACGTGAGTCCATAGTATTGTTCTCAAAAATGTAGGGGAAAGAAATCAGGTTTTGTGTATTAATTGTACAATTAATACCAACTAAACAAGCCAAAGATTTTTTTTTCCCCTTTGAGAATAAATATAAACTCTCAGTATGCTCAGGACACACAAAGATGAGAAAAATCACACACAGAACTTGTTTGGTATATATGGTGGGTCTGCCGAGGGAGGAGGGGTTGAGCAGGAAACAGGGTAAAATGTGAAGTCTTCACTTCCTTGGGAGGGATTTTCTCAGCCCCTTTACTTTATGCATTACTTTTTGCTTGCTTTTCAGGGAGGATCTCAGCCTCAAGGACTTTTCTTAGAAATCCTTAGCTTAGGGGTGCCTGGGTGGGTCAGTCAATTAGGCATGTGACTTTTGCTCAGGTCATGATCTCACGGTATGTGGGTTTGAGCCCCACATCGGGCTCTGTGCTGACAGCTCACAGCCTGAAGCCTGCTTCAGATTCTGTGTCTCCCTCTTTCTCTGTTCCTCTCCCAATCATGCTCTGTCTCTCTCTGTCTCTCAAAAATAAATAAACATTAAAAAATTAAAAAAAATATCTTTAGTTTAATGAGAGACACAGGCTTAGGAGATGAGTATACCTTTTCCTTTCCTGTGGGGTATCACTAATATTTGTTTAGTATGTTTGACTAATTTAGCAAGCTTGTGTGCATGTGTGTGTATGTGTGTGTATGTTGTTATTTGTTTGTTAACCATATTCAACAACCCAAAGATACATGTTGGAACTAAACAGATCTAAATTAGAATATGGACCTGGTCACTTACTAGATATGCAACATGAATAATTTATTTGTCATTTCTAACCTCAATTTTCTCTTCTCTAAAAGATAGCAAAACCTCTTGGTTAGCTTTTTTCTTTTACTTTTTTTCTTTTCTTTTTTCTTTTTTTTTAAATTTTCATTTACTCCTTAATGACTCTAACTCAGTCTCTGCTCTCAGAGCTGAAATACAGCAGTGCCTCAAAGACCTGACATAAGCTTGGCACATATTAGCCACTCCACTAGTTACAAGTTTCTAAACTTCACTGTACAGAAGAACCATCTGAACATCTTGTTAAAAATTCAGATTCCTGAGTCTGAACCCCAGAGACTCTGATTCCTAGATCTGAAAGTAGGTTCCAGAAATTTGTATTTTTAATAAGCACCTCAAAATTTGCTGATATTAATGTCCTGCTAATTACAGTTGGAGAAGAAAAAATGCAACAAATTTGAGCTTCATTTATCTATGACCCTTTGATATCTCAGAGGGAAGCCTTGTTTTAACTCTGGTTCCCACTGCCAACTTCTGACCCTTGACCTCCTACATACTGGCATGACATAGAATATCAGGACAGAAGATGGAAATCCTCTGGATTTCCATTTTTTCCTGTCTTCCCTCTTCTGGATAATGAATTTTTGTATACAGCACCTGACTTATTTTCTTATGATTGTTGGTCTCTTCTTCCCAGTTTGCCAACTGCTTTAGACTCCTATTTGTACTAAGCTACATGAAAATCATCAGCTTCTCACTAGAGGAATTTGGTTGTGTTACGTCAGGCTAATCCTGGGTATTACATTTCCCAGATACTCTTTTCTCTATAGTTCCAGGTGAGAGAAGAGAAAGCTTTGTTCGATATGGAAGGTAGAAAAGAAAAAGGAGCCACTACTTTCGGAAGGTTTTCAAAGAAAGGACACACGGATGCATAAACCCAGGTGCATGGCATGCCCTGGCTTATTCTCCTCTTCTTAGATTCCAGCACATCTTTCCAGATGCCAATCCTGCTGACCAATGGCAGCCCTTGACCTACCACTGAGCACATAGCTATGGGCCCACAGAGGCCATGGCTCCTGTAGACAACATATTCTTAGAACTCTTGCCTCAAATTCCCCCTTTAGTGTTCCACTTTGGTGGTAGACATATTTGGTGACTTTCATTTCCCTGCAAGCTCTCACCTGGCTATTTGGGCCAGAGTTTTGGACAAGATTCTTTTCCTAGCCCTTCTACTCCCCATTAAAGACCTTCACCTCATCTGCTGCTCCCATATTTGTGTTAAGGTCAAATTCCTATAGTAACTCCCTATGCTCCCATGATTTTGGTAGCTCTGTTTTGTTGACTGAAATCAAATGTATACACTTACTAAAGCAACTCAAATCTCAGTCCAGACCCTTCATATTTTATGGTCCATAGGGGGATATAAAAAACACAGTAAGACAATTGAGACCTACTTTATTTTTAAAGATAGCATACCAGGTTATTTTGAGTGACCTATGGGGAAAAGATAAAGAAAAATTCAGGTGTTCCTCTTTTATCCCCAGAGATCAATATTGATATTTTAGCCATAAAACCTTCATCAGATGTTTTGACCTAGAGTCTAAGAATTAAGAAAAGAAAAAGCCAATTCTGTCTCCTGAAGAATTCTGGTTTACAGGCACTTGGATCTGTCCTTAGAGATAAATGCCAAGGTTGATTGAAATATATAGATGAAGGAACGATTACCATTGCAAATTGTGTTAACCTCCTTACTGCATGGTTGGCCATCACCAAAAGAGTTCAGCCTTCCAGATTGCAATCACATATAATATCAGAGAATTAAATCACCCATTACCAACCTTTCAAGCAGTCTTAGTCAATGTACACTTAGAATTCTGAGTAAGTTTTGACTGAACAAGAAATGTGCAATCAACTGATGGATTTCAAAGTCTCATGATACTTTTCTTTCCAAACAATCACAAAGCAGTACCCATTAAAATTAGGCAGAACCACAGATGCATATGAAACTATATATATCAGAGATTTTTATAAGTCCTCTTCAGAGGAAGAGTGATCTTTGCATTCCAAAGACTTTATTAACCCTCAGATTCTCTTCTAAACCTAACATGACATCGGGTTTCTGGCTATTATCCTACATGCCACTCTCTCATTTTACCATGATTCAATGCCTTCGCTCTTCACTTACATTTCAATTATAGCAACTGAATGTCATGCATGCACTGGACACAGGAATCTTACTAGAGGTCACAGACTTATAATAATCAGGCTTACCGAACTTCACACAAGTTTGTTCTGACTGGCATCATCACTATTAATGTCAGTTGGTGAAAGCTGTGTAGACCTGCCCTTAGATCATTTGTATGGACCTTCCCCCCCCAAGTAAAGGTTAAATTCATCAAAGACTCATGCCTATAGAATATGTTCTATTTCTGGACTCACTAGTAAATTCAGTAATATTTTTCATCTTAATTCTCATAAAATAATCACTACTCATAATTTACGAGTGCTAGATTTCTTCAGCTCTTGGGAATTCTCCCCTAAGAGGATTCTGAGCCAAGAACTGTCACGTTCTTGTCAACTCCACAATCTCTTCTGTTATTGTTGCCCAATCTTCCTCTGTGACTGAATTGCATTTTTCACATTTCCCGAGGCTTGCTTATCTGTCTCTTGTTTTCTTATTTTATTTTTCTACTCAGTTTTGGATGTTTGTGCTATATGTCTATTCTTTCAGTAGTTATTCTAATTTAACTTAACAAATTTAAGGATAATTAAGTTACCCACTTCCCAAACCATACAAAGACTATAGTCTATTACTCTATTCATGTTTCTACAGGTGATTTTGTGGTGAAGTTTTTTTTTGTTTTTAAGCTCTAAGAAGATTGCTTCCTCTTGAAAAAATTTCCAATTATCATTGCTTTATACAGGCATTTAAAAAAAATCTTTAACCACATTTTACCAATATAATTGCTCACAATTTCTTCTTGCATCTTTCCACATGGTACCATTTCCTTCTGCCTAAATTATACCTTCAGAGTTCCATTTATTAGGTCTTTTATGACATGAATAGACTCTTTTCCAAAGAAGACATCCAGATAGCCAACAGACACATGAAAAGATGCTCAACATCACTCATCATCAGGAAAATACAAATCAAAGTCACACTGAGGTACCACCTCACACCAGTCAGAGTGGCTAAAATGAACAACTCAGGAAAATACAAATGCTGGCGAGGATGTGGAGAAATGGGAACCCTCTTGCACTGTTGGTGGGAATGCAAACTGGTGCAGCCACTCTGGAAAACAGTGTGGAGTTTCCTCAAAATATTAAAAATAGAAATACCCTAAGACCTAGAAATAGCATTACTAGGAATTTAGCCAAGGGATACAGGAATGCTGATGCACAGGGGCACATGTACTCCAATTGTTATAACAGCACTTTCAACAATAGCCAAATTATGGAAAGAGCCTAAATGTCCATCAACTGATGAATGGATAAAGAAGATGTGTTTTATATATACAATGGAATATTACCTGGCAATGAGAAAGAATGAAATCATGCCATTTGCAGCAATGTGGATGGAACCGGAAGGTTTTATGCTGAGTGAAATAAGTCAGAGGACAAATGTCATATGTTTTCACTCATATGTGGATCTTGAGAAACTTAACAGAAGACCATGGGGGAAGGTAAGGGCAAAAAATAATTACAGATAGGGAGGGAGGCAAACCATAAGAGACTCTTCAATGCAGAGAACAAACTGCAGGATGGCGGGGGGGTGAGGGAAAATGGGTGATGGACATTGAGGAGGGCTCTTGTTGGGATGAACACTGGGTATTGTATGTAAGTGATAAACCACGGGAAACTATCCCAAAAACTAAGAGCATGCTTTACACGCTGTATGTTAGCCAATTTGACAAGAAATTATATTTAAAATTTTTTTTTAAAAAGTCCTTTATGTTTTGCAATATCTTTTTTCACCCTTGCTCATGAAATATTTATTACTAGGAGTAGAATATTAAGCTCTCTCAGCTCACTGAAGATATGATTCCACTATATTTGTGTTTCTTTCTCTTGGTTGTTGGTAAGAGGCCTGTTTAATAAATTTCCCATCTTCTGTAGTCTGTCATTCCTTCAGAATCTTTTAAGATTCCATTTTCCTTTGACTCTTGCAATTTTACTATTATATATATGACATGGGGATAGAATTTTGTGTCCATCTTTATGTTATTTCTGTATAATAATCTGCTTTCACATTCAGATATATGTTAATTATGATTTTTAATTTTGAGAATTTCAGTCTTGAAGAAAAACGGAAAAAACAGTATAATGAAGAGCTGAGTAATCCTCACTTAGATTCACAAACTCACTACTTCTTGCCATATCTGCTTCGTCTCTATCTCTCTTTCTCCACATACATACATGCATGTGCACACGCACACACACGAACACACACACACACACACACACACACACACACAGAACTGTTTTATCAAATCATCTAAAGAAGATTTTCATGATATTTCAGCATGACACACTCAAGCACATATGGCCACAAACCCATTACCATACCTGAGAAAAATCAATCTTAACATTATCCAATACGCAAACTATGTTTAAATTTCATAAGTAGCCCTATAAACATTCTTTACATTTATCTTTTTAATCCATTATACAACGTTCATACGTTGCATTGGGTGGTTATGCCATCTTAGTCTGTTCTCATTTAGAATAGTTGATCTGACGTCTCCTATTCTTTCATATTGAATTCTTTGAAAAGTCCAGGCCACCTTACAAAATACATTATCCTTTGAAAAAAGGGCCAACCCACCCCATTTTTTCTTTCTTTTTTATTTCTTGTGTCACTATGGACCCATGCACTTATTTTTAAATTTAACATGTTATTCTGTATTTCTCATTGATGAAATATAGCCCCAGATTGGGGGCTAATAAAACAATTAGTTTTATGTGAACTCCCTATACATAATATCTGTACTCTTTCAGCCTCTTGCCCTCTTAATCTTTGAACACTCCTTTTTGCTTACTGCCATAACAAGATGCTTCAGACTCGCCTTATTCTTTCCTCTTCCAGACCTGAAATCATTTATGAGTTTAAGTTCTCCAGTTTTTAATATGTGTGTGGTGGATGGCACTGATGAGTCAGGATGTGGGCATTGGATGCACAAAAAGATAGCATGATATCCTTTAACCAAAAGGCAGAATATAGTATTGGAACATAGAATAGTTAGATGGATTCATGGTGGATGAATATGTGCTTATGCTTGAAATATATATTAAGTATGTGTGTGTGTACCGACATTTTTATTTATTTTTAAAAAAATTTCCTGATACTTTTAAATAAAACCCAGTACTACGGTGTTCTTCTACAATATCATATTCTATATTTTATCTCCCTTTTCTGGACAATATCTATAATTTGCTCATTTGATTTTTTGCCCTAGGATAAAGACATCCATTTCAGAATGACCAACAACAAACCTACCAACAACAAACCTACTAAAAAAAGCTCACATTTGTATAGCTGTTTTGTACTCCAAAATACATCCAAACATGTGTTCATGAATAACATTATGTGAATTAAGTATTTTAATTAATTAATATGTTCATCGATAAATTATTCAAGTAAAAGTTACCTGAATTAATTACTGTTTTGGTGTAGTAGTTATTAATTCAATATTCAGTTGGGATCACTTATTTCTATTTCATTCAACTGCTTTTTCATCCATTTAATTACGTTTTTTGAATGCATGAAACAGCTTCATAATTTAAAAACAAATTATATAAAAAGGGGTTTTCAGAAAAATCACACTCCCATTCCTAGTCTCTCTCCCCCATTTTCAGCTACTCCTCACGGGTAACTATTTTCATTAGTTTCTGTTTTGTCTTCGTTTCTTTTTGCTCCAGAAGTATTGGCAAATAGATAATAGAAACCTCTTGAGAATCATATACTCTTATTCACCATACTTGACACATAAATATTAACATTCTATAATCATTCTTTACACCATAAATCCTAGAAATCACTTTATATCTGTTCATAGAAAACTTCTTTATCCTTTATTTTTTTTTTCATGGAAAAATAGGATTCCCTTGGGTGGTCGCACATAAATCACTCAACCAGCACCTTAGGTTGTTTCCAGTATTTTAAAGTCTCGTAACTTTAAAATTGCAATGCTGAAATTCAAAACCTTGGGTGTGGAGAGCTATTTTTACGGTAAATTCCCAGATATGCGGTTGCCGGAGTCAAATGTTTTGGTAGATTATTTCTCTGTGCACAATTTTTATATCTGATTTTCACATCTATACAACTAACCCTAATATCTTAATCCTTTTATTGACAGCTGCCACCTACTACTTAACTCTCCCAGAATACATTAACATTTATCTTTATCCCTCAGAGTGGAGTGAGTACAACCGACTCTAACACTTATAAGCAAGTCTGAATTTGAGTAGAGCCATCATCTGCACTGCTGCAGATATTTTGTATCTATGTGGGCAGTTATCATAATCATAATTGTACTGGACTATTTCTGGCACGTGCACCTCCTTATCACACTATTAACAATTATTTTACTCTTACAGTCATTTTAAACACCTAAGTGTTTTTCACACTTGCATCTTCAAAGACTGTTAAGATGGCATTTTTGATCTCAACAAGGGTCTTTCCTCACACTTCCTTATTTTACATATTAGCTCATAAATTAGATACATCATGGCACCTGTCGATATGGTATGGTCATCATTCTGTTTGCCAACATATTATCAATCCTTTCCAGTTTCAAGTCAATGGCAAATTTGATTAAATTGCTTTATATCATTATTGTAGACACTGCTAAATATAGTCAGTGGACCAGACTGAGGACAGTAACCCTCAACGACCTTCTTTCTAAATATTAACCATTGCTTATAATTGCACATCCATCCAGTGTTGAATCCTTAACTCTTCTACACTTGAGTCCATTTCCTTCATGATCATAATGATATCACAATATCTGTATCCATTAAGTCTTTTGTATTTCACTGATTTTACCAGCTAATAACTGTCACACAAGAAGAGAGATGAATCTTGCTGTTGGCCACTAAGTTTTTTCTCAAAAAAAATTTTTGTTTTTTTCTAACAGATGCTTCTTCCTTTGTTAGACTGATGTTATGTACTGGTAATTACCTTTACTTGCATGTCACCTATCTACTTGGCTGAAATAACAATTATTAATTCTCTTGGCCATACAACAGAAGCAAGTGAGTTATAGAGGAAGGCAGTTATTCATGCGAAACACACAGGTATCAAACGGCAGTGCAGGCAATGGAGGCTGAGTTTCACACAGTTCAGAATTGTAACTGGCTGTACACAGAAGTTTGGGTGCTCTCCTGGACAGCCTGATATTTGTGCTTCCAGTCTTGCTAAACGGACCCTCCTTGTCAATGCCTGTTTTCCTTTTTGGGGGGGTAGTTTCTGAGAGTTTGACAAAAATTTGGCAAGAGGATTAAGATGGTATTTTTCAGACTATTATCCAGCCATGAATTAGTCAAGGAAGGAAAATATTAGAAGGAAAAAAGGATAAAATGATATCCCTAGCTTTTGAGAACCAAACACTTCACTTTGAGAGATTTATCTAAGTTAATTTAACAAGGTAAGGAATAATCCTTTTAAAAGTATGAGAGCCCAAGAAAGAATAATCTATTATATTATCTTTCCTTGAACTTTCTTTTCCAGGATCTTAAAGTCCTTTAGAAAAACTCAAATGAAAGACAGGTATTTAATAAAGGGAAAACTTAACTTCAAAGAACCTTTGAAGGAGGCATTACCATAACTAATTTACAGCCGTAACATCCACACAAGGGAAAGTTTCAAGATCTAAAAGGTCACATTGTACTAGGAGACCAAAGGTGTTGAGTATGTGATCTCATTTTGCTTCCAGGAGCTTTTTTGAATCCTTGCTAACTTCAATTCAATTCTTGAACAGCAAAGTTCTAAATCTTTTTTTTTTTTTCAGAAAATTTTTCATGGAACCCAGACTCCTCGAAAATGCTCTGTCAACCTGAAAGGCAGTAGGCAATTTTGGGAAATCCTGCTAGAGATCTATGATGCACATTTCACATATTAAAGGCTCTGAGAAACTATATGGAAAGAGAACTGTTTTTCAGACCCAAATATATTACCAGATTTTTTTTTTCTCTCACAACACTGAGAAATATGCTTACATTTGGGGAAATGCTGTTCTGAAGGTTCCTTCCACTAATCCTTATCCGTTCTCACTTCCCATCTTCCCTCAGGCTTGCGACTCCACTGTGCACCCTGCACCTCACTATTTCCACCATGTAAGGGGGGTCATTCCATAAATCCTCTGCTCTGTTAGGGAAGAGGCCCTATGCATCCTCACTGAAATACCTCCAGAGTCTACACAGCAAGAGGCACATAGTAAGACTTTAATAAACATACAGAATACATGAATATTTGATGCACATGAATGTGAGTGCAATGTGAGTGCATCAAAGTGAATGAATGTGAGTGAATGAATAGAAAGTTAACACCAAAGTTTACACCAATAGCAAGTTCACATGTGTATCCAAACAAAGGCATTTCATAGTCCCCTGCAGTATATAATTGGATACACTTGTATCTCTCATTAAGCACTACAATGCATGGAAATCCACAACACAATGGAAGATGTGAATTTCTGATTTGCTAAAGCAGGGGTTGCCAAACTTCTTCTAAAAAGGGTCAGATACTAAATAATTTAGGCTCTACAGGCCATAGGATCTCTTCTGTAACTACTTAGCTCTGCCATTACACTGCAAAAATAGCCACAGATGGTAAGAATAAATAAACGGGTGTGTCTATGTTCCAGAAAAACCTTCATTTATTCCAACAAGCAGAGGAGATCAATATCATTAGTAAGCTACTAAAATGCCTAAACTAAAAAAAAAAAAAAAGTGGTGTGTGTATAAAGTCTTGACAAGAATGTGGAGAAATTAGAACCCTCACCCATTGCCGGTGGTAATGCAAAATGGCGCTGCCACTTTGGAAAACCGTCTGGCAGTTTCTCAAAAGGTTAAACAGACAGTTACCATTTGAGCCAGTAATTCCACTCATAAGTGGAATCTACCAAAGAGAAATGAAAACACGTATTCAAAACAAACACACAAAAACAACTGTATGAATAGTAGCATTAGTGGTCAAAAGTGGAAACAGCACAAATTTCCATGAACTAAAATAAATGATAGATAAATAAAAGTGATATAATCATGCAAATGACTACTCTTAGACAATAAAAAAAATACAGTATTGATACTGTGCTTCAATACAGATAAGCCTCAAAAAACAGTATACAAAAGTGAAAGAACCAGACACAAAAGACCACATATTGTACAATGCCATGTGAATTATACAGAAGAGGCAAATATGAGAGACAAGGTAGATAAGCATAATCTGTTGCTGGGGATTGGGTGAAGGGTGGACAGTGGAGGGAGTGGGAAATGATTGCTAACATATTCAAGGTTTCTTTCTGGGGGATGATAAAAATGTTCTACAAGCAACATGGATGGAACTGGAGAGTGTGATGCTAAGTGAAATAAGCCATACAGAGAAAGACAGATACCATATGGTTTCACTCTTATGTGGATCCTGAGAAACATAACAGAAACCCATGGGGGAGGGGAAGGAAAGAAAAAAAAAAAAAAAAAAAGAGGTTAGAGTGGGAGAGAGCCAAAGCATAAGAGACTGTTAAAAACTGAGAACAAACTGAGGGTTGATGGGGGGTGGGAGGGAGGGCAGGGTGGGTGATGGGTATTGAGGAGGGCACCTTTTGGGATGAGCACTGGGTGTTGTATGGAAACCAATTTGACAGTAAATTTCATATATTAAAAAATAAAAAAAATAAAAAAAAAATGTTCTACAATTTTATGGTGTTGGATGCACAAATCTGGAAATAGACTAAAAACAATCGCATTGTGTATTTTAAGTGAGTGAACTTTATAGCACGCAAATTATATCTAATTTGTTTGTTAGAAAACAAAGAAAAACTATTTTAAGTGGCAGAGTGTTTCCAACCTCTAAAATAATTGATTCGAGAGGCTTCTTTTTACTAGAGAAATAATTGAATTTTCCAAACTATGAGTTGTGCATGTGCATGATCTTAGAACCCATGTATTTTATGAGAACGCACACGTACACAGACACAGGCGCAGATGAAAAAGTTTTTAGCCCACATTTTGGGCAAATCATAGGCATGAATTCAGAAAAACACCTGTATACAAATAAACACGTTCTCCTGCCCCTTGACAATGGAGAAACTGGCATATCTCTGTTAGCCTGAATTAGCCATTGCCCCTCATATTAACTCTATACTTTCTTAAGTTCTTCCTTGATTTTCTGGATTGATCTCTAGATTTTAAGCATGAAGGACTCTGACTTACTGGTTCAATGATGCAGTCTCTAGGACTTGGCCCAGTACTTTTCAAAAATTCTTAATTTTTGAAATTAAGTAAAAATTCTTAATTGCTATACACTGAAACCATGGAAGTAAAAAAAGTACCTAAGATTTAGAATTAGAAAGCCCCACCTCTAAAACTGCTAAGGTCCTGACCTATGGCATATGGCTAGTCCAGGCAGAGAAAATGGAATGGAATGATAAAAATCTTCCTATTCAATTTATAAAATACATATGAAAGATCTGTGTAAACCCTAAAAAAAGTGCTTTATAAATATCCGATATGGGACACCTGGGTGGCTCAGTTGGTTAAGTGTCCAACTTTGGCTCAGGTCATGATCTCACAGTTTGTGAGTTCAACCTCCACATCCAGCTCTGTGCTGATAGCTCAGAGCCTGGACCATGCTTCAGATTCTGTGTCTCCCTCTTCTCCCTGCCCCACCCCCACTCACACTGGCTCTCTCTCTCAAAAATAAATGAACATTAAAAACATTAAAAAAAGGGAGAAATATCCGATATAATGATTATTACCATTAATTTAGATGTGCCTTTATTCATTTGTCTTTGTGGTTTTCAGGTTAATTTTCTTGGAACTTTGAAGCAAGATGTGTGAATATATACACATATAAGAGAAGAAATGCATTCATGTGTATTATAGACATGCCTGAATGTGGCTAGGGAATCTAATTACATGGAAAAAGTCAGTTACATTACATTATAGTTATATATAGATGGTAAGTTGCCAAAGGCAGGTGTTCTATCATAGCCATCTTTATGAATGCATTGCTAGAACAATGCTTGACATCTGGTTGATGATTCATAAACATTTTCTGTATTGAATAGTTTGCTCCCTCATATTATTAAAATAAGTATTTTTTTTGTTTAAAAAGCATGATATGAACTGTCTGCATATTAATTTAAAACCATGAAAAATTAGAACATGTCACTGGTTCATAAAGGTATATTCAATCAGAAATGACAAAATTGGTGATACTGGATCCTATCAAATACATGAAAATAATTTTTATAAACTTCAAAATTGATGTAATGATTATACATGTATAATAGTAAAAATCCTTAAAAGAATAGACTCAAGTCTTATAGTAACAAAGTCTTACTCTGGAGATCATGGACCCAAAGATAAACTATACAGGTTGTTAGCCCTGAAATTATATGCAAATATGTATATTTATGTGCTTATTTGCATTTTTCTAGGTCTGCAGTTTGATCTGATTCCCAAAGTGGCTCATGGCTACCTACATGCTATGAATAATTTTACCAAACTGTTATAACCTCATCAATATCAAGAACAAAGATACAACAGACTTGGAGTTTAGGGGACTCATCTTACCCTTTTCTCATACTAATTACAACAAAAAGACTAAACTCAAGGAAATGAATCATTACACACTGCCTGGGTAATGATAGATTATGCTACAATCCACATATAAAGAATAAACTCTTATACTTTATACCTACTGGGCAATATTTTTGCCTGTAGTGAAAATGGATTTCTTTCAGTTGACTTAATGACCAACAGGATATATTTACTGGAAGCTAGTCTAGAATGACTTAGGTGAAGGATTCAGGAGAGGACTGAATTTGTTATCCTAACACTCAATGACATTTGTCCATAACCAGCTTTTTAAAAAAGCCCCGTGCACTAATTTAATAGTAGGTGTGATTGTTGGGTTCCTTTATTATGATAGGGAAAAGATAGGATAAAATAAACAGAGAGGAAAAGGTTAGGACCTGAGGTCCCTGGGTAGGGAAAAACAAGTGATTTGGAACAATGCTGGGAGCATTTGACCACAGCAAACCCTTGGGCATAAGATCCCTCTTAAGGATGTAACAGACACCACCTACTTCCCCTTAGGTACCCCTCGCAATTTGACAATCAAAATACCTCACCAAAAAAGTAAACCATAAAACCTATGTTACACGAGGGGACAGTATGACCATGGGACAGTATGACCTGATTCTTCACGAAATGGAGTCGAGCCAATCAGGAAAGGACAACCCAGCACTTAGAGTTATCCAGCCAGTAAGGGGAGAACCTGAGGAGGAACCAGAGGGAAGGTTGGGGGGTACTGACCAGAACCTTATAAAACAAGGACCCTTGCCTATTGTCGTCCTTCCAATGTCCCCTCTCTGTAAAAGGAGCTTTCATTCTATTCTTACTCTTTTATATTCTAATAAATTTTGCCTGCTGCTCATTTGTGTCCACCTCTTCATTCTTTGAAGTGGCAAGACAATTAATCCTGGGTATTGAGGTAAAAAATCCTGCAACATTGGGGTCTCCTTTGTGAAATACCTTTAAAAATGCTCCCAGTCCCTTTAAATCAGCATTTTCCAAAAAGTGTTGTCTTACACCTGCTGCAGGTAATGCTAATAAATATAATGAAAAACACATTTAACATTTCCTAAACATGGCTGTCGTTGGGATCACTGAGAACCAGTTATTTTTGTATGATAATTTGAAAACCACTGCTTTTAACTCAAACCTGAGGGATGCAAACTTATTCATAGATGATCCACAAAAGTTACAATTAATTTGACCTTCACAGAGAGAAGAAAAAAATATGATGAAAGTCTTCTTAATGTGAAAAATAAAATAAACAATGACAACAAAAAACTCTAACATTAAAAAAACACACTCATCCTTAGACACATTTGTTTCGTTTGGTGATGATCTTTTTTTTTTTCTCTAGAGTCAAGTTTACAGAGTAGAAAGGAGAATATTTCCACACAAAAAGAACATAGTCTATTTTCTTCCAAATGAGGGCCAAGATCATGCATGTAGAGGTGTAAAGAAATGTGAGGAAAACATTCATGTATGCTCAGGAGACAGTTCAGGGAGAAAAATATGAGGCAATTGACCTCTGAAGTTGACCAAGTAACTATAAGTAGATGACACTCTATATGGTATGATTAGTCCACTTGAGAAACCATATTATTAGGAATATATACACAGAATTTTTTTTTTAATTTTGAAATTTATATTACAGATTTTACATTATCAAATTCCATTATAGAAATATTCCTTACATGCCTAAAATCCTCCTTACACCATCCATGAAGCTTAGAACTCACAGAAATAGAAAGTAAAGTCAAAGAAAAAACAATTTGAGTCTAAAAAAATAGGGCTCATCCTCCTTTTTTTCTTATTTAGGGATGTTCCCAGGCAACTGTGTATCACAAAGCATTGTCTATTTATTATCAAAGACAAGTAAAGCATCATACATTTGAAGATTAATAGCTAAAAATAATTACTATAATTTAAAATGTAATATTTTATGAGAGAAGGGTAATTGCAGTATTTATGCTTATTTCTACTTCTGAACACTGGCATTTAGGTTCAAAAGATGCCCCAAATAAAAACTGTTTGAAATGGTATCTAAAATAGTTTAAAAGTTAATAGTCACTCTACGATCCAAAAAAGAGATGCTTGAACACTACAATTCTCCGCATCTTATTTCTGCATTTGGTGTTTGGACCCAACAATTGGACGTAAGTACAAAAAGATTTCATCAGATGCATCATACATCATTCGTTGTCACCATCTCTCTGCCCCTGGAAGATAACCATGTCATTTTGAAATATAAAAGGCACATTATGTTTTCAGAATGGGCTGTAAGTCTCTGGAGGTGTTTAAGATTTGTGTTATTTGGAAATATTTCCCTTTACAAGAAATGACGTTCATAAAATAGGTTGACCATACATTCCAATTTATGCCTGCCATACTAATGTAATTATAAGTAAGAGCTTTCCTTATTCTCAAAAACTGACCTGACTTGGGCAATAAATTATATGGCCATACTACCCTAATACCATATTTCTCATGGAAATTATCTAAGTAACTATGCAAAGATTTGATTAGAAAAGAAGTGTCTGGGAAAGAAGACATCACTGATCTTTATCATATACAAAGGCAGAAAAATTTTTAAAAGGCATACTCTTAAGCAAATGGATAGAGGATCATGACTCCCTAAGCAGTCCAAGAGTATCAACTCCAAGAGAATAGTTAGTATAGACAGGAAAGAATTATGGTTTCTTCATTAAAAAAATATGAAAAACTTTTTGTTAGTTGAAAATATTTTACAGGCCTGATTTCTAACCATAACATGTTATCTTTTTGTGGGTGTTAATCTTCTATGTGACCATGTAAGATTTTTTTAACCTGCAAAGAGTAGAGAACTAATGTTCTATAAATCCTACTCCACACTAACTGTGGGGAAAGCTAAAAATTGGTAGCTATAGGCTTCTGAATCTAGACAATCTGATCTCTTTCAACTAAAACTCGGCCATGTGTGCTATGACTTAAACATAACATTGTGTTTCTGACATAAAAACTGTGTGAGTGTGTATAGAAAGAGAAGAGAGGTAAAGTGGAAAGGCGGGCTAGTTTAGCACACAACGGGCGACTAGATGTCAAGTCCAAACCTGGACCAGGGCTCTGTTTGGGAAGCAAGTCTTGCTTTTCACGTTGTAACACCCATTTTCCTGAAGGATAGCTGATACATACTGATGGCAGTGAGCAAAAAATTCAGAGATGAGAATGCCCATTAATACAGTAGCAGTGTCAGAACATTCCAACATGTGATATATGAAATATGGAGCTATTTAAAGTTGAGGGGAAAACTGAACTGATAGAATAAATCTCTTTCCTTAACTCATATTTATTAAGAATATGGTTTCAACTATGGAGTCCATTTCAATATCCATTCTGAATATTTAAAAGTACTCATTCAGCTAGTCAATCAAATAGTAACCAATTCTCAGGTGCCCACTCCACCTGTTGTTGGAAAACAAAGTCAGAGCAAAGTCTTATCTTTGGTGAGGTTACTGAAGAAAACAGAATACCAAATGACTGAACTCAATAAATGATAACAGGTGTTGTAATAGAAGTTCACACAAAGGAAAGCAAGAGCACAGGAAAAGGCAGCTCTATGTCTGGATTAGAAAAAGGCTCACTGTCTAAGTGAATCTTGACTGAGCCCTAAAAGAAAAGCAGGTGACTAGAATAGCAGAAGGTTACACAGAGGAATCAGCAGGGGTAATGGCAGGAGTGTTAGAAATAGCTGGGCTTATTCAGGAAGCTATAGGTGAGTCTATACTTGAGTATTGATCTTTTCTCAAAAGGACGAGAGAACTGTCATGAAGATATGAAGCACAGAAAATGTCATGCCAAGGACACTAGACTCTTTATTATAAATAATGGGGGCACATGAAGTATTTTAAGCAGGGAACTAATAATGTCCAGACCTGGATTTTAGAACTATAAATGGTATGAACAATTGAAAAACAAGTGAGCAGGGGTTGCAATACAGATATTTAATCTCGGTTGGGAAAGCCACTCCATGGAGGTGATAGCTGAGCTATAGTTCAAAGAATGAACAGGAGCTAAGCTGACAAGTCCTTACAGAGAGAAGGATGGATACTAGAGATGCAGAAATATGAGATACTATCATGTGGCATAAAGGTAGTAGTAGGACATTGTAAGAAATAGGAGTGCAAGTAAAGGTACACTGCAGATCAAGAAGAAAATAGAATGCCATAAAGAACTTATCCTCCCCCCTCACTATTGATGGCATGTAATTCAGGGCCACCAGGGCATACAACTCTAGGGAGTACTATTTATATCACAGGCTAAGTGAATTATAGCCTGTGACGTTTTGTGGTACACAGCTATACGCAGGAATACTGGAAGGTTTTAAGCACTGAAGTCACACAATCTGATTTGTATGTTAGATAAATGAGTGACTCTGACTACATAGTGAAGAGATTTACACCAAGAAAAATCAGAGCTTAGAATACCTGGGTGAACCGGGTAGTGGACACAAATACTGCAGGGAGAAAACCTTACAGTAAGTGAAGCCCACAGATGTGCCTACTTGTTAATTTTTCGGGACCTTTGAATTTGCTTTTCCCACAGCCTCTTTTCCCAACTCCCCATTAATTCCCTAGTTTCATCATTCATAACCCTGACTAAATACCACCTCTGTAGATAAGGCTTTTATGGCTTCTGACCGCCTCAATGGTAATTTGCAACAAAGTTCACTTAACTGACACATTTCTCTTAATGGACATTTTAGATAAAATGTTACCTCCTTTCATTTTATCCACTGACCTGTTTTATGTGCTTTTCAAAACACTCATCCCTAGTAGAAAACATATTTATCTCTTTACAGATTTATTGTCTTCTCAATCCCAACTCCTCAACAAGAATAGAAGTCTCAAGAAGGCAGTACTTAATCATGTCTATAATTATATCCCAGCATCTGGAAAAATTCCTAATATATAAATATTTTTAAAATATATAAATTTAATCTGTGTATATACAGATACTTGCATGATATACTACAGTAAATATTTTATTTTGCTGCTTTCAGGTGTTATATGCTACATCCATCATGACTTTATTAAACACATTTCATATGTAAATAAATGTGAAGCATTTGGGAAAAAAAGAATGAATGAAGATTGAAAAATGAAATTTAAGGTTGGGAGCTTATGAAAAAGTAGGAGGAGTCAAGTAAGACTTTCTGGGTTCTAGTGTAGGTGATTGGGCATAAAAACGGGTTTATGGGTTGGGGCTTCTGGATGGCTCAGTCGGTTAAGCATCTGACTTCAGCTCAGGTCATGATCTCACGGTCCATGATTTTGAGCCCTGCGCTGCGCTCTGTGCTGACAGCTCAGACCCTGGAGCCTGCTTCAGATTCTATGTCTCCTTCTCTCACTGCTCCCTCCCCCCCACCCCCCGCACCCTACTCATGCTCTTTCTCTCTCTTTCAAAAATAAATAAACATTAAAAAAAGAACATGTTTATAGGAATATAATTTATTATACGTAAAAAAACTTCTTAGGTCAAGCTTTTAATGGTGGTATCCAGCAGATTGCTGGATATATGAATCTAAAAATCTGGGGTAGTCTGGACTGGAGTCAGTAGCATGGGACGGTGGTTGAACATGGGAAATTTCCCAAGGAGAATATGTAGTATAAAAATAAGACACTAGAAACTACCACTGTAGTTTGCAAAGGCAGAAGAAAACTCTGTAAAGGAGTCAGAAAAGTAACCATCAGAGAGATAAGAGGTCAACCAGAAGGATGTACTTATCTGGGAAGACAAGGGAAAATGGGGTCCAGAAAGATGTTGTGGCCAACTTTGTTATATGCTACAGAGACAATAAGAAAAAAACAAGAAAATAAAATAAAAAGAAACATAACCTGCACTAACCCTGTAATTTGTGACATATTGTGCTTGTGAGGTACACACACACACACACACACACACACACACACACACACACATTTCCTAGTATTAAATCATCAGTTATTCATCATCAGTTATATATAGATCTATATAGATATCTATCTATACAGATACATATGTACCAATATATCTACATATATAGATATACACACACACATATATGTTCATTATACATACACATATATATTCATCAGAATGTCTACATTCCTACTTAGGATACAACAGGGACACTGGAGGTTAAAGCTGGTCCTTTACCTACCAGCTGCCTAACCAAGGTCATCATACCGAATTCTCTGTCATGCAGTTATCTCATTGGGAAAATGGAAAATATCACAGTACCTATCGCATAGACTTATGAGAAGTGAATGAGATAATACATAGATAACATACTTAGCACACAATTATCACACAATAGATATTTGCTTTATGTGCAGAAAAGTATTTTTATGATCATGATTGTTCAATTCTGTTCCCCAGCATAATATGCCCTGTTACTCAGCATATGAACTTCAAAGCTATCTCAGCACAGCTATGATAAAATGAAACTAGACATCTTAGGTTGGGACTCCAAAGCTAATTTACACAGTTTTAACAAATGAAGTTACTTTCCTATTTCATCTAAATCACAATTCATCGAATTTAAGCTTGTCTGAATAATTTAGAATTGCTAATAATTTCACAGGTCCTATAGTAGAAAGAAGAAATCTCTAATTTTTGAAATGGTCAGTTTAACAACTCAGACTAATTCCATACATCTCTCACTTCTATTTAATTAATACTTACAACATTACTTTTGAAAAATGTACTATAAGAGCTGAATTCTCTAATATAAGTTCCATTTAAATTCCCTCTGGAAATAAAAAGGAATGGGACTTCGAGATGGAATTCCAAATTCCAGGTTAAATCACTGACTCTTTTAGTTTTCCAAAATACTAGGTTTGGCACTAATTTTCATAATCCCTATAAATAATTTCAATAATCTTAAACAGATATGACTTCCCAGTTTGAAGTAGTGGTTTCTAGATTTTTGTTTAATATAAAATGAACTGTTTTTTTTTTACCATGTATATATGTTTTTTTCAAAGATAAGTGCAGCACGTCAAGAATGCATTTACTTTGTAATGCTGTGATCTTATGAGCAGAATTTGCATTTGCCTAGTCTGTGGAGTCAAGAGTGATGCAGCTTATAACTCCACACCATTCTAGAATTTATAATCAACCAAGTGAGATAAATAATGTCTTTCTGTTGTTGTTTGAAACATGTGCTTCTATTTTAAAACAGTCTGAAATTAAAAAAAAAATGCATGTGTATACGTGTGCATGCATGTGTTTAAAATCAACTGAATTAATATATAACATTGCAATTGGCCAGCAAATTTTCACAAATAAAATGCATATGTATAACCAGTTTCATGACTATTATCTTCAGCAGTCCATAGAAGTGCTTGGTAATGAATGTCCCTGGGGTTGCCTTTAAATCAAGGACCGATCCCATCCTTCTGTGTCCTGTGGGCAGACATGCAAAGCATGTGTTATATACAATTTCCCATGGCTTCTCAAAAGGATTAGACTTTTCTCCCAATGCTAACATGATGACAAGGTAGCTTTGACAATGTACCTATCCTTCCCTGTCTCACTTTCTTACTGGGGTTTCTTAAGCTCATCTCCCAAACAACCTACTTCTACTCAAATCTATGCCTCAAAAGTCTGCTCTTCTGGAAATGCAAATGAGACAGTAATGTATTGGCTCTAAGCAATTTCTTCTCTGAGAAGGGATGTATCTTTAGTATTTCGTCAAGCCATCAGGAAAAGATTCTCTGAAGATGAAGGCTTGAGTGAGTCAGGGAATTGAACTGGAACAGAGAGAACACTAGAAGACTGAGTCTGTTCGGTGCACAGGTGCCTTGAAGTCACAGGAAAGATTTTACATCATGTCATATTAGATAAACAAATTGGAGACACTTATCCATAAAGAACTCATGGACATTGAGGCAAAGAACTGATCTGATGACACAGTCGGACAAGAGTTGCTGTACAGCAAGGACCAAAAGATACTCTATCAGCATATAAGTCATAAACCACAGCTACATTGCGCCTTCAAATATTTCTTGGTGCATATTAAACACTGGACCAAACATTGGGTCTTCCTGAGCTTCATTTATGAATATGAGACTTCACCTGGTCACCCACTAAATTAGAAAATACCATGCCGGGAATTTCCAGTAAATGGAGAGATTTCCTTTCTATTTGTATAAAAATAGCACCCAAGCATCTGGCTTTCCTAGAAATCACTCCAGCAGCCAGTTACAGAAACAAACCACTAAATACTATGAGAATATAATTCCTTGAGCTCTTGACTAAATATGCTCTCTCTCAGCAGCAAAGTATGAAAGTCATGTAACAGTCATGGTTACAGTCATTAAAAAAAGAAACACATTCTCTGCTTTATGTCCCATTTTATACAATTGATTTATCAACTCTGCCTAGTGGTAAGATTATTCTTAAAATTACCAGTTGTGATACTTTCACTGTGATTAAATGGAAAGTAATGGAAGTGGCAAAGAAAAAAAAAGGTGCTTGTGTTCTGCATTTTTAATGCATCTAACTGTACTAGGAATATCAACAAAAGTTCAAATAGATGCATATATATATTTAAAATAAATATCAGTACACACAATGTTACAAGAGAGGCACTACTGGACTGATTTTACAAAGGAAGAAACTGAGGCTCAGAGACATAAGTAAATTTCCCAGGATCAAAATAACTCTGACATGGACAAATGAGATTCTGATCCAGGTCTCTGTACGTGCAAAACACATGCTTCCCACATCCTACATTTGGGCAGAAGATATCACCAGTTAGAAGTTTTTATGGGAACTAGAAAGATACACACCACTTCATGTTACCTGTGGAAGAAATGTATATAAATGAAACTATGGTTATAATGATGCATTTTCTAGTGGATTACACACACACACACACACACACACACACACACACACACACACACACTTCACGCTTGAAGTCTTTTGGCCAAACCACATTGTAAAATAACCCTGCAAATAGTTAATTAGAAACTCACAAGGATAATCGTCACTCTAAACTAAAGCAATGCTATATTCAAATCAAACACTCCTGATTTCCAGAATGACATTTGACCTTTGGTCCAGAGGAAAAAATCCTGGCAAATAGTCACCAAATGCCTATATTTGGGTCTCTCTCTCTCTCTCTCTTTTTTATGATTATTTATTTTCAAGAGAGAGAGCACAAGCAGGGGAGGGGCAGAGAGAGGGGAACAGGATCCAAAATGGGTTCTGTGCTTACGGCAGCAAGACTTATGTGGGGCCCGAACTTATGAACTGTGAGATCATGACCTGAGCTGAAGTCAGGCGCTCAACTGACTGAGCCACCCAGGTGCCCTGGGTCTTATTTTCTTAATTGAGATTTTGTTTGGAATATTTCATGCTTCATTAAAATGTTAGTCATAAAATGTTAGTCACAAAATGTTAGTCATTAAAATGTTAGTCATATTAAGAAGATGTCAAAGCAAGCGCACAGAAGCTGACTACAATATAAAATTATGAATTTTGGCTAGATACATGTCTTGCTATGTCTGTATGTAATGAGAGACAGGGAAGTGTCACAAGTGGGTATCATTTTCCTGCCATATTGTAAATATTTCTCATATGCCAAAAAATGTATTCTGAATGCTTAAATTTTCTCTACCATATCATTCAGCAATCCTAATTCTGGGTGTTTTCCCAAAATAATGAAAATTAAGATCTCAAAAAGATATAAGCATTCTCATGTTCACTGCAACACTATTAAGGACAGTCAAGATGTGGAGACATCCAAAATGTCTATCAATAGGCAAGTGGATCAAGAAAACTGTGGTACAGGGGCGCCTGGGTGGCTCAGTGGGTTAAGCATCTGACTTCAGCTCAGGTCATGATCTCGAGTGAGTTTGAGCCCCACCCCACCTCAGGCTCTGTGCTGACAGCTCCGAACTTGGAACCTGCTCCAGATTCTGTGTCTCCCTTTTCTCTCTGCCTGTCCCCTGCTCGTGATCTCTCTCTCTCTCTCTCTCTCTCTCTCTCTCTCTCTCTCTCTCAAAAGTAAATAAAGATTTTAAAAAATTAAGAAAAAAAGAAAAATGTGGTACATTATATATAACAGATTCGATTTCAGCCTTAAATAAAGAAGGGAAGTTTGTTGGATGTGACAACATGGATGAACCTTGAGGACATCATGCTAAGTGAAAGCAGCCAGTCACCAGAAAGACAAATACTGCATGATTCCACTTATGTGTGGTATTGACAAGAGCCAACTTCATTAAATGAAGGGATGGAATGGCAGTTGCTAGGGGCTGGATGGAGGGAAATGGGAAGTTAGTTATTAATCAACAGGTATAAAGTTTCAGTGTCATAAAATGAACAAATTCTAGCAAATCTGCTGGACGATATTATACTTATAGTCAAAAATAACGTATTGCGCAATTAAACATTTAAAAGGGTAGATCTCATGTTAAATTTTTTTCATATTAAATGTTCTTACCCATATTAAAATTAAAAAAAATAAAGTGGAAAGAAAGGAAGGAAAAGAAAGGAAAGGACACAAACAAACAACCATACATTTAATATCTGTTAAGATACCCAACTTAGAGACAAGAGATACATATTCTAGATTTGGTTCAAACTTCACCTCGCCATTCAGCCTTGAGTAACATCAGAGCCCCAAGAGATCTCAGAGGGTATTAAGGTCAGCACTCTCATTTTACAAGTTAAAAAAATAAACAACACAAAGTCTCCTAAAAGTGAAGTGATGGACTAAGGCACTATAGGCAACCCCTCTTATAACCAGCCAGGCTAACACAGGGCTTCTCACTCCAGGAACAGCACCTTTTAAAGGTTTATGGGCTGCTCCCCACCTTATGATATGGCCTCAGCAACATGATTCCAAAGTTTAATCCTGAAATGCAATCATTCTGTGATAATCTCCTCTCTGTAAACTAGAATATTTGAAGCAGGAGAGAAATCTGGAGCCATGCATATTCATCTGAAGAAGTTAAAAGTCATGTTGTTATAAAGGAGTTTCACTTAAAGAAGAAACAAAATAGGTCAGCTTTGTATTCAAAGCCTAGTATAGACACCAACTTCTGTCATCAACAAGGCTGGGAGGGCAGGAAAAAGCAGCTTCAGAATGTTGTGGAAATGTTGGCAAAGCCATAATTACTGTGGCGCTAGAGTTGGCTCCCGAAGATGCTATATTTCATTCCCTTGAAGATATTAATTTACTTTTTGAAATGTTCACTGCTTAGATTAAGATTGGGTTTTTGAAATGTGTTCCCACATAATTTATGCAGGAGAAAAATATGCTCTTCCCCTGAAGTGCAGAATACTAATTTGAAAATGATCTATTTTCTATAATCATTTTACATTTCATTCCCCTACTGAAAAGTTAGGATCTTGGTTATTTTTTTTCTCTTTCATTTCCTGCATGAAGGCTTTTTATGCACTACAATTCAAGAATATTAGTCACACAATCCAGCTTTTATTAAAATTCTATTTCCTTTTCACTGTGAGAATGTAAGCTATATTGATCTGATGTAATATAGATATGTAGACAAAATGACGTATATCTTAAGACACCAATTTCCAACCATTGTCAAGCGGTTGGATTAATTTCCTGACATGCCTAGAAATATCAATGTTCTACTAAGAAGTATGCTTTCTAAAGATATTCATTTTGGTCACTATTGCTTTTCTCTTTTTTCTTTCATCCATCTATTTTTTTGCTGTTAGCTTTTCTTTACCATTCTGCTCAGTATTGACAATTTTACAGTTCTCTTGAAGGTATTACTGCAAAGCAGTGAATTCTAAGTACTCATATCCTGCTTGCACTGTGGTAGTGGCACTGGGAAACAGACAAAAAGAATTTAAAGGAGGGACATAGCTTATTCTTAGGTAACTCAAGATATCCTTCAATGATTAAGATGCTACCTATTTATAAGCATTTTAGGACAAGAAGATCCAAAACATGGAGTTTCATTCACATGGGTAATTACAATACTTATTCTTTTTCAGATACTAAGATCTCTGCTCATGTAGCTCTCTGTTAGCTATATTGGGAATGGTTCTACCATTTATTCCATATTAAGCATGTGTGTGTATGTACATGTACATACACGTGTATGTACACACACACACACACACACACACACTGCTTGTGGTAGCTAGTCTCTAAAACAGGCCCCATGATCTTCTGCTGGTATTCTTAATGTCAAGTGCTCTCAATTCATGAATTTAGAATGGATCTCAATAGCCAATAGCATATTGTGAACATAACCTGTGACTTTTGAGACTCGTCAGAGAAGACATTTCCTCTGCTGCACATGCTCTCTTCAATCACTCACTCTGTTATAAGAAAGGCGGCTGCCATGCTGTGACTCTTGAACAGCCAGTCTTAAACATGGGTCTCTTAAGGAAGGGACATATGTGGGGCACACAGAGGCCTCCCCCTAATAGTCTGCCTGCCATCCAAGTGAATGATTCATTCTGGAAGCAGATCCTTGAGCACCAGTCAAGCTTTAGTGACTGTAGTCCTGGCTAACATCTTACCTTTAGTTTCATGAGAGACCCCATCCACACATGTAAACCTCTCCCATATTTCTGATCCACAGAATCTATGTGAGATAACCAATCTTTAATATTATTTTAAGCTACTAAATTGGAAGATAATGGGTTATGCAGCAATTGGTAATAATTACATAGCATTTTCTGGATTTAAAAATTTTACGTGTTCTCTATTGACTTTCCCCTAACAAAGATGACAATGTAGCTCTAACATATCCATTCTCATCTCCACCAAGAACCATTTATTTCCCATCTATCCATCCATTCGATATAGGTATATTATAATCTTTAGTAAGTATTTGGTAGTTTTGCTATTAATGATTATATAAATACTATCAAGAGCCGATCCATTACACTTTTTAATGTGAATCTAGTTTCACTGAAGTAAACAATTCACTCTTTAAAAAATTTTTTTAATGTTTATTTATGTTGAGAGAAAGAGAGAAAGCATGAGCTGAGAAGGGGGAGAGAGAGGGAGACACAGAATCCAAAGCAGGCTCCAGGCTGTAAGCTGTCAGCATAGAGCTCGATGTGGGTCTCAAACTCACAAACCATGAGATCATGACCTGAGCCGAAGTCGGACACTCAATTGACTAAGCCATTCAGGTGTCCCAACAATTCACTCTTTAAAGCAGTTTTTTCTTAGTATTATATGGAATGAAAGCCAATTTATTGCCACTCTCCAAATGGATTGTAAATGTCACAGTAGGCTCTAGTAATCTATCAGAGTGTTTGCTTATTTATTACTAATTTATGTATTTTTTTTTTTGCTTATTTTTAACTTGGACACATCTGTGTGACAGCTTGCCATTCTCTAGATTCTAAATAGCATCCTGAAATATCTCTTCATTATCCTCCTGATAATTCCCTTTTCATGCCTCCTTTAACAGATCCTCTGACTCCTGGATACCAATCTCATGTCTCCTTTACTTGTTATTTTCATACATTTCCCCCCCTGAAACATATTATCGAGTGGTTTCCTGAGAAAGTCACTGTTTTTAGGACTCTGTGTACCTGAAAATGTCTCCATTTTAACACTATGCTCTATTGACTAGGTATGGATCTCTACCTTGGGAATAATTTCCCCTCTGCACTTTGAGGGTACTTCCCGATGTTTTCTAACATCTAGAACTGCCATTGAGAAGACTCTGATATTCCATCCTTGTAATGCCAGATCTATTGTCTCTTCTCTGTAAAGTTTTAGGATCTTCTCTTTATCTTCTACATTCTGGAATTTCATAAGGTGCCCTTGTGTGAATGTCCCCTCTTCCACACCATCCATTTCCATTGGTACTCAGTCTAGAATATTATTTTTAAAAAATATTCTTTTCAATTTTCTCTGTTCTCTTGTTCTGGAATTCACATTGACCTTTATGAATTGTTTTTTTTTAATTTTTTCCTTTATATTATATACCCAAATTTCTTTGCTCTTTTTCAGTATCTTCATCTATTTGTATTTGTATTAATTAAAAAACTTGTATCCATCAGTTATTTGAAATTTCCAATACCTACTTTTTCCCTTTTCCAAACATTCTTTAATATAGCATTTTTTCATTAACAAAAGACTTTTTGAAATTTATTTGTGGAGATTAATGATATTATTTTCTTCTTATGCTCCCCACACTGTCTCTGTTACTCTCATGTTCCCTTTCTCTAGTTTGCTTACTGTTTCTTTTATGTTGAAAGCTTATTCACACTATCTGATCATCACTGAATCATTTTCATTTCAGAAAGAGACACTAACGGATGATTGGAAATTCTTCTCACATACACAGTTTGAAGAATAATAATCCTCACTGTAAAGTGATCAGACATTTATTTGGGATAAGTATGTGCCATCATCTGTGCATATTTTCACTTGGACTATCTCATTCCCAGCTAAGAGCCTTCCAAATTCCTTTATGAGAGAGTAGAATTAGCAGGCAGAGTTTCTGGATCTCAGCTGGGAAAGGAGCGGGAGATGTCTTATCATTTAGGACACAGACTAACACTTTGTTCCTGTTTAGTAAGCCCTTTGCCCCCGTCTGACTTGGTGTCTTCAAGGCCAGAGGTACACATATTTTTTATTCCACCCACGTTTAATTAGAAGTGCAACTTACTCCATTTGGGGATATCTCTAAGCTTTAGAATAATTAAAATAAAATATGCTGAATTTAAATTAATCTCTGCATTATTTCCACATGATTCTGGGCTTGTTTCCTGGTTGCAATATATGATATACCTTCCCGGCCCCCAGCTTTGCTATATTACTCCCATTAAAGTATCCTCATATACCGTTTATCAAACACTGTGAACATACACCTTGGACCATGTACTAGCATACATGTACTAGTATACTAGTATACCCTACTGGGCATAGGTTGAATATGTATTAGTGAATAAAACAGGTGTGATGTGGAGATCACAGATGTGGGAAAGACACTCATTAAAGTAAATTCATTAAGCTGTAACAAATGCTAAAGGATGCAAGAAAGATAGAGTGCAATGAAAGCATTACCAGAGTGTATTTTTACACATTGTTTCTAAACATGATACTAAAATGACTTGACGATGCTTTTTTTTTTAACAGCCACATTATGCAGTTGACTGACACTGTACTAAAGGTAATCAATTAAAGTGTTCATGTGTTTTTACCACATAAACAGTTGCTAAATAGTTCCTGTCTCTATATATTTGTGTAAATATGTTTGCTTTCATTGGTTTGTTTTTACTAAATGTGAGATTTATTCCTTTTGTGAAGAAACGTCTAGATTTTACACTTTGAGATATATTTAATTAACTTGTATCATTTCCCAAATATATTGACCAAGTCTCCCAGAATTATGCCATCTACAAACATGATAAGCATACCTTCTTTGACATTAGTATGGAAGTACCAACATGAAAGAACAGGGTAAAGTCATAAGAGTACTTCATCAGAGCTAACATCCTTTCAAAAAACTTTAGGCTTTAGTTTTTAAGGTTTTTGGTGAATCTTTGCTTTTTCTTCTCACAATTTTTATTCTTTCCCACTTTTAGAGAGTTTGGAATCACATAAGAGTTATCTTAACCCGAGACGGTTAATGACACACTAGATTGCAATCACCTCTAATCAAGGTGAAAGAGGAAAATTAAAAAGCTCATTCTTTTTTGCCTGACATGCCTTCCATCACTTTCTATTTTTCAAAGTAGTAAGGGACAAAAACATTTTATGGGCTAAGGATTCTGTTGTAGGAGCACTTAACCAGACTTGCCAGGCAAGTAGAAACCTCCTTGAGAACTAGCCCAGGAAATCAGCACTGCTGGCATTCACATCCTGTACTTTTAACTCTGCCTTCTGTGGTATCTTTATAGACAGGGGTGAGTCTAATGAACAGATGTACCATGTTTCCTCACTGTTTGAAGGATACCCCTTCAAAAATCATAGGCTCATTTGAACTCAAAGTGCTCTGCTATTAGAGAGGTTGAGAGTCCTCCAGCCAAGTGTTTATGAGTGTAGTTATAATCCACTGCTCAATCCAACAACCCACCTCTCAAGAGGAGAAGGAAAGAAACAATTTGAAGGAAATTAATCAGTACTCAGTGACAAGTTGCACAGGATGAAGCAGACAAGAAAAAATAGGAACATATTTAGGCTTATATTTTTAAGTAGTGTCATTGGTTTAGATTGGTTTTGTCTTCTATATATACAGCTTAATTTGAAACTATTATTTTAGATAAAAAATGCTTGTGATATTAATGAAAACTTATTTTAATTATAGTCTTTTATTCGTGGTTTTCAAAATTTTAAAAAAACCTGTAAAAGTGCATACTGAGAAATAAATATCTAATGATTAAATTCCCCTATAGAATCTTAAAAAGCATTTTTATTTGCTTGATTCAGGAATTGAGATTGCTTCTAAAATTGTTATCAATGCTTAAAAATAAACTTTATTGAACAAATACTTCTGAGACAATAACTTTTTAGTTTTCTGAGTTACCAACAAAAATCTTAAAAATATGTTAGGAATTAGTAAATTTTTAATAACTTGTATGTCAATTTAAATTTTATCTAGAGGGGGCACCTGGGTGGCTCAGTCGGTTGAGCATCCGACTTCCGCTCAGGTCATGATCTTACAGCTCGTGAGTTCGAGCCCCACATCGGGCTCTGTGCTGACAGCTCAGAGCCTGGAGCCTGCTTCTGTTTCTGTGTCTCCCTCTCTCTCTGCTTCTAACCCACTCACATTCTGTCTCTGTCCCTCTCAAAAATAAATAAACATTAAAAATATTAAAAGAGATTCTTATCTAGAGATCTTCATATTAACAACTCTGTAGAGGGCTAGAATATCATATAAAGATATACAGAATAGCAAAGGCATTGAATCTTGAAGTCATGAGATCTGTGTGACTTTTAATTAGGTGCTTAACCCATCAGAGCTTAGTTGCTGATTCTGCCTGATACATAGTAATTTCCATTCATGATGCCATTGGGAAATTGAAACAAGATGATGCTATCACATAGCAGGTACTCCAGAAACACTATTTGAATTTGAGCTTACAAGGCAAGGCAAATGTTCCTGTTTCTAAAATAATTTACTTGGGTACATTTTATTTCCTTTGATCCCAAGCTGGGAAACTTCTTGGCTGGAAAATATATCATGGTTTGACACCTGGTAGAAACTGCTCATTTTCCTCCCCCTTCTCTTTCCTTCCATTTCTCTATAGTTTATTCTAGATGGAAGAAGAGGAAAACTACAGTCAAATGCCAAGTTCTTCACTTAAATTTGAGAAGAAAAACACTTTTGTTAGCACGGACTGATTCAGAATATGAGAAAAGTTAGAAATCACATAAAAATGGGAAAATATTTATCAAAAGAAAAAAAAATAAAAGAACCTATAAAGACTGGTGTTGGAGGCTCTTGATTAAAGCAAAGAGCTTAATTCGCAATTTGGAAGGCTACTCAATTATGACATAGTCCCATTAAGTCACTGGATTCTGTAGGACTCCAAGTTATAGTTATACTTAACTACCAAGATGAGTGAAGAGCCTTCTAGAGAGCATGAGCTAAATGAATGGCTAATCAAGTAATATAAAACCTATTTTCTAGAAGCAGAGAATGACTAAGAGAAAGACCTAGATACAAGATGAAGAATTATGAATCTGTTAAAATTCTATAACATTTATGAAGATTCTTGGCAGGCCAAAATGGATTGAGGAAATGATAAATCCAAATTTAGGTATTTTTAAAAGAATTTTCAATTATGTACATGCCAATTCAATTTCTATGAAGACTTTTAGAAAAGAAATAAGCAATGGATTTCATTCTGGGATTATGGAGCATGAGAGAGGATGCCAGGTGCAGGTTGGTTTGTTTATTGGTTTGTTCAGTTTCAGTTAAGACTTAGGATGCTTACCTCTGGGTATTTGAGAGTGGCATAATCTTAGTATTGGAGAGCCCCAATTTTGTTTACATGCTAGGACACTGAAACATATTCTTTTTTTCTTCCTCTGTCTTTTTTTTTTTTTTTTAAATGTTTATTTGTTTTTGAGAGAGAGATGGAGTGTGAGTGGGGGAGGAGCAGAAACAGAGGGAGACACAGAATCCGAAGCAGGCTCTAGGCTCTGAGGTGCCAGAACAGAGCCCAATGCGGGCCTCCAACTGACAAACCATGAGATCATGACCTGAGCCAAAGTCGGATGCTTAACCGACTGAGCTACCCAGGTGCCCTCTTCCTCTCTTCTTTCCTCTTTTTTACCTGCTTTCCCATCTACCTTTCTACCTCCCCTTCTACCTCTTCCTCCAAGTTTGTTTATTCTCCCAGATTACAAAATTTAAATGTAAGAAAGTACTATCTGTTTCTGGTTGGGAATCATCACAGGAGTTCAACAGATAATTATCTAGGTGTTAATAGATCCTATTTCCCATGCCTTAATAAGTTTGTAGATACTGAAATATATACTATATAATTAAATTCTATATTGAGACAAAAAGAGAAAATGTTTTGATTTCTAAGAATGGGAAATTAATAAGAATTTGGGTAGAATAGAAAACAGACAATGAGCTTATTAGAGAAGCAATGGCTTTGTTTAAAACTTTTATCTTTAACATCCAGGGAGACAGCGTGGGGTGACAGAAAAGTTTAAAATTTTGACTTCCATCTCCCAAATTGTGTCTTCGTAGAAAAATTATGCTATATGATATGTCTGATTCAGTCTTCCCAACTTCAAACTGAGAGAACAATGTAACTAGTGTGTTTCTTATTAGCATTAGATGATATAACATATGGAGGATCTCAGAAACTGATAATACCCAATAAATGCCTGTTAATCATCATCTGCCCCAAAAGGCAATTATGAAATTCCTTTATTTTCCAAAAGTATAGCCATGATCTACTCCTGTAAAGCTGGTGAACATTGATTTCTCTGTAACATTATCATCATCTAACCATCCTAATATTTTGTTGTGAGATCATGGAAGACTGTATAGAACTCATATTTAAGGAATAAGGTAAAAAAAATTGCAGTGGGTAATGAAGTCACTTATTAAATTACAATAAGCACTTTAAAAATTAGAATAAAATGCAATAGAAACCATTATAATTCATCAGGTAACTAATCTTTCCTAAACTTTTTGTGGTAATAATGAGAGATCAAATTGGAGACTTTCAGATTACAAATAACCTTAACAGTCTCATGAAGAGGTTTTGGCAAGGAAAAGACGTGGTTATTTAATGTTTTCAAAAAATAAATAGCCTAATACAAAAGTAGAATGGGCAAGAATATTGGTATTGGCATAGTGGAAGAGAGTGAGATAATAGTTAAAAGACTCTTGCAGATGTAGGGTATGAAATGAAAAAGGCTTGGATTTAGGTGATGGTATTCAAGGTGAAGGAAGTAGGATAAATCTGAGTGACATTTCATTGAGGGAAAGAGACAGTGCTTGTGAATCATGATAGCAATTACCTTGACAGAACAGAACTACAGTGGCTGGCCAGTTCAGGCTCAGAGTGTTGTTATGTTGCACTCAGTGGGCAAGTGCTCTAGGGTGAGAGAGTCCCTCTGGGGTCAGAGAAGAAATGACAGGTGTGAGAATTGCACTTTGGCAGCTTGATATTAAATCAGAAGTTGAGAGAGTTTTCTATGTAAGGCTGCTGCGAGGAGACTAAAGTTTCTGAGGGATGTACAGGGAAGGCGAGAAAGTTGACAAATTCTAAAAATGGAGAACCAGGCTACCCTTTCAAGAGGACAACCTTGAGAATCAACTGTCATCACCTGTTTTGCATTAAAAAAGCACCATTTGGGGTCACACAACATCAATTTGTTTGAAAGAGCATCTATAGATCCTGAAAGATTGCATTGTTTCAAAAGCTACTATTGTCAAATAAGATAGCTTGAAGAGAAGTTTATTCAGACTGTGGTTTGTCCCTTTTTTGTGTTTTCTCCAACAACCTAAGGTACATTGACGTCTCTGCTTTTATAAACCAAGGCTTTATAAATGCATGTTCTTATTCAGCATTCATTTGTTGGTACCCTTTATGTCTTTCTGAAGAAGTAAACTCCTAGGTGTTTACCTTAGTTTAACTGTGTGTAGATAGCTCTGCATGAAGCGTAGAGTCTATAAAGATTGTTTAGTAAGTGTCTCCTGACAAAAATCATCTCACAAATATTTTACCTTACAGAAAAAAAAAATGGACCCTGTGCTTATCCCACCTCTGGGATAGTGGGCCAAACTTGCTCATTGATCAAAATTCTGTGGAAGAAATATCACTGCTCTGAAATGGTTACAGTTTATTTTGCACAAGGTGCAGCTTTAAAAACATGCCAGCATTGCACGTGGCAGGACTGTGACTTTACTCCTTTTCTCTGCTCTTAAGCTGACATGGTAATAGCTGTCAGGAAAACCAAAGAAATACATAGCTGAAGGGAGGCCAAGTTCTTCTAGTCAAGCTTTGTCATGCCCAAATGTTATGCAGGAACATGAGCTCATACCTTATCTCCCCTGCTGCTTCAGACACCGAGGAGAACAGAGAAAGCTGAGTAAACAGATCTGTTTTATTTTCTTGGTCACTACCACTGTCAGAGTTGAGACTGGACTCCTTTTTGTGCCTTTTCCAAGTCACAATTCACAGAGCTTATGGAGCCCTTGTTCACCATCTAAAGAAAGTAGAGGATGTGGCGCCTGGGTGGCTCAGTTGGTTCAGCGTCTGACTTGGGCTCAGGTCATGATCTCACAGTTCATGGGTTCAGGCCCCGCGTGGGGGTCTGTGGTGACAGTTCAGAGCCTAGATCCTGCTTCGGATTCTGTGTCTCTGTCTCTCTCTGCCCTTCCCCAACTCACACTCTGTCTCCCTCTCTCTCTCTCTTAAAAATAAACAAACATTTGGAGCACCTGGGTGGCTCAGTGGGTTGAGCATCCATCTTCGGCTCAGGTCATGATCTCATAGTTCATTAGTTCAAGCCCTGCTTTGGGCTCTGTGCTAAGAGCTCAGAGCCTGGAGCCTGCTTCAGATTCTGTGTCTCCCTCTCTCTCTGCCCCTTCCCCACTCACGCTCTGTTTCTCTGTCTCTCAAAAAATGAATAAACATTAAAAAAAATTTTAAATAAATAAATAAGCATTAAAAAAAAGTAGAGGACAATGACAGGCTGTATCTTGAGTAGGAAATGTTGATGAAAACCTAGACTTTATTTTTGCAATATTTCATTTATCAGATGGGAAAATTTATATGGATTAATTATTTTTAAGTGATAATACCTAGAATTAATAAACATGAAAGTAAACATGGCTCACAATCATTCCAGGTAGAATAGGCAATGTGCCAAATTTCTGGAAGGTAATATATCAATGTATATCAAGGACATTAATTATAATAATTTATCTTACATTATTTACTTTCAAGCTAGTTAATAATAATTATACTTCATGGAAATTACTTCAAGGAAGTAAGAAGACAGCCATATGCCAATGTATATGTATGTCTATTCACTGCAATGCTATTCAAAAGAGCCAGTGACTAAGTGGCATTTTTGTGTCACTAGATGAATCCCTGGCAGATACAGTTAAAGCAATTTGCAAAACTCTGACTTCTTCCCTGCAGCCACTGTCATATGATCTGTGTGTACCCAGACTGCACAATGACTGACTCCTTGAAGAAATGTAACCTTGCAAATATATACTTTTTTTTTTCACATAAAACATATGCCTGCAAGGAAGACCTTCTTTTTCTTTCATAAAAAACACAGTCTTATAAGATCAGCCACTTCACATGAAAAAAGAGAAAGAAAAATAAAGGCAAAATGTATATTACTTGAAAGGGCAAAGAGAAATGCCCAAGAAAGTATTTTTGAAGAAATTCTTTTAGATACTGAATGAAATAATCTCCCTTACTACACACAGATGTTAAGATAAACAGAAAATAAAGGATTGAAATAAACTATTTAATGTGACATAAATTTGATTATGAGGTCTTTATAAGATTCTGAGTTAAAAATGCACGTTGGCTTTGGAAATGTATACATTCCTGTATCACTTTTTGAAATATTCATTATATTTTCTTATGTACAACCTTGTGATTCCATAAAAGTAGTCCATTCCTCAGACAGAGACCACGTCTAATAGATCTTTGAGTCCTCAAAATATGTACAGGTAAATAAGATTATGAGAAGATTATCATGGCTTAAAGCCTTCTATCCTATTGAAAACTAGACTTTTACTCAGAGGCTGTTAAATTCTTGCTTGCATTCAGGGTATTATTCATGGAAATGTTAATTTTTGAGAGAAAAAAGAGATCTAAGAGGTGATTTAATATGAAATATATCAATTTCACAGTTGAAGAAACCAGAGGCCTTGAGAGGTCACATGATTTGCCTAAAGTTATACAATTAATTAGTGTAGCCCAACTAGTTAGGAATTAGACTTTCTAACCCCTATCTAATGCTTATTAACCTAAGTGATAATTCATCCTTTAGCCCCTATAGATTCCTGTTTAATGAGATAGAACTTCTGCCAAATAGTCAAATTGTGTCAGTATGATCAACTTTAATAGGAACACACATAACATCATTTATCTGCATTACAGATTTCAGGTGGTAAATCCCACATGACAATATGACTGTATTTAATGTGAAAAAGACATAGCCTTTAATCGTGAATTTTTACTTGGATAGTTGGTTTTTGTATCGCCGTTGTTACAAGAGTGATAGAGCTGCTAAAACAAACAAATGAAACAAAAAAAAAAAAAAAAAAAAGTGATAAGTGATAAGGATAAGTGAATAGAATTTTGAAGTCCAGATAATGAGAAAACTGAAACCCATCATATTTTACACGAAGCCCATTTTACCTGAATGCATTCTTTGTTCAATTCTAGACACCAAAACGGTCTTTAGCAAACTAGCACAATTCCCATGAATATCAGCCATGGTTTAAAAAGTTTGAATGAGAGGGAGGGAGCCAAACCATGAGAGACTCTTAAAAACTGAGAATATACTGAGGGTTGATAGGGTGGGAGGGAGGGGAGGGTGGGTGATGGGCATTGAGGAGGGCACCTGTTGGAATGAGCACTGGGTGTTGTATGGAAGCCAATTCGACAATAAATTTCATATTAAAAAAAAAGTTTGAATGAATGAATAAATGTTTTCCTCTCGTAAGAAGTATCTCAGCCAAAATCGAAAAATATATTCTAGCCTGATAAGCACCAAAAAAAGATATGAATAAGGTACATAAGTGAATGAACATGAAACAGAATTGCTTAAAATTTTCACTGTTTTTCTATTCACCAGGTTTTAATTCTAAAAGGGTCAGTTCACATCCAAGTGACTACTAGCTTTGCCTATACACAGAGAAGAGGGGAAAGAGACTGAGACCCATGTCTCTGTTAAATTGTAGCAATTTTTCAGCAGCAGTTATGCTTTTGTGTAAATTTAAATTAGATGGTATCTGCTTATGGATTATTAATCAAACAGAAATATTCAACTGAAGTTTTCCCTCATAATTAAACTTTTATTTTGCATAATACGCCATTTGCACTTCATCTGCAGCTGCAATCTCATTGATATAAAAGAAATGTCAACTTCAAAGTTGCCATATCTTACAAATTATAAATTCAGCTTTGTGGATTAATGTTATAAGTGGCCCACTCTTATGCTAATTAAATGTGAATGAACCATGCTTTAGAGGCAATCAGGCAGAAATCATTTCCCCAAAGATGCACAAAAATAGATTACCTGAACAATTTAGCCCTGTGCATTTCAATATATATATTGAAATCAACTAAGGCATTTAAAAGGATTGATATGTAAATAAAAGTTTCAAGAATATGCCATTGTTATTGTTCTTTTTCAAAATATATGCTAAAGAATCTGACATAATTTCTTAAATCTGTATCTTTCATTTGAGGGAAAATTCATTTCATTATTCTCTTAGTTATTAAAAAAGTATTGAGTATGAAGTTTGTACTTTTCTGATGGAGAAATGAGCTCCTAACAAACCTATCCTCAGGTAAATAAAAGCAATAAATTTTGGATAACATACAAAGAGCAATTAGCTGAGGGCTTTGGAGGTTGAACAAAGAAGGGAGCTTCTAGACGGGAGTCAAAATGCGGAGAAACATGACAAGCACATAATATATCCCCATTTTATTGGTGCTTCACCCTTGTGGTAGATGTGATTTCAGTAAAGACAGACAAATGATAACTGGTCAGAGGAACTAGAGAAAGAGCCATGGAATAAGAAAGGCTGCAGAGGAGGAAAGGGCAGAAAGGAGAGATCCAGAGACAGTGAACCATTAATATACTGCATAAACAGCCTAAGTTCCTGGTTGATCACTAAATCACTAATGTGGGAAGTAAGTGATGATGAAAAGAATTAAAGCAACTTACAACTGAGAATTAAAAAACAAACAAATAAACAAACAAAAAAAAAAAACAAGGAAGGTGTGAGTCACTATACACTGAAGGTGTGACAGTCTATAATTTGAGACTTAATGAATAAATTGCCTGCTAAAATAAATAAATACAAACAATCCTTGGGGGAAAAATAGGACAGAAGCCAGAGCCTATACAATATAACACTCATAATGTCCAGGATACAATCCAAAATGACTAGATACAGAAAGAACAAAAAAGTGACCCAATTCCAAGGTAAAAGATAATCAGCAAATGACAAATTGGATGGCTGAGAGGCCAGAATTATCATATGAAGATGGTAAGCAATTACATTTTCTAAGGTAAATGAAATGTATTCATAATGAATTGAAACAGGAAATCTCAGCAAAGATACATTCAACATAAAAAATAAATAAGAGGAAAAGTTAGAACTGAAATAAGCATCTAAAATAACTGAGCATAATAAAATGAAGACTGAAGAAGCCAGTGAAAAGGGCCACTGCACCTTGAAAACCTATCAACAGATTTCATTAAATCAGAAGATGAGAAAAAAATATATATGTAAGACAAATAATTGAACTAAGCCTGAGGAATTATGAGATAATGTACATCTTTAAGTACTACCTATAGGATGTAGAAAAAGAAGATCAAAGTAAACCCAAACTAAACAGAAGAAAAGACATATTAATGCTAAGAGCAAAACCAGCATACAGAAAAGATGCACACAGTAGAGAACATTCATAATGCCAAAACTTGTTCAATGAAAATATTAAGATCATAATACTCAACAAAAAATAGAGAGGCTACAAATCACTAGTATCAGAAATAGAAGGTCTTTCAGACATTTAAAGAATGATGAAGTAATATTACATACGACATTCTGCCAAGAAATTGACACCTTAGATGTAATGAAAAAATTCCTTGAAAAATAACAACTGTGAAAGCTCACTCAAAAAGAAATAGGTAACCTGGACAGCCCTAGGTTAATTATATAAATTAATTATATTATATGTAATTATATATAATTATGTAATTATTATATATATTAGTTATATATATTTTTTAACATAAAAATTTAAATACCGTCTTACAAGAAGAATTGCAAATTCACATAGCTCCATGGGTAAATTCTGCCAGACATGTAAATAATAAATGAAATCATTATACACGAACTCGTGCATAATATAGAAGACAACACTTCACAACTTATTTTGTGACTTTGACAATAACTGGATAACAAAAACAGATAAAACTATAACAATAAACAAGCAAATTAACAGCACACATACAAACTACATAAACATCCTTAACAAAGTAGTAACAATTCAATGTTGGGGAATATTCTGAGGAATGCAACGTCAATTTACTATTTGAAAATTAATATTTGTAATTAATCACTTGTAATTTATAATTTATCATGTTTATAAAAAAGGAGAAGATCCATCTGATCTAACAAAGAAAAGGAATTTGACAATTTTAACATTATGATGGAATCTTTTTCAAACTATAAATAGAAGAAAATGTATTTCATCTGATAAATAGAATCTATGAAAAATACTTACACAGCCCAAATCATATTTACTGATAAAATATTAAACACTTTCCTTCTAAGATCAGAAACAAGGCATGGATGTCTGTTCTTACAATTTCTGTTCATCACTAGATTACAAAATCTTGCCATTGCAATGAGTAAAGAAAAAAAGTCATAAGAAAGGAAGTGAAATTGCCTTTATCTATGGATGATATGATTATTGACATAAAAAATCCTCAAGAATCTGCAAAACAACTCTTATCACTGGCAATTTTAGCAAACTCAGTGGCTATTAGGTTAATATTTTAAATCTGTTTTTATATATTACTAACAAAATAAAGTTCAAAAACAATTATGTGTACAAGAACACAAAAAATAATGCATATATATTTAACATATATATATATATATATTTAACAAAAGATGTGCAAAACCTGTACTCTGAAATCAAGAGAAAATTGCTGAAAAATTAAAAGAAAAAAACTAAATGTATAGAGAGATATACCATGTTCAGAAGCTGGAAAAATCAGTACTCTTAGGAGGACAGAGGATCCAAAGCAGGCTGTGTGATGACAGCAGCAAGCCTAATGTGGTGCTCGAACTCACAAACCACGAGATCATGACCAGGCAAACTCTAATACTTAACTGACTAAGCCACCCAGGCACTTCCCTACTGTGAAAGTTTAAGATACTAATATTGTATTAAATGTGTATGTGCATATGTGTGTGTGTGTGTGTGTATAGATATGTGTATTGTATACATGTATGTGTATATATAGACATACATATATCCATATAAATATATATGCATATATTCCCTTGCTTCCAAAGAGCTCATAATCTTTTTAAGAAGACAAGATATTTGTATTCCAAGAGATAATTTAAAAAATTAAATATAATACAAACATTACGTTATACAGTCTTAGACTGATATCGCGTCTAATAATATTCTAGTACGATCTTTTATAATTACAAATGAAGATGTGGTACTCAGAGACCATGTGTTTTCCAGAGATGAGCCTTCTCTCCTGACTGCAATCTTGTCTTCTTTGAACCATGTGATGTTATAAAACGGTATATGATAAACTATGAACAAGTAGTCATGAGTACTGAAGTTCTGTAGAACATAAGATGACTTCCAATTTAGGAGGAATGGCAGGCTTCTTATAAGGACTGTAGTTGCAGGCAGAGGGAACAAAGCAAGAACTTGGGAGTGTTTCAGATAAGAGGAAAGCCTGAGCAGACACCTGAGCAGAATAAATTAGTATCCAAGTTATCAGTGTCCTCTTATTACAGTTCTAGGAAACTCTGATGATATTTACTTGGGTGTCAGCGACTGAGAAAACATAAGATCTAACTTTTTGTGATACTTCCAACCTCTTTTAGTAGGTAAGATCAGGGGATCAGGGGACCTGATCTTGCTCTGCATGTTATTTTTCCTAGCTCACCTCAGTCATGAATGACACAGGCAGGAGCTTCACCTTAACCTGAGACTCTACAATACACTATTGGTCTCACAGCTATTCAAGGTAAATGAGAATGAGAGAGAGACTCAGCAGGAAAAGGAAGATAATTAGTTTTGTGCACAGTGAAATATGTTATAGTGTAGGCAACACTATCATGCTTTACAGGACACACTCTGTTTTGTTGAATAGATGAACATATAAAAGCAGAGATACTCACTTGCATAAATGTCTGTTGAGGAAAGTATTTGGCAGGAATAATCTATTAGGATACTGGCAAATATTTTGGCAAAGATGAAGGGAACTTTTAGGACATTACTACTTATATCTTAGAACTTAAAGTGTCAACACAACTTGAAATTTTGCTTGGTTAAACATTTTCTTTCTTGAGCTGCTGCAACCCTAGATTCCCTACACATGTACTTTTATAAATGTTTTCTTAAAACATGGTCTGCCAATCCAGTTAGATTTTGGTTAGATTTCATTTTGTTTGCTTTGTTGTGGCATGTCAGCCTTTAGAATGTGAGTAGTGTTTCTAGAATTCATATTTGCTTCCTATTCCAGATTTAAATTGACTATAAATTATATACTTTTTTATTAAAGCCATTTCTGTGTTACTGAAGTTATTGACAGATAGTAAAAAGGAGCCTGAACAGAGTTCTGAAAATGATCTCAAGAGCTTTCCCTCTGGATTGACCTCAGACTTTAATCAGTACTTAGTCTGTGGTTGTCCACCTTGCTTCACATTAAGTGAACAATTTTAAGCCATGCTCATCTGATTTATCCCATAAACAACATGGAAGACTGAATCATGTGCCACTAAAATAAAAATGTATTATATAATAATATTTGATTTCTATGAAACAATTTAATAGAGTCATCTATCAAAAAGCAAGCCAGAGTGGATTTGGCATTTCATGGCTTTAGTGACTTCTAGTGGGAACTTTCTGATTATTAAGTGCTTTTTTATGAGTTCTCAAAAACCTGTCATATAAAGAATTCTTCATAGACTGGTCAACTATGGAGGAAGTATAACATGAACCTTGGTTGGCCAAATGAATGAAGGCTCACAATTGGGGATGTCGTTTTAAAAGCTCTTTAATATTTAATATACAACTGATCAGGCTCTTTCTCATATCATCAATTTAATATATATTAATTTATTTTATTTAATAATCAGATCTGCAGTTTTATCGGAGTCTTTTTTGTAGTCCGAGACTTTTTTTGGAGGGAGGGATCTGGAGATCTTTAAGTATGTTTCATTTTTAGTTGCCCTAACTGTAATTGTACAGAGGAATGGTATTTAAACTTGAGTACACAAATCCCTACCACGGTTCAGGGAATTCATTCTTTTATTCATTCATTTATATAACAAATACATACTGAGTTCCTGAAATGTACTTCTCTCTAACCAGCACCCCCTGCATTTCTTGAAAGTGAAATAAACACTAAAAGGAAAGATAGACTGTATCAATGAATGATGAATATGAGTTTTCAAATAAGAAGATAAACTTGTAAATACATGATGTACAAACAACTGGATAACCAAACTAAAAATTGAAAAAAAAAACATGAATCAATTCTCAAAGTGCATTCCCAATGAGTAAATTCCCAGTGAGTCAGAAATAAAACTGAAGCAAAATTATTCAAGTATTTTTTAATGTTGTTTATATTTTTCATATTTCTAGACATAAGAAATTCCCTGTGTCTAAGATTCCAAAAGCACTGATGGAAAAGATCAATAAATCTGATTACATAAACTTTTGAACTCTTCTACATGCCATAAAAATATCTAGGTGAAATAAGACAAATTGGGACAAATATTTGTATCAAAGAATAATAATTGTAACTTCTATCTCAGGAAATGCTTACAAATTATATCACAGACAAAAGTTTAATATACCTAATACATGAAGAGCTTCAAGAAATTGAGGAGAATAAAATCAACAAACTGAAAAAAAGAATGGGCCCAAGATATGATGAGATGGTTCAGAGTAAAATAAATTAAAAATATTCTTTAAATGTATGAAAGATGCTCAAGTTCACAATAACAGGGCAATTAAAATTATACTAAGCAACATTTTTTTCCCCTGAGAGAACAATCAGAATTCTATGTTGGGCAACTTGGTAAGCCTGTGGGAAGCCAGGGGCTTTCTTCCATAACTGTTGGAAATGAAACATGGAATAGAACTAGACATTTCTCAAACAAACTGTATATTTATTTAGCTTTTGGCTCAGTAATCATATATTTCTGAATCTTTAAAAAATATGCAGCAATGGCATATCTACAAAGGCAAGAGAATTAAAAGCAAAAATGAACTATTGGGACCTCATCAAGATACAAAACTTCTGCACAGCAAAGGAATCAACAAAACCAAAAGGCAATTGACAGAATGAGAAAAGATATTTGCGAATGACATATCAGATAAAGGATTAGTAACCAAAATCTATAAAGAACTTACCAAACTCAACACCCAAAAAACAAATAATGGGCAGAAGACATGAGTAGACACTTTTCCAAAGAAGACATCCAGATGGCCAACAAACACATGAAAAGATGCTCAATGTCTCTCATAGTCAGGGAAATGCAAATCAAAATCACACTGAGATACCACCTCACAACTGTGAGAGTGGCTAAAATGAACAACTCAGCAAACAACAGATGCTGGTGAAGATGTGGAGAAAAGGGAACTCTCTTGCGCTGTTGGTGGGAATGCAAACTGGTGCAGCCACTCTGGAAAAGACTGGAGGTTCCTAAAAAAATTAAAAAGAGAATACCCTACGACCCAGCAATAGCACTACTAGGAATTTACCCAAGGGATACAGGAGTGCTGATGCATAGGGGCACATGTACCCCAATGTTTACAGCAGCACTTTCAACAATAGCAAAATTATGGAAAGAGCCTAAATGTCCATCAACTGATGAATGGATAAAGAAGATGTGGTTTATATATACAATGGAATACTACTTGGCAATGAGAAAGAATGAAATCATGCCATTTGCAGCAATATGGATGGAACTGGAAGGTATTAGGCTGAGTGAAATACATCAGTCAGAGACAGATGTCATATGTTTTCACTCATATGTGGATCTTGAGAAACCTAACACAAGACCATTGGGAAAGGGAAGGGGAAAAATAGTATAAACAGAGAGGGAGGGAGGCAAACCATAAGAGACTCTTAAATACAGAGAATAATCTGAGGATGGATGGGGGGGGGGAGGGGGAAATGGGTTATGGGCATTGAGGAGGGCACCTGTTGGGATGAGCACTGGGTGCTGTATGTAAGCAATGATTCACAGCGATGAATCAAAAACCAAGAGCACACTTTACACACTGTATGTTAGCCAATTTGACAATAAATTATATTAAAAATATGCAGCAAAATATGAGACAGTTTATGGCCAATGGGCTATTACTTGAGGAACCCTGATCTAGAGCAAGGTGGTCTAAGAGAATGTTCTGCAAAAATAGAAGGGTTTTATTTTGCACTATTCTTTACAGAAGCCATTGGGACAAGTGGCTACTGAATACTTGAAATATGACTAGTGCAAAGGAGGCACTGACTTTTTAGAGCCTGGGTGATGCCTGGCTCTCCTACTACACTGTATAACCTTTGAGGGAGGGGCTGACATCTGCTTTGTTCACTGCTCTCATTCCAAGGTATAACACAAGATTTGGCAAAATGCAGGCATATAATAGTTATATGTTGAATGAAATACAGGAGGCCCATGAAAAAAGCATTCTAACACTGAGTAAAACTGGTTTCCTCAATGACTTTTATATACTAATATGAACTTTGTGAATTTTCAAAAAATGGGTTGTCAATTACAGCATTCCCCAAAATAGCAGGAACCTTCATATTTTGTGCTTGTTTCTTAACACTTCACTTCACTGCAACTTGAGAAATGCTGTTCTTGATCTTATACCAGAGAACAAAAGTAGTTCTTGCAACTCATATTTTCTAGTCTAGTTCAGGCTCAAAGTCAAAGCTTTATAATGGTAAATAGTTGTGTGTGTGTGTGTGTGTGTGTAATAGGCTCAATTAAAGTTAAAAATAGGTAAACAAAATAGTATGATTCAGAATTACAGCGAGTTTGAAACCACTGACTTAGGAAACCTCATGGATATGGCTGTGGCAGGAAGTGGCTGATGGAAAAGAATTCAGTTATTCAATATATTTGCCAAAACTTCCACCCCCCAGGTTGATAGCAAAAATATTAGAAGAATAGCAAAGACCAACTACTATTTAACTTTTTTCTTTTTGCCTAGGGAACTCTTTCTCCTCAGAGGTAAGAGGTACCCTCTAATGCTTATCACTCTCCGGGTTTCATTATCCTCCTTCTCTATGCTATATAGGTTAGACTAACCATGTTAGATGCTGCATGCTCATCATTATTGAGTAGAAATATAAAAAATAAGAATATTTAAAGATGGCTGCAAATTATCTGTCATTTTTCTCATTGAAATGTGGTGTCTACACTCTATCCCTTGAATCTGAACAGGCCCTGTGACTGCTTTGAGCAGAATACAGAAGTGATGCTACTAGCTTTGTCCCCAGGCTGTAATCCACTATCAGCTTCCTGTCTCTTGGGACACTCTCTTTGGAAGCCCTGAGCTACCAAGTAGAAATCCAACTGCTGTGGGACCACCATGTTGTAGGGGCCACTTGAGGTGTTTAGTCAATAGTCCCAGCTGAACGCAGCCTCCCATCCATATACTCCTAAAGTACCATCCATTCCAAAAGACTATCTCCTCCAAGGCACTGAGGAGAAGCCTTGTTGGACTTTCCAATCCAGCGCATTGGCAACTGACTAACATCAAGTAACCTCTGTTGATGTCCAACGGAAGAATAATCTCCTTACCCAAATTTCTGACCCATAAAAACCATGATACATAATGAAATCCCATTGTTCTATGCTACTAAATTTGGAGATTGTTTTCTTTTTTTTTTAATTTTTTTTTAACGTTTATTTATTTTTGGGACAGAGAGAGACAGAGCATGAACGGGGGAGGGGCAGAGAGAGAGGGAGACACAGAATCGGAAGCAGGCTCCAGGCTCTGAGCCATCAGCCCAGAGCCCGACGCGGGGCTCGAACTCACAGACCGTGAGATCGTGACCTGAGCTGAAGTCGGACACTTAACTGACTGAGCCACCCAGGCGCCCCTGAGATTGTTTTCTTATATAACAATAAACAAGTAGAGTAGAATGAAATAATTCTAAGTGCAAATGATTCAAAGAGGACCACGAAGGAATTAATTTCCTAGTAGTCCTGACAACAGAGAGAGGTCTAAGAGGAAAATCATCTTGTTTGTAATGTGACCCGCAACATGTAAAACCTAATGCAAATATTCAGTGTACCATTTCCCCCATTCTTTGCTTGCTGGGCTTAAACTTTTCTTTTATTTGGTTCAGTTACAGAAGCTTTCTGAGCTTCAGTTTCTCCTTCATAAAAATAAAGATTCGAATGCCTGATCATTTCACAGAACTTTAAGATAATAAAATAATTTAATTAGCAGAAAGAAAGAAAAGAGAAAACTAATGTTGCCTCAAGGCCTAGTACATGGCAGGCATGAACCAGCTGAACTCCCAACTGCAGATGGGTGACAAGAGGACAGACTTGGCATCAGGAGACTGAGTAAAATTAACTATGAGATACTAGATAAGCCATTGACATCTCTAAGAAATCCTGTTCCAACTTTACAGTGAAGGGGATTGCTACTTTATCCACTAACCTCACTGGGTCTTTTGTATTGGGATTCAAATATGTCCAACTGCTATTAACAGAGCTTATGAAGCTAAAACATGCTAGAAAATATGAAATCTTAATGTTGACCACTGAGGATGATGAGTCTATTATTTTCCTGGACCTAAAACCTCTAGATCCATGTTTCGGTTTCATGTCATTGCGATTTGTGATAAACACAACAGTCATTCTTACAGAAAAGATGCTTGTGTCTTACCTTCCACTTCCCCTTAGTCACGTGCAAGCCAGCTTCTGGTTTCACAATAACATTCAGGCCCACTTTACCACTACATGCCTATCCTCAAATGACCAGACGGCCTTGTTCAACTTCCTAGAACCTTTTAGCACTGCTGAGTAAAATTAATTCCAACCAATCTGATCATTTGTGGGTATCATTGAGAACTCTGTTCTTATACCTACAATTCTGTATGAGTCAGTGGCTTGTCAATTCTGTTTAGCAGGGTATTATTTTGTATAAGAGACTTCAGTAGTATGTGTGGCTCTAATCAAGAAGCTTGGTAGTGAAATGATCAGGTCAGAAATTGGAAACCTGGGCCTTAGTTCTGATTCAAGGACATTTTTGCTATATGACCTTAAGGAAATAACCAACTCCTTGAGATTTAATTTCATCCATAGAACAGTGCCCCATTTCACCGGCCCATTATAAAGTAAAATGACATAACGCATGTAACAATACTAATTTTTTCTACACCTGAGTTGGGCACACTGATCATAGACAGAAAGAGACATGTGCATGAGCATTCAGCTTTTCCACTAAGAAGACATAAGCCCCAGTACTTTAAAACAGGAGACTCAGTCATGGTCCTCATGTTTTTCTCGGATAACTAAATGTATAAAAAATAAGAACACAGGCTCTGTGACCAATTGCCTGCATGCACATCTTTGCTTTGCCACTTTCTAGAAATTTGACTTTGATCACATAATTTAACCTCTTTGGGCCTCATTATCCGTATCTGCACAATGGATATTTGTTCAATAAATGCTTATTGATGACAAACAAATATAGATGATTGATAGGAATCCCTTACTTTATGGGGTCAGTTATTACATCTATGTAAATACTCTTTACTGTGGTGCTTCTCAAAGCCTGAATGCTGGAAAGTTTGCATCAATAGGAGGTGGCCACATAATATAGTGGCCAAGAGCATAGGCTCAGGAACCAAAGCCTGTATTCAAATCCCAGCTTTGCTGCTTACTAGCATTATGTCCTTGGCTAAAAAACAAAACAAAAAAATAAACAAACAAAAATAAACAAACTCTGCCTCCATTTCTCTTATAAAATACAGGTCAACAAAATGTAGTATTTTCTGATTTTAAAGAAGTTAACATTAATAAAATACTCATAGCAGTGTCTGGTATATAATAAACACAATGTGTTAGAAAAAAGTATTACATCAGGGAAGAAAGGCTTGATACAATGCTGGTTTCTGGGTCCCAGTCATGACCAGATAAATCAGAATCTATTGAACATGTGGCATTTTAACAAGCTCTCTAGATAATTCTTAAAGACATTAAAGTTTGAAAGACACTGCTTTGGTTATAAGGAGCCTTGATGAACTGATTCCACAGGGGCAACTGATTTAGTAAAATCCAACTTTACTTTTTATGCCAGTGTCTTAGGTCTGAAAATCCCCAAATCCTTATGGGAGATTTTTCCCCAAATCAAATTAAATAGACCAATAAAACACACTTCTGGATTAGCATCTCAAATCATAATTCTGAGTATGCAGATTTCCTGGACTTGTTTTTTATAAGATGGCTTCTCTTCCTTGATCAGTTTCCCTAGGATAAATGTTACTCATTATCCACATCCTTGCTCCTCTGAGGACTGGATATAACCTTATCACTCAATTCCTCAGTGAGTCTCTGGGCCTAGTTGGAGAGCAGCTCTAACAGGAAATGCCAGTTAACCATAACCATGACAGTTTTAGTGGTTTGTTTCTCCCCCAGAAGGGGATCTTGAGTTGCTGCAAAAAAAGTTGCTGCTTTCCATATTTATTTTGTCATTGGCGGCATTCCTACAGTTAAGCTGGATGTCCCAATGAAGTGCAAAAAATGGGACCATAATCTGAAGACAGTTTTTTTTAATTTTAACTTGTTTTCTTTTTTATTTTTTTAAAATTTACATCCAAATTAGTTAGCATATAGTGCAACAATGATTTCAGGAGTAGATTCCTTAGTGCCCCTTACCCTTTAGCCCATCCCCCCTCCCACACCCCTCCCGTAACCCTCAGTTTGTTCTCCATATTTATGAGTCTCTTCTGTTTTGTCCCCCTCCCTGTTTTTATATGACAGTTTTTCATGTTAAAGTAACAAAACCCCTCAGAGGCCAAAGGCATTGGCTTCACTGACTATCTGAAAACAAGTGAGGCGTTGGAGCTATGCTGCCAGTTTTTGTTGCCACCAAATAGAGTCAAAGTCTGAGATACTGGGGGTTGGGCTTTAACATGGGGATTTGGGGGTGGGCACAATTCAGCCTGTATTGATGATGACGATGACGACAATGACGACAATGATTAACGCCAGTCAGTTGTTGAAATTATATTTTTTATATTATGTCAGCTATGAACTTCATCTATAAAAATAGTGAATGCCTATTTCAGGTCCTTTGATGCTTCTAGGGTCGTAAAGTCACTGCTTCTCATGGGAGAGAGTGGAAAAACCTATTAGTACCAAATAGGAGCTAGATTAGTTGCCAGAATCTGGTGGAGTCATATTAATGAGCAGAACTATAAAGTGAAGATCTATAAATTCTGACTGCTGTAGTGCTAGCTCTGTCTGACATACAGTCAGCATTCTAACATGTCTGCTTTCTTGGGAATGTTACTACCAAATTCGCCTTAAATTACCTCCAAAGGACAACGCCAGCCTTTTTCCAAGACTCTAACAGCACCGAGACATAAGCAATAATCTGTACACCTTCAGCGTGTTGTTATAGATGCAATTCTAGTTACACTTTCTTCTTCACCTTCTTTCTCACCAATGGCAACATGAAATACTCATGGCCAACACAGGTCAGGTATTTCCCATAAGATCCAAACCAAAGTTGCCCCCAAAGTTTTTCAAAAATAGTTTTAAAAAACCAACATAATAATGGTAAACTTTTGTCTCACTAATAACAGAGTGATTTCTTAAAGACTCTGTCAAACCAATAGCCTAGTGTTAAGGTTCCAGATCGCTAGAGAAATATCCTCCCCAAACTCTCAGGCAATTAAAAAAAATGTGTCTGTATGGTGGCTCTTACATAGATCAGATGACCTTAATTCTGTCCCGTGAACACCATAAAAATCTTCACTAACGTATGTTCACACATACCTAAAGACAGATATGAATGAATATATATGCATGCACACATCATGTCTGTGTACATGTATGTGTGTACCCATCACATTATCATTTTGGCAGGCCACGTTGGAAAGTTTAAAGAACATAACACTTTCACTAATAATTCTAAACTGAAGAAATAGATCAGTAGAGAGGATACATCAGAAGAATGAAACAGATGAGACGGGAAAACATGGCAAATTGGAGGCACATAGTATCTTGCACCTGTATCTGTCCAACAAAACTCATGCAAGAAATGTTTGTAGGTATGTAAGTTACGGTAAATCTTTAACATCCTTATGAAACAAATTTACTTATTGTTAATTCTTTAATCTTGGTGAAATTTAGACATCTCTGTAGAAACCCAGGTGTTATGTTACACACTTTGATCTGTAAATATATCAAGCTGTTTAAAGATTACATAATACTGCAATTAGATAGCTTTAGTTTGTTCAGACAATAGCTGGATAAAATACTATTTCTTTTTTAAATGTTAATTAATTTATTTAGAGAGAGAGATAGAGAGCACAAGCTGGGGAGGGGTAGAGAGGGAGAGAGAGAATCCCAAGCAGGTTCCACAATGCCAGTGCAGAGCCCAACGTGGGGCTCAATCCCATAAACAATGAGCTCATGACCTGAGCCAAAGCCAACAGTCGGACACTCAACCAACTGAGGCACCCAGGTGCCCCAAAACTTTCTATTTAAATTGAATGATATGACTGTCAGTAGAAGAATGGCCCTTCATAATTTGGTTTGGAAGGTAAAAGTGATTTACTTTATATCCTCATTTGGGAATGCACATTTTATTTTATAAAACATACATACACACATATGTTTACATATCCATGTGCATATGAAGATTTTGGAGGAAAATACATCAACATTGTTCAGGGGGTTCTTTTTGGGTTTGAGATTAGGAGTGATTTTCGATTTCTTTTTAATTTTTTTTTACATTTTCCATAATGAAAACAGATTTCTTCTAAAATCAGAAAAAAAATACCCTCAAGTCTACAGGTTGTTTTGAACAAAAGAGGGTTCAGCTCTCTTAGGCAGGATCCTTGGGATTAAGGGAATGCAAAGTGACACCGTGTCATTGCCTGTTTTCAGTTCACTGCTATTCCTAACACATTTCTACACATTGCATATTGGATTAAACATACTGGCAACATTCAAGGTGATGTAGGGATTGAATGCTTTGAAAGTTCTTGCATTTCATTGACTCATACCTAATGTCTCAATGGATCTAATTATTTTGCTTCCTTAGTGAGTTGAGTAAAATGGACCAGGCTAAGAGTGCAGTGACATGGGAACAAGTCCCAGCTTCCTCAAACATTAAGTAGGTGTGTGGGTGTCAGGGGCAAGGACTGACTCTGAATCTCCACATCCTGATTCACACTCTGGCTGATACCCACAAACCCCCCTTTCAGGTGGCAGGGCTGAGCGAGTCAACAAAGGACACGTGAAATGCTTCAATAACAGCAAAGAATGATACAAGACAGTATGTGAGACATGAATATCTTGAGGGAAATGCTTGTCCTTTTCTATTATTTTATTTACGTTCATCTGTTTACTCAAGGTCCTTCAGTGTTAGGTCATGCAGGAGTTCAGTATCCATTTCTGTATTTTGGTTAATAAGTATACTTAAAAGCATTTCTAAATCAGTACTTTTAACAAAAGAACTTTATTTTCAGATCTTTTTCAACCTTAATTGATGCTTTCCTGTTAGGAGATTAGAATAATGACACTGCAGCATTAACTCAGGACAACTATTTGTCAAGCATTTGAAGATGACCAATCAAAATCGCAGATGGAGAGGTGATTTCTTTAAGAGGAAATCCCTACCATAGAGAATGAAGTTCAAATGAAACAGGTGCACAGAGAGGGAGAATTTGTGGGCATTGATTCTATGTGGAACCTGAAATGTGGAGCATAGGCTCCATTTGAAATACCAGAATATTTAATACCAGAAATTCCAGTCAAACATTTTACTTTTGAAATATACGGAAAATGTCTAGCACAGTAAAGAATGACTTTTTACAACTGTGTCATTGAAACTATTGGGCCAATGTACGTAAATGTGGATTTAGGATTTTCCTCCTTTATTCTATTTTGACTATTCTGAGTTCATGGGAATACTTTAAGGCCTTCTGTTATTTTGGTTCTGCAGATGTGGTCTCAGAACCTTTTATTGCTCAGTTTCTATCAACTAACCAATGATGAATGTCACTTCCATAAAGTAAGAAAACAGCAGGCATGAAAGATAAGGGTTTTCCAGTTGTCTTGATTTCTCTGCAGGAATAAAGACTCTTCAGAAAGCAACACTTTAATGCTAGAAGAAATATATTAAATAAAATTTTCTCCTCAGGCCATTGGCCTCAGTCTCTATTTTACACATATCATTGTAAGGTAATTTCAATTGCAATAAGCCTGATTTAAACAGAATTTGGTGATATGAACATTTATTTCCTGATCATTTTAAGTATTGTATTTTGAATAATTAGTACTCAAACATTGTACATTATCATTTTATTTCAAATTAATATTGGTTCTTAGATGTGGTAAATTAATACATGTTAATAATAATAACAACAAGAATAGGATTGTGATCATAAGCCAATGTCAATGAAACCACTTAGGTTCTCCCTAATTTCTGACTCCAATAACTTTACAGTACCCCAGCCTGGGCAGGTATTTATGTACTTTGCATATGCATATGACTGTGAATAAATATCAATGGTGGTCCATGCCAGATTTATTTCTGTTAAGTCAATTAATCAGACTATAGTGTATTTCCCTACTGAACATTTAGTGTTGGATCATGTAACTCTTGCACCAAATAAACCAAAAAATATCCTTTAAATCATGCAGACATGATATAAATACATATTAAAATAAATCAATGTGATCTATTAATGAGTTCTGTATTAATCCCTCTCCCTCTCAAAGCATAATTAATATTTGGATATATCTCATTAAGTATAAATTAATTTTCAAAACCACTGACACTAGAGAATTTTAATTATTTAATATATGAACTATAGCATACTATTGCCTTTTAATTAAAATCAGATACCTCATTTCCCTACTGTACTTTCAGGCAAACATTTGTCATTTTAAAGCTTGGGATATGGTTTTAAATTTCTTCACCTTTTCAAAATCAATGAAATACATTCATCCTTTGCAACAAACAGATTAGCAGTTTTGAGTTCAGGCTCTGAAAGCAGTCTACCTGGGTCCAAAACCCAGTTTTATCAATTACTAGCTATTTGAACTCAGTTACTTCATCACTCTTAATTTTGTTTCTCTCTCTTTTTTTTTTTTTTTTTTTTTTTTTTTTACTTTTAGAGAAAAAGAGAGAGATGGAGCGTGTGAGCTGAGGAAAGGAGCAGACGGCAGAAGAGAGAGAATCCCAAGCAGGTTCTACAGGGCTCAATCCCACAACCCTGGGATCATGACCTGAGCCAAAATCAAGTGTCGGACACTCAACTGACTGAGCCATGCAGGCGCCCCTCTCTTTTTTATCTGTAAACTGAAGGTTAGTAAAAGTACATAACTCATATACTCATTGCAAAGGATAAGTGATATAGTACAAAGAGAAGATTTAGGATATTATTTGAGCACAGCTGCCAAAGGAAAAATCTTTGTCTATGGCATGGACAGTAGAAAGAAATTAAAGACTGCTAAGTACCCATATTAAAATACAGATGCCAAGATAACAGAAACACAGAGTAAGAAAGGATTAAAATGTCACAAAGGGATTAATGGGATTTCTCATTAACCAAGGTAGCCAGTGCAGAGTCAATGTATTCTGAGGATACTTAATCAAGATGATTCTGGAAAACTGATTTCTAGGTGGCAAGGAAATGGAGCCAGTAGAAAGGTAGCAGAATGGAACGAAAAGTGGGCAACCTGGGAATCCACAAAACTCATGGGTGGAATTGTAAGTTTATTTGAAGATGAATAATGATGCCATTGAGAACTTGAGTGGGGAAGTGGCATTACTAAAAGAAGGCTCCTGAGCTTTCCCTGGTAGGACTGAATAGGGAGGAGATACAAGATTACAGACAGGAATATCAGGTAAAAATATTACTCTTACTCTGAATAGTTTTACAAACTTATGATTTCATGAGTTATAGGAAAAATAATGACAGTCAAATGTGTGTGAGTGTGTGTAAGACTTTCAAATAAATAGTGGAGAATAATGGCATATCCTACATATTCTCCAGAAACAATACATAACAAGAAAAACAAGTAGAACTAGAAAAGTAGCCAATTCATGTGTAATTAAAAGATAAAAAGAAATTACCTCTGTGGAAAAAGAAGAGGAAAGAAAAGAACAGGGAGGAGGAGGAGGAGAGGGGGAAAAGGGAGGGGTGGGTGACAGAAAAAACACCTATCCCCAGTGAGCTATCTTTTCGGCTTTTACAGAAAACCTTTGCCAGGAGTAAGAATGTCAGGAAAGAGAGAAGAGGTGAGCCAGTGGCAGGTATAAAACTGAGCCAAATATTACTACAGATAGAGAAGGGGGGGTGGGGTGGGGAAGAGTTCCTTTTAAGTGTACAAGACCAAAAAAGAGTCATGGGGTTTGAGAAAAATTACTGCAGGAAAGCACATGACATCTGAGGTTGCAATCTGGAAACATTACCTCTAGGAAAGAAGATTAAGAGGAAATTTTAGAAATCATTTAGGAAGTAAAAAATTAGCAAATGGGACATTTAGGATCCTACTGTGAAAAAAAGAAGCAACAAATTAGAGGTTATATAGAATCCCTCTCTTTCTCAAAAGCAAAAATGAAAAGGAAACAAAAGTAAAGAAATACAAGAGTACCACTGAAGACACCATCTTACATAACATCAAAAATTTTCCAAGTGATTATATGAAAACTATAGAAATCTACACAACAAAATTATAATATAGCAGGAAAGGAGGACCAAGGTGTTTAAATCGATGAAACTCCATATCCTCATATGAAACTACGAACATTAACCATATACACAAAAACATAAAGCTAAACATTTCAAAATGAGTTAAAGAAGATGCGAGAAAAACATTTTTTAAAAAATATTTATTTATTTATTTTGAGAGAGAGAGAGAGCGTGCACAAGAAAAGGAGGGGCAGAGAGGGAAGGAGAGAAAGAATCCCAAGCAGGCTTCACATTGTTAGTGCAGAGCCTGACTCAGGGCCCAATCTCATGAACTGTGAGATTGTGACCTGAGCTGAAATCAAGAATCAGACGCCCAACTGAATGAGCCGCTCAGGTGCCCCTGAAAAAAACACCTTAACAGAGAAATTAAAATGTAAAACAATAATCAGATAATAAAGAAGCATTTTTAAAAATAGAAATACCTGATTAATCTAAAAATCAATGAAAGAAAAAGGCAAAAATTATCTCAGACCTTAGGATTAATTTTAATAATGTCGATGAAAAAAAAGACGCAAATGAAAATCTAATAAGGGATTGAAGGAATGGAGAAAAAAATGTCAATGAAATGAAATTGAGATAAACAAATTAAAAAGATCAAGAGAAAGTGGCTGAAAGAGAATGCAGGCAAAAAATATAAAATGGAACAGTACTAATATTTAAAATTGAAATCCAAGAAAGTTTCAAAAAACAATAGACCTGCACTTACATACTAAAAGTGACACTAGATATCTGGAAAAAGATATGTGAGTAAATGTATAAGACTTGATTAATAAATAAAATACCCTTGATGATTTCAAGGATTTTTAGATCATATAATTTATAAAAGCAAAAGAATTAATCCAGAGATTATAAATCTCCAAAGAGATATAAAGTAAGGCAACAATGGAGCAGAATTAAACAACAAAACAAAAATTTATAGAACAAAATACATACTAAATATGAAATCTATATAATATGATAAAAGGAGTATCTCAACCAAAGATAGTGGGTGACCATTTGTCAAAAAGGATCAAGTTAGATACATACCTCACAATACACAAGGATAAATTTCAATTGATTTATAGGTCTAAATATAAAAAATTAAACCATATTACAAAATAACATGTGTGAATTCTACTATAACCTGTCCTGTTTACATGTGAAGGTTTAGAAACTATAGTTCAAAATCCAAATACAATAAAAGAAAACACAATAAATGTGACATAGAAAATAACTGCCATAAATACATTCAAAAGAAAACTGACAAACTGAGTGCAAATGTTTGTAAAGTGTATTACAGATAGAGTATTAATACCATATATCATAGGTATTATACAGAATCTTACCCATTTAGTGGGTTTGTAATAATGACCAACTACATGGTAGAAAAATAAGCAAAAGACAAAACCAGCTCACAAGAAAGATGCAAAATGTATTTAAACATAAGGAAAATGCTGGGGCGCCTGGGTGTCTCAGTCGTTTGAGCGCCCGACTTTAGCTCAGGTCATGGTCTCACAGTTGGTGAGCCTGAGCCCCACATCGGGCTCTGTGCGGACAGCTCAGAGCCTGGAGCTGCTTCAGATTCTGTCTCCCTCTCTCTCTGCCCCATCGCCACTCATGCTCTGTCTCTCTCTGTCTTAAAAATAAATAAAACATTAAAAATTTTTTTTAAAAAATAAGGAAAATGCTCAGCCTCACCCTGAATTTGAGAAATGCACATGCAAATACACTAAGATACTATTTTTCATTGGCAAAAATGAAACAAGATGACAACACATTCTCTGGGTGAAGTTCAAGTGAAAGAGGAACTCTCAACAATGCAATTTTGAATGCAAATTAGTATAAATTTTGTAGGGGGGAATTTAGTAACATTTAATCAATAAAACTGCATATGCCCCCAAAAGTCAACATCTAGAAATTCTCCTTGAGTTACCGTTTGTAATTTCTTAAACCTGAAATAAAGCCAAATGCCTATATACAAAAGTGAAAACAAGCCACCTTGTTTTACTGTTGAATATGATGTTAGTTGTAGATTTAGCTTTTATAGCCTTTGTTATGTTGCGGTATATTCCTTCTATACCTAATTTGTTGAGAAATTTTATCATGAAAGCAAGGCAACTGCAAAAAGTCAGGGTTAAGGCAATAGAGCAAATTTTGAGTGAGACAGTGGTTCAATGTGCAGTCTCTGTAAAGGTGAAGGGCAGGGTTCTTGAGGAAAAACACTCAACACTGCATAATTCTATGGTTGTCTTATGCAGAGTCAAAATGGCAGCTGGTTTGATAATCTGTATTAAAAGCTGCTTCAGTCTCTTTCAACAGAATGTTCAAACATTTGGTTTGATTCTTCATTTGGTTAAATTTCAATTTTTAATATGATACAATGCATTATTTGTATAATTTCTGAACTACTTCCAAGCTGCAGTTGTAAAGCTACTGGTTTTCATTGTTTACTTAAGAAAGTGGAAATAGAATGCTCATTGCAGTCAGAAAAAAAAAAAAAAGGTTTGAATCTTGAGTTTAGCACTGTTCTGCGACCTTGGGAAAGGGACACAGTATGTTATTATCCTCATCTGAAAATGGCATAAACATGTATCTATCACAAGGCTGTGCAACTCTACATTTTATAACTTCTTAAAAGTGTATAAAGAAGTCAACGGAAAGCTATTCTATCAGTTTTGACCCATTCAGACAATGAAAGGAGCTCTCACATACATGTTTCACAATGGAGGAGAGAACATTAGATACTAGCACTTCGGTTAAACTAATTTAGCCAGAATGTCCATGTAGAAATTGAAATGGTATATGTTGTATTTTACATTGGTTAAAACAACATGAGAGTGTTCGATGCACAGAATACATGCTTAGAAGTGAGCACTATCTAAATCTTTTGTTAGAGCAGAAAGATTTGAATACTACTTTTATTTTGGTACACAGTTCTGACATTGGTGTTATACTTGAGCAAGACACATTTGTAAATGTGTCTTTTCCCATCTAGACAGTTTTCTACTCTTATTTTTTTCCATATTGATATAAATGGTACAAAGAAAGTCTATTAAGGGGGCGCGTGGGTGGTTCAGTCGGCTGAGCGACCGACTTCAGCTCAGGTCATGATCTCACGGTTTGTGAGTTTGAGTTTGAGCCCCGCGTCAGACTCTGTGACGACACCCCAGAGCCTGGAACCTGCTTCGGATTCTGTGTCTCCCTCTTTCTCTGTTCCTCCCTCACTCATGTTCTGTCTCTCTCTGTCTCAGAAATAAATAAACATTAAAAAAATTTTAACCCATGGGGGAGGGAAAAAAAAAAAAAAAGAGGTTAGAGTGGGAGAGAGCCAAAGCATAAGAGACTGTTAAAAACTGAGAACAAACTGAGGGTTGATGGGGGGTGGGAGGGAGGGCAGGGTGGGAGGGAGGGCAGGGTGGGTGATGGGTATTGAGGAGGGCACCTTTTGGGATGAGCACTGGGTGTTGTATGGAAACCAATTTGACAGTAAATTTCATATATTAAAAAATAAAAAGAAATAAAAAAATAAAAAAAAAATAAAAAAATTTTAAAAAGAAAGCCTATTAAGAAAATTTTTTTCATCTCGTATACAATTGACTTAGGGTATAACAAAGAAATAACCTACAAGCTAACCTTAGGTGATATTTTTAATACTCAGAAAAATTATTCCTATTTTAAAGATGTAAAAGACTGCTGGTTCTCAAGTGACTACTCAAGAGTTCATGCATGTTAATGACAATGACTTGGAAACACATACAGAAAGAAAAATAGAACTTGGGAATAGATTTGAAGAAATTAGAAGTTAAAGAGAAATCTCCACATGTACCTCTCAAAACACCCACACCATAAAAAAAAAAATCATCAGTCTGGCTTCCAAACTTTAGCATCCTCAAGTGCTAATAAGTAAGAAGGTAGGAAAGGTCAAGGATGATTTAGGGGATATATTTTTTAGAAAAGAAAAAAGTACATAACAACGTGTTCAAATTTTCTAGGGAACAGTACATGAAAGAGGAAGCAATGGCTTGAGAAGGTTCATTTTTGCCTCTGATTTTAGATTGGGAATTAATTCCCACATCAATATCCACATCAAATATCAGATACCAAAGTAAGGGAAACAAGAATGAGATACTGGTGTCAGTCCACAGCCACCTTCTTCTCTCTGTTTCAGAGGTGAAAAGCTACATTTTAGTGTAGTTATTTATTATACATGTTCTCCTAGCACCCAAAAGGAACTGAAGAGTAAGAGCTGCCTCTGTATTAGAGGAGGAAGCTTCTGGAAAGAATATCAACAAAGAGCTCAATCTAATATGTAGTGAGTGATTTATGTGGTTAAATAGGCAGAATTTGTTAAGAAAAAAAGGACAAAGGTTATAATACAAACCAAGGAAATTATTTTTTTAAGATGATTTGATGTAAAAGAAGAGGCCTGTATCTTGTTTGGTCATATAAAGATATGTCATGAAAATGATTTAATATTAATCAGGTCCCTCTGCAGAACAGCACACAGCATACTAGTCCCCTTGTATAAAGGACATATGTGCATGAGTGTGTATGTGTTTATGAAGAGAGAAGTTTCTAGAAGGACCCTTGAAGAGCCATTAACATAGTTACCTCTAAGGTATGCTACTACATTAAATCCTTGAGATATCAAGATTGACTTGTGAACATAACATAGATTGGTGCTATTCTGATCAATGCATGTAATATTTGGGGGTAGGGAACAAATGCATTTAATATATTTATTTCACCTCCCCGTCATATAGTAGGTGTTCAAATTGCTATTGGCTAAGAACAAATATTAGTCTTCACTGTATTTGTAAACCCAGGGAAAAGCATCTCAGATGGTGTCCTTCTTAAAATGATAGATGGCTGTCTTAAGTGGCGGAGAGAAAAATAATGTAACTGAAAACAAAAACTTGATTCTCTTCTCTCCATCTTCTTTTCTTATAGTAAACTTATGTAAGGACACATCTGATATTTACATCCTATCTTCTCACATGTGATGAAATTTCTGCAATTATAACCAATTTCAACTTCCCAAGTTTTTCCAAATGTAATGTCAAAATTCTAGGTAGGTAACATAGCTTTGGGAGAAGGACACTTACTTAAGTAATTAATGACATTAAACCAAGATAATTTTTTTTCAGTTAATATGTTTATGGGGCTAGAGAAAACTGCTCATTTTCCCCATGGGGAGGGGGGCAGGGAGGGAGAGGGAGAGAGAAGTATTAGGGCTAAGAGGCTGATCTGGATCTGGTCCTCTCTGCTCCTCACTCCACCTGAAACATTGAATAATTCAGTCCACAGTGGCTTATTTAGGAAGTTGCTTGACTAATATGATAAAAATAATCTAAGGCAAAGCACACCCCAGGATAATTTTGGGAACCAAAACAGCATCGTAAGAGCATATTGCCAGCACAGTTTGTGAATCCAAATCATGTGTTTATGGGGTGGTCTTTACAAAAGAATCAGAATAGATTATTCTGCTATAAAGATCATAGCAGAGATAAAGTGAAATATGCCATTTGTGTAGTAAATACTATCTTCCACTCAATAATGCATTAATCCATGTCCTAATCGAATCAGGATCCCTTTTTTCTTCTCACAGGAAGCCCATACAAGTGTATTATACTCAATAGTCAGAATATTTTATGCTAATTTAATATAGCATTTTATTTATCCATTCAATGTTAAAATGAGAAAGAGTTATCCATTTCTTGAGGAAGAACTCTAAATGTGTGCAATGACAGATTTGAAAGTTTATTAATATATGTTAATATACTTATTATTCCTGAAAATAGTGATAATTCCCATTTACAAATATAATTTATATTGGCTCTATATTATTTAGAAGAGCGAGAAGAATGGCTATGAGGAAAAACACAGTCTGCATTTTAATATAAAGATTCATGGTAATGTTATCGTGTAATTTCATAATTTATACCAAGCATATCAGGTCTATGATATCTACAGGATATGCTTTGAAAGTCAAATGACTACAGCCTTGCATATAAAATTATAATATCTGGATAGTACATGAATAATGCAAGAGTGTACACTAAAATGTTCACATTAAATTTATCTGAATTGCTTTTGGCATAGTGAATTCCCTTTGAATCCATTCATTTCTTAGGCCAGGCAACAAAGATTTTGGTCCAAGTCTTCCATTTTCTGTATCTTCTTTTCATTTATCACAGCTAGATCAACCTAATTTCAAATTTCAGGCCTCCAAATCTAGGACTTTAAATTGTAAGTAAATTCTTGCATGAATTGTATAATTTCCTCTTGTCTAAAGTCAAAGGAAGAAGAATGCTTTAAAAATATAGATGTCATGGGTACATTTTGGCCTTCCCTGCCTTGTCTCTCTGGTTAACACATTCTTTAATGCCATCCCAGTCTGGAAATAATGATCTTGAATTTTATTAACTAGTAATATTTTTCATCAATGATTATTTAATATTCATATCGCATGATGCTTGTTAAGTCAACAAAGATACTTTCTGTTAAAACTGTTTTGTTGTCCCTTAACTTTATCACACCCTAAAACAATACTGCCTGAGAGACGTCTTCCACCTCCCACCACACATGTATCACATGCCAAGGTCTAGTGCAGTCCAAGATAAAAGATGAGAAGTATGAAGCCCTACAGAGTGAACAGCTCAGCAGCCTCATCTATCAGAAAATATTGATTGGCTTGATAATAACTCTGTAAGTGTGAGACAATGGTTGTCCGGGGAGTAGCCTTCCTAAAGTACAAGACAGAATTTATAGTGAACTTCTTCGAAATTGATTGGGGGCCTAGAAGGTTTATGTGACAAATTGTGTCCGTTGCCTACACAACTGTCTTACCTCTCTGCTTGGAATAGATATGAGACACCAGGTACTACAGTAGCCATCTTAAAACAACTAGGTGACAAGCGTGAGGGAAAGGTTAAGAGCATTTAGAGATGCCAGTCATGCAACTGCAGAGCCACAGAACATCAGCTGCCTGCTAACGGACCTTTTCTTTTGTGAAACTAATAAGTCACAATCTTTTTAACCCCTGCATTTATATTTTCTTTTCCTTTCAGTTGAAGGAATGTCTACTTTATTCAGTTTTCAATTTGTTCATCACTTGAGTGATTCATTCTTAAGACTGAAATTAATATTGATATTGTACGTTGAGCCCCTTCTACTGCTCATTTTGGTCAAATCCTCTGTTTTGGAGGTGATAAGTAATTGTTATGATCTGAAAAGTCTACACAAGTTTGACAGTTAATATAAATAAGTGAAGTGTGTAAGAACAAGAAAATATCAACCAGGACGGGTGCCACATCTAACTGAAGAGGGATGACCAATCTAATGATGGCTGGTCACTGTTTCCCTGAGGAAATCCTATCTCATTATGTCAACATTGCCATATATTCCAAGTTTTTGAGAGAAAAGTAGAAGAAACATGGGTTTGCATGTAAAATTTCCCAAATTTTAAATGGTTACCACTAATTATTTTTTATATTTTTTAGTCAATATTTGAACATATACTGTAAGGGTCAATCTGAACATATCTGAGTGTGGGCCAAATTACTATTTTAGAGTTAATTTTCTTAAACAAGAAGACCAAGACAATGTCCTTTTTGACATATCTCATTTTGACAAAATGATGTAACATGCAGCTTTCTTTGTTTTTCCTACTTCATGACAATTACACAAATAGATCTTAAATTATACCAGGCCATGAGAATTTCAATAGAAAGTCTGAACCAGCTGCAACCCCATATTTAGCTTTTTCACATCCCTTTAAATAAGCTTTAAAGTTGATTCTCATTTCAACTGAAAAGTTGAGAAAGAAAATAGGTCACAGCCTTAAGCAGATGGCTACTCAGAACTTCATGAAAGAAAAAAAAAAGGGGGATTGGTTTCTACATGTAAAATAGTCAGAAAATGAAGCAGATATTTCTGTGCTGTAAAGTGCACTGGGGACTCTTTCTTAACCTGCCTCAGCAACATGCTATGTATATTCCTGTGAGTATGTTTTGAGCACATTTTGTAAGTATCTATTTCATTATACCTGTCAGGTCTGAAAAATGTCTTAGAGATGCGATGACAATTGCATGAGGTTAAAGAGGTTATCAGGTTAAAGAGACGGTGTTATGAGAATGATAATTTCTAACTGGGTCACAGAAGCAAGTCAGCTACTATAGCCATTGGACCGATATGTGTACAATATATGATGATGATTTTTCTTCATTTTTTATTCACATATCACTAATTCACTATACTTTGCAATTGTGAAAAAAAGCCTTTGCAATTATATATTGTTAATAAGAGCCATTACTGACTGTAGTAGAGTTTCAAAGTTGCCTAACTGCATCTGTTCTGTCTTCCATTTTCTTAGCAGAATTTTGACTTACCTTAGAAATTTTATCTATCCCTCTTTGTAGGACTCAAATGATTTGAGTGGGATTAATTCCACTCAAGCTGCACTGATGGAATTGACTTCTATATACTGAGTGGTAGAATTACATCTTCACAGTGACTGGAAGGGAATAGGTGTGATGTAGGAAAAAGAATAACAATTGGGGAAATGGTATATGTGAAGGTTGGGGTAAGAAGGAATACATGATATACTCCAAAACACATCACATCTAATGTACATGGAATGTAGATAGTAAAGAAAGACAGTGGAGAAAGAAAGCCGGAGATGTAGACACAGTGCTGTGCTTGCAAATCATTGTAGACCTTGAAAAGGATGGGGACTTTATCCTGATGTGGTGTCATTGAATAATTTCAAGCAAATAATTGGCATAGTCATATTTAAGTTTAAAGAAAAAAAACATTCTGGTTTTTCTCTGTGTGGAGAATGGACTAGTCAGAAGACAGGATGCCTTGGCTGTACAGAGACCACTTCCGAGGCTATTATAGCCATCCAGGTGAAAGATGATAGAGGTTCTGACCAGTGTGGTATTGTAGAGACAATTAATACACATGGTCAAGTAGCACAGAGATGTTTTGACTCCCATACATCAATATTTACAAAGTATCACAGGAGTAGTAGATAATTTTGTAAAATCTCAGTGACAGAAAAGGTCATCTTAAAGTGAGGGAATGAGAAGAGGATGCATAGATGATAAGATCTTTAGACTAAACATTAAAGGATAGAAGAGTTTGATGAAAAAAGGTAGAGGTCAAAGAGGCATCTGGGAACACAGCTAATAAGATGGGAAAGGACAAAGACTATTGGGCAGGGTGAATAGTAATTACACACATTTGGGACACAAAGGAAACACTTAATGCAGACATAGAAAACAAGGTGAGAAAGTCAGCTCTGGGCTTATTGTGTTGACCTTGACAGCAGGTTTACTCCTTTGTACATTATTCAACAGTAGGCATTGGCTCCTTGAAGGTTTTCAGAAAATCAATTTATCCAAACAAAACTATGCTTTAATAGTATGTACCTAGCAGTAGTAGGGGCATGGCCTTTAGAATTCCAGAAAAGGAGAAGAATGAAAGAGGCCTAAGCGAATCCTAGCCATTTGTTGATATCAAAGCATAACAGGATAAGTGGTGCAAAAAAATAACTGAGACTTCAGGCTTCATTGTTAGGTAGGTAATGATACCATTAATACAAGCAGAAAAGTCAAGAGAACATTATAGAAGAGGGTAATTGTAGAAATATGTTAAAATGATGTGATGTCATGTCATTGCCATGTTTCCATAGAATCAAGTGACAGCTGTAACTGAGAAGGGAACAATTGCTATTTTCAAATGACAGCTTAAAAGTCACATGTGTTTACATTGTGGACACAATGGTCATGTCATCATCTATCAATGGCTGTTTTTAGGTGTGTAATTACTGACCTCCCTCCACCATCCATCATTAGTTGGTGAATTCATGGAGGCCAGAAACTGTCTTCTGTAGTCAGTAATGTCTGGAAAAAATAAAGGGTCTTGAGATCGGTCGAGGAGGTAGCTAAAGACTCCCATACAAAGCTCCTCAAGGCTCCACTGACTTTTCTATGATGAGGTTTGAAGAATATCCTCCTGCATAATGAGTCTTCTCTGTGCACTCTTTCATCCTAATTTGTCTACTTGACCAACTCTTGCATCAGCTCCTCTATATATGTGTACTTTCAGCACAATGCCAGTGAAAGCAGAGGTTGTGCTCTGTGCCAATTAATGAGGAATAATCAGCTGATGATTCTTTGATGACTGTACTATCATGACACTATTCTCCTTTCCTGGTTTGTAAGAAGAATCGAATGTACACAGGAAACCTGCTTTAAAGATCCCTGAAGACTTAAATGTCTAAATTGTGATTTTAAAACCATAAAAAGCAAAGGAATCAGATTAGATGATTGTAATCTACAGCACATTTTCCCCAAATTTTCTATTATAGCTTTCTAAATTCAAGGTACTTGTGAGTCGCCTTAAAATTTAATTCTTTTTGGTTAATTGATATTTCCTGTTAGTTTTGTCCCAACTAATCAAGATTTTACTGTGCAAAAGTTAAAATGACTTATTTATTCAAGTACTATTTTCAAGTCCAATTGGTTTATTAAGTAAAATGCATTTGAACAATGAAACATAAAAGAAGTAGATTTTAGTCTAAGAAGGAAAGATACTGATTCTAGTCAAGACTATTGGGTGAGTGCTTTTATTACATGTAAAGAAATATAAAATACGCCTGATTCTCTAACATTTCATCCTAATAAAATCATTTATAAGTCATTTTAAGAAAAGTTTATCTGATTTATGAAACAAATTTAGAACCGGTGAATGAGATAAGGAATTGTGTTTTATTTTTAATATAAACTACCACTGTAGCATGGAAGACTTAAATATTCTCATGTCAAAGGGACTTTTCAAAGATTGTGAAGCTCTAATAAAAAAGGATTTCAGCGCTATAATTCTACAGAAGCATCCTTCAAAATGGCTTTATACATTACACCCAGACAGCTTTTATTAATAGTTCTCCAATTATTTAACAGAATGAAGAATGACCTCACTTGGAATTTTATAGTAAGTTATCATTCACTTTTTGCTTGGAGTTTTTCTGTCAGGCAGCACCGGGATGGAAATGGATATAAAGTGGCATTTGGTACCAGGGATATCAGGGTAGTAGGCAGAACTAAAAATGAGTGAAGGAAAGAATATAAATTATAAGCTTCTCAGGCTAGGGTCAGAGCTTCTAAGGATTTCATTTTTATTCCTCATCAGCCTCAGCAGATATTACTTAGATTAGTAAGAGCTCACTAATATACAAAGTAAATTACATTTGTATATATGATGAGGCTGCAATATGGTAAACAGAATGGGAGGAGCTGATAAAACCTGTAGTCCAGCAATAGCAAAATAAACAAAAAACATCTATGTTCCCCAACATTATCATGTTTCCCTTACTTGGACTGGTCTTCCAAAGCTTTAGACCTCAGGTCCTCAAACAACACTCTGAGCTCGTTACCATCTGCAAAGAAAGGAGCTGAATGCAGGGGGTATCACTAGTCTCTGAGATGCTCAATTATCAGTGTCTTCCTTTTTATCCTACCCTTATACCTATATTTTATTAGGGCATTGATGATTTAGTCCATCCCAGTGAGAGCACATAATCCTTTTAGTTACCATTGCCAGAATGCAAAATAAATGAGGAGTGAGACTGTTGAAGAAAACAACTAAAGGTATAATGTGGAAAATCCAAAATGAACAGGAAGGGAAAGACATACATTTCCCACCCCAAAACAAGGGAACGATGGACTTACTACAGGTTTTGTTTTATCCAGACTGACAATACCTGACAAATACAACAGTAGGATGATCTACCTACACGAAAAAAAATGCACATAAATATATAAACGTATTCAACATATACATACTCAGCACTGGATTAGAACAAAGTTTGATAATGAATTTACTTATTTCAATTTTAACCAGAGAAACATTCATCTGACTATAAATAGCAGTCAAGTAGGTCCTGGCTGTTTTAACTTTGATAGAAGTTTTAGTAACCAATTGAGAAGGGAGGGGATGGAACCCTTCAGTATCACTGCTTTCTAGAAGTGGGAAACCTAAAGAAAATGGTGCCAAATCCCAATGCAGACTATTTTAGGTTTAAGAGTACAGGTATAGGGGTCACTCACAGCTTTTTTTGCCCATTCCCAACCCTGCCTTTTGATTCCCAGAAAGGGTAGTATCAAGGTCCATAACATACTAGAAAAGCCCTAGATGCCAAACATAAGAACATGGAAGAGAGGAGACTAAGACAAGTTTTACTGCTTGCCCTTAGTTAGAGAGTGGAATGGAGACATTGTAGTTTCTTGTGATCTTGCCAAGTTAGTTAAGACTAAACATTCCAGTCAGAGGTAAACACTCACAGACAATAAATCGATGGCTTTACTTGATAGCAAAAACTCATATTCTCTTTTGTGAGCCTGCAAGTGATTAAGGATTTGAGGTTACATTATTTTATTTCACCACAACCAACTTGAGAGATTGAAGATAATTAGCAAGTAGATGGCTTACATGTCTTCTGAACAACTTCCACACTTCATTTTCCAACATTCCTGCCACACCAAGTATCTCACTGCTCTGTACACATGCTAGGACCTTGCATACTCTGTTGTGTACATGCTTTAGGGAATCTTCCCACTTTATTTTTTAACCCTAGAAAGTTCCCACTCAGTCTTCAAGATACAGTTTTGATGTTCTCTCCTGGGAATTCTGAACCTTCTTTGGCTTTTGCAAGCTGATCCTTACCCCTATGTACTATAAAATTCTATTTATACCAACGTCCCCACTCGAGTGCAAACTCTTCAAATGAAAGGTGGGAATGATACAAAAACAGTTTTATTCCTATTTGCTATAGCACACTTCCTCATATTTAATAATTCGAAAATGAATGAGTAGATGTGTGTTAAAAATGCAAAATAATTAATATGAAAAGGGATTAAATTACCTGTGTCTTTTTCTAACTTTTTGGAAGCAATACAATTTTCCCTCTACCAGTGATATGGAATATTTTTAAAAATATTTTTATGTTGATTTATTTTTGAGAGAGACAGGCAGATGCGAGTAGAGGAGGGGCAGAGAGAGAGAGGGAGACAGAATCCAAAGCAGGCTCTAGGCTCTGAGCTCTCAGCACATAGCCCAATGCAGGGCTCCAACCCACAAACCATTACATCATGACCTGAACTGAAGTTGGACACTTAACCAACTAAGCCACCCAGGCACACCCGGAATATTTTTTTTTAAATAACATGAAAAAGTCCTTTATTTGAGGATCCAGAGACCTAATATGTAGGTCAAACTCTGCCACCACCTAACTTTATGTCATTTGACCTCTCTGGGCCTTAATTTCCTCAGCAAAAAATCAGGGTGTTCTAAAGTCCCCTCCCACATAAAAATGCTCTAATTTCTTAGTAACTCTCCCAGAGCACTTTCTTTACCAAGAAGGAAGGAAACAACTTAGGCAATGGTCAAGACAAACTTTTAAGACAAACAGTCTATTAATCTAATGGAAAACACATGATGAAGTAAAGAAAAAGGAAATAACCTCAAACTGGAAGCAACCTCATTTTCACCATTCAGTTTACCTGTGGCAGTTGGCAAAAAAAAAATGCACCTCTTTTCATGTGGGATTCCAACTTTTTTTTTTTTTTTAATTTTTTTTATTTTTTAATATATGAAATTTACTGTCAAATTGGTTTCCATACAACACCCAGTGCTCATCCCAAAAGGTGCCCTCCTCAATACCCATCACCCACCCTGCCCTCCCTCCCACCCCCCATCAACCCTCAGTTTGTTCTCAGTTTTTAACAGTCTCTTATGCTTTGGCTCTCTCCCACTCTAACCTCTTTTTTTTTTTTTTTTTTTTCTTTCCTTCCCCTCCCCCATGGGTTTCTGTTATGTTTCTCAGGATCCACATAAGAGTGAAACCATATGGTATCTGTCTTTCTCTGTATGGCTTATTTCACTTAGCATCACACTCTCCAGTTCCATCCATGTTGCTACAAAAGGCCATATTTCATTTTTTCTCATTGCCACGTAGTATTCCATTGTGTATATAAACCACAATTTCTTTATCCATTCATCAGTTGATGGACATTTAGGCTCTTTCCATAATTTGGCTATTGTTGAGAGTGCCGCTATAAACATTGGGGTACAGGTGCCCCTATGCATCAGTACTCCTGTATCCCTTGGATAAATTCCTAGCAGTGCTATTGCTGGGTCATAGGGTAGGTCTATTTTTAATTTTCTGAGGAACCTCCACACTGCTTTCCAGAGCGGCTGCACCAATTTGCATTCCCACCAACAGTGCAAGAGGGTTCCTGTTTCTCCACATCCTCTCCAGCATCTATAGTCTCCTGATTTCTTCATTTTGGCCACTCTGACTGGCGTGAGGTGGTATCTGAGTGTGGTTTTGATTCGTATTTCCCTGATAAGGAGCGACGTTGAGCATCTTTTCATGTGCCTGTTGGCCATCCGGATGTCTTCTTTAGAGAAGTGTCTATTCATGTTTTCTGCCCATTTCTTCACTGGGTTATTTGTTTTTCGGGTGTGGAGTTTGATGAGCTCTTTATAGATTTTGGATACTAGCCCTTTGTCCGATGTGTCATTTGCAAATATCTTTTCCCATTCCGTTGGCTGCCTTTTAGTTTTGTTGGTTGTTTCCTTTGCTGTGCAGAAGCTTTTTATCTTCATAAGGTCCCAGTAATTCACTTTTGCTTTTAATTCCCTTGCCTTTGGGGATGTGCCGAGTAAGAGATTGCTACGGCTGAGGTCAGAGAGGTCTTTTCCTGCTTTCTCCTCTAGGGTTTTGATGGTTTCCTGTCTCACATTCAGGTCCTTTATCCATTTTGAGTTTATTTTTGTGAATGGTGTGAGAAAGTGGTCTAGTTTCAGCCTTCTGCATGTTGCTGTCCAGTTCTCCCAGCACCATTTGTTAAAGAGACTGTCTTTTTTCCATTGGATGTTCTTTCCTGCTTTGTCAAAGATGAGTTGGCCATACGTTTGTGGGTCTAGTTCTGGGGTTTCTATTCTATTCCATTGGTCTATGTGTCTGTTTTTATGCCAATACCATGCTGTCTTGATGATGACAGCTTTGTAGTAGAGGCTAAAGTCTGGGATTGTGATGCCTCCTGCTTTGGTCTTCTTCTTCAAAATTACTTTGGCTATTCGGGGACTTTTGTGGTTCCATATGAATTTTAGGATTGCTTGTTCTAGTTTCGAGAAGAATGCTGGTGCAATTTTGATTGGGATTGCATTGAATGTGTAGATAGCTTTGGGTAGTATTGACATTTTGACAATATTTATTCTTCCAATCCATGAGCATGGAATGTCTTTCCATTTCTTTATATCTTCTTCAATTACCTGCATAAGCTTTCTATAGTTTTCAGCATACAGATCTTTTACATCTTTGGTTAGATTTGTTCCTAGGTATTTTATGCTTCTTGGTGCAATTGTGAATGGGATCAGTTTCTTCATTTGTCTTTCTGTTGCTTCATTGTTAGTGTATAAGAATGCAACTGATTTCTGCACATTGATTTTGTATCCTGCAACTTTGCTGAATTCATGTATCAGTTCTAGCAGACTTTTGGTGGAGTCTATCGGATTTTCCATGTATAATATCATGTCATCTGCAAAAAGCGAAAGCTTGACTTCATCTTTGCCAATTTTGATGCCTTTGATTTCCTTTTGTTGTCTGATTGCTGATGCTAGAACTTCCAGCACTATATTAAACAACAGCGGTGACAGTGGGCATCCCTGTCGTGTTCCTGATCTCAGGGAAAAAGCTCTCAGTTTTTCCCCGTTGAGGATGATGTTAGCTGTGGGCTTTTCATAAATGGCCTTTATGATCTTTAAGTATGTTCCTTCTATCCCGACTTTCTCAAGGGTTTTTATTAAGAAAGGGTGCTGGATTTTGTCAAAGGCCTTTTCTGCATCGATTGACAGGATCATATGGTTCTTCTCTTTTTTTTTGTTAATGTGATGTATCACGTTGATCGATTTGCGAATGTTGAACCAGCCCTGCGTCCCAGGAATGAATCCCACTTGATCATGGTGAATAATTCTTTTTATATGCTGTTGAATTCGATTTGCTAGTATCTTATTAAGAATTTTTGCATCCATATTCATCAGGGATATTGGCCTGTAGTTCTCTTTTTTTACTGGGTCTCTGTCTGGTTTAGGAATCAAAGTAATACTGGCTTCATAGAATGAGTCTGGAAGTTTTCCTTCCCTTTCTATTTCTTGGAATAGCTTGAGAAGGATAGGTATTATCTCTGCTTTAAATGTCTGGTAGAACTCCCCTGGGAAGCCATCTGGTCCTGGACTCTTATTTGTTGGGAGATTTTTGATAACCGATTCAATTTCTTCGCTGGTTATGGGTCTGTTCAAGCTTTCTATTTCCTCCTGATTGAGTTTTGGAAGAGTGTGGGTGTTTAGAAATTTGTCCATTTCTTCCAGGTTGTCCAATTTGCTGGCATATAATTTTTCATAGTATTCCCTGATAATTGTTTGTATCTCTGAGGGATTGGTTGTAATCATTCCATTTTCATTCATGATTTTATCTATTTGGGTCATCTCCCTTTTCTTTTTGAGAAGCCTGGCTAGAGGTTTGTCAATTTTGTTTATTTTTTCAAAAAACCAACTCTTGGTTTCGTTGATCTGCTCTACAGTTTTTTTAGATTCTATATTGTTTATTTCTGCTCTGATCTTTATTATTTCTCTTCTTCTGCTGGGTTTAGGCTGCCTTTGCTGTTCTGCTTCTATTTCCTTTAGGTGTGCTGTTAGATTTTGTATTTGGGATTTTTCTTGTTTCTTGAGATAGGCCTGGATTGCAATGTATTTTCCTCTCAGGACTGCCTTCGCTGCGTCCCAAAGCGTTTGGATTGTTGTATTTTCATTTTCGTTTGTTTCCATATATGTTTTAATTTCTTCTCTAATTGCCTGGTTGACACACTCATTCGTTAGTAGGGTGTTCTTTAACCTCCATGCTTTTGGAGGTTTTCCAGACTTTTTCCTGTGGTTGATTTCAAGCTTCATAGCATTGTGGTCTGAAAGTATGCATGGTATAATTTCAATTCTTGTAAACTTATGAAGGGCTGTTTTGTGACCCAGTATATGATCTATCTTGGAGAATGTTCCATGTGCACTCGAGAAGAAAGTATATTCTGTTGCTTTGGGATGCAGAGTTCTAAATATATCTGTCAAGTCCATCTGATCCAATGTATCATTCAGGGCCCTTGTTTCTTTATTGACTGTGTGTCTAGATGATCTATCCATTTCTGTAAGTGGGGTGTTAAAGTCCCCTGCAATGACCACATTCTTATCAATAAGGTTGCTTATGTTTATGAGTAATTGTTTTATATATCTGGGGGCTCGGGTATTTGGCGCATAGACATTTATAATAGTTAGCTCTTCCTGGTGGATAGACCCTGTGATTATTATATAATGCCCTTCTTCATCTCTTGTTACAGCCTTTAATTTAAAGTCTAGTTTGTCTGATATAAGTATGGCTACTCCAGCTTTCTTTTGGCTTCCAGGAGCATGATAAATAGTTCTCCATCCCCTCACTCTCAATCTAAAGGTGTCCTCAGATCTAAAATGAGTCTCTTGTAGACAGCAAATAGATGGGTCTTGTTTTTTTATCCATTCTGATACCCTATGTCTTTTAGTTGGCGCATTTAATCCATTTACATTCAGTGTTATTATAGAAAGATATGGGTTTAGAGTCATTGTGATGTCTGTATGTTTTATGTTTGTAGTGATGTCTCTGGTACTTTGTCTCACAGGATCCCCCTTAGGATCTCTTGTAGGGCTGGTTTCGTGGTGACAAATTCCTTCAGTTTTTGTTTGTTTGGGAAGACCTTTATCTCTCCTTCTATTCTAAATGACAGACTTGCTGGATAAAGGATTCTCGGCTGCATATTTTTTCTGTTTAGCACACTGTAGATATCGTGCCAAGCCTTTCTGGCCTGCCAAGTTTCAAAGGAGAGATCAGTCACGAGTCTTATAGGTCTCCCTTTATATGTGAGGGCACGTTTATCCCTTGCTGCTTTCAGAATTTTCTCTTTATCCTTGTATTTTGCCAGTTTCACTATGATATGTCGTGCAGAAGATCGATTCAAGTTACGTCTGAAGGGAGTTCTCTGTGCCTCTTGGATTTCAATGCCTTTTTCCTTCCCCAGTTCAGGGAAGTTCTCAGCTATAATTTGTTCAAGTACCCCTTCAGCACCTTTCCCTCTCTCTTCCTCCTCTGGGATACCAATTATGCGTATATTATTTTTTTTTAGTGTATCACTTAGTTCTCTAATTTTCCCCTCATACTCCTGGATTTTTTTATCTCTCTTTCTTTCAGCTTCCTCTTTCTCCATAACTTTATCTTCTAGTTCACCTATTCTCTCCTCTGCCTCTTCAAGCCGAGCCATCGTGGTTTCCATTTTGTTTTGCATTTCGTTTAAAGCGTTTTTCAACTCCTCGTGACTGTTCCTTAGTCCCTCGATCTTTATGGCAAGAGATTCTCTGCTGTCCTGTATACTGTTTTCAAGCCCAGCGATTAATTTTATGACTATTATTCTAAATTCACTTTCTGTTATATTATTTAAATCCTTTTTGATCAGTTCATTAGCTGTTGTTATTTCCTGGAGATTCTTCTGAGGGGAATTCTTCCGTTTGGTCATTTTGGAGAGTCCCTGGCGTGGTGAGGACCTGCAGGGCACTTCCCCTGTGCTGTGGTGTATAACTGGAGTTAGTGGGCGGGGCCGCAGTCCGACCCGATGTCTGCCCCCAGCCCACTGCTGGGGCCACAGTCAGACTGGTGTGTGCCTTCTCTTCCCCTCTCCTAGGGGCGGGATTCACTGTGGGGTGGCGTGTCCCGTCTGGGCTACTTGCACACTGCCAGGCTTGTGGTGCTGGGGATCTGGCGTATTAGCTGGGGTGGGTAGGCAAGGTGCACGGGGGCTGGAGGGGCAGGCTTAGCTCGCTTCTCCTTAGGTGATCCACTTCAGGAGGAGCCCTGTGGCAGCGGGAGGGAGTCAGATCCGCTGCCGGAGGTTTGGTTCCGCAGAAGCACAGAGTTGGGTGTTTGCGCGGAGCGAGCAAGTTCCCTGGCAGGAACTGGTTCCCTTTGGGATTTTGGCTGGGGGATGGGCGGGGGAGATGGCGCTGGCACCTTTGTTCCCCGCCAAGCTGAGCTCTGCCGTCCGGGGGCTCAGCAGCTCTCCCTCCCTTTGTCCTCCAGCCTTCCCGCTTTCCGCGCAGAGCTGTTAACTTATGACCTCCCAGACGCTAAGTCGCGCTTGCTGTCGGAACACAGTCTGTCCGGCCCCTCCGCTTTTGCCAGCCAGACTCGGGGGCTCTGCTTGGCCGGCGAGCCGCCCCTCCGCCCCGGCTCCCTCCCGCCAGTCCGTGGAGCGCGCACCGCCTCGCCGCCCTTCCTACCCTCTTCCGTGGGCCTCTAGTCTGCGCTTGACTCCTGAGACTCCCTTCTGCTAATCCTCTGGCGGTTTTCTGGGTTCTTTAGGCAGGTGTAGGTGGAATCTAAGTGATCGGCCGGACACGCTGTGAGCCCCGCGTCCTCCTACGCCGCCATCTTCCGGAACTCCCTCATGTGGGATTCCAACTTTAAGGCAGCACATGCTCAAAAGGCATGCATTATGTTGCCCTTAGGGACAGCACATGTGACAACTGGTGTAAATATGATCAACCTAATTTGGCTTTGAGCCCTAAAATGAGCCAGACCTAAACTGAGCCAGACTGAAAGCCTATAACCACAGTTCTACTTTTGATCAGGAGAAAGGGCAGAATAAATAGTTATAGGATATATGTTAAATTTTCTGCAGAAATAAACTATGGGACAAATACAAAATAATCCCGTACATGAAGTTTATAACCTTGACCAAGTTGTCTGGTATTCTCTATGGCCTCTACGGAGATTACCCTCTTGCACCTAATTTTTAAGGAATTAAGAAGAAGTAAATGGGAAAATGTATCAGTATAAAAGCACCTGCAGAAATAGCAACTGAATATCTTCCGTCAAAACATTCATGGGCACCTATGTGGCAGTAATGAAAAATATCTAAGTATAAAAACAAGAAATAAGGGGTGCCTGGGTGGCTCAGTTGGTTGAGTGTCTGACTCTTAATTTCAGCTCAGGTCATGATGCAAGGGTCACGGGATTGAGCTCCAAGTCAGGCTCTGCACTGAGCATTCAGCCTACTTGGGATTCATTCTCTCTCTCTCTCTCTCTCTCTCTCTCTCTCTCCCCCCTGTGCCTCTCTCCCTGACACTCTCTCTAAAATAAACAAAATTCTTAAAAATAAATAAACAAACAAGAAATTAAAATAGTAACAGCAAATACCTGTAATCCCCAAAAGCTAATGATATTGACAGTTTCCTAAGAATTAAATATTTAACACTATAAAGGAATTCTTAATTTTATTATAGTTTCTGTGCTGTGATATTATAAATAGCCAAAAGCACATTTTAATTTATTTCTCAGTTTTCACCATCTCACACTTTCAGAAAGAAAATAAGCATGTGAGAGTTGGTGTTTCTTCAGTTTTGTTTTATTTTTTCCCTTTACTTAGGCAGTTGGGGATAGGAATGTTTTAATTTATTTCAGGTAATTACTTTTTCCCTTTAAAGATGCAATTGTTAAATAAAAACCCATTTAATATTAATGTGATTTCCACCACATTCAAATCATCAAACATTCAAGTCAAATGATGACTTCCCCTTAATAGATTCTTGGCAGCTAGGTTTCATCTCCTAATTCTTGTTGCAACCAAGAGGGAGAATAATCAATGTTGGGGCACACTGAAGGTACTGTCTAGAATAGTTTATAGCACTAGTAACATTGCCACATGCACCTGCAAGTCATAACTTATGTTCTCTGATATAAGATGAATGCATGGCTTTCACACATAGTGACTGAGTGCTTACTTCTTTCTACTACATTCTAGGCATGGTAGGGAAAATTAGCAAAAGGGAAAAAAAGAAAACATAGTGTATGCCCTCAAGGAGCTTAATGACAGTGGAAATAGAACATATAATAATGAAGGGGTAATTGTCCAATTACATAGTACAGAATAAAAGAGATCAAGTTTTCATGGGAAGTTTACTATTTAGCAGAAATGAATGAATGTCTATATATTGAGATTTATTTTTAGCTGAGAATTTATCATTATCAGCATTTTTGCGATGAATAAAATTAGGACTGCCAGCTTTCCCCAAAATCAGATTAATTCATTGTTTTCATTAATATCTGCAGATTTGTCTTCCTACGTTTTGTTCATTTGCTGAGCTGCTTCTGAGACCTGTCAATGGGACTTAGTAGCCCTTACTTTTGACAGGATCAAAAGCTAAGATTAGCTCAAGTTCATACAGTTTCCCAAATGGAGTGGATTTGGGGGGTGGGACTCACTTAGGGTCTGCCATCACACATGACCTCAAAGAACCACAGTCCTGATAGGACTTCATCTGCACTTCTCATCTGGCATGAGAGTTTGCTGTGCTGGGGCCTCTACTCTGATGCAATGCCTTCTGAGTCATAGAAGATTCCATCTATGTTTTGCCAATAAATTCTTAAGCTTTAAGACTGAGGCCCACAGCATCCAGATTGGTAAGGAAGAAGTAAAATTTTCACTATCTGCAGATGACAGGACTCCACCAAAAATATACGAGAACTGATAAATGAATTCAGTAAGATCACAGATACAAAATCAATATACAGAAATCCATTGCATTTCTATACACTAATAATGAGGCAACAGAAAGATAAACTAAGAAAACAATCCCATTTATGGGTGTACCAAAACTAGTAAAATACCTAGGAATAAAGTGATCCAAGGAGGTGAAAGACTTGTTACCTGAAAACTATAAAATATTGGTGAAAGAAATTGAAGAGGACACACACAAATGGAAAGGTATGTCAAGCTCATGATTTGGAAGAAAAAATATTAAAATGTCCATACTACCCAAAGCAATATATATATATATTAATTCAATCCCTATCCAAATAACAAGGCATTTTTCATAGAAATAGAAGAAAAATTCTAAAATGTGTATGGAACCACAAAAGACCTGAAACAGCCAGAGCAATCTTGAAAAAGAAAAAAAAAGAACAAAACTGGAGATATCACAATCCCAGATTTTAAGATATATTAAAAAAACTGTAGTTATCAAAACAGTATGGTACTGACACAAAAATAGATATGTAGATCAATGGAACACAACATAAAATCCAGAAATAAACCCACACTTACACAGTCAATTAATCTTTGACCAAGGAAGCATGTTATGCAATAGGGAAAAGCATGTTATGCAAATGGTGCTCGGAAAACTGGACAGCCATATGCAAAATAATGAAACCAGGCCACTCTCTTACAGACATATACAAAAATAAACTCAAAAGGCATTAAGGATCTAAATGTGAGACCTGAAACCATACAAATCCTACAAGAGAGCACAGGCAATAATTTCTCTGACATTGGCCATAGCCATTTTTCTATAAATGTCTGCTGAGGCAAGAAAAACAAACGCAAACTACTAAAACTATGTCACAATAAAAAGCATCTGCACAGCAAAAGAGACAATGGGAGAAGATATTTGCAAATGACATATCTGTTAAAAAGGCTACTATCCAATACAGATGAAGAATTTATACAACTCAACACCAAAAAGAACTAAAAACAAACAAAAAACAGAAATAATCCAATTAAAAAATGGGCAGAAGACATGAATAGGCATTTTTCCAAAGAAGACATCAAGGTGGCCAACAGACACATGAAAAGATGCACACCATCACTTATCATCAGTGAAACAAAAGGCAACCAATGGAATGGGAGAAAATAGTTACAAATGACATATCAAATAAAGGGTTAGCATCCAAAATCTATAAAGAATCTATCAAACTCAATACCCAAAAAACAAATAGTCCAGTGAAGAAATAGGATGAGGACACAGATACTTTTTCAAAGAAGACATCCAGATGGCTAACAAACACATGAAAAAATGTTCAAGATCTCTCATCATCACGGAAGTACACATCAAAACCACAATAAGATACCCCCTCATCCCTGTCAGAATGGCTAACATTAACAACTCAGGCAACAGATGTTGGTGAGGATTCAGAGAAAGAGGCTCTCTTTTGCACTGCTGGTGGGAATGCAAACTGGGGCAGCCACTCTGGAAAACAGAATGAAGGTTCCTCAAAAAGTTTAAAATATAACTACCCTACAGCCCAGCAATTGCACTATTAGGTATATATCCAAGGGATACAGGTGTGCTGTTTTGAAGGGGCACATGCACCCAAATGTTTATACCAGCACTATCAACAATAGCCAAAGTGTCGAAAGAGCCAAAATTTCCATTGACAGATGAAGGGATAAAGAAGATGTGATACACACACAAACACACACAAACACACACACTGGAGTATTACATGGCAATCAAAAAGAATGAAATCTTGCCATTTGCAACTACATGGATGGAACTAGAGGGTATTATGCTAAATGAAATTAGTCAGTTGGAGAAAAACAAATATATGACTTCACTCATATGTGGAATTTAAGATACAAAACAGATGAACATAAGGGAAGGGAAGCAAAAATATAAAAACAAGGAGGGGGACAAAACATAAGAGACTCTTAAATACAGAGAACAAACTGAGAGTTTCTGGAGGGGTTGTGGGTGGGGGGGATGGGCTAAATGAGTAAAGGTCATTAAGGAAGACATTTGTTGGGATGAGCACTGGGTACTATACATAGGGGATGAATCACTGGAATCTAATCCTGAAATCATTATTGCACTTTATGCTAACTAACTTGCATGTAAATTTAAAAACAAAGAAAGAAAGAAAAAAAAAGAAGAAGAAAACACAATGAGGTATCACCTCACCTGTCAGAATGGTTAAAATCAACAACACAAGAAACAAGTGTTGGTGAGGACGTAGAAAAAGGGGCACCCTCTTGCACTGTTGGTGGGAATGCAAACCAGTGTAATCACTGTAGAAAACAGTATGGAGTTTCCTCAAAAGATGAAAAATAGAGCTTCCTTATGATCCAGTAATTCTACCATTGGGTATTTACCCAAAGAAAATGACAACACCAATTCAAAGAAATATATGCAGCCCCTGTTTACTGTAGTATTACTTACAATAGCTAAATTATGGAAGCAGCTCAAGTGGCCACTGAGAGATGAATGGGTAAATAATATGTGGGTTGTAAAAAAAAATAAAGTAAAATAAAATAAAAAAAAATATGTGGGTTGTGGTGTGTGTGTGTGTGTGTGTGTGTGTGTGTGTGTGTGTAGTTCAGCCATAAAAAGAATGAAAGCTTGCCATTTGCAACAACATGGATGGATCCAGAAGGTATAATGCTAAGTGAAATAAGTCAGATAAAGACAAATACCATATGATTTCACTCATATGTGGAATTTAGGAAACACATGAACCAAGAAAAAAAGAGACAAACCAAAAAATAAATTCTTAACCATAGAGAACTTACTTATGGTTACCAGAGAGGAGGTGTGGGAGGGTTGGAATGGGTGAAATTGGTCAAGGGGATTAAAAGGACACTTATTGTGGAGTGCCTGGATGGCTCAGTCAGTACAGCATGTAATTCTTGATTTCTGAGTTATAAGTTGGAGCCTGATGTGGGTGTAGAGATTACTTAAAAATAAAAATATTTTTTAAAGACAGTACACTCTTAGTGATAAGCATTGAGTAATGTGTCTAATTGTTGAATCACTGTATTGTATAGTTGAAACTAATATAACACTGTTAACTGTACTGAAATTAATTTTTTTAATTTCAAAAAAAAGAAACAAAAGAGTGAGGCCAGCAGGCACTGATGAGTGATGTATAATGAAAAATAATAGAATACATGTGCTTCTCACTTCATGTGAAAGTTAAAGATTTGATATAATCAACATAAATATTTCATAAATGGAATATAAGTTTCATATAATCCCATCTAAAGATAGAATTCCAATCAAGGTGTTTTGCTATTATGAAGTGTGTTTCATTTACACTAGACCCTCAGAGAAGGGAGAATACTTGCAGCCTTCCCAGCTTTGGAAGCAGCATCATGGGAAATTGGTGAGTCACTACTGTTAAAGTAATCACTGCAGTCACACTAACCACATAGGATCTAAAGACCTTTATAAGACCTGTCTCCCTGTTAACCCTGATGCCATCTCTCCCACTTCTCCACACGGGTCTTTGCTTCTCCAGACTTTTACTCAGGATGAAGGTCTTGATAGTCCCTCCACCTAGGAAATGCTTCCCCAGATAGGCACATCAGCCTTTTCTCACCTCCTTAACTGTATGCTTTGCCGTAACTTCCTCAGGAATGCCTTCACTAAGCACTCTCTCCTTTGAAAACTGTACGTTTCTTAATGGTATTTCCTTTTCTGCTTTATATATCTCTGTATACTAATCAGCAATAAAAAGGACCGAACTACTGATACACATGACCACTGAGATGGATCTTAAGGGTATTATACTGAATGCAAAAAAAGAAAAAAAAGCCAATCTCAAAGGTCACGCACTGTGTGATTCCATTGATACAACATGCTGTCGATAACAAAATTATAAAGATGGAGAACACTTGCCAGGGATTAGAAAAGTGGAGGGAGGATGTGCTATAAAGGAGCAGCATTGGTCATATGTGATCAAATGCAATAGAATTGTGCACAAAGGTATGCCAAAAAATGAGTGTCTGAAAACATTGGTACAATATAAGTAAGAGCCATAGTCCACTCAATTTTATTGTGCAATATTCAATAAATGCACTAGGGTAATTTTTCATGAATGCACTATTCGTGGTTTTGATAATGTGCTGTTATGAAAGATGTTACCATTGGGGGAAGCTTTAGTGATGAGTACAGAAGACAGACACATCTGTGCTATGCTGAATTCATGTGAGTCTATACTTACAAGAAAAAATAAATAAAATAAAAAATTAAAATAAAAAATTCTTTCTAGCACTTATTACTATCTAACATCTGTACAATTTACTATTTATTTTCGATATTTTCTCTCCTCTAATATATAAGCTCAATATAGACTAAGAATTGTCATTTATTTTTGTTCAGTGCTGTATCCACATTACAGAGTATAATTCTAGGCACACAGTAAGCTCTCTATGAATAGATACTGAATAAATTTATGATTAATGAATATATTTTACATTAAAAATCATCTTAACATTGTGATTAATATCATGACCTTTGATTTTGATCCCAGCTCTTCTATTATCTAGTAAATCTTCATCAAATCTCTTGGAACTTTTTATTCTATTTTCTCATCCAAAAAATTAATAATGCTTAAAAGGTTAAACTGAAAAAAAAAAAAGACCATACACACACAATAATACAGATAGAGAGATAGATATTATTTGAGATAATCTTTTTGGAAATAATTAGAGGAATATGCTTTGATAACCTTATAAAACTAAGATCACTTGACTTATAGTTTATGAGAAATGTGGACATAGTTTTAAGAGCAGGGATGATCATCACATTATTTTTGTAGTGAGAAAATAGGAAAAAATGTAAATGTCCAATAATAAAAAAAAAGAGCTATGATTTTAGCATATTATAGAGTACTCTGGAGCATTTTTTTTCTGAAAACAAAGACTTCATTTCATTTTATGAATGATTCCTTATTATGCACAGATCTAAACCTATAGATCTAAATCTATAACTTAGTCATAGGCAGATTTTAAATTTCTGTTCTTTATTAATGTCATCACTACCAACATCATTATTTAAAAAGATTCTCCTTTCTTACTACCTTTTGCAACATGCCTGTATTTGCAAAAATAATTTCATTTGTCATTTATAAGGGAGATTAATTAAGCATGCATCCCACTATTTTGATCTCCTGTCATTATTAAATCTACAAATAAAGATAATGTAAGTGATTAATAAAATGCTCTCCTCCCAGAATGTGTTATTATACATGATAAGCATACATACTAAATGAAAAGCAACTGCTAAATAAAAAAATAGGGGCACCTGGGTGGCTCAGTCAGTTACGCATCCAGCTTCAGCTCAGGTCATGATCTCACAGTTCATGAGTTCCAGCCCTGGAGCCTACTTCAGATTCTGTGTCTCCCTCTCCCTCTGCCCCTCCCCCACTCATGCTCTGTCTCTCTCTCTCTCTCTCTCTCTCTCTGTCTCTCTTTCTCTCTCTGTCTCAAAGTAAATAAACATTAAAAATAATTTAGAGGTGCCTGGGTGGCTCAGTGGGTTAACTGTCTGACTTTAGCTCAAGTCATGATCTCACAGCTTGTGAATTCAAGCCCCGCGTCAGGCTCTGTACTGACAGCTCAGAACTTGGAGCCTACTTCAGATTCTGTCTCCTTCTCTCTCTACCCTTCCCCCACTCCTGCTCCATCTCTCAGTCTCTCAAAAATAAATAAACGTTAAAAAAATTAAAAAAAATAAGTAAATAAATATCTGTTCCTCAATTCCACACGTAGGGCAAAGTAATGATGACAAAGTGATATCCTTATATTGAAATTATTAATATTTTGCATTTGAAATATCATAGGCATTTTTCTATTGAGAAAGAAAAAGTGATTAAGTCATGTCAATCAGTCCCTATTCATAAATTTGAGTGCAACATTTTATGTGATAAAACTAGTTTAAGGTGAAAAATTATATGTGAAGAACGTCAATTATTTAATGAATCTCTTTTAAAAAGATCAAATTTCAGATGAATACCATTGGCTTTTCATCATCTATGTAAAGGATCTCTTATTTTGAGACAGGGTGCTGAATAGTTGTTAAAAAGAAAAAGCAGAGGGGAAAAAAGAAGCAGCAGCAAGGAATGCATCCTCTCTCCCTGAGTGATGAAGTTTTGACCACTTCTTTCCCGAGCTATGCATTTATTCAAGAAACAAACGGCAGAAGAGTACCACTGCATGGTACTTGGTGTTGGAGATGCCACACAGATTAAGCTCCAGTTAGAGCCTTCTATAATCTCAAAAGCACAAGGGGAGAAAATGTGTATACATTTAAATTAAACTTAATTAAGTTCCCCTGGGTGGCTTAGTCAGTTTAAAGACTTGATTTTGGCTCAGGTCAGGATCTCATGGTTGGTGGGATCAAGCCCCACATCAGGCTCTGCACTGAGAGCGTGGAGCCTGCTTGGGGTTCTCTCTTCCCTCTCTCTCTCTGTCCCCCCCCTCACATCTCTCTCAAAATAAATAAACATTAAAAAATAAACATCATTAAATATAAGTAAGTAAAACTAAGTACGAGTATGCAATACTTCATTATGTTTCAGGTACACTGAATTAATTCTTATATATAAACACACATTTTGCTCTTGAAAATCAAGTCTCAATTTTCTGACAATAAGCCTTGGTCATTTTCTGGCTGAGGTCTTTCAAAAATGCATGGCCTCATACTCTAATTGTATTTTCTAGTCCCTCTTTATTGTGAAATGCTAAGCTTCTTTCATTTGGCTAATTAAGAGGCCCCCCACACCACACACTATCTTTGGGCTGCTTAATTTACCAACTCACAATCTTTAACTGTTTTTATTTGTTAAATAGGCAACATAAAAGCAATGAGAAGTTAATTAGTATAAACTCCAATTAGGAATCATAATATTGCTGTCTCCTGGTATAATCAGAAAACACTACTTGTGGATTTCTTTCTATATGTGCATATGTTTTTTCCTATTTCTAGTAAGATTCACTACTGTTACTGTTTTTTAATTTATTTTTTTACCATTTATTTATTTTTGAGAGACAGAGAGAGACAGAGTGTGAGTGAGGAAGAGGCAGAGAAAAGAGGGGGTCATAGAATCAGAAGCAGGCTCCAGGCTCTGAGCTGCCATCACAGAGCCTGACACGGGGCTCAAACTCATGTACTGTGAGACCATGATCTGAGCTAAAGTTGGATGCTTAATTGACTGAGTCACCCAGGCACCCACTATTATTACCGTTTTATGAAACATTATCTTCTATTTGATCCTTTTCAAAATAGATATGACTAAATAAAGCAAATCTGATTTTGTTTCAAGTCTGTACCAAGAAAAATCAGGGACTGTACAATCTGCAAAATTTCAAACATACCAAAGAGACACATTTATCTTTCTTTTTATGTTTATGGTATACTATATTTCAGAGGGAAATCTACTATTTGTCTTGGGTTAATGATAGATATTGTAATTGACCTATCCCACCACAGTTTACCCATCCACCTTTTAAAAAGATGTAAGATTTCTTTGCACAATGTCTATAATAGAGTTATCTATCCACTTTTTTTAAAGTTTATTTATTTATTTTGAGAGAAAGAAACACATACATGCAGGAAAGGGGCAGAAAGAGAGAGGGAGAGAGAGAATCCTAAGCAGGCTCTGTGCTTTGAGTGCAGAGTCTGATGCAGGGCTCGATCTCACTAACAGTAAGATCACGGCTTGAACCAAAATCAAGAGTTGGCCACTCAACCAAGTGAACCACCCAGGCACATGATCTATCCACCCTTTTAAAAATTTCTAAACAAAGTAGGTGTGCTCCTTCCCATACTCGCCCTGGTTTTATCAAACCATTGTCAGAAAGATCTTCTTTGTGCTGAGCCAAAATCTGCCAGTCCTGATACCATCTAATATCCCTGGCTTTAGTTTTACACTAAGGAACACATCTAATTTCTATTTTCTGTGACGGCCCTTTCAACACTCATAATAGATACCATCCTCCCCATATTTTGCCATGTTTTCTCTTTCCATAGCTACATTTCTAATTCCTTCATTATAGTTGCTAAATCTTTGAGAATTATGATTGTCTCCTTGTATATAGTCTTCATTAAGGGACAGCATCTCAGGTGTCTTTTAACTGGCATTTCAAACACTAGAATATTTACCTCCTGTGTTCTAGAGCAACACCAAGCAACATAAATATAATGCAAACCATGCATGTATAAGCTTAATTTTTTGTAGTCATGTTAATAAAAAATAAAGAGAACTAAGTGAAATCAACATAGTAAGATGTTTAATTTAACCCAATGTATCAAAACCATTAATTCAATCTGTCAAGAATATGACATTTTACTAATGTTTTACATTTTTCCTTTTTTTTTTTTTTCTCTAAGCCTTCGAAATCTGGTGTATTTTATACTTACGACACACCTCGATTTGGACTAGGCACATTTCAGGTGCTCAATAGCCACATGTTCAGTGGCTACAGTACCAAACAGCACAGTTTTAGATAGTTTATTAGCTCAGCCTAAAATTATATCAATGTTTCTAAAGTTCATGTGACAATCTAAGTTCACACTGCATATGGTCAATGAAAATATCTAAATTGGCCTATCAGTTACTATTCCTCATACTATATTTTAAGAAGTATATTTTTGTTATAAAACACATGCTCAAGTTCATTCTAACCACTGGTAGGTGCCTGTTGACATGTGCCAGCATACCCACCTCCAGATTATCTGTAATCTTGACTCTGTAGTTTACTAAATCAACTTGCCATTTTGACTGGCTCATTCTACAGTTTGATAAGAATTCCTTTATTTATTTAAAACTGGTTTACCAAAATAAATTAGTTAACTAGTTTTACCCAAATAAGTAGTTAACTAGACTTTTTGTGATCATTTTGCAATATACTCAAATATTGAATCAGTATGTTGTATACACTGAAAGAAATACAGCTGACCCTCGAACAATGCAGGGGTTATAGGGGCCCACCTCACCCAGGGGTGGAAATCCCCCAAAACTTTCAGATCCCTAAAAGCTTAAATAATAGACTATTGTTGACTTGAAGGCTTACCAATAACAGAAACAGTCAATCAACATATACACTGTACATTTATATTTTTCTTATAAGGTAAGCTAGAGACAAGAAAATGTTATTAAGAAAATCAAAAGGAAGGGCGCCTGTGTGGCTCAGTTGGTTAAGCCTCCAAATTCAGCTCAGGTCATGATCTCACGGTTCCTGGGTTTGAGCCCCACATGGGGCTCCATGCTGTCAGCACAGAGCCTGGAGCCAGCTTCGGATCCTCTGTCTCCCTCTCCCTCTTGCCCTTCCCCACTCACACTCTCTCTCCCACTCTCAAAAATAAACAAACATGAAAAAAAAAAAGAAAATCAAAAGAAAAAAATACATTTATTGTACTATACATATATTTATTGAAAAAAATCCATGTATAAGCAGGCCAGGATGGGCTGGGCCAAGGATGATGGCAGCTGGTGGGGGAAGGGAGGGTGCTGGCCCAGAAATGGGGATGTGATACAGCCTTAGGGGCTAGGCTCAGCATAGGCAGCCACAGGGGCATGAGGGTGAGCAGAGGAGGCCCATGGGTAGCAACAGCAGCCTCGGGGCTCAGTACAATTGCCCGATCAGTCTGGAGGTGTACCACTCATTGGTACCCATCAGCAGCTGTGGCCACACATGAGTGCCTAGATTGTAGGAGGCCTACAGGCTAAGGTGCCACCAGGGAGAAGGATCTGAGCTAAACTTGGAATAGCCCGAGGCCAGGGAGCCCAGGGCAGAGGACCTGGGAGGACAGAACATGGGGGCACGGGGCTCCATGAGCAGAATGATCCCTGCCCTTCGGATGCTATTCCTCCCCTTTGGCCCAGCCTCCTGCCCACCAGCCCCAGGAACTCTACCTGACCTCCTGCAGCCCTGCCCCCTGTGACATCTGAAAGTAATCACATAAGAGGCCTCAAGTGGAAACTGCACAGCCAAGCCCTTCCAGAATTCTTGACCCAAAGAATCTATAATAATCATAAATTCCCCATTTTATACTACCAAGTTTTTGAGTTAATTATACAGCATTGGGTCACCAGAACATGATCTTAACACTTAGTGTGACAGTGTTTTGCTAATATAGTATTTCTCAATGTATTCTAACGCTTTTGTCTATAATTGGAAAGAGTGCACTTAAGTATGACAAAAACAAGATTTAGAGAAGATAAATCAATATATTAACACTGGTTTTCTCTAAAAGAGGGAAATATAGGCACCAGAATCATTGTTTATATTTTTCAGAATTTTCAGATTCTCTATAATAAACCTACTATTTCAAAAGCAAAACACAATAAATGCTGTGCAGTTGAATTAGTGATAAACCAAAAAATATATTAGTAGCTACTGCAAAAGGGAAAAATTGTAACTACTGTTTTCCAAAGCTTAGGTTCCTTCCTTCCTGCCTGCCTGCTGCCTTGCCTCCCCACCTCTCTCCTCCCTTCCTTCTCCCTTCTAGGACTCTTCTCCTTTAAACAACAACAACAACAACAACAACAATAAATAATCCAAAATTGACATTAATATACATTTCATACTTTATAATCTCTCTCTAGTAAGGAGAAGGTTAACTAGGAAGACATTTTTGTAGCAGCAGCTACAGGAGAACATGGAAGGTGCATTCTATGGGCTCTGGAGGCAGGAGGCTCTCAGGGTCAACTTCAAGTCCCATGTATTTGAAAAGAGTCACTTTCCTAGGCTGAAATTTCCCTGAGTTTACTATTAACAGGGTTATTTGAAATATTTGTGTGCCCCAAGTGTATGAAGTTTAATAGCTTAGATAATCCCATGACCAGATCATGCACTCCCACAGACTTCTTAAATATGTGCCTGTAATTGTAAAGCACTGAAGTATTAAGGCTCAGAATTTAATTAGATAATTCACTAGAGACGAGTTACTTTTTCAGGCAGTAGCGCATGCAGGATTCACTTTACAGTGATTACATCTTAGTTAAAATAGATATTTATCATAAAGCGGGCCTTGTCTACAAAGTTACAAACTAGTAGGGACATAAAGGAAAATAAATGCATCCAACTCTAGAGGATAACAATACTGTTTTTTTGCAGAGCATCAATTCTGGAGGACAAACAACAACACAGCAACTATATCACATATATAATTTATGTGTTCCTTCTATTAGATACTATTTAAGCAATTAATTCAGTTTTTAACTTTTCTATTCAGAAAAAGCTTATTCTCATGAAGACATGGCCCATCATGCATAAAGGACAGTTCTAATTATGCTAAAATGACAGTAAATTTAAAGTTTCTGACCTCAAACATAAGACACAATAAGAAAGGGAGTTAATGTAAAATAAATGGTTAATTTAACTATTAATTAGTCCATTTAATGTGTATTTTTAATCCAAACAATAAGGAAACTACAAATGAAAATGAGTTTAAATACTTGTTTCTACTTGTTTGTCTTAAAAAATGTGTATATAAAAACACTACTGATTTCTCAAGGATGGCTTAAAAATGTAATTGTTAAATAATTTATATATTTTTTAATGTTTACTTTTGAGAGAGAGAGAGATACACAGAGCGTGAGTGGGGAAGGGGCAAAGCAAAAGAGACACAAACCATGAGTGGGTGAGGGGAAGAGAGAAAGCGAGGGAGACACAGAATCCAAAGCAGGCTTCAGGCTCTGAGCTGTCAGCACAGACCCTGATGCAGGGCTCAAACCGACCAACCGACCGGGAGATCATGACCTGAGCAAAAGTCAGGCGCTCAATTGAATGAGCCACCAAGGTGCCCCATGCAATTGTTAAATAATTTAAATGGACCAATAGTTTCAAACATATTGTGAAAATAAATAAAATAAACTGGATTTGGGGATGCCTAGGTAGCTTAGTATGTCTGACTTCAGCTCAGGTCATGATCTGATCTCAGGGTTCATGGGTCGAACCCCAAGATGGGCTTTGCACTGATGGTTTGAGCCCCACGATGGGCTTTGCACTGACAGTGTGGAGAAGGTTTCAGGTTTTCTGTCTCCCTCTCCTTCTGCCCCTCCCCCCTCAAAAATAAGCATTAAAAAATAAAATAAATGTATTTAAATGTTTAAACTGAAACTATTTGTGACTTATGACTCAAATAACAAAAAATAACATTGCCTCATACAAGAAATGCTAACGACTAGCCAATTTTTAACCACAAATAATCTGATCATTAACATAATTTCTTCTTCTTTTTTTTTTTTTTTTACCATTTTCAAATTATGGCATAAAAACTCATTCCACAGTTGGAAAAAAAAAAAAAAGAAATGAAAAAAAAAAAAACCTTCTAAGAAGCAGATACAAAAATGAAATGTAAGCCACAAGGCTGGAGAAGCATAATAAATGCTGCATGAACATTGCAAATAAAAGTACCATTTGTCTTGCAATTACTTAATTAGAACAGTTTATATGATTTCAAATGAATGAGAAAATAATTATTCCAGCATACAGAATAAAGCTATGAAGATATATAAAGACTTTCAAAATGGCTGTGTGATCAAAAGACCAGGGGCTTTGGACCTAGAAAGATGGGATAGTGTCCCAGTGTTGAAATGGTGAGGTGGGGCCATTAAGTTAGTTAGATTTCCAAGACTCCTACCTCTGTAAAAAATATTATCACTGGCCAACAAGCAAGAACGTTGGGAGGTTTAAATTGATACATACATTTCCCATATGATAGGCACAATATGAGTGCTCAACAAAAATTTGTCCCCTCTACTGCAATCTCTTATTTAACTAGTTGTCAAAGAAGAAACAGGGTAATAGAAAAATTAGTGATCAGAGAAATGATCCAATACAAAAATTAAAAATCCACCATGTATAGATAGATAGGTAGGCAGATAGATATACAGATATAGATATCTACTTAAGGCAGAATTATCATCACATGACTTTCCCTTCATACCAGGCAATTATTCAATATAGTAAGTTTGAGAAGTATTCATATTTTCTTCTTCTTTATAACAGCAATGGGGAAACTGAGGCTGGGGACATGTGTGGAAACCATGAGTCAGGTTACATTTCTCAACTGTGCTGTGTGGCCTCCTAATAATACATCGAAAATATTCCTTTATGGTCCTCCCAAGTGACTATTATCAATGTTAATTTATACAAAAGAGAGGTACTTTCCATTATTATGACTTTTTAGGAAGATTGGTTTTAATCACCATCATGAACAATTGAAAATAGGATGGAATAAACATATATGCATAAAAAACAAGAAAAGAGGGGGAAAAAGTACAATGATGTATTTTCATATTGGTGGACATGTTTCTAAGCCTAGAGATAAAAAAAAACATAGCAAAGTAAAAGATGAATTTCATCACAAAATTCAAACTTTCTTTTAAGAAAAATAAAATTAAAGGCGAAATATTTTTTAAAAATTATGTTCAAAAAAGATAATAAAACCTATCATTGAATTACACAAACATGTGGCTTAAAAAATACACAAAGACAACAAAAGAAAAAGGAGTGGCATACATAAATACATTACTCACAATGAAGGTAATAAAACTGAAAATATGTGCTGAGAATGTTAGTTAAACCAGTATTCAAATACATAAGATACAAATAACTAGGAAATATGTGTGTGGTTTTTATATCTATATGGATGTATATAAATACATTTAATTTTGTGTATGAATATATAAATATACTCAGAGAACGATAGCCAAGGAGCCATGCCTACGGAAAGTTCTCAAGATCTGGACCTGATTTAACAAAAATGCTGAACTGTAATGGATGAAAATCTGAGGGACCTCGGAAAGAGTGATTATACTTTGCGTGTAAGATAGATAGATAGATAGATAGATAGACAGACAGATAGATAGATACATACATAAAATAAGAAAATAAGGGACTAAGTTAGCCAGCTGCTAAGATGGTCCCCCAAATCCTCATTTCTTAGTGGTCTCCTACACTGAATTAGAACTGACCTTTGTGACCAAAAAAAAAAAAAAAAAAAAAGTAAATAAAAATAAAAGAAAAAGTACACCTTCGGATCACATGGCTTTTACACTTGCAGGCCCACCACAGAATATATATATTGGCATATTCTAAGAAGCTGCTGCCTGAGGTCTGGCTTCCACTCAGCCTGAATCGAAGTGCTAGGATCCTCTCTTTTGGGATGCTGACAGGTATTGGCATAGCCTCAACTACTGAGAATGTTTTAAAAATATAATAGGCTGCTTGGACAAGTGCAGAAATTTGAGAGACAACCAGGAGCTCAGGCGGGGTTGAACAACAAGGTGCATCTCTTACACAAGGCCCATCTCTTAAGACTGGACAAGGTGATTGTTTCATATATAGATACCAACACAGAGTCCAACATAAAGAAGAGAGGAATATGTTCCACATGAAAGAACAAGATAAACTACACACACACACACACACACACACACACACACACACACACACACACACACTAAATAAAACAGAGCTAAGTAAATTTACCTGATAAAGAGATCAAAGTAATGCTCATAAAGAGCCCACTGAACCGAGAAGTAGAATGGATGAACACAATGAGAATGTCAACAGAGATGGATAATAGATGAAAGTAGTGAAGAGAAGTCACAGAGCTGAAGAATATAATAACTGAACTGAAAAATACACTAGAGGGGTTCAACAGGTATATTCACATATATGCGTGCATATGTATATGAATATTATTCAGCCATAGAAATTAAATCTTTCCATTTGTAACAGCATGGATGGAAATTGAGGGCATTATTCTAAGTGAAATAAGACAAAGAAAGACAAATATTATATGATCTCTCTTATATGCAGAATATTAAAAAATTTAATTATAAGCACTAAGCTTATAGATACAGAGAATATATTGGTAGTTGCTAGACATGGGATTGAGACATAGGAAAAATGGGTGAACTGTTTTTATTTTTATTTTTTGTTATTTAAATAAATCAAATTAAAATGAAAGGTCTGTGAAAGTAATGGGTAACTTTTTTTTTTAATGTTTATTTATTTTTCAGAGAGAGAGAGTGAGCATGTGAGTGGGATAGGGGCAGAGAGAGCGTGAGAGAGAATCCTAAGCAGGTTCTGTGCTGTCAGCACAGGGCCAGACACAGGGGCTTGAACTCATGAACCCTGAGATCATGACCTCAGCTGAAATCAAGATTTGGCCACTTAACTGACTAAGCCACCTAGGCACCCTCAAAGTAACAGGTAAGTCCTAAGGAAGGATTATATAATACATTTAAGTTTCTGCCTTTATCCTTTGTATTATGCATTCTGGAGATATCCAAGTACCATGTTATTAGGACATTCAAGCAGTATTTTAGAAAGGTCCCCAGGGAGAAACCTGAAGCCTCATGCCAAAAGCTAGCACCAATTTACATAAACCCAAGTGAATGATGTACCTTGAAAACATATTCTTCAACCTCAGTTAAGCTGTCGGATGCCTGAAGACCCAGCTCAGGGTTGACTGTAACTTCACTAGAAATGCTGAGTCAGAACCATCCAGCCAAGCCAATCCCAAATTCCCATTACACAGAAACAGAGTACAATAAACGCTCTTTTTAAAAAGTCACTAATTTGGGGGCAATTTATTGCATAGTTATATAAAACGAATACTGATTCTGTGTGTGTGTGTGTGTGTGTGTGTGAAAGAGAGAGGGTGATAATGTGTATATGTATTTGACCAGTAGATAATCAAGTTAATAATTATTTTTTCTTTAAAATACAGTTCTAAGTTGGTAAAGATGGTAATGTAACAAGCCGCACATTGCCTAAGGGCAGTATAAAGCAACGTGACGATTTTGGAAAGCAGTGCTTCCAACTATATCAGGAGCCTTAAAATGTGTTATACTTGGAAACCTATCTCACACAATATATAAAAATTGATTCAAAATGAATCAACAACCTACATATAAGAACTAGAAGTATAAAACTTTCAGAAAAAATCATAGGGATAAAACTTTATGACCTTCAGTTTGGCAGCGGATTCCTAAATTCAACTTCAAGAGCTTGCATGTAGATAAATGAAACTTTATCAGAATTTTTCAAATTTACGCATCAAAGGACATTATCAAGAAAGGGAAAAGACAATCTACTGAGTGGAAGAAAATGTTTTCAAGTCATGTATCATATAAGTGTCTACTGTCCAGAATATAAAAGAGCTCTTAAACACAACTACAAAAAGAATAAAGAAATAGGCAAAGGAATTCAAGAGTCCTTTCTCCAGAAAAAGAAATACAAAAGACCAACAAGCATATAAAATACATTCAACGTCACTAGTCATTAGGGAGGTGAATACCAAAACCACAAGGAGATACCAATTCATACACTCAGGATAGTTTATAATAAGACACAGAAAATGGGGCACCTGCATGGCTCAAACGGTTAAGCATCCGACTTTGGCTTAGGTCATGATCTCATGGTTTGAGTTTGAGCCCCATGTCAGGCTCTGTGCTGACAGCTCAGAGCCTGGACCCTGCTTCAGATTCTGTGTCTCCCTTTCTCTCTGCCCCTCCGCTGCTGGCACTCTGTCTCTCTCTTTCTTTCTCTCTCAAAAATGAATAAACATTAAACAAAATAAAAAAAGAAGACAGATGGAAAAAACAAGTGTTTAGCGAGGATACAAAGAAATTAGGATTCATACATTGTTAGTGGGAATATAAAATGGTGCAGCCACTTTGGAAAGTAGTTTGGTGGTTCCTCAAAAAGTTAAACACAGAATTAGCATATTACCTGCACTTCCACACCTCAATTTATACTCTGAAAATTTAAAAGAGGCACTCAGGAAATTCATGTGTACAAATGTTCACAGCAGCACTATACTTAATAGACAAAAGGTGGGAATAAGGCAAATATTGCTCAAAGGATAAATGAATAAACAAACTGTGATATATACATACAAAGGGTTACTATTTAACCATAAAAAATGAAGTGCTAATACATACTGCAATGTGAATAAAACTTAAAACATTATATTAAGTGAAGAAAGCCAGACAAAAAGGTCACATGCCATATGATTTCATTTACGTTATATATCCAAATGGGTAAATCCACAGAAATAGAAATAAGATTGGTGGCTACCAAACGGTGTGATGGGGACAATGGGGACTGATGGATTAGTGGATACAGGGATTTCTTTTTGGGTGATAAAAATGTTTTGGAACTAGATACAGGGGATAGCTGCACAACATTGTAAATGTACTGTATTGCAGTGAATCGTACACTTTAAAGCAGCTTATTTTGTGTTGACTATTGTGAATTTCAGTTCAGTTACCGACTGTTACTTTCGGGGCACCTGAGTGACTCAGTCAATTAAGCGTCCAACTCCAGCCTGCCCCAAATAATGCTTAATATATGATAATTCCTGTTTACCTACTTTTACACATAAAGGGGATAAAAGGAATGAATAAAACACACCAAAATAATTTTAGTGGATGCATTTAAGTGGTTGCATTTTGTATGACTGTTTTCTTCCCGTCTTTGTTAATGGGCATTATACACATGTGCACGCACACACACACACACACACACACACAGCCAGACACGCACAGACACACACATTAAATCATGGCCTTTCATTACTCTAAAACCATCAAAGATCCCAAATGGCCATCTCAGTATAAACTGTAAAGAATAAAATGGAATTCAAGTTCTTCTATAATTTGGGCTCCACTAGGTACAAAGTTTTGTTATTTACCAGTAGGCTAGTTAGTCTGAACTGACTGCTATCCCTCCAAGATGTAATGCTAGTTCCACAAAGCCCTATGTTATTGCCCATGTGGGATGCTTTTCTGTTCATCTTTACCTATTTGCTCTTCAATTCCCATCAAAGGCTTCCCTTCCCACCATGATCATCTTGAATGGAAATTTTCTCTATTCTTCCATACTATCACTTCCCTAACACCTCACACAATGCTGTACACAGTGGATACAAGTGTTTGTGCCATATTACCTCTATCTGTTTGTATGTTTCTTGAATTAGATTATTCAATCTTGCGTGGACGTGCACACAAGACTGTATAGTTGTTCTGTCTTTTGTAACTTTGAGTCTTGAGAGTTTTTATATATAATCTAGATATTAGTCCTTATTGGATATGGGAATAGCGAATATTTCCTACCAGCCTGTAGGTTGGATTTTCATCCTCTTTTACAGACCAACTCCATTCTGAGTTTTGATATACTGTGAGGCCTAGATCAGTGTATTTTTGCTTGTGTGTTTGTTTTGCCTATGGATGCCCAATGGCTCCAGCAACACTTACAGAAAAAACTATTTTCTTCCATTGAATTACATTTGCACTTCCGTCAAATTTGTATGGATCTGTTTCCCAGTTCTCTAAACTATTTCTTTGATGTCTATGTCTATCCCCCTGCTCATTCCACATAGTCTTGATTATAGTAGCTACTAAAATCTGTTTTGTTTTTAAATTCATTATCAGTTTAATACAGATTTATATGAAGTTAAAAATGTTTAGATAATTAATATTATTTTAAAACTTGGAAATTGTAATATTTTGTTTATAAAACAAATGTTTTTCTCCTATCACATGTATTTTTCAAATCTCAATGAATACAGGGAACAGGACAAAAGTAAAGTAAAAAGGCCAAGATTTATAATGGGAAAAGAGATCTTTGATCATAATCTCCCATGTTCTGCAGTGTAAATTAGTTATTTTAAATGAAAATATATAAACTTGTCTAAAAACATAGTGCATGTATATTCCAAAATACTAAAAGACTAAAATAATTACTTAGAAGGTCCTTGGAACTGTGAAATTTTATGTGCTCAAAGGCTTTCAATGCTTTATATGAGGACTTCTGTCTTAAGTCTATAAATTTTTATTGTCTTAAAGCACATAAAAATTTCTTGAATGATTTCCAATCATTTATTTTCTACAAAAGCTAATCTGCTGAATTGCCTTTCAACATTTACTTTGCTTCTTAACAGTGCAAATTATATCTAAACACAAAATACTCAACAACCATACATATTGTTCTAATTGTGTGCTGTAGAGCTGACACAGAATAATGAAATGCTAATTGCAATTAGAGCATTTTATTTGTTCAGAATTGATTCCTTGGTTTGACCCGCTTTCAGAATTTTCTACAACCACAGGCTTACACTCAAATACCACAAAAGAATTCATTGACCACAACCAGAATCAATGTTTTCACTAGTCCCTTCCCATTATGTACACTGCATCTCAGGACACAGCCATCAGCAAACTCCTTAATCTATACATACATGAAGCACTTGCATATATAATAAGGCTGTCCTGAAAATGGCAAAAGGCTTACTTTGTCCAATTTGCTATACACCTTCCACACTCCCCTCTAAAAGCGACAGACTAGGAAGCATGTAGACCTAGTAGACTGCTGCAGGTATTTGCTAGCCAGGTATGGAAGACAGGACACTTTCTCCAAACCTCTCTTGTGCAATACCGGTTATCAGTACCTCCCTGCAGCTATTGGATATGTCAAATTGTTTCTAGAGGAGTAGATGACCAAATACAACTATGACTTGTTACCTGAATGAATCACAAGGAAAGATTTTCAAAGAAGATCCCTTCTTTACCTGTTTGACATCATATGCCAGAAGAACATATTTTAAATCGGGTGAAACTGAATGTTTTGAGGCTTTGAAGGTTACCTAGAAATAAAAAAAAAAGGCAGTTACAAAAGCAGTAAAAACCTTAATAACAGAGACATTAATATGCATTTGGATATTTAATGTATATATTTAAAAAGATCTGAATTCTCATCATAACTCTGTGGAAAAGGCATTTTGATTTCTATTATAAATATGCATGTATGTATGTATACTTATTCCAATGGATATAAACACTTGGAGAGGCCATATTACAAATTTCATTAGGAAGAAAATTTTCTAGCATATCTTTTTTATGTATATCATGTGAAGACTATGTTAATATTTTCATAAGAAAAAAGCAAAAACTTACTGAACTTTTTAAGTAACCAAAATGCTTTTATATTTTCAAGTTAGAAGGGAAGGAAGGAAGGAAGGAAGGAAGGAAGGAAGGAAGGAAAGAAAGAATAAAAGGAAAGGAAAGAAAAGAAAAAAAAGAAAAGAAAGGGAAGGAAGGAGGAAGGAAGGAAGAAAGAGTAACATGTTGTGGTATCATAATTTCTGTCTCTACTTTTGTTTCCTTATAGGTTTCATACTTGTATTTAAAAGAAGATACTTATATTAAAGACAGAGTCTCTTTAGAGGACACTCCCATAGTAAAATTAATTAAAACATAAATACTGATTATACTTGATTATAACTACACTGCACCTGATTGATTTTGCGCCTACAATTCTATCATTGAATAGGCCTACTATCAGAAATAATTGAAAATGAAGTGAAAAAGAAATATATTGAGAGTGGAGAAATAATTTGATTTGAAATAGAGATTATATTTAATTTCAGATGCAAAGAAAAGGCAAACAATTTGAGTTAATGCGTCAAAAGTCTACAAAATACAAAAAATAAAATAAACCGTATATGCATTTTAGGCAAACTAGTTTGCATAGTTTCTGCAGAGAAATACATATGTAAATAATTTTGTATACTTTATGTCAGGCCAATTTCTATAAGACTGAACTCTTTTAAAAATGGAAAAAAGAGAAGTCAAGGTTTTTAAATTTAGAAATCCTCAAAACACAATGGAAAGGACAAGAAACTCAGCCTAATCAATATTTGAAATAGTTTGTGTGGTATAATAAAAAAAAATATATTGAGTCTTTTTTCCTGATTCTTTGCACAGAGCTTCTAAAATACTTGTAGTTTTCTGAGCGAAAGGAGTGTCATTTATTATTAATAATTTTAACCATGCTTGGTGTATAGGAATGACATGACTCAAGGGGTAGAGGCCAGGGAAGAGTGGCTAGACAGCTTCTGGAGGGGGTGCCCACCACCTGACTAGAAGATTAGAACTTTTAACCCTAATTGGAGGCCAGGGTGGGCGGAGGGATGGGGGATGTTCAGTTGCATGGCCAATGATAATCATGCCTAGGTAATGAGAGCTCAATAAAAAACTATGAATGATGAAATTTGGAGGTGCTTCCTTATTAGTAAACATACTAATGTACTGGGAAGGTGGCATCCCCCAACTCCACAGAGACAGAGACTATGCTGGGACCCTTCTGGACCTGCCCTATTTACCTCTTCATCTAGCTCTTCATTTGTATTCTCTAAAATAAATGAGTATTCATAAGTACAGCACTTTCTGTATCATTCTAGCAAATTATCAAACCTGAAGGAGGACTGTGGGAACCACCAAATTTACAGCCAAGTTAGTCTGAAATGCAGGTAGCCTAGGGACTTGGGACATGCAGCTGGTATTTTAAGTGGGGGCAGGCACTAAATCCTTAACCGGTAGGGTCTGCACTAATTCTGGGTGGTTAGAATTGAATCAAACTATAGGACACCCAGCTGGTGTTAGAAAATTGTTAGAATAACATAGTTAATCTCTAAGCCTGATACACAAGAGAATGCAATGGTCTGGGAAAAAATACTGTTATATGGCAATATTAAGATTTGGGAGTTTTGCCTCCATACATCTATCTTATACAGCCCATGTATAAGACACTTCAAAAGAAGATCAGAATAGTCATTGGCAGTAATTCACCTCAAGGATTTTAGTTTTCGTTTCAATAATAATGGAACTAACAACAAAAAATCATAGAAAGAGAGCTACCACTGATCTATTATCAGCTCTGTAAATTTCTTATAATTTAGCAAATCTCAATAGTCCTCAATATTCCTAATGAAAATATTATGAGGTCGGTATCCTCACTCTTATTCTTCCTTTCTCTGTCATTAACTTACTGTGTAGGAAAACTTAATGGAAATTTGTCTGCACAGAATTTAGGGTGACATTGAGAAAATAAGATCAGGTCTTTCAATGCTACAGTGTCAAGAGGTGTATTGTTACACAATAAAGCGAGGTTTACTATTTAAAAATTGCGCAAGAAGATGAGTATGTATAAAAAGAGAATATAAGAGAAACTCCTTAAATAAATCCTGCATTATCTCACCAGCAGGAGTTCCTTTCTTTACGTTTTGGAAGAGAGCTTCCCTTCTGAATTATTTAAAGAACATCTCACCTCTGTCGTCCTCATCCACTCTCATGTGATGTTTCTCAAAGAAATTAACTTCACACATTCACAGGTGTGTCTGTGCCTCCGGTAACAACATTTTATAGTATCTTTTACAGTTCCTACAATTATCCAGTCTGGCACTTTATTAATTATCACTATACTGCCTCCAGCTTATACAGCACATAAACTGGGAAACTTTCCAAATACCTTTTCAGGGGCCCAAGCTGCTGAACCTTCTCTGAATTTAGAGAGTTGTGAGCAGGTCACTGATGCTACAAAGTGACTTGCTGATGATGGTACACATGTAAGAAACACATTCTTGAGGAGGTTCCGGAAGATGGCGGCGTAGGAGGACGCGGGGCTCACAGCGCGTCCTGCCGATCACTTAGATTCCACCTACACCTGCCTAAAGAACCCAGAAAACCGCCAGAGGATTAGCAGAAGGGAGTCTCCGGAGTCAAGCGCAGACCAGAGGCCCACGGAAGAGGGTAGGAAGGGCGGCGAGGCGGTGCGCGCTCCACGGACTGGCGGGAGGGAGACAGGGCGGAGGGGCGGCTCGCCGGCCAAGCAGAGCCCCCGAGTCTGGCTGGCAAAAGCGGAGGGGCCGGACAGACTGTGTTCCGACAGCAAGCGCGACTTAGCGTCTGGGAGGTCATATGTTAACAGCTCTGCGCGGAAAGCGGGAAGGCTGGAGGACAAAGGGAGGGAGAGCTGCTGAGCCCCCGGACGGCAGAGCTCAGCTTGGCGGGGAACAAAGGCGCCAGCGCCATCTCCCCCGCCCATCCCCCGGCCAAAATCCCAAAGGGAACCAGTTCCTGCCAGGGAACTTGCTCGCTCCGCGCAAACACCCAACTCTGTGCTTCTGCGGAGCCAAACCTCCGGCAGCGGATCTGACTCCCTCCCGCTGCCACAGGGCCCCTCCTGAAGTGGATCACCTAAGGAGAAGCGAGCTAAGCCTGCCCCTCCAGCCCCCGTGCACCTTGCCTACCCACCCCAGCTAATACGCCAGATCCCCAGCACCACAAGCCTGGCAGTGTGCAAGTAGCCCAGACGGGCCACGCCACCCCACAGTGAATCCCGCCCCTAAGAGAGGGGAAGAGAAGGCACACACCAGTCTGACTGTGGCCCCAGCGGTGGGCTGGGGGCAGACATCGGGTCGGACTGCGGCCCCGCCCACTAACTCCAGTTATACACCACAGCACAGGGGAAGTGCACTGCAGGTCCTCACCACGCCAGGGACTCTCCAAAATGACCAAACGGAAGAATTCCCCTCAGAAGAATCTCCAGGAAATAACAACAGCTAATGAACTGATCAAAAAGGATTTAAATAATATAACAGAAAGTGAATTTAGAATAATAGTCATAAAATTAATCGCTGGGCTTGAAAACAGTATACAGGACAGCAGAGAATCTCTTGCCATAAAGATCGAGGGACTAAGGAACAGTCACGAGGAGTTGAAAAACGCTTTAAACGAATTGCAAAACAAAATGGAATCCACGATGGCTCGGCTTGAAGAGGCAGAGGAGAGAATAGGTGAACTAGAAGATAAAGTTATGGAGAAAGAGGAAGCTGAAAGAAAGAGAGATAAAAAAATCCAGGAGTATGAGGGGAAAATTAGAGAACTAAGTGATACACTAAAAAAAAATAATATACGCATAATTGGTATCCCAGAGGAGGAAGAGAGAGGGAAGGGTGCTGAAGGGGTACTTGAACAAATTATAGCTGAGAACTTCCCTGAACTGGGGAAGGAAAAAGGCATTGAAATCCAAGAGGCACAGAGAACTCCCTTCAGACGTAACTTGAATCGATCTTCTGCACGACATATCATAGTGAAACTGGCAAAATACAAGGATAAAGAGAAAATTCTGAAAGCAGCAAGGGATAAACGTGCCCTCACATATAAAGGGAGACCTATAAGACTCGTGACTGATCTCTCCTTTGAAACTTGGCAGGCCAGAAAGGCTTGGCACGATATCTACAGTGTGCTAAACAGAAAAAATATGCAGCCGAGAATCCTTTATCCAGCAAGTCTGTCATTTAGAATAGAAGGAGAGATAAAGGTCTTCCCAAACAAACAAAAACTGAAGGAATTTGTCACCACGAAACCAGCCCTACAAGAGATCCTAAGGGGGATCCTGTGAGACAAAGTACCAGAGACATCACTACAAACATAAAACATACAGACATCACAATGACTCTAAACCCATATCTTTCTATAATAACACTGAATGTAAATGGATTAAATGCGCCAACTAAAAGACATAGGGTATCAGAATGGATAAAAAAACAAGACCCATCTATTTGCTGTCTACAAGAGACTCATTTTAGATCTGAGGACACCTTTAGATTGAGAGTGAGGGGATGGAGAACTATTTATCATGCTCCTGGAAGCCAAAAGAAAGCTGGAGTAGCCATACTTATATCAGACAAACTAGACTTTAAATTAAAGGCTGTAACAAGAGATGAAGAAGGGCATTATATAATAATCACAGGGTCTATCCACCAGGAAGAGCTAACTATTATAAATGTCTATGCGCCAAATACCCGAGCCCCCAGATATATAAAACAATTACTCATAAACATAAGCAACCTTATTGATAAGAATGTGGTCATTGCAGGGGACTTTAACACCCCACTTACAGAAATGGATAGATCATCTAGACACACGGTCAATAAAGAAACAAGGGCCCTGAATGATACATTGGATCAGATGGACTTGACAGATATATTTAGAACTCTGCATCCCAAAGCAACAGAATATACTTTCTTCTCGAGTGCACATGGAACATTCTCCAAGATAGATCATATACTGGGTCACAAAACAGCCCTTCATAAGTTTACAAGAATTGAAATTATACCATGCATACTTTCAGACCACAATGCTATGAAGCTTGAAATCAACCACAGGAAAAAGTCTGGAAAACCTCCAAAAGCATGGAGGTTAAAGAACACCCTACTAACGAATGAGTGGGTCAACCAGGCAATTAGAGAAGAAATTAAAACATATATGGAAACAAACGAAAATGAAAATACAACAATCCAAACGCTTTGGGATGCAGCGAAGGCAGTCCTGAGAGGAAAATACATTGCAATCCAGGCCTATCTCAAGAAACAAGAAAAATCCCAAATACAAAATCTAACAGCACACCTAAAGGAAATAGAAGCAGAACAGCAAAGGCAGCCTAAACCCAGCAGAAGAAGAGAAATAATAAAGATCAGAGCAGAAACAATATAGAATCTAAAAAAACTGTAGAGCAGATCAACGAAACCAAGAGTTGGTTTTTTGAAAAAATAAACAAAATTGACAAACCTCTAGCCAGGCTTCTCAAAAAGAAAAGGGAGATGACCCAAATAGATAAAATCATGAATGAAAATGGAATGATTACAACCAATCCCTCAGAGATACAAACAATTATCAGGGAATACTATGAAAAATTATATGCCAGCAAATTGGACAACCTGGAAGAAATGGACAAATTTCTAAACACCCACACTCTTCCAAAACTCAATCAGGAGGAAATAGAAAGCTTGAACAGACCCATAACCAGCGAAGAAATTGAATCGGTTATCAAAAATCTCCCAACAAATAAGAGTCCAGGACCAGATGGCTTCCCAGGGGAGTTCTACCAGACATTTAAAGCAGAGATAATACCTATCCTTCTCAAGCTATTCCAAGAAATAGAAAGGGAAGGAAAACTTCCAGACTCATTCTATGAAGCCAGTATTACTTTGATTCCTAAACCAGACAGAGACCCAGTAAAAAAAGAGAACTACAGGCCAATATCCCTGATGAATATAGATGCAAAAATTCTTAATAAGATACTAGCAAATCGAATTCAACAGCATATAAAAAGAATTATTCACCATGATCAAGTGGGATTCATTCCTGGGATGCAGGGCTGGTTCAACATTCGCAAATCGATCAACGTGATACATCACATTAACAAAAAAAAAGAGAAGAACCATATGATCCTGTCAATCGATGCAGAAAAGGCCTTTGACAAAATCCAGCACCCTTTCTTAATAAAAACCCTTGAGAAAGTCGGGATAGAAGGAACATACTTAAAGATCATAAAGGCCATTTATGAAAAGCCCACAGCTAACATCATCCTCAATGGGGAAAAACTGAGAGCTTTTTCCCTGAGATCAGGAACACGACAGGGATGCCCACTGTCACCGCTGCTGTTTAATATAGTGCTGGAAGTTCTAGCATCAGCAATCAGACAACAAAAGGAAATCAAAGGCATCAAAATTGGCAAAGATGAAGTCAAGCTTTCGCTTTTTGCAGATGACATGATATTATACATGGAAAATCCGATAGACTCCACCAAAAGTCTGCTAGAACTGATACATGAATTCAGCAAAGTTGCAGGATACAAAATCAACGTGCAGAAATCAGTTGCATTCTTATACACTAACAATGAAGCAACAGAAAGACAAATGAAGAAACTGATCCCATTCACAATTGCACCAAGAAGCATAAAATACCTAGGAATAAATCTAACCAAAGATGTAAAAGATCTGTATGCTGAAAACTATAGAAAGCTTATGCAGGTAATTGAAGAAGATATAAAGAAATGGAAAGACATTCCCTGCTCATGGATTGGAAGAATAAATATTGTCAAAATGTCAATACTACCCAAAGCTATCTACACATTCAATGCAATCCCAATCAAAATTGCACCAGCATTCTTCTCGAAACTAGAACAAGCAATCCTAAAATTCATATGGAACCACAAAAGGCCCCGAATAGCCAAAGTAATTTTGAGGAAGAAGACCAAAGCAGGAGGCATCACAATCCCAGACTTTAGCCTCTACTACAAAGCTGTCATCATCAAGACAGCATGGTATTGGCATAAAAACAGACACATAGACCAATGGAATAGAATAGAAACCCCAGAACTAGACCCACAAACGTATGGCCAACTCATCTTTGACAAAGCAGGAAAGAACATTCAATGGAAAAAAGACAGTCTCTTTAACAAATGGTGCTGGGAGAACTGGACAGCAACATGCAGAAGGTTGAAACTAGACCACTTTCTCACACCATTCACAAAAATAAACTCAAAATGGATAAAGGACCTGAATGTGAGACAGGAAACCATCAAAACCTTAGAGGAGAAAGCAGGAAAAGACCTCTCTGACCTCAGCCGTAGCAATCTCTTACTCGGCACATCCCCAAAGGCAAGGGAATTAAAAGCAAAAGTGAATTACTGGGACCTTATGAAGATAAAAAGCTTCTGCACAGCAAAGGAAACAACCAACAAAACTAAAAGGCAACCAACGGAATGGGAAAAGATATTTGCAAATGACACATCGGACAAAGGGCTAGTATCCAAAATCTATAAAGAGCTCATCAAACTCCACACCCGAAAAACAAATAACCCAGTGAAGAAATGGGCAGAAAACATGAATAGACACTTCTCTAAAGAAGACATCCGGATGGCCAACAGGCACATGAAAAGATGTTCAACGTCGCTCCTCATCAGGGAAATACAAATCAAGACCACACTCAGATACCACCTCACGCCAGTCAGAGTGGCCAAAATGAAGAAATCAGGAGACTATAGATGCTGGAGAGGATGTGGAGAAACAGGAACCCTCTTGCACTGTTGGTGGGAATGCAAATTGGTGCAGCCGCTCTGGAAAGCAGTGTGGAGGTTCCTCAGAAAATTAAAAATAGACCTACCCTATGACCCAGCAATAGCACTGCTAGGAATTTATCCAAGGGATACAGGAGTACTGATGCATAGGGGCACCTGTACCCCAATGTTTATAGCGGCACTCTCAACAATAGCCAAATTATGGAAAGAGCCTAAATGTCCATCAACTGATGAATGGATAAAGAAATTGTGGTTTATATACACAATGGAGTACTACGTGGCAATGAGAAAAAATGAAATATGGCCTTTTGTAGCAACATGGATGGAACTGGAGAGTGTGATGCTAAGTGAAATAAGCCATACAGAGAAAGACAGATACCATATGGTTTCACTCTTATGTGGATCCTGAGAAACATAACAGAAACCCATGGGGGAGGGGAAGGAAAAAAAAAAAAAAAAAGAGGTTAGAGTGGGAGAGAGCCAAAGCATTAGAGACTGTTAAAAACTGAGAACAAACTGAGGGTTGATGGGGGGTGGGAGGGAGGGCAGGGTGGGTGATGGGTATTGAGGAGGGCACCTTTTGGGATGAGCACTGGGTGTTGTATGGAAACCAATTTGACAGTAAATTTCATATATTAAAAAATAAAAAAAAAATAAATAAATAAAATAAAATAAAAAAAAAAAAAAGAAACACATTCTTGCAGCTTAGTCACGGGACATCAGAAGTCTCAGGCAAATCTCTCTTAGCATAAACCATTAATGTTATCATTTGTTGCATCTGGGAGATTCATTCTTTCTAGCGGCCACAGGAGACCCTTTGATCTACAATGACCCTAATTACAGATACTAATACAGTTCTGGTTGAGTCTCAACTTGATATGGCTTTAAATTAGTGTTTTGAAAGGTTTATTATTGCCAATAAGGCTATTAAGTTATCTATATATTTAATCGCTTAATTACTATTGAAATAAAAGGATGCAGAAATATTTCCTGCATGTGTTTATTGGAATTATTTAGCAATTACACCTACCAGTGCATTTTTTGACACTGGGCATGGTACAAAGGGCATTAAAATGCATGAACTCTGCCATCCAGGAACATTCAATTAAAGCCAAGCAAGGTTGGATAAACAGAGGAAAATAAATATGCAGATGGTTAACTAAACCAATTAAATGAGGGAGGCAAGACATTTGATCAAGTTGAGAAGAAAATGCATGTTTCTAGGCAGCTTGGGAAGATTTTGCAGTACCTCATTCACATGTATCATTCAATTCTACCAAAACTCACTTCTTGAACATTCACAATATTACCATTACCATAGTAGAACTGAAAGTACTAGAAGGTTGAGAAACCAGGCTCATTAAAATCCTTTCCATCTAATATTGGAAAGGATGAGACAAGCATTCTGTTTCTCTATAGTCTATGGTAGAGTAGGAGTCCCACACCCAAATGCTTAGAGCGACAGAGTATGGATAAGTAGAATTAAGCTGTATGGCTAAATTGAGGGCAAATGGAATAGTCAGACTATCTAAAAGGGGCAGTGGTCCCTCGGTTCCAGAAAACCATCATCTTCTAAGAAAGTTCATATAGTATTTCTAGTGTTCCAATTTTTTTCAAGATAAGCTAGAAACCAAGACTTTAATTTATAATCTCATGATTTTTAACTATAGACCAATACTTTTAAATATATTTATAGGCACCAATTTCTACCTGGGGGCTACCAGTCTGCTAATTTGGGGTAAAGTAATAATTGCCATAAGGATGAGTAAAGGGCAAGAAGACAATGTTCTAGGACTTAAAGAACAGAATGGTAACTTTTTCATATATTTTCTGGCAATATAAGTGAAAAATTCATGATGTAGTGTTTCCCACTTAAATGAAATTACAGCCTATGTTATTAGAATAACCTTAACAATATGCACCAGTAACTTAAAAAGATTCCTGGAGAAATGGGGGTCAGCCCCATGATTACTGTTGATATTAATAATGCATGCACTATTACTAACAGGAATATTGCAGAGCTGATTGCTGTGTTTCATGAATGGTGAAGTTTAAAGTCAAAAAAAAGCAACAAAATCAGATCTGAATTTATAACTATTACTCTGGCAGTTGGGTAAAAACTGAGCTGGATCTGATGACAGCCTAAGGGCATTAGATCTGGTAAGAGGATCTCACGACAGTTTAGTCAAGCAATGCCAAGAAGTCAAGGGTGAAGCAGGGGCATAGAGAGGAAGAGACACATGCAAGAGAGATGATAGATAAAAACAAAAGAATTTAATGATTAGATTTGAACACTGAAAAACAAGTAAGTATCCAAAGTAATTTTATGTTTCAAGTTTTTAGCACTGGGTGAATGTTGCTATTGTAACTTACGTTAGGAAAAAGTGAAAAACAAACATATTTTGAGGAAATTCTGAAACATTTCAATTTCAGACATGTTATGGTTATAGTCATTTTAGAATATCCAGCAGGGGGTGGGAGTGAGGGATGGAACCTACACTGCTAAGTCAGGTAAGTGACCAACTCCTGATTTTGGCTCAGGTCATGATCTCAAGGTCATGAGATGGAGCCCCATGTGGGGCTCTGCGCTGACAACTGACAATGTCGAGCCTGCTTAGGATTCTCTCTTCCTCTCTTCCTCCCCCTCCCCTCTACTCTCTGTCTGTCTCTCTCTCTCTCTTAAAATAAAAAGAACTTAAAAATATATATTCATAAGATCCTACAGGGGATGTTTGAATTTTTTTAAATAATAAAAGCCTGGAGTTTTAAGAGATATACCTAGGAGCTTCATTATTAATCATTATACAAAGCATTAAATGAAAGTTTGTTTGTATTCAATGTAAATCTATCCCCATCAAATAAAAGGGACTAAACCCCTAAAACAGTATGCCCTACAAGGGATGGATCAGTAACGTTGCAATTATTACAAGTATTGCTTACTATTACTTTTATTCCTTAAATGTATATGCTTTCTTTGTTTTGTACTTTTGTTCAACCTGCTCCACCTGCTATAAAACTTTCACAACTTGATCTGCTCCTTATTCAAATTGTATTTCTCTAAAATACTCCCTGTCCTTTTCAGCTCAAGTGATTCATCTGACCTTATATGTATATAATTATATGTGCAGTTCATTTAATCATTGATCACTGTTTCATGATTGCTCTTCTAGGTTGTTTAGGACTGCGATTTACATCTTTTATTGCCACAGTAATGCCCCTATTAAGAGGCTCTATTGCAATGATTCACTCTTGTCAGAAACATTATAACTTGAGGTAGAAATAAGATAATGATAGTGTTGCAAGGTGTCAGATACTGAAGATCAGGGCAAGAAATCATTAAACACAAACTTAAATGTCAGAAGTGCCAGAAAAGATAAAATATGCATTTGTAGGACTTGAGGATGAGAAAGGACAGAGCAAGAGGAGAAGAATAAGAGATGGGGTTAAAATTAGCACTAACTGGTAAGAAGGATTTGGTTGTCTTAAGATTGAGACACAAGAGAAACATGGGAACTGTACAGTTTGGGTGGGTATTGTGCACGATCTTGCAACAAGCTGGTGATAAAAATATTTATAGCCATCCCTACTTACAAAAGTAAATAAACAAAACAAAACAACTGGCCTAGGACCTTGAGTCGGATAATGCTCTAAGCCTTCAAGTGTCAGTGGGTATATTTTTAACACATAGAGAATGAGTAAAACAAGAAGGTAGGTCTCTGTGGACCCTATGATCTTTTCTTCCTGCTCCCTGCACCTGTACCCTACCAAGCTCCCTACAGACTAATACCTATACCCCTTATGTTTAATTTATTTGGGCCACAACTTCCCTCATCACTCAATCTCATTTTTAGTTTATTGATACATGACAAAAAACTTTAGAAAAAATCATCTCTTATTCTAGAAAAATAAAATACTAATTTTTCAAATATGTGATTAAGTATATATTATGAATAAGTTTCTTTAACACTGAAGTCTCTAAAAGACCATGAAATATACATGATGGAGGATTTTAGAAAGTCAGTTGACCTTAAATGGATGAGAGGAGGAAAATGGTCACTATGCACTTAACTGATACAAAGGAAAAGGAGATGAAGGGAGGCTAGAAAAGAAGGCAAACCAAAATTTAGTCCATGGTATGATGCTAAGAATGGGCTCTCTTTCTCTGCCTGGCTTCAAATTAAATGAACAAAGAAGAAGCAAATAGATTGTTTTTTATCTTGTAGCTCTGAAACAAGCCATGATTTGTTTTTATAGCCATAACTGTGTTTATATGCAAAGAACTTAAAAATCAAATATCTTACTGTATTTTTTTCATGTTCTCTTTTCTTAGCTACTCAATTAGTTAGTATAGTGTTTAAGTTATATTTCTTTGTGATACCCATGACATCCATGTTGTATAAACTTAATAGATGGTCTCTTTCTTTTTTCTTGGAACCATGCATTTTATTGATACTAGAATATTGTGTAAAGTACTAAATGCAGAAAATGCCATGCTACAAGTTAGGTAGTTTTTAAAACTATTGAATAGGGACCTATTGATTGATACTCTGTAGAGTATCTCACATATGAATTTATTGCTCAATAAATGTGAATAGCCAAATTAATATTTATTGATTTGGATCATAGGCCATACACTAAAACATTTAAAAACCCATTTTTATTTTTATTTATTTATTTACTTTTTAAATATTTATATACATATATGCTTTTTGAGAGAGAGAGAGAAAGAGAGAGAGAGAGAGCACGCAAGCACAAGCTGGGGGGGGGGGGGGAAGGGGGGAGGGACAGAGATAGAAAGGGAGACACAGAATACAAAGCCAGGCTCTGAGCTGTCAGTGTGCAAAGCATGACCTGAGCCAAAGTCGGACGCTTAACCAAGTGAGCCACCCAGGCGGCCCAACAATTTTTATGTTTAATAGATGGTGAAAACTAATAGTCTCTGAATTTTATTAATAACTAAAAAACAGGGCAGACAAGGTGATTTTGATGAGAAGAGTGTCAATATTCCTCTACCCCAAAAGTCAATAAATTGGAAACGCTTTGGCTAGAGAAAGGAGGAAAAGGATATTGTAGCATGTATATTTATATAAATTATTTCTTTGAAGTTCAGTGTGTGCTATTCTACTGACTTCAAATTGTCTAGGGCTTTCTAATCATTATATTTCGAGCATAACTTTCTTTTAAGTGATTGCATTCAGGTGCAGCTGCACTATAGAATAGAGCCTATAGAGTAATGGAAGACATGCAGTTGGCCTACAGACCCATGAAAAGATGCTCAACATCACTCATCATCATGGAAATGCAAATCAAAACCACAATGAGATATCACCTGACGCCTGTGAGAATGGCTAGTATCAAAAAGGCAAGACATAACAAGTATTTGTGAAAATGTGGAGTAAAAGAAACCCAGGTGCACTGTTTGTAGGAATGTAACATGTTGCAGCCACTGTAAAAACCAGATTGGATGTTCATCAAAAAAATTAAAAATTCAAATACCATACAATTCAGTATTCCACTAATGGGTATTTACCTAAAGAAAATGAAAGCACTAATTTGAAAACATATGTGCACTCCTATGTTTATTGCAGTATTTACAATAGCCATGATATGGAAGCAACCCAAGTATCCACTGATATATAAATAAAGAAGATGTAGCATGTATGTAGGTATGTATACACACACACACACACACACACACACACACACACACACACTATGGAATATTTCTCAACCATAAAGAAAGAAATCTTGCCATTTATGAAAACATGAATAGACCTAAAGAATATTATGCTAAAATAAGTGAAGTCAGGTTGAGAAAGAAAATCATCACATGATTTCAATTATTTGTAGAATCTAAAAAAAAAAAAAAAAAGTGAACAAAAAACAGAATGAAATCCATAAATACTGAGAATAAACTCATAACTGCCAGAAGGAAGAGGGGTGGGGTGCATATGGATGAAGGGAAGTGGGAGGCACAGGCTTCCACTTATAGAATGAATAAGTCATGGGGAAGAAGGGCACAGCATACGGAATATACTCAATGGTATTGTAATAGTGATGTATTATGACAGATGGTAGCTACAATTGCCGTCAGCATAGCATAATCTATAGAATTTTGAATCACTATGTATATACCTGAAACTAATGTAATATTTTGTGTTAAACACTCTTCAATTAAAATAAAAGGAGTAGAGGTGCCTGGGTGACTCAGCCAGTTAAGCGTTTGACTCTTGATTTCAGCTCAAGTCATGATCTCATGGTCGTAAGATGGAGCCCTGCATTGGGCTTCATGCTGAATGTGGAGCCTGCTTGGGATTCTCTCTTCCTCTCTCTGCCCCTCCCCCAACTAAAATACATTAAAAAGAGAAAAAGAGAGCATATTGAAAGATATCAAAAGTTATGGAAGCCCTAAAAATTATCACATCAGAATTTCTGGGTGAGTTTTCCTCATCACGACCTAATTAACACATGCTCAACAGAAGGCTTATAAGATAAGATGGGTGGACTAGAGCTCTCCAGCAGCAAATTACTTGTCTATTCGTTAAAAAAAATGTTTTAATCTTTATTTTTATTTTTGAGAGAGAGAGAGAGAGAGAGAGAGAGAGAGAGAGCGCAAGTAGTGGAGGAACAGAGAGAGAAAGAGAGAGAGAGAGACAGAATCCAAAGCAGGCTCTAGGCTCTGAGCTGTCAGCACAGAGCCCAAGGCAGGGCTTGAACTCACAAACTGCAAGCTCATCACCTGAGCTAAAGTCGAATGCTTAACTAACTGAAACACCCAGGTGCCCCACTTGTCTATTCTTGTTAAAATATTCCATCAGGTAAATATTAGAGACTATGATTCCACAGATCTAATTAATGAAGTTATTTTTTAAAATGTGATATGTACATTTCAGGTATTTATGTTAGTCATAGAATTTTATTTCTGCCATAGGCAAGAAGATGGCTACTGAGAACTGTGCAACTACCCTATTTTTATTTCTTTTTTATTTTTAATGTTTATTTATTTTTGAGAGAGACAGAAAGACAGAGCGTGAGCAGGGAAGAGTCAGAGAGAAAGGGAGACAAAGAATCTAAAGCAGTCTCCAGGCTCCGAGCTGTCAGCACAGAGCCCGACGTGGGGCTCAAACCGACAAGCCCCGAGATCATGACCTGAGCCAAAGTCGGACACTCAACTGACTGAGCCCTCAGACGCCCCTGCAATTACCCTATATTTAAAAAGAAAGAAAAACATAATGATTAATATTGCTTTATTAAAAAGAAAAGCTTTAACCTGACTCTTCTGTAGAAGTGAGAGAAATGGGAAAACATTGGTGCTTCAAAAAGTAAATTTGCTTGAGAACTCATCATTTTTTCTTATGGATAAAAGGTCTACTTAAAATTTGTATGATATCATTAATTTAGCATTATCATTAATAATCCCAAATAAAAAGAGAGAAGACAAGCTAGCAACTAAAAAGAAACATATTTAGTCCAGATTTGAAATATTCTGGACTATTCCTCAATAATACTATGTTTGATATCTACTCCCCTGTCTCTATTTTCTATCTTGGATGAAATAATAATTTCATATAAACATACTCTATATAACATTATATAGAGTATAATATTTGTTAGTTGTTTTCATCTTAATGGGTCTTGGATGCAAAGAATTAGGTTAATAAATTTTTAATTGTGACATAGTATAATTCACAATCAAATGAAAATACAGGATGCCCAGATAAATATCAGATAAACAAAAATATATCATAAATATGAAAATAATAACAGTATAACTATGAAAATAATATGAAAATAATGGAATATCCTATAATAATCATGAAAATAAGTGAACCACAGCTAAATGAAAATATATACAAATCAGTAACAGAATGCTGAGTAATAAAGAGAAATGGAAGAAGATCATGGGTTGCCTGATGCATCTATTAAGAGTTCAAAATCAGTTAAGACTAAATAACATGTCATTTAGGCAAACACACATACACACACAAGCTGAGTTAGATATTCACCAGATCCCCAAAGATGTAAAAATAATTTTCAGAGTGAATTAGTTAAAAAACTGAGTTGTCATTTACTAAATTGCACTTCAATGGTCCAAAGTCGAAAGTCATTCTTTTTGTCCACTTTCTCCATAATGTCCATTAATAGGCCCAAGCTCAGCTGAGGACACCAGAGGTTGTTGGCAACTATGACTGAATAAATGTCTGTATTCTCGTTTCCTGATGCACACAAGCAACCATTTTCTTATGATATCAAGGGAGGAAGTTGTGGGATGTGGGGCATATGAAGTCTCTATTTCACTCAGTAATGACAAATGGTTACCCAAAGTAAAAACACAAATTACACTCTTATCTGCAATGAGTAAGAGATCCTGTTCTCCACATTCTTTCCAACACTTGGGAATATCAGAGTTAAGCTTTGCCAAACGGACAGGTGTAAAATACAATCCCACTGTTGGTCATCATTTTTCTTTTTATAAATAATATTAAGCATATATTTATTTGTTTACTAACAATGCTTCTTTTATAAAAAGTCTATAAATAGATTTTGCTCATTTTTCAACAGAATTGGGAAAGTGTTTATTATTATTATTAATTATACATTTTTTTAAGTTAACTTATGCTTTTTACCATATCTTTATCATTTACTACTTGGCATTCTTTAGTATGGTAAAATATCTGTCTGTGCGCTCTAATTTTAACGTGAGACTACAATACATACAAGATATAAACAACAAAAATATAAAGATATGATGTTTAAGAGGAAGATTCTGAATATGCAATTTATTTGAAAAAAACAGGATAAAAATGTTGGGTTTTCACCTATGAACATCAGTACTTCTAAAGTATATTAACAGGTGGTCTTTGAATACTCATGCTCAGGACTCATAATGATAAATTGATTCTCCATTTGTTTCTCATTTTTCAGTATCTATTTGATAAGCAGAGATATCATACATGACCCTTCTTTGCTAAAGCAAAGAGCAATAGTAAAGGAAAAGAGTAATTTTAGATTTACGTTCATGGTGGCACAAAACTTTCCGTTTAGTTGTGGAAAGAAAGAGGGACTGCAAAGTAAGTCAAACCCAATGGAATGACAATAGGGAACAATCATAAAGTGCCTCCACATTCAATGTCTTGAGACCAAATCCCCAAGTCTGAAGAACAGTATTATTTTCTCTCATCTCACAGTCAGAGTTGCAAATATTGCTGGTCTCCTCAACTGTGCTTAAGAGCTCTGTTAGAGACTCACCAGATTTCCAAAGATGGATATAAAAATAATTTTCAGAGTAAATTAGCTTAAGAGTTATCATTTACTAACATTGCATCTTACTGCCCCAAATCTACAAGTTATTTCCTGTACTGCCCCCTTTCTCAGAAATGTTCATTAATAGCTTTAATCTTCTCATGAAATATATAGAAGACAAAGATCAATAACTTTTCTGCATATATTTAAGTCTCCAATGCAGACTGTTTTAAGTCTAAGGCATGAAGAAGGTGTTCAGTTTTTACACTTCTTCCTTTTTAATATGAATTTTATTTCACGTGGAAAATTGAGAGGAAACTTATGGGGTACATTCCTAAAGTCTTATGGGGCAGATGATACTTTTAACTGTTATTAAATAGGTAATTATGGCTGAATGAGTTTGTTATAGACATTCAGTCAAAACCTTCTCCATTATCCCTCCTTTGTTTTTCTTTTTCTTTTTTTTTAAGACTCATTACTTGTTCCTTTTTACCAGTTAATGATAGATACATATCACCCAAGAGATTTGAAATAAAATCCTTTCACAGGACTCCAAATGGTGGTGAATGAGTAATTCCAATGATATCAAGGACAAATAGAAATATCTGAAGGAAAAAAATTGCTGCACATAAGCATCAATGCAAAGTTCCAATTTGAAAAGTTCGTGCAAAGAAATTCATAGGAAAAAACTGAACCAACTGCCAATGCATGTATGACAAGATGATGCCCAACCTCACTCATAATTAAGTAAGTACAAATCAGTGTAATAATTAAGGGTTATTTTGCCTCAACCAAAAAAAAAAAAAAAACATGTTGTGACAGGAAGAGTACAGTATTAAGCAATATCATATACCACTGGTTGACTTGTTTAATACAATTTGATACTATCTATTAAATTTCAAATTTAATTTCAAATTTCCTTTGACACAGCAATACCACTGTGTGAATTTAGCCTATAAATACATTTCAAAAATTGTTTCCAAGTGTGTCTACAAGTGCATAACAGGAAATAAATAAATAGCACATCATGCAAAGAAATTCTATATAACCATCAAATAATATTAGAGAAAAACAAATGGGTTTATGTAAACAGAACCTCACGTTACATTATTAAGTGAATAAAAAGTGTAAGCTCTCCATACTGTTGAAATATGTATACACACACACAAAGTGTATATATTTGAAAATATTATGTTGTTTATGTAGAGACCTATGAAGATATACAGACTTATTTCTGGAGAATTGTTTGATATTATTTGGTACAAATGTGGACATGGATGTCTTCAAAAAGGATATGGAGGAAAACTTTTATTTTCACTGTATGTGCACATGAGTACCAGCTCTGTCCAGCAGGACTTTCTATGATAATGGAAATATTCTGCACACAGTCTAATGTGTAACCATTGGCTTCACTGGGCTATTGCACACATGAAATGAGGCTGATGTGACTAAGAGACGGATTTTTAAATTTTCACATGATTTTAATGAATTTAAAAATAAATGTAAACAGACCACATGTAGCTAATTACTCATATTAGATAGTTCAATAAACTATTTATAGTTTCTAACCATATATTTTCATTCTATTGTTTTTAGAAATGTCAATGAAAAAGATTAAGAATATTTGTGTCCTTAATTATATTTCATTGAAATATCCATTAAATGTCAGTATTTTAAGGGGCATATATAAATTATGGATACAGTAGGGAATGACCAAGGATAAAAAAGAATGCCATAGAATTGTATTATACAAATATAAGCTCTGATTTATTCAGAATTTATAAACGCTTTGTTCCTAACAAAGAGAATTCACAATGTGAATTTTTTTTTATTTTTAGAAAAAATATATGAGTGTATGTAAGGATACAAGATTTCTCCACATATCTATATGAATTAAATCTTAACTTACCACTTCTTTTATAAAAAAATAGAATGTTATTCTAAGTATTTTTCTTCTAAAATGAATAACACCATGGTGTTGCCACTTATAATGATGTGAATAATCTCTCATTCTGAATAAAATATGATTGTACTTCTTTAGTTAGAAATACATATTTTATTATAATTTACTTTTTGAAATTATAATCTGGTTATTCATTTATCTTAGATATTCTTTCTTCCTTAATGTTTCATTAAAATCTATAGTTTATACAACTGAGTCCTGAAGAAAGTTTTTCAAAGTTGCATAAATAAGAATATCTGGGACCTGATGAACATTTTTAAAAGTTGTATAAATAAGATAGAACTATTTAAGAATAGTCCAGGTATTTAAAATAGGCTGGAAAAGGTTCATAATGTCAGACAGTATAGCTGGTAAAGGATAGGATTTTCATTGTAATCTCTCCCAATTCATATAGTAACTCTTAACCATTGATTATCTGTATTAATGGCTAAGAAGTTGCAATCATTCAGTTAATACAGAGAGTCTATTATCTAAAAGAAAGAGATAAGAAGAAGGAATGAAAGGAGGAAGGAAGGGAGGGAGAGAGGAGAGAGGAAGGGGGAGGAGGGAGAGAAGGAAGGAGGCAGAGAGGGAGGGAGGGAGGGAAGAAAGGAAGGAAGGAAGAGACTATTAAAGACAAAGCGCCACTTTTCTCATGATGAAAATGACTTCACTGTTTTACAGAGAATATCTAAGCAAGGTGAGAACAGACAACTATACTTAGTTATATTGTATTGGGGAATTCCTTATATTCCTTCCTGCTTTGGTAAAACTGAATGCAGAATATAAAATGCAGAGAAGAGAAATAGGAAGATAAAAAATTCAAAAGTAATAAGTAAAAATTTCTTAATGTGATGAAAAATATTAATGTACATTTACAAGAAGCTCAACAAATTTCTAGTTAAAAAAAATTGAAAAGGTCCTCACCTAAACTAATCACAGTCAAATAGTCAAAAATCACAATGAATGAACTTGTAAACAAGAGAAAAAAAATAATGTATCACACAGAATGGATAAGATTAACAGCTAAATTTTCTTAAGAAACCATACATGTCGCATGTCAGGATGACATCTTCAAAGTATTGAAAGAAAAAAACATCGTCAACAAATAATCCTATATTGAACTAAACACTCCTTCAAAAATCAGGGAGAAATTAAGCCACATCTAGATAAACAAAAATTGAGAGCTTTTGTTGCTACCAGACCTGTGGTCAAATAAATATTAAAGGGAGTCCTTCAGGTTGAAATTAAAGGACACTAAACAGTAACCTGAATCCACATGAAGAAAAAAAATGATCTAGTAAAGGTAACTGCATGGAAATTATGAAAGGCAGCATAAACACACTGTAATTCCTCTCTCCCTCTATTTATTTAAAAAGATGGCTTCATAAAAATAATTTTAAAATTGTATTGTTAGGTTAAAATGTATAAAGCCATAACTTGTATGACAACAAAAATGCAAAGGAGAGAGAAGAAATGGAAATATGTTGGTACAGTTTTTGTATACTATTTCCATCAAGAAAATATACCAATTGTAAACAAATATGTGCTTGAAAACAAAAAGCAAAAGTTCCAAAATACATAAAGAAAAATGAACAGAATTGAAGGGAGAAATAGACAATCCAACAGTAATAGTTTGACTTCCTGAGACAATTTCAATAATGGATAGAACTAGGCAGATCATCAATACGGAAAAAGAAGACTTGAACAACATTATAAAGCAAAAGTATCTAACAGACAGAAATCCCTAGAAAAAAAAATATATTTTAAGGAGAGGCACATGGAACATTCTCTAGGGAGAGACCATATGTTAATTTACTGGTTGACCTTAAAATTCAAATGAAACACTCTCTAGGGATAGACCAAATGTTAATTTATGGGTTGATCTTAAAATTCATATGAAATGAAAGGGACCAAGAATATTCAAAACAATCTGGAAGAAGAAGAATGTTTGAGTACTCACAGGTCCTGATCCGAAGTCTTACCACAAAGCTACAGTAATCAAGATTGTGATAATGGCATAAAGATAAACATACAGATTAAGAAAATAGAGAGTCCAGAAATAAATCTATACATCAGTGGTCAACTGATATTTTACAAGGTGCTAAAACCATTCTGTGTGAATAGTCTTTTCAAACAATGTTGCATGAACAAGTGAATATCCACAGGCAAAAGAATGGATACCCTGCCTCACATCATACACAAAATTAACTCAAATCACAGAACTAAATGTAAAAATAAAAATTGTAATATTTTTAGACAAAAATACAGGAGTAAATCTTTATGATAATGGTTTGCCAATAATTTCTTGGATTAACAACAAGCTATATAAGACAAAAGAAAAATAGATAGACTTGATTTCATTGAACATAAAATCCTTTGTTCATCAAAGGATACCACCCAGAAAGTAAAAAATTACACACCTGGCAGAAGTGATTTGCAAATTTTATATATGACATGGAACTTCTATTTTGGAGATATAAATGGACACTTACAATTTAGCAATGGAAAGAGTCTAGTTAAAAAGTGGGCAGAGGATGTTATCAGAAATTTCTCTAAAGAAATGCAAATAGCCAATAAACATATGAAAACATGCTCAACATCATTAGTAAATTCAGGAAATGCAAACCAAAGCCACATGTTATACCACTCCCCACACACTAAGGTGACTACAATAAAAAGGTAGACAACAAGCATTGACAAAGATGTGAAGAAATTTGGCTCCTCTTATACTGCTGGTGAAAAGGTAAATAGACAAGACCACTTTGGAAAATAATTTCACAGTTCTTCAAAATGCTAAACACAGAGTTACCATATGACCCAGAATTACACTGCACAATAGTGGAAAGATGTCAAGAAAGAGCAATGAAAACATGTACCTACACAAAATTTGCATACAAATGTTTATCTGAAAACTTCAAATGTTCAATTGAAACATTGAAACATTGAAAATTGAAACATTGAAACATGTTTCATGGTAGCCCTAAAATTAACCAATTCAAATGTTTATTAACTAGTGAATGGATCAAAAAAGTAGCATATCACACAATGGAATATTATTTAACAATAAAAAAGAATGAAGTATTGATATATCCGAAAACATATATAAACCCTGAACATATTGTGCTAAGTGCAAAAGTTAGTCATAAAAGACCACATACTGTGTATTTCATTTATCTGAAATGAATGGAACGCAAAAATCCATAGAGATACAAAGTAGACTACTAGTTGCAGGAGGTTGCAGAGAAAAGAACCCAGAACTGGAGAAAGACTTGTAGTGTGTAGGGGTTTTTTTAAGGGTAGGTGAAGATGTTCTAAAATTAGACTGTGGTGATGGTTGCACAACTCTGTCAGTATACTAAAAAACATTGAACTGTACATTTCAAATGAGTGACAATTATGTTATATGAAGTATATGCCAAGAAATCTGTTAGAAACACACACACACACACAGACACACAGAGGAGGAAGATAAATTAGAAAAGAAATTGAAGAGTAGTATGATAAATTCAGAGTATTCAGTGTTATTTGCATAGTTTAATTTCTTTCCCAAGTGTTAAAGTAAACTTTTAATTCAGATCTAGTTTTGCCATTAGTCAAAAGCAAGAAAAACAAATCAGTTACAGGAGTCCTACTTTGCTTATCATGTGTCATTAATTAATAAATGAACAGAGGGGCTCCTGGGTGGCTCAGTCAGTTAAGCGGCCCACTTTGGCTCAGGTCATGATCTCATAGTTTGTGATTTCGAGCCCCACATCGGGCTCCATGCTGACAGCTCAGAGCCTGGAGCCTGATTCGGATTCTGTGTCTCCCTCTCTTTCTGGCCCTCCCCTGCTCACACTCTGTGTCTCTCTCTCAAAAATAAATAAACATTAAAAAAATCAAATAGATGAACAGATTTTCCTGAAATTAAGGTGCAGGAGACATTTCTTTCAATGTCTAATCAGTAATGAATGCATCTGGGGATAAAATGAAGCTTCTTATATTTATATATATTTCTTGGATAGCCTACAAATTAACCATGTTTCAAAATAATAAAGATGTTGCAAAGAATCAAGTAATTGTTTCCTGTAAATGTCAACCTCTGCTTAAAATGAATATCATTCACTTCAATAATTGGAAGATCTTTTTACTTGCTTGTAATCTGATGAGATCACACCTGTATTGAACGGGGAAAATTATTATTTTGGCTTATAAATTACCCTTTTTGCAACTGATTCAAATTTTAGGAGAGTTAATTAAATTTCATTTTTTCCTACATTCTCTCATGGACCAGTATGAATAAAATATTTAAATAAATGATGCTATGTGGAAAAGAAAATAAATGTGATTAATTCATAAAATGTACACTACGTGTCTACTTTGTGCTATGCCATCATTGTTCTAGTCACTGAAAACAAAAAATTGAGTAAGTTTTGGTTGGCCTCTTCTCTTAAGATATTCATAAACTAGTGAAAGTTTAATGAAAGATATAAAAATGTATCATAACGAATTAATTAAAACATAATCAAAATTTATCTTTGGATAAGCTTACATATATCTGGGTTCTAAATCAATAACTACTTCATTAATTATGTCAACCATCTATTTGAGTCTTTTGAAATTAAAGTTTTAATTTTAACATTTCAATCAAGGAACCTGATACTCTATGCAGAAAACCTGAAAGCCTCCACCAAAACACAGCTGGAACTGATAAATAAATTCAGTAAAGTCTCAGGACATAAAATCAATGAACAGAAATCTGTTGCATTTACATACACCAACAATAAAGCAGCAGAAAGAGAAATCAAGGAATCACTACCATTTATAACTAAGATATGTAGGAATAAACCTAACCAAAGAGGTAAAAGACACAATTATTATTACACAAAGCAATCTATACATTTAATGCAATCCCTATTATATTACACAAAGCATAAATCCCTATACACAAAATCTGTATTACACAAAGCAATCTATATTTAATGCAATCCCTATTAATATACCAACAACATTCTTCACAGAACTTGAACGACAATCCTAAAATTTATGTGAGTCACAAAAGACCCTGGATGGCCAAAACAACCTTGAAAAAGAAAAGCAAAGCTGAAGGAATCACAATTCTGAACTTCAAGTTATATGACAAAGCTGTGGTGATAAAAACAGCACGGTACTGACACAAAAGTAAACTCATATATCAATAGAACAGAATAGAAAACCCAGAAATGAACCCACAACTATATGGCCAATTAATCTTTGACAAAGCAGAAAAGAAAATCCTTTGGGGAAAAGATAGTTTCTTCAACAAATGGTGATGGGAAAATTGGATAGCAACATGCAAAAGAAAGAAACTAGACCATGTCCCTATACCACACACAAAAATAAACTCAAAATGGGTGAAAGACCTAAATGGGAGACAGGAAACCATCAAAATCCTACAGAACACAGGTAGTAACCTCTTTGAAATTGGACATGGCAACTTGTCACTAAATATGTCTCCTGAGGCAAGGGATACAAAAGCAAAAATAAACTGTTGGGACTTCATCAAAATAAAAAGCTTCTGCACAGCAAAGGAAACAATCAACAAAACTAAAAGACAACCTATGGAATGGGAGAAGATATTTACAAATTATGTATCTGATAAAGGGTTAATATCCAAAATCTATAAAGAACTTAAAAAAACTCAATACCCAAAAAACAAATAATCCAATTCAAAATAAGAAGACACAAATAGACATTTTTCTAAAAAGATATACAGATGGCCAATAGACACATGAAAAGATGCTCAATATCACTGATCATCAGGAGAACACAAACCAAAACCATAAGGAGACATCACTTCACACCTGTCAGAATGGCTAAAACGAACAACACAAGAAACATCAGGTGTTTGTGAGGATACAGAGAAAGGGGAAATACCATTACTGTAGCCTTCAGAGTGGTCTTACAATTTCAACTTCAAAATCCCTAGAGTATATTCTTCACATAGCAAAGTGTTCTTTTAAAGTATGACTCAGATATCAAAGTGTGCCTATTACAAAACAAAACAACATAATTTTTCTAGTAGTTATTCTACTGGGTTAATCTGGTACCATTCTCTGCATTCTCCACTGCTTATATATTTTCTATTCTTACAATAGATCTACGCAGTTCCTACCCAAGGTTCTTTATAATGACTCTTCTTTGAGCCTACAAAACTCTTCAACCTCACCTTGAAATGTTGCTTCTACAGTGGACCTTTCCTAGGCACCTAATCCTTGTCTAATCCCCACTCTATGCCACCTTTTTTTTTCCCCAAGGACTTAATACTAGCTGCAACTGCTTATATTTCTACTTGAGCATTTGTTTGTTGTTGGTTTGATACATCTGTCTTGCTCAACATGTATCCCAGAACCTGGAATATAATCTGATAAGTAGCAGGGGCTCAATAATTAGTTGGCAAATGCATTAATAGACTAAGACAGGATGAGTCATTTTAACAATGATGCAGCAACAGTACAGAAATGGAGAGGGAGAAAAATCTCTGTAACCTTTTAAGAGATGTAAGAATCTCAAATGTAGACTAGATTTTTTCAGAAAGATTAATCAAGGGATAGCAGAGCCGTGAGTGGCTTGGTGATATAAGTGTGTGTATGTGTAATTGTGGAATGCAGATAATGTTGTTTCTCTTTGTTTACATGAGCAGCATTTCCACAAGAACTGAAAATAACTGCATTGGAAACAATGATGACATAGGTGACAGTCTGTGAAAATTCAAAATATGCTAAAAACAAATATGGTGACTTCAGCAAAGCCAAGGCAACAAAAACACATTTAAAACACATTTTACTTTTTCTTTATTTTTTTTCTTTTCATTTCATTGTCTGCTGCTTTCTTCCTGATTAACTGGTGATAAAATACGTGTGTATGTGCATATACACAGATATACACATATATATGTGTAGATATACACATATACACACACATATACCTATATTTGATTCAAGTATGTTTTGTAAACAGTTTAAAGAATAAGTACACAAATACATATAGAAATTCCTTATACAAAAATATGAAAGAATTTTAATTTATTTTACATTTCTTTAAGAATTTAAAGTGAAAAACTTATCTAGGCCTATTAGAAGCAACACTAGGCTAGGAGTCAAGAAATTTGTATTCCAGTCTTAAAACTCCACTAAAGCATTGAGCAAGTCACTGTATTTCTCTGGGTCTCAGTTTCTTTTTATTGAAACTAAAGTAGAAGACAGGGAGAATGCTTTCTAGCTCTGTAATGGGCTCCCATTATCATTTAATGAATGCTGAATGCCCTATATTACATTCCATAAGCACACTGAAACACTAATTTACTATATTAGTCCCAACGTATTATGAAAATATCTGCACTCTTTAGTGCAAATGGTTGCAAAATTCTGCTTCATGCATGGTTTTCCATTAACCAAAGCTTCACTAATCAAGGTTTTCTGAAAGAAAGACAAGAAAGACAAGAAAGACAAGAAAGACAAGAAAGACAAGAAAGACAGAAAGACAGACAGACAGAAAGAAAGAAAGAAAGAAAGAAAGAAAGAAAGAAAGAAAGAAAAAGAGATGAGGGAGGAAAAAAGGAAGGAAGGAAGGAAGGAAGGAAGGAAGGAAGGAAGGAAGGAAGGAAGGAAGAAAGGAAATCCTTATGTCATAGGGACCTTGCAAACATTCAAAGGTCTATTAAAATGCATTTGCTTGCACAAATTCCACCATGCTAGCCAGCTAGCTTCCATCATCCTATCTGACACACACCAAAGAAATTTATAGCCCCAACCCCGGGAACACTAAGTAAGAATCTTTAAAGAAGCAAATACTGGAATTGTAATAATTTTATTGCACATATTTAAGAGGAGTATTAGATATAGTTGAAACAAGCTCTTGTTCAAATGGTTAAGTAAGTGATGTTTAAATAGAAAGTAGTGTTTTGCTCCTACACAAAGGAGACCTTTGATATATTAAAGGCAAAAATGCTTATACCATCCACGACATTTTATCCCAGCGAATAAATGTAGTAGCATCTGTTTCCTGGATCATTCACAACGCTAATTAAGGGTGAAAAAGAATATGGAGTGGTCTCTCTTCAAGTCTTTATCACCTATAGGGAACTGTATGAATAAGTGTATGGAATTTTAGAATAATCATGTCACACTTGCAAACATATGGAGACAAGAGTATCTGTTCTCACATTTTATATTTGTCCTTGAAGAAACTTCCAGGGTGAGGATCAAAATTTTCCTTTCCGATTCTCCTGTTTTGACAACGATTACTTATAAAACTATGCAGGAATTCATTTTCACATTCATCTAACTTAGAGAAAATTTTGAACAACTTAAATATTCACAGTAGATTCCATGTCCTCTTTCTTAAATGAAAAAACATAAACAAAATATTCCAATCCTTGCTGAAAAATATTACCTTATTTCCATTCTCCTGAACGTGCATTGATGGTGTGAATATAGTATGATACTTCTTTGATGCCTAAGAGTTGGAAATTATGTACATCATCTAATTAAATACAAATGATCATTTTTAAAATGAATATGGGTGTACAAAGGAACTACATACTTTCAAGGTGAATAATAAAAAAAAATGTCACAAATATAAATGTATCTAATGATAGGGAGTGGTTATTGCTTTTGGGTAGAAGACAGATACGCCCAAACTGAAGACTGAATTCTACTCCTGAAACCAATATTGCACTCTATGTTAACTAACTAAAAATTAAATTAAATAATATATTATTATTGTTATATTTTATATTAAACAATATAATGCCAATGTAAAGAATTATGCTGGCTGGGGCACCTGTGTGACTCAGTTGGTTCAGCATCTGACTTCAGCTCAGGTCATGGTCTCCTCATCCTCAAGTTCGAGCCCCACGTTGGGCTCTGCGCTGATGGCTCAGAGCCTGGAGCCTGCTCTAGATTCTGTGTCGTCTTCTCTCTGCCCCTCCCCCACTCACGCTCTATCTCTCTCAAAAATAAACATTAAAACAATTTAAAAAAAAGAATCATGATGACTGGAACATCAAGTAGTCATGAGTTTTCATCTTCTAACTTAAAGGAAATCACTTACTTCTTTGTCAAAGGAGTTGACAATAGCCAGTAAGTGATACTAACTTGTTGGAACAATAACATGTCTCAATTAGAAGTACCCCAGAAAATTATACGAAATCTGGGGTCATACTTTTAGCCTGTCCTCTGCCCTATCCAAAGAAGAGAAATCCAAGGCCAAATGATTATATTCATGCCTGCTGGTCTTCTTTTCCAGGCCTGTCCATAAAAAGAAGAAACATGTCTCAAGAAAATGAAGGTGGAAGCTTCAGCTGAAAATCTTTTCTGACAGAAAAAAAGAACCATTCCTTGTTGTCATCTTAAGAAAAAAACCAAAAAAAAAAACAACAAAAAAAGAAAACAAACACCTGTTAATTATCTCATGGTTTCCCTGGTATTCCTGCCTAGAACCAGATCTTGCAAATTTCCACTACTGATGTTCTCGACTAGCTAATTTTTGTTGTCATTGGAAGGAGTTGTCTTGTGCATTGTAGAATGTTTAGTGGCATCTGTGACTAGATTCCCATGGCACACTCACTGCTTATCTCCAGCCATAACAATCAAGAATGTCTTCAGACTTGCAAAATGTCTCTTGATGACAAAGTTAGACCAACTGAGAACCACTGCTTGAAAGAAACTGTATTGTCATGCACACAGCAACTGCATAAGTGTGCAATTCCTGTGATTTCATTGGCCCATCAATATTAGTTACAATACTGATATTACTTACTACCAGGATACCAACACATAGTGCTAAAGCTAGATCTTAAAAACAAACAAACAAATTCTCCAGGATTAGAGCCAACATATAAAGCCGCTTGGGTAGTCAGAACTGTCTAATAACCTTTCTTTATTTTAAATTTTTCCAAGTTTTTATTTAAATTCCAGTTAGCATAGTATTATTTTCAAGGATAGAATTTAGTGATTCATAACTTACATACAACACCCAGTGCTCATCACAATAAGTGCCCTCCTTATCTTTTTTTCAAATTTTAAGAGGTGAAATTTTGGGTGTCTTTATCCAGTAAGTATTTATTGGTGCCAGAATTTTTTGATAGGGCACCTATTTCCTTAAACATGAACTGAAAAATAAGTTTCTTGATTTCATGGTGGTAAAAAAACAGTTGGATCTATTCCCTCCACCCCCACATACCTAGTGGCAGAACAAATTAAAAAAAAATAAATAGAAATATTATGACGACATGCAAGCCAATGGAAGATCTCTCCACACACGATGAATCAATAAATACTCCCTGGCTCCAGTCAAACCTACTATTTTTTTAATGGCCTATAAAAAGACAGTTGGACCCCCCAAAATGTGTAGCTAACATTTTCCTTGGAATCATCTCCTTCCATATATGAAGTTCCTCCCTCTAGCATGTTTTTAAAAGCTTGCAGATTTTCAGAATCAAAAAGATATGAGTCTTATCCATCAATCACCCATTTCCATATTAGTACATCAGGCCCATGTTTCCAATTCCCTTCTAATTTAAACTGGTGATTTGACAGAACTATTTATGGTTGCTGGTGTATTCTGCTAAGACCACTGGTGATATTTAATTTACTGACAGCAGAAAGAATACAGCTAATACTTATGAAACATTTCTTCATTATTTCATTGTGAATGAGCTTTTGTTTGAAATAGTCTGGCTTTAAGAGATAAAATTTCCAAACACTTAAAAATGATTAAGAGCAGTTTTGAGGCTAAACCAGTTATTTTGTACAACTCATCTTCAAAAAGTTATATACTCTTTAATTTCCTCTTTCATTAAAAAATCTACCTATCTTCAATCCAAAAGAAGCCTTAAGACAATAATTTTAGGAAAAGGATGTACTTTTGTTTTATTTTTGAAAGCCGGGTCCAGTATTATTGTTACTCAGAGTCTGCTAACCATGATTACATAGCTAAAAAGTACACACTATTCATATTTAAAATATTTTTAAGAAGGAAATCACAATATAGTGTTATCTTATTTTTTATAATAAAATGACTGTTACATTTTAGAATAATATTTCCTACTAAATAATAAGCTATTCTGTTATCACATTTCTATCAGTAATGTGTTTATTTTCTTAATTGACTTGGCACTTTGACTACACAGCCTTTATAGTGATCATAGCCAATTAATTATGATTCTAATTAAAATATTGATAATTGTTCAATGAAAAAACTGCTGTGTTAATAAAATTCTTATGCTCTAGTAAGAGAGTTTTTTTCAACAGAATGGCCTTTGAGGAAAGTAAATCCAGACTTTAGCCTAGCATGAGCTTTGAAAATACAACTACATTTAATAATGCTATCATGGAGTGGGGAGGAAATGATTAAATGAATTCTTCTGAAGAAATAAAGAATCATGGTTGTATACTTGTTTTTTTGTTTTCTTTTACAGTTTTCAGTTAACTAGTTGCAAATATATGCCACACTCCAATCCCTTATCCTTGCACCAACCCCCCCCCCCCCGCCCACAGTCAATTCGACACCTCTAGGACTTATAAATTGCTTAATTATCTGTGTTGTGAGATAAATGTCTTTAGGGAGCCCATGAATCTTAGAAGATCAGTAAATTGGAATATTTGCTAAATATGACTCTGTGGTAATTAAAAGTCATTGCCTACATACAAGAGAGTAGAAGAGACCTCAAAAGGATGCAAAAAGATTAAACACACATGCACAAAGATAAAATGGTATTAATCAACACATGGAGAAACTACAGCAAGATGAGGTGGGGGTGGTGTGAGGTACCAACAAAACATGTATCATAGAAGCTAAGAAAGCAAGGACCAAATGTCGAAAAAAATACATAATCTGTGACCACAGTGAAGACCTCACCAGCCTGTATAAAGGCAAAGGTCAGTAAGGAATAGTCACATAACTGAACCTTCATGTACTGAATGCCTATAACTAACTTAAATGTCTGGCCACTGAAGGTCTATACTCCACATCAAAAATGACACTTTATGATAAAACAACAGAACAACAGCAACAACAAAATGTATTTAGTTTTTTTTCCCTAAACTAATTTTACTGACAATCAATTCATACTGACTTTAATCAGCCAATCATTAGCATACCCTCTGTCATTACCAATTCTGCTTTCTGCCTTCTATCCTACGGAAGGCTTCTTTTCCATTCATTTCAACATCTCTTGGTAATTCCTCAGCCTTTTCTCTAGTATCCCTGAGGACCATGCAATTAAGAAATAATACACATTGCTCTATTCTGTTTATTAAACTTTTTCATTAGGGTTAGTATGTTCTGCCCTAAGGAAATCCATTTATTTAGAAAGTGAGTAATATGCCTTATGAACAGTTGCATTTAGAAGCTGTCCCTCTAATCTCTGTGAATTAACCAATGAGTTTAAAAACAAAAATATCCTTATTCTGTTAGTTTCTGACCTAATTACTAAAGTACATCAGATGTTTGGTTTAATGTAGCCTAATAGATATATAACTATATAAGCACTTCATGATTTCAATGACTATTTTTTTCTTAATATATAAAAATACTAAACAAGAGAAGGTTCCAGTCTATTTCACCTGGCCATCCTATAATAAACATGAAGTCTTGAGGTCTATTTCAGATGTACAAGTAGAAAAAAGAAAAAAATAAAGTAGCTCATGATTTGCTCACTGATTTAATTTGCATAGAAGGTCCTCTGAGGCTCTGGACTATGGCTTCATACAAAGCCATCTTATAGGTAATATAGTGAACCTTTGATTATATAAAACTGTCAGCAAATAACTGTGCACTATTTTTCAGTGGTGTTTGACAACTGAATTTTGAGTATCTGCAACATTTCATTCATTAACACTCACTCAACAGATAATCATCACAAAATCTAGCCTTAAGAAGTTTGAATTTACAAGAAAGAAAAGATTCATATTCTTTTGTAAGAGCAAAACAAATACATTCCATTATTTAAACATTGTCAGGCTAACCAGTGATTCTGGAGAAGCAAACTGAAAATGATAGAAGTCTAAATCATAAAAGCAAAACACTCCAACAGAAGGCCAGCCGAAGGCCAGTTTTAGAAAGCCTGCCTTCTGCTTGATCCAGAAAACCACAACAAATTTAGAAGTCAGGAAGAATGAAAACTGGGAGAAAAAGGTTGTGATAACTTGTGTCAGATTTTTTTGTATCTTGATATTCATATAACTGATTTTACATAGAAAATATTGGAAGAAATATTCGCTGTAAGGAAATTTCATTCTTAGAAACATTTCTCATTTACTAAAATGGGGAGATATGAAGAGAAATGGAGAGAAATGAAGCAGATGGTCACATGGGCATTTTCTATTAATAGATGTACTGATTCTAATGATATTCCATCCTTCTTTACCTGAAATGTTTTGCAGGTGCTGGAGCTGAAGAAGAAAAAAGTTATGTGCACCTAGAGAGCATTCAAAACAACACTGAAATGCATAAAGTAATTAATTTTTCATTACTTACAAAAGTTGTGTTTTCCAATAATAATGTGGTGGCATTTGTTTCTATATTCAGTTTAATGACATGTCCATTCTCGCTTTTATACACCACATCTGTATCTGCAACAACAAAGATATTAACAATTGACAAACACATTGACTAGGTAATACAATGACCTGTAGAGGAGAAAACGTGCATAACAAACAGACACACTTAGAACAATCATTGTTAGCCTTTAATAACGGAGCAAATTTTTGTATTTGGCTCACATTAATCTTCTGCAGTGATCAGGAAGCCTGGCTAGCACATGGTCTATTGTGCAGTGAAAACAGGGTTAGTGAGAGGGCCACTCAGGTTTCTGGTTTAACAACTAAAAATTAATTAAAATACGGGAAATATGCTGCCCATTCCGGGATGAGAAAGAAGGGACAAAGAAATGCCTCCAGTTACCAAGATAAGCTGTTACTGATTCATAATCCAGTTAAGCTGACAATAAAGGCTGTCATTTACCGTAACTCGACACAAGTCTAAGCTACTCCTACTAGACCACCCTCATGCACACTTTATGCTTCCCGTCCTACCACCCCTCAATTCCCATCCAATCTTTCTCCTTAGGGCTGGGAATTTTGTCTCTGACAGGTTATCTGGCTTGTGTGACCACAGCCCAAAATCTCTGAGGGAAATGAGGTTTTTTTTAAATAACCACATGGCTTCTGGACAGTTGTTGATCTTATATATGAGTTAACTTCAACCACATATGTCAGGAAATTAAATCATTCTAAGAATATGTCAGACTGAAAATATCAACAGGAGGGAAAGCTGTCAGAGAGGATACTCAGAAGTTAAATATATACATATTACATATACGTGTGTGTGTGTGTGTGTGTGTGTGTGTGTGTGTGTGTGTAAAAAATACCCAAATAAAAGTAGACGTGAGTGTTTTTTTAATGATAATCTTCTGTCCAATTTTGCTCAATTCTAACTTTTGCATAGTATTGCACCTCCCTAACCCTCTGTCCATTCTTGGAAGAAAGGCAATATTGAAGGAGTTTGGGTCCACTATCCACAGTGAATGAAGTTATACAAGATACAATTTCTCAGAACCCAAATGTCTTCACATGTATAATGGTAAACAAGTACTCCATGGTGGGTTATGAAGATTATATGGAAATGTCTGAAAATTCAGACAGAACTAGGTTTTCTCGCTTGTTCTCTAGTTATTTCAATATTATAAAAAGCTATAGTCAGAAATCATATGATGAGAAGCAATCAATACTAGCAGAAATTAAGTTTGTCTTTTTTGTATCTGTGTTTCATTTAAGAAGACTGAGAGCTCAATATGACTCTCCTACTAAGGTTAAGGATGGCACAGGAGGCCAGTAGTTCCTCTTGAGCTTAATGAGGACAATGGAACATTGAATCAGGAACAAGAAATGGTGTTTTAAGAAAGTAGGAAAAGAGGCAAAAAAAAAAAAAAAAAAAAAAAAGATATTCAAGTTACTTTCTGAAGCGGGCCCTATGGGCAGATCTTCAAAATAAGGCCTGTATCACCTTCTGAACTTCTCTCATCAGCAATAAATAAACTGAGTTCTCCTCTCACTAACTTTACCTGTTGTCTTTTCTAGTGATGTAGAACAAACAACAGTTGTACACAAATAATAAATATTTATTTTGATTTATATTCCTTTCCTCTCTGGCCTTTCTTTTCTACCCTGTGTTTAGGATCATAAGTCAGCAGCAACACTGGTCTGGGTTATTCATTTGGCTTTGCCAGCTGATTCGAGTCTTCTTTCTGCTCTCAGTTGATGTTTGCATGAATAAAGAGTCGAACCTTAACACCTCTGTTATTTTTCTTGATATTCTCAATTCTGGACCACTTCTTGATATTGAAGACCTGACAAGCATGCCTTATCAAGACATCCTCATAATATTTTCACTATAAGTCAAAAGAAAAAAAAAATTCCCCTTTCTATTATACTGTGAAGATAAAACCAAAAGCCAGCAATGTGTGGTTCTTCTTCTAGAGGATAAACACATCACATAATTCTAAACAGGGATTAGGTCTTTGGCCTTAAGAAGGAAGAAGAGCTCAGAGAGCAACTGTAATATGAATAGTGGTTCCTCTTCAGTGGAAGGGTTAGAGTAATGTATGGCCCCAGAGTCTCTCACATTAAGAGAAAACTCTAAGCAGGTGATGGATTATATCAAGAGTAGAGGAAGGAAAACTAGGTTTTGTTCTCCTTAGAACCAAAGTAGAAGGAAGCGAAGTTTATTTGAGAAGATAAATACTAAATGTAATATTTTAAAAGTAAATTTTGCTGAATAATTACTTAGACTTGAAAAACATGTACAGAGATTTGAGATTTACAAATACCTTGAGATCTGTACACCTGCAAATGTTACCACTAGACTCAACATTGCATTAGCAGGAGAAAACTACTTTCTTTAATTCAAGTGTAACTCTCTAGCTTAAAATTTAATACAGATTTCGGCATGAATTATTTAAATTTTTTTAAAATGTTTATTTTTGAAGGAGAGAGAGACAGAGTGTGAGTGGGGGAGGGGCAGAGAGAGAGAGAGAGAGAGAGAGAGAGAGAGAGAGAGAGAGAATCTGAAGCAGGCTCCAGGCTCTGAGCTGTCAGCACAGAGCCTGACGCAGGGCTTGAACTCACAAACCATGGGATCATGACCTGAGCCAAAGACGGATGCTCAACTGACTGAGCCACCCAGGCACCCCTGCATGAATTATTTTAAAAGCATCTAATATCTGCCTTTATTAATTGTGCTTAATTTTTTTTTCTGGTCTTCAAAATTTGGTCTTCTGGGTCTCCTATTTATCCTATCCTGTTTGATTTATAATCACTAGTAGAATCTCCCATTTTGATACTCCTGTTATTGCATTATTAAATTACTTTGTAGAACTATATTTCAAAATTGCCATGTCATATTTTGTTTAATATTAGGTGATGAGATACGAGTGAGTAAGAGCAATGAATAAAGTGCATTAGCACAGAAATTTTAAGGGAGGTGTATTTGAAACATTCTTTAAAACACAGTATCATGCATGTCTATACAGCACGTTGACTAAATCATCTTTCTTTCTTTCAGATCATTGAAAGTTAAGAGTCAATTGTCCTGAACACATATTTGATTCAGTCATTTTTGTTTTAAATAAAAAGGTGTGACAAGATAGAATCACTATCTAGCCTCTCTATCCTGAGGTCCAAAAATATATTCTTAGTGTCTGTCTCCCTAAATAATTATTATTACTGTAATTTCTATTCCTATTTCCCTTAATGTGTCTAACAAAAGGAAAAACATAATAGTATATTTTAGCTTTAAATCATTCAGGGGGGCACCTGGTGGCTCAGTAGGTTAAGTGTCTGTCTCTCGATTTCAGCTCAGGTCGTGATCTCACAGTTCGTGAGTTCAAGCAGGCTCCACACTGCTATCAGCGCAGGGCCTGCTTGGGATTCTCTCTCCCCCTCGCTCTCTGCCCCTCCCCTACTCTCTCATGCATGAACACCCGTGCTTTCTCTCTTTCAAAATAAACAAATAGACTTTAGATCATTCAGGTAAATGTGTTTTTTTTTAATTTTTATTTTAGACCTCTTCTACACAAAGCAGGTAGTAAAGCACTTCACATAACAGATCAATTCTCAATTTACTAATAACATTGAGAGAAGTGAGGCCTCGATGTTTGCCCCAAATGTTCAGGACCAAGAACCAAAGGAGACTACATCCATAAGATTTAATTTTGAGTTACTCCAAGTTCTTGCCCATAGAAATTATAAAACTATACAAACTCATTTTTTCAGAAACTCAATAAAAATTAATTAATCTGAATAATAAGCTCTTAAAACTGAGCAAATTCTTAATCATTAAACACCTGTTTAATTAATACTAACCTCAAGATGGCTGCCTCTCTGTCCACCAATCCTATTACATCATGAAACATGGCAAACTTCAAACAGGTTCTCACAGCGAAAGACCATTAACCATTCAAGCCCAGATCCCCAGCCCTATACTTATCTCCCCACCCCCACCCAATTATCTCCTCCTTCTGGACCTTCTAAGACTGACAAAATGTTGTCCTCTGTATCTGCAATAAGTAATAAAATCAGTTTTGCTTAACAGGTTATTCCGAGGGTTAACCTTCGGAAAATTCACTTTCCATGTGCATCAATATAAAAGTACTTTCTTTTTTTTTTTTTTTTTTTTTTAATTTTTTTTTTCAACGTTTTTTATTTATTTTTGGGACAGAGAGAGACAGAGCATGAACGGGGGAGGGGCAGAGAGAGAGGGAGACACAGAATCGGAAACAGGCTCCAGGCTCCGGAGCCATCGGCCCAGAGCCTGACGCGGGGCTCGAACTCACGGACCACGAGATCGTGACCTGGCTGAAGTCGGAGGCTTAACCGACTGCGCCACCCAGGCTCCCCTTTTTTCTTTTTTTTTTTTTTTTTTTAATTTTTTTTTTCAACGTTTTTTATTTATTTTTGGGACAGAGAGAGACAGAGCATGAACGGGGGAGGGGCAGAGAGAGAGGGAGGCACAGAATCGGAAACAGTAAAAGTACTTTCTTGTTTTTGTTGTCATTGATGCTATTATTGATAATGTAAGTATGCATTTAATTTTGATAGGATAATTTGCTTTGAACATTTCAAAACAAAATCTATCATCTATCTATAAAGACAGTTTTCAAAAACTGGGAAAAAAAAGTGTGGCAAATCAACTATTTTGGAGATATTAATTCAAATATGATCTTTGTGTTTTGTTTTTTTTTTAATCTGTTTTGGGGGCACTGGCATGGCTCAGTCAGTTAGGCATCAGACTTTTGACTTCTGCTCAGGTCATGATCTCACAGTTTCATGAGTTTGGGCCCCACATGGGGCTCTGTGCTGACAGCAGAGAGCCTGCTTGAGATTATCCCTCTCTCTCTGCATCTCTGCTCACATTCTCCCTTTTGCAAAAAATTTTTTAAAAAAATCTGTTTTTGATATCTAAAATAAAAACTCCATGGCATCTAAAATCTCTTAAGTCACATTCAAATAATGAACTAAAAAAAAAAAATCTAAAAACAGTGAAAGAAAATAATGAAATGATTACCACAGAAAATGCTCAAATGATTTTTGAAAGAATTTGTTAAATATCAAGTTAAGATTTAATCATTTAACATATCAACATTAAATCTGGAATACTGAACTAATCATACTTGAAACACAGCAGACCCCTCATTCATCTCTCCTAAAACACTGCTCATAACTATGCAAAAGTATCCTCACTTTTTTTTTATCATCACTTTTAAAGAACCACATATTTACCTGTGAAACCTGAAGACATCAAAAATGGCTTCATTTACCTTTCCTGCCTACCTCAAAATCTTGCTCTATACATACTCCTTTTTTCCCAGACATTGAGAATGAGGTAATCTTTCTCCTTTGCAAAGCAAAATGCTGTTTCATGGCCAAATCAGTATTCTCCAAACTTTTAAGTATCTTTGATTTCTGGTACCTCTTGCCAGCTACTTGTACTTTTCAGAGCATACATATTTATTTTTAATAATAATAATATAATCACCTGCATCCAGCTCTTTCACTCTCCCCCAGGTTTGTTTCAATAAACGTTCTACATAAGTTTTCTGCATTATTCTGTGCCTCTGCCCTATGTGCTGTTGTCTGTATCTTCCTGCTGTGTAGCTGCTGTCCTTATGCTGCTGAAATTGCAAACTTGCAACATTACCACTGACCTGAAATTAACCAAATCCAATGTGCTCTTCCACCAAGCTTAATCCCTACCTCACTTGATTTTGCAGTGTATGATAATGATGATGAACAGAAGGATTTTGAAATCATCTTTCTTGACTTTGAACCATTGCTTTGCCCTGGAATGATTTCCTCAAAAATTTCTATCTGTTCTAACCCGCCTCCTTGCTACCTAAACAAAGACATCCTTTCAAGTTCAGCACTGAGCTTTATTTACTTATTTTTTTTTTTTCCAACTGCTGTTGTCTGAGTGATCCCTTCTACTCAGACCTTCCTATATTGATTCTTCAACTTTCAACTCTGGTTCTGACCCCTCCCCGTATGCCAGTTTTGTGTGTCCAATTCTATGTCAGATCACATAAATGTCTTGCAGCTATAGAAAGGACAGTAGACAAAAGGTCAACTCCTTATACTTATGGCTATATCCTCCTTCGAAGTTCCATATATATGCACACATGTATGTCTACTGTGTCTTCTCTACTTCTTCACCTCCTATATTAATACTGTTCTTTATAACCTTTCACTTGGAAGAGTGTTTCAGTTTTTCACATGTTCTCTATGCCTCTAGTTTATTCCAATCACACAGCCTAACACATTCTAAACACCACTTTGTATTTTGTCATATGCACCAAAAATAGTCATGGCTCACGAATAATAAAGTATAAAATCAAAGCCTAGCAGTCAGGTTACTCACTACCTGGCTTCAACATATATTTACATAGCTATTGTCACCTGATGCTCTATAAAATAGTCCAGATCATCTGTTGTTTATTCTTGTTTACACATCTTGTACCTCACCCCTACTCTATTTTGCTAATGACACACACTGCCCAGGTGCTGCCCCAACTCTACCTGTGTTTCCAAGCACCATTAAGTTCCCCAAATTTACAGAGCCCTCACTCAATATTTCCCTTTTCGTAATTTCTATGTTTAATTCATTTAATATTTAATAGTATATTTCTTTAAAAATTACTATGTATTTTACGGGGCACCTGGGTGGTTCAGTCGGCTGAGGGACCGACTTCGGTTCAGGTCATGATCTCAGGGTTCATGGGTTCTAGTCCCGCATCGGGCTTTCTGCTGACAGCTCAGAACCTTGAGCCTGCTTTGGATTCTGTGTCTCCCTCTGTCTCTGCCCCTCCCCCGCTTACACTCTGTCTCTCAAAAATAAATAAATGTTAAAATTAAAAAAAATACTATTTTATTTAGTTTCAATACACTGTTTTGGGTTTTCAATTACTTTATAAACACAAGAAAGGACCTATTTCTTGTTCCTTTGAGAAGCGAGAGGATTCACACCCACAAATCTTACTATCTATATTAACATGAGTTTACCATTCAACTGTCTGCACTAATATGACTTTAATATTTCAGGAAACTCTTGCCAGGAAGATGAGGTTGCAAATAACTTCATCTCCTCCACTCCTACAGAGAACTTTGTGAAAACCCATTTGTTTGAAAAACAGAATACTGGACTAGTACCTACTAAAGCAAATATCTCTTTCTCAGAACAATACACAGCTCAACCAAATGACTGTTGACTATTTGAAAGCCTCCCCAAACCCTCACCTCCTTGAATAGATCAATCCTAAACTCCTACAACACAAACTCCCCCAATTCCAATCAAGACTGCTAATGACAGACCTGTCAAACTAGATCCCCCAAATCTCAGACATACCTTCCTTTCTCCTTTCTTTTCCATGTGCTGTTCATTCTCTGTCAAGACGGTGATCTCCTTTACCAAAGTGAGCAATAGCTTCACCTGTCACCTTGATGTTTTTATTGGGGGGGGGGCTGGGGAACCGACATTCAGTTCTTTGAAATTTCTGTATTATATAAAATATATAATATGTATAGTATATATCCAATTGAAGGATCTCAAGAAATAGTCTTCTCTGCTACAGGACTAAATCTTTCCACTATCTTTCACATGTTATGTTTTTCACTGTTACGAATTTAATTAGAACTAGATTTAGCACTAGTGACAAAGACTCCTTCCTTGACCAAAATTCAGTCAGCCTCCTCTGAGCCCTCTTCCAGACTAGTCCTTGACCTTGGCCTGTCTTTACCACATCCTGCTAACCCAGTTTAGTTACAATATGCCCAATCATTGATGTCTGATCACATTCTTTGCCCTCCAGCTGTGAAATCTAAGTGCTTGGACTTGCATTTAATGAGAATCCTGTTAGGCCAGTTTAGTAAGAATCCTGTAACCTCCATATGTCCTCTCAGTAATTTTTCCCTACTGCCCACCCCCCACTTGGTTCTTTGGCAATAAATCTCTAGTTCCATTTCTGTATTCAGAGTTCAGTTGAGTCTCTCTCCCTCTATAGCAATAGTCTCACTTCTATTATAATAATCATGAATAAAGTCTTCCTTACTATTTTAACAAGTGTCCGATTAATTTTTCTTTAGCATTACCTTGGAAATCTAAACTTAGGTAACCTACTTTAATAACATTCTGGTATTAAATTTAAATTATATGTTATATATTATAAATTATTATGTTATTAATATTAAATTAATGTAATTTAATAATTTACTATAAATTAAATTATATAAAATATATACATATCAATAAACTATATACATACAGTTGATCTATGAATAACATGGATTTGAACTATACAGGTCCACTTATATGCAGATTTTTTTCAATAAATATGGTACAATACTATAAAGACAATTTCTCTTATTATTTTCTTAAAAGCACTTTGTTTTCAGGGTGCTTGGGTGACTTAGTTAAGCATTTGACTCTTGATCTCAGGTCAGGCCATTATCTCATGGTTCATGAAATCAAGCCTCTGTGTAGGGCTCTGCACTCACAGTGCAGAGCCTGCTTGGGATTCTCTCTCTCCCTTTCTTCTCCCTCTCCCTCTCTCCCTCTCTCTGCCTCTCTCCCTCTCCCCACCCCAACTGTCTCAAAATAAACAAACTTAAAAAAAAGCATCTTTAGCTTACTTTATTGTAAGAATTACAGTATGTAATATATATAAAATACAAAATAAGTGTTAATTGACTATGTTATTGGTATGGCTTCCAGTCAACACTAGGTTATTAGTAGTTAAGTTTTTAGGGAGTCAAATCTTTTTGCATAGTTTTTTTAAGTTTATTTATTTATTTTGAGAGAGAAAATGAGGAGGGGAGGGGCAGAGAGAGAGGGAGAGAGAATCCCAAGTGGACTCTGTACTGACAGCCCAGAGCCCAAACTGGAGCTCCATCTCAGTACCATAAGATCATGACCTGAGCAGATATCAACTGTCAGACGCTTAACCCACCAAGCCAACCAGGGGCCTCAATATATGCACATTTTTTACTATGTGGAGGGTCAGCATCCCTAACCCACATGTTGCTCAAAGAAATACACACACACACACACACACACACACACACACACACACACAGAGTTAGTTTACTACACTAGACCAGTGGTCCACAAACTCTAGCTATTGCTATGGGACAAATCTATGCCCACAAAATTTGGTCCACAATCATGTTTGTTTATTTATTCATTTATATTTGCCTGTGGATGCTTTCACACTATAATTGTAGGTTTGAATAGCTGCAACAAACGAAATGGCTCACAAAGTCCTTTCTGGTCCTCTCTGGTCCTTTCAAGAAAAAGTTTGCTGACCTCTGTGTTAGACTATTAATTGCTTGACTCATCATAGAAAATACATTTTGTTTACTATATTTATAAATGTTAGTTACTGATCATTGCAATTCCACTAGAAGAATGTTCTTTGGATCCCCAAAATATCTATATACTCCAAAGAGTTATTTTGTTTTGTTTTGTTTTCCAACCTGGCATGAGAAATATATTTGCCTTAAAATGATCTGAATTCCTGGCAAATAGGATAAAGTTAGGTGTGCAAAATAAATGCATTTTCCTAAAAAGTAACCAGAATAAATGTCACCTTCATTTAAAAGTCATCGTAATTGTAAGTAATCATTAATTCATATAGAAGTGTCAATCCTATGAATGGCACTTCCTGTAATAAAGAGCCCTTTCCAGGCTCAGTAATGGAGCAGTTGATGGCCACTCAGCTAAATGATGTCTTTTTGATTTGTAGCTAAAATGTGAATAGCAGCAATTTTCGGATGATCATTTCATTCCTTAGATTATTTGCAAAAAAAAAAAAAAAAAACAAAAAACAAAAAACTCACAGAAAAGGAAAATAAAGCACCCCTCTCTAGAATTTCAAATATGTGTTGCCACCAAAAGGTTTGTTTGCATAATAGTGTCATAAGTACCAGATTGTAACTGTTTCAGTTTCTTAAGCTAAAACCTACAAGAGTTTTAGAGAAAGTTTTCTTAACTTCAGACTCCCATAATCAAAGATGTGCTTAAGTGGTCCAGTCTACTGAAGCCTGCAGGCAAAAGGAAGACACATGCAGATTCAAGCCTTCCCTTCACTGAGTGTCTCATGTAAAATGAACATAAATGGTGCGTGTGTTTCCATGATACTAAAGGTCTAGAATTCTACTGCAGTAACACTTGCAGAAAACAGAGCTTATTTTAAAGTAACATCTAAACTGCAAAATATAGGGGAACAAAAAGAAGACAAGCAGACATCTGAAGCACTTCTCTCTCCTTTCATTTTGTTTTTGCTGGAGTCAGCCACCAATATGCCACCATTTCTTTTCTCATTCTGAAGATTAAACTGGGCTGAGCTCAGCCTCCAAATGTATCTTTGGAGGTGGGGCAGGTAGCCAGCAATCCCTTAAAAAAATGAGAGTTTTCTCATTTCAGGGTCCACTCATGCAAGGCGCCTCTCTGGATGTGAAGATACTATCTGGTCCTCACCACACTGCCTTGGTGATTTGTCTGTTGCTGTGAGTAATAAACTCTCTTCGTCTCTGTTGTAAAGCCCTAATGTTTTACATACAAGTTCATTTTCAAGTAGGGTGAAACCTCAGATCCTGCATTTATTTAAAAGGTCTCCTCCCTCAGGGGGCGCCTGGGTGGCTTTGTCAGTTAAGCATCTGACTTTGGCTCAGGTCAAGATCTCACAGTTTGTGGGTTTGAGCGCTGCTGTGCTGACAGCTCAGAGCTCAGAGCTTAGAGCCTTAGGATTCTGTGTCTCCCTCTCTCTATGTCCTTCCCTGGCTTGTGTTCTCTCTCTCAAAAATGAATAAACATTAAAAAAATTGAAAGAAAAAAGTTTTCCTCCCTCAAGTCTAAGGATCCCCCCATTTTCTCTCAAGTTTTAATTTTATTATTAATTTCTACATCACTAATAAAATAGCTTCATATTACATGGCGACATTTTATTAATTTAATCACAAATCAAATAATCTTTCATCAAACTTGTAAATTAAAAACTCAAAAAAGAACATTAATTCTATACACTCAATTTGTGCTTGGATACTGCAACAATGACTATAATTTAAAGCTCTGAATTACACTATTTAAATATGTATCTGTAGAGACTTAACCACCCATCACTTAGCTATTTTGATATCCCCTTTGGATCCTTCCTGGCCAGTCCATGCACTTAAGTGAATTTCCATTTACTATTGACATTGTCCCAATGACAAACATGTTTATTCTCCAATATCTTTGATAAGGTTATGCCCTTCTTCTCAAGATGCAATATTTTGCCATGGTTCTTTCAGTTGAATGGACATACGAAATCATGACTTTTGCCTATCTAGTGCCAACTCATCTTAGACAGATTTTGTTACCCCACAGCAGTGTTTTTCTGGCCATGTTTATCATCAGCATACTGAAGATGTCAAAAGAAAAAGACATATGGCAATTTCACTTATATGTGGAATCTAAAAAAAAACAACAAATGAATAAACAAACAAAAAGCAGAATAAGACCTAGAATACAGAGAACAAACTGGTGGCTGCCAGTGGACAGGGGTAGAGGATGGTCAAAATGACTGAAGGGGAGTGGGAGGTACAGGCTTCCAGTAATGAAATAAATAGATCACACGAATAAAAGTACAGCAGAGGGAATACAGTTAATGATATTGGGATAGTGTTGTATGGCGACAGATGGTAGCTGCATGTGTGGTGAACATAGCATAAGGCATAGAAAAGTTGAATCACTACGTTGAACACCAGAAACTAATGTAACATTGTGTGTTACCTATACTCAAATTAAAAAAAAAAATGGAAAAAAAAAAGAGAAAGAAAAATACATGAGGTCAAGGACAGTAACGTTTTGCATCTTCCCTCATTTTAAAGTAATATATATTCACCACGGAAAATTTGTATAAGGCCAACATATCAAGGAAAAATAACTGTGAAACTGTTAATGTATTTCCTTATAAAACACACAGTTGAGATCTCAATGTATATCACAATTTGCATCCTTTCTCTTAAAATTGAAGATTAGGCATTATATCCCATTATTAAAAATTCTTCATTAGCTAATTCAAATTCTTAACACTTTCAGCCCAAATGACACTTTAGAAAGAAAAATAAATTGAAACATAATCATTGGTAAAATGAAAGAGGAAAAGCGGCAGTATTTAAAATGTAGGGGAAAAAAAGTAGATAAGATACCCCTGAATATAGATTCACAAAGTAGCACTGAGAAACTTTGTTGTCTGGAAAACTAATTCATACATCTAAACAACAGATGCTATGACTCTCTTCAAATGCATAGTGGCATACCTTTATCAATTTCTGCACTTTTCAATTAAATCTCTAGAGCCTAACATTGATCACTGCACTCCAAGAAGTATGCAACTAAACCATAAGGTAAGACTTCATTAAATAGAAAATTGATTTAGTTGAATAATATGGAAGTATTGCATTGATTTAAACAAAAACAACATTGAAAGAGGTGACAAAAGGAATAATTAAAAATTCACATACTCAAGGGCGCCTGGGTGGCTACTGGTTAAACATTGACTCCTGATTTCTTCTCAGGTGGTGATGTCATGGTTTGTGAGGTCAAGCCCTGTATAGGGCTCTGTGCTTCTATGCTGACAGTGTGGAGCCTACTGAGATTGTCTCTCTCTGCCCCTCCCTGCACACCCTCTCTTTCTCTCTCTCTCTCTCTCTCTCTCGCTCTCGCTCTTGCTCTCGCTCTCTCATTCTCTTTCTCAAATATAAAAATTAAAAAAATTCACATACTCAAAGACAATCAGAGCCAGGAATGAATACCAGATATGTTAAATATATTAAAATGAATATAAGACAATCACCAACAACAGAAAACTATAGTTAGTTCTGTGGCTGAGTTTAGTGGAAATGAGGCAGCAACTTTGGGGAGCAGGTTTTTGTTTTTGAGTTTGGATGAAATCACTTCTCAAGCATATTTAGGCATTTTTGTAAAAAACAGTGTGAGAGTTCATGAGAAAAGCTGGGTTGATTAAAGAAAAATACTCATTAAGTTCAAGTTGTAAAATGGTTTTAATCATATTCTGTCATATGCCAAGGACGTAACTTACTCAACCATAAACAGCTATTATACAAATTGATGTCCTTAGAAGAAAATTGATCAGATAAGTATACTTGAATAAGTCACTGTTACTATTTTCTATTTCAGGGTAGGAGGGGGGAGGCAAGGAAAGGACTATTTTTGTTTCAAGTATCAAAAGCCTCAACCTAAATGAACATAACATACAAAACACACACACACACACACACACACACACACACACACACAAAAGGATTGTATTGTATGTCTGGCTTCAAGTATGACTTTATGCAGGGGCTCAAATGCTGTCATCATGGGCACAAGTAGTATCTTACCATAGTTTATTTTCGGATGGCTCCATTCAGATAGGCTTTCTCTTTGCAATCAAAAGATGGTTATAACAACCTGGAAAGCTTACAGCCTCTTATTTTCAACCCCAATTGGAAAAATCAAGATTCTTTTTTTCCAGGATTCTCAATTAGAGAGTGTTTCATTACTTCTGTTGTTCTTGATTGGGCCAGGTAGACAGTCTTGCTCTGGATGTTAGGGATGTGCAATGCACTAGCATACAGAGGACTAAATCCCATGTCCTCTCGTGCCAAGTGTTGAGGATTGATTTTTAAAAAAAGTTTTGTGGATGTCAGAAAAGGGTCAAGTTTGGCTAAGTGATACAGACAACAGATGTATCACACAGCATATCTGTGCTGCTAATGAATGATTTTACATATGAAGGGTGTTGTTGAAAACAAAAGCAATGCATCTCCAAACCTAACACAAATTGGTGCTTCATTATATAGGAAAGTGAAGCAGAATAGATGGTGAGGGTGAGTGAGTGAGAGAGAGGCAGAGAGAGAGACAGAGAGAGAGAGAGACTTGGAAGCAGAGGTTTGTGTCCATAATAGGAAATGTACTGTAGTAATTGCTAAAATTCTGAGGAAAAAAAAGGAGTTTGCTTGAGGTCCTGCCATATTCCCAAGTCATGCTCCCCTTAGAGAAAAATGATTTTGCTTGAAATCACAAGACTTTTGTGGCTCACTGGGGAAGCTTGCCAGGAGGAATGTGTGCTTTTGCCAGGATGTGTAGTCAGAGATTTCACTGCACTGAGAGCGGGGAAACCTGCTGGCAGCGATCAGGGTGGAGACTGCTGTGGGGGTATAGATGCATGTCCTGGAAGAATTACAAATTTCCATCAAATTTTCAAGTCTCCTGTTGAGTTGTTAAGAGTTATCAGATTTGCCAAGGAACAGACTGAATTTACAAATGAGTCTTGCCAATAAGGATAAACTCTAAACATACTATGTAAAACCTATCACTTAGTGTTACAACACCAATGCGGTGTGTATTTTATTACCATGGTTATCTTCCTGAAACTGCTGACGCAGACCCACCTATGATTATTGTCATCCAAATCTCCCTTACTAAACATCACACGCAAGTTCAAAGTCTATCCCTCTATCTTAAATCCTTTCCAAACAATTTGTTTATTTAAATATATATATGTGGATATACAAATATATCCACATATATCATGCACATGTACACTTAATCAATGTAAAATATATATTAATATATTAGTCACACAGATGTAAATTATCTGTATAATCTATACAGATTATCAGTAATTTTTATACATTGTTTCTATAAAGGAGTCCTTAGAATAAAGTTGACAACATAATTGTCTCCAAAATATTTTGAAGATCTAGGAGGAATGACAGAGGTGATCTTGTCCAATCCCTTCATTTTATCAGTGAAAAATTAAAACCACAGAAAAGTTGGGGTGAACACAGTGAGGAATCAGTAAGTAAAACTTCTGGATTGGGATTGTAAATCCAGTCTAATTTCTGCAACTCTGGCTATCTCTTAACCAATGTCTGAGGCCTATCCTGCTTCCTTAAACTAGCCCTCCCATCTGCATATTCCCTTTCCCTTTAGTGGTAAGTTTCACGAACCTCCTTTCTGAAGCTAAAGGAGGCACTACTAACTCATAACTAAGCAATGGGTAATGGGTAGGCAATACATTAGCTGTCAGTGACTCCCTACTACTATTTCCAAGATGGCCTCAATTGACCCACAGTAGCCCATTGAGGGAGGCACCAGGGTAATGGTGCTCCGTCTGCTCCTTGGGATGAGCACACTGGTGACAGAATTACTAAGAGAAAATGGGAAGTCTGCAGGTACTCTAAGCCGTTTGGATAAGTACTCCCACATTATCTTCTAACTGACACACGGGATGGTCCCCATTTCTCATCTTACGAAAAGTACTCTGGGTTTTCTTAAATTCTCCACTCCTTGTCATCCCTCCAACTATAATTTTTTAATACTCAACATCATATTTAATTCAAGCCACCTGTTTGCACAGATGGCAGCTTGCTCACTTTTATGCAGGAGCTAAAGATCTAGGCCTGACAAAACACAAGTTAAACTGTCACTTTGCTTTGTTTCTCCAAGTTTAAAGTGAGTTAAAGAATCAGAGAGAACAGATGTCTCTCCTTACGCATTCTATTTCACCTTTTTTTTTTTCCTGGTCTCCCATAATCTTTTAGAAAACACGATATGAGATTCTTTGTGCCGACCATTATGTTTCTGCTTCAAAAAGATGAACCTTCCTGTACCTCTTCCTAATATGACACTTGCTGTCACCACATTAAGCAGATAGGAGCCACAATCTGCAGACCCTGCCTCGCTTCACCTGCATTTTCCCTTCCTAACATTTGCTCTGGAGCACAGCTGGAAACACACATACGATCAGCTAGCAGATATCTGTGTTCACAGATGCAGGTATGATACAGAAAACAAGCACTATTTTTATCCTTATCAAACCGTGCTGCTACTACAAGTAACAAAGCGATACACAGGTTTTCAATCTCTGGTTAGTCACTCAACTATTTACTTGTCAAGTGTTTACCATGTTCCTGAGAAATGTGAAGTGGGAGAAAAAAAAAACACCTAAAATCTAGACTGTAGAATAAAACATGGTTATGTGGTACATTAAAAAAAATAGCCACCATGTATTATTATCTACAACAATGAAGGTGTTTCTTTAGACATTTATACTTATCTCATTTAATTCCTACAGTAATGGCCCTTTTTACCCAAGAGAAAATAAAACTGAGGCTCAGGGAGCTTCAATAACTGGACTAACACTATAGAATTAAGAGAATGGTGGAGCCAGAATTCTGATAGGGCACAGATTTAAATACAATTTGATGATGAGAATTACAATAGCCGCTCCCCGGGGAGGCTACTTCTGGGTCTCTATCCCCTTCCAGCACACACCCCTCCCAGTCTATGCTGGTGTCGTGACCTGCAGCAAACAGAGGTGGTCATTGATGGGGCAGCTCCTGAGAGCCCTTGCAATGTTCCATTCTGGGATACAACTGAGGTCTGAGCCTGGCACATGGAGGAGCCTATGCCTCTATGTCTATTCTGCAGGTGTATGTTTCTTCTTTCAGCCTCCTCAGTGTCAGCTGTCAGAATCCTTTCAGAAACCAAGATAACAGCACAACAGCATGTGGCTGATGGCAGAGCCTGCCCATGCTCCACTAGTGCAGACTCACCTCTGAAGTTCAGGAAGAACGGAGGGATACAACCTTCAAAGGGCTGACGGCAGGCTGTGAGGCTGAAGCAAGATGATGCAGTCCTCCTGCTCTTATACTAGACTCTATGCCATCATATGAAATATTTATATATGTGTGTTATTTTAAAAAAAGTAAGTATATGTTTCTTTTTTAATTTTTTTAATGTTTATTTACTTTTGAGAGAGAGAGGGAGAGAGAGAGAGAGAGAGAGAGAGAGAGAGAGAGAGAGAGAATGAGCAGGGGAAGGTCAGAGAGAGAGGGAGACACAGAATCTGAAGCAGGCTCCAGCCTCTGAGCTGTCAGCACAGAGCCCGACATGGGGCTTGAACTCACAAGCCATGCCATCATGACCTGAGCCAAAGTTGGACGCTCAAGTGTCTGAGCCACCCAGGCGCCCCAGTACATGTTTTTTTTCCAATTGTTTTCTTGTGATAAACAATAAACAATAACACAATTTACCATCTTAGCAATTCTTTTTGAGTGTTTATTATTTTTGAGAGACAGAAAGAGACAGAGTGCGAGCAGGGAAAGGGCAGAGAGAGGGAGACACAGAATTGGAAGCAGGTTCCAGGCTCTGAGCTGTCAGCACAGAGCCCAACGCGGGGCTCAAACCCACGAACTGTGAGATCATTCATGACCTGAGCCAAAGCCGAATGCTTAACTGGCTGAGCCACCCAGGTGCCCCTACCATCTTAGCAATTTTTACTGTACAAGTGAGGGGTATTCAGTACATTCATAATGTGCAACCGTCACCACCATCCATCTTCAGAACTCTTTTCATCTTCCCCTAGTGAAACTCTATATACATGTTTAATTACTCCCCAATCCCCCTTTCCCACAGTCCCTGGCAATCACCATTCTACTTTGTTTCCACAATTCCACCTGCTTCTATATACCTTGGATAAGTGGGATCATACAGCATTCATCTTTTTGTGATTAGCTTATTTTACTTAGCATAATGTCTTCAAGATTCATGCATGTTGTAGTGTATGTCAGAATTTCCTTCCTTCTTAAAAATGACTAATGTGCTATTGTATGTATATACCACATCTTCCTATTCAACCATCAACACAAACTTGAGTTGTTTCCATATTTTAACTTTTGCAAATAAACGTGGATGAACTACTACTATACTATGGATAGTATAACTATACTACTATAAACATGGATGAACAAATATCTCTTTAAGAAACTGTTTTCAATTCTTGGGGGATATACCTCAGAGTGGAATTTCTAGATCATACGGTAATTTTGTTTAATTCTTTGAAGACACGCCACACCGTTTTCCACAGTAGTTATACCATTTCACATTCCCACTGGGGGTGCACAATGTGCTAACTTCTCCACATCCTTGTCCACATTTGTTATTTTCTGCTTTATTTTTTTTAATAGTAACCATTCTATGATTATGTTTTTGATTTGCTTGTTCCTGATTTTCGTGTGTTTATTGTCCACTCATATATCTTGGAAAAATGTCTATTCGTGTCCTTTGTCCATAATCTGGTTTTTGTTGCCATTGTTTCTTTTTGTTGTTGTTGTTTCTGGGTTTTAGGAGTTTTCTAAGTATTCTTGTTATTGACCCCTTATCAGATATATGATTTGAAAATATTTTCTCCCATCCTGTGGGCTCTCTTTTTACTCTATTGATAGTATCTTTTGATGTGCAAGTTGTTTTAATTTTCATGAAATCTAATTTGTCAGTTTTAAATTTTGATCATCTGAGCTGTTGGTCAGATCCAAGAAATCAATGCCAAATCCAATGTCCTGAAGACTTTGTGCTATGTTTTCTTGTAAAAGTTTTACACTTTTAAGCCTTCAATTTAGGTCATGGTTCCATTTTGAGTAAAGTTTTGTATACAGTGTTAGGTAAGGGTTCAACTTCAATATTTTGCATGTTGATACCCAGCTTTCCCAGTATCATTTGTAGAAAAGATTGTCGTTTTTCCATTGAAGGATTTTGGTACTCTTGTCAAAAATCATTTGACCATATATGAGAGGATTTCTTTCTGGGCTCTCTATTCTATTCCATTGGGATATGTGTCTGTCTTTATACCATTACCACAGTGTTTGAATTACTAGAGCTTTGTGGTAGGTTTCAAAATCAGGAAACATGAGTTCTCCAACTTTTTTCAATTTTTTCAGGATTGTTTTGACTATTTCAGAGTCCCTTGTGATTCCATATGAAATTTAGGATGTGTTTTTCTATGCTACAAAAAATACTGTTGGGATTTTGATGGGGATTGCAATGAATCTGCAGATCACTGTGGGTAGTATTGAGATTTTAACAATATTAAGCTTTTCAATCTAGGAATATTAGATATATTTCCATTTATTGATAACTTCTTTAATTTCTTTCAGGATTGGTGATAGTTCTTCATTAAAATTTTGGTAGAATTCACTAGCAAAACAAGCCTGTCTAGGGCTTTCTTTTTTGGGAGATAATCGATTACTGGTTCAATCTCCTTACTTACAGCTCTCCCTTCCATAGTTTTAGCTCTATTCAGATTTTCTATTTCTGCATAATTTAGTATTGGGACATTTTATGCTTCTAGTAATTTGTACATTGCATGCAAAATACCCAATTTTTTGATGCACAATTGTTCATAGCACTCTCTTAAATCTTGATTTCTGTAGAATCCATCATAATGTCCTCACTTTCATTTCTGACTTTAGTAATTTGAATGGTCTTTTTTTGAAACCTAAAGATTTGTCATATTGTTGATCTTTTTGAAACAAATTTTTATTTTTATTTTTTCATTTTCTCTATTGTTTTTCTATTTTCTATTTCATTTTTCTCTACTGTAGTCTTCATGATTTCCTTCCCTTTGCTAGTTTTGGGTTTAGTTTTTTTTTCTTCTTCCTCTTTTTATACTTAAGTTATAAAGTTAGATTGTTGGTCTGAGATCTTTCTTATTTTTTTAATAAATGCATATTCATTTTTGAGAGAGACAGCTTGAGCAAGGGAGTGGTAGAGAGACGGCCTACAGCAGGTTCTGTGCTGACAGCAGTGAGCCAAATGCAGGGCTCAAACTCACAAACTGTAAGATCATGACCTGAGTTGAAGTCAAATATTCAACTAACTAAGCCACTCAGGTGCCCCTGTGATCTTTTTTTCTTTTTCTATGCTAACATTTACATTTCTAAATTTCTCCATTAGCACTGCTTTCACTGTGTCACATACATTTAGAGGCTCCTTGTGTTGTCATGTTCATTTATCTCTGAGTATTTGTTTTTACTTATTCCTAAGTTATTTTTACTTTTACTGTGATTTCTGCCTTGATCAATTGGTTAAGAGTGTATGTCATTTCCATAAATATTTGAATTTTCCAGTTTTTCTTCTAAATTTGATTTCTAATATCATCCCATTTTAATCAGAGAAGAGCCTTTATACATGTTTTAAAATCTGTTGATACTTGGTTTATGGCCTACTTTATGGTCTATCCTGGAAGATATCAAATGCACACTGGGGTAAAATGTATATTCTGTTGTTTTACAGAGTGTCTCTAGATGTCTGTTAGAGGTAGTTGGTTCATAGTGTTGTTCAACCTTCTATCTGGTTGTTAAATCCATTGTTAAGAATGGGGTATTCAAGTGTCTGTTATAGATCTATTTATTTCTATCTTCAATCCCATCCATTTTTAATTCATATATTTTGATGGTCTGTTTTTATGTGTGTAAATGTTTATAATCGTTACACCTTCTTGGTGTACTAAAACTACTGTTACTATATAATGTTGTTCTTTGTATCTTATAAACTTTTTTCATTTAAAGTCTATTTTGTCTGATATTAGGATAGTCACTCATGATCTCTTTTGGTTACTGTTTGCATGGAATATCTTTTGTCATCCTTCCACTTTCAAGTTATCTGTGTCTTTGGATTGAAAATGTGTCTCCTACATAAAGGATATAGTTAGATCATATTTTAATCCATGTGACAATCTGATCTTTATATTGGAGAGTTTAATCTATTTGTAATTACTGGTAATTTGAAGTTACTGTTCACAAGAAAAATAAAACTGTTTTTTGTCATTTTTCGATTTGTTTTCTATATGCTTTATGGATTTTTATTCTCATTTCCTGTATTAGTCTTCTTTATGTTTATTTGATTTTTTATACTGAAACGTTTAAACACCTTTCTCATTTCCTTTAGTGTATATTCTGCAGCTATTTTCTTTACAGTTACCATGGGAACTACATTTAACATCTTAAAGTTTGTAACAGTCTAATTGAATTTATACTAGTTTATCCTCAATAATATACAAGTCTCTGCTCCTTTACAGCTCCATCCCCACCACTTCTAGTTGCGGATGTTGTAAAATTACATATTCAGATATTATGTATCCAAAACCATACATTCTGGGACTGAATTCCTAAGAAACTAAAGCCTATATTGTTTCTGGTGTCTTTGTCACTTTCTGCTCCCATGGGTTGAGTCCATTAGAGCCTGGTTGAGGCGCAAGATGACCCTTATGACTTCTCACCCTCTTCTCATGTGAATTCATTGCTTCAGTTTTTACAGAAGTCTGGTGCTAATATTAAGGCTTTTGAAAAAAGGAAAGGTCTAGGTGCCCCACTGCAATTAAAAAAATCCACTTATGTTGTTATGTACATTCAATAACTAATAGAGCAGTATGTGTTTATAAATTGGGATTTCCCTTGTACAATGACCTGCCTAAGATCACAACGTATAAGGAATGCTGAATAATGAGAGGATTTAGCCATTCTGGATTCAAGGATATAAAGTCATCTCATAGCGCCCTGAATTTCAATTATATCCCTAACCATAATTTCAACCACAATATACACACACCCTGACCTCCTGGAAATCCAAAAGTTCCAGGCTCTTACTAAGCTATAGCCCATCAGTAAGATGTTTTCTTTTTCTTCCACAATAGTTTCATGAGGAAATCAATGATAAGTCAGCCTTCAGGTATTTCTAGATAATGTACACACACACACACACACACACACACACCTGCAGTTCTGTATATAAAATATCAGAGGGAAAACAAATCTGCTTTCACAAAAACAGTACTCTAAACCAACCAAAATTAAAGAGTTAATTTTAATTGATTAAATCTTTACAACCTAAGTAGACATAAAGTTAGCTGATTTCTAGAGTGTTACACAGACTGCACTCTTTATGCTACTACATATTCTCTATGGCAGTCAGCCAGAGAAAGCCTTTGGAAGACTGAAAACTCATGCTGGAGCCATTGAAGTTTATTCTTGCCCATTCTGAAAAATTGGCTGATATTGATAATTGTTATAAAAAGTTTACCCCATGAGCCTCATAGGCTGCCAAGAATGTAATTGTGCTGAAATGGAAGGCTGGTATTAAGCTTGCATCTGGTTCTGAGTCAAGGAGCCCTCACTCTTTGACTAGCATCAAGGGAAGCTTCTTTCATTTAGGGAAAACAGATGGAACAATTTGACTATAATGGAGTTCATTTTGAGGACTGTCCCAGCTTGTCCAAACTGATGGCACATTGGATAGGATTTCAAATAAATAATGAACACCTGCAGGAGTTGTACTTACTACCCCTGGCTCAAATAAATCAAGTTTAAAAACATTTATTAGGCATCTACTATGTTGGAGGCATGGTTTCACTCATGATTTTACTCAACATGATATTATAATCCTAGTTCTTCCCCCCTCTTTTACTTAACAATTATACTAGAACACTGTATTCTGTAATAATAAAATCATTTTTCAGAATATTCCTGATTGTGTTTTCATTTATTATATCAATATATGGTTGTTGTGAAATTCAGCATTTGCATACATTTTAAGTGGAATCTTAAATATATTCTAATGTTCCTGAGAACTACAACCATCTTCCCGAATGCCTTCTCAATCTTCTCGATCTGCCCGAGTGCAAATGTATGCCATTTAGAAATTTGCTCAAGCATTTTGAATCTTGAAGTTTCAACTCAACCATGATGAAAAATTATATCCATAAATCTGTAAACACTGAAGCGATTAAAATACTTCAGCAATAAAACTCAATAAACACTTATTAAGTTTCTACTATATATCAGGTACTAACTAGTCTATGTGCTAGGGATAAAAACATATGCATAACACATCCTCTCACGGTAAAGCAGCTCACAGGTCAGTGGAAGATAGAGGGAAATAAAACTGTTTCAATACAAAGAGAAGTACTGTGATTAAGAGTAAAGACTTGAGTTATTGAACATAGGTTGCAATTAGCCACCTGTATTTTCAGACACTATGCAAAATCGAGATAAACTACAAGTGTAAAATACAGACTGGATTTCAAAAATTCAATATGAAAAAATATAAAATATCTCCTTTTAAACAGTGATTAATACTGAACTGCTCTCAGGATATATTGTATTAAAAAATGTATTAATACAATTGATTTCACTCATTTCTATTTTTTAATGTGTCCTTTAGAAAAATCTGAAAATTACAATGCACTTGTAACTTACATTAGGTTTCTGGTGGATAACACTGGCATGAACCCTTATGCAAGAACTCTTGTCTTCAAAATTCATTCAATCACTTACTAGCTGTGAGACCTTAGGCAAAAGTTACTTAATTTTCTTTGCCTGTTTGGTCATGCATAAAAATAGGCTGATGAGAAATAATATTATTGACTGAAAAGGTTGTTGGAATGAGTACATGAATTAAACCATGTAAAAGTTTACTGTTACTAAATAAGTACACAGAAGAGTACCCACTTCAGGCCAGGAGAAGTAAATTCAAGGAAGAGTTTGTAAGAGGAAAAAAAAATGGTTTCACTGAGCCTCAAAAGAACGTGAGAGAGTTGTCCAAGTGTAATAGCAGGGGAAGAGTATTCTAGGAATAGGGAACAATACGAATAAAGTCATCAAAACTGGAGAGAACCACGGGCCATTCCAGGAACTGAAAGTGGTTTTTAAGGTGTAATATTGCAAACTTCCTCAAAGCAGTGGTGGGAAAAGAGACTAGAGAAGAGGTAAAAACCAGGTCAATGCACTGTCCTATCCTATTCCAAGGAAGTGAGGAAATTGAGAACTCCCTGTATAAAATCAGCCACACTGTCCCACGAGAATCAAAGCTAAATATACAGAGAGGAACTGAAATGAGAAAAAGTGATGTCGTGTAGGTGAATGCTAAAATATTAATAAAAGAATTTCTGAGGAGTAAGGCATACTTTTTCTTCCCCACTTAGCTTACTCTCAAGGCAGGCTGCTTCTGATAGCTAGAAGCTATCAGAAGAGCTAAAAGCTCAGTTAGCTTTTCCACTAACTGAGCCTATTAAGCCAACAAGCCAACAGTTTTGAATTCTGTAAATTGGCAAGGCCACCAAAATAAATACTACTGCTCAGATTCTATTCTGATTATTGATACACACAGATTCTTATAAGTCGTTTTTAACTTACACAGACAAAATAGAATTACAAAGACCTACCTCCCAGGAGAAAGAGAAAATGTCGGAAGCTATCTGAAAAGGGTTACGTTGTCTTAGAGATACAGGAAGGAGTAAAATATTAACTGAGGCACATAAGAATTTTTAATTCGTACAAACACTGATTCAAAGTGGCCTATGCCAAACAGAAAGTGGTTAGGACCTCTCTGCTGGCAGGAGTAAGGAAAAAGTGTTTACAGAGAAGGCACAGAAGCAAAACAAAACATTTGGTCTGCTTTAAGCATTAAGCAGTTGCCTTATTTGACAACGCCTCATAGGCTGTTTATGATTATTCTTAAGTTTTGCTTTGTTTTGTTGTTTGGTTTCTAGTGCACTGACTCTGGCTTAGGTACTGGTTTACTTACATACACTACCTAAGCAACAGACCCGCCTCAGCCTAATGGCCTCCTTGTTTCTTTCAACAGCAGTTGCAGTGGCATGTCATGAGGACAATAAAATAATGAGAAAGGTGACTCTTCTGGAAGAAATATGGTGGGTTAAATTTTAAATATGTTAAATAAAGAAACATTATAAAAAAGTGAAAAAGGCAAATACATGTATCCATATATGCCTATAATATATACTAAAAGCATGATAGGAGAACCTGTAACAGTAAGCAACAGCAATAGTATCTGAAGTAACTTCTACTTTTGATTAGAGTCATTCTTTTGTGTTCTCTTCTCATACGATTTGCTGCTTTGTCTTCAATGGTTTAAACAGCTAGATACAAAGAGCTGGTCTATGTCAACATCCTGTGACAGCACCTGAGGACATATTCCCAGTTGACATCCAATAGATACCTTAAATACTTCTTGGTCATATGCTATCAGCATGTTTCTCAGAGTTTCTCTATGACCCATCTCGTCGCCACCCCCCACCTCAGTGTTGAATGTGTCACTGAAGCAGCTCAACCCCTTTGCTCTTGCATAAGGCATGTTCTTTCTCATAGGACAGTGCTTTCTCTTATGCAGCCTCATCTACTGACCGCATTTAGTCACTCATGGCTTAACACTATAATCTTCCAATTGCCTCTTCTTCGATCTAGGTATGTATGTATGTATGTACGTATGTATGTATGTATGTATGTTTATTATCCTTCAGATTTGAAAACTAATGAACACAAATGACAAATTTTGAAAAAAATAAAATTCTAGTTAAGACAGATGCATCTTCAGATGAATGAGAACTACAAAGGCAATAAAAATGTAAAAGTAAACATTATATTAAACTATTTCAAATGTTATTTAGGAACCCAAGCTCCTAGGGGGTCTATATTTTTACTGACTGTTATATAAACTGTAAATCTCACTGTGACTATTTTTTTAGGAGAAGAGCACAGAAAACCCAAAATTGAAAGTGTTGAACAATTTAGAAAAAAATAATAATTGAGAAATGGCCTTGGTGGTGGGAGAGCTGACTAGGAAATGCTTAAGCAAACAGTGATGGAATGTGACAGAAGCTATTAGAATCCAAATCCACACACACATTCAAATTGTTTTTCATCTGGACACAGTTTCTTCCTCTAGTCTGCACTGCAATTAAAATAATGGGCTTCAACCCTCTCAACCAGTGCCTGATGAGACAGACACGTTTATGCTTTCAAACATTTGGGCCATCTACTTGTTCATATGCTGTACTTTGATGCCCAGGTTTCCTTCTGTGCCAGAGATCCTGGTCCAGGATGAAACTGGAAAAAGATGGTGCAGTGACAGGATGATAAATGAAGTTCACCAAATTAAAAGGTTGGGTTGTCCTCTTCTGTTCTTGGCAACAGAAACAGATTTACCAACATGTCTGCCCTGAAATACATTCTTCTATAAAGTTTTAAAGGCAAACAGCCAAAGCCCCCAGTATATAAAGAGACTGATGGCAACTCTTCTCTTTCTGTCTTTACATAGCTACCCAGATTCACAATTCCTGCTGTAGAACAGGGGACTTGTATAAACACAAATGCTGTGTGTTTGTTGTAACTTGAACCAAATTCATATTTTAAAAACTCCAAAATAGAAGGACATCTTAAGATACAATTATTCAATTTCATGAGGGATTGTGCCCTTAAAATAAGATTTGTTGCACATTTCATTTTAAAATTTAATCCATGCCAGGGTGCCTGGGTGGCTCAGTCGGTTAAGCGTCCGACTTTGGTTCAGGTCATGATCTCACAGTTTGTGAGTTCAAGCCCTGCATCGGGCTCTGTGCTGCAGCTCAAAGCCTGCAGTCTGCTTCAGATTCTGAGTCTCCCTCTCCTTTTGCCCCTCCCCTACTTCTGCTCTGTCTCCCTCTCTCTCTCAAAAATAAATAAACATTACTTTTTTAAAAATTTAATCCATCCAAAATACAATTCAAAATACAATTCAAAATACAATTCAAAGCATTCAAAATACAATTAAACACATTCAAAATACAATTCAAAATACAATTCATTCAAAGCATTCAAAATACAATTAAACACATAGACTTTAACTGATTTCCCAAATTTTTAAGCAAATAGTCTCTCGAATAATACCTAGATAAGCAAATTTTTTTCAAAAGCATTTCAATCTGCAATTGTAGAAGTTTTGAAAGGGTGCTAATTCTTTAAACAGAAATAAAATTAGAGTAGTAAAAGTTTCAGTCATGATCATGGACAGGCAACACGTTCTAAATACCAGACCTCTAAAACTAACTACAAGCTAAAATCACCAAGTACTACATGACAACTGGTAAATCTGTCATGCAGTTTCATTATCTCAGTCAGATACTTTGCACATTGTCACCCCAAATCCAATCGACAATGTTCACCATATTAAATTCAATTTGAAAACCTTCTAGAATATTTTAATTTGAAAACCGATTTAAGTATTTTGTTACCCCTTCTGAATGTTTTTTAAAAACCATAATTTTATCTTTCATTTTTCTTTACATTATATTTTAGATTCTTATTCCCTCCAATTCTCTTAACACAATTTAGCAAAACTGCAGTATTCTAACAAGGCCCTGATTCTGTTATCTCAGTTTACGTTTGGAATCTATCCTGTTCACTGAGGGTTACAATTTTTGTTTCACAAGCTCCTCCTACCTGTGTACAGATTGTTCACAGAACAATGAATGAAACTTTCTACAGAAGCCAATGCAAACGCTTTGAGTGTCATTTGTCTAATAATAATTTTAAAAAATTTGTTAAAATGGGTCTTTAAGTCTGCCATATTAAACAGCAATATAATTCAACCAATCCCACAAGCCCAGGGAGCTTCCTAGTCTATTTTCTCCCATTTTTAATTACTTATTTCATTTGTAGTATGTTTGTGTTTTGTGGGCATGTGTGCATAAGGGTACATGTATTTACAGTTTCTCTTCAATGCCACCGGTGCTGTTTCTCTTTCTTATTCCTTCATCATTACCCTTAATTTTCCCTATGTTTTCCATTTCTGAGGGAATTTTAAAATTTTCTAACAAATCTAGGTACTTCTGCAGAATGATTTTTAAGATTTAAGAAAGTGGATAGAGAGGAGAGGTAAACTATAATCAATATTCCCATGACAGGCAAGTACTTTCAATATATAGGTCATCTCTCAGGGCGCCTAGGTGGCTCATTGAGTTTAAGCATCTGACTTCAGCTTAGGTCATGATCTCATGGTTCCCGAGTTCTGTGCTGACAGCTCAGAGTCTGGAGCCTCCTTCGGATTCTTTGTCTCCCTGTCCTTCTGCCTCTCGCCTGCTCACACTCTGTCTCCCCTGTCTCTGTCTCTCAAAACTAAATATTAAATGAATATATATATATATATATATATGAAATATATATATATTCATTAAATGAATATATATAACCTAAATATATATATTTAATATATATATCTTAAAATATATATATATATATATTTAATATATATATATTAAATACACACACATACACACATAGGTCATCTCTTTAACAATACAACCTTTTAAGGAATATACTATTACCACCATTTTAATCTATGAGTAAACAAATCTACAGAGATCCAGTAACCTGCCTCTCTTCACACTGATAACTAGGGAAGGAGCCAGCACTGAACTAGATTTCCAACAGGAACACCTATGATTTAGTGCTACATCAAAGTGATTTAAGCTTCTATGTACAACAGTAGTTACAAAGTTAGAAAGGCATGTTTTAGGAAACTTAAGGTTTTATTCTGTAGCCTTTCCAATTGTTCACAAGTGTAGCATGATTTATATTACTTTGTCATCTCAAATGTTAATTTCATCATAAAAATTATTAGCACTATAGATATACTACATTAGAGGATGTTTTTATAGACAAGAACTTTTGGCAATAATTTTCAAAAACTAATGTGACTTAAACTGCTTTATTATTGATACAGCAAATAAGAGTAAATGCTGAGTATAACTTGGGGAATATTAATATTCCTAGAAATGTTCTATTTGTGGAAAATGTTTTAATTAAAGCATTTTTCTGTTTTCTGAAAAATACCAGCTGTACAAAATGTTACTTGGAGCTTCAGGTGAAGGATTCCATGATTTGAAGACTTCAGGAACTCTGTGTTTCAAAATGCAGTTTAAACAATCTGAGAGATCTCTGATGTGAGGCAGGAGGGTAAAGGTATGTATGGATCGATATTTCCACATTGGTTTGTAATACATAGGCCTATTATTTATAGAGGAAGGAAATAAGTCAATCAGGGACTTGTACATAAACATTTTGATGATACTGATCCAAAACAATGTTTTTCACACTTTTAAATCAGTACTGCCTTAAATAGTTAGTTAATAGCTACTGAATTATTTAAAACACAGTTAACATTGTTACCGATAATGGAATTTTACATGAAGTCTCTTAAAAAGCAAATTACTATGAAAGTAAACTAATTTGGGAAGCCAGTGTTTGACTCAGGGCAAACTCAAACCTACGTGCACACATACCAACTAATGACCAAAATATGCTCATTATTTCACCCTGTCCATTTCAATACATTTAGCATTTCCTCAAATCTTTTTTTTTTTTGCCCACTCTCCCCTCCTGAAATCTTAAAATATAATTTCTCATAGTTAAGCAAGGATATTAGACCATTGTCACTAATCCTTATATGCCGTATTAAATATTTTGACTCAGTACCAATTTGTTTGAATAGCTTCGCCCCCCCCAGTGTGAAAATTATACTCTTTTGAAATTCAACACTTCTACTGCCTTTAAGAGCCATTCTAATTTTTAGTCCTGCTTTAAAATGTACTTTTACTCCAAAGTTCACATTGCACAAGAGGATAACCGCATTCTTTAAAGAAATAATCAACAGCATTATTGCAAGTCCAGAGGAGTTAACTGCTGAATTTATGAGTACATGTTACAGCAATCTAGAAAGAGTCAAGAACAAAACTTATATAGATATAACAGGAAAAATGGACTGCCAATATTTAACAATATCTATTAATTTTATCCTTACATTGTTTCATTACATCTTTTCTAAGATGGGGCCAAAAATTTATTGTTCCCAGGCAGACTGTGTTGATTTTTCCTCTTTAGGAATATAAAAGAAGAATCAGAGTATGGGGTAAATAAAGAGAAGACCACAGAGTATTAAATAATGGCAATAGTGGGTAGGATCACAAACATTTTCTACTTGTGATTATGGCAGAAAAAAATCTGCGAGTTGATCAGGGACTGCCCTGAGATGAAGGATACTTTGGCCCCTGTAGTTTATAGGACTCTCTATCCCTCCTCTAACTGTACCCCTATTCATGGAGCAAGGATTCTATGAGGCACAGTGGATGCCATAGTTATCTACTGGTAACATATCCATCCAGAGTCCATACCTGCCTAGGACTCTAAAATTTCCTACATGAGCTCTCTTCAATAGTTCATTCCTTGAGTCTTTCCTCCTTAGGATGGATTGTACCATATCTCTGGGCTTAATGAGTGGCAGGGGATATGTTTATGGGAGGGTGTAAACATTTTCAAAATGCAGTCTGGGGTTCCCACACATATTTGTTTCAGGTTCCTCAAGGTACTGAGAAGAGGGTGTGGGGCATAACAGCCAGATGCCAGGTGTTGATTCTCCTGTGTCATTGAGTTTTGGTGGAAAACTCTAAAAAGTCTGGTAATTCTCAATTCAAACTTGACTTTGCAGATTGTTAGGGAGATAGCTTTATCAAAGTAGGAGGATGGAATGTAGTTCATTTAACAGTATTTCAGCTTGATTTATGAATCAAATATTTAATGTGGAAAAGTATCTCCATTTATATCTCATTCTGGCCCTAAAAACATTATTACTGGTCCTGTTCTGATCACATTATACTTGCTATTGGGGAGAGGCACATTGTATCGCTGAATCATTTGGGAGGAATGCTGAGTAGAATTGGATTGACAAAGTACCTGGGTGACTGAACAGTGAAGATGTGATGGAGGCTTAAGCTATGATTCAGGACATCTATAGAGCCATTATGAGCTAAGGAAAGGCTGAGTTGACAAGAGACTGCCACTGTCTATACTCAATGCAGAGTAAAGAGGCCAGTCTGGGCTCCACAGTTTAGGAACTCAGCCATTAAGATCAACAGAGAGAGCATCAACCACAGGCATACAGGATAAAAACAGTTGAGTCTAGAGATACCAGATGACATTACAAAGCATGAATCTTATCTGAGCACCACAAGGTTAAGAAACCAACTCTTCCCCAGATGCCAGTTTATAGTGAGAGTCAGGAGAGGGGGACTAGCTGAGAGACTGATCATTTTTAGTCTAGGGAGTCAGCACTGCCTAAAAGGATAGCCTAATCCAGAGCAGTACAGGTTAATGCAATAGATTAGACATAACTGGACCAAAATGAAGTATGTTTTCCTAGTACTTGGCAGTACTAGGAAAGACCAAATTGGTTAAAGAAAAAAAATAATAAATTGCACTGTCTCTGTTTATTTAAGTTGAAGGATTCGCAATCTTGTGACATCATTACTTAGGAATAAATGTGTTTATATATCACCCCTATATTTTTAAAGACATGCTACTGATGGTATTATGATACTTTACCCAAGTTCCTTTCATTCTAAAAAGCTCAGAAGCCAACACTTCAAGTATCTCTTTTGGGTTTCACTGATCTTAAAAGTCTGGTATTCAAATTCTTAAAGTGTCATAACTCTCTAAGCCTAAATGAATGACATAAAATAGGAATAGCTATCAGCACTTTGCCAGGGTTTTGTGTTTACGATGTGTCAGATGCCACGCTAAGTGTAGGAGCCTCTGAGATGAATAACTCATGGATGTTGTCCTCAAACAACAAGGAAAGGATGAATTAGAAACATGCTGCTGTGGTTACATGGGGAGGAGTGTCCAAGTCCCCCTCAGATAAACATGACTAATTTCCAAATGCAGTTGATTCTGGAGCTGAGTGGCTCTTCTACCTCTTTGGGTAAGTCCATTCAAGGTAGAGGAAATAGTTTAAACAAAAATTATAAGGAATTAGACATCGTATCATTGTTTACGGACTTCCTTAGTTCAAGAATCTATAACATATTACCATGGACTGGGTGACTTAAACAATAAGGATTTATTTTTCTAGTTCTGGAGGCTGGAATTTCAAAGATCAAGGTGCTGTAAGAACTGGTGTCTGGTGAGAGCCCTGTTTCTGGTTTGCAGATGGCTGTCTTCTCATTCTATCTTCCCAGGGCAAAAGTAGAGAGAGAAAACAAGCTCTCCAGTCTGTTTGAGTAAAGGTACTAATCTCATGCATGATAGCTCCACCCTCATGCCATAATCACCTCCCAGAGGCCCCAACTCCTAACACCATCCCATTGAGGATTAGGACTTCAACAATTCATTTTGAAGAAACATAAATATTTAGCCCATAACAAAGATCAAACTATTAAATTTAGCTGGGTCCTGTAATTACTGAAGAGGTAGACAGACTCCATATTATGGATTACCTCCCGTGTCCTATCAAGGGATTTGGATCCAACCTAGTAGGCAATGAGGAGTCAGTGAAGAAAGATTAAGCCAGGAATTGATATGACCAGTATGATATAACGATCCTGCTGCTGCTACAAGGTGCATGGATTGAAGGAAGGCAAGACTAATACAAAGAGAGCACGCAGAAGAAGGAAAAAGATGAATGGAGTCTGAATTAAGGTGGGAGAAAAAGGATGAATACAAGGGAGTGAGTACAAGAAGTCATAAGGAAGTAGAATTAATTGAAATTGGATGTCATTTGGATAAAAAGGATCAGGAAGAGGGAGTCACAGAGGAATGCTGAAGGACTAGCACAAAATGGTATCATTCACCATAGTTTGGAAAACAGTAGAGTTAGCAAGGAACAACAGTGAGTTCAACTTTGAACAAGTTGAGTTTGAGGTACCTGTGAAGAGTTAAAATTTGGATTCTTTAGGAGAAACTCGGAAAAGTAATGCAAGATGCTAAAAAATTTCTTAAAGATATAATTGAATAAAAGAAATTTCAAAGCACCAAATGATCAGAGGGGACTAAAGAAAAAGGTGTTTTTAAATAAAAAAAATACATACCTTTAAGGTAGGTTGAAAGAGAACGAGGGAGGAAGAGAGAGAAGGAGATTGGAATTGATTCTATAATCAATAATTACTCCACAATAAGAGTATCAGAGCAAAGGGGACATTATTTACTAGTGTATAAATAAATACTGGCACTATTCTCCATAATAATACTTCTTCCCTGAGGTAAAAATAATACACGCAGTTGTCTATTAGAGAAAGATAATCCGCTATTTTTAAAATCGGCTTTCTTTGGGTATAATTATTATATACAATAAAATTCACGCTTTTCACTTTATATATCAATTAAGTTTTGACAAATATATATATATATATATATATATATATATATATATACACACACACACACATATGTATATGTATACATGTGTAGGTATACATATATACATACATACATATAGGCACATAACCACTATAGCAATCAAAATATAAAACTCTCAACTACTCCAAGAAGTTCCCCTTTTAGTAACTAAGTTTTAAGTTTTAGTGAAAAAGAAAAAAAATAATTACTAATTTGTTTAAGAGTATTCTGAGTTTTTGAGATGACAAGATATAAGGGCACGCTGGTTTTATTTGCTTTATTTATCTTTTTGACACAAAACACAGAGGAGCTAATCAATAAAAATTCATCGAGTAATAAATTTTGCATTCTTGAATGTATCTCTGTGACATTCTTTTTCATTTTTCCCTTGGGATGTGATCTTAAATTGTACTCCACAGCTAAGCCCCCATAACTCTAAAATTAAATCTGAGATGGTCACTTCCTTAACCATTACGTGCCCTCATATGGACTCAGCCCAAAGTCAGTATAAGCAGACTTTGATTAGACCAGGTAATACCTCCTGATCAAATGTATTTTACAGCACTTTAACTACTGGTTATCATGCACATCAACTCTTCCCTCTTTCCATTCACAAAACCTAGTATCTAAGTCAAACTTCTGTTCACTGCAACCCTGCTGTGACCTTTCTCTGCCATATCTCAGGATTCTGATAGGGCAACATGAGAAAGACCCAGAATCAAACGGTAGGGTCACAGTTGTGTAACTACTACCTTGTGAAGATGATGCCAATTTTTTAGAGACATGTACATGCAGCTGGCCAAGAAGAACAGCTAATTAGAGAACTTCAGAATCCTGAATATATTCGTAAAGAGAAATGATTAACTTTACATTTGTTAAGCATTTTCAAATTCCTGCAAGAAAAGCATCAACTAAATCTAGATCTAAATAGGTGTGTTTTAAGACACAAAACCAAGAAGACTGCTTTTTTAGCCATGGAATGTCACCTTGGGAGATATTACTTGAGTTCAAATAGATAAAATTCCTAGTACTTCATTATGTCTCTTCTACTTATGTGCCAAAAGAGAATAACTAATAGGGAGAGAAAGAAAGGTTTTATATTTTCAAGTCGCTATGAAAAATGTAATCCATTCATACAAAAGAACGTGTGATCACTAATGTGGACACCCGGCAGAGTTAATGGGCCTCTGAAACCTATTATATCAGTCAGTAGAAAGTACCTATAAAGCTAAAATTCGAAACTCCCATCACCACTGAATATTCAAATGAATACTATGGTTACTAATTCTAAAAAGGAAAATTACCACATTTATTGCTATATGCTGAGGAGAAAAAAATTAAATGTAGTTTTCCATCCTTGAGGACAAATTCTGTATCCTATTCAGCTTTATATCCATATTACCTACCAGAGTGATGTGAACAAAGATGCCCAATATATATGTTCTTTATATAAGCCCTGCAGGTAATAATACCTAAGGGTAGCCTGATGAGATGGCCATACTTTCCAATTCTTTCTTTAAACGTTAGCAGTTGGACTAAAATTAAATCTCAGAAGTTAACAATAATTTCAATCATTCAAGTGGAAGTTGCAAAAATGGTATTTAGAAATGAACACACTAATTTGGATTCATACTGTATTTAATGTTTGTTCTTTAAAATTTCCATTTTTGTTGATCCCCTGACAGAATTGTTCATGTCCCACCTTTCCTCAAGTTGTCTTATGCATTCCTAGAGAACAATTAGTTAAGGGAAGGGCTGGTTGGGCACTTGGGGGAATTAAGTTTAGTACATATCTTATGTTTCATAATGCTAATGCTGTCTGTGTGGAAGAATAAAAAGATCAATGACGGCCATGATAATAAAGCCACAGAAACAGCCTCTCATGTGGTTAGAAAGCATCAAAATCAAACTTGCAAAATGAAAACTGACTTATCCCAAACTCTGACAACCAACTGTTATATGTCCACCCAAGTCACCAATGTGGCCTCCAAGAAGTTTAACACAGGTGCTTAGCAATGCTGTGTGCAGTGGCAGTTGTGAATCGGAAGACTCTACGAGAGCATACACCAGGTCAGTGAGACTGTCCCTTTATTGGCCTCTATAGTAGACTATACTGTTGGAATGTAGGCATAAAGGAAAGAGCTTTGTCTTAATCAGATTAATATTCCTTGCGATTAAAGGAGTACCCAGCAAAATATCAACCATATATTGCTGGCATGTATATTTCACATTAAACATTATTAGAATGCTTATACTACATATTTAATAAAAACAGGCACGTACATATGTAGACAGATGACATCTTTACAGGATATGGACTGTACAAATACATCTTATCTCCTTTCATTTAAAAAATGATTTTCCTTTTTACTGGTCCTCTATATCATAATTTAACATACCTCATAATTCCAAAAATCTCAATATTCTAGCAAGGGTCAAAACCAGCATATAAGTGAATGACGAGAGAGCTTGATTAAGGACACACACAACAAAGTCATAGCTGCTCAGCCAACATAGTTTGATCATGGCTTGTCTCTTCAAAGACATCTCAGCTTCCGCTCTCCATGGCAAATGAAAATAAGTGTTCAGACCTTACAATGGCATTTACCTACGTAGTTTTAATTTTAAATGTTGAAATAATTGGGAGAGAAGTTAAATCCTTAGCAATAATAACAATATAATAACATATTCTTAGTGACAGAGTAAACACAACTGCTATGAAGAAATCTGTGGTATGGCTTTAATTCACACACACACACACACACACACACACACACACACACACACAAATGTATATTCTTCATGCATTAACGGGTCCCAAATGATTATTAAGTTGAAATGCATAGCTTTGCCCTACTAATCACAAAATTTACCATAATTTCTGATTTAACTAGGGAGAAAGGTGGGGTGATATTAGATCCTGATTAAGTCTTCTGATTAACTCATAATTTATTTCACACATACTAGTTAAGCATTCCTTTAAAATAAATACTGGATTACACGTTAGATTTGACTTGGTGGGTAAAAGCTAGTAAGCATTGATGTAATATTTTCATGACAACGCTTCAAAATTACCATGGTGAATATTTATTCTCCTTATACAGGACTGTGTGTTTGTGTACACACACAGACATAAAAAACATGGACCAAATATTGGCTTTCACTGATCCCAAAATGTACTGCATAAAAATAATCATTTGAATAAAACTTCTCCCATATTTTCCTCTTCACTCTCCTTCCCTTTAAGAGTTGAGACCGGGATGTAAGAAGTGTCTGAAGGATTTATGCAACTAGATGAAGCTTTCTATATATATGCTCTATATGCTCATGTACTCTTTTTCAATGCAGTAAGACAGTCTAGATAAATGGTTTCAAGGAAAAGAAAAATTTTCCCCTTAAACAATTGTCTATGAATTTAATACGTAAATGGAATGAGGACTTATCCTTAGAATGTTTTCTCTATTCTTTAAAATTCTGTTGTTCTTGAGGCGCCTGGTTGGCTGAGTTGGTTAAGCGTCCGACTTCAGCTCTGGCCATGATCTCATAGTTCACAAGTTCAAGCCCTGCATGGGACTGGGTGCTGATACCTCAGAGCCTGGAGCCTGCTTCAGATTCTGTGACTCCCTCTCTCTCTGCCCCTCCCCCACTCATGCTCTGTCTCTGTCTCTCAAAGATGAATAAATGTTAAAAAAATTAAAATCCCCTTGTTCTTTTCACAAGTAAAATAAACATGTTCTTGAATCCTTCTGCCATTAACATCAGCCTCATTAAATCTCAGAGACTGAGATTTTATCTGCAAATAGCTCTGATGGCTCCCTCAATGGCAATGGCTCCTCTCTTTCTCACATGTTTTCATATAATGGTTATCCTTAACATTTACTCACTGTAAGTATAGAATTCAAATATTTGTAATAAGTTTGCAGATTTGTGCAAGCATCACTACAATCCAGTTTTAGCTCATTTCTATCATCCTCCCCAAATTCTCTCAAGTATATTTTCCATCATCTGTGCCCCATCCCCTGCAGACAATCCTCATTTTGTATCTATAAATTTGTCTTTTCTGGACATTTCATATTAAGTGAAAACATACAATAATATATTCTGGGTTCATCAATTTTATAGCGTACGTCAGGAGTTTGGTCTTTTTATTACTGATTAGTATTCTACTGCATAGATCTATGCATTGTGTTTGTCCATTCACCAGTTAAACTTGTGGACGGCTTCCAGTATTTGGCTATAATAAGAACGCTCTTATGACCATTCTAATATGAGGTTTTGCATGGATATAGGTCTCACTGTGCTTGGGCATATACCTAGTCATGTAATCATGTCATTTGATTAGCATGTATTTCACTTTTAGAGTAGCTGTGAAAATGTCTCCCTAAGTATTGCGCTCCTTTATTTCCCCATCAGCAATGTAGGGGGCTCCAAACTCTCTACATCTTTGCCAACACCTGGTAGTTTCTTTTTGAAATTTTTTTTAATGTTTATTTATTTTTGAGACAGAGGGAGACAGAGTGTGAGTGGGGGAGGGGCAGAGAGAGAGGGAGACACAGAATCGGAAACAGGCTCCAGGCTCTGAGCTGTCAGCACAGAGCCCGATATGGGGCTCGAACTCAGGAACTGTGAGATCATGACCTGAGCCGAAGTCGGATGCTTAACCGACTGAACCACCCAGGCGCCCTGGTGGTTTCTTTTTGATTATAGTCATTCTTGTAGGTATGGAGTGGTATTTCATAAAGGTTAATGATGTTGAGCACCTTTAGATTTGCTTACCAGCCATTCATATGTCTCCTTTGGAGAAATCTCTCTGAATCTCCTGCCACTTTCTTAAATGATGTAATTTTCTTAATATTGAGGTTTAGGTTTTCAAATATATTCTAGATAGACTCCTTCTAGGATATAAGTTTTGCATCATTCCCCTCCCCCCACCCCCCTGTGGCTTTTTTTCCTCTCTTAGCAGGGTTTAGTCATGTTTATCAATCTTTAGTTTTTATGGATCATGCTTTTGGTATCATATGAGAACCTGTCTAAACCAAGGTAACAAAGATGTTCTCATAGGCCATACTCTAAAAGTTTTATAGTGTTAGCTTTAACATTTAGGTCTTATATATGATCCATCCTCAATTTTTTTATCTTGTGAGATAAGGAGCGAAATTCAGGTTTTTGAAGGGGATATACAACTCTGCTATCACCATTTCTTGAAAATACTACCGTCCTTCCAATGGAACTGCCTTGCCACTGTGGTTTTGTGAATCCGTTGACTGTAAATCTAAGGCCTTATTTCTTGACTTACAATGCCTATTCCACTGATTCATATGTCTTCACGATGATAGCACCTCAATCTCTTAATTACTGTAGCTTTATAAAGTTTTGAAATCAGGTAGGGCAAGTCCTCCAACTTCTTTCTTCATTTTCAAAATTATCTTGGCTCTTTTAGCTCCTCTAAATTTTCGTATAAGTTTAAGGAACACTTTATCAATTTGTGCCTCCAAAAAACTTACAGAATTTTGATGGGGATTGCACTGAATCTTTCATGAATCTCCACAAATTCTCAGTTTTTGGGCACAAATTTTACACCTATTTTGTTAATTGTATCCCTAGGTGTTTTTTTTTTCCTCACTGTTTTGTGTGTTTAGAAAGCTTTCTTGGGGTGCCTGGGTGGCTCAGTCTGTCAAGTGTCTGACTCTTTATTCTGACTCTTGATTTCAGCTCAGGTAATGATCTCGTGGTTATGAGATTGAGCCCAGGGGGCACCATGCTGGGTATGGAGCCTGCTTAAGATTCTTTCTCTTCCTCTCTCTGTCCCTAACTTGCCTCAAAAAAAAAATAGATAATTGACTTATGGCATTATATTAGTTTCAGGTATACAACAATGATTCAATACATTTATATAATGCAGGATGATTACCAAAAAAAAAAAGTCTCATTACTACTATCATCACATAGAGTCTTGTATTGTGATGAGAACTTTTTAAAACTTTTTTTTTCTTACATTTTATTTTTGAGAGAGAGAGAGAGAGAGAGAGAGAGAGAGAGCGCACGCACAAGTGGGGGAGGGGCAGAGAGAGGGAGACACAGAATCCGAAGCTGGCTCCAGGCTCTGAGCTGTCAGCATAGAGCCCGACGGGAGGCTCGAACTCACAGACCGTGAGATCATGACCTGAGCCGAAGTCGGACACTCAACTGACTGAGCCACCCAGGCGCCCCGTGATAATGTCACTTTTTAATGAACATTTTAAGTGGTAATTCCATTTAAACAGATGACACATTTTTTTGGAACAACAACGATGCCTGTGAATAGATGTGGTAAACAGTACAGCAGGAAAACCACTGGCTTCTGAGTCACAAATCCCTGCCTTGTTCTTGGTCATTTGGTAGGTTTGTCATTTGTCTCAAATTATAATCAATGAGCCTCAGATTCTTTATGAGGAAGACGACCATAAAAACACTGGTCCTCATGAAAGAGGATTTGATATGAAATGAGAAATAGCATTTTATAAACTAGGGAATTCTATGTTTATATTTCTAGTATCTCCTATTTTGAATATCACACAAATAAACTCTAAAAACATGCACAGATGTTTGGGTGAGTTGAGAAAGACAGAGGTAGAGACCTTGGAAATGATGGTGTCTTTAGGACTCAGCACAACTGTCTGAATGAGTCAAGAGTCAATAAACGGTTTAGCAGTCTCTGTCAGCTAAAAGCATACATTAAACAAAAAGTAAATATTTAGGGCTATGAAGAAAAACAAGTTCAGGCCCTGCACCCAGAGGCCTCCTATACCTGTTTTGTTTTTTTGTTTTTTTGGGTTTTTTTGAGAGAGAGCGTGCTGGTGCACATGAGCAGAGGAGGGGGAGAGGGAGAGGGAAAGAGAGAATCTTAAGCAGGCTCCATGCCCAGAGCAGAGCCCAATGTGGGGTTCAATCTCACAACCTTGAGATCATGACCTGAGCTGAAATCAAGATTTGGACAGACACTTAACCAACTGAGCCAACCAGGTGCCCCTCCTGTGGCTATTTATCCTTTTCCTGGTTTCCAAAAGGCACTGCATCTATGACATATAAATATATTACATGGAGGTGTGTATGTGAGTATGAGTGGGAAGAGCTTTTGTAACCTCTGCCTACCTCACGTTGGCCCTCAGAGCCTGCTTTTAAACTGGAAACATGGCTTCTGTACAAGATGGGTCAGTCTGTCTCAGGCTGTCTTTTCTCTGGCTCTGACTCTAGCTGTCTTTTCAGATCGTCTTGGTGCCTCTGGTTGTTCCTGGCCCTCCTTCCTGTGTCTCCCACTCTGTCTTTTTTCTGCCTGTTTTTATCTATTGCCATCTGTCTCCTTTCACTCCCTGATCCTCCAGCTGTCATCTCTAGTTGGATTCAGTGGCAACATGAGATTTTATTTTTGTGACTAAGCCTGAGGGATCATGGATTCTTACAATCTGTGTCACTGGGGATTGTGGGTGCTGGTACAAGGCTGTGACCAGGGTCTGCCCCCACAGACCAAAATGTACCGAATCCCCACCCCCCTCCATGGTCTGTTTGATTTTCTTTTCATGTTTTGCGTATAGCGTTGGGCCACTACCCCTTATCCTCACCATAGTTCTGCACTGTCACCAAAAAAAAAAGCTCTTAAAAATTCAAAAAAATCAAGATTGTTATATCTAAAATCTTCTGTACAAAATCAAGGTGGTGTTATATTTCTTGTATTACCACCCATATCTTACAACCCTCCGCTCTCTTTGAAACATACCCACTTGAAGCTTGTTCAAAATATGTATTATTTATTATGACCATTATCATTACCATCATCACACCATTCTATCCATCATCTTTAGTATACAACTACCATCCTGTTCAGGAATTTGTTATTATTAGAGATAAAATATCACTGACCCTCACTGACACTTACCAGTTAGTATGAGTGAAATGTTAATGGGACTTGAATCCTGTATGGGCCTAACCAACCTGTAGAAACATGTTATAAGTCCAGGTCTATCTAACTATTTTAGAAGCTGTGCAGATGTTTATGAACCTACCAAAAGGCATTGCTGATATACTTGTAGTTATCTCTGCTTTTTAATTGCAACTACTTTTGTCTACTTGGCTCCAAGCAATGTGTCCTCAAACAGGATCTTCTATTATCTGAAAGCCAGGAAACTAAAACACTTTGGAGTTTGCTTCAGAGATAAAAACTGGAATATCTTCCTACTTTATAGATGAGGCTTAGGAAAAGTTTCTGAAATAAAATAGTTCACTACTACAAAAAGAAAAAAAAGAAACTTTGTAATAAATGAAATAAATGAATTCCCAAGGTAGTCTATGATTGACAGGTAATTCTATAGGACATAACTCATCAATGAGAATATTCTGACTTACTATTAATATAAGACAAAATGCACCTTACATTTTCTTAGTTACATTCAAGGGTCTTAGGAAGGAAAAGGTGCCTCAATTTAATTTATGTGAAAATAAACCCCGTTTTAATTACCTGAGATTCATCAAATTGCTATGTTTGGAACATACACAGAATAAGTTACTATTAAGGTCACAATAAGACTAATCTATAAGAGGAGTAATTCACTTCCTACATTGAAAAAGAAACGGGGGAAAACCAGGGTGAAGAGTGAAGAAAAGGTGAGGAAAAAAAAAAAGGAAAGACATCAAAAGAAAGAAAAAATATGAAATATGGAAGTGACTAGAACTTAGATCCTCCCTGTTTAGATGTTAGAGCAAATTTATATAGGGCTCCTCTGTTGAAGAAACATGGTGGAGTCCCTTTTTACTTGTTTCACACAAGTAACTGTAAGACACACTGTAAGATAACAAGATGCATGTTAAACATGTTAAACATTCAAGATTTCATGTTAAACACAGAGCATGTTACTTGAATATGATCTCGAGTGAGGGCGTGGAGGGGGCCACTGGTGTGGGAGGGCACTGGAACAAGAATTTGTACCTAGGAAATATTTGGCCCGTCGACCCAAGTGGGAGGTACTACTGGCAGTTAGTGGTCACAAGCCAGGAATGCTGCTATACTGACTACAAAGCACAAGCTAGGCCCCCACAATCAAAAATTATCTATCCCTAATATCAGTAAATGAGAAACTCTAACCTAGGTCAGTTGCTGTCACACTTTAGCCATCAGAACCACATGGAGAACTTGTTAAAAACAGAGCTTGCTAAGTGGGATACCCAGTATTTCTGACTCAGTAGGTCTTGGGTGGGTTCCTGTAATTTGCATTTCTTTTTTTAAAATATTTTTATAAAATTTTTTTACTGTTTCTTTACTTTTAAGACAGAGACAGAGACCGAGCACGAGTGGGGGAGGGGCAGAGAGAGAAAGGGAGACACAGAATGTGAAGCAGGCTATAGGCTTTGAGCTGTCAGCACAGAGCCCAACATGGGGCTCGAACCCACAAACCACTAGATCATGACCTGAGCTGAAGTCAAGACCCATAACCAACTGAGACACCCGGAAGCCCCTACAATTTGCATTTCTAAGAAATTTCTTAGTGTTGCTAATGCCACTTGTCTGGCACCACATTTTGAGAACCATCATCTTGACTTAAATCCCTCTGATAGAAGCACTCATAAAATCATACATTTCTCCTCATATAGGATATATTTACAGTAAAAAATAGAACGTCCATCTTCCTTTCTAGATTCTAAGCTCAATTAAGCAAAAGAAATGTCTGTTCCATTTATCACTGCTTAGTCACATAACAGTCACTCAAATTTCCAGTGAATAAAATATTTATTGAACTTCACTATTTAGAATACTGCTACAAAGTTTCAAAATCTAAGAGATTGAAGGCTCTTTTCCTTATAGAACAACAACAAAATGCTTTTTAATCACAGAGTTTTAATATTAGGAGAGAAAAGTCTGGTAGGGGAACATTTACTACCATTTATATATCTTCTGCCTTGTAAGTTGAAAGCCTCAACAAAACTGCTCAAATTGTTTGAAGCCTTTAAGAATTACTTAAAATATTTATATTAAGTCGTTGACACTAATGAAAACCATGTATCTCATAACTGAGCCTCACCAAATCAAAGAAATGACTTACTAGAACATATTGTTAAATTTAAAAAAAGACTATTAGCATGAATGCAAAACAAAAAAGACAAACTAAAAGGAATAAATAAGTATAATATAATGCAGACCAATAGGCTCAACCTTTATTCATCACTCCCTTCTTACCGAGACTATACTATCTCCAGTTTTCTAATCTGTATTCCCAAATAAAACTAAAGCCAAGCTGCGTACAGAACCACTAAAGACAACTCTACTTAGATAGATCATGGAGCAAACATTGATAATTCTGGCAAGTATTACAAGCTTAATTTTCTCCCCTTACATTTCTCCCACTTATGAAACCCTCTTGAAAGGAAAAATTAAAGTCTGCAATAATAAATTTTAATGTCATTGCAAGGAGTGTCTACTCCATATACATTTAAAACACACAGTATATAGTTAGCGATTTATTTCTTTAGGTTTGTGATCAATATAAAAGCTTATCTCTTAGTAATCATTAAAGGCATTAAATAAATAGCAATTTGATTTAATCTCTTTTGTGACCTACTCACATGTAAGTAACGAAAAAAATCTCCCTAAAGTTCCACCCTGATCTCCTTTCGTTTACAAATCTTAAACAGTGTTTCATTGAACAATGAAATACTATCAAAAAATTCTGATTTTGGAAAATCAAGAATTAGGCTAGCTCAGAAACACTCCCATAATAACACTTAGAAATACTGGATGAAATACACGCGCACACACATACACACACACACACACACACACACAGAGAACAGGTATGTTTGTAAGATTGAAAGAAAAATAGAAATCTAGAGTAATAGACATCCCAGATGAATGGTAAGAGCCATGGTGAAAAGGGGCTTCACCTACCGACGCATAAAACGAAGATGAAACTTGTCTTGATCTGGGTCTGAGAAGGATTGAAAGACAAAAGAGTTCCATGATAAATCAAATTACTAGGTCTATGTTCTTGCACAAATTTGGAGTCTAAATTTATGCTAACCATATGTGATTTTGGAAACTCAGAGCCAAGAAATAGGCACATTACAAGGGCTCAATAGACACATGTGGTTTGTGGCTACTGCACTGAACTCTGCAGATCCAGAGAATGAGACAGGTAAAGGATATTGCGAACATAACCATAGGACATCCTCGAAAACCATAGTAATCATTTATCCTAAACATCCACAGGTAAAAGTAGAAAAGTTTCCTGGAAGAGAAAATAGTTCATCTGACTTCAAAATTCAAATAGACATATATGGGTCACATATAAAAGCCCCTCCCAACCTCATCCCTCACTACTTCACATAGAATCTTTATCCACTACCAAATCCCACAGCAAAAAGCTTACCCTAAAGTCATATAAATCATAGCATGCTGAGGCGCCCAGCTGGAAGCCTATATTCCTGCCTCTAGTTTCACACAGCACCATTACTCAACCTCATCTTTGGCTCTTAATGCTACATTTATTTATGTTCTCAACTTTTTTTCTTGTGACTAATATTATCATTTTATTTTATTGGATTTTTTTTAGTTATCTCAAAATCTTTCTGGAGTTAAAATAAGAAACTGTACTGTAAAATAATAAAATGTGAAGAACACTAAATCAGGAAGAAGAAAAATACAATATAAGGGGGACATAAAATTTAAAAAGATGAAGAGGATAAAATAAACTAATGAAACTCTACATGGTTCATAGGATTGAGTATGTCATTGAACTTGCTGAAAACTAATGTAAGAGAAAAACATCATGAGTCCAATAATCCCTAGTACCTTAATGAAAGAAACAGAGTGGGTTTTTTAGAGAAGAAAAACTTATGCCACTAAAGTTCATTTCCCCCCTAATATATGGAAATATTATGCACACACACACAATTGATATTTCTAAACCATAACTCATTACCTCTTATCCCTAGGACCTGGAAAATATTACTTTGGTATATTTTTTACAAAATTCATCCACGTAGGAGCACCTGGGTGGCTCAGTCAGTTGAGTGTCTGACTCTTGATTTTGGCTTAGGTTGTGATATTACAGGTTGGGCTCCACACTGAATGTGGAGTCTGCTTAAGAGTCTCTGTCTCTCTCTGTCTCTCTCTCTCTCTCTCTCTCTCCCCCCTCTGACTCTTTCCGCTGGTTTTATACACATGCACACACATATACACACACATATACACATATATACACACACATAAATACACACATACATATATATATACATACATATATATACACATATATGTATATTATTCATGTTATAGCATGTATCAGAATTTCATTCCTTTTTTTAAAAAAGTTTTTATTTAAATTCCAGTTAACATACAGTGTAATATTAGTTTCAGGTATACAATATAGTGATTCAACAATTCTATACATCACCCATCATGACAAGTGTACTCCTTAATCCACATCACCTATTTAACCCATCCCCACAACTACCTCCTGTCTGGTAACTATCAATCTGTTCTCTGTAGTTAAGAGTCTCTTGGTCTCTCTTTTTTTTTTTTTTTTCTTTTCTTTTGTTTCTTAAATTCCACATATGAGTAAAATCATATGGGTACTGTCTTTCTCTGACTGACTTATTTCACTTAGCATAACACACTCTACCTTCTTCCAGGTTGTTGCAAATGGCAACATTTCATTCTTTTTTAAGGCTGAGGAGAATTTCATATCTTTTGAAGGCTTAATAATATTCTATTGCATATGTATACCACATTTCATTTATCCATTCATCCACTGATGAATATCTGAGATGCATCTACATTTTGGCTACTGTGAATAATACTGCTATGAACGTTGGTATGCAAATATCTCAGGTCCCCGCTTTCAGTTCTTTGGGGGCATGTGCCCAGAAGTGGATTTCTAGATCATGTAGTAATTCTACGTGTAATTATTCGTGGAGCCACCATGTTGTCTTCCATAACAGCTGTGCCATTTTATACTCCAACTATGCACAAATCATGCAATTTGTCCACATCCCAGTCAACACTGTTATATTCTGTTGTTTGACAATAGCTATTCTCATGAGTGTGAAGTGGTATCTCCTTGTGGTTTTGATTTGCACTTCTCTAATGATTAGTCTAGTTTAGTACTTTTTGCCCACCAGTTTTTCCATCATAGTTCGTGTTTAATTTGAAATTCCATCCACATTAATAAGCCTATCTCCCTCTTCTTTCCAGCTAGAACTCCAAGTCTTATAAACAGACTTATTTATTTTTTAGTATGTACTAGAAAACCCATATTACTTTTAATCTTAAGGTGCATGAATGTCAGCTGTTTAGCACTAAGAGATTCATAAAATGAATTTAATTAAAAAATACATGTTGGGGCACCTGGGTGGCTCAGTCGGTTGAGCGTCCGACTTCGGCCCAGGTCATGATCTCGCGGTCTGTGAGTTTGAGCCCCGTGTCGGGCTCTGTGCTGACAGCTCAGAGCCTGAAGCCTGCTTTGGATTCTGTGCCTCCCTCTCTCTCTGCGCCTCCCCTGCTCATGCTCTGTCTCTCTCTGTCTCTGTCTCTGTCTCCGTCTCTCTCTCTCTTTCTCTGTCAAAAATAAATAAACATTAAAAAAATTAGAAAATAATACATGTTATAAAATAAATTATGTGTAAACAAAAATTCAGACACAAAAATTCTGTTATCATTTTTATTCATTTTTTCTTAGTGATAGCTTTTAAAGAACAACCAAGAGTCATTTCTCACCTTCAGAATTCACACCTATGTCTAATGAATAAATTTACACAGATTAGTCATATTCTTAATATGTTTCACACACTGTAGTGCATGCTGTTTTTTTACTACATGATTAAGGAAAGAGGACACTGGATTATGAATATTTAAGTTGCCATCTGCTTTCCTATTCAGCATCATTTTCCATTTTTAAAAGCACCCTGGAGACATTTATCTCTAAGGGATTTATCACAGAGACTATTGCTGTAGCCGTAAATAACTTAAACAATACTAAGGTTGTGCTTATCAATCTTAACACTTGGGGAATGAAACTCTGCCCTGCTGTCTTAGATTCAACTTGATCATCTATTAACATACTTCCCACCACTGATATAATTAACGTGGCTGAGGAAGTGCCTCTTCTATCACTTTTACTCCATTTTGAATCCACAGACTCCCTCTGTTGAATCTATGCCATGGTTTGCAAATCTCCAGGGAAGAAATGAGATGGATCCCATCTCCTTGGGCCAATAAAAATAGTATTGCAATTAAGTAGCTTTTTCAGACTTAGGTGATCACAAGATGGGGGTGGGTAGAACTCTGGGTCAACAGCTTCATTTTGCCCTACAAAGTGTAGAGATTGGTAACATGTTACTTTTTTAAAGCTGGAAACCTATCTTTGCGGTTAAATCAAAGGGTAGTCTGCATTAGTAAAAGAGCTGCAACAACAGAAACAGAGTTGTTTGCTGCTTGATCAACACACTAGACAAGATTCACAAGGAATCTCTTCGGCAATATTAGGGAATGTGACGTCATTTTGGATCAATTCAAACATCACCTTTTCATGGAAACTGTTCATCAGATGAAATCATGTAGGGGGCTGGATCAGATGACATTTGAAATCTCTTATGATTCTAAAAGGTTGGCATTTTGTCATATGTAATTATCAATAAATGATATTCTGATTTAACTTCATGCAGTCATGTGTTTAATCACCATTGAGACTTTACGCTTCTGTTAAAGAAATACTGTACCTTATACTTTATGAAGTTGTCACATCCTACAGATTATTAAACCTGAGTTTTAAATTGACTGTTGACAGAATAAATTACTAATCATTATTTTGGTAGAAAATTTACTGATTGAATGAATAGAGTTAATTTTGAAAGTATTTCGTATGAACGCCAATCCTTACTTTAGAATATAGCTGGCACACAAACTACATGAATATTCAGAACCAGAAAGTTTCAAATTAGATGAGTTTTCCATGTTTTTAAAACTCTTGAAATCTTAATTTGCCATTTATTATAATTCTTTTGTAGTCCCCACCCTGTCCTCCACTGTATACAAAGATCAATACCATGTCTCTACGTGGGCATCAGTAAATGATGTTTAAAAATGGCTGAATGGCTATATCAGTGTACTGCTGAGTGTGCCCAAGAATCTGCCAATACCTTGCTCATTTTTGTCCCCATGTCTAAAGTGTCCTTGCCCCTGTAAAGACTCAAAGTTTTGATATTATATATGTTAGTACTAACATATATAATCTGGCACTTGCATTGCTTGCTGGCCCAAAGGGCTTCCTTACTCTCTTGCAAGCACAATCCCATCATGTAAAGACTACACATTAATCCTTGCTTTACACATTATGTGAGACTGAAAAAATGCTCACAAAAGTTGAGATTGTGCAAAGTGATCTTAATAATCAGTGGAAAAACTATGATCGTCCTGTGGCCTTTAATGTTTTTTTCAAAACATTAAAAACTTCCCTATGGTTAGCTATAAATATATGGGGAAATCACAAAAATAGTAAAAAACTAATATTTAATACAATGTAATTTAAAACATTACAAACATTGAGATTTACATTTTTGGTTTTTTTATGAGAAACTTATTAAGAGTACTTTAAACAAAAAAAGAGTATTCCGAATCTTACTGGTCTTTTTGTTTTATATATATAACTTAATGATACAAAGCGTCATTTCTATGCCTTAATTGTTAAACCATTTTGTATGTTTGGATTTGTTTCTAACATTTTATCTTTCATGCCTTAAAAGTTGTGAAATAACTCTAAGAATTCTTTTAATGCTAAGTTTTTTAAGTTTTGTTACTTCCTCTGGGTCACTTTCCTCTGTTTGTCAAAACCCCTTTTCTCATTTATGTCCATCATTCCCCCTCCCTAAAGTTTCTCTGGCTTTATCTAGATTCTGGATTGGCAGCTATCAACATCCCCACATCAGCTATTTCTTCCATAAATCCACTTACATCACAATCCATTTACATTCAATTTTCACTTTGCTCATTATCACTTTTCATTTGTTTGATGCACTTTTATCTTTGTTGGCCATCTTCTTCATCTGATTATTCATTTCTGTAAAATGTGACTCATTTTACTTAGGTGGTCTACAAACTGAATACAAGATGCACAATGACCAATCACAGATAGACCCTGAAGAAATAACATGATTGGCCATTGATCACAATGCACATTTTTTATTTACACAGTGAGGTGTGGACTGAAGAGCTAGCAGTAAAGTCTGCATGTTATGCAAATTACACACAGGTAATATACCATGGCAATTTAAATATGAACCATAGTGTTGGAGGACTGATGCTGTTGAGCTAAACCATGGTACCTGAATTCCTACCTATCAGAACTATGCAAAAAGAGAACTGTGTGTGTGTGTGTGTGTGTGTGTGTGTGTGTGTGTGTGTGTTCTAATATTTGTTGTGTTTTGTGCCAAGATGATAACTTAGCCAATTTTATTGTTAGAAATAGAACTTTACTGGGGCGCCTGGGTGGCTCAGTCAGTTGCACGTCCGACCTCGGCTCAGGTCATGATCTCACGGTCGATGAGTTCGAGCCCCGCGTTGGGCTCTGTGCTGACAGCTCAGAGCCTGAAACCTGCTTCAGATTCTGTGTCTCCCTCTCATTGACCCTCCCCCATTCATGCTCTGTGTCTCTCTGCCTCAAAAATAAATATTTAAAAAATTAAAAATAAATAAATATAACTTTACAGACATTTTTGTCTCTAGCTTTAGCAGATCCCAAACATCTTAGGTGAGACTGCCTTCCTCTTATTTATTCCATCTAATTACACTTGTCATTAAACAAGGGCCTCACCCTAAGAAACAAAATTGCACTTCTTTTTCCAGGACATTAAAATGATGAAGAGTAATATACATCAGTAATATATACATATGTATATATTACTGTAATATATATATGTGTGTACATATATTTATAAATATATTTTATAAATACCCATATTTATAAGAATATTTTATAAATACCCATATTTATAATATATATATATATGTGTGTATATATATATAAATCAACTAAATTCAAAATACTTCCGTTATTACAAATGAGAATATAATGCATAGCCTCAAAACTGAAGGAGTTTCCAATATACCTTAGAAGAAATGACCAAACAATATGAAATAATTGAATAAACAATTAAAATATATTAGCTGAAAGATGTCAGTAGTTTTTGTTTTCTAGAAATATATTTTTTATGATCATCAGCCCAATGACAGTCATGACCACTCAGAGTGCTTTGTAAAATTAGACATTCGTGGAAATAAACTTAGACCAAAGTCTAATCTCCATGGATACAAGTCTAAAATTTATATGATTAAATGCCACCTGTAATCACTGGGATTTAGAAACCACTGAGAAAGACAATACGCAAGCTTTGACAATTACTGAGGACTGAAATACAAAGAAATCTTTACTGCTTTTGTAAAAAAGTAGAACAAAAATAATTGAGAGAAGGGTCAAAGAGTAGCTGGCATTCCAAGCATGTTGAAGGAATGCGGAGAGGGGATTAAGATTAGTAAAGCTTATTGATGACAACAAGCATGGATATTTAAATAAATTAAAGAACAAAAAAAATGGATAATAAATATGGGTATGTTTTGGAAAAATAAAAGAACCATACTTCTAAAGAAGGTGGGAGTGATGATAGAAAGTCATCTGAGGCAGGAGGTTAAAGTGAAAAGAAAAAAAGAACAAAATAAGACTGGATCAAAACAAATTTTCTCTTATTATTGTTGTTCTGCATGACCCTATTCTCAATACCAAAATCAACCTGCTACACACATTTGTCTTCTATAAACTGTGTTAGGTTTCTCAACCCACTTGTAAGTTTCAAAAAAAAAAAAAATTCATCGGAACTCCTAAAGCTTTCACACAGAAGATTACTTCTTTACCTTCTTAAATCCATAATCTCTTTTTCTTAAGGTCTAAGCAAATGCTTCTTGGCAATGTCCTACAGTTGAATATAGCACACAAATGTCCATTCCCTTCTTATCCCCATTAAACATGTGACCGTGGATTGCTCTACATGGTATTAAAACTACCATCATGGATCCATCTTCAGAAGGGCCAATGTATGTCCTTCAGAAGAGTGTTTCCCTCCTGTTTATTCATATGAATGCAGGCCATTGGGTTTTCAAGGCCACAAAATACAATGCTGGGCTCACAGAGGGGTAATAATGACATACTTTCTGACACTTCATTCTAGTTGTAGAAATAGTTCAGTAGTACATCAAGTGGAGGCCACTGTCCCAACCCAAGAAAACCTGATATGCTGCAGCAGACACCCTCTGTTCCTCTTGCATGACACAGAGTCCACCATATTCATTCAGACATCAAAATTCTATGAAATCCCTACAACCTACAAGGGCCTAGAGATATAGGAATAAAACCTGGAAAGATTTACATCCTATTAAAGAATATATGCATATACTTAAACCTCTACTTAAGTGTTGCCATTTATTACATGCCAAGCATGCACTAGAGATAGCAAGAGTGTGAATTCAAGGGACGAGTGGTGAGCTCTACAAGGGTAGAAGGAAGCACAAAAGGTTCAGAAAGGTCTACTCAGGGAAAGTATCCTGAGCATAGCTGTGAAAAATGAAATTAGTGCCTGAAGAATATGCCATTTTAGGAAGAGAAAAGTCATGTGAACAAAGCTTTGACCCCGCCTTTTCAAATAGAGATTACTCTTTCCACCCCCTACATGCTCTTTGGAAAATATTTCATCTTTATCTTGGCACACCCTTCCCTTCAAGGATATCCTGGATCTTTATTTCACATAGGCAACATCTGTACATATCTGAAGAAGAGAATGAGAAACCTTCACAATGTATTACTTTTGCACAAATCCATAATATTAACAATAAAGCAATAAGATAATGACAGTTAACATTAATCAAGTATTTGCCAGTCCTTTTACTAAACACATACACATAAACAAGTACAATCTGGTTGGATTGTCGCATCAATCCTTTTAGAAGGTATTATTTTTAGTCTGACGATTTTGAAGAACCTACTAAAGATCTGAGAGGGTTAGCAATATGCCAAATCTCACACAGTTAATCACAGACATGGCAGGAATTAAACACTAGGTCTATCTACCTGCAGAGTCTTGGCTCTTAAACACTTTGCCACACTGCCATAGATATAGACTGAGATTCAAAATCCAATCAATGTTCTTGGCTCTAAATTGGACACTGTCCCAAATATTTCAGATTATACTTGCAGAATAGGTTGTCTCATTTCAAATTATCTCCAAAGAGATTTTATTTTCTAAGAAGTATGTTTATACACCCTATTGTTTTTATAGTAAAAAAAATTACTTTGTACTTTTGAAGTTGATAGCAAATTTGCTCAGATACTTGGAAAAGAATTTTAATATGCAATTATAACAGACACACATTTGCAAGTAGTATAATAGGTTAGAAGAAAGAACAAGGGGAAAGCACTAAGTGGCAAAATATCTTACATTTCTATCCTAATGTTATTGATTACCTTAAAAGGACAAAGGAAACAGTAACTGAATTTTTCTACCTATTTCTTGGAAATATAAAACATACATCTACTCTTGTCAAAAGTTGGGGAGGGGGGTAACAGTAAAGTATCTTTTCTTGATGACTTAAATATTTTTCCAGAAAATGGAACAATAAGATAGTATTAAATGTAAAAATAATTATTTAAATTGTTCTAAATGTGTATAACCTCTAATCCCATGAAAGCTCTTGAAGACTTTTTGCATGGCATTTCAAATTGTGCATGATCATAATGATAGTATAAATAAACCCACAGTCCAAAAGGCACTGACTGATGCCACTCTTCCAGAGTCCAGAGTCCACATTAGCAATATTGGCCCTCTCTCTATGAAGTTTCTATCACACTTACCAAAGACCTTTGCTCCCAAACAGGCCAGAACATGAAAGTAAATTGCCCCTAAGTATTGATACCTCCTTCAAAACAAGCACAAACACATTAAAAATCAGTTCAAACATTTCCTCCACTGTGAAGCTTGTCTTGAGTCCTCCTACCGAGAAGGGTTTATCCATGCTTCTGTGTGTCCCTTTCTACAATGTATATGGCTCTCTTAGCTCATCTGTCACTCCATTTCACCCGAAATGGCTGCTTTGGGAAGATGAGGCGCCAATTTCACTCATCCTGCAATTTTTCAAGACATAATTCAATATGTGGTTAAGTAGTAGGTGTTCAATCAACTTTGTTTAATGAACAGAACACAATTTACTTGGCCCTGAAATGAGCCAGTATTTCAGAAACTTTGGTGATAAAGATTGAATTAATTTTTCAAGTACCCAATTTTAGACGAGTAGCATGATCTAAATGTAAAATGACCCAAGAACTTTCACACCATAGATTTTTATTTCTCCTGGTCAATTTTATGTTTGTATTGCTCTTGCTACTGTTGTCTAGCTTATAAATTATACTATCACCACCACCTATATATATATAGTCATTAATATTTTTCAGAGTTCCTTAATATTTATTATCCCACCCTGTTACTGAAAGAAATTGAGAAGAAAGCTATGTCTAGATTCTTAAAAAATAAAGTGAGTCACAGTTTATAGTTGTTATTTATCTAAAGATACATGGAAAATGACTGTTAGAATTGGTCTTGAACTCAATTTTCAGAAATTTAGGAAATCTCATAATGCAGAAATGTGCATTTGGATACGAGCACGTTAGTCATTAAATCTGAAAGACACATGAAAGATAAATCTCGGTTAAAGTTAAGTGACAAGCTCATTTAGACAACTTCATCTTTGAAAATACCCGTCCTTTTAAGGGGGAAAACTAATCGAGTTAATAAAGGAATCAGGAACAAAATCTGGGGTATCTCCAACTTGGGAGGCCCTGAAGGTGGACCCAGTGTGAGGAAGACATATGTTTGCATGATGTTCCACTTTTAAAGTAAAATTAGGAGTATAGAAACATTTAGTATATGTGAATCTTAAATAGAAAAAGAAACTGTGTGTTGTACAGAGAAAAACAGTATCTTACTAATAGAATGAATGATGTCATGGGAGTAGAAATCAGTTCTTTTATTTATAGATATGCCTTTGCATATATCCCACATACAAACAGCCAAATCAATCCTGCCTGAATTTAGAAAATCATTAAGATTATGACAGAAATCAGCAAACATATCCTTATTGGTTTTTAATTGGGTACAAATATATAGACAACCTAAAAAGCCGTGGCAATTTGATCCATGGATTTAAAATGAAAATGAGGAGTGCACTTCTTTCATAGCATATGAAACACTTATGAAAAATATACACATCAGGACATAAGAATATATAAATTAATAATAAAAAAAGAAATACATAGACTGTATTGCCTAAGAACTGTTAACCTCATAATGAGGTATGATCTCAACCATGGAAACAAACATGGCCCCCAACTCTTAGTGTTTGATACAGGAAGTAGAAAGATCCTTTCGCTGGGGGTGAGGGGACAGGAATATGCATCTGCTGCATCTGATTTAAGTGGAGGCCTCTTTTGGACTGATCACAGCATGCAGAAGGATGGGATATGCTGTTAGTCTAGCCATAAGTGATTGCAGGATTTCTCAACATTGAACATATTTTGGACTGAACATTGTTTGGGAGGGCAGTGCTGTGTGTATTAAGATGTTTATCAGCATTTGTGGCCTATACCAGTGGCACCCACATCTCTGTGACAATCAAAATGTCTTCAGATATTGTTCAATGTCCCCTGGGAGGCAAAATTACCCCCGTTGATAGGCAATGACTTAAAAGATTTTCTATCTCCATCTCACTCACTTGTAAATGCCTTTTAAAGAAGGACCCCTTGGGGCGCCTGGGTGGCTCAGTCGGATGGGCGGCCGACTTCGGCTCGGGTCATGATCTCGCGGTCCCTGAGTTCAAACCCCGTGTTGGGCTCTGTGCTGACCCGCTCAGAGCCTGGAGCCTGTTTCAGATTCTGTGTCTCCCTCTCTCTCTGACCCTCCCCCGTTCATGCTCTGTCTCTCTCTGTCTCAAAAATAAATAAACGTTAAAAAAAATTTAAAAAAAGGACCCCTCAAAACTAATGCAAATGATTTCAAGAACACAATATTAAACTTCAACCAACCAATTATTTCGTCCATCCATCAATAATTATTTACAGCATTACAGAAAGGAACAGTCCCTCTACATTGTCAAATCTAATCCCTTAACCTTATCACAGATAAGAGGCAAACTGTATTATTGAATGGCTTGCCTACAGTCCCTCATAGAGCTAGACAGTAACCACACCAGCAGACCAACCTTTCTGTTTTACATGTATCTTTGTCATTTGAAATCAAGTCTTTTAATTTCAAGCATTATTTCCTGTAAGAAACGGCCTCTGTTTTCATTCAGATATTAGTGAAGTCTATAACAGCTTAAATAAAAGACCAGGCAACTGATGAGGCCTGTCATAAAGCTTAACATTTCAGCTAACATAATTAAATGTACTTGTCCATAGACTTGATACTTGCTGAGGAAAGAGAACTGATAGATAACAATGAATCCCAGTGTAGAAAATTGAGTACAAATGTTGACTATGTTGTCCCAAACCCCTTTTTTGGATAATGGGTTTTTGTCTGCTTTTCTATTTGGAGTATGGGTAGTTTATACACAGCTTTGATTATTACGCTCACTGGCATGATTTTTCTCAGAATAAAGTATATGGGTTTCCTGCTCAGCTTTGAAAACAGCTTATTTGCATCATTAGCAATAATTCTGACATTATTCTAAACAAATTCCAAATCCAACTTTATAGACATCCTGCAGTAATAAAGATTCAGCATCCTAGTGTTCCAAATGTAGTTCACATGAATATGTAGGTAGATACAAATGCCTGTTTGTCCTATTTCCATATTCAGATCTGCAAGGAGTGAAGAGGAAACGTTAGGCCTAGAAGAGATGACTGATATCCAGAACATGGACATCTGGGGCAAGTTGGGTCACAGACATAGGGCAAGTTATATGGTTAGACCACTAAAGTGTTCGGGACCAACAAAGACCCATGATTAGCACAATGGAGAGGTCAAGAGCTGTGAAGAAATATGGAACTGGCTGTGATGTTTGGTTATCTTATTTAGACTCCCAGCCCTCAAGCTAAAAAGAACCACTTGCTTTTTGTCAGTTCCCATTCAGAGATCACTGGCCTCAGGCAGAATGGTTTAAGTAGCACCATCCCTTAATAACTTCAGTATCAAACTCTATTCTTGTAGTCCATGTGTACTCCATACCTACTATAGATTCTGATCTCTAACATGTAGAAGATTTTGTTGGGATTCCCGGTTCCATGCTGTGGTGATCCTGTGCTAGGGTCGGTGACCCTGGTGTATTCACTGATCTTCTATTCCTGGGTCCGTTCACTTGAACATCTACTCTCTGTTACCTGAATCCATTCCTTGGTGCTACTATTTACCTACTGTTTCACTGTCTAGTGAGATTCATGGACTTGTCCTCTAAGGCTCCTGAAAGCCTCTTAGGCCCAGTTTTATCTCATAGATCTCTGGTCAGGACATGGCTGTCTAATATTTATTACAACATTCCTGGATTTCTTTTCTTTTGCAAGGTATTATTTCATGAAGAATCCCAGTGCGCTGACATGAATAATAGTCCTGAATCCCTACTTTGATGTCATCTGATTTTCATTCTGTTAAAAAGCTAGTATCATATCTGTTTAACCAATCTAATATAATGTGCCTGGCAGAGTTTGCATGAGGATTGGATCTTAATAAATGAGGAGGGAAATTTATGCCACCTTACTCCAATACATTTCATTTAAGCTTTCAGAGAAACTGCGCTCTCTGGGGTGGGGTGGGGGAGAGAAGAAGGAAGTGTTCCCATTTAAGTCCTTCTTGTCAAATACTATGAATGGAGGAGTCGATGGAGAAGTAAAACGCAGAGCAATTTGCTCATCTACCATCTCATGGATCTTGGCAGTGTGCTATCTTTATTAAAGTCCTCTACAAAAAGAACACCATTCTTAAAAATGTACCACCTGAGGGTTTTCAGTTAGAAAATTCAATAAAAAGCAAAAACCTAAGATTATCAATTTAGCTGTTTCTTCATATATGTTATAAAAGGAGTGCTATTTTCTAATTTGCTTCTTAGAATATATTACATTTTATTTGTATGGTGTTGTTTTTGTGTGATTTGGTCTACTCTATTTCTGATAAACAGCTGAATTCCTCAAGTACTTGAAAGCCCCTGATTGACAGTGACCTTCCCAAGCCACCAAGATGAAGAGGAATCCTAATGTTACTGTTAGCCACTTTTTTTCAGTGTTAAAGAATATCGTTACCCTATGCCACATGGATAGATTAAAACAGTACGTTTATATTTTATGTGTGTGTGTTTCATGATGTTTCGCATTAGTTTCATATCCCTCAATTACTAAACAAGGAAAGAGGAGAACCTGGCCATAAATCTGGTAACATTTTAGAAATTAGAACTGTCTAGTCCAGGGACTTTTCCAGTATTTGAGCCCTGATCTTGCAGCCATTTAGTTAGAGCTAAATTGCAAACATCACATTGTGAGGCAATTAATTTCACCAGTGAACAGATTTACTTGTTAGAAAATTTTTTTCTTAGATTAAACCCAGATCCACCACCCTCTGACCTCCAATTGGAAGTCCAAGTTTATTCATTCATTTCCTTCATTTTCTATGTGGCAATTTCTCTTTAAGTATATGATAATAGAGGGGTGCCTGGGTGGCTCATTTAGTTAAAGGTCTGACTTTTGGTTTCATCTCAGGTCATGACTTCAGGGTTTGGTTCATGAGATCAAGCCCTGTGTCGGGCTCTGGGAAGCTGACTTGGGATTTCTCTCTTCTCTTTCTCTGTGCCTCCCTGGCTTTTCTCTCTCTCTCTCTCTCTCTCTCTCTCTCTCTCTCTCTCTCTCTGTCTCCCTCCCTCCCTCCCTCTCTCAAAAAATGAATTAAAAAAACATTTACAAATAATGAAAAAAAAAAAGCATTTGATAATGGATATTACACAGCTTTGTGCCCCTCTTTTTTTTTTTTCTTTTTGAAACCTCTCCAAACAAAAAAGGTTCTTTCAACTCCTTGTCATATATAGTGATTTTACCCTTCTAGTCCTCTTTCTCTGAACATGCTCCAGGTTCCTTATATATGTATTTTTAAATGAGAATGAGAACGGAACACACAACTACAAGCATGACTTGTTCAACAGAGTGTGATAATCACAGTCATTGAATGATCTACAGGACTGCTAATAGAAACCTGCTCCATTACCTTCCTTACTCTGTTAATGATCTCACCGTTTGTTTTTCTGAGGGGGGAAGGTTATGTTTCTGTATATCCGATAACAAAGTAGACCAAATAAAGGTTCCAGACTAGATCTGATTCTGGGGAAGTGGGCAAATAAGTCAGGCTCTTAGTTAATGTTTATTCTAATTGTAAAATATGCATTTTTTTTAAAGTTCTCAAAACACTGGATATTGTGTCTGGGAAGTGTCATTTGGCTTTTATTAATGTGCATATAAAATAAATCTCTCCTATTTTGTGCTTTTCTTATATGCCAGACAGCATGGAAACATATTTTTGGACATTATGTTATGCATTTTTAAGCCTCATTGTTACTCTATTTTATGATCACATCTCGCCTTATCATTTATTTTCCCAAACATTATATTTATGCTAGCTTGTTGAATTTTATGTATGCTTATAAAACTTAATGTGTTTTTTTTCAAATAAGGTAAGGGGTATATTAATAAATACAATTCAGTTTAAATACAATAATAGCCTGTATTCAAATAAAAGCAAAAAAGTAAAGCATATGCATGTATAAAATATTTTTTTAATTTAATATTTCTAAAGTAATACAAGGGGTTTGGGAAAAAATTTTATATGGGTAAAGCAAAAATGAAATTTCCTTCCTTATTCACCATAATTTTCATCATAAAAATAACCACAGTTAAACTCTAACATGTGCCATTTCCATTTCTTTTTAATGCATCTTTACTTTCTTCCTTCTTTATAGTCACTTCTTTCTGAGTTTCCCGTTAGGTATTCTACCTACCTACCTACCTACCTATCAATCATCTATTTTTCTGAAAGAAAAACTAACAGAAAAAAAGGACTGGATGACTTTTCATCTCATCAAATGCATGTATTTCATTTTTTAACAGCTGAACAATATTCTATTACAAGGAACTAACTGATTTTTTTTATCCACTTTCTTCTTTGCAGAATACTAATTTGTTTTACTCTATCACTTTTACAAATAGTTTTGTAAGGAACATCATTTTGAAGGTTCCAGAAGTGGTGTGGCTGGTTAAAAGCTTATATAATAAAATTACGTTAGAAACTGAAATGTTAGATCATCCACTGTCTTCAAAAGAAATAAAAATAAAAATTATACTTTCACTAAAATATTCAATAGTGTCTTTTATAATATATACTCTACAACTAAGGGCATTTTTAATCTATGTATTCTAAGTAAGTTTTTAAAAATTTTTGTTAAGTTTATTTATTTATTTTGAGAGAGAGAGTGAGCAAGTAGGAGAGGGGTAGGGAGAGGGAGAGAGAGAATTCGAAGCAGACTCCTCACTGTCAGCACAGAGCCTGATGCAGGGCTTGAGTTCGCAAACTGTGAGATCATGACCTGAGCCGAAACCAAGAGTCAGACATTTCAATAATTGAGCCACATTCAGGTGCCCTTGTATTCTAAGCAAGTCTTAAGCTGCTCACCCTTTTTTGACAATTTTTATCACCTCAACTTCTTTAATTCATTTGTTACCTCTTACCTTTTGGATAAAAGCCATCCTAACAGGTATGAGGTAATATCTCCTTGTGGTTTTGATTTACAGTGCCCTGATGATTAATGATGTTGAGCACCATCTCATACACTTTTTGGCCATATATATATATATATCTTCTTTGGGAAAAAAAATCTGTTCCGGTCCTTCATCCATTTTTAATTGGATCATTCACTTTTTTATTATTCAGTTGTAGGAGCTCTTTATATATTTTGGATACTAATCCCTTATGAGATATATGGTTTGAAAATATTTTCTCACATTCTTATATGTTACCTTTTCAATCTATTATTTCCTTTGCTGTGAAGAAGCACTTAAGTTTGAGTTAATCTCAAACTTTTTAAACCTTTCAGTTCCTGTGCTTTTGGTTTCTTATTCAAAGAATCATTGCTAAAACCAATGTCAAGGATCCTTTTCTTTGTTTTCTTTTAGCACTTTCATGGTTTCAGGTCTTATATTTAAGTCTTCAATCCATTCTGAGTTAACTTTTGTAAGATGTCTAAGACAGGAGGCCAGGTTCGGGGTACCTGGGTAGCTCAGTCATTTAAGTGTCTGACTTGAGCTCAGGTCATGCTCTCAGAGTTTGTGACTTCAAGCCCCGCATCAGGCTCTGTGCTGACAGAGTGGAGCCTGGAGCCTGCTTCTGATTTTTGTCTCCCTGTCTCTCTGCTCCTTCACTGTTCATGTTCTCTCTCTCTAAAAAATAAGTAAACATTTTTTTAAAGGAGCCCAGTTTCATTCCTTTGCATGTGGATATCCAATCTTCCTAATACAATTTACTGAATAGGCTATCCTTTCCGCATTGTGTGTTCCTGCTACTCTTGTCAAAACTTAGCTTACCTTATCTGTGTGGGCTTATGTCTGTGCTCTTTATTCTGTTCCATTGATCTAGGTTTCTGTTTTCATGCTGATACCACAGTTTTGATTACTACAGATTTGTATTATAGTTTGAAATCAGGAAGTGTGATTCTGCTGAAGTCTTGCACAATTATTACACTGCTATTTCTGCCTTCAGAAGTGTTAGAAATTGTTTAATATGTTTAAGTGCTCCAATATTAGGTGTGTATATATTTATATTTGTTCTATTCTCTTGAGAAGTTGACCCCTTTGTTATTATATAATGTCTTTGTCTCTTATTGCAGCTTTTGATTTATAGTCTTTTTGTCTGATATAAGTACGGCCACCCTGTTTTCTTGTAGTCCTCATTTACGGAATATCTATTCAATCCCTTCATTTTCAGCTGGGGAATGTGCTTAAAGCTCAAGTGAGTTTCTTGTAGTCAGGGAAGTCAGATCTTGTTTTCTTGTTTTGTTTTGTGTGAAATCTACTCAGTCACTCTGACTTTGAATTGGAGAACTTAAAACATTTACAATTAAAATATTATTGATTGTTAAGGATTTATTATCCCCATTTTGTTAACAGCTCTCCAAAATTCTTCTTCTTTTCTTTCTCTCTTGCTGTCTTTCCTTAGAAGATGATGATTTTTTTTGCAGTGGCGTACTTTATTCTCTATCATCTGTGTATCTACTATAGATTTTAGCTTTGTGTTTACTATAAAGCTTTCATAGTACATAAGAGTCTATTTTAAGCTTGTAATAACTTGAACTATACTTTAAAAGTTCTACATATTTACTTTCCTTCCATCCAGCTTATGCTGTTGCTGTTCCAATTTATACCTTTTTGGATTCTATATCCATTGGCAAAATATTATAGTTAATTTTAATGCTTTTGTCTTGTAAACTGTATGTTAGAGTTCAAAGCGATTTATTTAAAAAATGTTTATTTACTCTTGAGAGAGAGAGAGAGAGAGAGAGAGAGAGAGAGAGAGAATATGAATGGGGGAAGGGCAGAGATAGAGAGGGAAACACAGGATCTGAAGCAGGCTCCAGGCTCTGAGCTGTCAGCACAGAGCCTGACATGGGGCTAGAACGCACAAACTGCAAGATCATGACCTGCGCCAAAATCAGCTGAGCCAACTGAGCCAAAGTTAGCTGACCTAACCAGCTAAGCCACCCATGCACTCAAGTTCAAAGTGGTTTAAAACCAACATTGCAGTGCCAGATTAGTTCAAATTGGAGTACATATTTATATTTAGCAGTGAATTTTATACTTTCATATATATACATATATATTCACAGATTATATATATATATATATATATATATACATATAAATATATATCATATGACTAACTATGTTCTTTCATTTCAGCTCAAAAAACTCATTTTAGAATTGCTTATAAGTCAGGTCTAGTGGTGATAAATCCCCACAGTTTTCATTTGTCTGGGAAAGTCTTTATTTCTCCTTCATTTTGAAAGATAACTTTGCAGGGCATATTGTTTTTGAGTTTTTTGTTTGTCTGATTTTGTTTTTTGTTTTTGTTTGTGTTTCCCCTGAGTATATTGAATACATCATTTTACTCTCTTCTGGCCTGCAAGGTGTCTGCTGACAGTTTTCTCAGAGTCTTATCAGGATCCCTTTATATTTGTGAGTCTATTTTCTCTTCCTGTTTTCAAACTGCTCTCTTTGTCTCTAATTATTGAGAACTCAATTATAACGTGTCTTGAAGTTCTCCTTGGGAAGAATCTATTTGGGAATCTTAAAGATCCATGTACGTGGTGGCCATATCTTTCCTCAGTATTGGGAAAATTTCAGCCATTATCTTTTTTAAGTTTGTGTATTTATTTCAAGAGAGAGAGAGAGAGAGAGAAAGCAAGCGTGCAGATGCTGGGGGAGGGACTGAGAGAGAGGGAGAGAGAATCCCAACCAGGCTCCTCACTATCAGCACAGAGCCCAACATAAGGCTCGATCCCATGAACCATGAGATCATGACCTGAGCTGAAGTCAGACATTCAACCAAATGAGTTACGCAGGCACCCTAGCCATTATATTTTTTTAATATTTTTTCTGTCCCTTCTCCTTATCAGACTCCAATAATGTCAATATTACTTTGATTGCGTCATAATCCACATAGGCTTTCTTTATTTCTTTTTAGTTTTAATTTCTTTTGTCTTCTATGGATAATTTCAAGATATCTGTCTTTAAGTTCGCAGATTCTTTCTTCTGCCTGCTTGAACATATTGCTGAAACTCTCTATTGCCTTCTTCATTTCATTGACTGTATTCTTCAACTGTTTAATTTTTATACTTTTTATCTTTTTTGTTTTGTTCATGCATTCTGTTTTGAGTTCATTGAGTTGTCTGTGTTCTCTTGACTCACTGAGCTTCCTCAAAATATTCATTTTGAATTATTACTCATGAAACTCACAGATTACTGCTTCTTTGGAGTTCATTAATGAAAAATTATTGTGTTTCTTGTGTATGTGTGTGTGTGTGTGTGTGTGTGTGTGTGTTACTTTTTCATGTTTCTGATGGATTTGTGTTAATGTCTGTATATCTGAGGGATCATTAATGTCTTCCAGTCTTTTCAGACTGGGTTCAGTGTGAAAAGATCTTCACCTGAAGTGGCTGGGAAGCATCAGTTTGGAGGGCATCGCTGGGTGTACCCATTGTGGCTGCACCCATTATGACAGAACAAAGCTATGACCTAGGACCTGGAGCAGGGCACAGAACAGTGGAGCCTTGGTCCTGTGTATGGCAGGGCATCCTGGTATCCTGATCCTAGAGACCTTGGTACTGGGATCCTTGGGGACATGTCTCACTGCAGTAAGAGCTGTAGATGAAGAAGCTGATGTACCAACAAGCACTCTAGGAAGCTTCTTCATTTGAAATCAGTGTTGGTGTCTCTATTCTATTCCATTGGTCTATGTGTCTGTTTTTGTGCCAATACCATGCTGTCTTGATGATTACAGCTTTGTAGTAGAGGTTAAAGTCTGGGATTGTGATGCCTCCTGCTTTTGTCTTCTTCTTCAATATTACTATGGCTATTCGGGGTCTTTTGTGGTTCCATACAAATTTTAGGATTGCTTGTTCTAGCTTTGAGAAGAATGCTGTTGCAATTTTGATTGGGATTGCATTGAATGTATAAATTGCTTTGGGTAGTATTGACATTTTAACAATATTTATTCTTCCAATCCATGAGCATGGAATGCTTTTCCATTTCTTTGTATCTTCTTCAATAGCCTTCATAAGCTTTCTACAGTTTTCAGCATACAGAGCTTTTATATATTTGGTTAGGTTTATTCCTAGGGATTTTATGCTTCTTGGTGCAATTGCGAATGGGATCAGTTTCTTTATTTGTCTTTCTATTACTTCGTTATTAGTGTATAAGAATGCAACTGATTTCTGTACACTGATTTTGTATGCTGCAACTTTGCTGAATTCATGTATCAGTTCTAGCAGACTTTTGGTGGAGTCTATCGGGTTTTCCATGTATAGTATCATGTCATCTGCAAAAAGTGAAAGCATGACTTCATCTTTGCCAATTTTGATGCCTTTGATTTCCTTTTGTTGTCTGATTGCTGATGCTAGAACTTCCAAAATTGTGTTAAACAACAGCGGTGAGAGTGGACATCCCTGTTGTGTTCCTGATCTCAGGGGGAAAGCTCTCAGTTTTTCCACATTGAGGATGATATTAGCTGTGGGCTTTTGTATATAAATAAGAAAATACACTGTAGAATTCTCTTTCCAAATAATGTAGACATCCCAGCCACCTTTAACTATGGAGTGCTTCACATATGGCTGGAATGAGTTGTTGTGGTTTATATATACAATGGAATACTACTTGGCAATGAGAAAGAATGAAATCTGGCCTTTTGTAGCAATGTGGATGGAACTGGAGAATGTTATGCTAAGTGAAATAAGTCCTACAGAGAAAGACGGATACCATATGTTTTAACTCATATGTGGATCCTGAGAAACTCAACAGAAGACCAGTGGGGGAGGAGAAGGGGGGAAAATGTTACAGAGAGGGAAGGAGACAAACCATAAGAGACTCTCAAATACTGAGAATAAACTGAGGGTTGATGGGGGTCGGGGGGAGGGGAAAGTAGGTGATGGGCACTGAGGAGGTCACCTGTTGGGATGAGCACTGGGTATTGTATGGAGACCAATTTGATAATAAATTTCATATTAAAAAAAAAGAAATCAATGTTGGTGAAGACTGTGGGAATCCTTAACAGCAAAGGCAGCAAATGTCCATGTGGTAAAGTTCACTGGAGTTCTCCAGCTCTCCTTTGCCCCACAGGGTGAAATTCCTCTGATGGAATGCCTCTTGTCACCAAACTGCTCTGGACTGTGGGATGGAGTGACAGATAAAATGCTTCCTATGCCTTTCTGTGGGGTCCTCCTCAGTTTTTAAGCTCCACGGGGTTTTTGCTGCTGCTTCGTTATAGAACAGAGTTTTCTCTAGTTTTTTGTCAGTTTGAAATTGCTTATTGTTTTTGTTTGTTTGTTTGTTCATTTTTGTGGAACAGGTAAGTGCTGGGACCTGCTAGCCTTCGATCTTGCTATATGACCTGTCTCTATCTTTGTTAATTATTTTTCTGTTTTCTACCAGCTAAGAACCTACCTCACCCCTACACCAGGGGACAAAAATCTGTGGTAAAAATACTGTACTATTTTAGAACACAATAACACTAAATTTTTAAAAGTCTTTAAGTTATACATTCTAATTCCAGTTAGGTATTTCATGATAAAAAAACAAAGCTCTGTACACTAATATTTTCACAAAAAATTAATTATGGTCAAATGTAAAAACTACTGCTACACAGCATTCAGATCTTAAATATAGTAATAATACTATTTTTATCATATTGGCAAGTAAAAACTGATCACGTTTAGAATTATGTTTAACCTTACCGGTTGCCTGTTGTTTTTGCTGTCCTATTTATAATGGATATTTCCTATAGTGATGTCCCATTGTTTGAGTAACTATGGTTCTCACCAGGTTGGAGTGTAGTTATACAAATTCCAACAAAGATTCTAAATCATCAGGTACTGAAAGCATTTGGTGCCAGAAGACATTGGTATTTTATAGCTGTGTTTGGGGAATCCAACATACCCAGGAATGCAAATTATAGATTTTTAAATCAGCTTTTGCTAAAGATAAATGCATACAAGTATGAATCAAAGGTAAACAAAGATAACAGGCATTACAGAAAGTATTGCAAATATAGTTATAATACAACAAAACAATCACAGTGCTCAAATATTGTTTTCTAGTTTGTATCAGACAGCAATTAGGGCATTATCCCTTCGCTGTGTAATGTACATTACAATACTTCTCTCATAAAAGCCCCTTATATAATTTATGATGTCCAACATTTAAGTTAATGTTTGCTTAACTAGCCTTGGAGCATTCTTTTTCTCACCCAGTTTTCTCTCCCACAATCCCAGGCAAAAGCCATTCTTTTCCTCAGCTACCGACTCTTTCCTCTGCAGAAACTGCACAGACAGGGATAGCTATATATACGAACAAGCCATTTATTTAAAGGGGATGAGTTTGTTTTCTCATTTGAAATTTTAATTAAGATTTTAAAAATAGTATTTATGATGTTCCCTCAAAATAATAACTTTGTATATAAATAAGAAAATACACTGTAGAATTCTCTTTCCAAATAATGTAGACATCCCAGCCACCTTTAACTATGGAGTGCTTCACATATGGCTGGAATGAGTTGAAATGTAACTATAAAATACCAACTGTATTTTAAATAATGTAAATTATATCATTAATAATTCTTATATTAATTGCATGATGAAATGCTGAAATTTATAAGGGTTAAATGGATTATTTTATTAAAATTAATTTTACCTGTTTCCCTTTTCCATTGTGGCTACTAGGCAATTTCAACTTCATATGCTTGTATTTGTAGCTCTTATTACATGTCAGTTGGATAACAAAAGAGTATTCTACACTCTTAGGACTGTGACTACACATTGTACAAGTGTGACATTTGAAGGAATTTTATTGTCTCATTCAATGCTAAATGATTAAAAAATTTGCTGCATATGTAAATGAATCTACGCCAACAACCCTACCACTGAGAAAGTCATGGGACGTGAACAAATTTATATAATTTTCATTTATCTCCCTTAATTGAACTAACCCACAATATCTAAATAATATCACTGGAAATATCTAAATAATATCTAAAATCACTGGAAATTATTTATTCTCCTCATTATCAACTCAAGTTTAGTCAGGATTAAAAAAAAGAAAAGAAGGATGGGAATATGAAGTGTGATTATTTACTAAAACCATATCAAATCATTCTCTAATTCACAGGGACAGAATGAAAGTCATGGAAATTAAGATCTATGGGTAGTAAAACTTTCATTACTTGTGATTTCAGTCTTCCAACAATTTGTGCTTATTTGCAGTAAATGATTTTGTCATTTGCTTAGCAGAATGATGCACATTCTTATCACAAAGAAATATGCCGCTGGCATAGTCATGAAGACTCCTCACCTGAACTGCAAAGCTAAGAACACCACCCAAAGAGAACTGTTCTCTCAGATAGCTTTGTTTGAAATAAATAACTAATACTAAAATGTATTCACTGGGAAGAAAACAAAAACAAAAACAATAAAAAATCCTCAAACTCCAAAGTTCTATGTGGCCTGTGCTATAAATATCAATACAGCAATTTATAATATTTAGGGAGTTTCCATTCTACCTCTCACAGTGAATGATCCTTGTGAGGACTGATCTCCCCTCAAAGTAACAGAACTCATTTAACAGCTTTTCACCAACAATTTTCTCCCTCAAATCCATTTGAGTTTGCTAAGGAATCTCCCATAGAGGCTCACCACAGTGCAGTCACTTCTCATCTGTTCCAGGAATAAAGCCCCTGTGATTTGAAAGTCCTATTTATAGTCTCTAATCTACAGAGAGCCTTGGGGTAGGGGGAGGGCTTTCAGCTTGTTAGAAATGGAAGGGAATTTTGAAATAGAAATCAGTCTCTGAACTTGGCATCCTTACATTTTCACAGGCATGAAAAAAAAAAAAAGATGAATGTATATTTAATTTAGTCCCTCATGGAATTCTCTCCTATATTATTCACTATTTGCCTAAGTCTAATCGACTCAAATTAATATAAATAAACTGATGCTGCTGAAGATCATTTTCAAGTTTGACATTCTATTAATATACACAGGTATAAAGTTCTTGATAAGAATGTGGTAAAGGATTTAATAAATAATTGGTGAATTACATGCAACTGGGGAACAGAGAGAGCAAACAGTGACAAATTTAAGTAAGACCACCACATTATAAACTAAAAATATAACTTCTGCCCCCTGGCGTTGGGGTAGCGGCAGCTCTGTTTGTTGGCCAACAGATCCACGATCAGATGAATCCAGCAAGAAAAGTTACAAATTGGATCATCCCAGCAGTAAAACTGATTAGGCATTTCTGGTCCCTATTTCCACATGTTACTGTGATATCTCAGCATTCTCTGATTCACTTCTTAGTCATATGATATTTTCTTGGGTATCTGATATTTTCTTCCATCTTTTACCCTGATCCTCCTTCTGATGTCTCCCATTCAGTCTTGCTGCCATAAGCTACTTGCTGATGTCTCTTGGTAACCGTGGCTACCTGGCTACCTGGCTACCTGGAAGGAAGCTAAGACCATCCTTTTTTTGGATCACAGATGAGGTTTCCTTCTCGGAAGAGGTCTCAATCAGTCTTTGCTTTCAGGAGCTTCTGATTCCCTCATCCTTAATAAACCAAAGTTATAAGATGTCTGAGCAACATGATGTCTTGTGTTATAGAGGGAAAGACCCTACTCTGTGTTTATTATCCTGTTTGACAGAGACCTAGCAATAAAGGTTTCGAGCTCCATACCTCATACTATCTATGGCAAAAACATTTAATTCACTCTGTCACACAGTTTTTAATTCTTTGATCTCTAGGTACATGCATCCTGTGTCAGAGCAATAAATGGGAATCACAGATATTAAGCTGTTTGGGTACTTCACCTAACAATCTCACCCTACCCTTTTTATGGAAGGCTCTGTCAAACTCAGGGTTAGTTACTGAATAAAGCCACAAAAGAACTCGCCTTGGATGGAGGTCCCTTCCAAGACACATCCCAGTTTTTCATGTGAAATAGACTACCAGTGGTATATTCCCACCAAGTGGCCAGATATTTCTGAATCCTCTGAAAACAAAGATTTTATATATGAACTGTATGAATCAGAAAAAAATCCCAAAAGAAGGGTCAAATTCTAGTACTAGTTCTATTAAGTTTCTCTGAAACTCTGGATAAGTCACTTAAGCCCTCTTAATTTCCAATACCTCTTTGACTATCACTGAGTTAAAGTAAATGTCTTACAAAGTAATTGTCATCCCCCAAACTAAATCAATTGTGGTCAGAATAAAGAAGGGGTAGAACATATCTAAAACATCATGTTTGGCTTCTGCCAAACTTCTCAAACGGGTCCTGGCTCTACACAGACCTTTTTCAGATCTTTCTGTGAAGGGTAAGTTGCAAATCTCATTGGTCAGAGTATGCAGTATTTATTGGGTTTAAATAATGCTTAATAAGAAATCATCCATGATTCATTCCTTCCTTATCTTGGCATTTCTACTTCAGCTCTATTCTGCCGTATCTATATCAATGGAATCTTTTTGGCTCAGTTATATACCCTGTCTCCGCTGCATGCAGGCTTGTGTATACCAGTAAATAGATATTACTGGGGATATAGAAATTTCTCAGGGCTTGAGTCTAGGTCAGTTGTGACATCTCTTGCTTTGTCCACATATGTGTGTTGCAGCATGAGACAATGACATACTATTATTGAGGTGATACTTTGATATTCAAGAACTTCTCAAGAACTCCATGTGGAGAATTCATGATTGGCAGGACAGGATTTGGGTTTACTAATAATCCAATCAAAATCTGGAAAAACAACAAAATCTCACCTTTACCTCTAACAAACATTTGGCATTTTACATAAACTATGTTAAACAGAGTCAAGAGTACTTTCATAAGACATTACCTCTCAGTTATCAACAATATAATTCACCTATGGATATATACAATTATAAGAGGAAAGTTCCAGAACCCCAAGAGGAGAAGATTCAACCCATTTATACATTATTAATATACTACTTAAATAAGTAGTGCCCTATTTCTCATTTTAAATATCACCAGGGGACATTTTAATGGTTTTAGATATTTTTAAAATGTACCTTAGTTCTTTCTTTTCTATAGAATTCAAGCAGCACATACATTTTTTTTTTGGAAAAATGGACTAATTTAAGTCATAAAGAACAGAAAAGGATGGCCTATTTTCAAATAAATGTGTGAAAGCTGACTTTAATAATTTGGACACCATCAGGCCAAACATTAAATCATAAAGCTAGTGATGGGCTTTATCTCTTAACCCCACTCCTAATTTTGGTATACCTCAAAGGGCAAACTATATGTATAATCTTTCTTACCCATAATAAATTGATGTCATTAGTTTTCTTTTAAGGGACTTATCTGCTTTATATTTATTTAGTCAGCAAATAAGCACTAGGCTCTTTTACTGTATTTTCCTAGTAAAGCATCAACATGTATTTGTGGGGCACTGCTCAACCACAGAGGGTACCATTTACATTCACAGTCACTGCAGATTTGTATGTATTAGAACAATTTTCTAGCAGGTGACAGAAAAGCATCATTTTTAAAGAACAGATGTTGCTGAATTGTACAAATGTACCACTCTCTTAGACAATCAATTCATATAGTTTCTTTCTCCTCGATACACAATACTTCCTTTTTCTTCTTTACTTTCACCAGATGGCATTGCTTCACAGAGAAAATAGAAGCCATCAAAAGAGTGCTATCTCATTATCCCAGCACCCTATCTATACACCTGTCTGTTTCTATGTGCTCTGCCTTCTCTGTTACTGTGGATCAACCTTCTTGCTCTACTCTCTGAAAATGCCTCCTTTTGAGATTGACATCCTAACCTTTTCACCTCATCAAGGGCAAACCTCTGGCAATTACATGTTCCTTTCATCAACTTTTCCATCTTTACTAGATTATTTTCATCAACATACAGCATGACAAAATGTATTTTATTCAAAAAAATCAGTTGACCCCACATCTCCCTTCATTCATAACTACTGTTTCTTATTATTCTTCCTTACAGCAAAACTGACTGAAGTACTGCTTCTATTTCATGTACCTCCCACTCCTTCCTGGCTCTACTTTATTCAAGTTTATACTTTACCTACTCCATGGAAACTAAACTTGTCACAATAACAATGACCTCTACAATACTATAACCAATAGTCGAATTTTCCAACTCTTAGCTGACCCATCAGTTGCATGAATACAGATAATTACCATTTTCTTGAACCACTTTCTTCACGTGGACTCTGGGACATGATTTTCTTAGCCTGTCGCAAGGCTTTAAAAGACATCTCTGTGCTGAGGAATGTGTTCTTAACTGGCTATTTGACATTTCTACCTGGACGTCTAATTGGTATCCAAAGCTTAATATGCTGTAATAGTGTTATGTTTACCTTCTTATGTATTAACTCCAATCAGCTTGAGGCCTTAAAAGGAAAGACAGGATTTCTAAAGAGGAAGGAATTCTGCCTCCAGACTGCAACATCAGCTCTTCCCAGATTTTCTAGCCCACTGGCCTGCAGTGCAAATTTTGGATTTGTTAGCCTTACACTCCCTTGAGCCAATTCCTTAAAGTCTCTTTCTCTATTATCTATCTATCTATCTATCCATCCATCCATTCATCCATCCATCATCTCCCCCCTTTTTTTTTAATGGCACATGCTTTGGTGTGCATGTTTTATTTATTTATTTTTTTAAATTCTTAAATGTTTATTTTTGAGAGGGAGAGAGAGAGACAGAGCACGAGTGGGGAGGAGCAGAGACAGAGGGAGACACAGAATGCGAAGCAGGCTCCAGGCTCTGAGCTGACAGCACAAGCCCGATGTGTGGCTCAAACTCGTGAACCACAAGATCATGACCTGAGCCGAAGACGGACGCTTAACCGACTGAGCCACCCAGGCGTCCTTATCCATCATCTACTATTAATTCTGATTCTCTGGAGAACCCTACCACATATGTGAAATAAAAAGTTCCTAACTTTCCCCCATACTTGTTCCTCTGGCATTTTCCATATCTTGGTAAATAACGTACTTTTTATTGTCATTTGTTCAGACCAAAATAACAACAGCAACAACAACTACAACATCCTTGACTCAGTTGTTTCTCTTGTACATCACATTTAATCCATTAGGAAATTATATAAACTTACCTTCAAAATGAGTCAGGCTCTCACTACTTCTCTTCACACTACTAACTTTTACCTGGAACAACTGAAGTGACTTTCTCACATCAACCTTAATTTTTTTTTAACTATATGTAGGTGGACCTAAAAGCTAATAGCACACACCCTGTGGGGAACAACTGAAACATTTACACTAAAACAAAATACCCACTATCACAATTATTATTCTGGAGGTACCGGCTAACACAATTAGAGAAGAGAAAACATATAGAGAGAAAAATTAAAATTAATGGTATAAACATATACCTGGTGGCATGACTGAACATCTGGAAAACACAGATGATTCCACTAAAAAATGAACTGACTGCAACAAACACCAGACACAGCATGGAAGGCAGAGTGAGACATCATGAATTCAGAGACAGTATGAAGTTGAAGAGACTAACATCCAGAACCAAACTATGACATGTGTTGGCCATGATCTTGAACAACCTTGCCCTCTTTTTTCCTCTCGTTTCTTACATGGAAAATGGAGTTACACGGAGCTGTGTAATGGAGTTCTTATAAGTATCAAAATAATTAACATTTGTTAACTACTGGGAATATTTCTTAGATATAGAGTTGGGTATAATAGCTATATTGTTATGACATTATTAATATTGACGTAAGCTATCGCTAAAATTTATGCAATAGGTTATATTGTATAAATATAGCCTTTTTCAAATATAACCCCTTTTTCAAACTGCAAATTGTTTGCCCATCCCCTCTCAATTGTACTCCTCTCTGAAGAGCACAGTAACCATATTCTTTAGAAAGAAGTTGACAGCTTTATCTAAGAGTCAGAGAGATGATAATCTTACGTTATTTTGGGAGTCTGTACCGTCTGATCTCATCTTTTTCTAGTGGGCCCATAGCAACTTATACTATACAGTACCAAGAAATTGATATTGAAAGGCCAGCATCAATGTTGAAAAGCTCTATTTGCACCAAGGACGACTTATTTCAAATATATGCACCTATGTCCAATATCTATTCTTCATAGAGAAGGCTAACACAAGATGATATCAGTCTTATACAGCAAGTATGAGTGGAAATGACAGAATTCTGTTCCTTACGTATGAGTTACAGAACAAGTCTCTGAAATGTTATAAAGTAAGGCCTGTAGGATGTCACCAGGCAAACGATAACACAGTAAAGCAACACACCCTCTTCCAGTAGAGTCCCTTTACTTGTTCAGTCCTTCTCAGTCACTTCTGAAAAGTGTAAACCGCTATTCATGAAACTGGAACTCAGCCTTGTAACTGCCCATCTTTCTGTGTGACTTCCACAAAAGCCTTTGAGCTTTCAGTGGGCAGATATGGTGTGTTATCTTTATCTAAGACCAGATATAATGGCATCCTTTCTACATGGAAGGCACACATAAATTGCGACTTCACTAATGCCTAAGTATAAAATGCCTAAGTATAAAATGCCTAAGTATAAAATGCCTAAGTATAAAAATGCCTAAGTATAAAGTATAAAAATGCCTAAGAAAGATTTCCCAAGCTTCTGTTCTCCATTATAATCCTTAAGTTATTAGTTAAGTGCTTGATAACAAGGAAAGGTAAAGACAGAAAAATAATACAGACTAGTACAGCTCAATATCTCCAGAATGTACTATCAGTTTTCCGTGTACTTATTTTTGTTAGATTCAGCCATGATTTCAAGGTTGCTTATCCACCTGCATTAGCTACCCACTGAAAAAGCTACCAGTTAAAGCTGGTTTGTTTTCTATTTGAAGTAAGCATGAAAACAATATTGGCAAATTATGAGAACAGAGGGAAGGCGAACTTAATTAACCCTTCTCCAAAATCCCAAAGTGCACTCCACTGCACATCAGGGAGCTAGAAGTGTGGATTGACTTTGCATTGTATCAACATTATTCCTGTCCTGTTTCTTCCCTCTGTGACTTGGCAAAGAAAAATGTCTGTTCAGCAGCGACTAGAGTGGCCATTCCATGGCAACATATTTTGTAGCATAACCTAGTTGCAAGCATCAAAATATAATTTCAATTTTGGAAGGATACCTTGTAGCATAATTTGCTTGATATCCTCAGAAAATAGAGTAAACCCCAATGACTTCAAGTTTATAGTTTCATTTTCAGATTTGTGTAAGGATTCCTTTTGAAGCTGCACTAAAAATAACAACAATCCTAGAATTAGAATACTGCTATATTAAAAACTCATTGTACATACCTTAAAATATTTTGGTCATTAAAATAAATATGAATGTGTATATATTTACATAAACATATCAGATATACAGACAGACCCACCTACACAAACTTGATTATTTCCCACTGACGTCAGGCCAGGAACTCTACTCTCACGTATACATATGCAAACTCCATTTTAGGCACATGCATATATATCATGGAAATGGCAAGTACAAAGACAAGCAGGACCCTCATTTTATGCATTAGCACGAAATTAAGGCAAGGTCATATATTTGAGAATTACAGTCAATGGAACTCTTGCTAAAGAAAGGTGCAATTAAGTTTCTGGCCCTGTGCACTTGGCAAGCTTTCATCTACCCAGCTTTTGGCATTGAGCCCTTAATGGACCTTTTAATTAATACAGACTGTGTTACTTCCTGTTTTCATTTTAAACAGAGATCAAATACACAAGGATGGACTTTAGAGTTTAACCCTTTAGAAACAACTGTTGAGAGAATATTAATATACATGGGCACATAGGCCAAAGGTAGATACAGAAGCAGCTGTTGCTGTCAATGTCTGGTGTATGATGGGGCCATGGAATTTTCCAACCAAGCTAGGTCTTGAATTGATAATATAGACAGGCATCAAAACCAAATAACCATAAACAATGAAACTGGCCAAAGTACCGCCAGACAAATACTTGCTGAGGCAGAGTACTAATAAACAGAAAGTTTAAGTCCAGTTTAAAACAGAAGAAAGCAAGAGGGGAAAAATTAGCAGAATTAAACACCTCTCTTACTAGGCAAATAAGCTAGTAAGCCTAGATTAACAACCATAACACAGATCGCAGGCACCTGTGAGAGCTCAAGAACAGAGAAGAACACAAGAGACACTAAAATCTGAGATCAAGATGAAGCCTTCTGATGACACGGGAAGGTTCAAAAGTTGATCCTGGCAACAGCACTTTAGAGAAATCTGTCCCCATTTTAAGAAACACGGTTTATCAGTGAGAATCTGGATTATGTTGAGTGAATAGCTATGTTTTCCTTCCCGTATGCTTCCGGAAGACAGTGTTGTGTATTAATGTTGACTTGGGAAACAGGGGCTCTGCGGTTTGGCCTTGGATACGTGCTTTGCTTGAGGCATTCTAGGAGCTCAAGAGCTTTTCCTTAAGTCTCTCTCTCCCCCTAAACTCTCTCTCTCTCTTTCTCTGCCCTCCCAATGTCCCTTCCTCCCTTCCTCTCTCTTTTGACTTTGCATGAGACTACATGTTCAGAAAGGCAAGGATAATTTCATATTAATCTCTTTGGCAAATCCTGGCAGAGTGCCAAGCACAAATTCGTGTATATTAATAAGTGTTATTTGATGTTAAAATTATTTTAGTTTCAAAATTTCCCATAACAATGTATGCTGTGGAAATAAACACTTCTCTGAAGACAAATTATGTCTCTGATATCTGTTACAAAATGTACTCAGTATTCATTTAAATGACATTAATTAATCTCCTACTATGTGTCATGGATACTATTAACGTTGGGATAAAAGATCAATGAGAATGTATCTCCTCTAGAACATGACAGAACGAACATCTGGCAAGAAACAGGAAGATATGGATCTAGCCTGTGGTCTGTCATGCACTTTTTCTATAATCTTGGCAAGTCACTTCATCTAACTTGGACTACATTTACTCATCTTTACAACAATAGTTAGATTAAATTATTTTTAAAGTCTAGGGTTTGAAATAAGATTCTGAAATCATCCCTCATAGGAGGAGTTTGGGGCATGGTAATTATATATATTTTATTACTCATCCAGGTAGCACTTGGATAAACCTGGCATAAACCTAGTTATACTATACTATTACTATACTAATGGAAGAAAGAAGTTTAAGGCTCTTCCTCAGAATAAATCTGTGTCCCTAACACTTGGCCCACTGAATCGGAAGTATATATCAAATCCCTTAGGCTCTAGCCAGAATGTCAAAGACATCGGTTATAACAGAGAAACCTAAGTGGAAAAGAATCACTGGGAGATGTAGAATTACCTTACTGAGACAAAGGCAAATGGTTAAAACATGCAATTGGAGAATCAGACTTCATGTCTAAGGTACTGAAACTCCCCACCATCAACTGCCCCAGTGCTGGAATACAGGATAGAAACCTCTGGCTTGTACTTGGAAACAAGACTTTCTACAGTGGCCTGAATATGAGATCTGAAAAAAATGTGTTTTGGTTTGCTCAATCAGTATTTCATTCATAAAGCAACAGATGTGGTAGCTTTTGCAGAGTCATGATGATAAACAAAAGAAAATCTAGTTAAATCAACCAGTGATTTTTTCCCCAAAATTTTAGATACATTTATGTGATTTGAATATATTGTTCTAATCATGAAAATAACATTTTCTTATTGCAGACTATCTAAAAAATAGGGAAAATAGAAAGAAATTGAATTTACACAAACCTTACTACACAGAGATAACTGACTAGCATTCCACTGTTGTGGGGGCCCTGCCAGTATCTTCTGTTTTTTGTCCTTCTCTTTACTCTGTTTCATGAGTTTTACCGACTCAAGGTCTCTACTTTCTCCTGTATGTCTCTTTGCATCTGTCTTCTATATGCTTTACATTTGGACACCATAAGAGAGAATAGGTGAATAGCTTAAATTACTATTCAGCAGAGTAACCTTGTAGGGCAGGGCTTGGGGACCAGGCACTCTGTCATCTCCTGGCCAGGCTACCAAAAACAGCCTCTTCCTTCAATGTCTTTCTCTGGTCCAATTAGCTGTGTTGCAAACGGGAAGGGTTCACAGCACAATGCTGGATGCCCCAAATGTGGGGAACCCCTCAGAAAATGGACGTGGTCATACATACACAGTGAGACATTTCAGAAAAAAAGACATCATAGAACACTTGATGGCATTAGTATTTCAAGAACAATTCCTTACATTATTTCTATAAAGAAAGAAACCAATAGCTGTGAATATTTCCATTGTGCCCTGGTATAACAATTGACACCAAGCGGCCATATACTAGGATTAGAAAATCCATCTTCTGTCCCAATGAAAGTTAAAGGTCTTGTTTCCCCCAAATAACTTGTTTAAAAAAGAAAAATGAGAGAAAACTTTCTCAACACATTAAGTAGTAAGAATGAACAATCCCAAGTACTTACATTGCATTAAATAGGTCAGAATAGCTTAGTCCTGTGCCAAGGAAAACCTTGGTACCTATTATAAGTCAAGGTGCCTATTATAAGTCACCCAGAGTCACTATAAAGGAAACAAAGATCATCACAGCAACTGTATCCTAACCCGAGACCAATAACCCAATAAGGCTGCAAATGAAAATGCTATTCAGAGCTCATTGTGAAGAATTCAGAACAAATTTAAATTTCAATGACTCTACAAATACATACCTGTCTTTATGAAGTGGTTTCTTTTTGCTCCTCTAAATCTGCCCTTTTCAGTCAAATTGTCTAAGAATGGTCTATTCTCCATAAATTTTAAAATACTTTAATTAATGGGTGGTTTAAACTTATGTAAATATTATATCATGTTTCTTTTTAATTTCTTCCAATGTAATAATGAAATGTGAAATGTTGTTTTTTTTTTTGAAATGTGAAATCTTTATAGATAGTCCTTTGATCAATGCAGGTAACAGCTGTCTACCAACAATTAAATATGAACAGAGTAGATAGGATCTTTCCTCTCCTCCCAAATCATTACCAGTCCCTGACAACTTATTTCAGGTGGTTTGTGTGCCTTTAGCAACTTAATCAGCAAGTTAGAATGAGTTTTTATGTAGGACAAAATTCTGATGTTTCATTTGTTTGTTAAACCAGATTTATCTCTAATTCCAGGTACTTTGCATGGTTTATAAACCATAGTAGGTGCTCACATAAATGTATGATGAGACTGAACAAATGTCTAAGAAGTAATGCTAGCTGCAATTGCTTTTCTCCTCCCAAAAAATAAACACTTGATGGATAATTCAGACACTACTGTAAGTGACAACCCATAGGGAGCAGGGAAATCAGGGTAAAAGGTGAGAACCAAAACCATCCATTCTCACAGAGCTTACTGCCTATGTTCTCATGATTTCACCATTGCACTGCCTGCATTAGCATGACCTTAAATTCCAGGAAACTTTCTCAGGAAGCTAATAGTTGCAAGTAACTCTTTATTCCAGAGGCTTCCTGAAAATCTCATTTAAGTAAACATCATCTTTGATGTTTAGCATCATGATGTTTAGCATGATGTTCAGCACAGTCTACTCCCCAACATTCTTCTAAGTCCTCTCCCAAACATTCAGATTGCTGAGTCAACCAAATCAAAACTAGTAGATGAAAACCCTTACCCATCCCTAATCAAGCTCTCTCAAGAAAAGACCCTCTTTAAATCACATTCTAAAACCCTCAAAGATATCCAAATTTTGTTCTCTTTCCAAGACTCTACTAAGATTCGGTGAAGGTAATATGCTCCTGTACTACAGTGAGGATACCCTTAACTTTCCAATCAATCAGTTTTGGTTATTATAGTTTTGAGGAGTCATCATGTGACAAGGAATAGAGTGAAATGAGTCATTTCTGAACAGATTTCACTCATAAAATATGCTTTGAAATTTGAACCATGTAAAAATGTAAATTAAAACAAACATAATGAAATAAAAAAGAAGGAAAATGATAAAATGGAAGACAAATTCACCTAACTGTATATCAAAATGTTAATATAACCACTGATATAAAATAATCACTTTCAGTGACTTCTGAACAACTTCTTTCACTGATCTTATTTATATTCTAGTATTCTAAGGCCAAGAAAAACTTCAAATAAGTGTCTTATTTCACACATAGATTTGTTGTTATTAATAATACTCTATTGTAATTTGAAGCTAGCATGACTATCACAGAAGAAATGCATAAATATGTTACTATATTAGGAACCAAAAGCTTCAATGTAAAACAGGAGACAAAAATACAAAAAAAAACTTCAGAAAAATCCTGTTTAAGCATAAATGTTAACTATTAAAATTACTTTATGAATTTTTAAAATCATACATACACATACATATATGTACCCATAAAGCTTGTTTCTTTTTTAAAATACTACTCCTTAACTCCTTACTGTAAAAAATCAGGGTTTTTGTAGAAAGTGGTAATTTCTTGTCAGTCTGGAACTATAATTGATACTAAGGAATCAAAAGTCCAGAATAAGAGAGAGGAAAAAAGGAAGATAAAAAAATACACACAGGCATAAAGAGACTCATTTGTTATCACTCTAAGTCTAATAGAATGATACAGTTTTATCTGGCTTTTTAAAAAAGAAAAGGCATTTATTGTCATCTGCAAAGAAAAAGCTAACTTTTACAAAATGACAGGTAATAAATATAAAGTGGATAATAAAATTATGAAAACAATCACCATTTTGCAAATTCCCAATTAAAAAACAATTATGTAAAAATTGCAAATATGTGATAAAACCCTTAGGTATAAAAGGCAGTTGACGAACAATAGGATGCTTAAGTAAACTAGCATCTCAGAAATCTCTTGCTAATAATAACAAAAGAATGTAATTTTGCAATGTAGAGTGCAAATCATTACTCCCTTAGTCAAATGCCCAAACTTAGGATCCCTAATAAATGAACCAACCACCTGACAAAATATGGTTTTGATGTGATGCAATGTGAAATAAATAACTTCTGAGTTTTCTTCCCAAAACCAAAAATAATTAAACCCCTAAACCCAGGTTCCAAGAGTATAGTGGTTTAGGGGATATGGGTACAAAACAAATTACAAAAATGAGAATAAATCAAATCCCTAATAAGGGGCTTTCTCCAAGACAACTGCCCCAGTTATGATAAAAAAAACACAACAAAGATAGATGACATACAGATAGATAGATGTATACGTAAATGCAGAAGACTTCTTGATTAAAAGAGAATAGCAATACATAACTACACATAATATGTGAACTTTGAATATGTGAACACATGCATGCAGAAGTATTTAAGAATGATATGCTATGATGTCTCCAAGTTACATTCATGCATTTGATTAATTAAAAGAAAAATACTACAGGTGCACCTGGGTGGTTCAGCTGGTTGGGTGTCAGTGCGGGTCACAATCTCACATTTGTGAGTTAGAGTCCTGCACAAGGCTTTGTGCAGACAGTGCAGAGCCTGCTTGGGATTCTCCCTCTCTCTCTGCCCCTCTCATGTTTGTGCATGCTCACTCTCTCAAAATAAATAAATTTTAAAAAAGAACATTTAATTTATATAAAAAGGAAAATACTGTATATTACGGCAAAATATGATCAATTTTTAAAGTTGGCAATAGATGTAGTGTTCCTTGAACTTCTTTCAATTTTCCATATGTTTCAACATTTCATAATATGATGTTGAGAAAAAAATGTTAAATTTGAAGTTATCATAACTACTCATTTTCAACTTTATCATGATCTGAAATAAATCTGTTGGGTTATTTGAAAAAGGAGCCAGCATTTATAGTATTATTCCCACGGGAAAACAACACCTAACTGACACAAGTTAACAAAAAAAAACCCAAAAAACAACAAAAAAAAAGAAACAAAAACAAAAAACCAAAAACCTTACTTGTTTATAAATAAGTGACTGGGTATGGGGCACCTGGGTGGCTCAGTGGGTTAAATGTCCGATTTCAGCTCAGGTCAAGATCTCATGGTTTGTGTGTTTGAGCCCCACGTCAGGCTCTGTACTGACAGTTCAGAGCCTGGAGCCTGCTTTGGATTCTGTGTCTCCCCCTCTCTCTGCCCGTCCCCTGCTTTCATTCTGTCTATCTCTGTCTCTTTCAAAAATAAACATTAAAAAAATTAAAAATAAATAAATGATTAGCTATGATTTCTTTTTTTACTAAACATGTATTAAAGAATAACAAACAAGCCATGCACTAATCCTGACAATGAATTGCCAAATTTTAATAGCTCTTATAAAGTGTAAATTATATAACATAAAACTGAACAATTTCAGTTGTGCAATTTAAAGAGTTGGAGTAAATTTACATTGTTTTATGACCATCATCACAATCCAGTTTTAGAACACTCCCATCATGACAAAATATCCTCTAGTATCAATCTGCAGTCAGTCCCAAACACAGTCTCAGGAAAATACTGACTTTAGTCTCTATACCTTTCCCTCATCAAAAAATTTAATGTATGATACAATATGATTTAATAAATTGTATAATATGTAGGCTTTTGTACCTGGCCGATTTCACTCAACAAACGTTTTGAGTCCATCCATGCTCTTGCATAATCTAATAGTTAATTTCTTTTTATTGATGATTAGTATTCCATTGTATGATGTATCAGTCTGTTTAGCCATCCGCCAATTGACGGACATTTGGTTTCCACTTTGGGGCTATTGTGAATATTGCTCTCTGAACATTTTTGTGCAAGGCTTTGTATGAACATTTGTTTGCATTTTCTTAGGTAGATGCCTAGGAATCAAAATCTTGGATCAGGTGGTAAGAAAATGTTTAACTTTTAAAAAAAACTTGCACACTGTTTTCCTAAGTGGCTCTTCTGTTTTTACATTCTCACCAGAAATAGATGAGGGTTCCAGATCTCCATATACTCACCCACTCTTCATGTTAGTTAGTTAGCTTGTTTATAAACACTTGATAAGTGGTAAGTGAAATATCACATGGAAGAGAATCTGTATTCCTCTAACAACTAGGGTGAACATACTTAATGTGCTTATTCATTCATATAGCATCCTTAAAGGAGTGGATGGTTCAAACATTTTGTCCATTTCTTAACATTTTTGCCTTCTGGTTTTTAATTTGTAACAATTCCTTGTATATTATGAACACAACTGATTTTTGGATATATGATTTGCAAATATTTTCCCAATATGTTGCATGCCTTTTCATATTCTTAATGTGTTTTGAAAGGTAAATGGTTTTAATATGATAAAGTCTGGTTGGTCAATTTTACAATTTATTGATTACGCTTTGGTGACATCTCTAAGAAATGTTTACCTTTTTCAAGATCACAAACAGTTGCCTCTCTAATACTTCTCAGAAGTTTTATAGTCCAAGCTCTCATAATTCAGGTGTTATGATGCATTTCAAGTTAGTTTTTGTGTAAAGTAAGGACATACAATTATTTCAGTATCATTTGTTGAAAAGACTATCCTTTCCCAACTGTGTTATCTTGGTACTTTTGTCAAAATTAAATTGACCATAAATGTCCACGTTTATTTCTAGATTATCCATTTAGTTTCACGGATCTATGTCTTTCCTTATGCCAATGTCTTACTCTCTTGATTACTGTAGCTTTGCAATTGTTTTAAAAACAAGTTACACACATCCTATAAATTTGCCCTTCTTTTCAGAAACTATTTTGGTTTCTAATCATTTACATCTTCATACAAATTTTAGCATTAAGTATCAATTTCCACAAGACAATGCCTACTCAAATTCTGGTAAGGTTTGTATCTAATCTATAAACCATTTTGTTGATAATCACCATCTGAAACATACTGAGTCTTCTAATTCAATAATGTGGCATATATATATATATATATATATATATATATATTCATTTATTTAGGTCTTTAACTTCCTTTAATAATATTTTGTGACTTGTATTCCATAGGATTTACATTTATTCTTAAAAATCTATTCCTAAATATTTTACTTTTTAATAAAATTTTATCTTTTCATTTATTTTTTAGATTGTCACATATTCCTAGTATACACAAATTGATTTCTGCATATTGACCTTGAATTCTGCTACTTTCTGAGCTCACTTACTGTATCTTTCAAGCTTTATAGCATTGTGGTCTGAAAGTATGCATGGTATGATTTCAATTCTTGTATACTTATGAAGGGCTGTTTTGTGACCCAGTATGTGATCTATCTTGGAGAATGTTCCATGTGCACTCGAGAAGAAAGTATATTCTGTTGCTTTGGGATGCAGAGTTCTAAATATATCTGTCAAGTCCATCTGATCCAATGTATCATTCAGGGCCCTTGTTTCTTTATTGACCGTGTGTCTAGATGATCTATCCATTTCTGTAAGTAGTGTTAAAGTCCCTGCAATGACCACATTCTTATCAATAAGGTTGCTTATGTTTGTGAGTAATTGTTTTATGTATTTGGGGGCTCCGGTATTCGGCGCATAGACATTTATAATTGTTAGCTCTTCCTGATGGATAGACCCTGTGATTATTATATAATGCCCTTCTTCATCGCTTGTTACAGCCTTGAATTGAAAGTCTAGTTTGTCTGATATAAGTATGGCTACTCCAGCTTTCTTTTGACTTCCAGTGGCATGATAAATAGTTCTCCATCTCCTCACTCTCAATCTGAAGGTGTCCTCAGGTCTAAAATGAGTCTCTTCTAGACAGCAAATAGATGAGTCTTGTTTTTTTATCCATTCTGATACCCTGTGTCTTTTGGTTGGCGGATTTAGTCCATTTACATTCAGTGTTATTATAGAAAGATATGGGTTTAGAGTCACTGTGATGTCCGTAGGTTTCATGCTTGTAGCGATGTCTCTGGTACTTCGTCTCACAGGATCCCCCTTAGGATCTCTTGTAGTGCTGATTTAGTGGTGACGAATTCCTTCAGTTTTTGTTTGTTTGGGAAGACCTTTATCTCTCCTATTCTAAATGACAGACTTCCTGGATAAAGGATTCTCAGATGCATATTTTTCATGTTCATCACACTGAAGATCTCCTACCATTCCTTTCTGGCCTGCCAAGTTTCAGTAGAGAGATCGGTCACGAGTCTTATAGGTCTCCCTTTATATGTGAGGGCACGTTTATCCCTTACTGCTTTCAGAATTTTCTCTTTATCCTTGTATTTTGCCAGTTTCACTATGATATGTCGTGCAGAAGATCGATTCAAGTTACGTCTGAAGGGAGTTCTCTGTGTCTCTTGGATTTCAATGCCTTTTTCCTTCCCCAGATCCGGGAAGTTCTCAGCTATGATTTCTTCAAGTACACCTTCAGCACCTTCCCCTCTCTCTTCCTCCTCTGGAATACCAATTATGCGTATATTATTTCTCTTTACTGCATCACGTAGTTCTCTAATTTTCCCCTCATACTCCTGGATTTTTTTCTTTTTCTCAGCTTCTTCTTTTTCCATAATTTTATCTTCTAGTTCACCTATTCTCTCCTCTGCCTCTTCAATCTGAGCCGTGGTTGTCTCCATTTTATTTTGCAGCTCAATGATAGCATTTTTTAGCTCCTCCTGGCTGTTCCTTAGTCCCTTGATCTCTGTAGCAATAGATTCTCTGCTGTCCTTTATACTGTTTTCAAGCCCAGCGATTAATTTTATGACTATTATTCTACATTCACTTTCTGTTATATTGTTTAAATCGTTTTTGATCAGTTCATTAGCTGTTGTTATTTCCTGGATGTTTTTTTGAGGGGAATTCTTCTGTTTCGTCATTTTGGACAGTCCCTGGAGTGGTGCTGGACTGTGGGGCACTTCCCCTATGCTGTCTTGAATAACTTGCGTTGGTGGGCGGGGCCACAGTCAGACCTGATGTCTGCCCCCAGCCCACCGCTGGGGCCACAGTCAGACTGGTGTGTGCCTTGTCTTCCCCACTCCTAGGGGTGGGATTCACTGTGGGGTGGCATGGCTGGTCTGGGCTACTTGCACACTACCAGGCTTGTGGTTCTGGGGATCTGGAGTATTAGCTGGGGTGGAACAGCAAGGTGCACGGGGGCAGGAGGGGCAGGCTCAGCTCGCTTATCCTTCGGAGATCTGCTTAGGGAGGGGCACTGCGGCACCGGGAGGGAGTCAGACCCACCAGAGAGATGGATCCACAGAAGCACAGCATTGGGTGTTTGCGTGGTGCAAGCAAGTTCCCTGACAGGAACTGGTTCCCTTTGGGATTTTGGCTGGGGGATGGGCGAGGGAGATGGCGCTGGCCAGTGCCTTTGTTCCCTGCCAAGCTGAGCTCTGTTGTCTGAGGCTCAACCACTCTCCCTCCTGTTGTCCTCCAGCCCTCCTGTTCTCCGAGCAGAGCTGTTAGCTTATAACCTTCCAGATGTCAAGTCCCGCTTGCTGTCAGAACACACTCCGTCCGGCCCCTCCGCTTTTGCAAGCCAGACTCGGGGGCTCTGCTTGGCTGGCGGGCCACCCCTCTGCCCTGGCTCCCTCCCGCCAGTCTGTGTAGCGTGCACCGCCTCACAGCCCTTCCTACCCTCTTCCGTGGGCCTCTCGTCTGCACTTGACTCCAGAGACTCCGTTCTGCTAGTCTTCTGGTGGTTTTGTGGGTTATTTAGGCAGGTGTGGGTGGAATCTAAGTGATCAGCAGGATGTGTGGTGAGCCCAGCGTCCTCCTAAGCCGCCATCTTCCCAGGATCCCCCTCACTGTACCTGTTTTGTAGATTCATTAGGATTTTCTACATTCAATAAATGTCATCTGAAAATAAAGACAGTTCTACTCCTCCTTGATTATCTTCATGTATTTAATTTGTTTCTTGTTTTATTGCATTGGCTACAACTCCAGAACTAATGCTGAGTAGAAGTGATGAATGTGGATATCCTCACATTATTTCCAATCATAATGTGAAGTTATTCATTTTTTCACCTTTTATATTAGACATAGCTTTTCATAAATGTCTGTTATTAATTTGAGGATATCCCTTTCTATACTAGTTTGGTGACAGCTTTTATCATGAATGTGTGTTAGATTTTATCAAGTGTTTCTTCTGAAACAATTGAGATAATTTTATATGTATGCCTTTTGTTCAATTAATACTACATTAATTGATTTGGGATGGTGAACTACTCTTGAATTCCTGGGATAAGCCCCACTTAGTCAAATTGTATAATTTTTCTTTATGGAATGTGGAACTCAGTTTGTTAGTTCCTTAAGATATTTGCTTGTAGTTTTATTTTCTTGGAAAACTTTGCCAGGTTTTGGTATGAGAGTAATAACTGTCCCAAAATATAAGTTGAGAAATGTTCAGCTTCATACTTTCTGAAACAGTTTGTGAAGTATTAGTATTTATTTTTCCATAGATGTCTGATAGAATTCATCCATATGTCCACATAGACTCTTTGTGGGAAGAGTATTACTTAATAGTTTAAATTTTTGATTTCACACACATCTCCGTTTTTTTTTCCTTGAGTTAGTTTTGATAATTTGTGTTTTTCACAAATATATCCACTTCATTTAGGTGTTCACAATTGTTGGAATAAAATAGTTAAAAATATTCCTTTTTTTTTCTTTTAATTTCAAGAGTTTATACAGAAGTCTTTTTTTATTACCAGTTTTAACAGTCTGTTTTTTCTCTATTTTTTAATCACTCTAATTAAATATTTATCATTTTTTTTCTTTAAAAAATGAACAAGTTTTGGTTACTGGTTTTCTCCATGTACCTATATTTTTTTCATTAATTACTACTGTGATATTTACAGTTTATTTACTTCTAATTACATTAGATTTTTTTCAAGAAGGTTATATCATGTTAGATTTTCTTCTTTCACATGTCTCTGAGTCTGTTTTCCTTCATTTTTGGTTCACTCTGTTACCACTATGTATAATATCTATGTACTTGTCTTCAAAATTCTGGATACTTACCCTGTAACTTCAAATCTGTCCTTGGACCCAACTGATGAACTGTTCATTTTAGTTATTGTACTTTTCAAATACACTATATTTTTGTTATATTAAAATAAAAATTTCTATTTTTCTATTGAGATTTCCTGTTTGTTGTGTCATTACCATTATATTTAATGTTTTGAACATAGTTTCCTTTAATTCTTTAAAAATATTTATAATAGGTGTTGTGATTTTTTTTTTTTTTTTTTTTTTTTTTTGCTAAATTTTATAGCTGGTCCTATGTAGAGACAGTTTGTATTGACTCAAAACACTTCAGGATGGGTCACACTTTCATATTTCTTTGAATGCTCATCATTTTTGGTTGAAAATTTAACATTTAGAAAACACCATGCCAGTTATGGAATACATATTATATTTCTGTGACCTTCCCTCCTTCCTCCCCCTTTAGGCCTTCCCCTTCCTTTCTCCATTCCTCCTTCCTTTCCTATTTTTCCTTACTTTTTTCCTTTCTTTCCTCTCTTTCAACTTCCTTGAATTTACCATAGACTCTGTACCAGCCATGATATGCAGCCTGTGTATCTCTGTTTAATTTTCTTATTTTTATTATTATCATTTTCCTTATGTTTATGCCTATTTTTCTAGAACTCTCCCATGTCTTTATAAGTTAGTGGTCATTTAATTATTTGGACAAGGGATACGTTCAAAATCATTATTCTCATAAGGTGTCTACCCTCTTCACTTTGATTTGTGAGTGGTTTGGAAAATTCACTTAAAATTTTAGCTGGTTTTCAAGTCTTCCTCAGCATTTAAATTTCCCAAACACTGACAAATGTAAAAGCTTTTCCATCACCCAGTGATACATGGAGAGTTTATCTCAGACCTTCTATGTTTCTCTAATTTCTTGGATTTCTCAGTTAAATTTCTGGCTGGTTCACTGTTCAGCTCAACCAGGGAGACAACCTTATGTGAACAAAACAATGAGGTGTTTTATTTGTTTGTTTCTTTGTGTGTTTGTGTGTTTGTTACCATTTGCTCCCATCTAAGTTTCCACCTTTTGTTGCCAAAGCCATAGATCTTCATTTACTGTTCCAAACTGAATATAACTTCAAAGCTATTGGTTGTTGATGCCAACTCTTAAAACAGCTGTTTTTGCTGACCCTTTTATGGTGGGGAAATATGGAAGTAACCTAGGCAAACAGGGCACAGGTACTCAATCTTCTAACCTTTAGCTCTTGTATTTATTACAAGAATAAATTCTCATCAACTTGTTATTTGCCAGTACCCTGAGATATTTTAAACATTTATTCTTTCCAGTATTATACTTGTGCTGTGGGGAGAATTTGACAACCTCTTCATATTGCCATAACTGAAAGCCCATTATAATTAATTTAAATGGAATATTTACTCCTAGCTTTAAAGGAATTAATATGAAATCCATTTATTTGTTGGGATTCATTCACATCTTTCCATTCACAGTAGATCTAGTAAATTCCCCCCACTCAAGAGTGAATTTTTATAAAGGACTTGGATGAATTTGTGACGAAATAAAACTTATTTTTTCCTGTCTTCATATAAGACTTTAACTCAAAGATAAGGTTACACAAACTGGCCTTTAAGTATTTAAATTAATACATTACAAACTTCAGAGATGAAAGATAAAGAAATGCACAGAACTACAGCAGGTTATAATCGGCTGGTTCTATGGCAAAATTTTAAGAATTTTTTGAACATAGATAATGTAGCTGGAAAAGTGGAGAATAACTTCAGGATTATTCAAACAGTTTAGGTAAATAATAAATAATAAAAATTAAGTCATGTATTCCTATTGGCTAGGTGTCTAATTAATTAGAGCTTGAAAGGTAATCCATAATTGTATCATTATGTGTTCTTGGCTTACATATGCGGATTACCAAATATAGATACTGATATATAGATAGATATAGATATAGATAGATCTCCTCCCAGCACATGTCCTTTGTCAGTCTCTTTATCTGCAACATGGTTAAATAAATGAAGTGCTTTCCTGGGTGTCTGTCACAGTGTGAGTACTCATGTTGTAATTATTGGTGATAATGGTACTGGTATTAATAGTACTAATGAAGCAAGGGTGGTGCCAAAAACGGGTCTTGGACACTGACTCAGAATACAGAGTCAAAATACGTACAGCTCTGGACAACATCAATCTAAATATGAACAAGTGCTAAAGGAATGGAAATCTGCAGTTCTTAAAGAATCATGCTAAGTGATGGCAGCTGTAGGGAAATTACACTGGGTTATTGACTTAGGTTTGCCTTTGATTCAGTACATCTCAAAATATAGTATAAGTATAAAACCACTTCTATTTGAGATGGCACAAGAAACAGAACTTTTTTTTTTTTTTTTGAATAGCCCTTTTCCTTTGAACGTATCTGGTTGAAAATTCAGGAAGGTTAAAATTTAAGATCTTTCTGCAGCCAAATGATTGAGCTTGGAGTTCAATACACACAATAAGAAATCATAGAAGGTTTCCACTGCAATGTTCCTTTAAATCTCAAAATAGAAAGGCAGCGATGTACAATGTAGAGAATATATTCTAGGACATCACAGCCTATTGAACAGTTTTAATGATGCACCAAAGCATTTTATCACATACTCACAAAGAAAACACTGTGACTGTTTGCATTCAAAAACAAACCACAACCTTATGTGAAAAATACATTGTTATTTATGCTATATATATATAAGTCTTAAATAAGAACAATAATTACAAAAACCCATAAAAGAGATTCATTTCAAGCAATTTTGTTAAACACATATTTATCGGATGAATGAGCTCCTCTAAGGCACTCTCACTGTGTTAAGGACATGTCATGAATTTTTTAACTACTTAATAATGCATTTGCTTCAGGGGTGACTCAGTTCAATAAATCATGTAAGTTGCAATAAATTTTATCACATATTCATATGGAAAGAGATATTCTAGTTTCTTAAGTAGTACTTTCCTAACTATTAATAAGCAGCTTAACATAACCAAGGGAAAGAGAATAAGAAAAAAAATTCACATACAATGAAAATATACAAGGAAATGCATTCAAAGTCACCTCTAAACCAAGAGTTCTAAGTCAAGTTCAAAAAGCGTCTCGAAACGATATGCAACTGTGTGATAAGCATTTTTAGGCAGAAAGTATACACAAATTTAATCCCTTTATCAAATTACAAAATGGTCACAAACATTTACTCTATGTGATGGCACCAGATCAACTATCACACTAGTAACCTAGCAATTTGCAGAGGGGGCAAATGTGGGATTGGTCAGAGGCATCTGGACATGAGCAAAGACCATTTGCCAAAGAATACAAATAAATAGGGATGCCTGGGTAGCTCATTTGGTTAAGCAACCAACTCTTGATTTCAGCTAGGGTCATGATCTCATGGTCATGAGGTCAAACTCCATGTTGAGCCCACGTGGGACTCCTCACTGGGCATGGAGCCTGCTTAGGGTTGGTTCTCTCTCTCCCTATCCCTCTGTTCCTCACCCACATGTGCATGTGCTCTCTCTCTCTAAACACAAAACAAAACAAAGGAATACAAATAAGCATACAGGGGAAATACTTATGGTAATAGTCTCCACAACCCTTACAAACACTAACCCTGAAAAATCTTAGCTCATAGGAAGCAGAGTAATTTAAATAATAAAAAGTTAAAAAGTTCTGATCAAAAACACAGGAAGAATATTCTGGGCCAAAACTGGTTAGAGGGAGCTGAACATGAATAACAACTAACACATCATCTCCCTTCTTGATCAGTGAAGCATGTTGTGCTGTAACTGCATTCAGTAAGACTACTTGTATAGGGTTTTCATAATCAGGCTTGGATGGCCATTTGCAAGCCTATGTTTTATATAATTCATACATACAGGTTTAACCCAATCATAAAAATTATTACTGAATATCAAAAAATCTGGAATGTAACTCAGTCAATTAGAATTATATGACCATGTTAGACTATCCCTTTTTTTTTAAATGATGTAAGAAGCATAAAATACATTATCAACGAATGTGGCTTGGGTTGAAATGAAATAAAGTGTGAAAACCAGAGGCTAAGATCTAAGTAAAGAAAAAGATTGTCTTTTTCTAATTAATTCTCTCAAAATGAACTTATTGAAAAAAATTAAATCAATTTCCTTAACCTGTTCAAAGTTTCTTAAGGTTACATAACCCAGTAAGGACACACAAACATGACCATCTTATATTTTCCTTTTACTCCCTGACTGTATAGACAGATCAGGTTCTGTTCAAATAATCTTACTGGCATTCCTAACTATGATCTACATAGAAGTGATCAAGTCACTGAGACAAGAGTGAATTTCACCTAAAATTACTTAAGTATTTCTGTCAATTAGTAATGTTTTTTCTTCAGTAAATACATATTTTAAAACTAGAAAATGCTTAATCCATTTAAAGTAGACAAGGTAACACTTCCATTTATAATGTTAACTCACATTTTTTTTATCATTTATTCCACATGACAGTGATACCTTCCCTCAAGTAAACTGATAAGAGTTTTCTCACAGTACAATTCACTTTTGAGTCTTGGTGGCTTTCTTGGTTCATTTTCCTTTAAATGATAAAGAAGGACAATGGCTGTAGTTGATTGTGCAATGATGATGGGAGAAAAATCTGATATGGCTCTGACTTCTATGGGTGACTGACTGCAACAACCAAAGCTAATGACTGCGGAACAGCAAACTTTTATTGCTTTTTAAACTTCAGGACATATGTTGGGACAGTAAAATACTAACACAGTGGGAGATATTGACATTGTACCCCATGTCTCTTTAAGTGGCTATGAAACAATAAAGAATAAGGAAAGAATAATCAATGACTACTAAAAGCCCTTTACTCATTTTGATATTTTGTGTATTATTATTTCAAGCTTGAAGGAGCCACATTACAGGATTTCCATTTTAAGAAATCACAAGGGAGGAAGCCTCAGTGGCTCAGTTGGTTGAGCGTCCAACTCTTGATTTCAGATCAGGTCATGATCAGGTTGTGAGTTCCTAAGATTGAGCCCCATGGAGGGCTCCTTGCTGAGCATGGAGTCTGCTTAGGATTTTCTCTCTCCCCCTTTCCCTCTGCCCCTCCTGACTTGAGCACATGAGCACATGCTCTCCTTCATAAATAAAATAGAATAATAAAATAAATTAAAAAAATAAAATAGTAAAATAAAATAATTTTAAAAATCACTTGGTGAACTGGTTTGAGTTCTTAACTACTTAGTTCAGGCATCAATTTATTTGTAAACATTATTCCACTAATGTTCTAAAAACAAGCATTGATGATAGAGATCAACATGAATCTTTCACCTAATACTATGGTACAGTCCGAAAATGTCTATGACTTCCAAGATTACCATAAAAGACCACAGATGCGTGCATAACCTTAATTAAAGTGAAATCATTCTCTATTGGGCTAGGTCATCTTCTTGAAAGGACACACAAGAAAATGAAAGTTATGATGAGTACATCTAGATAACTATCTATCCACATCAGTAAAAACAAACCTGATAATCCAGGAGACACACATCTAAGTGCACTGAGGTAACTGTCATGCTTATGGTGCTAAAACATTTAAGAGTCCACTCAAGCACTATAGAGGGTTACAAATCAGTACTGGGAATTCACAAAGCCATTAAGGTACCATTGAAAAGAAACAGATTCAGGTAGCTGCATACTTTACGAATCAGAAATCCAATCAAACAGCATTATTTGAGAATATATTATGTACACAACACTCTGTTGATCACTACAAAGACATAAAGAGAATATAAAGTATCATTCCAATATTCATAACTATAATCTATATGTGGAGACAACAGAAATATATGTGACAATGAGAATCCAGTATAGAAAAACTTAAAATTAAGTGGAAAATTGTGTATCAGAAACCTTTAAGTTTCATTCATAGCAAAGATTTTATAGAATTATTTGTAAAGGTTTTGAACTGAATTGCAAAGCCAGGACTAGATAGGTTTTAGAGAAAGGGGAATAAAAGGTGTAGACATTTATTGGGTCAGTAATCTCCTAGGCCAGGATGAGCAAACCAATTAGTGAAGGCAAATGGGGAAAGGCCTAGAAAGAAAGTTGGAGGCATTTTTGAGTTGGTGATAAGGCATCACTGACACCTTTGGAGGTTATCATAGAGCTGAGCTGTGTCCCCATCAGATTCATATATTAAAGCTCTAACCCCAGTGCTTCAGAATATGACTATATTTGGAGAGAGGGCCTTTAAAGGGGAAGTTAAAATGAAGCCATACACTGTAATGTATGGACAATGGCATACATTACAGTGTATGGCTTCATTTTAAAGCTTAACCCAGTTTTAATCCAGTTTTTGTGAGAAGAGAAATTTGGACCCACAAAACAGTGACCCTAAGGAGTACATGCACAGAAAGATGACCATGTAAAGAGGCAGCAAGAGGGTGACCATATGCAAGCCTAGGAGAGAGGCCTCAGAGGAGCCCAACCCTGCCAGCATGTTGAACTTGGACTTCCAGCATCAGAACTGTGAGAAAATAAATGTCTGTGGTTTAAGACACCCAGTCCATAGTATTTTACTAAGGCAGCCCTAGGGAACTAATATAGAGGTGAAGAGTGAAAATACTTGTGAGAATACGAGCATTTTTTTTTTTCTCTACACTGTTAGAAAGCACACACTAGGAGAAAGGGAGCAAACCATTTATTTTTCCCTTGGTCAAAATTTTCTTGATCTTCTTCCTGATCTTAAGTCTCTTTTGACACCCTCAGCTCTTGATAACATTGATATCATTACTCTTAGCAAGTAAGCCTAGCACTGTTATTTTTGTAATCCCCGTATTCAAGAAAGATAAATATATTATCAAAAACTGTCTAGATACAGAGGAGTAGATGGTCATTTAACCTGCAAAAAAATAAAATTTGTACTTCCATGAGCAAATGGTAAACAGAGTTATACTTAACAAACTCCTTTGTTTGGACCTCTATTTTTTAATAGTCTGGAAATTCAGGGAAAATATTATACTTGATATGAACTATTTTGATAGTTATTTAAAATTTTTACCTCTCAGAAAATTATATCATGCTGGGACAAATGCAATTTTTTACAGTTTATTTATTAATTTTGAGAGAGAGAGAGTAAGAGGAGGAGGGGCAGAAAGGGAGAGAGAGAAAATCCCAAGCTGACTCTAATCTGTCAGCACAGAGCCTGATGTGGAGCTCGATCCCAGGAACACTGAGATCATGACTTGAGCTGCAATCAAGAGTTGGATGTTCAACCAAATGAGCCAATGAGGCATCCCAGAAACGCTTTATTAAAAAGACTTTATTCAGCCATTTCATTAGTGTTATGGAGAGGTAACATTTAGCAGATTTTTTTCCCTTTATTTTTCTTTCTTTCATTGTTTTTTGTTTGGTTGGTTGCTGAGTTTGAATGACTCACAGCAGCCTGTGAAGCATGTTTATTTAAAAGAGAGTACTTTTATTTAAAAAAGAATTTTAATATCTTCCACATTCCCAAAAGAGTACCTTCAAGAGTGATGGCCTGTGTTTCAACAATTCTTCCACTCCCATTTCAAGAGCACTGTGATGTTGAGGTAGGTAATTTAGCTTCTCTGTATTCTTACTTAAGATGACTGCAAGTTATATTTTGTACTCTAACTTCAGAAGTTCTAAGAATACCAAGAATCTAATCATTTTAATTTCCAATTTTTAAAATGGAAATTTGATCATGTCACTTTTCGCTTAAAACACTGTGTTGTTTCTTCATGGCTTTTAGAATCAATTCCAAAGTTCTTTATATGTGTGATGAAACCCTGAGTAAGTCAATCTCTGTATAACAATCCAACTACATCCCACATGCCTCCATCAATCCTTACCCCCTACATATAACAAACATTATGCCTACATTACAACTACAGATTCCTTTCAGTTTCTAGAATAAACCATGTTCTCCCATCTATGGACCAATGTATATAATTTTTCATTGGCCTGAATACCCTTCTACATGACCTTCTCTTACTTGGCCTGCACCAACTTCACAATTTCTATCTCAGCTTACATTTTCCTGCCTTTATAAACCATGCCAGACAGATGAGGTCTGGAAGGCTAATTTGCCTTTTTATTGGGTCCGTTAGCCTAACCATTTCAAAATATGGCCTGCCTCCCATGAGCTAAAGAAAGTAATGAATTCCAAAAGTTCTTTCTCTTTTTCTTTGAAGATGCACAAAGGCCCAGAAAGACAGAAAGCTGAAACTGATCGTTAATGAAAGTAACATTCTCCTTTTTCCAAATGCCCCAATTTCCCTGACATTGGATTTCTAGAAGCAAATGGAATTCAAGGGTTATAAATATTGTTTTCAGTATACTGAAAACTCATTTAATGATTGTGATTAATATAAATAATTAAACTCCATAAAACAATGTATTTATAAGAATTCTAGCTTCATTATAGTTTAAATCACGGCCAATGAAATTAAAAAACTAAACTATATTAAATATTGTCTGATCTAGGAAACAGCATGGCTCATCTAATACAGTGTCCTAAAAATATACATATACATATGTACGTGTGTGTTTAATATTTTTAATATTTTTATTATTTAATATTTAATATACAGATTTTTTAAAATGAAATCCTTTCATTATTAATTTCTAATTTTCTTTCATATGTTAGCCAACGTTGCATGATGTTGATTCTTGTGGCTAACTGAAGCTTCTTTAATGATTTAGTGCAGGGACAGTTTTGTGAATGCTCCATACTCAAAAAAAATGTACAAACTAAAAAAAGAATGTATGTATATAAGTCTTTATTTATTATATCCCAGATATATTTAATATTTAATATTTTTGAGGTATTTAATATTTTTGAGGTATCACTGCAATTATATTTTTCAATGAGAGCACATAGCTTTATACATGAAGTATAAAAACTGAAAACGAAAAACTAGAAATAACAAAACAAACCTCAACAATTTATATCCTTAAGGCTGACATTCTTTTGACCTTTCTATCAACACAATATCAAAGTGACCACCTCTCCTTAAAAGAACTTAGTTATTGACAATAAAAGGCAGCACAGCTTATAAAACACAAGATCAGCAAGGATTAGAGCCTCAGTATATTTTACTGACTCTACAGCTTTCCAGTAATTCAAGGCTTGAGGGGGAAGAAAGCAAAACAATCAAAAATGACGTTAAGCTTTCTGCCTATGGTTACCGCCGAGTAAACATGCTAAAGCCTCCCTTACCACTGGCATCATGTCTAAGTGAGGTCTCCCGAAAAGCCTGAACAGCTGTGGAGCTCTTCCTTGGAAGTTTGAGCTTTCAAACAACGGAAGTCCCATGAGAATCTGAGGAGCAACTTGAAGCAATGAGGAATGCTCACAGACTGTGTGGCAGTGAGAGATCCAAACACCAAGCATCCCAGAGGCCCCCTCCTCCACTGTGGAGGGGGTGGATGCAGCCATGAAGGCAAGGCCAAACAAGGTGGGTGGAAGAGCTGTGGAACCAAAGAGGGTGGTCTCAAGAGAAGATTCTCAAAGACCCATGCCCACTTAACTGTGAGAAAGATTTTTGTTAGTGGGATTAAAGAAGACACTGAAGAACATCATCTAAGAGATTATTCTGAACAATATGAGAAAACTGAAGTGATTAAAATCATGACTGTCCAAGGCAGTGCCAAGAAGAGAGGCTTTGCGTTTGTAACATTTGATGATCACGACTCCTTAGACAACATTGCCATTCAAAAATACCATATTGTGAATGCCCACAACTGAGGAGTAAGGAAAGCCCTATCTAAGCAAGAGATGGCTAGTGCTGCATCCAGCCAAAAAGGTCAAAGTGGTTCTGGAAACTTTGGGGATGGTTGTGGAGGTGGCTTGGGGGGAGGATACTTCAGTGGGTGAAGTGGCTTTGCTGACAGATGGGACGGTGGTGAATATGATGGTAGTAAAGATGGCCACAACAGGCTTGATAATGATGGAAGCAATCTTGGAGGTGGTAGAAGCTATAATGATTTTGGCAATTACGACCTTCAATCTTCAAATTCTGGACCCATGAAAGGAGGAAATTTTTGAGGGAGATGCTGTAGCCTTTATGGTGGTAGAGCCAGTACTTTGCCAAACCACAAGACCAAAGTGGCTATGGTACTTCCAGCAGCAGCAGTGGCTGTGGCAGTGGCAGAGGCTTTAATTACTTCCAGGAAAGAAAGCTTAGCAAGAGAAGAGAGCTGGAGAAGTGACAGAGAAGCTATAGGTTCCAACAGATTTGTGAACTCAGCCAAGCACAGTGGTGGCAGGGCCATGTTTTAGACGATACTCACATGTATGGGCAAAAACTCAAGGACTGTATTTCTGACTAATTATACAACAGGCTATTTTAGTTTCTGTTCCGTGAAAAGTATAAAGCATTCCAACAAAGGGTTTTAGGGTAGATTTTTTTGTACTCAAGCTTTTGTGGCTAAATGTAATAGTCTGATCATGATGCCAAATAAATCTTTCTTTCTTTAAAATAATAAAATGGCATTAAAATGTGAGGCTTTGAGTTGATTTCCCATTTGACAACACAAGAGTAAGTAAATCGGAGGGGTATTATTATATCAACAGGTATAATATTTTCACAGAACCTTGGAAATATGTGTCCAGAAGAAACCTCAGACACTATCTGTATTATACATATATAAAGATGGCACACAAATAGCCGACTTGTCCTGGGTTATACAAGTATTTCCTAGCGGAACTCACATCCCGAGTCACTTAGGTCGTTATAATTTTTGCTATGGTATTAAGATTCTACTAACTAATGGATCATCTTATTAGCTAGCTGTTCAATTCAGTTATCTACTTAACATTAAAAAGTGAAATGAATAAGTAAACCAGTTTAACTGTAAAGATATTATGATTCTCTCATATATTACCTCTAAAATTCACTTTGTATTTTTCTCCCATTCACATGGAGAAATTTTTAAAAAAGTTTTATTTCTGGCCTCAACTTAATAAAACTAACATTGGACCAATTATTTATAGATAAAATTTATAATTATGATAAAGGGTAGCTTATTATTTCTATGTGCTAAAATCACATTCAGTGCATTACACACGTTTCATTGCATCTTTAAGGTTTAGATATTCCCAGCCCAGATGTATAGATTTGGATACTGTAGTTTAGAGGTTAGCTGATGAAGCTTGTGAAGTTATTAGGATGAGGATCCAAGTCTCAAACATAGACCTGACATCAAAACATGTGCTGTTAGCCATTTAATATACCACTCAAAGTCCCTTCCTTCTGGATGCCAATGTTTATCCTGAATATTCTTATAGCCCCTCAGCTATGATGAGACAGAATAATCTCAGAACATGATCATGCTCCATGATCAGTGTCATGATATAAGGTGTGTAATCTGTGTCCACTATCCAGGTCTTCATATTAACTAGATTTATTAGAAACCTTAGATATGTAAGCATAGAGAGATCCATGCTGTAAGTCATTATCCCACTGTTGTATAGTCATGCTTTGGAAGACTCTGGCTCACTAAAATATCTGAATATCACTTGCTAATCAAAAGTAACATCATGGATAAGTCACATATTAGCTAAATGTGGATTTCCACTCTGAGTTCCAAAACAATCTAAAATCCTCATGGAGGGCTCAGAACACAGGTATCAACTCTCCTAAGCACCTCTCCTTTTCCCCCTGCTCTTCTTTTCCTTCTTATACTGCAGGCTTGTGTCTAACAGACTTCACAAAACCAATACTGGGATCTCAAGCAGTGACAGACAACACAATACTTTTATGTGCAAGTTATTTGCGAGAGTAAAGATAGCTAGTATATGCTGATATTGGTTATTAAGAGAGGACACAAACTCTGGGATGTAGTCAATAATCCTGGGATGGAGCTCTGCACTTCAAACAAATGATTTAATCTCTCCTAATTCAAACTTCTTGACTAAAATGAGGCACTTAGATTCCAATTTTTAGTTCTAAAGAGTTTTGGTATTTTGTTTCATATGTTGCTATACACCTTACACATAGTGTAAAATTTTAGCACGTGAGTTACTGTATAAAGGATTCGGAAAGAAACGATGTTTATCTCATTAATTAAATACAACCATCAAAAAGCTTTTTTTTGGAGCCACCTCATTTCTTTCTTAACATGAAACTTGAGTGTTAAAAGGAACAACTGGCATGCTGAATGAAAGGTAGAAAAAAGATCATTTAAGCAGTGGCCAGTACCCCTATTTTCACCAAGCAGGTCATAAAGCCAAAGCAATGACAAAAAAAGAGCAAGATCATGTGACAGTTAATTCTCTATGTATAGAAACTTAGAGAAAGCCCGTTACAGCACAAAGATGCAGCTGTAGAACACATACAGCTTATCATCAACAGAAATGCCATCTCCCCGTTAGCAGAAAACACCAGTTGGCTAACATATAATTATTACTTACTAAAAATAGTTGTTGTGGGAATTATCTCAGCTTAGCGTTATTTCCTTGGATGATTATACTTAAGCATGGTGTTTGTGTGTCAGCAACACATGCATCTATCGGCACATAAACACAACCATTTCAACTCAAGTGCCAGTTTTTGTTCATTCAACTTAAAACAAACAGTACTTCAGTATCTGTAAATTTCTAATCACTTCAGTAAGAACCAAAGAAGCAAAAATAATGTAACAAAATGAGGGATTGAGTTTGTTAGTTTACTGAGACAGAGAGAGAGAGAAAGAGAGAGCGAGTGAGCAGGGGGAGAGGCAAAGAGGGAGAGAAACAGAGAATCCCAAGCAGGCTCCATGATCACCATCAAGCCCAACATGGGGCTCAATCCCATGACCCTGGGATCATGACCTGAGCCAAAATCAAGAGTCAGTCACTCAACCCACTGAGCCACTCACGGTCCCCAAGAAACTGAGTTTAGTAAAGAATATTGCTGGGGCGCCTGGGTGGCTCAGTCGGTTAAGCGTCCGACTTCGGCTCAGGTCATGATCTCGCGGCTCGTGAGTTCAAGACCCGCGTCGGGCTCTGTGCTGACAGCTCAGAGCCTGGAGCCTGTTGCAGATTCTGTGTCTCCCGCTCTCTCTCTGACCCTCCCCTGTTCATGCTCTGTCTCTCTCTGTCTCAAAAATAAATAAACGTTAAAAAAAAAAAAGACTATTGTTGGATGTAGCAGTACTTTATACATCACACCACAGAAAGAATTCTCACATTCTCTCTATTGCCTCCAAGATCTTCCTATGGTGAATAAGGTATATATTAGCTTTGATGTCAACAAAGGTTAGTTTCAGGTTAGATTAGAAGTTGTTTTGGGGTGCCTGGGTGGCTCAGTTGGTTAAGCGTCTGACTCTTGGTTTGGGCTTAGGTCATGATCTCACGGTTTCATGAGCTCGATGCTGCGTCAGGCTCTGTGCTGGCAACATGGAGCCTGCTTGGGATTCTCTGTTTCTTTCTCTCTCTTTCTCTCTCTGTCTGCCCATACCCCACTCTCACGGTCTCCATCTCTCTCAAATAAATAAGCTAAAAAAAGCTTATTATTTTTAAAAAATAAAACCCATTGTTTTATAACAAATGGGTTATCCTAAATAATGAGATGCTAATCCATTACAGAGAAGACTCATTGAGTATTCTATGATTTTCATGTTTTATGAAATGAAACTTGTTTACCAAATGAGTGTTCACTCAGAGGCTCTAAGATAAATAATTATATATTGAATATTACTTTGTTGTGACTAGTGTTCTCAGGAGTGTCCCCAGTCCTCACACATTACGTGGAAGTACCCTCGAGCATGAGCACTGCTTTGTTAGCAGGGGGCAGGGGGTGTACAATTCATGGGCACTTCTCTTACTAGGACTCTTCTCATCCTCCCACCCAGCAACACTTTCCTGGAGATAACCACACTTGACTTTGTAACATTAGGTTCAGTAAGGTTATTATTGAGTTTGTATCATTAACTTATTCACAAAAACTCTGAATTCCAAGTGCCAAGCACATGTGAGAGAGAGTGGATGGAGAATACACACCATAGAGGTGACGCCTTGCTGGAGTGCTAAAGGGCAAGCAAAATTGAAGGTTACTGCACAAACGATTAATCGATCATAGTTTTCAAAAAAGCCAACAAGTTATGTGGCTTGCCATAACTGCTGAGTTAAGCTCCATGTAGTTGTATATTGTAGAATGTGTGTGTGTGTGTGTGTGTGTGTGTGTGTGTGTGTGTGTGTGTGTGATTATTTTAAGAGTACCTAGATGCAAGTGCAGGCAGGGGGAATATTACAGTTGGGTGCATTTTGTTTTCTGTGATAACATTTTGAAAACTGATTTCATTAAGTTGACAAGGTTATATTCATTACCAACATCACTGGGAGTAGCTTTGATTGCAAAAGGAGCAAAGGAGAAAAGATGAGTTCAGACAGCAGTTTTATGATTTGGTAAAGGAAAAATGAGGAAGTCACATCTGGTTTCTTTTAAGAAGTTGAAAACATATGCGTTTAATTACTTTTGCCATGACCTCAGGGAGCTTATAACCATAATCTCAGCTTAATTTTCAGGAGTTTAAAAAAAGAAATAGGTTTTAAAGTTTCTATAGCACGATAACTATATATCTATTATATTATATCACATATAATTATATGACAAATATATAACAATTTATAACATACAAATTTCCTCCCATATCAAATATAACAAATACTATGTTATGTGTAATATTTCACGTTATACATTACATATTATATATTGCATATATAACAATATTTATCATATACAAGAGCCACACTTATATACCGTATGTATGGTTTGAATTTTTAATGAACACAATTGCAGGACGCATGTTTTTTTGAAAAGCATTTAAGGAATGTAAAGCAGATGCCCATTAAATAATTCCTCTCCACAACATGTATTGAGCAATGAATATGAGCACATGCTGTGAAAAACATTTTTCCTGTCCTCAGGAGGTTTATAGTCTTGAGGAGAAAAATGAAAAAATCAGGAATTCCAACATAGTATTTTAGATGCTGTGATGGCAATTTACTCATGGTCCTATTGAAATATAAAGAAATAAGTAGAGCTGGCTGAATCATCCTAAAGCCCCACAAAGTATTTGTCCACGCAGCTTTCAAAAGGCATCTACTTCTATCTCCACAACTACCACCCTGGTCGAAACCACTTCCGTCTCCCACTGATCTACCAGAATTACGCCGCTGACCAATCCAACACCTGACCCTGCACAGTGACAATCTCTTGCTGCCTGCCGGATCTTCCAGAGACAATCTCTTCATGCCATCCTCCTACGTGAAAGCTCCTGTTACACTTAGAGTAAAATCCAAATGTCATCTCACAACTTAAAACCCTCTTAATACTGTAGACCCTACCTCTTTGACTTTATCTCAGAATACCCTCCCAGTTTACTCAAAACATCCCAGAAATTAATACTGTGCTACAGTCTTCAGATAAAAAAAATACATTTGTTCTCACCTCAGGAAGTGTGTATACATCTCTCATCCCTTCCTCCTAACACATTTTCTTCTCATTTGTCCAGGTATGGGTGCTTTCCAGGGTTTCACCATCAGGTCAATGTCACTGCCTCAGACAAATTTTCCTTGAGTGCGATTAATCCCGATTCTCCTATCCCATTCTACCACTTTTATGTCCTCTTTCTTCCTCTTGCTCATTTAATTGTTTCTTGCCTGATTATCATCCTTAATCATATAATGTATGCTCCATAAAGCCTGGACCATTTCATTATATTTACTAGTGGTAAATGAACCAGGGCTTGGCAAATATTTGTGACCGATAAAAACCCAATACCCAAATGGAATGTGAGTATGATTGCTAGCTAGATTTATCAAATGAAAATGCAGAACATCTAGTTAAATTAGGAATTTAGATAAACAAAAAACATTATTTTACTGTAACTATGCTCTACATAGTGCATGAGTTATGTTAAGATGTGAGGATCTTCATTGGAGCATGGTTCAAACAAATCAATCATAAGGACATTTTGGGACAATCAGGAATATTTTAAAACATTTTTAAATGGTATTATGGAATTATTGCTAATTTGGTTAGATGTGATAATGATGGTTTGGTTACAGGACAATGTCTTTATTTTTTTTTTCCCAGATGCATACTGAGATATAGGTAAAATAACATGATGTCTGTTATTTAAATTATGTAAACAAGCAAAAAAAAAGTTGACGGATCAAATAAGGCAACATGTTAACATAATGTTTAAGGCCAAAAAACAGTGTTGGGGGAGAAACCTCCTGAGGGTTCTCTTGTCCCATCCCTCCTATCTGCCACTGGAGCCTTCCACTGCTAGAGCCAAGTGAACAGGTGGAGGATGCTAAAAATCACAGATGAAAGGGCTGCCTCCATTAGCACAGAGCAGAGGTAGGCAGGCAAAGGTGGGGAATGTATATAAGAACACAGAGATCCAGGACCTGAAGAGATTTCATTATATTCTTCTCACTTCTTCATTGTATGTTTTAAATTATTCATAATAAAAAAGAACATTAAAAAGGTAGATATTTATAGTATCTACAGCTGGATTTGGAACTTTAGGGGATACACTATACCTATCACATTTAGTATTCTCATATAGCTGTGGTTGTTTTGTTTTGTTTTGTTTTTTGAGAATTTAACATGCAATCAATAAATACTGGCAGGTAAAAATATATTAAAAAACGAATCTGTCCTGGGCACCTGGGTGGCTCAGTCTGTTGAGTGTCTGACTCTAATTTTGGTTCAGGTCGTGATCCCAGGGTCATGGGATCAAGCCTCATGTTGGGCACCTTGCTGAGTATGGAGCCTACTTAATAGTCTCTCTCTCCTTCTGCCCCTCTCCCCTGCTTGTGCTCTCTCTCTCTCTCTGTCAAAAAGAGAAAAAAAAAAGAATCTGTTACACAGAATTTTCTGCTTTTACATGGGGCAGAGAAAAGAAGGATGCCTGATTTTCTTGTTCACTTGATCCTTTTATTTAATAGTATTTTAATTACTCTGACCTCCTTTATAAAGGTTGTCCAATACAATTAATTCCCTAGAGATTCTGAGTAATCAATATGAGGTATATAACTTATCTAACCACTAATTCTTCCATTATATAACATATATTTAAAAATACTACATTTAATAAATACTGATATTCAGCCTTGCGTCTCTGGCCGAACTTAATTGTTTCAGGTGGCAATTTGGCTTAGAATATCACTACAGCTTATATGTTGACCTTTGGCAATTTTGTTGACCAAAATGAACATCATGGCTTTTGTAACATTAAGTCTATTTAGATATATCGATGCAGGATTCTAATTATATTTAATTCTTAGATAAATATTTCATATTTGGTCATGTTTCTTATGCTCTCTTTGTTCTGTTGTGGCTAATATTAGAAAACAAAAAGGTAAGGCAGTCTTTCAGTGACACAGCCCTACACTGCCAGGAAATTGTCCTAACTTTTTCTGGTTAATGAAATAAGCAAATGCAGGAATCTATCATAATACATTCAAAATCATTATTCTCTAAGAAACACAAATTTTAAATCAAAAAATTATTAAATTGTTAAATTTTATTAGATATAAATTTATAACACTATGGCAAAATGAGCATAAAACTGATGACTACAAATTAAGATAATTCTGAGACTAACTTGGAAAAGGTGCAAATGGCAGAAACCCAGTTTGAACTAATTTAAGCAAAACATGATTTCCAGGTTCATTAAGTGGGTTGTTATTTATCCCACTCAATATTGTGATTCTCCCATCTAAAGACTCAGAGTGTTCATTCTGGCCATAATTGCTGATTAGTTCCAGAAATTATTTTGGTGATTCTTACAGATTATAAATGATTATTTCATTTGTGAAGAAAGACCATTTTTTCTTCACAATCTATATAACTATTTCCTTTTTTTGGCGGGGGTCTTATTGCATTGTTTGGACTTGTAGTATGATGAGTATGATGTTTTAAAGAAATGATGAGAGGGAACATCTTTGCCTTGTTCTAGTAGAAAAGTTTCTAGTTTCTTACCATTATGTATGATGCTAGTCATAGGGTTTTTTTGTACACATTCTTTATCACGTTGAGGAAATTCTCTCTTCCTAGTTTATTGATAATTTTGTTGTCCATGGGTGTTAAATTTTGTCAAATGTTTTTTCTGCACTGATTGATATGCTCATGTACTTTTTCTTTTTAACCTGTTAATGTGATGGATTGTATGAACTGATTTTCAAATATTCAACCAGCCTTGCATACCAGGGATGAACCCGCCTTGGTTCTGTTGTAGAATTCTTTTATACATTGTTGGGTTTGATTTGTTAATATTTTGTTGAAGATTTTTGCACTTGCATCTATGTTCATGAGAGATAACAGTGTGTAGTTTTCCTGTAATATCTTTGTCTGGTTTTGGCATTAGGGTAATGTTGGCCTCATAGAATGAGTTAAGAAATATTCCCTCTGCTTCTATCCTCTGAAAGTAACTGTAGAAATTGGTATAATTTCTTAAATTTGATAGCATTGCCATCTGGGCCTGGTACTCTCTGTTTTGCAAGGTTATTAATATTAATTCAATTTCTGTTGAATAGACCTATTCAAATTGTCTACTGCTTCATGTGGGAGTTTTTGCAAATTATGCCTTTCAAGGAATTGGTCCAGGAATTGGTTACCACATTTGTAAACATAAAGTTATCCTTTTGATGTCCATGGGCTCTCCAGCGATATCTTCCTTCATTTGTTATTAGTAATTTTTGTCCTCCTTTTTTTCTTAGTTAGCCTAGCTAGAAGCATATCAATTTTACTGAGAACTTTTCAAAGAACCAGCTTTTGGTCTTGTTGAGTTTTCTCTATTAATTTCCTGTTTTAAATATTTTTTAATGTTTATTTAATTTTGAGAGAGACAGAGCACAAATGGGGGAGGGGCAGAGAGAGAAGGCAACCCAGAATCTGAAGCAGACTCTAGGCTCTGAGCTATCAGCACACAGCCCGATGTGGGACTCGAACTTATGAACCATATCATGACCCCAGAAGAAGTCGGATTGCTCAACTAGACTGAGCCACCCATTAATACCCCTATTAATTAAATTTCCTGTTTTAATTTCATTGATTTTTTTTCTAATTCATAATATTTCTTTTCTTCTGCTCTCTTCATATTTAATCAGCTCTTTTCCCCCAGTTTTCTAAAATGAAAACTTAGATTACTGATTTCCCAACATTTCTTGTCTTCATTCTCTTTACTTTCCTCTTACTATAGATAGCCTCTTCTAAAATTATAATTGAGGGTCCCCTGGGTGGCTCAGGTGGTTAAGTGTCCCACTCTTAATTTCACCCAGGCCGTGATCTCACAGTTCCTGAATTTAAGCCCCAGGTACAGCTGTCCATGCAGAGCTTGCTTGGGATTCTCTGTCTCCCTCTGTCTATGCCCCTCCCAACTCTCTCACTCAAAACTAAACATTAAAAATATAATTGAATGGGTGGGAATTCAGAAGGCAGAAGTGAGATAAAAACCATTCCAGCTCATGCTTTCTTTTTATATACAATTCAAGCTTTGCTTGATAGTAAAATACCCATACTTTCCCTGCATATATCTTCTCCACTAGAAACAATTTAGATGAGAGAGGAGACCTAATAATATGAACTGAACACAGACATGGCATTGGAAAGAAACCATCAAAATGCCAGTTTGGAAGAGCTAACAAGAGGGTTTCCTGGGTGGCTCAGTTGGTTAAATGTCCAGCTTCGGCTTACATCATGATCTTGCAGTTCGTGAGTTTGAGCCCCATATCAGGCTCTGTGCTGACAGCTCAGAGACTGGAGCCTGCTTCAGATTCTGTGTCTCCCTCTCTCTCTGCCCCTCCCTTGCTCATGCTGTGTCTCTCTCTGTCTCAAAAATAAATGAACAGTAAAAAATTAAACAAAAAAAGGAGCTAACCAGAGGGAGAGAGATGACAGAAAGAGAGAGAGAGAGAGAAGTGAGAGACTGTCTCCTTGGTAATATTCTAAATGCTAGTCTCTTTAATCTTTGAAGGGGATACTGTAATATCACACCTTTTCCTAAAACTGAGGTCAAAACTCAAAATACTTCTAAGGTGTTCATATATAAAAGCCACACATTGTATTTTTTAGTTTGGAATTCTTATTCTAGTTTGTACCCCCATTCCCATTGATCTCACAAAAGTTAGGAGAAAATGTATAACAATTACAAGGGAAGTAATTTCCTCTAAAAGCCTCTAGTCTGCACCCACACAGACAAGGAAACAAAAATGTATTTGTTTTACTTGCTCCTGCCTCCACTCATAGCTCCCCTGATTTGTGTTAAGTAAAAGTGAGTTTAACTCCCTGCACTCACTCTCTCTCTATTTACCCACAAATGCCTTCCTTGTTCTAGGCTTCACACAGTCTAATGCGTTTCCTCCATCAAAGACTATTAGTGAATTGCAAAGTGCTAAATCCATAATGATTTTATGTTATCTTCCTGACTATACTATTTTGAAACATTCTTCCCATTCCTAGTTTCTTCACTTATTTTTCTGGCTCTTTTTCCCCATTCTTATAACCTATGGGAGGGAGTTCCCCTGGTGTAATGCTCCAATCTCTTTCCCCCCTCCTATTATCAATCCATTTCCATAGCTTCAACATAACCTTTACAGATAAGACTGAGAAATCCATTTGTCTAACACTCCGCACAGTACTGCACAGAGACTGATCACATTAACTTGATTTTGACTCCCAGCTCGACTGCAACATTGCAATAATTTTATATATCCTCCCTAAACATCTATGTTCTCATCTGGAAGAAACAGAATAAGATTGCCTATCTTATTGGATTGTCCTACTAAACTACTTCACTTACATTGTTATTACCTGAATGTTTGACACAAATAGACAAGCACTCAATATTTACTAAAGAGTTATTACTTCTACTTTTCCTGCTGGTTTTTGCTAAGTTGTTCGTTCCTCCAGGGAACTTTCCCTGATATCCTTCAACAGGCAGCCTTCCTGTGGCTTCCAAGGGCTGACTATAAAAACAACCATTATCATAGCACCATCAAATTCTACTATAGTAAGTCATGGTACATATTATATATTGTAATATCAATAACTTGACTGCATCACAACTTTGTTGGTCATAAACTTCTTGAGAGCAGGCAAACACTATGGCTTTATTGCATTTACACTTCTAGGGCTTAGCATAAATTAAATAACTGACATGAGGTCACAGTAAAGTTCTAGGCTAGGATTCAATACCAACCTGATACCAGTGCTGCCCTCCCTCTCTATATGCTGTGCTGACTCTAGTACAGTGCTCAAATTACTCTGACTTCAATGATGGCTAGATGTTTACTCCATATGCCAGATTATAAACTCCAGGGGCTGGCAAACTAATCTGGTCTCTGATCAGGATTCACTAAGAATCTTTTTCTCTGGTCCAGTTGCTGAGTCAGTAGCCAGTTATCACAAATAATGGTCCCTGGCTGTGTGCTAAACCCCTGAAAGAATTTGGGCCAATTAAGAGTGTTTCATACTTGCTAAAAAGTTTCATCCTGAGCTCAGAGTAGAATCAACTTGGGTTTACTCTGAATGTGGGACACTGAGAAATTACAAAACCTTTTAGAGTACTTATTGAAATTAAGTAGGTTCTATAAAACCTGCAGAGATTTTCTTTTACCTCCGAAGGGTAATGATTACCTTTTCATTCACTGTCTTAAGTGATATCTAGAAGCTAAAGGAATATCCAAAAAAGAACTGAAATTTTCAAAAACTATCACCAGAAATTGGTTGTTCATACTTTTAAAACCAAAAGATCTTACATGGACTCTTTTTTTTCTTTTGTCTTCCTAAGACCTTTCTTATTTTCAATTGTTTTCCCTTTTATAATGAGAATAGCATTGAGAATTGAGAATAGCATTTCTCCAATATAGTTCCAGGGTCTAAACCATATGAAAAACAAAATCGCATCTATTAATGAAAAAAAATGTCTTTAGAATGCAAGCCCCCAAGGAATTTTATGCTCTTAACTACATGAATATTAAAAAGACTTAAAAAGCTAGTTAATTACATAGAAAATAAGCACTAGGGGAAAAATTAGCTTAAATTATAATAGGGTCATTGTTAGAGCCACAAAGAAATCAAAACTGCATTCAAACTAACACTCATCCTATTCAAGAACCATTTGTACAATATTTCTCATAAGCATCCACTCTATCATAATTTGAAGACATTTATGGAAAGTACCAGCACATTATTCAATTGTTCTACCACTGTGTTTAGATTTCTTTTTCTTATATTAGGATAAAATACATTTCCCTATAAATTCCCTCTACAGATGCCAGGCTAAATAAAGATACATACCATTTTTCAAATGTTATTCCTTTGAGTCTTTGAATATCTGTATTATTCTCCATTTAGTACATTTCATCCACAGTGAGGATCCCAGCATTCTTAGTAACTTTGGGTCTTTACTCCAATAATAATATTAAAAATGACACTCAGAAAGAAAAGCATTAAAATAATTCTGAGTACAGGGGCACCTCGTTGGTACAGGTGATTGAGTATCTGACTTTGGCTCAGGTCATGATCATAATTCGTGAGTTCAAGCCCCACATTGGGCTTACTGCTGTTAGCACATAGCCTGCCTCATATATTCTATTCCCCTCTCTCTGCCCTGCCCCCATTCCCTGTTTTCACTCTCTCTCTCAACAATAAACCTTTAAAAAAATACCTGAGTACATTTATGCAGGAAAACAAATATTGAAAGGGTAAAACAATATGTAGCATTTGAAATCTTTAAAGAAAGGAAAATTGATATAATAAAGTAAAATTTGTTTGAAAATCAATCATCTTTAAGTAGTGTTTCATAAAAAGTTTCAGGTACATGAATTTAAATGAAAAGTCTTGCTTTGCTTTTTTTAGAAAAGATGTTTGCAAGTATTTTCAGGAGGTATATTTATTTAAGATATAACTTCTGCTATCTGGAGGCAGGATATTCAAATTACAGGAAAAGTATTTGAGAGCATAAAGAGTTCAACATCCTGAGAAACTAAATGTAAAATTTAAAATATACATGACAGGGGTGCCTGGGTGGCTCAGTTGGTTGAGCATCAGACTTCGGCTCAGGTCATCATCTCGTGATTCATGAGTTCAAGCCCCACATCAGGCTCTGGGTGACAGCTCAGAGCCTGGAGACTGCTTCAGGTTCTGTGTCCTCTGATCTCTGCCTCTCCCCTGATAATGGTCTGTCTCTTTCTCTCTCAAAAATAAGCAAACATTTAAAAAATAGTAATATAAAATATACATGACAGGCATACTATGAAAGCAAAGGGTATATAATGTGATAAATTCATCAACTGATCAAATATAGCTCAATTTTTGTGGAAAATATTCATGGAAAGGGGCTGTGTAAACCAAACAACTGTGTTAAAATAGAAGTAGTGGATACTGACGTAGTCACTTGGACAAAATTTTGAAACTTTTAATTTATGAAAAATTAGTTTAATTGCTTCAATAACAAAGGCTTTCACAGATTTTCAGACAGAAGCATGGCCATTATTGTGATTTCTTACTTGAAAATGACAGAATCTCAGAAATTCAAACTCATATGATCTGCTCTTCTTAGAGGTTTTCTAAATGTTGTTCTGAGACCAGCAACATCATCTGGCATTTATTAAAGATGCACATTTTCAGGTTAAACCCAAACCCACTGAATAAGAAACTCTGACGAAGTGCAGCAATTCCTGGCTTAACAATGCTCCTGGTGATTCTAATGCATGCTAAAGTTTGCTCTATGGTTTATCTCATGTTTTCTGATCTGTTTGTAGTAGATGATACAGATAGACAAAGGACTCTAGGACACATAATAGTTGCTTAAAGTATCTTTTTGGGGGAGCCTGGGTGGCTTAGTCGGTTAAGCGTCCGACTTCAGCTCAGGTCACGATCTCACGGTCCGTAAGTTCGAGCCCCGCGTCGGGCTCTGGGCTGATGGCCCAGAGCCTGGAGCCTGCTTCCGATTCTGTGTCTCCCTCTCTCTCTGCCCCTCCCCCGTTCATGCTCTGTCTCTCTCTGTCTCAAAAATAAATAAACATTAAAAAAAAATTTAAAAAAAATAAAGTATCTTTTTGTTTAAATCTCTCTCTTCATTTTGCAAATCACAGAACCCAAAAATTAAACCTTAATTTTTCAATGTTCATTTTGTTTTACAAAAGAAAGAGGTGGGACCAATAGACCAGTTCCAACACTGTACTACAGCTTTTGATCCATGTTTATTCTTCTTTCTCCATGTCTTTAATTACTTTCTCTTTCTTTCAAAATCATCATGCACTTGGATGTTTTCAAGAGCAAACTTTGAATTCTACATAGATTAACTCAATCCTAAAAAGATCCATTAGTGTATCTTTTGTCCTTATTTCTAAAACCATCAGAGGGCAAAAATGAGTGACTTCCAAATAAGTAAACATAGATTTCAAGATATTGATGTCTCCAATTCTATAAATAACACTATCATCTAGATTATACAAAAAAAAAAAGGACCATAAACCTAAGTTTTGATTGAGGATTTCAGTTAAAAGTAACTTGCTTATACATTTACTTTTTGCAATAGAATCTTCTTTTTCCCTATTTTCCTCCAAACAAGAAACCTAAATATTAAAACCAATTTATAGTGAGACTTTTCTGGTTGAAGTAAAGAATCAGAAAACCTTTTTAACTGTTCCTTCCATAGTTCCAGAGACCCACACATCTTTGAATCTCAAGTTTTTGTTTGGTCAAGTCTATAAACTTTGATCTAAAATATTTTTTCTCTGGTTATAATTACATGTAATAGATTTACAAGGACTACCATGAATGAAAAGTTTTGTTGTTTTGTTGTTGTTGTTTTCATTGTTTTTTGTTTGTTTGTTTGTTATGGCTTGGGCAGAATAATCTGTCAAATTGAATATTAGAAGAGAGAATAGGAGAGAGAAAAACAAGAAATTTCTCAGATGTTGAGTAGAAAAGTATTCAGGCTTCATCTCTACATGTAAAGACACTATTATTATTTCTGCAGCTTTTGACCTATTAATATTATTAGGCCCATATTTGTTCATTTAGCAACTTCTGTTCATTCTTGAAAACTACTAAAGCTCTTTTTGTTTAAGAAAGTATTTATGTATTGAATGCTTACTATACTATATACTTTTTCTTTTTTTAAATTGTGTTAATACACACATAAAATTTACCATTTTAACCACTCTGTTTGTTTGTTTGTTTGAGAGAAAGATTGCACATGTGATAGGAAGAGAGAAGGGCAGAAGGAGAGAGAGAATCCCAAGCAGGCTCCATACTCAGTGCAGAGTCCTACATGGGGCTTGATCCTACAACCGTAGGATCATGACCTGAGCCAAAATCAGGAGTCAGATATTCAAATGACTAAGACATCCAAGGGCCCCTTAACCATTTTAAAATAGACAGTTCTGTAGCATTAAATGTGTTCACACTGTGGTGTAACCACCTCAACCATCAATCTCCAGAACTTGCCATTGTAATCTAAAATTCTGTTCCCATTAAACAATAACTCCCCATTCACTCCTACCTCCTGAGTTCCTAGCAAACATTCTGCTTTTTGTGTCCATGAATTTGCTATAATAGGGACTTCATATAAGTGGATTTATACAGTTTTTGTCCTTTTATGACTGGCTTATTTCACTCAGCATAATGTATATAATATTTATTATATTGCAGCATGTGTCAGGATTTCTTTTCTTTCTTTTTTTTTTTTTACTTGACATAAAACTGCTATACAATATCCTATTAGTTTCAGGTGGGCATCACAGTGATTTGGTATTTTTGTACACACACAAAATGATCTCCAGAAACTCTAGTTACCATCTGTCACTATTCAAAGTTATTATAAGATTAGTGACTCTATTGTCTATGCTGTACATTATATCCACATGACTTATTTATTGTATAACAAGAAATTTGTACCTCTTGATCATTTTCACCTATTTCATCCATCCCCCAACTAATCACCACTCTAGTAATTGACAGTTTTTCTCCTGATTCTATGAGTCTGTTTCTATTTTGTTTTGTTTTTCCATTTGCTGTGTTTATTAGGTTGTATAAGTTCTTTATATATTTTGGATATCAACCCCTTATCACATATATGATTTGAAAGTATCTCCTCCCATTCAAAAGCTCTATTCTGTTTTGTAAAGGCTTTACAACAGATCAGTCTTCCTACTGTTATCTTAAATTTATCTTAAATGGATTTCTAAGATAACATGATACTCAAATATTCTACTGGAACTATTTATCTGCCTCTCTATCTCATCCTTGAGCTGTATAATACCTCATTCATCTTTGTATTTCCAACACAAAGCATAGGTTGGCACATGATAGACACTCAGTAATGTATACTTTAATCAAAAATACAGAGAAAAATTAAGGCAATTAATATAATTTGATATTGTTTAAAGACTCACAGAAAAACTGTCTGATCATATTTGAATCAAATGCTTTCTTTTTATAATAATCCAAACTTCAATTTTCTGTTTTATTGTGACCATATAAACTAGTTTATAAACTAATTTTGCTATTTTAAATACTTTTGAGGACATTTTCTTTCCATTAATGTTTTCTGTTGATTCATTTGATTATACTTTTAGTCTAATAAGACTAAAGATAAATCACACTGTCTGGGTAGTCGTCCGATCATTTGCTGTAGGATACAGATGTACTGAAATATGAATCTTTAGGGATTTTAGGAAAAATTTCCCTCTGGTATGCAACCAACTCTTATGCAACAATTTCAATGAAAGCTCAAACTCAGAAACCCTCTATTAATATATGTAGATTCCATGCTTATTTAATGTAACTACTGTAATTAGTGAAAATAGTCCATTTTAATCAGCAAGTAAAATAAATAAAAGCATATTATTTGACTAGATAGCAATCACAGAAATAATGATATAAATTTACCATATGTTAACATAGAAAGGCAGATTGTCAGCAAAATAGATATTCCAAAATAGTGTCAAATTTTGCTCAACGAAAATACTTTGAAGTACTATATATTAAAAAGAGAATCAACCATTGTGCATATCACACATCTGTATAAGTGCATAAAAACATTCAGCCCTTCAGTAAAAAGATGATATCCCACTAAAACATATCTCATATCCATTGGGCCATAAAAACTGTGGATTCACAACACTTTAATCTAGGGATAATCACATTTTCTAAAAATTAATATTTCTTCTCATCCTTCTTATCAATTGCAATTCAAATTACTGATACACTTAAAATATTGCAAAAAAGATAATAATACACAATTTCAAATGTTTAAAAGAAATAATACATTAGAAAACAATGATGGATACATCATAATAAAGCTAAAAGAATAAAATAATATTTAGCCTAATATTTATAGGCTTTGCATACCACTAGAAGTGTTCAAATATATCCTTTAATCTCAGAATAATACTGTGTGTTGTGATTTCCATCCTGTGCTCCTTGGAACCCTGGCAATTTCATAAAGGCCCCCAGAGGCTGCCAGGAAGAAAGAAGATGAATATGGCACATTCCAGACTTCCTGTCCTTGATATAGGCTTTATTCAGAAAAGCTATCCCCTCTCTCTCTGTCTCCTTCCATGTATATGATTTTGTTAGAACAAATCTTATGACAAGAAAAATATGAAAAAACAATGCTTTAAAGAAGTTCACAGAAATCTCCAATTTTTATCAATGACCTTAATTTACTATGAAGGGTAAGAAAAGGTACAGAGAACCCATCAGTGACCTCCAACTAAGTGATATCCCTGGGATTACATAACTTTTCCAAAGTTACATATATGATGGAGTCACAGTTCAGACAAGGTACCTTTGATTTCTAAACGGATTCCCTTTGGAAATCTTAAACTCCAATCCGAAAACTAAAGTAATCATTTTTTTTTCTATTTGAACATCTATCAAATATCAACATGTGTTTTCATAAATATTAGAGCTAATTTTATTACCTATTTTATAGAATTTTACCATTAACATCAAAACAAAGAAACAGCAATCATATACCTCACAAAATATGTAGAAGTTCATTAGTCCATATAATTATTTAATATTAATAATATTAATTATTAATTATAATTCATTTCTGGTAAAAAAGGCAGCTTCAATACTGGACACTTCATTGAAGTTCCAGTGTTAATTCATCCTAAACTCCCTTTAAATTATAGGAAATTCTTTGGTGACTTGAAAAATTTTTAAATCAGTCAAGACAAAAAAATGGCATTCAGAATAAAAAAGAAATGTCATAAGTCTATTAATGGGTAACATTACTTTCCACATGTCTTCACAAAATTCTACTAAATTATAAATAGAAACAAATAAAGGTTTATTTAGTATGCATCATACTATATTGAAAAGTAGAATAGTCTCTAAGAAACTTGGAAGAATTTCTATCATCCATATTGCCCCTGGACTTAGATTAAAAACTACAATATCTAGATCACCAGGCTATGTTGCCAAAACTAGTCTAAAATAAAAACAACAACAACATCATACAAAAATCAAGAGGAACCTATAATCTGTCAACATTGTTTGTCTCTGGGATCTAAAATGAAAGGATGTATCAGATAATTAAGCCAGCCAGTACCCCTCTTACTCCCTCCAGTATCACTCTTACAATATCCATTAGAAATGCCAACTTCCAGAAAATACCTTGGTACATATTGGATGGGTTGGGGAAGACAGTGATGGAGCCCACATATTGTGTAACATGTAGCTCCTACAAGTAAAGAATTGTAGGCTTGAGCTTAAGCCAGAAGAACCTTCCTAAAAGGGTATTCTTGGGAATGTAATGTGATTTTTTTTTCATCAATGTTGTTTAGAGTGTCAGGGAGGCAAGACATGAAGAGAAGAGGAAAAAAAATGCAATATCAATGCCCATGAGACCTAACTAGCTGGAATTTGCTTAGATGTGGAGAAGTGACCCAGGAACTAGGCAGCTCTCCCTATGTATCTGTGGATCTTGGAAAATTAGCAAAGTTAAGAGCAATAAACACTGAGTCTAAATAGCCCTACCTCCAGAGATAAGCAGGAAAAAATGTTCATAAATAAAAACTAAAAAACATCATCCTGAGGAATCAGAGGGGAAGAAGTGACTAATATTTACCTCTTTGTATAAGACTAGTTATTTTTAAAAATAAAAAGTTTAAAAACCTGTTTAATAACTAAAAGAGATATGACAATGTGCTTTTTATATAATCATAGCATAAAACTGTAAGGAATAAAATGGAGATTAAAAAATTTAGAATGACATAAAGAAGGAATATAATCTTAAGATCTTCAAGGTACCAAAATTTCAATAGCAGCACTCCAAGTACTGAGTAGAAATGAAGCCTAAAAAAAGGAAGGAAAAAAAAAAAAGGAAACAACATAGAAGGTAAATTTGGGGAACTCTGAGAATAAGCAGGTTAGTCAAGAGATTAAAGTAAATGCGGGGCAAAATGATGGATAAAAAGGGCTCAGAGTAAAGAGTTATCCTAAGCATTATAGATCTCTCTGGGGGAAGAAACCAGATAATTCTATTATCAAAATGTCACTTCTCAGCAAAATCCCAGGCATTGACTACCAATCACTGTTTATGTCCTCTTCCTTTGAAATTGACCTTTTAGATTACATAAAATCCATAAATCTATAATTAGAAATTTTCATTATAGAAGGTCAGAAAAGCCAGCAAAATATTAATACTGATTAATAACAAAACTAAGAATCACAAGGTTGATTTTGAATATAGCTCTGTGCCTTGTGACCTTGAGAAAAACCAGTCATCCTAGAAATTACTTCCTCTAACCCTAAAACAGGGCTGTGGATGATAAGAGTGAATGGTGGTAGTTAATGGATATGGCTTCAGTTTAGCTCAAAATATATACATATGTACTGAACACCTTAAAAGGCATTAGAGGATTAAAGTTAACTCAACATGGTGCCCATTCTCAAATATCTTATTTTAAACTGAGGAAGACCTCTCTAAAAATTCTTCCAGATTTGGCATTCTAGGATTAATTGCCATAGTAATGAGAAGTTAGAAAAATTAAGGAGAAAAAATAAATGATTCAATATATAGAAACGCAGTGTTAAAAAAGGAGAAACTTCTAAACACTAAAATTCTATTGGTGCTCCTAAAGATATGGTGTGTTTTGAAGAACTAACCGATGTTCTGCCTGATTACTTGGATCATCCCTAGCTGATCTTGGTATCCCTTAAGGCTCTTTTAGTTCTTGGTGTCCAGGATGGCCCTAAGGAACTATCTACCCCCTAACTTGAAACTTCCCTCTTTAAGGGTCTGAGGTATTCCTACTTAAAAACATCTCCATAGTAGCATTTTTTCATGTTTATTTTATATCTTATCTGGAGTTAGATAATACTGGACTTAAGCAAAATCCACTGCCCCATTGGCATGCAGGATACCTCCAACAGCCCACTGAATTATAGCAGAGTCTGTCTAGTTTCAGTCTGTCTAGTTTGCTCAAGTATAGTTCCATGACACAAATGAGTATTTCAGGTGGCAGCTGGATGGCTCAGTTGGTTAAGCATCTGACTTCGGCTCAGTTGATGAGCTCACGGTTCATGGGTTTGAGCCCCACGTTGGGCTCTGTGCTGACAGCTCAGAGCCTGGAGCTTGCTTCCAATTCAGTCCATCCCTCTCTTTCTGCCCCTCCCCCAATTGCAGTCTGCCTTTCTCTCTCACTCAAAATTAAATCAACATTAAAAAAATTTTAAAAAATGAGTATTTCAGGAATCCTGAAAGAAACAAATATTTCTATTTCTTAGAACTTGTCTCATCAACTGTGGAAAACAATATTGGTCATGTATACATGTCCATCAGTAATCATACCACACTCTAGGACAGTGTTGGTCACAGTGATTTTGTTCTTTTATTAAGGTTTAAGCAAACTGATGGATTTCCTTGTTTTAAATTGTTAAAAAGAGAAATAATGTTCTCTACTATTTGTATGACTCCAAAAACTATAAGGCATTAAAATTCCTTATAAATTTAAAATTTAAAATTCAAATTTTGCCCTCACAATTATGTCTACTTTCAAATTGAAATGTGGGCCACTGGTATCATTTGCCAAAGTAACCACATGCTAGACTTTGTTTTTGATGCTGGAAATACAGAAGAAAAAAAAATGTAACATCCATGTTCTAAGGAAACTGAGTTCAGAAGCATGAGTCTCAAACATGGACCAGAATGAAAATAGCCCAGGGAAATTTATTTATTTATTTCTAATTAGAGATGCCTAGGAAATTCTGGTTGAATTTACAACAGAACTGATGTTTCATAAGTAAGAATCCGCTTTTGGTCCGGAAAGGAGAGTAGGTCTGGGACACAAACCCATGTACTGAGGGAAGCACACAACAAGGTACTCTCTTTCCATGGGTTCAACACTACTCCTTGGTATGGCGAGTCTTGGAGTGCAGAGTGGTAGTGTAGTGAGGTGATACACTGACAAGAGAGAAATATGTCAGACCTATGTAACCCAGGCTTTTAGGATCACTCCATGAGTTTAAACAATAGGAACTTCAAACAGCAGGAAGGGCAGTTCTAGCTTCCCAAAGTGTCAGCAGCAGCAGAAACTTCAAAGCAGATAAGGAGAATGCATATAGGCTGCTGGGCAAAATTGGCCAAAACAAAAATTAGAATAAATAATAACAACGTAGCAAATGTTTCATTCTCTACCTTTGTCTTTCTTCCGATGCATGCCCTCTCTAAGCCAAGCTTTTTGGACTAATTTTTTAGGTTTTCTTTGTTATTTTCTTTCTTCCCAGCTTTATTGAGGTATAAGTGATGAATAAAAATTGTACACATTTAAGCTACACACACTGATGTTTTCATATAAAGTGGGAAATGATCACCACAATCAAACTAACATAACCATCCCACAGAGTTAACTTTTATTTTCTTTCTTTTTTGTAGTGAAAACACTTAAAGTCTACTCTCTTAGCAAATTTCAAGTCTAACAAGAGAGTATTGTTATCTACAGTCACATTTCTGTATATCAGATCCCCAGAGGTTATTCATCTAGCATGAATGAAACTTTGTACTTTCCATTCCCTCTTTATTTAAGGATGTAAAGCATCTCCCTCCAGATCTGCTACTGTTAGCTGGGTGAGCCTGTGAATGCTACTTAGCTCCCTGAGCTCTGCTTTCTCAGCTGTAAAGATCATTTAAAAAATTCATAGAGTTGTTGTGAAGATTAAGTAAGGTTGTATCATTAAAGGCAGTTAGCACAGTATCTGGCACACACTCAAACAACTATTTGTTATTGCTGTTGTGTCGTGATAAAGTACTGCCAAGAAATATTGACTGATTTGCCCAAGGTCGTACAGTCTATGGAAGTGAAAATCAATTCTCATTCAATAACAAAAGAGAAAAAAAATTAAGTGGGTTAAATTGGTTTTAAAACCTACATCCTTTGTGATGCTCACAGTGGCTTTAGAAGTAAGGCATAAGAGGGGGCACCTGGGTGTCTCAGTTGGCTACGCGTCCAATTCTGACCAGGGTCATGATCCCATGGTTCATGAGTTCAAGCCCTGCATCAGGCTCTCTGCTGTCAGCATGGAGCCTGCTTCAGATCCTCTGCTCCCCCCCACCTCTGTCCCTGCCCCACTTGTTTTCGTTCATATTCTCTCTCTCTCTCTCTACCCCCCCCCTCTGAAAAATAAATTAAAAACCTTTTTAAATAAAAATTAAATAAATAAATAAGACATAAGAAGAACTATCCTCTCAGTTGTATGGGTAAAAACATGGCAACTTCAAGAAGTCCAGTGACTTGCCTACCATGTTGACCAGACACACAGTAAAGGGCTGGTCTCTGGAGGTCTAAACTTTCCCTTGTCAGACACCTGTTTGACATAGAGACAGGCTGCTCCTCCACCTTGGTGACTAATAAGGACCTTAGAGAGCTATACATACGAATGGCTTATAAGAGCAAAGTTACTTAATCATGAGCCTGGGAAGATTATGGAGCCATTTTGCTCCAGGAAGCCTTACTCACTTTTCTAAATAACACATGTATCTTTCTTTAATATTTTGAATATAATAGGATCTTGGGAGAAATAAAATCTAAGGAGTTCAATGGGGTGGCTGGTGGCTCAGTAGGTTAAGCGTCCAACTCTTGATTTCAGCTCAGGTCATGATTTCAGAGTTCATGATTTCAAGCCCCATATCAGGCTCTGTAATGATGGTGCAGAGCCTGCTTGGGACTCATTCTCATTCTCTCTCTCTCTCTCTCTTTCTCTCTCTTTCTCTCTCTCTCTCTCTCCCTTCCTCCCTCCCCCCTCCCTCCCCCTCTGTCCCTTCCCAACTTGTGCTATCTCTCTGAAAATAAACTTAAAAAAAAAGAAACAACAAAAAATAAAATCTAAGTAGTTCAATATTTGAAATAAATACATTTCACACGGGTGTGAGTGACAGAAATAATGGCAGAAAACCAAGTTAACATTCACACTCCCAGGAAACAGGGAAACTTACACATACAACTCATTAATATCTGTACTGTTTTTCACTTACAAATTAAATATCATCAGAGACCAGGTAGCTGTGAGCTACCTGTTTTCAGATGCTATTTGCAAGCAGACGGCAGTGACAGGTTAATGGCTTGGGTACACAGCCCCAGCAATGAATGTTCAAGCTCATTAAAACTGGCATGGGTATTGACAGCACAAAGGAGGATACAGAGGTGTTATCAACTGAAAGTGCAAAATGGGATCAGTTTTTAAATTATTTTTCAGCAACTCCATATGGCCAGTCAAACCAAAGAGAAAAGAGCTTCATATCATATACTGAATGTTTCTTGTATGCAAATGAGAAGCGGAGAAATTTCTGTGAAAGCTGACACCCTTCCCTAGGAACTACTTTAGACCTAAACCAACTGGTTTCCTAAACCAAAGAACTATAAAAATAGTGGTGTAGACAAAACCTTTATGTTGATTTGGAGATAAAATGGCAAAATCTTAGCACTAAAGTTGGCCTTAGAGGTCATTTTTATAACCTCATATCAATTACATGAATCCTAGTAAGGTACTCTTATCACATGATTACCCAACCTCTCTATAGTATTAGCAGGGATGAAGAACTCACTATTTTCTAGCTCATCCTCACAAAAAGTTGGAAAACTGCACTTGCCAAATTGGATTTATCATAGTTGATCAGACACCCACCCTTCCTGACTTTCATTTTGTTAACTCAAGTCCACAAAATCAATCTGATCTCTTGCTCACAGGATGACCTTTCATATCCAATGATGCTTCTGGTAACACCTCTAATTCCTTGCTTTTCTAGGTCAGAATTTCCACAACCATATTTCAGGAATTCTAGCTCATAATTCTGGTCTGCTTCTTTGCATACACTCTTTTCTTAAAGATATTTTGTAACTTTTTTTCTAATGTTCATTTACCTTTGAGAGCGAGAGAGAGAGCGAGAGAGAGAGCGAGAGAGAGAGCAAGAGAGAGCGAGTGCACATGCAAGCAGGGGGAGGGGCAGAGAAAGAGGGAGACAGAGTCTGAAGCAGGTTCCAGGCTCTGAGCTGTCAGCACAGAGCCTGACGTGAGGCTTAACTCCCAAACCGCAAGGTCATGACCTAAGCCAAAGTCAAATGCTGAACCAACTGAGCCACCCATGCACTCCAGCTTGTATATACTTGTAATGAATGCTGTCATTCAGAATTAGCACAATTCTAGAAAGCAGTTAGGATCAACATACAATTCTTCCCTTGAGTTCATCTCCAACAACTGGATACTAATTCTCTTGCTTCAATTAGATTTATTCCTTTAGCTTTTCCAAACCTAGTTATTCACACTCATATCTCTTTCCTTGGATGACACAAGATTCATAAGATGATGGTGATGATAACAAACTGGGGATAATTACTTGAAGGTTCATTGCACTACTCTTTCCACTTGTATGTATAAAAGAAAAAATTCCACTATAAAAGTTGTATAAAAGATGACATAACCAGAATATCTCATTTTCAGACTCTTCACACTCTCCCAAACACTCAATTATCATTTGAAACAAGGAAAAATTCATATTTTAACACATAAATAAATATATAGTGCATTAAGGGCATTAAGTCATTAGTGATGATAAAAAAAAAAAAAAAGTGTTGGCATCTTACCTAAAAGCATAAATTTGATTACCAGTTTAACTCATGTCATTTAGCAAGTCCATCAGAAAGTGACAAAGAGTAGCATCAAGTTTCGAAAGTGACAGCAGAGAACTGTGAAATACTAACACTAATAGTGCTAAATAATAATAAATTTCCACCAAACTAGATGATACACAGTTTAGAAATATGCACTAGCCATACAGTCATTTGCTTGAGGGCCTATTGTGATACAATATACAGATTTGGATAATTCCAAAATGAGAAAACTGGAGAAATTCTATGATTTTTTTCAATCAAACCCTCTTATCATGCAGATGAAGAATCTGAGGTCCAGCAAGCTGATGAAGTTTGCCCAAGATGAATATTCAACTATTGAGCCAGGACTGCTGAATCTCAGTGTAATACTCTGTTTTCTATTCCAAGTTAAGCTTTAAATTCCAGTCGTGTGTGCATATTATTTCAGAGGTCTTATGTAAACTGATTAAACAAATTTTACTTTTTCCTATATTAACTATATATATCTATATCTCTATCTATAGATATAGAGATAGAAATTATTGATATATAGAGATATATGTCTATAGATATAGATATAGACATATAGCATATATTAATCATATATATGTGTGTATATATATGTTTATTTATATATACATAAACTTATATATATATATAAACATATATATATATATATATATATATATATATATATAAATGTTTATTTATTTTGAGAGAGTGAGAGAGAGAAGGAGCATGAGCAAGGGAGGGGCAGACAGAGGGAGAGGGAGAGGGAGAGGGAGAGAGAGAGAATATCCCAAACAGTCTCTGTACTGTCAGCTCAGAGCCCAACATGAGGCTTGATCTCACACACCATTAGATCATGACCTGAGCCAAAACCAAGAATTGGATGCTTAACCTACTGAGCCACCCAGCACCCCAATCTTATTTTTAAAAATTATATTTTTCTACTTTTTGTCTTTCTCTTAATAGTCTATTCCTTAAGCTTACATTTGTTAATAGTTAAAATGTTCGTCATTACCTGAGTTTAACAGTAGAATATGTGAACTTAAATTCTGATTCTGATACCTTTTATTTTTTTGTTTTCAGATATACAATATAATGATTCAACATTTCTATATATTAGTGTTCATCAAAAGTGTACTCTTAATCCCCTTTATCTATTGTACCCAACCCCCCACCCATTTCCCATCTGGCAACCACCAGTTTGTTCTCTGTATTTAAGAGTCGCTTTTTTGTCTCTTTTTTGTTAGTTTCTTTTGTTTCTTAAATTTCACATTATGAGTGAAATCATATGGTATTTGTCTTTCTCTGACTGATTTCACTTAGCATCATACCTTCTAGGTCCATCCAGGTTGTCAAAAATGTCAAGATTTCATTCTTTTTTTATGGTTGAAAAATATTTCGTTGTATGTATATACCAAATCTTCTTTATCCATTAATTTATGAATGAACACTTAGGTTGCTTCTATATCTCGACTGTTGTAAACAATGCTGCAATGAACATAGGAGTGCATGTCTCTCTTTGAATTGGTGTTTTAATTTTCTTTGGGCAAATACCCAATAGTGGAATTGCTGGATAATATGGTAATTCCATTTTGAGTTTTTTGAAAACCCTCCATATTGTTTTCCACAGTGGCTGGACCAGTTGGCATTCTCACCAACAGTGTATGAGGGTTCCCTTCACTCCCTGTCTTGACAACACTTGTTATTTCATGTCTTTTTGATTTTAGCCATTCTGACTGGGGGAAGTAATTATTTCGTTATGATTTTGATTTCATTTCCCTGATGATTAGTGAAGTTGAGTAGCTATTCATATGTTCTATTGGTCATTTGTACATCTTCTTTAGAAAAATATATATTCAGGCCCTCTGCCCATTTTAATCAAATTATTTACTTTTTTTGCTATTGACTTGTATAAATTCTTTATATATTTTGGATATTAACTCTACTTATGGGATATAACATTTGTAAACACTTTCTCCCATTGAGTAAGTTGCCATGCTGCTCTGTTGAGGGTTTCCTTTGTTGCGCAAACAACTTTCTTTTGTAGTGTAATCCAATGGTTTATTTTTGCTTTTGTTTCTTTTGCCTAATGAGACATGTCTAGAGCTGATGTCAAAGAAATTACTGTTCATGTTTTCTTTAAGGAGTTTTATGGTCTCAGGTCTCACATTTAAGGTGTTTAATACATTTTGAGCTTGTTTTTGTAAATGATATAGGAAAGTAGCCCACTTTCATTATTTTGCATGTAGATATCCAGTTTTCGCAGTACATTTGTTGAAGAGACTGTCTTTTCCTCATATGTATTCTTGTCTCTTTTGTTATAGCTTAATTTACTTTATAAGTGTGGGTTTATCTGGGTTCTATATTCTATTCTATTATAATGTGTCTATTTTTGTGCCAGTGTTGTACTGTTTTGATGACCATAGCTTTGTAGTATATCTTGATTTCTGGGATTGTGATATCCCCAGTTTGTTCATCTTTCTTAAGACTGCTTTGGCTCTTCAGGGACTTCTGTGGTTCCACACAAATTACAGTATTACTATTTGTAGTTTTGTGAGAAATGCTATTGGTATTTCAGAGAGAGTGCATTAAATCTGTAGATTGCTTTGGGGAGTAGGGATACTTTAACAATACTCATTGTTCCAATCCATGAGTAAGGAATATCTTCCCATTTGTGCCATCTACAATTTCTTTCATCAGTGCATTATCAGTTTTGGAGTATAGATCTATCACTACCTTGGTGAAGTTTATTCCTAATTTAATCTTTTTGATGCAACTGTAAATGTTTTTTCTTTAATTTCTCTTTCTGCTACTTCATTATTAGTGTATAGAAATTCAACAGATTTCTGTATATTAATTTTGTATTGTGCAACTTTACTGAGTTTATTTATTAGAACTAGTGGTTTTTTGGTGGCTTCTTTAGGGTTTTACATGTAGAGTATCATGTTATCTGCAAATAGGGAAATTTTTTCTTCTTCCTTACCAGTTTGGATATATATTTTGTCTGATTGCTACAGCTAGGATTTGCAGTACTATGTTGAATAGCTGTGTGAACTTGAAAAAAATTATCTATTTGCTTTAAAACTCAGTTTCTTTATTTATAAAAGGAATATATCTCTACTTAGGAAACTATAAAATTAGATATAATAAATTAAAAATGCAAATCATGCCTTCTGGCTACTATTAGATGCCCCTTCCCAAAAGCACAACTTTTATCATTATCATTAATAATAAATTGATGAAGGAAGATATTATAACATCATTTTTGCATCCCTAAAGTATATTAAAATAACATTTAATTTTCATCAAAACCAAAAATAAAAGGCAAATATAGAAAAGAAGTAGAACTACATCTGATAAACCTCCTCTTATCTATGAACACAACACATGAACACACATGAAACCAAATGGATAGAATATTTCAGTTGACTCAATGTTTGTGCTTGAAATGATTTACCATAGAGAGTATTAGCCATTTAATGATAAACAATATTATCTCTAGCAATTCTCCTAAAGACTTTCTGAAATGTGCTTACATGTTAATACTTGTTTGTTCAATGCAAACTAATGGAATAGTTGACTGTGTGCTATCTAAAGATCTCAGTGGTCTCCAAACTAACTACATGACCAAGCTGATGAAGAAAAATTAGCCTTAGAAAGAAATGCACATGTGTGCGCACACACACACACACACACACACAAACAGAAAATGTGACTCAAGGAAAGGAAGATTAATTAAAAGCATGTAAACGTAAATTGTTATTTTGGTTTGCTGCAAGAGTTGTTTTTTTTTTAATTACAGTTACAATCAATGATACAAAATTATATTTTCTCAAAATTACCTAAGAATTCTAATCAAATTCAGACAGATATGTCAAAGAAAATTTCACTTATTATTAGGTCTTTCCATTAATATGCCTTTCCTTAAGCTATCAATGTTTTTTTTTAATTTATAAACATTATTAAATGTTAGTTTAAGGACAACACAAAAAATTCACCTAAGACATTTTATCTACTCCAGTGTATCCTACCCAAAATTGAACATGAAGACTGGATTCTAGCTAGAGCTCATTACTAATTTTGAATTGCAAAGAGGTGAAGACAACCTTTTTTGCCTCAATTCACTCATTTATAACACAAAATTAATGGCCACTCTGACTTCCAGAGAAGGTTTTTCAAAGAAATGCAAATAAATAACGTGTGGAAATATCCTAGAAAAGTAGAAAAGTAATCATACATTCTGATGTATTATTAACCAGTTTCTGATTAAATGGTTTTTGAATAAACTATAAAAATTTCACTTATTAGGTAAAATTCCTATTACCAGCATCTCCTCTTTTAATTCTAATGAAAATAAAATAGCTGATAATCATCAGAGCAACCACAAATTCTTCTGTTTCAAAAGGTGATCTAATAAAAGATTAAATCCACTAAAGGAAATTAAGATATAACAAGCACAGTAAAATAACAGTATTAATATTTTAATTATATGTCAATAGTAAATTGACCAACTTCTTTTACCATAAATTTTTAAATAATTTTTTAAAGTTTATTTATTCATTTTGAGAGACAAAGAGCATGAGCAGGGCAGGGATAGAGAAAAAGGGGGAGAGAGAGAATCCCAAGCGAGCTCCATACAGTGAGCACATAGCCTGATGCCAGGCTTGTTCCCATGAACCATGAGATCATGACCTGAGCAGCAATCAAGAGTTGGACGCTCAACTGACTGAGCCACCCATGGGCCTCATGTTCTTTCACCATTAATTTTAAACACACACTTACAACACACACACACAGCAATAGCATCCTTTAATCCTACATATTTTGCTAATATCTATGACACTGTCACAGTACAGTCTTGTTTTCCCAGCAATGCCCTCTTTCTTCTATGCTCACATGCCCTCTCCAGGGACACCAAACTTCATCTCTTCCATAAGGACCTCTAGTTATCTTTACCTCAAATTAATTTCTTACAGTTCCAACTGTTTTATATGATTCAAAAAATAATCCATAAATCTATCACTGAATTTTCATCTAGTTTTCTAAATCCTCTAGGTACCTTACTCATATTTTGTATCTTGTAAACTTGTCAGTGGTACACGTGTATGTTATCAATAACTATTAATACATATAGGTGAAGACTATATCAAATAAAGTGGAGGCAAAAAGAACAAAGAATAGTTCAAAAAGCAAAATGTGCTAGTGTGTCTCCTCTATCATACCTGAGAGAAAGATGTGGGACATGGATATATGTTTCCAATACTGGGGAAAAAAAATGTTAATCAAACCTCATCGCACTTTGGATTGAATGTGTCTTATAAATCTCGTTATTTCTAAGTTCTGCCTGATTACAGCCTTTGATTACTAATTTCACTTCTTTAAACCCTAGATATCAGAAAAGATACTGTGCACAATGGAGAAAGAATCCTAATATTCATAATTTCCCAGTGCGAAAGGCTGTCTCTGTTCATCTTTATGCTTTTGTATCCATAAGCATTGTTGGCAATACCCCATAAATAGTCTTTAATGTATAAACAGATAAATGAATAAATTGATGGAAAGGTAGGTGTCGATGTCAAAGTGTCTATTAATCTACATTTGTGTTGACAAACTCGGTCCCTGGGCCTACAAAGCCTAGAGCAACCACAATTGTGTGAAATGCACTATGTCTATGAGAACACTATTTATTTTATCACAAACCTTTCAAATGCCCACAGATCCCACTTGAAATATACAAAAACCTGTGCAGGGCCTACAGTTAAAACTAAATAATGCTTGGTGATTAACTTTAAACATAACTGTTTCATCGAACTCAGATTCCTTTTTCCTTCTTTGAAGGAAAACCAAACACAGTTTCCTATTTGAAAAGTAGGTTGTAACATGAAAGTTTAGTTCTCTTAATCTAAAGTCTGGTTTCTACTTCCATCTCCCTTTAAACTCTCTAAGGTAATCATTGTATTTATAAAACATAGAACTATCGTTTTCCTGAAATTTTTTCCTTGAAATGTTAACACTGAATTTTATGGGTAAATCCATTTCCCTATTCTCCCTCAGTGTTTAGTATAAATTATGTCATTTTAAGATAAGCTAGAATCTTAAAAATATTTCCTTTAAAAACTATTTAGATTTGAATTTCAAACAAAAATTTGAATACTTGCAGTTAGTATATAAGGTTGCCATAGTATGATTTTTATAGAAAATATTTTGATTTTATTTTTTATTCCAAGTCATTTAATGTAGATTAAACTTCAGTAAAAGCACAATATGACATATAAGTCATAAAGCAATTAAGGAAAACATCTTTGGTAATTAGAGATATGTAAAAATGTTTTAATGGTATACTTTTGTATGTACTTTTTAATCTTGGCAGGAAATTATGTAAGATTGTAAGATATTTTGACATATGTTACTCCAAAAAAAAAAAAAAAAAAAAAAGAACAATGACCAGGATAACAATTAACTGTATCTTTAACCTCACCAATCAATTCTCTCTAATATGTTTTTATCACTGAGAGAAAAAAGAACACTAGTAAAATACAGGGAATATTCTGTCCCAAACTCTTGGGAAAGAGGGAGTAAAACTGCTGTCTTAAGAATCTGCACCCCTTAAAGCAGTATAGGTCTGATTCTTCTTGACTGAAATGTAGAATCTAAAACAAAACAAAACAAAACAATAAGCAAACAAACAGAAAGCAGCACCAGATGTGTAAATACAAAGAACAAACATGGTTGCCAGGGGAGGCAACCATGGCAAAAAAGGTGAAGGGGAATAGGAGATACAGGCTTCTGGTTACAGAATAAGTCACAGGAATGAAAGATACAGCATTAAGAATATGTCACTGGTATTGCAAAAGCATTACATGGTGACAGATGGTAGCTATGCTTATGAGGAGCACAGCATAACAGAAAGACCTGCCCAACCCTACGCTGTACACCTAAAACTAACGTAACATTGTGTGTCAACTATAGTCAAATAAAAACTAAAAAAGAAAAAAAGTCCAGCATTGCTCTTAGAACATTCCCCTTCTCCCAATCTCAGTAACAACCTATGCTTCTCTCTGAACCTCTCACGTCGGTCTTTGAACAAAAAGAGAAGAGTCTGTCTTTTATCCCAGCGTTGCAGGGGTGGGGGCTCATCTCTGTGTATACCAGAGATGAGACTCTATTTCTAGTGTCTTCTTGCACATCTTGTAGGCCTCCACACTCCTCAGCCCTGCCAGACATCCTAAGCACTCATCATTTTACATCACATACCTAACTTGTTTTCACACAGTAAATAAGTCCCCTACACAGTGACAAAACATTTAGCTAGCTGAATTTCCATTTTAATGAGAATTTTAGTAATTATTTACATGTTACAAAAGTAACAGCATATTTGTTCAAATTTCGATAAGAGATAACAGAGGAGAAAAAATTAAAAACAGTAACTCACAATCACTCCATCAGAAAGTTACTGGATATGTTAGCATATTTAATTCTTACATCATTTTCTTTGCATCTACATATGTGAACATGCATGTAATGTAATTGTGAATGTACTGTGTGTATAATTCTATGCAAGATCATGTAATTCTAGATTCTACTACTTTCACTTAACATTTTATGCTGAGCTGTTCTAATGTCATTATTTTTTTTCACAAGGTCAATTTTAAAGAGATGGAAAAACAGACGTAAGATGAATTATCTAATCACATACCTACTTTTGTACACTTGCTATCTATTCAATATTTTGTCCTTATAAATTATGCTGTAATAAAAATACAAATTATCCCCCAAACCTCACAGTCATGAATTCAATTCTACCATTTTTGAATAACACTTTGATTGATGGTTATAATTTTATTTTTGTAAAAGCAAACAAAAAATAAGGGAAAAAAGTTAATCTTCTGCCAGGGAGGGCTGGGAGTGAGATTGCTGTCGAAGCTGTAACTAGCTCCCTTTGCACAAAAAATCCAAGTTTCTGCAACACAACCAAACTAAACGGATAGACCAAAATTCTAGCATGATGAAATAGTGACAAACAAAAAAATAATAAACGAGATTCATTTGTTTGATACTCCCAATATTAGTTCCTCTATTATTGGAATAATATTGATATTACTTCAATAATTTATTTTTCATGAAGAATACAACAATGGCTTTTCACCTTCTGTTCAGTATCTCAGACACCGTTCTTCGGGATGAGACTGCTGGGGGGCATTTACAGAGAAATACCAGGTGACTGGATCATCTCTAAAAGTGGTTATTCAGGATACTGACAATTTAAAGATCTTTAGGCTTCAGACCTTTCTTTTTTACTTACACATTTTCTTACCTTTCCTTTATTTTTTTCTTGCCTTTATGTTTGTTATCTTTGCTATTTACACATTTTTGCTTACTTAATTTTCACCATGTTTCTACATATAGGAATGGCTACCCTCAGTTTAAATGAAAACAAAACAAAACACAAGCTTGGTAGGCTCTAAAAAATTGCTGAGACCCTGGCTTGTCTCATTTTAGTGACTTCCCTATATCAATAGGTCATACGGTCACACATCACATAAAAGATAACAGGTTTAAATATCTGTTTTTGGAGATCACTTGGGAGAGGGCTTGAACTGGTTCCAACAGAAGTCCAATAAAGTCATGATTAAATCCAGAGCCTCACATATCATTGCTCCTCCCAAATAGCCATTTTTCAAAAACATTGTGCAACAGCTTACGTGCTGGGTGGACATGGGGAAGGACAGGTTTGCACAGATCAGAGGAAAATCTAGGCATATCATGAGAAAAGGAGCCGAACTGAATCCTGTACTGATTATGGATCAAGGGGCCCACGTTTATATATCAAGGAAAATATAATAGTTCACTCCACTACACTAAGTAAACTATTTACTGAGCAGAAGAGGAGTCCAGGCAGGGTGCTAACTGCTGGGGTGACTCGAACATGAATACGATATAAGCACCTCTCCTCAGGGCTTTCTGTCTCTTAGAGCTGATGTTGGCAAACTACAGTCAGCAAGTAAAGGGTTAGCCACTGGTCCACAATGGGATAAGGTTAATTGAAAGCACACATTTAGAAACTCCAAGGGCAATCTGACATCCCTGCAGGCCCAAATGTATAAGTGGACTAATCTCACTGCATAGTTGAACTAGTGGGTAAGGCAGTGACAGACTAGCTCTACAGAATAAAACCTCATTTCACAATTGTATAATTTAACATCAGTTTGTCTACTAGAACCCATATGTATTTAAAATCCAAAATCTATTTTTTTATCAAAAGGTGATTTAAAGGGTCTATACCCTACAGGATAAATTTTGAAACTGGCTAGTGGTAAAGAGTTGAAGATAAAGTTCTCAAGTTATCGTCTGATTTGTTATGGGTAAAAGCTCAAAATGAGTAAACTGAGGTTACCAAAACTGCATTAAAAATTTCCCCCACTATCATCCTTATTTTAGAGACTGATTTCTTCTCTACTATGAATATTAACAAAACAAAAAGTAGAAATAATCTAGATAAAGTTTATCCTCAGTAAGTAGTGTTGTCATCAGTCTAGCCTAGATTAATTAACAAGAAGGAGGCAAGCTCATTTATTACATTAAAATCTTTAAAACAGCAAGGCTAGTGCTTCTTCCAAATCTGAGAACAGGCATATAATATGAATCATTTCTCTCTCTCTCTCTCTCTCAATATTTGTTTAATTCTGATTTAGGACTAACAAAAAGAAGAGTAAAAGCAATACTCTCTATTAACTGCCTGTATCCAGTCTTCCAAAGATATATTTAAAGTTCTTTTTTAAAATTCCAAAATTACATTTTTATTTAATATATTTTTGAAATATAATTTTAGAACTCTTGAATAGAGTAAGGTAGAATTTGGGGTTGTATTTGGAATATGTAGGAATCTTTTTTTTTTAGTAATTTACTTTTGTTGTATATTTCAAAGAATTGATTCATGCCACATTTGAAATAACAACATGGGTTTCAATTATGTGAGTCCACTTACATGCAGATTTTTTGGATACACGACAGTGCTCTAAGTGTATTTTCTCCTCCTTATGATTTTCTTAACAACATTTTCTTTTCTCTACCTTACTTCATTATAAGAATACAGTATATGATATGTATAATATATAAAATATGTATTAATCTACTGTTTATGTTAACAGTTATCCCTAATCTTGTACTGTTTATTTGTTTTTCCTTATGATTTTCTTAAAAACATTTTCTTTTCTCTCTTACGCTATTACAAGAATACAGTATATAATACATGTAATACATAAAATATGTATTAATCAACTATTTATATTAATAGGCACTCCTAACCCAGTGCTTTTCAAGGGTCAGATATAAAAACAAATTAATTAAATTTAAAAATAGTGACATTTCACAATAGTTTTAGAAGCACTGTATTAAAGGAGATGAGGTATGTTATAATTATAATCAAGGTAGAAGTCTCTATATGGGAGAGTTTAGAGGTTTAGATGTTTAGAAGACGATGGTGACCCTCACAGCTGGCAGGAAAAATAGTCACTGGCTCTTTGGGCACTGGGTTTCAAGTGGGATAAAATTTGGGTTTTCAGATTAGGGAAGAGACTGGGGCAGAGAAAATAGTGTAGGCAAAGGCATAGAGCAAGAAAGCTTTTCAGCTTATGAAAAACATCAAGAAGTTCAATGTGTCTGAAATACAATGTAAAGCAGAATAGTAGACAAGAGGCTGAGCTTAATTCTAAGAGGCTTGCTACAAAGGGAAGAGTTTGAAATTTATTCAATGGGGTCCATCTGATGTTTTTTGAGAAATTCATTAACAGTTTTTAGCTGGGCCTTATAAAGTTTTAGTTTACAGGAGAAGGAGACTGATGGAGGGACTGGTTGGAGATCCATGTGATGAAAAAATGGGAAGGACATTCTCTTTCTTAATTAGTTATAAAAATCACATAAACGTACACATGTATTAAAGAAAATTTAGAGAGAATAATGTATAGGCAAAAAGAAAAAAAAAAGGCAGGCCAAAATTCAGCCATATGCACACAGCCATCTGCACACATATCACATATAGATGATATGATATAACATGCCATCAACACTGTTTTGAAGACGTCTTTATTCACTTTTTATATCATAAACATGTCAACAAATATCTATCTTTCTTTTAGTGACCACATAAATTAACATCGTATAGATATACCTATGGAGAGGACATTACCACAATATTAAAGATAACAGGATCAACAGCAATGAAATCCATAGCAATGAGATTATCAAAGCAGCTGGAAAGTGTACTGGAGACTGGGATTGGCATCTCAGAGTCAAACAATGAAAGAAGTTGAGTTTTAGACTTAAACATAGTGAGGAAAGCAGGGTCCATCTCTTATCAGCTGTTTTTGGATACATACTTTTTGCTTAAGTTTCAGTTTTCTGGGGTTCGTAGTTTAACTTTACATGCTATTCAGGAAATATGTATAGAAAATATCTAGCACAAAGCCTAACACAGAAGTCCCTCAATTAATGTTAGGTCTTTTTTTCATGATTGATTGATCATCAAATGAATGTGGGGAGATGAATAATGTTATAGAAGATGGATTTCCAGGTTTCAAGGTGATGTAACTAGGAAAAAGATGCTATAAAAATGGAGATTTCAAGGATATGAGCAGATTTGGGGGAAGAGAGTTGTTAAGCTAACCATGAACATGAGCACCTATCCAAGGCTGCAGTGACATTCACAGATATATTAGTTGAGAAGCAGCATAATGAATGACATTGCTTCACGACAACCTAGACACGTCAGGGCCATCTCGACTCCCTCCTTCTCCTTGACCAGTAATGCAGTAAGTGCTCCTAGGTGACCTCCAAGAATCAAACGAAGCTTCCAAATGAGCTCAGCTTTGACTCCTTTAAGCCATGCATATACTAAGAAAACCTAGTGAGACATCTCATAAATAGAAAGATCACATTTCACCTTTTGATATAATCTGTGATAATGAGGCCAAGGTTACACATTTTATCCACAGAGTTCCCACTGTATTTTCTGGCTATGTGAGGAATATGTAAATAGGCCAAGTATCTAGTGATTGCCAGAAAGCAGATCTGAGCTGGATAAGAGAAATGAATGAGTACAAATCTATTCCTCTACTTGAAAAGCAACCCAGTATATACAATCTACTAACTACCAGTATGTCAATTTCTTCAGGCGTATTTATAAAGAGTGTCTGCCTCTAAGAGCTTAAATTTTGTTTCACCTTGTTTAAAAGCTTGTTTTTGAGCCAAATTATTTTATAAACATGTTAAGTCTTAGGTTTTACTTAGAGTATGATGAGAAGAACACTGCAGCTTTGTCCTAAGATATTTTGTCAAGATTAAGTTTACCAATGATTGGTAAAGAAATCATGAAAAAAAAAATGATGAAAATAACTGACTGCAAATATGTTACTTTAGTATCTTGTAAAGTGCTAAAGTAGAATGTGTGTCCTAGATATTGAAATGTGGCTTAATTTAGCATGCAGTTCACTGCTTATGTATCTGTCCAGTCCTCTGGCACTTCAATATCAAAGTGTCAGTTATACACAGGAGTAAATGCCTCTTTAAATAGTCCAAGTTCACCTGAGAAAGGAGAAAAGTCCATGATTTTTTTTCTTGATTTCCAAAGACTATGCAAATTTCTATAGTTTGGCCCAAACCGTGGTAAATAAAACAGAATGTTGCTGAACAGTTCAAATCTATTGACTCCTGATTTTTTCCACAATTTTTATGTCATCTCCTTTAATAGAAAATAGAAGTGTAAGCAAGTGCAAAGACGATTTTGAAATTAAAAACAGAAGAAATATTTGTGAGACATCCATGCAATGACTGGTAATGATATACCTCTCCATTAGCCTTCTTTAGTCATGGGGCTCATGTGAAATAAATACAGCGTACGTCTAAAGTAATCATAATGCAAGGCAACAATGTGGCAAATCCCAAAATTGTGAACAATTCAAAGTGAAAATATACAAATAAGTTAATAAAATGCTATTTTGTTTTCTCTATCAATAACACCATCCCCATGGCACACATTCATATCCCAACCAATTTCAACTGAAACTTGAGTTTATCTAAAAATAACAGTGGACTTCAATTAAATACATTCATTCATTTATTCAAATCGTGTCTTCTGATCTCCAGGAATTGTATCAGGGCCAGGTAAACAAGTATGATTTGGCCTCTGCCCTCACAAAGTAAGTTACATCCTTTTTATAGCTTCCACAAATTAACATTTAATTTGCAGGCATAAATGCACTTAATTAGAATATTAGAGAAGAAAGAATGGGGTGTATGTAAGATGATCTTTATTAGATGAAAAAGCAAAGCTCCTTTTATCTGTCATACAAATAATCTAGTCTATGCCTTGAAAACAAGCACAGTTATTATCTCTAAATAAAGTGAAGGGCAAATATTAACAGTTATCTAACCACAGTGATTAGAATGGTCAGGCAAACTGGAATATTCAGGAAATGGACACATGACTTCCTTTTTACCAACACATTTCTTATCCAATAATTTCCCCTATTACCTTTCATTAAGAAAAACCAAAGTCCATAGAGCCATTCAGTGGTTTTTATTTTTCATTGTTCCTTTTTAAATCTAAAAGCTTTTTTAAAACTTTTGACAATAATAAAATCAGAACTAACCTAAGAAGAACTGAGATGCTTTTTTTGTTCTGTTTTGTTTTTGTCTTTTGGGGCTTTTTTTTACCAAGCCAGAAAAAGAAAGTGCGATATATCTCCATGTCATATGTAAGTATTTCAACTTTGCAAAGATTCTCCCTAGTTTGTAGCACTTAAAGTTAAAAAGAAAAGCCACACAGAGAAAAGAAAACTAATCTGATTGCCAAATTTGAAGCATTTACATACGCAGCCTCCCAAAATCTATACTTCTACAAGTATAGATTTCCACACCAAAAAGCATTATCCAGAGAAATGTTAAGATTTAGCACATGCTTAAAGTCACATAACTAGCAATCATGAGGCACTGCAGATATAGAACAATCTAATACTTGAGAATAATTTGAATGATGACCTATCTTAGGAACTGGCTTTCTCTCATATGAGCCAAGGTATTAATTTCTGATTAAATGGTACATTGGTATATATAATTGCTGAAGCATAATGTTAATTAAAATATTAGCTACCAAATATAATTATTTCATTTTAGTTACACGGAACTCAAAATAAATACAGCACATACAGATGTGTGCACATACCATTGATCCACCGAGCTTCTGGGTCATGAAGCACAAAATCTTTCCTAAAGAGGTCTTCTAAAGACAATCTGGTTTCTGATGAATTTGTGAGTTCATCTAAAATAAAACAAATCTTGGATTAGACACGTCTTATGTTAGTTTTCAAAACTAATGCATTATAAAATTTGGAATATTTTGTTTCAAAGATATGTTGAGGACAACATAGTCATTTTAATATGGCCTTTGGCATTTGAAGCTTTTTGTTTCATGAACGTTTTCATTAAATTATTTTAAATAGTATAATTATCTTCATCCAGCACAAATTTAATAGATCAATCCCTTTTTATGTAATGATATATAATATAAAAGCAATTAAGAATTCCTGTTGGGCACTGTGCCCACACATTTTTCATGGTTTAACCATAATCCATTCCATTACTTTCCAAAACCACTTTGACATATTCTCCTAACGCTAAACTTACATTTTTGTTGTAAACACCAAAAATGAAAGAGTTGAGGGTCATAAAATAAATGATAAAGAAACTTCCCAACTCAGAAGGAAATTCACCAAACAGAACGAATACCATGTTCCCACAATTACTACCAAACAAACACTAAATAGATTTAAAAGATAAACATAAAAATTCAAATAATACAATTGCTGAATATTAATAAAAAGCACATTTATATAAGCCCCTGACATAAAAACTAAGTGCACCCCCCTTTTCAATTCAAAAATCTATGAAATGGAAGAATAATATGGATGAAGTACCCAAATCAGGCATAACAAACATGCTTTTGGTACTAGAGGCGATAAAAAGTGAGCAGTATTTCATTTTCTTTTCAATAGCATTTTTTATTTACTGTATAAAATCATCTTTGTTACCTTTCAGCTGTGACCTTCACTCTGGTTGATACTAAAATGTCAAAGACATATACTAACCTCATTAGATATTGTTTTTTAAAGGTTCAGCCTTATTGCAGTGAGAGCTTTTGTTTCTTCCAGCTGAAAAGCTGTGGTAGAGAATCAATAACTTCAAATGCAATTTCCTTTCACATGAGTCAGCCATGTATTTAACCCACAAAATAATCACTACAAAACACCTGGAAAAAATATTACTAATGGCAATAGTGAGAATTGTATGATGCCAAGCCTAGCGTAGGGCATTGGGATTATATATGGATTTTCAAAACAAAATGCCCCATTTGATAGTCTGACACATCAAAATTTGAACTTTCTTCATTCATTCAACAGATAATGGACCTTTAATTTTCAAAATTTTAAATGAAGAACTTACTGTAAGATGCTGGAGACCTATCTGTCTGTCCTGAGGGATTCAGGATAAATAACTCTTAGATTAGACACTTATCTCGGGTCAGTTTTTTGAAACTAATGAATTAGAAAATTTGTAATAGTTTTGTTCAAAGCAAGAAAGAATATGATAAATGTCAGAATAAGGATAAAGAGTATTACAGAAGTTCAAAGAAAGGAAGAGAAAGATCTTGCAGAGGGAATTAGAGAAGGCCTAAGTTATAAATTAAATTACCAACTCTCATCCATTGCTAGAGTGAATGCAAAGTGCTACAGACATTTTGGAAGAGGGTTAAGCGGTTTCTACCCAAACTAAACATACAATCCAGCAATTGTGATTTATGGTATTGACCTAGGGGATTTGAAAACCCGTGTCTGCACAAAACTCTGGCGATGAATGTTTATAGCAGCTTTATGCATAATTCCCCAAACTTGGAAGGAACCAAGATGTCCTTCACTAGGTGAATGAATAGACAAATAGATAAATCCAGATGACAGAATATTATGCAGTGATAAAAAATGAGCCATCAACTATGAAAAGACATGGAAGAACTGCCAATGCCTATTATTAAGTAAAAGAAGACAATTTGTTTTTTTTTTAAGTCTATTTATTTATTCTGAGAGAGACAGAGGCAGTGTGAGTGGGGGAGGAGCAGAGAGAGAGGGAAAAAGAGAAACCCAAGCAGGCTCTGTGCTACGGAAGCAGAGCCTGATGTGGAGCCTCAACCCATGACACTGTGAGATCATGACCTGAGCCAAAACCAAAAGTCAGATGCTTAACCAACTGGGCCACCCAAGTGCCCTAAAAGAAGACAATTTGAAAAGGCTATATACATTATATGATTCCAACTATGTAACATTCTGAAAAAGGCAAGCTATGGAGATACTAAAAATATCAGTGGCTGTGAGGAGTTTTGGAGCAGGGGTGGGAGGAAAAATAGGTGGAGCACAGAGGATTTCTAGAGCAGTGAAACTATTCTGCATGATCTGTATGATCTGTCATGGTAGATACAAGTCACTACACATTTGTCTAAATAAACACACACCCGTTTTTCTGACAAAGATTTTTGTTTCTGTTCCCAGGTAAATTCCACATATTTTGTCTATTGTTTTTTAATTTTTTTAATGTTTCCATTTAATTTTGAGAGAGAGAGCAGGAGTGGGGGAGGGAGAGAGAGGGAGACACAGAATCGGAAGCAGGCTGCAGGCTCTGAGCTGTCAGCACAGAGCCTGATGCAGGGCTCGAACCCACAAACCATGAGATCATGATCTGAGCCGAAGCCACCAACTGAGCCACCCAAACTCCCCCATATTTTGTCTATTGTATCTTTTATGATACAGATGTTTATACAGATTTTGTTATGGGATCTTTTACAATACAGATATAGATGTTAACGTGAAAAAATACCTTATAAGTCAAGGGCACCACAGCAAATAATCTTATTTTCAAATAATATTTCAAATTACATATCAATAATTTGCAAACATCTTTCTTTATATGTCTTTAAAATCATATTTCAACGTTCCAAATTGAAGATCTTATTAAAACTGCCCCACATATGCACAGAAAATTGGAAAACTTTAACCATTGTGTAATATTATAGCTTTTAATTTAGAACTACTTATACCACTTAAATTTTATGTACATTTATAATATTGTATCTTTTTAAAAAAATGTTTTAAATGTTTATTTATTTATTTTTTGAGAGACAGACAGAAACACAGCATGAGTGGGGGACAGGCAGAGAGAGAGGGAGACACAGAATCTGAAGCAGCTCCAGGCTCTGACCTGTCAGTACAGAGCCTGGTGTGGGGCTCAATCTCATGAACCATGAGATCATGACCTGAGCTGAAGTTGGACATTTAACCAACTGAGCCACTCAGGCACCCCTATAATACCGCAGCTTCTATTTTTCATATATATCCTTTACTTTTTCTATTAGATTTAGTTATAATTATATAAGTTTATTACTGTGAACAGAATTAATTCTGATTCTTACTTTATTATATATTATATATAATGCATATATATAATATACAATTTTAAAGTATTTGCCGATTCATATGCAGTTTTAAGAAATAACACAGACAGGGGTGCCTAGGTGGCTCAGTCAGTTGGGTGTCCGACTTCAGCTCAGGTCATGATCTCACAGTCCGTGAGTTCGAGCCCCACATCATGCTCTATGCTGTCAGTTTGGAGTCTGGAGTCTGCTTCAGATTCTGTGTCTCCCTCTCTCTCTGCACCTCCCCGACTCACGCTGTCTCTATCAAAAAAATGAATAAACTTTGAAAAATTTTTAAAAAAAGAAATAACACAGAAAATTTTTTATGTACTTCATCCAGTTCCCCTCAATAACATGCAACACCTTGCATAATCAATATCAGAAATATTGATATTTATACACTCTATCAAAATTATTCAGATAGATTTCACATTTTACATGCATTCATTTGTATACGTGTGTGTGTGTGTGTGTGTGTGTGTGTGTGTGTGTGTGTGAGTGTCTCTGGCTCTATGCAATTTTATCATATATAACCAGCACCAGTTAGATACTCAACAGTTCTATCACTAGATAGAACTGTACTTTTACTACCATGGCCTCCCTCTGCAACCATTTGACAAACACTAATCTATTTTCCATCTCTGCAATTTTGTTATTTCAAGAATACTAGGTAGAAAGGATCATACAATATGCAAGCTTTTTGAAATTTTTTTTTCACTCAAAATTATTCCCTTGAGATCCACCTAAATTGTTGAGTGTATCAGTACTCTGTGACTTTTTATCTCTGAGTAATATTCTAGGGCACAAATGTACTATAGTTTCTTGAACCACTTACCTGTTGACATACATCTGGGTTGTCCTTTATAGTTTTTGAATTATTATGACTACAGCTTCTATGAGCATTTTTTTAATGTTAGAGAGATAAAGAGAGTACAGGTGGGGGAGAGGGGCAGAGGGAGAGACATTAAGAGAATCTTAAGCAAACTCCATGCTCAGGAGCCCAATGTGGGCCTCAATTTCATGACCTTGGGATCACAACTTGAGCCCAAAGCATGCCAGATGCACAATCAACTGAGCCACCAGATGCCCCTTTGAGCATTGTTTAACAGGCTTTGTATGGCAATAAATTGTCCTTTCTTTGGGATAAATGCCACAGTGTGCAACTACTTAGTCACACGGTAAGCATATGTTCAGTTTTGCCAGAAAATACCATAGGTTTTTCTGGTCTGGAGTAGTTGCATTATTTTGCATATTCAACAGCAATATATAGATCCAGTTCCTCTGCATTCTTGCCACAATTTGTGTGTGTGTGTGTGTGTGTGTGTGTGTGTGTGTGTGTGTGTGTTTAATTTAGCTATTGCCATATAAATGTAATGATATCCCATTGTGGTTATAATTTCCATTTCCCTAAGAGCTGATGAACATGTTTTAATGTGAATTAATGTGAATGTAAACAGTATATCTCTTTTAATGAAATGTCTGTTAATGCCCTCTGTTTCTAACTGGATTGCTTTTGTTTGTGTGTTGGCTGAACTGTTGAGTTAGAAAGTTCTTTATTCTAGATACGATCATTTGTCAGATATTTTAATTTCAAATATTTCTTCCAAGTCTCTATCTTGTCTTTTCCTTTTCTTAAAAAGGACTTCTCCAGAGAAAAGGCTTTTAAATCAATGTGGTCCGATTTTTTAATTAGTTTTCCCTTTTATAAATGATGTTTCTGCTGTCAAAACCAGGAGTGCATCACCTATTCATGGTCCTGAAGATTTTCTCCTACATTTCTTTTTTCTAACAGGGTCATAGCTTTATATTTTACATGGAAGCTCCTGAGGCACTTTGAGTTACTTTTTGCAGATGGTGTGAGAATTAGTTTGAGGTTTATATTTCTTTTAAATTTTTGTCTACTGGATGCCCAGTTTCTCCAGCACCATTTGCTAAAAGCAGCTTTTCATTTTAGTGAATTATTCCATTATGTTGAATGTCAAATCAATGTTGAATAATAATGGTGGTAATGATACACCTATCTTTTTCTTCTAAAAAAAGAGCTTAATATTTCTATATATCTTAATATGTCATTATTGAATAAAATAATTTTTCTAGAATTTTAGTAAGGAATCTCTACCATTCTTAGGTAATATTTTGATTACTATGTCAGTTAGAATTTTTATTTGAAATTATTACTATATCATTATACAGTTTCAGCCTCTTACATATAAACATTTTCCCCTCTTTTAATGCATTGATATAAAAGTTGTATAAATGAAATTCCTATTTTCAGCCACTTTCTATCTCTATAACAAAGCTCAAGTGGCCAAGTGAATTATTATTATTATATACTGCTAGGTTAATATGCAAAATCTTTACTTAAATGTTTAGATCACTATTGATGAATGAAATGAGATGACCCATTGTTTTTCCATTTTGTGTCATACAAATCAGTTAACAGTTGAATATTTGTATTAAATATTTTTGAACTTTTATTCTCTGACCTTCAGTAAATTAATATATTTAATAACAATTATTCTTTTTTAATTTATTTTTTTACAATTTATTTTGAGAGAGAGAGAAAGAGCAAGTGGGGGAGGGGCAGATAGAGAGGGAGGCAGACCCAAGCAGGCTCTATGCTGTCAGTGCAGAGCTCGATGCAGGGCTTGAACTCACAGAACTGTGAGATCATGACCTGAGCCAAAATCAAGAGTTGGACGCTTAACCAACTGAGCCACCCAGGTGCCCCATAAGAATTTTTCTTTTAACTGCAATTGAACCTGGAGTTTATTTTAAAATCAACTTATCAAAGTAATTCAAATTATTGTAATTAATCTTTCTTTTAAACAATAATCAGAGAGAGAGAGAGAGAGAGAGATGTGTGTTTTAAGGATTACTTTGGTTTTAATCATTACTTAGAAAATGAACTATATACTTCTTTTTTCCCCTTTATTTGTTTACTCCTTTCTTTAAATTTACCTTAGCTTCCAGGCACAATCCCTAAGGTCTCTTGAATTGTTTTCAGTCCTGGAATAAAGACATCTTCCACCTATAAACTTCTCAAACTCACTTCTATACTCCATCTCCTCTCTCTTCAAGTATCTTCATAATATTTTGGGGTGTTCATCTTTTAAAATTAATATTCCTCTTTACAAATGCCCTCCAAACCCTATTGGGTATCTTCATTCTACAGGGGAAACTGAGCTGAGTAAGGTTAAATGTGACAAAGGTCTACGTGATTAGTAACAGGCAGGACTGAAACTGGAACCTGTATCTTTCCAACTTACTAAAGTTATACTGTCTCTCAAAATAAGTTTTATTTCCTCATCCTCTTCAATACTGTATCAGTTAGATCTTTTTTTTTTAAATATGATACACAATTATATAAATGTTATTTTAAGAATATCCTTAATGTCTTATACCCACAAGAACCCTTGTTCAAATTGAAATTCAACTACTTAGCGAACCCTCCCCAGAACTTACTAGAATTCCTTTCTAGTCCAACTTATCTGAGAAAGTACCATTGCCACAGTCCTTCTCTTTTCTCAGAGAGAGTGATACCACAGCACTCACTAAAAAGTAGGGCTTTCTGTTTGTTTTCTTCAAGACATTGGCCTATAACATGTCAGGAAATTTCCAGCTTAACCCTCTGCTCACTGTTGCTTGCTATTTAGTGTTACGACTTCAGTTGCATTTCCAACCACATCCCATCAGCAAACATTTATAACCCACATTAGTATCTGATTTCTTAGGAACCTGATTTATGTTAGAATCGTCCAGAGAAATCTTATTATTTGATACATTTTAACAATTGTCTCTGTATGTGAACACAAAGCCCACACTTTGCAACAAAGAATCATGGACACCACTCATTCCTGCTGATCATTCACAAGGAACACTGAGAAGCTAAGTCAGAAGGAAAATGGTAACAGAATATAAATAATTTTAAGAGATGACTTCCTCATGTAAAACTTCTTTCTTAATACATCTTCATAAAATAAAATTCTGAAATCACTGCCTGTTCCTAAGATAAAAAATATTACTTAATATCCACACGTCTCATAGCCCTTATTTTTCACAAATAAAGTACTGGGTCACATAACTCTAGTTACTTTGCAACTAAATAGGAGCTACCTCTCTAATGCGTGCATGCATGTATGTGTGTGTGTATGTGTGTTTGTGTGTGTAAACATGTGTGCAAGTCTGTAAACCTAATATGTGTTAACAGTTGCTAGCAAAATGCTAAGTACTGGTTAACCAAGTAGGACCCTATGATTATAGTTATAATTATGAAGAGCAGCACAAAAATGCACTGAGACGCAAGGATAACCAAAATCACAAGAGGACAGGGGAACAGAGGAGTGAGGGGGTAAGTAAAATAGGTAAAGGGGAACGGCAGAAATAGGCTTCTAGTTATGGTATGAATAAGGCCCAGGAATAAAAAGCACAGCATGAGAGTGATGCCTTGGTGGCTCAGTTGGTTAAGCATCTGACTTTGGCTCAGGTCATGATCTCGTGATTCGTGAGTTCAAGCCCCACGTCAGGCTCTTTGCTGACAGCTCAGAACCTGGACCCTACTTTGAATTCTGTGTCTCCCTCTCACTGCCCCTCCCCTGCTTACACTCTTGTCTGTCTGTCTCTCAAAAAGCAAATAAACATTGAAAATTTTTTTTCAATTAAAAAAAAGCACAGCATGAAAAATAAAGTCAATGATATTGTAGTAGGGATGTAAAGGGACAGATGGTAGCTACGCCAGTGGGGAACACAGCATTATATAGAAACTTGTCAAATCACAAAGATTTACTTCTGAAACTTATGTAACATTGTATGTCAACTATTCTCAAATAACAAAGGAATTAGAAACATAGTAATCATTTGTTAAATTGTTACAAGATACAGAATCTTAGCTAAAATACTCAGCTTTGCCAACATGAATGCAATGACAGAACTGACATTAAATAATTCATATCATGTTTTTTTTCTGCTCTAGTCTGTCATTCAAGATCATAGACGGCTACTGGTATTTGTGTGCTTTCTTCCAAAAATCCAATCTTGCTTTTTAAATGGCCTTTTGAAATAAGTTGACTGCATAATCTTAGAAGAAAAAACAAAGTTCTTCAGTACTGAACTGAAGAAAAACTAATTTCTGACTTTCAGTTCTTGGTTTCTCTTTATAGAAACCAATTGTGTTACTTTTTATCTAGTTTACTCTCCACATCAGAGGTTCAGAAATGTTTCTTTTAATTTAAATCCTATTTGAAATAATTTCCTGTTAAAATACTAATAAAAAGGAAAATCTAATCTGGCAGTTACTCAGAATTACCCATGAGAAGTACAAAGCCCTTTTCCTTTTCTGTTCTTGTTCTTGTGACTCTCTCTTCTCTCCAGATGACCACTGTACCACCCCCTGCATTTCCCACCACGCTGTTTAAATCTCTACTTAGTCTTACAGGTTATTCTCATTCTCTGTGTTTAGTGTCAGTTCGGGCTACTCTTTTAGTGCATTTCAATGTGAAACATGGGTAAATTTTTAAAGTTCACTGAAAGGATAATATCCCTTCCACACCTCCTTATAAAACTAGTTGAAAACACAGAATAAAAATCATTAGAGTCATTGCTAAATTCCAGACCTAGACAAAATATCTGTTGTTTGTACATTTCCTAACCAGTCGACAGAACTTAAAAGTTTTGTTTTACCACCTAACAGCTGTAGCATTACTTACCCTCTTACTTTCTAGCTTTCCCCCATTCTTTTCTTTCATTAGGATGCTGAAACACTATACAGCAGACTAAGTGCTGTCAAAATTTATGTCATTTGAGATCAGATACACAATCCCAAATTCTCTTTAAAGCGTCCTCATTCATTACCCAGAAAATGAATAAACATTTACTAACTCTCAAAGAATTAGATAGTTCATAATGTAAATTTGATGAAAAAAAGAACACATTAGAACAGAAAAAAAAAAATCACAAGATGTGTCACAAGTTACACCTATTGCTTCTTTTAAATAAATGTATTTACATAAATAAATACATGAAAATCATTAGGCAAAATATTCAGTTCACTTAAAGTCAGTCACTGTCATTATTATGATTGAAACATTAACATGTATAAGTCCAAAAAAAATAAATAAATAAAAACAAAATGTATTGGTTAATAAGAAGTACCTTTAAAATTTTCAATTTCAGGGGGCACCTGGGTGGCTCAGTTGGTTGATCATCAGACTTCGGCTCAGGCCATGATCTCAGTTTATGAGTTTGAACCCCGCATCAGGCTCTGTGCTGACAGTTCTAAACCTGCTTCAGATTCTGTCTCCCTTTCTCTCTGCCCCTCCCCTGATCACACTCTGCCTCTGTCTCTCTCAAAAATAAGTAAAAACTAAAAAAAAATTAAAAATTTCAATTTTGGAACCTAAAAAATTTTTTTTGTTCTTTCGGAATATCTTCGCCTCTCACAGTTGTTTCCCTAAGCAAACATGTTTCAAAATGTATATTCTCAGATCTACTCTACCAAAAGTACAGTTGAGTTTCTTCTAGTAATTAATGAAAAAAAAAAAGATAAAATGTTCATTTCACTCAAAGGTCTATTTTGGAGGAAGGACACTGAACTATGTTGAATCCATGAAGTCAAAAATATGAATCACAAATAATACATTATTCTTTTCAGTGAAGGACACTTCAAGCAGCTTGTCTCTTACTATTGTGAACATCAATTCATCCATTGAAGCAAAAGCACCAAAAAAAAAAAAAAAAAAAAAAAATAGTGCATCACATAACACCTGTTTTATGGTCCCAGAAAACGACCTCTGTTCCTTCTAGCATGCCAGGAATTTACTTCCATATCTCTTTCTTTTGCCTTTTCTTATTCTAACATCTTGTGGCAATAGCTAAATTTCTTGAACAAAGAGGCCAGTCAATTCCTCATTAATTTTAACATCTAGAACTACTTTTGAATCAGATTAACCTGGTATCTTATAAAGTCTACTAATATAAACACTTCTAATTGAATTTATTCCCTCATCCAATTATCTTCCAATGACTGTTTGTTCCTTCTTGAGTCTACTTCTAGCATGTGGCTTTCATGTAGAAAGCCATATTATTATTTTTTAATTATTTAAGATGTTTATTTAGTTTTTGAGAGAGAGAGAGAGAGAGAGAGAGAGAGGAAGGGAGGGAGAGAAAGAACATGAGCAGGGTAGGGACAAGAGAGAGGGAGACACAGGATCCGAAGCAGGCTCCAGGTTCTGAGCCCAACGCGGGACTCAACCTCAAAGACCACGATATCATGACCTGAGCCGAAGACACACGCTCAACCGATTGAGCCACCTAGGTGCCCCAGAAAGCCATATTATTTTAAAAATACATATTAAAAATCAACTATGTGAAAAGTTACCAAACTATGACCAAAGCTGTGTCTATACTGAATAGAATGAAGAAGACAGCTGATAAATAAGATAATCCATATTTATTTATGTGTCTCCTTCTTCCCCATCCCCACCCTGCCCCTTTTACCATACATGGAAGGGATTTTAAGGAATTTTACATTAAATATGAAATACAAGTACCGATTGCAAAAAATTTGCCTCCTATGATGCATTCACCTTCTCTAAGGTTCCCAACACAGTTTTGGACCTATTCTCCCATTCTCTGTTCTCAAACAAGAAAAAGCAATAAGGCTTCAAGAACAGTCATTAGAGCTAGGAGGTTGTAATCTAGTTCTATTCCACCCCTAACTAGCATGTATTCCCATGGCATTAGCACTCAGTCTATTCAGGTATCAGTTTCCTCTTTGTAAAGAGAAAAGGTTGGAGCAAATGACACCACTGTCAGGTGTATTCTAGAAAGTCCTATAAGCTCTCTTAGGACAGAGATTGGAAGGGGAAGGACAGGGGTTACATGGTCAGAACTCTAAAATCAGAATGGCTCTGCTTTAGCATATTTTTCACCTCTTAATATATAATTTAATTGGAAATACTATGCATACACACTGGCATGCACATACACACACATGGCCTATGAAGCAGCTTGCATCTCTGAGATCCCCTAGCTTCTGTTACATTTTGCTCAACTTTGTCTTGTTTTCAGCAGAGGCTCTAAGTGCTCATCAAATAAAGAATGTATTTCCAGGTTCTGAAGGACTTAGTAAATGCTACCTCAAAATTGTCATCTCTTGAATAAATCAACCAAGAGCTTTAGGATTTACTCATAGATTTAATTAGTCAAATTGGTCAATTATTCAAAATGCTAATCATTCTCAAACCTCTTTTTGAGACCTTTTTCAAGTTAACATCTCCTGAATTTGAGTAGAAAAGCTAAATATGAGAAATACACTTGAACAAAGCCTTTTCACATTTGAGAAAATTATGCAATGATGCTCTCTCTCTCTCTCTCTGAAATAATGTCTTTTTTTTTTTAACCCTGAAGTCCTATGGTTCTACTTTGAGCCGTTGGGCTCCTCTGTAGACATGTTTAAGTTCTTCTCTCAGGTATACTGTTTATTCCAGTTACATAACTGTGAGTACATTTTGATTTCCTATCTTTATCTACAGAGTATAATTTGTGAACAACTAGTGAAAATGGGTCCTAAACTCAAATTATATACACAATACTATTACAGCATTGTCTTCCGCTTACACTGGGTTGAAATTTTCACCCTTGGCACAAAACCAAAGCGGGGTGCAATTCTGAGCACTTTATCGTTAGCCAACACTATTACTTCCTCATGTGCTCAATTAAAAAAAAAATTCAGTTTCACTTGAGAATCTCTTGATACAGTTATAAAAATGATCATTGTATTCAGTATCGCTATTAAGATGTTTTTAATATCTGTGCAGTAAATCTGAAGCACACAAAAACAAAAATAGGGGTACCCGGTTGGCTCAGTCGCTTAAGTGTGTGACTCTTGATGTCCACTCTGGTCATGATCTCATGGTTTGTATGATCAAGCCCCGCACTGGGCTCTGCGCTGACAGGGCACAGCCTGCTGGGATTCTCTCTCTTTCGTGTCTCTCTCTGCCTATCCCCTGCTCTCTATCACACTCTCTCTCTAGAAATAAATAAACTTAAAAACAATAAAAACAAAAACACTTCCATTGTGCATCAACTTGGAAGGTGTCTCAAGGAAAAACATCTTGGCAGCAGGTGGTTGTGCTCAACTAACCACTTTTTTTTTCTTCATGTAACATGAATTTAATGGACGTAATGAATAACAAACAATGACTTCAGATTAAAATATAGGTTTCATTCACTGTCTGAAAGTAGACCATCCCTACGAAAACTTTGTAAGCTGAAATTGTGTAAAGCAAAGAGCATCCCCTGCCTTCTGAGACATCACATTATACCACTCCCACTTTTATTGAAGTCCTACATCACTATCTGTTTTTGCTAACCAAAAGAAATCCAAAGGGGATTTGCACTTCGACACTGTACGAATGTAAATTTTTCACAAAAACAAAGTCACACAATGCCAACTTTCAGAGAGTAAAGGATACCTGTGTCTGGCAAATGTTTGCCTTCAAAATGAAATGAACCTCTCCTATAAAGCACACATGCATGCACATATACACACACACACAAAAACCAAACACAAGTGGCTGTTACAAATTATAAAATTTAAACTTTCAAGCAAATATTTACATTTTGGAAGGGTTGTCCTCTCCCTTGAGTGTGAAAGCTTCCCAAAACTTTTCTAGTGAGATTCATAAGTTGTACCATCAGTGATGTTAACTATGTTTTTGTTTTGTTTTATGTTATAGAACAAACCCCACCAACATTTGGAAAATTGGCATAACTCAGTGAACTCATATTTTGCAAAAGTCCAAGGCACAATGCTTAGAATCATGCATAGGTAAGAGATCCTTTTAAAGTAAAAGATGACTGATGGGTTGAAATGTAGCAAAGTACTGATATTTTATTGACGTATTTTCAGATTCCACATGGCAACTAACCTTCAAGAATCAATCATTTGTTAACTTTTCAGGAAGGGTCAAACAAGGACATCTATTAAACTACATCTTCCATTTCTAACTAATTATGAGGCCATGATTCTTCATATATGTCAACTAAAACAACCTACTGCAAAAGAATTAACACAGGGCACATATGAAAATCCTACTGTCTTTCATCCAGGCATTAGACAAATTTGCAAAAAATAAAAAATAATGCTGTTATATTTTTTGTTTGTTCTGAAAAATATAGCTATTTTTATTACATGTTATATATACTTACATGTATAGTTTTATCATTGCCATTTTATGTGAATTAATCAACATTTTAGAAAAAAACCTCAGCAATTAAATTTTATTATCTAACTCAGTAAATGTTGACAGAATTCAAAAGCCCAAAAAGTATTTTTTGGGTCCTCAAAAATCTGTTAGAATGCCCTACACTAAGCTCTACTGTGTGTACTTCATGTATTTTATTAAGTTTATTTTAGCCTATATTTCAAACTGCTAAGTTTATAGTACATAATATTCTAGGTCTCTACTGTTGTGCATTTTCTTTTTAATTTGATGATATCATTAGATTTAATGAGTGTGCTCTATAGTATTTCGTCTTCACAAACTTTCACAAAATACTTCTTACATTCTCTAATTTGTAATGCAAGAGGGACTAAATGGATAAATTTGTCACTGGTCAACATTTACTGGTATAATAAGTGTAGGGAATTGTGTAGGTGATAAAGTTATAAACTCTATGCTTGAAGGCTTCAAATATAGTAAGGAACTCAGGTTAATCACAGACAGACACCAATGCACATGAAAATCGCACCAGCAGAATTTGTCAACAAAGCGATATCAGTGAACATGGAGGAGTAGGCAGCTCTAAGAGGCTGTTTCCTCACAGAAACATTTTAAAAAAAAGAAGAAGAAGAAGAAGCAAAACTGTCAGAATAAGCTTTTTCAGAACTCTGGAAAAGAGTCAGAGGTTCACAACAACCTAGCAAACACGGAATCAAGAAAAAGGCAACTTAAAAACAGTAGAAAAGCATTGTGGTGGGGCGCCTGGGTGGCTCAGACGGTTAAGCGGCCGACCTTGGCTCAGGTCATGATCTCACAGTCTGTGGGTTTGAGCCCCGTGTCGGGCTCTGTGCTGACAGCTCAGAGCCTGGAGCCTGTTTCAGATTCTGTGTCTCCCTCTCTCTCTGCTCCTTCCCTGTTCATGCTCTCTCTGTGTCTCAAAAATAAATAAACGTTTAAAAAAAAAAAAAAAGAAAAAAATCTTAAAAAAAAAAAAAGAAAGAAAAGCATTGTGGCATTTTTCTTTGGCATTACTCCAATCCCCTCCCTGGCTCAGTGGTGATCTTTAAGTTAACAGTCTGAATGTACAGTATGGGACCCCAGTCCCTGGGTTCTGGAGGAAGCAGAGTAGATGGTTTCTCAAAATACTTTTTGTCTGCTCTGACCTGCCTGGCGTTACCTAAAGGACTGACCTGGGGTATTTATTTTTCTTACACCTGATCCAGAAAACTTAGCACAGAAAATCAGCAGATATTCTCAAAAACATTATAAGACAAATGAATAAGCCTGGTTGCCTGGTGAAAAAAGATACAGTTAAGGCCTAAAATATAGCATTCAGGCTAGAGAAAATATAGCATTCAGGCTAGAGAAGGAAAGCTGGGAAGAGCTTTCCTTTGAGTAATTAGACATTGAAGTGTCTACATATACTGGGAAATTCAGAAAAACACATGCATGCCCAGGGCAGGATGCATGTTCAAAAAAAGACCTGAGAAGACCCTAAGTTTTTGCCTCCAGCTAAACTCTAGGCTTAATACAAACAGGAAATGAAAGCTAAGGCAGAGCTACAAATAAATACTGAATAATTGCCCCAGCACAGAACTAATCTGAAAGAATGGGAGAGTTTATTTGGATCCTAGCATTCAAGGAATTCTTTGTAAAAATACTAGCTGAACACAAGCTAAAGGAATAGAAACTTCAGAGACCATATATGACAGAGAATACTGACTTTTCAAAATACATCCAAAAAGTCAACCAAACAACCATAAAAACAGCGATAGCCTACAGCATATAACAAAAATATGCTCTGAAGAGTTGAAAAAATCATGTATCAAGTGTTCCAGGGGCACCTGGGTGGCCCAGTTGGTTAACCATCAGGTGTCCTGATCTCGCAGGCTGTGGCTCAAGTCCCTGGAGCCTGCTTTGGATTCTGTGTCTCCCTCTCTCTTTGCCCTCCCCCACTCATGCTCTGTCTCTCTCTCTCTCAAAAATAAAAAAAAGGTGTTCCACATTATCAAAATCAAAATGTATAGTTTTTAATACAAAATTTAAATCATGAAAAGAATCAAGATACTACGGTCCACTCACAGAAGAGATTAACAGAAACTGCCCCTGAGGAAGCACAGACAAGACACTTATTAGACAGACTTTAAATCAATTGTCTTAAATATACTCACAGAACTAAAGGAAACTCTGGACAAAGAGCTAAAGGAAACCAAGAGAACAATGTGTGTGTGTGTGTGTGTGTGTGTGTGTGTGTGTGTGTGTGTGTTTGTGTGTGGAGAGAGAGAGAGAGAGAGAGAATACCATTTAAGAGAAAGAATTTTTTTAATCCACAGACATTCTAAAGCTGAAATGCACCACAATGGAAATTAAAACTTTCTAGAGGTTTCAAATAGAAGATATGAGGAGACAAAGGAAAGAATCAGTGAACTGGAATTTAGGTTAACTGAAATGATATAGACTGGGGAACACAAAGAAGAAAATAGAAAGACCAATAACACCTAAGAGACATGTGGAATTCCATTAAGCATATCACTCTATGAGCAAAGGGAGTCCAAAAGGGAGAGGAACGAAAGGACAGAAAGAATACTTGAAGAAATAATGGCCAAATATCTGCCAAATTTGACAAAATACATGCACTTATATGCTCGAGAAGCTTAAAGTCTCCAAAAAGGACAAACACAGAGAGATCCAGGCTGAGACATATTATAATCAAATTGCCAAAGGAAAGGACAAATATACAATCTTGAAAGCAGCAAGAGAGAAACAAATTGCATACAGGGGATCTTCAATGTGTTTAACAGCAGATTTTTGGTCAAAAACTATGTTGCCAGATGGGAATTAAACAGCATTATGAAGGTGCTGAAAGAAAAAGCTGTCAACCCAAAATTCTATATCCTGCAAAACCATCCTTCAAAATTGTGTGAGAGAAACTAAAACCTCCCAAGATTAACAAAATCTGAGAGGTCACAACAAGTATATTTGGCATCCAGGAAATGTTAAAGGGATTCCTTTAGGATGAAGTAAGAGGGCAGTAGTAACTTGAGGTCAGGTTAAAAAATAACTCCAGTAAAGGTAACTACATAGTTAAATATAAAAGTGAAAATTGTTGTATATTAGGTTTGGAATGTCTCTCTATATTTCTTATATGATTTAAAAGACAAAAGCATGAAGAAATAACTAAAAATCTATGTTAAAGGGTGCAGAATGTATAAAATATGTAATCTGCAAAAACCAATATGAGGGAAAGTGAAGCCATATAAAAATACAGTTTATGTAAACTATTGATGTTGAGTTGTCATCAATTCAAAATAATTTTTATAAATTTAATATATTTATAGTCATACCAAAGGTAACCATAAGAAAATCTAAAAAAATAAAATAAAATTCAAAAGAGTAAAGCAAATATCAATCAAAGACAAAAGAAGGCAGTATTGGAGGACCTAAGAAACACAAAAGGTAAAATACATAGACAAAATAAATGGTAAAATTTAAGAAGTAATTCCTTTGTTGCAATTACTTTAAATGTAAATGAATTAAACTCTCTAAACAAAAGGCAGAGAACAGCAGAATTGAATTAAAAAAAATTGTTATGCTTAATTTAGATCCAAAGACAAAAATAGGTTGAGGGTGAATGGATGGATTAAGATATTCCATAGAGACAGTAAATGAAAGAGAGCAGAAGTGGCTCTACTATTATCACAAAAAATAAACTATGTCAAAAATTGTTGTGGCAAATAAAGACATCACATATTGAAAACTGTTATACCCAAAAGTTATAACAAGAATAATGATACCAGAGCCAAATAACAGAATCACAAATTATGTGAATCAAATGTCAACAGAAATGAAGAAATAGGTCTTCAAAGGTGATTAGAGATCTCAATAGCCCACTTTCAAGAATGTATACAAAGTTTAGACTGAAGATTAATAACAAAAGATAGGACTTGAACAACACTATTAATAGACATTTTAAATATATACATTGTGTGTGTGTTATAAAAATCTTATATATATATATATATATAAACATATATACATTATTTTCAATACATTATTTTAAAGTACATGGAATATTCTCCAAGACAAGTCATATTTTAGACCATAAAACAAGTCTCAATAAATTTAAAAATATTGAAATCATTCAAAGTGTCTTCTCTGAATTCAGTAGAATGAAACTAGAAATCAATAGCAGAAAGAAAACTGGAAAATTCACCTATATAAGGAAATTAAACAACATACTCTTAAGAAGAAATATTTCAAGGAAGAAATCACAAGGGAAATTAGGAAATACTTTGGAACAAATGAAAATGAGAATGCAATATACCAATACTTAATGGGATGCAGTGAAAACATTTCTCAAAAGGATATTTATAGCCAGAAACATCTCCATTAAAAAAGAAAGAAGTTAAATCAGTGACCTAACTTTACACAAAAAGAAGTGGGGGGGGGGGGCGGTAGAAAGAGCAAAACAATAGAGAGAATCAACAAAATAAAAAGTTGTTCCTTTAAAAAGATGAACAAAACTGACATACATGTGTCTGACAAAGAAAAAAATAACATGCAAACAATGTCAGATATGAAACTGGGAGCATTCCCTTCCAATTTTACAAAATTGAAAAGGATTGTGAGAGAATACAATGAATGATTGATTGCATACCAACAAATCAGATAACCTGATAAAATGAGTACATTTCTAGAAACACACAAACTACCAGACTGACTCAAAAGGAAATAGAAACTCTGTATAGATTTAAAACAAGACGTTGAATCAGTAATGAAAAACTTCCCGATAAAAAAAAATATACAGGAGCAGATGACTTTCCTTGTGAATTCTACAAAACATTTAAAAAATTAACATCAATGCTTCTCGAACTTTTCTAAAAACCCTAAGAGGAGGGAATACTTACTGATTTCCTCTGTAAAGTTAGAATTATCCTGATCCAAATCCAGAAAGACAACATAAGAAAGGACAATATATCAATATTCCTTATAAACATAGATGCAAAAATGTTCAATGCAATTCCAGCAGGGGATGACAGAATTTTTTTCAATTAACAAATAAAATGTTTTAGCATATCAAAGGATTATGTATCATTAATGAGACAGATTTACCCCAGGAATATAAGGGTAACTCAACAAAACAAGATCAACCATGTAACAACACATAATAGGGGGGAAAAAAAGGAGAAACACAATGATCTGAATCGATGTTAAAATGCATTTGACAAAATCCATCACTCTTTGTTTATGAAAACATTAAAAAAAAAAAAAACACCTAGGAACAGCAGGAAACTTCCTCAACATGAAATAGGTCATCTATGAAAAACCCAGAGCTAAGACAATAGTCAATGATGAAAGGCTGAAAGCTTTAGCCCTATGATCAGAAATGAGAAAAGGATGTTCATTTTTCATTGCTGTTATTCAACATTATACTAGAATCCAGCCAGAATAATTAGACAAGGTAAAGAAATAAAATGGAGTGAATTTAGAAAGGAAAAAAAAAAAAGAAACCATATTCGCAGAAAAGCCCAAAGAATCTTTAATAACCTACCAGAGCTAAAAAGTTAATTCAGCACAGTTAAAGGGTACACAATCAACACTCAACAATTAGTTGTATTTATATACACCAGGACTGAGCAATCCAAAAAAGAAGAAAGAAAGAAAGAAAGAAAGAAAGAAAGAAAGAAAGAAAGAAAGAAAGAAAGAAAGAAAGAAAAAGGATATTAAACAATCAATTCTATTTACTCTAACATCCAAAACAATAAAATACTTGAGAATAAATTTTACCAAAGAGTTAAAGGTTTGTACATTTAAAACTACAAGGTATTGCTGAAAGAAATCAAAGACATAAATAGAAGGACAATTTGTGTTTGTCACTTGGAAAACTAATATTTCTAAGATAGCAGTATTACCCAAAGTGATTCACATATTCAACACAATCACTATCAAAACCTATTGATAGTGAGAGAAATGTTTAATTTTGCAGAAATGGAAAAGTCAGTCTTTAAATTCATATAGAATTGTAAGGAGTTTTGAATAGCCAAACAATTAAAAAAAATAGTTGGACCGTTCATACTCTCATTTGAAAACTTACTCCAAAGCTACAGTAACCATAACAGTGTGATGTGGGCACAAGGATAGACACATTGAACAATAAATTAAAATTGCACATCCTTAAGTAAATTCATATTATCTATAATCAATGATGATCAACAAGGGTTAAAAAAACATATGGTGGAGATAAAAGAATTTCTTCAACAAATGGTGTGAAGAGAAATTTAAGTTATGTAAAAAATGAAGTTGAATTCCCTACTTCATACCATATGCCAAAATTAACTCAAAACCAATCATTGATCTAAAGAGATAATCTAAAAATCATAACTCTCTTAAAAAATAACAGTAACTCCTTATGACTTGGATTATGCAATGGATTCTTGGATATGATACTAAAAAGCATGAGAAACAACCAAATATACTGACTCCATCAAAATTAAGAACTTTGAATCTCTAAAACATTATGTTAAGTCAAAAAGTCAGACACAAAACATCATATATTTTTTGGTCACACTTACATGAAATGTTCACAATAGGTAAATCTGTAGAGACCAAGAGCAAATTGCTGACTGCCAGAAGATAGAAGATGAAAATGGGGAGTAACTGCTTACCGGGCATAAGGTTTCCTTTTGTGGTGATACAAATATTTTCCAATTTTATAGAAGTAATGGTTGTACACATTGTGAATGTAGTAAATGCCATTCACAGTAAATAGATCGTTCACCTTATCTTTTTTAAAGTTTGTTTATTTATTTATTTTGAGAGAGAGTGAGCAGGGATGGCATAGAGACAGAGAGGAAGAGAGAGATTCCCAAACAGGCTCCGTGCTGTCAGCGCAGGGCCTAACTCGGGGCTTGATCCCACAAACTGTGAGATCATGACCTGAGCCAAAATCAAGTCAGACACCAACTGAGCCACCCAGGTGACCTGGATTGTTCACTTTATTAAAATTGATAGTTTCAAATGTGAATTTCATTTTTTTTTTCCAGCAGGCTCCATGCCCAACGTGGGGCTTGAACTCATAACCCTGAGATCAAGAGTCACATGCTCTACTGCCTGAGTCAACCAGGCGCTCCGAGAATTGCACTGTAGTAAAATAAAAATTGTTCTCAACATCAGGCTTTGAGTCAAAGAATAAAGATAATGAATGTGATTGGGAGAGACAAGATAATTGGAGCAAGAAGAATTCCTAAATGTTGAATTATAATCTATGCAAAAAAGTATTCTGGGTGGCTCAGTCAGTTGGGTGTCCGACTTCAGCTCAGGTCACGATCTCACAGTCCAAGAGTTTGAGCCCCATGTCGGGATCTGTGCTGACAGCTCAGAGACTGGAGCCTGCTTCAGATTCTGTGTCTCCCTCTCTCTCTGCCCCTCTCCACTCAGGCTCTGTCTCTCTCTCAATAATAAATAAACATAAAAAGAATTAAAAAAGAAAGTATTCTTACCGGCCTTGTTCTCCTAATGTTACATAATTACAGATAATGTCCCAGGAAAAGCAAGGTGAGCTGTGAATCTAGGATTACAGACCTTCTATGCCATATTCAAAGTACAAATTGTAATAATGCAGAGATTTAAGGAAGTGTCTTCCATATGAATAAAGATGTTTCCCAAGTCTCACTTTAATGATTCCAGTTTTTCTAGAGTTTATTCAAATGGACTCTACACTTAGAACAATCTTAGAACAAGAGAAATATTGGTGAAAACAGGCCAAAGCAATGAATATTCACTGAAATTGTTTCAACTAAATTTTCACTTTTATGAACAAAGGCATAAATTGGGATATTATTTAGTTTAAAAGGCTATTTAATTAAGGTTTTTATTTGTCTGTTTTTTTCATTTGTTTTCACAGAGTCTCCTCTCACACCTAATGAAAGAATTCTAGGATGGGAGATCTTAAGTTACAGTTCAAACACAGAGAACTGGATGATAAAGTCCCTGGCAAATAACTGCAGATTAAAATACCCGCCCCTACAAATACAGGGGGCAAATGTATGGTGAACGCTGTCTTCTTTTTTCCCCCAGGGGTATAAGCAGTTGAATGCAACTCCCTCCTTTAAAGAAACTTTGCTTCTGAGGGATCAGGCTGCCTTGTTCCCCCCATTTTTAGAGGCCAGGCTATCATATTTCTAAAACTTATATTTCATAGAAAAAATATAACAAAATATTTAAAGTTGTACAGTGACATATAAATAATTGTTATACGATGTGGTTTAGAAAAGGAAGTGGGCACTTATATTTTATCATGGATATTGAGGTTCCAATAAAATATAATAGCTGAAAAAAGAATTTATACAGAATTGACATGCATAATTTTCTTTTTCTTTTTAAAGGAATCTGTCAGGGTTTTTTTAATGTTTTTATTTTTGAGAGACAGAGAGAGATACAAAGTGTAAGTGGAGCAGGGGCAAAGATAGAGGGACACACAGAATCTGAAACAGGCTCCAGGCTCTGAGCTATCAGCACAGAGCCTAATGCAGGGCTCAAACTCATGAACTGCAAGATCATGACCTGAGCTGAAGATGGACGTTTAACCGACTAAGGACCCAGGTGCTCCTGACATGCATAATTTTCAAATGCTCACTTCTGCACTCCCTTCCCATTTACCCCTTGTCTACCCCAGCTTATTCCTTCTCTGCCATGCACTCCCTTTAAGGCAGGTACAGAATCAATTCACTTATTTAAAAAAATCAGGGGTGGAATAAAGCAGAACTCATTTTTCTCTTTCTTTTCTGACATGTTTCTTGCCTATACTTGCCATGGGTGCAATAATATATCTTAACCTATATTCAAAGGTTGAGACACCAGCTAGAGCCGAAAAGCCCTGGCATAAGTGATCCAGCTTTTCCATGTTCCAGTCCTATGAGAGATAATTTACTGTAACCTGTAAGACTCAACTGAATAATGTAGAAGAGGCATAAATTAATCGTATCTATTTCACATTAGTAGTGTGAGGATAAATAAAATAGTACATGCAAAGCACTTAGCGCAATATCTGGCTTGTAACAAGCAGATAATAAATGTAGCTTGTTAAAGCAGATTCTCTTCTGACTGATAAAATTGAACACATCATAATGTAAACTAAATCCATTATTTATCTGATTAGACAATACAAAAAGATGAGGCTAAGAAGTCAAATTTGACTTAAAAATAGAAATGTAACTGTAAAGCAAAGACAAAAAAGTATAACTACTCTTACTTTATTAATGACAGAGAAAATTATTTTTCATTCAACATCAGAGATAAATCTGTTAGAAAAGGAACAATAACCCATGTAATCCAGGGGGAAACTGCTGGAATCTGCCATTGTTTTCTCTCTGGCAGCCTGATTATGTCTGGGTAACACCATATTCAAATGGGTTCATCTGTGCTGTTCTTGGAAAAGCAAGCAGAGACAATTTAGCTTATGACTATCAATACAACATATCTCCTTTTTTTTTAATTCAACAAAATAAAATAAACAATTTGCATCTTGGTTGATGTTGATGTTTACAAATGAGTAATGCAAATCTTAAAATCTGTAAAACATTATTTCCCTCTCATAAAAGCATAATGGGATAGTTTAATTGTTGCTTTGACATTTTAAAACACAGGTCAGATGCTTAAATGACACCTTTTAAATTGCAGCTGCCAAGAGATTGCTTGCAACATAATATGACATGACATTTTAACTAACTATAACCAGGAGCGATTATTTTGGTAGAACATAATAGTAATGAGAATAAATTCATTTTGAGTTTTTGCATAACAATAACTAATCAGCTGTCACCATTCCAATAAAATACTTAATTTTATTAAATGTTTTCTAGAAAATTATTTTTTTAATAATTAGGAACAGATTAATCTTTTTTAAGCCTCCTTTCAAAGGGTCAGATAGTTCTTTTTCTAAAACAAACAAACAAACAAACAAAAGAAAAAAAGAAAAAAGAAAAAACCTGCAGTTTTTTCTGCAGGAAAAGACAACAGGAAGAAAGAATTCTTTACCTCAAAGTCTTACCGCCCTATCAAGGCCAGGGCATGAACTTGGCAGTCTGAATTGAAGGTCAATGTAATCACATGCTCTGCTATACTTTCTCCACAAACTAGGCACCTAAGTCAAATTCTCCTGGCCTTAGCTGTATTACCTAGAAAACTGCACTTTCTCTAAGTTGGTGTATGATGAGGCATAAAGGATAGGATTACGTACTCTTTGGGGAAAAATATAGGAAAGTTGGCATTTCTTCAAAGACAAGTATGCATCCTTAAAGGTTTGCTTCTATATTTTGTTTTGTTTTTCTGGATAACTTTGTCTAAATTTCTCTGGCTCCCTCCACGTCCTAAATCTTGGTTATAGTGAACTCTTTGAGACTAACTTCATGGATCAAATCCTTACCTGACATAAAGATTTACCTAACTATTAACATCACAGTGGCCGTTTGAACATGGGTAAATTCTTTCCCAACAGGGCATCTGAGCCTGGTGTAAAATCCTTACTATTAGAGATACTTCTAGAAGTGAAAATAAAAGCATGTTTATAGGGTCCTAGAGGATCCCTATTAAATTCTTGTTTAACAGAGATCAAGCAGAATTCTGATGGCTTATGCATGAATGCCGATAGTTTATATGTGAATGCTTGTTTTCTTTTTTGCTCTGACAGACCTGCAAAGACCAGACGAGAATGCTCACCTAAAGAGGGTACTAAAGGAATGGGAAATTGCCTAATGAGCTACAGCTAATGATGAAGACACGATTTCAGTGCCTTACAATGTTGTCTTTAGTCAGCCATGACGATAAATTAAGCCGATGACCCTGTTTTGACACTGACTGATTGCAGACACCAAGCAAAGGGCAACAGGCCACTTTAGCTGAAAAATTGGTAGATTATACACAGTCAACACAGGTGGCTATCTCAATATGGCAACCAAATTGAAAGCTTAAAGAATATTCTCCAGTAAACACATTTTAACTCATAAAATGTGTCTCTCCTCTCAAAACTGGTCACAATGGGTAACTACATTCTGCAAGAAATGTTTCTGGATTATGATCATTCTCATTCTACATATTCAATATAAATATGAGACTGCAAAATGCATGCATGGCTACATAAGACTGTTTTCCACAACTCTAAGCATGAATGTACACTCATATATTTGCACAGTATAAGTATTGATCTTACAGTTACATATTCTGAAAATAAACATGGGTGCTCTTTTAATTCAATACAAACAAAAAAATATGTAGGCTTGATCAATGCATCTAAATAAGTCTGCCCTTTAATCAGAAAAAATGAAGTGAATAATTTGTTCCTTTCAAAAATAGTTACTTATTAAAGAAATACTTGAATGGTTAACCCACTCTTCAAATATAATTAGGACTTCTCTTCACCAGGCAGGGAAGTTGCTGACAAGCTTGGAAATTAAGACACCTGTGTCAAATTACTTCTGTAATAAAATTTGCAATCAAACCAAAATTACAATGAACATGTGTTTCTCTGGTTATAGGCTTGCATTCCTTAGCACTTACCTCCAAAATGGGATGCTATTTTGAGCAAAACAGTTTCTAAATCATTTCTTAGACTAGATAACTTTTTGTATGCTTTCTTCCCTCTCCAATCCCCACCCAAAAAAGACATTAAATATTTTTTCAAAGTAGAAGAGGCTTAGTGTGAGTTCACCAGATTTAATCTGTTCCTACATTTGTCACCAAACAGACCACCATTATTTCTGTTGCTGTTACTGCTGTTATTTGATTAGATCATAGATATATGAGCTATAATAAACCTCAAAAGATCACTTGATAGTCTGGTGAACCAAAAATACCCTCTTCTTCAACCAAGCACCTGATGTCAAATGAGATAAGTGATTTGCTCCAGATTCTATAGCTATAAAGGCATATGGATTTCTGAACCCCCACTCTTACTGGAAGGATTGTTCTAGAGTCAGCCCTTAGTTCTCGAGGTCTAGTATTTTGCTGAATGATTTATGGATCAATAGTTTCCCCTCATGACATAGATTCCCCTTCCTGGTTAAAAGTTTCCATCTGGTTGTGTAGTTTTCCCTAGTAATCTGGCCTTGGAGACTATTGGTGGACAAAGGGAACAACAGAAGGGGGTGTTGTATATTATGTTTCTAGTTCGGTGTTTTCCTTTGTGGATCTATTCTAGTACAGCAGAGGGGTCTCAAACCTGACAGTCAGAAGAGGAAAGACATGGTGTAATTAGAGCACTAGATTCTAACCACAGACATGCACAGGCACACACACGTGTGGCATCAAAGTCTACACTAGTGGTCTCAATGCACATTCTAGTCCTCAGAACCAGAGATTAAACAAATGCAGGGTTTTTTTTTTTTTTTCCTGTCTCATGAGGAAAGCAAAAGCACTTCAAGGCTTTGGACTCATATCTTAGGCCACAAACTATTAGTCCTCCAGCCTTCTATTTCACTATGTTCGGTTTGAACCCACCATGAAGGTCATGTAACTAGGCTGGTATTTACTTGTTCATAACTCAAATAAATTCCTAACCACTCTGACTACACCCATCTACTTCTTCAGTTTCTAGGATTTCCCAGGTCTCTGGTGGCTCTGAGTTTGCAAACAGAGAGTGCATAACACAGTTTAACTATCCCTTGCAGCAAAACTTTTTCCACTCCAGCATCCTGACTCCTGTTTTGTATCATTATATTCTTGACAAAAATAACCGTAAAACCCAAAGACATATGAACATGTGATTAATCTTATATGAAATTAAGTCTTTGGGTTGAGGATTTGTGGTTGTTTGTGTGTGTAGTTAGGAAAAAGGGGGGTTGAAGGTGATGGATAGAAAGCAGGAGAGAGCAAGGCCAGCTACCCACAACACCCAGAATGTAGTAAGAACTCCATAATTAATTAGTGATGAGTGAATGAATGAATGAATGAAAACACAGACTACTGAAAGACTGACTCCGATTAAATATTTAGTCCCTTTCCACCTGCCATAATTTAAACTTGAAATCACAGAAGATCCATATTCCAGAGAGACTTTTATTTTTTCTTAGACATTTCCCTCATGTAATATAGTGTTTGGCATCATGTCTGGTGGTCAATAAGTACGGAATAATAGCAATAATAAGAGGAATAGCAACGCTGGTGCTAGATACTATTCTAAACACTTGAATTATATTATCTCATCTCTCCCTCATAATAACATTGTAAAGTTGGCACTATATGTTGTGCCCATAATACAGAAGAATGAAATGGCAGACAAGGTTCAATAACTGGCTAACTTCACAAAACTAGGAGCCAGAACTCAAACGAAGGTGTGCCTTGCTCAGAGCCCTTGTTTTAATAGAGAATAAGTGCATGACAAAGTGATGCCAGCCATACTGTTTTTATACTGAACAACACGGAAAAGGTTGTGTAGAGGAAGTTTAATTTTGTCAGTGGCCAACCCAATAAGGTCTTGCTTATACCAAACATTCAAAGACCTCCAAGTATCACTATAGCCTCAGGGAGAAACAAGAAAATCTGAGAAAAGAAATCACTGGAAAAGCATACTATAATCAGATGGAAGGAAGTTCAAGAGAAACACACAGGCATGAGGGCACCAATTTCTCCATCTGGTTAAGAGTCCCCAGTAGAAGACAGTACACTCAACTCATTCATTTTTTAGTAATTGCATTAAAATTCTGACGTTTAAGACAAACATGATGTCGGACATAAGCTTATTTTCATTTAACAAAGATTCTTGGCATTCTGCAACAACTTAGAGCCATTACATTGCTCAATTACACTGGATTGCAGATGTATAAATGAGGCAGATAAGACAGGGTTTCTGAAGAGAATTTTGGATAAGCCAGCTCTTATCAAGGAGTTTCTTTCTCTTTTTCTCTCTCTTTCCCTCCCTTCCCCTCTTCCTCTCTCTCTCTCTCTCAGTTCCTTCCTTCTTCCTTTCTCTTTCTTTCTTTTTGCTTTCTTCCCCCTGCCCCGATTCCCTTAGTTTCTTTTTCAGTCTCTTCATATGCTAAATAATAATTACAAACTATTTTTCTGAATTTATATTTCAAAGCCAATATTTTTACCAGGATGATAGATTTCACAAAGTACCATACTGGAATAATTGATATTGTCATTTGTATAATTAGACACCATAATTAGTTGACTAAATAACTCTGAAAGAGAGCTGTTATTGTTAATCACATTTTTTACATGGGAAATAAGTCCAACATGTTTAAGGACTAAGTAACAAAACTGGGGCAAGAAATGAAGTGTAAATACATAATATTCAACAACAGGCTGTAACTTCATTATATCAGTTGATTTTTGGACTAGCTCAATCCTACCTACCCCAGAAAATGACTATTTTTTATAATGCTGAGCAATATATGGGTGTCCAGTCTTTGAGGAAGCTAGACAGGCAGGTTGTAATAGCATACCAAATGGATTTGTTCCTAGAAGATATTTTGGGGAGTTTTAAAAGTCAGCAGCCTTTCACTGTCTTCCAATATCAGCACCTACTAAAGAACAGTAAAACTTCTGGGTACTGAAATAATCCCCAAAGAGGAATTAAGCCTTCTGATAATTTATATATTAGTGTTAAATTCTTTAATGCAAAGGACACAATTTAAAGATCACTGCAAGGGCAATTTGGCAATGTTCTTTAGACAAGGGGAAACTGGGAATATAAAATTACAAGGAAAGAAAGGAACAGAAGAAAGAAGCACTTAGGGGCTTAGCTCATTCTCTTTTCATCAAACCCTCATTGTCTCTCAAATCCTCCTTCACCGCCATCATTATAGTCGAGCTATCACCTATATATGGGAACTTCCAGACTCCACCCCCTCATCTTCAACCCACAATAGAAGTCAAATGTCCCCTGCATTTATCAACTGACAAACATAAGTCTCTAAGTAGTAATGGAGACCAAAATTCTCCTTGGCATTCTCAACGTATATATTTTACATTTCAGTTTCCCCAAAATATCTTGCTTGGTATTTGAACCACAGAATTACAGTGCCATTTGCAAAATGTCTGGTTATGCATTTTTTTATTCAAACTGGTGCTAATGTGTCTTAAGATACCACATATGGCTACCCTCTTAAGGCATTTGAATGTGAAATTATCATCCACAATACCATCATAAGAGAGGAATAAAGACAGATTACCTGGGGTTAAGAGGATGACTGACATAGTGATGAGTGAGCATACAACTAAAATCACCAGCAGGGCAATAGCAATTCCCTTCCAGTTTCTCTGTGGAGGGCTGTTACTTCCCAGTTCCTACCGAGATAGAAAAAATAAAAAAAAGTTTCATAATTATACATGCTCCAAAAGAAATGTATTCATAAAGGAATAATTCACTGCATGGCACAATCACAGTTTGAAAGCTGATTAGGATCCTTTTCCTCTTCAGTAGCTCCTTTAATTATTCAAAGGTGAATATATTATAAATGGCTATCTTTTTTGCGGGGGGGGGAGGGGGGTAGTGGTGGTAATCTTATTTCTCTAAGAGATAAACCAACAGAGCTTTAGGCCTGCTGTCCAAAATGTAGATGGAGTTAAAATGCATTGACTATAAACACTAGGACAATGGCCAAAGTACTCTGCAAAATAATTATGGAAATAAAGTACACCCACTTACATTTTTTTCTTACTACAATGGAACCTATGACAAAGATTTAGATACAAGTATTTCCCAAGCACTGTGGACTACTTTTCTCACTGGATAGTGGGGTGGAAAGATTAGAGATGGGAAAATCATTCAAAATGCCCCATGCTGCAGAGCAGGGCACATCTGTCAACACAACAGGTCTTTTTTAAACGGCTCCCCCACCACTCATAAAAATCAACAGGATGTAGTAACTAAATTAAATGAGTGCTTCTATATCAGTGGTTGATAGCATCCTCTCCCTAGGCAGCATGCCTAATATTGGCAAGGAGGAAGATGGATGGGGAAGGATAAACTTGAGCATCTCTCACAATACATCAAGTAAAGCTTTTCATTTTTCAGATGATCTGTGTTCTACCCTGTTGACTAGAATTGTGTGAGCATAACTCCCCAAAGCAAAGCAAACCCCACCCTGGCTTGAAGCGAATGCCAGATTTTCTTTGCAGTGAAGTTTATGAAACCTTGAGTCTCTCATTTCTTTCTTCCTACCCCATCTCCCAGCTTCTCTTCCTCCTTCCCAACAAAGACTTCTTTATTCAAAACTAGCTAAGTTTTTTATTTTGTAAGACAAATGAAGCAAAATGTAAAGGTACCCAGTTCACCAGGTGTGCACAGATCACTCAACAAGCCTCAGAGTAGCTCTGCTTTAAACAAAGATAAATAGGATAGCAAACATTTAGTAAATTATAAATGGGTTCCTATGACTCACAGATTAAAACATTGAGCACATTTTCATATAGTGATATTGGCTTCCAATTCTGCCATAAATACTTTGGATGTAAAGAACTAAACCCTAAATAAATGTAAGAAGAGAACGTGCATGAAAGGTATTTTGTTCTAGTTTTTCCCCTTCTCAGATCAACTGCTGTGTCTTTCAGTCTGATGAACCAAATCCAGCAGAGATCAATTCTTTTTATTTATTTTTTTTATTTCAGAGACAGAGAGAGAGAGAGAGAGAGAGAGAGAATATGAACGAGGGGGGGAGGGGCAGTGAAAGAGGGCGATGGAGAATCTAAAGCAGGCTCCACAGTGTCAGCTCAAAGCCTGATGTGGGGCTCTAACCCATGAACCCTGAGATTATGACCTGAACCAACTGAGGCACTCAACCAGGCACCCCCATTCTATTCTTTTTTTAATGACTCACTCTATACCTCTTTTCTATGCTTATTAATGCTTGTTATCCAACACCCCTATTTCTCTTGAGTTTTGGTTAGAATCTCCATTCATATTTATTTGAACTGCACATGTCCACTTATACACAGATTTTTTTAGTTTAGTACTTACTGTAAATGTGTTTTCTCTCCCTTATGATTTTCTTAACATTTTATTTTTTCAAGTTTACTTTATTGTAAGAAATGCGTTTATATACATATATACACACACCCACACATACAGTTATATAATACATAAAACAAAGTATGTATCAATTGCCTGTTTATGTTATTGGTAAGGCTTCCAGTCAACAGTAGGCTATAAGTAGTTATGTTTTGGGGAATCGAAAGTTATTCATGGGTTTGTGACTATGCTGGGGCCAATGTCCCTAACCCTCACATTATTCAAGGGTCAAATGTATTAGCAATTATAACTGACATCTCACTCCAGTAAAGGAATCGAGAGTAAATTATAATTTTAAATCTACTGATTCTGATCTTGGTTCCTCCTCACTGGATAGGCAGCCACCTCACCAGACTCTAAGCCTAGAGTGGGTCATGGTCCAGTAAGGCCAAAGACAAGACCCAGAGACAGCAACTGAGATGTAGTTTGATTGGGGAAACTTCCTTACAGGGAGTCCATGAGTGGCCAATGGGACAAGCATCTGCTGCTGGGATCTAAGTGCAGCAAGTGTGCACATCACAGCAACCTGCCTGAGCAACTACCTGCAACCTCCTTCCTCCTTGCATGGTGAGAGTTCTAAGGATATCAGGGCCTGCCATCAGGACACTCTGTTACAAAGGAGATGCTGCAGGTTGGCTATCCCCAGAGCCCCTGTCTTTGAACACTGAACAACATGTTCTTCTATACCTCCTGCTTGATGGGCATATAGAGGGAAGATAGGATTTCTACATTCTCAAGACAGTGGTTAACAGGAGCATTCATGGGATGCTTTCACAAACTAGTTATCCAGTGGGTACCATACTCTTAAACACAAGGCGTATTATTAAAGAAATGACTTCAGAGTGTGCTTTTCAGTTTTTGAATAGGATGTAACCATATAATGTCTACCAAAAGTGGTCTAACAGTAATAGCCTAGATATCTTACTATAGGTTTGGTATTATACTGAATATTTTATGTTCATAATCTCTCACAATCCTCAGAAAAATCAGGTGTGATTACTATTATTTTGACAGATTTGCAGATGAGAAAAATGGAACTTGGAGAGATTAATTAAAAACCCACTTACAATTAATAAGTGGGGGATCTCAGGGTCCAGTCCATAAGCTCTGGCTCTTAATCACTTAAATATGATGTTCTAAAGATAAATATGTCAAGGATAAATGCATGAAGCAATAAATAAATCAATGAGTCAAGGAATGATGTGGACCCCGACATAGTAACAGTTGTACTTTATCACCTTTTATTTGAGAAAATTCACAATTAAAGAAAAGCTGTGTGATGCCTTTCCAATAAATTTATATTTTCCCTAGTCATGGCGGACTGGGAAAATATACCATTTTTAAAATGGTGAAACACATTTGAGTGAAAAAAAAAAAAAGAAAAAATTTTTTTCCTGTTCATAAAGTGATTCACATAAGAATGTGTGGCTACTTTTAAGATGACTCATCAATACCCAAGGCATCTCCTAGTCTGTTTTGGAACTGCAGACTTAATGAGCTCCTAATAAAATCCTCCCCTTTCCATCTCTTACCAAGGCAATATTTATAAAACATGGTTTTACTTCTGTCCCTTTATTACACAAAGTCCTTTAGTGACCCAGTACTAGCTAAATAATCAAAATGCAAATGAGACAATTCAGCCTAACACTTGTCTCTTGCCAAGCTCCAGTCTCCTCATCCAGCTTGATCCCTTTTGAGAAGGAACACAGCCCCATACTGCTCTGGTAACCATTTGGCACAGATGCCTCCGATGCCTCAGCCTTCACCTCACCTTCCATCCTGATTCTTTCCCATCTAATCCCTTTTGCATGCCTCCACTTGCAGGCACTGCCCATCATTCAACATCCAGCTCTAATGTCTCTTCTCTTCCGAATTTCACCTACTTATGCAAGCCACATATGATTTCCCTTCCTCTGGAAAAAAAAATGCCTAAAATACATTGTACTAATAGGCTGGATCCACCCCTACCACTTAACAGCTGTGAGAATGCAAAGATGTACTTTTCTGAGCCTCAGATTTTTTTTTGGGGGGGGTTTATCTGAACAAATGCAGTAATAATGTAATTATTTTTAAATGTAAGGATTAAAATCAATTCTTCAAACAAAACTCTTACTCGCAATAAAATTCACATGAAATGAACTGCTTGGAATGTTCCTCCTCAACACACTTAACTTAGATCACTCTGTCTCTACATTCAAGTCTCATCTCTGATGCTCCTTCCTGACCACTCTCTCTCAAGTAACATTTCATATCCTTTCTATCGGCTCCCTCCCCTTTTCTTTTTCTCCATAGCATTATCATTTTAGGTATATCACAAGTCATATTTAGTCATGTATCTATAGTAATATATTAAGCTATTTAAGAATATATATTAAGGTGTTTAAATGTTCCTTCTATCCTTCTCACCCCTCCAGAATAGAAACATCATGGTGTCATTAATATAGTACATTTGCTGTATCCCCAGGATTGGGAAAAGTGTTTGACACATACTAGGCATGCCATAGATAATTCTAAAACAAATGAATGAATGATAGCAGCTATGATAAAGATAATGATGACAGTAGTGGTAGTGGTTCTCATGATAATGCTTAAAGCCATATGTAAAAAGCCATCATATCCCTGTCAAAGTCACTATCTGCTTAAAGTAAGAATGACATCTTAGACAACTTCGGATTTCTCAAACCGCTTAACAATCTCTGGTTCTCTTAATAGGTGCTTAGAAAATAATTGCCCAATTAATTAAGTGGTATAAATGGAAACCCAAAGGGGGATAGAGATACAGTGCCATTAGTTAAATACACATTAAGAGCGAACTTTTAAAATGTAGCTACTTGCTAAAGATTAATTTCTCTGCAGTTATTTTTAGCCTCATTTATCTGATGCTAGCTTTCCAAAATGCAGTTGCCAACATTCAAGTTAACTTCTTCAACAAACTTCATAATTTCCATTGCTATGGAAAGTGGTCCTAACTGGCTTTGCTTTTCAAGGACTTTCTACAAGCCAATACCCGAAACCAATTAAGTTCACTTGCTAGGCCCACAGAACAGGTATGGTGCTTTGCAGCAACCTGAGAAAACATCTTAAGGAGTTGGCAATGAGGTCATCTAGATGCTGTGGAGGCAGAACTGAGTCCATGCTGGAAATCATATTCACAGAATAGGTCTGAGGTACCTTCAAAGATACAAAGACAAGTATGTAATAATCCATACAAGAGCTGCTTTTGTAAATTAGTTCTCTAGTAGACGGATGCATCAGTTGAAACATTTGTGTCCAATTCCAGATAATATTCAGTGCTGAGACTATCAAGAGACAAGTCAGTACTAGAAAGGAAATGGGTCTGTAACCTAGCTATTCATGTTTTATCGACAGCCTATCTACTCATCACCTTCCAGAGAACAGTTGAGCTTATATGACAAGGTTGTCCACTAAAAAAATAGTTGACCTAAATCAAAATGCATGTTTTATTTGTTCAAGTGCAAAGAAAAAAGTGCTGGAAATCACACAAAAAACATATAAAATTTATATGTCATTTCATTTGCAAAATAATGGGGAAAGCCAAAGTGATCCTATCTTCTCTAAAAAGTAAAGAATACAAAAAATGTGAGGGCCTTTTTAAACTTATATATCCCACTTGTACTTTCCCTTAGACAACTACAATGTATTCACTGCCATATGCACCATGAGAAGAAATATGATCCCTCCATATTATAATAGTCTCAAAAAGTGATAACATTTAGAGGAAGATTCAAAGAGAGAATCATAATGTTGAATTATGTCTGTAGATTAGATGTGGGTGTATTTTAATAAAAATAGATTTTCTTCTACCACATGTCTACTTTCTGAGAACCACAGGGAAGATTCTTTAAAATATCTTTATCGCTATTTGAAAAGGAGAACTTAGATTTTCAGGCTTAGAATATTAGTATTAAATACAGTGATTCTTAGCTTGGTTCTCAATACAACCATACCAACCATCCGAAAACTCAACTCTTCACTTTTATTTTATCCCCTACCTATACTTCTTTTATTACTTCAAAACTCTCTTCTGTACTGAAGTCTTCACAAAATCAAAGTGTTAATGTTTTCTGAAATGAATTCAAATAAGTTCCTTAAATTAAAAAAAAAGGGGGGGTCCTTAAATTTAAAAAAAAGAGGGGTATGACACATTCTACTAGTTCATTTTCTGTTAAATAGCTCAGAAGTTCAATTATTTTTATTTAAATAATTTTACTTTACTCATGGTGCTCACATTCTCAACAATGAAAAGGTTAGACAGAATCCAGACATTTATACCAAATAATTAGTAAATATCTTAATCAAAGTTAAAATACTTTCAAATGTTCTATATTATTTCATGATATTAGAGATGATTAGGATTAAGGTTTGAAAAACCTTAAGATGTAGGGAATCAACAGTTGGCCAATTATCTTTAAACAATTCTATTTCACAAAATATATGGGAGTATTTTAGTGGGTAAAAGATTAAACTAGATGAAGATAGGAATACAAATTAAAATAAGAACTGTCCCCAATGAGCATAAACTCTAATGAAGATTTTGCTAACGACCAATATAATTAATACAAGGTTGTATAAATAAGGTTAAAACAGGAAATTATAAAAATTTTTCCATGGGAAATGAGGGGAGAAGTTTTAACTTCCTTAATGATATAAAAACTTTGCTTTGAACATCCAATCAGCATTCTGTAAAATATGAGGTGCTGGATGTGCTGAGATTACATAACTATGCAAAATCTGCAATGAAAAAAGGAATCACAGATTTTATTTTTTAAAAAAGTGGGAAGTGTCCATAAAAATACATGCTTAGATATTTGGCAAGTTTAACAGAGTGTGCTTTTTTTTTTTTTCTTTTAGCAAAACTAATTGACAAAATTTATAACATGGAACAGACCAATAAACAAAATTGGGGTAATTTTTAAGGATCTCCCCCAAAATAGAGGACCACAGATTTTTGTCTTCAAAAAACAATTAATCTTGTACCACTTAAAACATTTTGGGGGCAACTGGCTGGCTCAACCAGTTGAGTGTCGGAATCTTGATTTCAGCTCAGGTCATTATCTCATGGTTAGTAGGTTTGAGCCCCACATCAGGCTCTGTGCTGAGAGTCTGCTTGGGTTTCTCTCTCTCCCTTTCTCTCTCTGCCCCTCCCCTGCTCATGCTTTTTCTCTCAAAATAAATAAATAAACATTAAAAAAAATATTTCGGAGTGTACTAAAACAAGGAGAAGTTCCAAATTTTATTAAATTCCTCCACTCTCTCAATACTATCTCTTAAAAACATAGCACATAAAGAAATTTTAAACTCACTTTAAATAAAAATAAGCTAATGAAATAAAATTTTAGTGAATTAAATGCAGGAGCTTAATTAAATAATCTTTAAATATTGTCCAATTTCAGGAGATACAGCCATAGTACCCCACAACACATATATTAAGACTATCACTTGGGCACTTGGGTGGCTCAGTTGGTTAAGTGTTGGACTCTTGATTTTGGCTCAAGTCATGATCTCAAGGTTCACGTGTTCAAGCCTCACATCAGGTTCCATGTTGACAATGAGGAGCCTGCTTGGGATCCTCTCTCTCTGTCCCTCTCCTGCTCCTGTTCTTTCTCTTCCTCTCAAAAATAAATAGACTTTTAAAAAAGAATATCAATAAAAATATAATCATAAAGATTGTATCTCATATCTAATATGTAGTTAATATTTATAATGCCTACTGCTTCTTTTTCAGTTTTATTTATTTTGAGAGAGAGAGAGAGAGAGAGAGAGAGAGAGAGAGAGAGAATGCATGGGAGCAGGGGAGGGGTTAGAGACAGAATCTCAAGCAGGCTCCACAATGTCAGAACAGAGCCTGATGCAGGACTCAAACTCACAAACTGTGAGATCATGACTTGAACTGAAATCAAGAATTGGAGGCTCAATCAACTGAGCCACTCAGGTGCCTCTAACGCCTACTGCTTCTTTTTTTCATTTTTTAATTTTTTTAAAAATGTTTTTATTTAATTTTGACACAGAGAGAGACAGAGCATGAACATGGGAGGGGCAGAGAGAGAGGGAGACACTGAATCTGAAGCAGGCTCCAGGCTCCGAGCTGTCAGCACAGAGACTGATGCGGGGCTCAAATTCACAGACTGTGAGATCATGACCTGAGCTGAAGTCAGAAGCTTAACAGACTGAGCCACCCAGGCGCCCCTAACGCTACTGCTTCTTAAATACATTCATGGTCATTCACAATTTTCTCATTCATCATGCTTCTCTGATTAGAGGACTATACTAAGTAAAGTGTGTATTTTTTTTTTTGATGTTTTGTAAATGTTTATTTTTGAAAGAGAGAGACAGAGTGTGAGTGGGGGAGGGGCAAACAGGGAGGGGGACAGAATCTGAAGCAGGTTCCAAGCTGTCAGCACAGAGCCTAACAAGGGGCTCCAATGCTGGGATCACTACCTGAGGCGAAGTTGGATGCTTAACAGACTGAGCCATCCAGGCACCCCTAAAGTGTGATCACAAGTTATATATTTTTTCAAAATTATACTTGTTATAGTTTTGTGCTGTTAATGTAGATGAAGCAGTGTTTAGTCAGTGTTTACTACTCATAGTGTGAACTATAGACAATAGCATCACCACCACATGGGAGCTTGTTAGATATGCAAATTAAGACTCTTTTATTGCTATCTGCCTTACTTTTTTTTTCTGATTTTGTTTTATTTGTTCACCATTAATTTGTTTATAAAAGAACTAGCAATTATCTCAATTATACTTTGACATTTATCTCTCCTCAATAATTATGATGGTGGTGACACACTCCTAGATGGATCATCATTAAATTAGAAAGAAAACAAGGATGACAGCATCATCAATATATTATGTAGTAATAGCTTTACATTCCTATTATCATGATTTAGGAGTTTGAGCATCTATGAATCTGAACATGCTTAGAGTTCAAAACCACAACTAAAAAAGATAGCAATTTAAAAAAAAAATAGATCTGGGAGCACCTAGGTGGCTCGGTCAGTTAAGCATCTGACTCTTGACCTTGACCCAGGTTATGATCTTATGGTTTGTGAGTTCAAGCCCCATATAGGGCTCTACACTACTAGTGTGGAACCTGCTTGGGATTCTCTCTCTCTCCTCTCTCTGTCCCTACCTCACTCATGCTCTCTAAAAAATAAATGAATAAACTTAAACAAATAGATCTGATATCAGCAAGATAGGAGACTAAGAAACTCTAAGTCCCCATCTTCCCCACACAAATATCAAGTAGACTATACAACTACAGACTGATTAAAATAGTTTGTGGGAGCCCTGCAAACCAGCTAAGGATCTGCAGCAATCAAGCAAAAGCCCAATAAAAAAAAAAGCCACATTAAAAAATGAAATTTCATGGCATTTTTAAAATGCCCTACTCTCCCACTGTCCCCAACACAGTGAAGTATGGTCAAGAAGAAGTAGCCTAATTCTAATTTTTTTCCCACAAAAGCCCACTGGTCTGTCTGTGGGCTATTTGAGGGACTGATTTCTGTCTTGCATGACTTGGAGATCAGAGAGAAATGGCTGCAGAGATAAGAATCCCTGGAAGGCAGTGGTACATGGTACATTAAAACTGCGTGGAACCACAGACATGCAGAATATGAGAACAAGAAATTATAGGCAGAGAAACACAGTAGAACACCTAAGTCCTCTAGAAAAAGCTAGGGTGAAACCCTTAGGATAATCACAATATTTAAAAATATCCACATACACAGGGGAACTGTGGAGGGTGGGTGGGGGAAATGCACACATGAGCCCAAGGAAGCAAAATATTGCAAAAAGATCTGAGAAGATCTTGAACCTTCATACTGTACTAACTAGTGAACGTCTTTCTCTGCACAGAGCCAGTCTACAAAGACTGAGAAAGATGCCAATATTTTCAAATTCCCTATTTGCAGCAAACGATCACAAGAAATACAAAGAATCAGGGAGAAGTGGTGCGTTCAAAGGAACAAAATAAATCTTCTCAAATCCACTGTAAAATAACAAAGCCTTCAAAATTACTAGAGAAAGACTTTAAAGCAGTCATCAGAAATATGCTCAAACAACTAAAGGAAATCAGAAAAATGATATATAAGTCAAATAAGAATACCAACAGAACTATAGAAATTATAAAAAAAAAAACAGAAACAGAAATTCTTGGTTGAAAAACACAATAATTCAGTTGAAAAACTCACTAGAGGACTTCAATAGCAGATGCAAACATCAGAAAAAAACTCAATGAAGACTGGTCATTTAAAATTATTAAGTGTGAAGAGCAAAAGGAAAAAAAAAGACTCAAGAAAAGTGAACAGACGTTAAGGGACTTAATGGACACCATCCAACAAATGAATATACATGTTATAGGAATCCCAAAAGAACGAAGAGAGAAAGGGTCAGAAAGCTTATTTGAAGACATAATGACTGAAACTTTACACATTTTAGGAAAGATGTGAATATCAAAACACAAGAAACACAAAAAGCACAAATAAACTCCAAGCAGGATGAACACAGACACCCACACTGAGACACATATAACCAAATTACTTAAAGCCAAAGACATATCAAAGAGTGAAGAGAAAAGTGACTCACTGCAAGTCACTTTACAAGATATTGTACAAGTATCTACATTAAGATTATCAGAGGATTTCTGCAGAAAGCTTGCAGGACAGAGGCAATGGGATGACACATTTAAGACACTGAAAGAAAACAAACAAACAAACAAAACTGTCCTTTGAAGAAGAAAAGGAAACAAAGTGAGGAAGCATACTGCTAGTAGACTTTCCCTATGAGAAATGTTAAAAGCAGGCCACGTTGAAATGAGAAGGTGCTAGGCAGTAACTTGAAGCCATATGAAAATACAAACTTCATCCATAATGGCAAATATAAGGACAGACATAAAAAATAGGACTAGTGTAATTCTGGCTCTTAATTCCACATTTTGGTCTTTTACAGGATTTAAGAAACAAAAATATGAAAATAATTATAAGTCTACATGATAAGTGTACAATAAGAAGATATAATTTATAACATTAATAACAAAGTAGGAAGGATAGTGCTATGAAAGACTTTTTGTATGCAATTGTTGTTATGTTGGTATTTGCTTAAAATAGACTGTTATGACTTTTGGATGCTATGTATAATCCTCAGGATAAGCACAAAAAAATTCTTTAAAATAAACACAGAAGGACATGAGAAAGGAGTAAAAATACATCACACAAAAAGACCAATGAAACACAAATGAAAGTAGTAAAAAGGAAATGAGGGACAAAAAGCTATAGGACATAGAACAAACAAACGAAGTGACAATTCTAAGTCCTTCCCTGAGTAATTTTTTTAAGTTTATTTATTTATTTTGAGGGAGACAGAGACAGCACAGGTGGGGAAGGGACAGAGAGAGAAGGAGAGACAGAGAATTCCAAACAGGCTCCACACTGTCAGCGCAGAGCCTTATGAGAGCATTGAACTCACAAAATTGTGAGATCATGGCCTGAGTCAAAACCAAGAATCAGATGCTTAATAGACCAAGCCACCCAGGTGTGCCCCTGAGTAATTATTTTTAAAGTAAATGGATCAAGCACCCTAATAAAAAAAAAATTGGCAAAATGGTTAAAAGGAAAAAAATAGGATTCAAGTATATGCTGTTTACAAGACTCACTATGGATCTAAGGACACACCTAGGATGAAAACAAAAGGGTAGAAAAGATATCACCTGCAAATAGTAACCAAAGAGAGATTAGGGGAGCTATCATTAATCAGTGATTTGAAGAGATATTTGCACATTCACATTCATAACAATATTATTTGTTAGTAACCCAAAAGTGGAAGCAATCCAACTTCCCATCAATGATGAATGGAAAAGTAAAAGATGTTATACACATACAATGCAATATTATTTATCCTTAAAGAGAAAGAAAATGCTGATATATGCTATAACATGGATGAGTCTTAAAAACATTATACTAAGTGATATAAGCCCATCACAAAAGGACAAGTATAGGATTCCAGTTATACAAGTACTTATAAATGTTACCTAGAAAAGTCAAGTTCATAGAGCTAGAAATGAGAAGGATGCCTACCTGGAGATGGGGGCAGGGCGGGGAGAGGAGAAAAGGAGAAGTTATTATTTGGTGTATGTGGAGTTTCAGTCTGAGAAGACAAAAAAGTTGTGGAGATTCACAGTGGTGAAAGTTGCACAATGTGAATATACTTAATATCACAGAACTATACACTTTTAAAGAATTAAAATGGGAAATTCTGTTATACATATTTTGCCACAGTTTTAAAAATGTAGATAACAGAAGAATTCACAATAGCAACAAATTAAAGTAATACTTTAATTACTTTAGAAAGTTTTAGTATCCAAAGAAATAAAACCACAAAATTTTACTGGAGGATTTATCAAGACCACTTGAAAGATGAAGGGAATCAATGAATTCCCAGTAAAGAAAATGCAATATGTTAATATGTTCATTTTTCTGGATTAAGCTAAAAATTTAAGGTAATTCCAATAAAAATCCTAACAGAACTCGATTTTCTTAAACTGATAAAATGATCTTAAATTCATCTGGAAAAATAACCATATGAAAATAGATTAATTTTGAAACAAAGAAAAATAATGATGGATGCCAGATATTGAAACATAATCTAAATCTGTGCTAACAATAAACATGTGATATTAATAAAAACTTTAGAAACAACAGTTCAAAGAAAAAAGACCCATGAACACAAACACATAGACAGAATTGCTTACTTTTGACATCCATTTTCTCATTATACCTTCTTTCTGTAAGAAAGGACAACTAGGGTTCCACACAACACTCAAATGAGATGTCTTCATGGTCTCTATGGTACCACATCAGACAATTTTTCTATTTTAATACATGACTTCTTACAGCATTATCATCCATTAACCATTGAATCCTCAGAGGACAATATTTTCTCGGCTCCCGCAACACCGCATTCTCCTGTTTGTATTTTTGTTTTTTGAATCCATTGCTAGCCACTTCACCATTGTCTTTACTGATTCCTTCTCAGGTTTACCTCTGGCCAGTGAAGTTCCCCAGCCCTTGGCCCTGTGTGCTCTACATGAACATTATTTCCAGTCATATCATCCAATTCCACTTTTGATATCATGCAAATTTTCTAGCAATTTTATATGTTCATGTTAAAAAGAGAACACATGGACAAGCTATTTTTTGAATTTTTTTTCACATTTATTCATTTTTGAGAGGCAGAGCACAAGCGCAGAGGGACAGAGGGAGGGAGACACAGAACCTGAAGCAGGCTCCAGGCTCTGAGCTGGCAGCACAGAGCCCAACATGGGGCTCGAACCCACAAACTGTGAGATCATGACCTGAGCTGAAGTCAGATGCTCAACCGACTGAGCCACCCAGGTGCCCCAGACAAGCTATTTTTAAAAGAAAAAAAATTGATCTCTAAGTAGACAGATGGCTAAAGGTCATCACTGTATCCTTCAAGCAGCCTACTTTTCCTTCTATCCTTGTACCTAACATCTTTCTTAGGTATCACAATCAGTTGTTACTTATTGTACTTACTTCTTAAAATTTCCCATAAAATTCATGTCATTCACAGTCTGTCACTTTTTGCTACCTCACTGATGGAGAACTCCAGGTTAAGTGAAGTACTTATTTTGATCAAACGTTTTATATTTTGTAAACTGGGATTCTTAGTAGGGTGCTTCTGTCAATCCATTTAGATAGTTCCTTAGCTCAGTGCAGTCCATGAACCAGCAGACTCCAAAGCTGACTTTTAGATGCTGCTGAATATCAATCTGAAAATAAATATCATCGTTGGAAATAAAAAATATTCAGTCCCACCCCAGACCTTTTGAATCTCTACGGCCAGGATAAGCCCAACAATTCATTTTAACAAGACTTCCAGAGGATTCTGCTCCATGCTGAAGTATGACACACATTTCCCTAGGTCAGAGCTACTCAAATAATTTTTAGTGTCACCTCTGCGATTATAGGAATACAAATTATTCAGCCCTACCACAGACCTACTAAGTTTCTGTGGAAAGGCTGAACAACTGTTCCTCTAACAAGCTCTCCATGATCCCTGTGCATCATTCCTTGGCACACTCAAGTTTGAGAACCTTAGCCATAAAAATTAAACGCTGGAGTGATATAGTTCTGGAACTGCAAAAACGATCCTTTTGCCCTCGAAGAATTTGGTGGAAGCCTTACAACTTAGTGGCTTTGCAGTCAGTACAGGCAGATTTTAATCTCTAATTATCTATTTACTAGCTCTAGTACATACACAATTGACCTAACCTGTTATAATTATATACCCAACTAGCAGTGCCGGAGACAAAATGATCACGTTCGTTATTTTCTTAATCTGTTATTTATCAAGTCAAGATTTAGTCTCAAATGAGTTCTGCCTGGTCAGAGACCATTTCTCATTCATCTTCGTATCCTCAACACCAAGTATAGTAAATGTTCACAAAAATATTGATAAGGAAGCACTATGCTTAGGTTTGTGCCCTAAGAATTAAGAATAGGGTTTTAATCTTGAGGGGTGCATCTCGGCCACGTGAAGACTAGAAGGTGAACTAGTTATCTTCATCTGAAATCTAAGGAGAAGAGACATTGCAGAAGACAGCTGTCCACTCATCTCAGAAGCTGTATGTTTGTGGTTAAAGAGCACTAAAAGAATCTCAGTGATCTATAAACTGGATCAATAGCCCTAAATTTCTATGGTTGATTACCCAGCATGAACTGCTAACAGGCCAGGCAATCCCATCTTTGAACCTTATTTCAGGAAATGAGCAGGCTGCTAACTAACTCTTTCTAATGTTTTAGTACTTTAACCTCCTGCCTATGAACAGGGGAGAATCTGCTCATTTCTCCTGGTATGGCATTGCCCCACACAGTTTTGGAAACATGGTTCATCCACTCATTTTTGTTGAATATATGAATGTAACAAACTAAGAAACTATTTTTTGGCCTTGTTTAATATTTAAATCTTCATCTTGAAGGTCCTTTCAGATTTTCAATTCTTTTCTTTTTATTTTTCTGGTGTTTATTTATTTTTGAGAAAGAGAGAGAGAAAGAGCACAAGCTGGGGAGGGTTAGAGACAGAGGGAACACAGAATCCGAAGCAGGCTCCAGGCTCTGAACTGTCAGCACTGGGCCCATGCAGGGCTCGAACTCTCAAGCCGTGAGATCATGACCTGAGTTGAAGTTAGAAGCTTAACCAACTGAGCCACCCAGGTGCCCCTCAGAATTTCAATTCTTAATTTTCAATACTCTTTTAAAACTAATTTTATATCCACGTGTGATGCAAAACTAACTTGACAATGACTTATCTGTGTCTAATGTGAAATATTCACGATAGAGAGATAGAGAACAGTAAACTGAGTAGTAGCCTAGTTTGCCCACATTAATAATAACTTGTGTGACTTAAGATAAAACTTTCAGTTTCTTAGGCATCAAACAGAAATAACATTTTATGCCCAAATAACGCCATTGGGCTTTGTCTGATGTATCAAGCATGTCACAAAACCCATCCTCATTTTCCTATTAGATGAGACAAAGCCTCGTTTTGCTCCCATACAAAATGGAGGTGATGTTACCAACTTGTACATGCTACTTGTGAGCCTTCCAAGAAATAATGCAAGTGAAAACTGTTCATGAACTGTTTAGTCTGTGTAAATTTAAGTTTTGTAACCGTGCCTCTCAAATTTAAAGACTAAAAAACTACATGTAATTGTTCATGAGTATTCACTGTTACTGAATCAGGGAAAGCAGGTCCTTTGAAATGACAGTTTTGTTTTTACATTTATTTTTGAGAGAAAGAGAGAGAGCATGAGAGAGGGAGGGGCAGAGTAAGAAGGAAACAGAATCCAAGCAGGCTCCAGACTCTGAGCTGTCAGCACAGAGCCTAACATAGGGCTCAAACTCATGAACAGTGAGATCACGTGCTGACAACTCAGAGCCTGGAGCCTGCTTCGGATTCTGTGTTTCCCTCTCTCTCTGCCCTTCCTACACTCACGCTCTGTCTCTCTCCCTCTTTTAAAAATAAACATGTAAAAATTGTTTTTTAATAAAAATAAATGACAGTTTTAAGACTTCTGTAAAGTCGGGGTACCTGGGTGGCTCATTTGGTTAAGCATCTGAATCTTGATTTCTGCTCAAGTCACGATGTCATGGTTTGTGAGATTAAGCCCCACATCGGGGATTTTCTCTCTCGCTCTCTCTCTCTGCCCCTCCCCTGCATTGTCTCCCAAATAAATAAATACATGCATACATACATAAACACACACACACACACACATTTTAAGACTTCTGTAAAGTCTTAATACACATATGCATTTATGAAGCATAAGTAGGATTTTGGCCTATTCTTACACAGATGTTGATTTATACTGGATGAAAAACAGAAGGGTGGAACAAAGGAAGGAAGAAGAATAGGAAGGGAGGAAGGGAAAAAGGAAGAGAGAAAGGACTCCAGATAAGCTCATTGCAATGACTCATTGCAATTTGATAACTTCAAATAAATGACAATCTAGTTGGGAAGGCCATTGATTGACTAAACATTAGTTAAAAATATATATTTAAAAAATTCAATATTGTAGTGTAAGATGCTCCATGTGATAGGATTCCAGAAGAGAGAGGTCCCTGGTGAGGCTAATGTTAGGTATGCTAAAGACCAAATCTATGTTGATCCTTCCTTAGATAAAGACTTTGGGGGCACCTGGGTGGCTCAGTCAGTTAGAGTCCAACTTCAGCTCAGGTCATGATCTCACAGCTCATGGGGTCGAGCCTCGTGTCAGGCTATGTGCTGACAGCTCAGAGCCTGAAGCCTATTTCGCATTCTGTGTCTCCTTCTCTCTCTGCCCCTCCCCCACTTGTGCTCTGTCTCCCTCTGTCCCAAAAATAAATAAACATTTAAAAAAATTAAAAAAAAAAAGACTTTGATCAGGAAGAGCTTAAATATGAAAAACAGAAGAAGGTCACCCCAAGCTGAGGAAAACCTCACTCCCTGTTATGTCTTCAAGTTGAACAAGGTATGATTAATTTTCTGCCTTTTCTAGTGATTAAAGGTTGCAGTTGTCCGGTAGTCAAATAAGACTCCAAACAAAGGTCAAGAAAATAGTAAAGCCATTGGCAAAATACGAGTGCTTGAAAAGAACCAGTGCAGTTACAGCTTCCAGCTAAGTTCAAAGCCGGCACTATTAATGTGCTCTTCAAACACAGCTGACCTTTAGATGTTGCTGAGCATCTGGGCAGAAATTCAGCACTTCACTAGATCCCCTTATGTTAACTAACTGCCCTTCTACACCACCATGACCACCGTGTCCCATGCCAAAAATCTTCCAAGTCAGCAATGGGTCTGATCTGGAAATCCCTCTTTTCAGAAGCAAGTGTCATTTCTTTGTAAGACTTGCCAGAGGAAGAGTTGATGGCTATGAAGAAATCACCTCTTTCAGTAGGAAAACCTTAGTTCTTCAGGAGTCAAAACCAGTATTTAACTGAAACAGACACATTTAATGTAGCTTAAGACTCAATTTTTTGACACATTCACTTATTGACCACTTATTACATATTAACTCTGAAAAAATAAAACAAAACATTTTGAAAATTAAGCATTCAGTCCACTGTAAAAATTTCCAACGTTGCTTTTTATATAGTAGGAATCGAGGTATAATCACTTTTTTTTTAACATTTAAAGATAGCATGTGTGTTAAAGACAGCATGTTGTAGGAGAAAAATCTAATTCCTTCTTCACATACTGAAATTTAATATCATAAAGAGGCAGCTATAGCTAAGACATCAATTCTACAACTTTTTCTTTAAAAAAAAGCAGAAATTAATGAAACGGGGCAGAACAGGAACTAAATGTGCTTTTAATTATTTTTATCACTTTTGCCATTAAAATGTTAATAAGTACCATACAGGTATTTAAGAAAGAAAGAAATAACAATGTATTTCCACTGTAGTAATTAATATTCCTATGCTCCTTTTAATAAGAAATGTTAAGAGTATGTATGTTTTAACTTCTTTAGCATTCTGTGTTGGTTATAACCAATGCTAACACGTATATATTATATAGACACACTATTCAGTGAAGAAAAGAATTTAACACAGATTTGGGCCTTTTATGTAAATCTGCATTAAGGTAGTAACCTGACTATTTTTCAGAAACCTCCTGGACCAGGAATAATTAAATAAATCCAAGGTGAGTTACACTCTATCTGCATATGTACATATGCATTATGCATCGTTTGTGCTCTGCTTAAAGGGAGGACTTCTCTGGCTGAAGTTTTTGTATGGATGAGTAAGGCAATTACTCGCCTCAAAGCCAGTCAATGTTTCTATTCATCTGCTGAAGAGAGTCTTCTTCTTCCCTAGTCTTTGTGAATACAGTAGCCAGTATCTGCAGCAGTTTGCAGAATGTCCCCACAGTACTGCTAGTTAAAAACAGACCATCCCCCATGCACTTTCAAAAGAGTTTTTCTCTAAAGGTTCATTTTGCCCGAATTATTAGGTTATGGGTAGTTTAAACCTACATTATAATTTATTTTATATGCAGGTCTTACATTTTTATTCTCCAAGAGAAGAGAATAAACTTATATCAACCTTCTGTCTGAGTTGGAGAGGAAGAGATGGGAGTAACAAATCACATGCCAAAAAAAAGATTGCCAACTTCATATCTCTCCCTCCTGGAAAAGCATCACTGCTTAGGCCACATGATAAACCTCTTCTGGTGATATGTATTGGCATAAAAAGCATTCTGAGAATCGGGGGATGTTTGACAGTTGTCTCAAACCAATCATAAGCTTCCCCGTCATAAAATACATTGGCGTAAAGATTCAATGTTAATAGTCACAAGTGACAAGCTTACCAACATGAACCTAGACACTTTTCATTTCATCAAGCCCTTTCAGAAGACATTTGAGAAGATACCAAACTTTTCAAAGAAGAAAAGCAATAAAAACTATTTTGGAAGCTTCCTCCTTTAAAAAAGCAAAACACAAAGGGCGGAGAGAGCGAGAGAGAGAGCAAAACAAAACAATAATTCTTCCAGATATAAATTTACAAAGCCTAATCCAAAAATAAATAAAATCTACCTATTAGCATAAGAACTCCGTGTGAGCCGTATCTTGTTACTTTGGTTCACTGTGTCCATAGTGTTAACAGAGCACATAATAAGATCTCAATGCATACTTGGTAAATAAATGAATCCCTAAAACCAGACACATATTTTCTTCATAAGTCAACCTCCTAGTTAATGAATACCTACCATATCATAATGGCCTTCTGGGACTCTAGAATGATTCAAGGATGCCCTGAGGCTGCACAAGGCACCCTCTCCATTCGATTCAAGGCACCTTGGTTTACCACCATGGTAGCACTTGTCAAACTGCATCTGATTGTCCAGTTGTACATGTCTCTTCCACCAGACTGTATCTTTAATCAACAAATATGTTTGAATTGAGTGGGAATGAATGGCACAGAATATGGTCTAATACTAAGACTGAGTGCTTTCCTTTTCTGGAAAGATTCATTTTTCTCATTTTTCCCAGCTTTATTGGGATTTAACTGACATACAGTATTGTACAAGATTAAGATCTACAAAATGACGATCTGATGGACTCATAAATTGTGAAACAATTAGGTGTTAGTTGACACCTCCATCACCTCGCATAATTGCCATTTCTTTTTTGTGGTAAGAACATTTAAAATCTATGCTACGAGAAATTTTCATGGATCATTAACTATAATTTATTCATCTTTTACCTGGAAATTTATGCCCTTAACTATCATCTCCCCACGTCTCCATTCCCAACCCCTTGGAAACCACCATTCTACTCTATGAGTGTGGCTTTTTTAGATTCAACATGTAGTGAAATCATACATTTGTCTCTCTGACTTTTCTCACTTAACATAATGCCCTCGTCGTTCATCCATGTTGTCAAAAATGGCAGGATTTCCTTCTTTTTCATGGCTGAATAATATTTCATTTTGTGTGTATATGTATATGTATGTACATATATTCATATACATATGAATATATGTTATATATTGCACCTTCTTTATCCATTCATCTGTAGAAGGACACTTAGGACATTAAATCTTGTCTATTGCAAATAATGTTTCAATGAACATGGGCATACAGATCTCTCTTTGAGATCCCTACTGCATTTCCCTTGGATATATACCCAGAAATAGGACTGCTGTATCACATGGTCATTTTATTTTTAATATCTGAAGAACATCCATGTTGTTTTCCATAGTGGCTACACCAATATACACATTCCCACCAAGAGTGCACAAGGTTCCCTTTTTTCCACAGCCTTACCAACACTCGTTAACTCTTGTCTTTTTTTATAATAGGCATTCTAACAGGTGGGAAGTGATACCTCAGCATGGTTTTGATTTGCATTTCCCTGATGATTACTGATGCTGAGCACGTTTTCATGAACTTATTGACCATGTCTATATCTTCTTGGAAAAATGTCTCTTCCAGTTCTTGGCTCATTTCCAATTTTTCTGTTTGGGTTGTTTTTGCTACTTAGTTGCAGGACTTTCTTACATATTTTAGATGTTCTTACACCTTCTAGATGTTTAGAGTTTGCAAATAATTTGCAAATATTTTCTAAGGAAAGATATATTTCTTTTGTTGTTATTCTTCATGTTACAAAATTGCTTATTGCTTATCTCTTTCCTTTGATATGGTTTTGGGGAAGACAAAGTGTTTCTCTTAGCCTTAGTTTGCTCCTTTAGTAAGAGAGATTTATAGATATGCATAGTGACTTAGATTTCAGTGATGAAATGTAAACTTTCATAATATTACTCAAGATATATGAATCTACCATAATTGCTCTTTATCCTTCTCACCCTCAATTTCTCTCCTTTATAAAAATCATTTCTGAATCCCCATTCTGCCTATCTCCCCACATACTAGATGCATTATTTTAACAGTGCCGTGTTTATTAAGTCCCACAGTTTCTGAACAGCTGAACATTTCCCTTTATTCTTTCCTTACAAGAAACTAGTCTGTACTGCATGGCAGTACTGAAGTGAATTAGGGGAATAAAAGGAAGAAATTCTTTTCAGAGTTGAATTATAAGAAATAGAACTGGGTCTGGTCTACAGAGAGATACTCACTGTATCCCAATGCCTACATCTAGAAAAGGTGTGCAGCAATCAGAAAGCCAATGGCAGCAGTGCCCTCCTGGTTCTTGACCATTCTGATCCTTAAGACACATAAATTCCTATTGAAGAAATGAATGTAGAAGGAAATATTAGGCTCAGACTATTAAATACGGTAATTGTAAAAGAGATTTTCCTTATTCTCATCTCACATTCCCTGCAATTTCTAGATGTTCAGGTAGCTTCTGTGAAATGACTGCTATAGGGATGTAAACACATGATCAAACTACTCTAAACTGTGCAGGCTGTGAGGTCATTTGTCTTTTCTTTCCTAATTTTTAACTTAGCACTATGGTTTACTTGCCAGTCTGTGTCACTAGTTAATATGAATATACACTCAAGAAAGGAATCAATTTAATGTGATTATAAACATCAAATATCTGTGCCAAAAACTTGAGTGACAGATCTTACACCTAGGTAAAGCCTCCAAAATAAATGGCAATGAGAAATATGGCAAACTGATTTGCCAAGGGATAGCCTGAACTTGGCAATCACCTGTCTTTGACAGTAGACACATTTCCGGGATTTAGTTACCATTCCCAGTAGCATGCTTAGCAGCAACACTCCTAACACCATGTCACAATGATCAGATCCTCAGAAGTAAATGCTTCAATCTGAATCTTGCCATTTATGATAATGTGGATGGGCCTAGAAGGTATTATGCTAAGTGAAATAAGTCAGACAGAGAAAGATAAATACCATATGATTTCACTAATATACAGAATCTAAGAACAACAACAACAACAACAACAAATCAATGAAAAAAAAGTAAAAATAAACTTACAAATACAGAGAAAAACATTGGTTGTTGCCAGAAGGGAGAAGGGTGGAAGGATGGACAAAATAGGTGAAGGGGAGTGGGAGGTACAGGCTTCCAGTTATGGAATAAGTCATGGCGATGAAACGTCTTACCATAGGGAATATAGTCAATGGTATTGCAATAGTGTTGTATGGTGACAGACAGTAGGCTACACTTTGAGCATAGCATAACCTATAGACTTATCACATCACTATCATGTACACCTGAAACTGATGTATCATGGTGCATCAACGATGCCTCAATCAAAACAAAAAGGAGTAGTAGTTTTTATTGGGTTTCTAGTCTTCCTTGTTACTATTTAGGAGGAAAACTTGAGGAATGCTACTCCAAATTAAGACGAAAAGACTTTAAACTGTGTATTGTAGATAAAATACAAATATACAGAGAAACTATAATTGTTTTGTATGTAGTATGTATGCATATAAAAACAAATGTAACTTAGTTTTACACAAATATGAAATTTATTATATGAACGGTGTTACCAGGAGGTATGCATTTCTATGGAGGTGAAATGTAGATTCATGAAGGCTTATACAGCACTAAAGAAAGTTAGACTACTAACTGGACATAATGAAGGACTGGGTACATATATGACATTATTTAAATAAAGATTTTTTTCCAAAAATATTTTACAAAAGAACTTGGTGTTGCCTGTCTTGGATAAAGAACAGTTACATAAGGAAGCAAATGTTCGACTTACAAGACTTTCCAGTTCTAGATGTTTTTGGTTATGTAATCTTACAGAAAAGGCAATAAATTTCCCTAGTGTTAAGTTTGGGAAAACATGGTCTGTATTATGTAATGGATATTTACAGAGTACACAGTGGCACAGAGCTATAGATACATAAAGTCCAGTCACTATCAAGGTCTTGCTTTTGGTAAATATGTTAAAAAGTAATGAGTCTACAATGAAGATCTGGTCAGTGACCACTTCATTGTCATAAAAGATCAGTTCTGACATTTCCATGCCTATATAACTCACAAAGGTTTCCAACTAGTAGTTAATTTCATTGTTTATGGATAAATGAGCTCAAGAGTCAACACATCGATCATTTATGTAAAGGTAGTGGTAGAAAGCTATGTGAATAAATAAAATATATTGATACAGTGGCCATATAAATTGTTCAGGAAGACAAGTGTTATGATATCAGTATATAGCAAAACCGTCCTTCATCCAATATTTAAAGGAAAAACAAAACACATCATTAATTCACCAGCTATTGGAAATTTGTGGTGAGTAAAATTCAATATGCTATGTTGGTCAGTAAAGCTTAAAGTCAGGATTTTTATGTTTTCAGATTTAATAACATTTTACTAATGGCCTTGAATATTTAGTCTGGGGAAGATTAAAAAAGTGATATGTGATAAAGAGGCAAAGCCTGATCTGTGGTCATATAACAACTTTAGCCTTTGTGGATTAGAAGTGGAGAGACGGGCAGATCAGTGGTGATTCCCCTGCCTCAGACACTGTAAAGTTGATTTGCTTTATCTTCATCTTTTAAAGGGAAGAAAGCAGTTCTCTTTGCTGGTCAGAAGGAAGAGTCTCCCCCATAAGTGATAATAGGAATGTTAGAAAAATCAGAGACATTCTTACTGCATGCGCATGATTATTGACACGTCACAATTTAGGTAACAAAAGGAAGTGTCCTTCCCCAAAACGTATAATTTATCACCTTAAAGAGATGCTAACTAATCCAGTGTCAGTGATATCTTTTGGTTTAAGGCAATGGTCTCCACGTAAAGGCTATTTTCAACTTTGTTCTCATCCCTGCTTTAGTTTAGGTTCCAAACACACACATCAATCTGTAGTCTCAAATGGTTTAACAAGATTTGAGCCAATTCTCACACAGAGGTTCTGTATGCCCAGAAGCAGATAACTTTAATATTAAAGTTTCTACTGCACATCCGCTTTGCAATAGATCATGTGACTTAAGGAAAGTTTCTGCCAAGTATTTGTATAATTTATTTTACATCAAAAGCATATCAAAACTGGATTTTTTTAAGTTTATTAATTTTGAGAAAGAGAGAAAGAGAGAGAGAGCTCTCAAGCAGGCTCCATATTGTTAGTGGAGAGCCCTATGCAGGGCTCAAACCCACAAACTTTGAGATCATGACCTGAGCCAAAATCAAAAGTTGGACGTTCAGCCACCCAGGTGCCCCCAAACTGGATATTTTTGATCAAACACACAGTTTATCTAGTCCAGGATTCCTGCAAAGTCAAACATTGGGGATTTCACAGAGATGAGCACTGTTTATATAACCCATGACAATCAAAATGCTTTTTTGAACAATTTCAACTATCATTACATGAACAGGCATTATTGATTTTCTTACCATTGTCTCAGGTAGCTTCACTTTTTTCCCAAACATTTTATGAAGAAGATTGTTAAACATATAGAAAAGTTGAGGAAAATGCAGAGTGAACAACATGAACTCAGCAGCGGGGTCCCAGAATTACTATTTTGTTATGTAAGCATTAACGTTTTTGAGGGGTAAAATCTACATAGAGACATATACAAGGCTTAAATGAATCAGGTATTGTTATCTTCCATTTGGCTTGATATTTGTCTCTTTCAAATTTTAGTGAAATCTCCACAGACTCCTACCTCTCCTCCACTTTATGATGCATGTATACATGATACATGTGATATATTTTGTGATACATTTCATGAATGCTGACTCTACAGTCCTACATTTTCTGTCCTTCTAGAGTGAAGAAAGGCAATTACTAAAAGTCTCCTCAATTACTCTAGACCACAAATATGTACTTGAATTTGTACTATGCAATGTTTCAATAAGACTTTAGCCAACTGTCACAGAGAGGTCTTGTATACCCAGAAGCAGAGAATTTATACATGATAAACTGCTATTGTACATCTGGTTTATAACATAGCAGTGTCGGGGCTCCTGGGTGGCTCAGTCAGTTGAGCGTCTGACTTCGGCTCAGGTCATGATCTCACGGTTTGTGGGTTCAAGCCCCGCATCGGGCTCTGTGCTGACAGCTTGGAGCCTGGAGCCTATTTCGGATTCTGTGTCTCATTCACTCTCTGCCCCTCCCCCACGTGTGCTCTCTTTCAAAAATAAATAAAAATGTAAAAAAAAAAAAAATTAACATAGCAGTGTCATGTGACTTAAGGAAATTTCCTGAAAAAAATTTGCACACTTCCTTTGCTATCAAAAACATATCAAAATTGGCTACTTTCTCAGTGCTCTTATTCATTTTTAATGGGGAGTCAAAACAGCAAAATGACCATTCAAAATAAGCATTTTTTAGAGAATATTTTAATAATAAACTTCATTTCCTCCCCTTATCACCTCCCTAGACCACCCCCTCATCCACACCCTTGCCTCTGTCCTACACAGGCACCCACTTTTCCTCTTCCCAAGCCCTATTGTAATTGCTATTGTCAGCAATTAGTCATTACGGGTTCAATTCTCAGCCTTCTGCCTCTATTTTTCACATCAAACTTTATAGGCCACCTGATGCAGGAAAATAAATCCCATCTTAAAATTTCAAATTGAAAAGATGAGACTCAGGGCGCCTGGGTGGGTCGGTCGGTTGAGCCTCTGACTTTGGCTCAGGTCATGATCTCACTGTCTGGGAGTTTGAGCCCCGCATGGGGCTCTGTGCTGACAGCTCAGAGCCTGGAGCCTGTTTCAGATTATGTGTCTCCCTCTCTCTCTGCCCCTCCCCCAACTCATGCTCTGTCTCTCTGTCTCAAAAATAAATAAACATTAAAAAAAATTTAAAAAAAAGATGAGACTCCACATGTATAACTTCGAAAGCAATTTAGTTAAGGGCTTCTAAATTTGCACTTAAGAATAACATCAGCATTTTCCAGGATCCTAGGAAGGATTAAATCCTTCCGTAAAGTTTCTCTTATTTTAAAGCAGAAATATTAGCACAAAAACCGCATTAGCCAAAAATTCTCCAAATATTATGAAAAGCCATTGCTGTGTAAACTTTAATGATGTTTGCATACCAGTATTAGGGCCCATAATAACTCTTTCTCAGAGTATTTTATGATAAAAATAAAACACTGGGGCTGTTTCCTCCTGCAGTAATAAAAAAGAATAAATACAAATAAATTAAATAGAGCAAAGACTATGATTTAAACTTACCAGTTTATTTATTAGAGCTAATATAAAAGTTCTCTTAAATAATATATAGACACATAACTACAGCATGCATAAAAATTAACATAAATATGTAAACCTATGGGACAAAATAAAAGTAATGAAGAAACAACAGATAGAAAAAAAATGTTTAATTACCTACAATATATCATTACTTTATTTCCACTAATACTATAATCACAACTTGCAAACATGACTAGAGGGCAAAGAGAAGCAGCTATGATGTAAGTACACATAGAAACCAAACCCAAACTGTTCTTGGATTTTGGCAACCGTAGCCCTGGGTACCAGACGGAGGCAATAGAAAGTGAGGCTTTCTCTTTTATTCCCAGCAAAAAGAGAAAGCCAGAAAAGAGGACTCACCAATTTAACAATGTTCTTCGCTTGCTGAGATCAATCGATCTTTAATCCACCAAGTGCAGTATTGCTTACATGCTTGAAATGAAAAGTGTTTCATCTAACAATGGGATGCCTTTCCTCATTGGAGTTCTATGTAGAAAGGTCACCAGTATAACTTGTACACATTCCGAAGCGTTAATATATACAGAAAGAAATTTTAAAAGAAATTTGCCCACATATTTGCTCCCTCCTACTATACCCTCCCATTTACACCCTAGTATATGCTCATTGTCACTTGCATTTAGATACATGGTGAGTTACATCACATTCCAGAAATACAGTCAATGTATCGTTTAGCTTATGAAATTGCAGATGTTAGTTCTCTTTTTAAAGATAATCAGCACAATAATGATACAATAGGTGATATGGGAATGAGTAGTGGTTAAGGACTTGGGTCTTACTGTGGAAAGACAGGAACTCTTTGCCTACTCTGCCACGGGGCTATATTTGTGACTCAGTTCCTGAAGCCTTAGTTTCTTCATCCACAGAATTCATAAGAGGACCAACTTCAGAGTGCTTCTGTAGGTTTTAAATGAGATAATGGGTTTTAAGCTCTTAGCACAGAGCCAGGCTTGCTATGGATATCTGGTAAAGGGAGAGCTATTATGGTAATTCATTACAAACCCACACTTCCCATGTTAAAACACAATGGATAAGCAATGCCATTGAGAAGCTGAGAATTTCATAGAATCATGGCTAAGAGTTGCAGTTTTTAGAGAATGGTAAATTTTAGGAGAAAGAAAACTAAAGGGAAATGAATTAGAGGATAAAGGTAAAATTAATCTGACACTGACTTAAATCCCTCTACTGCACTGTTGCTAAGCGGAGCCACCTCCTCAGTGTGGTAACTTGGCACAGGTTTACAAAGCACACCCTGTAAGTCTTAACCTTTCTTCTTCCCTGTATCTAGTTCACAAGCATCTCATTTTCCTATAGCAAACACTGAAACATAATGTATCTGCAAACAAACAACAATAAATGCATTTACTTTTTCCTTCCCCACTGAGCCAAAAGCTACTTTTACCCTATTTTATCATAACTGTTTAACATATCTGCTTCATAGATAATATTGTGTGCTGTTAATTAAAACTTTAGGAAAGATTATTTGGTGCCTAAATGTCTGACAGGTGAGAGGACGAGGGCATGTTTTGACTTATCAAGGCCACTCATAGATTATACACAAAAAGTTAACAGAACTTTTGAAATATAATGCATTTTTTATTTAAACTGTTGGGCCCTCTCCATTCAATTGGTGTCACAGAAATATGACCAGGTGAAACAAATCAGAATGTTACAGAGAACAGGCATATTGTGAGAGTAATTTGGCTATGTCACCAAAAATTAGGGGTATGTCATTAACAGCTGTGAGTATTCAGAACCCACATAGAATTTTTCAGCACAATGGTGTAGATTGTCTTTATTTCTGTGACTTCTTTACTTCGAATTATTTAAGACTTTGATATTGTGGAGAAAACATAGTTATTTTGTTTGTAATTTAAAAAATAATCACAACCAAAATATCCTATGTATACACACTCAGAGAACCACATTTTTAGTGAGGGTCAGATTGATTAGAATTAATGCTAATAATTTGGCCCCTACCCTACCAGGTAACAGCAACTTTGGACTGAGTTTAAACACTGAGCTTAGCCAACCATCACAACCTCTGAAAAAACTGTATCGGATAACTTCACACACATCAGATACTGGGGTCAAGATAGGTAAGCAGGAGTTATCAAGATTGACTACCTATTCTTTGGACTTAAAAAAATATTAACCAATATAAACCAATAAAGAATAAACACAGTGAAAATAAAGAGCATGACAACAGCCAGACAAAAGACATCTTCAACAAGTATCACTGCTAGCTGCTAGTATTTCACTAAAATTGTCCACCCCAAAACATAATGTTCTATATCACAAATTTTTCATTGATAATTCCTATATGATTATGAATTAAAGTTTAAATTATTAAAATGGCTCTATTATTGCTGTATGCTTCAAAAAGATGATTTACTATATGGCAAATGAATGATCTGCATTAGCTCCAGGCAGCCCAAGGATACAGAAAGCTATACTATGACCTTTGCTCTTGAGAAAGAGGCAGGGCAGGAAATGATATTAGAATAGGATAAAGTGAGCTAGTGAAAGGGCTGACAGAGAAACCATGGCCAGGTTATAGGAGCCCATTCAAGAAAGGCATGTGAGTGGGGTTCATCAGAAGTTAAAAAATAATTAAATGTGCAAAGTAGATTGTAATACACTTATAGGTATGATCCTTATCCAAACATATCAGAAGGAGAAAGGGGAATGAGTGTCCATATTCAAAGACTGAGTCAAGACTGTGGCTCAAAGTGGGAAACAGAGCACAAGACAGAAATCATATTTTGCTAGAGAGACTTAAGCAAACCCCCCAAATCTCAAAATCTGCAAATGCTGTTGGTTTAAAATGCTAGCTTAAAAGTGGATATTATCTTCTATCCCCAAACAATTAATACCTAGTCTCTCTTTGATGTTTAAGTAGGCTCTGGCACATTTTAGGGAAAGTTTTCTGGGGCAATAGTAGAGTTGCAGATGAGGGTTATTTTCTGGATGAGATCCCCTGAGGAGCAAACCCTCTTGGATCTAAATACAAAATGAAATAATTCATCTTTTAAAGGGCTCTATTCTATAATTATTTTTTTTTTTTGGTGAGACACTATAAATATAAAATGCAATTGGAGTGGAATTCAGAAGGAAAAAAATTCATGAGGTTTAAATTTTATTTTAAGAAGACCAAGAGTAAATATCATGCACAGAAAAAAGTATTAATACTAGCCATTCAGATACTAAAAAGAAAAATATAAAATTGTCTCTACTTACAGGTGACATGATTATCTATAGAAAAATAATCCCAGTGAACACAGACAAAAGAATCCTAGAACTATTAAGTATGTTTAGCAAATTCATAGGATACTCATCAGATAAAAATCAATTGTGTGTGAGAGTGTGTATGTGTGTATAATGTATATTTTAATACTCATTTTATGTTAAAAATTGTCATTTATAATAGCATCCAAAATGAAGTTCTTAATGATAAATTTAATGAATGTGCAAGACCTGTTAACTGAAAACTACTGTTCACTGAATGGAATAAATGGAAACCAAAATAAATGAGATACATACCATCTTATCAGCTGGGGAGACTCAACATTAAGATATCATTTCTACCCATAGTGGTTTACAGATCCAATGCAATCTCATCAAACCACCAGCAAATTGTTGTTGTTGTTTTTGTTATAGAAATTGACATCAAGTTCCAAAATTTATATTTAAATTCAAAGAACCTAGATAGTCTTTGAAAAAGGACAAAGCTGGAGGACTTGCACTACCTGATTTTAAGACCTGCTGTAATAACTGAAGTAAAGACAGAATGATGCTGGGGTCAAGATAAATACATAGATGAATTGAATGGAATATAGTGCAATACACACACACACATACACACACCATGGCCAACTGATATTCAAAAAAAGTGCCAACACAATTCCATGGAGAAAGGGTTGTATTTTAATAAATGATTCTAGAATAATTGAATATCCATATGCAAAGTAATGATCCATTATCATGACCTTATACCATGTAAAATATTAACTTAGAAGGGTACAGACTTATATATAAGGGCTACTATAGAATTTTTAGAAGAAAATACAAAAAAAAAATCCTTGAATGATGGAGGTGCTTTATAAATGATATGTTTACGGTTATATGATTAGATACATTTATTAAAACTGAGGTGCCTGGAAAACTTAGTCATCAAAACTGAGGTGCATGGGTGGCTCAGTTGGTTAAGCATCTGATTCTTGATTTCGGCTCAGGTCACATTTTCACACAGTGCAGGGCTCTGTGCTGACAGTGTGGAACCTGCATGGGATTCTCCTCTCCCTCTCTCTCTGTCCCTCCCCCGCCCCAAAATAAATTAGTATCATTAAAAAAATCTTTTAAAAAGTAACATTTTTTTTCAAATTCGTAAAATTTATCATATGTAAATTAACATCATAAAGCTAACCATAGCTATATCATGCATGTAATTCTGTTTCATGTGTTTATCTTCTCAAACATGCTTACTAAAGTACATGTTACAAATTACCAAGGCTCACATCTTTTTTCAATAAGTACTAAGTTTATGAAAGAACCTCCCCACCCCAAATTCAAAGTAAAGAATATACTGCAAATAATCACACTTTATAAATAGCAACAATAGTACTTTTAAAGTACACATATAAAAATCAATACTGGGGTGCCTGGGTGGCTAAGTTGGTTGAACATCTGTTGATTTTGGCTCAGGTCATGGTCCCAGAGTTGTGGGATGGAGCCCCATGTTGGGCTACGTACTAAGCATGAAACCTGCTTAAGATTCTCTCTCTCCCTTTGTCTCTCCCTTACTTGTGCATGCAGTCATGCTCTCTCTGTGGAAAAAAAAAAAAAAAAAAAAAATTAACAATCCCTATCAAAATAATACCGGCATTCTTCACAGAGTTAGAACAAACAATCCCCAAATCTAAATGGAATCAAAAAAGACCCTGAATGGCCAAAGCAATCTTGAAAAAGAAAAACAAAGCTGGAGGCATCACAATCCCAGATTTCAAGCTGTATTACAAAGCTGTAATCATCAAGACGGTACGGTACTGGCACAAAAACAGATACTCCAATCAATGGAACAGAATAGAAAACCCAGAAATTGACCCATGAACATATGGCCAACTAATCTTTGATAAAGCAGGAAAGAATTTCCAATGGAATAAAGACAGTCTCTTCAACAAATAGTGTTGGGAAAACTGGACAGAGACGTGCAGAAAAATGAACCTGGACCACTTTCTTACACCATACACAAAAATAAACTCAAAATGGATGAAAGACCCAAACGTAAAACAAGAAGCCATCAAAATCCTCAAGGAGAAAGCAGGTAAAAACCCTTTTGACCTCAGCCGCAACAACTTCTTACTCAACACATCTCTGGAAGCAAGGGAAACAAGTAAAAATGAACTACTGGGACCTCATCAAAATAAAAAGCTTCTGCACAGCAAAGGAAACAATTAGCAAAATTAAAAGGCAACCGACAGAACTGGAGAAGATATTTGCAAATGACATATCAGATAAAGGGTTATGATCCAAAATCTATGAAGAACTTATCAAACTCAAAACCGAAAAAACAAATAATCCAGTCAAGAAATGGGCAAAATACATGAATAGATGCTTCTCCAAAGAAGTCATCCAGATGGCCAACCGACACAGGAAAAAATGCTCAACATCACTCAACATAAGGGAAATACACATCAAAACCACAATGAGACACCACCTCACCCCTGTCAGAATGGCTAACATTACCAACTTGGGCAACAAGAGATGTTGGCAAGGATTCAGAGAAAGAGGATCTCTTTTGCACTACTGGTGGGAATGCAAACTGGGGCAGCCACTCTGGAAAACAGTATGGAGGTTCCTCAAAAAATTAAAAATAGAACTACCCTATGACCCAGAAATTGCATTACTAGGTATTTATCCACGGGATACAGGTGGGCTGCTTCAAAGGGCCACATGCACCCCAATGTTCTTATAGCAGTGCTATGGACAATAGCCAAAGTATGGAAAAAGCCCAAAAGTCCACCAGCGGGTGAATAAAGATGATGTGAAATATATATATATTATATAATATATTATATATAATATATATATAATATATATATTATATATTTATATTATATATATTTAATATATATAATATTATATATTATATATATAAATACATATATATTTATATATATATAAAATGAAGTATTATTTGGCAATCAGAAAGAATGAAATCTTGCTATTTGCAACTATGTGGATGGAACTAGAGGGTATTATGCTAAGTGAAATTAGTCAGAGAAAGATAAATATCATATGACTTCATTCATATAAGGACTTTAAGATACAAAACAGATGAACATAAGGGAAGCAAAAATAATATAAAAACAGGGAGGGGGATAAAACATAAGAGACTCAAATATGGAAAACAAACAGAGGGTTGCTGGAGGGATTGTGGGTGGTGGAATGGGCTAAATGGGTAAGGGGCATTAAGGAATCTATTCCTGAAATCAGTGTTGCACTATACACTAATTAATCTGGATGTAAATTATAAAGTAAATAAATTATAACAAAAAAGAATTTAATTAATACTAAATTTAAAGATTACTCCTGGATTAGTATTCCAAAATTCCTAAAATACCATCTTACCCTATAAACACTGCAGTATTTTTGAATATTTTGTGGACATACCCCACTTTTATAATCATCAAGCACGACAAAAATTTTTTCACATTTAACTTTATAAAGTTTTCAGATGCCTAGCTGTTTTTACAGAATATTGGTCATGTATATTTATATCCTCTGGGTTATATTACTTGGACTAAAGCTTTCGTTAATTCAACTAATATTGAGTTCTCTCTGGCTAGGCATTGAGAAACAAAATACATTCATGTGTATTTTTTGAAAATAAGAAGTCATTTTTAGGGGCACCTGGGTGGCTCAGTCGGTTAGGCATCTGACTTTAGCTCAGGTCATGATCTCATGGCTTGTGAGTTCGGGCCCCACATTGGCCTCTGTGCTGACAGCTCAAAGCCTGGAGCCTGCTTTGGATTCTCCCCCTGTCTCTGCCCCTCCCCTGCTCATGCTTTGTCTTTCTCTCTCTCTCAAAAATAAACATCAAAAGAAATTTAAAAAAAAAGAAAAGAAATCTATCAGGGTACCCGGGTACGTTGGTTAAGTGTCTGACTTTAGCTCAGGTCATGACCTCATGGCTCGTGAGTTTGAGCCCCACATCGGGGTCTGTGCTGACAGCTCAAAGCCTGGAGCCTGCTTCAGATTCTGTGTCCCTTTCTTGCTCTGCCTCTTCCCTGCTCATGTTCTCTCTCTCTCAATCTCTCTCGTTCTCTCAAGAATAAATTAAAATTTTTAAAAATTACAAAAAAAAGGAGTCATTTTTAGTCCTATAGGTACATCTTATTTCTAGTGGGCTCATGTGATTTTATCAAGAGACACAGCTACAGTGGGTATTCCATTTTAACACCAGCTTCGATCATGTAGCGGAGTATCTATTAGCAAATGAGCTCCACTGAGGAAAAAGCATCCTTTTCTGTGAAGTTTTCATGTTTGTGGGGTCTCAGATACAATTACTCTATGGGAATTCTGTCTCACTTCTAAGTAGCAGAAATAGTAAAAAAAAAAAAAAAAAAAAAAAAAAAAAAAAAAAAAAAAAAAAAAAAAAAGCTCTGAAACACACCAGCACACAGGGCCTTGTTTTTGCTCTGAAATGGAAAACCAGTTTTACCCAGTTCTCACAAAGAGTCAGGAATTGCCTCATTAAGGCACCTATTTGTAGTTTCTACTGAAACAATGCAAGGATCCTACTTTATTCTAAAGAGTGAATATTAATGGAGAACTGAGGTTTAAGGGATGTAATGCAAATCTGTTTAGAAGCAACTAGATAAAAAGGAAAAAGGAAAACTAAACCTCTTGTTTATGGTCTAGCTGACAAAAAAAGCAAACAGAAAAGGTATGCAGAATATTGTTTATGAACACCAAATTCCAGTTTCATCTCCATAGACTAATCTCTGCACAATTTATGAACAAATATATGGCATATATATTCCAATTCTACCTTTTGTGGAAGACAGGGTAAAAGTCTCATGTTCAAACGAGTATGAAAGAAATCAGATGAGAACAGAATTATAAAGTTGGCCATCAATGTGGATTTAGGGTATTCAAGGCAATCCCTCACATGACTTCCTTAGATAACCAAGAGTAAAATAGTTAGCAATTCTCTCTCACAAATCTAGGAGGTGGAAGATCTGTAACAGAACACACTGAGTGGGGAAAAATGAAGAGAATCTCAAACCTACAACAGAGCCTAATTGTTCAAGGTTAACTAAAGAAATCTTCGAGCGATGCAGTTTCTCATCACATGTAGAGGATGTCATAACAAATGTGATATTTTGCTTTATAGTGGATTGGTTTTGGGGGCACTTGGGTGGCTCAGTCAGTTAAGCGTCCAACTTCGGCTCAGGTCATGATCTCGCAGTTAGTGGGTTCAAGCCCCATGTTGGGCTCTGTGCTGACAGCACGGAGCCTGGAGCCTGCTTTGGATTCTGTGTCTCCCTCTCTCTCTGCCCCTTCCCTGCTCATGCTCTGTCTCTCTCTGTCTTTCAAAAATGAATAAACGTTCAAAAAAAATTTTTTTATAGTGGATTGGTTTTCCAATGCAAACTGTTCACAAGCATCTACCATGATGTTGCCCACATGTGAGAAATCATAAAAAGTGACCAGGGAACCAACCGTAAGACTGATATTTACTAATCGTTTAGAGAGCATGCCTCAAGATGTCACAGTTGCTCTGAAATTCAGGAAAAACCTGAATTATTAAGCCTTAGACTCAATCTCCAGAGTATAATTTTACTATAAATAGATAAAATACCTTTGAAGAGTTTTTACCAATATTTTCATCTATGTACCTGAAAGTAGAACATACAGATTTTAAGTTTCCATCTGTGTCTTAGTAAAATAGCAATGACTCTTTCATTACTTGTTACCAATTCTAAGGCAAGTAAGCGTCAAGTTCACACAGGCTTGCTGATCTTAAGAATAAATTTTTCACCATGCCACTTTTTTTCCCTTTAAAACTCATATAAGCCCAAACTCAAGATCTTACCTTCCTATTCACTCTTCCAAAATTCATTCAACTAATTCTTTTTTATTAAAAATTTTTTTATGTTTATTTTTGAGACAGAGGGAGAGACAGAGAATGAGCAGGGGAGGGGCAGAGAGAGGGGGAGACACAGAATCTGTGCTGTGTGAGCTGTCAGCATAGAGCCCGATGTGGGGCTTGAACTCATGAACCACAAGATCATGACCTGGGCTGAAATCTGATGCCCAACCAACTGAGCCACCCAGGCGCCCCAGTTCAGCCAGTTCTTGTTGAACTCTATTAGGGCACACAACCTGATACCATTGGGCATAAAATTATGGGAAAGACACAAGGAGAACTACTATCACAAAGTTTGATGTTCCAATAATCCAAAAGAATGCCACCCCAAAAGCTAGTTTCTGATAACAACTCTGTATTAAATGCAAATCAATAGGTACATTCAATTGGGCAAATCTTGCTACCAAAAGGAAATGTCTACTGCATTATTCATTCCAGCATTAGCTCCTTATCACATAGAGGCCTCTAACAAGTAGCTCATGGTCTGGTACTGATCCACACTCCACAGTGTGAGTAGCACTGTCTTCTAGATAAATCTCCTTCTCTCCTTCTCCTTCCATTCCTCCTTCTCCTTCTCTTTCTTCACTGGTTTTCCACCTCCTCATTCCACAGAATGAGTAAAATACAGTAAGTGCAGTTTTCTAAAGTTTACAAGTTACAGGTCCATAGAGATTGTCTTCATGACAGTCCCCACGTCTGTCCCAAACTCCAACATGAGAGAATATCTGTCAGACATCCATGGGTGCAATGTCCATTTCTAAATTAATCAATTATGGCCATGGGTCAGGTACATGGTGCAATAATGGCTTCTGATGGTATTCCTTGAAGCATAAAAGTTTTTAATTGTGATGACTTCCAACTTACTGATTTTCTCTTTTCCTGCTGGTACTTTTGTTGTCAAATCTAATAAACCATTGTATAACCCAAGGTAATAAAGATATACTGCTGAATTTTCTTCTAAGGGTTTTCTGGTTTCATTATGGCAATGACTTTGTGACTCTTTCATTATGGTATGACTCTGTTAATATGCTAAGATATGTTAAAATATATGCGGTGAGCTGGTTAACTGTATGGTATATAAACTATCTCTAAAGCTGTTTTTTAAAAAGGTTGATTTCTGAGTAGTCAGACTCAGAAAGGCATCTACAACAATAAATCTAATAGGCAAACAAGTGGTATAGTCAATAATTGGTCCAGAAAAGAAGGAAAGGCTCAGCCTTTATACAGGGGACACAGGGACAGCTTCACATCAGAGGCAATAAGTAGACTGTGGCTTGACTGACACTAATCATAAGGAAGTAATCATGATATTTAGATATGTGAAAGAATTTATTACACTGGATTCTCACAACAACCTTAGGTTACAGGAAAGGTATTATTTCCACACTGACAGAGTGGGGAAATAAGCCTTAGAAAGAATAAATGACAGCCCAAAGTTGTACATAATTAGAAATGCTTGAGCCAGGAATGGAATCCACATCTGTCTCCGAAGCTGTGGTCTTAACCACCTCATCAAATCATACAGCAACAAAGCATCTATTTTAAGTGTGGGTCAAGGATACTTATGGAGGCCTTCAGGCTCATACATTTTCTGACAATAAGGTCAACATCATCCTGTACACTGTCAACCCTAATTTTTGACAGTAATATTAACAACAGAAGTTATAACAACTTATAATGCTAACTGTATATACACTTTATGAAAGTTTAAAAATCTGTGCTTCAAACTGTCACAAACATTACATGTAGTGTTGTTTATGTGATACATTCAATAGTAAAATTTTTAAATTTATTTAGAAAGAAATACCATCATAATTATTGTTCTCAAATAATGCCACATTTTCATTAAATTTCAACTACTAAAAGAGTAGAATATGAAGAAACCAAGAAAGAAAATATATATACATATATAATATATATATACACACTGTATATATATATATATTTTGTATAATGACTGAATTGCCCAAATGACTTTGTTGTAAAACATTTCATCCTATCACATAATGTCATAGGTGGAGTACAATGAAAGTGCTATTGAGTATAGGGGAAATTAAAAAAAAAAAAAAAAAAAAAGCTGGCAGGATTTAAGTGTCATTACCATTCTCTTTGATCCCTAGAGCAATATTAAAAAGTACATTGTACTAAAAGATCGTGTAGGATTGCAAACTGACTGTCCTTAAGGGCTAGTTTTATAAAGGTTTTCATTAACACTGCACTTGACTCTCTAGTTCACAGGTTCCATGGGTGTCAAAGAAATGCAGGGTCAGATACTCCAGGATCGCCTACTGGTAGAGGACTGAAAAGGCATCAGCTACTTTAGTCTACAGTAGCTGCTTATCCAAATTCTGAGACAAGAAAAAATGGAAAATTTTTTTTTCTTTAGGCATTTTCTTGATTTAAAATATATACGTAAGTGAAAGTATTGTGAAAATTATACCTCACATGAAGTTCTTGTATAAAAATACAAGATTTTTATTTTTTAATCTTAATGAAATTGCTCAATAAATTCATTTAAAAATCTCTCTTGGGAAAATAAAGAAATGAATAGGACTTTAAAAAAATTAAACCTGACACTTTTGTTGGCAAGTATGTCTGTGCTGAAATACTCTTTGGATCAATCTAGAAATGGAGGGGCACAGGTCAGCAGCAGGAAATCGTGGTCAAGAGCTTTATGAAAATTATCCTATTAGTAGAATCCTGGGAACATCATAGAAGTGAATCAGAATCATTATTAGAACCTACTTAATAAAGGAGAATAAAAGGAAAATGATAAATGTGTCTCTAAAAAAAGACAATCTTGCCAAAATATCTCATGTTTGCCCTTACAGTGCCACCAATAAAGGTGACTGTATCTCACTGAATATCTTACAGGGATCTCAGAGTAACCCATTTAAATGGGGGCTGTGCCACAGAGCACTGGGAAATAAATGGCATCATTAAATTCCTCTGAAGTAATGTCTCCTTTCTCAATAATGTACCAACACCTATGACAGTTGTCCCTCAGACAGTCAACTTACCATTGTTCTCTCTCTAGAACGAATGACTATAGATTCTTGGATATAGCCCATATTTAGAAAACAATGCATTTGTCTGTGGAAAGATAAAAACACTTTTTTTTAAACCCAAAAATGCATAATTAGCTCAATATAATGTGTTTTCTGCTTTTCAGAGGAAAGAGCATATTCTGGTCTGTCATTCTCCACCAGCCATCTACAAATTATCCTCTTGAGTGACAGAAGTGACAAGCCTCATTAGCAACCTTAGTGAACCCTCCATTTCTTAAAAGGTGACTGTCTCAAACCTGGAGTGGCCAGGCTGTATGTACTTTTATTCTTTCTTCTCCAACTGGCAACCAGCCAATTGTGTGTTTTCTCATTATCAATAACTATGCTAAAAGCCAAGAGAAAAGTAAACTGTAATTGGCCTCACCACATATCCATTAAGAAATAAAGAGGATAGAATTCACCTCCAGGTGAGATATAAGAAAGATGTTTCTGTCTCCAACAACACAACGGAAACTGCAGAATTATTTTTATGGTGTGAATTTATAAAGAAACTTGTCTACAAAACTTTTATGTAATATCCAGAAAAAGAAGAAAGGCTGGTGTTTGCTGTCAAAGTGACATATATAGTAACTTTCTCCTTTACTATGTAAACATGGAAAAATCCTTTAAACTCTTTGAGCCTTGGCTTACTACCTCTATAATATTAATTACATTATTTTCTTTATAGATTTTTGCAAAGTGCATGTGAAATCACATGCCTTAAGCAAGTGTTAGATGCGTGGTAGTTATTTATTAATATATGCCAATATAGATAAATTATGTAAAATATATTTGAGCATCTCTGTGTGCGTGTGTGTATGCATATAGATGGCTGGCTGGCTAGAGAGAGATAAAACAAAAAGAGACTGTTATTTAATCAGGGAATTCAATATAGACCGTACCTGATTTATCCCTGAGTACTTCTCAAAGGCCTAGAGCAACTCTACTTTTGCAGTATGGGTCAACCTACAGGTTTTGAGTGTCTGTTTGGTAAAGTGCCCTGCATGAAGTACCTTGCATGAAGTGCTTTCAATTATAGATGGCTGCTAAAATTCATTTCAGAAAGTCAAGAAACAACTTCTATATATGTGCTTTTACTAAAGCTTGTTTAAATCATTGACCTTTCCTCTTTGGTTCATAACATCTTGTCAAGATGCAATGGACTGTTGCTAATATAAAAGAAAACAAAATAAGATTCTATTCTAGCAAGTGAGTTCTGCCTGCCTGAAGTGCTAAGGACTTGCAGTCTTACAGAGGAATGTTAAAAAGTTACAAACCAGAACGTGGTTGCTCCACAGACATTATTATGCTTGATCAGGTGGAGGAGAAAGACTGGAAAGGGGTAACAAGTGTTCCCTGACAGCCTTTATGTTCATCAGATAATGAGCTACATAAACAGTAGCAGTCTCAGTTTTTACATTGTGTGTTTATATGTGCATGAGTTAAAATTTGAATTCTATCTTAATTTCTGACTTTCCCACTTAAAAAGTTGGTAATTGGTCATTTTTTCCCTATTTTCCACTCTCATGTTGCCATAAACTTCTAATTCCCTGACGAACAGCTGACAATGAATAATTCATTTATCCAAGGCTTCAACTGTGTAAATTTTTTATGACCTCTTTGGGCGGTGGATACACTTTACAAGTCTTCCCACCAGAGCTCTGGAGGGTCTCAGAAATTCTGTGTAGATTAAACAACAACAAAAAAAATGAAAGGATGAAAAAAAGAAAAGAAAAAGTACTCTGGCCATACCACTACAGCAATAACACACCAGATCTCAAATATCGCCTAAGAATTAGAGAAAAAGAGAAAGGTGATGGCAATGTAATAGTTTTACTATCAGAGCTGGCTTAATTCTGCAGGTTCTAGTGTTAAAGAACTTCCAACATGAAATGGCAGGGGCCATAAATGTGAAGTTTTATAATCACCTTTAAAAGTAAAATGGAAGACAAAACAATTGGAATGTATTTTCAAGTGCAATTATATTACACATAATAGAAGTACCATTCAAATGTAAAGCTCATTTAGATAACTATTAACTAGTAATCTAAAGCATATACACATGAAAAGCATTTCCTCTGGAGGCGCTATAGATGGAGGCAGGAGTTCTTTGCTCATGCCAATCACTAACATAACATCTCACACTAAGTTTCTGAGAAGCAGTTGCATGAAGCATCTAAGCATAGTAGACTCAGAAATCTTTTAAACAGCTACAAGAGGTTTAACTCTGTAATCCCCAAATTTATTCGGCTCTAAATACACACTTAAATGGTCACTTAGTCTATAACAAAGGGGACAAGAGCATATAAGGGGGGAAAGAGGGTCTCTTCAATAAATGGTGCTGGGGAGACTGGATAGTCACATGCAAAGTACACAACTGGACCCCTTTCTCATGCCATATACAAAAATAAACCCCAAATGGATAAAAGACCTAAATGTGAGACCTTAACCCATAAAAATCTTAGAAGAAAACACAGGCAGAAATCACTTAATCATCACCCTTATCAGCCTTTTTCTAGATATGTCTCTTCAGGCAAGAGTTAAACAAAAGCAAAACAAATCATTAGAACTACACCAAAATAAAAACCTTTTACACAGCAAAGGAAATCATCAACAAAATGACAAGGCAACCTACTGAATGGGAGAAGATAATTGCAATGATGTATTAGATAACGAGTTAATATCCAATATATAAATACTTCAACAACTCAACACCACCCCCCCCAAAAAAAAGCAAATAATCTGATGAAAAAATGGGCAGGGAACATGAATAGGCAGTTTTCCAAAGAAGACACACAGATCACCAACGGACACATACGAAGATGGTTGTCATCACTAATCATCATGGAAATGCAAACCAAAACGACAATGAGATAGTATCTTTCACCTATCAGAATGGTCATAATCAAAAAGACAAGAAATAACAAATGTTGGCAAAGATGTAGAAGAAAAGGAACCTTCACTCACTGTTGGTGGGTGAGTAAATTGGTAGAGCCACTACAGAAAACAGCATGGAGGCTACTCAAAAAAATAAAAATAGAAATACAATATGATCCAATCTATGATCCAATCATTCCACTGTTGGGTATCTACTACAGAAAGAAAAGATAAAAGAAAAAAGAAAAAGCATTAATTTGAAAATACACATACACCTCCATGGTTATTGGTATATGTTATTTACAATATACAATATATGGAAGCAAGCTGTATCCACTGATAGATGGATGAATGAAGGAGCGATATATATAAGTATATATACACACACACATCATATATATAATATGATGGATTACTACTCAGCCATAAAAAGCGAGATCTTGTCATTTGCAACAACATAGATGGACCCAGAAGGTATTATGCTAAATGAAATTATTCAGACAGAGAAAGATAAATACCACATGGTTTCTCTTATATATAGAAACTAAAAACAAAACAAAACAAAACAAAAAAACAGAAAGACAAAACAAAGCAGAAACAGACCCATAAAGACTGAGAACAAACTGATGGCTGCCAGAGGGGAGGCAGGCAGAGGAATATTAAAAGGAGAGGTAGATACAGGTTTCCAGTTACAGAATGAATAAAAACTCACAGGGATAAAAGGTATAGCACAGGGAATATAGTCAATGATAGTGTAATAGTATTTTATGATGGCAGATGGTAGCTATACTATGGTGAGCACAGCATAATGTAAGAGTTACTGAATTACTATGTTGTACACTTGAAAGTAATGTAACAATATGTGTCAACTATACATCAAGTAAAAAATTTAAATTAAAATAAATTTAAAAAAAGAACATGCCACTTGTGTTCTACTCTGAACCGTTTAGGGAAACTAATTAAATGGGCCTCATGTTCCAAATTCAATCTTCAGAATAAATATTCATTATTGACCTTTAGAAAAACATCAATAGCTTTAATGATTTTTAAGAACATCATTTCAAATCTCTAATAATATATTCAGAAATATCACATTTTAGATCAGAAGGTAGTCAGAAATGCTATTATTTGTGAGAACTCTTTAAAAGCAGTCTAAACTAACTGAAAACTCAAAAGCATAACCTTGGTCAGACAGGAAAGTACTAAGAGTAAATTCAATTGATTATCTAGAGTGAATATATCAAAAAATAAAACCAGAAAATTTTGCTGTCTCTTAGAACACAAATACATTCCACTCTTGAACATTCAAACAATTTACATTAAAGGGGGAAAGACAAACATGTCCAAAGAACTGAGTAAAGTAAATATAGTTATTTCTCTCCTTGTCTCTCACTTCCCTGTCTCTCCATATCAATCTATCTATTTGTCCATCCATCATCCACCCACCCACCAACCATCCATCTTAAAAATGCTTCATATATAAAATAAAAAATACTGTTTTTAGTAAAGTCTGTCCGTTTGTTTTCCCCAAATAAACATAAGCAATAACAGTAACTTATGGCAGACCAAGCTGACTCTTTCAGATACTTCAGTGAAAAATCTGACAGGTGTTCTTAATTTTTTGTTTTGTTTTTTTTTCCACCACTTGGGTTCATGTCTAAGTTAAGAAATATGTGGATCCTGAAACATTTCATGTCTGTAATAACCTTGGTTCTATTCTCTTTTCCTTGCAGTGGTGCAAGGTAAAGACTAATTCAAATCAGTATAACATTAACATACTTATTCTCTAATGAATTCATATATTCTAGGTCAAAAAGTAGAGTTTTTATGTTCATTCGTAATATTTCTACAAACCAGACAAATAGGATATTTTCCTAAAAAGAAACCTGGAAAGTCTTATTTTAGGTACTGAGAATATACATCAAATTTCTGTCAGCCTAACAGTATCTGTTTCACAGAAAACACTTAAGAAAACATAATATTACATGAAGAATTTTTTATAACAATACCAACCGTTGGTACAACAGTAACATCAATTTACCCAAGAAGCTTTTTTGTTCATTTTATTATGTGTTTATAAAACTTTTCATCTTAAAAAATTTTTTTTAATTTTTTTTTTTTTTTTTTTTTTTTTGAGAGAGAGACAGAGCATGAGCAGGAGCAGGAGAGGGGCAGACCGAGAGGGAGACACAGAATCTGAAGCAGGCTCCAGGCTCTGAGCTGTCAGCACAGAGGCAGACGTGGGGCTTGAACCCACAAACTGTGAGATCATGACCTGAGCTGAAGTGGGACACTTAATCGACTGAGCCACCCAGGCACCCCTAAAACATTTCATCTTAACAGACCATTTATAGAGCATGGGAATATACTTAGTTGGTTGAATATATATGCTTACATTGATTGCATCTTATACTAAAACTCCAGAAGGATTATCAAGGTAACATTTTGTAGATGTATTTTATTAAATAAAAATACTATTCTCAACAAAAATGGAACTCTTGGAAAATTTTTAAAATACTGCTAACTCAATCTTTCTCAATTAATATGCCTACCCCTTATTTTCACGTTTACATTCTGGTTAGTATTTGTCAAATTTTCAGAAAAACGCCTGCATTATGAATTCCTCCAGTGGACTCATCACTTTATCGTCCACAATTTTTACCATTCTTTTTCATATTTTCCTACTCAAGTGTTTTTTACCTATGGTTTATTTAAAACGTGTTTTTTGTTTTCCAACCTCTGTTTTAGTTTTTAGGTAGATTTTGAAGTTTCTAGTTCAGCTGAAAAAATTTTTTTTTTCAAAAGACATCACAGCAGTTCAATGGTACCCAGTATCTCTACTGCTTATTCTTTCTGGAAGAATTTGGAGCTTGTCACCACATTTCTGAAAGCAGTAAGAAAAAAGGGCAAGAACAAGAGGGTTTTCGATGATAAGGAAAAAAAAAACGCAACAGCCTGCAGAGCAAAGACTCTGGAAGTCAATTTTCAACCTGATTCCTTGTGTGACTTTAAAATCTACTCTAGGAAAGTGCATACTTTTCACAGTTTGAAAGGATAAAGAATACACTGTTCAAAACTTCAGTCAAAATTTCCTTATTTCAAAACTTCATCACCTACTAAAATACCAAGCTACCTTAAAATGGTCACTAGTAGTTCATAAGTGCAGAATGTGGGCAATGTTGCTTTTTAATGCCACCTAAATCAGGGTAATCAAATCAATTTCTTCTAAGAAGTAACAACTCGCCTGTTCCTGTAACACCAATTTGTCGATATTTTACACATACCTAAATGTGAATCCCACTGAAGCTGCAATAAAGTGATAATGCAAGCACCAGGATGCAGCAAAAAGAGCTTGAGCACATCTCAGTATGGGGACGTGGGTTTGAGAACAGAAGACGTCAGTACTGTCATAGGCAGCCTCTATGGCAGACCCACAAGATCTCCTTCCTGGTATTTATGCCCTTCTATCATCCTCCCTCCTCGAAGGTGGTCTGGACTTTGTGACTTACCTCAAACCCACAGAATGTAGCAAAAGTGATAGAATGTCACTTTCGATCCAGAGTCTAAAAGACTTTGGTCTCCACCTTGGACTCTCACACACACTCTCACTTGGCCTACTCACTCTGGGGAAACCAGGTGTCATGTCATGAGAAAGCCCTGTGGAACAGCCTACATGACAAGCAACTGAGTGAAGAGGGCTGTGGGCTACAGCCCGCAAAAAATGGAGACTCGCTTGAGTGAATCTGGAAGCAATTTTCCCCTGGTCGTCTGATGACACTCCTACCCCTGCCAACAGCTTTACTGCAATCTCATTAGAGACGTTAGATCAGAGGTGATGGATTCCTAACCAAAGAAAGAGTGAGATAGTAAATGTTCGGTGTTTTAAGCCATAAATTTTAGAGTAATTTCTTAGGTAGCAACAGATAACTTATACAGGTACTCTGTATTCTTTCTCCTTGTATCTCACAATGCCTTCACAGGGGCTCAATAAATGGAAGCTTTTTTTATTTTGTAAAACATAATCTTGAGTTGTTTATAAATCCTAAACCTTAAATCAACTGATGTTTTTGCCCAAATAGCATTTAATAAGCATGTATTTCATACAAGGCATTCCAGCAATCTAGCGGGTATGAAGACAGATAAATGAAGTGCCTGATCCTCATGATTACATATAATGAAATTACAACAGAATGGAAATTGAAAAAATTAAAAAGAAAATAAAAGTTTAAGTACCCACAGTATAGTATAAATAAGGATAAATACTTATCCTTAAATACACTTAAATACTTAATAAACAGGCTCACCATTTCTCTCCTACTCTATTTTTCCACTAACATCTTTGTCTCCCATTGATTCCAATACATGTTGAATAGAATTAACACATCATATTTTAGGAAGTCACATGGCAGTCTCTCTCTCTTATGCTGAACATATATTATAGCTATGAAGTCATGTTTGCTTATTCACTAAATCATTCAAGGTTTACAGAAGGGGATGAAGCTTTCAAATCAGAATTCTCTGAGTTTTAATCCTGGTTCTGTCAGTGACGGGCCCTTAAGATCTTATGAAGTAAATTAACCTCTGACCCATAATTGGCTTCCCCTATAAATTGAAGACATTAACACATACCTATTTTAAAGGTTTATTCTGAGGGTGAAATAAAATGAATCAAACACAGAGCAAAGGGCCCAATAGTGAGTCTGGAACATATTTAGAATACAGTAAGTGGTAGCTTCACACATGGGGACACACAGATGACTGAGACATACTGCCAACATCAAGGTACATATAGTTATTGAGAGAAATTTCTAATTAAAGAACGTCAATAAATATGGTTAAAGCCACATATATAATGAGAGCCAATTTATAGTTAAAATTCAGCGTAAATATCCATTTAGCACCAACTTTGTGCAAATCACAGGGCCAATAACTAATATGTATGCAAGCAAGACAGAGCACTGACCTACAGTACAACATGAGGAAAAGAGTATCTGACAGGCATAAGTCACTGCCAAATAAGGCCAAGAAGAACAACTACAATTTTAAAAGCACAAGCTACAGTGAAAATGGGGACCTAAGATTAAGTCTGAAGAAAGCTTTGGGAAACCTCTTGAAGACTGTGATTTTAAGATGGCTTTTTAAAAAAATGGTTAGAAATTATATTTACCTATAGAAAAAAAAAAGATATATGCAAGGCAGAAGATACTATATGAATAAATGTCCACAGGATGGAAAGTGCAGGAAAAATGTTTTCAACTAGATTAAAAGACAGACAGGTGATGAAGGAGGGAGTGGGGAAAGGAAGGACGGAGGGAGGAAAAGGAAAGCAAGTGAAATGGGGAGAGATAAAGTTTCCTGGGCATACATCACACATCAGTGAAAAGTGCTGTTGAAATGCAGTTATATGAGGGATGCCTGTGTGGCTCAGTTGGTTGAGCATCTGACTCTTGATTTCGGCTCAGGTCATGCATGATCCCAGGGTCATGGGATCAGGCCCCATGTCAGGCTCTGGGCTGACTGTGCAGCCTGCTTAAGATTCTCTCTCTCTCCCTCTCTGTGCATCTCCCCACTCACATACTCTGTCTCTCTAAAAAAACAAAACAAAGCAAAACAAAACACACACACACACACACACACCATGCACACACACAGAAAAAAAAGCAGTTATATGATGGTGCCCTCATTTCCAAGAATTTTATCCTTGATATGCCTGAAAAAAAAGCACTCTTAGATATGATAGTAGTTGCTAATGCATAGATACCTTTCCTAAAGACAATTCTCTGATACACCAAAGCATTCCTGTTTGTGAAATTAGAAATTTCAATAACTACGTCTCAAGACACAGAGACATCTTTCTGCAGTTATTATTTAATATATATTGTATATATGTTTCTATGTTAGAAATGAGTTAAGCTAAATTCCTCCCACACCCGAGTCAGCCCCATGAGAGCACAGCCTTATATTCTGTCCCTGAGATAGGCACTGAGGGCCATCACACAGAAACCATGTTTTCTTTCCAAGATGATAATCTAAAAAAAAAAAAAAAAAGCAGAAGTAGTTCCTCCAAACCTCCCTCAATTCCCTTTTGTGTGTAAACATTAGCATCTTTCTAGACTACAGAGCAAAGCTTTTCAAGCAAAGTTATATGGCATCTAAGATGTTTTTAGCTAGTGAAACCCTCTCTATAGGGGCAGATATGTAGAGTCAAACTCTTTACATATGACAGTGACCAGCACTCTGAAGAGTGAATGTGTTTTTGCCTATAATAGAAAAACCAGTGCCTTAAAACATAATTAATCTAATGCTTGCCCACGCCCCCCAGTTGAAACCATAAGGGCTTTGTTGATACCCTCTACAAAATACCTTATGAAAATAGAAAAATCTATTTTTTAATAGATGGTCACTATAAATATTTCATCCTATATAGTGTTTGTGAAAACTCTTATTAATTAATATATGAGAACATAAAATATGACCAATTTGTTATCATTCTCAAATCTGAAGCTGACTTGCAAAGGACCACAGGCAAAGATAAAACCATTGTGGACAGTAATGAACAGATTCAACACATATTTGATATTCAGGATAATGCTTTTTAAGAACATGTAAAATTCTCAGCATAGAATTTATGATCTGAGAGATGAACACATCATATCCTCATGGACAGCTTCTCAATATTGTCCCTAAAGTTACTCTTCACCAGAGTTAAACAACTATTCAATTTAACCCCTTTTTAAATAAAAATGGACTCCCATAATGTGTGGTAAACTGGTTCAGCAATTAGCAACCTCAACATTAAAGGATTTATTGGAAAGTCTAAGAAATGCAAAAATACAATAACAGGTAAGTGACCATGCCGTATGTCACCTACCAAATTCCCCTTTTAAACATCTCTTACATCATTCCAGCTTCCAAATCAGAAACCCCCCACTGCTCAAAGAATTAAGTTTAAGACACCTGGCCAGGCATTCATGTTTAGATTTAACTTAGGAATCAATCTTTCATCTCATGTTTATCTCACACTAATTCTCAAAATGAATCCTTATGTGTAATCCATCTTATCCAATTCAATTTCCAAACTATGTCTTGCTGATGGCCAAACCAATCTAACAATTAAAATGCTCTCTCATGTTAATCCTCCTGAAACATCAACAAGAAATCCAAGTCCCTTCTCTTGCTTCATCCTTAATGAGGGTTGGTATCACTATTCTAACCACAATTAGCTCTTCCTTGTCTAAACACTTTTAATACTTAAAATGTGCACCATTTGCCTAGCACTTAATGATACCAGACAGTATATGTTATATGTGGATGTTTCTTCTTCTTTTAACTCTGGCCACCATTGGGACCCAAAAATCTTAAAGTAGAATTTTACAGTGAATTGAGACATATTAGTGGGACTGACATTTAGTTAGCGAGTTGCTTTCACAGCTCTTGTCCCCAATGAAATAGATCAGAATATATCATGTGTAGTAAGGATATCTATGACTTGCAAAATTTTTATTTTATGTAGGTGTGCGGATATGTGCTTATTGAACTGCAATGAATATTTCTTACAGTACTATAATATTTTTAAAAAGCTGGCAAGCAACCATCTTAGTAGACCATGTCTCCTACTTGTTTAAACATTGAGTGTCTAATGAACAATTATAGGGGCACCTGGGTGGCTCAGTCTGTTGAGCGTCCGACTTTGGTTCAGGTCATGACCTCACAGTTCATCGGTTGAAGCCCCATGTCAGGCTCTGTGCTGACAGCCCAGAGCCTGGAACCTGCTTCAGGTTCTGTTTCTCCCGCTCTCTGCCCCTCCCCCACTCATACTTGGTCTCGAAAATAAACATTAAAAGAAATCTACCGAACAATTATATATTAAATAAATGCTTAAAATGGGTAGGACAAGAGAATAAATACAACTATGGGAGAATCAGATACATATATGGGAAGCCAAGACTAAAGGACAGAACGGAGACATTGGGAGTATCAGTGAATACATACTAGAAGAGAAAAATGGAGAATGTCAAATTGCCAAGGCCAAATTTCATTTTCAATGCTACCTGGAGTTGGCTTTGATTTGTCACAAGGTTATGTGGCACAATGACTACAATGCTTCAGTGAGGACATCTTTGTGGATCACCATAAAACTCAAGTGTAATGTACAGTAGGTTATAACCAGTAAGTTGTACCACCCAGCAATATGAAAGATGGGTTAATTTTTCTTCAATATGTAAGATGGAACATTTGGCATTCTTAATAAAATCCATAAATAGTGTTTTTCTAAATTCGTGATTTTCTTATGACCATTTCCTTTCTTGTTCTATTACACAGCCCAGAATTTGGTATCTACTTTTCACATACATTATGTAAATAAAGCTTTCTATTTTAAAATAAAGATGGCATGTGAATAAACACTGAATAGCTTACAAAACTGAAACGACACCATCTGTCTACACAACATCATTCTAAAATACATGACATCTTTGTCTACCAAATTTCTCAAACTATATTTTAAATTTCTTATGTAAAGTATCCAAAACAATACAGAGTAATACGAAGCACATTCCATGTGGCAAAGAGTACTGATTGTACACAATTCTTGATTCCTTCCCCATCTTGAAATGGCTTCATGGTGGTGTACCTGCTTACTGACTTTGTGCTTGATTTTGTGACTTGCTCTAACCATTCAATGTGTATTGATATAATGAACCATATCCAACTAGGCTTTAAACATGTATGTATGGTTTGGCATGCATATATAATCCTTCCCTAAACTATGCAAGTATTACTTCCCGGTTAAACATCAGTCCTGGAATGTGAGACACGTGGAGGAGACATGAACCTACCAACAATCTGAAGCAACACCAACCAAGGAGCAGTCTCTTCAATGAAGAACAAATCTTTTGTTCTTAAAGAAAAATCATTGAGATTTTTGATGGTTTGTTAAGCGTAACTTTAGAGAAAATGATTAATAGACTTCACAACTCAAGAGTATCATAATAACCAAATTAAAATCCTAAAAACAGATCACAAAAATCCATTAGCATTCTTGAAAAGCCTCAATTGTTTTTCAGCATGATTTCCTTAGTATATACACTCTTCTTAATTTATAATCTTGTTGAATATTAACTATGGGAATCACTTTTGACTACTTTCCATTCTCCCTTAATGAATTAAGACCCTTTCTCCTGGCCATTTCCAATGCAATCTGGTGTAATTCATAATTACTTGAATTTAGACATATAACAACCAATAGACTTATTGACTGCCATATGTATTTAATGATGTATTTAATAATGAGCTTGTGTGTATATGTGTGTATGTATTTTGAACATCTTCTGGATTTTTGCACTACCATTTTCAAAGAAAAAAATAAAGTTTTGAATCTATTTTCAGAGAATAAAGATAGCTAACGTGCAGTTGGAAATAGATAATACACCAGTGAAGCAACTCCTGACTTATTAATGACTAACCCTACTACAAAGGAATATTGTTGGAATCTTTTTCATACAAGAGTGGGACCTTTCTGGATTTGTAGTTAAGGGGATAAAGCACTTAAAGTAGCCCACCCAGCTATCATTTTTTAAAATGCCAAATTTGTCCTTGGGAATATCTTCAAAAGATAGAATATCACTTATTGTATATTAATACTGTCATATACTTAACTAGAAGAACAATGCTTGACCAAGCAACTCTGGTGAAAAAAGTCAAGACAAAGCAGCTTTAAGTATTCATTGTACAAAGTCATAGATATTATAGCTCAACATATCCTTAAATATCATTCTAGGGGCACCTGGGTGGCTCAGTCACTTAAGCATCCAAATCTTGATTTTAGCTCAGGTCATGATGTCAGGGCCCTGAGATCATGCCCGTGTTTGGGTCCACACTGGGCGTGGAGCCTGCTTAAGACTCTCTCTCTCCCTGTCCCTCTACTCCTCCCCTGCTTGCACATGTGTGCTCTTTCTCAAAAAAAAAAAAAAAAAAAATTCCAGGCCAGGGTCCAAAGGCTAAGATTCTTACTAAAATGAGTCTTTTAGTAAAACAAGAGATATGTGACTTCTGTCATAGATAAGCTCCATGTAATTTTGGAGAATGAAAAACTACATCCAGGGAAATGAAATTACTTACTCTAGGACACAGCTATTATTTCCAGAGTAAGAACAATGCTAATATTTTATTGGTCCATTTAATCATTACTGTGGAAGGTACACCGATAAACTGTGACTTCATGGGATGGTTCTGCTGCTTCCACAAAAAGTATCATGATTTTGGTTTATATTTTCTCCTGTGAAAATACATGGAATTTCAGGATTAATACAGAGTGTACTGCAGTGAGTTTATCTTCTCAATAAGAACCTTGGGAAAAAGTAATTCACAAGAGCAGTGACTATGGAGATGCTAGGACAACAGAAGGGAGATGATTATATATGGGGAGAAAAACTCTATTAAAGTGTAATTTCTGAGCACACAATTTATCCAAGAACCATAAATGCTTTCAATATTAAAATTACCTTACCTGATTTTTGATAACTGTAATTTTTCTTAAATACTGAATTTTTCTCAATATCAATTACTGACCAACATACATTTGGGACAGAAAGAGGCATGCTATAAGCGTGGGTTTTTTTTTTTTTTTTTGAAGATTATGTTAAAGGTTAAGTGTCGATATATACATCACAATCAATAGTTGCTTTATATTATGTGACTTTCTGTACGTATAGTATGAATAAATACTGAGCTATATCCAATAACATTTTAGATTTCTGAGAAAGTATTTTAAAAAATAGAAATAAAATAGTGGTGAATAGGGGCGCCTGGGTGGCTCAGTCAGTCAAGCCTCTGGCCCTTGATTTTGACTCAGGTAATGATCTGATGGTTCATGAGTTCGAGCCCCGCATCCAGCTCTGCACTGATAGCATGGAGCCTACTTGTATTCTCTCTCTCCCTCCTGCCCCCCTCAAAATAAATAAATAAATATTTAAATTAAAAAAAAAGACTACAGTAAAGCCCTCCAAAATTACTACCGCTACTTGTCTAAACTCTAATGCCCAGGTCAATTTCTTAATGACAAAGAAAATCTTTTAAATACAATTTGATTAAGTAAAACAGAACTGATACTATAATTCTACTTGGTATATTTTGTTTATTCCATCATTTCAGTGTTTCCCAATTTGGGGATAGAAAGGGTATGAAGCATTTCAACAGGATTTATAACTGATTTTCAATGAAAATATAATGAAGAATGCAGCTTCACCAATTTTCTCTGAAACTGCCCAAAGAGGACACCATTTTCCCCAATATAATGGGGAAGATATCAGCTCAATGTGCTCTACCTACTGCCTCACTACTGTGGTTCATATGGATTTGCTCTGGGTATTCAATTTCCAATCAAGATCAGATGGGAGAATGCTATTATACCCCTCAGGTTACAATCTCCCTGTAAAAAGAACTGAAATCAACTCAATGATCTGAAGAATTCCCTTTCCATCCAGTGGGGCTGAGCTGTCCTATATAAAACATATGCATGTTAGTTAAGCACCAAAAGGAAGGGATCTGGCTCTAGCTTCTCAATTCATATTCTATTCCCACCTGTTCTGTTTTGGTTCCTTTGCCTCACTCCTTGTTTCTACCTTATTTCTCAGCATTTTCAGATCAGTGTTTCAATGAGACACTTTTATTTCAACTTCAGCCCTAAAACTCTGGTTAAGATTTCCTCCAGCATCCCTTCTGCAGGCTTCTTGCGAGGTCATCTCTACTCCCTTGCCAAATGCCTGTAGCTGCAATCCCAAACTGGTAAGTCACCCAAGACTCTGTTTATCTAAGGTCAAGTTAAGACAGCCACCACCTATTTAGTAGAACCTAATTGGAACATAGTTGGGAGGATGTCTGTGCCATCTGAGAAGAGTTAAAATAAGTGTTGGAAAAGACATGTCAATACGGAGATAAGTAAAATACTCCTGCCAAATAGAAGAATTTGAGAAAGATTAACAAAGAGGGATGAGAAAAGCTTTACATAAGCACTGGATGTAGTCTAAGAAACTCACATGCCTTTCAAACCATTTATCACCTTCAAACATTTGCTTCTGGTCTTACAACAAACACAAAACATTGGCTTCCATACAAATAAACTCTCTCCCCTTATCCTTTCCAACACATGTACTCAAGAAATATGTAGCAATTTTATTTCCCTTCAACAAAAAAGCAGTGATAAATTGGACTGTAGAAATGTTGAGACAGAAAGGCCATGGTATTTCAAAATGTGCAGGACTGAAGAAAAATCCCCCATGATACTAAGACAAATTTCCCATCGTCCAAGTTCACTTACCCCACTTCCTCACAAGTACCCTATCACATTGATAAGGCACACATCAGAAATATCCAAAGTGGAAATGACCTACTAAAGTAATTATATGAATCACTGACTTTTAGGGTCATCAAAATTAGGTCATCTATAACACACTATTTTTTTAAATTTCTATACAGCTTTTAACTGGTGTCAATGAGATCCTGAATGGCACAGATTTACGTGATTTCATGATGCAAGTTAGAAAGGTAGAAGATATGTGTGTGTGGTGGTGGGGGTGGGGTTAAACCACAGACATCACAGCTCCTCCTCTTGATTATATTCTGCTAGAACGACTGGGATGTTCTAAGAAATACACGGTCTCTAGCCAATGCTTCTATGCAGTATTTTCCACTGTTCCACTTCTGGTAACAAGGACAATTCAAGGGCATATACTAATTATGATTTTGACACAGTTTCACTTTTGTGTTTAGCTTTGAAAGTAATTCCACAGTATGCCCCAATTCCCTTGTCAGTTTCCTCTACTTTTAATTTCTAATTTAATGAACTAGTGAACTCAGGAAGAGGTTCTGACTTTAAAACTAATTTCCCTTCCCTAAATGTTAGTTGTGCTTTTCAAAAGAACACTTCCAATTAAGATATATTATAAGGAACAAACTTAAGAAAATTTAAAACTCTAAAGAAGACCGTTATAAAAGGGCTTTTAAAAAAATCAGGGGTGCCTGGAGGCTCAGTCGGTTAAGCATCAGACTTTGGCTCAGGTCATGATCTCATGGTTCCTGAGTTCGAGACCCATGTCAGGCTCTGTGCTGACAGCTTAGAGGAGCCTACTTCAGATTCTGTCTCTCCCTCTCTCTATGCCCCTCCCCCACTCACACTCTGTCTCTCTCTCAAAAGTGATAAATATTTAAAAAAACGTTTTAAATATTCATACATCCATCACTTTAGCCTAAGTAACTACTTACTATTACTAGTTAATATAGACTTTTGAGGTCTAGTTTTCTAAACTACAAAACATATTCATGGAGAAAAGTACCTTATATTCAAGGAAACAATGGCATTTGTCATGGAGATTTTGAGAAATTTGCAAATCTACTCTTTTTAGACCTGGCAGGGGTCTTTGATTTATGGGATCATTTCATAGCATGGTGATTTATCTCACAACTAGCTTTTGTTGAGCTGGACATGTGACCTTCAACTCAACAGCAAGCGCATTCACATTCACAAGATTTCCACATTTCTTGGTTCAAGAATGATAAAAAGTAAACAAATTTTAAAAATCTGTTACACATTGAAAGAGAAAGTAAGTCCATAGTACCACAAACATAATAATTTGAACCCATATCCTACTTACTAACTGCCACATAAGATACTCTGATCTTAACAAAAGACCTGAAATTAATACCTTGATATTTTTTCTATGTAGTTAATGAAAAGTAATGACTGAGGCTTGAAGGATTAATTTATGGAAAAGCAGTGACAAACATTAGGAATATTCAAAATTATTATTAAAAAATTTGTTAGTTTTAAAAGTATACACATATAAGGGAAAAATATTCTTAAATTATAAATTAAAAAATATACTCCACTGGTAACCACTAGTGAACACACTAAAATAAGTATAGTTAAAGGAAATTTTCTAACTATAGAAATATGCACAGAGATAATGCAATTATGCACACACATATATAAAAAATATTCAGTTTGTTTGTACACGTGTGTGCATTTTTTTAAAAAAATCATTGTACAATCAATGCAAATAGACCAGAATAGAGACTGTTTTTTGGCCACCCTAGAATCAAACTTAGGGCAGGTAAGTCCACATATATCCATTAAATCAAATTTATTAATTTTGTTATACCTCACTAATTTTGAGTCTACTAAACATACTGAAAGTTTCCACTATAATTGGGGATTGATCAATATCTCCTTTTAGTTTGAGCTAGAAAACTATTCTGAGAGTCTCTGTGCATAGAACTTCATATTTTTATATCTAATACTATACATTTGTAAGTTTATAGTTAAACATAAAATGTCTAATAAGAATTGAATTTTTATCATTGCATAGTATCTTTTATCACTAATGATGATTTCTGCCTTAATGTCTATTTTGCCTCATAAAATACAGCTAAAAGTGATCTTTTCATGGTTTCCCTTGTTAATACCTGCTTGATGTATTTCTTCCTGTCAGTTTTTATTTTCTTTTAAACATCTTTATTGAGGTATTATTGACATTCCATATACTGTTCACATTTAAAGTGTAAATTCTACTTAGGGCAGCAATATTTTTTTGGTACAGACCACACATTTCCTAGAGTCTCTTGTAACTAAGTGTGGTTCTGTGACAAAGTTCTTGACCAATGAACAGTAAGCAAACTGTTGAGGTGGACTCCGAGTAAGCTCTTTATTTAAAAGGAGTACATACAGCTGAAACATGTCTCTTTGCTCACCTTCCCTCCCTTCTGCTACCTGGAATGCATGACATCGTGGTTGTAACTCCAGCAGCAATTTTAACATAAGTGTTAGCAGCATGCAGGAAATAGACAACTTCCGGATTTGTTTTATAAGAGAAATAAGGATCCACTTTGCTTAAACCATTATTATTTGTGGTGTTCTGATAAATGTGGCTGAACCTATATGCACATTTTTAGAAACAGAGTAATTGTGCCTTCACTGTGAAATCTATTTCTCATTTAAAATTTGAGTATGCATTTATTTATTAAATATTATTTTATATTCAATTTAATTTCACCTTTAATTTAATTATACTTTATTTAACTAAATACTATGGAGAATTTGCCAGATAGAATTCTACAAGTTTAATTTGAACATTTTTCAAATTTTACTTATTCCTAGTTTCTTGTCTTTACTCTCTTACTTTTCAATCAGTTATTTAAACTCTCTGAGTAGCTTTGTTATCTATAAAACAGGGATGATAACTATTTCAGTGGGTTGCCATGAAAATTAAGAGACAAAAATGAACGTAGCTGGCATGCAGTGGGTGTTCAGTTAACACCCACCACTATCAGAATCGTCACTGTAGACCTGCTGAAGTCTTTGGTTGGAATTCTTCTGCATAATATATTAATTTCAGACCCATAAAACAAAACAAATTCTATTTCTTTGTACCACCACAAACAAAATTACCTTGAAAGTACGTTGGTTTTATCGATGCTTCTGGCATCGATAAATCATATTTGCTTTTTAAACAGAAATGTTTTCAAGTTTTAATGACAGCTGTTTCATTTAAGGATTAGAAATAATATTAAAAGCAAAAAGGAAAAGGAAAGTCAGGCTACAAATTCTTAAATTCCACCTGAAATCCTATGTGTGTCCTCTCTTTCAGTTTGACTCCTTCCCTGAACAGAAACCTCTTCTAGAATTCTTCATAACTTTAAATTCAGTTCCATTGCCTTTATTGTCTCAAAAACATCCTTGTAAATAATTTTAAACCTGAATACAACATATATTATATCATGAAAGCAAACATGTATTTTGAATGGATTAATGTAGACCACAGTTTTTTCTAACTGAAAAAAAAAACAAAACATCTATCTGAAAATGATAGAATTTCTACTTCAGTTTTCCACCCATTCCAGATAAAACGGTTATTAGGACATATTGCATTCTTTCTATTGAAATGAAAAGAAAGTTGGAACCATAAGTCAGAAATAAAAATCTTTGCTAACAACTTTGCCTTCGGCAAACCCTCAAAAGCTACAGGGTTAGAAGAGAGTTTTCATTTCAAAGAAAGGAATTGGGAAAGAAAGCATTACACCAGAGAAACCCAATTAAGATTTTGGAGAGTTGAAGAATTTAAGCAACTTCATTCAAGTACCTAAAGAAAATTCTGACAATTCTTTATGCTTAGAACTACATTTAAAATAAAAACCTTAATTATTTAGAACGAACAACTACAGTAAGCACCAAATCTATGAAAGTTCCCCTCCTACAGAAGGAAGTCTCTGTGGATTCAAGTAAACACAGAAGAAAAAGGCTGCTCTCCATAAATCATAATTAATCAATAAGAAGGATCAGAATACAGAAAATGAACACAATGAAGCATTAGAGTCTCTGAGTTAAACTATGGTTTAACTAAGCAACAATTTGATAATTATTTCAAATGTAGTCCTCCGGGCTGATAGGTCAATACCCAAGAAGGTCAAGTTTGAATAGATGCAATTATCCAAATAATTTAAGTAAAAGTCACTCACTGGAATTATTTAAATAATTTGAAAACGTGACTCACATAGGAAGAAAAAAATGAGAGGTTGGTTTTTTTTGTGTCTATGACCAATTATGCCCAAATATATATTTTAATACACTTTTCACTGAACAAATTAGTAAGCAAAGGTCAGATCATAATAACTAAAAATAATAATCTATTTTAGAAACAAAATTTATGGATCAGATAGAAAGTTGGCTTTATTAACACATTAATTCTGTAATTTATGGGATTATGTGGTTTTATGAGAGGGTTCTACTGGAGTCTGTTTAAGGGTGTCATACTAACATGTGATACAATACAAAATTCATAGGATTAAGAAATTTTTATTTTTGTAAGTTATTTATTTATTGAGAGACACACACACACACAGAGAGAGAGAGAGAGAGAGAGAGAGAGAGAGAGAGAGACAGCGCGTGCACCAGTGGGGGAGGGGCAGAGAGAGAAGGGGACAGAGGATCCAAAGTAGAGTCTGTGCTGACAGCTGAGAGGCCGACAGGGGGCTCGAACCCAGGAACCCTGAGATCATGACCTGAGCCGAAGTCAGAGGTTCAACTGATTGAGTTACCAAGGTGCCCAAGCTTAAAAATCTTTCAGGGGGGCCTGGGTGGCTCAGTCAGTTAAGCCTCTGACATCAGCTCAGGTCACGATCTCCCAGTTCACAGCTTCGAGCCCCAAGTCAGAGCTCTGTGCTGAAAGCTCAGAGTCTGGAGCCTGCTTCAGATTCTGTGTCTCCCTCTCTCTCGTTTAATTTCAGTTAATTAACATCCAGTGTTATAGTAGTTTCAGGTGTACAATATAGTGATTTCAACACTTTTCCATATAATACCCAGTGCTGGTCCCAACAAGCGCACTCCTTAATCCCCATCATTTCACCCATTCCCTACCATCTCCCCTCTGATAACCATCAGTTTGTTCTCTGTAATTAAGTCTGTTTCTTGATTTGTTTCTCACTTTTCTTTTTTTGAATGCCCTTGTCTTGTAGCAATTTTCTATATAGGTTTCTTTACTGATACAGGGAGGGTGGGACTGCTCAAAGAAAACCTATCTAAAACGTTTTTTCAAAGGCTGCTCTTTTGTCACATTCTCAATTCTAATTCTTCAGAAATAGTTTACAAATCTGTATTTGTCCATTACTTTGTAACCATCTTGAAGGTAAGAGCAAATTCTATTATACTTAACTATGACCCCTGGCTCTTTTGATCAGGGTTCTACATGGGGTCAATATTCAGTAAATAGTCACACTGGAAAATAACTACACCTAGAGGAGTACGTACATCAGAGTAAATAATTATTTTCTACATTCTATTACTTTTCCTAATCCTTTCCCCTTCTTACTTTTTATTTCTAAATACCCTGTATTTCTGAAGTACGAGCAAGAATTACTTATCAAATTCAGAATGATAGGACATTATTACCTAATTTACAGTACAAATTCAGAATTTATCAATTTTCCAATAACATCCTATATGGTTCTCATTTTTTTTCCAAGATGCAATCCTGTATTGTGTATTCCCTTAGTTATCATATCTCTTTTGTCTTTTTTTTATTCTGAAACATTTCCACAAATTCTTTCTTAACATTGATATTTTTGAAGAACACTGGCCATTTTGTAAAATCATCTCAATCTACATTTATGTGATATTTTCTTACATTTAGATTCTTTACACGTTTTTGTAGCACTATCACTAACACAATGTTGTGTTATTCTTAGTGCATCTTTTCCAGAGGCCAATGATGTCAGTTTATCCCAACTATAGTGACATTAACACTGGTCACTCATTTAAAATGATGTCTATCTGATTTTTTGACCTGTACAGTGGCATTATTGGCATTTAAAAGGCATTCTGTGATAAGACACTTAAGATTATATCAATAAACTTTCCTCATTAAACTGTCTCCTACTAATCTAAGCCCTTAATTTTTTTAAAAACATCATTCCTTGTATATATAGTATTTTCCCTTCTACAATAAAGGGTTTCTTTCTTTCCTTTTTTATTTTTATTTCTCCCTCTGTCCATCTCTTCTTTCCTTCCATTTCTATCAGCATATATTCATGAATTTCTACTTTATTCAACATCTTAGGAAGTATTCAGCCATTATGTCCTTAAATACTCTCTATTCTTTTTTTTTCTCTTTTTTCCTTGACTTCACTGAGGCACTATTGACATGTAACATGTATAAGTTTAAGTTGCACAGTATGATAATTTGATACACATACAAACTGTGAAATGATTATTGCAATTAGGTTAGTTAAATGCCTCTATCTCATCACATTATTGCCATTTTTTCTTAATGTTTATTTATTTTATTTTTTTAAGTTTATTTATTTTTGAGAGAGAGAGAAGATAGTGTGAGTGAGGGGAGGGGCAGAGAGAGAGAGGAAGACACAGAATCTGAAGCAAGTTCCAGGCTCTGAGCTGTCAGCACAGAGCCTGATGCGGGGCTCAAACCCATGAACCCCGAGATCATGACCAGAGCCAAAGTTGGATGCTTAACCGACTGAGCCAACCAGGCACACCAATGTTTATTTATTTTTGAGACAGAGAGAGAGAGAGAGAGAGAGAGAGAGAGAGAGAGATAGCACAAGTGGGGGAGGGGCAGAGCAAGAGAGGGAAACACAGAACCTGAAGCAGGGAAGCTAGGGATATGAAGCTAGGGATCCAATTTCATTCTTATTATGGTAAAAACTAGTGAATATCAAGTTTTCCCAACACCATTTATTGAAGAAACTATCTTTTTTTTTAAATTTTTTTTTTTTAACGTTTATTCATTTTAGAGACAGAGAGAGACAGAGCATGAATGGGGGAAGGTCAGAGAGAGAGGGAGACACAGAATCCGAAACAGGCTCCAGGCTCTGAGCTCTGAGCTGTCAGCACAGAGCCCGACGCAGGGCTTGAACTCACGGACCGCGAGATCATGACCTGAGCCGAAGTCGGTCACCCAACCGACTGAGCCACCCAGGCGCCCCGAGACTATCTTTTTATCATTGAGTATTATTGGCTCCTTGTCAAATATTAGCTGACCATTCATGCACAGGTTTACTTCTGGGCTCTCAATGCCGTTCAATTGGTCTATATGTCAGCTTTGTACTAAGACCATATTATTTTGATTTCTATACTTTATAATCAACTTTGAAATCAGGATGATGTCTCCAGCTTTCTTTTTTTCTTTAGGTCTTCTGTGGTTCCACATCAATTTTAGGATTGTACTTCTATTTTTGTGAGAAATGTCATGAGAATTTGATAGAGATTGCATTAAATCTGTAGATTGTTTTGGGTAGTTAACAATATTAACTTTCTGATAGATGAATATGGGCTATCTTTTCATTTATTTACATCTTTACTCTTATGAAGGCCTTTTAATTTTGTGTATACAGATATTTCACCTTCTTGGATAAAATTCTTCCAAGTATTTTTTTTAATGATATTATATATGGGCCTTTTTATTATATTTCTGATAGTTCATCATTAGGGTATAGAAACACAACTAAACTTTGCATATCGATTTTGTATCCTGCAATCTTATTTAATTTGTATATTGGTTCCAACAGTTTTTTGTTTGAGTCCTTACATGATCAAAATGCGCGCGCGCAAACACACACACACACACACACACACACACACACACACACACACATATTTACATGGTTGAATCATCTGCAAACAGATCATTGTACTTCTTCCTTTCTGATTTGGCAGGTTTTATATCTTTTTCTCGCCTAATTGCTTCCAGTGCTATGTTGAATAGGGGTGATGAGAGTGGGAACTTTATCTTGTTCCTGGTCTTAGCAGAAAGCTTTTTAAACTTTCACCATTGGGAATTTTGGATTTTTCATATATGGACTTTATTATGTTCAGGCACATTCCTTCTATACCCAACTTGTTGAGAGTTTTTATGAGAGGATGTTAAATTTTACCAAATGGTTTTTTTCTGCATCTATTAAGATGATCATATAATTTCTAACTTTCATTCTATTAATGTGGTATATCACATTTCTTGATTTTCATGCATTAAACCACCAAGGGATTCCAGGGGAAAGTCCCCTTAATCTTGGTGTATGAGCCTTTTAATATGCTGTTGAATTTGGTTTGCTAGTATTTTGCTGACAATTTTTACATCTATCTTCATCAAGATATTGGCCTGGAGCTTTCTTTTCTTGTAGTGTCCTTATTTGGCTCCTATATCAGGTTATGCTACCCTTATAAAATGAGGTTAGGAGTGTTTCCTCCTCTTTAAATTTTGGAAGAGTTTGAAAATTATTGAGGTTAATTTTCCTTAAATGTTTGGTAGAATGTACCAGTAAAACTATCTGGTCCTGAGTTTTTCTTTGTTGGGAGGTTTTTGATTACTAATTCAATCTCCTTACTAACAATTATTTTGTTCAAAATTTCTAGTTAAGACTCAGTCTTGGAAGATTGTGTGTTTGGGACTTTATCCATTTCTTTTAGGTGATCCAATTTGTTGGTGTACAATTGTTCATGGTAGTCTCTTATGATCCTTTGTATTTCTGTGGTATCATTTGTAACATCTCCTCTTTCATTTCCAATTTGAGTCACCTTTTTTTTCTTTGTTACTGTTGCTAACGATTTGTCAAATTTGTTATTTACAAAAATCAGGAATTCATTTTGTTGATCCTTACTATTGTTTTCTGGTCTAATTTCACCTATTCCTACTCTGATGTTTGTTTCTTTTTCTTCCATCTGCTAACTTTGAGCCACTTTGTTCATCTATTTTTATTCCTTGAGGTGTAAAACTAGATTGTTTGTTCATTATCTGTTTTCTTAGTTTAGGTGGTTATGTAACATGCCCCTTTTATGTAAACGTCCCTCTTAGCACTGTGTTTGCTGCATCCCATTAGTTCGGTATATTATATTTCTATTTTCATTGCTTGAAGATATACTTTAATTTCCTACTTAATTTCTTCCTTGACCTATTGGTTGTTCAGTAGGGTACTGTTTAATTCCACATATTTGTGAATTTTCTAGTGTTGTCCTGTTACTGATTTCTTGCATCAGACCATTGCGGTTGGAAAAGATACTTGGTATGATTTCAATATTCTTACATTTGCTAAGGCTTGTTTTGTGACCTTACATACTATGTATCTAGAGAATGTTCCATGTATGCTTGGGAAGAATGTGCATTCTGCTGCTATTGGGTAGAATATTCTGTATATGTCTGTTAGGTCCATTTGATCTAATTAGAGTTCAAATCCATTATTTTCTTATTGATTTTGTGATCACATGATCTATTGTTGAAAATGGGGTATTGAAATTCCCCACTATTTTGTCTTGTTGTCTATTTCTCCTTTCAGATCTGTTAGCATTTGCTTATCAGTTTTAGGTCCTCCGATATTAGGTGCATATATATTTACAGTTGTGTTATCCTCTTGACATATTGATCTGTTTATAATTCTATGATAACCTTTTTGTCCCTGTTACAGTCTACTTTTAAGTTTATAGCAACTTCAGTTTGTGTACAAACCCTAAACTTTTACTGCCTTCCCCACATTTAAAATTTTTTATATCAGTATTTCCTTTTTTATTGTCTATCCATTACCAAGTCACTGTAGCTATAATTATTTTACTACTCTTGTCTTTTTAATATTTATATGAGAGTTAAGTAACAAACACATCACCATTTATAATATTGGAATATTATGAACCTGACTATATGCTTACCTTTACCAGTGTGTTGTGTGTGTGTGTGTGTATGTATGTATTTTTTTCCTTTGACTGGATGATTTCAAATGACCTATCTTCTAGTTCACTGTTTTTGTCCCCCCCTTGGTTAAAAATTGCTGTTGAAGCTCTCTGTTGTTTTTTTTTTTTTTTTCAGTTCAATCATTGTATTCTTTAACTTTGGGATCTCCATTTTCTTTTTTTAATGCTTCCTATTATTTCACTGAACTTCTAATTTTATTTATGAATTGTTTTTATAATATCATTTAGTTATCATTATGTATTATAGTTCACTAACTTTAAGAGAATTACTATGAATTCTTTGTCAGACAGTTCATAGATTTCCATTTCTTTAGGACAAGTCATTGGAGTTTTATTAGTTTTCTTTTCTTTTTCTTTCTTCCTTTCTTCCTTCCTAAGTAGGCTCCATGCCCAACGTGAGGCTTGAACTCACAACCCTGAGATCAAGAGTCACATGCTCTACAAACTGAGCCCATCAGAAGCCCCTTTGTTTCCTTTGTTGGTATTTATTCCTTGATTATTCATGATCCTTGTGTCCTTGGGTTGCCGTTTATGCATTTGTTAAAGTAGGCACCTCTTCAGTCTTTACACAGTGGCTTCAAGAAGTAAAGCCCTTCATTAGTCAGTCCACCCAGAGATTTGAGGTGAGCCATCTGGTGGCATCCATGGGTGGGCTTTCGCTAAACTTATTGTCTGGATAGGCCTGGTGCATAGGTACATGATGGGGGTCTGGGTTCATTGGACAGGCCTGGCACCTAAGTCTGTGGTAATGGGCCTATTATCTATGTGTACATGGGTAAACCTAGATCTTGAATCCAGAGAAGCTATCTATATACCAAGGACCACTCAGATGGAACTAACATCTGGGCATGCACAGGCCATTCTAGTACCAGGACGGGTCAGGAGCCTAATTTTCTAAGAGCCTTGTGGAAGCTGGGACAATGGAGACCAGTCTAACACAAGTGCAATCCTAAAGCCTGGGTCATGGAATAAGCCTGTAAACTGAGAACTGGGTGACTAACTTGAAGGTTGGGTCTCTAGGGGTCTGGCACAGTGGCAGGCTGGGAGCCTGTGTCTGTGGGAGCCAGAATGTAGGGCCATGGAGAATGCAGGGTCTGGTCCTGTGGAGGGTCAGGAGCCTATATCTGAGGGAGTCAGTGAAATCCAGGACCATAAGGCCCGGTCTATTGTTGGAGAATGCCTGGAGTTTGGGGCTGCAGTAGTTGCTGTAACACTGATTCTGGCCAGGAACCTAAGTCCATGGGGCTGATTGCAAGCCTGTGGTTACTGCCTACAGCCATCGGAGCTGAAAGGCCATGAGATGTACCAGGATTGGATTTACCCCAGGAGGGGTCTGATGCTGGCTGGGGCTGCTGGAGCTAGTTGGTACCTGGCTGGGCAAGGGATCTGGGTTTGTGGAATCCTACCAAGAGCCTGATGTCTTAAAAGCTGTTAGAGGCCATGCAAGGTACCTGGGGCCACAAGAGCTGGCAGACACCTGGGTGAGCCTAGAACCTACGTTTGGAACAGCCCATAGGGAAACACCTAAGGCATCTGTAGTTGACCTAGTGCTTGTGCAGGCTGGCTCTGTGGTTTGCAGTGAAGTTGGACACTTATTTCACTCTCCTTTCCCCACAGGGAAGGTGTCTCTCTCCATGATGGGTAGCCAGGCTTGGGAGAGAGGTAATGGGGGGCAATGTGAATCTATTTTTCCTGCCTTCCTCACTGAAGCTTTTCTTATTTCTGTGCTTCACATAGGTGCTATATTCTCTCAGCTGGTATTTTTAGCTCTTATGAAGGTGTTTTTATGTGTGGATAGTGTTCAAATAAATGTTCTGGGGAGCGGGGTGGGGGCAAACACTAGAAATAACATTGCTGTCATTTTGCAGACATCACTCCCTACCTTTTTTTTTGTTTTTTTTGTTTTTTTTTCTCTCTTTTATGCTTTTGCACTTCTATGAGCCCTCATAGATATTTGTTGAAGAAACTTAGAGCTAAGATTTGGGATATTCTGAGTTCAAATAAAAGCTTTCTAATAAAATTATATAAAAATCACTTTTTTCCCACAGAGACAATGGAGACAGTTTAAAAAGGTGGCAGAAAAGCAAGATGTGTGTATATCTGTGAGATATGGTATTTAGGGAAATAAGGTGCTGTGTTTAGCAGTGACAGCCTCAATCTCAATATGCCTTAAAATGGTCATTAATAAAATTAGGCCAATCACACCTACTTTTCAAAACTTTTCTTAGAGAAAGCTGTAGAGCTTTTCTTAGTGAAGCTGTTGGAAATGAGGGAAAAGTGTTTGAAGTGGTTTTGCGTTTCAATCAAGATAAAGGAGCAGATACAAGTACTTCATTTCCCAAAGTACACAGACCTGCCCTGGGTAGCTTCCACTGTTGCTATTATTTCTAACTGTATTTTTTTTTTTTTGCAGTAACCACAGTTGCATACCCCTCCAAAGCCACAAGAGAAGAAAGCCATGAAATAATTTTTGGACCAGATCTCTGACCCTATCTCATTCTCACTCTCCTGCTACTGCTGCCATAAAGAAGTCCCAGCTTGTGGAAGCTTCTCTAATAGCACACAGGACTTTCACAATTTGGACATACAGAATGTTGGCATTTCACTGGTGTTGAATACTCATTTACCCATAGAAACCATATTTGAAATAGCAAGCTACTACCCTTCATTAATCACAGAAGTTTTGAGAGAGGACTTTGCTCGCCAATATGGGAATGAGATACCTCATAGCACGTTTGCCGAAGTCGAGCCTTTCTTAGTTGCCAGTAACTACCAAATACAGTTTTGGAAAATAAACTGTTATTAGGTTGGCATTCATAGCAGTTTTTTTTTCCTGGAAATTTCTCTAAGACCCTAAGAAGAGTGAATATAAATATTCTGAGAGCTGTGATTATCATCACCCTACCCCATGGACTCATAGTTGTCTCCACTGTTCATACTGTTTGATTCCCTATTCTGTACATGCCCCACAGATACATCTCCATTCCATTTTTCTCCCTTCCCTCTAGACCTTTCTCCTCACAGATCTTGTATGTAGTCCAAGAGTCCAAACTCTTGTATGAGTTTCTCTCCTCAACACAAACTTTAAATTTTAACCTCTGTCACAAAAAGGAAGATCTGTGTCTCAGTTAAGATTTATGGTAGATAAGCTGTGCAGCAAATTCACTTAAAGTGAAAAGTCTGTCTCACTAAAGTCGGACATTATATATCTATTTTACAAAAGAATTAAACAATGCACACTGCCTGCAAAATCAGACCTTGCCAGGAAGGTGCCTAAGAAAAAGATCTGGATCATGGGATATATTCTAACATGAGCAAGTATTGCACCCAAGGACAATGAGCAGACAGTGAACAGGAAGAAAAAAAACCTAGTGGTTTTGGGAAATACTTAAATACTGAATTCAAAGGTCAAAAGACTATCCTTCTGTTATTCTTTTTCAATGTTTGATCAGCTAGTGAACATACTTCTTTACTGTCTGGTAACTCACCCGTTGCAAAAATTCAATAAATACAAGATAATCATAGTAATACACAACAACTATAATCACCATCATTCAGGACTGCTGTATCATTTTTATGAAGCTATTCATTCACCACAGCACCCTTCCTGACCCCAGAGATTTACTGTTCCTCTCCTGGAACTAGATTGACCTTTTTCATGTCAACTAGGCACTTCTTAAGGAAAAAAAGTAAAGTTCCTTTTCTTTGATGATTTGTCCATGGATCTGAATTCTCCTTCTTCTGTAAAGCTTGTTTCAAAAAAAAATGTGTAACTCAAAAGTTGTGCAGTAACTTCTTTCTAAACTCTCAGATCATATCATATAACAACTTGGCTTAAAAACACCAACAAGGGGCGACTGGGTGGCTCAATCAGTTGAGCGACTGACTTCGGCTCAGGTCATGATCTCACCGTCTGTGAGTTTGAGCCCCGTGTCAGGCTCTGTGCTGACAGCTCAGAGCCTGGAGCCTGCTTCAGATTCTGTGTCTCCCTCTCTCTCTGCCCCTCCCCTGCTCATGCTCTGTTTCTCTCTTTGTCAAAAATAAATAAACATTAAAAAAATTAAAAAAAAAAACCAACAAAATTTTTTAAGATACTTTTTAGTGTGGCAGGCAATGATTTGACATCAGAGTTCACTTTCAACCTCATTTGTCTTAACTTCTCTTTTAAAGCAGCTTACTTACTGAAAATAAGCCACATTTTGCATGTTTGCTGCTCACTGGCTACTATTACTTTGTCTAAGAAGTTTTCTCTTCTTGGAATGCACCATATTTCCCCCTAGATTTTTAAATGCTACCTATTATTGAGGTCCAGCTAAAACATCATTATTTACAAAGCTTTTTCTGATCACTTCATATAGACCTAATCAGTTTGAACTCCCCTGATCATTCACTTATTTTCTTTTTTCTTTTTAAGTTTATTTACTCTGAGAGGAGCAGAGGAGAGGAGAGGCATGAGCAGAGGAGAGGCAGAGGGAGAAGTAGAGAGAGAATCCTAAGCAGGCTCTGTGCTCTCAGCTCAACATGGGGCTTGATCTCACAAAGTGTGAGATCATGACCTGAGCCCAAATTAAAAGTCAGATGGTTACTCCTGAGTAAATGGGTGCTCCCCATTCACTTCTTTTAATATTTCATTTTTTTCTTAATATTTATTTTTGAGAGAGAGAGAAGGAGTATGTGAGCGTGCAAGCAGGTGAGGGGCAAAGAGAGAGAGAGAGAGAGAGAGAGAGAGAGAGAGAGAGAGAATCCCAAGCAGGTCTCCTCATCAGTGCAGAGCCCCATGCAGGGCTCGAACTCACAAACAGTGAGGTCATGACCTGAGCCAAAGTCAGACACTTAACCGACTGATCCACTCAGGCGCTCCATGCTTATTACTTCTTACAGTGTATTTTATATCAAAACATTAATTAAATAGGAAAGACAAACTGTGAGATTCGTCTGTATCACTACAGTGCCATTGTACCTGGAAACACTAATTAAAAAATATATATACACCTCCATGCTCATCGCAGCATTACTTCCAATAGTCAAGACATGGAAACAACCCAAATGTCCATCAATGAATAAAGAAAATGTGGCAAAGATATATACAGTGGAATATTATTCAGCCATAAAAAAGAGTGAAATCTTGCCATTTGTGACATAATGGATTGACTGTAAGGGCCTTATATGGAATGAGTAAGTCAGACAGAAAACTATGAATCCTGTATGAGTTCACTTGTAGGATTAAAACAAAACAAAACAAAACAAAACAAAAGCAAAAACCAAGCTCACGTGTACAGAGAACAGACTGGTGGTTGTCTGAGGTGGGGTATGGGTAAAAGAGGCAAAGGAGACTAAAAGGCACAAATTTCCCTGTTATAAAATGAATGTCATGGGGATGTGATATGATATACAGAATGGTGACTTTAATTAATAATCCTGTATTTACTGTATTGCATATTTAAAACTAGCTAGGAGAGTAGATCTTAAAAGTTCTCATCACAAGAAAAAATTGTAAACTCTGTGGCGAGACATGTTAACAGGACTTACTGTTGTAATCATTTTGCAACATATACAAATATCGAATTGTTATTTGCCTGCAATTAATACATTGTTATGTCAATTACACCGTAACAAAAACAAAAAGAAATAAAGAGAAACTAATACTGGTGCAAAATTCAGTTTTAAAACCTTAGAAGATACACCTGAAATATAAAAAAAAAATGTTTTTAGTATTTTTTTAATGTTTTATTTTTATTTCTGAGAGAGAGAGAGAGAGAGAGAGAGAGAGCGCGCACAAGTGGGGGAGGGGCAGAGAGAGAGGGAGACACAGAATTCGAAACAGGCTCCAGGCTCTGAGCTGTCAGCACAGAGCCCCATGACGGGCTCAAACTCAGGAACTGCAAGATCACGACCTGAGCCAAAGTCAGATGCTTAACTGACTGAGCCATCCAGGTACCCCTCATTAAGAAACTTTTAAAACTGTCATGAGAATCATTCTATTATTCCTATTATGACTGAGTTTTATAAGAGAAAAAACTTACCATGTATTAATATGGCAAGTATTCCTATTCCATCACAGAACTTTTAGAACTCTGTGAAATAAAATCTGAAAGCAGAGGTAAAGAGAGAGGGTCTTGCGATACAGATGGGAGGAAATAGCATATACAGATGATACTGAAAGACATAGGTTTGAACTGCATGCAACCACTTATGCATGGACTTTGTTTCATTAAATATAGGCATAGCACTGTAAATGTATTTTTCTATTCCTTATAATTTTGTTATTAACATTTTCTTTTTTCTAGCTGCCTTTACTGTAAGAATCCCGTATATGATTCATAAACGTACAAAATATGGTTAATTGACTGATTATGTTATTGATAAGGCTACCCGTCAATAGTACGCTATTAGTAGGTAAATTTTTGCCAAGTTGAAAGTTATGCTCAGATTTTCAACTGTGCAGAGGTCAGTGCCCCAAACCCTGCTGTTCAAAGATCAACTTGCTATAAAATCTATGCTAATACTTTATTTTAATCCCACTAAAATGTATTCAGAATTGTCACAATGAAAGGTTTAAATACACAGCTATGCAAGATTTTGTATTTATCACTCCAGCTTTTAAATACAATGCATTCTCTCTCACACTATCATTTTACAAGTTGTTCACAACTATTACTTTGAATCATTAAGAAATATTTATACCACCAGGCCAAACAATTTACCACATACAAAATTGTTTTAATTATGTAAGCTATTTTTTATGGCTTTAAATTCTAACTTCTCCATGGCAATTCTTTTTTTTTTTTTTTTTTAACGTTTATTTATTTTTGAGACAGAGACAGAGCATGAACAGGGGAGGGGCAGAGAGAGAGGGGGACACAGAATCTGAAACAGGCTCCAGGCTCTGAGCTGTCAGCACAGAGCCCGACGCGGGGCTCTAACTCACGGACCGTGAGATTGTGACCTGAGCCTAAGTCGGACGCTCAACCAACTGAGCCACCCAGGCTCCCTCCATTGCAATTCTTATAATGCTAGACACATTCGTTTAAAGTTTATTTATTTATTTGTTTGTTTACTTATTGAGAGACAGAGAGAGAGAGAGACAGAGAGACAGAGAGAATGCAAGCAGGGGAGGGGTAGAGACAGAGGGAGAGAGAGAGAATCCAAAGCAGGCTCCTAATTGTCAGTGCTGAATCCAATGCAGGGCTCAAACTCATAAACCATGAGATCGTGACCACAGCAGAAACCAAGAGGCAGACACTTAACCGACTGAGCCACCTAGGCACCCCCAGAAACACTTTTTCTTTTTTTTTTTTTCCAGAAACATTTTTATATTACTTTCATATTGGCAAAAAAAAAAAAAAAAAAAAAATTGCTATCAATATGGCTTAATTTATAGCAATTGCGGAAGTGATTTTAAAAGACCTGTGTATCATATTGGACATTCATATATATAACTAATATAGTTATTTACATATTGATAGATTGACAAGGCTTTATTTTCAGTTTTGATACTATTAGCAATAATCACGCCTCAGATAAACCTCACTTGCTACGATACTGCCACTGCGCAAAGCTTCAGTTCTGATACTAAAGCACATAAAAATAAATTCACAGAATTATTTTTTTAATATCAAATGGGCTTTTAATCTATTTATTGTATGGCATTTAGTTTCTTACTTCAAAATGCCACTTTCGATAGATTAGTAAGTAGCCAACACATTAAAGACTTGAATCTTAAAATATTTTCTTAAAACTAATTTTGAATTCAAAATAATAAGACAGATACTATAAGTAGTAAACCAAACTCGAGTATTATCTTGATCCATAGATTATCCACTTTAGCCAACACATTTAACTACTTTTTGCACAAATCCTCATCCAGCCAAGCATAGCTATTGTTCGAAAACACCACCTAATATTTTTCTTACTGCCCACAAGCATTGTCTGGTGACTACGAGGAGAGAAGTAGGTAAAGAAAAAAATAAGAAGGGAAAAAAGAAGAGAGGTCAACATTTGAGCTAATAGACGTTTTGATATAAATTTGGATAAATCAAATACTTGATGGTGGCATGGGTTATGGCCTTTTAACTTATGTATATTGTTTTCCATAGCTGCCATTAACTAAGTCAAAGATTATGATGAGATTTTTCACTCATCTTCTGTTATCAAAACGTAACTCTTTACCAGGTGACCAGTTTTACAGTTTATGTTACTATAGCACATATAAAAAAATATATAATTACATGAAAATCTGAGGAAATAAAAATATATTTTTTGCTAAACCTTACTTTTGTTTTTTTTTTATGTTGTTTTGTTTTAACCTAAGCATAGTTTTATTTTCAGACTTTAACAGAACTACCAGGCTTTATAAGTTTAGTCACTAAGATGTTCTATCACTAGGATTAATGTGTGTAATTGATCTTATACCAAAACTGGTACTAAAAATAGGATGCTGCCACAATTATAATAGAAATAGTTGTCACCTGCTTAGCAATAAGGCATTCTGGCACCAAGAAACTAATGCTAAAGGCTGTCAAGATGACTTTCCATATATTACTAAGGCAAAACATTGGTAAAAACTCCTACCTGCAGTAAATTGGAAGTCAAAATATATGCCCAGTAGTTAGTACAACACAAAAAAACATTATGTACATACACACACACTCTCATATGTGTATGCATGCATATATATATGAATATATGTATGTATATATGTATTATAATTTATGTGAAAAACAGTAAGTCCATGTGAAGCTATAGAAACGTCACCAAATACCATTAAGGATTTACATAATAAATATTAATAATAATTTTCTATTAAATATTGTCCCTTCAAGTTTGTCTTACTTGTCTTACTTTCTTTTAACTGTTTAAAATTATACATCCATGTGTTGTCTACCTCATAGTAGTCCCTGGGATAGTAATAACAGTCATTGAGCCTCATAATTTCAAAGGAATCTCTCGTGAATATATTAAAATTTTTATGGCAACTTTATGACCAGAACTTCCCTGCTTTCAAGATAAAATTTGAGGCACAGAAGGATTAGCTGATCTGATGGAAGTCGAACAATTAACAGATAGATGAAATGTAAGTCAGGACAGTTCTATTCCAAAATATCAAGTGTTCCTATATAATAGGAAACTAAAATAGGTCTAATGAAAAGTCAGTGAAGCTGGAAGTGGCTTGGCTGGTGGCAGAAGGCTAGCTTGGATATACCTTTCATTATGGTGCCAGGACTACAGAATTCACAGGACAAACATCACCAGTGCTGATGGGGAGGAGAGGGAGTTCAATGAGCTCTTGCTGATTCACTGCTAATCACAACATCTAAGAACATATTTATGAGTAAGTGTATTACTATTTTATATCAATAATCTACACAAAGCAAGATTCTGAGGATGTCAGATGAGGTGGGTTGTGTTCTTTCAAGAAAAAGAAAAAAGACAGTGGAAATTTGCAGCTACCAAGGATAATCAAAATATTAAAATCTAGCAAAATGTTTAAACATGCAGTTCATACAAAGTCTTGGAGATACTAGAAAAACTGCTCATTTTAGCTCATTTGCTATGAAAAGTTGTTACTATCATTATGTTCTCTATTGTATCATAATAAGCTTTAAAGATAGAGAAGCAATCTGGTATTTAGCTCAGGATTTTCTAGTTATTAGCTATATTACCGAAGGTTAAATTGTAGTTATTTTGGCTCTATTCATACATAAGATTTTTGTGAAAATTGCATTTGAGTGCATAGGGAGTAGCCAGTAAAGACCTTAGCTTCACAGTAGGAAGGCAGGAAAGTTTTATTATTGTGGTGGCTGTGGGACATCTCAGTCGGTTAAGCATCAGACTCCTGATTTCAGGTCAGGTCATGAACTCAGGGTTCCTGAGTTGGAACTCCATGCTGGGCTCTGTGCTGACAGTGTGGAGCCTGTCTGGGATTGTCTGTCTCCCCACCTCCCCACCCCCCATCTCTCTGCCCCTCCCTCACTCATTCACTATCTCTTTCTTTAAAAAATACATAAATGAACTTAAAAAAATTATTGTGGTGGTTGTTGCTAGATGCTATACATTAAGGGGTTGCAAGGAAAACAATGAGATTTTTATTTTGAACTCAAGTTGTTCAAGTCAAATCCTAAAATAGAGAATATAGATGTAATGCGTTTTCCTAATATTCTTAACTCCTTGTAACACTAAGATGTTACTGTTGTTTTTGTTAATAGGGAAAGCCAACTTAATCTACCTTCCATGACAAAGGATATCCAATGAGTTGACCAGCTTATTCTGCATAACACCTAATAAGTGCCTGATGCAAATCAACCTATCTCTTACAGATTCAAGTTAAAAATTCAAAACTTACTTTTCAATCATCAGAGTAGAAGAGTCATTGGATGGGAGAAGGCCAGAATGGCACAATGGTTTCAATTTTGATGTCACTCACAACTGATTGCTGATGGGTGGCTTAAGTGCTGTTTATGAAGGATTCCACTGGAAAGACTGCTATGATCTGTTAGTAAAGTCTGCCTTAGAAATGGGAGCAAATGAGAGCCCCTGACACTTGCTTAGGGAGTTATTACTAACACAAACACGTTGCCTGGAAATAAGAGGACCAGGGAAATCACTTGGTTGAAGGATTAGCTGATCCTCTTCATTATTCATCTTCCTCTTCATTATTACTAAACAACTACAAGATTCTGACCAGATGTCTGAAAAGGTATCTACTATTAACTAGCAAAGGGCACCTGCACACTAGCACACGCCCAGAGGATATTCTTGAGAACTTGGGTTGAAAGCTCTACCAGCATGTTAGATCAGTAAGAAACTTCTCGAATCTTTTTAACTGTATTTGTAAAAAAAATGATAATATTTATCTCAAAATTCTGTTTTGAGGATTTAACAAGAATGTTTAGCATCGTGTCAGGCAAATACACTTGATAGACCTTTACAACTGTCATCACGGACACTAACAGAGAACTTTGAGAGTGTGCGTGTATAAAAGGGGAAATGCATATAGGTTTTGTTTTGTTTTTTTTTTTTTTTTTGGTGTACTCCTTTGCAAAGAGTAAAGCTTTAATTTTAGTTTTGAGATAAGGAATGATAGTTGGCACTTAGCAATTTAAACAATTCACTGAGAAACTGCCCATGAGACCAAACCAAGCACTGACAAAGCCATCCACAAAATGTACTTCTTGGGGTCACAGCATTACATTTCAACTTTAGGATAAACTGGGGCACTCAGGAATTGGCATCCTATTCTTGGCTTTGAAATAATCAAGTAAGGCAACTTGATGTTAAAATGGAATTGCAATGCTTTAAATGAGTCTGTACCAGACAGTATCCCTCCATCTATGGATTCTTGCTTTTGCAAATTGGAAACCAGAGACCCACACCCCAATAACTCAAATGATAAATATTTAAAAATGATTGAGGCAAAGTCTTTATTACTATTTTTCCTGTCCAGTTCATTACGTCTACTCTCCTTCACTCTTGGTATCCAGAGGGTTTTATGTGCCCCTGTGAACCATTTTCCAGCCCATATTATTCTTACAAAGAGAAGTCTGTTTTCTGAACTTCCCCTTGCACAGGGGTTTTCTGGAGCAATTTGCCTTTCCCTGTGGATATCTGAGAGGTCACACTGAGAATAAAATTAGCAAGTATACAATAAAAGCTAAAAAAAAAAAAAAAAAAAAGAAAGTTGGAAAGAAAAACCCAAGCATTTTCATGTTAAATGAGAGAGAGGTAGAGAAAGGCTAATAGAGTTTAAAGATCATGTTCTTATCCCAGAGAAAGCATAAATCTACCCTTCAAGGCAATAGGGAGATGCCAGTTTAAACTTCAGAAAAAGAGCTGACTTTTATGTCAAGGTCATATTCCAGGATGAGCAACTTCTAGAATCAAGAAAGCCCTGGCAGAAATAAAAAGACTACTAAAATACAAGGGTGCATGAGCGAGTTCGTGTACTGTCTAGGGTCTGAGAAAGATCTGAAATAGTGCTTACTCTGTATGAGTAAGAGTGGGTAATTTATTCATTTATATGTTTCAAAAATAGTTCCAGAGTATACATTATTGTCACATTCAGGGAAAACAATAAAATTGCATTAATAAACATAAGTACACATACACACACCCAGCCACCCACCAATCAAAGTGGCCACGATGAGCACATGCCATGACATACCGCTGCTCTTTTCCTAGCTCTAAATGTTCCCCAGTAGTGCAGGGATCACAGCAGAGAAAACTGCAGATTAAGATTCTAAAATTTTCAGGGCAAATTTTAGAAAGGTCCAGCTGTTGATCTGAGAATCCATTGTATCAGGGAGAGAAAGGCCAACATGTTTATTAGTCTTTACCTTCTACAGCCTTGTTTTATAAGTTGTGGAACTTGATCCATTCAAAGGTTATCTAATCAGGTTAGTGGGTCATGAAATAAATGTCCGGAAAACTGATAGGAATGAATGAACTGATAGGAATGAATGAAAACTGATAGAAACCAAAATTATAGTGCAGGGTATGTAGTACAGAAAAGTATTAGTTTTTTATTATTTATTTATTTTGAGAGAGAGAGAGAGAGAGAGAGAGAACTTGTGCACAAGGGTGCATGCATGTGGAGGAGGGGCAGAGAGAGAGGGAGAGAGAGAGAATCTCAAGCAGGCTCCACACTGTCAGCTCAGAGACCTACACAGGGCTCAGTCTCACAAACTGTGAGATCACGGCCTGAGCTGTAATCAAGAATTGTATGCTTAGCTGACTGAGCCACTCAGGCCCCCTAGGAAAATATTAGGTTTAAAAAAAAATATTTCAGAGGTCTGTGTGCATAGAAGACAGGGATAGAGGCAGAGAATTTAATTATGATGCATAATGCATTTCCTACTTTGGCCCAGAGATAAAAATGATAAATACTGATCTGGATAATAAAGCTGAGGAATGACTGAATTTGAAAAAAACAAAAAACAAAAAAAAAACCAGCCATTTTTCCAACTCCATCCCATCACTAGAATTTACCTCTTGCTTTAAGGTTGAAGTAACATGAAAGCATTTCCCCCATTCCTTTCTTACTGATTTGTGGATTACCTTACATCTCATGTCTGAAATTTTGTTTCAAAGCCACCTGTTACCGTTGTGGCAGGAGAAGGGTCAAGAGAGAGACAGAAGAACAAAGACAGGGTATATGTGTGTGGGGTAGAGAAAAGGAGAGCCTGTGTTCCCACATTTGGTGTGGAAAGATATATGAGTTTTGCCAGTCAGAGGATGCTATAGAAGTTACGTGGAGATTAGGATCCTATGCACACCACAAGAGGGTTGCAAACTGGGGAAAGGTTCCCATCTGTGACAGGCTCTGCTGGGACTTGCTCTTGGCAGAAACAGAGTCTCTATGCCAGGAAACCCTAGAGGGGATGCCCAAAGTCTCTAAGAGCTATCAAATGTACTGTCAGAGGGAACTCACATTGAAATGTTCCCTATAAAATAGAACACCAGAAGGGAAAGTAGGGAACAGAGGAAGCGGGTGGGGAAATAACAGACTTCGGCAACCCAAAAGATGCCTATGCAGTCAGGTCTAGCCTGTAGTGGGTTGGAAGGGACAGAACTAAGAATCATATTCGGGGCTGCATCTTTAGATGACGTCCTAGAACCAGGTCTTAAAAAAATGAGATTCTTTATATAACAAAATGTGCCTGAAATACGGAATCAGACTGTTTTCTTTCAGAAAGCACAGTGGAAGCAGTTACTGGAGAAAATAATACCACCTGTCTAACCGCAGTTGAATTGCACATAGACAAATGTCACACACACACGCAAGCACACACACACACGTGGTCTAACACAATTATAACCCTTGATCTTGTTTGGAAGATCACCTTTGATTTTGTATTACAGAATAAATTCTTTCATTGTAAGCCTTTAAGATATGTCGAGATAGTCATATCTTACTTACTGCCTTTGCCATTTTAAGTTCATTTTTTTTTAAAAAAAAAGATAATTACAGCCAATATTAAGATGAGCATGGACACTTTCAATAAAGTTAGTAGGTGTCTCTATTTATGACCCAGCTCTGGTCCCTAACAGCTAGTGTAACAAATTAAGTTACTTAACTTTTTTGGGTCTCAAATTGCTCTATATTTAAAATGGAGTTAAGAAACCTACATCTCAGTGTGGTTGTTCTAAGGATATCCAATGATATATGCATAACATTCTTAATAAGGCTGGTACATATTAACTACTGAACCAGCAGCTGTTATTATGATTATTGGGAAATATTAATGCTATACAGATTAAGAGCTCAAAATGAGTGTATTCACTGAATTCAATATGCATTTTAGGGAGCTTGTCATGTGCAGTGATTATGAAAAGGAATAAAATTGGCTCATTTGCCTTGTGTGAGGATACTGTAGAAAATATACTCACATTGTCAGAATTTCTTTCATAACAGTGGCCACATGACCATTGTACACATGTGCAGAGGAGGAAGAGAATATATAACACTGGGGAAGCCATAAAAGGCTTTAGGGAGTCTGTGAAATCAAACCTGGGTATTGAATTATGTGCAAACTCAAACCAAAGGGTCAGTTGATACATCATCAGCAAAATAATCAGAAAAGGGACAACATGACACTTTTGGGGATGAGCCTGCCATGTAAGTACCCACAGATTAACTCAAGTGCCTTTGTCCCTAGACTCAACATATTACATATATTCATAGCTCCTAAAAAGCTCTGTCGCTGTTGTTTTTCTAAAGAAAAAATGCAAGCTAAGAAAACTTCTATTAAGAGTAACTATGTTAAGTCAAGTCTTCAAGAGCTGAAACCACACTTTTAATATTGCCTCCCAAAGGTAAGGAGTTCAGTGGTGCTGAAGTAAAGGGACACAGGCTAGAAAGTTGGGCCAGGGTTCTTAAATACTAAGGCAGAAAGTGTGACTCTGTCCAATGAGTGCCAATGACACTGATTTAGGACAACAACAACAAAAATAGACTAGGCATTACAAAGACTGTGCCCACCAAAGCATTTTCTCTTGATTAGGCAGAGTGAGAAAGACTGGAAGGGCCCATGCGGATGCACACGTAGGACTCTAAGGCCTGCAACTTTAGTGAGCATAAAAATCATACACAAAATTTGTACAAATCTAAAAGTCCTGTCCATATGAGCCTGGGCTTCTGTGTGCATTAACTCTCCAGATGATGCTTACAGCCACCAAAGTATGAGAACCACTGGTCTGACAAGAGGTAGGGTGGGAATGACCTACAGTAATGGCTCTGGGGGTATGAGGAGAGAGCAAGAGGAGAATTACAGAAAAAAAGTGAACCAAGAGGCCAGATTTACTTAATATGTCTCTACTTCTTGAATGAAAGAGTTTGTTCCAAACAAAAGTACAGAACATTATTTCTGGTGATTTTCATTGTATCTTAGTGATGCAATAAGGAATAGGAGAAGTTCATCAGAACTGAGAGTTGGAGCTCTTATAACCTTGGAATTCTTCTGTTCACTAACTACTCAAGAGAGAGGTTTTGTTTTGTCTTTTGTTTTTTGTTTGTTTTTGTTTTTTTTTCCAGAAGAATGAGGTGTTTTATTAGGATCTTTTCTAAACTCCCTTCTAGCTCTAAATCAACATATAACTTGTAATAAAACTTAAATATTAATATGAATTGCAGTATAAATGAGATACTCAAAATTCTTCATGGGAATATGTGAGGAGTAATAACAACAAAAATATTAGAAATATGTGTGTCATAGGACAGGCAAACTCATTTATAAGTAGAAAGCATGTTACTATATTTTCACATAGATTTAATAAAGGTAAAAAAATATGCATTCTTGTTTTAAGCTACTGAGTTTAGAGTTACTTTTCTGTAATTTTTCAATGTTTCTTTATTTATTTTATCTATCTATCCATCTATCTACCATCTATTTATTTCTCATGAACCGTAAGATCATGACCTGAGCCGAAATCACCACCCAGGTGCCCCACTTTTCTGTATTTCATAAACTTAGATTGCTAATTATACGCAAGTAATTTATTTTTTAGTCTACAGATCCATGCAACTTTTCTACTGCAGAATTTTAAATGTCTCAGTTTTAATTCTACTTGAAACACGGTTGTATATAGGCTAATAAAAGTAGAGAACTCCCAGGAAGTGAGTTCAAATAATAAATTACAGTTTTCATCCTTCTTTTTTTAATGTTTGGAATACTGAATCATCTTTCTCATCCCACACTCCATAGCGTCAGCTTGCTTCTCCCAACTCAGTTAATTAAATTTTAACTAATTTTCATCTCACTTTTAAAACTTTCAGGTTAAGTCATTAGTTCTCAATCCTTGGGTCTGAGTGTACAGACATTAGAGATTGAAATAAGTACTCACTGTATTTCTTTTCCAGCAAACCATAAGCAGTGTTAGAGCACTGCAGAGTTTTCTCCTCATAGTCTTTATATGTCTATAGTTTCACATTTTTTACATTTTGATACCAAAAATATATCCCCCAAAAAGTACAACCAATAAAGTGTTACCAGACCTTGAGGATTTCAACATAATCTCTTCTAATATGATTCATTTTTCATTAAATGTAATACTAAAATGTAAATGTTTACAATAATATAATAAGTTTATAAAGCTCCCTCTTTCCAGAGACTAAAATAATGAGAGTTTATCAGAAAAATCCTAAAAAAAAGTACACAAAATTATATTTAGAATGCTAATAGAATGTTAAGTGTTCATGATAGGAACACTACCTACAAAAAAAAAAAACAAAACAAAAACATAAAATGGCTGAGCAAATTGTGGTATATCCATACACTGGGATGCTATTCAGCACCAAAACTAAAGGACTATTGATACATACAACACCATGAATGAAAATCAAATGCATTATATTAAGTAAAGAAGCCTACGTATTGTATGATTTTATTTTTATGACAACCTGGAAAGGGCAAAACTATAGACAAAAACATGTCAGTTCCTATGAAGAACTGATAATCATGGAAGGTGACCAAAGAGGGCCCACACAGAGTTTTGGGGAACTCTTCTATATTTTAATTGTGATATGCATCTGACAAACGTGAGAACTGTTCACTATCAAGAATGAACTTTGCTGTATGTAAATTACATCTCAATAAACTTGACAAAAGGAAGAGTTTGAATTCCACATGGAAGAATCAGCAAATTTCTTTACTGCAAGAGAATTGTTTCTAAATGATTTCATGTGTTCTGAAACCTAACCTCACTCTGGTAAATAATTTTTTGCCAAAAATTGTTTTCTGCTAAAAATCATCTGTACTGAAATGAAAAAAAAATTTAATTCCTTAAATTCCTAGAATCTTACATCTTCACATAACTCAGATTATCCAGAACACATCTTATGTAACTTGAGAAAAAGGATGTCTATCATACTTCAGATAGAACTTTAAACAACAATTTAAAATTTAATCTTTAGAAGATCAATCCCATCCACCTGTTTTGATGGCATAATAAAGCAAGATGTAGAGTTTCCCCCCATTCAGAGAATATAAGAATGTCCTGGGAACATGGCTATTTATAGGGAGTTTCCAACTTTTAATATAAATATGAAATGTGCTTTGCTATCCATAGTCAATATTTATGTGCTCTGGTTTGGTGATTTCTTGTTATGTTTTGACTTACTTGAAATTTGTAGTTCTATAGACAGGAACACATCCATTATGCCACATGGATAGCTTAAACTATTACAATTGGATATACAAAGGTAACTCCATTAACAAGCAAAATCTGAGGTCCAATTAAGTAATTTCAAACAGCAACTTTTGCTCTGAAATCAATTTCCTCCTCCAAGATATTTAATTAAATTGTGCTTACTCTAACTACTATTGGAAATACTAAATTGATACAACAGTTATAAGTAATCAAAATGAGCATTTTAATAAACTCTGTTAGAGATAGAAGTGTTCAGTGAAGTTCATTTGAAAAGCATTAAGTATTTCATAGCCAAATACGATTACTTAACACAATATTACATTGACATTTTGAAGATTTTGTTCATGCTTGTTAAGTTTTGTTTTGCTATGGGAGAGTGACAGTATATTTTTAAGTATTAAATTTAAAAACATAGGTTTACTATGTCTGATATTATTTTCATGGAAATATAGTAGAGAACCACATGATGACTAAGTGGCAGCTTTTCTGACTCAAAACAGAAACAGAAGGTCTCATTGCCTTCCTTTTCTCACAGTGTCTTTGCAGAAATGTGTCAAATGCAACATAACAGCTTGGCATATATTCACACATATATACAACTCACAAAGATATATATCTAGAGCTGTTAAGTAATTAAGTTTCTTAGTAAAGAATGCACCAAATAGTGCATGATAAACACACTGTGACAGAAAATACTACTTAGTGAGTCTAGCTCACCCACTACCAGAATTTGCTCACTTCATCATGACAACTAAATCTGCACACCAGCAAATGACAACAGCATTCTAAGTGACAGGATGCTTATCATATACACTCTGTCAAAGAGTAAGTGAAACTGAATGCAAGCTTTGTTGATGAGTTCTGCCAACAGCTTGCATTGCTGTCAGGTGACATATTTGACAGAGAGAGTCTGGATGGAGATGATACTATCAGAGTCAGAGGAAATGGTCATCAGCCAAGTGGAACACGTACTACAAAAGAATGAGATAAGAAAAGCCTCTTAAATCCAGACATGAAACCCTGGGTCCATTCTTGAACTCTCACCTTTACCCTTTGCAGGATGTACAATGATATTTATTCTATCATTTTAAGTTTTAACTTTTTTCCTTAATATTTTTTAGACTTCATTTACCTAGATAAAATATATAAATTCCTGAAAACATTCATTCTTTCTTCAGAAAGAAATATAAAATCAGAGCAGACCAATTACTAGCAAGGAGATTGAATCAGTAATTAAAAATATCCCAACAATGAGAAGACCAGGACCAAATGGCTTCACTGGTGAATTGCAGCAAACATTTAAAGAAGACTTATACCAAAACTTCTCAAACTCTTCCATGAAAAATAAGAGGAGGGAATATTTCCAAACTCATTTTATGAGGCCAGTATTACCATGATATCAAGCAGATAAAGACACTACAAGGGAAGAAAACCACAAGCCAACATCCCTAATGAGCACAGATGCAAAATTCTCACAAAAATATTCAAACAATATTGAATATTACTTTAAAAGGATCATATACAATGATCAAGTGGGATTAATTTCTGGGATGCAAGGATGGTTCAACATATGAAAATCAATAAATGTGATACACCACATTAACAAAAGATAAAAATCATGTGGTCACCTAAACAGACACAGAAAAAAATATTTGATGAAATTCAACATCACTTTGTGATAAAGACACTAAAACAAATTGGGTATAGAAGAAACATACCTCTATACAATAAAGCCCATAAATGACAAGCCCACAAATCGGCATCATACTCAAGGGTGAAAATTGAAAACTTTTCCTCTAAGATTCAGAAAAAGACAAAGATTCCTACTCTTGCCACTTTTATTCAAAATAGTCCTGGAAACCATAGCCAGAGCAAGTAAACCAAGAAAAATAAATAAAAGGCATTCAAATCAGAAGGAATAAGTATAATTTTTTGTTACAGGTGATATGATATTGCATGTAGAAAATGCTAAAAACTCCATCAAAAAATTGTTAGACTAATAAATGAATTCAGAAAAGTTGCCTGATACAAAATTAACAAACAAAATACATTTACATTTATTCTTTTTGAAATGTCTATTTATTTAGAGAGAGCAAGAGAGAATGAGTTAGGGAGGGGCAGAGAGAGAAGGAAAGAGAATCCCAAGCAGGTTCCATGCTCAGCATGCAGCCTGACACAGGGCTCAATCTCATGACTGTGAGTTAATGACCTGAGCCAAAATCAAGAGTCAGACACTCAACCAACTGAGCCATCCAGGTACCCCCATTTACCTTTCTGTGCACTAACAATGAACAAACAAAAACAGAAATTGGAAAAAGAATCCCATTTACAATAGCATCAAATATAATACAATGTTTGCAATAACTTTAACCAAACAGGAAAATCTGTACACTGAAAATAACAAGGCATTGATGAGAGAATTGAAGAAGACACAAATAAATGGAAAGATATTCCATGCTCAAGAACTGGAAGAACCAATGTTAAAAATACTGGGGCACCTGGCTGACTTAGTTGGCAGAGCATGTGACTCTTAATTTCATGATCATGAGTTGAGCCCCATGTTGGGTGAGGAACCTACTACTTAAAAATAACGTCTGTACTACCTAAAACAATCAAGAGGTTCAATGCAAGCTCTATCAAAATTTTGATGGCATTTTTTTTTACAGAAATAAAAAAACAACTGTTCTAAGGTTTGAGTGAAAGCAAAAAAGACCGCAAATACCCAAAGCAATATTGATATAGAACAAAGCTGGAAGCGTCACACTTCCTAATTTCAAACTATATTACAAGCTATGATAATCATAATAGTATGCTATGGGGAGTCTGGGTGGCTCAGTCAGTTAAGCATCTGTCCCTTTTGACTCAGATCATGATCTTGCAGTTCATGAGTTCCAGCCCTGCATGTGGCTCCGCATTGACAATAAATAAACTTTCAAAAAAAAATAGTATGCTAGACACAAAAATTGATAGAAAAGAAATGGCACAAAAAGAACCCCATGTATTTATGCTCAATTAATTTTCAACAAAGGAGCTGAAAATATACAATAGGAAAAGTATAGTCTCTTCAATGAATGGTGTTAGGAAAACACAAGAGCCACAAGCAAAAAAATGAAAATGGACCACCATCTTATACCATACACAACAACAACTCTTAATGGATTGAAAACCTGAACATAAAGCCTGAAACCTAAAACTCCTGGAAGAAAACAAATGAGTTACAAGACCTTGATACCGGTCTTGGCAATGAATTTTTAGATTTGATAACAAAAGCGAAGGCAACAAAAGCCAAAACAAACAAGGGGGCCTACATCAAATTAAAAATCTTCTGCCTAGAAAAGGAAACCATCAACAAAACAATGTCCCATTCCTGTGGAATGATGGGGGAATTTGCAAACCACATATCTTAACAAGGGGCTAATATCCAAGACGTACAGGTAACTCATACAATTCAGTAACAACAATAAAAACACCAATTTTAAAAAGGGGCAAAACATCTGAGTACCCATTTTTCCAAAGACATTCAAATGGCAAATGAGCACATAAAATGGTACTCAACATCACTAATCATCAGGAAAATGCAAATCAAAACTGCAATGAGTTATCACCTCATGACTTTTAGGGTATTTATTATGAAAAAGCCAGGATATAACAAATTCTGGCAAGGATATGGAAAAAGGGAACCCTTGTCCACTGTTGGTGGTAATGTAAACTGGTACAGTCACTACAAGAAATTAAAAATAGAGCTACCACTTGATCCAGCAATCCCACGTGTGGGTATATAACCAAAGAAACTAAATCATTGTTTCAAAGAGACATCTTTATATCTCTTCATATCCCCTTTTATATCACAAAAGCCAAAGTATAGAAACAACCTCAATGTTCATCTATGGATGAGTGGATAAACAAAAGGTGGCAAATACATATAATGGAATACTATACAACCTTAAAAAAGAAGAAAATCCTTCCATTTGCAACAACACAGTGGGAACCTAGAGGCCTTATTCTGAATGAAATAAGTCAAATAGAGAAAGACAAACATTGCATAGTACCACTTATACATGAAATCTGAAAAATAAAGTTGAATGCAGAGAAACAGTAGGATGCTGGTTGTCAATGGCTGTGGTGTGGGGGAAATAAGGAGGGGTTGGTAAAAAAAAAAAAAAAAAAGATGCAAACTTTCAGTTTAGGATGAATAATTTCTGAGGATCTAATGTATAACATGGTGACTACAGTCGATAACACACTATTATATAATTAAATTTTTCTAAGAGGGGAGAACTTAGGTGTACCAAAACCAAACAAAAAGGTAAATATGAGGCAGTGGATGTGTTAATTAATACATAGATGTTTCTCCTCCATGAAAGGATGGAGGGAAGGAATTCTTTCACAATGTATTCATATGTCAAATCATTTTGTTACACACTTCAAATATATTACAATTTTATTTGTTCTCTATATCTCAATAAAGCTGAATAAAGTTATTTAATTTTCATCCACAGAAAACAATGTATTGATTACATTTTTAAGTTTTTTTTCTATTTTTTTTTTTTTTTGAGACAGAGAGCATGCACACTCATGAGCAGGGGAGGGGCAGAGAGAGAGGCAAGAGAGAATCCCAACCAAGACTCCCTACTATCACCACAAACTCCAACCTGGGGGTTGATCCCACGAACTGTGAGATCATGACCTGAGCTGAAATTGAGAGTCAGACACTTAACTGACTGAGCCACCCAAGTGCCCTGATATGCTGATTACTTTTTTAAAACTAGGGGAGGCAAACAAGGGATGGGCTAAATGGGGGGTGGGCATTAAGGAAGGCACTTGTGATGAGCACTGGGTGCTGTAAGTGATGAACCACTAAATTCTACTTCTGAAACCAACATTGCCCTGTATGTTAAGTAACTAGAATTTAAATGAAAACTCGACACAAAAAGTAAATAAATAAAAATAGACACAGGTAAAGAAAAAAAGTATATAGAATACTTATACTGACTGAGAAACAATTACTCTTAATATTTGATTTACCCATTAATATATTTCCCTAGGTAATTTCATTTAAGTCCACAGTTTCAACTGTCAACTATCCACAGCTGAGTCACCAATCTATATCTCTAGTCCAATTATTACTATAAAGTTCCAGCTCTATATATTCATCTGCTTTGGTTTCAACATTTATATATTTCAAAAGCACTCAGCAAGATGAAAATCAACCACCTGGACCAATCAACCACTTGGTCCTTGTTCAGGGTCACCCATCTTAGGGAAGGGTCTCTCCTTTCATACAGTTGATCAGTCAAAATCTGATGCCTCTGTTTTTTAAGTTTATTTATTTTGAAAGAGAAAGAGAGAGAGAGAGAGAGAGAGAGAGAGAGAGAGAGAAAAGAGAGAGACGAAGAGAGAGTGGGGAGAGAATCCCAGGCAGGCTCTGCACTGTCAGTGCAGACCTCAATGCGGGGCTTGAACTCACAAACCATGAGATCATGACTGGAGCCAAAATTAAGAGTCAGACTCTTAACTAACTAAGCCACCAGGCACCCCATCATAAATCTGAGACCCCTTTAACACCTTCCTCACACTTCTCTGCAACAAATCAATCACAAAGATGATCTAATTTGCTTGTTACCCATTTCATCTTTTCTCCATTTTTACTGTCCTCTCTCTAGTTCAAGCTATCATGATCTCTTCCCTGCATTGTAACTTGTAACTGATCTCGCTGTAGTCTTTCTTGCTTCTCTTAAAAACTCCTTACCACAAACATCAGAGGAATGTATGTAAATGCCAACAGGCTGATGGTTTTACCTTATTTTTAGGATGAAATTTAATGTCTCATAAATAGACCTCATGGTCTGTCTTAAAAGTGAATATAACACAGTGAATAAGATCCAATCTGGATGCAAAACCCAGCCTTGCCAGGACTGTGTAATCAGGGGCAAATCTTTAATTTTAGTGTTGTTATCTGTAGAAATGAAAATAGCCATATCTACTTCATCTACCTCAAAAGTTTCTGAGAGTATTTTATGTAATAACTGTATAATGCTTAATACAGAGGAAATATTTAATGTTTGCTGAGAAATCTCTCATAATTCCTTTTTTTCCAGTTCAACATCTCCCACAATCACTGTTATTCTCTAACCTCTAGCCACCTATGCCTATTTCCGTTTCTAGGTTTTAAAAAAAGCCATATAACCTTTTTTTTTTCTTTCTTGACCTCCCCTATATTCTTAACCCCTGAATGCACACAGTTCTTAAGTCTCCCATCCTAGAGATTGTAGGAAGGCCAATTAGAGCAGATACCATTTTTGCATACTTTGCTAAGACCACACTTATTTTTACAGTGCTTCACAGTTGTAACTTCACATTCATTCATATGCATATTTACTTGGTTGAGGTTTTTCATGTAACAGGCCATAAACCCAAAGGGGGCTAAAGTCATGATAGTTTGGGATCACCATTGGCTTTTTAGCACCCATAATACTACCCAATTCATAATAGGAGCTGAATAACTGTTTCCTGAATAAATTAAAAATGTGATTTTCAGCTTTTATATTAATGGATACAATTCTGCAATATCATTTTAATGGTTTCATTAATGTCCCAAAGTATTTATATGGCATGATTTATTAAAGAACGTATTTTGATGAGAGTGAAAGTTTGCTTCCAAATTCCGTGCTAAATACTGATGTGATAAACATTCTGGAAGCATCTCTGTGCACATTATTAACCACTTTTGTAGAAAATGATTTCTATGATGATTTTGTAGAAAAGTCTCAGAGTTTCCTCTCCAGTATTTTTTGCCTATCAGTCTGATCCCAACACCTTTCTATTTCAGAGGGTTTCCTCAAACTTTCTAGTATATTGCTGCCACTAGACTACATTCCTTTTTATGAGTTTCTTTTTGGCTTTATATTTTTCATTTAATCTTTTTCTGCCTTTCAGAGGGACATGTCTGATGCTCAGTCATCATCTTGGACACAGTCTACTAAAGCTATTCACTTTTTATTTCTCAAATTGCCATAATATGCATTATCTAATTTTTAGTTTCCTATATACTTAGTGGTCTACACCTAGGACTGTAAGTTTGTCCAATTTCATGAAATCTAGCTGGATTCAGAATTTAAATCACTTGTCAAAGCCCCCTTAACAAGCAATAGGCACAATCATCATTAAACTCATGCTTTCTAACTCTTTCACTGGGCCTTGCCTCCCTCTGCACTACACTGTGACAAAGTTACTCTGTATATTACCCTAAGCCCATTTGTTAAGAGGAATATATACATATATATGTACACACACACACACACACACACACACACACACACACACACACAGATACCTCTAAAACTTAAATTTTAAGAGAGTATATTTTATATTTGAGGCTACTATGCCACCACACTTTTTATTAAAAACTATCACTGATTAATTTACTATTTCTCTAACTAGAAGCATACCAAGGAATACACACACACACACACACACACACACACACACGAACACACATTATTGTGCAGCCCAATACTGCCAGATTACTATTATTTCAAAAGTTTGAAAATCTGGGTTTCTTTGTGAAATTTTTAAATGTTGTTAACAAATTCTAACAACCACAGAATACACACTGTGGGGGGAAAATACATATTGGAGTACACATGCAATATACAATTCATTTGGACTAGGTTGGACAGTTTGTAACATCTGATGTGGTTAATACCTTTTGATGTTTTAGAATCAAAATAATAGTATGATTTTAACTCTATATAATTCACTGACTATAACATTTTAGTTACATACAAAAAAATTATATTTATATATGTATATTTCTGAAGAATGGATATGATAATTAAAAGTAAATTATGTGAAATACATAGTATAGCATCTGGTATGGAAGTAGTGCACTACTGTTATATTTCCCTTTTGGATGTCTCAAGAATCATCAAAGGCACAGTGTGTTGTTTTGTCTTGGTTTTGGAAATGTCCATTAAATAAATGCCCAGATAAGGCAGCCTTAATAATTTCTCAAGGTCATTTGTGTCAGTGACATATTGTTCCCTATCAAGGATTAGTTATGTCTACACTATACATACATAATCACCTGAAAAGTGATGACAAACAATTCTTCCTGAATGCATTTTTCTTAGAATAATATTGAACTCAAGGTGTCCTTCATGAGATCACATGGAAAAATCCACACAAAGGTAACAAAATGGAAATATTTTTTTTCCTTATCAGTGTCTTAGATGAACTCACAAAGTCAGTATTTAGAAGTGATGATGCCTGCAATTTTGCTAGCTACCAGTAGATTACAGTGGTGTATTGAACAAAGACAGATTCTGTATTGTCTGTAGACAATACAGAAGAATGACTAAGAGTATAAACTGTGGGGTGACCCTGGCTTCAACAATGTACCCTCAACAATGCCAAGAGAAATGGGCAATTAAATCTCCCTGTGTATCAGGAGCTCCATCTACGTAATAGGAATTTTACTTCTTATGAGCTAAAGTGAAGATTAGATTGGATAACGCTTATAAAGATCACGGTGAGCATTCAATAAATGCTAGTCATTGGTGGTATGATTATTGGGATCACAGCCAGCACTCTACCACAGCAAGTTAATTAGGTTGGGCTAACTGGCTCACACTTCTCTAGCTGGTGATGATGGATGATAAATTCTGATTAAAAATTCAACCACTCATCTTTTACGACAGTTTTTTCTCTGTTAATTTAAGAGTAAAGGCAAGGTAGCATCATTAAAGGCCATGAAAATAAGCCAGTTCAGCTGGGTCTTCTTCCCAGTTCATTTCCAAGCCAAGTGTGAGTCTCTGGTCAGTCTCTAACTTTCTGTCCCTCATAGTTTGGCTAATGACATTTACGGCTATTTTGCTTCCTTATTACTAAGTTTTCTCAGCTTTTAAATTGGGAATTTAGGGTAAGATTTCAAGAAATACAAACCTGTGTTAGGTATCACATATGATAAGGATCAATTATCTTGATCGTTGATGAATATGGCACCGTATTGTTATTGTTGTTGTCATTTTTCCTTATGGAAGTTTCTGGGCTTCAGGACCATGGACAAGAAAGATCAGTAATAAAATGAAGGTATATATTTGTAGCCTGAAGTAAAATAAATATGGAAAAATGCTGAGAATCACAGCTGGAAATCTTGAATCATGGAAATACACACATATACTCGAGGCTGAGATACAAAAGTTAATTGCATCCCTATTATGTAATAAATAGTGGAGAAATAAATGCAATATAATTTTCCTCATTTTCAAGGAGTTTAACTGTCTGGAAACCAAAATTACTCAACCTAGAAACTCAGATACAAACAGGCAAATGCAAGCCTATGTTTTGAGTGATTATCTTATGCTGTAGAATTAAAACTTGTTTCCACTTTTAAGCTATGTAACTGTGAACTCTCTATGGTCCTATTTATCATCTATAAAATGGAAATAATAGTTACCTTAGACACTTTGATAAATGAGATAGTGCATGTTACCACTGAACCCAGAGCCTAGTGTATAGTAAGCATTCAATGTGATTTGGTGGGCAATGACCATGGCTGTTAGGAGGAGTTATATTAATTCTTCTAGCATTAAAAGATTAATCGATTTCAAACTGAACATACCATGTTGACCCCCTTTAGGAAAAAAACATAAAAACTACATTGTGTCTGTCTCAATTGAACCGCAATTTAATTCAATAGCATTGTTTGCTTAAATTATGCCAAAAAAAAACAGTCATCACAAAATTGACTCACACTTTGTGAACGTTAAGGAACCAACATTAGACATGGGAAATTGGAAGTGTAGTTTACTACAATTATCTCCAGTGTACCCTAATCTACAGAGGATTTCCTTGGCATGAGAAGAAAGCCAAGGGTTTTACTCACAACATTCTCAAAGGAAAAAAAAATCAGATGGAAGAGACACAGCCTGGAGCAGTGGACTGTGAGGGAACAAGATCTTACTGCCTTCGATTAATTTATTTTACAGGAAGCTGGAAGCTTTATAGAATTAGAATTACTTGTGTTGTTCTGGGCTTTTTTAGGGAGGGGTTGGTTGGGGAGCTTAGGAAAACCTTCAAAGAAATAAATGCATTTCTTGGTTTACTCATGGACTTTACTTTCTTCACAAAATTTGACACAGCTGGCTACTGCTATAAAACTTATGCCAGTATGATAACCAGAAACCATGTAACTTAAAAGAGACATATTTTCCTAAGGTGTATATATTACCTAAATGTCATGCTCTAAAGAAGCCAGGTATTAACAGAAGCAAGAGAAGAAAAGTTTTTCTAGAAAATGTAAGGATCCTGCAGAACTTGCTTGCTATGCACTGACTGAAATCACAGAAAGATATGGAAGGCTAAAGACCATGCTTCAAGAAGAACCAAATCCTTTTTCTTTTTCCAAGAGCTCAAAGCTACTTATTTCTTGAGTTCAATTTTTTACATATATTGGAGTGCTAAGTTGTAGGGGCCTCAAAGTAGCATTTTAAACAGGCAAAGGGAAAAATAGTAATTGTGTCCTTTTGAACACATGTCAAAAAGCTGTATCAAGAAAGCTAAACTCTATATAAAATATTCAGTTCGTCTCAACACGTTTATCCAATCTCAATCTTTTCAACAAACTAAGAACTCTGACAAAACATTCATAATTAATTAAGGCATTGGAATTGTGCCTGCCCTTGAAAAGAATACAATCTCATGGGTGAGAGACAAAAACAATTAATAACAATAAAGATTATGAAACATATGACAAGTAGGCAAAATAGAGCATGGGGGAGGTATACTTAAACCTAGCTGAAAGTGTGAGAGGTGATGTCTGAGCTAAGACTTGAAGTAAATTAGATAAATAAATAAGGCAAGGACAATCCTAGATATGAGTAACCAATAACAGTGAGAGAAAGGACAAAAACACATGTGAATCACTAGTGTGTTTGAGGAGACAAAATGGCTTCAACATACAGATTGTTGGGCAAAGTGACAGGAATCAACACCAGTGAGGTAGTTTTCAAAAGAGCTTGATTTTCATGTGTGGGATATCAGAGGCTTTAGGACAGGTGGTGGGTAGCACTGAGGTAAAATAAGATTGAATGTGTATCTGGTAAGTCCTTCTGGCAGCAGTTTTCTTAATGTTTATTTATTTTGAGAGAGAGAGACAAAGAGAAAATACAGGCATGTGCCCTTGTGAGCAGGGAAAGGGCAGAGAGAGACAGGGGGAGGGAGAATCCCAAGAGGCTCCATGCTGTCAGCACAGAGCCCAATGCGGGCTTGATCTCACAACTGGTAAGATCATAACCTGAGCCAAAACCAAGAGTCAGACGCTCAACCAACTGAGCCACCCAGGTGCCCCCTCTCTGCCAGCATTTTGAGAAGGAATGGCACTCTTCTTTATTTACCCTAAATTAATAAAATATGTGTTCAGAACACATGTTAGCTACTGAGGAAAGAACAATACATAGCAAGTTATTGCTGTATGGAAAGAGACCCAATCTAAAAGAGGAAGCAATCTACAAGCAAAAATTTAGAACAAAAATATCAAAAGTCCTAAGTAAATAATATTAAGTTCCACCTACAAAAAACAGGACTAATATTAAATGAGTTTTATATAAGCACTTTATATATGTTTACTATATACTATGTCACTTACCACTCCCAAAATAAGTTCAGTTACTATTATTAAATTGCTACTATTCTATCATTTTACAGATGAAGAAATCAAGATTTAAAGCCATGAGATGGTTACCCCAATTTCAAACGGCTGGTAATTAGCAGACCCAGGATTCACAATTAAGTTGTCTGATGCCTAGTCTTTGCTCCTAATTATGAAATATCTTGGTACAACCTTGTGGTGAAAACTATTCACCTAGGAGAAGATGGAAAATTAATATGTGAATTAGGTCTTGAAGATTAATAGAAGCTTATCTGACAGATACAGGGATAAATCCAAACAGATGCTACATATCGATTTGAAAGGTATATTGCAATTACACTCTTAAATATTTTAATGCATGGTTTTGATTATGCTAAGTCAGACACATGTATATTTATAAAGTCAATCACTGAAATTTGTGAGGTTCTGTGCAAATGAGGTAATACTCTTGGGTACGCTTAACCCCCAAAAGGATTCCTGCAACTGTAATGGAATTGGAATAATAAAGCTTTTCATCAACTTGCTGAAAGCCAGGGTTGTCACGAAACCACCTTCATGGGATGTAGCTTTCATTCCTTACATTGACTTGGCACGCAGACCAAACCCCCATTCATTCCATAGCCACAACTGTTCTCAATTTGCATGGCACTCTACAACCCACTGGCCACATGCGCCAGGATGTTATGTGACAGTCTCAAGTCTGCTGCCCAGTTCCTGTCCATGGAAGGCTTGCTTCCCAAACCGAATTTCTCTGCATAACTCAAGTCCAAATGTTAAATACTGTTGAAGAAAATTATGTGCCCCTAGTTTTTTTCTTATTAAAAAAAAGCATTTGGCCTATTTTTTCCATCTCTAAACCCTGCCCTTATTTCAGTGCCTTAGAGACCCAAGTCAGTTTATTGAGCTCATAAATATTCATAAAAAATCTAGTATTGCAGTAGGCACTAAAATAATAGTAATCTAGGAACTATATAATCTAGGAACTATACACCAAAGCTTATCATTATAGTACTTAGGACATGGATATCCATCAGTCTTGTTGAACAGATTGTACTGTAATGCATCTACTACTATTCACAGGACTAAGCACATGGATGTTAACAAACATAAATATTAATTGCAGAACTACAACTGGAAACAAAACAGGTATAATTAGAACAAGATTAGGGGTGCCTGGCTGGCTCAGTCGGTTAAGCATCCAACTTTGTCTCAGGTCATGATCTCATGGTTTGTGAGTTCAAGCCCCAAGTTGGGCTCTGTGCTAATAGCTCAGACCCTGGAGCCTGCTTTGGATTCTGTGTCTCCCCCTCTCACTGCCCCTCCCATGCTCATGCTCTGTCTCTATCTCTCAATAATAAATAAACGTTAAAAAATGTTTAATTAAAAAATTTAAATTAGGACAAGATCACAAACAAAAATACAGACCTTATTTTCTCCTATTAAAAATCATCAAACAAAATTACATGAAACACTAATAGTAGAGAAACCATTTTTGAATAACAAGGAATAAACAGAAGAAAAATAATATATTAGTCTGAAATGAAGAAAGATAAACTGTGTATTATTAGTCAGGATTGAGACAGAAAAGAAGGCACTATAGATCCATGAAGATTTGATATAAAAACATACCCTGAAGCCTTAAAGGTAAATATTGATCACTCTCATTACCGCTTTACGCTGTAGGTAGGTGAGAGAGGATAAAACCACAGGGACTTTCTAATGAGCAAGTGATTTACAAAATGGGTCTACATTTGAGTTGGTAGTCTCAGTTTTCTCTAAATTAATGCTAGTCAAGAATAAGGCTTCCTACTCCAAGTTATCACTTACTAATTCTGAGATCAAATATGTGACATGAAATTGCATTGTACCCTGATAGGGCCAGAGGTGGGTAAATACCCCAGCTACCTAAAATGAGTGCTCAGTGAAGACTTTCCTTTCATCTTGGAAACTTTACTCTCTTGTAACTGCATATTATCCCCTCAATTATATTCTATGGGCCAAACAAGGGTTATATTAAGAATCCATTTAAAGAATAATGGAGTGATAAAAACTAAATATTCATGAGCATGGTTAGTTATGTGGTGGGTCTACTTTTTAATGATATAAATGAACTGTTCATATGATTGTGAAAGAGAAGTAAAATAGACTCTCTTTATTCCATATGTAATAAACTCAATGTGAATAACCTCAAGCATTCCTCAGAATGAAATATAGCACTCACTGAACTTAAGACAAAACATATATAGCCATGTTACTTTAAGAATTTATGAACAAATATACCCAAATATGTATAGATACACTGATAAAAACCTTATTATAATATAAATATACCAAGGTAAAAGACGTTTTAGCATACTTGTATGTGCTTCAGGTTGGTAGCTACGGAAGAAAAGTGGGTTCACACTTGTGTTTCATAGATTACCATTCCACCAAACACAAAAATATCATTTCGTCTCATATGTTAAAAGAGTGTACTACTATATAGTGACCCTCTGAGTGCCAGCATGGACCTTTCAAAGGCATACTCCATAAAAGTTTATGTTGAATCTAAGAAGACACAGATCAAAGTGGTGTATTTCAGCTATAGTAACTGAAGGCCGTCTCTGATCTGAATGACCAGTGTGTGTGTCCTTTGGCAAAAGGAAACACGGTACACGCGATGCATACTGGGCTGATTCTCTCCATAAAGTAGACTGCTCCGATCATCTCTGCCTAATATATAATCTCCTCACATCTTCAAAGGAGCCTGTATGAAAGGGTCATGCCATAACTGACTCAGGCAAGGAGGTTCACTCCAACTAGTTTTCTAAAGTACTAAAGTGCTTAAGGGACCAATAAGTATTTAGTTTAAAGGTAACACAGATAAAGATTAACCTCAGAACTTGAAAATTAGCTAATTGGTGGGTAAAGTACAAGTACTTGACAAAGGCACTGGCAGAGCTTCATGGAGAAATAACTGCCGGTTAAGGTCAAAGCTAAACCATGCATCCTGGGTTATTGTGTTTTGCATAATGCTGAATGCACAGTTACCTCAACAAATCAAATGGCTCTGACCTGTTTTTGCAGAAGGTGCTAAATAGCCATAGCATCAAATAGTGTTAACTAGCACTTACTTGTTAATCAAGAAAAGAATACTACATTGAATGAGAAAACATTTCAACCACTCAAATAAGCCATTTGCTGCTATCCACACATTTAAACACAAACTGACCAAAAATGAGTAAATCACTAATAGTTTGTCTCTGTATTTAACCCAAATTTTGACACCATTTGTTTCTTAATGAGATTCAAAGTAAATATATTGACAAAATATGAATACACTGAAATGGTATTAATTTAATTACTTCTGATGTACACAACTGACTGCTGATCAGTATACTACAGCCATATTAAATGAACGTATATAGAGTGGATATTCCCCAAATGTCAATATTCTAAGTAGAAGAGAAAATATTTATAAGGAAGGATTCCTTGAACTATAGAGTATGTAAAACATATTTTATATACTAGACTATATATTTTATATACAATATGTATATTATAAGGAGCTATTCCTTGAATTATGTAACATTTACAATGCATTACATATTTACTGAACATAATTCAATAAGCAAACAAGCCAATGTTATTATAAATCCAAAATGTGTCTGCACTGTATGATGGATGATGTATGACTAATCTCATAAGCAGGAACTAGAACTTAGGAAATGGCAATGATACTATTACCAATGGCAATTTATTCAGGGCATGGCTATGCTAATTGATTTTCATGTGTTGTCTCACAACTCTTCTCAGGTAGGTACTGATATTTGGACCCTTTTACAAAGAAGAAGCCTGGAGCCTGCTTGTCTAGTATCATTATCCTTACTTACCTAAAGACACACAGTCAGGAAGCAGGAGGCCAAGCCTCTAAGTCTTAGCTGCCATGTGTCAATCACATGCCTTATTCACCACACGAAGGTGTTCTTTAGCAAATCTAATTGTTTTAAGAGCCATTTAAATAAATTCCAGAATGCATCTATAAAAGTCTTCATTTTTCATGTTCAAACCTGATCTTTCATTGTATATCCACATAAACTCAAAGTTTAAAATAATTTGGACCATTTAAAGAAAAAAAATTGTATTGCACTATGGTTTTCATTACAATTACAGATCAATGACAGATATGTTACTCAAAAGTAAAGAACAATGATTTGAAAAGAAAAAAAAAAAAAAGGTAATGAAAAGACTGCTTTAGGACTAATGTGAAATTGTCCATGTCAAAAAATAAGAAAAGATCATCGATTGCTTTTTGGCCAAACATTTTTATATATGTTGGCAAATTGAGTCTTTTTGTAGCCCACTGATAAATTATCAAAAATACAGTTTCAGGGACTTCTGGGAAAGACAGAAGAGTAGGAGGGTCCTAAGCACACACTGCCCACAGACACAATTAGATACCAGTCACATCAGTGTAAACAACCCAGAAACTACCCAAAGACTGGAAGAATGAACTCTTCACAGCTAAATGTAGAGAAGAGGCCATGTTAAAGAGGGTGGGAAGGGCAGAGAGAAAGTCAGGAGCTAAAGGAACATGAGGGACTGTCTATAGGGGGGGAATGACCCCACAGGTATAGAGAGGGAAGAGAAACAGACTATCACACAAGGGAGCCCACACTGGGAAGAAAAATCCCTGTAACATTTGGCTTTGAAAACCAGAGAGCCTGAGAATTTCAAGAGTTCTTACCATGAGCAATCAGTGGGACTCAAAACATGGAATTTTAAATGCCAGCAGGCTCGGTTCTAAGAGGGTGGTGAGGGCCAGAGGAAACGAAGTCCCTGCCCTTAAAGAGACAACAGAACAAACAGCCTTAGGAGCTCAGTGTAGAAGCAGCAGTATGACAGACACCTGAGATGTATGGGAGGAATCTATGTTTACTAATTTCAGAGTGTGTGCTGGAGGGGCAGGGTTCCTTGGTAGGCTTCTCCAGTATCAAAGGAGATATCAGGCACCTTTTTCCTCTTCTGCCCACCAGCATAAACATATGGCTACCTCAGGGAACCAGTTCAATGCCTGACACTCTCTACCTAACTTGCTAACAGTGTGGGCAGCCCCTGTGTTCTCCTGTAGGTATACCCCCCTCCAGCCTGGCTGGAGCTCTCCTCGCTTAGCAGGCCTACTCAAACCGTGCTACCTCTGTTTCCCCCACCCCATGTTCTCCTGGGGACCTGCCCCCTCCAATATGCTCCTGGCCAGGGCCCATCCAAAAAGGTGCCACAAGCCTAGCACTGTACAAGCAGCCCTGACAGGGGCCAACACAATCCAAAGTGGCTCCTGCCCTGGACAGAGGGGGGAAAAAAAGCACACATAACAGCCAGACTGTGGCCCCAGTAGAGAGCTGGGGGCAGACAGCTGTCTTACTGGAGACTCTGCCCACCAAGAGAAGTTTCCCAGGGGACAAAACAGGTAAAGAGTCCTGTAGGGTGGTGCTACTACTGTATCTCTAGAAAATGCCTGATCTAACTCAACTCAAGCCCAAAGTGGCCCCAGACTGGACTGTAAACAGTACAGGGAGCAGGCACCCAGTTGTTCCAACAACAGGAAAGAGGCTTTGCAGATGACTGGACTAAGGCAAAAGAGGCTGAGCCACAACAGGAGGGTACACACAACACACACAGAGACATCCCTGAAGCACCAGATTCTGGAGAACAGGGGACACTGCACAGCTGAACACTACAGGAACTCTTCCTCATAAGGCCATTACTTTCAAGAGCAAGAGATGTAGCTGACTTTCTTAACACATAGAAACAGAGAGTTAGATAAAATGAGGAGACAGAAGAATATCCCAAACGAAAGAACAGGACAAAATCACAGTAAAAGACCTAAGTGAAAAGGAGATAATATGCCTGATCTGGAATTTAAAGTAACAGTCATAAAGATATTCACTAGACTCAAAAAGAGTGTAGAACCTTAGTGGGACCCTTAACAAAGAGATAGAAAATATGAAGAACTCAATAATTGAAATTAAGAATATAGTAGGTGGAATGAATAGACTAGAGGACACAGGAGAACAGATCAGTGATCTGGGGGACAGAGTAATGGAAAGCAATCAAGCTGAGCAGCAAAGACAAAAATTAATAATAAAAAGTGAAGATAGATACATGGAACTCAACAACACCATGAAGCATAGTAACATCCACATTACAGGAATTCCAGAAGGAGAAGAAAGAAAAGGGGGCAGAAAGTTTATTTAAGGAAATAACAGTTGAAACTTCCCAAATTTGGGAAAGGAACCAGGAATCTAGATCCAGGAAGTACAGAGATATCCCCAAAAATTCAACCCAAGGAGCTCCATATCAAGACACATAGTAATTTTTCTTCAAATTTATTTATTTATTTATTTATTTATTTATTTATTTATTTAGAGGGAAGGGAGGTGGAGAGGCACAGAGAGGGAGATAAAGAGAATCCCAAGTAGGCTCCATGCTGTCAGCACGGAGACCAATATGGGGCTCAACCTCATGAATTATGTGAGATCATGACCTGAGCCAAAACCAAGAGTTGGATGCTTAACGGACTGAGCCACCCAGGGACCCCAAGACACATAGTAATTAAAATGGCAACAAGTACTGATAGAGAATTTTAAAAGCAGCAAGAGAAAAGAAAACAGTTACATACAAGGGAAACTCCTTAGGACTATGAGATTTTTCAACAGAAACTTGGCAAGACAGATGGGAGTGGCATGTTACATTCAGAGTGCTGAAAGAAAAACAACCTGCAGCTGAGACCACTCTATTCAGCAAAGCTATCATTCAGAATAGAAGGAGAAATAAAGAATTCCCCAGACAAACAAAAGTTAAAGGAATTCATTACCACCAAGCAAGCTATACTAAAGAAAGTCAACTAATCATGTGAGAAAAGAGCAATAGGAGAAAGGAACAGAGAAGAATTATGAAAACAACTATAAAACAAGTAACAAAATGGAAGTACATACCGTACATACCAATCAAAAATTATTTTGAATGTAAATGGACTAAATGTTCCAATCAAGAGACACATGGTGACAATGGAAAAAAATCAAGACTCATCTATATGCTGCCTACAAGAGACTCATTTCAGAGCCAAGACACATGCAGATTGAAAATGAAAGGATGAAGAAGCATTTATCATGCAAATGTCTGTGAAAACAAAGCTGGAGTAGCAGTATTTATATCTTTAAAATAATATACTGGGGCAAAGAATATCATATAATAATAAAGGGGACAATCCAACAAAAAGATATAAAAATTTTAGACATTAATTCACACAACAAAGGAGGAACCAAATACATAAAACAATTAACAATAAACATAAAGGAACTCATTGATAATAATAAAACAATAATAGGGGACAATACCTCACTTATATCAATGGACAGATAATCTAAACAGAAAATCAAAAGGAACAATGGCTTTGAATGACACATTGAACCAGATGGATCTAACAGAGATGTATTCCAAACATTCCATCCTAAAACAGCAGAATACACATTATTTTCAAGTGCACATGGAACATTTTCCAGAATAGATCACGCTAGGCCACAAAACAAGTCATAACAAATTTAAAATGATCAAAGTGATACTATGCACCTTTTCTAACCCCAACTCTATGAAATTAGATATCAAGCACAAGAAAAAAAAATCTGGAAAGAGCATAAATGCATGGAGCTTAAATAACACATTATTAAACAATAAATGGGTCAACTTAGAAATCAAAGATGAAATAAAGAAAATACATGGAGACAAATTAAAGTGAAGACACATGGTCAAAAATCTTTGGGATTCAGCAATAACTGTACTAAAAGGGAAGTTTATAGTCAAACAGTACTATCTCAGGAAGCAAAACAGAACAGATAAATGAAAACAGGAGCTGGTTCTTTGAAAAGATCAACAAAATTGATAAGCCCTTCACCAGACTCAGAGAGAGAGAGAGAGAGAGAGAGAGAGGACTCAAAATCAGAAGTGAAAGAGGACAAATAACATCTGAGACCACAGAAATACAAAGGATCCTAAGAGAATATTATGAAAAACTACAGGCCAACAAATTGGACAATCTAGAAGAAATGGTAAGTTCCTAGAAAACATAGAACCTCCCAAAACTGAATCAAGAAGAAATAGAAAATTTGAATAGTCTGACTACCAGCAGTGAAATTGAATCAGTAATTTAAAAAATTCACCAAAAAACAAAGTCCAACACCAGACAGCTTCACAGGTGAATTCTACAAAACATTTAATTAAGATGTAAAATCTATCCTTTTCAAACTATTCCAAAAAATAGAAGAGGAAGGAAAACTTCCAAATTCATTCTGTGAGGCCATCTTTACCCTGATACTGAAACCAGATAAAGACACTTAAAAGCAACAACAACAACAACAACAACAACAACAACAACAACAAAACTACAAGTCAATATATACCTCTGATAAACTTAGATGCAAAAATCCTCAACAAAGTATTAGCAAATGGAATTCAACAATATATTAAAAACATTATTCATTGCAAGCAAGTGGCATGTATTCCTGGGATGCAAGGGTAGTTGAATATTCAGAAATCAATCAACATGATGAAGGATAAAATCTATATGATCATTTCAATAGATGAAGTAAAAGTACAACATCCATTTATGATAAAAACTCCCAGAAAAGTATGTTACAGGGAACTTAACTTCAACATAATAAAGGCCATACATGAAAATCTCAAAGCTAATCTCATACTCAGTGGTGAAACACTGTTCCCCTAAGGTCAAGAACAAGCCATAAATGTCCATTCTCACCACTTTTATTCGAGATAGTACTGGAAGTCCTAGACATAGAAATCAGACAAGAAAAAAGAATAAAGGGCATCCAAATTGATAAATAATAAGTAAAACTTTCACCAATTGCAGAGAACAAGATACTATATAGAGAAAACTCTAGAGACCCCATCAAAAAATTACTAGAGTTGATAAACAAATTCAGTAAGTTGGAAGGATACAAAATCAATAAGAGAAATCCATTTCATATATATACTCTAATAATGAAGTAGCAGAAAGAGAAATTAAGAAAACTATCCCATTTAAAACTGCACCAAAATAATAAAATATCTTGGAATAAACTTAACCAAGAAGGTGAAAGACCCATCATAATCTAAAAACTATAAAATATTGATGAAAGCAAATGAAGACACACAAAGAAATGTAAAGACATTCCACGCTCATGGATTGCAAGAACAAATGCTGTTAAAATGGCCATAGTACCCAAAACAATTCCTATCAAAATACTAACAGCATTTTTCACAAAATTCCAACAAACCTAAAATTTGTATGGAACCATGAAAGACCCCAAATAGCCAAAGAAATCTTGAAAATGAAAAACAAAACTGGAGTTATCACAATCTCATATTTCAAATTATACTATAAAACTGTAGTAAACAAACCAGTATGGTACTAGCACAAAAACAGACCCATAGATCAATGGAACAGAATAGACAGCCCAGAAATAAATTCCCAATGATATAGTCAATTAATCTTTGACAAAGGAGGCAAGAATATGCAATGGGAAAAAGAGTCTCTTTAACAAATGGTGTTGGGAAAAACTGGACAGCAACATGCAGAAAAAGAAATGGGACCACCTTCTTACATACCACACACAAAAATAAACTCAAAATGGATTAAGGACCTAAATGTAAGAACTGAAACCACAAAAATCCTTAAAGAGAGCTCAGGCAGTAATTTCTCTGACACAGGTGGTAGTAATATTTTTCTAGATAGGTTTCCTGAGGCAAGGTAAACAAAAGCAAATATAAACTATCAGAACTACATCCAAATAAAAAGCTTCTGCCCATTAAAGAAACAATCAACAAAACTAAAAGGTAACCTACTGAATGAAAGCAGGTACTTGCAAATGACAAATATGAAAAAGGGTTTGTATCCAAACATATAAGGAACTTATATAACTCAACACCAAAAAACAAAACCAAAAACAAACAAAAAACAAAAACAAATAATCCAATTAAATAACAATTCAAAACCATGAACAGACATTTCCCCAAAGAAGACATCCAGGTGGCCAACAGACCCATCAAAAGATGCTCAACATCATGCATCAGCAGAGAAATACCAATCAAAACCACAATGAGATATTACCTCACACCTATCAGAATGGGTAAAATCAAAAACACAAGAAATAACAAGTATTGGCAAGGATGTAGAGAAAAAGAAATTGTCAAGTACTATTGGTAGGAATGCAAACTGTTGCAGCTACTATGAAAAACAGTATGCAGGTTCTTCAAGATATTAAAAATAGAACTACCATATGATCCAGTAATCGCACTACTGGGTATTTGAACCAAAAATGTTAATTTGAAAAGAGACATGTACCCCTATATTTATTGCAGCATTATTTAAAACAGCTAAACAATGAAAGCAACCCAGTGTCCATTGATAGATGAATGGATAAAGATGTGATATATACAAGACATGTAACTCAGCCACAAAAAGAATTAAATCCTACCATTTGCAACAACATGAATGGTTCTAGAGGGGATAGCGCTAAGCAAAATTAAGAGAAAGACAAATAGCACATGATTTCACTCATATGTGGAATTTAAGAAACAAAACAAAATAAAAAATAAAGAAAGTGAAAACCAGATTCTTAAGTATGCGGAACAAAGTAATGGTGACCAGTGGGGCTTGGGGCTCGGTTGGGTGAAATAAGTGAAGGGGATGAAGGAGGACATGCATCTTGATGAGCACTGAGTAATGTAGGGAATTGATGAATCACTATATTGTACACCTGAAACAAATATAACTGCATGTTAACTACACTGGAATTAACTTTAAAAAATACAGTTTCAAAAACAATATAGTTTCATTGGAAATGTTGTGATCTGAAGCAAAAGGGCAGCCAAACATTAGTAAGATCCACAAAGGAAACTAAGCAACTCATTTTTCTGAATAGCACACAAATTTAGCAAATTGATGCTAAAGTTAATAAATAGTACTGTTCACGTCAAGTTACATATTAATCCTTGAAGCACAGATTTATCAGATTTGCGTCACTGCTCAAATAGTTGTGGATTGCTGTATGCAAAATAAACAAATTGATTAAAATATAAATGTCGTATTTCTTTTGATATTGCTTGGATTTATTTAATCTTCCTCTCCGTATCTTTAGTATCTGTGATGAATATATTGTAGAAATGTAGTGCTTTTAAATCTGTGTTCTTATCAGTGTCACTAAATCTGTGAAGTAGAAACGTTGAGACATCTGTCCCTGCAGCAGCTTCTTTGCGCATCTGCTTTGCCACGAATTCATCTCCAGGACACAGTTCCTTCCTTGCAGTTACCATATTACTTATTTTTTTTGCTTTGCTGTTCTGAGCTACAAAACCAACATTGCCCAGAGGTGTGTTTGCTTGCTCTAGCAAGAGCAAAAGCAAAATGATTAAAGCAAGGTATAAAAGAAGAAAGTTACACTGGACCAAAAAAAAAAAAAAAAGTGATAAAGCAAAACTAGAGAAGCCAACGCCACAGAATAAAGATAACTTTAGCAAGAAAGCAACTGACGATATTATTGCAATTTCACATATCAAGACTTTTCATGTTTAAACCTAGCTGTAGAATATTTCAAACACACACGTAAATATAATATTATACATTATAAATATATATTTATATTAATGTTATATATTATATATACAAATATATGTTAAGACAAATGTGCATATCTTAAATGTTGCTAGTAAAATGTGTCTGATAAGAGCAACTGAAGAATGAGTGAGTACTGAATGTAAGATGTATAAGCAGGTACGTTTCCTGCCAAGATGTTCAAGTTCTGTACGGAAGCATATTTGGCCCCTTAGATAGAATGTGGGTTTTATGAGGGCACTAATGTATTCCTTAAGATGAGAAGGATTGCTTTCAGTCACAGCTTACAGTTGGGTAAAAGTATACAAGATCAAGGATACCTCTTTAGGATCAGGATGGTATAGTCTAGGATAGAAAGGAATGCCTCAGAAATGAGTATCATTTTTACAAATGAAGAGTGAGGTCTGGCTCGAGTAATTCAACATGGTACCGGTTTACAATGGCTCTGTCCTCTAGTCTGAGAACTGATCTGCTGACCATCAAGCCAATCCCAGAAAGGGTTTCAGAAAAAATATGTCACAGCCAATCAGAAGTGTCAGGTACAAAAACAAAACATGAATGTTATTTTCATTGGTAGATTTCCTCCTAAACTTACACTTCCAGACAATTTGAAACTGTGACGTGGGCACCTCCCTTAATAAAGTCTCAAGCCCAAGAAGCTGTTCTTAACTCCTAACAAAGAGCTGGAAGTCCTGTGACTGCAGCCACAGAGCAAGTAGCCTGTTCTTCCTCTCACCTGCTGGCTTGCACACTTGGATGATGCAAGGGCCTCATGGACAGAGCTTTAGTCACTGTGTACATCAAGCGACTACTATAGTGCCTGGAACACAGGTAGTGATCAATACTTGCTTCCTGAATAATGCAGATAAGTGAGACTAGTAAAGTACAGAATATAAAGCAGATTTTAGAGCTACATGAACACTTTGCGCAAAGTCAAATAGCAACAGGTTGAGGCGGAGGCAGCTGCCATTAAACATTTCCCTTCTGCAATGGTACCTGCAATGGTATTAAAAGAAATTACTCTTTTACTCAATACTATGCAGTTAAGGCTAAATGAAGGTAATAAAATACAAAATAAAATCACAATGGAGAGGTGATAGAAAGCAAAGCTTCCCTAGAGACATGGAGTCTGTTTTTAGCTCTGCCACTAACAAGCCCTAAAGTTTTAGCAAGGTGATTGAATTGTCTGTCCTGAGACTAAGTTTCCACATCCTAAACCAAGGGCTTAGATTAGTGGATTCTCTAGCCCTGAAATTCTATCATCCTTAGCTCATAACTGATGTATCTGTTGATAGATGCATCTAAGAAAACTCCTGGGATTCTCCATCTCCGCTGCCCCCTTCTTGTCAATCCACTGTAATATAAGAAGCAGTAACATCCCCAGGGTTTCCCTAAACCTAGCCTGGCTCTCCAATTTATCCTCCTTACTATACTGAGTCATCTTCACCTAGAAACATGTATCTGACCTTGGTATCCCCTGCTGAAAGCCCTCCAAAGGCTTTTCATTACCTCAGGCTCCATGCCAAGCTCCTTAACAATCCTTCCACAATCTACCTGCTGTGTTCCAAGTTTTACCTTGAGATACTCTGATTTTGGACTCTTTGCTCTAGCCTCATTGGGTTTCCTTCCATTGCATGAAAACATTAATACTCTCTCACCTCCAGAATTTTTCTTTAGAACAACCTTCCCATTTACTCTTGATCCAACTAACTTATACTATTAACTATTCAAAGGCTGTAAAACACTTAGCAACGTGCCTTAAACACAAGAGCAGCTCAAATGTTTATCAATTTTAAAATGACTCAAACGAGGAAAAAACATTTTCTTTTTCTTTTCCTTTATTTTTCTACGGTAATTGCTCTTTAAAAACTTGTAAGCCATTACCTTGGTTTGTAAATGGTTCACAGTACAGAGTACCTATTGCGCTGAAGGAAAACTGGAGATAGGAAAGCACTAATTGCCAAGACTGTTGGAGGAAAACAAATACTCTTCTGTAACTGTACACAAGTTACTCTGCAAAAAGCAAAGCAAGCCTAACTGAAGAGACAGCTGCAAAACCCACAATGATATAATGTGTTTGCCGATCTGCAAAATCATTTGAAAGTTGCTGCTTCAACAGCTGGTATCTGGAAAGTGTAAGCATCCTTCAGTCTAGTTAAAATTACACAGAGCAGAAATGTTTATTATGCACACAAAAAGGAGGTTCGAATGTTGAAGTTACAGCACTTTGAAAAGTCTGGAATAGTCAACAAAACACTTCTTGGTAGTTGGAAAATTTTCCCATAATCATATTTGTTTAGTCATGTTCTCTTTCTAGTTTTACAAATCTTATGATCACATATTTGAAGACTGTTAGAGAGATACCACCTTCAACCTGGTTTATTCATGTCACATAATTCCTTGAACCTAGCTTGCATCTAGATTAAGTAAATAACATGCACATGCTGAACCTGAGCATTCTTATTTAACATTGTTTAGCATTTACAGAATAAATGAAGAGTCCACTGGTTCCATTACCCCAGAAAACTAGAGAATTCAACCTTCTCCATACAAGACACCACTAAACAGAAGTGGAAACCTAGCTGAATAGTGTAACAAAATGTTTGACCACAATCCACCTCAAGAAAAATGTTTCCCTAATCTCACTATGATACCTAACTTTGCCTAAATTTTCTACCTCAGTCATTCCTTTAGTTTAATGAAACATTTCTCAATGTGTTCTGCAGAAATGACATGTTAATAGGCTGACTTTAGAAGAGGAAAAACACCCAACAGGGTTCCATGGTCAAATGTGAGAAGAATTATTGTAAACAAAATCAAATGTATTCTCCACTGCACTATTTTTCAGAACATTGAACAGGAAGAATTGAATAGGAAGTTTCTCCCACGTGTACTTACAAACAGAACTCTTTGTTCATGAGACTCTTGATCTGAGAATACTTATAAACAACATACTAGAAAACATAGATTTAAGGTGTTATAGATTCCTTAACAAGTACAATTGGTTTCCTATGGCATCTACTACATTATCTCACACTAATATATTTGCCTAACTAATACATCCAGTAAGCAGCCCAGTCACTTGCAAAGGAGGGGGGGGGGACATCTCCTTGCCCTCATAGTCCCATTAAGAAACAGCATACACTGGTCTCCTTCAGGAGTGAGAAGTTGTTTGTTCCCTGTCTGTATTCCTCTCATTGATGGAGTCACCACTCCCCAGAGTAGGAGCTCTCACTATCTGACAGGAGAGTCAGGGAGAAGAAACTGAGCTGCTTCCTCTTTCGTTTATGACCTGTTTGCCCTGAGAATGTGGATACTTTCTTCTCTGTTCCTGCAGCCAGGGGTGGGGCCCAGGGTTTCATCCATAAAGGCTCCTTCCCTCATCCTCGGGATCCTCATGTGTAAAATGTAGGTGGTAATACCTGCTTTGTGGGTTGTTTGCAGATTAGCATATGTGAATACAATATTCAGCAAGTCCTGTCATTGTCTAAAGTTTCAGTAGATTATTCTTTGTTACTAGCATGGAATTCACCACAACTGCATGCTGGATCTACACAGTCCTAGGGGTATATATTGCTTCTGTCAGCTGCAAGAGGCTTTGTCGTTTTTTGTTTTTGTTTTTAATTCCTTGAATGCTGAGGACAATGTCAGACATGTGGCCAGTTCTTGGTGCATGTATGAATAAAGACTTCCCTAGAGCAATTTAAATTATCTTCTTACTACTCATTTTTCTACCTTGCCTAAATTAGAAGTGGCCACTGGTCACCACCAGCTTATGCATAGCTTTAAGCAGAGGCAGGTAGACAAGGCATAATGGATTTTTAACTGTAGAAGATAATTTCACTAATTAGCTTTTTTTAAAATAAGTAATCTAAAATCAGACCAAATTAGAAAAAGTGAAGAGAATAGGAGGGAAGGGAAATCTTTTCTACTTAAAATCACCCGCTCCTGCAGACTTTCACTAGTTAGATATTCATTTGAATAATAAAATTTTTCTATGGTTTTGATTCTTACCCTAGAGAATCTATCCACATCTGAGTATGAGTATGAGTTGCTTTACTATGATAATTATGGTAAACTTCAATAGGCCAAGAAAGAATTTTTGTTGGATAAGGAGAAAAAAATATTTCACCAGAAGCAAACATGACAAAATATACAGAGTATAATGAACATTGTGTTTGGACAAGGAGGTTCAGGTAGGTCACAGAGCAGTTCAAAAAGAGATAGGAGATCTTTTTAACAAAACATCATTACAATAAAACATTAAAAAAAAAGAGATATGAGAGGCCAAAGGTAAAGTACTAATTCCATGGTGGTGTGTGTGTGTATTTCTGTTTATCATCAACCCCCCCCCCCTTTTTTTTTCAGAGCAGGAAAACTGCTATACTGCTCTAGAGCAATCCTACAAAAGCCAAAGACAAGCATATACGTGCATGGCTCTCCACCTCCTCATCTTAATAGTACTTTCACACTGACACACCTGACACTTCAGTAGAGATCTGAGAAATCTTAGAATTTATACACACTGGCAACAACTTGGGGAAAAAAAATCAGAAGGATGAGTAGAAAAAAAATGGTAAGCCTAGACTGCAAGTCAACCCTGTTTCTTGTACTGAAGACCCATCCATTCCTGTGGAAAACATGAGCTTTGTCGGGCAAACTACTGACCCTGTGTGTTTGTTCTAATGCCCTCTCTATCCCTCCTTCCATACTTTCCCTACCCATCTCTCCCTTCATCCATTACCATATCCTACTGATTATCCTCTAAACCTGAGTTGGACATACTGAAAACTTCCTAATGCGTTTATTTCTATGCAAAAATAACTATTCACACTAAAAGTTTTTTCTCGAAATTTTGTGGAAAAAACTGTGTGTGGTCTATTGCCTGTGAGGCAGTAATACAAGGGAATGTATTTTCTTCTCCTTGTCCCCGGTGAAAGCATGGTTTCTATAGCCACTCTACTAGCCATGTGTGACAATTTTCATTTAATGTAGTTAAAATCTGATAAAAATTCAGTTATTCAGCACACTAGCCACATTTCAAGTGCTCAGTAGCCACCTATCAGTACTGGACAGATATAGAACATTTCTTACCTCATCACAGAAAGTGTCACTCGACAGACTTCCTCTGAAGACAGAGGAAATAGGAATAGTAAAGTTATAGGAAATAAGAGAAGTAAAGTTATAAGAAATCCAATTTAGACTTAAAATAATGAATACTCCCAAATAAATACAACTGTCAGAGATATAGACTTCCTAGGGAAAAAAAAACAAAAAAAGAAAAAGAGGCAAACGTTCACTGGAAGTACTCAGATGGAAGCTAAGCAATTAAAAACAAAACAAAACAAAAAAAAAATTAAAACAAAAGAAAACAACAACAACAACAACAAAAGCATATCAATAGGAAGCTGAAGTAGATGAGCTTAAAATTCCAAGGGTGTTTTAATCAGAAAACTGACATCAGTTCAGGTCCACAGATCCACAATTTTCCCATTCTCAATTAGTAGGTATTTTTCATTTAGTGAAAAACCAGAAAAGGTTGTACCTTAAGTTTCTAGGTCACAGAAATATGCTTGACTTTAAAATCAGTGGCCTTTATTTCTTGAATTCATTTCCAGAAATGAATTATGAAGGTGTGGCTGAGTTTCAATCAAATGTAAAATAGCCTTGGTAGTAAGTATTTTTTAAGAACGTACAAACACTAACATAAAATTTAGGATCTTTCCTAACACAGGAGCCACATCCAAAGACATGAGAGCACTACCTTTTGAAGAAAGACACTAATGTAAGGGGACATGAAAGACATTCTCATGCTATAATTCCCTAATATGTTCCTTCTTCAAATAAGGATTTTTAACCACAAGATTTCTGGATTTGGCAGAAATTCCAAGTATGGAAAATTATTGCTCCTGAAGATACATCAAGCATTTTTACTCACTTATGACTCTAATGGTTGGGGAAAGACTAGGACTGAGCATAGAGAAATTTAAAAAAAAAAAAAAAAAAAAAAAGGATTTCCATACAACTTAAGGCTACCATGGGCCTCTGAAAAGAAATGGTCTACCAGCCAAGGACTTATTCCTGTTTCCTTTTCTTGGACTCACCTCCAATGCTGTTTATGTACACTCACAATAAGTAGATCCTAGCTTAAGACTTCATCACTTAGAAGTGACATGAAAAATCTGAACCATCTCCAACATGGCCACCAAAAGGGCTCTGTTGTTTGAAAAATGTGAGATATGTTTAGGTGAGGACTGATAAGATATAATATCTAAGTAGTCTTTTTTTTTTAACTTTAGCTTTTGAAATTCTTTTAGATTTTAAAATGGTTGAGTTCCCATTTCTTAGTAGGATTAATACAATGATCTCAACTAGGACTAGGTAAATTCTATGAGTTGAGGAACAACTCTTATTTCCGAATATTAATTCCTGGTTTGCTCCCTTTCCTAACAAATGACTTATGCATCTACTTCCCCCTCTATCAGCATTATTTCTGTAGGATAAAGTTCAGAAGCCCTCAGGAAAATGCAAATATAGTAGGCAAGTCAGTCAGTAGCATTTTAGTTTAAATTAGTATAAAAAATAAACTCTCATTAGGTGGAAGGATTCAAATAGTCAAGGGTAAAGAATAATGAAATCATGACACATGAGGACAGGATTAAAAAGGGTCTAGGGCCTGACCCTTGTATTCCACAAGTAGTCCTAGGTGAGGTGTTCTTTGCCAAAATGAAAAAAAGGCATTGGGGCGGCTGGGTGGCTCAGTCAGCTAAGCCTCCGACTTTAGCTCAGGTCATGATCTCACAGTTTGAGTCCGAGCCCTGCATTGGGCTCTGTGCTGACAGCTCAGAGCCTGGAGCCTGCTTCGGATTCTGCGTCTCTCTCTTTCTCTGCCCCTACCCGCTCATTCTCTGTCTTTCTCTTTCTCTCTCTCAAAAATAAAAATTAAAGGGGCGCCTGGGTGGCTCAGTAGGTTAAGCGGCCGACTTCGGCTCAGGTCATGATCTTGCGGTCCGTGAGTTCAAGCCCCGCGTCGGGCTCTGTGCTGACAGCCCAGAGCCTGGAGCCTGTTTCAGATTCTGTGTCTCCCTCTCTCTGACCCTCCCCCATTCATGCTCTGTCTCTCTCTGTCTCAAAAATAAAATAAATGTTAAAAAAAAATTTTTTTTTTAAATAAATAAAAATTTTAAAAAAATTTAAGAAAAAAGGCATTGACTAGAGAAAAGGAGAGAGAATTAAATCAGCAAAGTAAACAGATACTCCATACCCTTCATAAGTGCTGTACCTGCATAGGGAAATAATACTTTTATAAAGTCTCATTCTTCTGCATAATAAATTAGTCATTTCCACCAAGACACCAACGAATATGTCACAATTTTTCTGAATGAATCTTCCTTTGTTGTTACTTAATCAACCATCATTTTTAATCTGCTTATAGAAAAGATTAAATGCTAGGTGCTTAATGACTTTGGGAAAAAAAATTTAGCTAAATGTTTAATCTCACTACAGGGCTTCTTGTACACCTACGTGAAAATCTAAGAATTACAGCCGAGATCGGTGGTAGTAATGGTTATTTGAAACTCTGCTGCTATACAACAAATGATGTCTCTCAATGCTTTCATTCTTCAAATATAGCTCAGCTCTGGATGGAAAAGACGCCCAACCAAACCATCTGTCAGAGAAGATAGAGTTCAGCTGGAAAAGGCAGTTTGTTTGGCTGTGCTCTTCAATTTTCTTGCTTCAAACTAGATGAACTGTGGGGGGACAAAAAGTACTCTGCTCCTCAAATGCAACAACTGATGCACAGAAATAGTGATGGGACCCAGAGCCGGTGTCATGTCTATGTAGTCTAAGTTTGGAATACAATCATTTCACTCTAGAGCTACATTTTATATCCTTCCTCTTGATTAAAGGTCAGCTATGTAGGAAGCCAGCCTCCTGCCTTATTTTGAAACACTGTGGGTGTTAGGACAGTGTTTGATCTCAAAAGTGTCAAGCAGAGGGTCTCACATACTATTTGACATGGTCTCAAACTCAGATCTACAACCTGTGAAATATGCCTTATGAAATCCAGATATTTTTAACCATCCCATGAAGATGACGAATGAAAATGAAGCCATAACATAATGACTGTTTCCTTTAAATCATCTTTTAGTCTAAATGCAAATTTCAAAGCCCACAGTGCTATGAACAGTGATACAAATGTGAAAAGGGCATGGGCACAAAAGGAGGACAAAACAAACACCAGAGCCAAGAAGAGGTCATATCCTAAATGGATCACAAATTTCCCCTCAAATAATTCTAGGAAGGAAATATGATATTAGAATAAAGAAAGAGTTACATGGCTGTGTGTGGACAAAAAGTTCTCACAGGTATTGGTAACATTCAAATCTAACATCTAGACATTCAAATGACTAATCAAGCATGATCCCTTCAGTGCGGAAGACAAAAGAAGTCAGATGACAACAACTTAATAGTTATTTATAATAGTTTTTGATTCCCAGGGCTAAATTAAAAAAATAATAATAATAACAATAGAACTTACCTGACCCTGATACCTCCATACTACATACGGCTTTTGTAAAACCCACATATAAATATACAAGAGATCCCAAGTATAAAACACAAATAAATACAAAGAAGCACATAAATAAATAAACAACGAAGAGATTAAGGGGCCCTGTGCAACCTCCCAGCTAGACTCACTAAATAAGGTAGAGGTTAACAGTGAGCCATAGAGCACGCTGGCTGAAGCGTGGACTCTGAGACAGATACTTATTTGGTATCTGGAATCGAATCTCTCTTCTTTTCTTTTAATGTTTATTTATTTTGAGAGAGAGAGAACAAGAGAACATAAACAGGGGAGGGACAGAGAGAGAGGCAGAGAGAGAATCCCAAGCAGGCTCCCGCACTGTCAATGCAGAGCCCAACGTGGGGCTTGATCCCGTGAACTGTAAGATTATAACCTGAGCCAAAATCAAGCATCGGACACTTAACCAAATGAGCCTCCCAGCCGCCTTTGGAATCTACTCTTTACCAGTTGTCTAACAGTGGGGAAGTTCCTCTAAGTCTCTGGTTGATTTCCATCATATCTTAAGTGGGCATAATAAAATTATCACCTAATTGCTTATCAAAAGGTCTAAATTTGTTAAAAATTCGTACTTTTATTAACTTGTTAAAATTTGTTAATGATTCAATTAAAACTTGTGGCTGAGAATTAATGTCCTTAATAAATATTAGCTATTATTAGTAGTACTAGTACTTATTACTATTATTGTCTATAACACCACAATTAGTCTCTTGCATGTCTTTAGATGGAATAAAATAATTTAAAGATTAAAAATAGAAAACTAGAATCTGGTTCCATTTAATGTTTCAAATAAGTCAAAGGCTTCTGGTTACAAGACAAAGTAAGAAGGGCTTTTCCATCTTTTTCCATCATAAGATCTACTTGAGAGGCAGCAGTAATGGTAGGCTCTGATTTAGAAAAGGTTTCTATTCATTCATTTACCATGCATTTATTGAATGCCTACTCCATGCCAGAATTTGAGTTAGGTGCTAGAGATTTAATAGTAAAAAAGGAACAACGACAAAATAAACTCCTCGTCCTCACTGAACATATGTCTGTGGTGGATGGGGAAGGGATACAATCAAAGAGAATAAATAAGTAAAATATATTAGAAAGTGTTGTGGAGAAAAATAAAGACTGCTTGGAAGGAAAGCAGTGAAATTTAAACAAATCCTGTTAGGGACAGAATCACTGAGAAGTAATTTGATCAAACTCATTAAGAAGCTGAGGGAGAAATCCATGAAGATATCTGAGAGAAGATAATTCCTGACTAATGGAACAGCTAGCACAAAGGCATATCTGAAGAAAAGCAGGAATTGCAGGGTGTATGTATAGAGTGGCATAAGTGGTGAATACCTTCCAGGTGTGAGAGTACACAGATACACACACACACACACACACACACACACACACACAGACTGCAGACATTTAGTTTGGTACCTTCCCCACAACCTACGGTACCAAAAAGCTGAACGGCATGTGTAAGAGAGAGTTTTTGAGGAGATGAGTATTATATTTTCAGGAGAGAAGTATTAGGGCATTAAATTATACAGTTCTTATAAATCATTAAAAGAACTTTGGCTCTTACTCTGAGCAAGATAAGGAACAACTGAAGGATTTTAGGCTGAGGATAGCTCATTTAAGTCTTAGCCCAATCATTTACAATAGACATATCTATTTTAATTGATCTTCATGAAATTATATGTATCGTTTTCAATCAAACGAGGTTGATGTGACCACAAAGTTGTGATGAGAAAGTACAGTGAATGACGAGTATAGAAAAAGAGAGGAAATGCACTAAATCAATTAGCAAGTCTCAGCAAATATTTCAAAGAAAAAGGCATGGCATAGATGAGCTATTACATTATCAAAGAGAAATGAGAGCATTTATCATGATCATAAACACACCGCATATTAGCAAAATTACTCTTTGGGGAGTGCTACAAAACTTGGAAATAAGATCCTAAAGAATGTAAACACATGCTATGCAGTGAACCCTGCATGAACCCTGGCGTGAATTCTGAATCACGCCAACTACAAATGCCATAGAATATTCACTTTCATAAGCATACTTCAAGACCTCAGTGTCCTGCTGCTTCATTCAAATGGGATGTAGACTGGGTCAACGTTCAAATTTTATGGCCAAGATTTATCAACATCCTAAATTCTGGCTATGAATCAAGTCATCTCTTGACGGTTTATGGTAGTCTTTAAATGCAGTAGAGAAAATAAGGTGTCAAACCACTTGAAGATATAGTCAGTAAGATCTCTTACCCTAAAATTTGAATTCTGAGTAGAATTACACTGACTTAAAGTGGTTAAAGTTGACTGCCTTTCAATAGTGATATTTTGACCACCGATGAAGTGAAACCGTTCTTGTTTCTCCTAAAGTAAGTTTGAGTTCATATCCCCAACTTCATTTATTCCTGTCTCCTCTTTCTCCAGTATGTGCCATGATTAAAGTTTGTCCATGTCATATTTACCTGCCATAGTGTCTACCATCCCACCACTGCTAGGCTAAGCCTTGTATATCCGTGTTCAAGACGTGACTTAATTCCAGTGTTAGAATAAAGCAACTCCCTACAGGAAGCTCTACTCTATTCAGCTCCACGTATTTCACCATTGCATGTGGTTACATTCAACTTCATGCTTCAGTTTTATTGTGCTTTTTCTTCCAAATATTCTCTGATAGGCTTCTTCTTCAGGACAGTTAACTTGTTTACCATATCCACACCCTATATGTTCGAGTAAAGTGGGAGGCAAAAGCAGAGAGCTCTATGAAGATTCATGCATGCCTTAACAATCTCCAAGAGGACATGCTCAGAAGTCTTGCTTGATCTTTCTCATTTATGGTATAATAAATGTAAAAGTCAATCTTTTAAATGGTGTTCTTTTTTTCATAGGGATAGCTACCCACTAAAAGGAGGGGAAATAGGATTTTTTTTAACGTAGCTTCTGTTTTAGCTACTGTGAGTCAACACCAAACAAATTACAAATATATTTCATTACAGGAATCTCTGAAATTCCAATTACTTGAAGTGTGTTTAAGATAAGCATGATCTTATAGCAATCATTTTTAAATATACTAGGAACAACTACCCAGTAGGTTACTGCCAATGTAACACAAACTCCAGTAGGAGAAGCAGGCAGATCCCAAATTCACCAAAGCAGACATTAATTTGTTCTGTTAAACATTTGACATCAGAGGGAAGAATATGCTCCAGTGTTCAAATATATGTAAGGTGAACTCTAATTCTTCAGCGCCAGCTGAAATTTTTCTTTTCTACATTTCAAATAAATTAGAAAACCATAGGGAGAAATCTCAGGAAAAATATTGCTATGCTTTATGGATTGTCCACAATTAATAAATAAAATGAACATCTGGTCCCTGAAAAAATGGCACTTCAATGACACACATTTTTTTTCCTCAATGCTGAAAACACCTCAGACTGGCATGAAATATTGCTCCTGCGTATTCCTTTCAAGATGTGTTCTTTATCTAGGCTTTTGTTCCATTAAATACTTGGTTGTCATGGCAAATTCACTTTTTCACCAAACTGGAAGTAATAAAGTAGGTGATCTACTGTTTGTTGGTACACAAGCAAATGTGAAAGAGAAGCGAGAGAAAATTGGAGTACCAGCCCGCTGCTTTGTTTAGGATGGAGTGCCACAAAACACACGGCCAAGGGTAATTAAGGGAAGGAATTCTGTGTAACAAAACCAGAGGAGAAGCAGCCTTAAAAATTCTGTCAATGCCTCAAGAAGCTACCACATCTATATGAAAAATCAAGGTCCCACAAGTTTGTATTATTACCTAACTTTCAGTTGTAGAACACACTGTAATAACTTCTGGTCATACACAGCCAAAACCAGTGTCTATAATGATACAGCAGTCGCATAAACACATTAACATAAGTAGAGGTGAGAGTGCGAAAACATGTAAAACTCCTTGAGTGCATAAATAAATAACTGGGTAGCTTTGAAACATAAGCTCAAAGTAGTATCTAGAAATATATTCACGCTTTTAAAAGACAAATGTGCAAAACAAGTAGCAAACCTAACAAAATATTCATCTCTACATGTGTGTGTGTGGTGGGGGGGGGGGTGGTCTTTTTCACCACACTAGAACATAAATAACGTTTACTTGTAACATCTTTAAGAGTACACAGCAATGATAAAACATGAGGACAATGATCATATGATCTTAAAGACATGGCCATCTTGAAAGCCGCCATGAGTTAGAATTAGAATCCACTACAACGTCTCCTTGGTATGAAACAAGCTTTCGAATTACAGAGCACCCTTCATGTTCTAATTACATGTTGCTTTTTCAACATAAGTTTGCTCACTTGCTGATGATGATGAACATGCACCAAATGCCCCTCAAGTCTGCATCCCATAGTGCCCCCATTTAGATTGATCAGAGAGCAAAACTCAACGCTAGGAAGTTGACCAACACAGTTCTCCTCTGATGCATAACACAGTGAAGTCTCCTTAGGAAGTGCTGTCTTCCTGAGGGGATCTGAATGTTGCCTCTGCCAAGACTAAGTGACAAGAATGTGAAACACTGCATAATGTCCTATTATATTAAACATCTTGCATTAGTGTATTAAACTTCACACATAAATGCCCATTCTGGTCCCCAGCCATCCAGGTTACAGCAAGTGTTCACAGCCTGTTATAAAGTAGAAGGTAACGATGGCTTGACAATCACTTCAGGCTCTTATGAGAGCAGTACAGAAAGAGCCAAGAATGTCCTGGTCAGATTTCTTCATTCATACATCTGATAGCATAATACCTAGCTCATGTTACATACACAGAGCCACAGAATAACAGCAGCAATACTCGAAAAATATAACTAAAAAAGTTGTATTTTTTAAATAGTTATTTTCTATATTTTAAAAAGTTTTTTTCAAAATAGATTTAGATTTAGGATATACCACTAAGCATATAAATTCAAATTACTGTTTAAAAATCACTTGGGACAGCTTCTCTCTGTGTAGCCACATAACCTACCAAATACCTGTTTAGATCTATCAGTATATTTTTAATATTTAGGGATTCTATTATTAAACTGTCATTATTTAAATTATATAAATTATTTAGAGATCCAAATTCATTACTACAAGATAATGTACATTCAAAGAAGAATATACTTATCTCCCAATTACCCTCTACATTACTTCCCTCTTCATGTTATAGGTAATTTTTTTTTTTAAGATTTTATTTCTAAGTAATTTCTTCACCTAATGTAGGGCTCGAACTCATAATCCCAAGATTAAGAGTCTAGCTCTATCAACTGAACCAGCCAGGCACTGCTTTTATAGGTAAATATTTCTAAATGTTGCATTTATTTTTCTAGGCTTTTATGTTAAAATATGAACATTTACGTGTATATGTAACTATGTTATGCATCATTTACTCAAGAAAATGCATACTGTCCTTGGGAAAATAGTAATATACATCTCTCCACTTTGTGTGTTATGATAGGGAGGGAGGGAGGTAGATAAGTAGGTAGGTAGAGATAGTAATATAGTAATAGATATATTTCTTAATCATTTTTATAAAGGCAAAGTGCTGCATTTGTATAGATGCATCACAATAGTAAAGATAACTTGGATTGTTTCCAGTCTTCTGCTATTATAAATAGACCTTACAGTGAATAGCCTTGGGTGTACTTTTTTTTCATATTCTGCCAATATATATTGAAACAGATTTCTTAAAATGGAATTGCTGAGTCAAAAGGCAAAAGCATGCATAATTTTACTAGATACTGCCTGATTCCTCTCCATATGAAATTGTACCAGTTTGCATTTCTATCGGCAATTCCAACAGCTTTGTCAACAATACATATTACCAAACTTTTCAATTTTTGACAATCCAAAAAGTCATCACTGGCATTGAGTTTAGTTTCAATTTGTATTTCTTTTTATAAGAGAATATAAGCATCTTTATGTATAGTTAGGAAGCATTTGCATTTCTGTTTTTGTACCAGATTTCTAGCACTCAATTTTCTTTAGTTTCCTGTATTTTATGACCCAGTCCATGAATTTTCTGAAGAGACAATAAAGTACACCCTGTTTTCTTAATAAATTTCAGCTGGCTTAAAATTACTTGAGTCATGCTTCCTTTTGGTGAAATTCAAAGAAAATTTCACAACCTTAATTAAGTGTCTAGATCTTAGTCTGGACTTTTCTTTACATGGAATGATCCAGTTACTTGACATCACTCCAAGACCTTGCTTCCTTAATTATCCCTTTTTCTCCCACACCCCCAATGTTAGTCTGACTCTGCCTGTAGCCGATAAGCACTTTTCAATTTTCCTTATTCTAAAACATAAGAGAAATCACAGATAATAGAAAACAAAATTTAAAACCAAGAAATCAGAATCCCATGCCTCCTCCAGTCTCATTAGTCTTTTTCCTTCCGTGCTCAGCAAAACTCTTGAAATTTTACTTCCCATCTGCTCTTTCTCATGCTTCAACCCACGGTATTTTCGCCTGTACTTCCCAAAATGCTACAAAAATGTATGATTCCAACTCTAGACCTCTCTGTTATCTTTACATTGAAGCTCTCCCTTTGTCATTGAAATCTCATACTTCTTTGGGTTCCATGATGCACTTATCCTGTTGTTCCTCCTACTGTTCTGGCCACAGGATATTGGTGGCCTTGAGCACTGTTGTTCTTCCATCTGCCCATTAGATTTTTCTCCTTTATGGATCTTTCATTGACCACCACTTTCTCATTATATACACTAAACCTAAGTCCATCTACTTTCAAGTTTATATATATGTACGTGTGTGTGTGCATACATATACACACACACACACACACACATATACATATACTCATATATATTATATACTGATGGCTCCAAAATTTATGTCTTATTTCCTCCCTCTTTCAAGATTTAATCTCATCTCAGCCAAACAATGTCCATAAATATCTCAAACTTCACATATCAAAAGCAATCTTGTCCTCAGTTGTATTTGTTTCTCCCATTATATTTGAAGAGTCTTCATATCACCTCCCTAAGTCAACAGAGCTAAAAATCTGGAGATATTCTGGTCTCATGCTATTCCCCTAAAGTAGTTCTTATTCATATATCCAGCTTGATGACACATCACTCTACTTGATTCTCAAGTCCTGATGAATTAAAACTATATTTTCAACCTCTTATGTTCTTTTCTTACAATCAGAATTTTAGTCCAGGTGTTTTATTATCTTATCTGAATTTTTTGGTAGTCTGGCTAGACTCCCTACCTTAGTGTATTACTACCCTAAGTCCATCCTGCATATTGCTGCCAAATGAAACATCTAAAACTGACTATGTCAGTCACCAGCTTAAAGCCCTCCCACAACCTCTAGGTTAAAGCCCAAGCTGCTCTGAATATCCTGTAAAGACAATGATTTCTGGGACATCACTTCTTCAGCCTCCTCTCATACCACTTCTTTGAATTTTACATGACAGTCACATAAAATTGCTTGTAATTCCCCCATAAGTACCAAATGACTGGGATGTGTACAATTTGTGCGTGGTGCTGTCTACCTCTTGAAATGGCTACCATCCTCTTCCTTCCCTCCTTTATCTCCTGACCATGTTTCAAGTCTCAAGTCTAAGGTCATGTCCTCTGACTTCATTGATTCCACTACCCGCCACCAAGGGTGAGCTAAGCAAAGCTTTGACAAGGGACTCATAGCATCCTTTGCATACTTGATCACAGTCACCATATTATTGTGCTGGTGTATATCTGTTTTTATTCTGCTTTATCTTCTGAGAGTTATATCATGTCTTCTTCAAAGCTGTAAATCCAGCAATTAACACAGTTCCTGGTGCATAAGTTTCATTCAGTAAATGTTTGTTGTTCCAACCATATAAAATATACTTCTATTCTCTCTACAGAGAAAAATATACACGTAAAAATGAGTTTACAATTAAATAAAACCAATAAAGAGAACAAAAAACACAAATAAGATAATAAAAAACAGTGGAATTGCTAAGTGGTGAGAGAGAACAGGGGAAGAAATAAGAGAAAATTTCTATTTAATTGCAAAAGAGTTAGAAATAATTACATTAATATAATAGACTTTAAAAAATTCAACCAATTAATGCATTTTGTTAAGTTTATAACTAACACAATAATGTAGAGTATATTTATTGCAAGGTAAAGGTGGTGGGGAGTTGCTCTGTTGTACTGTAATCAGCTTTATTCTTGAAACTAATTTTAATATTTTTCACCACAAAAGTGAGGATACCTCCTGAAGAACTCCAGTCAAACATACTTGCATTACAATCTATACTAACAGGTTTATAATTATAGTGATTACCTCTAAGTATACTGACCTACATATGTAATATTGTCCAAATTATATCCCTTTGTTAAAATTAGCTTCCCTGAGTTCCTGCTACACTGAATTAGAGCCACATCCATCTATGCCCAATTAGATAACATTAAATATCTATATTTGTGTTATTTTCCTCTTGGTTTGTTTAATCATAATCTAACATAACCCTACATTCTTAATGCAATTTTCTACAGAAATTAACATGCTTGCAGCTTCAATATAAATTGAGATAAAGTTAAAATACTTCTCATTAATAACAAATTTTACATACTTTTTATTTTTTTTTTCAATTTTCAGGACTCTAGTGATAATTTTTCTGCAAAATGAGTTTGGTAAAACAGTAGTTAATATTCCATGAGTTCTTTTTTAGTAGTCTTTCATAATACTTTAAAACTTTTGTCACTACATTTATTTCTGAAGTTTCTAAATATATGTTAATGGATGTTAATAATTTAACTCCCTGACTTTAACTTCTCCCAATGCAATGTAGTTCAGCTTCCAAACACCATCAAACAGGTCAGAGGCTCATCCCTTGAATGTGTCTGGTAGCAAAGTTAAAAAAAGAAGAAAAAAAAAAAACCCTCCTTATCTATTAAAGCAAACCCTTGAAACAATCCAGTTAATATGCTGGGTATTCTAAGCTTAGGATACTTTTAAAACAATGTCATAGCATTTATAAGAGTAAGAACCTGGGGCACCTGGCTGGTTCAATCAGTAGAGCACAAAACTCTTGATCTCGGGGTTGGGAGTTTGAGTCCCATTTTGGCTATAGAAATTACTTAAAAATAAAATTTTTACAAAAAATTAAGAGAACCAAAAAGTTACAGTCCAACTGTGATATACCTTATTTTATAGTCCTGATCTAATTCTAAAAATTAAAAAAAAAATCAAGCAGTGCTCTTTTCCTACTGTAACTTATTTCATCACTCAATAAACATAACAACAAAAGACTACTATAACTTTTCTCCAGCAATGATGAAATTTGGCAATAAAGTATCCTTTAAGGTTTTCAATATTCTCTTTGAGTTTTACATTATGCATTACTAAAGTGTTACTCTTTTTTCTTAACACTGTTTGGCAGGAAATATTACTTTGGATAACAATAGCTCCTACTAGATTATTCGGTGTCATTGCAATTACTTAAAGCAACCTGCTGTCACCTGTCACAATTCAGAGATTCCAACAGTATGTTTGGCAGAAAATGTTTACATTAGGATATCTATCTCTTGTACAAATGTTTGCAAGTATATTGGGTGAAGAGATAAATAGCTGCCTTTCTTATCTAACTTTTATTAATATCCAAGTACTTCAAAGACCAATATTGGCCCAGGCCATTAGTTATTGCTGGCTTGGCGTTGCCCGTTATAGCTCTCCCATGTATGACTTCTGTGAAGTTGTGATAAATGGGAACATGTCTCAAGGGCAGCCTCCAAAGACAATGCTACTCTTGTCAAGTCCCTGGTAGTGGCTACCATCATCTTTTAAAATTCTAAGAAATAGAAGAAATCCAACTTCACACGGATCATCTACAGATGTTCACACAACTTCTCTTTTCTTCTTCTTTTTAAAATTTCCTCTACTTCTACCCTACCAATGTAGGCTAGCAGGGTCAGCTCGGTGTGCCATTAATCCTCAATTAAGTAGCACAAGAATTCATCCAGATAAACTATATTATGGTAAAAAAAAATAGTAATAGCTGAAGTTGATACCATTCAGATAACTGGACATGATTTTAATGTACTGTTTCCTTTTTGACCCATGATGTCACTCGGGATAGGTCTTACCCCTGTAGCCATCATTTTTCTTATTAGATTTTGCAGACTCTGTGATTGCTTAGCAGAAAAGTCATTGAGCCATCTATTCCCTCACCCTTTCTGGGCCTCAGTTCCAAAGAAGCTGATTGGATTTGAAGTTAAAACTAACATTGCAATATACCCCTGTAAGTCTGGCTACCCAGCTCATTGCCTGGTCCCACAGGAAGTCTCCAACTGGCATTACCTCCGTAGAGACTTTTGGGGTCTCAGATGAGGCACATACCCCTCCCAGCCTAGTACTTCCTGGATTCTGTTTCTCCCCTGTTTGCTCTTCTAAGTTGCTTTAAAACTCTTTTGAACTAGCTTTTGAAGCTCTTATCCTCCTGCTGTGCAACAACTCACCGTAGATTTTATCTATGAGATTATATACCAAAAGACTAAATATTCATTCCACCTGTTGCAATGAGTTCATCCAGGACTCATCAGTCCACTTTGCCTAGTACCCTTGATCCACAGATTGGGAGCTATTATAAATACTAATCAGCTTAATAAACATTGCCATGTGCCCCTCTCCTAAATGCCAGATTCCTTTCCTTCAAAGCATTTCTACTACAAATGCAAATTGACAAATATTTTTGAAACCTCCCCATTGATGGTTCAGAATTAACAAAACCCAGTCACTGTCTTTAAGAAATGTAGCTATTTGGAGAGAAACGAGTAAACAATTTCACGGTATGACAGAGTCAAGAAAAGGTTCTATGGATTTACAGCTGGAGGGCACTTAGCCCAAACCACCAAGACAGGGATGCTTAAAATGCTACAGATAACTTTGTTCCCAAGGAACAGTAAGTCAAAACCAACTCGGAAGAAAGGGTTTCTTTTCTGGAGTGTTAAAGGAAGAACCCATCTCTAAGAAGTGAGAGATAATTCTTATGTGGCATTTAAGGGTAGAATGACATCATAATATCTTTCTCTAATTTGTTTTTGCTTCAAGTAAGAGTGGGTTAAAATGTGGTCACAACTAGTGGTACAGGTCATACATTATCATACCAAGACAAATCTTCAAGTATGTTACTACTTTTTCCTTAGTTAATGTGTGGGGGTTTTTTGGGGTTTAAAATTTTTCACTTTCCTAAAAGGACTTGCAGCAGCCCATGCTCTATGTGGTATAAGCTGCTCTTCTCAAGTGGTCAAGCTCACCACTTAGGACATCTGGCTTTCTATGTTCCCATATTCCCTGAAAATAAAGAAAATGGAGGTAAGGAAGCAGTATTTCAAGCAGATCAGGCAGTATGGAGGAGTGGGGAGCACAAGACAAGAAATTCCCATCAAGTCAGGAAATACAGCAATCTTCTGAGAGCACCTTCCTACCTCCTCCCTTAGTTAAATAACTTTCACTTGATCCAAGGGGTAAAAAAAGGGGAAATTTATCATAAAGAGGGAAATATACCATGAACAAAAGTATCTACACTTGGTATTGGAGCCCATTTTAAAAAGTTATATCATTGAGAACAGGGTAGTTTTCATGCACTACATGTCTAAGGAGGAACATGAACAATTTAAAAAGATACTCCATTTGTTGTCTGATTGCTGATGCTAAAACTTCCAACACTATGTTAAACAACAGTGGTGAGAGTGGACAGACAACAAAAGGAAATCAAAGGCATCAAAATTGGCAAAGAGGAAGTCAAGCTTTGACTTTTTGCAGATGACATGATATTCTAGATGGAAAACCCGACAGACTCCACCAAAAGTCTGCTGGAACTGATACACGAATTTAGCAAAGTGGCAGGATACAAAATCAATGTACGGAAATCAGTTGCATTCTTATACACTAATAATGAAGCAACAGAAAGACAAATAAAGAAACGGATCCCATTCACAATTGCACCAAGAAGCATAAAATACCTAGGAATAAATCTAACCAAAGATGTTAAAGATCTGTATGCTGAAAACTATAGAAAGCTTATGAAGGAAATTGAAGAAGATATAAAGAAATGGAAAAACATTCCATGCTCATGGGTTGGAAGAATAAATATTGTCAAAATGTCAATACTACCCAAAGCTATCTACACATTCAATGCAATCCCAATCAAAATTGCACCAGCATTCTTCTCGAAGCTAAAACAAGCAATCCTAAAATTCATATGGAACCACAAAAGGCCCCGAATAGCCAAAGTAATTTTGAAGAAGAAGACCAAAGCAGAAGGCATCACAATCCCAGACTTTAGCCTCTACTACAAAGCTGTAATCATCAAGACAGGGAACCCTCTTGCACTGTTGGTGGGAATGCAAAATGGTGCAGCCAGTCTGGAAAACAGTGTGGAGGTTCCTCAAAAAATTAAAAATAGATCTACCCTATGACCCAGCAGTAGCACTGCTAGGAATTTACCCAAGGGATACAGGAGTACTGATGCATAGGGGCACTTGTATCCCAATGTTTATAGCAGCACTCTCAACGATAGCCAAATTATGGAAAGAGCCTAAATGTCCATCAACTGAGGAATGGATAAAAAATTGTGGTTTATATACACAATGGAGTACTACGTGGCAATGAGAAAGAATGAAATATGGCCCTTTGTAGCAACGTGGATGGAACTGGAGAGTGTTATGCTAAGTGAAATAAGTCATACAGAGAAAGACAGATACCCTATGTTTTCACTTTTATGTGGGTCCTGAAAAACTTAACAGGAACCCATGGGGGAGGGGGAGGAAAAAAAAAAAAAGAGAGGTTAGAATGGGAGAGAGCCAAAGCATAAGAGACTCTTAAAAACTGAGAACAAACTGAGGGTTGATGGGGGGGTGGGAGGGAGGGGAGGGTGGGTGATGGGTATTGAAGAGGGCATCTTTTGGGTGAGCACTGGGTGTTGTATGGAAACCAATTTGACAATAAATTCATATATTGAAAAAAAAAAAAAAAAGGTACTCCACAGAGAATTCTATCGCATTCCTGAAAACCTCAAAGCTTTTTTGTTCCAGATCATTTTCTCTCATGAAAATTGTGACTTTATGTGAAACGTTTGGAACATACTAATCCCAGCTTAGTTACTTCATCCAGCATGAAATGTGACAACATAAAATATTTCACAGGGGTAGAATTCATTAAAGTAATTATATCTCAGAATCAAAGTAACTTTATAGCCATAATAACCAACTTCTGTGCACAATGTTGTCCCTTCCTTTATAACGTATACCTTCTCAGAAGTCTAGATATATGTTTTCCTTTATGGCACCAAATTACTCTAGATGGTCATAATTTCCCTGAAGTTAAAAGTTTATTTAGAGCATACTGTATTTTCAACCAAGCAGTACATTAAATTTATTCCCAAATAAATATATTTCATGACTATACCTAGATAAAGGTGAATGTTTTATATATTTCCATTTTACAATGAAAATATAAATTCTCATACTTTAAGAACCATTGCATTAAGACTGTTTTCAATCAATTATAACTTGCCTTCACATTCTAAATCTGTCACACTGACAGATTATGGCCAAGTACAGCATTGACACCATGGCACCACTTTTATCTTTACAATATTTTCATCATTTAAACACCCTTAAATTCTCCACATGCTCATATAGTGAATACTTATATCCAGATATAGTTCTGTTGTTTTTTCTGTTCTTTGGTAGTCTGTGGTAGATGTGAGATGATTACAAATTCTTTACACATCTCTTACGGAGACAAGGAGTTGATTTTCCCCTTTGTATTTGGGTTGACCCTGTGTCTTGCTTTCACCAATAAAATAAAATGTGGCAGAAGAGAAGCTCTGAAACTTCTGCAGCTCATCCTTAAGAGATCTGCAATTTCTGCTTTCACTGCTTAGAGTGCTCCCTTTTGAAAGACAACCACCTGGTAAGAAGTCCTAAGACTCATGCTGTGAAGAAGTCCAAATTATCTGTGTGGAGAGAGAGAAAGGCCATGTAAAGCAGCACCAAAGTACCAGACATGAATGAAGCCTTCTCTGCCTTTCAGCTTAGTCTAGCTACTAGCTGAATTCAGTGGAGTTAATGACACCACATGGAACAGAAGAGCTGTCATGAAGCCCTTCCTGAATTCCTGACCAAAAGAATTGCAAAAAAAAAGAAATGAAACAGCTGTTGTTTTAAGCCAGAAAGTGGAGTAATGGGTTATGAAGTAATAGGTAATCAACGCAGAATTATGCCTGAGATACTTTTGAATGCCTTCAGGTTAGCACAATAATTCACCAGACTTTTCTCTGCAACTTCTTAAAAACAATGAAAGCTGCTCATTTGAAAAATTTTTGCAGCAAAACTATTTGTCTGAATATTGTTTTTTCAAGGTCTAGGATAAAAGAAACAGATGTGCCTCACAAGGTCTTAGCGTAAGGCAGTTCACGTTAGAAAATGGCTTTTAAATTTTCTGTATTCACAAATCAAAATAAAGGTGAGATGTTTTTTGTTAAATGATGAACATTTTCAGAAGGAAGAAAGTGATTTTCATCTGCTTCTTTATTGTCTCTAGTCTCTCTACTTAAGTAAGGAAGGAAGGAAGGAAGGAAGAAAGGAAGGAAACTATAACCAGGAAGGCCTGAGGTTACCCTCAGAGCTTCTAATATAAACACGAAGCTCCAATGATATTGAGGTAAATAGGAAAAACATTCTCTCCATACTAATTTAGAGGAACTTTCTTGGTGCATAATTCTGAGTGTCTATATACATATACATCACATCTTTCTATTAACAGAATTATAAAGTTAAATTTTTCAAGGGGCAAAGTTTATCACTTATCCATTGGGTATGTCATGAGACTCTTCTGACAGTCTGAAGGAACAGAAAGTGTGCTGTGCCACTGAACACAGTAACATCCAGGGGCCGGGGAACCCAGACTCCCTGACAAATCACCCTGTTTCACCATACTTACATTATCTTACCTAAGATTTCCAGGTTAATTTGGAAAAGCAATAGGTCCAACCTAAGAGATGTTGGATTAAAATGCACAGGGGGGTTGATTCCATGTAATAAAATCAAATGGTACCACAAAGGATACAGGAGTACTGATGCATAGGGGCACTTGTATCCCAATGTTTATAGCAGCACTCTCAACAATAGCCAAATTATGGAAAGAGCCTAAATGTCCATCAACTGAGGAATGGATAAAAAAATTGTGGTTTATATACACAATGGAGTACTACGTGGCAATGAGAAAGAAGGAAATATGGCCCTTTGTAGCAACGTGGATGGAACTGGAGAGTGTGATGCTAAGTGAAATAAGCCATACAGAGAAAGATACCATATGGTTTCACTCTTATATGGATCCTGAGAAACTTAACAGAAACCCATGGGGGAGGGGAAGGAAAAAAAAAAGAGATTAGAGTGGAAGAGAGCCAAAGCATAAGAGACTCTTAAAAACTGAGAACAAACTGAGGTTGATGGGGGGTGGGAGGGAGGGGAGGGTGGGTGATGGGTATTGAGGAGGGCATCTTTTGGGATGAGCACTGGGTGTTGTATGGAAACCAATTTGACAATAAACTTCAAATATTGAAAAACAACAACAGAACAACAAATGGTACCACTACCCGGCCTTCATTTATGAATATGTAATTATTGACATATTAAGGTTTATTTTAAGTCATATTCATTCAGCCTTTACAACATGAAATCAGGAATATTTTTGGTATTGCTTCATATGCCTTTTATATCTGGGTCATTTAAAGAGATTTTAAAACAAGAAATTATAAAAGGCTTGTTTGGTTTTTATTAATGCATTCCCCTCAACTGAGACCCCATTTGTCTTCTAATATCCCAAGCAGAACACCAAGGATTATCAATGCCTGATCTGCTCTATGACTAATGCCTGATCCACCTGCCATTCAGTAGTTTGACTTTCCAGAATCTTTAGAAACGAAATGCTTTTTTTTGGGGGGGGTTTAAAGATTAGCAGCTACCAAGTATGTCCTAGCATAGTTCACCAGGTGTATTTTAAAAAATTGATTGTACTTTAAAAATTTTCAGAGAAAAGACGCTTTTTTAAATACCTCTGTAATCTTTACAGAATCTTAAAAGAAATAAGGAAAGTAAGCCTTGTTTTTCCTATTGTTAAGAATATTCTAACCAAAAATTCCTCCTCTGAAAGTAGCTGAAGTCTTGGAAGGCTTGGTCCTCCTTAAAGACCTAATAAAACATTTCATTACTACCATTTTTCTTCCTGGTGTGTTTGTTAATAATTTTCAGTAGTACTTGGTGGAAACAAGGGGAATATTTTGACCAAATCAATTTTCTGAGTTTGAAATGGTTCTCAGCTTCTTCATTACATGAGGTGGTAAGGACATAAAAATTCATGAATTTATAATTTACTGAAGTAATTTTTCTGGGAAAATTAAAAAAAAAGGAGTCTGCAAAGGCCAAAGCCCTTCATCTCTTCCTCAACTATTATTATTTTCCTTCCCTTTCACTAGGAGAATAAGTAATTGTGACTGACAGCAACATACAGCCTTTCCAGGGCAAATGAGATGCAAATGAAGTTTAGTATGTTCCTTAAACAGTTGCCTCCCATTTCCCAAATGAGGTAAATCCCACAGGGTATAAGGCAATGCAAGCACAACATGTGCTCACCATTGCTTATTAAGTCTCTATATCCCTTAATGAAATTACAAGAAATCACGTTTTCACAATGTTGGGTCCTGTCCCTTATTAGATAATTTTGCTCCACGGTACCATTCATTCATCTACTAACACAAAATCTTCCTTATTCATACAGAAAACACAGGGTACGTTTAAAGTTCTGTATCAAAAATCCTAAATGTCTCATTTCCTTAACATGGATGAGGCATAGAGTATAGACCTGCCTTTAGAAATGTGATAATAAAAGAACCTTTCCTTTTATCTACCCACTGGGAAATGCTCATCAGTTATTACCAGATTTTTGGATGGCATATGCTGGCACTTATTCCTGAGTCTAATGCTTGGGGTAGGAGGGAAGCTAAGCTCTCTTCAAGATGTTAAAAGAATCTCATAGAGAGACCAATGTTATATAAAGGCCTATATATGTTATATATAACATATAGCAGTGAAGTGAATGCCAACAAATTGAATACTTTTATTACAGTTTTACAAATGAGCATCTGAGGTTCAGAGAAAATAAGAGATTCCCAAGGTAGAAAAGCTCATAAATGAAGAAAATATCCTTTTGGTCACAATCATATGTACCATAACAACCGCAAATTGCTTTCCTTTATTAAATTAAAGTTAAGGGGCGCCTGGGTGGCTCAGTCGGTTAAGCGTCTGACTTCAGCTCAGGTCACGATCTCGCGGTCCGTGAGTTCAAGCCCCGCGTCGGGCTCTGGGCTGATGGCTCAGAGCCTGGAGCCTGCTTCCGATTCTGTGTCTCCCTCTCTCTCTGCCCCTCCCCCGTTCATGCTCTGTCTCTCTCTGTATCAAAAATAAATAAACATTAAAAAAAAATTAAAAAATAAATAAATTAAAATTAAATCATTTATTAGATATTTATATGATGTTAAATGATTTAAATTATATATACAAATAGCCAGCATTCAAAACCCTGTTCTGCCACTTAGACATCATGTAACCCTAATCAAATTATTTTCTATCCCTCAGTTTCCTCATCTTTACAATAAGAAAACAATATTAACTTGTGCCAAGTTCTGATGAGGATTATCACATTAACTACAAGTCTGACTATTACTATTATTATCTATGAAAGAGAATCAAATTATGATTTATTGATCAGCCACAAATCATTTATATAATTTAAATCATTTAAGAGCATGTAAATATCAAATCATGTAATTTCAATTTAATAAAGGGAAGCAATTGATAGCTAATATGATATGATTCTCAGCTGTTCATTAGTAAAACTGGAATAAAAGTAATATCTATTACATAGAGTTTAGGGTAAGGAATGGATGAGATACAGGCACCTGACCTCTGCATGGTATACAGGAATATTACACAAAATTTTAGCTATTAGTTATAATAAAAATGCCAATGATTTTATGACTAAAATTATTTTCCTTTTATATTTCTACAGCTATACTTCATAATTTTGCTATAGGCCACCAGACTTATCTTGTATGACAGGGGTCAGACTAGGTAAAGCCATAAATTAAAATTCAATAATCTTCCTGTTGGGAAATAAAGCCTTACTTAGAGCACAGTCCACAGAAAAAGCATCATGATGTAAATGGAGAATCTTGGACCTCCTTCCAGATTCCCTGGGTTAAAATTTGCCACATTACATTATTTCCAATGGACTTCTATGCATGCTAAAGTTTGAAAAACAAAGGTCTAGAAATGATACAGTAGCTACTAGTCACATATGGCTATTTAAACTGAAATTATTGATACTACATGGATGAAATTGGAGGGTATTATGCTAAGTGAAATTAGAGAAAGACAAAAATCATAGGACATCACTCATATGAGGACTTTAAGAGACAAAACATGAACATAAGGGAAGGGAAACAAAAATAATATAAAAACAGGGAGGGGGACAAAACAGAAGAGACTCATAAATATGGAGAACAAACTGAGGGTTACTGGAGGGGTTGTGGGAGGGGGGGATGGGCTAAATGGATGAGGGGCACTAAGGAATCTACTCCTGAAATCATTGTTGCACTATATGCTAACTAATTTGGATGTAAATTTAAAAATAAATAAATAAACTTAATTAAAACTAAATGAAAATGAGTTCCTCAGTGACACTAGCCATAATTCAAGTGTTCAGTAACTACACGTGGCTGATGAGTACCACACTGGAAAGCACATATATAGAACATTTTTACCATTCCATAAGGTACTACCCAATCTAAAAGTCTCCTGTAGTTAGTAAAAGATATTTCAGGAAAATAAGTTTCAATAATGCAATAAAATTGTTTAAACCCCAAGTTATTCACAAACCTCTTTGCACTCTGTACACAAAAACTCATTTTATTTTTTTTTCCCTTTTAAACCCAGATTAGAAAAACAGAGGGCCTGTTAAGTAGCTTGTTTCCTGTGCAGACCATGATTCTCTCTTGAGATTCCCAGACTCATTTCTATGTTTATTTCCTCCTGTCCCTACCCCTTCACATTCCTAAGGTCCTCATTTTCTATGGCCCCTAAATATAAATTCTCGATACTAAGCATCACAGAGAGACAAATACATTCAAGGCCATACTAAGCAATCACAGAGAGACAAATACATTCAAGTCATTAAACTGTTACCGCCCCTAGGTCACCTTCAAAGGAACAATGAAAGTCATGGTAGAATTCCAGATATTCACAGATGCACATTTCTTGACTGGCAATAAAGAAAGTGAGCATCAAGGGAAGGAAACTAATGCGGGTCTTAAATAAGACTGTGTGAATGGGTATGGTATCTCCTCCTAAGTGCATCTTTGAAAGCAGCCATTTCCTAGGGACAACCACCACCACTCAACTGGATCTGAACCTTATTTTGCTACATCTTCAAGAATGGCTTTTCACCACCTCGCATGCAATTATTCTACTTCATCTTTTCTACAAACAGCTCTTTGAAATTACCAAGTTGTTGTCTTCCGTCCCTCAAAAGCACCTGGACCAATTTGTTGGGATGAACCTGACAGACAGCGTTGGCTGACTGGCTGCATTCCAGGCCCTCACTGCAGGTGAATCAGATCTGACACCTGAAGCTCCAAGGGGCTTAGAGACAGCTTTGATAAAATTGCTTAAGAAGTTGGCTGTGACATCAAGTGTAGACCCAGATGGCACCATTTTTGTGAGTTAGGGGATATTAAGAAAATTTTTGAGAATTTGGAAATAAAATTTAAGTATCACTGCATCTCTATCTTTTCAATGTCAGGCTAAGTCATTGTCCAATTGGCTCACACAAAGATTATACAATTTTAGGAAAATACACCTGTCTTAAACTTACCATTTACTTTTGACCATTCACTTTTTACATCTCAATCTAAACTAAACATTCATTGTAAAAGATAGATAAGTTGCAAAACATTTCTGCCTGCTATAAAAGATAACCATAAGAGTTATGATTTAAGTGTTGTCAGATATTCACCAGTTGTGTATCTGATTTTGCAAACATTGCACACTATTCCTTTCCTGAGTGACTATATGAATCTCTCTCCTTGAAATGCTCTTTGAACCAGCTTTACCATCTTCATGGTTCCTTTATTAATAAGTTAAATCCTTGACATATGTTCACTGTATATTTATATGAGAGCCAGGATTTTTTACTTGTGAGCATGTCTTTTGAGAGAAATCAGTGCTGTATTCTTCAGACCTTCACATATGATCTACAGTAGCCCTTCCTAATCTCTGCCACTTCATCTGAGAAATGAGAGACTGCAGAGAATGTAAGCTGCACCCTACCATTACACATGTAACCACCTGCTCCTTGATGCGTCCAGATACAATCTATATAATAGATCTAATTTTATTAAATCTACTGCCTGGAAACAAAATTGAATTAAAAAAAAAAAACTTTCAAAATAGCTGGAAACTTCCCATCTTAATTCTCATCTACTTTTTCTTCATCTGATATCAATACAATCAACCAAAGATGATCTATGATCCTGATGACTGAGTGAGTCTCATACCAACTCCCAACCTAGGAGGGAGAGGCTCTGGTTTCCCACCTACCCAATTCATCACTGGTGTGACCTTGAACAAGTCATCCTTTATCATTCTCAATTATCTTATCAGTGAATCAGGTGACTTAGTCACCATGGTTGGTTCTAAGATCCTTTAAAAAACATGCATCTCTTAAAAGGGCAAAACCGAAGGAAAATAAGACTGTATGGTTTTAAATTCTCAGTCAGAAGTAGAGACACACAGCACATGTAATTAATAATCACCACCTATGGATTTTATGATGGCAATTTGACTGTTTGCTCCCATGCTCAGGTCATTTAATATGTGCCTACCTACAGCATACCCATAAGAATGGATATTTTCCATTTAAAAAATTGGCTTTAAATGAAGGTCAACAGATGGTATTATACAGCAGTTCCATGATATGATATCTGCTTAATTTTTATCCCCTGTATAACCCCTTGGTACTTGGTGACCTCTCTGAAACACCTTTCCTTGTTACAGAGTGACTCATTTTAGAGTTTATATAACAATTATGGGCTTGTTATGTTGCATAGCTCCAAAACAGCGATTTTATATCATGATGCTTTTGTCCTAGGTTTTCCCTTAACTAAAAGTGCCTTATGTGACCAATAAGCAATACGAAGCTGACATTTCTGAGCCCAAGCAGCTAATCCTAGATTGTATTTACCTATTTTCAAATATTTGCACCATCTGTGATTCTATATTAGTTTTTTTGGATTCGCTGTTACAGCTCAAAGACTACAGCTCTGAGTAGGAATGAAGCAGCACTCCAAATGTAGAATGCATTATAAGCATGAGAGAGAATTTAACCATGGGATGGGAAAAGAAAAGAACAAATTCAGGAAAAGCAAATGCATATTCAGTTCTCCAACTTCAAAATACAAACTTTGTTGATTCTCCTGTACTTATCAGTAATATAAAAAGGAATACCATGAATTTTCTTAACGAATCCCTAATCCATGTTTACTCTGGAGCCAGGACTATTCCATAGAATCTCCATATCAACAAAAATGGAAGTTCAATATTAAAGGTGCTCTGAATTGTGGTCAAAGTAATGGAGAAATGAGCTTTAAAGCTGGTATTCCCATCATCTGGGAACCTCAACATCAGTGTAGCATTGATTTCACAATGCTTGCCTCTACATATTAATAACAACAACAACAACAACAAAAACCAAATACATAAATAAGCACCACCACTTTTCAGCACCTCCTGGATAATAAACCCATCTCATTGCTAATCCTCAGAACACTCCTGCAATGTAAGCATCATCCCATTTCCAGGTGAAGTATTAAATTCAGAGAGAGATTGAGGAACCTGCTCAAATGAGTAAATAGAATTTAACCTGAAGTTACATGAAAAGAAAGCCCTAGTTCTTTCCACTGAAACGAATTCTGTGTCCTTCAAAAATTCTTATTCATTTTGCATATAAAAGTCTCAGATCTAGTATTGGAACTTGGCACTCTGAAAAAACTATCAGCTTTATCTTCCAAGCAATCCAGTGAATCAGAGGCCTGTTCTATTAACTTTTCAAGGAAGTTCTATAATTCACCTACATGCTTTCCAGAGTTCCAAAGTACATCCCTACTTTCTGAAGGAGGGAGTCATTTTGTCACTAATTCATTGATTACTGAACTGCAATTTCAAATGGTGAGGGTGGAGATAAATGGAAGGTCATTCATCAAAGGGAAAAGAAGAGATTTAAGAATGCCAGTGTCTGCATGTATGATGGAAGGTGTTGGCATGTCCTTTGAACAGTGGATCTCAGTTTACTTTCAAAATGACATTATGGCACGGAAGGGACTTCTTGCCATGGCAAATTAGAGAAGATGCATATATGTTTCTCTAAAGTTTTGTGGCCAGGTACTAAAAGTCTAAGGACCATTGGCCTAGAACCAACACATCACAAAGGAGAAACCAAGGAATGTCAAGTGAGTTTTGCCTAAGGACTCAAAGGTTTTAAGGGAAAAAAATTTTTTTAAGTTAGTCTGATGTCAAGTGCTAAGGAAGGCAGATATATCACCAAGACAAGAACAAAGATGCTTTATCAACAGCTGAATCTGGCAGCAGGACACATAGCAAACGGCTGTAAGTAAGGAGGCCCAGAATCAAGTACTGCCTCTTGATCTAACAACTGTGTGACCTAACACACTTCACCTCTCCATAGGCTATTTCTTGATTTGAAAACAAAGGCACTAGGGGCGCCTGGGTGGCTCAGTCGGTTAAGCGTCCGACTTCAGCTCAGGTCACAATCTCGCGGTCCGTGAGTTCAAGCCCCGCGTCGGGCTCTGGGCTGATGGCTCAGAGCCTGGAGCCTGTTTCAGATTCTGTGTCTCCCTCTCTCTGCCCCTCCCCCGTTCATGCTCTGTCTCTCTCTGTCTCAAAAATAAATAAACGTTAAAAAAAAAATTAAAAAAAAAAAAAGAAAACAAAGGCACTAGATTCAGCAATGGGAATGCTTTCTCAAAATGGTATCATCATTTATGACTTTATGGCCATTTCAAGGAAGAATCTGGAAAGGCAAGGCCACCGTGGACATCATTGTGGTTTAGACATCAGGGAATCGACCCTGGCCAGAGACTGATCTCAAGACATGTAGAGGTGGAAGGGACTGGATTTGGATTTGGACAGAGCACAGATGCAAGTTGAGACAAAGGAATCAAAATTCTCATCCTATAACACAAGAGGCAATGACACTATGAGCAGTCAGACATTCATATAATGCCACTGTGGCACTAATGTTTGGTAAACCCCATTTGAAAGCAGTAACAAGCAACTTCCATAAATGTGAACAAGGGTGGGTCCCTTCCATATCAACTCCATGCTCGTTTCACATCCACCTGTCACTGACAATAGGACTGTCAAGAAGTGAAACACACATAATTCCTAGGATCAAAGGAAAGGAATAGTCCTTTTATAATCCCTTTATAGTACTCTAGTAAAGAAACAAACAGTAAAATGTATAGTCTTTTCCCTTAAAAACCCATAAACCTAGTGGAGTACATAATCTATTCATAAACTCCTAGACACTAGGAAATGTAAATTATATACTAATCTATCCAAATCACCTATTTCTACATTGGACAAATTCTTCATGAATTTTATATTTTTTTCTTCTTGAAAAGATATAGTTCTGACTTCTATTCAGAAGATGCCTTGACTCATAATCTTTGATTTGGTGTCTAAGAGAGAAGAATGAGTATGCATGTTTGTGAGACACTGATTTAAAGTGTTGATTAAAAAAAAAAAAAAAGACTTTCTGGCACTTGTTTCAAAACATGTGAAATGAAAAAAATAGTAGCCATGTCCTGCATTCATTAACTTATATTAAAACTTTTCTTGGAGGTAAGATACGATTAATGGAAGCGACAGTATTAAGAGTTTTCACTTATTTGATTCGTCCTGCCAAAAGTAAACCCAAGTACCAATAACAGGGGAGGCCTACCTCTAACCCTGTACAAGCATTATTAATGCAACTTCAAGTGGTCTCTCTGGTCCATTATTTGAAAATAAATCGCAGGACAGCCTGCCATTCAAGTTCCCAATTATAAAATTCAGGTTTGTCAGATTATGTTTTCAGAGCAGAGGCTTTCGGGTGGTATAAGAAATTGAATCCTCATTTAGATTTCAAAAAAGGGGTGAGGATAAATATAATAAAAATGCCTTTTTTTCCTCACTTTTCTTCATTTGCTATCTTCTAACCAGATATACAGTTTCTTGCACTGACCTGAGAAAATCAGTAAATATGATATATTGCAATAATATTAAAGTCAGATAATATACAGCTTGGCTAGGGAATACACAGCTTGGCTTGGCTCTCTCAGATGTAAAGTCAGTTTTGATTATGCACTCAACTAACTCTTCTTAAATTTCAACTCAACATATCACTCAGCTCCTATATGCAAAGAATTTCTGAGTCAGTCATTTCTGGAAACCAAACTTCCGGAAAGAGGATATTAAACCATGAACACTTCAAAGAAGATCCTGAGTCTTTCGGGAAGACAGGTTATCATCTAAAAATGGAAGAAATCAGTCAGATTGTTATACATTGATTTCTACCTATGACCTATAATAATCTAACTCTAAAATAACCCATTTATTTAGCTTGTAAGTGTAAAAATGGGTATGTATATATGTGTGGTGTTTGTTAGGTACACACACCCACCCATACATATATTCTGCACTTTCATCAATGTAAATGGAAAACTGCCCTTGCAAGATATGAAGTAATCTTCTCAGATAGTCTAGAAACACAGTAGCAACAAGAATAAAACTACTGAGTTCTATCTTGGGCCAGATGTTATATGTGCCCATTCATACAGAATGTCTCTAACTCTTGCAACATTCTTGACATCCTCTTCCTTTAAAGATGAAGGAATGGTTCTAGAGGGATTAAACAGTTTGCCCTAGATTGCATAGAGGATAGAAGATTCTATCTGAAATCTGTTCTCTCTTCCCAATCCTACATTGTGTCGCCTCTCCCCCAAACATAATTAAATCTGAAGATCATTTGGCAATTCCCAAAATATTGTACAATATACTATTCTGGTTAATGGAATTACCATATTATCTGAAAGTTGATTTAAAAATTATTAAAGTTTCAGCAACTTTCAAATAAACTATGGCATGTCAACCTTGAATAGAAAATGAAAATCATTTCTTGTTATATGGAAGACAATACAAGGGATACTGTTAACCTCAATTAATGAACGGAACAGTCTGAAATAAAATATTTTATCAGTTTCGGATAAAAGTAAGTTTCCTGTATTAGCCTGGCAGTGAGTGTTACATTCACCATTACATCAAGTCCTGTCTGAAACCCTGAGGATTCAGGAGAGCTTAATAACAATGAATCTCTAAGAGAAGAGCTCTCTCTTCAGCACCCCATCCTCCCCACTACACATACTTCCATCTTTCTTTATCATCCTGGAAATAACAAGCATTTCTTTTAGTTAATATATAATGAGTAATCAGAATGTCTACCAGATAGGGCAGTGGTGGGTGTACAACTTAAAAGCCTTGGAGAACAGGGGCTATCTAGTTGGAAAAAGTAATGAAGAATTGCCTACTGACAAAAAGCTTATGCATCAGATCAGTACAAACTTTTTAAAACAATAGTATGCTGGGGATAATCAATACTGAACTATAGGACTTCTTAAGGCAGGGCAGCATATACTTGGGCAGAAACACTTCTAAATTTATAAGAGGACATGTTTACAAAGACCTTTGCATTCCATTACTTATTTGCCCCCTTTTTTTGGACCTTTTAAAGGTCTTCAGTTGAGACAAACTTCCAACTTTCCTAGTTGATGCATGTATTCCTATACGCCCCTCATTGCAGCCATCCCTCCTTCATCCACGAGGGATAGATATATTCCAAGACCCCCAGAGAATGCCTGATACCCCCAACAGTGTTGAACCCTGCATATACTGTTATTTCGTGTATATACATGTATGTACATACATACATACGATATGTGTATATATATATATATATGTATGTATATATATATATATATGTATGTATATATATATACATACATATATACAATAAAGTGCAATTTATAAATGAGGCATAGTCTGAGGTTCACAATAACTAATAAAATAGAACTTTTATAATGTACTGTAATAAAAGTTATGTGAATGTGGTCTCTCAATTATTTTATTAGACTGTACTCACCCTCTGAGATGATGATGATGATGATGATGATGATGCTGTGAGAAGATAAAATGCCTATGTGAGGAAATGAAGTGAGGTGAATGGTGTGGGCACTGGTACTGAGGGCGAGGCTACTACTGACCTCCTGACACCAGGTCTCCACAGAGGAGAATCTGCTTCTGGAATCTCAGCTGACAGTGGGGAACTGAAATCATGGAAAGCAGAACAACGAATGGGGGTGGGGGTGACTACTGCGTAACGTTTCAGTAAAACATGAGCTTGATTAGAACACACATGAAGTCACTCAGCAAGTATGAAAATACATGGGGGTAGTTCTATATTTGGAACCCAAGTATGAAATATTAACTTAAATATTAAAGAGCATATCAAACATCCCCTTTCTCCATGCTCATAACCTTATAAGGTGTATTACACTGAAAACATATTCTGCAGCTAATTCACCTGTCAGTGAGAATTAGCCAATGTTTATTTCCAGTCTGGATCCATATAGAGGAAGACAGTAAAGAAGTGAGCTTTGATTGAATGGAAGCAGAGATTTAACAGAGTATTTTTAAGTCTGCAATGTCTGCCAAATCAGCCCTCATGTTAAAAGCAAATACTATAGATCATTAACATAATATTTATATACATGTGCAAGTTCATTTGGAATCATTCAAACATGTGTACTGAACAATGTAATGTTTTGTAAAATGTTAGCATACTAGTTACAGGTGGCTCAATGATCCTTTAAGCCTTTTTTCTGCTTTTTCTAGGCTCCTATTCCCAGACTAGGGAATGGGAGCACAGTTGGTATGAGACAGACTTTCTTCAAAAGCCTCTACATATTATTTCATTTAATTCTTACAACAGGCACATAAAGGACCTACAGTCACCCCCATTCACAAATTAAATATAGAAAGTGAGTGATCTTGACCATGAAAACAGTGATGACTGGTGGAGCTGGGATATGAACTTGAATCTCTGGTTTCCAGTACATAACCCATAGACAATAGTAACATTACATATTCATAAATGATTCAATGAACCAAAAATTTTAAATTGCTTTATTTTTACTCAGACTGGGAGAAATTTGGTTCCAGTGTTTTGTTTCTAATGTAATGCACTGCATAAGATAATGCAGCATTAATATTTAATAATGCAATTTTCTTTAACTTGTTTTTATATAGTTTAATCATTCTTAAATGTGAAATTTGCTCAGTCCCTGAAATAAATACATTAGAAGCTTACAAGCTAGGAATGTTTCATGGTATGTTCTAAACTCAGTAGATAAAATGTCATATATACATGTAATAAGATATACATTACATCTGTAATAAGAAATTAAGGGATAGTAGGAAATGCATAGTATCTCCTAAGTTATAAAGACTTCTACATAACACCTTTATCCAATCTAAATTATCTTTTATAACCAAATCATGTAGAACTCTCCCATTAATTAGATACTATATATTTTATGTTCAATGCCTAGAAGAAGAGTAATAAATCATCCATTAAATTTTTTCAACATGATTTCTAAAAGCTTTTTTTGAGGTTCTGTGCTAAAAATCAATAGTTTATAGACTAAATTATAATATATTTTTATATTTGTCAGAGAAACATGGAAGAATAACTTTTGGTAAGTTTTAATTAAGCATACACTTGAAAATTTTAATCGTTTACTACACCAAAGGTAAAATAGAAAAACAGAACTTTAATTTCTGTATAGTAACATTTTGGGCAAATATTACCTAAAAGTCAAAAATACAATAGATATTTTACAAAGGCATTTTGCACATTATATACTTAATTTCAATTTTGGCCATGAATTCTTTCATCATAATAGGCTGCTGCATACTGAATTTTAAGAGATTCATTTTCCAATACTTTTTTTTTTCTATGGAGAAATACAGAACTAATGATGTCTTTGCAGCCAAATAGTTGCTTATAAAAATACACTTTTTAGTCATACGTCAGAAAGTAGGATTGTGGTTTTTCATTTGTTTGCTTAGTTTTTTGTTTTGTTTTGGTTTTTTTTGTCAGCTTTTTTTGTTTTGTTTTTTTGCTGTTGTTGTTTTGGTTTGTTTGTTTGTTTTGCTTTATTTGGAGTTTAGAGGACCCTCCAACATTTTAGGAAGTAGTTTTACCCATTGGATTCAGCAGAAGGGTGCCACCTGGTGGAAATGTGGTTGAATTCTAAACCAGATCTAACTATAAACATCTATCTATTCCTTTAAGAAAGCTTGAAAGTCCCATCATTACCAAGATTTTTTTTTTTTTTAAGTTCCTATGTACTTATCAGGACCTACCTGGCTCTGTTTGTATTATTTCCATCAATAGAAGAGCTATTAAGTTAATTTTAAAATTTCAAGAGCTTATTTACATTTATAAGCAAAGATTTAAACAAATTCTTCATCCATTTTATATTCAGTTTGTACACACACACAATATTTGCAGTTATTTTGCATTACGCTAATAATAATGTGTTGAACTGTAATTGTGTAGAAGTCAGAAGGTGGGACTTTACAATTAAACTACCTTGTTTTATCTTACTTATCACAGACTAGGGTTAAGTCTCATCTCCACCACTTATGAAGACAAACTTGATCAAGTTAGTTTCTTTAATCCTATGTATTCTCATCTCTAAAATGGGAATGACCACAGGACCTAACTCAAAAAAGTTGCTTTGAGGATCAAGTAGAAAAAACGAATTTAATAAGCGTTACCTTATCAGTCCAGAGGACGGTACTCGGCACATGGCAAGCATGTAGGAAGTGATTTTCTAAAAATAGTGAGTTATAACTAATTACTCAGGATTTTAGATCCCTCAATGTAAAATGGGATACTAATCATATTAAGTAAGAATGACTGTATCTACCCATGTCAAAGCAGTCATCTAGACATTTTGTAAATGTGGAGCATTATGAGAACAACAGAAATAACCGTCATGAACATGTGATCAAGGAAGCTTTAAAGGAGAGACTACTAAAATAATAAGACATTTCCAATGACTCAGAATATTAATAAAAGTACACAGTCCCTGCTATTCTTGTTGCTGCTTGTGCCTGGGCAAGGGGTGACTCTGGTCATGGCACACATGTCAGAGGAGAGTCACAGATGAGGTAAAACAGAGAGGTGGAGCTCACGACAGGACCGTAACCACAACCAGATTCTGTAATTGAGTCTTCCCCTGTGCAGTAAGTGGAAGTAGGTGCTGATGGCCTCGGACAAGGCTTTTTTGAGATTTCATAAAATACCATGAAAAGTGAAAGACCTTTCTGGCAATATCCAAAATCCTAAATCACTCAAAATCAATATACGGTGAGTGATTAGCTGGAACATTCCCCCTATTTAAACATTAAGTAGGACTTCATAAAGCTATACTTTTATTTAAATTTGTGAATCATTTTTTTTCAGAAACAGAGAAACCAGAACTATCATTCACGTCTATACGGGGGGTATTATAGCTAGTACCACATAAGAATCGTATGACTGTTGCAGAATGATACAACAATGACTAATCCTGTTAATAAAAACTTAGGAATCTCAGAGCAAGTAGTTTAAACGGTCACGGCAATCATCCACATTATCTGGTCATCATTTCGTATGTCAACCTTCAGACGAAGAATAGATCTAGATCTAGATATTTTCTGGAAGTGCTTGGAAAACCCTCAGTGGGATGCTGCCATATATACTTCACTCTGCTTTCCTCCCCCTGGCAAAAGCCATCTCTTTCATTCTAACTCAAACACAATATGCATATCACTGACATTTTTAACTCATGTAAACGTTCAGAAAGGCACTTTAAAAACTCAATTAAAACAGGAGTTCTGCAAATGGCCACTCCCTGAATATCTGAAGTGGCCATAAACAAAAATGCACGCTAACTCGATAAAGGGACTCAAGCTCCATTCTCTCTTCAGCTGAATGTTAAGCACCAGATTAATCCTGACAAAAGGCTTTACTGTGCATATGTGGCTTGTCCACTATTTACATACACATTTTCAGTTTCTGCGAGCTCTGCTCTGTCTCTTCCTCCCCACCTCCACGGCCACTAAGCTGTTTGCAGCACCTCAAGTAACCAGCTGGTGTCACAGGTTAGTGAGCAAAGATTTCATGTGGGGACTCTCACCTGACTAATCATTCTTATTGGAAGCATCATTCCAAGAGCAGTAGACAGGCTGAGCGGCTTGTTAATGAAATTTAAGGGCTGTCAGCTTGAAAGAGGAGGCTAAAGCCATGCTCCTCTCCCGAAATGAGTTTTATAATCTGCTAACCAGTTGCTACCTTGTGGTGTGTTGACGGAAGCAGAGGAAGAAGATGAAAGGGAAAGGGACAGATCATACAATACAAATGTTTTAATATGTTTATACTTCTCTCAGGGTAGGGAATCAAGAGGCTGGTTTAAGGAAACAGCTGCTTTGTAAACATTCAAACATTCACCCCCGTAAATGGAGGGGGAGCTTTAAGGCACTAAGCAATCCCCACCACCTGTGTGAAATATATGCCAGGGAAATGAGGAGGGAAGGGAGAAAAGAGAGACCACAAGCCAGGACAGATGACCAAGACTAGAATATTAACAACAGCAGCCCTGGCATCTCCGCCGCCCTCATCACCACCACTCCGCGGTTTGGACAGCTTCTCTTCACTTGCTCCTCCGTGTTAGCCTATGCGAAAAGCGGAGCCGCTAACGGAGCCTAGCCGCTTGCACCTCCTTCACCCCACCTCCAGCCACGAGCTAGGAGTGTCTGTGGCAGAAAGGCGTCGGGCGGCCTTCAACTGTGCACTCGGGGCAAAGGGCCCACGGCCGGTACCCGGGCGCCGGCAACCTCCAGCTCCGTAGTTAGCCGATAACCTAACTGGAAGCCCTCCCGGCTGGAGTCCCTGATGGATGGAAACGTGACAACACCTGGAGCCGGCTCGCCGCAGCCTCCCTCCTCCTTGCCTGGGAGCCTCAGCACTCCCGACGTTACAACTTTAGGAAAAAGCAACACCGAACTCCCGAGTCACCCCAATCCAGGGACGGAGGCGAGATGAACATCCCCCGTACGGTTATGCTACAAATCTCTGAAAACCAAAACAATAAAAGGGGGTGGCCGGTGCGGAAAGACGGACACGGGACAGAAATAACCCTCAGCCGGCACAGAGCACCCCATCTCTGCAGACACAAGACATCTGGACCCGACAAGTCACTGAAGCCAGCACCTTGCCTGCTTCCCTTAATAATTAATGCCTTTTTGCTCCCAAGCTCCGCTCCACTCAGCAGACCACAGATGCATGCCAAGCCTCCTTCCCGTTTCGTCCCCCTGCCCCGTCCGGGGCTCCTCAAAAGAAAAAGGAAAGGAAAAACTCTGCCGGCCTAAAGGTCGTTTGCCTACTAGGCAGCTTTGACCGGGCGCTCGGTTCAGCTCCGGGAAGACCCCCGCCAGCGGACGCCTCCAGGAGCGCAGCAATTCCTCCAGTGTGCGTTAATTGTAACCAGAAGGCCCCCATTCCTTGGCCCCGACCGCCTCTCCACCCCCCTCCGGTGGCCCACCCGCCGGGGCTCCCGGGCCACCCCCAGCCTTTACCTCTCTCCCCCCTTCCCCGCGGCTCTCCACCTTGCGCATCCTCTCGCCCGGCCCCAGAGCGCACTCAGATGCTCTAACTTCCTGCGGAGTCCATGGAGGAGCGAGGGGAGCCTGGAACTGGGGCGGGGGGAGGGTGGGGAGAGAGAGGCGTGGGAAGCGCGGACTGGAGCCACCCTTCCCGGGAGGGCCTGGCCGCAGCTGCCAACTCTCACCTGGTCCGCCGGCTGCGCCTGGCTCGCCCTGGCCCCCGGGGTGGGCTGCTGCTCCTGCTTCATGGCTGTCATCGCCGGCGGCCCGCCTTGACGCTCACTTCCTCGCGGGCACTTCAGACTCGGGGACCGTCACTTGGCAGCGGTCGCATGTCACAGGAGCCCGGCGCTCTCCGAATTGGCAGAGGGAAAGCGGCAGCGACGGGGTGGGGGGAGGGGAGTGACGGGGAGGGGAAGACGAGCGGCACCAGGCTGGCTCCCCCTTGCAAGATCCCTCCTTCGGCTACCGCAGACCCTCGAACTCCCCACTCCCCCCGCCCCCCACCACCCCAAAGGGTAGAGAGCCTCGGAGACCAAACACGACCAAGTGGCAAGTTAGTGGAGCAGCGAGAGGCACCTGACCGCGCTCGAGCGACGTCTCACCGCGCCGGAGGAGCCCGGCTCGCATTCTACTGCAGTCCGCGCCCCCCGCCCGCCCCCGGGGGCTCCCCGCGACTCGCTCAGCGCGCCAGGTGGAACGGCCGGGCGCCGCGCTCCAGCATCTCCCGAGCAACCGCAACGCGGGAGAGAGCCCTGCGCGTCGCGCGAGCTCCCCGCACGCGCGGCCAAGGCTGCCGGGCTCCGCGGGCCCCCTCACCCCCGCCCCCCCGCGGGCTCCTGCTAAAACCCGGAGAAGCGGAGCGCGCCCGTGCGAAGCCCTCGGTGGCTCTATCGCTGCCACTGGGCATGCTCCAGCGCTCCGAGAAGGCAGGGGGCCGCTGGGGACTGGGGACCCGGAGCCCCATAAGGGTTGCCAACACCTGTCGGGACCCAAGAGGTGGTACCAGATTATGGCCCGAGGCTCTGCACCTCCCGATTTGGGGCTAATGGACATTCTTATCCTTAGCTTCCAGCCTGGATTCCCTGCCAGCTGCCTGGTTAAGTAAGGCCAGAGGAATTCTGAAAGGTGGATTACAAATAATAATAACTAATGATGATATTCTAGCACTTTTTGTTTTTTGCTTTTTTTTTTTTTTCCCACGACACGTAAAAAAAATCTTGACATTTTAAGTCCTTTCTCCAGCCTTCCCTTGGCTCAACACAACCTTCTCCCCTTAAAAGTTCGTTTTCTGGGCATCTATCATGTATCACACTGTAAGGCTTAGAGGGATTGCAAAGAAAGGAGACTAAATACCCGACAAATTTACCAAATTTCGTGCCTACAAGTTTACCTGATACGGTGGGCACTGGGAGCCTGGAGCAGGGATAGGAATCAATGAGTCAATGAAGGTCTTGCCAGTTGAATTCCTGTGGGTGGGTATAACACATAAAGTCCACCAGTTTCACCTAGATGCATTACAACATGGTTTTCCCCTATTGCTAGAAAGGGCCTGCCCAGATCAGATGGGTAACTAGCAGTCCCCAGTCTCAGGCACAGGTAACCAAATGTTACCAGACTCATCGCCATGGTGGTGACTAGCTTCCAGTGAGAAATGATGGAGCATATGGATAGGGGAGGGTGTCCAGTGGCCTTGAGTTGGTTTTCTTGGCTAAGGGCTGGATCCCTTACCCTTGTCTGAGCTACTCTGTCCTTGGACTAGCCAGATCCTAGACAGGAGCTACCACAGAAATCGAGGAGTTGTGCTCATGTCTGTCAGTGAATTGTCACCTTTGCCCTAAATATTAATTGCAACAATAGTTCCTTTAAAAAACATTTTTTAAATAAAGAAAAATCAGTTATATCTAGATTTGATTAGTTTAGAAAATAAAAATTTGATTTTTTTTTTAGAAAGGTGGAAATTGGTTGGCATTTTCAAACATGGGTAGTCAAATGCATATTATGAGTAATTTCTAATAGTGTGTTGGCCCAATAGAAGTTTTTGACAGGAATAACTTTCCTAGTTGTAAAAGTATAAACACAGCAATCTATATTTTCCCACAGGATATTTTCTGGAAAGACAGGGATCTACATTATTCCAAAAAATGCTTCTGTCCTTACATTTTGCTTTTCAAATGATGACTATGTTTCCATTTTGGACAAATGATTTGACTTGAAAGTGTATGTACAAAGATTTATGTTGACATTAGACAAGTATAGACAAGAGGGAATTATTCTCATCCTCTTTGATTATTTGGTTAAAGTCAGCTGTTCAACTTGTACTCCTCTTCAGTACTCATTATAAAATTGACTTTGGTTACAAATAAAGATAGAAGCTTTATGTGTTTCTCTTATAATGTGTATTTGTGTCTGTTGATCTCTTTTTTTAAAAAGAAAGTTTCTTTTGGGGTGCCTGGGTGGCTCAGTCTGTTAAGCCTCAGACTCTTGATTTCAGCTAAGGTCATGATCTCATGGTTCCTGAGTTGGAGCCTGCATCAGGCTGGCGTCAGGCCCACATCATGTTGGCACCATTGTCAGTGCAGAGCCTGCTTAGGATTCTCTTTCTCTCTTTCTCTAGCCTCCCCCCATCTTTCTCTCAAAAAAAAATTATATATATATTATACATATATACATATATATATTATTTTTTTAATAAAGGAAAGTTTCTTTGACTTGAGGGTTTTTTTTGCATGGGTTGTTATTTTGTCTAAACTAAAAACATTATACCTGTTGGGGTCTAGGTTAAGGTAGTTAAATAAAAATCACATGTAAATTAACACACACTATTTTCTTGAAATGTGATGCACTTGACTTACAGTGTACAATTTTCTACTTCACTTCTTAATGAAGGAAAAACTCTAATGTCCAAGAAGAATAAAATAAAGGAACGCTTACATTCTAAGAGAGAATGTCTACATCTCAATTGTATATGACTTCTGATAATAGGATGTCATTTAAACAAACCACCAATCTATAATCAAACATATATAAAATCTATCTAGTATAATCAAACATCTACAAAATCTATCTACCCAAGTAGATATAACCCTAGGGCAACTGGACAAGAGGACCTGTACCAGCCTACATGTCAGCAGAATGGGCTTGCCCTAGACCCATCACAGCATCGAGGTATGGGCAAGAATGAAGTCACTAGTCTCCTGCCTCTGCTTCCTTAATTGGTAAAATTAAACATTTTAGAATACATGACCATTAGGATCCTTCCCTTCTCTAAAATTCTATGCTTATATTGTAATTTTATGAATCAAAAGACTATCCTATGAATGATAAATTACTTATGCATGTTTAAATTTTAGTAGGAGTCAGGTGTTTATAAAAATACAAAAATTTCAATAGGTAAGTTAGCCACTTCATGAAGAATCCTTAATATCCAAACTTCCCCATGCTCTCTAGTTACATATAAACATACAGTAACAATTCTTGTTTTGATAACACTTTTCAAATTCAGAAAATTCATATAAAAAATCTCTCTACACTGTATCATTTCTAAAAAGAAAAGATTTAAAGAGAGTTTTGCAGAGATTAACAGAGTATTTTGACCATTTTTCCTTACATAATATGTTCAATGAGCTAACTCATGGATAACCATACATCTTATAACGGTGATACAGTGGTAAAATAGGTTTTCCTAGTTTTTGTGGAATGGAGTCAGGTTCTCATAACTGCAAAAGACGTGAAGAGATTGCCTAGCAAAATTCCCTCTATTTTAGGTTATACATTTCTATACTTTGCAACATAATCACCAAGATTTCTATGATTTAGACTCCGCCACTTTCTTCTGAAAATTTTCATTGGTACAAATCCTCATCTTAGGTTCCCATGTGGATATAACCCAGCATGCTGCATCCTCAACGTATTGATTTGAATCTCCAAAGTCACTCAAAAATTTTCTTGCATAAAATATTGTGAACATCTACAATGTCTTCCCTTGATATTTGATTCTTTAAAAGTGAGATGCCAATTCAGTTTCATTTTACCTAGAAGTATTAACATGAATAATTGAGTATGGGTTATGAGATTTATCTAATATTTCAACATAATCATTAAAATGTTTAAGCATCAGTGGCAAATATAGGATGTTCCAGAAATATTTAAGTCATGTGTTCTGTATTCCGTCTTCCATATCAAAGAACAGACCCAGAACCCCCAAATCCCAAATTTACTTCAACAACAACCAATAACAAGGCCTGGCTAAACTCTGATATGTTAGAGAAAGGCAATGGTCCCTTGAGATTTGGTGAAGCAGGGTAGCCTTTAGAGATAACCTTCAGTTTCAGATCATTCGGATAAGGCAAATAGGATTTTGTAAGCAGCTAGTGCCCTGAAGCCTCTCCTTACCTTTTCCTTCTCTTCTCTTTCCTGAGGTACTTCTGCAGTGTCATGTAAAGGCCACCGTGATGGGGTTTTCCCTAGCATTAGCCAGTCCGCTATTGAGTGCCATTAATGAGCACAGCATCAGGAAGGCAGAGTTCATGAGCTGTGCCTTCAGAGACCTGGCCTGAAATGTGTCCAATTAGCTTTTCACAGATCAAGAAATAGCTTGAGTTCACATCTTCTGCTATCATTTGCTTTCGATTTATCAATCACCTTTACTCACCTCAATCAGCTTCTTGAATTTCCCAAACTGCACATCATGTCATTAGGCAGAAAACTAGTATGTTGAGCAATCCTCTGAAACAAGCTATATGTTAAAAGCTCTAACTTGTGAACTATCACAAAAATTTATTTTAAAAAGAAAAAAATAAAGGAAGAAAAAGAAGTCACCACATATTTATGTGATAACCATGTACACTACTCAAACTGTTCAGAGATTCTTTGGGCATTAATTTAACTAAACTTTTTGTCAGTCTCTATGACAGGAAGGCTTTCCTGTTGTAAAAATTCATAGCCCAATTATGATCTCTGGTGGAAGCAGACAGAGTTGCAATATCCTGAGAGCCATTCTTGTTGTTCACTGGAGACCTGAAGATATTGACAAACTGCTCATTCATGCTGAGATGCAGTGAGTCCGCTTAGTTGTTATATTAGCATACTTCACATCTTCTTTAAATAGCCCTCCTAAGATGTACACAGTTGTATTAAGACAGGAGATTAATGCATATGATTTTTCTGTGTAATATTTTCTCTCCATACATATGGCTGAATCAAAGCACCAAAACAACTTGAGAACGTGGAAAATTTACCTGTTGTCATTATTTTTACCCATTTGATGCTTGACAAGGGGTTCATGTGAGTTCATTTGATTTCTTAAAGGGTAATTGTTTAATGAATTAGTTATGTTGGCATAGTTTAAAAAAAAAAGACTATCTTTTTTGACTGATAGCGGTCAGTTCTTTTTGTTGTTATTGCTGTTGTCACATCTTTACATTTCCTTAGAAATAAAATCAGGCTTTCTAAATCACATTCTGTCTGCAAATGACAGAAAGGTTGTCAGATGTGGAAGAGTATTTAGAAATATTGGCATAACATTTGTTCTTTTCAGAGAGTGCATCTGCGTTTGATGAATAAATTTCTCTGAACTTAAGATTTCTCGTTTTCTTAACCAACACTAGATTTTCTAATGATTCAAAACACCTCTTTATCTTTGTCCTTGGAAAGTACATTATTACTGAGATGTCTCTTACACTCAGATTTCATAATGGTTACCTGACTTTTTCCCTTATGCAATTCCCACACCACCTCAAAGCACATTTCCCATTCAGGGAAATCTTTCATGAATTGAAAGAGAAAATGCTACTGTGAAACCCTGACTAATTTTTTGGAGGGAAGGGAGAATTTCCATCTTTTGTAACAAATACACCATGCTCAATTTATTCTTAAGGATTTGGTAGCAGATTCAGACTCCCCCATGAATTTTCCTCTGGAAAACAAGACATAGTCTAGGATACAGGTGAAGTTGCTCCAGAGCATCTGCTGACATTAAAGGGCCCCTGGTGGTTTTTTTTTTATTTTTTTCCACTAATTGACTCTCTAACAACACTGGGAATTATTCTACCATCTTCGAAAAACAAAACAAAACAAAAATCAAGGCCAAGTCCTTGGATTCATAGCTAGTCCTTTTACCACACAGAGTCATCTGTTTAGATTATACAAATATAGTTTCAGGACATCTTGGGATATGACCTCTATTGAAATGAGGCACATTAAGATACATCTCTCATTACTGAACACTGTTTAACTCTGTTTAACCTAGTAGCCTAGATGGGTTGCTTCCTACTGGTGTAGATCACTTCTTATACACTTATATTCACCTATCGCTCATCCATCTATATCTATTTAGGAGAATCATTGAGTCACTTGATATCTCTTATGAATCTAAATATTTACTGAAGTCCTATCTTTATTCAAATCAGAGAAAGAGGAAAAAGAGATTAGGGAGAAGTGGACGGAAAAAAAAGAGGAGGAAAAAGAAAAGCCAAAAGAATGCATTCTGAAGCTGTTAGAGATATCAGAGTATATTAAGCCTTTAATATTTTCATTCATGTTCTCATAAGGACTAGAAATACTTTATTTCTTACTGGTTAGATCCTACATGCTGCTCCTGTATTAGCTATATTCTATGTATTTTTATAATTTTAGAAAGTATAGTCCAAATTTTATTTCTCTCTAGGTGATTTATATTTGATGTTTTCAAACAATAATATCAAGTGTGTATTTTCTTGTGTTTTTTTTTTATTATTTTTTGCACTTACTAGTTGATTATAAGCACCAGCGGAGGAGGTGGAGAGAATCTATAACAAATAGCACAGTTTATACAAATCAATGACTAGAGAAATACCCTTTAATTAGCTATTTTATTGAATCAGCAGTGTATTCAATCCAAGTTGATAGGACTTCAAAATTGCCTCACAGGATGAATGAGCAGCTCTCTTCTGTGGTCCCTGAGTCCTGCCTGTGGAGAAGCCATCCACTCCTTTGTCCATTGTCCCAAACGTGACTGATTTTTTAAGCCCCAGCTCCTCTCCCATCCACCCCTAATTCAAGTTCACAGGGATTTTCTTCATTCACTGTTCTCATATCATGTGTATGTCACCACACAGTTTATGCTGCTTTTCTGTACTGGCTGGCTTACCATTCCAATTGTTACAAGCGACCTCTTACCTTTCCAACCAAATTGCAAATTCTTAGGGAAAGAGAACAACCCCTTGGGGACTGACTTGGGGACTGATATACAGTTTGTATACATGCCAGGGGTTGTGGGTAGGGGTCAACATCAGTCTCCTTGCTCAAGGAAAGATCCTGGAGGAAATGTACTTTGAAAAAAACAAATTATTCTCCTCACCCCCCGAATATTAAGCTCTTTCAGAAACTTCCATGCACTTGTTTTGTTTTGTTTTTCTTAATTTATAGAACAGGGTCACTGAGGAGAAATTTTTTTTCTCTATTGTCTTAGAATAGTTCACGTTTCTCTGCGACATGTATAAGTTATATAATCTTAATATTCCTCTGATTTACTGATGCTGGATATGGACAAAGGCCCACAAGATATTGCTTGATTGCAGAACATTAAGTAAAAGCCAGATCAATTTGGAATTTTCCACACTAATGAGCAGATACTATATGTTATAAAGTACTGAGCCTCTAATGCTGAGAACTCACAGGGTAAAGTGAATTTGGAAACAACAACATTGGCAATGTTGCTCCTAACTTATTTGTTTCCCCCTAATATATAAGTATTATACTTCTTGAGAAAGGAGGAGCTATACTGGGTAAAATGATACGGAAAAGTTTAACTGAATAAGATGCTTCATTGTTTTCAATATAGCTTAAATTTCTACAGCTTGCCAATATAATGCCAAAAATAATCACAAGGTCAACAGAATCTTCCAGAATTATGCCCAATCTTAGTACATAATTATTTTTGCCTTGCATCCTCTGCATACATTTCAAATGATTTTTTTCCTCTAATTTTTAAGTCTTTGGACCTCATTTTAAATATAGGGTGAGAGGAATGGTCATTGGATGGGATACACAAGTAATGCCAAGACAGGGAAATATATAATCTTAAAGGAAAAAAAAAAAAAAAAGAAAAAAAATGGCGTTTCCACTCAAAGTAATAAAACAACACAGTATCATTTAGTGTGGAGAGGGGAAGAGAGGCAAACATCCCTACGTAACTCAGTAGGACCTTAGAACATAACCATATTATGGCAGAGTAACGTTGATGTTCAAAATGTGGACTTGAAAAAAGTAAAATCAGGCTAGGCATACTTTCTTTAAAAGACAGGGTTATTTTGAGAAGATGGACTGCAGTGATGCCAGCATGGGTTTAGGATAAATAGAGAACTAGATATCAAACCCAAAAGCACAACATTTACGACAAATCTAGATAGCAAGACATCTCTCCAAATTTCTAAATACCAAAAGCCATACCGCTTGAATGTCTTTGGTATCCATGTAGGAAAAAGCACAGAGAAGTGGGGGGACAAATGACTGAGCAGGCCAAAACATTCAAGAAAACCTCCAAACGGTCAGTAGATATACACTAGAAAGCACAATGGATCAATTTAAGAATATCCGGTAGAACTGGAAGACTTTTGTGCATTCCAACAGTTAGTAAAAGGGGCCCTGTTGGGAGCTGATTTCCCATTGATCTCTCACATTTCTAAGAGTCTTACTACCTAGAAATAGTCATTTGTTCTAGAATATCGTTTGAAGAATATTTGCATAGCAATTATCCTGGAAAGGGGAATAGCATCTCCCTCTGAGCAAAATACGTTTGTTCACAGACTTGCAAGATAAATATTGTTCCCTCTCCAGGGCAAAAAGCAGGCATGCTTTCTCTCCAGTATAAAAAGGATAATGTCTCCCTCTGAAACCAAGAGAAGGCATGCTTCCTTCCCATTATAAAATACTTCGGTTTCTTTTGGTTCTATACTGAAACCCACCATGTGAGCAGGTCCAATCTGGTCCAATCATTCACCCTCATGTGAATGGGGGACATGGGGACAAGGACAGCTCAAATAAATATGCTGATGGTCATGCTATTTGCTGTACCATGTGTAATAAAGTTCTTTGTCTCTGACTCAAGAGCCTCATGTCTTTTTTTTTAAGTTTATTTATTTTAAGAGAGACAAAGTACAAGTGGGGGGGGGGGCAGAGAGAGAGGGGGTGACTGAGAGAATCCCCAGCAGGATCTGCACTGTCAGTGCAGAGCCTGATACAGGTCTCGAACCCACTAAGCCATGAGATCATGACCTGAGACAAAACCAAGAGTCAGAAGTTTAACTGACTGAGCCACTCAGGCACCCTAAGAGCTTCATGTCTTTTGCAAATATCCATAAAACTGGTAGGTTAACTTGTTAGCTTGCAAGTTATATAAAATCTCAATTCTTAATAGGCTGATGTCAATGTCTAAGGTGGCTGGAGAAGTCTGGATCCTGTGAAGCCTTGAATCTGATATGCTGAAAAAAGGGTTTCTTTCCAATGCAGAACCCCATACTGGGAAAAACGACTGGAAAGAGAATCAAAATTGAGCATAACAGAGATGACAGAGATGAAGGAAAGAGGAAATCCAGCACAAAGGTAAAAGATTCAGGCAATTTAAGAGCACAAGCCATCATATTTTTTAAAATACTACAGAAAAAAAACATTAAGGATGTCTTTGAAGTTGAAAAGACTATCTGTACTTTTAACTATTTAAGTTCAAAAAAAACTTTGAAAGTTTAAGAAAACTAAATTCACATAAAAAATGAACAACAGATCATTTGACCAATCATAATCAAATCCCGTGAAAAGTTTGGACTCAAAAACAAAGTTGCTATAAGAAATAAAAAGAATAACACCCCTACAGACAAGGAATTGGCAAATTATAGCCCACAGGCTAAATGCAGCCCTCTTCCTGTTTTTATAAATAAAGTTTTCTTGGAACATAGTCATACTCACTTGTTTACATATTGCCTATGACTGTTTTCATGCTACAATGGCAGTGTTAAGTATTTGTGACAGAGAACATATGGCCTGCAAAGTATAAAATATTTACTCTCTTGCACCTTATGGGAAGTTTGCCAACCTCTGCTGTTGACAAAGAAAGCTTGCCAAAAAAGTCAGGCTCAAAATTTTTTCAAAACTGCAACTTACTGTTTCAAAATGAGCTAAAGAACATTAAAAAAAATCATACAATACATGAGAGAATAACACGAGTCAGAGTTAGAAAAACCCAGAAATAAAATAGGACAGAACTCAAGAAGGAGTGAGAAATAAAAGAAATATCATATTAGAAATAGAGATTAATCTAGGAGGTATATTAGAGCAAATAAGCACAAGAAATGATACTCTAATGAAGGTGGCAAGGCAAAACTTAACCAAAAACAAGTGAATAAAGAAAGACATTCAGGAGAATGTTGGCAATAATATTGCCAACAAATATTATAGATGGCAAAGAAGATCCAACATACAGATTAGGGAAGTTCTGAATGGGAGAACAAATCAAAAGCAAGGTTGGGGATGGGGGTGAGACAAACACTAAGAACTTTAATTCAAGAGATGATCCTGAAATTAAAAAAAATAAGATAAAATAAACTACTTATTGAAAAATCACATAGCATACCTGAGGTCAACATAGCACGATCAACACCGAGTAAAATTAAAGGATCAGTAAAAAAAAAAAAAATTATTTGGGCACCTAGGCAAAAACAACATTTGACTTAAAAGTAATATTATCAGACTTCCCCCCAGGAACACCTTACCTTCAGGGGTAAAATGAAGTTATATCTAAGCTATTCAAGAAAATAAAATATGGGCCAGGAACTTTATGTATTTATAGGTGTCTGTATTTCATAGAATTAAACCATAATTTGAAACTCTTATCTAACTCTCCTATCTTCCTTCTGCCCTTCACAGTGGTGAAGCCTGGATCACTATTTGAGACCTCTCTCTACTCCTTAAGTCTCCCCTTTGTTCCTTCATAGGCACTCCTCCAATAACTTACACATCTAACCACACCTGCTGCTCACAGTACCTGGACTAACACAGCCTGGTAACAATGACCAACCTACTTGGAATCAGTTGTGAGGAAAATTACAGGGTGTCCAATTAATTTTGAATTCCAGATAAATGACAAACTTTTAGTATACGTTGCCCACTGTAGACTTTTGGGGGTAGACTTTTACTAAAATTTATTTGTAATTTATTTGAAATTGAAATTTAACTGGATGTCCTCTATTTGTATTTGTTAATTCTAGCAACCATAGGAGAGATGATTAACACTTATACTCAGATTTCGTTCATAAAAAAAAAAAACAAAAAAACGACTTCTTAGAGAAATGCATCTGTGAATGAGAAATGTGCCAGATAAACCTGGAACATTTTGATATAAACCAGCATGGAAGCTATCAAAAAATACCAGGATAATATTAAATGGAATTAAAAGCCAGCCTTGAAAAAGCTCTATCTGGTCAAGAAAAATTTGAACGTTGATAAAGATAGAAATTATAGTTGATGGGAATCCATCAGGTGTATTTAAGTGATGAATTGAAAACTTATACCCACAAAAAACCTGCATGTAGATATTTATAGCAGATTCACCCATAATTGCCAAAACTTACAAGTCATTAATAAGATATCTTTCCATAGATGAATGAATAAACTGTGGTATATCCATACAATGGAATGTTATTCACTGATAAAAAGAAATGAGCTATCAAGACATGAAAACACACTGAGGAAACTTACCTGCATATTGCTAAGTTAAATAAGCCAATATGAAAAGTCTGTATACTGTATAATTCCAGCTATATGATATTCTGGAAAAGGCAAAACTATAGAGACATTAAAAAGATCAGTGGTTGCCATTGTTTTGTGGGAGAAGGAAGAGAGGGATGACTAGGTGAAATAATGGGGATTTTTAGGGCAGTGAAACTATTCTGTATAATACTGAAACACGATTATATGTTGCTATATATCATTACATGTTTGTCAAAACCCACAGTATACACAATATAGTGAACTCTAGTATCGACTGTGAGTGTTAATTTATAATACTATAACAATACTGACTCATCAGTTGTAACAGAAATATCACATTATTGCAACTTAAGAAAATTAGGTGAAAGAAAAAAAATAGAACATTGATTCTGGCCCTTTTGGGAACTGCATGACTGATTAACTAGATTGTAGACAAGAAGATGCATCTCCTTCTAAATAAAATTCTTCAAGCTAATGGGTAAAAACAATGGATATAATTAGAGTATTACCATTTTAGAAGCTCCAGTAAAATAATAAATCGACACATTAAGCATCAATGTGTCCCCTGATAAGAGAACATAACACTTGCCAAAGTGTTGCCAAAAACATCATCTTGCCAAAAACATCAAAGCTGTGTCCAACCAAGGGTCCACTCCTGTTTGCAGGAAATACAGAGAAGAGAAGAACACGGGAAGCTGCACCATACGCATATAACAGCCACTCTACCCTGGGGCAAATTCAATAAGACAAGTGGCCCAAGTTCATCAACAGAGGAACATTAAAGAATATTAAAGGAATATTAAAGAATAGAAAGGAGAATTAAATTAAAAGGAATAGAGGAATATTAAAGAATAGAAAGGGGTTTGGTGGGGGGTTAGGGGAATGGATGCCTTGGTTAAAACAAAGTGACAAAACATACCAATTAGAACATTAGTACCTAAGCTATAGTGCATCCGGATGGACACTTAAGTGATAAACTATAATGAAATACCAAGGAAATGATTACTATAAAAATCAGGACAGGGTTTACTTTAGGAAGGAGAGATGATAGAGTATATGGAGAGGCTCGGGTAGCTAGCAATGTTTTATTCTTTGACTTAGGTGATGGCTAAAATGGTATTTGCTTTAATAATAATTTTGTGTGATTTCCTGTATCTATATTTTTAAATAAAAGTTTAAAAAATACCTAATAGAGTTCTTGGCTCCTAGTAAACACTCCATCAAGAGTGGCTATTAAAGACCATAAAGTAAAAAGATAAGGGCTACATTTAGAACAATTCCTTCCATATTTTTTTTAAGTGATGGTAAACCTCCAGCTCTCAAGGTCATGCTCTTTCCCCAATGTACGTACAGCTACAAAATTGCTCCTGCCTTTCTAAAATGTATTTATGCATCGAAAGTGGAATGCTAACCTTGTTTATGCTTTTAGAACTCCTCAGAGTTAGCAAACACTAAGACAGACAGGAGGTTGTAAGGAGAGACGCACGTTATATTTTGCTGGGGATCCTCATTGGGATCCTCACCGCAAGGCCATTAACTCACTTGCATACTGTTAAATACTATAGCAACTTAGCTGGCATTTGACACCATGGAGACAATTGTAGACTGTGATCTATTTGTTCAATTCCAAGTTTATGTGGAAAAAGCAATGAGTCCCAGTCCGAGCCCACACTCTCTGACTGCAGAACTACACAGACTGTGTGATGTACAGAACAATTCATGTCCTTCTTAGCAGGATTTGTAGCTTCAGGGGGCTACACCTCTTGCCTTCCCAGACCCAGCGACATGCTTATTTGAAGGGCTATAGTCCTCATCTGCATCTGTCTAGCTATACACAGGTGTACAGTTGCTCTTCAAGCTGAGCTTCAATTAGTATTAGAAGGATGCCTTCTCCTCCCTTATGTCCATGCTTCTTTCTTATGTAGCACCTGCCTGGGCACTAACCCTGCCCACACTGCCAGATCTTGGCACAGTGGGCTGTGTCTGAGGGTCCAAATGGGGTTCTTCCATCTGCCAAGAAGTGCTAAAATCTCTGAATTTGTACATCACTGGAAAGATACCCCCTCCAAATGTGCATTTTCTCCACCTACAAATGTTTGCAAATTCATTTAGACTCTTCACAGAAGCCATCCCTGCCCACTCCAGTGAAAAGTGATTTCTTCTGTTTTCCATTCCTAGAGCACTTAATCTCTACGCCATGCATTTGTCGCGTGCCATTTATTTTCTCATACCGCCAGCCGTCACATTGGCATCATAGCATGCTTTCCACTCCACCACTCTATCGAGTCTATTCCCATTTTGCAATTTTTCCTATGAATAATAATAATAGTGGAAATAATAATAACTCACATTTATTGACTGCTTAATGTGATTCAGGCACTGTCTAATGCTTTTAATGCAACAACTCTACAGGGTAGATGTTCTCTCTACCTCCATTTAAAATCATGTAAAACCAAGGCTCAAACAATGACTTCCAAGGTTCCACAGCTCCTTAGAGGCATAACAGAGATTTGAACACAGGTGATACTATTGCAAATATCCTTAATAATATCCTGTCTTAGATCAAAACTCACAAAGAATAGGTGTCTATTTAGTTTAATCTGTAAAGTTTCATAGGGTGCCTGCTGTGTTGATTTTTTGTTTTTGTTTTTTTGCTTGGAATTACTATGTAATATACTATAAACTTTATAAATGTGTGTGTGTATATACATATATGTATAATATATATCTATATAAATAGTATATACACAGAGCTACTCAATAAAAAGGCAGTAAATGGACTTAAATAGGTAGATGGTTTGTAACATTGAAAGTACTTTGTAAGGTCTTTGTCCAATTTATGTAGCACAGACGGATATATAGTAGTGAATCAACATGTTCCTGCTATCGGCATTATCTCTGTGCTTCCCCATGATCCTTATAACTATTGGTTTCATGCAGTCTTCTTCATTCAGATATGTTATTCAAAAATCTGTATCTAAGTAAGAAGACCTGTGTTTTAAAAGCTGCATCCTATACTAATAATAAGAATTTCTAGTAGAAATTTTCAGATATATGTATGGAAAGCTGTGGAGAAAAGTTTATATGGTATTCTCTAATCAGGGTACACAGCAAACACTGATTCACCTACATTTAACATATCCTTTCACTCTTTCCAGTATAATTTATTTTATGTAAAAATTGTGCTTTGGAAAGTATGCTTCAAAGATGAATGCATGAATAAAGATACAAACAAAATATCAAAACTTCTATTTGGACTTTGAGTCATCCTAGTATGATGGCATAGTGGTTCTCAGTCTCGGGTGCCCTTCAGAATCTATGACTCCAGATCTCCATGTGAAGATCCAACAGAGTGGTGTCTAGGAATATGATATTTAACCAACATTCTAGTTGTTTCGGAAGAGATTGAGGGATCACATTTTAAGTCAAAAATAAAAGACACGGTAGTTAAGAGATGATATGTGGAGTCAGAAAGACCAGAGAGCCTGATTCAATACATTTACTTGCAATGTATTTAAATTCTTTAAACTCCAGTTTCCTTTTCTGTAAAATGCACAATAACAATGGTATGTGATTCGTAGCCTTGTGAGAAAATACATGAAAAGTGATTGGTTTGGTGCCTGGTACTTAGGAAGTAATAGTGGTAATAGTGGTGGTATTAGTGTAGTAATAGTGGTGGTATTACTAGTGTAAAAAATGGAGGTGTTCTCAGAATCCTATGTCATCTGGGAATTAAAATTAAAACACCAGTGAGATACCACTGCACACCTATTAGAATGGCAAAAACCAAAATACTGACAACACCATTTGCTTGTGAGGCAATCGAACAATAGGAATGCTCATTCACTGCTGATGGGAATACAACATTGTATACACATCCTGGGAGACAGGTCGACAGTTTCTGACCAAACTCAATACGCTCTTACCAAACAATTCAGCAAATACACTCCTTGATATTTATCCAAATGAATTGAAAACTTATACCCACAAAAAACCTGCATGTAGATATTTATAGCAGATTCACCCATAATTGCCAAAAATTACAAGTCATTAATAAGATATCCTTCCATAGATGAATGAATAAACTGTGGTATATCCATACAATGGAACGTTGTTCACATAAATGATAAAAAGAAATGAGCTATCAAAGACATGAAAACACACTGAGGAAACTTATCTGCATATTGTTAAGTTAAATAAGCCAATATGAAAAGTCTGTATACTGTATAATTCCAGCTATGTGACATTCTGGAAAAGGCAACACTATAGAGACATTGAAAAGATCAGTGGTTGCCAGTGTTTTGTGGGAGAAGGAAGAGAGGGATGACTAGGTGAAATAATGGGGATTTTTAGGGCAGTGAAACTATTCTGTATAATACTGAAACACGATTATATGTTTGTCAAAACCCACAGTATACACAATATAGTGAACTCTAGTATCAACTCTGAGTGTTAATTTATAAAAACAATACTGACTCATCAGTTGTAACAGAAATATCACATTACTGCAAGATATTAATAATAGCAAGAACTATGTGCGTGTGTGTGTGGGGGGGGGGTTTGTTGGGGGGGGGCATATGGGAAGTCTACTTTCTATTCATTCTGAAAACAAACTGCTTATAAAAATAAAGTCAATAAGTACAAAAAAAATACCAAGACAAAAAAGGTAGGTGTTATTTGCATGGCTAAATAAGAAAATGTGATACTGATGAAACAACACTGGCTATGAACTCAATGCTCTAGGTGAAAAAAAATAATAACAGCTGGATTTTAAAAGCTGAGTATAAAAAAATGAATCCATCTCATTTGTAAAGTTATATTGATTACTATTTGAAATAATATGTTACATTCAGTAAAATATATTATTAAAATTAATTTCATGTTTATTTTTTTATGTGACTACTAAAATTTTGCAAGTTCACATTATATATCCATTGGGCAGTGATCTACAAAATGCTCAGCAAGTGTTCCAGAATATAAAAAGCCTTCCAAATGTTAGCACTCTCTGTTAGATACTCATCAACGTCCTGACTGCCTTATAAAGGTCTTTCATTATTTTTCTTAATTAAGGTATAAGTTTCTTTTTTATTATCACTATTTTCCCTTGATGAGTTCTAATAAGAAACTAAGGACAGTTTAATCCTTTGGACGTCACCCCAATTCTCCATCCGCTTTTACAACCAAACTGTCTTGTCACCACCTCTGGACTGAAGTCACCTCCAGAGCCCTGACTGGTAATGTGCCAGTATCATCTCAAGTCAGTCAGTGCCACTTGGTCTCTCTGATGTGGGCATCCTTTTTCCCATTCCTGGATGTCCTGATCAGATGGCCCTGGTTGCCTCTGTGAGACTCTGAACTTTCAAAAATGATGTTTCAGGAGCTTTCTACCTTCCTGCAAATGACTGAGTGGACCAAATAAATGATTTAAAAGTTTTACTGTTTAAATGCTGAAAAATAAGTGCATTGTACCCTATGCTATACACAGCCCTCACGATTCTCTGACATGATGCAACATACAGGACTTCAGCCTAAATCGTACCTGCATTTTATTCCAGTATTTTGCTTCATTTTGCTTCAAAAGGGTATGTAAGTGGGTCCTGGAGAAGTGAGGACCGTCTCTCCCTGAGGATAGGAGGAGATCTGCTCAGGGGATCTGTGGACTGGCTGACGCTCTACCTGGGAGGCTCTCCACCCTCTACTAGTACTGGGATATAATACAGAAGGGGACAGGCCAGGGTACCTGCGGGTGTCTGAGACAATTACTCCAATGTGGTCTCACCTTATTCATGATGTTAAAAATATTTATGCCATTAGATCAAAGAACTGATCTGACATTCAGAAGACTAAACTCTATTCAGGTATAGCCATTCTCAGTAGGATCTGTTGTACTCTGTAACATATTTGGCATATGGAAGATCCCAATGCATTTTAAACCTTTTGTGTCTGCCCTGGCATTAATGACATATAGAATTCATAGCCTTGTGGAAATTATTTTGTACCTTGAGTAAGGCCCCCACTCACTGAGCAGATCCATTCATTCTCTGTCATCTATTTCATCTCTTATTTTACTAATCTTTTCAGGTCTGTTGATAAAGTTTGTTCTACCCGAGCATCCTATAATACTTTAAATCCCCTTGGCCTGGGAAGTTCCAATACTGTTGTTGTTTTAATATTCATAATGAACCATCACTTACAGCTGTCTATATATTTACTTTAGTTTCATAAATAGTGATTCAACCTCCAGCTTCTGAAAGGAACTATAGTTTACCCATCTACCCATATGCTGGGGAAGGACTATCCTACCAGGTATAAATGATGCATCCCTCTGCCTGACATTCACCTACAACTCCAGGTCAACTCCAGGCAACCTCACAGCATCATGATCATCCATGTCTGCCGTGATATGGCCTTCTGTCCCTCCTAGGGATGGGCAACAACCTAAGACAGGCGAATCTGGCAGGGGAATCTAGAACTCAGTACCTCCAGAAATCTCAAGCCCAATTCTAGAGAGCTCAACACTGGACCTTCTCTGGGAATAGCAAATCACCAAAGAAAAGTGGGTCAAAAGCCCTGCCCTTTAATAAAAGCTCAAATTCAATTCTGGGGTTTAACTTCAATCTTAGGCAACTAGTCACCTCTGGGACACCATACCACCACCACCAAAGGCAGCAGGCCCCTCGGGAGGTGGGCGGGAAACACCACTCAGAGTGAAGTGGATTTAAAAGAGAAATGGAAGTTCCGTGGACTCCCAAGGAACTCTAGAGGTGGGGACCTGGGGTCTGACCTTTGTCTCTTCCTACTGGTACAGCAGTAAGCCCTCCCAGGGAGCAGACCTTCTTCCCCTGAGTCCAGATAGAGAAAATTATAGAGTCCATTCAGAAGAGTGTGAGACCCAAGAGGATCCAGAGGCGTGTCCCAGTTGGTCATCCCTCTCTGGGAGCTTCTGGGCCTTGCCACACCCACCCCTACTTTTTAGTTCATGTTTCAGCAATAACTCTCCCCTCTGAAACATTTGAGTTTTTGAGCTAGAATTTCTAAACTTGGTCTGCCTCTATTTAGATCAGCAGTGTTGGCTTTCATCCGACCTCCATTCCTTGGGCTAATCTCCTGGGTTCAGGGTACCTAAGAGCACACATTGCTTTGTTTCCCAGGCTTTGATTTTGTCTGTAGTTAGAACCTGGGCTCTGACAAGCAAAAGCTTCTCCTGAATTCCAAAATCTAGACTTGTACCACCCTTGCTTGAGCCCCTTTGTGGCCATGCTTGATTAACTGATCACTACAGAAGGCAGTGAATGATTTCTGCAAAGCCCAGGATTATAGGCAGCTGATGAATATTAAACAGCAAGAGGAGTACAGCCTTTAAAGCAGAAACACTGTGCTATTATCTGACTCTCCTGATAGCATAGGAAATCCTTGAGAACAAGAGCTGTGTCTTATTTAGCTATGGAGTACATAGCTCCTTGCCTATCAAAAGCACTCAATGAATGTTAGATGGATGAATGAATACAAGAATACACCTGTATATGGGATACTATGGACTCTCTCCTCATGAAAATTACAAACCTGGAAGTGTTTCTTTCCAGAATCGAATATATTAATGTGCTGTATGCACTTAAGTTATTAAACCCCTACGTTACACCAAAATGTTTGGAAGCATCTTTTCGACTTAAGATAGAAATGACTACAAGTAAAGCAAAATGCTAGCTCTAGCCCATGCTAGCTGTGTTACCTAGGTATAATGATTTAACCTTATTTTCCCCACCCTTAAAATAGAGCTAAGAATCTCATCTCAAAAGTAAGCTGGGGGGATCATATTAAGATAATATGTGAAAAGCCAACAAACACAATGACTGAGATACAACAGGCATTCCATGAATTTCTCTTTGCCTCCCTTCATAAATGTCAAGTTTCTGGTTCCTAGTTTGAGAATGCTTCTGAAAGAAGCTAGAAAAATTTCTCTCCTGAATTGGTGACTTTCATGTTAGGACTAGGTTGTGAGAATCAGTGAGGGAAGATTTCTAAGCCACACATTTTGCAGCCTCTTCCCTGTGATACCACCACCATAATGTGTAGATGTCAGAGTAACTCCAAGTAATTTCAGTAGCCTTAACCACTTAACTGAACACCTGTAACTTCTTGTCCTATTCAGTAGTTTTCATTCCTGTCTGAAAGTGAACATCCCTTAGGGAAATTCACAAACTGTGGTGGATTTTTAGGCCGATCTGCTAAACTTACCATATTCCCCTACTCTATGCATTCTCCTACTTGCCAAGATAAATGCTTTGCATCTTTTCCTCTGTCCTTGAAATTCTAACAGGCATCTCAAAATTATCATGCACAAATATAGACCCCTGATTTATCTCCCACACATAACCTACCCCATTTCAGTAAATGGCAGCTCCATTCTTCTAATTACTTGGAATAGAAAACCCAGAGTCATCAATTACTTTTCTCTTCCCATCTCTCTCCTCTCACACACCATATCCAATCAGAAACCACTGTTGACCCTCACTTCAAAACAGATCTCAGATCCCACCACTCCTTACTACTACCACTGCTAGAAACCTTAACACCTTTTGTCTGGATGGTGGCAAAAGCTTGCTGTCAGCCCTTCCTATGCCCTCACCTCTCTTGAATTTTCTCAAAGAAAACATTTTCTCAATTCATGTCATTCTTTTACTCAAAAGTGTCCAATGGCCTCTTGTCTTAATGAAAATAAAAGCCAAATTTCTTACAGTGCCCCAAAGGCTCTCAATGATCTGGCCCCTTTATTGTCATGACCTCTGAGCCATCATTTCCCATCATGGCCCTCTGCTCACATCCTACAGCCTCACTAGCCACCTTACTGGTCCTTAAACTCTCTGAGTCTCCCTGATGTTTCCTGACAGGAGCACACTTCTTTCTAAAATCCACATATCTCATTCTTCACTTCCTTCAAGTCTCTGTCAAATGCCACTGTGCCAGAAAGCTCTTTCCCAACTACTGTAAAATAGCATTGTTGTTACTCTCTCTCTCTTCTTTACTCTGATTCATTACTGTTATTATTTCTTAGTGAAACCCATCACCGCATGGAACAGGTTTATTTGCTTATTACATCTCTTCTTCTGGTATAACAAACTCCACACCTTGAGGCCTTTGTTTATTTTGTCCACTTCCATACCGGAAGTACACAGCATGGGGTCTGCCACTTGGGAGGCATTTGACAGACAGGTGTGAATCTTGATCTCAGTGGGATCCAGCATTCTAGAGCTTAGATTTTTCTGGCCTAGAACCATTTGTCTGGGGCAATGAGGTTCATATTTGAGCCAGTTTACTGACCATGTCCCTGTCTTGATGATAGATTGATTCATGCATGTATCATTAACATGTAATCATTAAGTTATTTTACAACAAAATAGTGTCAAGATTTTGTTTATTATTGTATTTCTCAGATTTTTCAATTTCAGGCTCTTCTGTTGGTGCCCTTAATGTATCACAGACACATCTTTCTATGCTTGCTTTTCACTTCTGGGCTCCTTTGAAACTCAGTCCCCTCTCCTGCCTGACAGAGCTTCATTTATTAAACTTTTGATATTCAGCCCAAAATGTCCATTTTGTAGCCAATTTTTCTAGATGATTACACTTAGATTTACAACCAGATGTTTACTATATATTTCACTGTCTCAGTAGTATTTACCTGGTCTTTTAAAATGTGAAGCTTTTACAGTGTGTGTGTGTATGAGAGAGAGAGAGAGAGAGAGAGAGAGAGAGAGAAATTGAGAATGTCTTCCCAGAGTCCTTTGATGATATATATCAACTTAAAAATGGTAAACAAAATCTATGAACTTCCCTTTTATTTTGGTCTCTGACACTACTTACAACATGATTTTTTATAATAGCAAGAAGTTTTTTTTCACTTATGTGATTAAAATTTTTGAACACTAAGTCTCCTGACTCCCTCTTCAAAGATAATATACCATAAATTAAATAATATAGTTATTCTGTTCTTTTTGAATATATTTTTAAGTTCTCTGTTATAATTCCTGGAATAGTTGCTATTTTAATTGTTAATACAATGTTTTTGCAAACACCCTCTTGGAAAATGGAAGTTTCTAGAGAGAATATAACTCTCAATCATATTTGAAGGAGAAATAAAGATTTATTTAAATTATAAATCTGTGTGCATCACGCATAGCAGTTTTCCTTTACCATCAATACGAAATTCATTTTTTCTACTTCCTAGAAATCAATGATGATTTCAAAGACATTTTGCCCACATCTAAGCTATAAGAATTTACTGTAGATTGTGAATCAAGGAAATACATGTAAATTTAAAATAATGCAGCAAAGTCATGGAGCTTAAATCCTAATAAACAGATATTGATTGAGGATTCTGATAGCATCTACAAATGCAACTGTAGGTGTGAAAATTAATGATATATAATGCTTCTCAGTGCTTTATAAAATTGTCAGTTAAAATAATGAAATCACCTTGGTTTATTTACTGAGGTACCGCTGGTGCTCTAATTAATAAACACATTTGCATTTTATTTTCCCAAATGAAATATATAGCAATCATTCTTACTCACAAGAGTTATTTTCCTGGTGAGTAATTGTATCTATGTTTGTCTTATCTTTTAAAATAATGTTGAGTGAAAACACTGAGTTAATATAAATTAATGCAAACTGTAAATGTGTTCTAGAAGAAAAGAGAAAAACCATTCTTATTAAATGCATGCGCAACTATTTCAACACAAATGCAAATCAGCCCTAATTTTATTTCCAAAATGCCACTCTTTAACCAATATAATGCACAATCAATTTTAAGTACCAGGCAGGATGCTTTATAATGCTGCTCTAGGGAAGACACACAATTTTTCATTTCATCAACACAGTTAAGTTGTATCACCAAATAATCTATAAACCTCTGATTAACCAGATGCTATTTTTCCACCCTCTGTCCCAGATTAAAATGCAGTGATGTGTTCAATAGGGTACTAAAAAAATACCTGAAAAGCTTTTTCCTTTTTCCTCCATATAGCTACCCAAGCCCCCACTATGTGGAGAGGAGATGGAGAATTGACAAGCACTTGTGTATGCGACTTTTGGGTAAGAGTATTAGAATAAAACACGTATTTGTTCCAATTCTGTAAGGTTCTTCTTAAGGCATGCCAGTGACTCTGCCAGTCCCTACATCATATCTTTAAGCTCTGAACACCCTGAGCTCTCTACTGGTGACCCACATTTCTCAGTCTGGCACAGCCACACGTAACACTTTGCAAACTACTGGCAGCCTAAGTCTCATTGTTGAATGGAATTTTGAATTAGTTCCTTGTCTAATAGCATAAATGTGTTTGGAACATAACGGTTGCATAAGCTCTAAGTCACAACATTCTCTATATCCCTCCTTATTCATCTATCTAACTCTCCTGTTTCTTGATAGACCTTTGTTAAAAAGAAAACCAGAGGCCCAAAATGGTGTCACTTAGACCAAGTTTCCAAACCAGAGCTTGAGACCTAACCTAATTGCAATTTCAACCTCCCCCCAAAATTGGTCAGTTTCTCAGTCAGTGCAAAGGAGCCTGCTAGAGGGCCCCTCTCCATCCCCTCAAAGAAAGAGGAGGTCCTCAGCATGATAAAACTGTGCCTGAAATCATCCTTTCCTTTGCTAACCACTTTCTTGCCCACCCCTCCTCTATGAAAACTTTCCTTTTTGTACAACTCCTTGGGAACGCCTCTACTTGCTAGGTGGCATACTGCCCATTTCACGAACTGTGTAATAAAGCCCATCTTTTAAATTTACTCAGTTGAATTTTTGTAATTTAACATCTTCTTAGTTCAAGTTCTGTCAACCTTTTTTTTTTTTTTTTAATATTTATTTTTTGAGAGAGACAGGGAGACAGAGCATGAGCAGGGGAGGGGCAGAGACAGAGGGAGACACAGTATCCAAAGCAGGCTCCAGCCTCTAAGCTATCAGCATAGAGCCCGACACTGGGCTTGAACTCACACACTGTGAGATCATGACCTGAGCCAAAGTCAGACTCTCAACGCTTAACCGACTGAACCACCCAGGCGCCCCTGTCAACCTCTTCATTATTTCTCCACCTGGGGAAAGTTTTCTCCCTCCTAGTGCCCTTCCTTCCCCCTTATTATGAATGGAATGCTCTCTTAAACCACAGCGCTAGTCAGTGTCTTCTTAACTAGAGCCCGACTTCCCCTAATGCCTGGCCCACCTGTTAGACATTCTTTGGTATTGAGCTTAGATGCCTTCTGCACCTGGCCTGGTCAAACACACTGGTGTGGACCTCTCATTTCCTTTTCCGTGTTGATAGCCTTTGCAGCCTGGGTAACTGACCTGCCTCAGTCCTGTCACATCTTGAGCTTTCTCCCCAGCCTGTGTGATAAGGGGCTAGCCTGTCTCATGGCTACACCCTTTGCTTTGCTGATACACTGGTTTTTCTGCCAGATGGCTCAGTCAGATAGATGTGCTAGAGCAAATCAAATCACTGGCCAGGGCTGGGATTCTTTTGTTGCACTCCCTAAGGCTCTATTTATTGTATTAGTTGTAAATCTATCACTCCCTATCAGAAAATGGAAAGCAAATAGATGCCCTTTACCTATGAAGGTGAGACTGGATATACCCTTTGAGTTTATTTCCCATCAATGCAAATGACCTCCACTTCCCACCCACTCCTCACGTCTGCCCCCACCACCCCACACGTGTGCATGGTTTGCATGCTAACTGCACTGGCACTGCCTTGTTGAAAAAGAGTAGAATCACCTGGACCACATAAGGGAGTAGCCACCACCAGCACCTGCTGAAAACACTGAGTTAACTGAACCTTGGACCCAAATGGAATAACACATAGTTTATCCCACATCATTGGTAAGGGAAATGTTCTCTTTAACTGAAAATATTTAAAAATCTATTTTGGATGGGCAGTTTTCTAAAATTACTACACTGCTCTCTGCTTTCTTACCCTGGGGATTTTAAATATGATGACTTTGGTCAACATTTGGAACATCAGTTTCTGTGCTATGCCCCCAAAGATTATTAGCGGAGGTGTAATTGCCGGCTCCTAAAATAGGTGTCCTCACACTGCGTGGCTCTGTAAATCTCTATGTCTGCTTTATGGTTTTTCTATCTATCTCTTTGCAATTTTTGCCTTTGCCGACTGCTAGCAGCATTTCCCCTTTTAATCTGTTTTGACCTGCAAAATGAGATAGCCATGTTTGGTAGAATAGGTCATAACATAAAAATACATTGGTTCTGACTGAGCGCCTGAGGACGTCTCTTGAGAATATACACATGAAATTTTAGGAAAAATAATTTTTGAAATCTTATGTCCTTACTTTCTTGCTCATAGCTGTAACTCTGCCCAGTCGATGTGTCCCTGCAAACACTATGAGAATGCATAAAAGCTAGAAAAACACGGCCATTTGTTCCAAATATCTTCATAGCACATCCACATCCACACAGAAATACTGAGACGGAACTCACACAAGTGCTTTCTTGCGGTTATAGACTCCCAACAAATTTTCCCAGATAGACAATTTAACACACATACCTAGGCTTACAGGGATCTGGGTGTGTGTAGAAACCACCTCAGAGCCTTTGCTGCATGATTTCTATTCACTTTTTTTTTTTTTTTTCTTTTCAGGAGAAACCAAGTAGCTGCTCTTTCCGCCCTCTAAAGTTTCACAAAGAAAGTTTCATGAAAGACTCCTCAAAGACACAAGACATCTCTTTTCACCCCCCCATTCTCCCCACTCCTTAAAAATAAATAATTAACACTACCTCTTTGCTTAAGTGCTCTCTCTGTCTCTTGCTTCTTAAAAAACTCTTCAGGTGGAAGATTCTGAATGACAGCATGAGACTGAATCAGCAGGCCTGACTCCTCAAGTTAAAGGGGAGGGAGAAAAGCTTTACGACTTTCCTGCTCAATCATTTACGGCATGAGAGTTGCAAACCCCGTGAAAACTCACCTTTGATCCTTGAGATGGAAGTCAAAAAGCCTTTTATGCACTGATTGAGGATTGGTTGTAAAACATTAAAGATTGAATATCCAGCCTCAGAGACACATAGGAAAATATATCTTGGGCTAGGTTGGTGGTTTCATATCACCACTCACATTCACTAGAACTAAAAATACCCCAGTTTACCATGTTGAGGTCTATCTCCTCAGGAGGTGAGAGAACCAAAGTTCATTGTACAGGGACCAGACACTGTTTCACTGAACTTTACAATGTTCCATTTTAAGTCATGAACAGTGTTCTAATGGGTAGGCCATTCAATCGGGCAGCACTATCACAATGCTGGTGTCTTTGTTTCTTTCTGGGCATTAAACACGGAATGTAAAACCTGAGTTTTGTTTTCCTTTTCATAAAACAGGTAGTTGGGTGCTGTTGATAAAGCCAAAATGGATATATTCTCCAAACCTGTCTGATATGCAAGGAGGTAACTGGAGAATTTGTGCAGAGGACATATATTTGAAAGAAGTGAGGAAGGGAATAAAAGCTATGCAGGAGGAGGAATAAATACTACTAAATTCTGTTTGCTTTCATTACCATTCTACTCTCCTCTTGACAGTCTCTGGATTGTGTTTCACCATCAGAACTGCAGGGAGAGGGTACACAATACAGTGAGAGATAGCCTGAACACCCCATCTCAAGTGAGCCATAAAGGAGTAGGACCCTGTTAAAGTAGGGTGATCGATCCCCTAGGATGCTGGACTTCCCTACGTGACTGTTCACCTTTCTACCTCCAATATCTAGCCTACTGCGTGCCTAATCAGTTTGGTACCTGCCTGCCTATGCCAGGAAATAAATAACTAGATTTCAGCACTGTTTTCTTTTTCAGCATTCCCACCCAGCCATGACTACTGTTCCTATCCTGGGTTTGAAATGAAAAGTGTAATTTCACAAATTAGTGCTAGCTACCATAGTTTGTGTTTAGCCAGAGCAGCAGTGTGGAAGGTTCTCTCCCTCTGTCCAAGCTTGACTATAGCCTCACAGGGCTCTACTCCCAGAATTCTTCTATAATTTGATGTAGAGCCTTGTCCTAAAATGCACTTATCCTGCTTTATTATGAGTTTAAATTTTTCCATTACTAAAATAACAAAATGTAATGCAATGAAACCACTGTTCACATTGTGGTGTGTTTCCTTCCAGTCATTTTTTTCCCAAAAATGCACTTATCCTTGACCCTGTAGATATTATAAATATTTTATTATCCATTACGCTATTGCTCTGATTCTTTTAGATGAAGGCTGCATTTGCATCACTGTGTCTTCCTTGTATTTTGAGTCAGTGAAGTTAGCATACTATAAGTAGAATGGACAAAGATTTTGGCATCACATAGGCAGGTTTAAATTCTGGCCTTAATAAGTAAGGTGTGTGAATTGGGCAACTAACGTAACCTTTCCTAGACTCAGTCTCTGTATCTGATTAAGATTATAGGCACACATATTTCATATGATTGTTTGGAATATCAACATTAGGAAGTCTGTGTGCACCTAGCTAGCTACCTAATTCAGAGCAGACATAATAAATATCATCTCCTTTGCTCGTGTGTAGAGGATAAGGCTCAAGCTGTTACACTTATTTGGGGGTTATACTGATTAGTAGCATATATATGAAATTATCTATTAAGAGATATTTGATTGGATTCTCAAGCATAGGACAATCAGTAATTTCAGTAATTTCTTTATAAGGAGTTCTATGAATTTGTACTTAAATCTATATAACAAATAATTGTTATGTCTCATTATGTTATGTCTCATAAAAGGAATGTTTTTCCAATCCTATTCCTGTTATTCTAGTTATTAAACTGTATTTAAGATTAATACATTCCAAAGCACAAATAATAAAATTTTTATTTTTACAAAACATGTTTGCAGAGGAGAATAATTTAATTTTCTTTAAAAGGTTCATCATCATCAGTTGTTTATTAACGTGAGGCCAAAGCAGTTCCTGGAGTTTGACAAGTGTTCCTTAATAGCACTCTAAAGATCCTCCATCAACTGGGCCAGTGTTTATTGATTATTGACTATGGTAGAACACAGTGCTAGGCATTAGAGGGCAAATACAAACTATCTGGCAGACTCCTTCGCAAGGAGATCTGATTAAAAAGCGAATAGGGGTGCCTGGGTGGCTCAGATGGTTAAGCATCTGACTCTTGATTTCGGTTCAGGTCATGATTTCATGGTTCTGTGAGATTGAGTTCCACATCAGGCTCTGCACTGACAATGTGGAGACTGTTTTGCATTCTCTCTCTCCCTCTGTCTCTGCTCTTCCACTGCTCATGTGCTCTCTCTCTCCTCAAAATAAATAAATAAATAAATAAATAAACAAACATTTAAAAAGGAGAGAGACAATCCCAATGGAGACTCTTAAAAAAAGTAAAGATTGCAGGTGCTTGAAAGGAAAGAAGCTTGGGCTATGCAGTCAATTAGGAAGACTTCACATTCTCCTTTACCACTTAAAGGTGTTGTTTCTAGAAGCAAGTCACCTGGGATTTCTGAGCAGCATGCCTCATCTGCAAAATGAGGTTTAGATAATAGAGAATCTACATGTCTAAAAAAGTCTTAGGCATTAATTAAGTACTCATTTGTTATTGTTTTCACTTACTTTTCCTCATTTGTTTTCTATTGATAATACCTACTTAACAGGGTTTTTATAAAGATCAAATGAGAAAAGCCATCTAAATGCCCATGAGTAAAAGATCCTGGAATCTAGTAAGTACTCAGTGTTAAGTCAGTTCCTTGATCTTTAAGTCCCTAAAGAGAAATCCCTGGTTGATCTGTACTTTTAAGGATTATCCATTAATATCACTTTTCATGTGTGAACTTATATTTACATGTTCTTGAGGAAAGGAAATGAAGCATTAAAGGGCTGCTTGTTAATTTCTGTATCGGAATACAAAGGAAGCATGCACTATACATTTACTTTTGTAGACACGATAGAGGGATTCTTTAACAAAACTCCTAGCTCTTCTGACTCTGGTAACATTTTGAACAGGTTCCAAAAGCTATCCACCTGGGAGGGTTTGACGAGTGCATATGAAAAATACCTGATTTTCTGCTGGTTTGAGTAGATGGAATGTTTCTAACTGTTCTAACAGTAATGAAATTTCAAGTTTGCACACTAATTTTTGTTAGTCCTATAGTTGTTACATTTAGAAATGTCCCCATTTCCCAAATGGCATCCAGTGTAACTGTATTTTTGATCCATGAAAACCCTGGTAACCAGATGAACACCAGAACAGTCATTGCAGACAAATCTGTGCAACTTTCAGCTTTTCTCTATGTGTTTCAACTTTTTTCTATTTCTTTCATATTTCTTTTGCATATTTCTTTCAATTTCTTCTGCATTTATCCTGTGTTTGTTTCTTGCTAATTACAGCCACATAGAATTGATCATTACAAATAATAGACTTGCATATTAATGCATATAGGGGGCCTACGGGTATGACAGGCCCTGGGAAGACAGATTTGAATAAGACAGTTCCCACCTGAGGGAGCTGCCAGGCTCTCTGCCAGGAGTTGCTGTCACCCTTATTATTAACCCAGAGAACCCTAATGCATCCACATTTAGGTTGGGCTTTCTCACATAGTCACCTTTCTAATGTAAAATAAAGGATACAAGGGTAATAAAAAACATTTGTTCCACATACCTAAGGGACAGGGGATGGTGCCTGTCCAATCCAGTTCCTATAAACATTGCAGGCTGACCTTTGAACCCTTCAAGTGCTTGAACTCCAGCCCCAAGCAGTGAGTTAGGCAGTGTCTCATTGTAATTACCAGTGATTGCCACAGACTTTTCTCCTTGTATACACTCTTGCCTAGCAGGATCTTGGATTTCTGGTTTCATAGGCTTTAATTTTGGTACTGGCATTATGAAAGAACTTTTTAGTAATCCTGCTCCCCGTCTTTTGACTCATAAAATGGTGATTTTTGAGGTTTCTTTTTTGTTTTGATTTTGGAATCCCTCACAAACTCTTGGAATAATTCCCTTTTCCCAAAATTAGCCCATGAATTATAAGTTGTCTCCAGACTCCTTTTTAGAAGAAGTAGGTTTGGGAAAAGAAAAAGGAAATTGGGGATGGAGAATTCAGGAATGAAAGAAGGTTATCACTGAGTAGAATTTTCAGGTATAAGTCAAAGATGTAAAGGAGGAAGATGTTGCATGTATATGAATAAACCACACGTAAATTTGATGAGCAAGTTGTGGAGTTTAAGAATTACTAGCTAAAGATGAAGCTAGAATATTTTAAGAACAATTTGCAGTCATGTTTCTGACCCAGAATCAATGTAAAATTTTTGCTTTATTTTCATTTATACATAGTTGTTAGAAGGAAATGTTGCCTGAGAAACTACATATCATTTGGATTATTTACCTTCCTGTCCCTTTCACATTGTTGCAAACTCAGGAGACCTTCCTTGCCTTTGGTGGACCTGCAGGGAGAAACCCATTGAGGTGACTACAGTTTGAGGAAGAAAGCTTTTTCACTTTGGAGGAAGTGAGAAAGATTAATTAGAAACAGCCCTGCAGGTGAAGAACAAGAAAATCTAGTAGGGGACAGTTATTACAGTACAAGTAAGAAATAATGAAGAAATGCTGAACCAAGTCAGTAACAACATGCTAAGAGACATAGGCTAGAAATGAGAGTTATTAACACAGTGGAATTGGCAGAACTCAGAGATAATTAGATATGGAGGGTAAAGGGAAGGAGGAATGGAGAAAGGCATTTCAGTTTTACCAGCCAAGCTAAGGAATATAAAGTAGAATAAAGGAGGAGAAAATAAGTTCAGTCTGGGGCATGCTGACAAGGAAAGATATCTAATATGCAAAGAGAAACATGAGGCTGGAACTCAGGAGTTCCATCAAAGGGACCGGTAGCACTGAACTTGGTAGTTGAAACCTTGAGAGTAGGTAATATTACTTAGAGAAAATGTGTAGAGAGATAAAAGGAGAAAGTGAGGATGGGTGGCTGTAGACAATATATTTAATAAAAAAGCAGAGGTAGGGGAATTAAAATGGAAGATCCAAGTCTTTGTAAAATCAGATCAGGATTATGCCACAGAAATGGAGACAAAAGAGAGATTTAAAGAGTAGGGCATAAATTGAAGTTTGGAAAATGCTCAATATGTTCAGTAATTTTAAGGAATTTTGACTTTGAGAAGCTTCAGGAGAGTGACAGAGCAGAAAGGAAGACAATAAGACCAAGAATGCCTAGAAAGTGGAGTAGGTCACTCTTCAGAGTATCTTGAAGGAGAAGGGCATTCTATCTGAGCTAGCAAGCTAGAAGAAGGCAGGTACTAAGAATTTTTTTTTTTTTTAATTTTTGGAGTGGTAGCAGAAGATATATGAATAGAAGGGTGGTAATTGGACAGAACATTAATTGTGAAGGTGGTTTGGACAGTCCCATCCAAGGTGACTTGCTGAAAGGAGGAGAGAGAAAAGCTGAAGAAATATCCCTGGATAACAGGGACAGTGGAGAGGGGAGCCATTCAGGAAGCCATGTGTCTGAGACCACAGTGGAAGTCCAAAAGAGAAATAGAACAAAACTTCTCAAACTTCAGTAAGCATAAGAATTACCCAGGGATTTCTTTTTAAGTTTATTTACCTATTTTGAGAGAGAGAGACAGAGAGAAAGAACTAGTGCAAGTTGGGGAGGGATAGAGAGAGAGAGAGAGGGAGAGAGAGAATCCCATACAGGTTCAACGCTGTCAACGCAGAGCTCTATATGGGGCTCAAATTCACAAACCTCGAGATCATGACCTGAGCTGAAATCAAGAGTCAGAAGCTTAACTGACTGAGCCACCCAGGGGTCCCCAAAGGATTTTGTTTAAACACGTATTCTGATACACTATGCCTGGAGTTGGACCTACGATTCTGTATTTCAAACAAGCTCTTAGGTGATGCCTGTGGTACTGGTTCCCTGACCACCCTTTGGGAAATAAGGACGTAAAGGAAAGTGCATGAGCAAGGCCCATGGGTTTTGAATGTAATTAACATAAATGCAAAATAAGGACCTAGTTTGGCCAAGGGAGTGGGGGGGGGGTGGGAAACATGGCAGGGGCACCTGGGTGGCTCAGTCAGTTAAGCGTTCCACTTAGGCTCAGGTCATGATCTCTTGGTTTCTGAGTTCAAGGCCCACATCGGGCTCTGTGCTGACGGCCCAGAGCCAGGAGCCTGCTTCAGGCAGGCCATATTCTGTGTCTCCCCCTCTCTCTGCCCCTCCCATGCTCATGTTCTGTCTCTGTCTCTCAATAATAAAGAAACGTTAAAAAAATTTTTAAAAAAACACGGCAAAGAGGAACAATAAGAATGCATTGTCTACAAGTAGTTCATGTATTCATTAAGAATGTACTAAATTCTTATTTAAGCTGCATATGCCTCTCCTTTGCAGAGACACTGCAGGAGAGTCACAGAGGCAGAACCTCTGAGAGTTTAAGGACATCTTAATAAGTATAAGAAAACATAAACAAAATGCTAATAATTAGTACATAGATACATAAGTATTTCAGAAATAAACAATGGTCAACACTTGTTAAAGATGGTAAGTAGACAGTTGAAATATTTCTTTGGATTAATTTTTTATTTTATTTTTTTTTTGCATGTCATGAAGGGTTTTCAACTGGCCCTTCATTCTGGTGTTGAATGCATTATCATCCACCTTCCTTTCATTCATCTTTAAAAGAAGACATGACAGATGTAAAGTTTCTATCAATTTGAGAATTGTAGAGGGAAAAATGAGGCTGCACCTTGAATTGAAGAGATCTTATCTCTTTAAGCCTCTTTCACAGTGGAGAGCTACATGAAGCGTGAGTCTGAAATCATTTGGTCCAGAGAGAAGAGACATGACTAGGAACAAGTGTCATGAAGAGAGAAACGTTAGATGTTCAGAGATTACCTAGTGCTCTTTTAGGTATTTACTCCTGTTTGCTGAATCTGGGATCCCCCCTCCCCACTTTTTGCTACTGCTCCAACATCTTAGCCCATGGATAACACATTGCTAGTGCCATTCTTATCTCCATCTGGTTGTGGTGTACATACCAAGTGCTCAGAGCTGTTCAAGGACACTGAAGCACAAAAAGAGTGGTAAGAACAAGGTCAGTGTCTTTAGTAACTTGCTAGCTGGTTTAGAAGAAGGGGTAAACATAAGAGTACATTATGAAGTAGCATTGCCCAAAGATTCTTTTGCAGAATAGTATTCCATAAAATGGAAGTAGAGACTCAAAGAGAATTTGATGCTGATAAGAGTTTGTAAAATGCCATATATGAAAACTTCTCTTCTACAATAGGAACAGAAGAGCATGCAAATTGTAAGAACTCTGAGAATTACTACAGTAAATAAATATGGTTAATTTTGTTTCTAAAATTTCTCAATTTTTTTTTCTTAAACCATTGAACTATTTTATATAATAAAAACTACTGCTATTTCAAGGACTTAGTCCTATTCCTCCGAGGACAAATAAGGGAATGTTGTAAAGATTAAACTGTTTGCTATAGTCACTTAAGTGCAATTGCAGTTAGAGAGGCTGGTGATCATTTCAGAAATCTGGGGATGGCATTACTGAGAAGTTGGAACTGACATTGAATGATGTGAGTATTTTGAGCATTGACAAAATAAGATATTCTGGGTTTGGGTGGAAGTTGAGAGGGTTAACAGAATAAATAAAAATGTAGAGGAGGAAACAGTTCAGGGTTCAGGTGTGTTTAAGCCACAATGAGAAAATCAATATGCCTGGAAAGGAGGGTTTTGATTGAGTGAAAATCAATTTGGCAAGGCTGATTATAAGGACCCTTGCATTTTGGGTTAGGTTCTATGAAGATTGAACTATGCATTAATTACATCCAGAGGGGAACAAACAGGGAATATGTCTTTAGTATTCTGACCAAACCATTTCTTTCATTTTTAAAAAAAAATCATTCTTGTTTCTGTTTCTAAAAATAACACAAGCACATGGTGAAAATTTTATAGGATAAAAAAAGTAAACAAAATAAAATTAAAATCACTCATGAATGCAATGTGACCAGAGATAATGCAGTTGACATTGGGAGTATCCTTTGCCAGTTTTTCCTGTTCACACACTTCTTTTAGAAAAGTCAGCTCACTCCATGTCATAGTGGCTATAAACTAAACTCCTAAGAGGTAAGTAAATTAATATAAATTTGTGTAGCAGGCTAGAGTGGGTGAGGTGTTGAAGATGCAGTCTTTCACACAGACACATTACAAATTAAATACGCAGAATGTTCTTTGCCTTCCACAAGGAAATATACTACTTTCTTGCACTACACCCTTGTGCTATGTTTTACTTCAAACATATAGCCACATTTGGCTATGTTTAATGTTACCACACTCGTTGGAAATACAAGTATAAAAATTTTTACTTTGTCAGCTCTAACCTTAGAAAAACAATAGATGAATGGTACCTGACTCTAACCCTCAATGTGTGGGAGGCTGACAGTCCACGAAGGTCGCTGACTAGAGAGTCAACCTCCTTCTGAGGGGGCAGCCACCACCCAGCAGCAGCTCTTGCTGTCAAGTAGGAATGGGGCCCAAAGTAGGCAGATCCTCATGGTTTTCCAGAGAAGATAGAAATCTAGTACTTATGTGATAATTTCTGACTTTTAAAAAATAGGAATTAACAATTTTAACAAGAGGATCAGCATATATTAGTAAAACAAAACACATTCTAGTCTCTATAGCCTGCACCTTGTGCTTATACATACTCACGAAATGAAATAAAACAAATAACAACACAACTTCCTGTTCCTTTACAGTCAGGAAATGATAGCACCATGCATCTTTTCTGGCAGAAAATCTTGAAGCCCCAGGGTAATGGGCATTTCTACTTACTAGACTTTCCCATCCTTAGATGTGACCCGGTATAATATTTACATTTGTATTAGCATATTATGAATCTTTCATTGTAAAAAGACTCATTTGGAAAGTCTGTAGCATTTCAAAAATATGCTTACTGAATGTATATTTTGTTGATTTGAATAGGTATTTACCCACTGAAGGAAGATCTATTCCCAAATGCCACTTAGGTTATTTTCAAGAACTCCCTACTGAATATTGATGCAGCTGTGTGTTTTTGCAGAAGTGGGAACAAAGCCGGCTGTGTCGAACCTTGGAATCACAGTGAGTAATTAGCACAATGTCTGTAATCAGGGAAAGGTTAGGTTAGGAAAAGAGGCCTAGAAATGTCTGTGACACACAAAAAGAAATGAGAGAGATCATCTGAACAAGAACAACAAGAACAAAAAGAACAATTGAACTTTAAATGTACAAAACAGCTGACTTTTCTATATATACCTTACCTTTTCCACTTCAGTCATAAACTTTTGTCTCACTTGAAAACTCTTAGCCAAGTGTATCTGTGTATATCATTAGTATTTCTTAAAATTTTTTTTAACATTAATTCATTTTTGAGAAACAGAGACAGAGCACGAGCGGGGGAGGGGCAGAGAGCAAGGTAGACACAGAATCTGAAGCAGGCTCCAGGCTCTGAGCTGTCAGCACAGAGCCTGATGTGGGGCTTAAACCCATGTACCACAAGATCATGACCAGAGCCAAAGTCAGACGCTTAACTGACTGAACCACCCAGGTGCCCCAATATTACTTTTAAATAAATATGTTTCAACTACTCCAGGTTAACAAAAAGAGAGCTTTCATAGTCAATCAAGATTGCCTAAACACAGAAAACACAAAACAACCTGAAATGAATGAAGTGTTATATACTTTTAATCAATAGCAAAGATGTTGTAAACTACAAAAAAATTTTATGAATAGAAATATTCAACAAATGAAGTCCTTTCAGCAAAACTCTGTATTAGGTCCACTGTGAAAATAGAGATATAATTCCAGGATGAAACAGGTGAGTTTTACTTAGTCTAATAATACGGCTTTTTAAAAATCTAACTGAAATATTTTTTAAAGTCAAACTAAACATCTGTAATGACCCACTATTTAAAGAAACAACGAAATTAAGTAATTTTAAAAATCTTATGTTGACTTCCAATGTTATTGATGTCCAAGTTTGTATTGTATGTGTTTGGTTTTCTTTGAATTAGAAATGTCATTTTTTTCCACATTGCCAAGAACAGGTCAGGTTTTAAGGCACCTGACAAGATCCAAGTTTCTAGTCTTTATTTTGCCTTTTTCTACTTACAGTTAGTTTGAAAAACCTTTAACAATATTTATCATTATTTACATTACATGCCCAGGGACAATTTTAATTCAATGAGGGAGGAGAAATATTTGTTTATGGTCCCCAAGACTTTTTTTTATCTTGGTATTTTATTGATATCATTACTTCTACCACTTGAATTTTGAACCCTTAGATTAACACAGTTAGCCATGCACAACTTTATAAATTGCCTAACTAATCTTCATGAATGCTCCTGTTAGTGTTTGGGATTCCTTCCACAGTGACAGTAGAGAGAAACAGTTGAACTTTCGACAGAAAAACAGTGGAGAGGGCCTTTTTATATTACTGCATGGACTTGGTGGGTTTACCTAAAATGGGGACTAAGGAGGGTGCCTGGGTGGCTCAGTCTGTTAAGCATCCAACTTCAGTTCAGGTCATGATATCAGCGTTCATGGGTTCCAGCCTGTGTCAGGCTCTGCAGTGACAACTCAGAGACTCAATCCTGCTTCAAATTCTCTGCTTCAGATGCTGTGTCCCCCTTTCTCTCTCTGCCCCTTTCCTGCTCTATCTCTCTCTTTTTTCTCTCTCAAAAATAAACAAATAAACATTAAAAAAATTAAAATGGGGAATAAGGAAGGATTATCTCCAAAGTGTCCCTGGCTCTCTCCAGGTAAGTAGATGTAGGATGAGGCCCTAGTAAGTCAAAGAATAGAATCAAAGTACCTCTAGTTATTTTTCTAATCCATTGGTTGATAGATTGTTTTAATAAGAACTTATAAACAACAGCTAGATGTTAGGCACTGTTTTAGACACTAGTGGGCAAACAGACATTGCCCAATTGTCACAACAAACTTAATGTAATAAGATTTACATGATAGAAGGGAATAAAAACATATAATTACATAAGTAATTAATTAGTTATAATTCTAGTTATTATGAAACTGCATATAAAAGGAAACTTGATCTAGTTTTGAGTAGTCAAACAATAATGTCACTTAATAAATGCCCCCAAGGAAGTGCTTCTTAAGATGAGTTCTAAAATAACAACAGGAATTAAGGAAAGATATGAGATGGTTCAGCCCAAGGTAGGTAAAAGGACCTGCTTATATGAAAGCTTAGACCAAAATGAGTCTTACATATATAAGAAATTTGAATTAACCAGTGGTTCTAGAGATCAGATAATCAACACATGAATGGCAAAGATGTGCCTGGAGAGGTGTGTAGGGGTCAATCAAAGAAGCTCATTTGGAGCTATAGCAATCTTAACCTCTCTACATATTTGATGGTAGAAAGAGATGGAAATTAGTTTGAAAGAGTAAATAGTTTAGGTAAGAGATGGTGTTGTGTTGTAGACTCTGGGTCTAAAGTTCTCTCTTGTTTAGCAAAAAAGCAGGACGCATGACTAAAAGCAAGACATGGCTAATATCCAGGAAAAAACAAGAACCCTGAATAAGGGTCCTCGACCCATTTTTATTAGGATCAGAATTCTTACAAACATGGCAATGGACGTGCACAAAGGGACAATGAATCTGTGAACATTAACTTGTGGATATGAGGGAAAGGGGGTCTTGAGGATATTTGGGGTTAGGGGTTTGGGTTAATACAAAACAAAATCCGGGTGCTGGGCAATCAGAAGGAGGGTTGTTTACAGTGGACATGAGGTAGCACCTCTGTTTATCTTAGCTAGCCTTGGGGATGAGACAGGGGAAATAACCTCAGAGTTAACAAGTCAACTTTCTTTTCTTAATCATCTCCGCTCTGGGCTGCTACACCTGTAGTGCAGCAGTCTATAGCCCAATTTACCTGTTTACCTAACTTGGTCCTTTCCTCCTGTGAAAGCAGCTTTTCTGCTATAGTACTAAATTGGGGGTGCTTCCACCCTAAATATCTAATCTTGTTTGTTTCATATACCTATGTATTGGGCACCTTTGTGCTGTAACTATTTTAGGCCTTTGCCTCTGCCTTTCTATTCCGGGGACTCTGCAGCCCCTCTCTATTTTGGGGGATCTTTGCACCTTCCTATACCTGGCACCTTTGCACCTGCCTATTCTCAGGGTGCCTTTGCACCCCTGTTCTTGAGGTGCCAATCTAGTTTACCCAAACTCAGGTGTGACCATTTTATGGCTGTTATTTCTTTAAGCCTTTTTAACCCATTGGTGTAAGCCTAGGGGATTCCTAAGCTTATCCCACGCAGTGTTGGTTAGACTATTGTGATAGCAGTAGACTAGAAAAAAGCAGAAAGACTTCTAAGACATATCTGGGAGACAATGAGCAGAAAGTGGTGGTTGATTGGATGTAGTAGGTGAGAAAGAGGAAGGGATAAAGGGTAACATTTAGGTTTGGGGCTTGAGCTACTGGCTGGATGCTGGAGTCATTTATCAAAATTGGAATCTATCCCAGAGAAGGAAGGCATGCTAAGACAAAAGTTACTGTTTGGCAAAATCACCCCTGAAAAGCCACCCTTGAGGATCCTTGAATTTGGGAATCTAGTCTTATTTCATATTCCAGTATTTCCTCTCTCCTCCAGGCTCTTCCACCCTCCCCTCAGCATGGTTACTCTGAAGGTGTTTGAGGAAATCAATATATATATATATATATTTATAGAAGAGAACAGAAAGAACATTCTTCCCCCTTCTCTTAAGCTCCTCTAATTGTAGCTATATATTTTCATACCACCGTAAGTTTTTTAACAAGATCAGGGCAGTCCTTATCATCTTCCTTTTCATCATATGTTAAGCTTGCAAAATCTCTTCAGGAAACTGTGTACAAGTGAGTGCTCCAAAGGTGTGAAAAAATATGTGAAATATAGACACACCTTGAAATAGAAATACTAGCAATTATTTTCAGGCAATGCATATTGAAATATGGAGCTTATTGGCACACAAAAGAAAAAGCTGACTGGTAAAATTGCTATTTTGAGTTTCCACCTCTGAGGTAGCAGACAGTGAATTTTTAACCTCTATAATTCTTTTCTTTCTTTCATTTCAATGATAAAAGATCATATTATTTGACTTGATGTACCTTGCAAATAAACCAAATAATTTGCTCTCATCACCAAAATTTATCAAGCAATCACCAAATAATGACTCAGCGCCTACCATGGCAAAGTCAATATACTGAGAAGACTGAGGAGCTACAAGGAATGTCCAAGTTTTTCTCCCAGAACTTTCTGTCTAGCTGGTGGGACAAGATCTGAACATATTTTTAAAAGGATGAGTGATAATAAGGAAGGATAAATAAAAAGATACAGCAAGTAAGAGTGGATTAATTATACCATGTATGTGTTATGTTAATTCCAAGAAAAGAGAAATTTTTATGCATTGGAAATTTGGTAAAGGTTTATGGAAGATGAAGGTTATGAGCTCAATGTTACAATACGAAGATTTTAGCTAGAAAGAGAAGAAATGAAAGGAAAAGTTGATAGGATATTCCAATTATGAGCAGCTCAAGAGTAAATTGTGGTATTGTAGGGGATGTATCAACAAGATTAAAAGCTAGGAAATTTACACTTTAAAACCACCTTAACGGGGCGCCTGGGTGGCTCAGTCGGTTAAGCGGCCAACTTCGGCTCAGGTCATGATCTCGTGGTCCGTGAGTTCGAGCCCTGCGTCGGGCTCTGTGCTGACAGCTCAGAGCCTGGAGCCTGTTTCAGATTCTGTGTCTCCCTCTCTCTGACCCTCCCCCGTTCATGCTTTGTCTCTCTCTGTCTCAAAAATAAATAAACGTTAAAAAAAATTTATAAAACCACCTTAACAATAATTATATATATGTGCAAAGCAGTAACCTTCTCCATTTTATCACCTTTAAAATGAGAGAGTTGGATTAAGTGTTCTCTACAGAATCTTTGAAACTTAACATTAGTTTATATTATAAAGAAAGAGCAAGTTCTTACTCGTCCAGCATTATATGAAGCCAGCAAAAGGTAGAGTGTTTGGAAATAGTCAGATTATTGTTTAAATCTGACAGACCAGGATTCAAATCTTGGCAAACCCATTTGTTATCTAGGAAACCCGGGCCAGATACTTAACCATGATGTGCCTTGACTCTTCCTAGATCAATTGATAGATGTTACAGATATAAATAGAGATATTAACATAGATAGTCTTTTCAATAGTGAAAATAATATGTATTACATATGTAATATAATATGTGTTACATAACTGGTTATGTAGGAGGCACTGAAAAAATTTTGGTCACATCCCTTGGTGTCCATGGATGAAAGCTCTGGTTTGCAGTCATGAGATGTGAGTTCAAATCTCTGCTATGCAATAGACTACGTATGTGAAAGTAAAAGGGGCTTGAACTTGATCTTTGCATGTATTTCAATATCACTCAAACACAAAAGGTCAAAATACATACAAGGCAATATGAATTGTGAGGATGCTAAATAGCTAGAGGATGCTATAGTTACCCTTGTTTCACACTATTTTTTTTTCTTTTAACTAGGCCTATATTCCCCTCACATCATTCCCCACTGATACTTTTGATAAGTTACAATTTCTCTTCCGTGTGCTTTGAAATTCTTGGATACTGTTTAGGCTGCACAACATTTCCACTCCACTGTGCTAATTAACATCACAATGAATAATTATCAGCAGCTTCACAATTGTCTCTAGCATACTGTTTTTATTTTATTATATTTATAGATTATGAGGAGAGCAACATAAAACACACCACCAGCTTCCATGCCAAGAATCCTTCATCTAACTAAGAAATGCCATGCAGTACATTTCAGAAATAAATGCCACTCATAAACACGGTATTCTAATGCATATTGAAGTTTCATGTACTAAAGATTGGAGTAGCTATCGGTAGTCAATGAATAATGGATAGGAATGATTAATGACTTTGTGAGATAAGGGATAATTAGATTTGGCATGTGCATCCACCATTTAAGCAAATTGGTATGTGGAATGCATAGTTGAAAGAGATACAGACAAATGACATTAAGCTTCGATGATTCAAATGGGTCTCTTGAGAATGGATGATCCAAATTCTTTTCTAATTTTCCTCCAACAACTCAACACAACCATAAAGGTAACAATGGACCTTATTTTTATGCTAGCAATGGTTGCCTCAGCAACCGAGTGACAGACTCAGAAGCCCAGGCAAGCCTCTTCACACCTTTCTGCCTTCAGGTCATTCACCCTTCTTTTCCCAGATCTCTGTCATTTATTCAAATAATGCTCTCTGGTCCCACTACCTCTCCACACAGTGATGTTGGGGAACAACAAAAGCTCTTGTCAAAACTGTGAAGAAGGAACAGTTTTCTAGAACATCTTCTGCCAATCCCCCATCCCACCTCCTCAATGCACACCCACCACGTACATGTACCTGTAACTGCGTGCTGCCCTATGCCGCTCACCTCTTCTCAAAGTGGTAAGTTACTAAGGACTGCCCTTTGCAGGTAGTGGGATGTTTTGGATCCTCTTTATTCTTAACAAACCATTTCTGTCCCACTTCCCTTGTTTGAGCTTTCTAGTTAAATCAAGGAATTAATCTATGCCAATGGGTTAACACTACACTTATAAATCTCAAATTAGAAACACGTTGATATCCCCTAATCAAGAGAAAGGCATGCCAAAAGTAATTTGTTACTAACATGAGATAAAATGCAAAAATTATATGAAGGAAGTTTTATTATTTAAACTAGCTTTCTTCAGTGTTATCAGTATAAAAAATACTCACTTGTATTGAAATGTGCTTTTATTTTCTCCTAGGAGAAATTAAATAAGTGGAGTTACAATGAAAATGCAGTAATCCGAGTGGGCTTGGGGTGAAGATGGGGTGTCGTGGTTGGTGGCACACAAAGAAGATCGATTGTAAGTAAAAGTCTGAGAAAAAATTTTGGTGGAAGCTAACTGATAAATGGGTTTTATTCTTTTTAAAAAATTTTTTAAACATTTATTTATTTTTGAGAGAGAGAAAGAGAGAGAGCGAGAGAGAGAGAATGGGGAGGGGCAGAGAGAGGGAGACACAGAATCTGAAGCAGGCTGCAGGCTCTGAGCTGTCAACACAGACCCCAACGCTGGGCTGGAACTCACGAACTGTGAGATCATAACCTGAGCCGAATTTAGTCCCTTAACCAACTGAGCCACCTAGGCATCCCTATCAATAGGATTTATTCTTAATAGTTATAATTTTAAATGGAATCATGTAGACCTAGGAAAACAAATGAATGGGTACTATCAGGAATTAGGGTAAGGTATTCGTCACATTAAATTCCTGATTATCATACCTTCTTTTGTCTGTGTTTTTAGAAGGGCAATACACAAAAGGAATAATAGTGAGTAGGAAACAAAACACATTATTATGTGCTCTACAAAAGCCTGATACCCTAATACACAGCTCTGGTAAAGTCCAATTTTTAGTAGCCTATATGGGAATTTATGTTGCCCCCAAATCTTTACCTCAAGAACTTATCACCCTCAGACTGGTCACATAAGTTAAAAAAGTAAAGATGAGAAGAAGCTTATGATGGCCAGTTCTGGAAACCTGGCCCCTGATGAGATCTTCCACCTACATATAAACATCAAGGAAGATAGAAAAGAGATGGAAAAGAAATAGAGATAGAGAAGGTGGATGTGTATGATTTAATGCACACTCAACATTAGGGAGCATGACTTCATTATTGTTTGAATGCTGACTAATCAGATTGGAAATGTCTTCCTTGGGCCAGGGTGTAGAATTGGGGATGAGAAGTAAAGCTGGGATGGTTGGTGGTAGAAAAGAACAAAAAACATGACCAAAAATATACCTTATGAAAATATTTAAAATAATGAGAAGTTGAGGCTAACAGAGGAGACATTTGGGGACAGAAGAACCATTCAGGACATTTAGATTAAACAAACACACAGACTCATAGTATATATGTGCATATAAATATAAATATGTATTTGAAAAAGGTGTATGTATTCATATATATGCAAATGTATAAATCATATATAACATAACATGTAAAACATATCAAACAAACATGAAATATAGCATTTATAAAATATATAACTATACAAACTATTATATATTTAACATATAGTTCTATAAGTAAATATTATATATAAATATGTCACACATAAAATATATATACCTATATACACACATATATATACATATATATATATGTATGTATATATAAAACCTAGCCCACAGTTATACACACATACATGCATACTCCATGCATATTTAATAGTCACTTAGGGAAAAATATTTATATCTATCTGCAGAGTAAACCTATGAAAACAACCTATACTAATCAAACGAGTTGTTTTTATTCATGAAACGCTGAATCATCAATCACCAAACATGAAAAAAATATTAAAGAAAATACTACAGTGGGGAAAAATATAGCTGACTAGGCAGAAATAGAAATGATACACAGAAGAAAACATCTACAAGATATATTTAGTGTATTCAGAGGAAAACAAGTATTTACGGTATTTATAAAAGAGACTGCTGTCAAAGAAAAAAAGTATTAAAAGAAGTACCTAGACAATTTTTAAAGTCAGCATATAGAAGGAAAAGTAAAATGAGCAAAACTAAGGATATAGTTGTTGATCTGAAAGAGAAAAATTGACAAAATGCCCCAGAAGACAAAAAGAGCAAAAGACAAAGGGAAGCATAATAAAAGGAGAGATTTTTCCCATGGAGGAAAGACCCAGGACTCTAGATCTTACTGAATCATCGAATAGGAATCCTAGTTGAAAAGAATGGAGATGAGTGTTAAGAAACAATGGAACAAATAATAAAATAAAGATGGTCTTAGGTAAAGAAAGATACATCTTCATATTATAATATGAAGATAATGTTCATATTCTATTGCTGACTAGAATGAAAAAAGACCCATACCTGATGAGTTACATAACTTCATAGGGTAAAGAGAAATTCCATGACCTTCCATAGGGAGAAAAGGAGGTACAACGTACCACGAGAATCTGCTGGCAGATCAATTTCTGATAAGAACACTACTGCTGAAAAGACAATAAAGATACAACTTGAGGAAAATGGAGTCAACTCAGACAAATTCTCAGTGAAGCATAAAGAAAAAAACAAATCCAGTATTTGAAATGTTCAAGGACCTCATACGAAAATGACTCCTTAGAGATTGTTTTGGATCCTACTGGGGGCTGCTGGATTCATTCCCTGGCTAAGACCCCTTTCAGGTCTGAGCATGCATTTCCCCAGCTGCTGGACTGCTGACAGTTTGCAGCTGGTCTCCTCCCCACCCACCTCCCAATCTTGTCCCAACCTCATGCCTCCTTGTAACACACACCCAATGCCTATATCCTTGTCCTGATTTTGGATAATTCTGAAGGAGCATTTCTGGTCAAGAAATCCTCATGAGATCATGTGAGGCCTTTGTTAGGATTACTTCACAGACAAGCTTTTCTTTTTTTTTTCAATCCATCCTCCTTCCCCTCATCCCACACCATGTTGATCCTTAGAAGCAGGGCCCAATCAGTTCAATTTCCTGAACACAGATCTCTGTCTCAGAGTCTGCTACCTGGGGAAACTTAAATGCAATAGGAACGTGCACAGCGATTTTTTTTTAAGTAGACAAGAAAGAAAATGACAAGATAATTATGAATTAATGGTCCATGAAATTATATATATATGTAAGCTCAAATGAATAGAAAGGAAAAGTCACTAGATGCAAATGGTTAGGATATTCTTGAGCATTAAAATTTCAGTATCGTAAGATTACATTTCTTTCTTTACAGTTTTAGTTTCAGTATTTGGGTTACATAGTTACATAATTTAAAATATTTACATAATTCAAAAACTGTAAATGTTTTTATTGTGCTTATATATTTGTAATCAACCCATGGTAAAACTGGAACACAACTAGTTACATTGCAAATGTGAAATTGATAAACATAGAAATTTTAAAATAATAATAGAAGCAATAAACTTTAAGGGAGAAAGGAAAAAAGATACAAGGTTGGATAAGTCACTGTATGATTAATCTTTCAAAGACTGGAATCAAATAATACTGTCAAAAATTAGTAAATCATGGGGGTGCCTGGGTGGCTCAGTCGGTTAAGGATCCGACTTCGGCTCAGGTCATGATCTCACGGTCCGTGAGTTCAAGCCCCGCGTCGGGCTCTGTGCTGACAGCTCGGAGCCTGGAGCCTGCTTCACATCCTGTGTCTCCCTCTCTCTCTGCCCCTTCCCTGCTCATGCTCTGTCTCTGTCTCAAAAATAAATAAACATTAAAAAAATTTAAAAAAAAATTAGTAAATCATGAAAAATATCAAAATATTTATTTTAAGTATATTAAAGGACAGAACTCAAATAAAATTCAGAAACTATTAAGAGAAATTAACTATCCTGAGTAGAAATGGATATGAATGTGGAAGGAATTTTGCACTCTTAATTGGAGACTCATCTATAAAGATTTTTTCTTTAACGTAAAATAGAACTTAGGGCACCTGGGTGGCTCAGCCAGTTAAGTGTCAGACTTCAACTCATGTAATGATCTCGTGGTTCATTAGAACCCCTCGTCGGGCTCCGTGCTGACAGCTTAGAGTCTGGAGTCTGCTTCCGATTCTGTGTTTCCCTCTCTTTATGTCCCTTCCCCTCTCATACTCTCTCTCTCTCTCTCTCAAAAATAAATGATAAATGATAAAAATAGAAGTTAAAAAAATTAAAGAGAATCCATATCAACAAAAGACTAGGTAAATAAATTATAGTGAAATAAATTTTAATAGCCACTTAGGTCCCTCAATTTAGATAATGCTCATACCTTCAGAAAGTGCTTTCACATGTTGTTGAAGCAAAAATCATTTATTGATCACTTCTTCTGGACAAGCCATTGCTTTCCCTATTAAGTCATTTATTTTCATCTCTGAGACAGATAAGGGAAAATGTCTTTCATCCTTTTGACAGTTAAGAAAACTAAAACAGAGTAAGTTGCTTTGCCTAAGGTCATCAAACTAATCCTGATGGTACTAAAGCTTTGTTCCTTGTCTTCCCAAACCCAGATTCTTATGGCTAACCTCTCTTCTCAATTAATGGGAAATGAATTATAACTAAAAGAGTTAATCCAGAAGAGCCAATGTGAGAAATGGATCGAAGTAAATAGAAGGAGAATTGGTAAATGCATAAGCAATTCATTTTTTCTACCTGACTTTATTTGTCAGGCACTGTGGTAGGTGTCAGGTTTTATTTCCTCACAACAATCCCTATGAAATAAATAGTATTGTCCCAGTTAATATATAAGGAAATTGAGGCTCAAACTAGCTACTTATGACCATTTACACAGCCAAAAATGGCAGCAAACTATCCAGTTCTCTAACTTGTATTTTTCCCCCTAAGCAGAGTTTCTCAACTTTGGCATTATTGGCCATTTGGGCTGGCTAATTATTTCATGGGGGATGTAAAACAGCCAGTAGCACCCTCACCTCCATTTGCAACAACCAAAAATATTTCCAGATGCCCCAGAGGACAGAGTGAAGGATCACTGTCAACTGAGAACCACTGCTCTATCGGTATGGATTACCTTCTTGAGCTTTATCATATTGGGAAATCTCCTCCTGCCCCCCCCCCCCCGCCCCCGCAATGGGATTCTAATCCTTTGAACTTGGATTCTCTTTATCATTCTCTTTGTACCTTACTGTGAAATTCTTATTTATGATGGTGAATTTTATCTGGGCCTTGTGAGTCTAGAGAGCAGCAATGATTAGGCAATCCCTCCATCCCTACTGCAAGGAACCACCCTTCCCCATTTGACTTATATAAAATAACAGATGTTCCACTTGTTCACCTCTGACAAGGCCAGACACAGACCTTCCAAATTCCCATTCTTTGCCTCATAAATGATTGGATGTACTATTTTGTCCCCACTGATAAATGCTTATAGCCAAATTGGTTACCTTTCTTTCCTCCCAGTCCTCTGGACTTTGATCTACCCTTAGCCTGAGCCTACATATAACCCCTCTTCATAGTCTCCATCCTGAGAACAGACAGACTTCTGCATAAAACATTCTACTGTCAGACCACCTCACCCCTGCTCATCCTCTTCCTCAAAGCTCAACCCTTTTGTAGCTTTGTTTACTCCTCTTTCTGAAGAAAAGGGCTTTTTCTGGCTAACATTTGAGAAGCTGGCAGATCTCATGATTAGAAGCTCTTCCTAATAACCCCCTCCTGCTGCTACAATAATTCATCCCCTCCCCCCACTCCACTGCAGTATTTTTTTTCAAATAAAGTTTCTCTTTCCCTAGATCCAGATTGTTTCTTTTTTATCTGACATTATGATAACATATACAAACAAACAAAAAGGAATGCCAATGACTTAATGTATCTGCCATTTAGGACAGAATCAAAATTCTGCATTTAACCTAATTTTTTTTTAATTAAAAAAAAACAGAAGTATGTGGAATGTACACTGTAAATAGATAACTGAGGAAAAAAAATAAGGTATTTCATTCAATGACTTCAATGACACTGTAAATAGATAACTGAGGAAAAAAAATAAGGTATTTCATTCAATGACTTCAAAGGCTCGTCTTCACAGCCTTCTACGTGGGCTTGTTTGGAAACCTCAGGCTGGAAGCAAGAGACAATAGCAGCTTAAGAGCTAACATCTGTACATTTGTCAGCATAGGACACAATTGACATGTCAGCTGAGTACTAAAATGGTCAGGGCAAAGCTAGCTGGAGTGAATGACTCTAAATGAGAAAACAGTGTGATGAGATTCATTGCCTGAGGCACAGAACCTTTGCTTAAGCTGTCTCCCAAAGGTCTGGGTTGAGGGGAAGCCAACTTGTTTCCAAGAGCAGTCTCAGTGACTAAGAAATGGCTCACCATTGACAAGGTTAGTTCAAGGGAGCAAAGGTGGAACAGAAATAAAGCCAAAACTTGATCTGCCATAAAGATGTTACCTTTTGTAGCCATGTCAGAACTATCCCCTGAGTGTGTTTCTTCTGTCCTGAAACCAGTTTAATTTATTCTGTAATTTAGCAGGAAACAGAGCCCATGTGGGGGTGTGGAGGAGGGGGAGGGGAGAGAAATGGTAGAGTGAAACCAGTTCCACCAGTAGCTGAATTTTATGTACAATAATTTTTTAGCCATTTTTTGTTTGCCTGTTCTGCTAATTATTGCCTTCAAAAATTATTGTTTCTCTACCCAAATTTTGGACTTGGTTCCTTCCAGCTCTTTTTGTTCTATTGCCTAGGACTGATAGCCTAGATTAGAATTTTCTGTTGCTATTTTAACATAAAACACCATTGATGACATGAATTCAGGTTTTTGTTCCACATAGCTACAGATACCCAAATGGATGAAAAGTTGCCACTCCTGACAGAGAAGAGGGATTGTTGCAGTTCCCTGAATCAACCTGTCAACTAATCTGTTAAATCTCTTCTTTCCATTCATTTCTCAATCTTACACCCACCCTCTCTTCCACTGATGAGTGGTCACTAACATTGTCATTGGGATTTTTGGACCAATGGTGGTCATAATCTCAGGAGTATTCAGAAGCCTAAAGGCAAATAAATGAATGAAAAAAAAAAAAGCTAACAAATATGAAATGATAAGAAATGATAGGGCCCATAATTTAACAATGTTGAAAATACTAAAATTAGATTAAAGAGGGGCACCTGGGTGGCTCAGTCAGTTAAGCATCTGACTCTTGATTTTGGCTCAGGTCATGATCTCACCAACTGAGATGGAGCCCCCCTTGGGGCTCTGCTCTGCACAGATATAGAGGAACCTGCTTGGGATTCTCTCTCTGCCCCTCCCCTACATGAGTGTGCATGCATGTGTGCCCAATCTTTCTTTCTCAAGAATAAATAAACATTAAAAAATTCAATTAAAGAAATTTTTGTAGACTTCTGTTATAGCAAATTTCTGATTTCTACACAAGATCTATTATTAGGCTTAAATCTCTGTTGGTAGATCACAGAGATGTATTTTGAATTTTTTTTTAACATTTTTATTTATTTTTGAGAGACAAAGAGAGGCAGAGTGTGAGCAGAGGAGGGCCCAGAGAGGGAGACACAGATCTGAAGTAGGCTCCAGGCTCTGAACTGTCAGCACAGAACCTGATGTGGGGCTTGAACCCACAAACTGTGAGATCACAACCTGAGCCAAAGTCAGACCTGCAACCGACTGAGCCACCCAGGTGCCCCAACACAGAGATGTATTTTGTATGGCTTGTACATTGCTCAATAATTTGAATGAGATCCCCACATTTAATTGAAACTTGATGTAAAAGAACTATTTCTGACATCTCTCCCTATACTAATTTTGGGTAATATCTAGTCTACATTTCAGCAGGAAAACAATTGCTTGACCTTTGTAGATGCTCTCTCTTTTTGAGAGAGTGTAGGCTTTCATGTTCACCACAGTCTATTGAATTATACCTGCCTGTTCAATCCATTTATATTACCTTCCAAGCCTCTACTGGCATCTAAGTTTGAAAACTCTAGTCCATAAGTGCTACGAGCCTTTGATTCTACTCCAGATTAACACATCCACAATCTCTTTCCCCTGCCCATTTCATCTACATCACTTACGATACACACACATTGGTAATGAGCAGATTTTTTCCTCAGGAATAAATATTTAGAGAGGGTTTATCTATAACCCTGGGAAATAGCCTGGTCAAAGAGAAAACCAGGACCAGGAAAAATAATGGGTGACTCAATGTTATCCTTCATGATCAGATTCACAATAACAATTATGACAAGATTAAGTTTGTATAAAGTAATCTCAAAAGTTTATGTTGTGCACACTCAATAATTTGCAATAAAATAAATGTTCAGCTTCTTTTCTTCTCCAAATAAAGATGAAAATATATTAATATATTCTTTTTAAAAAGAGAATGTCTTGTCTTAAATTTTGCATGTTCAGGTTTTCTTAAAAAGAATGACTAGAAATGTTCTATAAATCTTTTGAAATTATAATAAGTAAGACAGTAATGGCACAAATCATAAGTACTGTAAAATTGCCTTAGGCATTATATTTTCTGGAAATTAGCATTTTAGAGTACATTTTGAATTTCTGATCAAGTGGTAATGCATAAGAGCATTTTGACTTTAGTTAAAAAGATGCTGCATTTTATATATATATATATATATATATATATATACATATATATATATATGTAGTGCATATATATATGTGTACACACACACACACACACACACACATATATATATATATAATCATTACACATAAGTTTCTGTCTATCTATTGTTTGAATCATTGTTAAAACAGTATCTGTCCAAATTTATGGGCCTGGTTTTTAAAATATAGGCTTTAAGTTTCTAGCTACCTGACATAGAGTCAATCTTATTAATAGTCCTTAAAAAATGAAATAAAATAAATATAAAGCTGTAACCAGTACAAAAACCTTTTTATTTCTCCTTCTTTATTGTATTTTCCACTTGCTTCCTTTTTTCCTCTTTTTCTTCTAAATCATTTATTTTTAAACCTAGAGTTTCAATATTTTAAGTAAATTCAGCTTTGTAAGCAATTAGACTAAGAAATAGATTGTCAAATAGGTGGTTTCTATTCCCTTCAGGTTATAATACCCAAACAAAGTAATATAAAAATCTTCAAGACAAAAAGCTTTTGTATGTCTGTTACCTCACAAAATTCTGTGTTTGGAGTTATAATCTTTGTTAATTAGAGATTACTGGAATTTAGAAGTTTGTTGAGACAGAATGCATCTTCCAATGCAGTTCTATTTTAGGAAACTTTTTTCATTCCTTTCTAATTTGTGCACAGAGTTATCTCTTGGGACTAGAGTCCTTTCTTTGGATGCCAAAAAAGCCATCTTGTAGGAAATCAGTCATTGTAAGACATCGGCACAGAATAGAAAAATATTCCCATACTACTTCCCTTCACTACAAGATGCTGTCTGTGGAAATTATCAGTAATTCTAAGCATTTATGCAATCACTGTTCAAAGTGACATTATCAGAGACATGGCATTGATAGGAAGAATCATAAAACAGTAAGAAAGATGAAGTAATTTGCAAAGTACAGTAGGCCATCACAATGATGTCAAAATAGCTTTTGGTGATGGAAATCATATGTATGTCCATGTCTTTAGAACTAGGAGACAAAGTTTAATAAATGGGGTTATGTCAGGAGTTAATCTGACCTATGCTTTAAAGTGTCTAAAAATAAATATGAAAACCTTTGTGTTGCCATTGGTATGCAATATCTCTTCCAATATGTTCACTTATGTATTTGGACTCTTTGTATATTTTTCCATGTAATCACTAAAAATGTGTGTAATGATCCCACCACCACCACCACCAATACCACCAGCAACAACAGAAGTGAATGATTCATCAGATTTGTGTGCTTAACTTTAGTACATATTTTATTAGAAAATATAAGTATTTTGTTTAGCAAGAATTGATATTAACAATAGTCTTTGAAACTTAATGATCTATAACTGTGCTAACCCATTTTAATGTGTTAAATCATATAGATTTTTAGAATCAGAGTGTGGCCATCTAAGAGAAGAATTAAAAGGAAGGACAATCAATAGTGAGGAAGAGCCAGACCCAAATAGATGTGAAGGATAACATATAAAATCAGTTCTAAGTCATCTTAGCCAAACTAGATTCTTTCCTTGTAAACCATGGGAAATGTAATCAATTCAGTCACTCATTTTATGAAATAGGTCTTTTTCTAACAAAAGATTGAGTAAATATATTACTTAGTTGATCAGGCATTTTTGGTGTTATGTAAAAATGTTTCAGGGCAGTGGTCTCTCACTAAATTATTGGCAAAGAAAAAGAAAAGACTATATCTTACTTACACTGATGAGACTTCACTTAATGTGAAGAACCAAAAAGGTCACATATATTGTTACTAAGGATACAGTAGATTGCTACTGTTTTGTATGTATATATAAGATCCTCCAAGGTCCTATACTATGGTCATGTAAGACACTGACAAGACATATATTTAGTTCCCAGTATACAATCTTGGCTGTGAAACAGAGCAAAGAAAACTACTTATTTATTCATATGTTTAACAGTTATATATTGAGTGTGTGCTATGAGTCAAGCACAGCTCTATGTACAGAAGATTAAGTGATGAAAGATAGGCATTAAACTCATAAAACTTATGTATTATTAAGAAAGGGCAGGTAATAAGCAAACAGAAACAAGAAACAAAACATGATTATTTCTGATAGTGAGAAGCAGAATTGACAAGCCTAAAATGGAGATCAGTACAAGGAAACGGGGTGTTGTTATAACAACTAAATATACTGCAGTGGCTGAGTGTTTGGGTAGCAGGCAGGGAGGGAACTAATGATATGAGAAAGCAGTCCAGATGGGAACCAATGTATGTAGTATGTTGCTATAAACCATTTGGTAAAATCATGGACCATGGTAACTTAGGAATTAGACTGGCACCTACTGAGCCTGTACCTCTAGAGAAAATAGTTGGAAAGGATAAGGGTGATTGTGTGTATTGAGATAGTAATATAATATGGTAATTGAGATAGTAATAAAAATATAGTATAAAATATATATGTAATATAAAATATATAATATAATATAATATAATATAAAATATAGTATAAAATATAGTAATTTAGATAGTAATATAATTGTCTATTGAGATGGTAATATAATAAAAAAGTTTATCTGGGAAAAAATTGGTTAAATCGCCAAAAGAACTAAAAAGGAATTAAAGAGACCAGATTTGAGAGTGCTAAATGGTTACCAAAGCTTACTGCTTAGACCAAGAACAGCAACAGATAAGAGAGAATATTTTGAATGATAAAGGGTATTCCTATGTAGTCTGGAAACAAGGATCAGATTACAGCTCTGGCCATCTGGAAACCATGCCAGAAAGCCCCAACATCTCCATGAACTAAAATATAAACTGTGAAGGCAAACAATTAAACAAATCAATCTGTCTTGAAAAACATATCTAGAAAAAACTTTGGATATGATTACAAGTACACAGAACATGACTGGAATAAAATAGATCATACCTACTAAGTTTTTGAAGAATTGTATTACAAAATTTCCATAAACTTACTTTTTAAAAAGTCTTTGGCATTTGGAGCTGACAACAATTCTTGGACTCATAACCTTCCAGGAGCAGGAAGCATGTGTGAGATATTCTCCTACATGCATTTTTAGCAAACATTGTAGATATGGGCAATCAAGGACCACAGAGAACAACGGATAAAAGGAATTTATGAAAGAGAACAGAATCAGGATCTGATCAAGAATTTCGTTACCCCCAATTTAGGAAGACTTCATAATTCATACAAAGGTTCATAAATGCTATGGACCAAGAATTGCTTTGTGTTTCTTCCTTTACTGAATGAGATAATCACCAGTTATCTGCCAGTTCCATCAGTGCACATTAGGTCAGGATACAAGTAATTTTTACTTTGGTTGACAGTTTGCTACATCATGAAGAGCCACACCCAATATGAAAAAACATGTTGCACCTCACCTGAAAATTCTGAAATTTGAACTGGAGATAGTAAGTAGCTGGGTAGAACTTTGGGTTGTTTCTCTTTAGAAGGTGCTTAATATGTAGCAGAATGAGGGGTGCCTGGGTGGCTCAGTAGGTTAAGTGTCTGACTTTGGCTCAGGTCATGATCTTATGGTTCGTGAGTTCAAGCCCCACGTTGGGTTCTGTGCTGACAGCTCAGAGCCTGGAGCCTGTTTCAGATTCTGTGTCTCCCTCTCTCTCTGCCCCTCCCCTGTTCATGCTCTCTGTTTCAAAAATAAATAAACACTAAAAAAATTAATATGGAGCAAAGGGATATTTGAGGCACATGAGACTGTACTGTGACATCTCAGCTGATCATTATGCCTCTTTCTGGAAAACATAATTTCTCAATATTGATTGCAGTTAAGAGTCACCATATAGTCTGGAGAATGTAGGCAAAGTGATGTATGCTGGTCCTAGGCCTGATTTATTCAAAACCTCCCCTGCATAATCTTCTATGTTCTAGCCCCTTTCCAAATGGTGGAAATGAAGTGATCCCCAGGATAATTTTTTAGCCAAAGTTTGGAGATTGGTGGACCCAAAATTTGAAGGAAGCCATGGTTCTGTTATCATTGTTTGCAGGAGAATCACCCAGGTGGAAACACCCTGATTTAACTGTTACATGAAAGAGATGTAATTTGTATGATATCATTGATATTTTGGAGTTTATTTTTATAGCGTGTGTGGCTGCATTAGCTAATGCAAATGGCTTTAAATAAGAAAAATCTTCTTAATGGAATAAGAACCCCAGTGAAGTTTTGCAGCTCAAGGATATTGTCAATAACCTGGAAGACTATCATTCTTCCACCATTTTCAGTGCATTGCCTCCTTTGTGCTTGTGTTTATTGTTACATGGCCACAAAGTGGTTGCCATAACCTCAGACACTATGATTATATAGAGGGGAAGATGTGGAAAGGGTAAGGTGTGGAGGGAAGGTGACTGGGGCTACAAGAAGACCTTTATCCATATTACTTTATCTTTCAGTCAATGAAAGAAATCTTTACCAGAATTCCCCTATGTTGTGGACTGAATACTTGTATCCCTCCAAAGAAATCACATGTTGAAACCCTATCCTCTGAGGTGATGGTATTTAGAGTTGCAGCCTCTGGGGGGGGGGGGTGATTAGGTTTAGAGGAGGTCATGAGAATATGGCCCTCGTGATGGGATTAGTGTCCTTCCAAAAGAGGAAGATCCTTCAGAGCTCTTTTTCTCTGCCGTGTTAGAACACATAGAGAAAACAGCCATCTGCAAGCCAGGAAGAGAAATTTCACCAGGAACCAAATCTGCTGGCATCTTAATCTTGGACTTCCCAGGCTCCAGAACTGTGAGAAATAAATGTCTATTTAAGTCACTCAATCTATGGTACTTTGTTATAGTAGCCTGAGCAAACTAACACACTTCACTCTATATTTACTGTCTTCATCCAGCACTATGGTGACATCTCCATTCCTCCTATTCATAATCAGTCGGAGGAAATGTGGACGCTGTAGATACTTTGCAGAATTGGTTCAGGTACCCAGATATTTTGATTAGCCCACCATATCAATGATATCATGTTAATCAGTCAAGAATAACAAGATGTTATAAATGTGTTGGGGGCCTCGAAAAGATACATATGCTCCAGAAAATAGAAAATAAAAACCTATTAAGATTTAGGAGCCAGCCACATCAGTGATATTTTTAGGAATCCAATGGTCTGGGGCACACTGAAACAATATAACAAAATTAAAAGACAAAGCTATCACACCACTTTGGATTTGAGAGACAGCATCTATCACACTTGGGGATATTTCTTTGATCAGTTAACTGGGTAACAGCAAAGTCTGCCAGTTTTCACCAGAAATGAGAACATAAAATGATAGTTCTGTAGCAGATCCGGAATGCAGGTGCTTATACTACTTGGAGCATATGACCCACCAGATTCTTCACTATTACATATATCAGTGACGGGAAATGATGCGGTGTGGTGTTTACTGTAGCTCTAATAAAAGAACCACAATATGACCCCAAGGGTTCTGGTATAAGATTTTACTACCTGCAGTGGAGAATTGCACTCTATTCAAAAAACATTTCCCAGAAGATATGGGTCAGCTGACCATGAGATATCCAAGTGATCATTCAGCCAGAGCTTTCCATCATTAACTGATTTCCAAGAGGCCCAAAAAGTACTAAGATGGGATGAGCCCAAAGTAAATTAATCATAAGATGGAAAGGTACATTTGGACAGAGCAAGAGCAGGGACAGAAGGCACAGGTAAGATGCAGAAGAGAGTAGCTTAGACCTCATGTCATCCATCACTATTATACCCTTATTTCTCCCTGAGCTCATACATGTGGCTCACAAAGACACACAGAGGACCATTACGACTAGCTAACAGATGAGAAAATGACTGAGTTCTGCTATAGGTGGTTGGCTGATTATGAGAGTGCAAACTAAAAAATGACCCTGAATAACAGTTATATTGAGTAAATCTTCCCAGACTTTCCCAAACAGAGCTTCAGGTGGTGCATCTGGTTTTCTACCTGGTGTGTTAACAGAAAAGGTGTCAAGGTAAGAATATATATGGAATCATAGGCTAGAGTGAATGGCCTAATTGATTAGGAGTCTGGAAGGAGGGAGATTTAATGATGGAGATAAAGGCAGTATATGAGAAATAGGTATGTGGATGGATCTATGGGGGTAGTCACAAAGCGTGAACACATTTTTGTCATAGGTGAACACTCAGCAGAGTATCCAATATAGAAGAGGCATTTATAAACCAACTTGAAGTGAGCCAGTTCATGTGAGCTAGGTTTTCTCATCTGCCATCTCAGTGTTAGTGCAATGTGCAAATAAATAGAGCCGCCATGGTAACAGGGAGGGAATCTATGCATAAATCCAATAGTATGGGTTCACACTCACCCAGTTTAATTGAGTTACTGCCACTTTTAAATGCCTAACCTGCTAACAACAGAAACTAGTGGTGTACCTCTAATATGGAACCACCCTGTGAAGTGACCAAAGAGCTACTTGGTAGTGCATTGATTGCATTAGATCCCTTTTACCCAGGAAGGAGAAGAAATTCATCTTGAATAGAACTGCCCATATACCAAAGAGTGGATTTGCCTTTTCTGCCCACAAGGCCTTATCAGCTCCATTATACAATGGACTAAAGAGTGTTTGATATTATCAACGTGGATTTCAAATAGCATCATATTGAGCTAAGTAATCCACACTTTAACAAAGGAGATAACTGTGGGATTCACAGACTCCATCACATACCACAGCACTCCGAATTTTCTAGCCTTATAGAGCAACAGGAGACTTATAAAGGCAAAGTTGAGACTCCAGCTTGGGTATGACAGACTGAGAGGATGGGGCTCCATCCTCCAGTGGATAAAATATGCACTGTGCATCAATGACCATTATGTATAACTGTGTCCTCAACAGATATAATATACGATATAGGAACAATGGGATGGCTTCACTTACCATTACTCCCAGGGACCCACTTAGGGAATTTGTGCTTCCACAAATTTTGATTCCATAACTTTAAAGACCCAGATTGCAAAGAGTCACAAAAGCCTCATTAAACTTTAAGCTATAGCTGATACCAAGTCACTTTGCACTTTTTATACTGATACACCAGCAGATAAATAAAGAAATTATCCTGGGAGGACAGTTTACCTTGATCATCAGGAGAATATAAGGCTACTGTGGCATGTTGGGGGCAGGGAAAAATTTGCATGGTCCCCACATGATGTATCTGATGATTTACCAGGCATCTCTTTGTATTCTCTTGCCAATTTTTTATGGCAACTGGATAGTGCAACAGACAAAGCCTGAGAAGCATATAGTAAATAAGCTCAAACTCCTCTGGCATAATGTTCATCAACACCCAGTCTGTAAGACACCTAGATTAGCAGTGACATTAACTAAAAGGGAGGGGAACAATGAGCCTAATCTATGGCTTTGGACTAGCTGTAGGATATGCACTATAGCTCATTCCATTTATCATTTGTGTGTTTCCCCAGGAATTTTGAGGAGCTGGTCCCAGAATGTCATGTATGAAGCACAAGGATCCGAGTAATAGAGGAAGTGGAATGCAGTGGGTGCTCTTATACACCATCATTTCTCTCCACAGCACTGAAACTCTTATTCCCCTAGCTTCTGGGAGTATTTTTGGCGGACAGCTCTCAGCCAGGACCTTCCTCTGGGACTTACCCTCAGCCAATGAGAGCTGATATACTCACAATTATGCCCCTACCCCCTTTTCAATGCTTGACTGATGAAGAGGTATAAATGTTTGTCTCCTGTGCAGCAAGTTGGGATAATTCTTTATCAACATCCCAGCACCAGAGTTAGTGGGAAAGATGGATCTGCTGAGGCCTTAATTCTGACTGCATGCTTCTGCCCAGTTGGGTTTCCTTCACTCCTCCATGGGTGTTAAATCCAAGGACATTGACTAGTAAACTTCCTGCATGCACATCTCTGTCCCATAGTCTAATTTCTGGAGAGTCCTACCTAAAACAGTGGTGAAAAGTGGTCTCTCCACAAATGTGGTGTTTGAACTGAGACCTGAGTGACAAGAAGAATTCAGCCATAAGAACTATCTAAAAAAAATCCAAAACCCCAAATCCCAAAACCAAAACCAAACCAAGCAAAACATTTCTAGGTAACAGAATAAACCTTATTTGTTATATAGAATCATTGTCCCACTCAGGGTAACCTAATCATACCTCTATTTCCTAACTAAGGAAAGTCAAATATGATTTCCAAGTTTTGGAGCCTTATTACACCTTAAAAGTTATACCCTTCTGAATTTTGAGCAAGAATTGTATATTTCATTAATGCTATATCTTAATCAATTATAGGCAGAAAGCAAGGTGGTATTTTTATTATTTAGAGATTTCAGGTCATGTGTATTGAGGGATTAATGCATTACATGTTCATGATATAGTTTGTTAACTAGACAATAGTGGTCATTATCTAAAGAAATTCTTCATTAGCGAGATTTCAGTGATCTAAGAGTACTTAAATGAGAATCAATATTTCTAATCTTTTGCAAAGCATTCTAGCAAAGATCTTCACATTAGAATTCAATACAGATACACATCTGAAGTATCTATATTTAAAAAATTTGATCCTTATCTAGGATCAGTGACAATCTTTAACATGAAGTTAGGGGAATATTTATTAAGTAGAAAAGATTTTTTGAGGGTTTTTGCTAGCCAGACTGCCAACAGTCTTATTATTATTATCACCCTTAATTCTATAAATAATTTGTCCAATATCCAGGGTCTTGATAATGCGGCCAATTGGAATGTCAGCCACATAGTTACATAGCTGTCTCAGTTCAATCTCTACCACACTGGGCTATCTCATTACTATTAAAGTGGTTAGTTTCACAAGAGTATAATGTCTAGATTAGGCAGGCATTCGGTTTGAGCAAAACCTTTTATTACTATTTAAGAGATGTCACCATGGGAATGACTTTAAATTTGAGAAATAGGTTTAAAATGAACATTCATTGATTTATTTATCTGAAACACAAGTTTCAGAGAAATATAAACTAGATACTATCATATCTGAAATAAGCATTGCTACAAATATAGAATGAATTTGCTAGCAATGTTTCTTAGAGAAACTGACATTAATACATACAGGTATACATACATGCATAGATATGCATATTATATACTAAACTTATTAAGCTTTTTACTCTGGTAGTCTTCATTCTTTTTGCCCAGTTATCTCTAATCCACTTCCTGTCTTCCTTATCCCCATTCTCCACATAGGTATTTATTTTTCATTCTATCCTATTCACCAACCAGGAAACTCTTCACATGTTTGTATAATATGTATCTGCACAATGTATCTAAATGTATCTAAATCTAATCTGAGTTCTACAAACTACAATTTGTGTGATAGCCGCCCCTTTTTATACATAAAGATTTATTAGGACATATCTTACTCATTTTTTATACATTATTTATGACTGCTTTAATCCTACAACAGCAGAGTTGAGTAGATGTGTAAGAAACTATGACCCACGAGCCTAAAATATTACCATCTGGTTGTGTAAGAACAAGTTTGCTGACCCCTGACATTTACACATCCTGTTAGTCATCTTTTGTTGTGTAACTAATCATCCTGAAACTTCAAAGATTAAACCAGCAGTCCTTTATCTGCTTCAGATGCTGAATGTTGGCAGTGTAGGCTGAGTGCATCCAGAGAGTTCTGCCACAGGTCTCCTCTGGGCTCACTCACTCGGTTGCTCAGCAGGGAGTCAGTAGTCCAAGAGGGACTCATTCTTGTCTCTAGTGATTGGGGGTGACTACTGGCCGGGACTTCTCTTACTTGGTCTCTTATCCTTTAGAAGGCTAGCATCAATTTTTTTTTTCCCCTCAAGGTTCTATTAGGGAAGCATTTTAAGAAAACAAAAGCACAACCTGGAAGATAGCTTAGAGTCGTATGTTTGGAATATCACATCCATCAAATTATAATGGTCCAATAAAGCCATGAGACAAACCAAATTTCAAGGGGTTGTAAAAATTGACAATTTCATACTGGAAACATTTAAAAAATCACATTTTAAAAGCTTATCATATAGAAATTGAATGATTTATTACCTCTTGTTTTCTTTTTTCTTTTCTCTCTCTCTCTCTCTCTCTCTCTCTCTCTCTCTTTTTTTTTTTTTTTTGCAATATACCATTCTCATACAGATTACATTGATAGCATATTATTCGGTAATTTCAGGAAATGAAATGTTCCTTATAGAAATGCTTTCCAGGAAAGGACTTCAAAAACAAATCTATGAAAACTTGGAAATATTCATGATAGAACACTTTCAGTACTCTGGTATTTTATACTATCTTCCTGCAGAGAACATGTTGAATTTAACTTAACCTATATTCATGAAAAAATTCAAAAATTCAAAAAATTCACAGTTGTCATTCTTTAGTGTCATTTATATATATAGGCCTCTAATATAGCAGTGGCCCCAGTGGGGTTATTGATGGGTATGATTGTATGGAACAGTTGCCCCTAAACCAAGCGCTTAAATAGCTCTTTTTAAATTCTATGATTGTTTAGCAATATCCTCAGATCTTATTCTCTTGTTCTAATTTTATGTTTCCAGGCATTGGGTGTAAAATTACATTTAAAATATGTTAGGATTGCATCTAAAGCAAAAATATATAGTTTTAAAATTTTTTTTTAATGTTTATTTATTTTTGAGAAAGAGAGACACAGCATGAGCAGGGGAAGGGCAGAGAAAGAGAGGGAGACACAGAATCCAAAGCAGGCTCCAGGCTCTGACCTGTCAGCCCAGAGACCGATTTGGGCTTGAACCCACAAGCCATGAGATCATGACTTGAGCCGAAGTCAGATGCTCAACCTATTGAGCCACCCAGGCACTTCCAAAATATGTAGTTTTTCACTGAAGCCCTCCCCAAACAGTCTGCAGTTTTAATGCAACTTACTTTGATTAAGTCACTAAAAATTCTCAGGACATTTTTTTTTTCAGGTTCAGTGGCCAGGTGTGAAACTGATGTCTCTCTAACAAGGAGCCTGGAAGACATTGGAAGAAACCCAAAACTTTGTAAGTGCTGTGACCTGTATGTCTATGGCCCCTCCTCACTACACACAAAAAATTCATATGTTGAAATCCTAATGCTCAATGTGATGATATCAGGAGGTAGGGCCTTTGGGAAGTGATTAGGTCATTGGGGTAGACCCCTTATGAATGGGATTAGTGCTCTTATAAAAGAAACGCCTTGCACCGTGTGAGGACACAGCAAAAAGTCAACAGTCTCCAACCCAGGAGAGGGCATTCAGCAGAACCTGACTGTGCTAGCACCCAGATCTTAGACTTCCAGCTTCCAGAATGGTGAGAAATAAATTTCTGTTCCGAGCCACCTAGTCTGTGGCATTTTCTAACAATCAATCCAGACTAAGAAAATACATATTAGTGATGAACTGGAAATTGCACTCTCTTTACACACACATACATACATTACATTTTATGTAATAAAATCTTGTTTATCAAGTGACCCCTAATCTTTACATACTAGTATTGGTGAAGTCTTTTAGCAAAAGGTCTGCAAAACCAGGATTTCACTTTGGCCTTCACGTGTTTGTGTGATATTTATGGCATCCAAAATTGTGTCATTAGCTAGTTGCCAATATATTAAGATTTGCAGATTTCACATAAGAAAGCTAGATGTCTGACTCATCTAACGTTAGCAGATCTGACAATGATGGCATTGCTTTCCCACCTGATAATCATCCAGAAAAGCCGGAAGATTGCTGACGCATTTGACCAAACAACATTCTCTGGTTCACTGCTTTTTCCGACAACCCACGTCCTCTCCTTCTGGTTGCCCATCCAATCCATGTGGCATTTGAGTCTGAGAGCCTGGTTTTATACTAACCTTTCCTTGGATCTGCATTTTTTCCTCACTAAACTGGGTTTATTTACTCATATCAGTGCCCTGGGAATTCACATCTGGTGGGGCTCCTCTGACTCTTTCTGTACGTAGTTAAGATTAATTCTTAAAACACCAGCCTTTGTGCTGGTGTTGATTTCCTGTTTCTCTGACTTACTGTGGTCTGTTTGCTCCTTTGCACCTGTACATTGCATTGCATCATGCTGCTGAAAAAGAGAGATTTTTCTCAGTTTATGTAGGCAAGCAATTTTTGATTGTGTGTGTGTGTGTGTGTGTGTGTGTTACTTTGATCCATATTTTAATTTCTGCTGGGTTTAGTTTCCCATGTATACTGGGTACAGTTACTTATGACATTAAAGTTTTCTCCAGCAGGAAGCTCAGTCTTTGAAACTGGTACATTAGTAGGAATAAAAGTCTGAAGTTTTCTTCTCCTTTAAGGAGTACTTATACCTTCATGGAAAGGACAATTTACTACTTACTCACAAAAGTTTTCGCATTTTAATGATTGCTTGCCCACGAATCATACTCACTAATGGGACCTCACCTTAACAAATTCATGCAGATGGCCTGTTCAGACTTTTAAACCCCAGTGAATCTTCTCTGCTTACTTTCTTTCTCCATCTAGCAGTCATCCCACAGTTCTAAATTCTCATCATACTCCTAGGAATGAATGGAAATATAATATAACATTAAAAATTATAATTAGGGGTGCCTGGGTGGCTCAGTCAGTTGAACATCTGACTCTTGATTTTGGCTCAGGTCCTTATCCCAGGGTACTGTGATGAAGGCCACAAATGGCTCCCGGTGGAGAGAGAGTCTCCATCTGCCCCTTCCCCCAACTCGTGCTCTCTCTCTCTCTCTAAGATAATAATAATAGTAATGAATGTAATGTCTCCTGAGAATGACTAAAATTCCCTCCCTTGCCCACTACCACCATATTATTATGGAAAAATGGTTTTTTAGGGTTGCATGCAATTCTTTAGGAACGCTTACCTCTTGTGGGTCAGGAGTTGCTTTGTAAGTCTAGGTGGTTTTGTGGTTAGAACAGTGCAGAATAAAAGCAAATGTGATTGAGTTTTTAAATTACAATTACTCTGACAGTTATACTTAATATTTGGCTTAATAAGCCTTAGAAAATCAAATGTACTAGAAAGACATGACCCAGAAATGATGTACATATCATGTCAGAGGGTCCCAAATTTTCTTGGTTCACAGCATGCTTAGTGACATAGTAATATTTTTAAGAAGTAATGATTGTTGGGGAGCCTGGGTGGCTCAGTCGGTTAAGCGTCTGCCTTTGGCTCAGGTCATGGTCTCCCAGTTTGTGGGTTTGAGCCCCAATTTGTGCTCTGTGTTGACAGCTCAGAGCCTGGACCCTGCTTCGGATTCTGTGTCTCCCTCTCTCTGCCCCTCCCCCTATTCACTCTCTGTCTTTCTTTTTCTCAAAAATAAATAAACATAAACAATACAAAATAAATGAAAGAAGTAATGATTGTCTATGTCCTAACAACCTGTTGAGCATTGTGCCACTTCTCAGGACTTGGAACTGGATTACACGGTACCCATCATTTCCTGTTTCACCTTGATTTTCACGTGGTACCTGCTGTTTGTCAAAGCAACTGCCAAAAAGCCAGTTTCTAAAAGATAGGACATGGTTAAAAGGAACGAGCTGAAACTGAACTATATGTACCTCCCACTTTTTGCAAGTTCACGTTATGGCACTTTGCTTTCATGAAAGACCTATACTACTACCTGTTTTCTCTAACCAAAATAAATCTAAAAAGGATTTTCATATATATATATACATATATATATATACATATATATGTATATATATGTATGTATATGTATATACATATATATATACACATATATATACATATATATATGTATATATATAAAGTGAAAAGCAAGAATAGTGTTCATCGTTTGGTTTGTAGGGAGCTGCTATAGACACAGTGGGCACTTGAGCCACAAGTGAGGCCCCGCCAAGCTCTTCCCCTGGGTCTACACCGAGCATCTCGGCACTAAGCCGTCATAGCTTCGAATGACGTGTCTCAACATCTGAGAGATTTTATTTATTTTGTACATTCGTTAGCAAGATATTAGCATCTGCTAATGATGTTTGGTATCAGAAAAGCCTAACAGAGGTTACTTTTTGGTTCTGGGAACACTCATATATTTTGTCCACATAAATCAGTGGTAACTGCTGCTTTGCTTTATGCCATTTTGGCTGATGAATGATTTCATAGGCTTGGCCAACTTTTGGATAGTGAGGGAAACCTGTATGTCCGTATAAAAGTTTGTACAGTGTCTGACAAATGTCTCTGTAAGTTCACTGTGGCTCCCTAGGGCACTTTGACATATAGTTTGGGAACTATGGGTCTAGGGTTGAAATAATATGTTCACATATTAAATCATTATACATTAATATGTTTATATATGTTTACATCTGTGTACCTTGGGTGGTTTAGTGAGTAATTTTGCACTTTAGCTATTTAACTTATAGAAAGTTTGTGGCTTCCTGGCATTTCAAAGATAAATAGCTCATCAGCAATCGTTAGGTAAAGTCTCTTCACTTGACCCACGAAAAAGCTAAGGCTCAGAACATTTAAGGGCTTTGCCCATCTCATAGTTTTTCAAAGTTTATTATTATGCCACTTGAAGGTACTATATGTAAGATACCTTACAGTTTGGAAAATGTCATGTGACTCCTTTTATAATGCAACATTAATGAACCACAGTCTAATCTCATTTAAAACACAGAAATAAGTTGATTACAGTTAATTTCCATTGCTCACATATGTTTTATTGCACATGTTGTTCAGTTAGAAATGCAGAATTCCTATTGGCAAAGAGTAGCAGTTTCCTGAACAGACCTCACTTGTGTTTAACATTTCCCAGTGCTAGATACTCTTGTGTCGGAAGTCAGACCTCAAGGACAATGGCCTGTCATGCCTATAGAGCAAGTAGCAGCTCCTACTCCAAGTAACTCACCCACCCTCACATTGTTTCCAAAGTCCATTTGCCTGTGAACTTCCTCCTACTGCCAGGAAGGATATGTTCCTTTTATCTAAATCCATCCCTTTTCTAAGGAGCACTTTAAATTCCATTGATTTTTCTTTCCTCCGATGATGTCATTCTCAGTAGCATCTCCACACTTATTTAAGCCCTATTATCCACATCACCCACAGAGCTCCCAGAATTTGCTAACTTATGTGTGACAGAAAGGCACAATTAAACAATTCATTTCAATTGTTTGCTTTAAATTCACAGGAAATTGATTTCAATCCATCACCTGATTACCATTTTGTCCATAAATTTGCATCATGAAGGACCAAATCTACAGAAATATTTAGGTCACTTACGTGAACAAAATCTTCAGATTTATTGCATAGGGATCTACTTCAGAGGTCAGTAAACTACAGCCCAAGAACCAAGTGTGCCTTCTGACTGTGTTTGTATGGCTTGTGAGATAAGAAGTGTTTTTATGATTTTAAATGGTTACATTTTAAATAGGTATATAGGTACCACACAATAGCCTCAATTTTTCTTTTTGATACTCTAAGTTTAAAATACTTGCTATCTGGTCCTTTCCAGAAAATGCTTGCAAAACTTCGGTATACTTATTTCTGTGTCCATTTTCATGCTGTTTGTCACCGTTAGCTAAGTATAACTAGTTAAGAAAAAATAATTGCTTACATAATTCAACTACACTTGAATTCCAATAGTCAAATTTTGTTAACCTCAATAAATACTCATAGAACTTCTATTTCAAAATAAGTATTGTGCTAGGTCTAGGGGATGTAAAATTGAATAAGACAGGAAGCTTACAATTCAATAAAACCTTCCCATTTTACTCAAAGACTATCTCCTTTACATCTCATTCTGTGTATTACAGTTGAAGTAGTTTACCACCTGTTGTAAATTACAGTCTTGAGGATTGCCTTTTGAATCTTATGATCAATGAGAAAGTTTGCTGGAGGTGGGAAAATAATTTTTCTTTCTCCCAAGACATATACCCAGTCTAGATATTTGACTCCTTTTATCATTTTCAGTCAATTCACACTAGAAATTGAATAACAGCCACAAAGCTTTTGTTGCAGTAAAGCATAACCATAAAGGTCAGCTGCTGTCATATGAATAGAATAAACCTATTTAAATGACATGTACTTGATTTTAATTGGCACATCACTATGTTAAAGTAAGTGTTTAAACTTAAAATATGAATGTTTTTTTCTTTTCATTTTCAGAAACATGAACTCCATCATTCACAATTTACTTTTTTAAAAAATTGTTTTAATCTTTATTTATTTTTGAGAGAGAGAGAGAGAGAGAGAGAGAGACAGCGTGAGCAGGGGAGGGCCAGAGAGAGAAGGAGACACAGATTCTGAAGCAGGCTCCAGGCTCTGAGCTGTCAGTGCAGAGCCTGACGTGGGGCTCCAACCCATGAACTGAAAGATCATGACCCGAGCAGAAGTCGGACACTTAACCGATTGAGCCACCCAGGTGCCCCCACAATTTACTTCTCAATACTTCAGAGTTACATGACACCCCTAAAAAAATCCAAGAGTAGTAAGTCTCAAAGTCTTCCACTCAGTTTTAAAAGAAAATACACTGTAACATATGTCACATTTTTATCCCTAAATTATCCATTCAGTTTCATAAAATATCTTTGAAAATGTATGTTTCATGAACACAAAGCAGAATTTCTCCATTGTTAGAAAATTAAAGATAAAAAAGATCTATTTGAAGTAGTTCACAAGTGTGTCCACACAGAGCCAAGATACACTCTCATAAATGCCAAGAAATTCACTTAATAGAACAAAGAACATATTAAGTGACATATTATGCATTTCCCTAAAGTTTACACTCCTTTAGAATTCAAGTTTTTAAATATAATTAATGTCCCAGCACTCATGGATCAAAAGAATCCCGGTTTCAGCCTTGTCTTTTACCCAGAAAGGCTGCTCTGCTTATATTCCAGGGGCTGCTTTCACTGATTCACTCAACAAATATTTATTAGGTGTATACTGTTTCCTAGACAGTATGTGACATGAAAGTATCGCTATTTCTCCAAATTTGGTTTCCCTCCAAAGCAAACTAAATAAACTTTGTATAAATATCCATTTTAAAGTCTGGATTAAGCATAAAAGGTTTCATTTTCAATGTTAACTGTCTTTTACAAATGGCAAATAATCGTATAAAGGATAGTGTAGTCCTTCAGTATGGTATAGTCTTTTTTCAAAGTGTTAATTAGTATTATTGTTGTTGTTGTTGAATTATTATTATTATTATTATTAAGAGAGAGAGAGTGTGTGCACCCTCGTGTAAGCAGAGGAGGAGCAGAGAGAGGGAGAAAGAGAATCCCAAGCAGGGTCTGCGCTCACGTTGCACAGGCACACAGGGCTCTGTCTCACAAACCCTGAAATCACGACTTGAGCGGAAATCATGAGTCGGATGCCCAATCAACTGAGCCACGTAGGCGCCCGATTATGATTTTTTAATTGCCTTGGACTGAATGTAAGAAAACCATGCCTGCAAGTTAAACCGGGTGCACAAGTTTTGTTTCCCATTTTGAGGGCTCTTCTGGAAGTGTGATGGAAAGAAATTCTCCAGCAGCTTTATTAAAAAGCCACACAGTATGGCTGCCCTCTCTGTATTCCGTGAACGCCAAAGGCTTCCTTCCTCCAGTTCTTTGTCTTCTTCTAGGTCTGCTTTTCTTGGGGTGGGTGAGTTGGTTTGTTGTCCAGCTCCAGAATTTTTTTTCTGTTGGACAGTTCTGTAGTAAACTCTTGCTTCTTTTTCATTTTATATTTAAATCTTCTTCTTATTTCATTTTTTTTAGGGAGAGTGCAAGCATGGGAGGGGCAGAGAGAGGGAAAGAGAGAATCCCAAGCAGGCTCTGTGCTGTCAGTGCAGAGGCTGATGCAGGCCCTCATCTTATCACCAGGAGATCCTGTCGTGAGCCTGTATCAAGAATCAGAAGCCTGACTGAGTCACCCAGGAGCTCTAGTATATTCTTTGTATTAGGATATTATATAACTCATTGTGGAGATTTACAGTCTTGTTTTGGGATCTGTGATGCATACATACCATTACGTATATGTGACAGCCTGCGTTAGCTGATTCAAATGGAACCCCCGGATTTCTGCTGTTCTATGTACCTCTAGCTCTCTGTGTAGTCCATCAGTAATGGTTTCCACAGTTCTACCTCTTCTCCAAGGTGGGTTTTTATTTATCTTGGTTTGTTTCATTGAATTCCAGCTAGACTGTTACCTTACCTCGACTATTTTTCCTGATCTTTAGATTCTAGCCTTTTTACCTTAATGGGTGATGAAAACACCCTGAGGCAATGCAGAGCCAGGTAACTTCTCCTGAAGGAAAGATAGTTTCAACAACTACAACTGTATTTCAGGTTCACAGTCTCAGCTTTGAATTTTTTTTTTTTTTTTACTGTCTATATACTTGCCTAAAAGTCGATTAAGTAATCAACTTTTTTTTTAGTAACGATGATATAATACAGTTACATAGCACTTCATCAAGTTATAAAACACTTTTACATCCATTATTCTATTTGATTTTCTTTAAAGTGAAAAGTAATCCAATATTGTTATTGTTATTACCATTTTTCCATTGGACAATATGAGGTCCAGTGCCCCCCACTGCATTTTCTACTATTACACAGCTAGTACATGCTAGAATTAAACTTAGACTTTTTTTTTTTTTAGGTTTAGAGAGGAGAGAGCATGTGTGCACATGAGTGGGGGAGGGGATAGAGGGAGAGAAAGAGAGAGAGAGAGGAGAGGAGAGAGAGAGAGAGAGAGAGAGAGAGAGAGAGAGAGAGAGAATCATAAGTAGACTCCACGCCCAGTGCAGAAGCCAAGGCAGGGCTCGATCCTTGGACCCTAGGATTGTGACTTGATCCAAAATCAAGAATTAGATGCTCAACCAACTGAGCCACCCAGGTATCCCTTAAATCTCCTTATTTCAAGTGCTATGTTATTTTTCTCCATTTTATCATGTCTCTCTCTTTACATTATTTATTGAAATCAAGTACTGAGAACTAAAATGAGCAACAATTGTGTACCAGATAGTGTAGGACATGTAAAGTATACTCGTGAGACCTAAAGACACAGCTAAAGATGGTAAGTGTTCTTCTAACATGAACTGGGACATTAAAAACAAGGGTTAGAAACAGACATACCTTAGTAGAAGAGAAAAAGAAATACTACTTCATGCTGAGAAATCAGGGGAAGAACAAGATGAGATATAAACTAGCTTTATAATACTGGATGGGATGTTTTATGTTAAAAAGAGTGGCAGAACCATTGTGGAAATGAGTAATAAAATGAACAAATTAGTGAGGTGATAATGTATGAATCACATGATAATAGACACAAATTGTTTGGAAAGTGAGTTATTTGGTATTTGGATGGTGTTCAAGAATATAGTCTGGAGTAAAGCAGAGAGAGTCCACCATCTATTAGTATGAGGAAGGAGTACAAATCATTTAAGCTTTCTTGGTTTAGTTTCTTTATTAAAAAACTTATATAAGGGGCACCTGGGTGGCTCAGTCGGTTAAGCATCGGACTCTTGATCTCAGCTCAGGTCTTGATCTCAGGGTCGTGAGTTCAAGCCCCATGTTGGGCTCCACGCTGGCTTGGAACCTACTTAAAAAAAAAAAGTGTGTGTAAAGCAGACAAGTTCCAGGTTGCTGAGGTGATTAAAATGTATGAAAGCCCTTAGCAGACTGTCTGGCATGATGCATGCACTCAACAGTGGTTACTGTTAATGGTAGCATCTCTGGGTAGCTAGATTCAGGATCACTATTTAATGGTGTTGCCTGGAAAGTCCCAGAGCACCATTGTGACTGTTTTCAGTTCATACTAATAACAGGGTGTTTTTCTCAGTTGAATGACAAACAAGCTATGACACCAGACAACAAAAGGCAGAGGCAGGTGGGCTGCATGTACAGTGCTCTCCCTTCTCAGCTGGGAGTATATTCTGAGACCCCCACCCCCACCCCCACCCCCAGTGGATGCCTGAAACTATGCATAGTATTGAACCCTGTATATACTGTGATTTTTCCTTTCCTGTACATACACACCTATGATAAAGTTTAATTTAGAAATTAGGCACAGTAAGAGATGAACAATAACAGTAAAATAGAACAATTATACCAATATACTGTCATATACATATTATACATAATATAGTTATGTGACTGTGGTCTCTCTTTGTCTCTCTCTCAAAATATGTGCTGCCCTGTATTCACCCTTCTTGTGATGATCTGAGAAGATAAAATGCCTAAGTAATGAGGTGAATGACACAGGTACTATGACATTAACATTAGGCTTACTATTGACCTTTTGACAATTCATCAGAAGAAGGATCATCCGCTTCTGAAAGACAGTCTGTGGGAGGAATGAAACTGCAGAGAAAGAAATCACAGATAAGGGGGGACTTCTCCACACTTAGAGAGAAGAGAAACTGAACTCAGCTGTGGGGCAAATAAAAACAAAAGGAAGCCTTTCCCAGAGCAAAGTACAACTACAAACAGGTTTCATTTTTTTTCTTTGTAATTCCTGCCTCTCCAGTACATTGTTCATAAAGATAATTTCAAAGCAAATTGACAGGGCTTCTGATGAAAAATGGCAGAGGTAAGTCATTTTTATTCTACTCCTTCCCTTAAGTCTCACTGAACAAATATAGACAACGGGGGGAGGGGGGCGGGGGAATAGAGGGGACACATTTTTTTTTTCAAAGTGCTAAGAAAGGACCCTAACTGCAAACCTAAAATTAAAAATATCTGTGTCATACACTATAATATGGACCAAAATGGTTATGGCGCCTTAGAGCTGATACTTAGCTCTTCAGACTTTAGGTAACCACAGACTTGGCAATTTCTCTAAAAAGTAAGATGGTCTTGAAAATGTGATTCAAAAATTCTTTGTGGAGAGTGTCGACAGAGTCCAGAAATGTGCATGGCTTGAGGGAGGAAGAGAAAGTGACCCTGTGTAGACCCAAAGGTACAAGGCAGAACAGGAGAGAAACATCTAACGTGGATCCCTGCTGAGGTGTCATTGTATTGTCTTCCTTTCTGCTTCCTAGCTAGGGGAGGTGGTTGGACATAAGAGTGAGAATGGAGGGGGAAGCAGAAATCATCTGATTGCACCATAGGAGTTCACTGTGAGCTGCAGTTTTGCCCTAAAAGCCAAACGCTGAACAGGGAGATGCTCCTAAATCGGAAGTCATAATAGATTTTGTGAGAGGGGGTTTGAAACAACAAACCTGAATGAAATTGTAGTTTGTTCCAAGGCAAGTGCCCCCCCCCCCACCCCAACACATTTTGCTCCACCCTCTATTCTTCAAATAGCTACTCCAGGTAGCTTTCACTACCATGGCTTCCCACTACCTGCTTTGAAATAGGGATAAGAACTGAAAGAAACCAGCATGAGATCCAGGGATTGAAAAATTTAAATATGCATAGAGTTGTGTTCAGAATGTCATTTAATGAATGCCAGTGAAGGTTACCTCTGGGTGAGTAGAATTTTTCTTTGCACTTTTATGTCTTACTTACACTTTTAAAAAATGAGATGTAAACATCAGGCAAGTGGATAAGGAAATGAAACATATTTTACCATGTAATAGTGAAGAAGAGAAAACTAAGTGGTAATAGCTATGGAGCACCACGTAAGAGTCAGGAAAAATTAGAACAATGAAAAAAAGAGGAATGACCCACTGATTCATTTACTGAGCAGTCCCTGTGATGTCCCAGCTCCTGAGCTGGCTGTTGGAATCAGAGATGAAAGGCAAGAGTCACAGGGAACCAAAAGTGCACAGTCTAGTTTAGGAGACAGGCCAGGAAAGAAATGATTTGTTTGGTGAGGTTTTGGTTTTGTTTTAAAACAACAATGGACCCTGTTTCTGAACTTTTAAGTGTTGCCTACTTTCTCAGGTGCTCCTCTGGTGAGGGGACATATAAAGTGAAATGGGGGTACTTAGCCAACACTACGCATGTGCTGGCTCTTGTTTCTTCTGTGTTCCTCTGAGTCTCTTGTTTCTTCTGTGTTCCTCCGATGCAGGAAGCAATGAGGCTGTACAGACTAGTGCAGACAGAAGTACCAGCATAGGGATGGGTGAAGGAAGTGGAAGGAGACAACTGACTGGTGGCTATTATTAAAACTATTATTTATTTTTACTATTATTATTTTATGTGGCTGGCATGGGAGGAAAAATCTTTCCAGAGTGTGATAGAGAAGGCATTTGATAAGGGGTTTTTTTTGGGGGGGGGGGTTGGGGGGGGTGATGGTGGGGTTTGTGGGGTCCAGAGCCGATGACCAAGAAAGAATTTTTGAAGATGTCTTTGGTGCAAAAAGTTGATTTTATTGAAGCATGGGGACAGGACCCCTGGCCCAAAGAGCTGCCTTGGGACCATGAGAGACTGGTTTTATACTATGGAGTTGGGGGGGAGGGGAGGTAAAAGTCCAGGGGAAATTTCCAGCGAGATTTTCATATGCTAAAGAAGACTTACAGGATAGTGGAGGCCTAGCTATTGTCAAGCTAAGGTCGTTTTTTCCCTCTAGCAAAGCATTAACATTAAGACAGTAGGGAGTTCCTGGATAAATGGTTTACTCTGCCAGCCTCAAGTATTTGTCAATGGGCTGCAGGTTATGAGGAAATTTAGTTCTATCTGCCATTTCCTTCTGTCTTTGTTTCCTACTTCACTATAGAGGTGTGATGAAAACTTAGTTCCTGCAGGACAATGATTTCTATCAGTTAACTATTTGTTTTTCCCCTTTTCTTTGTTCTTGGGCAACCAGGAGTGCCCAAGGAATATCCCACATATCCCACCTAGTTGGGGGAGGGAGGTGTTTGTGGCCTGACAGCTTGCTTTATGCTACCTCATCAATAGTGAGAAAGGGACCTCAGTGAGGAGAAGCTGAAATAGAGATTGGGGACAATGACAGGAGATGCTAATCAAGGACATGTATAACTCCTGCCCAACTAATATTGGAGCTCACACATTTCCAGTTGCATATTCACAGGATGGCTATACCATATTTTTCTATCAATGATCAGTAATACAGAAGTCAGAAGGGAAAATACGACTAGATTAGATTATTTTGCTTTTTCTAAAGAATATTTATTTTGAGGGAGGGAGGGAGGGAGGAAGGGAGAGAGAGAGAGAGAGAGAGAGAGAGAGAGAGAGAGAATCCCAAGCAGACTCCGCACTGTCAGCACAGAGCCCCACATGAGGCTTGAACCCACAAAATGTGACATCATGACCTGAGCCGAAACCAAGAGTTGAACACAACCAACTGAGCCACCCGAGTGCCCCATAGATTGGATTATTTTGGCCATGTGCAAGAATGACAAGAAAACAATGATATTTTTAATCATAGAAAGAAATAGTTATTTCTTCATGATTGTGATGTTTACCCATAAAATCTAGGTAATGACTTGGCTTCAGAAAAAATAATGAGGCAGAAGAGAGTGAACTGAGAACTTGAGAAAAGAGAAAAAAAAGAGAAAAAGAGGAAATCAGAGTCTGGAAGCTTTGAGGAGGTGAGAGGGTAGCATATCAGCATTAAAAAAAAAAAAAAAAAAAAAAGAGGTGGAGAAGGTTTGCATAATGACAGTTTTCCAGGATGTTATTCTGAGACTGAGTAGCCAAAACAGGAGAGTAGTAATGAATGTGGAAGTCTACTGTGGGCAGGAATTTAGATAATTCTAGGACTGATATTTTTTTTTCTTAGTTAAATTTGGCTGAATATTCACATTTCACTCATCATTCAGTAGAAAAGCAATATAAAATGACTATAAACCCTACTCTATATGTGTTTTTTTTTTCCTTATGGAAGTTAGCCAGGTAGCACCATTTTTGCTCTTCTGAAACAATTCTCAAAGTAAAATTTTAGTAATTCTGATGAAATTTGAAAGGAACAGCTTTGAATCCAAATGACAGCCCTGCATTAGTTTAAAGCTAGGTTCTCTTTTCTGCTTATTATGGATCTTTGATAAGAAATACAATTGCTGAGAAGTCTGTTTTGCTTGCTGTTTGCTATGAGCATTGTGAGACCTTTCCTGATTGTAACCCGCTGTGTAGTAGAATGGGCTGTAAAACTTCCTAAATGTAGTCCGATATGTAATGGAATGAATGATTGTACATAAACTAACCTGCATTTCTCGCTTCTGTAAACCTGCTTGCTTAGCACATTCCTCACCTACCCCCTTCCCCCTTTCTTCCTCCCGCCACAAGTAATGGACAAAGCCTTCCCACCAAAGGACAGACAAAGGACGCCCAATCAGAGAACAACAAATGTCCTTACTTTAAAATCAACTAATCAGGCCCCTCATAATTTGAAACCTCCCCTGTGCTAGTTGTCTCTGTCTATAAAAACGCTATACCAACCCTGATCGTGGCCTCTTGCGTCACCGGCGACGAGTGCGCAGAGGACCAGGTTCGAACCTGCAATAAACGACCCTTGCCGCTTGGCTTTGACTTACGACTCTGGTGGTCTTTTGTGGGAGGTTTTAGAACTTCAGGCATTACAAAATTCAGCTCGAAGAACCCTTTTTAATAGTTTTTGCTCTAGAAAAATGATTTTCAAAGTGGGCTCCCCAGCTAACAGCATCAGTATCACCTAGAAACTTGTTGGAAGTAAGTATTCTCAGGCCATCCCCTAGACTTACTGAACAGAAACTCAAGATGGGGCTAGCATTCTGTGCTGTGGTTTAACCAGACTTCCAAGTGATTCAGACACTTGCCTGAGTTTTAGGACCACTGCTCAAGAGGTTATTTACACTAATTGATTGAATCATTTTTTTTTTTTTGACACCCATGGTTTCCTACCAGTCTTTGTTATTCATCTCTTTCTTCAGCCATTTTCTTGAAGGTATCTGCAAACACCACAACACTACTATTTTAACACCCAGTGTATTTAGCTGGGTTGGCAGAGGCTCCTTTTAGTCATGAGAGATCAAACCTGTTTACTATAAGATAAATGGAAGCACCATTAGAGGGTGCAGCAAAATAAATAAAGTACATTAAACTCAAGTTGGAACACACAGAGTGCTTATTGGCTGAGAATGTTGGCCCTGTGACTGGATAATATTCATGGGATTAGAATAGGTCACATAATCCGCGGTGCTTGCTTCCATGGGTTAAGAGCATAGTCTGGATGATAGCATAAGGTAAGATATTTAGCTGTTTATAAAACATATTTTATAAAATATTTTGGATTTAAACAGCATTATAATGAGCCAACACAAGAAAGGCTGATTTAAATGGGATATGGATATGTTTCGGTTTTTGGAGGAACACTTTTTTTTTTTTTCCTTTTGATGGAGGTTGAGGGAAACACTGAGATTTCCTATCATCTATCTTAATGGGATTGGCCAAATATTCAGGTTACATCTACTTTTGACTTCTCAATTTAAATTTCACCTTTTTGAGAACAATTATTTTATTAGAATGTTTCTTTTTAACTATGTATTTTCTAAATATAGTACTACAAACTCATTTATTCAGATTAGAGTAATTTATTATAATTTGGAAATGACTGGGTTGAAATTAACATTTCTATTCTTTCTGAAAAAGGGTTTTCCAAACATATTCATATTTAAGGGGAACTATTTAACCTCCTCCAGCAAATGGCATGCTTTCAGTTATAACAGAATGGATGTGAATGCACACACGCTCAAATTTATATACAGAGGAAATTGGGCTATCCTATCTAGAACATGTATTTCCTGGATAAGCTGATTAGAAATTGTTGCTATGAGTGTAGTAACACTAGTCTTTACTCTCTTAGCCTCTTTCTTTAAGTCTGATGTATGTAGATTAGAATAAAACCACCTTTAAAAACCATTAAAATACTTTAATCAGAATATTTTTACTTCAGTCATTCTCCATTATTAATCATTATTGTAACTAAATTTTATTATTCATATAACACCATTCCTTCCAATAGGAAGTTAACAATTTTTTTCTCTTTTTAATTTAGAGTTTTCTTCAACTTCCTGTCTACCTTTTACTATTGCCAATATTTTCCTAAAATTTCCTCCCCCAAGTACATAATATTTACAAGCTTACTAACCTATTTTTTTTTTTCTGCTAATGCTAGGAAACTAACCCTTACTCTTCTACCTAGAAGGTATCTGAGTATAAAATTCACATCCTAGGTTTATTGTATTCACTCAACCGGACAGTTTGATTTATACTGAATATGCATACATGCAAATGGTATATAGTTATATATGTATTTATTTCCATATACATATATAATTGCATATTTAATTTATACAAACACACACATGCAAAGAGAGTGAGAGAATGAAAGAGAGGAGAGAGGGAAAGAGGAGGTGAAGGAGAGTAGGGGAAGGGATTGGTTGAGTACATAGATAAAACAAATATTACAAAAGAGCACATAGGGACGCCTGGGTGGCTCAGTCAGTTAAGTGTCCAACTTCGGCTCAGGTCATGATCACACTGTCTGTGGGTTAGAGCCCTGTATCGGGCTCTGTGCTGACAGCTCAGAACCTGGAGCCTGCTTTGGATTCTGTGTCTCCCTCTCTCTCTGCCCTCTCCTGCTTGTGCTCTGTCTTTGTCTCTCAAAAATAAATAAACATTAAAAAAATTAAAACAAAAGAGCACATAAAACAAATCAAGTAAATTTTTTTATTCCTTGATCAAACTATTGGCTCATGTAAATAAATAATGAATCACAGGCAAATTCAGACTGTACTTTCAGGATGTTATTCATTTCAGGTAGCCTTAGCCCTGTTGCAAATTCTTTTACAAGAGATAAGCCAAGAGACAGATTTTCTCTCTTCTCACACTCTGTGCTCTGTACTCTCACCAGAATAAATGTTGCACCCAACTGAACATCAGTGTGGTGCAAAAACAGAACTTATTCTCCAGGAGCCAACCTGCAACTCTGTAACCAGGAAGAATAAAAATAAACTCTTTTCTTAGAAGTGCTAATCCATTTTTCTGAGGCTGTGTTGTCTAACAGAGTGCATTTAGGTATGCTTGAAACCGTGAGCCCTCTGGGGGAATATCAGCCCCACACAACTTGAGGCAATCATTATTATAACGGGAGCAGCTCTCTGGGTCCAACATATGGACCACAAACTGGCAGAGAGCCTGAGCTCTCCAAGGAAGGACGCCAGTGCCCCTCTATCGTTTCCTTAGCTGTTGGGAGGATATTTCAGCTCTTCAGCATTTTCCCTTCCTGACCAGCTTTTCCCAAGATAAATCTTAGCTCGCACCATATGTTTCAAGAACAAAAAAAACAGCTTCTGAATTATTACCGCATAGTGTACTCTTGCCCAGGAAATTCAAGCTGCTTAGGCACTATAATCATAGCACCAGGCAGAATTTGAAAGAGCAGTGAACCTGATTTCACAACCCTTTGTCAAATGACACTTGCCTATAGAGCATAGGACTCCTTGGGAATTTCCCTGAGATAAGAGAAAATGTTGCTTATAGCCCTTAGTTATTTTGGAATCATAATCCTGACTGAATGACCAATTCTCAGATGATGTTGAGTCCACAAGTATTACTGGAGTTTGGGGAGGTCAGTGTTTTCCTGTAGGCATTTTGTTGTTGTTGTTTAATTTAGAACCACTGAATGCTTATAATTATCAGGAATTGTGCTAAATGCTCGGGATATAAAGATATCTAGTAAGGTAAATGGGCACATCACCAAAACACTGCAAAACTGTACACAGGAGTATTTATAGGGATCCACATGGAGTTGGACAGAATCCAAGGGAAGAGCATCTAGATGTTTCATAAAATGATACATGAAAGAAAATAGAGTTGCGTCTTAAAAGAACTGTAGTGTTATATAGAGTGAATAGTAGGAGAATGGATGGGCATTCTGGGTTGAGGACACAGCATCAACAAGGAGGCAAAGAAAGGAAGATACAAGAGAGGAATAATGAGTGGTTGTATTTTTGTTTATTTTGGAGGAAAATGGTCAAGAAGCAATGGAAAAGCTAATTCAGAAGATATGGACAGCGACAGCTAATAAATATTCCTCATTGACTATGTTCATTCAGACATTCAGTACAGTGGGTTAAAAATGGGCACACTTTTGACACTCTCCTCATCAACATCCCTACCTATTAAATCTGGGCCAGCCTTATCAACTTGCTTGGTTAATAAAATATGATTAAAGTGACCTTCTGAGACTTCCCAGGTTCTGTCCTAGGAATCTTTTTCTACTGTGGGCCTCTCATAATTCTTGTTCTTAAAATCCAGCCACCATGCTGTGAGGAAGCCCAACCAGCCACATGCAGAGACTTTCACAGAAATAGAAGTTCCTTCCCAACTGCGCTGGCTGACCACCCAGCCTACTGTCAATCCAACCTTGCGAGGCATGTAAATGACCCATTCTGGCAGTAAATGCTGCAGCCCCAGCTTACCTGCACCGGCTAGTGCTGCATGGAGTAGAGGTGAGGCTTTGCCCAAATTATAATTTTGAATAAAGTAAAGACTTTGGAGGTTATTTGCCATGCAGCAATATAATTAACTGGAACAATCAGTCACTATTTTCTAAGTGCTTACCCTATTCTTAAAATATAAGGTTAAGGAGTTTAGACTTGAATCCTGACAAAGATTTTCTGCTTGACCAACCTCTAGCCAGACTCCTCTAGTCCTTCCTATTGACTAGGTATCTACCTTGGCCTATAAGCACTGCAGACTCTCAACACAAATAATTCTGTCCACTTGCCTCCTCCCACATTAAAAGAACTAAACAAACACTAACATAGTTACAGCCTCTACACCCTAGGATGACTCTAGTCTCCCTTAAAGTGCCTGCCTGAGAAAACTCAAGGGTCCCAAAAGGACTTACTGTTTCCTTCTAGCCAACATCTGAAGATAGGCTTTAAACACCTTTTCTTTAGAGCATTTCCTAAAAGGGGTTTCGATTGAATTTTTCCCCGTCCCTTTGAGATGTATATTTATTGCCTTCAATTCACAAATATCTTTCTCAAGGACCTGAAAATCATTCCTTTAAAATATGAACATCAGAAAGGATATTGTCTCAGTTTCTCAGTATCTGTGGGAGGACAGAGTCCTAACTTCCTTATTTGCCTGCTATCAGACACAGTGGGTCTAATCAGCATTTACACAGATCAATCCTTTGTAATTTTTCTCTTCCCTGATTCTACTGACCCCGACTTTGCCTCTCTTCCTACTTGCTCACTCTCCTTTAAAATACCCAGTCACCTCTGGACCAATAAAAACTGAGTTCAGTTCTTACTGGGTCCTCTTCCCTATTACTGATTAAAATCTGTCCTTACAAGTTAGTGTCCAGCTTTGTTTACCTCTGACAATCCTAAGTCAAATAGATTTCAGCTTTAAAGTTACCTCCTTGTCAATGGTAGTGGCTGTCTCATAGAGGTGGATTCTAGACTTAACATGAACTAAAGCAGAGATCACTTCATGATGATTGTCAGAGGGAGAGAAGATACTTGTCGTATCATATGTGCTAATGGTTTGCTGAATCTGCTGCAGTAAATGTTAAGCTTCTGAAAGTTTGTTGCTTCTTGTTTTTTTTTGTTTTTAATAACTTCTTTTGGCAGCTAAGTTTAAGACAGCTATAAGAGAAACAAACTAGAGTTAGGGAGACTAGTCCAGAAGTGATCAGTATTTCAGGAGAGAGAAATGGAAGGCCTGGACTGGGGCAGTGGGATGGACACAGAGAGGACACGTGATGAGGAGGATGGAATTCAGCAGAGTCCAGTGTCACCCCCAGGTTTCTCTAACTGGCCTCTGGGTGACTACTTGTGACATGATGTGAAATGGAGGAGTAGCCAGCCAGCCAGCAGGTGGCAGAGAAGAACAGGATTACACATTCTGGGATATGTTCAATCTTAGGGCCTGGGGACATGTATCTAACTGTCAGCTAAGTGTCACATTACATATTCAAGTTTGTAAGTAGGAAGAGGTTTTCTACAATGATAGAGATAATGTTATCATAACCATACAGATGGTCATTGAAAGAAAAAAAAATGGAGGAGAGCTAAGAGGAGAGTGTATGGATAGAGAAGTGGCAAGAAGACTGAAATCTGGCTAACACTTATATGAACAACCAGAAGAAATAAAATCTGTGAGGGTAATGGAGAAAGAACAGGGCAGAACTTTTAGCAGAAGCAAGAAGGTATGGTGTCACAGAAATCCAGAATTTTTAAATAGTAACCAACACTGTCAGATGATACAAATGGTCTCCTTAGATAAGGGCTGAAAAAATGCTCATTGATTTGACAGTTAAGAGGTCATTAGTGACTTTAACAAGAATAATTTTAAAAAATTAAGTTTATTTATTTATTTTGAGAGGGAGACAGAAAGTGAACAGGGGAGGGGCAGAGTGAGGGAGAGAGAGAATCCAAAGCAGGCTCCACACTGTCAGCACAGAGCCTGATGAGGGGCTTGAACTCAGAACCTGAGATCATGAGCTGAGCCAAAACCAAGAGTCTGACACTTAACCAATTGAACCACCTAGGTGCCCCAACAAGAATAATTTTAATAACTACCATAGCTACATGAATTAGCTTTTTCTGAGGACCAACCAGTTATTTAGCTCATGAAGTCACAAGATGACAACCTTGGCTGGGCTTGGCTAAGTAGTTCTTCTAGTCTGGGACAGACTTGAGTAATCTCAGTTGATCTCAGGTAAGATTGCTCATGGATCAGTAGTCAGCTGGTAGGTTCCATGGCTTGAGTGACTGGGGCATCTGCCTACATGGTCTCAAATCATCTGGTAGTCTATCACCGGCTCATTCATGTGAAATTCACGGGGTTCCGAAGGTAAGAATGGATGTGCTCAAAGATACTTAAAACTTTGCCCATAAAACATGTAACATCCTTTCTCCAGCACTCTATCTACCAAAGATAAGAGTCTGCCCAGATTCTAAGGGTGGAAGAGTTTCTATGAATTGCCGTTTTCTCAGTCTCCTGCAGCACCAGCAGACAGTTTTTGGGGTTCTGGTTATCTGCCATAGCCACAGCCCTTTATGGACAAAAATGGCCTCAAGTTATTTCATCATGAGCTTTTTATAATGTCAGAGCAAAAAGAGCATGAAGCATTTCTATAGACCTTTACATGTACAGACAGTTATAGGCTGAGAAACTTCCCCCTGCCCCACCAAGGCAGCAGAGGAAGCAGAAAGGTAAGGCTTCATTTTTAATCTAGTCTCCTTAGTTTTTAAATGCAAGTTCAGAAAACTTTTTCCTTCTAGTAATGGGAGGGCCAGGTTATTGGCACGTCGAAAACTTTAAACAGCTGGATAAAATATTACAAAAAGAAAAAAAAAGCTTCTTAAAAACATCACATAGACAAGGGGATAATAAGGAATTACCAGGCCAAAGTGAAAAAATAACAAAAACCAGAGATTTATGCCAGCACAGAAAGTGATTCTGCCCTGAATATATGTGACTTTCTGGCAGACACCTTCTGAGAATGGGACCAAAATCAAAGGCCAGAAGTACACAACCCCGGGAAGTTGAATCTGATTCCTTCTTGGTCAGCCAGACCCTAAAGAGTTGACCCTCAGGCTGAGGGTCAGCTGGAAGTGGCAGAGCTTGGGTAGAATTACAGTCAGGTGTTGAATTATCCGTATCAAGCCCTGAACTTGATGCAACAACGGCCTTTCTCTTTGAAAAATTGCTTGTCAAATTAGTCCAAAAACAGTTTTCAAGTAGAAAGTTCATCACATGAAAAATAATAACTAGGTGCAAATATATGCCACACTCCATGAAGATATGCAGAAAGGGCAGAAATGGAAACAGAAATGCAGCAAAAGGCAAAGAGATCAGATGTTGGAATAATTAGACACCAACTGCAAAACAGCCATGCTGATAAAACTTCAATAAATGAAGGGCCAACTGAAAGATATTTGCAGAGGGCTTGGGACTATAAAAAGTGACATAGTAAATTAAAAAAAAATCTGGGAAAAATGCAGAATAGAAATTAAAATCTCTGTGAGTAGGCTTAACAAGCTAAGGAGAGCTAAAGACAGGCATGGTCTACAGGAAGATGATTTGAAAAGAATTATTTAGAAAAACCAGAAAGACCCAAGGAGGAGACTAATAACCATGGACAACAGGGGTGCTGGGTGGCTCAGGTGGTTAAGCACTCAACTCTTGGTTTAGGCTCAGGTCATGATCTTGTGGTTTGTGAGATCAAACTCCATGTCGTGCTCTGTACTGATAGCACAGAACCAGCTTGGGATTTTCTCTCTCCCTCTCTCTCTGCCCCTCACACATGCAAGCATGTGCTCTCTTGCACTCTCTCTCTCTCTCTCTCTCTCTCTCTCTCTCTCTCTCTCTCAAAATAAATAAATAAACTTAAAAAAAACATAAGCATGAATGACACCCTAACAAGGTCTGGGACAGGCGATCAGAGTCTTAGGTAGAGAGAAGAGAGTCTATGGGTCAGCGAACATCTGAAGAGACAGTGGTTGAGAATTTTCTAGACTCAAAAAGACAGTAATCTGCAGATTCAAAAAGCCCACAGATTTCTTGCAGGGTGCTTAAAAAGAAATCTGCAACTAAGTACATTACATTGAAGGTGCAGGGAAAAAAAAAAGACTAAGAGAAAAATCTTAAGAGAGGCCAGAGGCAAACAAAAAAGAAAAGATTATCTTCAAAGGAGCAAGAGTTAGACTGACAGTTGCCTTGTTAACAGTAACAAAGTAAGACAAATGATAGAGGAATCATGTCTTCTATGTGTAAAAGAGAATGATTGCAACCCAGAAAACATTTCATGAATGTTGGTGAAAAAGAATTGTTCCCAGTCAAGCAAAGGTAGAAGGGTCATTGTGACAGACTTTACTACAGAAGAAAATCTTGAGGTTGTACCTCAGGCAGAAGGAAAATGATCCCAGGCATGTGTGGGGTATAAGAAGAAATAAAGAGCAAATAAAGTATGATTGTTTGGAAAAAATACAGATTTGGGACTGAGTGATCTCTTAAGTCAGGAATTGCCAAACTTTGTCTATAAGAGCCAGAGTGTAAATATTTTAGGCTTGTATACCCTATGGTTTCTTTGGGGAGTATTCTGCTAATACAGTGAAAAACTAACCATAGGCAATGTGTAAAGGTAGGAGGATATGGCGGTGTTCCAACAAACTATGTTAAGAGAAGCAGGAAATGGGCCACAAGTGTCCAGCAGGCCACGAGTTTACAGATTCTAACTTTAGTGAACTTCCAGCTCTACTCCTGAGCTCTTTTGGTTTACCTCCATGCTTAACGGGCAGACACAAAGGACCAAACAAGTGCCCAGCCTTTCCTTTACTATTGCAATTTAACATTTACAGGACCAGTACCCATATATTTAGCATAGGCTCTGAGTCCTTCTACAGACACAGGTCAGAGTGATACTGGGAGGTCATCACATAGCTTCCTCTTATGTCTACTTAATTTATGTAAATTATAAGAAATATTTAACAATAATGAAGCAGCTAAAATGGCTTTCTGAAATACACATCTGATAATGCCATTTCCCTATTTACATTTTTTTAAGGGCTTCTTTGTGGTCATCAAGCCCCAATTCCTCACAATGGCATGAGCACCCTTGTGACCTGGTGTTGATATTTCCTGCCTACTGTGGCCATTTGTTTCCCACTCCATCCAAGCTCATCTCACCACTTAACCTGGGCATCATGGTCTCCTGAGCTTGGTGCACTGGATGCTGCTGTAGGGTGCATGAGCTGTTTGTACTGATCCTTCTCCTCAACTTTGTCTAGTTGACAAAGTCTTTCAAGACTCCACCCAGGTTGTTCTTTTCCAGAAAGTGATGATGCCTCAAATCCAGCACGCACAATTTCTCTGGACTCTTAGGGCTCGACTATAGTCCCCAAGCACAGTGAGCCACACAATATGTCCTGTGTGTCTGATTTCCATGTGAATCTGCGATTTCCTTAAGGATCTCTTATGTATGTGTCCCAGCTTGCTGTAGATTGGGCATGCAGTTAAGTGTGTATGCGTGTTTCGAGGAATGACTGGATAAAGCAAAACAAGAACAATACTAACCAAAAAAACCCAATGAAACTGGTATCCTTGAGTTTATTACAGAATCAATCTAAATCAAAATGGCCCATTAATCAAATAACCCATAAATATCTATTGAGCATGATTAAACAGAGGTCAAATTAATCAAAATATTATTGTAGAATAATTATAGTGTTATGTTTTCTGCAATTTAACTAATCACTTGAGTGATTTAAATTATTGGTAATACTTAAATATGTCTGCAATGTGAATGAATGTGTGGAAATAATGGTTATGGGTATAAAGACAAAAGAAACTTTTTGTTTTAATGAAGTGCATAATTTGGAACAATTTAAATATTCATATCAGTTGGCCAATCCTGTGTGTCTATTACAAATTCAGGACTGTTTAGGTTAGCAATCCCTTCAGTCAGTTATTTTAATTTTTAATTTTAAAACATAATTTTAAAAGTGAGCATTGGGGCACCTGGGTGGCTCAGTCACTTAAGCCTCTGACTTTGGCTCAGGTCATGATCTCGCACTCCGTGAGTTTGAGCCCCCCATTGGGCTCTGTGCTGACAGCTCAGAGCCTGGACCCTGTTTCAGATTCTGTGTCTCCCTCTCTCTCTGACCCTCCCCCCATTCATACTCTGTCTCCCTCTGTCTCAAAAATAAATAAACGTTAAAAAAAATAAAAAAAAAAAAGAAAAGTGAGCATTTATAGACTCTATACATTGTTTAGATATTTGGTTATTTTCAGTCACTTCAATTACCTTTAGTAAGCACTGCATTGTGCAAACTGCAATTTGTTTATGCCTGCCTACATTAGAGTGTGTTCCATTTGTTCATTGATTTAAAACACATAATGGAACTTCTGGTATGATGTTATTTCCCTTTAATTATTTCTAAAATAAATGACTTTAAAACAGTTTTACAATATTTACCCTATTCTTTTTTTTAATAACAAATTTCCAATAATGATATGTTTGTGATATTGCAGCATAATTTTCTTTTATTGCTTATTTCAGTAATGTTTAATGTTTTCATGTAATATGGAGTTAATTTAATATTGACTAGTGTGAAATGAAATCATTTGGTGTTCATTTGAATGTCACATATATTTTCTTAAATGTTTCATTATAATTTAACAATATTTAATAGGCACTAAAAACAGTTACCTATGTACTCGCCTTACTTTCTTTAGCATGCTGTGCTTGTGTCTTTGAATTTAAATGGTGAGCGCTATTGTCTCAGGACTTTATGGGGTGGGTGATGGTAGAGGAGTTTTCTTAAAGATACCTAAGTAAATCAAAATAATAATAACAATAATAAAAATCTTCCAAGATTATTTCTGTTTTCCCCCTACATTTAAGAAGCTTAGTTTGATACTTATAGAAAAATATTTTTGAGAGACTTAAAAAAGAAACTGAGTAAAATAATTGTCTCCAGGGCAAATATTTTCTAGGGTAGATGGGGCATTAAGCCACTGTAAATACTTGTTAGTTCGTTTACCAGATTGATAAGCAAGGAGAAAAGTCCTCAAATAATAGGTAAGTAATAGTTGAGATGTTAGAGTGAATATGTGGAACAGCAAAATGTGGATGGCTTGAACTGTTCTCCAGGATAAGAGGGTCAGCATGTTTTGGCAGTGCACCTTACTTCAGGGCCCTAGGTTGCCAAAAAATCAGGTAAAACGTGTTAAAAGTTAAAGGTTGTAATTTGACTTCATCAAGTTATTTCACTTCTTTGGGTCGCAACATTTGAAAAATCGCTTTTCAACTTTAAAAAAAAGGAGCTTGGTCAAAACTAAGCATAGTCTCTTTAATTCAAATACATGAAATGAAGGGATTTTGAAGAGGAGCTAAAAGGAGCTAAAAAATGTTTTGATAATTTGACCAAATTCCTAGTTTAGCAATGGGTCAGATGCCATGTCTGACTCAAGCAGGAGCAGAATTTTGTGCTTGGCTCCTTGAAGTTCATGGTAAATGTGGTATGGCCTCATCAATGATTACGTAATCCTCCCTTTTTATTATTGAATCAGACTTATAATTGTTTTCACTGTCACTAGTTAATATATGGTGAACAAAATAAAGATTTTGCTTATGATGTTTTGATTTATGCCCAGTTACATATCAGATTACAGTATGTAGTCCATTCTATTGTACATAAGTGTTTAAGAACTGTGCATATGAAAAGAATCAGGGAGCTGATGGTGTTTATAGAGATGAAAGTGACAATGGTGGTGGTACCAACTTTTCATAGATGTAGCTGTGAAATTCTGAGATAAAATTGTGCCAACATATGAAAAAAAGAAAATACTACATTTTGGTAAAGAAATGAAAAAAAACAAACAAACACTCCCACTGTTACTACAGTTTTACAACTACTTCAGAGAGCAATTTGCAATGTGGTGGAAAAGGCTAACAATCTTATAATCTATATCCAAAAATAAATATTCTATGTATTAGACTTTCACATATGAACAAGAAGGCATGTGCCAGACCAATAGTGCTCACTGTTTCATTATTTATAGTAATAAAATTATTAACAACCTAGCATTCATCACAGGAACATGGAAGAATACATTGTGGTATATTGGTAAACGGAATACTACTGTAGGGGAGGAAACATTTTCCTGACTTTCTTAGGGTTCCTGGCTGGGTCTGAAAATTAAACTGACAAAAAGAGAGTAACAGGAGAAAAGTATGTATGTTTATTTAATATAGGTTTTAAGTTACACAGAAGCCTTACAAGGAAACAGAGCCTAGTTAAACCTAAGTGTTTTTATTCTAGGCTTGATGAAAAGTGGATAATTGTAGAGAAATGTGGAGGGCCAAAGAATATGAGATAGGTGTAGTTAAACTGGAGGAAACTTAGCAAAGCCTGCTTATTTGGATTCAACTGGTATCCCCACATCTTTGGAGACAAAGATGCTCCTTTACTGTGGGTATAGGGAGGGCACCTCTTACATGAGGGTTTTATGACCTGCTTTGGGAGAGAAGTGGAGGTGGAGATCAGAGTGACCTTCCTGCTCTGCTGTTTTCTCAAATTCCTTAAACTTATATTATTTAGTATGCCAAGGTGCCATATCTTGGGGTAGTGTGTCCTAAGTTCCAACACTATGTACTAGTTGGAATGAATTAGAGTTAGCTCTACCAACATAAATGAAATACTGAGTAAAAGCAAGGCACCAATATTACATGTAGTATAATACTATTTAAATAAAGGGAATAAAAACCAAAACACTATGGATACACAATTATGCAATGAAAATATAGAACACATAATATATATGTGTGTGTATATATATATATATATATATATGGACACATACACACATATATCTATCTAAATAAATGAACTTTTAAAAAATTAAAATATTTAAAAAAGCATTTGATTTTAAAATTTGCAGAGAACTTTACCTCACTTGAAACTTCCAACTTTGAGAAGCAGATAGCTTTAATTATTTTCATTATTTATTTTATAAACCATGTGTCACCTATGATGATGAAAATAATTTGAAATCCAAAGTTGTAAAATACTGTTTTTTACTCCACAGATTTCTATGTTTTAAATGGTCTGAAAAAAATTTTCATAATATATATACATATATATATATTATATATATATATATATATATACATATATATGTTACATATAGGAATGGTTATAATTTTAACACATAAGGGACCAATACCTATAGATTTAGCACAGTCTCTGACTCCTTCCCTCTACAGTCACAGGTGAGGATCTGGTAGACCTTTGGCTATTAAAAAAAAAAAAAAAAAGCTTTTATTTTATGTACACTGAATTTCCAAAAGTGATGACTTCAGAGGAAGAAGAAAAACTAATCCAGGAGAAGTCTAGAAAGGGGACCTTGAATGTATCTTTAAATTTTTTTAATGTTTATTTATTTTTCAGAGAGAGAGAGAGACAGAGCAGTGGGGGAGAGGCAGAGAGAGGGAGAGACACAGAATCTGAAGCAGGCTCCAGGCTCTGAGCTGTCAGCACAGAGCCCTACGAAGGGCTTGAACTCATGAACTGTGAGAGCATGTCCTGAGCCAAAGTCAGACACTCAACCAACTGGGCCTCCCAGGTGCTTCTTGACTGTATCCTTAATGTTTAATTTCTTTAAAAAATCAAAAATAGTTATTTCCCAAACTAACATAATGAAACTTGATATTCATTATAACACTTCTCACTCGAAGGTCTGAAATATTTCACAATTAAATGTAAAACTACAACAACAACAAAGCATCCAGTCCTTATAAGGAAGATATAGGGCTAGGGAAGGTGAGAAATTCATGTTACCACAGAGTTCAGCTCACAAACATGTACTGTGGGCTAGATGGGCTGAATGGAAACTGGGCCTTTCAATTGTGAGTGTGGTACACGATTCACAGCAGCACCCTCTTAATTGCTTCCTGCACTCCATTTGGAATCCAAATTATCAAAGCACTCTTGACCCGGAATGGTAAGATTAAACTTAAGAAATGGTAGCCTAATTTTACTTGTTGAAGTTTTAAACTGACTGTCCCTGAATAGTAAGAATTCAACCACTCTGCCTAAGGTGGTTAGAAATAGAATTTTAAGTAAAAAACTGGTGTTTTCTGCATTTTGGAGCAGAGGGAGTTGCTTAACATAGGAAAAATCCTTCAATATTGCATTTTTGCTCTTTTCCCTGCAGTAAGATGGACAGAACTAGTAATTCTCAAATGCCTTTAAAGCTGCTAAGACTACTGGAGATTCAGAAGAGATTTAAGATCCCTGATTAAATTTTAGATTATGGACTGCAGCTGACAAACATGAAAATTATTTTTTAAAGGAGACCATTTTGGCAAAATCTCCAGGGGTAACTATTTCTTTAGGGATTCAAAACAATCTTAGGATTCTGAACTGAATTCTAAACTGAAATGGCAAAACAGTCTTCCAAGTTCTCAATCTGATATTCTATTGATCCTTCTACACAATGACTGTATCAAAGGGCCTTTTGGAAATTTTGGCTTCCTGCTTGGACTTCCAAATATACGCAAAAACAGTCGTTGATGAGCAGCTTTACTTTCACTTTTTTTTTCTAAGTTTATTTATTTTATTGAGAGAGAGAGAGAGAGAGAGAGAGAAACAGGTATGCCTGAGAGCAAGGGAGGGGCAGAGAGATAAGGAGAATGAGAGAATCCCAAGCAAACTCAGCACTGTCAGTGCAGAGCCCAATGCAGGTTCAACATCATGAACCATGAGATCCATGACTTGAACCAAAATCAAGAGATGGACACTCAACCAGGTAAGCCACCCAGGCTTCCCTTTATTTTCGCTTCCGAACAGCTTCTAAGGAAGAGTACCTGTGGGTTAGGTAGGCTATTTTAAACACCAGAGTGATTGGCAGTTAGTGTTAGCATAGGCAGACCTCAATAAAAATGTGTGCACTCTTCTTGCTGTGTGTTTTATCTGACTATGATCTCCCATGCACACAGCCTCATTTGCCCCCTCACCATCCATAGTCAATACCCACAGATGTCTATCTGCTTCTCACATCTCTCCTCTGAGGGGGCCAAGGATTTATCCAACTGCTTACCTAACTTCTCATCTTGGATACTCCAAAGGAATATCAAACTCACTTGTTCATAACATGTCTTCCACTCCAAACGAAAGATTTATTTAGTATGCACAATTTTACTGAATAGTAGCCTAGCTGGTCGCAACTCAAGTCAGATACCTAGGTATCACAGGCAAGCTTCTCCAAATCCTGTTGATTTAATGAACATCCTAAATAGTACATGCATAAATCCTTTCTATATGCAAATCCCAGAGGTTCTCTTGACCACATAGTCTGTGCAAATCAACTGTTCGCTGTCTCCACCACCCCACCCTAGTCCAGGGTGCTTACATCTCTCTCAAGCGGGCAACTTTGTTACCACTAAATAGTATGCTGTTATCCACATTTGATTCCCTTCTATCTGCAGCATTCAATTTGTTCCAGTGACCTGTAGGATTACTTGATCAAAATATATCTTTCTCCAGAAGGTTAACTGTAGAGTCAAGAAACTTGCTTGTTTTTCTCAGGTTTGTATTCCTAGCACTCTGCAATTGTATTACATTGTCATCCTGCCTTTGTGCCCTAAATTGTGGAAAACAATTTCACATGTGTGCTTATGAATTTTTTTCAGCATCAGCAGTGTCTTTGGTATAACCTCATATCTCTCATAGCTCAGTATTTTAAGTTGAATGGTACTTATCAAGACAAAAACATTTTGCTTTGTGTGTGTGTGTTTTAAATCATTTCCCCCCCCCCCCTTAAACTTGTAAGTACCAACCTTTTCCCCAGTCTTTAAAGAGATATTGCCAAAGTAGTAAGTAGACTGACTTGATTTTGATTACCTTCACTTGCTTCTTCCTATTTTATACTAAATGAGCAGCAGATAACATGAAAGGTTACAAGTCGGTTGTAGAGAAGGAGAAAATACACACTGAATATTTCCTGCGTCTTACACATATTATCTTCCATTTAATTTGAGTAGCCCCTGGGTTGTTGAATGTGATTTTTCTTTAAATTTTTTTAATGTTTATTTTTGAGAGAGACAGAGACAGAATGCGAGTGGGTTAGGGGCAGGGAGAGAGGGAGACACAGAATCCGAAGCAGGCTCCAGGCTCCAAGCTGTCAGCGCAGAGCCCGACACGGGGCTCGAACCCATGAGCCGTGAGATCATGACCTGAGCCGAAGTTGGATGCTCAAGTGACTGAGCCACCCAGGCGCCCCGTTGAATATGATCTTTAATTACCTCTACTTTATAGATGAGGAAATTCATGATGTTTTATTAGGGATTCATCTTTTCCTAAATATCTCAACAGATAAAAGTTTGAGCCACCATTCCAGTTGAAGACTCTGGTTCCAAAATCCCTATTCTAATCTTTATAGACTATGTTCTCTCAAGTCAGGGTTGGCCCAGATTAACTCTTTACCAGGATTATTCAGTGAAAGAATTATAAATGGAATGAGGTTGATTTCAGGAGGAACTTTCCTCTAACATCCTATTATATAGTTAGGTAGGTTTGGAGAAGAAATTTTTCTTTTTCATGTATAGGCAGGCCCTAATATAGTGATTCTTTACCAGGGCAATTCATGAGATAAACCAGGGAGAATTAATTTTTTTTAACATTTATTTATTTTTGAGAGACAGAGACAGAGCATGAGTGGGGGACGGGCAGAGAAAAGAAGGAGACACAGAATTCAAAGCAGTCAGCAGGCTCTGAGCAAGCTGTCAGCACAGAGCCTGATGCGGGGTTCTAACCCACAAACCGTGAGATCATGACCTAAGCCAAAGCTGGATGCTCAACTGACTTAGCCACCCAGGAACCTCGATCAGGGAGAATTTTAAAAACCTGAATTTCTGAGGGTGAAATTCAGGTTTCGGTATTTTTAAAGCTTTCCAGAAGATCCCAATATGCAGATAATGTTGGAAAGTACAGTTCAAATTCTTTTTAGGAATGTATCATTACATCTTTAAATTTAGTATACAAATGAACACTAAATTGTAGACAGGCAAATTATCCTTTAATATGGGAGGCAGATTCAGGAACATTATACTTACTATTTCTAAATGAAAGGAAAGATATACTTTCTGTTTAACATGTATCGTTTCTACTCATTATTAATAAATCCTTGCATCTCCCCAACAACTAGGGGAGAAAGAGTATTTTAGACACTTCAAATGCTCTTCATGGAGAAGATGCCTTTTTGCTGTTCTTGGGTTTTACACATTCGGTCCCAAATGTACGTGTGCGTGTCCGTCTGTATGTATATATTTAAGCAAAGTGTTAATTCGGTAATAGCACCGGAACACAATTTTCTGAAAAGAGGAGAGAGGCTCACAGAGAAGGCAGAATAGCAGTAGGGTAACAATGTTGAATGTACCAGAGGCTGCTGTTTCAAGGGCACAGGTGAATTTAAAACTACTATACTCACATCTCCACACAGCCAAAATCACTCAAGGCAATAGAGTAAAGAATGGCTTCTATGAATAAAATATAAGCCAAGATTGTTTCTTTTAAGAAAAAAGACATATCTATGCTAAATCGTAAAACCTGTTTCTAGGACTGTTCCCTCTAGCGATGTTACTTGTCTGCTTGGCTTAGTCTGACTGTCATCTTCTTCAGCAGGGCTCTCGTTCAGATAACCATCAGGTGATATATGTGCTTTTTAAAAAAACAGATGGGAAAGAATGCATAAATGTGCATTTATTCCATTTCCAATCTGTGACTCATTTCTGTCCTTTCGAAACCTATTGTTGAGTTCTACAGTCTCTTTTTCTTATTCTCAGTATCTTCCTGGTCTTTTCCAGATGCACAGCCATTGTCTCAACTTTGGGTTAAGCTCTCACATGTACAACCGGACAGTCTCTCCTTGCCATCCTTACGATGCCTAGCTCTTCACTGTCTGGCTCTGCCTCAGGGGTACTGCCAATGACTGAGCACTTTGAACACTGCTGAACATTGAAATCTTCTGTTCATTGCAGAAAAAAAAAAAAACAAGAAAGAATAAAAGAATAAATGAAAGCAAGCAAGCAAGCAAGAAATAAAGAGAAAACCCAATGGAAAAAAAAATTGAGTCCCTAGATTATGGGCCAGGGAATGCCCTCCCTCGTGGCTTCAAAATGTTTTAAACTAAGGTGATCAGCACTTCTGAACACATTGCGTCTCTCCCGTGCCTCAGTCAGGCCCTCAGCTGCTGCTTCCCACCTTGCTGGACTGTGGTCCATCGCTAGCCTCTCCCTGTGCAGGGAGGCTAAGGGGAGAGAAGAAAAGGAAAGGGCAAGGAGTAAAAAACAAAGAGGATGAGAAAAAAAAATAGTTAAGCATGAAGGATAAGGGAAAAGTATACAAAAGAAAGTTTATAAACAAAGAAAAAAGAAAGAATGCTCTGTTGCTGACTCCTTGAAGAGCAAGGACATTTATGAATTCTAAGATAAGTGTTTAATTGGCAAGCAGACAATTGCATAAACATTGATTCATTAATTTCTATTTAGGAAGAGAAAATAGTCATTTAATTGCAAAGTTAGGCAAGTAACCTTTCGTCCTTTATAAATATTAATTTTCAAAATACTTAGAAAATTATTGGCATTGATTGGGCAGATTTGTTTTTGACTATCTGGGAAATTTCATGCCTGGAGCCAATACACATTTTTATGAGGTGAAGGCTAAATGCACTGAAAATGAATGTGAGAAAATTTCAAGTTATTTAATGTACTTCTTATTTACAACCCAGGGAGGCAAAAAGAAGCAGCCAGTAAGTGTCAATATTTGTGAATTTAACTGCATTTTCAACAAATTAGTATTGTTACACTTACCTCTATACTTATTATTCCTAAAGTAAAAGAGCCCATATACTGTAAGTAATGTCTTTATCTTTTTTATTATCGTATCCTGTTACCTATTTCATAGCCAATACATAGTAATCGGTGGGTTATCATGCTAATAAATGTGTCTGATTGATTATAGTTAACATTGCTTTATACTCATTATTAGAATACAGGAATAAAAACATCAGTGTGCTTTTTATTGCAATTTATCATATCTGAATTAGTTTATGTGATTTGACATGGTGCTAAATAATCTATTGCCCTCTGGACAGAGTATGCTTGAGGTACTGTTTAATAATTCTCTGCCATATATTTGTTCTGAACATTGATCAAAGAAGATAGTGTGATCTAGTTCTTTTTAGTTTTATCGAAAAAATTACAATTCTGTAATGTACTAAATGAGTGAAATATAGCACCTGCTTCTGTGTGCTACTTAAGGATCAGAGGATGTTAAGAAATAATGACTAGCGTTTGCATAGCTGACAAGCTAATTCCTAAACACAAAGAGATATGTAATGCCACATTTGCATGAAGTATTATCTCTTATCAGCACATAATGTATTTCTCATTATATTTTTATGAGCCCATGGGGTTTCATTGTGTTTGTTTGTTTTAGAGCATCCACATTTTAACCTAATAGATTATGATGATATAAATCTACCTACCGGGGTATTAAGCTCAAATCAATTGTATTTAAATTTTTACACTATGTAAACATACATACTACATTTGTTAACAAACACCACATTGGACGCCTACAGGTAGGTGGTTATTTTATGCTGAATCTTCTATTATATGTGTATATAATGCAACCTATGAGACCAGAATTCAAATTTGCATCAATGTCAAAGCTTACACATTTACCACTGCTAAACTGAGTAAAGACTGAGTTAATGCATTTCCAACAAAAGAAAAGAAATATTAATCTTTTAGTGAGTCTTTGCAACCTTACTGAGGACACCGAGACTAAAACTGTAATTTCTGTAAGAAAATGCTGAATAGTTTGAAGAATACCCATTATGACCTTCACAAATCCCTAAATTTCCCAAACTTGGTGGGGAACCTAGTTTTAGACATCTATTAATTCCTAAAATAGTTCCTCTAAAATCAAAATAATTGACATACAATAGTATATTAGTTTCAGGTGTAAAACATAGTGATTCAACATTTATATACGTTAGGAAGTGATCATCACTGTAAATACAGCCACCATCTGCAACTATACAAATTTATTACAATATTATTGAATATATTCCCTGTGCTATACATTGTATCTTGTGTCTTATTTTATAACTGGAAGTTTGTAACTTTTAATCCTCTTTCCCTGTATTGCCCATCCCACCCTCCCTTCTCTCTTCTGGTAATCATCACTTTGTTTTCTCTGAGTCTATGTCTGTTCTGAGTCTGTCTTTCTGAGTCTATGTCTGTTCTGTTTTGTTTGTTCCATCGTTTTGTTTTTTTAGATTCACATATAAGTGAAATCATATGGTATTTGTCTTTCTCTGTCTGACTAATCTCACTTAACATAATACCCCCTAAGTCCATCCATCTTGTCACAAATGGCAAGATTTCATTCTTTTTTATGGCTGAGTAACATTCCATTGTGTATGTATATTGTGTCTTCTTTATTCATTCATCTATCAATGGGCACTTAGGTTGTTGCTTCCATGTCTTGGTTATTGCAAAAAAAAAAAAAAAATGCTGTCGCAAACAACATGGAGTGCATATATTTTTTTGAATTAGTGTTTTCATTTTCTTCAGGTAATACCCAGAAGTGAAATTGCTGGCTCATATGATGGCTGTATTTTTAATTTATCAAAGAAACTTTATTCTGTTTTTCATGGTGGCTGGCCCATTTTGCAGTCCTACCAACAGTGCACAAGGGTTCCTTTTACTTGACATTCTCACCAATATTTGTGATTTCTTGTCTCTTTGCCATTCTGACCGCTGTGAGGTAATATCTTATTGTGGTTTTGATTTACATTTCCCGGATAATGAGTGATGGTGAGCATCTTTTCTTGTGTCTGTTGGCCATCTATATGTCTTTGGAGAAACGTCTACTCAGGTCCTTTGCCCATTTTCAAGTTGGATTGTTCGTTTTTTTGATAATGAGTTGTATAAGTTCTTTATATATTTTGGATATTAACCCCTTATCAGTTATATTATTTGCAAAATCTTCCCTGATTTAGTAGGCTGCCTTTTCATTTTGTTGATGGATTCCTTTGCTGTGTAAATGCTTTTTAGTTTGATGTAGTCCCATTTATTTCTGTTTTTGTTGCTCTTATCTGAGGAGACAGATCTAAAAAAATATTGCTTACACCAATGTCCAAAAGCTTACTGCCCATGTTTTATTCTAGTTTTATAGTTTCTGGTTTTACATTTAAGTCTTTGATCAGTTTTGAGTTTATTTTTGCATATGGTATTAGACAAGTGGTCCAGTTTCCTCAACCATTTACTGGGGAGACTATCTTTTCCCTATTTTATGTTTTTGCCTTTTGTTGAAGATTAATTGACCATGTAAGTATGTATATATTTCCGGATTCTCTATTTTTTTCCTTTGATCTATGTGTCTCTTTTTGTGTCAGTTCCATGATGTTTTGATTATTACAGATTTGTAATATGGCTTGAAGTCAGGGAGTGTGATACCTCCAGCTTTGTTTTTTCCTCAAGATTTCTTTGGCTATTCAGAGTTTCTTATGGTTGCATGCAAATTTTAGGATTATTTGCTCTAGTTCTGTGAAAAATCCCACTTGGGTTTTCGTAGAGACAGCATCCAATGTGCAGATTGACTTGGATAGTATGGACATTTTACAATATTAATTCTTTAAATTTATGGTCATGGCATATCTTTAATAACTTCTTGTTTTGACTGTAAAGTACAATATTTAACAAAAAATACTGTTACTATTGTTTCTTATCTTACTAGATATTTTTAGAAATGCAACAGTAAGAATCATTCTAGATTGGGAATTGTTTCTGTGTTCATCTTCATATTTTTAATACCTAAAACAGTACTGAGAAGCAGGTACCCAATAATTATCTGTTGGGGAAATTACAGGTATAAGGACAGGTGGCCATTTAGAATCAATTTGGTTAGTGCCATATGTTATTCTAACATTTTGTTATTGACATTTGCTTTAAGTTGAAGGTAACTTTTAATTTTCAAAATTTGAGAGACTTTATAATTTTGAACCAATTGTGCCATGTAATGGACCCCAAGATCCCATTAGATCCCTGAAGCATGCAGGATTAGTTCTGTATTTAGGTTGTGTAGATAACTACACTAGCTTTTCTCATATTTATATTTGTATTTTCTTGGAATGCTAAATATCCTTGAATGAAGCTCCTATTAATGAGATAATCTATAAATACGGAGATTTAAATGTGTACACATGCAGCCACATGCGTGACAAAAATTGCAACTGGTATTAAATTCTAAGACCGTATAATCTGTAACAACTAATGCAGACTGCGATTTATATATAGAAATTAATAAATACTTATGATTTATTTACTAGATTAAACTATTGTAAACAGTTTGTATCTTTTAAAGTTTACATATTTAATATTGATCTCAGGTGATAATATGCAGTGTTTCAGGTCACATCATGTAGAAGGATGGTAGATCTCAAGACTTGGTGGTTTCTTAATGTATCACTTTAAGTTTTATTCTGGTTCAGAAACTGAGTCCACCGCGGGATGGCAGGCAATATGCTAAAGCTAACAAAAATTTAAGATAAGAAATATTATCCACTGTATAAACTCAGATACGTGAATTCATTTTTCTTTCCTTTTGGTAAGTATGTTTTATTGAAAACTAAGTGTCCTAAATGTGTATACTTAATTAGAAAGTGTACTGCAGATTGTATTTAAGGGACAGGATGAGTACACAACGCTATTATGCTGTTTTTCAAAATCCCATAAAATGAGAAAAAGCCAGGTAACAAAGTAGGACAGAAGAGAGCAAGAGGGAGAAGGTAGGGGGTGTACCACTGGAAAAGGTGGCTGCACTCACACACCTGCACGCACACACATGCACACACATGTGCACACATGCACAGGCACACACGCACGCCCACACACACAGACACACATGCACGCACATGTGCACACACACGTGCATCTTCAAAATGAGCACCAGGGGCTCCTGGGACCTTAGTGGGTTAGGAGAGGGACTTCAGCTCGGTCATGATCTCAGGGTTAGTGAGTTTGAGCTCTGCATCTGGCTCTCTACTGTCAGCACAGAGACTGCTTTGGGTCCTCCGTTTCCCTATCTCTGTCCCTCCCCTGCTCTCTCTCCCTGTACCTCTCTTTCTCAAAAACAAATAAGCATTCAAAATGAGCACCAAAAAACCTGAAGAGCACCATCAGAGAACCTGAATATTGAGGAATCCCTGGAACTTAGAATGGAGATTAAAAAGCACTATGAAGAAAATAAAATAAGCATAAGAAACCAGAGCCCCCCAATTTTGTATTGAATGATCATCTGCCAAGGTTTTAACAGGCCAGAGGACCCTTATGATCAGAGTGAATGGATGGCTACCTGGTCATTCACTATGGTGATTCCTGGAACAGATAGGTAACTCCTCCCTTACCCTTCCCAAGCAGAGAAACAGCTGTGATTAGAAAGAGTTTGCTTTAAACTTTTAGTTTCAAATTGAAATAAAACAATTAGAAAACTCACATGATGGTTTGAATTGAGAAATAGATAGAAGTATAAAGGAAACTAGTGAGCTCAAAAACAGACTTTTTTTCTAAAAATCCAGAAAATAGGGGTACCTGGGTGGCTCAGTTGGTTAAGCGTCTGACTTCGGCTCAGGTCATGATCTCACAGTCCATGAGTTTGAGCCCCACATCGGGCTCTGTGCTGACAGCTCAGAGCCTGGAGCCTGCTTTGGATTCTGTGTCTCCCTCTCTCTCTGCTCCTACCCCACTCATGCTCAGTCTCTCTCTATGTCTCTCAAAAATAAACAAACATTAAAAAAATTAAAAAGAAAAGAAACACGTAACACAGTTGTGTGTAACAACCTAGGGATATTGCAAAATTTTTGTCGATACTAAACCCTGAGAATGTGAACATAGGGAGTGACTGACAGATGTGGAGCATGTAGGGTACAAGGATGGTGAATGTATGTGATGTCCATTTTCTAAAGAGATACTAATTTAGGGGCACCTGGGTGGCTCAATCGGTTGAGTGTCCAACTCTTGGTTTTGGCTCAGGTCATGATCTCACAGTTCCTGCACTCAAGCCCCACATTGGGCTCTGTGCTGACAGTGCGAAGCCTGCTTCGGATTCTCTCTCTCCCACTCTCTCTGTCCCTCCATGGCTTGCTGTCTCTCTCTGTCTCAGAATAAAAAATAATAATAAAACTTAAAAAAATAGATACTAATTTAAATTATTCTTCAAAATTTAACATAAACATGTAATATTAAACATTTATCAGTAACAGGTATATGATGCATTATGCCTTAAACTAGAAAGAATATGGGAAGAAACAATTCAGTATAAGAAAATAAAATAATAAAATAAATTAAATTAAATTAAATAGAAACGCAATTAAATGTCAAGAAGAAAGCTGTTTTAAAAGCCTCTAATGCACCATTTGTTTATACTTTCTCAGACCCACCGCTCTTCTCTAGTCCACCTCTGTGATGATCAGCTCTGAGAATATTATGACCAACTTCTACAGGTGCAACCTCATGGCTTGTCACTTCAGTGTCCTTGCCTTGTGCCCCATTCATGCCTCCTCTTCCCACCCTTTGTCTCTCACATATAAGTGTAGAAAGCTAAGGATCCTCACCTAATGCTCATCTACATCCAACCAGCATACGGGGCGGTGAGGAAGAGAGTCGTGGGGAAGTAATAGTCCATCATCTAAAATTCTGAGCAGTATGTCAGCAAGAGTGAGGGGACAAATTTTCACCCCTGTCTCCCTAGCTCATACTGTGCCAAGTCGTATGGTTTCTGGGCGAGGGATTCTGAAGGTCAAGCATCAGTTTTATTTTGTGGCAGCCAGCTCAATAACACATTCTTTACTGACTCCCCCTTCTTGCCTCCTCTTGACCTCACTGCTTTTCCCTGGGATCACACTCTCTAATGTAGCAGAAGCACATAAACCTTTCCTTCTCACTCTCCTCTCTGAGGACCCCAACCTAAGAAATGCTAAGTAAGTTAGTAGGAACCATAAACACAAATTACTTACATTTTCTTATTATAAAACAATGGCCCTAACACCAGGCAAAAAATGAAATAAAATAAAATAAAATAAAATAAAATAAAATAAAATAAAATAAAATAAAATCATGAAAGACATCAAATTTACAACAATCTCAAACCTACCTATATGTTACAGAGAGTGAGAGAGTTAAAAATATGATAATAAAATAATAGGGAAAGCACATGCAGCGAATTTTAACAACCACCACCCCAACAAAAACAAGCAAGCATTGCACTAGCGTTGTAAAGTCAATTATAACAGCAGAAAACAAACTGATGAATGAGACAGGCTAAAAATATTTCATATTGGTAACAGTAAAATTATGATACCTTATACACCTAAAATATGGTATTGAACTATACACAACAAAACGGATACGAACGTCTGGGTAGTTTGTTCAGTTAAGCATCCGACCTCGGCTCAGGTCATGATCTCATGGTTTGTGAGTTCAAGCCATGTATCAGGCTCTGTGCTGACAGCTCAGAACCTGGAGCCTTCTTTGGATTCTTTGTCTCCCTCTCTCTCTGTCCCTCCCCCGCTCACTCTCTATCTCTCTCAAAAATAAATATTAAAAAAAACTAAGCTGATAAAAATATAAGTAAAAATTTACTAATCCTTAAATGTGGGAACCTTAGGACACTTCATTGTAAATGTATTTTATGAGAATATTAAAATCAAAATAAAGAGAAATAGTAAAATTCAAGCAACAATTTGATTTAATAGCTATACATAGATAGTATATATATTCTATATTCTATATATACATGTACAGGGAAAGAGAGAGAGAGGTCTACCCTTAAGACAATAATACAATTTTTTCAAACACTCATAAAAGAGTATTTAAAATTGTCATGTAATAGATCACAACTAAAAGCAGAACAAATTATATAACAGAAGGCTGCATTCTTTGAACAAAATAATTAAAAGGTAAAATTAAAAAGAAACAGCCAGAAATAGCGAACAAGAGTAACGAATACCTCTTTCCTTAAAATTTTTAATATATTTAAAAATAACCCATGTACTAGAAAGAAAATGAAAATTGAAATTATAAGATATGATCACACGAAAGCATCTGACCCTCTGTGGTTCATTAAACATGCTGTGCTCAGTGTCACCTCCGGTGCTCAGCACTGGCTGTTTACCGCCTAATCTGTGTAATATTTGTCCCCTTTCTCAAGTAGGATAATCATACTACCTGCCTCAAATGGTATTTGGGAAGATTTAATTAAATTAATTTGTATAAAGCACTTAAAAGCTATGCTAGGCACACTTGTAACACCCCCCAATAAACAAACAAACAAACAAACAAACAAACCAAAACAATTTTATAAGTGCTATCTAGCTACCACTATCATCATCATCCTTACAATTACTATTTTTCCTAATAATAGATACTATGCATTTCACTTAATTAGCATGTATTTTTAAATCTCTTGAGAACAAACTCAGTGTAAGTTCATACTGACAGATGCAAATGCCTTAGCTTTTGCACAGAGGGTAACAAATTTGCTATTTGTGTGTGCATTATTGTTCAAATTGCATTATTGGATACCACTATAATGCCCCCCACCCCCCCGCCTCCGTAAATTGGTAGCACTTTTCCATTGCAAAGAGCAATGGAAATTACCAGCTTCAAAAGCCATTTGGCTAATTTTGGCATGACTGAATAAAAGTAAATGAGTCATTTTCATCTGCATTTACCTATCAATTTTTAATAACAAATAGACAAAATGTAAGTTTTCCCAGAAGCTTCTTCAGAGGTCAGATGTTTCTTAAACAAGTTCCTGAATAGGAGGGAAATCTCTATGTCTGCTCTTGTATTGTTTTTAATCAGGATGAATAATGACTCTGGCATTTAACGATATTGTTAATTGTGATAATTCATAGCCTTGTTAAGTGTAATGGCTAGCGAGAAGACAAATAAAATGTTAAGAGTCTTAAAAGAGTCTCCAAAGTAACCAAAAAGATCCTGGATAATTGTTTAAAGGGGAGTAAGTCATCAGAGGGAATTTTAATTCATCTTGAGATGCAACAGAAAGCATAAAAGCATAAACCTTCAAGGAGACTGAAATGTATGAGTGTGGAGATACAATATCTGTTCTCCCAGATGGGATGAGCACCCTCAACACACATTACCAGGGACATTTTCTAAGGTTAAAGAGTTTGAGAAGCATCTCTCTGAGCTCACATTATTTGCATAAAATGAACATTCCTTAGACAGGAAAATTCATAATCGAGGATGCAATCAGAAGGGAGAAGATTTCAGGAGAGTATGTGATCAAAAGATGAAACCTGTTAGAATAATACAAGATGTTGTGAATGAGTTCCCAAAGCATATGCTACTAAATTCTGAAGAACGGTAGAGAATGGGAGAGTTGATAGAAAGTTCATTTAATTATTTCTATGTGCGTATGTGTGTATGTATGCATCTATCTATCTATCTATCAATCATGTTAACATGTATGCTGTGTTAACTGAGTGCCTGACACTGTGCTAGACATATAAAGGTCAACAGAACAAATAAACACTTCCTGTTTTCATGTAACTTATAATAGCCTGGAAGGGAGTTGTTTAAATAATTAGACAATTAATAAGGTACATTAAGGGTAAGGATTAGAAAAAGGAATAATGCTAAAGATGTACAAACAATATCCTCATATTTTAAATTGGGAATAATTGATTTTGGAAACTCTAGTGCAATTTGATATTTGCTTTGGGAAAGTAGATATTACTAGTCATGACTCTTTGTATTGCAAATAAAGAAACCCAGATGAAAGGGGCTTAAACAAAAAGTGTCAGTAACTGGAAAGTTCATTGGTAGAAATGACTTTCTGGTGTGGTGTGCTCTCTGTACTTCCAGGTTATCAAGAAGCTGTTTCCATCTCCTGGCTCCTTTTTTTTTTTTTTTTTTTTTTTTTTTTTTGCGTTGGCTTTTTTACCCCCCCACATCTGCTTTTTCCTCTTGGAGCCACTAGCAGTCTCAAGCTTTCTTCCAAATCTTGATGATATACAGTTTACTGTGATCTTTTCAGTCAAAATTCTGGGGTTAGCTCTGGCTCCACATGGGTCAGATGTCTATCTCTGAACTAGTCATCATGGATGAAGGAATAAAGTGTTTTGACTGGGCAGACCAGAATCTCATGGGCCCACTGAAGCTCACATTAGACACAGCTCTCCCAAAACGCTTGCCCTGGAAGTGACGGGGCCTGGATCCATTAGGAGATTTGGGCAATGTTAGAAAAATGGAGAATGGATATTACTTAGAAACAACAGAAACCTACTGTAATATTTATCAAATAGTTTGTGAGTAGTTAGAAGCCAAAGAAGGAAAACTTTTAAAAACTTGCATGATTTATTGACAACATATCATGCCAAAATAATTTTTCTTCCTTTCTTTCTTTCTTTCTTTCTTTCTTTCTTTCTTTCTTTCTTTCTTTCTGTTTGGTCCTTTTTCTTTCCTTCCCTCAGACTCCCTCTTCTTTCCCTCTCCTCCCTTCCTTCCTCCTTACCTCCTTCCTTCTTTCCTTCCCTCTTTTCCTCTCTCCCACTCTCTTTTACCTTCTAGTTTCGTCTTTTCTTTCCTCCCTCTGCCCCTCCCTCTTATTCTCTTCCCCTTTAATCTTCCTTCCTTCCTTCTTTCCTTCCTTCCTTCCTTCCTTCCTTCCTTCCTTCCTTCCTTCCGTCCTTCCATTTCTTCCTTCCTCCCCTTTTCCCTTCTTTCCTGAGATGGAACACGTACAACTGTTAGTGGAAAGGCTGCAATAAAGGATTTCCAGTGTAGATAGGAATGAATCCTTGGTGGAGATGTGCATCATGGGAGAATGTTGTGGCTCAGCAAGGGTCTGCCAAGAAATCTACACTTTCTGTTTTTTCTTTTATTCATGTTTATTTATATTAGAGAGAGAGACAGAGAGAGCACTCATGTGTACAAGTGGGGAAGGGGCAGAGAGAGAGGGAGAGAAAGAATCCCAAGCAGGTTCCACACTGTCAGGGCAGAACCCCCATGGGCCCAATCCCACAAACCGTGAGATCATGACCTGAGTTGAAATCAAGATTTGGACGTTTGACCAACTAAGCCACCCAGGTGCCCCAGAAATCTACACTTTAAATTTGGAAATGACTCATTGGATAATGTTCTAATGAGAGCATATAAAGGCAAGAGAATCTGTGTTATGGGAAGAGATGTATCAGGATTTGGGGACTAGAAAAGAAAATAAGATCAAGGCTAAACGTGATTGTAGAAAGGAGGTAATTCATTGAGATACTTGAAGGGTTGTTTTGCAGAAAAGGTTGTTAAGTTTTATGGCGCAGCTTCAGACTAGAACAAAAGGTTGGAAATTTAAGAGATGGATTTCATGTTTCCATGAGAGGAAGAAGGTGTTAACAAAGTACTAGAAACTGGGGCTTTTTAAGGAATATGTTTCTTGTCATTGTGACTTAAACTCAGCCTCGGTTTCAATACGACAGCTGTCGAGCAAAGGCTGACAATTATGTTTCCCAAACTGAAAGAGAAAACACTATGATGTTGTCAGCCACCCATTATGGAAAATGTTCTCACAGTCTGAGCTATTTCTTGGGTTAGATCATGGACAACTCTGACCATGGAAGCAAACAAACAAACAAAATAGTAAATCTCCTAGACCCTCCAGGGCAGGCACACAGGAGGGAAGCATGCCCCAGTGTGAACACTGCAAGAACTTGAAGACCCACAACATTGTTAGCTGCTGTGTAGTTTTTGGACTGCTTATTTGCTGCTTTGCAAAGAAGCCAAAGAGAAAGCAAGTGTGCACCACATCCAAGTGAAAATTCTCACCCAAATTCAGACCCACACCAGCAGGAAGGTCTGGCCTAGCACATCTTTTCTCAGAGATGTTGGGAAAATATTGCCTCTTAGGAGGGGTTGCCCTAAATGACCACAAAAGCCCTGTCCATCTCCTAAGTTCTGTGACTCTTATTTATGCCCATGATCTATGATCTACGAGACTATCTATAAAGTAGAAGCTCTTTGAAGTCATGAAGTGAATAATTTACCATCCTTGCTGTTTTGTTGTTGGTAATAACATGCGCATTTACCAAAACAAAACAAAATAAAACAAATACAGACCCTATATCCCTTCTATTCTTCCAAAGAAAGATAACTTCACCCAGTAAAACTACGAGTCTACACCTTCTCAGCAAGTCACTGAGTCCTGGCTGCTTCATTTCATGGATGCGTGTGGTATATTTACCTTCTTCTGTAGTTGAAATAATGAATGTGAAAAAGCAAGAAACTTCTAAATCCTTAAACTGTAAAGCTTTGTTTTCATGATCCCTCCATTCTACCATCAGTTCTAAAATATTTTTTTCTCATGTATAATAAATGCAAGGAGAAGGGAACATTTTGCAGTCAAAACTCTATTCCCATCTTCGGCTCCAGAACAGGGAGATTGGCACATGGTGTGGGTAGTGGGGTAGTGGGGCTGAGATAAGCTGGTATCCTGGTATATTTTCTTATAGCTCCTTTCCAAGGAAGTCAAGAAAGAGATGAACAGGAAGTAGCAGCTTTAGTTGTGAAATTCTTTCCAGATATTAACTTCAGTAGAAACATCTAAAAGAGATACAGTTATGCTGTTATTATTATTATTATTAGTTGTTGTGTAGGGAGTGGTTCTCCTCTTTTCAACTTGAGTTCAAGCTATGATTAAAATGATATCTGTTATCAGTCTGCTCTCATTGGCTGTTAGATGCTGTAGTGGTAAAAAAATGAAAACCTATATCCCATTCTTGTTTTAATGTTTTAAGCAATTTTGTTGCAGGAGAAAGAGACCGTGGCCACTTTAATGAGCAAGGTTGTAAAGGTAGACATGATGAATCGATGTCCCCATTTTGGCTACTTCTGTTTTTCCTCTTCTTCCCATTCACTCTTTTCTGACTCACTTTTCCACTCCCTGTCCTCCATTCTGGGCCATTTGGAGAGAGGGGATGTGCAGCATTGAACTTACACTGACATGGTTCATAGTTATCCGAGACATGATTATCATGTGTTCCTCAGTGACCCACGTTTTTCGAACTCTGGACCTAATAGTATTTCAGTGGCAACTTGGGTATATTCAGTTCATACAGTTTCCTTGACTCACACATCCTTTTTGCAAACGATAGCCTATATGCTTCACCTTACAACCCCAGGATGTTACTTATAGATCCATACATATGCAAGAAACAAATAGGGAGATTCAAGGTAGTCATATTTACAGAATCCTGTTTACCTCTGGGAGAGGTTTATCTCTGGGAGAGATGCTCAGGAAGCAAGAGACAAAGGATATTTGACTTGGGACAATATTTTACATATTAAGCTTGGCACTAGATATGGCTATTCATTGCATTCTTTATAAATTCTTTAAGTCTTAAATGCAGCATGATGGGTTAATTTTTTAAAGAGTGAATCTAATAAGACACATGTTTAGTCTTATATCAATAAAACCCTAAATTTTTATATGACAGGAAAGGCCAAACAATACCAAATGTTTGAGACTAAAAATTACAAAATAATAAATGAAATTATGAGCAAATTCTCTCTTACAGTAACTTGGGTGCAATAAGATTCAGCCAGCCCTCCATTCCAGAAGCAGGTGGCAGACAAATTATGCTAGTTCTATCAGCAAATGCAGAGTCCCCTTCAAATCACTCTTGGACAACTGGTTGAAATATGCATTTTCAAATAGTTTGCTCATCAAATACTAATTTCATTTCTGAGGGTTAGTGTAAAACTTATGAACTTGAGAAAATAGAATTTCAAGTTTGAAAAGTTCTTTAAAATTACCTGTTCAAGTGGTTTTTAGCCTGCTGTTTATCTTCTACCAAACACTTGGTCAAAAAAAAAGTGAGTTCTACCATCACTGAAAACGAAAGCTATTTTTTCCAAGAATGACATTGATGAGTTATTTGGAATTCTATTTATCACTTACAGAAAGCTTCAAAACAACAAAAAATTTCTGGTGGTAGTTCTGAAGTAACTTTTATTTGTGTTATTACTTCCTATGTTGTGTTCCACATCTCCACAATGTATGAAAAATAGATTAAAACCAGGACAGGCTGTGTGGAAATTCAAGAGAATGATGGAAAAAAAAACATTTTTCAGGGGACTGGAATAGTCAAGACATTAGTTGTTCATGCCATCCTTTTGTTTTACTAAAAGCTAGACTCAATGGGAAAAAAACCAAGTTGTATGAGAAATTGTAGATTAGACAGACCAATAGCACAGTTTTATCTCAAGCATGACAAAAATAAATAGCAGCATTATTATTAAAGATTGTGGGCAATTCAAAAGGGATGTTAAAATAAAATAATAATATGTTAGCAAAGAAATATAGTGAAAGGAGGAAGCCAAAAACATTATATTTTTTAAAGAAATTGTGTATATCAAATATGATACATATTTCTAATAAAAAGCAAGTATGAGAATATCATAGACCAAAGACTGAATTAACAAAGTGAATTTTACCTTCAGTTGTTTAGCTAAAACTTGAGTTTAACTCTGGCTGCTACAAGAAACTACAAAAATGAACCAAAAAGTGAATTTTTTCCCAAGAATGTTATCAGAGAGAAGTCCATTCTGTCACTTGCAGTGAAGTATCATATATGGAAATGATGCTGGAGCTGAGTTCAACAGACTTCAGCTTTTAAGAATGCCTTTAGGAAGCAAAAGTCAAATATGATGTTCATCAATGTCAACTACATAAAGGCTTGAAAGTCTCAGTGAGTAGAGTCTCTATCTCCTTTTACATTGTTCTAGGATCTGAGGAGCTACAAAGCATTTATTACTGAAACCAAAGATGATAAAAACTGATCATCCTGCAAAATGTAAGATGCCAGGAAATTACTCAAATTTAGTTATGTTCATCAAGTGAATGATCTCCATAACCCTACCATGTTTTGGCTGCTCCATTCATTTTGTAACTATGACAAAAAAAACACATTTTCTGGAAGGCAAAAATTGGGCCAGACACTGCCAATGACAGCATATTAACTTCCTTCTTCTAAGCCAGAATGTGAATAAGTCACTCAACAACTATTTATTAATATGGCCATAAGTTGTAAGTGACTAAGCTAGTTGAAAACAGTAATAGAAACTCAACAACAATAAAAATGGTTGTTTTCCTCAAGGAGCATATAGTTTAGAAGAAAAGATGATATACTCTAGTGTATTCTACAAATAGATATTGGGAAACCTTAATATAACATGGTATACATTTTAGAGAAAAAGTCTGAAAGAATCGAGTTTTCATGTAAATATACCTTATATTGAAGGCACATGAGATATGTTTTCCATACTTATATTAGTTTTCAAAATTTCTATTGGATATTTCTTTTTCCAAATTTTTAAAACTGAGATATTACCTCCAAGTTTAGCCATTTTTAAGTGTACAATTCAGTCATCTTTAGTACAGTCACAATGATGTCCAACCATCATATCAATGTATCTAACTCTAGAACATTTTCATCACCCCCAGAAGAAAACTCATAATCATTCAGCAGTCACTACCAATTTTCCCCAACCTCCAGCCTCCTCTAACAAGTAATATACTTTATGTCTCTATGAATTCCTTACTTATTCTGGCCATTTTATGTTAATAGAATCTTACAATATGTAGCCTTTTGTGCCTGGCTTCTTTCATTTCTCATGTTTTTAGGGTTCATGCATGTATCAGTATTTTGCCCTTTACTATGGCTGAATAAAATTCCATTGCATGGTTATACCACACTATTTGCCCATTCACTACTTGGTGGACATTTGGGTTGTTTCCACCTTTTGTGTATGGTGAATAACATTGATATGAACATTTACACACAAGTGTTTATGTGAAAGTATATTTTCAATTCTCTGGGTTATACCCAGGAGTGGACTTGCTGGGTCACATCATAACTCTATGTTTAAGTTTTAGAGGAACTGTCAAGTTGTTCCCCATAGCCCCTGCATCATTTCATACTACCACCAGCAATGTGCCAAGATCCCAGTTTCTTTACCAACCACTTGTTATTTCACATTTTATTTATTTATTTTAGAGCCATTCTAGTGGGTTTGAAGTGTATCTCATTGCATTTTTGACTTGCATTTCCCTAATGACTCCATGTTAATCATCTTTTCATATGTTTACCAGCCATTTGTATATCTTTGGAGATATATCTATTCGCATCATTTGGTTGCTGATTTTTCAGTTGTGTTGTCTATCATTTTGCTGCTGAGTTGTGAGAGTTCTTAACATATTCTGGATACTAGACTCCTACAGATATATTACTTGCAAAGATGATCTCCCATTCCATGGGCTGCCCTTTTACTTTTTTGATAATGTCTTTTGAGGAATAAGTTTTTAAATTTGATTAAGTTCAGGATATCCATTTTATCTTTTGTTGCTTGCACTTCTGGTATCATATTTAAGAATACTCTGCCTAACACAAGCATAGGAAGACTTACAGATATGTTTAGATCTTATGCCTTTGATCCATTTTGTGTTACTTTCTGTACATGGTGTGAAATTAGGGTCCAAACTCATTCTTTTTCTTGTGGATATCCTGTTGTTCCAGCACAATTTGTTAAAAAGATTTTCTTCCCCCAGTGAGTTGTCTTGGCACTGTCATTGAAAATCAATTTAGCTCTACATATATGGATTTATTTCTGGACTCTCAATTTTATTCCATTGATTTATATATCTATTTTTATGCCAGTACCACACAATTTTGATTATTATATTACGCCATATAAATAAAATAGAGGAGAGGAAAAAAATACAGTATGATCATTTCAGTAGTTTTGGAGACAGTCTTGAAATCAGGGACTGTAAATTCTCCAAATTTTTCTTTTTTTCATATTGTTTTGGCTATTTGGAATTACTCGCAAATGCATATAAATATTGAAGTGTACTTAGCTATTTCTGAAAAACAGGAAGATGAAATTTTGATAGGATTGCAATGGAACTGTAGAACATTTGGGAAAATATTGCCATCTTAATATTATATTTTCCAATCCATAAACAAGGATGTCATTTATTTAAATTTTTATCTGATTTCAACATTTTGTGTTTTTCAATGAACAATTTTGTACTTCCTTGTTTACATTTACTCAGAAGTTTTTTACCCTTTGTGACCTATTATATGTAGGAATGTTTCTAATATTCTCACTTTTGAATTGCTCATTCCAAGCGTATTGAAATATAACTGAGTTTTTGTATATTGCTGAACTCATTTATTAGCTCTAATAGGTCTTTTTGTGGATTATTTATGGTTTTCTATTTATGAGATCATGTCATCTGTGATAGAGATAGTTTTGCTTCTTACTTTCCATGCCAGATGCCTTTTATTTGTTTTCCTGCCTAATTGTTCTGACTAGAAACTTCAGTAAATGCTGAATAGAATTGATGGAATCAGACTTCTTTGGCTTATTCCTTATGTTCGTGGAAAAGCTTTCAGTCCTTTACCATTCATGTGAAGTTAGCTGTGGGTTTTCATAAATGCCCTTTATCAAGATGAGGAAGTCCCATTATCATGCTATTGTCCTGAATATTTTTGTCATAAAAGTGATATTAGATTTTTGCCAAAAATTTTCTGGGTCTACTGAGATCATAGGGTGTTTTTCCTCTCTTAGATTCTATTTATATTGTGTATTGCATTACATTATTTTTAAAGGTTGAACCACTTTCTGTTTTCTGGGATAAATCTTACTTAGTCATTATGTGTAATCTTTTTAATATCCTGTTGGATTCAGTTTGCTAGTATTTTGTTAAGGATTTCCACATCTACAGTCATAAGGTATTTTGATCTACATTATAATTTTGTGTGGCTTTTGTCTGTCTTTGGTATTAGGGTAACATAAATCTAATATAATGAGTTGAGAAATGTTGTCGTCTATTGTATTTTTTGGAAGAGTTTGAGAAATAGTGGTATTTTTCTTCAAATGTTTTGTAGAATTCACCAGTGGTTCTGGTCTGCTGTTGGGAGGTGTTTGATTACTAATTGACTCTTTATCTATAATAAATATATTCAAATTTTCTGTTTATGAATCAATTTGGTAGTTTGTGGGTTTCTAGGTCTTACTCCATTTTCGTCTATATATCTAAATTTTTGGCATATCTTTGTTATAGGATTTTTATAAGCATTTAATTTCTGTAAGGTCTGTAGTAATATTCCTGATTTTATTCTTAATTTTAGTAATCTGAGACTTTCTTTTTTGTACAGTCTAGCTAAATGTTTGCTAATTTTTTTTTATCTTTATAGAAAACCAACTTTTGGCTTAATTGGTTTGTTTTTATCCCTAATCTTTTTTTTCATTTCTCCATACTCTAATTTTTATTGTGTACTTCCTTCTGCTTGCTTTGGGTTGAGTTTATTCTTTCCTAGTTTCTTAAGGTAGAAATTTAGGTTATTGAGTTTATTTAAGAAATGTAAAAAATAAAATAAAAATAAATACCTGTGCTTTTCCACATCCATATTTTATCAATTTCTAATTATTCTATTGTCAGAGAAAATGCTTTGTATGATTCAATCATTTTAAGTTTATTGAAGGGGCACCAGCCTGGCTCAGTGAGAAGAGCAAGTGACTCTTAATCTCAAGGTCATGAGTTGCAGCCCCACTTTCAGTTTAGAGATTACATAAACAAACAAACAAACTTAAAAATAATAATAATTCTAGGGGCTTTTGGTTGGCTCAATCAGTTAAGGATCTGATTCTTGATTTCAGCTTAGGTCATGATCTCATGGTTCATGAGTTCAAGCTCCAGGTTGGGCTCTGCACCGACAGTGTGCAGCCTGCTCGGGATTTTCTTTCTCCCTCTCTCTCTGCTCCTACCATGTTTCTGCTCTCTCTCTCTCTCTCAAAATAAATAAATTAAAAAAACAATATTGAGACTTCTTTTGTGAACTAACATACGGTCTACCCTGGAGAATATTCCAAGCGAGCCTGAGCATAATATGTATTCTGTTGCTGTTGGGTGGAGGGTTTTAGACACATCTGATAGGTCTTCTTGGTTTTAATTTTGTTCAAGTCTTCTATTCCCTTGCTGACCTTCCATCTTGTTCTATCCACTGTAGAAAGTGGGGTTAAATTTTCCCACTATTATTGTGGAACAGTCTATTTTTTCCTTTCAATTCTGTCAATATTTGCTTCATGTATTTCAGGGCTCTATTTTTAGATATGTATATATTTTATAATGTTATATCTTGAAGGACTGGCCTTTTGTCATCATATAATGACATTCTTTATCTCATACACAATTTTCATCTGAAAATCTATTTTGCCTGAGAGTAATATGGCTACTATCGAGATCTCCTTTAATTACTTTTCATGTGTTATCTTTTCTATTATTTTACTTTAAGCTTGTTTGCATTTTTTTTTTCTTTGAGAGAGAGAGAGAGAAAGAGAGTGCCAGGAGGGGGCAAAGGGAGACAGAGAACATTAAGCAAGCTCCACACTCAGAATGGAGCCTGACACAGGACTTGATCCTATGACTCTGGGATCATGACTGAGTTGAAATCAAGAGTCAGATGCTCAACTGACTGAGCCACCCAGGTGTCCCTCATTTGTATTTTTTAATATTTCTTTCTATTTTTTTAATGTTTATTTTTTAGAGAGAGAGAAAGTACACATGCATGCAAGCAGGGAAGAAACAAAGACAGAGAGACAGACAGAGGATCCGAAGTGGGCTCTGCACCAACAGCAGCGAGCCCAATGTGGGACTTGAATTCATGAACTGCAAGATCATGACCTGAGCCGAAGTTGTACACTCAACCCACTGAGCCATCCTGGTGCCTCCCTCATTTGAATTTTTTAATCTAAAATGTGTCTCTCACAACTAGTATTACAGTTGGACCATACTTTATTATCCATTATTCCAATCTCTACTTTTTAATTGGTGATTTTACTCCTTGTATTTAATATAATTACTGCTGTTAAGGAAGGACTTACTTTTCCCAGTTTTATATTTATTTTCCATTAGTCTTATTGTTTTGTTCCTAAATTTCTCCATCACTGCCTTCTTTTTTAGTAAATAAATATTTTCTGGTGTACCATTTTAATACTTGATATTTTGTTTACTATTTACTTTTCAGTTATTTACTTAGTGGGTGCCTTGGGGGTAACAATTAATATCTTAACTTTAAAAAATCTAGTTTGGATTAATATCAACTTAATTTCAATAGCATACAAAAACTTTGGTGTTGTATAGCTCTATCTACCACCTTTATGTTGTTATTGTTATAAATTATATATTTATGTATTATATGCCCATCAATATAACATACATTTATAATTATTTTTCTATGCTAGCTGTTTATTGTATTTTAAATTGAAGGAGTTATAAAAAAATAAATGTATTTACATTTTAAAAATTATTTATTTACTTTTATAAGAATTCTTATTTTCTTCATGTGGATTCAAGTTACTGTCTAGTGTTTTGTTTCAGTTTGATGGACTGTCTTTAGCATTTCGTGTATGACAAGTCTATTAATGAGAAACTCTATGTATTTTTTTATCTTGGGACATATTTTCTCCTTCATTTTTGAAGGCTAATTTTGCCATATGTAGAATTCTTGGCTGGTAGGTAGGTTGCTGTTTATCATTTTCAATACTTCAAATATGCCATCCCATTGCCTTCTGACTTCAATGGTCTATGATAAGAAGTCATCTGTTCATCTTATTAAGTATCCCTTGCACAAGTTAAGATACATCTTTCTTGCTGCTTTCAAGATTTTCTCTTTGTCTTTGTCTTTTGACAGTTTCACTATAATGTGTCTCAATGTGGGACTTTTTAGATTTGTACTATTCAGAATTTCTTGAGGTTTTTATGTGTAAATTAATATTTTCATCAAATTTGGAAAGTTTTGGCCATCATCTCTTCAAATATTCTTTTTTCACTATCTATTTCTTTCCTTTCCTTCTAGAAATCATTATGTGTATGGTAGTATGTTTGAAGGTGTCCCACAATTCTCTTAGGCTCTATTGATTTTGCTCCAAATATTTTTCTATTTTTCAGACTTTATAAACTCAATTAATCTATATTAAAATTTGCTGTTTCTTTTTTCTGCCTGCATGAATATACTGTTGAGTGCCTATACTGAGTTTTACATTTCAGTTATTATACTTTTCAGCTCCAGAATTTCTATTTATTTTTACAACTTTTAACTTTTTATTAATATTTTCTATTTGGTGAGACATTGTTCTCACTGTTTCCTTTAGTTTGTTAGTCATGATTTCCTTCAGCTCTTTGAAAATAAAATAGGGATTAATCTACTTGCACCAATGTCTGAGATTATTCAGGGACTGTTTATATTAATTTTTATTTACTTGTACATGGGTCATAACCTCTTCTTTGTCAGTATATCTAATGTTTTTGTCATTGAAAACTCGGCATTTCAAATCTGATGGCAAGTATGGAATTCAGATTATTTCCCTTCCTTAGGGTTTGTTGCTGCTTTGTTGTGGTAATTGTTTTTGTTCATTTAATAACTTTTCTCTTCTTTTTTTAAAATATTTTAAATGTTTATTTTTGAGGAAGAGAGAGACACAGAGTGTGAGCCAGGAAGGGGCAGAGAGGAGGGAGACACAGAATCCGAGGCAGGCTCCAGGCTCTGAGCTGTCAGCAGAGAGCCTGACACGGGGCTCAAACTCACGGACTGCGAGATAATGACTTGAGCTGAAGTCAGACGCCCAACCGAATGAGCCATCCAGGTGCCCCCATTTAATAGCTTTTCTAAAATAATATTATGAAGTCTGTATTCTTTATCATGTGTGGTCAGTGAAGTCCCTTTTCTGTTATGCTAGCAATTGCTAGTGTTTGGACAATGATTTCCTTACATGTCTAGAACCAAGAAACAAAACAAATCTCACAGACTGGAGATGGAATCTCTCTGTGAGTCATGGCATGCCTTCAATGCAATCTACATCCCAATCTTAGTATTTACTTCATGCTGGCAAAGAATCTGAAAGTTAACCAGAAGTGAAAGCTTAAAGCCTTTTCTGTTTTTTTTCTGAGCATTTTCATCGCCTTGTTTATGTGTAGCCTTCTAGACTTCCTGGAATCTGTTGGAGATTTTCAAAGCCCTTATTTTCCCAAACATTTAATTCTCCAGTCTTTTGTCCTAAAGCTTTTGGTTGGTCTATTGTTTGGTCTACCTGTTATTCATTGCAGCAGGTAATTCATGTTAATATACCATTAATATATTAGCTAATGTTTTTGAAAAATGCCCCTTTGATAGACACCTTAGCATTTGGAGAATTTCAAGCTATGAGAGATTAAGGCAAACCCTTTGAGCTTGTCCTTCAGGGAGCTACCAGGCAGGTCAAAACAATCAACTACAATTTTTTGTGAATGGGGTCCGTTTTGCTCCCATCAGTACTGAATGATACTTGTACTAGAAATATAGAATATCTTTTTCAGTGCCACAACTAAGCTGAGGAGTAAGGGAAATGATATGATGAGAACAAATTAAAATACCACAGAACTTACTGCCCTTAACAAGATTCGGCTAATGTTTCCTGACTGAGGATTCCCTGGATTTCTGCAAGATTTTGGTTATTTACTAGCAACTGGAAAACATCAATTCAGATAGCTTATATGAGCCTTTTCTATTTATGGAACAATGGAATTTTGGACTTCTTTCTTCTGCCATTATTGTTTTGTTGGAAATTTCCTTTGAAATAAGTCACTCATTTAATGTAGTGGTTAAAAATCAAAAAAAGATAATATAACCATATAGCCGACACAATCCTCATTCCTTTCCAGTTATAACAGCATTTTATTTTCACAACTTATAGCTCATTTTTCCCCTAGTTTATTATGAAACAGATTTGAGGTGACTTACATATGCTATTTAAAAGATCTAGTAAGATAGGGGCACTTTTGTGGCTCAGTCGGTTGAATGTCTGACTTTGGCTCAGGTCATCATCTCATGGGTCATGGGTTCAAGCCCCACATTAGACTCTGTGCTGACAGATTAGAACCTGGAGTCTGCTTTGGATTCTGTGTCTCCCTTTCTCTCTGTCCCCTTCCTGCTGGTGCTGTGTCTCTCTCAAAAGTAAATAAATATTTTTAAAAAATCTACTAAGAGTAAAAAAGTTAGAAAAGGGAAAGTATTAGAGTCAAATTATCAGTTGAACTCAGTAGGAAGAGTGCAGGAATACACAACATAAGAATAGCTTTATACGTGGTGTCCAGGACTATTTGAGATATAATGAGTATAACAATTGCCTGGAAAGAAAGATTCAGATGTGGAGTAATGTTGTTATGAATAAGAGTAACACTTTTCTGATATTAAAAAGACATAAATTACAATTGAGGAAAGCAATAGCTTTCTATCAGATGTCTACAGTCTAAGAGTTTAAAATCGTGTCCAATATCTTGCTTCAATTCTCATAACTATAGTGCCATGAAGTCAACAAATAGTGTCTCCATTGCATAGATAAGGAGAAGAATGAGTAACTATAATTAGATAGTTTTGGTGATGACATGGAAACCAGAGCTGATTTTCTACACTCTGATAAACTCTTGTTTCTCAAGACTGGTAGGAAAATCAACAATTAAGTGGGGTATATATGATGTTGGTATAAATGGACATATTATAATATCAAGCATACACTAAATGTTCAACATTATTACTTCTTAAGATATTTGATGCACAACTTCATTATTATTATCATCACTTATACTATATGAAATTTAGTGGATTATTGAAGGGACTTAAAACACATTTTTACAGTTTATTTCTAAATTTATTTTGATAGAAAGAGAGGCAAGGAAGGGAGGGGCAGAGAGAGAGAGAGGGACAGAGAGAATCTTAAGCTGGTTCTGTGCTGTCAACACAGAGCACAGAATGGGGTTTGATCATAAAAAATATTATTTGAAAAGAAAATAATATGTTATTGTATCTGTGCTCTATAAATTTATGGCTCATTCCTTTGACACATACTTATTATATATTAAAACTTATTTATCTCATCATTTATCTATTCAACCATTTATTTGCTCATTAAGATATTAAACATATTCTCTTTAATTGCTGGGGGTGAAACTGTGAAGAAGCTCTTTAAATTTAATTTACTTGCAGACAATTGGTAGAAACACAAAACTTGAAATGACACAAGATAAAACTTATTGATTTATTGGCCTAGGGAGAATGATATTCTTTATCTGGTTTGACCAATGCTGGAGCTACTCAGTTGAAAAACAAGAAAAAAGAGATGAAAAGCTGATCCTGGGTCAAATTTTCAATCTATTGAAAACATCCAAGTGAGGGTATAAAATAGGTTACTGGCCATGACACTGTACCACATGTCACAAGTAGTGCAAAGAATAAAACATGTTCCTAGTCCTTCGTGGCTTTACACTTAGGTTGAAGGAATAAGACATATATATGTAAAAGGAAAATAAATGGATGAGATCTCATTGGAGATTAGGAAAATTATACAACTAAACTGTATACACATAGGCTATTACTATTTACAAGGCAGAGTAAACTGTGGGCACAGTAGATGAGGGATCAATTCATGAAGGATGGAGGACTAAAAAGGGTGGTGAGTAAGAAGTGAGATTTGGGTAAGCAGGGGGAAGTAGTTTAAGAATAGAGAAATTTATTTGGTACTGGCAAAAGAGATCTGTGGTAGTGAAAATCAGCAGGAAATATTTTAGACTCTCTTCAGTTACTGATATCTATAATATGTATTACTTTCAGATTTTCTAATTTTAAAGGCTATACTTACTGAGTGTTTATCTCTTTATTTCATCTCATTTGGAGCATACAAGTGCTTCTCTTCATGCCTAATAGTTTTTCATTAATTTATTGTTCAGATGTCAAGTTTGATGCCTTTTTATTTTATATATGAAAATGTATATATGATTCACATTGATCACTGTTATCTATAACATTTTGACTCATAAAATAAGAAAGGAAGAAAAATATTGAAGTTTCACTGATTTAAAAGAATGAAAGGCAACTGGTTAAAATCAGATTCAAAATAAATCATTGTTAAAATTTTTATTTATTTTTATTTTTTTAAATTTATTTTTATTTATTTTTTTTGTTTTAATTTACATCCAAGTTAGTTAGCATCTAGTGCAATAATGCTTTCAGGAGTAGAATCCAGTGATTCATCCCCTATGTATAACATCCAGTGCTCATCCCAACAAGTGTCTTCCTTAATGCCCCTTGCCCATTTAGCCCTACCCCCACTCTCAACCCCTCCAGCAGACCTCAGTTCGTTCTCTATTTTTAAGAATCTCTTATGTTTTGTTCCCCTCCCTGTTTTTATATTATTTTTGCTTCCCTTCCCTTATGGTCATCTGTTTATATCTTAAATTCCACATATGAGTGAAGTCATATGATATTTGTCTTTCTCTGACTAATTTCACTTAGCATAATACCCTCCAGTTTCATCCAACATTGTTGCAAATGGCAAGATTTCATTCCTTTTGATTGCTGAGTAACACTCCATTGTATATGTATACCACATCTTCTTTATCCATTCATCTATTAATGGACATTTGGGCTTTTTCCATACTTTCACTATTATTGATAGCACTGCTATAAACATTGGGATGCATGTGTCCCTTCGAAACAGCACACCTGTATCCTTTGGATAAATATCTAGTTGTGCAATTGCTGGGTCAGAGGATAGTTCTATTTTTAGTTTTTTGAGGAAACTCCATACTGTTTTCCAGAGTGGCTGCACCAGTTTGCATCCCTTCCAGAAGTGCTAAAAATGCTAAAGTGTTCCTCTTTCTCCTCAACCTTGCCAACATCTGCTGTTGCCTGAGTTGTTAATTTTAGCCATTCTGACAGGTATGAGTTGTATCTCATGGTGGTTTTGATTTGTATTTCTCTGATGAAGAGTGATGTTGAGCATTTTTTCATGTGTGTGTGTTAGCCATCTGGATGTCTTCTTTGGAGAAGTGGCTATTCATGACTTTTGCCCATTTCTTTACTAGATTATTAGTTTTTTGGGTGTTGAGTTTGATGAGTTCTTTATTGATTTTGATACTAACCTTTTATCTGATATGTCATTTGCAAATATCTTCTCCCATTCTGTCGGTTGCCTTTTAGTTTTGCTGATTGTTTCCTTTGCTGTGCAGAAGCTTTTTATTTTGATGAGGTCCCAATGACGCAGTTTTGTTTTTGTTTCCCTTGTCCCCAGAGATGTGTTTAGTAAGAAGTTGCTGTGGCCGAGGTCAAAGAGGTTTTTGCCTGCTTTCTCCCCGAGGGTTTTGATGGCTTCCTGTCTTACATTTAGGTCTTTCATCCATTTTGTGTTTATTTTTGTGTATGATGTAAGAAAGTGGTCCAGGTTCATTTTTCTGCATGTCACTGTCCAGTTTTCCCAGTACCATTTGCTGAAGAGGTTTTCTTTATTCCATTGGATATTCTTTCCTGCTTTGTCAAAGATTAGTTGGCCATAAGTTATGGGGCCATTTCTGGGTTCTCTGTTCTTTTCCATTGATCTATGTGTCTGTTTTTGTACCAGTACCATACTTTATTTTTTTTAATTTTTAAAATATTTATTTATTTTTGAGAGAGAGATAGAATGTAAGTGAGGGAGGGGTAGAGAGAGAGGGAGACACATAACCAGAGCATGCTCCAGGATCCTAGCTGTCAGCACAGAGCCTGTTATGGGGCTGAAACTCACGAACCATGAGATCATGACGTGAGCCACACTAGGACACTTAACCAACTAAGCCACCCAGGTGTCCCCCGTATCATACTGTCTTGATGTTTACTGCTATGTAATACATCTTGAAGTCTGGAATTGTGATGCCTCCAGCTTTTTCTTTTTTAGGATAGCTTTGGCTATTCAGGGTCCTTTTTGGTTCCATACGAATTTTAGAATTGTTTGTTCTAGCTCTGTGAAGAATGCTGGTGTTATTTTGATAGGGATTGCACTGAATATATAGATTGCTTTGTGTAGTATCAACATTTTAACAATATTTATTCTTCCAATCCATAAGCATGGAATATTTTTCCATTTTTCTGTGTCTTCTTTAATTTCTTTCCAGTGTATACATTTTTCACCTCTTTGGTTAGGTTTATTTCTAGGTATTTTATGATTTTTGATGCAATTGTAAATGGGATTGATTCCTTGATTTCTCTTTCTGTTGCTTCATTATTAACATATAAAAGTGCAACCGATTTCTGTGTATTGATTTTTATACCTGCACCTTGCTGAATTAATGTATCAGTTCTAGCTATTATTTGGTGGAATATTTTGGGTTTTCCATATAGAGTATCATGTTATCTGTGAAGAGTGAAAGTTTGAATTCCTCCTTGCTGATTTGGATGTCTTTTATCCCTTTGTGTCATCTGATTGCTGAGGCTAGAACTTCCAATACTATGTTGAATAACAGTGGTGAGAGTGGACATCTCTGTCATGTTCCTGACCTTAGGGGAGAAGCTCTCAGTTTTCCCCATTGAATATATTAGCAGTGGATCTTTTGTATATTGCTTTTGTGATCTTGAGGTATAATCTTTCTTTCCCTTTCTTGAGGGTTTTTATCAAGAAGGGATGCTGCATTTTGTCAAATGCTTTCTCTGCATCTATTGAGAGGATCATGTGGTTCTTGTCCTTTTCTGTTTGTGAATATTGAACCAGCCCTGCATCCCAGGTATAAATCCCAGTTGATTGTGGTGAATAATTCTTTTAATGTATTGCTGGATCTGGTTGGCAAGTATCTTGTTGAGAATTACTGCATCTATGTTCATCAGGGAAATTGGTCTGTAGTTCTTTTTAGTGGGGTCTTTGTCTGGTTTGGGAAACAAGGTAATGCTGGCCTCATAGAATGAGTTTGGAATTTTTCCTTCCATTTCTATTTTTTTGGAACACCTTCAAAAGAATAGATGTTAACTCTTCTTTAAATGCTTGGTAGAATTCCCCTGGAAAGCCATTCGGTGCTGAACTCTTGTTGTTTTTTTGTTTGTTTGTTTTTGTTTTTGTTTTTTTGGGGGGAGATTTTTAATTGCCAATTCAATCTCTTTACTGGTTATGGGTCTGTTCAAATTTCCTATCTCTTCCTGTTTCAGTTTCAGTAGTGTATATGTTTCTAGGAATTCATCCATTTCTTCCAGATTGCCCAATTTATTGGCATATGATTACTCTTAATATTTTCTTATTACTGTTTGTATTATTGCAGTATTCGTTGTGAACTCTTCTCTTTCATTCTGGATTTTATTTATTTGGGTCCTTTCATTTTTCTTTTTGATAAAACTGGCTAGGGGTTTATCAATTTTGTTGATTCTTTCAGGGAACCAGGTCCTGAGTTCACTGATCTGTTCTATTACTTTTTTGATTCCAATAGCATTGATTTTTGCTCTAATCTTTATTTCCATCTTCTGCTGTTTTTGGATTTTATTTGCTGTTATTTTGCCAGCTCTTTAAGGTGTAAGGTTCGGTTATGTATCTGAGACCTTTCTTCCTTCTTTAAGAAAGCTTGGATGCTATATCTTTCCATCTTATGCCTGCCTTTACTGCATCCCAGAGGTTTGGGGCTGTTGTGTTATTATTTTCATTGGTTTCTATGTACTTTTTAATTTCCTCTTTAACTTCTTGGTTAACCCATTCATTCTTCAGTAGGATGTTCTTTTCTCCAAGTATTTGTTGTCTTTCAAAAATTTTTCTTGTGGTTGATTTCAAGTTTTATAGCATGTGGTTTGAAAATATGCATGGTATGCTCTCATTCTTTTTGTACTTGTTGAGGGCTGATTTGTGTCCCAGTATGTGATCTATTCTGGAGCATGTTCCATGTGCACTTGAGAAGAGTGTGTATTCACTGCTTTAGGATGAAATGTTCTGAATTTATCTGTTAAGTCCATCTGGTCCAGTGTGTCATTCAAAACCATTGTTTCCTTGTTGAGTTTCTGTTTAGGTGATCTCTCCATTGCAGCAAGTGGGGTAATATACCCTACTATTATGGTATTATTATCAGTGAGTTTCTTTATGCTTGTGATTAATTGTTTTATATATATGGGTCTCACCACATTGGGGGCATACATGTCCACAATTGTTAGATCTTCTTGGTGGATAGATCCCTTAATTATTTGTTATTTCTTGTTACATCTTATTTTAAAATGTAGATTATCTGATATAAGTGTGGTTACTCTGGTTTTCTTTTGGTGACCATTAGCATGATAGACGGTTCTCCATCCCCTTACTTTCAACCTGAAGGTGGCTTTAGGTCTAAAATGGGTCTCTTGTAAAGAGCATGTAGATGAATCTTGTTTTCTTATCCATTCTGTTACTCTATGTCTTTTGATTGGAGAGTTTAATTGATTGACATTTAGAATTAGTACTAAAAGATATGAACGTATTGCCATTGTGCTGCCTGTAGTGTTGGAGTTTCTGGTGGTGTTCTCTGGTCCTTTCTAGTTTTTGTTGCTTTTGGTCTTTTTTGTTTTGTTTCATCTTTTATCCTCTCAGAGAATACCCCTTAAAATTTCTTGCAGGGCTGGTTTAGTGGTCACAAACTCCCTTAGTCCTGGGAAACTTTTTAATCTCTCCTTCTATTGTGAATGACAGTCTTGCTGGATAAAGACTTCTTGGCTGCATATTTTTCTGATTTAGCATGTTGAATATATCTTGCCACTAACTTTCTGGCTTGCCAAGTTTCTGTGGAAAGTTTCTGCTGTGAACTTGATCTGTCTTCCCTTATAGGTTAAGGACTTTTTGCCTTTTCAGCTGTCATAATTCTTTCCTTGTCTGTGTATTTTGTGAATTTGATTATGGTATGCCTTGTTGATGATTGTTTTTTGTTGAATCTAATGCGAGTTCTCTGGATATCCCCAGGTTAGGGAAGTCTTCTGCTATGATTTGCTCACATAAACCTTCTACCCCTTTCTCTCTCTCTTCATCTTCTGGGACCCCTATGCTTTGGATGTTATTTCTTTTTAATGAATCACTGAATTCTCTAATTCTTATTATAGTGTTGTTTTGCCTTAGTTTCCCTCTTTTTTTTTCTGCTTCATTATCCTCCTTAAGTTTGTCCTTTATGTCATTGATTCACTGTTCTGCTTCATCCATCCTTGCCCCTGTGGCAACCATTCAAGTTTATATCTCAGTTGTAGCATTTTTAATTTTTTCCTGATTAGCTTTTACTTCTTTTATCTCCACAAAAGGGATTCTATGATTTTTTTCAACCCCAGCTAGTATTCTTGTTGTTGTGATTCTAAATTCTGGGTCAGACACCTTGCCCATATCTGTGTTGATTAAGCCCCTGGCTGTCATTTCTTCCTGTTCTTTCTTTTGGGGGGAATTTCTTTGTTTTGTCATTTTAGAAGAAGTAAATAATTAATAAAACATAAAATTAAATTTAAAAAATTAAAAAAAAAACAAAAAAATCAAATAAAGGAAGCTAAATCCTACATGTGTTTTGGTCCAGTTGTTGAAAGAAGCTTGATAAATAGAGAAAAAAGGGAAAGCAAAGAAAAGAAAAAAGGAGAAAGAGAAAAAAAGATAAGTTTTAAACATTTAAAAAAATTATACACTGAAGCAGAATAAGATGAAATGAAAAAATAGAATTAAAAAAATTACAAAAAAATTAATAGGTAAAAATGTAAAAAAAATCTTTTTTTAATAAAAATGGAATGCAAAAATATTTTTTTCTCTTTCTATAAGAAAAGGAAATTAATAAGAAAAGGAAAGAAAAAGAAAAAGAAATAATAGATGGACCAGTGAACCAAATGAACTACAAATGAAATTACATCCAGTTTCCACTAGAAGTCAAACTCTGAAGCACTTTATAGTCTATTCACTAAGCAGGTGGAAAGACTTGTGGTTGTCCTCTAGGGCTGAGTTGGCACAGTTGGACAGGGCTTAGTACAACAGGTCTGTTCTTCACTAGATGGCACTGCTTAGCTTACTGGGGTGGGGTGTGGTGTGCGCATATTATTTGTGCATATTCAGGAGAGGTGGAAACAGTGTCACCCAGCTTCCTAGTCTCTAGCATCAGAACTCTGTGCTCTGGGCAAACACCCCTCCTTTGTTTTTGGCTTCCATTCACTCTCTGCTTCTATACTTGTCCACAACCAAGCCTGGCCATCAGCCTGCCATGCAGCACCTCCCTCCTAAATTTTATCTTAGATGGGGCTGTGTTTTCAAACCCCTCACTTCAGAGAGCCCTGCAGTTTTGACCTGTTCCAACCTTCTGGGGGAGGATCACACAGCTATAGCCAAGTGCCACCTTGCCCCCAGGAATGCTTGCATGACTGTGCCACCACAGAGGCCCAGAAACTGCAGCCGGGTGCCAGTCCACCCCTGAAAAATTTCACATGATTGTGTAACAGCAGTTCAGGGACTATGGTAAATCACAACATACATCTGGCACCAGGTTTCAATGCGTCCTTGTTCCAACATCAGTAAATGTGCCCATTCTCTGGGGTCCTTAGGGACCTTTGACCAGGGGTAGGCCACACAGCCTCTACCAAACATCCTCACAGCAGAGGAACTGCCTCTCCCCGTGTGGCCCAAGGACCCCTCAGATCTCCCTGTCTGCTCCTGGGGATTTGCCCTTCCCACCAGAGCACCGCCATGTATTGAGTTGTGGAGTTTGCAACTCTGTGCTTTCCTCTTTATGGAGTCCAAATGATATTGAAACCCTGTCCTTTCTCCTTTCTCCCTTTCTTGTTCAGTCTCTTGTGGGTGTTTCCTCTCTTTCTCTTTCTCTTTCTCTTTCTCTTTCTCTTTCTCTCCAACTGCTTTCAGGGGTAGTACTTTTCCTCTACTCTTCTCACTGTCTCAGTCCTCTCTCCTCAAACAAAAACAGTTTTCTACCCTCTGTGGCTTCTCTCTCCCCCAGTTCACCTCTCTTCGCCATGTACCTGTTGAATTCCGTGGCTCAGGTTATGCAGAGTGTTGTGTTAGTCCTCAGATCAATTTTTGAGGTGCACAAAATGGTTTGGTGCTGATCTAGCTGCATTTCAGGAATGAGAGAAACAGAGAACTTCGATGCATCTCTGCCATCTTGGCCCTTCCTCCAAAATAGTTCTTACTATTGAAAATACGAGCATTGACAAATATTTCCTAAAGTTGAGAAATATTAAGATTCAATTGAAGACACAGTATTTTTTCAATTGCAATGTAAGAGTGATTGATATAATGAAAATTTAATTAACATTTAGCATCGCTGGCAAAGAGCAATGACAAAATGAATGGACTTAAAAGGGTATAGTGTAAATATATTTGTAAAAATCAGATAACTGGTGAGATAAATTGAGGGAATGATAAAACATTGAACTTATTCAACATTGGAATGAGATACACCTAACCAGCATCTTTATAATTTATAAAGTTTTCAATGTTTTCTCTGGATCAAAACAGATCTTGTTCAGTAGAATGATATATAATGTGTTACCACTGCTAAAATTGTTAATTCACATATGCTTGCAAACAACTAATGATTAAAAAATAACATGGAAGGACATCTCTTCAACTTTGTATTCTGAACATCAACCAAATTGAATGAGGATATGGTCCATTTTTAACATGTACCAGATGGTGTTTTGTTGATAAAGCTTACAGAACAAAACCAAAATTAAAACACAAAATATAGCCACACATTTGAATCTGTACTAATATTGAGGAAATGGCAATTTTGATTTTTAAAAAGCTCACAGGAGCCAGAAACAGAAAGTATAAGCTAATACACATAAAATGCTTATATAGCAAATTTGTGCAAAAATTGGGAAGAACTTGGAAAATAATAATACATTCTTAACAAATATAGTGTCATCATGTTTAAAGTAATTATATTGGGATATGTCCTTCTTTCCATAATATCTTTGGACAATTAAATGTTTTGATTGTCAGCCTTTAGAAGGTATTTGTAAATGTCTCCTATATCAAAATAAGTTACTGCTGCCAAGCATTGACTACCAAAGTTACAAACTAAAGTGGATTCTCTGGTTGAAAATTACAAACTGTTATCATCCATTGTGATTTAGGATGACTTCACAGAACCAGGACAAGCCTAATTGGATGTAATATATATAAGGGTTCTCTAGAGAGAGATTCCCATTTTATTTTCTCACCCAAGCTGAGAATCATACCATGTGGCTTATTAAAAATGCCCGTGGGGTGTGAAGGGTAGAAACCTATTTAAGCTTTAAAGTTTCCAAGAATTCAAATGGTATGGTTTTGAATAGTTACCTTTATTTAATTAGGTAAAAATTTATATCCTTTGTAACCAGAGCTGTAGTCTGTCCTTGCTTTAAAACAGTATCATTTTTGAAAATTAATGGTTTTGTAGATGAAGATAATACTAAGTTGTTTACACATTAATTTCTAAAAACTCCAGTTCTCCTTTTATCTCACCAAAATGTCTATTACTGCTTTGACATGAAAATAGCTGGTCAATTCAAAATTACCAATGGTTTGAATTTATTTAATATCAATCAAAACACACACACATACAGTCTCCTAGCACACATCAAATGTCTCTCTTGTGCAAATGCCAACTTAAGAAAATTACTCATCAAATTAGTGAAAGAAACAAAATGGAACAAAGCTCAACAAAAAAATATGAACTAACATATTTTTGATAAATTTTGATATTTTGATAAATCAAAAGTATCATCTGTATCCTTCTTTATCTGGCCCAAATATATCTTTGAACACCACAGAATTATTGAAGGGAAGAGTTTTGATATATTTAATATACAGATACTCTCAAAATTTCCAATAAAAGCCAATGTTTCTAATGTTTTCTCTATAATTAAAATTTTAATGTTTATTTACTTTTGAGAGAGGGACACACACAGAAATGCGAGTGGGGGAGGGGCAGAGAGAGAATGAGATGCAGAATCTGAAGCAGGCTCCAGGCTCCGAGCTGTCAGCACAGAGCCCAACACGGGGCTTGAACTCACAGGCCGCGAGATCATGACCTGAGCTGAAGTTGGACACTTAACTAACTGAGACACCCAGGTGCCCCTATAATTTTAAATTTAAAAGATAATTTGGTAATAAAAAAAAAAAACACTTAATATGGATTTATTTTTTGTTTCTCTTCTTCATTTTGGTTGAGTTGCTAGTGAGTATTGATAATGACCACAAGACATCAGCAAGGAGAGAGAAAGAAAAGTGAAGAACGTGGTGATTGTATCAACTGATAGGTCCATCCCTGAATAATTGAGAGTTCACTCAATTTTTTTCAATTTTAATAGTCATATATGATAGGTTTTAGAAACTAAAAGTTATGAAGCTTAATGTGTATTCCATGGAAGAAGGCGTTTTAAATTACTAGCTACACAAATTGTTGATATATACATGTCTACATATTGTGATAAGGGTGCTTACAAACAACAGCCTAACAAACGTATAAGGTCTCTCAAGTTTTGTGATCTTGGAAAGTGAGTTAATTTAAATCCAATCAACTTATTTTTCAAATAAACATGACCCTTTCAAGATTCATGTGACTATGCATTGTTTTCTAATATTCAGGACTGGCTAGAATAGTCATGCAACATCACATTGTATTTTAAGCAGAAATAAATCTACAAAATAAATTTTTCTCTAGTAACACATGAAACATCAATTGGAGACTCTCAAAAAAAATTGACACTCAGAACTACTTAAATGAAATATTTTAATTAGTTTGGCTAGCAAGGCTTAAATAGAATGCAGCAGCCTTGAGCAAGGGAAACCTGCCTATGTCTGTGGGGCAGAGTGTAGCTTTGGTCAAACAACACTCCTCAGTAAAGTAATTCTGCACATATCATTACTGAAATAAACTCAAAAGTATGAAATTATTTAACATGTTAAATATCAAAGTCTAAGGTGTTAACATGAAACATTACACTGACTTAGTTAATTAGGCAGGGTCCCTGATCATTAGGTTCACATTTAAAATGGTCGAGAAGTGCATGCTATGAAGTGAGAAGAGGAGGAACTCTATTGGTAGAGAAATACCAGCATGGGGAAAATAAAATAAAATGGATCATGGCATGAATTGAAGTTGGAGTATCATGATGATTTGAGGAGACTAGTCTATTTTTGCCTTTTGCAGTTTGAGCAACATCCTTTCTATGTCTTACTTCCCTAGTCTGCAACATGAAGGGCCGAAATTAAGAAAGGTTTCAGCTCAAACACCCATAAATCAACAATCAAGAATAAAACATATTCACAATATTACAATAGCAATGTCTCCGGGTTTTTATGAGAACTTAGTCTTCAAGATAAAATATTAGCATTTTAGGGGCACCTGGGTGGCTCAGCCAGTTAAGCGTCTGACTTTGGATCTGGCACGGTTCATGAGTTCGAGCCCCACTTCCTGAGTTTGAGCTCCACATCAGGCTCTCTGTTCTCAGCTCAGACCCTGTTTTGAATCCTCTGTCTCCCTCTCTCTCTGCCCCTCCCCTGTTTGCACATGCATGCACTCTCTCCCTCTCTCTCTCAGTCTCAAATATAAACATATAAAAATATATTAGCATTTTACCTATATTGCATAAGTTAAAATTTAAATCAATCCTTTGAAGTTGGCTTTATTTTATCCATTTAATAGATGTGGGAACTGAGAATAATTTCATGAGTCAGTGATCAAGCCAGAATTGAAACCAGCATTTTTTTTTTTATTTTAAATTCTCTTCCCACTAAACCATAGGTTCTTGAGAGAAAAAATATTGAGAAAGCAAAACAAAACCAAAAATAAAACATAGCTTAATTTGAGAATGGGAGATGCAAGCTTCATGACAACTGTACTGTGAAAAACCAACAAACAACAAATGGCCTATTGACAGAGGGCCAGTAGGCTCATGGCATTCTCATTGTGTCACAAAAGGCACCACCTATTTATAGAATATGTTTTCTTAAAACACACCATTACTCAAAGTCATAACAAATTCTCATGTGAAAATGATGAAGGATAAGGTCCGGAAGAGAATTTCCAAGTATGTGGACACTGTAGATTTATAACTCTTGTTACAATTCTTGAGGCAGCAAGGGTGTGACCTAGAAAGATATACTATGTGGAAGAAAGAGTGAAGAATTTCCACTGTGCTACAAAAAGGGGAAAAATAAAGAAAAAGAAGAAAAGACAAAAAATACAACAAAGAAAACAGCACAGTTCCTATGAAAAATGTATAAAGAATATAACTTGTTAATGCATAAAAGCAGAGATCCTGAAGTTCACATCCTGACTTGGGTCATAAAAAAATCACTAAGCTGAAGATCTTCTCTATTTTATCCTACCAGATAAGCAACATCTCGTGGTTAGGAAGAATGATGAATAACACTTCTCTCTTGGGTGAATGCCAGGCCAAACTCAAAGTAAGAAACCAATGATTATTTGTCTCATATGATACAAGTACCAAATACTGGAAATCAAATTGGTGGGAGCAGAACTGGTATTCCTTGAAACTTAGTTAATGAAAAAAGATTATATCAATAAATAATTTTATTCCATTAGCCAGGTGATCACAGAACACCAAAAAAGAAAAAAGAGTATCTATCTGCTCTAGACATGACCATAAGTGGGTAAAATCTCCTTTCCTCTTGGTTTGTACCTGAAATTGGAACTAAACTTACTCAATTAAAAACAAACATAAGTCGGGGCACCTGGGTGGCTCAATCAGTTTAAGTTTCTGACTTTGGATCAGGTCAGGATCTCCCAGTTCCTGAGTTCAAGCCCCACATCAGTCTCTGTGCTAACAGTTTGGAGCCTGGAGCCTGCTTCAAATTCTGTGTCTCCCTCTCTGCTTCTCCCCCACTCAGGCTCTGCCCCTCTCTCTGTCTCAAAAATAAATAAACATTAAAAAATTAAAAAGTCAATTATAAATTACTCCATTGTTAAAAACCACTTTTTAAAAGTTTATTTCTTTTGAGAGAAAGGGAGAGAGAAAGCATATGGAGTGGGGGAAGAGAGAAGAGGAAGAGAGAAGAGAGAGAGAGAGAGAGAGAGAGAGAGTCCCAAGCAGGCTCTGCAGTGACACTGCAGACATGGGGCTTGAACCCATGAAACATGAGATCAAGACCTGAGCCAAAACCAAGAGTCAGATACTTCATCGACTGAACCACACAGGCATCTCATAAGCAAGTCAATTTTTAAATCAAGTTGGAATTAGAAGTTTTAACAATAAAATAAGAAACATGTACATAGCTTGAATAGACCTGAGGGAGGTGGAATGAATTAAATTCTAGCATCATCTATGTTTATATTTATATGGCCTTTTGAATGGCTAGTTGGATGGATTCATCAGATGAAGGTTTGTTAAGTGTCATGTTCAGTCCTAGGAATTAGTGTTGCTAGTAAGGCATTGCTTGAAAATTGTCCACAAGACATTTGCTGATGGACAGGAACACTTGTACTTCACTAGATTCTGGCACCATGAGTTATTATGCCCAATACGTAGGCTCTAGGATCCCAAAGTACCAAACAACCTAAAAATTACTTAAAAACAAAAATGATGGTATAAATATTGGCCCATGCTTATGGAGCTAATCACAAAATAATTTTTTAACCTGACCTACAAGAATTCATAACTCACCTGAATTCACTAACTCGTGGGAAAAATGTGTGTACCCATAATTTTCCAGATCAAAAACCTGCTGGGAAGGTTGGCTGTCTGTATAAGAAATCATATCATAGTTACCCTTTCTTGGAGCCAGAATGCCTACAAACTCTCAGCAATACAATTTCCTTGATGAAGCCAAAATACCCAGCGACAGAAAATTTGGATTCACTGTTATCAAAAGTTTACACTATTAATTACCATTCTTTAAAAATTAATTTCCTTAGGGCGCCTGGGTGGCTCAGTTGGTTGGGCGGCCGACTTTGGCTCAGGTCATGATCTTGCGGTCTGTGGGTTCGAAACCTGCATCGGGCTCCATGCTGACAGCTTGGAGTCTGGAGCCTGCTTCGAATTCTGTGTCTCCCTCTCTCTCTGCCCCTTCCCCATTTGCACTCTGTCTCTCTCTTTCAAAAATGAATAAATGTTAAAAAAATAAAATAAAATAAAATAAAATTAATTTCCCTGAAGTAAAACCTGATGATTTACATGTTCAAACCCATTCAATAGATTTGTACCTTCTATGAGATAAATCTGAGATCCTTGGAATGACATACAACTTTCTGCAATATCTGTCCACTTGCTTTCTCTGTCCATCATTTCGTACTTCTCTCCCACTGCAAAACTTACATGCAATCGAGCAAAACCAAGAACTTTACACAGCAGATCCTTGAACAATGCAGGAGTTAGCAGTGCCAAACCCCATGCAGTTGAAAATGTGCATGTAACTTTTGACTCCCCCAAAATTAAACTACTAATAGCCTACTGTTGACTAGAAGCCCTTAAGAGTTGATTAGCATGTGTTTTCCATGTTATATGCATTATATACTGTATTCTCACACTAAAGTAAGCTAAAGAAAAGAAAATGTCATAAAGAAAATCAAAAGGAAGTGAAAATACATTTACAGTACTGTATCAAAATAAATCCACTTATAAATGGACTCACCCAGTTCAAATCTGTGTTGTTCAAGGGTCAACTATAGTCACCTAGATACGGCATGTTATGTCATGCTTTGTGCTATTGTACACATTACTCCATATTTCCAGAATTTTGCTCTTTCTTCTCCATGCATGGACCATGGAAACATCTTCTGGCCTTCTCTGACTCCTACCTAAACCAATGATTCTTACTTTCTTCTGTGTTTCCATTGAGACTCCTTTGGGCCTCAAATGTAGTATGCTTGCCATAGTTTTTCACCTGTGTGTCTACTTAAGAACTATGATGGTCTAATTCCAAAAATAAGGTGTTGGAAATAATATAATATAGTATATAGTAATATAGCATAGAAGTTAAAAAGGAAGGCCTGTGATGAAATAGAGGTGGATCCAAGTTCCAAATAAAATTTATTCTGTCTGGGTGACTTTGAGCAAGTCCTCTACATCTCTGGTCACAGCTTCCTCACTTGTAAGACAGGAGTAACCACAGTCCCTTCATTATATGGTTGTGCCTATTAAATGCAATAACACATGTGGCAATTAAGAAGATTCACTGATACATAGTAAAAATGGTCTATAAATATTTGCTTTTATGAATACCTTAAATTCAGTTTCAAACTCTGTCTCATAGCAGAAGCTTAATAAATATTTATTGAATAAAAATGAACGGATGATCGAAGACAGGTTGCAGTGACTTCTAGTGTTTCTCTCATTTTTTGTAATATATCTGTACTGATTGTCCACATGCCCCTGCATCAGTCAAATAACAGACACTAACTGATCAGCCCAAGCAACGCATTACTACTCTTTAAATTTTCAATGACCATTGGAGCTTGACAAACAAACAAGAAACACAAGTAAAGTATAGTAGTTTTAACAGATTCGCTTGAGAAATGTTAAAAATAGATTAATAGGTAATGGTGGAATTCAAGTTCTGGAGAACATTTGACTTAGTGTCTCCCACATCACTCTTCAATAAAATCACAGAGCTTCATTGTATGGTTGGCCTCAGAAAACACATAGACCAGACCAGTGCTTCTCAGACTTTTAAGTCCATGTGAACCATTTAATGAGTTAGACTGTATAGTCTAATTAAGTAAGGGATGGGAATGGGAAGTGCTGAAAGATTTGTTGTTTCTCAGACCATACTTGGTATAGCAAAGGTAATCCAGGGTGCATTTTTTTAAATGTTTATTTATTGTTGAGAGAGGGAAGGAGGGAGGGAGGGAGAGAGACTGAGAGAGCGAGAGAGAGATAAAGTGTGAGAGGGTGAGGGGCAGAGAGAGAAGAGACACAGGCTCCGAGCTGTCAGCACAAAGCCCGATGCAGGGCTCAACTCACAAACCATGAAATCACGACCTGAGCCGAAGTCGGACACTTAACCTACTGAGCCACCCAGGTACCCTGAGTGTGCAACTTTTAAAAAGCAAAAGAATCAACAGAGGTGCTTAAAAACAGAGACTTTGGAAGCCCTGATTTGGAGTGACATCAGGTATCTACATAGTTACCAAATACTTAAGGTACTTCTCATGTCAGTGGTCTCAGGACCACACTTTGGCAATCACTGCACAGGAAATACAAGCTTCTTGAGGGCAATCCTATTTGTCTTTACTTTCTCCTGCCTAGCAGAGCATCTGGAAATTAGGGGCAGCTACATGTATATTTGTTTTGTAAATGAAAAAAAAATGAATAAATGAACCAAGAGTTCACCTGATATTTTAGAAAAAATGAGGACAGAAAGCAAAAAAAAAAAATTTTTTCACACGTATGTGTGATATATGTTAGTCTGCAAAATTTCCCATAACAACTTTAGAATATTCATTATTTATCTTTCGTTCATAATTCTTTAGTTCTTCAGTATGGGTAAACAGTAATATTCAGGTAGTATAAACTTAATGAGAAAGCATAACTATTAAAAATGTGTGATCAAAACAAGATTATTTCAAAATTTGTAAATACACACTCCTCCATAGGTTACTGCATTTCACATGAATTGTGTTTAGCTACTGAGTTCTAGTCTGTGTTTGGTAGATAAATGACTCTCCAGGCAGCCTGATCCACTTGACAAGGGAGAAGAATCACACTGGCTCCCACTGCTTCTCTCTCAAAAAACATCACATTGTCTTCTCTCAGAGCTAGTTCCATCCTGAGGCCCCAAAAAGTGAATAGTGGAAGGTGGTTTATATTTTACAGATTGGGGGGCAGAAGACATGTATTCTACATTTTAATGTGTTTCTACTATAGAAGATTGGGGTTTCTTTAATTCTCCATTAAAAAAAAACACATAACAAGAAAACTTTATGTCGAGATATTGAATTGTAAATGTATACAGATGATGGGTTAATGAACATGAAGTACTTTGAAAAAAATAAACAGCAATGTAAAATGACTACAAAAAAAATTGTGGTCAGATACAGCTTTAACTGAGGAGAATCTAGAAAATGCTAAGTATATTGAGGTGTTAAATTAGAAAATTAGAACAAGAATCTCAACACCTCATGTTTTCTTCGTTATCCTTTCAGAATTATGCGATAATTAAACACCACTTTTCATTTTTTTTAGATTTTAAGACTACAATAATTTGACTAAAAGTCCCTTGCTGTTACAATAATAGAATAATAATAACAATAAACCAAAAATAATAATAATTGTACTCTCTTACAACTCTCATCATTTTTTACCAAAGAGCTTTACAGGGCTTAATTACTTATATGTCTTTACTTTTAAAAGGAATCATTGATCTCTCCCTTGTAGGTGGGAAAACATAAGACAATATTAACATCATTTATAGGAAGCATTGTGCACAAAGATACCAGAGGGGGAAAACACCAGAAAAGTAAATAAGTCATAATAGTAATAATTTTATTACTTGCTAATCTTGTACTACTTTAATGCTAATTATTTTATGTGTATAAACTTACCAATATCCATGACGACCTTATGAAGTAGTTGCATGATTTTACAATTGAGGAAAATGAGATACAGAATTCAGTCTTCAGATATAGATTCAGGCTTTCTACCAATTCACACTTGACACATTGAAATTTTAAAGGATGCAAAGGAAGGATGTTAAATATAAAGGCAGTTTCTGCTATAATCACATTTCAGCATTGGGTTGGCTGAGAAGGTGAAATTTAAGAGTTGTTTAATTTCATTCATTCCATAAATAGTTTTTGAGAATTGCTATGTGCTAAATATATGAATTGCTCTGAAAATACAAAGTTAAACAAGACTGAATTTCTCCTTGAAGACATAGGATAATTAATAATTAATAATAATGATTATAATTAATTCATGCTCAATTAGTATAAAATAAAATATCATTGTCAAGATACCACATTATAGAAACAATTGATAATTTGTGCTAAAAATTGGTTTCTAGAAATTTGCATAGATATCTGAGGAGCCAGTGCTCCATTCTGCCTTATGGGGATAAGCATGGAAGTGGATAGAGAGATGAATAGGGAAAGATTTATGTTCAAGCTTATGACAAAAAATTAAGTAGGAGTTTTCCAGGCAAAAAGAGAAAGCATGGAGTAAATGTATAAAAGGAGCGTGATGTGTTAGGGCATGGAAAGGTGAGTCTCAGTGTTGAGAAGCAATCCTGACGAGTGCACAGCATTAAATGTGTTATGGGGTAAATGGCAACTGGTATGATTGGCATGGTAATTTGTGTTTAGATTGAGAAAGACCTTACATATCATGATTACATGAACTTATCACATGGAGTACTTTAGCAAGATAACTCTGTAGGCAGTGAGAAAATATAACAAGAAAGGTTAGAATTTACAGTCAGGGAGACCAGTTCAGTTGTTTTAAAATCAGCAGCATGAAAAAACTGAAGTAGTGGCAGTGCAAAAGGAAGAAGATATTCCAGGGGCTGAACAGTAATAGAACTGTCATGACTAGAAATTGGTTGGATATAGCAGTAAGGAAGAGTGACAAGTTAAAGGCAATACTACTGTTACCTCACAAATATTGAGAGCTTACAAGGTGCAGGGACTCAAACATTTTACAAGTTTTAACTCATTTAGGAAGGCCTTGAGTTTTGAACATGGATAACTGAATGATGATTCCCATTTCACATGTAAAGAATAAAGGAGAGGGAGGAAATACTGAGGGCAGTGGGAAATAATGTGTTTGCTTTGTTTGAGAAGTCTACATACCCTTTGGGTGGTGATGTCTACCATGCTGTTGGTAACATGGATCCCACACTGAAGAGAGAGATCAGGACTAGGTTTATAAATGTATAGCTCTTCTTGTACATGGATCAAGGGTGCTTTGTAGAACAAGGAGAGGGGAGAGTAAAGGTTGTAATTCTTGGAACATAAATACTCAAAGAAAAGGAGAGAAGACAAAAGGAGAGAAGACAAAAAATACAGGTGAGCAAAATAAAGTAAAAGGAAAATCAGGAGGAAAAAGATAAAAAAGGAAAACATTTAAAGAAAGATAGTATGGTAAAAATGTCAAGTTTTGTATTCAATTTGAGTAGGAAATGAACTGAAAGTAAAAATTTGGGAATTAGGAAGGGGTGGTAAATTTTACCAGTACATTTTAGTTTCATTAAATGTGATGAAGTGAATGAGAAGTTGAGACAGAGGCCAAGTAGATTATTGCTTTGAGGATTTGGCAAGAGAAAGAGTTGGGGGTGGAGGGCAAGGATCATGGTATTATTAAGGTTTTAGAAAAAAATGAGAAACTTTAACATGTAAACAGAGTGAAAGGAGCCACTGAAGATGCAGAAGCCAAAGGTAGAAGGTAGTGATGGAAGGTCAGTGGGGTGCAGAGAGTGAGTATTAATGGAGTGCAGTCCTGGGGGAGGCCACAAAGTGAGAGAACGGGTTATTGTAACAAATACAGTATCTCACGGTGTTTATGGCCTCAGTGTTTGGAGTCAAGTAGCCCAGTTTTAATCCTGACTCTCCCATTTATTAATTGTGTGAACTAAGAATTATTAAACCTTTCTGTGTCTCAGTTTCATATCTGCCAAATGGGAAACTACTAGTACCTCCCCAACCCGCCACCACCCCCTGCTGCCAGTGTCACTGAGAGGATCAAATGAGATAAGGCTTCTGAGAACAGAACACACTACTATTGGGCAAGTGTCCTCGAAGAATTAACTGTTATATCTAACAGAGAGGTGCAAGGAGCCATAGTATAAAGGAGCAGAATCGCTAGTCTTTGTGACAAAGCAAGAAGGGAAAACGGGACAGAAAATTTTAAAAGGCTACCTAACAATGAACCTATATTCTACACATATATGGAATATTCTTTTAAAAGGCTAACAATAAACCTATATTCTACACATGCATGGAATATTCTTTTATTCTGTTTTTATTTTTTATAAAGTAAACATTCCATATCTCTAAGGAATATTAACACTCAGTTTGTTGCTAAGGGAAATAAATATCTTTCTTCCTATTCTGAGTCACATTAATCACAACTACTTGATTTCAGAGTTTTTCAGTCTTTGTCTATATAATGGTTCAAGGTGTAGGCATAATGAAGCCTGATCACCTCTTTATATTAACTACATACACATGTATGATACTGAGATTTCAGGATTTTATCTCATTTCCCTCTCTGCAAAGTGCAGTGATACTCTGGGAATGATTTCTCAGCTTTGCAAGGTCTCTGCTCTGCTGTATGGGTATTCTTGGCATTTTTATAGGAAAAAAAGGCAATTTACAGAGTGAATATGACTTAAAAAGAACTCTGCCCATTGCTAAGAAAAATGGATTGCATGATATTTCTGTCTATTGTTAGCAAATACTGCCTATTTGTTTTATTTTTTAACCACTTTATTCTCACTCTCATGAAGCCTACATTGAAGTCATGGAGTAATTTGTTCTCCTATTTTGACTCTTCTTTTAGAGGGTTTTATAAGAAAATTATATGTGATAGACTCAAGCTTTGCATTCTTCCATTATACTAAGCATTTATAAAGGAATAATTCAGCAATGATACATACTATTGTGGTTGTATATTATGTAGGTAATGGGTAGTCTGTTTCAAAGTGATTTTTACAACTATTATCTTATGTAGTCCATGCAAGAGTAAAATGCATTATGGCTATATTTCAGGTGAGAAACCCGACATGATGAAAGCAAAGAAAATTTCCCCTAAGTCAGATAGCAAGGTTAGAAATGCTAAACTGTTAAAAGCTGCATTGTTCATGTTGTAAAAAGCTATTCTTAAGCTATTTTTGAGAGCTTTTGTAAAGATTTACTCTTCCATTAAATCACTGGAGAAAAGGATAAACAGAAAAAAATCTCACCTTTTCTATTTGTTTCTGTCATCAGTACTCTAACATCTATAAAACTGCTTATATTTAATGTAAAATCTGCATGCAGAAGAATGACTTCAATTTAGAGAAAGCAATGATTCAATGATCTAGGAAGTTTCCTGTGTTTATTTTCTTAAAGGTGAACAGAGGTGAAAACAAATTAACTAATTGGATTGCCAATGCATTCTGATTTGCAAACACAAACCAAGCCAACTGTAGTCATATTCTCTGAGAAGCCAATGAGACAGCCTGTAAGACCCATTAGCTATCAACAAAGATAAATCAATCAGTGCCATGATGTCACAGAGAGGTTTTCCAGAATTTGAATCTCCTCAAGTTACTCCAGGCTCTTTTCCCCTGTCTCCAAATATACATTGAATTGACAGGAGACATCATTCCCCCTAAGTGATTCTTCTAAGATCTTGGGAAATATTCTTCTGGAGGAAAGGAAGTTATATGAGACATTTGAGGAGTTTTGAGTATATAAGAAACCTGTTGTATGGTGTCTTGACCACTTCCAAGTGAGAAATGTCTGAATGAGAAAAGTGGCAATTTATGCTAAAAAAGCCTCTAGCCAGGGCCATCATATCAAAAGATTGCTAACGACAATGGCATCTCAAGAACTGTAAGGCTACATTTGGAAATGATATCTTAATTAAATATTATAAATTAATTCCTTACATTATATACTGACTCTCATTCTTAGAAAATTATATTTTAATTATATTTAACCCAAACCATTCTACATATTTAATGCACTCACTATCAAAATACCAACAGCATTTTTCACAGAACTAGAACAAATAATCCTAAAATTTGTATGGAACCACAGAAGACACTGAATAAACAAAGAAATCTTAGAAGAATAAAACTGGAAGTATCACAATCTCAGATTTAAGATACACTACAAAGCTGTAGTAATCAAAACAGTAGGACACTGGCACAAAAATAGACACATAGATCCATAGAACAGAATAGAGAGTCCAGAAATAAACCCATGAGCATGTGGTCAATTAATTTTTGACAATGGAGGGAAAAGAATGAATGACAGTGGGGAAAAGATGGTCCTTTCAACAAATGGTGCTGGGAAAACTGGACAGCTACATGGAAAAGAATGAAACTGGACCACTTTCATACATCCATATACAAAAATAAACTCAAAATGGATTCAGAACCTACATGTGAGACCTGCAAACATAAAAGTCCTAGAAGAGAACACAGGCAGTAATTTCTCTGATATCAGCCACAGCAACATTTTTCTACATATATGTCCTGAGGCAAAGAAGACAAAAGCAAAAACAAACCCTTGGAACTACATCAAAATAAAAACCTCCTGGGGGCAGCTGGGTGGCTTAGTCAGTTGAGCGACTGACTTCAACTCAGGTCATGATCTCACGGTTTGTGAGTTCGAGCCCCATGCTGGGCTCTGTGCTGACAGCTCAGAGCCTGAAGCCTGCTTCTGATTCTGTGTCTCCCTCTCTCTCTGCCCCTCCCCCCAATGCTCTGTCTCAGAAATAAATAAACATAAAAAAAAAAAACCCTTCTGCCCAGCAAAGGAAATAATCATCAAAACTAAAAGACAAGCTATAGAATGGGAGAAGATATTTGCATATGACACATCTGATAAAAGTTTTGTATCCAAAATTTTTAAAGAACTTATACAACTCTAAACCAAAACAGCAAATAATCCACTTAAAAATGGGCAGAAGACATGAATAGACATTTCTCCAAAGAAGGCATACAGATGTCCAACAGACACATGAAAAGATGCTCAACATCACCCATCATCAGGGAAATGCAAATCAAAACCACATTGAGATATCACTTCTTGCCTATTAGAATGGCTAAAATCAAAACTCAAGAAACAACAAGTGTTGGTAAGGATGTGAAAAAAAGAAACCTTTGTACACTGTTGGTAGGAATGCATACTGATGTAGCCATTGTGGAAAACAGTTTGGAAGGTCCTCAAACAAACAATAAAAAATAAAATTACCTTAAGATCCAGTAATTCCCAAGTTTACCCAAAATAATACAAAAACACTAATTTAAGAAGATATATGCACCCCTATGTTTATTGCAGCATTATTTATAATAGTCAAATTATAGAAGTATCCCAAGTGCTCAATGATAGATGAGTGGGTAAAGAAGTGGTATGCATATGTATGTAAGTATGTACACACACACACACACACACACACAAATATAATGGTATATTACCCACAAAAAGAATGAAATCTTGCCATTTGCAGCAACATGGATGGATGTAGAAAGTATAAAGCTAAGTGAAATAAATCAGTGAGGGAAAGACAAATATCATATGATTTTACTCATATGAGGAACTTCAGAAACAAAACAAATGAACAAAGAAAAAAGGGGACAAACCAAAAAAAACAGATTCTTAACTATAGAGAACAAATTGATGGTTACCAGAGCGGAGGTTGGTGGGGAGTTGGCTAAAATAGGTGATGGGGATTAAAGAGTACACTTATAACGATGAGCATTGAGTAATGTATAGAATTGCTCAAGCACTATATTGTACACTTGAAACTAATATAACACTGCGGGTTAACTACACTGTAATTTTAAAAAAATGATAAATATAAAGTCTTAGGAGCAACCAGAATAAAACAATACAATACCTAGAGAGGAATAATAATAAGAATGACAGCCAATTCTCTCAGCAGAAACAATGTAGTCAGAAGGCAGTTGAGTAAAACCTTTAAAGCACTAAAGGAAAAAAAAAAAAAGCCCTGTCAACCTGGAGTTCTAGATTGAGTCAAAATGTTTTCCAAAATTTAGAGTGAAATACAAAGAATTTTTAACACACATCAAAGCTGAATTTAATAACCAGCAGACTTGTACTATAAGGAATATTAGAGTAAGCCCTTCAGGTGAAAGGAAAATGATCTGGAAACCTAGATCTGTACAAAAGAATGAAAAACACCAAAACATGGTAACTATATAAGCAAATAAAAAGACTTATTTTGTCTTACTATTTAATTCTATTTAAAAGGTGGCTAACTGGGGCTCCTGGGTGGCTCAGTCGGTTAAGTGGCCGACTTCGGCTCAGGTCATGATCTCGCAGTCCGTGAGTTCAAGCCCCGCGTCGGGCTCTGTGCTGACAGCTCAGAACCTGGAGCCTGTTTCAGATTCTGTGTCTCCCTCTCTCTGACCCTCCCCTGTTCATGCTCTGTCTCTCTCTGTCTCAAAAATAAATAAACGTTAAAAAAAAAAATTAAAAAAAAAAGGTGGCTAACTATTTAAACCACAGCAGTAAAAGCATATTGAAGAATTTAAAATGTTGTTGAAATAAAATGTATGACAATAGCACAGAGGCATGGGATGGTAGAAATGGAAGTAACATTAGGAAGATTCGTATACTATGTGCAAATAGATCTATCACCTGAATTAAATTAAGGATATATGAGTACTATAAACCTTAAAATAATCACACAAAAAAACAATAAACCAGAGTTATAACATATAAGCCAAAAAGGAAATAAAATTGAAATCGTTACAAAATTAATACAAATAGAGAAGAGGGAAATAGGAAAAAAGAAAAAAAAATAGGACAAATAGAAAGCAAGTGGCAAGCATATTAATTAATATTCACATTCAGTACATGTAAATGGCCTAAAAATGCCAAATGAAGATAAGGGATTGTCATCAGGTTAAAACCAAAACTCTACTATATATTGTCTACAAGAAACTCACTTGAAATATAAATATGCAATGTGGTTAAAAGTAAGATAATGAAACAAGAAGTATCATGCTAACACTAAACCAAAAAGATAAAGTCAAGTTTTCAGAAGGACCTAACAATCTTGAATTTTTATATGCCTAATAATGAAGCAAAACATATGAAGCAAAAATGATAGAATTATAATGAAAAGTAGATACATCCTCAATTATATTTGGAAATTTCAAGATTCATCTCTCAATAAATGACAAAACAAAGAGAAAATCAATAAGGGTATAAGAGATGTGAAAAACACTATCAGTAAACTTGATCTAACTGGCATTTATGGAACACTCTACAAAAGCAGAAAGTACAGTCTTCAAGTTCACAATGAACATTTATCAGATAGACCAGATTTGGAGCTGCAAAACAGGTCTCAATAAATCTAATATGTTTAAACCATACAGTGCATGTTCTCTGACCACAATAGGATTAAAACAGAATATATGCAAAAATCCCCCAGTATTTGAAATGAAATAAAATATGTCTAAATAAGATGCTAATTAAACAAAAACCAAAGGAAAATTTGATAGGATTTTGAACTGATTGGAAATGAAAATACAACATATGAAGGAATCCAGGCTGATACTTGTCCCCTGAGTCAGTACCTTAATTATGCACATTGTAATGGCCATCCTTGCTGCCTCCTCTTCATTCATTCCCTTCCTCTCTATCAATTTTTCAGGTATTGCCTCTCCTGTCTTGCTACTATTGCTTATAATAGTAGAAGGCATGTGGAACATTGAGGGATTGAGAAAAATAAAAGGATTTAGCCATGCCCAGTTTGTTGCTATGAACTCACTAAACATACATTAATGGATTTTTCATCGACTAAATGATGGATATTTGAGCTTCTGTTGCAAAAGCATCTCAACACAATTTGCAGAAATAATATGCATCTCATTTTCAATTCTTATCACAGTATTTGAGCCGTTAGATTTATTTTAATTATGGAGAATGATGTGTATTGGTGATCATGTTCTACAGATAACCGTGTATATCAATGTAACCTGTTAATTTTCCATTAATTCACATAGATATGTGATAAAGAATGATAATGTTTTGTAATTGACACCTGGGCATTGTCACATCTGTTTTTATTCTTAGCAATGAAAAATGCATCATTTGTGTTTAAACTATACCCATATTTTCTAAGAAATTTCCCTCTGATTTACATGATTAACTTATTTAGTGAGGCAGAAAAAAGGTCTCATGCATTGTGCTTAGTTACAAACAATATGCGACTGGATAAATAGCAATTGCACATCAGTCTGCCTGACTTACTGCTATTATCTACCAGCAGGAATAAATTAAAACTTGATTCCATTGTTACATTCATATATGCACATTTTCACAGTGTGTCACCATCTATTACAAGCCTGGTGCCTAGCTTTCTGCATTACCTTTACTTCAATGACCAGGGAATTAAAAAAAAAATATTTATAAAAATCATAAAGTTGTGTACTTGTAAAAATCAACTATGAATGGCAAAATGATCATGAAAAGCACAAAAAATATTCAACTTCATTTTATTTTAACAAAATGAAGAAAATGACAAACTAAAGGTAGATCAACTGGGAAGTTTAGGAAGACCTACCACCCACTATCAGAGTACCTATCACACTACATTTTAAATATCTATTTTATTTTCTTCAAAATGAAATTCCTGGAGGACCAGAAATGATCTGGCTGAGCTTTAGACCCTCAGCACATAGACCAGTTCCATGCATATGGTAAGGTTAAGCAAATATTTGTTGGACTGATGAATGAACTAATAATATATTTTCATAACATAATACTGCTATAAAATATAATAAATCAAGTATATAACTTTGGTAAGATTGTTATCAAAAGTTGCTTTATGTTTATATATTAATTCCTACATATATGAGGAAATGTTGGTGAATATCTGCATGACTATAAAATGTTTATTTCTCCCCAGTAGTTTGTGGCAGTTTGGAGAATTATGTATGCTTTGAAATTTATTTGTGAGTTATTCATGTTACATAAGTGATGTTATTGTTCTAAAATTCTCCATATCTTCATGTTAAATATTTAATTTACAAATTAAATATTTCACATAATTCACTTCATAATGACATTCAAAAAAATCCTCACAGAGGTCAAAATGTCAAAATCTAAGTTATTTAGATGTTGATGGTTAGTATTGGAAATGAGGAAAAGTAGATCATGAGCATAAATAGAAAATTTTCATTGATAATACAGAGGATATTAATTTGGCTATATAGAAAATGTTGGAGCAGGACAAACTAATGGGACTCCAAGTTTATTTGCTAGGCTCTTCTTATTTTCTTATGCCCCGGAAGTCATAGATGTCACAAAACCAAGAGATGAAATTGGTATTCACTTTCTGAGCTCTGAAACAATGGCTATTAGAGAAAATGAGCATGCATGAATTATCTCCTTGTCTGATGGCCATGATTTGATTGGTGGTGGAATTACTCATAAGCCTGAACAGGTTTAGAAGAATTTGAGATATTTGCAGGTGTGACGGTTTTAGGGTTTTTTTTTAAATGCTTTTAGAAACATTCAACATATGGGTGGGACATTAAATTATTTTGCCTCAACATTAAAATAGTTTAAATATCCACCAAAGATACTGTTTTATAGAGCTATTGTGTGTTTAAGAACTGTTATAGTAGTATATTTTATAACCATGGCAGGAACAAACAGAAATGAAAAGCTACTTATAGAGCAAGTGATAAACACACATCAAATGGGTTTTATGAGCAACAGAGTGGGTTATAACCATCTGAGGCTATTTACTGTAATGACAAAAACTATTATAAAAGATGCAAATTTATTCTTAACTACAGGTACTGAAAAAATCTTCTGAAAGAATTAACAAGGTTTGTTTTCTTTTCCACATTACATAACACAGTTATTTTGGAAGATTTTTTTTTCTTCTGGAGTTGTTAACTCCAAAAAAGGAAAAATGGTGATGGCAACAATTTTCAACTCTAGGACTTATGTCTCCTAATTTCTCTTTATGTTCCAAGCAGTCCTGGATGTATAACAAACACTAAATTTGAAGCTTGATGAGTTAGATTTTTAAATCGTCTGCTCTTATTTTTCTACAAATTATTTTAGGCCATTTATTTTTTTTAAGTATATAAATATAATTAATTTCTAAAAATAAGAAAAAGCTAATTAAAGAGGGGCTTCTCAACACTAGGTTCTTATCTCTCCAAGACAGAGAAGTTAGAAAACACAAATGGGCAGACCATAAAATATACTAAATTAAGTATAACTGAGCTGGAAATTTGACTGATTGGGAATGATCAAGAGGAAAAAGGAAATTGATCAATTAAAAAAGGTTTTGTCAGAATAACAACAGGAAAAAGACCTACACACATCTAGCATTTCCACAGGGAAAATTAGATTGATTAGTAGGATGAATAATAAAAGCTTTTTAAGCAGTTACCCTCTTGTGTGCTCCTTTGCTATCACTGAAACAAAGCCAGGAGAACAGTAGTTCCACAGATTTTGGAGTACATGTAAGTATAGGATGGAAAGAAAACAATAAGCCATATCAACCCATGAATGAACCTATTTTAAGGGCACAATTTGATGAGTTTTGCTAAATACATACATTTATGTAACTTCTACCACAGTCAAGATAAAGAATATTTCTGGAGGAGGAGGCAAGATGGCAGAACAGCATGGACATTTTTTGTGTGTCTGGTGTCCATGTAATACAGCCAGACCATCACTAAACCATCCTGCCCATTTAGAAAAGTGATCTGAGGATTAACACAACAATCTGCACAATCTGAACCACAGAATTCATCAGGTTTGCGGTGTGGAGAGGTGAATTTGGGGAGAGAGAAGCTGCAGAGGGCAGGGAGCCACTTTTGAGTGCAGAAAGAGGATGGAGACAGGGGCGGGGCAGGGGAGAATATGGAAAAAGCACCCCTCCCCAAAAGCAGCTGGAGAGAAAGTTGAAAATTGGAAACAAGCACAGGGGCTAAACTGAAAAGGGAGAAGGGAGAAAGGAGAGGGTTTAAATTCCATTAAGACTATAAACAAGGGGAGCGCAAAGGCTGCAACTCTGCAGCTCAATACCTGGTGGTGCTCTGGTGGGAAGGGCAAATCCCCAGGAGCAGAGTGGGGTCCAGGAGTTTCTCAGGCCACATGGGGAGAAGCACTTCCACTGCTAGAAGGACATTTGGTAGAGGCTGTGAGGCCACCTGGGCCCAGAAGACCCCAGAGAATGGCCACATTCACTGGTACTAGAACAAGGTCATTGGGGGTGAAGCCTGGTGCCAGATGTGTGTTGTGATTTTCCATAATCCCTGAGGCACTGCTGCTACAACTGTCTCATGAACTTTTTCTGGGGCGGGCTGGCACCTGGCCGCAGTCTCTGGGCATTGGCAGCAGCACGGTCTTGCAAGCATTCCTGGGTGCAGCCAGCATTCAGCCATTGCTCGGTGAGAGACTCCACAGAGGGGAGGAGTAGGTCAAAGCTGCAGTCCCTCAGAAGTGGGGGGCTGGGGAAGGCAGCCACATCTGAGACAAAATTCAGGAGGGAGGTGCTGCCTGGGGCTTGGTCACAGACGGTGGAGAAGTGGGAGTGGACGGAAGTGGAGTGAACAGAAGCTAAAGATGAAGGACAGGTGCATGATTGCTGATTGGGGAGAACAGAATTCCGATTCTAGAGACTGGTAGCTGGGTGAAGCCATTTTCCACCATTCCTGCACATGCGCATATGCACCTGCAAGCGCCACAACAATCTACTCCAGTAAGCTAAGCAGCACCATCTAGTGGAGAATGGAGATGTTACACTAAGCCCCGCCCAGCTGGGCCAACCTTGCTCTTCAAGTACACAAGTCTCACTGCCTGCTTAGTTTATGGACTATAAAGTGCTTCATAGTTTGACTGCTAGGGGAAAACGAAGTAATTTTAGTCATATTCCAGTCTGTTATCTGGTACAACTATTCAATTTTCTTTCTTTCTTTTCCTCTTTTTCATTTATTTTCTTACAGAAAGAAAAAAAATTCATTTTATTTTTGATTTTTACTAAAAATATTTTTCTTTAATTTTTTTCTACTATATTTTTTTACTTTTGTGTAAATTTTTTCAAATTCTATTTTACTTCCATCATTTCATTTTAGTCTACTTCAGTGTATTTGTTTTTTCAAATTTTCAAACGATTTCCCTTTTTTCTTTTTTTCTTTTCCCCCTTTTTTCTCTAATCTATCAAGCCACTTTCAATACCCAGAATATTCATTTTTTAAAATTTTCAAACAATTTCCTTTTTTCTTTTTTTTCTTCCCCCCCCTTTTTTTCCCTAATCTATCAAGACACTTTCAACACCCAGACCAAAACACAGCTAGGATCTAGCATCATTTATTCGATTTTATGTGTGTGTTTGTTTTTACTTTTTTTAATTTTAATACTTTTTAAATTTTAATTTCTTTTAATTTTGTCAACCTCAATAATTCCTTTCCTCCTTTCAAAATGATGAAGCAGATGAACTCAACCCAAAAGAAAGAGCATGAAGAAATGACAGCCAGGGACTTAACCAGCACAGATACAAGCAAGATGTTTGAACCGGAATTTAGAATCATGAAAAGAATACTAGCTGGAGTCGAAAATAGATTAGAATCCCTTTCTGCAGAGATAAAAGAAGTAAAACATAGTCAGAATGAAATAAAAAAATGCTATAACTGAGCTGCAATCACAGATGGATGCCGCGGCGGCAAGGATGAATGAGGCAGAACAGAGAATCAGTGATATAGAGTACAAACTTATGGAGAATAATGAAGCAGAAACAAAGAGGGAGATTAAGGCAAAAGAGCACAATTTAAGAATTAGAGAAATCCGTGACTCATTAAAAAGGAACAACATAAGAATCAGAGGGGTCCCAGAGGAGGAAGAGGGAGAAATAAGGGTAGAAGGGTTATGTGAGCAAATCATAGCAGAAAACTTTTCTAACCTGGGGAAAGACACAGACATCAAAATCCAGGAAGCACAGAGGACCCCCATTAGATTCAACAAAAACTGGCCATCAACAAGGCATATCATGGTCAAATTCACAAAATGCTCAGGCAAGGAGAGAATCAAGAAAGCAGCAAGGGAAAAAAAAGTTCTTAACCTACAAGAGAAGACAGATCAGGTTTGCAGCAGACCTATCCACAGAAACTTGGCAGGCCAGAAAGGAGTGGCAGGATATATACAATGTGCTGAATCAGAAAAATATACAGCCAAGAATTCTTTATCCAGTAATGCTGTCATTCAAAATAGAAGGAGAGATAAATCATTTCCCAAACAAAAATTAAAGGAGTTTGTGACCACTAAACCAGCATTGCAAGAAATTTTAAGGGGGACTCTCTGAGGGGAGAAAAGATGAAAATGTAAATACATACATACATACATACATACCAAAAGCAACAAAGATTAGAAAGGACCAGAGAACACACCAGAAACTCCAACTCTACAGGCATCATAATAGCAATAAATTCATATCTTTCAGTACTCTCTCTAAATGTCAATGGACTCAATGTTCCAATCAAAAGACATAGGGTAACAGAATGGATAAGAAAACAAGATCCATCTATATGCTGTTTATAAGAGACACACTTTAGACCTAAAGACACCTTCAGATTGAAAGTAAGGGGATGGAGAACCATCTATCATGCTAATGGTCAACAAAAGAAAGCCGGAGTAGCCACACGTATATCAGACAATCTAGACTTTAAAATAAAGACTATATCAAGAGACGAAGAAGGGCATTATATCATAATTAAGCATCTATCCACCAAGAAGACCTAACAATTGTAAACACTCATGTGCCATTCATTCATGTAAACATTCATTCACAGCAATGGACAGATCATCTAATCAAAAAATCAACAAGGAAACAATGGCTTTGAATGACACACTGGACCAGATATATTCAGAACATTTCATCCTAAAGCAGTGGAATATACATTATTCTCTAGTGCACATGGAACATTCTCCAGAATACACCACATACTGGGACACAAATCAGCCCTCAGTAAGTACAAAAAGATCGAGATCACCATGCATATTTTCAGACTACAACACTATGAAACTTGAAATCAACCACAAGAAAAAATTTGGAAAGTAACAAATACTTGGAGACTGAAGAACATCCTACTAACGAATGAATGGGCTAACCAAGAAGTTTAAGAGGAAATTAAAAAGTATATGGAAGCCAATGAAAATCATAACACCACAACCCAGGACCTCTGGGAAACAGCAAAGGTGGTCATAAGAGGAAAGTATATAGCAATCCAGGCCTTCCTAAAGAAGGAAGAAAGATCTCAGATACAAAACCTAACCTTACACCTTAAAGAGATGGAAAAAGAACAGCAAATAAAACCAAAAACCAGCAGAAGACAGGAAATAATAAAGATTAGAGCAGAAATTAATGCTATCAAAACCAAAAAAACAATAGAACAGATCAATGAAACCAGAAGCTGGTTCTTTGAAAGAATTAACAAAATAGATAAACCACTAGCCAGTCTGATCAAAAAGAAAAAGGATCCAAATAAATAAAATCAAGAATGAAAGAGGAGAGATCACAACCAACACAGCAGAAATAAAAGCAATAATAAGAGAATATTATGAGCAATTATATGCCAATAAAATGGACAATCTGGAAGAAATGGACAAATTCCTAGAAACATATACACTACCGAAACTGAAACAGGAAGAAATAGAAAATTTCAACAGACCCATAACCAGTAAAGAAATTGAATAAGTAATCAAAAACCTCCCCCAAAACAAGAGTCCAGGGCCAGGTGGCTTTCCAGGGGAATTCTACCAAACATTTAAGGAAGAGTTAATACCTATTCTCTTGACACTGTTCCAAAAAATAGAAATGGAAGGAAAACTTCCTAAGTCTATGAAGCCAGCATTACCTTGATTCCAAAACCAGACAGAGACCCCACTAATAAGGAGAACTATAGACCAATTTCCCTGATGAACATGGATGCAAAAATCCTCAACAAGATATTAGCCAACCAGATCCAACAATACATTAAAAAAATTATTCACCACGACCAAGTGGGATTTATACCTGGGATGCAGGGCTGGTTCAATATCCGCAAAACAACGTGATTCATCATATCAATAAAAGAAAGGAGAAGAATCATATGATCCTCTCAATAGATTCAGAGAAAGCAGTTGACAAAATACAGCATTCTTTCTTGATAACCCTCAAGAAAGTAGGGATAGAAGGAGCATACCTCGAGATCATACAAGTTATATATGAACAACCCAACGCTAATATCATCCTCAATGGGGAAAAACTGACAGCTTTCCCCCTAAGGTCAGGAACAAGACAGGGATATCCACTCTTACCACTGTTATTCAACATAGTATTGGAAGTCTTAGCCTCTGCAATCAGACAACACAAAGAAATAAAAGGCATTCAAATCGGCCAGGAGGAGGTCAAACTTTCACTCTTCACAGATAACAGGATACTCTATATGGAAAACACAAAAGATTCCACCAAAAAACCACTGGAACTGATTCATGAATTCAGCAAATTGGTAGGATATAAAATCAATGCACAGAAATTGATTGTATTCCTATTCACCAAGAATGAAGCAACAGAAAGAATAATCAAGGAACCAATCCCACTTACAATTGCACCAGAAACCATAAAATACCTAGGAACAAATATAACCAAGAGGTGACAAATCTATACACAGAAAACTACAGAAAGCTTAATGAAAGAAATTGAAGAAGACACACAAAAAAATGGAAAAAGATTCCATGCCCCTGGATAGAAAGAACAAATATTGTTAAAATGTCGATACTACCCAAAGAAATCTACATATTCAATGCAATCCCTATCAAAATAACACCAGCATTCTTCATAGAGCTAGAACAAATAATCCTAAATATTTGTATGGAACCAGAAAAGAACCTGAATAGCCAAAGCAACCTTGAAAAAGAAAACCAAAGCAGGAAGCATCACAATCCTGGACTTCAAGCTATACTACACAGCTGTTATCATCAAGACAGTATGATACTGGCACAAGAACAGACACTCAGATCAATGGAACAGAATAGAGAACTCAGAAATGGACCCAAAAACCTCTTTGATTTTGGCCACAGCAACTTCTTACTCAACACATCTCTGGAGGTAAGGGAAACCAAAGCAAAAATGAACTACTGGGACCTCATCAAAATAAAAAGCTTCTGCACAGCAAGGAAACAATCAGCAAAACTAAAAGGCAACCTACAGAATGGGAGAAGATATTTGCAAACGACATATCATATCAGATAAAGGGTTAGTATCCAAAATCTATAAAGAATTCATCAAGCTCAACACCCTAAAAACAAATAAACCAGTGAAGAAATGGGCAAAAGACATGAATAGACACTTCTCTAAAGAAGACATCCAGATGGCCAATCAACACATGAAAAAATGCTCATCACTCATCATCAGGGAAATACAAGTCAAAACCACAATGAGATATCCTTTCACACCTGTCAGAATGGCTAATTAACAACTCAGGCAACAACAAAAGTTGGTGAGGATGCAGAGAAAGAGGATCTCTTTTGCATTGTTGGTGGGAATGCAAGCTGGTGCAGCCACTCTGGAAAACAGTACGGAGGTTCCTCAAAAAACTAAAAATAGAACTACCCTACAACCCAGCAATTGCACTTCTAGGCATTTATCCAAGGAATACAGGTGTGCTGTTTTGAAGGGCCACATGCACCCCAATATGTATAGCAGCACTATCAACAATAGCCAAAGTATGGAAAGAGCCCAGATGTTCATCGATGGATGAATGGATAAAGAAGATGTGATATATATATATATATATATATATATATATATATATATATTTTTTTTTTTTTTTTTTTTTTTTTTTTTTCCAAGGTCACCCAGCTAGTGAGAATCTAGGTCTCAATTTGAATTCCTTCCTTTTTTCCTGGGCCTGTGTTCTTAAGCTCAACACTGCCCTTAACAAATGGGTGAGACAATGGCTACCCTCTCTCTGCTTCCACAGGCAGTAACATCATCAGCTTTACCAAGGCTCAGGGCTCCACCTGTCCTGCAGGGGGACGGTGATAAGGGTCTGCCTCACAGGCTGGAAAAAGGACCAGGTAGGACAGCAGAGCAGCTAGTGAAATGAGTATACCCTTGGGAGCCAGAGAGTCAACGGTTCAAATTTTGAACATGCTATTTTTTAGCTTTCTAACTTAGGACTTGTTATTCAACTTCTCTGACCTACAGTTTGTTCATCTGCAAGATGGGAATAATAATAGTAATAATAAAGCCCTATTATTATAGGGCTTTGTGATGGTTAAATCAGATCATGTGTATAAAGCAGAATATGATGGGTGGCACATGGTAGGTGCTTACTTGGTGACAGCTGCTATTAACAACTGCTTCAAACCTCACCCCCACCCCCAAATCCCCAAATGGTCTCTTTCTTTCTTTCTTTCTTTCTTTCTTTCTTTCTTTCTTTCTTTCTTTCTTCTTCCTTTCTTCTTTCCTTTCTTTCTTTCTTTTCTTTCTTTCTTTCCTTCTTTCTTTCTTTTTCTTTTCTCTCTTTCCCACCTCTCTCTTTCTTTCCCTCCCTCCCTTCCTTCCTTTAAGTGGGAACTTTAAAAAGGTGCTGCTTGGTCATGGGGCAACCATATTCCCTCAGAGCTGAAGTGGTCTCTCTCTGCTCAGAGATGGCCATGCTTATGATGAGAGGGTGGACTCCAAGGCCTCCTAGAGTTTTGAAAACGTTTACCCAAGATAGCAACCCTGGTTCAGTTCTCAGAGAATAGCATGTGTCCCCTGGGGGAGGGGACTCAGCCACCTTCCCCTTCCACTCTGACCAGGAGGAGTGAGTCCTAATCAGACCCAGAGCTCTGGCAGCCAGGGAAAGGGCACCTCCACTGAGGGTATTTCTATCACCAGGGGACATGAGCCCAGAGTTACCTAAACTTGAAAGTTCATAGTTAAGGAGTCATTGTTCCCTGCCTCAGTCTGGCTTCATCCCTGCTCTGCATCCCCATCTGAGCCAGTTGATCAGGCAGTTTTGGGGGTACAGCTGGATCTGTACTCAGATCCGCCCTTTGGAGCCCCCTTGTACCTCCTCTGCTGACTGGAGGTTCCTGGAGATAGTGCCAGATAACATACTTCGTGAACACCCAGGAGTGAACGGGATATCCTGTCTGATTGCCTGGGGTCAGGCTCTATTTGCATAGGATGAAGACTAGGAACTGATGATTTGGGGAAGGGGTACAGGGGCATGAGGAGTCCCTGTCATCGCCAGATGTTGAGGAAGGAATATTTATAAGGTGTTTGGCTCAGGCCTGGATTTCAAGCCATCCTCCTCCATTTCTGGGCCCATTTCTGGGACTTTGAGGGATTAACATCTCCAGTCTCAGGATTTTGTCACTTTGGCCATCCCATAGCACAGATGGCTGTCTGTCATCAAAGAGAGGGCGCATATATATATATATATATATATATATATATATATATATATAACACATCTTGCATATAAACACTCCATTGCATGCATATATATATATATATATATATATATGCATGCAATGGAGTGTTACTTGGCAATCAAAAAGAATTAAATCTTGCCATTTGCAACTATGTGGATGAAACTGGAGGGTATTAGGCTAAGTGAAATTAGAGAAACACAAAAAACATATGACTTCACTCATATGAGAGCTTTAATACACAAAACAGATGAACATAAGGGAAGGGAAACAAAAAATATATAAAAACAGGGAGGGGGACAAAACAGAAGAGACTCTTAAATATGGAGAACAAAGAGAGGGTTACTGGAGGGGTTGTGGGAGGGGGGATGGGCTAAATGGGTAAGGGGCATTAAGGAATCTACTCCTGAAATCATTGTTGCACTATATGCTAATTTGGATGTGAATTTAAAAAAATAAAATAAAAAAAAATAATATTTCTATCACCCCCAAGATTTTTCTCACTCCTCTTTCCAACCATTACTTCCACCTCCAGCAAGTTTTGCCGTCTTGAACTTTATTTTTATAGGTTATTCAATTTTTTAACCAAAAATTGAATATTCTTTTGAAATTGGAAAATAAAACATAATTGGATTTTTTAAATGTTAATATTTCTTCTAACATTCTACTCTTACATTCACCCACCAAGGTAACCCAAATCAGAAATTTGAGATGTATAACTTTACAAAATCACCTGCCTTTGTATTTATTTAAATGCTTATCATATATATAGAATTTGTATTTCTTTAAGTGTTATTTTACCATTTACATTATTCTAAAACTTGCATTTATTCTTTCCCTTTTTCATTTGTCTCAATTGCACACCATGGGCATCTCTCCAGATTCATACTCATCCAAATCATTCCCTTAAATAGATGTTTGTCAACTTTTTATTATTGATGAAATATGCTTGATTTTAGATTTTTGCCTTCAAACAGCACTGTAGCAAAGGCCTGTTTATAGAACATGATTTATTTTTGTTTGTTATGTCATGAAAAATATCCCCCAAGTTAGAATTGCTGGTAAAATACTCTTTACATTTTCATTATAATGGATATTGCCAGGTTACAGCAATTTATATTTCTACCTAAAGCCAGAATAAACTTTGAACTCTAAGTACTAAAATTCTTGTAGTATCTCTTTACTCCCACCTACATAATTTAAATTAAAAAATATCATAAATGTAAGAAAATCCAAATAGAACTTTGACTTCCCATGATAACATTGTACACCTTTTAAAATGTTAAGTCACAGAATCTTTACTTTTTTTAAATGTTTCTTTATTATTTTTGAGAGACAGAAACAGACCATGAGCGGGAGAGGGACAGAAAGAGAGAAATGGAAACACAGAATCCAAAGCAGTCTCCAGGCTCCAAGCTGTTAGCACAGAGCCAACATGGGGCTCAAATTCACGGACTGTGAGATCACAACCTGAGCTGAAGTTGGATGCTTAACTGATGAGCCACCAGGTGCCCCAAGTCACAGAATCTTTAAATAAAATTTTGGAAGTCCTCCGTCTTTTAGAAATATTATAGCACTTTCTCTAACTGCTTTTGGTATAATTTTCTTACTAGCACCAGATGATATCAATCTTCAAAAATATTTGAGAATCTGAAGGATGAAAAAAAGTATCTCATATTTGTTTTAATTTACATATTTCTGACTACTAGGTAATTTGAGAGTCTTTTCATAAATTTATTGGCCATTTTTGTTTACTCACTTGTGAGTTTGCTGTTCATAAATAAATTTCAGAATCCATATGCATATTATATGAAGCTAATAGTTGAATGGGACTTCTTAGCTGTTGTCTCCTATGATCTTATCACAATTCTGTACAGGCAGTTGGATATTATTGTTGTTTGGCAAATGAGAATACCAAAGCTCAACATTTACCAAATTTGCTCAAACTTACACTGTTACTCATCATTCTGCACCTAGAGTTCATTCTGCATGAATCCTGGGTCACTGAACAAATAGAGCCTGTTTTCTAGCTCTGAGCCAAGCATGGGTTAGGCACAATGGTCAACAGAGAGGAACAAGAGCCACTGTCTTCATTTAAAGATTTCACAGTCTCAGACTATCATGTTTTCTAAAACACGCTTCTTCTCCCAATTTTGGGTGTAAAATTCTCTGGTTTTACAGTAGCCCTTCAGGGTTCTTCTCACCCATAGAAATGGTGTTGAATACTGGGAGAAAGGAGAGAAGCAGCATTTATTGCTAGACTCTTCTTTTTCCCCTGGGGAACCCTTACATATATCAAACAGAAAGGAACTGCAGGTTAAGTATAGCTGGTGGGTGTCTCACAAAATTGCAAAGCAGAGAGGGTAAACTTATCTTTGTCATTCTTTCCCCACTTCTGTATGCTGGGGGCACCAGGATGCAATTTCAAAGTAGAAAGGCATTCTTTATGTTTTTAATGCCTGGCTTTCCTAACGTCTATTTTTCTGTTAGAAAGTGGGATATCTGTTGTTTGGTAGTTTTTAGCTCATTTATTCTTAAGACTCTTATTATGTGCTGAGTACTGTGTCAGACAAAGGGAATGCAAAAAAATAAAAATAAAATAAAAAAATAAAGGTTGTCTTCCTTTGTTTTGCTATCCCCCGCTGAAAGGAGGTGATAGGAGAGAGAGACAAGTAATTAGACACAGCATCCTCTGGGGTGGGAGAAAACTATACACAGAATGATACAGAAGTAACCTTGGAGTTCAAAAGCTAGGGGGGCTTCTTGGAGAAGGTAGCACCCATGTTGAGTGTTAAAATCATGGGGTGACTTGGTGGCTCAATCGGTTAAGTGTCTGACTCTTGATATCAGCTCAGGTCATGATTCCATGGTTTGTGAGATTGAGCCTCCCCCCATCAGCTCTGCGTTGACAGCACAGAGTCTGCTTGGGATTCTCTTTCTCCCTCTCTCTCTGCTTGTCCGTCTCTCTCTCTCTCTCAAAAATAAATAGACATTCAAAACAATGCCAGACAAGGGCATCTCAAGATGGAGGAGGATATAAAGCAGGATTGGCATGGACAAAGGTGTCAAGATAAGTATGGACAAGAGGTAAGCAAAGAAACAGCCAACTTCATGCGGCAGCAGAGTCAAGTGTAAGAAAAATGGTGGTCGGGGCCAGATCTTCAGGGGCATTGCAGGAACTTGTTTTTATTAAACAGGCAAAAGAAAACTCCGGTTGGAATTTAACCAGAGAAATGAGTGATGAGATTTGGCTAAAGAAATCACATTCTAGCTGTAAAATGAAGAATAGACTGGAGAAGAGAGCAATTCAAAAGAACTCAGAGGGACTCCTGGAAGCAATACGGGAGAGAGAGAATGAAAGCTTCAAGAAGTGGCAGTGGCTATGTTGTTGAAGCCTGCCTCTCTCTCACTTCCCAAAACTACACGTCTGTTCACTCAGGGTCGTTCTCCCCACGCAGTCACTCATACATTCATTCACTTATTCAACAAATATTTATTTTGCTCCTTTTATAAACATTGAGGGTACAGCAGTAAGCAAAATAAAGTCATCTCTGTTTCAAGTACAATATCCCCACACTTCATGAAATGTTTGATTCATTACTTAGTTATTGAGGACAATCTCCTTTTTTTTTAGCACCCAAAGGAAAACATGACTTTTGGTGGCATTTCAAGCACTAAAACAAAGAGGGTTTTTTTCGGATCATAAAAAGTCACTTCAATTTCTTGAAATTATATCAAACAGGTCACTGCTTTCCTCTTTGTAACATTCCATGTACTATTACAGTTTAACAGTTATTGCAATCTATTTTCTGTAAAGCTCTACCTTAAATATTTTATATGCGTTATCTCATTTTATTTTTATAATAACATAACAAATTCAGGATTGCGATAGCCAGAATAATGACCCCTCAAAAGATGTCTGCATCCTAATCCTCAGAACCAATCAGTATGTGACATTACCTGATGAAAGGGTCTTTGTAGCTCTAATTAAGTTAAAATCTTGAGATAGGGAGATTATCCTGGGTTATTCAGGGAGGTCCAGTGCAATCACATGAACCCTGAGAAGTGGAAAAATTTCCTTGGTTGTGGTCAGTGAAGCAGATATGACAACAGAAGAAAGGTCTGAGACATGGCAGCTTGGGTAGGATCCCTGTTTCTGGTTCCAAGATATCAGGTGCAATGGATTAGGACCAGAGAGATACCTCTAGGAACTTTCTGATCTGGCAGCTGGCAAGGATAAAGAGAATTTAGTTCTATAACTGCACAGAACTGAATCCAAGAACCCAAATGAAAAGGAAATGGACTCTGCTCTAGAACTTGCAGGAGATGCAGTATTGCCTGCATGTTGATTTTGGTGATGCCTGTCCCAGACTTCGTTCTGACCTACAGAACATAGTGTGTTGCTCAAGTCACTAGATTTGTAGTAAGTGTTTTACAGCAGTAATAGGAAACTCATAAAAGGATTATGATGTGTGGGATTTTTTTCCCCATAGATAAGAAAACTGTAGCCTAGTAATTTAAGCTTTGTTCCCATTTGATGCAGTTAAGTGACTGAGCTAGGATTTGAACCTATCATACTCTTTGTTCAGTGCCCATGCCATTTCTCTGGTCATAGACCTTGGTTGACTTTAAGCATTAGGTTACTTGTATTAAATAACTGCCATCTTAGAAAGTGTGTTTTGAAAAAATTAATTTGTAAACCATGTGTCCTATGAAAAAATGACACTGATATGTTTCATGGAGATAGGACAATTTTGAACTCAAAGTTAATTTCCAGGCCCTACATGTGGGAACCAAAAAAGAAAACTCCGGGCCTGAAAAACAAAAAAAAATGTTGTAGGAAGATTGGTTTATTAAAAGTTTTACTGAAAGAATATTTCTCTTTGTACAGGAGAGAAATTTGAAACATACATTTTAAACAACTTGTTCCTGATTGTTGAACAATATGGCAGAGCTGCGTTTAGAATTCAAGTTTACTGTAAAGCAGAGAAGTTCTCTTTTAAGAACAGATGAGAAGGTGGAAGATGTAGAGATTTGTGTGTTGGGTTGGGAGCTGGTGAGATGTGGGGAATATGTGGATTTCTGTCTGTCGCTGGGTATGCATGCATATGTTTACACTCACACTTAATCCACGTTAACTAAAAAGTGTTTTGCCTCCAAATTATAAAATGACTACCTGTTTTATAAAGAATTGTTGAAATATGAATTATAAAATATAAAATTATAAAAAGAATAAATATGAGTCATAACCTATTGGACCTATGTCTGTGCCTTTAAATCATTCTCCACCCCTTTGCCCTAAGTTCTGTGCTCTGGAAAGGTGACCGTTAGAATCTCTGGTCCCCTGGTTTCTCATTGGTTTCAGCCAATGGGTGGAATGGGCAGGAGGTCAGAAGGTGGGAGGAGGCAGAGATCAGCAGGGTGGGGTCCCTCTATCTGCTGGGAGTCCTCCCCATGTAGCTTCCTTCTCTGTGTTCCCTGCTCCACTCCTGCTTCACCAGGCCTGGATGTAATAACTCCTTGCTATTCCTAGCCCATGGGTGCTGCACTATCCCTTGATGGTACCTCATTTTTTTTTTTTAAATTGCAGCTAAAGGGATGCTGGCCAATACAGCAGGAGATTCCATTAAAGCCAGAAATTTACTTAAAAAAACCCAAAAAACAAAAGTTTATTTATTTTTGAGAGAGAAAGTATGAGCAGGGGAAGGTCAGAGAGAGGGGGGAAACAGAGAATCGGGTTTTGCACTGACAGCAGCAAGCCCCATGTGGGGCTTGAACTCATGAACTGTGAGATCATGACCTGAGGCAAAATCAAACACTCAACCTACTGATCCACCCAGGGGCCCCATCAGAAATTTATATATTCTTGATGTAAGAGTCTGAGTCAATATGTCAAGGTGTACTGTGAAGAATTCAAAAATTGAGCTGTTAGTATTCAGAGAAAAAAACTATCAAAAATGCAAATGGAGTTATTTTAAAAGTCCTAAGTACTTTAATATGCCTATTTATTTTTTGATCTAACAGCATGCATATGAAAGACAAGTATTTACTAGCGAAGAACATGAAAATACCATAAATCCATCCAATGGAACACAATAAAATATTATATTGTAGCATATGTCCTAGTAACTAGTCCACTGTTCATGGAACATGCTGTACTATTTTCAAGAAAACTGGAAACTATGTTTTTGCTGACCATTAGTTCAGAATTGTCTTGTAATACACCATTAAAGATACTGGCAGCAAGCAATGTTCTTAATGTTTTATCCAGTTAGATTTTGACAATGGAAGGAGAAGGCCATTATTTAGCAGAGGCTTGGCGATAGACTAGAGAACTTTTTTCCTTGGTCAAGGCAACTGACTACATAGTCTTCTCATCTATTTGACAGTTATAATTGTATGTGTTTTTATTACTGTCTTATAAATTTCTTGCAAAGCTCAAAAGAAAAAAAGCACATGATACTACCTCAAGGCTACGTATTCTTAAGGTAAGACACCTATGGAAGACAACAGCTTTTAGTTTGGATTATGAATCTGTGTACTCCCTTACAGGAACACCATAAATAAGGCTGTATCTCTAGAGGCCCAGACTGGAATCATATGAGTCGTAATGAGACCATAAAGAACTGCTCAGGTTGGGGTAGAGTTTGGTTGGGAGACTCAAGCGCACTCCATGAAAACATGTGAGGCATGGAGATTTCAGACTGAGTCCTATTTGTAGTTTCTATTTAAAAATGTTTTTAATGTTTTACTTATTTTTTGAGAGAGAGAGAGAGAGAGAGAGAGAGAGAGAGAGAGAAACAGAGCATGAGCAGGGAAGGAGCAGAGAGAGGTAGACACAGAACTGGAAGAAGGCTCCAGGCTCTGTGCTGTCAACACAGAGCCTGAAGGGGCTCAGACTCTTGAACTGTGAGTTCATGACCCGAGCCAAAGTTGAAGGCTTAACAGATTGAGCCACCCAGGTGCCCCCTATCTGTAGTTTCCAAGGTAGTTGTTGTCAACCATACAAGTCATAAATAGAAATTCTCAGATTAAGGTCTTGATGAATACATGCATGTGGTTCCTTTCCAAAGCCAGGACTTGAACAAACTGCCAAATTTAGTCAGCTCACTGTAAATATAGAAACAGTTTCAGCCTCATTGTGCCAAACACTGGAAATTAATAAAGCTGCTTCAGGTCCCTCTCCCTATGTAGTTTTGTTGGTTTGGATGAGTGTTATCATTCTTTTCTGTATACTCGTATAAATTAGTTGTTCTGAACCCACTCAAAACTGCAAATTCTCTTTGTCAGTGATTGCTGTTTCTATTACAGAGAAGAAGCAAGTCATGATGTGACAAAGAACCCCAACATTTACAATCATTCAACAGGATGATACCAAATTCAGGATTCTTTGCTTTAAGAATTGTAGAAGCAGATAAGGATTGTACACGATTTTCCCTTTTTTCTCCAGATCTCCTCCCTCGTGGAAATAGAAGCCCTTCCTTCTATCCCACCATTCATATTTCCAGAAATTATGATTCATTTAGCCAAGGATGTTTTCATATTGAATTCTTTTGTTTGCCATTTTACCAGTTCTTGTATACACACACACACACACACACACACACACACACACAAAGTGTCTCAGAAATGTGTACCATCTATGACCTTCATCCATGAAGACTGACATCCTTTTGCAACATTTAAATTTCTTTTAAAGTATTTAATGATTACATTGACTGGGGGAAGCAAAGGTAGCTTTTCATATAGGTGTAACAAAAATTATTGTTCTAGCCATCACCATTTCCAATATAAGCAAGTAGTACATACTATACCCAGTGACTCCCTTAGGAAATCTGTTGTGAACTAAGATTTGTCACTACAAACCAAAATACTATTAAGGTAGTATGCATCTAGAGAATTTCAGTATGGACTAGGATCTGCCCAACTGATAATCAGAACATTTAAACTTATGTGTTCAAAACCAGACAGCTGTAGACTTAAGGTATCAATATTGCCTAAAATATAAAGCCAGTAAAAAAAAATGTCTGGTGTCTTTTAAATTAAAGAAATTAAAAAACTGCCTTCAACTCTATTTTATGTACTTTCTATTTTCTGGTAACTAAGTCAGAAAAGAAAAAACATTAAAAATAGTGAATGTATGAGTTAATATTTGCATGTGTTTTGTCCCTTAATCATCTGTTTAAATGGATGTACTCCCCACCTTCTTGGGCAATTTATAATGTCATTATTATATCTATATGCTACAGTCTATGACAAAGAAAGTAGAATGTGATTTACAGGTAGGGAGATCAAAGAATATTTCAGAAGTGAGGGGATATGATTTAACTGAAGAGTGACAGATGATTACACCTTGCCTCAAGCCACCTGTGATATTAAAAATAAATTAAATCCCTGGAAGAAAAGCAAAGCCATTCAGTTTCCACACCCGTCCATAAGCTTGATGTTTATTACTTTTGCACTAGCAGCTTAGAGAAATATCCTTACATAGATTGATTCTTTCAAAGCTTGAAAGAGAAGTCCTTTGTGAGGGGGGTCAGAGCAATCTTTCTAAATAGCTGAATCCTGGAATTCCTAATCTTTCTACATCCATATCTTAAGTGTATGGTTTTCTTTATTTATATAAAAGGGAGAGATTTACCTATTTGGTTTTACTGCCCAGAATTGCAAATTTATACATAATTTTATTCTAAAATGTATATGAGAAATAGTACCTTATCAAGTACATGAAACAGGGGAGATAATTTATATATGCAGCTTACACTGAAAACGGACAGAGCTTAATATGATCAGTAGAGGAAGGATGGAAAAAGAACACTGATGATGTTTTCAAAGTTTGTCTCCTCCTCCTAGACAAGCACAATTCTTACAATCAGTTTTAGAGAAATGCAGAACATCACATGAAGACCACTGAGGAAAAATATATAATACTGACTCTCTTCTAGAGCTTAAGATTGGCTATAGAGATATGTAAATTAGTCATGTGCATATGCTGATTAGAGAGATTACATAATTCTCTTTCCAATATCTTTATTTTTGTTTAGAATCTCTTTAAGCAGGAGACTAAATTTTAACTATTAGAAAGAAGATATAGAATGCACTTCCTTTGGGAAAGGATAAATGATGGTGTTATTAAGTTCAATTCAACCAAAACATACTAGGTCAACTACTTTTCTAAGTATGAAAGAAACCGTTACTGAAGACACTGAGTCCTCTAGTAGCTCACAAGGTGGAGTCAAAGTGATCATATTGTTTACCTATTGCTATGATAGTATTGCCTAGCAAACGTATCTGCTGATAAGCTGGTTATCAGCTGGTGCAAGATGACCATGGCAGAGATAACTGGGACAATATGGTTCTGCTCCATGTGTATTTAGCCCAGGGTAGTCTAGGCAGCTTCTCATGCTAATATCAAAAGGCAAGAGCAAATAAGCTTCAGTGTGCAAGTACATTTCAAACCTCTGCTTGTATCATATTTGCCTACATGGTATTGGAGAAAGTGATTTACATGGTTGAACTCAAAGTGGGAAGATACCACAAAGTAACATTTCAAAAGGAAACAGGGCAAGATAATGGCTTGCAACCTAACAGTCTTTCAACCTAATACAAAAATTTCACAGAAATAAATCTAGTGTGGTAAGTACAATAATAAAATTGATTATCTAGACAATGGGTGTAATTCAATTTGTACAACTGCTATGTGACTGGAAGAGTCTTTCTGGAGCAGGTGATTTCAGAGGAAGTGAGATGGTCATTTGCCAGGGAGATAAGGGCATTTCAGATATTGTGAATATATCGAAAGTGAGTATAATGAGTAAGTGGACCTATAATGATAACATGACAGTACATCAGTTGTAGCTATGGATGATAAAGCCTGAGTGTTGAGGATTTGAGTTACAGAAAATTGGAAGTCACAGCCTGGAGAGCATACATGCCATGCCGGATAATTCTCAGTAGAGTAGGTTTTAACAGGGTGGGGAGTAGGGGTGAAGTGAGGGACCCAGAAGGCACACTGGTTATATTGAAGGGGAGAGATGGATGTAAAAAGGCAGTCATGGAAGTGCCCATTATGAATTCTAGTGCTTCACAGAACTTTTGAGACTTAGTCCTGATAATGGTCATTTTGAATTAAAAAAAAATTATATATATAGGAAGGATTTTTTCCCTAGGTAATTTTCTCATGTAATTTATAAATACTATGCTACCTTACATAGTAATTACATTTACTTCACAACTTCTATCCAGAGTTTCAATGAACTTTTTCTAGTGTATTAAAAATTCCCTTTTATATTTCAAACATGCATACTAACCACTAGATTGTGCAAAGCTGAAACAAAAATATAAGATTGTAAATTAATAATCTTAGCAACAAAACCTTGAATCTTTAGACAATTGGGCTTTTTTTTTAAACTTGGTTCAAAGAAAATAAAGTTACTGTCTTAAAATAAAGCCTAAGTTAGTCTCATGAAGAGTACATGTGACAAAGAGATGATGAGGGAAAAAAGGTGCAGATCAGAAACATGGAGTGATGAATGAGAAGATGGGGATTAGGGATAAGGTTAATCAGGAAGGAAATGTTGAGATCAATTATTTAGTTGTCATAGAAATATTCAGAGACTTAATCTGGACTCCACTGTGCTTTGCATCGCTTCTTAAAATCCACTACATGTGTAGACCCATGTACATACATACATGTGCACACATACAAACGCACGCACACAGTCATAACAACCCATGAGTGGATTATAGGAAGATAACATAAACTATTTGCAAGCACCTGCATGCTATGCAAATTATATTCACAGGATAAAATTAGGCTTTATGTAAAGAGGAATTTGTGTAAGTATACTCTTCCTTAAATCTGAGAGTTAGCATCACATTAAAGCATTAATCACATTGTATAAACACACAATAAGAATTCATCCAGTGTCTACATTGAATTTTCAGCCTAAATATAACAGGACAGTACCATTTTCAGTGTATTGATTTTTTTTTAACTTAAAGGTTTGAAAATCTGTGTGTACATGTTAGCAGATTTTGACATGGAAAAACCTTAAGGGTAGATCAGTTATTTATTCATTCATCCATGTAATAATAATAACTGAAAAAAGGATTACTCGCTCTGACTGTACTAAGTACCAGGGATGCAATGTAGAATGTTCCTCACTTCTAGGAACTCTCTGTGGAGCAGAGAGAATAGATACACCTAAATAGTAGACTGCAATTTGACAAATGAAATACTAAGTGCATGTGCCAGGAACTGTATGAAGACAGCAGTGAGTGCTAATTTCTGCAGTTGTTCGTACTGTTGTTTGTGAGGTTTCACAGAACAACATCTGATGGAAGAAATAAAGGACAAACAAGAGAGAAAGAGACACAATGAGGGAGATCTAGCTCGGGCACAACCACATACATGTTAAAGGGCATGAAATATTCAGAGAAATGAAACTAGCTGGGTGTAGTTGGAATCACGATTGTGAGGAAAAATAAAATTGGAGAGAAAAAGGAGCCATGTACCCGTTCTTCCTTGTAGAATTGCTGTGACGGTAGCTCTCAAGTTTATGGAATAGTATACTTACCCAAATACCACTGACTATCTATAAATAGTCCATAGGCTAATGCTCTGTAATTACTGAAGGTACCACACCCTTTGGATGCCCTCAAATTTAAAACTCTTACTTTTTCTTTTTTTTTTTAAATTTTCCTCACTAAAACAATTTAGTCCTCAAATACTGCTCATTCTCCCTTTATATGTCTCTTGCATCTGCAGTCTAAAACCTGCTCTTTGGGGCACCTGGGTGGCTCAGTCGTTTGTGTCCGACTTTGGCCCAGGTCATGATCTCATGATTTGTGAGTTCGAGCCCCACTGTGGCCTCTGTGCTGACAGCTTAGAGCCTGGAGCCTGCTTTGGATTCTGTGTCTCCCTCTCTCTCTGCCCCTCTCCTGCTCACACTCTATGACTCAAAATAATAAATAAACATTAAAAAATAAAAAAAAATAAACCCACTATTCATTTTCCAGATGCTTCTCAATCACCTGGGTGCAGAAATTTCAGTATTTCAGGGGGTGGGGGGAGGGCAGTCTTAATTATTGTTCTCTGGTTGCAAGCAACAGAGACTGCTTCTGGCTAAATAGCCCAAAAGGGGATTTATTAAAAGAAATAAATCAGAGTAAGTGTTAAACAACTAGTTGGTACAAGGCAGGACCTAGGTTGGAAACGGAAGACACAACAGCAAGAGTTTGTATAAGTTCTCCATAGGAAGCTGGCATTAGTGTATCTCAGGTTCAGAACTTCACACTGGGGAACTTGCTTCTGAACCAGAAGCAAGTTATCTTGTGACCAGGCAGATGGCTACCATTTCATTGACTATAAATAAGAAAAGCCAATCTAAACTCTAAGCAGATGGACAGAAGAATGTGTGTCCACTTTGGTGGTTCAGTAGTTCTGAAAAAGTTCCTCTTCTTTGAAACTTCTTTATTTCCTCCACCATGATTCCTATTCACCCCAGCTTCCAAAATAGCCCTCTTTAGGGCATAAGTCAGTGTTTTGGTCATTGATTTTGGATTCACATCTGTTCTAAGCCATCTGGTTTTCATCTCACACGTGCTGGTGGTCTGTTGCTGTATACCTCTGTAGCCCATTCCTTGTTTCTGTTCAGAGAGATCCCCGCCCACCTGTGGACTTGCCTGAACATAAGCATACTCAGATACTGTCTTTTGGCGCTTTTAATAGTCATCATGAAGCCACCATATCATTTTTCCTGTTACCTTTTTCTCTATTCTTCCTATGCTTATCTCCAAAAAAGCTCTCAGAATGCTTCCTGCCCTCTAGTTGATATATCCTCTTTATTTTCCTTGTATTTAAATGACCTATTCTAGTCCCAGATAATTTGTTTACATTCATCAGGCCTGTAATGCCTCATCCATAATAAATTTTCTTTCTTCCTTTAACACTTGCTAATAATTTAATATACCTCCTGGGGTTGACAGCCATGGGGTCAAAAAAAGTTAATATGGTGTTAGCATTAAGATGGAGGTTCATTGTGTAATGTTCTGGTAGACATTTCTAGTCATTACCTATATCTGATTCTCTGCATTTTTATGGCTACTCAAGGAAATTATCCTTCTTTGTTCTTTTTTGCCTTTTCCTAAAGTGAAAACCTGTGAATAATTCTGCTGAATGACTTCTCAGGGAAGAACCTTTTATTGCTTGTAGGTCAATGCCTTAAATTATTGGTGTGAATATTCTAGAACTCTCCACCACCCTCTGGATGATCATGGAGTCTTGACTGCTGAGCCACAGCTCAGAAGACAGCTGCCCTGGACAGTTGGCCAATCCTATGGCAGACTTTAAGATAAAAGGAAAATTTGCTTGCTTTAAGACACTGATATTTTGGAGTTGCTATTTTACGGCAGCCCAACCAAGTCTATATCTACTGATAAAAATATGAAACATCCTTAAAAGTTTCCAGGTAATCTCAGTTTGTGTAACTGTGATTTGTTCTTACCTGTTATTCACTTATGGAGGTATGATAAAAGTTTATCCTCAAACAAATGTATCCTTTGATGTATAGAAAATTTATTACATAGCACGTGGAACAGACATGCATGCCATTGATTGTCATTTATAAATGTTAAGTGCTAATAAATCCTACTAAAATATTTTGAGAGTAATGAAGAGTTTGAGTCCCCATAGAGCAAGAGAAACAGTGATGGAATGTCAGTGGCAGTCGTGCAAGAGACAGCAAATCCAACGCATTATTGAAGGCTGGTCTGAGGTCAAAGAATATGAAAAAGGAGTAGAAACTCTCTTCTGAAAAAACACAAGATGTTAACTTCAAAGGCATGTCTGAACTCTGACCAGAAAGATTCCCAGATCGAAAGTAGTCAAAGCTCTTTTATAAACAACAACAACAACAAAAATGCTAGGAGGAAAAAGTAAAAAGAATACTGCTTTACATACTTGAATGAGGAAAGGGATACTAATATAAGGAAGTTATCAGGTAACTGTTGGGCCTAAAAAACATTATATTTTTATTTTTTTTAATTTTTAAAAATATTTTTATTTATTTTTGAGAGACAGAGAGAGACAGAGCATGAGTGGGGGAAGGGAAGAGAGAGAGGGAGACACAAAACATGAAGCAGGCTCCAGGCTCTGAGCTGTCAGCACAAGCCTGAGGCAGGGTTCGAACTCACGAACCGCGAGATCATGACCTAAGCCAAAGTTGGGCACTTAGCTGACTGAGCCGCCCAGGTGCCCCCAAATCATTTACGATTTTAGAATAAGAAAGAATAATTTTGATTTGGTTAGAATAATAAAGGAATCAGAGCAGATTCAAGCCCAAAATCTCAGCTATTGACAAATATAACACATGGAGACCAGGAAATTAGAGAATCATGAACAAATTTAAAGTCAAGAAGGAGGTTAGATAGATAGAGGATGAGCTGAAGAGGAAGAGCTAGATAGATAGGTAGAGAGACAGACACACATCTTAAAGTAATTTTTTTCTCACCTTTCAACTTAGATTTTAATAGAGTGTCATCACACAAGATTTAGCATCTCCCTCTTTCCAGTTTCTGTATGTGACTGTGTTGAAAGCTACATTGTTAATATGTCCAAACTATGATTATATGTTTATACACATGTCAGTTTTACCGAAAAAGAAGCTGTTTCTTTTTGTAAGACTTCAGTCTATTTAAATTGTGCAACAAAAGAAAACTAATTAGCTTTGGTATAGGGAGCATTAATAATTAATTCACGTTTGTTCAGCTATTCACCCTGATAGGGACTAATTCAGAGAGAGGAAGGAAAAATACAGTTTATGAGAAAACAAATACTTGGGAAATACATCGCTAGTGATGGTGAGAATGGTTGTGTTGAAATGTCAAAAAAAGAAGGGAAGGAGGAAGATGACAAAGAGGAAGGGGAAAGGGGGAGCAGGAAGAGAAAAAAAGTCATAAAAGGTACCTGGTAAGTTAAAGAAGTTAAATCTTCCAGTCTACAACTTTATCCATTATGGCTTAGTCTTACCAATGAACACAATGATAAACTTCACTCATGTTTCTGAAGGCAAACAAAAACTCCAGTAGTGGTAAGTATTAAAGGGAAAACATGAGCATTTTTAAAAGAATTTCAGCATAAAGCCTATAGGATCAGTATGTGAGAAAAGATTAATTGCAAGTAGACCTCTGTTTTATTCTAGCTGTACCAGCGGGAAATATAATCTCAAATCTTAACTGTGATTATGATTTCAATAATGGACCATCTACAAACTAATTCCCCTACTTCAGTTACTGGAATAGATTTTCTATTCCTCAGCTAGAATTCTTACATGAATCTGAGCCCTCTACAACTTGGCTGCAACTGTCTTCCTAGACACATATGCTGTCACCACGCCCAGCCTGAAGCAGCAATCAGTTCTTAGTTGCTCCATTCACCTTCTCTCTCCTGGAGCATTCTTCTCTTCCTCTAATGGTAGACTTCCAGTCACCCCACCAGGTCCAGGTCCAGTTCATACTTGATCTTTATAAAATTTTCCTCAGCGGAGACTGATGTTACAGGGAGTGAATATATAAAGTAGAAGTGATCCTTGCAGAGATCCATAATGATACTGTTTCAAGAACGGAGAAATGTGGGTAATACAAACCACAGTAATACTAAAGAAAAGAAAGGAGAAAAAGAAATATAAAACACCTATTTCAGGGCATCTGGGTGGCTCAGAGTCGGTGAAGAGTCTGACTCTTGGTTTTGGCTCAGAACATGGTCTCACAGTTTCATGAGTTCGAGCCCCACCTGGGGCTCTGTGCTGACAGCACAGAGATTGAGATTCTCATTCTCTCTCTCTGCCCCTCCCCAACACGCACTGTCTCCACCTCTCAAAAGAAATAAATAAACTAAAAACAAAACAAACTAAAAAAATAAGAAAAAACAAACAAACAAACACCCACTCTCAGGCAGAATCACCATTCTCCTAGCAAAGTGGCTCTCTGTTTTCTATCATCATAGTCTGGCTTATAACATAATTAACGTTTGTTTGTTTATTGCCACTACATAATAATCTTTTTAGGGAAAAATGCTGCTTGGTTTATTCATTTATTGCTATATTCCTGCTACACCTTTCATATAGCAGGTGGTTGTTAATAAATATCTTTGGATTTGAATTAACTGATTCACTGTCAACTCAGGCTCAAGTTTTCTTGCCATTGAACATGAGCAAATCTGAAAATGTCACAGAGAATTTAGCTCTATTTCAATTATTACAAATTCTAAATGCTATTTGCTTCAAACAAAATGTGAGAAACAATGTATTTTGATAGGCAAAAGGGTTGGTTATAAACCGTACAACTTAACTACTAAGAGGGTCATATAGGACCTTTCCACAGAAGTATGAAAACAGGGACTTAGGAAAAAAATGCCAAATTGAGCTGATGGGTGAGAAAGTGTAGATAATATTGATGGTGTATTGTTGATAAAGAAGAGAAAAATGACTTTATCATGGGGTCAAGGGAGTATTTTTTTGTAAGAAGCAGGGTTCTGAGTCTGAATGCATGTTTAGAAGGTGGATCAAGTAGGAGGGCATGATGAAAAAAAATGATTTATGGTATAAGGTCCTGAAGAATCTGGGACAAAGTTACTACAAAAAGGGACAGTCTTGGCTTTTTGCCATCTCTTTGTCATACATACAGCCTTGGCACTCTAGGAGCACAGTCTTGGACCAGTAGTGAAGGATAACACCCCAGTAAGATAAAAGATATCTCTGGCTCCTTCTGTATGAACAAGATTAATGGCAATTCCTACTAATTTAACATTAAAAAAGTGCTTAATAACTAACTTCCATTCAAAAGTAAGGCAACTTCAAAGAAATACAGCCTTTCACATCTTATATACATTAGGAAGGAAAACATTTTGAGAGAATAACTGGGTTATAGAGACAGAAACAAAATAATAGAAGAAAGAAGGAAGGAAGGTAGGAGAGGAGGGAGGACCAACAAGTGAAGTTGTACTAAGTTATAGCTTAGAAACACTTGCTCAATCGTGGAGAGGTTATATCAGTGTAAGACCCTTGAAAAGAATGAATTATTTAAATAGGTGATGGAATGCGGGTTTAGGAGAAGGCTGGGAAGTGAAAGCCATGGTAAGTATGGGAGATAGTGTTGAAGGCACAGAGTGAACAAAGTTGAAGATGTAGAGGGAGATGAAGCTGGAAAATAGTACTGGCAGCTTTACTGAAGTATAATTTGTGTACCATAAAACTCAACCAGATAAGTGTACACTTCAGTGAGCTTTTGACACCTCATTTTTTTTTTCAAAAATCCTTAAAGGCAATTAGAAAGTCTGTCCTACAGCAATGAATTTGTAGAAGTCAGCTTTAGCCTTTTTTGCAGATACTCTTAAATGCCTAGATTCTCATTACCTCTTAGCATTGAATCATGCTATTTATTTGTATTATTTACCTTTTTGCTGTCAAATAATGAGTTTGGTAATTTCTTTATTATTTTTAGGAACTTGTGTTCATTAAATAAGTTGCTCTTTAGATCTGATTGGTTGTGGCAGTTAAAACAAATCATGACCATGTTCTTGGAGTAGTTTGTAAAGATTCTTATACTCCCTACAAAATTATATGCAGAAAGAGTTTATGAGACGAAACCTCAGGGAGGGGATGTAAATGATATGGCTGCCAATTCTGGAAAGAACATGAATGCAATGATCCCCTCCTCAAAATCTTGCTAAGTCTTAATTAAGTTTTGTGGTAATTACTGTAAACTCAAGGCCCAGCCCAAACTAAAAAGAAAAACTACACTTAAAAACAATGGCCATTTTGAAGTCAGTTTATCGCAAATTTCTGTTTTAAAGGTTTCTGGAACAGGTTTATTGGACTTTAAATGAAAGGAAAATACCATATAAATATAACATGTATTAAATTCCATATTTTACTACTTAATTATCTTAACTTCCAAAAAGACAGCTTCACTTTTAACCAAAAATATTTCAGTTGTTGCTGGAGGTCTGTCACCTCAAACGATGATACACAAATTACGTATAAGCATTTCAATTATAAAGACTACTTAACCATGTAATTTGACAGCCACATCACAGAGTATATCTTTAGTTAATCTGACACTGAGGATCAAGGCATCCTTATTTAAATTTTCAACTTCTGAACACTCAGAATTATGTGCATTTATTTAACTACTTTTACAAATCTATTTTCCTATTTTAATTATGGCCATGTTATGATTAAATTTGAAGACCATTAAATACAATGTACATTTTCATGAGAGGATAAAACTGAATATCACACAAACACACACACACACACACACAGTCATTTTTTTTACTATGTCCTCATCATTTAATACATTCAGGGGGTTCGGCTCCAATATGACTTCCTCCAGCCTCTCTTTCTATTCTAATGAACATGCAAAGAACATGTTCATCATCCAGAGTGTCAATAGTGGGTTATTCCTCTTGACCTAATTCACCACCAATTTCATTTATTCAATGGACATTTACCCTTTGCCAAGTATCTAGCTCCGCACAGCCCAAATGAGGAAGAATGGGACCCTGTTCTGGTAAAGTGTGCAGTCTAGTGGGGCAGAAAACACATACACAAATAAAGAAGGAAGATAATTTAGACTGTCACATTTGCCATGAAAGAAATAAATACACTGGTGACAGGAAGGGACTTAGGGGCTTTCTTTTAAATCACTGCCCAGCAAAGCTTTCTCTGAGGAGATGATATTGGGCAGACGCCTGAATAAGATTGAGGTAGGTTTTTGAAGGGCTTGGGAAGAGCATTCCAGACAAAATGCTTCCAGACAAAAGCATTCCAGAAAAGTGCAAAGACCCTGAGACAAGAGAATGTGTAGGCTCATTGGAGAACTAGAGGACCATATAACTGGAAATAAGTAACCATGGGGTGGGGAGAGGAAGTGGAAGAAAAAAAAGGAGATGCAGTTACAAAGGCAAGATTGTTCAGTCATTGGGCCTTGAAAAGGAGTTTGGATTTTCTTCTAAGATCTATGGGAATGCACCAATTTTTCTGTTTTTCACTAATATAAGCAGGGATGTGATGTGATCTCATTTCTAACTTAAAGTTCTCTGGAATGGGTCATGGAGTACAACTTGGAGGAGGTCAAGAGTGGAAGCCATGGAAATCCGTGTACAGCTGTGGGCATGGCTGTGCTACAGGGCAGAGAGGATCACACCTTGGCCTAGGGAACTGGGGAAGGGAACAAGGAGAAAGGGGCTATACTCTACTTTCATTTTCTTTTCTTTTTTTTAATATGAAATTTATTGTCAAATTGGTTTCCATACAACACCTAGTGTTCATCCCAAAAGGTGCCCTCCTCAATGCCCATCACCCACCCTCCCCTCCCTCCCACACCCCATCAACCCTCAATTTATTCTCAGTTTTTAAAAGTCTCCTATGATTTGGCTTCCTCCCTAACTATTTTTTTTCCTTCTCTTCCCCCATGGTCTTATGTTAAGTTTCTCAGGATCCACATAAGAGTGAAAACATATGGTATCTGTCTTTCTCTGTATGACTTATTTCACTTAGCATAACACTCTCCAGTTCCATCCACATTGCCACAAAAGGCCATATTTCATTCTTTCTCATTGCCAAGTAGTATTCCATTGTGTATATAAACCACAATTTCGTTATCCATTCATCAGTTGATGGACATGTAGGCTCTTTCCATAATTTGGCTGTTGTTGAAAGTGCTGCTATAAACATTGGGGTACAAGTGCCCCTATGCATCAGCACTCCTGTATCCCTCATCTACCTTCATTTTCAAAGTGAACCTCCGGGCTACCTAATGGTTCTGACATCAGATCAAGGAAATTAGGAAAAGAAAAAACTAAGATAATGCTAGCCTTTTGATGACAGCAATGGTGCCTGATGGTTATTATTATTATTATTATTATTATTATTATTATTATTTTATTCCTTTTTTACCCTTTTATTTGTTGTTCATAGAATAGAATATTAGAACAATATGTTGGACAATACAAAACTTATTTAAAACCAATTTTGGTATTACTTGTAATTGAGAGGTCTTTTCATTACAAATAACACCTATTTTTATCTGCAAACTGATTTTTTTTAATATTAATCTTCCTGTTTTCATTCTTAACACGTCTGTGGGACTGATACACCCTGCTGACTTACAGCTTGGACCAATTCCTTTTTCTTCCCCCTTTTCTTTTTGCTAAATGTGTTATAAACTGTACTCACCTTAGATAAGATTCCTCCTGGTTTGATATGGCCTTTTGAAACCAAAGACAACAGTCACAAATATGTACCAGGTTCACTCCAAAACTCAGGGTATATATTTTAAATGAAATGTACATATTCTAACAAAAATGTGAAAACACTGGGACTCTTTAAAGAAGACAAAGCATCAGTGGTTTGGATGAGAAAGTTTATCCTTTTTTGACATTAACTGTCTGGCAGGAGTTTAGAAGAAATCAGCTAAATCTCTTCAGGTTTTAATACCAAGTGGCAGCAAAATTGAACCAAATCAGATTTCTTGGTGTATACAACTCTATTAACATGCTAAATAAGCAGAGGAATTAGAATTTCTGTCAAATGGGCTTCTGGTAGCAAATTAAAGTTATGGAATCTCGGGTCTATCTGTGTCTGCAACTTTATATGTCACTTGATTCCAAGTGCCTAATTCAGTCACTCAAAACTAATTTGTACAGAGGCTGGGTGGGTTAATGGTTAAGTCAGAGCATGGCCTGTGAAGCTACATTCTCTGGGCTCACATTCAGGCTTAATCTCCTACTACCTATATGGCACTGGGTAAATTGCCTAGCCTCTCCAGGCCTGTTTCTTCAACTCTAACATGGACCTAATAATAGGATCAAACTCTTAGAGAGTTTTATAAGAATTTATTTAATATGGGTGAGACAATTTTAAAAACGCATGACTGGTGTAAGCTTACAGGTGTCTCTTGCACAACACAGGTTTGAATTGAGCGTGTTCACTTATGTGTGGATTTTTTTTAAAATAAATCCAGTAGAGTACTGTGAATGTATTTTCTCTTCCTTATGTTTTTCTTAATAGCATTTTATTTTCTCTAGTTTACTTTATTGTAGGAATACAGTGTGTAACATATACAAAATATATATTAACCCACTGTTTATGTTATCTGTAAGGTCACCAGTCAACAGCAGCCTATTAGTAAAGTTTTTCGGGAGTCAAAAGTTCTAAGTGGATTTTCAGATGTGTGAGGGGTTGGCATCCCTGCCCCCTGCATTGTTCAAGGGTCAATTGTATTTTGCTTTTTCTCTACTGTTTTTTAGTTATTCAGTCTACTGGACAGTTCCCTACTTAATAGTAAAATTCATTGACAGCACTCAATTTTATATAACTGATGAATGCCTTTAACCATGTGTAAAGACTAAAATGACCTTAGGGGAATGCAATTTATATTATAATGGCTTAATGGAACCAATTATATTATATTAACCTAAAAATTTTTAAATAGAAAATGTATTCACTAATAAAAATGTACTATATTTCAACAAGAATGTTCATATGCCAACTGTTTATTAGTCAAGACTCAAGAAATATTCACCAGTTAGCATTAAACTTTATGATTTTTAATTCAATATCCATTAATAAGTTAATTCAGAAGCAAGAAGGGCTTTTATAATATGACATTTAATTATAAAATAGCCTTAAATATAAAGCATCTAGGAACTATGTCAAACTTTTCAACCAGTGTAACTAATTAAATCTTTCTAGGGAGAAATTGGATCATCTGGTAACTCTGATTTAAAATCATGGAAAGGAATTCTTCACAGCAATGAAGACCATTTTCATTCTCTTCATATCCAATTTTCATATTCACTTAAAAAACACAAAATTAATAATCAAGTGTATAATGTATCATTAGCTCTGAATAGTGCCATCACTATTGTTTCAGAGAAAATGGGTTTTGATATCAAACCTAAAATCACTGGAGGACAGTTAATATATAGAAATAATATTTTAATAGGACAATAAAACTTAAGTAATGAAAATAGTCTTCCAGATTTGAAAGTTGAAAATGAAAACTGTATTACATTTGAAGTAAAAAAAAAAGATTTTTGTTAATATTTTGTTATTTTGCTGAAATTTCATTAGTTTTAAAAGAAAGTTTATGCTTACTACAATTAGTTTTATTACAACCACCCATCACTAAAACAATAAAATGTGTGGGATAGGTAAAATGGGAAAATTATAAAAGGTTTCATCATAACTACTGGCTCTGTTCCTGTGAGATTTTTTATAGATTGTTATAAACTTTGTGTTGAGAAGGAACAGCTGAAGAATTTCTAAAATAAATAACTGGTTGAAATAGAATGAAAAGAGATGTTAATGGTCTACAGTGGTATAAATTAAAATCTATTTTTGTTATAATGCTTAAAGTTAATAATTTAATGCAAAATAAAAAAGAAAGTATATTGCATGTTACTGTATGACATATATAATAAATTTGACTCTTATGCTATTCAGTTGGGTCAAAAGAATGATATTACATGTTTAGATACAATTTCAAGTATTTAAATAATTTTTCTTAAAATAAATAAGAGTAATATACTGTTCTACACTGTGGAATATAAAATGCTATTGGCATTAAATTAAGAATTACAAATATAATACATGCTCATTCTAAAAAAAAAAAAAAAAAGATTAAAAAAATGTGAAAATCTCTCACTTAGCTACCCAGTCCCAGTTCATAAAGTTTATCATAGTTGACAATTTGGACAATACCATTTTAGATTTATTCCTTACACTGATAAAAATTCATGGGCTCATACAAATATATTTGTAAGTGTATATATCTTATCTGTAAAAAAAATAAAATAATTATAACTAGATCTATTGTCTTTCAACTCACTTTCTCAGTAAAAGATAAATTTTCAAATAGAGTTTCTTACTTTTTAATGATTGCAAGTAATCCATTCTATTGATTTCACATAATTTATGTTACCAAATATTGACATTGAGGTTGTTTACAATATTTTACCATTACATACAATGTTTCAGAGGTCTTTTGTACAGACATTGAAGCACCAGTTGAAGGTCTTCGCAGGACTGATTTTTAGAAGTAGAATTAATCAGTTAATGGAATTGAGCATTTAAATTTTTGCTTTCTGAAATAGTTGAGCCAATTTGCTCTCCTATCAACAGTATATGACAGTGCCAGTTTTTCTCATACTCTCTGAAACACTAGATATTATTCTTCTTTACATTTTGTCAATCTCGTTGGCCAAAATTTGCTATGTCATTGTTAAGACTTGTATTTATTTAATTGAGATCACGATTGGGTTTGGGCTATTTAGATTTCTATATTATAATGTATATTTAGATTTCCTAATTATATTCTTTTTTTTTGTTTTTCTATAGCATCCTTTTTTTCTTTCCAAATTCTAGGGGCTCTTTATAAAGCATGGTATTTCTCTTTTGTATTTAATATAGGTTACAAGTAATTTTCCAAATTTGTCACATGTACCTGAAATTTGTTTATGGAATCTTGGTAACTGTAGAGTAATAACTCTTAACTATATTCTTCAATGTCAGCGTCATGTAACAATGATATTTAAAATGTATTATTAGGGGCTCCTGGGTGGCTCAGTTATGTGTCTGACTCTTGATTTGGGTTCAGGTCATGCTCTCAGGGTTCATGGGTTTGAGCCCCACGTGGGGCTCTATGCTGGCAATGTGGAGCCTGCTTGGAATTGTGTCTCCCTTTCTCTCTGCCCCTAAACCAACCTGTCAAAATAAATAAATAAACATTAAAAACATAAAATGTATTATGAATTATTTATAGCTATTATTAGAAAGCATAAGATTTGTGACTATATTAACTTTTAAAAGATAAATAAGATCAGATTCATAGTTATTCATATACTATTACTCTTTCTACTTCCTCCCATGTTTTTCTAGATACTAGGGATAAAGCAATGAAACAGACACACAGACACATACTGCATGCACATCACTGCCCTCATAGAAGGTTAGTCGGATTAAGAAATCAAGAAAAATTACAGAAAGTAAGGGAATAAAGTTACTTAAAAACAACAAACAAACAAAAACCTAAAAGACATTATCTTCAGAGTTGATTAAAGGAGATTTAGCACACACACAAACCCTTTTAGGTTATATATTAATAATTAGAAAAGACTGTGAACACTGACAAAATTTTCTTAGGAAGAAATCAATTGACATTATGCCAGAAGGCAGAAAATTAGTGTGTTTGATTAGTGTGTTTGATAGGTAGCTATATTATAAAATAAATTTATCTAAACCCGTAGTGTATATAATTAAAATTGCATTTTATGAGTTTTAAAAGATTCTTCTCCACTAATTTTCTAATGTATTTACCAAAGTAGCTATTAATTTTTATTGTTTGTCATTTATTCTTGAAAATATTTAATGCAGTCATTTGCAAAAATTTAAATCTACCCTAAACAAATCTCATCTCTGACCCTTTTCAGGACTAGGTGTATCTCTTGTAACAAAAAGTTTTTAAACTGAGAGGTTATATATCCATAATATTTACACATTATTATATATGACAGACTGTTCAGTAATCACTCCCCAATATCAAGGAACTTCACTCCACTAGTGATAAAAATCCAAGATAACTGAGTACAAATCCATAGGTAGAGTTGGGAAAGCCTACTGAATAATCAACTCAAATAATAATAAACATGATAGGGGGGAAAAAAACAGCAACACAAATGATAAGGAACATTAACATTGTTGGGGAGAACTGATGGGGTCTGTCATATAATTAAAGATAAAAAATTCTAATGGAACATTCAAAATAGCTGTCTTGATTATCTTGGTTCTATTTCCCCATGTGTATTGTTAACATTTTAATAAAGACAGATAAAGAAATTCCCCATTTTAAATATTAGAGCTGCAGTGAATCTCTCTGTCAAACACTAATGGAAAATGGCTCCAAAATGCAAATGATTTATGAAAAATGATAATTTGTTGGGCTAATAAAACTAAATGGTGAGATTATTTCAATGGGAGAAAATGCTACCAATTTTATTTATCTAAGAAACATAGGGATGTGTTTTTCTCTGGGTATGAACATGACAAAGTGTCCTAGTTTGTATGAGATGAGCCATACTGAATTATGTGGTCCAGCAACATGAAATGTCAACAGAGTATTAGGAGTAGATTTGAGGGGAGGAAATAATTATCATCCCTACATTGTTGATGATGGGTACCTATGAAATAAAAGATTCCACATCTTCAAAAGATTTGCCTTCACTGAGTTATTGATAAAATATCTAGCAATGCCATGGAGGGATTATTTGAATATATATCTACATTAAAATATCGCTACCATTATTTTCTGTTTAGAAATAAACTTAATTATAATTTTAAAAACTCTGAAAACTCAAAGCAGGATTTGTAGCATTGAAACTATTATCACAGGACACCAGGGATGGGACACAGTCAAAGTAGTTATTTTCTATGAGGAAAGAACAAAGAGTAGTGTTTTATCTTTATTGGAGAGTATGTTCTAATGTTATTGGGAATCTCTCTATTGTTAAACACCACCATTTTTTGTAAACTGGTACTTTTCCTCTGATAATTTTATGAATGGTGTGTTCTTAATCTGTTAAGAAAGTTTGATTATCTAGAGTCGTTTTTCAAAGTGTGGTACCCTGGACAGACAGCATCATCATCACTGGCCATATCCCAGAACTACTGAATAAAAATCACTGTTGTTGGAGTCCAGCAATCCATGCAAAAGGAACTTGTCATACATATAAAATGTGAGAACTACCAGTTCAGCTCTCCAATATGGTAGAAGCTAGCCACATGGGCTATTTAGTTTACATTTAAATTAATTAAAATAAAATAGAATAACTCAGTTCCTCAATTACACCAGTCACATTTCAGGTGCTTAATAGCCACATGTGGCTAGTGACTACCATACTGCAGAGTAAAGATACTGTTAAAAAGAAAACTACAGGCCCAAAATGGTGTTATTCAGGCCAAGTCAACAGACCGAGGCTTAATACCTAACCTAATTGCAGTTTCAACCTCTCCCAGAAATATGTCTTAACCTGCATTCAGGGATCTGAATTACCAAAAAGGTAATCTGTCAAATGGGCTCTCTATTCCCCAAAGGAAAATGAGATAATTCACCTAATAAGACCCCCTCCCTTTCCACTTAAGGGAAGGTGACCTTGTTTGGAATAATCTTCTTCCCCTTGCTAATAATTTTCTTGTCCCACCCTCCTTCTTGCAAAAAAAACTTTCATTTTTATAACTACTTGGAGCTCCCCTCTATTTGCTAGATGAGATGCTGACTCATTCATGAATCACTTAATAAAACTAACTAGATCTTCAAATTTACTGAGTTGAATTTTTGTTCTTTAACAATGTAGAACATTTCTACGACCATAGAGATTTCTTTTGCCTAACATTGCCTAGGTCATGGCAATGATCCAAACCACCACTGAATTTATTATGCTACCTTTAATTATTTCTAATTCTTTTCAATTTCTTCTTTTTATTTCATTCTTTTCAATTTCTTCTCTTTATTTCATTTTTGTCATGGTCAGATTACTTTAGAAACCAGAGAATTTGGAGCTAAAGTGTCAAAGGGAAGCAGTATTGCAAAATCTCTGTCCCAAATTTGCAAAAAGCACAAAACTAGTCAAAATAAATTACCAAGATTCACCCACAGCAAATAGTCATAAACTTTTAAAAGTGGCAGCCAAGGACACAAAGGAAGAATCTAGAACTGAATATAACACTACTGAGAAGAGAAAGGGAGTTAGTTAAATACTAACTTTCAATACTTTAATATATTTCAATACTTTAATAATATTTTCCAATACAAGTTAAATAATAATATTTAATAATATTTTCCAATACAAGTACTTTCAATACTTTAATATATTTCAATACTTTAATAATATTTTCCAATTTGGAGAAAGAAGTATTAAGAAGGCAAGTAGTTAAGCAGGAACAATTTTAAGAATAACAAGTTCTTGGGATTGTAAAATTTTACATATCAATATAGGACTTTGGTCAAGATGGAAAAGGCCTAGAGGGATTGATGTCTTGGGGGAGGAAGATTGGTGGTAAGTGTTACTGACTTGGGGGATGCCCACCTAACTAGGAGAGTTGACTCTAGTACAAATCATTTAATATCATTTCAAAGAAGAGAACAGAATTCTGTGCTCCAGTAAGAATTTATCTCAGCTTCATCCAAAACCTCCCCATTCATTCCCTGTCTTCATGACCCCAGGAACAGAAAAATAGTTTAAATTCAACATCTACCATTCAAATTATAGTTTCAAGAAAAAAAAATGTCCTGGATAAGATGACTAAAGACTGAAGAGGAATTTATTCCCATTATATCGAAGTAGATAGAAGGTATGGACAGAGCTGCCTAATGCAAAGATAAACAAGATTTTAACAATTGCATGATAGTTATGCAAACATATTTAACCATGATGGGATGTATGTTGAGGGGAGCAGAATGAGCAAAATGCATAAAACAAAGAAACAGAGGCCACTGCAAAAGATAAAAATAGTATAGATATGAATTCAACACAAAAGGAAAAATACTATGATTACAATAGCAGAATAAAAATGTTGAAACCAAATTGAATATTAAAACAATTCCACTCAGATCTAATAAATGAATAGAATTCATGATTGATGAAGTTAGCCCTTGAATATCAAATTACTGTCATGGAGGGAAATAATCAGAGTAAATGCAAAAAAAAAGAGACAGAGAAATCAAAACAATGGAAAATGATAGATATGGAAAGGGGACAAAGAAGGTTGAATATAAAGATTATTGTTGTTTTCAAAGTAGAAATCCAACAAATGGAATGAGAAATAGTATTGAGGAAGGTAACACATGGAAAAATTTCTTGAAATGAGGGAGCATTGAACCTACATACTATATAGGTACGATAAATAAAATACCAGGAAAATTTATCATTGGACAACTAATATGTAAGTATATTCTAGCTAATTTTTATTGAGCTTCAAAGATGAAGAAAATATTTTACTATTCTATAGGCAGAAACAAAAGGCACTTATAAGGGAGAAAAAAGTCTGTTTCCAAACTCTTCCCCTGAAATATTCTTTAGTAAAAGACAATGTAAAACTACTTACAAAGTTCAAAATGGAAAGTATAATTCAATAATTCTGTGTTATTTCCAACCATATTGTCATTTGAGAAAAAAGTAAGAGGGGGTATTCAAATATTCTGTTCTCCTTCGGGGAATATTGCACTTAGGTTCTTGAGAAATAAATAAACTGCCCAATGGTGAAATTCAGCAAAGAGATAAACTACACAAAAATGGAGACACCATGGTAGAAGAGCTAGCAGTGAACATTGAATCCATTTAAATATGACACTTAGACAAAGTGGTAAGAAAATTATAGACACAGAATGTTATATAAATGCTGAATAAAGCAACAAAATCAGGAGGAAAGGTAAGAGAGAGAAATAGGAAGAGAAAAAGTGCTAATCCTCATGTCTTTCATAGCAAAGAATCAATTGACACTATAAAAATGATACGTGTAGTTTAAATTAATCACATTTTAACGATTTTCATATTTAAAAAATTTTTGAGCAAGTTTTCCAGAGTTCTTGTAATAAAAAGCATTTATGTAAAATTCAGCATTTTTTTGTTTTTCTTCAAATTATTTTACTTCAATTAAAATAAAGTCAAATGTACTTGTTTTATTTTAAATTTAATTTTCCAATTTAAAATCAAAAGTACTCTCACATAAATAAGTGACCACTGAGTTAAAAAATACTAAGTTAAAATGGGAATGAAAATCGTGTCTTAACATTTTTATGTCAACCAGAAGATATTTGCACTAGTCACTGTTCACTAGTTATTTGATTAGAATGTTTCTTCTTTGAGTACCTGCCCACTAATCGAAGTTCAAAATTTTCCTTTCAAAATAACCATACCACATTGTAGAAACTATATTTTCTACAATGTTCAATTTCATTTGTTTTAAAGAAGGGCAACACATTAACATTAAAAATGTGTGCAAAATAGTCTGATTGCAAATCTTTTTAGATTTTTTCTTGAATCATTTTTCTTAATCTTTTTTTTCTTAAACACTAATTTTATTTTATTTTTTTAAATGTTTATTTATTTTTGAGACAGAGAGAGACAGACCATGAATGGGGGAGGGTCAGAGAGAGGGAGACACAGAATCTGAAACGGGCTCCAGGCTCTGAGTTGTCAGCACAGAGCCCGACGCGGGGGTCGAACTCACGGAGCGTGAGATCATGACCTTAGCCGAAGCTGGCCGCTCAACCGACTGAGCCACCCAGGCGCCCCTCATTTTTCTTAATCTTAAATCGTAAGTCTTTTGTGTGTGTGTGCAGATGTATTGAGTAAGACACCTAAAGCATGCTGATTGACACATTCATTCATTAGTCAAGAACAGCAATTCTTCATACTACATAAAACACAATAACCAAATTTGTGCTTGAGTATTACTTGGGCCATGGATCTTCTACCTTTCTGAATCTTCAAAACTGAACACAAAATCACTGAAATGCAGAGGTTTAATCAGAAGTGTCCCTAACTTCAAATTAAGTCAGTCAAATTGGTTGTGAGGGTGGACCTAAGCATTTCTATGTAAACTAATATTTGTTGGGAAAATGAATCAGATCAAGTTCAAAGCTGATGATTCTCCAGGACAATAGCAAAATGTGAAGCCCAAGGAGTGATTCACAACTAGGAATTAATTATGATTACCATCTAAATCAGTCTCATTCTAAATGGGAATTTTATTTTTAACGTTTTTTATTTATTTATTTATTTATTTTTGAGACAGAGAGAGACAGGGCATGAACAGGGGAGGGGCAGCGAGAGAGGGAGACACAGAATCGGAAGCAGGCTCCAGGCTCTGAGCCATCAGCCCAGAGCCCGACACGCGGGGCTCGAACTCACAGACCATGAGATCGTGACCTGAGCTGAAGTCAGACGCTTAACCGACTGAGCCACCCAGGCGCCCCCTAAATGGGAATTTTAACAAAACAGTGAATAAACTGTGAAGAACCAACTTATTCATAGTAGTAGCCTAACTTGGTTTTTAACAGTGCTCCTGTAATAAATGATACTAGTGAATCCAAGTTTGCTGGCATGATTTTCGTAGTGGTTCATGATTAAACAACAGAATTCTCCTCAGCCATTTTACTACTGCAAATTATTAGTATGAAGGAGAATTAATTAAACTTGATTGTCTCAATATGAAAATTAGATATAAAAATAATCAAGAAAAATAACTAATTTTGGAAGTTTGGTTTGCTTCTTTGATAATGAGAGATTAAACACCTGAACAGATTGTGCCTTAGGGAAAATGGCAAGCAGTCTCAAATTTTTCTTCAGTGTCCCTTGCCTCTTTTTCTCTGTTTCTCTTAGAACTTCATGGCATCTTCCTCTCCATTTTTTTTAGTGTCTACCTGCTCTCTCAAACTTTTATTTTTTTAGTCACATTATAGCTAAAGTAAAATTTTGTTTATTCACAGAAAGCTAAGTGAAGGCTGGCATTCATTTATATCTCTGTGTGAATCAATTTTGATGTGTTGCTTCTTCCAGTGGTGTTTTTACATCTAAAACCATAGCTCTAATAATGGAGAGAAAGCCTTATTTCTTCTCAAGCAGATTCAAAACATAAGTGAGTAGGTGGTAGTGGCTTTAAGAGGGTATAAAAATCCTTTCCCAAGGGGCCATTAATGGTACCATGTGATTATAATGTAGTTTATCTTTTTGCCAAACAATAAGTAAATAGGTAGATAAGTTAGCAAATTAGTAAATGCTATAAAATGCAGTTTCTTAAAGTGGCTAGTGTACCATGAATTATGGTATCCAAAAGTGACTCCAAATTTGAATAAGCTTCCTTATCTTTTAAATTGAGTGTCAACTAGGTGAAATTGCCGTGAGCTTTAAATGAGCTTTACACAAGTAAAGCCGTGAGCTTTACACAAGTAAAACATTGGACATGGTGTCTGTCACACAGGAGGTACTCAAATTCCACTCTGTTATTCAAATTGAATATGTATTGAGCCACAAAATCTGGGTTATACTTAAAAAGCATGTTATAAAATACAATTTCTGAATTATCCAGTTGGCTTGCCTATTATATGTTAATGATCTCCTAAACAAATCCTCCCCTTTGCTGCCCTTCAATTTTGTAGTCTGGGTTAAATGAACATCCTATGTGCTACCTTAATAGTCTGTGTTTAACTCAACCATCCATCACATACCTGTCTACTCCATTAAGTTTTGAATCCCTTGAAGGCTGGGATCTAGTTACTAGAGATCAATAGCCTTGGGATTGGATGAAAGAATAAACAAATCGAATCAATTTATTGCTAAATCCTAATTAAATTTGTTGTAAAGTAAACAAAGCTGCATTAATACATTGCTACTAAGAACCAAATATTTGCTAATATATACAGTTAAGAGAAAAAAAAAACTTTGAATATCAGGGTTTCTGTTTAGCTGTTACGGTTTTAAGCAAAATTCAGACGACTGGATTTTATCCCTTGTCCTGAGAAAACAATCTGATGGTGATACTCCCAGGTGTTAGGGGATTAGCCACCATCTGGCCTGCTAGGATACATCCCTATATGTGATGCTGAGACAACATATAACTTTTATCAAATGCATAATGGGAGAGTTTTAGATGTAAACATACTACCAACATTGGAAACTTGTTTTCACCCTTATGAGTGAGGTGGGAAGGGGCTTTTAAAATATAAGTGAGCTACATAGGGTATGAGCTGCTTAAATGTTGCTTTCATCAATAAACCCCTATAATTAAAAACCTCTAAAAAAGTTTCCCATTATTGCTTCTGTGATATTGTGATATAATAAGAAATAAATATTTGGTCTTTTTTTCCTAGTTCCTAGCACAGAGATCTCTTGTAATTCGCCAAGTAAAAAGGATGAGAGGGGTATCTTTTGTTATTTATAATAAGCCCATTACAGCCATACCTGACATGTTACTGACATACCTCTTCGTGGGCTCCTAGGTAGTTCAAGATGGGGGCTGGATACCAAAGAAACAACTATGATTGGAGACCTGGAACTTTCAGCCCTATCCCCAGCTCTGGGTAAGGAAGAGAGGCTGGATGCTACTTATTAATGGCCAGTGGCTTAACCAACCATGACCATGTACTGCACCTCCATGAAAACCTCAAACAACGGAGTTTGGAGAGCTTCTGGGCTGATGAACATATCCACATGTTCCAGGAGGGTGGTGTGTTCTAAACTTCTCCTCATGGGATATTTCCAGACCTCATCCTATGTACTTCTTCATCTGGCTGTCCATTTGTATCCTTTAGATATCCTATATAATAAACCAATAATAATGAGTAAAGTGTTTCCCTAAGTTCTATGAGCCATTATAGCAAATAATCGAATCTCAGGAGGGAGTCATGGAAACCTTGTGTTTGTAGTCAAGTTGGACAGAAGTATGGGTGACTTGGGGACTCTGCTCTTGCAGTTGGGATCTGACATAGGACACAGTCCTGTGGTACTGAGCCCTTCCTTATGGGGCGTGGCTAATTCTGGGAAGTTAGATTCAGAATTGCTCAAGTGAGGGAAAACTCACACACTTGATATATCAAGCACTGTGAGAAGAGAAAATTTTTCCTTTGGGTCTGTGACTTCACTTCCTCTAAGGCATATCTAGATTATTAAAGGCAGACTTATATCCTCACTCTAACTTTCCATTCATTTCATCATGAGGTCATAAGTAAGCCTGCTGACAAACATGTTGGAAATTCATGCATGCTCCAGGTTAAGCTTGGATGTATTCTGTCTTAATCCTTGTCCACAATTTCACTGTTGCTCCCCTATTGTCTAAATCATTTGCCAAGCAGGACCTGGACATTCAACTGTACCTGAGGAAAAGTCAATGGTGGGAGAAAACTAACTTTTGTCTATAGAGAGTAGATTCCAATGATGTTAATTAAGGCAAATAATATTAGCTTCTATAAAAGTAAATCCTGAAATCTGAGTGGTTTAAAACAATTCAAGTTTCTCAATCATACTGCAATTCATTGAGAGTTGGTGGATGGTGGGTGTTTGTTCCATGGAACTAGTTCAGAATCAGATACTTCCTCTAGGTCCTCAGAATCCTGCACCTTCAGCCAAAGGGCAGGAAAAGAGGGCTAGAGTTGCTATTTGGGCCTTGCCTGAAGGAGGTACATATCACTTCCATTCATACTGCATCGACCAGAGCTAAATAAGGATACTAGAAAATGCAGTCAAGGCTTGTGAAAAGAAAGGACACAGATATCAATGAGGACTGACATAATCTGCCACAGGCAAGATCTCAAAAAGTCAAGCAGAGGATCCTCATGAGTATCAATCTTGGGGATATGCAACTTTGTAAAAGTGTCTTCCACAGGTTCATTTAATTTAGTGTGTATACCTTGGTTGTAATCTCTGTATAATTGAGAAAAAAATTTTAAATAATGAATTTGTGTTGTAAAAATGCTGTGTAAGGAGGCTATGTGAATTCCTTTGTAAAATTAGTAACTTTCTTCCAAAACAAGTAGTTGTCCCATAATTTACATACGCCTTTAAAACAAGAGTATGAGGTAGTTTGATTTCTTAAAGAAGTCACACATTTGCTGTAATAATTCAAAGCTAATATGAGACTGCATTACTATTTGCAAAGTATATTACATGAGCCAAAAGTATTGAAACTAAACCTAAAACCTTTGGTGGTTTACCTGTCAGAGGATTTTATTAATTCACCAACATTAAATGAAAATAATTACGTAAGCTATCCTATTGGATATAGATATTCCAAAATGACTCAGTTTGCTATTGTATATCTCCTGTGCTCAAGAACATCTTACCATTTAACTGTGTCAGTTGGCCCAGCTGTTGGAGATTAACAATCAAGTGTTTGCTTAGTGTGGCCACATGAAATGAAATGCATAACAAATCTGAATGTGCCTGGTTGGCTCAATTGTCCAGAACATGAAATTTATGAAGCCATCGTCATAGCTTCAATCAATGTTCAAATTAGAAAACTCTGCTATATAACCACAAGACTAGTAGTATTGCCCTGACAAAGAAATGGGCAAATACTTTTAGGGATCACAAGAGTACTCTTGGGGAAAGAATCTGAATACTTGGGGCAAATTCCATATAGTTCAAGAAAAATAACTCTCTCAAATCACACAATCTTATTGAAAAATTAGTAAATGTTTGTTTTTCACATATGAAGAATGAAAATATTATGAATATTTTATTATTTAATATAGTTGTAAATGGCCTGGTACAAAGAAATGTATTCTATAAACAGATTGTTCATTATTTCTGGCTGTTCATGGCACATAATAAATCGTTGTGAATCAGATGTGTACATCACATAGCATCTGAATTCAGAAACCATTTCACTCTGGAATAACTCAGTCACTCATCCTCCACGAATATACAGTGAATGCCTAATATCTATTTTAGATGCTGAACTACAAAGATAAAAGAAAAATATCCTTACCATCAAGGGCCCTTCTTTCTAGAGGAGAGTAATAAATCGAAAAAGTAATGAGATTATGAGATGCCTATTAAAACAGAAGTCTATATTCAGTCCAATGGAAGCAAAGAAGGAAGGTCACCTGAGCTGAGCTAGGGGAACCAGGAAAGGTCTCAGCTTAAATGCAAAGACTGAGTCATAGTTGTTTCTGTCAGTGTAGCAAGACAGAGCCCATTCAGGGCAAACAAAATTGCAGAGGTTAAGGCATGAAAACATGGAAAAACAAAAGCTAGAACATAAGATGGGGGTAAGGGAATAGAATAAGCAAGGAATTTTAGATGTTATGCTTTAGGTAAAGAGGACCCAATGAAACATTTTGAGAGGCAATGTGACATAATGAGGTTTGCTTGTTTGGACCACCCCATGGATAATTGGGCAGGAATGGGTTGCAGCAAGGGCAGTAATTTTCACATGCTATGTGCATAAACAATCACATGAGCCCCACTCCTAGAGATTCTTATTCAGTGTGCCTGAGTTGAGGCCCAAGAATTTGCATTTCTAATAAGCTCCCAAGTGATATTCATGCTGCTGGTCTGTGAACCATACTTTGATTAGTACTGGATTAGAGGCAAGGACAATGCCCCTGGAATAATGATTTTGATAACCTGAAATAACGCAGTGCCAGGAAAAATAAAAAGAAGCTGAAGACATGTAGCAGATGGAATAACTAAGCCCGTTGGGCCATAGGACCAATAAGAAGCTTTTAAAACAGAGACATAATCCTTCTACCTCACTGACATGTACAAATCTCTCAGCTTTTCATTGTCCTTCCTTTTCACTCCCCACTCCCTCCCTTTTTTCACTTCCCTTCTTTCTTTGTTTGCTTAAATCATCAGTCATACCCAGTCCTTTGCATATACTTTCCCTGCCTTGCCCCAACCCCATATTTCATTGTACTTATTTTGACAGACAAGATGCCTGCTTAAACCCAGACCCCCAACTACAGTTTATCTGCATTTCATAGCCCACACAGTGATAACTGGGACACTTTAATTCCCCAGGACAGTGTCCACGCTGCAGTCTGGCAATCTGCCATATTCTTCTAGTCTATTCTCTCCCTCACTCTCTCACTCTCTACCATGTCCATAGACTCTCAGTACCAGTCTTATTCTCAGCATCATATTCCACTGAAAACCTACAACCATTCAGCAAAGAGCCTCTACAGGCTCTCCCCTGCACATCTACCCTAAATGCTTCTGTACCCATACACTCAGCTGGCTTTTCTGCTTCCATTCAATGCAGCAAAAAGGTAGCCATCTATGAACAAGGACATGGGCCTTCACTAGTCATAGAATCTGCTGGTGCTTTGATCTTGACTTCCCAGTGTCCACAACTATAAGAAATAAATTTCTGTTATTTATAAGCCACCAGTCTCTGGTATTTTGCTATAGCAGCCCACAGAGACTAAGACAATCTTCACCTCTGAAAACCCCTGCCTCTAGTTCAGCTCTACTAGGTCTCCTTTTTCAACCCTCCACTTCTCATTTCTCTGTCCAGCTCTGCTGGATCCTCAGGCTTTGATCTTCAGCAAATCCCTTGAGACCAGACTGTCAGGTTAAATCATCCCTTCACTGCTTTCTTGGAAGGTGTGGGTCAGTCCTATAGACTCTCAAGCTCAGCCCACCTGCCAAGGAAGCCAGGTGAGAGCTGAGGACAGCACTTTTTTAAAATTCCTTTGCTTTTTGCTGCACCAAGAGCTTTAATAACTGTATTTACATTGGCACAGAGCGTCAGTCTGGTTATGGAGAGAAGGGAATCTATAATGTGGTGTTTTAGTGCCGCATATAAATTTTACATCTCAGGTTGTATGTGTGTTATAACCCCCACCCCCAACACACACACACACACACACACACACACACACACACACACTTCTTGTGTATTCAATCTAATGACTGGATCTGTGGGTTTTATCTTTTTCCTTAGGCATTTTTCTCACAACAAATTATCCTTCTTATTTTTTTTCCAGAAAAGATGATAAATCTGGATTCTCGCAATGGTCTCTAAGTTGTGATTTTAAATACCATTTACTGGGACGCCTGGGTGGCTCAGTCGATTAAGCGGCCGACTTCGGCTCAGGTCATGATCTCACGGTCCGTGAGTTCGAGCCCCGCATCGGGTTCTGTGCTGACAGCTCAGAGCCTGAAGCCTGTTTCAGATTCTGTGTCTCCCTCTCTCTGACCCTCCCCCGTTCATGCTCTGTCTCTCTCTGTCTCAAAAATAAATAAACGTTAAAAAAATTTTTTAAATACCATTTACTAAAATAGTTTGCATATTAATCATACTTTGAAAAATTCTCATCTGATGTTTTAGCTTTACTAATAAAAGACTCAATTTTTCTAAATCAGTTTAAAATATCTTAGTGATGTTTTAGGAGTTTCAGGAATATTTTAACTCCAGTTTACACATTGTTTAGAAAAATCTTATTCTATATTAAGAAATTAACTAAGAAACAAATTATATCCACTGTTTTTTTTAATAGGAAATAAATAAATAAATAAATAAATAAATAAATAAATAAATAAAATTCAGTCTGATACTGTTTTAATATGTTTAACACAGAACATCTACATTAATCTTCACAACTATCCATTATTAACCAGATTTTACAGATTAAGGAAATAAGCACAAAGTGGTTACATGACTCCGTGCAAATCATGTGGTTAATAAAGTTACGACTTGAGTCTAAGTCATGTTCTTGGTCTCACAGGCCCAAACGCTATATGTGTGGGACTATGTTGCATTACATTTTCTAGAATTCTCTTTCCTATATATTATCAGTTTCAAGGGTCACTAGAAATTCTCATAGGAGATTTGGAGAGCAGGAGTGAGGAGCAGCTTATACACATGGTCACGGACCTGTTGTCCCCTTGTTGCTGTGAGGCAACAGTTGTGCCTGAAACCACTTCACTGTCCCCTGAATCCTTCAGCTTTCCAGACTCCCAGGCCAGGTGAGTATTTAGGTTGCCATAAAGGACTCTGGCCTCTGCAGATATATACACATACAGATTCTAAATAGGGACTCTATATGTAGAGATTCCATACACAGATTCCAAATGTAGATTCCACATATATAGATTCCATTTATAGAAGTCCATGTATAAAGATTTTATATATAGAATCTCTATATAATCCATATGTATCATCCACAAATAACATATGTAGATATATATTACTATATATACACACACAAAAGGACAACCTCCTAGTGGTTCCGCTTCTCTGATTGAACACTGAATGATCCAACATTGCATGAAAATCTGATTCCACTGAGAAAATAAATGCCATATCGACCTTTAATAACTTTTTAAACTTAAATTCTTCCCAAGAAAACCTCTGTTTCAAACTAGGCTTACTTTCTTTAGCCTTTTCTGTTAGAGGAAAAATTAATGAATGAATCAATCTATGAAAATTATTGATATTTGAGGCACACCTGATTGTTAATATATGAAATGTTACTACTTTGTTATCTTAATAAGTTATTTCAATTTAGAAGAGTCATTTAAATTACCAGCTCTCATTCTGCATTTTCCTTATGAATACAACTCCAATGAGAGATCAAGAGTCAAAGTAAATCTTGCATAGCCTTTCTTTCAACTGCTCAACATCTAACATCACATCTTCCTGGACACTTATCCTGGCATAAATTCAGTTCCCTCAAGGGAACCATGTAATAAAACTTTGTTTCACCTCTGCCATGGCAGAAATGGTGACTTTCTCTTCCTTTATTATGTAGGCATCATTAAGACTCATAAGCTGTCAGACTGTTCTTCTTGAACAACAGTGTACTTTATCCCTTTAAATATACTTACAGCAGAATCAATAGACCCCACGCCAACCTCACCTGAAACACTCTTAACATGCACAATAATAACCATTCTTTCTTAATTTGAAAGGAAAAATATGCTTTCCTCCAACACTCTTATATCTGTAGTAAAATATACTCTCTATTCAGGACTTGCCTGACAATGTGACACAATGGTTGTAATCTGTGAAGCCATCTGCAAGGTCATGTTTGTTCCAACTTGAAACAATTAAATATAAGTTGAAGGGAACAAAAATACACATATTAGACTACCTGGACACTTACCATCATATAGAAGTCATCTCTTGGTCTTTGTCTGATTTAAATAAAATAATCCATACTGAGATGTTGATAGAGATTAAATATAAAATGAATTGAAAATGAAGAAAGTGTATTTTCCCCTTGATCCTTTGCATAAGAAATATCTGCATTCTCCCTAGTTCTCTGACCGACACTCAGACTTACTATCCATACCCTCAAGGAATAGGAGCAACCTGATTTGCTTCTTGCCACTTGCACAGTTGCCACCTTGGTCCAAGCCACTACTCTTCACTGAATTAGTATATAGCCTCCCCATTTGTCCTTTGGTCTGAACTCTGCAAAGCAGCCAGAGAGTGTCTACTAAAACTGAGTCACATTGTCACTCTTCTGTTCAAAATGCTTCATCAGTGCCTGCTCATCTCACGTGGAGTAAGATCAAATGCTGGGCTGTGATTTACTTGTTTGTCTTGTCTCCCTCACTAGAAAATAAGCTCGAGGAGGGCAGGGAGTTTTATACATTTTGTTTGCTGCTGTACCTGCACAACCTAGATCAGTGCCTGGCACGCTATAGGCTCAGTAAATATGCAACGAATAAATGAATGGATTTTTAAGTGTAAGTGAAATGAGACTGACATCAGGCATGGCAAATGATGTATTTCTAAAGATGGTAGCTCAACAAGCAGCCAAATGTTCGATGACGCACCCAGAAGAGTTTTTGGCTCTAGCTGCTTCCCTCACTGCAAATACAATTATGCCGTATTATGGAACTATTACCTCTTTCCATGCATCTGTAAGTCTCAGCATCTGTATTTAGATAAAGATATCACTTAAGGAAAGCTTTTCTTTGACCTAAAACTTTCTTATGAATAAAAAACTGATTCTTCTAACTGTTATAAGGGTATGCATTTTGAATTGCATTTCTCTTGATAGAAAGTGAAATTTGTGTCCTTTCTTGTCAAGTGTATTCAGAAACCAATGGCATGCTTTCACATTGGCTGTTTAAAACCAGAGTGCCCTTGGGACTGTGGTGAAGTCTTTGCTTCCACATAAAGCAGCCACACTGCAAATGGACCTGAAATCTGGGTCCCGCTATTTCCAGGTGTTAAGAAACAGTTTCAGGAAATCTATACTGTCATCATGTGTAAATATATGCAAAGACAACCCATGGATTTTTGTTTAAAGAAATAGTGTGCTTAAGAATGTTTTTAAATGCTAAGGTTGTTAGATTCAGAAATATATCTTGTGACATTTTAATTCTTCCTATTATACAAATTTGTAACAGCATTGCTCGAAGGAACTTAACAAGACTCAAAGTAATTATTCTCATCCATCTCACTGAAGATATATAAATCTTACATTAAAGATTTTGCAAGTTATGAAAATATATTGTCCCTATAAAGTACATTTAGCATCAGAAGGATTCAGATGAGGCTTTGGAATAATAATGGAGAAAACCAAGTGATTTAAATTAAGGCTCAACAATAGTGCCCAGCAAATCATTTTGCAGGTCTTCAGCTCCACGTTTATGTCTCTTCCATAAGTAGATTATGCTAATAGGTGCCAAGAGATTCATATCTCCAGCAGGCTGAGAATGGCTGTGGTTACTTTAAATTCTCTTTCTCTCAAAGGGCAGACATCATAACCTGAAGTATTTTCATTATGATTCACTTAACAAAGACGATGTGTGGCAGGTAGGCTGCCTATCAATAATCTTTAGTGAGTATTCGCTTTGGACAAGCTTTGTAATGTGGGTTTGGAGCAGAAAGGGAAATAAAAGAAGACATGATCTTTCCTCTTAGATGCTTGAACCAAAAACTCACGTGTACATCCCTACTCTCTTTCCCTTGTAAGGATCCCTATGAGGGATAGAATAAATTCTCACGTGGTCAAATCACACTAACTGTAACTTATTCTTGAAACACATGCTAGATCCTAACTCCCTACCTCCACGTTTTCTGAAGAAACTGTATGTGTAAAACACACACAAACTGATACATAAACACAAAAACAAGCCAAAGAATTCACCTTGACAAAAGGATATTTAACTTCTTCTCAGTATTATTTTCCCTGACCTCATTTTTTTTTCACTGATAAAAACTGGGGTAACAAGAGTACCGACATTATACATACACACAGGGATTAATGAGATAAAGTACAAAGACCATAACATATAATTAGCACTCAGTAAATAATAGCTATCAATAGTAGGAATAGTATTCATTCAGCAGCAGCCCTACTGATGAACTCGTAAACTAGAATTGAGAGCCTTTTATATGCCAGAGACTGCATTAAGTGCTAGCAAAATGAAGATAAACCACACATTCTATACTCTTAATTATTTCTCAGATTTTCGTGAAACACACACACACACACACACACACACACACACATACACACAAATACAAATACAGTGTGACAAATGCTCTGATTACATTTTACAAGGTGTTATAAGAGCATAGTGGGTCATTGCTTGGCGAACATCACATATTTTATGCTATATCTGTATTGTCTTTTTACATGCAAAAATAAATAAAACAAAAACTTTAGTTAGAATGTATTTTTGTCTATTTTTGATAGGATACCAACTGCTTCTACCCACTGAACTCGTTTGAGCTTTAGAGCCAGCAAAATACATTGGTCAGTTACCATGTATAGAATCTCTCAAAGTCACCTGTACTTCAACATATGTCCACTCGACAGAAGATTACAATTCATATTGGTTACACAGATGACATCCCATTACAATGAATGTCCAGTGAGTGAATAGCACATAGTATTTTCTTAAAATGGGATTTTACTGGAGCAGAAACTGTATGGATATAACCCATCACCACTGTGCAGAAGGATATCATGATTGCGACTGGTTTTTCATTTAAATGGTCTTGAGGATAGATAATAAGATTCCACCTGTATAAGCTAAAAATGCAAAATCATATTTTAGTTTTCTCATGGTCCTGCTACTTGAAATAAATGCATAATAAATATATTTATACTTATATTTTCTTAAGTGAGTAAAATTAACAGTTGTAAAAAATATTGCCTTTGCAAATTATTCTAATACTGTAGTTTTCCATCAGTTACACTCAAAGATAACTCATCATATCCCATCCAACAAAAGTGTATATGAACAAAGTATTTGCTGTATATCAGAGACACTGGATTAGTAAATGCATACTCCTCTATTATTTATTGAAAAAAGCCATGATAGCATACTACCATACAACTCTCAGAACAGTAATAGTAATAATGATGATGATGATAAAAATAATAATACAATAAAAATAAAAGATAGCCTGTGTTGATGAAGATGTGGAGAAAACCGAATCCTCATACATTGTTGGTGGGAATGTGAATATAGTAGTTCAACAGTTCCTCAAAGTGTTAAAAATGGACATCATAAGACCCAGCAATTTTTTCTCCTAGGTAAGCACCCCCCCAAAAAAATGAAACCTATTACAAATAAAACCTATACATAAATGTTCAAATCAGCCTTATTTGTAATAGCCAAAAGTGGAAACAATACAGAATACCTATCAATTGATAAGTGAATAAACAAAATATGCTATACAGTAACAAGGGAATATTATTTGGCAGTAAAAAGGAATAAGTATTGATAGATGTTACATGGATGAACATTGAAAACATTATGCTAAGTGGAAGAAGCCAGACACAGAAAGTCACATATTGAGGCATTCTATTTATATGAAATATCAAAAATAGGCAGATCCACAGAGGTAGAAAGTAGATTAGTGATGTTGAATATACTAATAACTATTGGATTTTACATTTTATATTTTTAATGTTTATTTATCTTTTGAGAGCTAGAGAAAGAGAGAGAGACAGAGCATGAGTAGGAGAGGGGCAGAGAGAGAGGGGGACACAGAATCCGAAGTAGTTCCAGGCTCTGAGTTGTCAGCACAGAGGCCGACACAGGGCTTGGGATAATAAACCATGAGACCAGGACCTGAGTGGAAGTCAGACACCTAACCTACTGGGCCACCCAGGCACCCCCGGATTTTACATTTTAAATGGGTGAATTATATGGAATGTGAATAATAGCTCAATAAAATTGTTAAAAAAAACACCATGACAAACTAAAAAACAAACAAAACAAACGAACAAACAAAACAGAAAAATACTAATCTGCAGAAGTCTTTGTGAGAGTGTCTTTCCCCATCTGAACATGAGTTGCTTACCTTTAGCAGGGCTGGGAGGAAGAGTAGAGTGACCCAGCTCAGTGATCGACAAGGATATTGAATTGTGCAAAATTTTCAAAAGCCTTCCCTTTATGAAACTCGAGTAGGTGAAGCAGAAAGCAGCACCTTTAAACTACAAGGTCATCTAATGATTTGAAATGTATTATAATTGTTTATTTAAAAAGCCTTCAATTAAATAATAAGGTTATTACAATAACCTCAAAATTTAAAACATTGTAAATTGCAACTATTTATTATTGAAAGTTATGAATCACAGTATCATAACAGCATCATGAATTATTTTATTTATATATTTTGCTTTGGTTGAACAATTATAAGAAATCCGTATTCATACAAATAAATAGAATATTATTTGTAATTAATATATATTTTCAATTAAATGATTCCAGCATTTGAGTTGTGTTGCTTGAAAATTGCAAAGCAAGTCAAAGTATGCATCATAAACACAAAGGCCAAATCAGAGTATACCAAATAATAAACCTCAAAATTTTCTGGAATATAGTTTTAGTAAGACAATCGATATTTTGTATTTACTTGTTGAACATTATTATTATTATTATTATTATTGTAAGTTTATTTCTTTTTAAATTTATATCCAAGTTAGTTAGCATATAGCGCAGCAATGATTTCAGGAGTAGATTCCTTAATACCCCTTGCCCATTTAGCCCATCGTCCCTCCCACAAGCCCCCTAGCAACCCTCTGTTTGTTCTCCATATTTAAGAGTTTCTTATGTTTTGTCCCTCTCCCTGTTTTATATTATTTTTTGAATGATCTATTATTAATTAGAATTACAGCCCGTACCAAAAAGTTGTATTCAAACTTCACTAGAATTCAATTAAGTATAGCAAGTGTATGCTATAGGAGGATATATATCTTCAGAACTTTATCAAGTACACATGGGGAAGAGGTCATGATTAGGGATAATTCCAATACTGAATTGCAACCTGTCTAAATAAACATGAGCACTACACATGACATGCTGTGCACGAGCACATGCACACATGCACACAGATGGCAGAGCAAGGAATGTTTTATTTTGAAGCCTTCATACTCAGAAAACACAAAGTAGAGCAAAATTCATCTTATTAATAGTGTCTAATACATTAAAATTTGTGTTTGTAATTCACTTGAAGTTGTGCCCTTTCTAAAATGTAATTTTAAATATAATGAAAAAGATATATTGTATTAGTGTCATTTTAAGTAAATGCTTCATGAGATTGCTACGCTGAGTAGAAAAGTCCCACAGTGCAGACCTTGGAAAGCATGGGGCTACAGTGACACAGATGTTCCCTGTGGGTATACAATTCTATTGTTTTATTCTCTTAAGCAAGATTGAATTTAAGTTTGCATAAATCATTTAAGATGTTAATGTTATTTTTAAAAGATTTTTGGATTACTGGGTCCCTATGAATTTTCTGCCGATAACCTACAGAGACATAGGACAAAATAGTAACAACAACAACAAAAGAAAAAACTCAACCACCTCTGTCTTGCCTCACACACTTGTAGTTTGTTTCATTTGCCCGAAAGCCTTTGCCTGGTGCCAAAGGATGACTCCTTCTATCCTTAAGTCTCAGTTTAGATGGCATACATCTCCTCAAAAAGCTATGCCTGACTGGAGAACCTTGATATACAAGGCATGTCATAGTTATTTATTGGGCCAGTTCTACACACCTAGACATATACCAGCAAAATTATTGTTCCTTAAGGATAGCAGGTATCTTGTGCGTTTCCTACCTCATTACCCCTTTACCCATGGTGACCTAACTCACGTGTCCATACATGCACAGATGCCAAGAGCTCCTAGCACAGTGCTAATAACATAGTAGCCTTAGACGTATTTAGGACCAGGCCAGACTTTACCATTTGGGTCAGATATTTTAGAGATCAGAGAGTTTCATACACTACTTTTAATTTTTTTTAATGTTTATTTAGTTTTGAGAGAGAGAGAGAGAGAGGGAGACAAAGAATCTGAAACAGGCTCCCAGCTCTGAGCTGTCAGCACAGAGCCCAATGTGGAGCTCAAACCCACCGACGGCGAGATCATGACCTGAGCTGAAGTCGGATGCTCAACTGACTGAGCCACCCAAGCTCCCTGACTACTTTTAAAAGGTAAGGTATTTAAGAACAGAGAAAATAGGTAATTTCTTAAGGGATTATTTTTCCACCTGAGTCTAGAACTCAATTCTCAAATCTTATGGCTATTACACTAGCATATCACACTGTTTTTAACATATTTGTGTTTTATATGGCAACTACAGGAATGATGCATTTATGTGTACTTGCAAGAGGATGTATTGTTGAATCCAAAAAAAGTTTGTTTTGTATGTGTGTGTTTCTTGTAAACTCATTTATATTGTTTCTATGGATATGTATGTGTTTACACAATAATGTAATTTACATATATCCACTTATATTTTAAATTTGTGCATGGGAACTTAATCATATACAATGTATATTTATTATTTATTTACTTGATTTTATAATCCTCCCAAAATATCTTCTATTGAGATGTTAGTATTTTGGCTTGGTAACTAATAGGTTTATAACTCTAATCATAGTAAGCTACTTGTTTATTTAATATTTAAGGAATGCAGTTTTGATATAATAATTATTACTAAGCCAAACACACATTTAATAAGATTGTATTAAGTCCTATACTAATATCATATAAATATTACTTTTCTTACAAAAAATATTGGACTGTAAATGTCTGTTAGTATATTAGGGGAAGGGGAAGGTACTACTGAAATTTATCAGGTACGCATCCTACTCTCAACAGGCAAACAAAACAGTAGAGCAGATGAGTGTGTAAAAACTCTAAGAGGAGCCAAATGAGTTCAAAGGTCTAATAAATTTAAAGCAAGTAATATAATCCAAAACAGTGATCTTAATTCAGATTGGGAAAAACAGAGAAGAATTGATGAAAGTAAAAGGAGGAAATATTTAATCTGGAATAGTATAAGAAAATAAATTTCTTATTTTGTTGCTTAAAAAAAAATCTGTCCTCTCATTATTAAAACCCTTCATCTTCTGTCTAGCTTTAGGGTATTTTACAATATTTAGATTTACTTCTAATAACCTAGAGTAATTACTTATGGAAGCACCCTGGGAAATAAATGCAAAGTTGGTTGATTATGATCACTTTTTAAGCATATATAATTAAAAGCCAAAAAAATACGATTTATTTACCAAGCACAGAGGAAGCTCAATAGAAATCTGCAGGGATTATCTTTTTATCACTCAGTTATCATGTTCATCTTCCTTATAAAGTTTTCTGTACAAGAATCAGGTATAATAAACATGACAATAGTATGAAACAAATTATAAAAATGAAATACTAACCCAAATATGATTGAAGGTTTAGCTTACTTGAGCTAAACTTTGTAAAATATACGATCGCCCCTTCCTGTGAGTGTTGTGTACTAAATCTTACCTTGATTTATGATGTTGGAAACCTACAAAGGCATCCTTTCGAATACATATACTCAGTCATGGCTGAATACCTCACTAATGTACTATATTCCCTGATGAACCAACCAATTTAATAACTTTGCCAATGCCAGCTTTTGAACAAAGCAGCCCCTCATTGACATTCCAGTGCAATAGCTAATAACAATTAGATTTCATTATAGCATTGTATCTTACTATTGTCATCCCAACAAGAGATGCTTTCCTTCTAATCCATAGAATTGACATAAATGTAAATGTTAGTCCAACCCACCGAATAAGTGGTCTATGGACCCTCATTACCAGATATGAGCTCACATCTGTCTCATTGTCATGTATTGTTTTTCCATGTCATTTATTTTCCAGTCTTTGAAAAGACTCCAACATTTTTCAATTTTTGAAATCCTGTCACAAATTTGGCAAAATCTTTCAGATGCTGGAGAATTTTTTTTTCTTTCTGGTGTTGTTAACACTGTCCTTTCAGAACCTAAGTAACTAAACAGTGTATTATCCACACATTGTATGGGTAGAAAACTCAGAAGTTTTCTTAGTACAGACATTAGAATCTGAAAATTACTCAAAAGTGCTGTATTCAAAAAATCAAAATCAGTACAACTAGCCCAACTCAAACCAGAGAATATAGGGTAATCCATTAGGATGCAAAGTCGTGGGCCCCAACCACTAGGGCCTCTGTGAACAGAAGTCAAATTGTGGAAGCTTCCTTTGTGGAAGCCAAATTATGTTTCAACAAGCTTGCCAGGAGCTTCTCATGAGCACTCAAGTTTGAGAAGCCCTGGAGCCCAGCTGGGTGGTAAATGGTTAACAATAGCTACAGGTATGCTTCTGGCAAAAATCTTTCCTTCCATGAAAGAACAACATCACTGGGTAGTGTAGTACAAAAAAAAAAAAAAATCCTGAGAGAAAAGGTTGGTCAATAGTGGGTAGAGAGGGGAAAATGAAAGTGGTTTAGCTCATATTTTGATACTCTTGTCTCTCTGTTCTGAATCATTTAACTCCCTAAAATCTCCAGAAGAATTATATATAGCCTTAGAAATTAAGGAGTCATATTGGAAACACTAAGTAAAAATATTTTTAAAGAATACCCAAATAGAAATAATTTGTATAAAAAAGAAGAATGAAATTAATTTATTGAAGGGTTAAATGGCCAGATTAATTCAACTAAAGAACAAACTAGCAAGCCAAACCATTAGATTCAGGAACTATTCCAGAAAGCAAAGATAAAGAAATATAAATAATGAGAGAAAAGGGAAGGTAAAAGATACTAAGGATATAAAGAGAAATATTAATATCCATTTAATAATAATCCCAGCAGAGAAAAAATAATGAGAATATTTGAAGAACTAAGGACCAAGAGTCTTTCAGAGCTAAGACTACAGATTAAAGGAGCTCATAAAATACTGTTAAAAACAAAGACAACAAGCCCCAAATAGAGTTACTATGCTAAGCCTTGGGTCACTAATCCAGGACTTAATTACAGTTTTGGATCTCACAGAAATGGTATCTAAAACCAGTCACTGGGAATCAGCTCATCAGCACTAGTGAGGTAATTGGCCAGGTAGACACCTGCCCTCCCCTGAAGGAAAGTGACCTTGCCACAACAAATCCATATTTTGCTGGTATAACTTTCTTGTCCTGCTCCCTTTTGCCTATAAATATCTTTCATTTTGTACAGCCCCTCAGAGATCCTTTCTGTCTGTTAGAAGGGATGCTGCCTGATTCATGAATTGTTGAATAAAGCCAATAAGATCTTTAAAATTTGCTCAGTTAAATTTTATTTCTTAACAAAACTGAACCAAAGAGATGGGAGTGAGGGTGGGAACACTTGGGAACATAACTAAATTAAATTTAATAACATCAAAAGTAAAAAAAAAAAAATTCTAAAAACTTCCTGAGGGAAAACACATCTACAAAGAAGAACTGCCTGTCAGGGGAAAAAAAATGACTTTGAACCTAAAATGTATGTCTATCAGAATTGTCATTTTTGAAAAATAAAGAGGTTTTCTGAGTTACACAGGCTCAGAAACGTGATCTTATTAAAATCCTCTTTGAGAGGATTTTTCAAGAAATTACTGCATCAAAAAGCAAAAAAATATGGACAATATGAAAAAGTAAATAACTTATGGAATTTTAATGTCAACCAAAGCAATAACAAAAAACAGATACTCAACAAAGCTCGTGTGGGGGTTGGGATGGCACACAGAGGAAACAGAATGAGTAGTGAAAAATGCTGAAGAAACTTCCTTATTTGTAGAAAAAAGTTTATAATAGATAAGTAGTAGATATAGGTATAAGTGTGTATACAAATATATACATATATAATATTTTTTTAGATTGATTATGAAAAATAAACGTGAATACCTGTAAAAGTTGAGAAATAAAAGTTAACAAAAACAGAATATATAAATTGAAACTAACTAGAGTTCTTTTTTTAATCAAGAAAATATAAAAAAGATAAAAATCAAAGAAAATCACAGCACAGAGATACACTATTTGAAATAAGCTAACAGGGGTGCCTATGTGGCTCCATCAGTTGTGTCAGACTCTTGATTTCAGCTCAGGTCATGATCTCACTGTTGTGAGATCAGGCTCCATGCTTGCAAGCATGGAGCCTGCTTAATATTCTCTCTCTCTCTCTCTCTCTCTCTCTCTCTCCCTCTCCCTCTCCCTCTCTCCCCTTCTGCCCCTCCCTGGTTCATGCACACATGCATTCTCTCTCTCTCTCTCTCTCTCTCTCTCTCTCTCAAAATAAATAAATAAGTAAATAAATAAATAAGCTAACAAAAATAACAATGACTATGTCATTGTACAGGACTGAAATCCAACTCATGAATATAAAGATTGGCTCTTAGATAATTTTATACAAGATCCGTTAAGATAATATCAACAAGCGATTCATTAGTTGGGAACAAATGTATATTAGGTAAATATTATGGAAGATCATGTAATCATCTTTCTTATCAGGAAAAAATTGAAGTGAAGCTTTGCAATATCAAAGTGGATATTATATTCTGATATATCCAGCTAATGAAAAAAGAAAGTAATAAGAAAATATATGCACATCTATAAGTAGCACCAAAAAATATGAAGTAACAACTGATGGACCAAAAGACAAAGTTTTTTCTTAAATTTCACTTGAATATTTTGATACTCTCAGGAAGTGATTAAAAAAAGCAGACAAAAATCACACAATATATTTGAACATTTTTTTTTATTTTTTTAACATTTATTTATTTTTGAGACAGAGAGAGAGCATGAATGGGAGAGGGTCAGAGAGAGGGAGACACAGAATCTGAAACAGGCTCCAGGCTCTGAGCTGTCAGCACAGAGCCCGACGCAGGGCTCAAACTCACAGGCCGCGAGATCGTGACCTGAGCCGAAGTCGGCCGCTCAACCGACTGAGCCACCCAGGCACCCCTATTTGAACATTTAGATGCAACATTCATATTCTCCAAAAAACACCACTTACCAAAGCTGGCACAAGAAATATAAAATCTGAATATTTCTAGATTTAAGAAATGTAATTCACATTCAAAAGTCTTTCCTGTAAGAAAACCACAGACTTATGTCTTCATTGGACAATCCTTCTAAACATTTAAGGAAGAAATAATATCAATTCTACACAATTCTTACCACAAAAGAAAGGAGGAAACTCTTGCCAACACACTGGTGGGACCAGAGAAAGCTTGATACCAAGCCCTGTTAAGACCTTTAACAGATAAGAGAAGACAATCCCCTATGTCTCACTAACATAGATATAAACAAAACAAAACACCTAACCAAATATTAGCAAGCTAAATCCATCTGTTTACAAAAATGTTAATAACCCATGGATTTATTACAGAAAATTGAAGGTTGGTTTAACACTCCAAAAGTAATCAATGAATTTACTACATTATCAGTATGAAGGAAAAAAACTGTAGCAGGGAGGGAAAAGTTTAGAAGTCCCCTAAGTAAGCTAATAAACTCTTGATCTGAAAACTGGATAAGAATAATCCAAAAATACAAATCTAACAAAATCTCCAGTAGTCACTAAACTTCCTTTAACCTCAGCATCTCCTATGCAGTGTGAAGGCCTAAACAAGATAATATATGTACAGTGCCTGGTAAAAACCTGAGTGGCATAAAGTTGTTGTTGTTGGGTTATATACTCCCAGTGGAAAGAGGAGTGCCTTTAAGGCTGTGTTAAGGCTCCAGAAAGCTTCAGATCACGAGATAAATGTTTCCTGGTACAAAGTGTCACGCCCATTTATTTCCCTTGGTTGGATAACAAGAAATATAGTTGAAAAAACAGTAAGGAAAAGAATGCCTAACATGTAGGTCAAAATTAGCCAAGATACACAATAATGGATTTAAAAAATGAGATACAAGTGTTTAACAAAAAATTTTGTGAAGCAAACATGGACATCAGAGGAAGAGAAACACTTATGAAATCAAAGTACCATCACTCTCCTGTCAAAGTAGACAAGTTGTTCAAAGCCAATAACAGTTAAAGCAGAATCGGAATTATATACACTACTGTATACACATCACTATACTGGTGTGATAATGAATCACATTATCATCAGTAGAGTATCAAGAAATGTGATTATAAATTACATTATTAATAATATCAAGAAAATAATTTCCCCCCAAGTGTAAATACCCAGGAGAAAGCAAATTGCAACTTTGTGCCCACAAATATTTTTTAATGCACAAACTATCACTGAAAACTATTACACAGAAATTGAAATTAATCAAAAAAATTTGCCCTAAAATGTTTATTACAGAACTATCTCAGGATAATAAAAAGGTAAGTAAATAAATTACAGCCTGCAAACCCAATGAAATACTGTGCGCTCATAACATCTTATGCTCAAAGCAAAATAATAATAGCATGGGGAAATATTTGTGCTGTTAAGTTTTATTATAACTGGAGTGAAGGAATTTTCTACATATTATACTCTCAACCATTCTTAAGAACAATGAAAGCAAAAAGCAACACCTTAGTGATAATTTTCTCTGGAGTGATGGTTGATTCTTAAAATGTTTTACAGAACTTCTATACTTTCCAATATATTCATGATTTAAATTGTATTCAGAAAAAAAAAACAGTGAAAGAAAATAATTATTTCAATTTAAGTCAATTGCCTTCCTAATTGTCAGAAAACATGACTTACTATGATATCTCAAATTCTAAATGCCCATAAAGAACCACAGGTAGACCACAGCAGGTAGGGTAGACAGAAGCAAGGCCTAATTTAGCTATAAGAGGCATATCAACAAGGAGAATAACAATTTTGAAAAAAAAAAGATTGCTTAATCAAAAGGCAGATTTGGCTCATTTGTTTGGTCTCAATCCGCCACCCATCCTCCCCATATGGAACTGACCAACTGAACTGGTCAAAATATTTAACAATGGCATAGTAATACCCTAATCTTTGCTCTGACAAAACGTCTAGAACCAAGGTCACCTGAACTTTGTTTCCCTATACTGATTGCATATTGTCTCCAAAGCCTCTCCGTAAAGGTCTTTCTAAAATCCTCTCATTTCTCAGCTCCTCCATAGAAGTCATCACGGGTGTTACAGAATAAACACAAGCTTAATAATTAATGCCAGTGTGCCTTTTTAGCAGCTAGAGATGTGTTTATCAACAGTGAGTCTATTACTTAGTATAGATAGTAAGTGTATGACAGCTACTTGTCATCTGTTAAGAGTGTATTTTCATGACATTGAATTAATCTCAATAATTTAACATATGTTGCAATATAATACAGGACCAATGAACCATATTCTTCGTATATTCAAAGATCAAGAATTACCTGGAGTATCATGAAATGCTGTAGACATTTTAAATAATATTATTCTTATGCTTATTATTCGTGTATCCTCTACACTGTAATACCTAGAAAATAATCTTTTCCCTAACTTGGCAACAACCAAGGAATACTAATTTCCTGGGAACACGTCGTTCGTTTATGGAATAAACAGTGATTGCTCATGGAGAGGCCACTGTGGGAGCTGTTTGGTGTTTAGATTTTTGAACTGAATGAACAGACGCAAAAGAAAATAAGAAATCTCAGAATCATTAAAGAAAGTCTGAACCTTTCTGCAAATACCCTAGAGTGGACAGTTGACAAAAGATGGGTGCAAAGCATGTGGAACCCATAGAGACTGGAGTCATATCCACCACACACACCACAGGCATCATTTATGCTTTTTGGCGAAGCAGCTTTAAATTTGTTTAAGAAAAAGGAACAGGTTTTTAGATTCCCACTTAGCACCTTTACAATTAAACCGCTCTCAAGTGGTCGATAAAACATGTTCCAAGAAAAAAGTATTTAGTAATGTGATTTAGCATGGAATGTGTGTGGCCTTGCCTGGGCATCACAGCTAGATTGTTCAGCTGACAATAGTCCCATTGTAAAATACAAGCAACGGTCACATGAATAAGGATGTAAGAGTCTAGAGAATGTAATTAGTGACCTAGGAGATATATTTAAGGAAAAATTACAGCTTTTAATCATTTTAAGGGTCCAGAGACTAGACGGCACAAGCAGAATAAAATGTGTGAGGCACAGAAGTAAACACAAGTCATAGTAATGCACAGTACTGTTAACGTAATGGCTTTGCTATCTTGGCAGTTCAGTTTATCACCTAATGCTATGTTATCAAGGTCTGACGTTTTAATTTCTTTTCGACCTAATTGATATTCCCTTAACACAAGGTGAAGACAGAATTTCATACCTTGATCTGGGGTTTGCTATGCTGCCTATTGGCTGAACCAATGCAAACATGCAAGAATCTTATTAAAACATCACTTTTTCTGCGCGGTCTCTGGTGGAGATTCTGATGTTTAGATGTAAACTGACTGTCACAACACTAACTGCTCCAGCTTACAAAAATTTTCATTTCAGGCCAGTCTGTTTCTAGATGTCTGTGGCTGTCCAATCTTGTATCTTTCTTTCTTTCTGATCCCTAGAACAGATGTACTCTGTTTGCTCTTATAATAAAACATGTGTTTGGCCTCTAACTGATTATGGTATCAACTGGAACACAAGACAGTCAGACCAAAGGGTTGTGTGCCAAAGAGCAGCTTAAGCTTCTCAGTGGAAGAGGGTAATTTCTGAGGGTTTCACAGTGTGAGAGTTACTTGCTTGATCCACAAAGGACAATATTAGCTTGCACATTAACCTTGTGATTATTCATGCTTCTAGAAGAAAGACATTTTGGAAATAATTGTTTACACATATGTATGAATGTTTACCCAACTGCCAGGAATTAAGATAAGCTTAAATACACTGGAAGAATGTGTAAGCAAGGTGAGTAATTAAATGTCACAAGAGACCACTGATAAGTCTTTTACATGGGTGCCAATTAGTATATTTTGGATATCTATTCTGTGACCCACCATAGGCCCACATAAATCAATTTATGCAATGATGTGTTGGAGAAAATTTTGCTATGAGTTACATTTCATATGTAAAGTAAAACAATGATCTCACTAAGAATGATCTGGTGTTATGGCCTGAATGTTTGTGCCCCACCCTCAAAACTCAAATTCATGTGTTGAAACCCTGACATCCAGTGTGGTTATGTTTAGAGTGGGGACCCCTAAGGAAGTCATTGAAGTTAAAGAGCATAAGGTTGGGGTCCTGATGCTGTAGGATTGATGTCCTTGTAAAAAAGAGATCCCAGAGAGCTTGCTCACTCCCTCTCCCCATGCACACTCACTGGGGAAATTCCACATGAGGCACAGCAAGAAGGTGGCCTTGTGTAGGTCGGGAAGAGAGCTCTAGAAACCAACCATGCTGATTCACTGATTTTGGATTCCAGACTCCAGAACAGTGAGGAAATAAAGTTCTGTTACCTTAGTTACTCAGTCTGTAGTGTTTTGTTTTGGCAGCCCAAGCTTACTAATACATGTGGTAGAGCCACTGATGCAGATAAAGAATGTGGCAAAGTTAACAGCCACCTGCAGAGCAGAGAGGGTGGAAAGTGGATGAAATACAGAAATTTTCTGAAGATAACTAAACACACATTCCAGGATGTTTATACAATATGAATGGGACAAAGTGAAATACTTTCCTTCAAAATTAAAAGGAGAATGAGAATTAGATTTAAATAGTGATGGATCTGATTAGAAATTTATTATGGATTTTATTGATAGTAGGTTCATCTTTCATTATCTTTATAAATAGCATCTTAGATTTAGTGCACGTTGTTCAAGTTTATTATAAAAGAGAAGTAAGGCAGAGTTTGCACTAAATGGTGTTCACGTGCACTATGGAGTTGAAATATTTTAAATAGCATGAAATGGGTTCGAAATAGAGTGACAGAGCAATTGCACAATGTAGAAAATAGACAGAAAAACAAGTGTAGAAAAATTCAGTATATGACAAAAGTAGTACACAAATTAGAATAAGTAAAACTATTTTTAAATTGGTACTGGGAAAAATGGATAATTATTTCCTAAAATGAACAAAAGGATGACTAGTTCATTTATTGCAACATATTTTAGAAGAATTAAAAGTACACACATACACATATCCATTTATGTATACATACTGGCATTCATGGAAACTTACATCCTATATATGAAGCCATAAGAGAATTAAAAAATAAATGAATAATTATCTGAACTTGAATTAGGAAAGACATGTGTGTATAATATCAAAATCAAGAACTCCAAGTAAAGTGATTATTGGCTTTCAGTAAATAAAGGATTTGTTTATCATAAAAGTCTTGTTTATTTATGTATTTATTTCTAGAGTCTATTTTTAAGTAATCTTTACATCCAATGTGGGGCTTAAACTCATGACACTGAGATCAAGAGTCACATGCTCTTTTGACTGAACCAGTCAGGCACGCCCATAAAAGATTTCTTTCTAAAAGCATAAGAGGAAGGAGGCCTGGTGGCTCAGTTGGTTAAGCGGCCAACTCTTGATCTCAACTCAAATCATGATTTAAGTGGTTCGTGGGATCAAGCCCTGAGTCTGGCTCTATGCTGACATTGTCGAGCCTGCTTGGGATTCTCTCTCTGCCTCTCTCTCTCTGCCCCTCCCCCACTCTCTCTCTCTTTCTCACTCTGTCTCACTCTCAAAATCAGTAAATAAACACTTTTTAAAAATGAAAAGCTTAAGAGGGAAAAAGCATGATAAGAGAAAAAAGGGGATGAAAAACTTACCAACATAAGGATCTCATTCATACAAATTAAGGAGTTAGGAAAATTACTCTCCCCTCCTAAAAAAGGGGGATGAGGGAGTAAAGGCAGTTCTCAAAAGGGATAATTACATGAATACCTAGGGAAAAAATATTCAGAGTCACTATTCTTAATCATGCAAATTGAACAACTAGGCACAAATTTTGCCTAAAGAATCAGCACTTAAATATGTTTATCAATAAGAGTGTTAATGGATACAGGTAATTCCGTGCATTTTTTGTAAGCTGTTATCATTTTTCTAAAGAGAAATTCAGAATCATATGATCACTTCTTAACTCAAAAAGCCACTTCTAATTACTTAGAAATAATCATATTTTATTATGTGACAAGGTAGAGGTCATATTATATGGAAGAGGTAAGGTCTGTCATAATACTGGAAGATGATTAATGGTGAGTACAAAACTGTGTGTGTAAAAAATATATGGTATCATTTTAAATAATGTATAAATAACAGGAAAATATATGGAAATACATAATTTCAGTTAAACAATTTCTTATACCCATTAAGGGTAGGCATTCTTTATAATTATATGTTATGTTTATTTTTAAGAGAGAGAGGGAGAGAGAGAGAGGGAGAGAGTGAGCAGGGGAGGGGCAGAGAGAGAGGAGACACAGAATCTGAAGCAGGTTCCAGAATCTGAGCTGTCAGCACTGAACCCAACATGGGGCTTGAACTCACTACCTGTGAGATCATGACCTGAGCCGAAGTCGGACACTTAATTGACTGAGTCACCCAGGCACCCATAAAATTATATTTTAGAAAAATGTAAAATACATATATTATATTAACAGAAGAAAATACATTAAATTCATATGTAAATATAAAACTAATTTTGTGACTAATAGAGCCCATAGAGCAGGATATCTCTATCTTTCATTTATCTATAAAATATGAGAGGAAACTGGCTAGGATGAGATATATCACAGTGTTGATTCTTAACATGATGTGTGACTTTATTTACTTTTCTATACTTTTTAGTATTTTCCAATTTTTCAAAATGAATATTTATGACTTATATTATCAGAATTCAATTGGAATAAATATTCTTTTTAAAAAAATATTTAATGTTTATTTATTTTTGAGAGAGAAAAAGAGAGACCAAGTACGAGCTGGGGTAGGGAGGGTTAGAGAGAGAGAGAAACACAGAATTGGAAGTAGGCTCCAGGCTCTGAGCTGTCAGCACACAGCCCTACGTGGGGCCCAAACTCACCAGCTGTGAGATTGTGTGACCTGAGCTGAAGTTGGGCGCTCAACCGACTGAGGCACCCAGGTGCCTGTTATTTTAATCTAAAGGCCCTCTCCTCACATCCTCATACGTGGAAGAAACATACATAACTGGATTTTGTGCCAAATTCCTGTTTTTACTGATCGTCTTAAATTAGGCTATGCAGCAATTCTCAGTCCTGGCTGCCCAAGAGGAATACTCAGGAAGCTTTTAGAAGATGCTTACACCAGGAGAACTTCACTCTCAGAGAGTCTGAGTTAATTATTCTGGGATATTGGTGTCTTTTATAAACTCTAGATGTTTCTAATATGCAGCCCAGAGGTCCCCAAACTTTCTTCTTCATAAGAGTCACTGAAGGCTATTATCTAAAATATAGATTCCTAGATCACATTACAGTAAAACCTTGGTTTGCAAGCATAATTTGTTCCAGAAACATGCTTGTAATCCAAAGCACTGGTATATCAAAGTGAATTTCCCCAAAAGAAATAATGGAAACTGAGATGATTCGTTCCACAACCCAAAAATATTCATATAAGATGATTACAATACTGTAATGGAATATAAAATAATAAAGAAAATACAAAATATAAAGAAATATAAACAAATTAATCTGCACTTACCTTTGCAAACCTTCGAGGCTGGTGTGAGGGAGACAAGAGGAGGATTATTGTGTAGGACGACTTTCACTATCACTAACCGAATCACTGCTACCTATTGGCTCAATGGAATCTTTTGTTTTCATGCAACTTTAACAAGGAAACTATCCAATGACTGAGAATGAAGCAAAACATTCCTAAGCTTACTCTTGTATGGAAAAGCAAAGGACTGTCCATAGGTGCTTTGAAGTGACAAAAAATGCACTAGTGCCAGTTGTGGCAATAGTTTGAAAAATCACTGATTTCTGCCAAACACCATGGTGTGAGACCAAGTATCGAGCGTGGGAGACAATCATTCACAATCTCGCAGCAAGAGACAGAGAGAGAGAGAGAGAGAGAGAGAGAGCGAGAGAGAGAGAAGAACTATTGGCTCAGTTGTGATCATGTGACTTTCAGTGCCATGTACTATTCATATTGCAAGACCTCACTTGTTTATCAAGTTACAATTGATTAGAAATGTTTGCTTGTCTTGTGGAACACTCACAGAACAAGTTACTCACAATCCAAGGTTTTATTGTATTTGGAGATCTTGAGATAGTTGGTCTATTGTTCAGACTTAAGCACACACATGCATGAGCATGTGCGTGTGCGCATACACACACACACACACGCACACTTACATAACTCAGGTGATTACTTCTGACCACCAAAGTTTGTTTGGGAATGGCTAAATTTGTCTTTTCTTTCAAGCCAGTCACCAGATTGCAATCCTAGTGCCGATGAAGAATTATCAACTTTAAACGACACTACTGTGGAATGACAATTCTATGAAGGGATAGCAAGTCTTATCCATAATTCTGATGAATTGAAATTGCAAGGTGAAGGTGCTACTTACAAATAACATGGCTCAGTACAAATTCAATAGTGCATACATTTAAGTGCTTTGTGGATACATTAAGTCCTAAAGAAATTGAGAGAGCGTGGGCCAGAGTAAAGTAAGAGGTTTCAGTAAAAAAGGTGGTTGATATGGACCTTTACAGATGAATAAGGGTGAGTCAGACTTAAGAGCAATGAGGTGATCTTTTTTTTCAACAGAAGGAAAGAATATGCGAAGAGCACTCAAAGTGGCATCTTGATCAGGACAGTAGGGCAAGATAAGAGTAGACCAATGGATCATAAACAAATGTAGAGGGATTAAATTGAGAGGCAGAGGAGTAGAATGATGAGGGGATAGGCGACATGATTAAAAGACTGTAGTTTAAAAAAAAATCCCTGTAATTTAAGTACCTGTGGTAGATTTACCTCATTCATTAGTGAACCTCCAAAATCTGTACCAGTAATTGGCACTCATTAACAGCTCAAAAAATGTCTTCACATGAATGAACATGATTATAATGATAATGTGATAATTTATCAGTTGCTTAGGACTAATGGAAATATACATTAAAATATTATTTTGTACGAGATCAGAGAATGGATGTTTGCAATATGGTAATGACTGCTGAGCTATTATTATCCTTTATTCTAGCCCCACAATTTCACTAAACTTCCCTTGACCACCACCACTAGCCCTGGCATCTGCTACAGGAGGGTCTCCATGATCACCTAGTGTGTGTCATCTTCTATAACTTGATCCAGCTCCAGCTTGTGGTCCTGGAGAGCAGGTTGCCCTTTGTAGTATAAACCCAACAAATACACTTTTTTTAAAAGCAAGGTGCTTCTGCAGAATGAGTAAGAAAATAGTAGCTAACTTAATGTGTTTGTAGTCAACTCCAGGAAGACCCTGGAGGTGGGTAAGAGGTTTCACTGCCATGGTATCCCTACATCTTAATAGTGAAGTTCAGAAAAATAATAGCAGTAGTAGGCAGAACTTCTCAGTTTCTTGTTTGAGAATCGAAACAGCTTGTTCAAAGTCAGAGGGAAGGGAGAGCATTTCGATTGTACATTATCTTTTTCTAATTCTTCGGTTCTCAAAGTGTGTCCAGGGACAAACAAAATCAGCCTGACCTGAAAATTACTAAAAATGGAAAGTCTTAACTCTCTGTGTCTACTCAATCAGACACTTTGGGTATATGACCCAGCAGCCTGGGTAAACAGCTCTCCAGGTAATTCTGGTACAGAATCAAGTTTGAAAACCCTTATTCCAGGTATCTGATATTCTTCTGGATACTTTCTTGTACCCTTCACCCTTTGGTACATTTTGTCATTGCTGTTATTGTTTTTCTGGCTTCCCACTTATACTTCTTTACCTTCTACTTTTGCAACCTTAGTCAATTCTTTAGAATATTTGGTTGGATCGTGTGCTGTTTTGGCAGTGAATGTTAAGCTCTGTTAGACTTTCTTGCATCTGCCTGATTATTCTGAACCCTGCATTCAGCAGCTATGCAGTTTAGAATCTTGGACTCTTTGCCCCATCTGTGGAACTCCTGATGACTCATGGAGCTGCTGAAGTGTCAAGGCTGGGGAAGGATGGTCCAGAATGTGTCATACAAACGTCAGCTGGTGCTTCCTGATTACAAGAGAGACACTAGGTCTTAAAGTAAAAGATGAGGGTAAGTGGTGATAAAATAAAGGGCATTTTCCACTTTTCATGTTTGTGGGCTCTTCTCTTGAGCTCTCAGGGAAGCTGTATTTTAACATGTACCAAGGTCAAAATGACTCAGCAAAACCTCAAAACATGGGCTTTCTTTCTGCCCTGAGCACACATTGTACATCTGCATCATTAAAAAAAAATAATAACCAAAAAGGGGCCTTCAAAACATAAAGATAAGCAGAAGAAAAATCTGACTGGTTCCCATAAGATTAAAATCACACAGCTTTGCACATAATAAAAGCAGAAGATAAAGCCTGCAACTTTGTGGAATGTCTTTTTTCATGATTTGTAATGCTTTCTATATGAAAACAAACAAACAACAAACATAAATAACCCTGCACCAAATGTTCCTTCTCCAGAGCATTTCTCTTTGTGAAGATTGCGTACCCAGGGCAGCTGTCCTAACTTGGGCTCCAATAAAAGTGTTTTCCTTTTTCTTTACAATTTTTTTAAAAAGCCTTGTTTATTTTGCATTGACAGTGGCCAAAATGTCATTGCGTCAATCACAATATTAATGTATTAATTGTAATGCCTTTTTTTTCTAACGAGAATATATGCTCCATAAGAGCAAGACCGTTATGTCTTATCCCACTCACATGCCTAAAAAAGGGCCTTGTTCATAACAGGTAATTAGTAAATGTTTTCTTGATAAATGAATAAGAGAATGAATAAATGCAAATATGTCTATTACACAGAACTCCAAGATCTAACTATGTGGAGTCTTTGGAGTTGATCACAAATATTCTGCTCATTCTCTCTCCCTCCAGGGAGAATATACTCTGCCTCTTTGAAGGTAGGTGTGGCCATTTTACTGACTGGACCAAGTTAGGTGAGTGGCAGTTTTATTTATTTTTTTATGTTTATTCATGTATTTGAGAGAGAGCATGCACGAGAGCTGAGGAGGGGCAGAAAAAGAGGGAGAGAGAGAGATTCCCAAGCAGGCCCTGCAGTGTCAATACAGAGCCCTGAGTCAGGGTTTGAATTCATGAACTGTGAGATCATGACCTGAGCTGAGATCAAGAGTTGGGCACTTAAGTAACTGAGCCAATTAGGTGCCACAAGTGAGTGGCAGTTTTAAAACCCTGCAGTATGAGTAAGGCATGATTTTTTGTTGTTCTGGTCACCAAGATTTGTTACGCTAATTATATTTTCTCTTTTTGAGGTGTAACGTACATAAAGTACAATAACCTATACTGTCTATTAATGTATACATATGAATACACCTATATGACCATGATGAGATCAAGGCGTAGAACATTTCCAGGACCTCAGAAGTTTCCTTCATGTTCCTTCCCCGTCAATACAACCAACCCACCCATGCCCCCACTAACCACCATTCTGATTTCTACCACCATAGATCAGATTTACCTGACTTAGGGACATTATATAAATAAAAACATATAAAACATTTTCATTTGTATTTCTCTTTTTTTTTCACTCACTATGATGTCTGTGAGATTCACCCAGATTGTTTACCATATAAGCAATTATATATTATATAAACTATCACTGATCTTTGAATCTACATTCTGCTGCCTTTCAGACCTATCCTTAGTGATCAAGGGCTCACCTGTCTCCCCCAGAGGCATAATTCCATATTAAGTCACCTGCCAGGTGGTCCATGTAAGAGATACATGGTTTACCTTCCTCTCCTAGAGGAAAGTACCAGGCACTTCTACAAATTGCTCTTTTGCAGTGATAAGGGGAGCAGGCAGTTAGCATTTCCCTAATGCTTGTCTCCAATTCCAGAATCCAGGGCCTGGCCAGGTAAATGAGCTTAGTCCTGAAGGATACCTCTTGCTCCAGGGAAAGGCTGTCATGGTCTGCTCAGGCTTAAATGGCCACAGTCATCCAGTGGTGCTGTTTTAAGGATTCTAGATTGACACCTCAACCCCCAAATAGTCTCCTTTCCTAATTGTTGAATTTCTATTATTATCAATTCATGCTTTAATTTTAAGAATAGTTTGCAGAGAGGGATGCCTGGTTAAGCGTCCAGCTCTGGATTTCGGTTCAGGTCATGATCTCATGGTTTATGAGATTTAGCCCTGCCTCAGGCTCTGTGCTGACAATAAGGAGCCTGCTTGTGATTCTCTCTCTCCCTTTCTCGGTCCCTCCCCTGCTCATGAATGTGCTCTCTCTCCCAAAATAAATAAATAAGCATTAAAAAAAAGTTTGTGGTGGTGAAAAGGACAAAGTATCACAGGATGTGTCACCATCAATAATACTAGGTTAAAGAGTTTCAGCAGACCCTCACTTCTTGACAGGAGAGTTCTTGGGCTGCATAAAGGAACTTGGGAGGAAAGAGAGAAAGGAAGGGACAACAGCTTCAAGCATCACATCTTCTGAGAAATGATTCCTGAGTTTTCTGCTTCCAGAGGCTGAAGTGGACATTTCCTCACCTGTGCTCAACTCTGTTGTACCACCTTAATTACCATGTTGCTAGTGTCTATTTAATTGAAAGTCTCAGCCAACTGTGCGCCTTTGCAAGTAGAAACTTGTTAATCTCTGTCCCTCAGGATATCAACAGTACATTTAGAATATGGTAGATATTTGGGACAGTTTGTCAGACTATTTGTCTGCCTGAGTATTTACCAGGGACAGATTTCTTTGATTTTATAGTTGGGCCTTACACTGGCCTATGGATGCTTTAGTGGCACTTTTGAGGACAGCCTTCTCCCCTGGGGGAACTTTTGTGGTAGTGTCTAAAATCTACCTCCCTACACACATGTGCACACACACATGCACATGTGACCATAGGTGTCTGAGAGGAGATAGTCTGTGGGCTCTCATTTCTTGAGTGGACCAGAGATACTAACTGAAGTTGCCTTTTCAAGCTTGCCTGTTAAGATTTGAACCCTTGACTGTTGGATGCTATTGGAAGGACTGTCCTCTGAAGCTATCTTGTAGCTTTTTGATGCAATTAGGTAATCAAATCCCACACAGGAACTGCAAGATAAGCAATTCCCAAGCAGCTGTTGAAAATAAAACAGATCTGACCTTTAAATCTGAAAACATGCAAAAAAGATAATTTTGATAAACAGAGCCAGATTCTAAAGTGAAATGTTCTCCCCTTCTGAAGGAGTGAATGAACTCCTGCTTTTCTGCCCTTTGTAGCTCTGATAGTCAAACTGTGGTCCCAGAACAGCAGCATTAACATCATGTGTAGCTTGTTAAAAAATGAAGAATTTCAAGCCCTTACCCCATACGTGCTGAATCGGAACCTGCAGTGTTTTTTGTTGTTGTTTTGTTTTGTTTGTTTGTTTGTTTTATGGTTCATTTATTTATTCTGAGAGAAAGAGTGCAAGCAGGCATGGAGGAGAGAGAGAGAGAGAGAAAGAGAGAGAGAGAGAGAGAGAGAGAGAGAGAGAGAGAGAGAGAATCCCAAGCAAGCTCTGTGCTGTCAGTGAGAAGTCTGATGTGGGGCTCAATCCCGAGAACCATGAGATCATGAGCTGAAATCAAGAGCCAGGCACTTAACCAACTGAACCACCCTGGTGCCCCAGAGCCTGCATTTTTTTTTGAACCTGCATTTAAAAGTTTTTTTTTTGAACCTGCATTTTTAATAGGTGATGTACATACATTAAAGTGTGAGCTCTTCAGAATCAAATGATTACAATTAATTTCATGCCTGTTGCTTTGTTTTTTGTTGTATTTTGTTTGGTTTCCCTGAGGGATCGGAATGCAAATTTCTGGTCAATTGAGAACTCCATCCCAAGGATAATAAGGGAGAAACTCCATCCTCAACAGATGGTGTGTTTTCCACTGAACCAGCCTTATTTCCTTTTCCCAAATACACTATGCTCTCTGATGTCCTTGGGTTTTATCTTAAAATTAGGTATTCTTTGTTTGATGAGACTCTCATCTTTCATCTTCTACATTTTTTTCTCTCTCTTGTTTGCACGTATTTTTTCCCCTCTTGTTCTTTTTTTTTTTAAGCAACAATCATTTTTGCAAAGTGCCTGTACATCTCAACTGAACAGTGGAAAGAGGATTTCTGGTAAGCCCAGCCTTATTAAAAACTTGGGACTTGTTTTGAAGAAAGCACATAACAGTTCCAGCTGAAGGTCTGGAGAAGTCCGTGGGATTTGCACTGTAAATGAGGGGAGCCACACAAAACAAGTGAATTAGGACGGCACTGATCAATATTGATTTTCAACAAGGCTAATTAAAAATCAAAGTGTTCCTTAGATACAACACCAAAAGCTCAGTGATAATGCACAAAGTAGATAATTTGGACTGTAGCCAAATTTTTAAACATTGTGCTACAAACTAAACCACCAAGAAAGTAAAAAATCAAAGAATGGGAGAATATATTTGTAAATCATGTGTGTGTTAAGTGACTTGTATCTAGGTTATAAAAGGAACTCTTGCAACTTAATTATAAAAATACCAAATAACCTAATTTTAAACATGACCATAGGGTTTGACTAGACATTTATTGGACACCTTCTTTGTCCAATAAAGCCAATAAGTCTAGGAAAAGTTACTGAGCATCACTAGTTATTAGGGAAATGCAAATAAATACCAAATCCACCAGGATGAGCTAACCAAAAAGGAAGATAATAACAACTGTTGGTGATGACATAGAGAAAGTGGATCCCTCATACATCGCTGGTGGGATTGAACAATGTGCAGCCCCCTTGGAAAACAGCTTATAGTCTCTCAGTGTTAAACATAGACTTACCATATGACCCAGAAATTCTGCTTTTAAGTATACACCTAAGAGCAATGAAAACACATGTCCATATAAAACCTATAAATAAATGCTCAGAGCAACTGATTCATAACAGCCAAAAAAGTGGAAACAACCCAAATGCCCATCAACTGTGGGATGGAGGAACAAAATGTGGTATATGCATATGACGGGATGTGGTTCAGCAATTTTTAAAAGGTTGAAGTCCTGACACCTGGTATAACATTTAGAAACTTTATTCTAGATGAGAGAAGCCAATCCAAAAAAAAAACCCACTCTATACTGCATGATTTATACAAAATGTCCATTTATATAAAGTGTCCAGAATAGACAAATGCATAGAAACAAAAAGAGATCAGTGGTCACCTAGGGGGAGAGGAAAAGTGATTATACTGAGTATGGGGTTTGTTTTTAGGATGCTGAAATTTATAAAATTAACTATAATGATATGACATGATCATATCTTATCATTATAATACAGAATTCTGTGAATACAGTGAAAACCACTGCACTATACATTGAAAATTATTTGGGTTAACTTTATACTATGTAAATTATACCTCAATATATCTGTTATTTAAATATCAACTAGTAAATTAAATAATATGTAACATATATACTGATCAATTATGGCTCATACTTTTGAAAATGGATAAAAACATTATGATAAATGAATGAAACCTCAAAAAGGACTGCAGTATATGGCTTAAATAATAATCAATACAAATTTAAATAAGAAGAGATCGCCTCTGCATCCTCTATATCTTTCCCTTTGCTCATTAATCCATTCATTCCTATGTGAACACAGTGCATTCATTAAGTGCGTACTAAATGTGAGGCATCATAGTTGGCATCTGGGATACCGCTGTAATAGATATGATCCCTGCAGTAATGTGACCTATTGTCCAGAAGTAAAGTCAAATAATAGCAACTATTCAATAAAACCTGATAAATAAAATAGATAATAGAGCAAAGACAGTCTATTCATTTTGCTTACATAATGCCTAAAATAATTTTAATAAACTGTGCTTCCATACGTATTTTAGGTTGATATTTAAATATTTTCAATATGAGTTTAGATTAATGTGCTTTATATATAGTAGCTAGAAACTATAAGATAAAATAATATGAATGACTATAACTTTAATGAACATTTCATGATATGATTTGATACAATAGATTTTAGCTATGTATTAAATGAAATGCAAAATATCTGAAATACGTTATCTAGAAGTTTTACCCACATGATTTATATACAACACACTTTGAAAAATGTGGCAGTCCTCAATGCATTCCAACTACCTTTCAAAGAAGTGGCTTCACTAATCTATAGCTTAAGCTCTATAAATTACATGCATACCCAAATAGGTCAAAATATTTTTCTAATAGCAAACTTCATCCTTCCCTCATAGAAATACATAACCAAGCAGGAAAAGACAGAAAACCCTATGGATTTATGTTGCCTAAATTAAATATTAAACTATATCTTCCTTAGCCAATATTTTAATTTCTCCTTTGTTTGATGCCCTGGTGGATTTTACAACCCAGGGACAATTTTACAATAGCACAGTAAGATTTGGTATAAGTGAAGAGTTTTATTTGTGTGTTTATTTTAGTAAATTCGGAGAAAGAATACTGCGAGTATTGCTTCATTCACAAGTTGATCAATTCTAGCAAAGATCTGAAGGTTGAGAATATGGAAATAAGTTCCCTTAAAACTCTTGGTGCAAACACATCAATGGAAAGCCTTTCTGCATCATCATGGGTTAATGTATTACCATAGTGTCAAGATCACTATTCTATAGTTGACTGGAGAGCTTCTGAGCTCTTTGGAATTACTAAAAATAGAGATATGAGGAAACAAACAAAAAGTAAAGAATAATAAGATTGATAGAGTTTGCATTTGTTGCCACCGTAAGTGATAGAATACATGAACATGGAAAAAGGTATGGGCAAACTAGGATGTTATCAGATATGCCAACATTTTAGTACTTTTAAAGACTATGTGTCAGAGGTAAATGATAGCATAAACCTTATAAAATTGTTGTTTTAGAATCTTTGCTCTGATTATCAGCCCACTACTTATTATATCTGGTTAGCATCCCCGATTGGGAGCTGATGTTTGGAAAACAATACTCTTTTCCATTCAAGCTGCTCAGAGAGATGTGATAGATTGTTTCCAAGATAGGTACTACTGACCCTATTAGGCCATGGAGTATATTCCTCTAATCCCTTGAATCTGGGCTATTCTATGACTGCTCTGACCAATCAAATATTGTAAAACTCATACTGTGTGCTTAGAAAAGAAGAAACACTGCAGTTTTCCTTTAGGTCTTGTGGACCTAAATTAGGTGCCAGGAAAGAAAGTCCCTCCTCTGAGATACCCATGCTGTAAGGAAGCCCAGGCTAGATGTATGAAAAGACCACGTAGAGAGATGCCCAGCTAGAATCAATCTCTCCATCTAAGATTCTGATTACAAATTCCATTTCATGGGGGGTTTTGCCCCACACACATCTAAACAATCCTCTAACACCAACTGGATATCCTACAATTCAACTCATTTTTTAACAGTCTCTACCTGGAGATAGCATCAGATCTCACAGGTTAAGGGCTCAGTCCTGCAAGACTGCCCTCCTCCCAACTTTGGATGCCAATTAAAAGCTCAGGTTGTCACTGGTGCTTCTGACTGACTGGACACAGACCAGACATTGTAGGGGTGTTCTCCTTGGGTTTGATTCATTTGCTAGAGTGGTTCATTGAACTCAGAGAAACATTTTCTTACCAAATGACTGGTTTATTATAAAACACATATAACTCAGGAATAGCTTGATGGAAGAAATACATAGGGCAAGGTTTAGGGAAAGGATAGGGAGCTTCTATGCTCTCTAAGACTCCCACTCTCCCCATATCTCAAAGTGTTCACCAATTCAGGAACTCTCCAGACTGAGTTATTTTGGGTTTTTATGGAGGCTGCAGTATGTAAGTTTGAGTGATTAAATCATTGGCTGTTGGTGATTGATTCAGCCTTCAGCCCCTCTCCCCTTTTGTGGAGGTCAAAGGATGGGGCTGGAAATTCCAACCCTCTAATCATAGGGTTGGTTCTCAAGGCAACCAGCCCTCATCCTTAAGTGCTTTCCAAAGTCAAACATCAACATAACAAATGACACCTTGATTGCTTTCCCTACTTAGGAAATGTCAAGGGTTTTAGGAACTTTGTGCCCAAAATAGGGACAAACACCAAATATACATTGCTTATTATATATCACAGTATCACACCATCTCAGGCACTGAAAATGTGATTGAAGATATCTTCAGATGACTCTGGCCCAAATGTGATTTGACTGCAAGTACACAAGAAACCAAATGAGAACTACCAAGCTATGCTAGCAGAACTGTAGCAGATTATAATAATTATTTAAAACCAGTGAGTTTGGAGGTGGCTGGTTTTAAAATAAGAGCTAACCAGAACTGGTGATTTTTGTAGCATTTGGCTATACTATCTCTTTTTAAGAGGAAAGTCTAATGGGTTGGGTTTAACCTTACAGGAAGATTACGGATATCGTTGCAACTGGTGTTACCAATATGGATTCGGTAATGAGAAATTCATAAAGTTAAGGAGAATCATAGAATTAGGGAATATAGAATTGATTAGGATATTAACTCTTTTACAATCTAGCATCTTCAAAGTCAAAAGACTAGTTTGGGGGTTAGTTCTGTGGGATTCGGTTCATTCTTTCACATCTCACTGGTCCCATTAAGTTACTGAGTAGTCACCAAACTGTTTGTCTTTAGGAAGCACATCATGCTCCTGAATTACTGAGGACTTTGTGAGATAAAATAACTATGTGATCTCAAATTTTCTTAAATCTACAACATATGTGATTTTCTTCTGGCCATAAATATGCACGTCTAACTACAAAATTTGACACCTTATTTTCATGTTTCATAAGTATCTCACATTATGTTGGACAAAAGAGAATTTTATTGTTCCACCCATGACCTGATCCTACTTAATATTTCCTCATCTCAATAAATAATGCCACTCTTCATTCAGTTATTTCAATAAACTTGTACTCATTCTTGACTCCTCCCTTTTCTTCCCCAACTTTCATTTAATTCATCAGAAAGTCTTCTTGTATCACTTCAAAAACTTTCAAGTCCATCTATTTTTCTTTATCTCCACTAACTTAGTATTAAGTTTTGTATATCTATATTAATTATTATTATCCCGAATGCCAACATGAGGTTTTCGGGCACATAGGCAAATTAGTTATTACTTGTTCACTGAAATAACTGCACTGTATTCCCTTTTCTCCGGTTCTTGTACAATTGGATGTCATCCTGTACTATAGGGCCTCTATGGTAAATAAGGAATCCTGGATATACAATGCTGGATAGTTATATAAGGAGGAGAAAACTGTCCTAATTCCATTTTCGGGTGAAATCTTTTGCTCCCTAGAATACACAAGTTCAACATGGGAAAGATCCCTTGGTTCTTACCCTTGCGAATGGAAATACAGATCTATAAGGGAAAAAGAAGACAAGTGTATCCAACTTTGTATCATAGTGTTGCAGGGTTGTTGTTTTTTTACCTCAAAACCAGGGTTTGTTGTCTTGCCACTTTGAAGAATGAAGAGGTGTCCAATCCTTTCCCTCTCTGCCTATTTTATCCTATCTTTTCCTATCATAATAGGGTTATACTCATGGTCCCGAGCCTCATCACCCCCCTCATAATGTAAATGCGTATCTTTGAGGAGATAAATCTTTCTAGGTGGTTTAACACTACGTAATCAGTTATAATTCAACTTCCAAAGCCTGTTCTAAGGACAATTTTCAAGTTTCAGTAAAATTTGCCCAGAAAGCCCTAACCATCCAGAAAAATGAAAATATTTTTCCTGTAGCACCATGCCTAGTGAAGCCACCATCATGTGTCCTAAGTCCTTGTCTAGATTTCACACTGCCCCTTCCCATACATTCTCCACAGAGCAGCAAGCTTGATTTACATAAACATTAATTTCATTGTCACTCAACTGCTTAAGCACTTCAGAGGTTTCCCATTGTATTAGAATAAGTCCAACTTCCTTGCCATGGCCCATAAAGGGCAGTGTGATCTAGACTTCCCTCAGTTCCCTGATCACTAAGTTTATTTCCCACACAGGGCCGTTGGCATTGCCAATGTCTCTGCTGGGATTGCGCTCACACATTCTGGCATGGCTGGCTGCTTCTCTTCATTTGAGCCTCAGGTTAATAGCAGTGCTCTAGAAAGGATTTTCCTGAACATTCTGTCTAATGTAGCTCCTCATCATCCTCCTATTCTCCGTCATAATACCCACCCTAAATCCTGCACAATGATAGTTCAATTGTTCTATGTGTTATTTGCTTAGTGTTTATTTCCCTTACTATGATCCAGAAGGCCAGAGATCTTTGTTGCCTTTTCTTATGTTTTATTCTTAGTGGTAAGCACCATGCCTGGCAGAGACTGAGCATTCTATACATTTCTATTGAAGAACAGAATTGATGAATAAATAAATTGGGACTATATACAGAAAATCATTCAAAAACAGATTGCAGGCCCTCTTGGTTGGTTATTACTTGTCACCTTGATGCTAAAAGGACATCCCAGATGATATTTAAAAAGATACATTCAAGTGAAGTAGAGAACATAAAAATATCAGAAAATTTTAACTCAAAAGTGAGGCTTTTCTATAAATTGGGGACAAAGGGAAGTCTATTGATTTCAAACTTTTATTTGACATATTTGTACTTAGACCCATACCAGGTACATGAATAAAGAGAACACGTTAGGTAACTTCTTTATTTTATATCTTTGTATATATTTTATATCTATATATTTATTTTATATCTGCTTAATATTTGCTGAATGAGGCATACATACAGAAATACACATTTCTTATCTATAGTTTGGATAGTAGCCACTTTTGAATGTTAAAACACAAGAAAAATCCATACACTTCTTCAAAAATCAACTTTCCTTCATGGAGAAAAGGGTTAAATTTAATAAAAAAAAATGATGCTCCAGATTACCTTTGAACAACAAAAAAAACCATCCAAAGTTGAATAAACTTATTAAATTTTGTGTCCTATATTCCAAATAGTATTAGATTTCTTTGAGCATGAACCATTATATCTTAAAGCATAAACTTTTAGAGTTTATTTTTAAAGATTTCCTAGGCACAAAAAATTGGGGGGATTCCCAGATCAAAGGGTATCCACATCTGTAACTATACTTATACCTATATCTGCACCTATCCTCTCTTTTGTATCTGATGATGTCACAGCACACAGTTCTAGACACAAAACAAGTGACTAATGCCTACAAATTGACTGGTTAAAAAAAGTCAGAATGTAAGAACATTAGATTGGAAATGAAAAAATGTGTTTCAAGTTTGGGTATGCCCCTGAAATACTAGGGGGCCTTGAACAAATGGCTTCATAACTCAGTTATACCAGATGTAAAATAAGAAGGCTAAAGCAAATTATTTCTGAGGTTTCTTCCAGATTTAAAATTCTACAAATATCTAAGAGCATGTTAAAAGGCAAGAGATTCTATGAATGCCTTCTACTTTTAAAGAAATTATGAATTTTCAAGTTAAGTCAAGAAAATATGGCTCTTTGGAGCCTTAGTAATTGACAAAAGGATAAAGAATGTGGAAATGCAAAGCAGATGTTCTCTGCTAAGAATAACAACAAAATATTAATGCCGGAATAAAGGGCAGACAGTTTACTCAGAGGCTTTTGGTAAATCTGAAGAGATGCCGTAAGCAAAACAGAGCTTTTCACCATCCAAAATAGGCAACAAATGAAAATATATTGAAAGCACCTCTGCCAAGAGAAATAACATGACTCAGGCCCACACTAAACACTGAAATTTCAACAGAAAAAATAAAAGGTTTCAGAAAAAACTGGCAAAATAAATCATCTCCGTTTTTATACAAATAAATTGTAGTTATTATGTCTTGCTCTCTCTAAAGTAAGTCATCAATACCTTCTTAGGTTATGCCCAGCTCCTGGTTATTATCTACAGATAATTAGCTAACAAATTGTGTCATATAAAATCTTTAATTCTAAATATGATGAATTACTCATTTATCTGACCAATAGCTAGATTATCAAATTGTACTTAGTAGTTCTGGCCATTCGTGTTTCAAATTAGGGTCCCTGAAAATGCTGAAAATTACCTTTGCTTTCAGTTTTTAATTTTTTTTTTAATTTTAGGAAATTCAGCTTGCCATTTGTTTTGAAAGGATTGTCTGTCTTAATTGAGGTCTACTAGTACAACCTAGGGATTAACTGATATTCCTCAATATAGGAATATATTTCTTCTTTTTTAAAGTTTTTTTAATGTTTATTCATTTTTGAGAGACAGAGACAGATTGCAAGTTGAGGAGGGGCAGAGAGAGAGGGAGACACAGAATCCAAAACAGGCTCTAGGTTCTGAGCTGTTAGCACCAAGCCCAATGCGGGGCTCAAACTCACCAGCCATGAGATCATGACCTGAGCTGAACTTGGATGCTTAAGCAACTAAGCCACCCAGGCACCCCAGGAATATATTTCTTTAATTCATTCTGGAAAATTTCCAGCCATTGTCTAGCCCTAGTCTCTCCAGTCTATCCTTTTAGAATTTTGTTTAGATGTATTTAGATATCCTTACTCTTTCCTCTGTGTTTCTTAATTTCTTGTTCAAAATTTCCTGGTTTTTTTTCCTTTATCTGATGAATTTTAGATATTTCAAAAATCAATCCCTCAATTTACCATAGTTATTGTTTCTTCAGTTGTGTCTGGTTTGCTACTAGGGTGTCTATTAAGATTCAAATTTTCATAATTAAATGTTTTAAAATCTAGAAGTTCTATTTGGTTCCTTTCCAAATCTGGCTGTTGATGGACTTTTGTTCCTTCCTCGAGGGCCAGATTACCCATTAGACACAGTAGGTACAATGCCTAGGGCTCATGATATGTTTTGGACCTACAAAAATGCTTTACTTTATTTTAAAATCAGAAGGGGGAACAAAGGACTTTTAGCGTTAAGAAAATGTTTTTATATAAAATAATATATTTGCCTTTTAGCAGCATAGTCATAAAATATAATTTTTAAAATATATACGTATGCATGTATATTATACATAAACACACACACACACACACACACACACACACACACACACACCCATGCATACATGGTAGAAGGTGCCTACAAAGGCAAAAAATAAGTGTCTATGGCTGACCAAAATCATAATATCATTCTGGCAACCTGTGGCAGGTTGCCTTCTGGCAATTCAGTGTTTCAATTTTTTAAGTATATATAAATATTTGTATTTAGTACTGGTTGATTCTTTTGAGTTATAGTACATGCAGTTTCTGTAGTCTGCGGTTCTGAACCTGTGGTTTGTTGCACCTACTGACTCTTGCTAATGGTGGCTTATTTCCTTAAGTGTTTCTGATGTGTGTGTGTGTGTGTGTGTGTGTGTGTGTGTGTGTTTAAATATATGTCCTTCAGAACTTCTTTGTATAAATTCATTTAAACTTGAAAGTCTTTCCTACAAGTGATTTGTGTTTGCTTCTGCCAGGTGCCTGAGATACGAACAATTCAGAACTTTAATACAAATTATGATTTAATTTTTCCCCCAAGACTCACACAAAAAGTATTATATCTCCAATTTAATGACTGCTGAGTTACAGTTAAGGGCTCTCAGAAAAAAATTTCTCTGGGGGTGCCTGGGCAGTTCAGTCTGTTAAGCGTCCGACTTAGGCTCAGGTCATGATAATGAAAGGGCGGGCCTACGCCAGCCGACTCCATCTTGTTCTGTGTCCTTCACCTTGACCACACCTCCTCCCCTTGAGTAACCCCCCCCCCACCTGCCTAACAGGACTCGGACCCTTCCCCAGGACCCTTCCCCAGCCAATTGGCTGAGGCCATAGCCATTACCTCACCAACTGCCCCTAGGCCCCAATAAAACCTTTCTCCTTTTGAAACTCGCTCTCTCTCCCTGGTATCTCACCGCTGCGTCGGTGCAGGTAGGGGATTGAGCTCGAGCTAGCTCGAATAAAGGCTCTTTGCTTTTGCATCGGACTCGGCTCCCTAGTGGTCTTTGGGGATCACGAATTCTGGGCATAACAATCTCAGGGTTCCTGGGTTCCCTTGTTGGGCTCTGTGCTGACAGCTCAGAGCCTGGATCCTGCTTCGGATTCTGTCTCCCTCTCTCCCTGCCCTTCCCCCACTTGTGCTCTGTCTGTTTCTCTCAAAAATAAATAAACATTTAAAAAATTTTTTAAAAGAAAAAAACTCCAGCCTTTCTCTGGATCTAGACTGAGAAAGATATGTATCTCCAGACACTTTCTCCAAATGGTATGATTTTTCCAAGGATTCTATCAATAGTATTACTTTTGAGGGAAGCTGGATTTTTGTGGGGTCTGATCTAAGTTTTCATCCTACTTGGTCTCTGGCTTTTATTGCCCAATTTCCAAGCCATTAGTTATTCAAAGATGCCTCAATATCAAAGCTAGCTCTGTATTCCTGATGTTTGAGAATGTCTGAGGATTTTTTTTACTTACTTTCCAGCTCAAGAATTATTTATACATTATATCTAGAGTTTTAGATAATCTATAACATCAGGGATCTTTCAGATAGACAACCTTCTATCAGAAATGTAGTAGGGGGGCACCTGGGTGGCTCAGTTGGTTAAGCATCCAACTTCAGCTCAGGTCATGATCTCATGGTTTGTGGGTTTGAGTGGGGCTCTGTGCGGACAGCTCAGAGCCTGGAGCCTGCTTCAGATTCTATGTCTCCCTCTCTCTCTGCTCCTCCCCCACTCACACTCTGCCTCTCTCTCTCTCTCAAAAATAAAATAAAATAATTTTAAAAATTAAAAAAAAAAAAGAAATGTAGATTAACCACATATTAATGGTTAGGAAATTGAGGGCCAGAGAGATAAATAAAATTTTCTAAGTTCTCATAGCTGTTAGGTGGCTGAACCCAGATTAATACCCAATCTACTTGGCTACAATTTTATTAAGACAAAAAAGCTTTATAATAAGAAATCTGAAAATTTTGAAATGTAAATTTGAAAATTTAGGTGAAATGGACTCATTCCTAAAAACCTGTAACTCACTGAAATGGACAAAAGAAGGAAAAGCAAGCTATTAACAACCACCAAATAAACTTCTTAAAAATCTTTTTTCAAAGAGAACTTTAGACCAAGATAGCAGCACTAGACAATTCTTTCAAATATTTAAGGAAAAAATAACGCTGTTCTTACAAATATTCTTCAAGAAACTGTAAAAAATAAAAGAATAAATCCCAGTTTGGTGGTAGCATAAATTCAATATTAAACTATGACAAGAATCATTCAACCAAATTCACTTACAAATATTACAAATACAAAATCTTGAACAAAATATTACTTGACTAATTTCAACAATATATAAAAAGAATTATATATCATGATCAATAGAGATTTATTCTAGAAATTAGAATTTTATTTGGAAAAGGAATATTAAGCAAGATAATTCACAACATTAATTGAATGAAGGGTAAAATTATATGATAACTTCAATAGATATAGAAGCATTTCATAAAATCATATCCACTTCTGATTTAAAAAAAAAGAAAGAAATTTACTGATATGTTTATCTACCAAAGGAAAAAAATGTTATAGGAACATCATAGATAAAATATTGAATAGCAGCATAAAAAGAGAGAGAGGAACAGAGCTTTATAAGACTAAAATTAATACATCTCACTGGAATTAAGATTGTATAAATCTAAAATAGATTTAAGTTAAAATGTATAATGAAAGCCCCAGAGAAACTAGTAAGAAAATAACTGAAAAATATAATTTAAAGTTATTAACAGAATTAAAATGTCACACTAAAATATATTTATAGACTATAAAAATAAATAGTAAAGGAGGAACAGTAGAAGAAAAATGACAGACATATAGAAAAGTAAAAAATATAGTAAACATAAATTGAATAATATCAACAATAACAGCAAGCATTAATTGATGTAATAATCTAAAGTGAAAGATTTTTAGACTGGATTAAAAATATCAAAATACAATCATGCCTGTATGGGAGATATACTTCTGATTCAAAGATCCAACTAGATGGAGTAAAAACATGGAAAAAGGTATACCATGCAAACAGGAACCATAAGAAAGCTGGAGTGCCTATACTAATTTCAGACAAAACTACCTTTAAAACAAAAAATATAATGAGGGGTAAAGAGGAATATTTTATAGTGACAAAGGGTCAATTCATCAGGAAGATATAACAATTACAAGTATATAGGCATCTAACAACAGAAACCCAAAATACATGTAGCAAAAAATGACAAAATATGAGGGAGAAAGGGAAAATTCAAAAATAGTAATTGGAGAATTTAATGGTCCATTTCCAATAATGGGTGGAACAACTAAACAGAAAATCAACAAGGAAACAGAAGATTTAAACCACATTATACACCAATTAGGTCTAACAAATATATACAGAATACTCTACCCAATAAACTGACCATACATTCTTCTCCAGACACATATAACATTCTTTAGAATAAACTATATGCTGGGGGTGCCTGGGTGGCTCAGTCAGTTGAATGTCCAACTTTGGCTCAGGTCATGATCTCACGGTTCATGGGTTCGAGACCCGTGTCGGGTTCTTGTGCTGACAGCTTGGGGCCTGGAGCCTGTTTTGGATTCTCTCTCTCTCTCTCTCTCTCTCTCTCTCTCTCTCTCTCTCTCTCTCAAATAAATGAAAACATTTAAAAACAAAACTATATGCTGGCCCATATATCAAGCCTCAAAATAGCTGGAAGAATTGAAATAATATGTGTTACAAAGCACAGTTGAAATAAATTTGAAATCAGTGAGGAAATATGAGACTTTCATAAATAGGTTGAAGTTAAAAAGTACACTCCTACATAACCAATGGGTCAAAGAAGGGAAAATAGAAAATATTTTCAGGTGAAAGAAAATGAAAACATAACATACCAAAACTTATGGAATGCATCTAACGCAGTGCTTACAGAGAAATTTATAACTGTGAATGCTACATTAAAAAAGAAGAGGGGCTCCTGGATGGCTCAGTCAGTTAAACATCCAGCTCTTGGTTTCAGCTCAGGTCATGATCTCCAGGTTCATGGGTTCAAGCCCCAAGTTAGGCACTGCACTGACAGAAAGAGATATCCTCTCTCTCTCTCTCTCTCTCTCTCTCTCCCTCTCTCTCTCCCTCTCCCTCTGCCCCTGCCTACCATGCCCTCTTTCTCTCTCTCAAAATAAATAAATAAATATTTTTTAAAAAGAAGAAAAATCCCAAATTCCCTAATTTTCTGAACACACAGGAAAAAATGAGAAATTAACAGCCCAAAGCAAGGATAAGGAAGGGAATAATGAAAGTTACAGAAGAAATTAATTAAACAGAGAGTTAAAAAAATAAAGTTAAGAAAACCAAAAATTGGTTCTTTGAAAAGGTCAACAAAATTGACATAGTATATAGAATGACAAAGAAAAATTACAAATTACTAAAATAAATATGGGTGTATAGAAATTTTAAAAAGACAATTATAAGGAAATACCATGAATAGCAATATGTAATAATTAGATAACTTAGAGAAAGTGGTTAAAATTGATAGAAAAGTAAACTACCAAGATTGACTCAACAAGAAATAAAATATCTTACTAGACTGAAAACAAGTAAAGAGAATGAATCAGAAATCTCAATCATCCACAAATAAAATTCCAGGCTCAAATGGCTTTACTAGTATATTCTGCAAAAATTTGAAGAAATAATACCAATTTTTCACAAATTCTCCTAAAACATAGGAGAAGAGGGAATGCTTCCAAACTGCTATGAGTCCTTGATATCAAATGAGACAAACACCACAAGAAAACTGCGGATAAATATCTCTCATGAATATGGACAGAAAAATCTAACAAAATATTAGCACAGAAAATATATATAATTACATACCATGAACAAATAAGATTTATCCCATGGATGCAGCCAAAAAATCAATTAAGGTAATGTACCATATTAATATGTTAAAGAAAAAAAATGATTATCTCAACCGAAACAGAAAAATAATCTGACAAAATTCAATACCTTTTTATGACAAACATACTCAATGAACTAGGTTTAGAAGAGAACTTAGTCAACTTAACAAGAGACAGCTAATATATTATACTTTAAATGGTGAAGGATTGATTCATTTGCAAATAATATGAAGAACAAGACAAGGATGCCACTTTCATTACTCCTATCAACGTTGTGTTAGAGAACTGAACCAGAGTAATATGACAAGAAAACAAAAGAAGAGACATTCAAATAGGAAAGAAAGAAGTAAACTCTGTATTGCAGATAACATAATCTTATAAATAGAAATCCCTAATAAATCCACCAAAAACTATTAGAACTAATAAACAAGTTGGAAAAGTTTACAGGATACAAAATCAAGATATAAAAATTAGGAGTGCCTGGGAGACTTAGTTGGTTAAGTATCCAAGTCTTGATATCAGCTCAGGGCATGATCACATGGTTTGTGAAATCTAACCCTGCATCAGGCTCTGTGCTGACAGCACAGAGCTTGATTGGGATTCTCTCTCCTCTCTCTCCCCTACCCTGCTCCCTCTCTCAAAATAAATAGATAAACATTAAAATACATATAAATGTGTGCATGTGCATGTGTGTATACATATACACACACACACACACACATATATATATTAATCTTATACCTATACACTAAGATATATAATTCAAAATGAAAAAGTTCTATTTAAAATAGCATCAAAAGAATAAAATAGTCAAGGATAAATTTAACCAAAGAAGTGAATATGTGATATAACAAAGTACCTTTATAGACATTTCTCCAACAATGATACACAACTGGTCAGTAAATGCATGAAAAGATGTTCAACATCATTAGTCATTAGGCAAAACATGTGAAAATTATGATGACATACCATTTTACAATCTGTAAGATGCTTATGCCAAAAAGATAGAGAATATCAAGTGTTGGTGAGAATATGAGATATGAGATACAGTGAGGATATGAGATAAACTGGTCCAACCACTTTAGAAAACAGTTTGGTAGTGCTTTAAAAATATATAGCTATTATATGACCTCGAAATTCTGCTCCTTTGTTATACAACAAGATAAATGAAAATCTGTAACTTCACAAATAACCTGTACACCAATATTCATAACAGTATAACTCAAAATAGCCTGGATAGAATCAGCCCAAATGTCCATCATCGGTAAAACTGATCAATAAATGTGGTCTATCCATAAAATGAAATATAATTCAGCAATATAAAAAAAATGAAGTAGTGATATTTGCTACAAAATTAGTGAACACTGAAAATATTATACTAGGTAAAAGAAGCCAATCACAAAAAAAGAGGTTATCATATGGTTCCATTTAAAAGAAATGTCCAGAAGAGGCAAATCTATAGAGGTAGAAATGATACCAGTGGTTTCCTAGGGTAGGAAGAAAAGTAACTGCTAATGGGAACGGAGTTTCTTTTGGGGGATGCTGAAAATGTCCTAAAATTACATTATTTTCATTGTTCCTCAACTGTATGAATATACTATAGAACACCAAATTTTATGTTTTAAATGTGTGACTTATATGGTAGATTAATTATATCTCAATAAAACTGCTTAAAAATAGAAAGGGATTTCATAATATGTTTTTGTAAAACAAAACAAAACTTAAAGCAAACATTGTACTTGATGAAATGTTGACGGCAACTATAAAAAAAAATACACAAGAACATCCTCTATCACTACTTTTTTTTTTCAAAATTTTACCAGAGGCTTTTGTCAGAACAGTAAAGTCATAGAAAGAAATGAAAGCAAAATGAAACCATTTACTATTAAGAAAAATTATTTGGGTATAAAATATGAAACAACATCAGATAAACTGCTATAATTAAGAGATTTTGGCAAGATTTTGCTGGATCTAGCAATGAACAGAAAATAAGGTTTCACCATATACATCATGTATAATAAGATAAGGATATCAAATAATCTAGTAATAGAAACCCCTGGCTATGTTGGGTGATCCTACCTCCAAGACTCCAGGAGCTGGCCATCTGGCCTGGTGAAATTGCAGTAGTGGCCTCGGTGATACCTGAGTCACCTTTTAGGTCATATTTTCCTCTTCTTGAAGAAGAGCACATTTTGTAGCCAAATAGCTCTATTAGTCAGTCCTGTCAGGTCTAAGGAGTTTGACAGCATTTCTTCATTTCCTTCCTTCTCCATCCTTTTCAATTCTCATATAATAACCCCATAAACTCTTTCTTGAGTTATAGTCCAGTCATACTAGTGGTGTTCTTTTCAAAACATGCCTTTTCACTTTCTGCAATATGAGCAGGCTGAGAATTTTCCAAATCTTCAAGTTTTATTTCTTTCTGCTTAACTATTTCTTCATCTCTTCTTCTCACCTTTCACTATAAACAGTCAGAAGAATCCATACTTCTCCTTCAGCACTTTGCTTAGAAATTTGGTCAGCTAAATATACAGTTCCATTGCTTACACGTTCTGCCTTCCACAAACACAATTTATCCAAATTCTTTGCTACCTTATTAACAAGGATTACTTTTCCTCCAATTTTCAAAAATATGCCCCTCACTTCCATTTCAGACCTCATCAGAATGGCTTTTAATATTCATATTTCTACCAACATCTGGTCATGATTTTTTTTAGTTTTATTTATTTGAGAGGGGGAGTGGTGGATTTGAGAGGGAGGAGGGGCAGAGAGGAGAGAGAGAGGGAGAAAGAGAGAGAGAGAATCCCAAGCAAGGGAGATTTCATTCTGAAGCCTCTTTTCTTGGCCTGTAGATGGCCACCTTTTCACTGTGTCCTCATACAGTTTTCCTCAGTGCATGCATGTGGAGGCAGAGATCGCTCTTTTTTTTTTTTTTTTTTTCTCGGAAGCTCACAATCCTATTGGATTAGGTCCTCACTTTTATGACCTTATTTAACCTGAATTACCTTCTAAAATCTCTATCTCCAAATACAGTCACATTAGAGGTCAAGACTGCAACATAGGAATTTTGAGGTGACCCGTTTCAGTCTATAACATATATTCATTGATTAGATGGTTTAATGTTATAAAGGTCACAATTCTCCACAAATTTATGCTGAGATTCAACGGAGACCAATTTAAAATGCAAGCATGCTTTTTTAATTTGGGGACTGAGGAGAATTTAACAAGCTGATTCTAAAAGTACATGAAAATAACAGGCCAATAATAGCTAAGACTTTTAAAAGAACACAGGAGTTTCACAACTTGATTTCAAGACTTATTTTAAAGCAATAGTCATCAAGAAAATATCGTATTAGTATAACAATTGCAAACAGAAAACTGAACAGTTATAGAGTTCAGAAGTACATTATTTCATCTGTTGGCAGTTGACTTCTGACAAAGGTGGCAATGCAGAACAGAGGTAATAGGACAGTTCTTTCCAATAAGTGGTTTGGGAACAAGGGAATATCCATTTGCAAAATTAAATTTGACACCTACATCATATCACATAAATAAATCAAGTGTAGTATATCTCTAAACTTGAAACACATTTTGCCACAAAGTCTGTAGAAGGTTATATGAGAGAATACCTTTTATCTTCAAGTTTGAAATAGACATCTTAAACAAATCTCAGAAAAAAAGAAAAAACCCATGAAAGACAGGTTGCTAAATCTTACATTTAAAATTAGGGACTTCTGTTGACCAAATGAAATTTGAGAAGAATGAAAAGATAAGACTCAGAATGAGAAAAAAAATATTTGCAACATACAAATGAATGAAAGTATGCAAGTGAAAATTAAATGAGGCAAGTGAAAATTAAAGCCACAATAAGATAACACAACGCACTCCCCAGACTGCCAAATTGAAAAGACCAATAATGGCATGTGATGGCAAGGAAGGGGAGACATTGGGCCCCCATAATCTGTTGGTGGGAATGTAAATTATAAACTTCTGCACCAATAATTTTACTTCTAGGTATACATACAATAGAAGGTGTACACATGGCCACTAGGGGACATGTCCAAAATACTAATGGCAACACACTCATAATAGCCCCAAAGTGAAACAACTCAAAAAATTTGTGACATCGTCAGCAATGAAAATGCATGAACTACAGCTACGTGAATTATCATGGGTGAATCTTACAAATGTATTTTTGAGTTAAGGAAGAAAATCAGAAAAGAATAGTGATGATTCCATTTATATAAGCTTCAAAAATCTATAAAAATTAAACTATTGTGTTTAAAAATGTATAGGTCGGTGGTAAAAGTATAATGAAAGCAAGGAATTAATTATCATGAAAGTCAAGAGCATGGTTCATCTAGGAAAGAGGGAGGAATTTTAATTGGGGAGGGTCACATAGACGGCTTTCTAAGGTGCTGGCTCTATTGTATTTCTTGTTCTATGCAGTAGTTGTACAATAGCTTATTTAATAGCAAGCTGTTAAGCTTTACATCAATGTTTAATGCATTTTTTCTGGTCATATATTTTATTTTCCAATAAAAAGTTCAAAAGAAAAAAAAATGAAACTCACTTTTAACCACCATCTAGCTGATGCTAGAAAAGAGATAACAATTAACTATTAAATGTATGCGTGCATGAAAGTCTATTTATATACAGAATTTCTATATTGATCAAGCTACTATGAATAGCCTTTCTTGGGTAGCTAACTGTTCATGACTGTTTTGAAAAGAAAGTGAATTCCTGAAAAAAAAATATTCATTTAAGTAGTTAATATGCATTTTTCCTGTGTCGCACTTCTCTCCATGTAATAAATTAGATGAGATTCCCAACTACCACAGCTGCATTAAGATTCTAGTCCACATCTAGAGGATTGATTTAGGAGTGACTCAGAGAATTAATGACCTGAGCTTGTTGTGCATATTAAATACGGGCCACTCTATTAGGGAAGAGTTTGGGTAAATTGGTGCAGAGGCCTCAGGAAGAAAATAAAACCCTGTTCTTTTCTTCAGTATTGTCCATACCATGTATCTGAATGAAGAAGTTTGAGAGCTGTCTCTATGAGAAATCAACAAACACTATTGAAAACTAAAACCTTCTGGCAACTGAATCTTTGTATTATTGTAAAAAACCCAATTTAACCAATTGCTGTATGTAGTATAGATATTTCAGTGGTGTATAAGTACTGATATTGTTAAATGTATTATTATTTATTTATTTGTATTTATTTATGTATTTTATTTTAGAGAAAGAGAAAGAGCATGTGAGTGGCCGAGAGAGGCAGAGGGGGGGGGGAGAGAGAGAGAGAGAGAGAGAGAGAGAGAGAGAGAGAGAATCCAGAACCCCAAGTAGGCTCAATAGTCAGCATGGAGCCTGACACAGGGCTTGATCCCATGACCCCAAGATCATGACCTGAGCTGAAATCAAGTGTCGGATGCTCAACTGACTGAGCCACCCAGGCACCCCTGAGATTTTTACATTTAGATTTAACTACCATTTAAAGGTTTCCTGCTCTATTCCAAGCTCTGTCAATATATTCATTCATTCTTGAAACTTTTATGATGGGAGTTTTATAGCAAATAAAAGGACAACCAAAGAGATTATCTAAACTGCCCAAAGTTACACAGCTATAGAAGTACAGTTTGGACACAAGAGCCCTAATTGCTGTTTGAATAATTTCTCTTTATTGCATTAGTTACAGTAGGCTAACTCCTTTGACAAAAAAACCCCAGCATCTAAGTGGCTTAAAACAAATAAATGTTCATTTTGGGGGGCACCTGGGTGGCTCAGTCAGTTAAGTATCTGGCTCTTGATTTTGGCTCAGGTCATGAACTCGCGGTTCGTGAGTTTGAGCCCTGGATTGGGCTCTGCAGTAAGAGTGCAGAGCCTGCTTAGGATTCTCATTCTCTCCCTCTCTCTCAAATTAAATAAATAAACTTAAAAAAAATGTTCATTTTTTAAATGTTCCAATCTAACATTTGGATGCCGAGTTGAGGGATAGGGGCTGTGCACACTCCCCAGCCTTCAGGGGACCCAGGCTTCCTCTAGTTCCTAGCTCTCTAAGGCCAGTGGTCTTCCCCTGGATCCTTTGACATCTGTCCAAGAAAGAACATCCAGCATCCTATGGAAGAATTTGAACTTTTACATTTGGAAATGGCCTACATATCTCTGTTCATATTCCATTGTCTAGAGCTTCTCACTCTAGACACTGCAGTAGCCTCACCTCACCTCACTGCAATAAGGCTGAGAAATGAAGTCCTACTACATGCTTGTGAAGAGGGAGAAATATGATGAGTTTCTATCCATTACCATAATGCCTCTATTCTTAGGACTACTACCAATCACATTTGCATAATTTGTTTGATATTTGAGAATCCACACTCCATTATTTTATTTTTAAGAGATATGCTAATTACTCATAGCCTTCATTTTCAGGTCCTTTAGTAATAATAGATAATACATATATGGGACGCCTGGGTAGCTCAGTCGGGTAAGCATCCAACTTTGGCTCAGGTCACGATGTCACAGTTTGTGACTTGGAGCCCCATGTCAGGCTCTGTGCTTATGGGTAAGAGCCTGGAGCCTGCTTTGGATTCTGTGGCCTCCCTCTCTCTCTGCACCTCCTCCACTCACCCTCTTTCTCTCTTTGTCTCTCAAAAATGAATAACCTTAAAATTTTTTTTAAATATGTATGTAACTCATACCACGTACTAAGCACTTCCTCCATCCTTTATGATTATTTACTAGTTTCATTTTCTCAACATCTATGTAGGAAGTAGGAAGTATTATCTTTTTTTGTAGATTGGGCAACTGAAGTACAGACTTTAAGTAACTTGCTTAATTATATTTCTAGTAAGTGTAATAAAGAACAATGATTTTTACTCAATTGGCAGCATACTACTCCTTTTCTATATTTAATCTCTTTGCCATAAATTATGTACTTTCTCATCTTTTACATATATTACTTTTTAATTTATTTTGTCTTTTTATATTTTTTTATAAAGGCCTAATTCAAGCTATTAAATACAATTTGATATGTAATCCAATATTTATTATTAAGTTTACTCTCATAAATCATGCTTAGGTTTTGGACTTGATTGATTTCTTATTAAGCGAGTTTTGTTAACCATACAAAGCCAGGTATTTTTAAAAATCTGCTAATTCTTAAGGAGAATTACCAGTGCTGAGTGTCACTCTGAAAAGTAACTACTTAATTGCAATTACTATTCTTCTGCTTTGATGCACAGTATTCCATAAATATCCTTTAGACAAAAAAATATTTAATATTTTTCAATGGATATCAATTAATAAAGTTATTAAGCATAGTGGTCCTCTGGATGGTGGGAGTGGGCCAACATTCAATGGCCTATGGATTTCCTAAGGGGCTAAATTTACATCCTCAACTTTTTTTAAAGTTTGTTGTTGCTCTTCTTTTAATTAGAGTTACTTAAGGGTTAAGCAACACTGTCTTTGGAGACCCAGAAATAAATTGCTTCCAAAGAATTAAAAGTGTACACAGCTTTAGAATCTTGTAGGCACAGGTTGGAATCCCATGGACTGTACTGTACAGAGCACTTTTTTTGTTTTTTATGTTTCAAGTTTTTATTTAAATTCTAGTTAGTTAACATGTAGGGTAAGACTTGTTTCAGGAATAGAATTTAGTGATCCATCCCTTGCATATCACACCCAGTGCTCATCACAACAAATGCCTTCCGTAATGCCCATCGCCCATCTAGCCTATCCCCCATCCACCTCCCTTTTCAACCCTCCGTTTGTTCTCTATAGTTAGTACTTTGATTTTTTACCTTCCTCACCTGTACAATGAAAATAATAATGCATATTTCATGGAGGTACTGTACAAATGAAATAAATATGTGAAAAGATTTGAAACAGAGAATGCCTTGTATAAATATTAGCTATTATTAAAGTGCGCTAGCTGGGACTAGTTAAATATGCAGAATAATTGACAAATGGAGAGGTGTGGAGAGAATAGCAGAAAGAAGTGAAGAAAATGGAACTATACATGGGGAAATAGAAGGGGCTAGCAAAGATTCTTAGGTGGCTGGGAGCTAAATTACTATCTGGTCAGAGAACAGGACTAGACTCAACCCTCGCAAAGTTGTATAGAGCAGGAGCAAAGGTCAATTTTAATTAGATTTTCATCATTAATTGGTTGATTTGATGAAATTAAGTTCAAGTTTTAAAAGTTGTTATTGACTTGCTTATCAGTCTGTAAAGGGTTGGTATAATTTCTATGGAGTCAAGATCAAGTGGCTTCTTCTAGAAATCATGAATCTCCATATTTGGTCCCAACTAGCCTCTTCCACCTTGATAACTCTTATTAATTTGTCTGAGTTTCCCATTCCGCAGCCAAGATAAGCTACTTATTCTTGCTCTTTCTGGTTCTCTTTTTCATGGCTGCACCTATGTTCCTGGTATTCCTTTGTCCTAGCATGACTTCTCCCTGACCCACACACATCCAAATGTCCAAAAGCTTCTTGGTGATTTCAAGTCCAAACCTAAATGCTATTTCCCTGAAACCTCTCCCATCTGCCTTGGCTAGAATGAGAATTATCTCCTTTCAACCTCCATAGCATTTGATCTATATCTCTATTAAGGCTCACATTGCTTTCCAGTTTATTATTTTAGATTCATATTTAAATCATAGAGCATGTGCAATATATTTAATGGTGAATACATGTTTTGTAAACTGCATTACATGAAGCATCATTAGTATACTCTTAGACTGGTATTTTTTGAAAAGGAATTCTTGGGGATCCTGGGTAGCTCAGTCGGTTAAGCGTCCGACTTCGGCTCGGGTTATGATCTTGCAGTTTGTGGGTTTGAGCCCCATGTTGGGCTCTGTGCTGACAGCTCAGAGCCTGGAACCTGCCTCGGATTCTGTGTCTCCCTCTCTCTATGCCCCTCCCCCACTCATGCTCTGTCTCTCTCTGCCTCTCAAAAATAAACATTAAAAAAAATTTTAAAAAGAATTCTAAGATCATTTACATTTGGAAAATTGTCATTTTTCCCTATTATTTATTCTTGGAGCTCTGAGATAGTCAAGGATGTATTTAGAATATAAAGTGTTAGAAAGTTTAACTATGAAATTAATAACTTTTAATAATAAGGACACTTTTCCCTTACAGTATATTGGTGTTCCGTGGACACCAACGGCCATTAGTTTTACCACTGCCTCAGCTCAATGGAAGATCTTGAGATAGTTCTACTAAATCTAATCCTCCTCAGTTATGGGAATTTTTTTCTGTCTTGTCATTGCCATTTTTCTTGGAGTCTAGAACTCTATCCTCTGTCCTGGGTTTTGGAAAGAAGGTTTGTCTACATAGGAAGGATATGTTGGGGGTGGGATGAGGGTTTGAGCAACATGAGTGATTAAAAAGCTACATGCTGCAGTTCCTTGGGTGTCTTCATCAAACGACAAGGAAAGGAACAACTCATTTGATTCTGTCACAGGAATTGTATACGGTTTACCTGCATAAAGACATGTGCTTTTCAAGGAGCTGGACAGCTCTGGTGGTTCCCTGGAGCTAAGTGCTTACTATGCCCGCAGAGCAGAGCTCAGAGGACTATCCTCATAAACTCCATTTCAGTTTCTGTGATCCTTGGCCTCATTCTCTCACTCAGCCTATGGATCCATTGACTAGTTTTGGTTGGGAGAGAACAAATTGGATCATCATTTTTTTTTCTTTTCTTTTTAATTGTGTTTGTGTGTGTGTGTGTGTGTGTGTGTGTGTGTGTGTGTGTAATAACTAAAGGATCATCTCATTTGAACATAAGAGCCAAGAGTTTCACGTTGCCTTCCTTTGTTCTCCTGTGAAAATTTCATCCAAGTTAATTGGTATATCAAGTCTCTTTGGTGACACTGGAGGTGGAGAGTCAGGATGGAACTTCAGAATTCAAGGAAGATTGGAAAGGGTAGCAAGAGCAGACGGTTAATACAAACTGTTATCTTAATACACTGATGTACGTGAATTATCTCTTACCCACCGATTAATTTCTTGAGGTTTATCCTTGTCAGTTGTGTTGTCTATAGTGCATAGCAAAGAGTTAGTGTCTAATGAATATTTGTTAAATAAGTATAAAGTTTTTAAGACATTAGTTGTGGGGAAAGTCTTCCAACCATCTCTGACCATTTTGGTGAGGTTGTTAATTGTCAGCCCAGAGGGATGGTAGAGAGGTTCTCATTCTAAATTTTTTTTAACGTTTATTTATTTTTGAGAGACAGACAGAAACAGAGCATGAGTTGGGGAGGGGCAGAGAGAGGGGGGACACAGAATCCAAAGTGGGCTCCAAGCTGCAGGCTCTGAACTGACAGCACAGAGCCTGACACAGGGCGCAAACCCATGAACTGTGAGATCATGACCAGAGCCAAAGTTGGACGCTTAACCAACTGAGCCACCCAGGTGCGCTGAGGGGTTCTCATTCTAAAGGTTATGCCTCATGGAGAGCTGATACTGGTTCCAGAAAAGAGAAAAAAAAGCATATGTTATTTCTACAGACAGACATCCTCTGGAAGAGAACATTTTGCCAAGAAGGACTGGGGTGTAAATCATCATTTAACATATCACATGATATTGAAAGATAAGTGCAGATTTCCTCTTCTTCTCTAAATTGTACTTTTGACTCAGTGTCCTTCAATCACTCATAGCACAAGGAGATTAACAGGCTATTTAATCATCGGCCAAGAGAAAATACACTGAAAGATGTTACAAAATGACTCTTCAGCAAGGTCACATGATTTTCTTGCAGTGATTTGAAATTGTTTGCTAATGACTGATTATGCTCCTTTTTGATAAAAGCACTGCTGGTGGCAATGGCTTTATGTGTGGCACAAATAAGGCTGATATTTCATCCTTAGTTCATTCCTCATAGCCACATACTTGAAGACAAGCCGTCTGCACGTGTGTCTACTTGTGGCATTTCTTGATGCCGTTAAGCTTAATTTTTAATAATAAACCTTTCCATTTATCTGGTGTTTAACATTTTTAGGGCACTTTAACACCTGTGAGCCACATCAAAGTCATAATAGTCCTGAGAGGTAAAGAGAGCCAGAATTAGGTTTCTAATTGCACATTAAGTATATGTGGTAAATAGCATTAGTCACATTATTTGTGTCAAGGCTTATTCTGTGACCCTGTGGTGCCTCTTATTTTTTTTCTTGAACTGCTACTTCAACTTGTTCTTGGTATATCTCCTTCTTGTGACATTTATTTTCTGTGCTCGCTTGTCTTGCCATTATGCAGTTACTTGAATACTTGGCTACAAACCACTTTCAGCAGATAGTCTGTCCATGGACTTGATTGGGATGAGCATTCCTTCATGCCTTGGAATTTCTCTAGGACTTATTTTTTCCTGTGTGTTTAAAAAGTTAGTTTTGATTTTCACAACAGCATCTTTCATCAGGATGTGATTTTCCAGAGCTACTGGCAACTGAAAATAAGTACCAAATATAACTGGTGATTTTTCTGAGCAGGGTGATGGCATTTGCACACATTGTACCCTGCTGCAGAGTCCTATACATGGAATATACTCAATAAATAGGAGAAATTAAAATATTGTTATTTCTAAATTGATATGCATTCTCAATGCCTCACTTGGCTTCAAACTTGATTTAATTTATCATTGAATTATTAAAACATAGTAGGCATTCAATAAATGCTTCAGGAATGAATGATACCAATAAGTATCTGAATGTTGGTTACAACAACAAATGGGTGATAATTTAAATTACTCTAATTGTGGTTTATTTTTATACAATTTTGAAAAGTTGGCTTGGGCTATTGAGGACTGTTCTGAATTTGTGGATCAAATTCAAATTGTTCCTTCTTTGTACATGTTCTATTTAGAGCTCTCATATCTCCAAGGCTCCTGCTCTCTATTTTCATTGGGTGGAGGGGAGAGGATTTTATACTTTATTTCCTATCTGCATTTTCTCCTCTGTATTGTTTCTTGCACCTTTCATGATCAAACTGCTTTTTTCCAACTGTCTTCTATTTCATGGGCAACATGTTTTCTCTTTGCCCTGTAGCACACAAAATCATTTAGAAAATGTGCTCCTGCATAAAATCCATCTTACCACCTGCTAACACATCAGTCAATCTGAGCTCACTTCTTTAGCTTTTTGATCAGCGTTGCAATATACAGGTGCCTCTCTTAGCACATATTGCATTAAATGACATTAAACCGTGTTTGTCTCTCCATCAGACTGTGAAATCCTTTAGGGAGGAAGACATGGTGTAGCCATGTATATATCCATACCTGATGGAAGCAATGTCAGCCCAGTAAGCACTGGTGGATTTGTAACAACTACAGTCTTCTTGGGACCCGGATGAGAAGCTTGACTTTTGCAAATGAATGCTGACTTTAATGACATTTGAACAGACATAATAAAGGTATATATATATACAGTGTGTATTTCTCTTTTTGCCAAATGTTTTCAATTAAAATATTAGTCATTCTCACTTTAGACTGCAAAACATGAAGAAAAAAAGTGGAACATTTGTGACAACCATCTGTCAAATTTCTTGATGTCTGAAAGCAACAATAGGATGACTTCATTCATTGGTTTTAATATGGACATTTTGCAGTTAGAGACAAGTTTAAAAACAGACATTTTTTCTAAGATAATGATTTTCTTTGGGCTTCCTTCTTTTCCAAAGCTGTGCAGGAAGACAAAAGGAACAACCCTATAAAAATTCCCTAAAAAATTAAGTGCTTATAATGTGATATAGAAATGTTTAAAAAATTGTACATTCAAACCCAAAGGCTATAGTTTCATGAGTAAAGGTGACAATGATGTAGTCCTTGGTTCAAATTATAGATTTATTATTAGAAATATGTGCAAAAATGTGTGTAAATTATTTAAAGCTCAGCTAGAATCACATGAATCCAGACCTGGTGATCACAGTTCAGACTGAGCAGATTAAGGAATAACCTGGGAAAATTTTCTAAACCCAGTGCTAGAGACAATATGAACAGAAATATGTTACTTTACTGGGGTTTCATAACAAACACCATAGCCTTTAACAAAGAATATGAGATCTTCTCAAGGTAGATCTTCCCAAGGTAGAGCTGGTTATACAGTCTGCGGGTAAATGAAGAGATTCTGGATAAAGTTATCTCTGGTGAACTATCTCATGATGACACCCCAATTATAAGTAGAAATCAGGAAGAGAAACATGGGAATCCTATGTGAGTTTTACCTCACAGAGAAAAATCTTCTTTTTAGCACATTATTACAAAAGAAAATGCCTTAATATAAAAAATACATTTTTAAGCAGGGAAATTGTTCTTTGAGTTCCATCTTGAGGAGCTTATATAACTTAAATCACTCTTAAATGAACTTCAAGTTCTACCTACAAACTAATTCAACTTTAAATCCTTTGAGTTAACTAGAACTTCTTTGATCTTTTATTTTCTGTTAAATATAGTTATGAAACTTAGTTTTCAAAGTAAAACTTTGTTTAATCCTGATTATTATACAGATACATGAACATTTTTGACAAGTCGCTTTGTGTCAACGTCTCCATTAAATGTATCTCTTTTTTCTTTTATCTACTACAGTCTAATGACCTACTTAGTGTTTTTTAATGATGCATTCAAAAATCTGGTGATTAATCAATCAACACATTTGGTAGGTTCTACTCTGTGTTGCAAAACTATGCTCAAAAGGAGAGTCAGAGGATACCACTCTGCTCTGAGCACTGCTACTGATATCTTATAATACAGAGACAAATATTATGATACTCATTTTCTAAATGAGAAGCCTGGCCACGTGGTATAACACATGTTAAGATCAGACCAAAAGTATGCCCCATGAGTTAATACTCAAACCCAAGCTTTCACCGGCATCAACACCTACACTTTAAAAAAAAATTTTAATATTTATTTATTTTTGAAGGAGAGGCAGAGCATGAGTGGGGGAGGGGCAGAGAGAGAGAGGGAGACGCAGAATCTGAAGCAGGCTCCAGGCTCTGAGCTGTCAGCACAGAGCCTGACACAGGGCTCGAACTCACAAACTGCGAGATCATGACCTGAGCCGAAGTCGGACGCTCAACCGACTGAGCCACCCAGGCGCCGCAACACCTACACTTTTTAATATGTCACACAATATTTTTTTTCTCCAAATGGTAAAATGGTAAAGACAATAACATTTATGGTAGCCTTCTGTCTTGATGGTGTGATTACCCAGAAGGCTCTCTGAATTATATATAATTATCACCATTTTACAGAGGAAAGATTCTCACTTTAAAGGAAGTAAGCAACCTGCTAAATATGATGGCACAAGTGTTGAAAGACAGAAGATGAAAGAAACCTTGAGACTTTGTCTCAGTATAAAACATTAACCTTGCTCTTAGGGAGTTTTAAATTAACTGGAGAGTTGTAAAACTTTAAAATTAGAAAAAAAAATCCATATTTGCATCCAAATGGTATCCTGGTGAAAGTGAATATGTTCCAAGAGGACATAATCCCAAAGCAAAAATTTTTTTATACTTAGACTTATATTGTTTCCCCTTGAGCTTATCTTGAGCAACCTAAATTTCAGTCTTCACTGAGTCACTAACCCAATCAATCACTTGGAACTAATTGATTTATTTGTGATCACATAATAAATCCCTTTTAACCTGAAATCCAATACCCAACATGTTCACAGGCACCAGTCATTACTGAGAAGACCTAATGTTCAAAGGGAATGTACTTGAGTGCTCTAGCAAAGTAAGGGAAAGCCTGGGGGGTCTACATAAAAGGAGGTATTTGGAAATTGAGTACAAACAATAAAGAGAGAAAGGAATACAGAAGAAAGAGAGACTACAGATTACTATGGATTATCAACCATTATAGCAATTAAAGCAAAATAAAATAACTCAAACTAGTGGAGACAGCATGAGAGAAAATGAGTCAAACCTGGGAATGCCAGTCTGGAGGAAACGGAAAATATCATGAGGGGAGGAGGAAAGTTAATGAGAAAGCAGTCACTAACACAGCTCAGTGATATGCGTGACTGCATAATTATTTATATATTGCTTGTCAGTACATCCAGGGCAAGGCGTCTGGGTGCATGAATGTAGAATATGCACTCACACGAAAAGGGAGGAAAGTAGTCACAAGGATTCTCAGGGAAGAATTTTATATTTTGTATTTTATATTTTTATATTTAAATATTTATTTAAATATTTTCTATTTTTACATTTAAATGTTTATTTAAATATTTTCTATTTTTATATTTGTGTAGACAAAATATACATACTGACTTTTTGAAAATTTATGTAAATTAAATAATATTTAAAAATTTAAGGAATCAGATGCTAAGAGATGTAAGAGATATATCTAAGCCTACATCTTCAATAAAGACTTTTAAAATCACTGCCTGACAAAGTTATTTCAACCTGTAGATCATGATATTTTTTATAATATAAACTGCTATACAGACAGATTCCATGAGAAAGTTAATGTCTTGTAGGTACTATATGGAGTTTTCTGTATCATTATATTAATAAAAATTTTTTGAAGTTCAACAGCAACCTGAGATTCAAATTTTTATATGATAAATTATCAAATGGATTTTAAAAATATATTGCTGTTTGTGTTATTTTGAACAAAAAGTACACCTGGAATGAATTGTCTTTTACTTATGAGATGTGAAAATAGAGTTAAAATTGAAGGTAGACTGAAGGGGAAGAATGGTTTTGAGGACTGATACTATCTGACTTCAAGACTTACTATAGCTATAGTAATCAAGGCAGTGAGGTATTGGTAAAAGAATAGACAAACAGCCCAATGGAACAGAAGAGAGAACTCAGAAATAGAGTTACATAAATAAAGTCAACTGATCTTTGACAAAGGCAGTACAATGGAGCAAAAATGGTCTCCTCAGTAAATGGTGCGGGAACAACTGGATGTCCACATGCAAAACTACAAATCTAGACCTTCTATCTTTCGTAAAAATTAACTCAAAATGGATCAGAGACCTAAATGTTGTGTGTCTACACAAATATACAACTCCTAGATGGTTGCATAGGAGAAAACCCAGGTGAATTTGGGCATGGTGATGCCTTTTTAGATGTGACTGAAAAGTTATGACCCATGAAAGAATTGATAAGCTGGACTTCATTAAAATTGAAAATTTCTCCTCTGTGAAAGACAAGTGTCAAAAGAATGAGAAGACAAGCCACAGGCATAGAGACAATATTTGTAAAAGACACATCAGATAAAGGACTGTTACTCAACATATGCAAAGAACTCCTAAAACTCCACATAACAAAACTAACAACTTGATTAAAAAATGGGCCAAAGACCTTAAGAGATGACTTATCAAAGAAGATATAGAGCATCCCCGGCTTGCGCTCTGTCTCTCTCTGTCTCTCAAAAATAAATAAAAATGTTTAAAAAGATTAAAAACAAAACAAAAAATGGACCCCCTGGGTGGCTCAGTCTGTTAGGCATCCAACTACAGCTCAGGTTATGATCTCACAGATCATGGGTTCGAGCCCCACATCAGGCTTTGTGCTGATAGCTCAGAGCCTGGAGCCTGCTTCGGAAACTGTGTCTTCCCCTCTCTCTCCCTCTGCCACTCGCGCTCTGTCTCTCAAAAATAAATAAAACGTTAAATTTTTTTTAAAGTAAAAAAGGAAGATATAGAGTTGTCAAATAAGCATACAAAAGGATGCTCCACATTATATATCATCAGGAAATGTACATAATAACAACAATGAAACATATTACAATGGCCAAAATCCAGAACACTAATGACATCAAATGCTGGTAAGCAACAGGGGCTCTCATGCGTTGTTGGTGAGAATGCAAAATAGTACAGTCCCTTTGGAAGACAGTGGACAGTTTCTTACAAAACTAAACCTACCTTACTATACAATCCAGCAATCATGGTCCTTGATATTTATCCAAAAGAGTTGAAAACTTATGTCCACATAAAAACAGGCACAGGATGTTTACAGCAGCTTTATTCTCAATTGCCAAAACTTAGAAGGAACCAAGATGTCCTTCAGTAGGTGAATGTATATGTAAACTGCGGTACATCCAAACAATGGAATATTACTCAGCCCTAGAAGAAAATGAAGTATCAAACAATGAAAAACCATGGGGAACCTTAAATGCATATTACTAAATGAAAGAAACCTATCCAACAAGGCAAAACTGATATTATAATGATGGATATGCCACTATTCATGTGTCCAAATCCAATGAATGTACAACACCAACGGTGAACCCTAAGGTAAACCATGGACTTTTGGTAATTATAATGTATTAATGAGATCCATCCTTGGTTAAAAAAAAAAAAGTTTACCATTCTTTTGAGGGATGTTGATAATGGCGAAAAGGGATATATAGAAAATCTCAGTGCCTCCTGCTCAATTTTGTTGTAAACCTAAAACTTCTCTAAAAAGATAAAGTCTTAAAAAATAAAGATAGGAGTCCAAAGTCCAGAGTAGCCTCAGTTACATATTTATTCAGATGTTAAAAATAATTTTTCCTGCAGATTTTCATATAAAATGTGGATTTAAAAATAAAAGTCTACATTCTACTAGAAGTAAAATTTTACGTCTCTCAGTACTGTTTTAAGCTTTGTCCACAAGAAAAATAATTTCATTAAAATCACAGACCTAAAGAAATGTAAGTTTATAGTGGCCAGGACATTGTCATAAATAAAACTAAAGATGATAGCTCTAATTTAGTGAACACTGAGTGTGTGTTAAAAACTTTTCATGCATTATGTCCTTTAATACTTGCTTCAATGCTTTGAAGCTGAAATCATCATCCTTATTTTTTAAAGGCAGAATTTGATGCTAAAAAACGTTAAATAATTTTCTTGATGTGACACAAAGATCAAGTAGAAGAACTTGGATTGCACCTAGAGAATCAACTCTATGTTCCATTTGTGAAACCACAAGACTCTATAGTCCTCATCTATAACATACTTCGGAATATAGTTTTATACCTTCTCTATTTTTATAAAGTAGTTAGGTGTCTAGAGAGAATGAGTATCAGTGATAAATACTATCAATTTGTGATCAATGCAAAAATGGTACAATGAAGGCGAACTCAAATAAGTTCAAAGGTCCATGTTTTGCTGAGTCTGAATAATAAATTCCACAGATTTGAATAAAGGTAAAGACTTTCTAATAGAAAATCAGTTTCACGTCATGCCCACAAATTTTAAGCAAACAGTTAAAAAATATAAGTGTGAAGGTGCAGCCACAGGTAAGGAATATTTGATTTTGATCTCAGCCTTGACCCCACTCTAGCAGTAGCTGTGGATTTATAGCACTGACTTGTCAACATGCTGTTGCTCTGTATGAACAAAGGTCTTCCAGTGTTAAGAGAATAGCTAGCAGTAGTAAAGTTTCTCTTTTACAAAATCTGTACAGCTTATAAAGAAATTTGAAAACACTGACAACAATCTCATGATCTCCCTAAGAAGACCACCATTATTATGAACTAATTGAGTTATGTAGAGGTCCTTTTTAACCTTTCCCATCACCTAGTACAGCGCCAATATATATAAAATAGCTCTTCAATATATTATACTTTATTTGATTTCTAAGACATCTTTAACATTAAAGAGTCAAGTCAATTTAATAATTCAATATAAGGCAATTAGAAGAAAAAAAAACCTAAAAAATAAAGCTAGCATTCATTGTAGAAGGCCTGCCAAAAGATAAAAACGACAGCGGTATTTCTAATTCTTGACATTAGCAAACCTTATGTGTACATGCAGAGGCTTGTAAAGTACTTGATTTTATTTTACTTTTTTGATTTTTATTTTTTGACTTTTGGAATCCAAATGCCAGGTGACTAAGCCTCAACTATCTGCTAGATGTTTATAACACAATGTCCCAATTGCTTCCATTACCCCAACTAAATGCCACACATGCGAGTGAGGCCATCTGAGACTACATCCTGAGCCCAGGTGGCATCAGGCTGGCTTTGGTGCATCTTAAGGAAATATTTGATGTTCAGCTGCTTTATAATATCTGAGTTAGTAATATACACATTACATATATATATGTATATATATATACATCCATTTTTTAAAATTTTTCATCAAAATACTACCCTCAGAAATATTGTGTTATAGACCAAGTAAATAAGAAATGGTTTTAGGAATACACTGAAAGAGGCCAGGAAAAATGAGCCAGGATCATGGCCAAATTAAGTAAAATGAGCATGCTTAAACAATAAACAGGATGCTTATTCATATCTACTCCTAACTCACTGAGAATGAAAGTCTAGCAGCTCATGGAAAGAATAATTTTCTTTCATAGTACCTCACCCTAATAATTTGTATTAGGAATTGTGAATGCTATAGGAAGGAAACTGTATTTAATCAGTCAACAAGTGCTTGTTGAGCCCTATCCTCTGTGTACTATATGGGACACTGTGAATGAAGCCTGCAAGACATACAAGCATAAGCTCCAGTAGCCTTGTCCATGTTGGTGTCACCTGACACTCGGGAAGCAAAACTAGGCTCCTTAACCCCCACACAATATGCAGTTGTTTCTTCTCTAGTCCTCAAGCAAGAGATGAATCTGAGTCATTAGGAGAAGTACACTTGACCAAAACCAATATACTTGATCTTAATCCCAAAGCTTTCAGTAGGTGTGTGATTGTTGATTTGGCATCTAATTTTTCTGTATCTGCCTTTTTTTCACTTACAGTTTGAGAGGTAAGAACTTGGCTTCCTTGTCTCAAAGTGATATGAAAATGAAATTTAGCATTTTATTTTATTTTATTTTATTTTTTTATAAATTTTTTTTTTCAACGTTTTTTAATTTATTTTTGGGACAGAGAGAGACATAGCATGAACGGGGGAGGGGCAGAGAGAGAGGGAGACACAGAATCGGAAACAGGCTCCAGGCTCCGAGCCATCAGCCCAGAGCCTGACGCGGGGCTCGAACTCACGGACCGTGAGATCGTGACCTGGCTGAAGTCGGACGCTCAACCGACTGCGCCACCCAGGCGCCCCGAAATTTAGCATTTTAGAACTAAACAGCACAGATAAAATTTATTAACTGGAACAATAGCTATTTCATTTTTCTGCACTTAAAGATCTGAATTGGCATCTTCTTCTCTTTCAGCTTCACCCATCGTGAAAGTAAACCATAGGTACCATGTGGACACTCTTGAATACATTTTTAAATTTTCTTCTTTATTCTGCTTGGCTCTTTAATATAATTCATATTTTGACTAATCTTGATTTTTTAGATATTTTTATTTTCTTTTAGGTGTTTATTATTTACTTCATTTCATTATATGCATTATTTTAAAATGATTCCATATAGTTTCTGAAAAAAGCTAGTAAATATTTTTTTTTAAACAAACATGCATGGGTGTCTGGGTGGCTCAGTCAGTGAAGCATTCAGACTTTGTTTGGCTCAGGTCATGATCTCTCAGTTCTTGAGTTCGAGTCCCGCATCAGGCTCTGTGCTGACAGTTCAGAGCCTGAGCTGCTTCAAATTTTGTGTCTCCTTCTTTCTCTGCCCCTCCCCCACTCACACTCTCTCTCTCAAAAATAAATAAACATGTAAAAACAAAAAAATAAAACAAACATGCATACACATAAACACATACTTGTAGGAGAAGGAATGAGCCATATGCCTGATGTAACTTTAGGACACCATGAACTGTTTGGTCAACTTTTGGATTTTAGCAAAATGACCCTGAAACAGTAGGAAAAGTACACTTGACCAGAAGTAAATACACCTGGTTACTGTATATACCAAATGAATTTATTTGCTCTCACATATGTGCTATGGGGTATTAACATCTCTAGTGCCTCTCGTAGTGTCCCAGAAAAAAAGAATATTCTCTGCACAAGCTGTGGCACAATCTCCAACGACCAAAGTGCTGGTTTTCTAATCTCTATAAAATTCCATTTGACTGTATCTAGGTAATTCCACTACTCCTTATCCCTTATTAAATTTGCCTCATTATTTGAACCTATTCATAGATAGATAAATAGATGAGAGAGAGAGAGAGACAGAGAGACAGAGAGACAGAGAGACAGAGAGAGATGGAGAACCTATCCAAATGGCTCAAAGCAGGTACAAAACAATCAGAGCACATGTACAAAAGGATCATTCATGACTTTCTTGGAATCAAAATTCCGTGTGAAGAAACACTGTTTCTTCTTGATATTGGAGAGAAGATGTCCAGTAGATATTGGAGACAAGGGGCCCCAATTTTTTACATTCCCCCAGCCATATGCCAGATATGTAAAGCATGTTATGTACTATCAATGTTAAAATGGGCCACTCCTCCTCCTCTATATTGAGGTTTCTGATTTAATTTTGAAGTCAAAGTAAATTATTTTCTAGGATCTTCATGTCTATAAATACATGAACTATCCACAAAATATACAGGTAATATCAGCTCCGTATCCGGTGTAGCTGGGCAGATGTGAAGTGAAAGTAAGGTGAACTAAATAAAACCTGTCAGCATTGTGGCCACACCAACCTCACAAAGATAAACAAGGAATGGCTTTCAGAGAGCTGTTAGCCCATGTTTCTGCTCCTGTCTGGTCTTTTACCTAAATCTTCTTTGAGAAACCAGAGTTTCTCATTTTTTCACTTCCATCCTTTTTCAATATGGAAGCACAAAATTCTATGACATTTACCTCGTATTTAGTTCATCCCATTCATATCACCTCATCATTTACTGTTACAACAAAAGGCTTTAATGTACTTGGCTCATTTTATTGTCTTTAATAAGTTGAAAAACGTGGTACATTTTGTATACTTTCTTGCTATTCAATATAATCGTATTTAGCGAAAGTTCAGTCCTTGGAAAGTTCCTTAAATAATATTGCTCATTAACAATTGACCAGAGCACTTAAAATCCAAACAACAAATTACATTGTAGAATTATTTTTCCCTTTTGTTGAGAAACTCATTTATTTTTAAGAGAATGTTTTCATTAATCTTATCTGGCAGGTTTCTTGGTGTGTGTATATTTCCCGCAGTCAAAACTAAACTCTGCCCTCCTAGATAATGCTCACAAAATTATATATGGCAGTGCTGACGCAGCTCCTCATTGGCATGCTGCAACCTGCTTTGTTAATGAATATTTTTTAAGCTTCTTTGAAGTCTTGAATATGAAAATAGAATAAAAATGTGATTACTGTCACTATAGCACTGCCAAATTTGTTAATGAGGCAATATTCTTTATTTTGTCTTGGGCCAAATTTGGTGGTTGTTTTGCAAACAGCACAAAGCAATGATTAACACGTAAGCTAAGCTCTTCAACTTTATGTTGTGGATGCCTTCTATGTAGATTTATTCAACATTTTCCCCTTAGTGTTTGGGAGGAATCAAATTTCATAGTTTCTACTACTTATTTAGGGCAGATCCTAATAGTAGGTAAAATGGAGGTGACAAATTTCCACAGGGAAATATAATCTTTTATATTATATGTTGTCATAAAATACTTTATATAATGGCATTTGTCATCTATACTGGGGTTGCTAAAATCCTGCAATCCCATTAGTACAATCATCTTCGTCTTTATTAGCACGAAATTCTCTAAGTTACTGAGCATGGTCTCTTCTGCCTAACTCAAAAGATCCCAGCATCCTAACACCTGCAGAAAAGCATGTGGTCAGCCCAGGGCACCTCCTGACAATGGGAGAAAGTAGTTACCACATTGAAAGACCTTCCACGTAAAATTACTTAAAAGCCTTCTTGGGGCACCTGGGTGGCTCAGTTGGTTGAGCATCCAACTTTGGCTAAGTTCATGATCTCACGGTTCCTGAGTTTGAAACCCACATTGGGATGGCTGCTATCAGCCTGTCAGTGCAAAGCCTGCCTCAGATCCTCTGTCCTCCTCTCTCTGCCCCTCCTCCACTTGTACTCTCCCAAAATAAATAAATAGTAAAAGAAAAAAAAGTCCTTTTGAGTTATTTACTCTCTTAAATCAATTCTAGGGGTGCCTGGGTGGCTCAGTCAGTTAAGAGTCTGATTCAATTTCAGCTTAGGTCACGAACTCAAACTGTGAGATGGAGCTCTGCGTTAGGCTCTGTGCTGACAGTGAGGTGCCTTCTTGGGATTCTCTCTCTCCCTCTCTCTCTCTGGCCCTTCTCTTCTCTTCTCTTCTCTTCTCTTCTCTTCTCTTCTCTTCTCTTCTCTCTCTCTCTGTCTCTCTCTCTCTCTCAAAATAAATAAAATAGGGGCACCTGGGTGGCTCAGTCAGTTAAGTGTCTGACTCTGGTTTCGGCTCAGGTCATGATCTCATAATTCTGTGAGTTTGAGCCCTACATCGGGCTCTGTGCTAGCAGCCTGGAACCTGGTTGGATTCTCTCTCTACCCCTCTTTCTCTGTCCCTCCCTGACCTGCACTGTCTCTGTCTCTCCAAAAATAAATATCATATAAATAAATAAACAAACAAACAAACAAACATTTAAAAAAATCTATTCTAAACCACATTTTCTGTCTTTTTTTTTTTTTACCTGTCAAATATTTCAGTTACCACAAAGACATCCACCCCCACTCCCAACCCACCTACTTCCATGAAGGTTTGTTAGAATATTTAGAATCGTGTATTAAAAAGAAACAAACCCAGAGACCCACTGTTGAGTCACCTCTATTAAAGTTCCACATTAGCAAAGCAAGACTTAATACCTCACCTAATGACAGCTTCACCCGTCTAGGGATGTGAATGTTAAAGGGAAATGAAGATATCTGTGACATGATGATAATAACAGCAATAAGAGTGGACAATTTATCGAGCAGAAAACTAGCAAAATAACAAAAACATTATTCACTGCTAGATAGTAAATTCCTTGAGGACAGGGACTACATCTTATAAAACATTTAGCACACATGCCCAGCCTCAACTGTGGTTAAGTGGCCAATAAATACACTCTAACTTCAGTTTAATGGTCAGAGAGGAATAGAGAGGGACAAATGCAGAAAATGGCAAAATAATTTACCTATAAAGTCATCGACTGTTTGAATCATCTTTTAAATCTGAAGGATATAAATAATTCATTACTCCAGACAAGACAATTATTTGCCAAACTGCCACTAAATCCTAGGAAAGAAAGTCACACACCTTGCCAGTAAATCCTGTTCCTTTCACATGGGTATACCAGGCATATATGTTACAAATGGAGGAACAGTTGGCCAAGTATATTGTTTTTAAGGGAATGGGTAAACAATGGATCTTTCAGATTGTGTCTACAAGGAAATGAGTTCAATTGTCTTAGGTGAATCCAGCTAATCAATCAGTTTGAGTGACTTTTTTTCCTACTTGGCAAATGTCTGCTAAACCATTTTAGAATCATTTTGAAGTTTCTTATTCTGAAATCTGTATTGATTAATTTATTAAAGACATTTTTTCCCCTTTTCATGTCCTTAAAACTTCTTAGTAATGTCATTTTCATTTTATTTCCTTATCTGAACATGAATAGGTGGGGTGGGATATTCAGATAACCAGCGGCCTTCTCTTTCCAGAACTTTTGCTGTTTCATTATTAAAAATGGCCACATAGACAATTGGAATTATAATGTTTTTCTCTTTAAATGATAACCTTGGATTAGAAATACACACGAGCAAATAGAGGTAAAGAGACAGTGTGGACAAAAATACCTGTGAATACATCCAAAGGAGGAAAGAAGGAAGCACCCTGGTCACTAAAAAGGCTTTAAGAGAATGAACTTGATTTTGTTAAACTTGCTAGCAAGTACTTAAAGTACAGTTGCTCTTAAATACAAATTAGTAAGATACAAAAAATAGAGACTGTACTACCAGAAGTCTGGGATGTAAGAAAATTTTACAACTAATTGACTAATAATCATAATAGTGATAATACTGATTTTGTTAATGATGATAATTTTCTAATCTAGGCACAGTAATTCTACGTACTTTAAATTTTTTTAATGGTTATTTATTTTTGAGAGAGAGAGAGCAGGGAAGGAGCAGAGAGAGGGAGACAGAGATCCAAAGCAGGCTCTGCACTGTGAACACAGAACCCAACGCGAGACTCAAACTCACCAACTGTGAGATCATGACCTGAGCCAAAATCAAGAGTCAGCCGCTTAACCAACTGAGCCACCCAGGTGTCCAAAATTCTACATACTTAAAATTGATCAATTTTATGTAAATGTCATAAAACTTCCATTCATTTGGTAAAACGTATCTTGATTTTACAGATAAGGAAGACGAGCCTCAAGGAGGTTAAATGACTCACCAAGAACACATAGTTTAAGGAATCAAGATTCAAACTCAGTATGATTACAAAGATTCAGAAAAGTTCTTAAGTGGAGGGGTGTGGCCTTCTTGATCCTTTGCTCTGTTCTATAAACTCAGAGTACTAATGAAATGACTGATACCTAACTGCTATCTTGGATCCTGAAGTAACATTGAGAATAATGGTAGAAGGAGCCTACCTCCCTGGCCTGTGCTTACTATTTCTTTTTTTTTTTTTTTAAGTTTATTTATTTATTTTGAGAGAGACAGAGATAGTGTGAGTGGGTGAGAGGCAGAGAGAGGGAGACAGAGAATCCCAAGCAGGCTCCACACTGTCAGCATAGAGCTCGTGAAACCGTGAGATCATGACCTGAGCCAAAACCAAGACTCCAACACTTAACCGACTGAGCCACCCAGGTGTCCCTGCAATTAATATTCTTAAATAATCTCTGAACATTTCTCATATGTTTAAACCACTGTGATTTCCAGTTTTTCTGATACTTGTAGCCAAACGTAAGTGCTATAATTATAATTACAAATGTGCACCTGCAGTACTGACCATGGCCCAATCATCTAACTTGTTTGGTTTTCTTTTGTACTGCCTGATCTCTTACCTTGTTAAACTGGACTGAAGCCTTGGGCTTTGGGCCTTGAGCCTTGAGCCTTGAGCCTCAAGGATGTTAGGAAAGGTCCGCAACCTGGGTTTAATGTCCCATGTGAACACAGGGAGATCCAGTGTAAACAGCCCAAACCAGAATTTCCAATTGTGTGGGCTAAAGGAATGAATCAAAGACTTGAGACCAAATGGTTTTGAGAAATGAGGGGTGTCAGTGAATTGTGAGGTTCAGAGCAAGCAAAAGAGAAGTTGGATCTGGAAAAATATCATGAGTTAGATCAGATACTTGAAATGTTTTGTATACATCTTAATAATGTGGTTGTAAGGACAAGAGTTTTTAAGAGGATAAAGCCAAACCCATATTGCAAAATGAAGGTATCGATGATATTTACTCTACCTACCCAAAAGCTTATTGTATGAATCAGAGAAAGAAGGATATATGAAAGCAATTCTTACATATAAATCCACAGTATATAAATATCCAGATTTTTTTCTAGAATAATTCAAACAAAAGCATTATGGTTCTTAAGGCTGAAGTTCTATGTTTTAAAATGTATTATTGAGAACATTGTCTATATTTAAATAAGGAAATTTCTGATCCTCCCTCTCCTATATTTAGTTCACTGTTATCTTGTAAATATTAAGTACATCCTACATATTTTTGATTGGTTGATTTTATATTTGACTTAGTCATTTCTTTATCGACCATTTTTAATGGTACTTTTCCTCTTTCTGCCTTCATTCTCAGTGGCAAAGATATCCATTCAACATAGTCAAATTATGGAATAGCCCTTGTCTGGGATGGAAGACTACCCAGTAGTCTTTACCATATTCACAGTGCCATGTTCCCCATGGAATCTCAGATCACTAACATTATTAAAATGTACTCAAATATTTTCAATTCTATATGGCCTCAAATTCACATATCATGAACATTTTAAATTGTTTTATTATCAGGTCAATTTTTTTCTTCCCCCTCATACCCTTCATGTAATCACACAAAAAGAAAGCATAAGTGGGCTTCCCAAAACCTATATTTGTCTAAGTTTGATACTTTCTGTCTTCATCTAAGAACTTTGAACTCTGAACCTATGAAAAAATGGTTGAAGAAAATATATTTAACACAGTAAGGATAAAATTCAACTCAATGTCATAAATGCTTAGAGGACATAGGCAGGAAGTATCCACAAGTGGGTAGGCTATGGAGTACAGAAGAATGGTTTAAAATTGAGGCAAACTGAACAGCCCATTTCTAACATCTAAATGGTCCTCACTTCTTGTAGTTTCTTGTCTCATGGGATTGTGAGCTCAGTAAAACTAAAATATCTCATGTTTCAAGATAAAGCAGAAATCTAGATTATCCTATAAAATGTTAATATTTTAAAAGGCACAGCATAGCATCATTAGTAAGAAGAGTATGGGTTCTCAAGCCATTTTACCTGGATTTGAATCACAGCTCCACTACTGACTTCCTGTCTGTGCCTCAGTTTTCTCATTTTTGAAAAGGGGATCATAATAGAATAATGGGAGTCTATTTCATAGGGCTACCATGGGTAGCAAATTAGTATTTTTAGAACATTTAAAAAAATGACTGGGGGCATCTGGGTGGCTCAGTCAGTCAAGTATCCACCTGGATTTCAGCTCAGGTCATGATTTCATGGTTCCTAAGATCTAGCTCCACTCTGTGCTGACAGTGCAAAGCTTGCTTGGAATTATCTCTTTCCCTCTCTCTCTGTCCCTCGTCCAATTGAGTGCACATGTGCACACTCTTTCTCAAAATAAATAAACATTAAAGTGGACATACAGAAAGCACTATAACATGAGCTAAATAAAAAGTCAATCATACTTTAAAATAAAGAGTAAGGATATCATTGTATAAGCCAAAGTATAATTGTGAATTTCATTCAGGCTGCATGACATGATTTTCGAATTCCTGATTTAGAGAACATGAGAAGTAATCTGACATCTGGGGGTGGGGGGAGGAAGTAATCGTATTGTATGTGGCATTCAAATGGGATAGAACCGAGATCAGTAAGTGGAAGTCAGAGGAAAGTCTAGCTTGAGTCAAGATAAAAGCTACTTTCTTCCAATTACATATGTCTAACAGTAGAAGGAAGTGCCTTAAAAAAACTGGTGCATTCTCTGTCACTGAATGTGGCTCAAGCAGAAACTATAAGATAGATTATCTTTTGGAGATATAATAGAGAGAATTTCTGCAGAATTTGGAAAAATGAACTCTAAAATACTGTCCAACCCTAAAGTCATGAATCTTATATGACAAATATCAAAGAACCCTGGCCAATAGAATGTGCAACAACTTTCCAGGGCCACTGCTAGACCCATCAATAACCCACAAGCAGTGGTCAGTTACATCAATGCTCAAGGAGGCAGAGGGAAGAGAGATAGTAACAGATAAGTGTAGGGTCTTTTAGGACTGAACAAAGATCCACTAAAGGGTTTTCATATCCATAGTTCCAGCAGGATGCTGGTAACCAGGTACACAGGTAAGGGGAGAATAGAATGAGATTATTGGAAGAGTTACCTGCCAAATAATGCCACCCACCTCTTTCTGTCCTTCTCTTTTGCCCCTACTTATATGATAGCTATGGCCCTGTAGCACCTTGAAGAGGCTGCTTGGCTTCTGACAATGATGAATATTTTCCCTCAAGCAGAAATTGATGGTGGGCAAATGGAAGGTAGATTGGGGTGATGGAGAATTGACCGAATGCCAACAAGATGAATGGTCAACCACAATTTTGCCAAGGGCAAGCACTCCATCATGTCTTCATTAAGAGTTGAAGGAATCCATTTGTATATATACTCCCCCCATCCTTTTCCTCCACACACTCAGAAATTGAAGAGCCATACTGGAGATAGGGTTTTATTTGTCTAGATTTCATAATTCACTTTAGCAAGACCAGTCTTTTCCAAATAGCCTTTCCTAACTCTGTAGCCATTAAAAGAGAGATGATTTTTTTTAAATCAATTAATTTGCTTTACTCTGACATGTGTGATGTATTTTAATTAATGTTTTAATTTGGGGTACATTTTTTGAAAGTCTCCCAAAGGTTCAAATTTTAAGAAGATTATATAACAGCTCTACTGGATTTTGTTATATATATATAAATTATATATATATATATATATATATATAATATATAATATATACATATTATATATACTGTTTCATCGAATATTTTTTACATTTTATTAAATTTCATTAAATATATTTTGCATTTTATTAATACAAATATACATTAATATTTATATGTAAATTAATATATGTAACCAGAGAATATTTCCTTTTACTTACTGCCATATCATCTTCCTGATAATTTTATGAACTTTCTTATTCTGAAACAATGATTATGTTTTATAAATGCTACAGAATTTTAGAACTTGGAGAATTTTAAAGACTCAGCCCATATTCAAAGTTAAAGAAAGTGAAAGCCAAAGAAAAAGCTAGTCCAAATTATAATGGCTAGTAAATGGTAAAACCACTAACTTGACCCTACATTTCCTGACTCTCAAATACAGTATCCTTTGTGTGCTATAGCAACAACAAAAATGTCTCTAATGACACAAACAAGTGAGTTTCTAGTAGCAAACGCAACATGGAATTCAGTGTTAGGAACACAGTAGAGTAGCTAGCTCTCTGGCCCTGAGGTTTGCCCCAGCTAAAAGTGAAACAATAGCCTTCAAAGTCATCAGTAAAACACAGAGAGTCGCTATCACAATCTGTTGAATAGAAAGGAATTTCAGGATGCGCTGGGTTTAACTTTCTAAGTAGCAAGAGTTAAACAAATAAGTAATCAGAGGAAGCAGAAAAGAGGTATTAGGACCCTTTCAGCTTCCTTAACAAGTATATAACAGGCTTTGTTCTCTTACTCCTCAGACATCCAACACCTATTGCTCCTCTACTTGCTCTGTCCATGACACCCACTGGTCAATGCACTGGGGGTATGGAGAACAAGAAATAGGTCTCTGTTGTTAAAGAACTTTATTGTAGTAGGCAATGAAGAGGGACATCTGATGCATAAATGATGAAGCAAGAAAAAATAATAGAGATAAGATTTGGGCAGAAAACACAAATGCAGTGATGTAATAGAAAATGTCTGGATGGCTACATTATGTTGATAGTTGCAAAAATAAACAAAGGAAACTTCATCTAGAATGGAGTTGGGAAGCCCTGAATGGGTAGCTCGCATGTACGTTTCACTCACAGCAGCCTACATAACTGGCAGGAAGAAGAAAGACAATTATTGTGACAAGGGAGATCACTTTTCACACAGGAATTTCTCTCCCACCTTTAAGAAAGTTAAGAAGATCCCTCCCTGCACAGCAACAACATACTAACCACTGTCTGTAGACAGTGAGAAACTGTAATAACCTCAAATTCTTGTTCTTCTCCAATAAACTTTGGTTCAGAAAAACCCTCCCCAATTTCCCCCTAAAACCTAATAAAAGCTTACCCTTTGTCTCCTTAGACTTGCCTATTGTTCATGATAGCTTGCTTGTCCAAAATTGCAATACCCCTGCTATTCCCGAATAAACTCGTTTTTTCTTACTTAAATAAAATTGCTCTTTGTTCTGCTCAAAGTTAAAACCGTCAAGAAAGTCACTTTGAGGAAGTAACTTTTCAATTCAGAAACATAAGGAGTCATGAGAAACATAAAAAAAAAAATCAGGTGGGGTTGTGGGCGGTGGGCAAGATGAGAGCAGAGGGACATGAAGAAGGAGGTAGGCAGGAAAAAGATTTTCAGCGGTGTTTGGAGCCAGGGTAAGAAGTTTGAATTTTGTTACAGATGTGGGGATGGATGTAAGCCTTTGTATGTGAGGGGTCGTTAAGAGGAGCGGGCAATGTAGTGTTTCAGCAGGGGAGTGGCAGTCTTTTTAAATCACTCTGGTATGTAGTGGATGAAATGTGAGATGTAAATCTTGGCAGCCAGGGAAGCTGGTTAGGTGGTCAGGCTGTAGACTAAACAAGAGACAACAGTGACTTGGTTTAGAGCAATAGTTCTTGATGGGAGGTAGGGATATTTTTCCCAGGGCACATTTGCAATGTCTGTAGACATTTTTGGTGGTCATGACTATAAAGGGTGGGGGGGGCGGGTGTTGCTACTAGCATCTACTGGGCAGAGGTCAAAGATGTTGGTAAACATCCTGCAGAGCACAGAACAGCCCTCAAGAGAGGAATTACCCAGTGTCGACGGGGACAACTTCATGGGTTATGTCCTGTGAAATCTCATAGGTCCCCACTCACACTCAGAAGGTAGCCATACCATTTTTATTGTTCACTGTCATGAAATTTTTAATACTTTTATCTTTGAAAGTTTGATTTATGAATTAAGTCCTTTTGAACAATGAAGCATGCTTCTAGGTAGAGGAAATATATGCATTAGGTATGTCCTCCATTACTTCCTGCCCACTGACACATAGGTTTTGCCATACCTGATGAGCAATAGAGTTCTGGTGATCTGTCGAATTTCAGTAAGACTCAAAGTGAGTAAAAGATAACCATTTTACATTTGTGAATGAAAAGTAGGGCCCAAGAGCCTCAAGTGCCCACACCAGTGCACAAAGAAACAATGAGTTCCTAGGCGGCATGCATGACCAAGAAACCTATGTATCCTTTCTTCCTTGTGTTAGTGTATTGTATTAACCAACAACTTATTTATAAAGAATGATATTGAATGACAGTGAAAAAAAAACAAGACGACCCTTGTTTCCTTTTTCTTTCCCTTACTATTCAGAATGAATTTAGAATGTACATATCAAGAGATGAAGTAAAATTAGATGAGTTAGTTTTGCACAGCATTTCCATTGTTCTGGTAATGCCCAAGTTATGAAAGACTACTTACATAATTTCCATGATACTGCATAGGAGTTAAATTAGGCTCTTAAATTTACATTTAAAACTGGCATTGCACAATATAAAAATGAATGCCAAAATTTATGTTAATAATTTAACCTTTTAATTTTTCTTTGCTAGAGCAATATTAAATAGAAAAATAACACCATGGCAAGAAAAGAAAGAGACTGCAGGAAACAGGAAAAACGTTTATATTTTAGTAACTTTAATGTCACAGTTTTCCTGCATTTTGAACAAAGGACTTCATTTTGCACTGGTCCCTGCAAATTATGCAGCTGACTTAGGCTCCAAACATCAATAATGTCAAAGTTGACAATTCTCGGTCTAGAAGATGTCAGGGAAGATGGTGAAAAGTGGACAGACACAAGATTTGCTCTAGAGGCAATGTTAACTGGACTTTCTCATGAAAACACTGACAAGGGGGAGGGACCAAGGATAGCTAGTTCAGGGCTTGTGGAACAGGAAAAGAAAACAGTGGGGAAATTATGTGATGACATATATCATCTAATCAATCTTTACAACAGAGATATGAAACAATATACAATTTTTCTCATTTTATAAAAGAAGGATAAAACTGGTTGTCCAAAATCCCAAAGCGATTAAAGGGCAGAGCCATCGTTCAAATCCAAAGACCTTGGAGTTCACAGAGAGCATGTTCTGACTACTCTGCCTCCCATAATTGGAAAGCTGCAGGCTGAATGAGTCTCAGCTACAAGTTATGGAGCCTATTATGAATGGAAGCCTGTCGAACAGAGCAAAGGACTTTATTCCTTGTCTACTCTGATCTGTGGATTTCCCTGCACTTCTGGTGATGTCAATAATGAATATCCCCTTCACTGTGTCTTGTCAATTCATCTGTCTCCCAATATTGCATAATATCTTAGAGGATAGTTACAGAAATTGAGAAATATGAGTGTATAAAAGAGAAAAGTATTTGCTGTGCCTTTTCATTATATTACATTCTGTATTTTATATCATTCATATTTTTCTTTATAAACTCCTTGTCAAATATTTGAGCAGTCATTTACTTTATCTTTAGTTTGCAAGAATACTGAATATAGTAACAAAACCCTAAAAAAATGACCAAGACATTCCACGCTATAAAAATTCAAAGTATATAAATATATTGGAACTTCTAAAAATTCATTCCAAAGTGTCACATTCCACTAGACATACAAGGATGCTTAAATTTATAGCTTTAAAGATGCCCTTGTCTATTTTTTTATTATTTATATATACATATTTGAAAGTAATTGATATTCTAATTAAAGTATCTCTTTAAATTATACATGCTTCCCTTCTAGCAACAATAAAACAGCATATGACAGAGAAATGTGTTTATGCCAAGGATTTCAGTAATTCAATTGTGTAAAAATGAATGTTTCATTATTTAACTTATGCTAATTTCTTAACTGTCTCCACCTGCTTATTTAGATAACCAGAGCCTGAATTTGTCTCTGAATATTTGGATCAAGTTCTTGTAAGCTGAACTGCCCTACTCCTTTTCTTCTTCTCAAAATTTGTTATTTCTCATCAAGCTCACTGCTGAGAATTTGGGCTGAACTTATTAGTTTCTCAACAGAGCTTTCAGTGTCCCAGGAGGCAAAGTAAGATTTACTCCAAGTCAGAGCCAAAATAGAGATATTAGTTTTAGTTCTGCAATAAGCTGCAGTACAAAAAAAACAAAAACAAAAACAAAAAATACCCAAAAACCTTAGCATCTTGCATGATGGCACTGACTATGCTATGCTGTAATTTATTATGTGTCTGCTCTCCCAATAGGTTGTGAGGTCTTTGTGAATAAAAACCATGTCTTATTTGTCTTGTTGTATCTCTTCTTCTTTATGATGCCCTGACCATTATAGGGATTCAATAAATGCCTGATGAATGAATGAATATTGAAGAAAAGCATTATATCCCCAGCACACATGTCATTCCCAAACCTCTGATAGTTATTTCTGTCACTGGGTCATTGAGGTTAATATGAATTAAAGGCAAACTACAAAATTCCAAATTATATCATAGAACCACACTCCCTAACAACATTCTCAGCAACGAATGAGACCTAGCACCCACACTGCAGACCAACTGTGTCTCACTGTTTTTGTTTTGTTGCTGTTGTTTTATAAAGATGTGACTTTGGGGACTGTTTGATCCAGCATATTGGAATAGTAAAGAAACCACCTGCCTCCTCTCTAGTAGTACAAGGAGAAGGTTAGTAATAGGTGTTCTGCAGTCAAAGTGCCCAAGGTCAAAAGCTGCCTCCTCCATGTATAAGCAGTGTGGCAGTGGGCAAGTTAACAATATTAAACTTCAATTTCCTCACCTGTAAGATGTAGGTAAGAACAGACTATATATATCACAGAGGTGTAGGGATTTCCAAAATTCAAAAGGAAGCACTGAGTACAGTTCCAGGAATAAGAACTCAGTAAATGTTAGCTCTTAGTAGTTTAATATGATGGGTTACCTTTTATTACCTTTGTAGGTTCAAAGTAAACTCTACTTCCTTTATTAGATCTTCCTGAGGGCCCTTCCATACATTTTAATTTCTCCCTTTCCTGATGTATATAGCACATTTTGACTGGAAAAGGATTTAGGGCACTTTAAAATTTTTACACCTTGAATTTCTTTAATTATTTTATGGGCATAAGTCTTGTTTTCCCAATATGATTTTTCTATTATAGGGGATTACGGATTTTTTCCCAAAGTGGTTCATGGCAGCAATCTCTCCAAAAAAGGGAAAATCCAGGTGAGGCAAGGTGATTATTTGACATGGTCCAAATATAAAGAACTAGAGAGTACATGTCAGCCTTCTGATAGGGAACACCAATAACCGTAACCAGGACAGCCATAAATTTATCATCTCTCGTAGGCAATAAATTAAAAACAAATAAAAGTAGTGGATGCTGCTTTAACTTTTAAAATATTAAACAAAATATTTTTATGTAACTGACTGGGTGGCTCAGTCAGTTAAGTATCCAATACTTGACTTGGGCTAAGGTCAAGAATGAGCCCCGTGTGGTCTCCACATGAAGTCTGCTCAAGATCCTTTCTCTCTGCTCCTCCCCTGCTCACATGCATGCTTGCTTTCTCTCTCTCTCTCTCTCTCTCTCTCAAAAAAAAAAAAAAAAAACTTAAAAAAGAATAAAGAAAAGAAAGAGACAAAGGGAGTGGATGTAGCTGACATTTGTTATACAAATGCTGCCTGTGCCCTTTGAGGGTTCACAATCATTTCATCAATAAGCTGTACAACAAACCTAACTAAGATGTGCTGTTTTATTTTCAGCACAGCTCTATCTTGACGGAAAGATCCTGATGAATGTCATATATAAGAGGACAGGTATTTGAAACAGGCATTTTTATCTATTGATAAAATGAACTTTGTTTTAGTTACATAAGTTAATATAGATGTTTCATTACCCACAAATCCTATCTTTACCTAGCCACTAAGTCTATTTTTACGAAAAATGAAAACCCATCCTCTGTTGTGACAATTAAAGCCTCATATTTTATTGAGATTCTGGAACAATCACCCCAGGGAGATATCTTCACCTTTAAATGTCTCCTCAGCCTTTTGTATATTTCTTCCAGTCAAGAGTTTCCCTCCCATTTTCCTGCTATTCATATCTTCTATTGCCCAAACAGGAGACCATCTATATTCCCTTGTGAAAAATTTTATTCTATAGGGAATAAAAGTCTCAAACTACACACTCTCCATTCTCATCCCTATATATAATCACCTTTGTGTGTTCTTCAGTAAAATGGAAAATATAACTCATTGAGTGTTTACTCTGGATCAAGTATGTATTCAGTGTTTTTCATGCATTATGCCATTTGCTTCTCACCAAATAACTAATGAGAAGGAGGCATTATTATTACCATTTTACTAAAAAGTAAACAGACCTTGAGAAGTTTGCTCAAAGTCAAAAATTAATAAGACAGAAATGGATACTGAAACCAAGTTAACTATTAAGCTACATTTCTACTGGAAAGAACAAAAATCATATGTTCAGGGTAACAGTCTTCTTTATTGAGAACCATGTCCAAGATTAGAGGAAGAGCCAGGAAGTTACATGTTTGAGAGGAGATTCATTTAGATTCCTATACACATCAGGATTGAATTTCATTCTGACTGCTCTTATACAGCTTTCTACTGCCTCTTTCCCTATGGTTAAAAACCTTCAAAGAGATGTGTTCTTTCTTCAGGTGAGTTATGAGAAGTTGCATAAGACCACATTGCCCTTTTGCAGTTAGACAAAAACCCAGGGCTCACTTTCTAAAAGCAACAGGTGAAAGTGTAAAGAAGTCAGGTCACTCAGCTTCTGAGATCTGTATAACAAAGTGCTGTAAGAGGAAGAGACAATAGCTTGGGAGGTGATCTGGGGACTACCAGGAACCCTGCAAATACTCCTGAATGTGAAGAATAGGCTGAAGGTCCTTGAGTTTCTACCTTCCCTCAGCATCTTCTTCCCTAATTCCCATTACCCTTTGCCACAACCAGAGTCAGGCTCCCATGTTATTGTGTATTTATTCCATATTTATACTTATATACTATGTGATAATAGCCCATATATTAGTGTTATGGACTGAATTGTGTCCTCCAAAAATGCATATGTTGAAGTCCTAATCCTAGTACCACAGAATGTGACTGTATGTAGAAATAGGGTCTTTAAATAAATAAATAAGTTAAAATGAGATCATCAGCCTGGCTCTTAATTTGATAGGACTGGTACCCTCATAAATAAAGGAAATTTGGACATAGGTACAGAAGGAAGACCATATGAAAAAATAGCAAGAAGAGACCATCTATAAACCAAAAAGACACACCTCAGAATATCCCAACACTACTAACACCTTTGATCTTGGGCTTCTATCCTCTAAAATTCTGAGAAAATTAATTTCTGTTGTTTAAGCCTCACAGTCTATGGTACTTTGTTATGGAAGCTCTAGCAAACTGACACAGTCAGTCACCCTCACCAGATTTGGAGCATCTCTGGGGAAAGAGCTATGGCTTTTATCTACAATTCACCAGCCAACCAGTACAAGTTCTAGGAGATGATCAGTATATATTTGTTGAATGAATGCTTAAATAAATATATGTCACAGATATATTACTGCATCTACACCACCATTACCTGCTAGTGAACCTGCAGAAATTGCTAGTTCGTTGTCAGCCCTGGAATTTGATGATTTCATGCATGTTTGCTTGTTCTTTCATTCTTTCTTTTTCTCTTTCTTCTTTTCTTTTCTTTAGACACAAAAATAAATTTGTACATTGGCAAAGATGGGATAAGAGTTGGGTTACTGAGAACGACTTCCTGAGTTCATACTTGACTGCTTCTCAAACATGACTGTAGGGTCTTATATGAAAAACAACTTGGAATAGTCCCAAGGAAAGTATAGAAAGAGAAATGTTCTAGCAGAAAGAAATGAGACTTTAGAGGAGGAGGTCTAATGGCAGATCCAATTTATAGGAAACACTGATGTCTACATATTGTCATGGTTAACTAAAACCAACCATGTGATAATGAGTTTCCTTAAGTGGTGCTTATAATGGGCCAGGTGCTCTTTGTGTTTTATATTGGCTAATTCATTCATTCTCACAACTCTTGGAAATTATAATTATTATTCCTATTTCATGTTTCAAGGATGGCACATAACTTGCCTAAGTCCAAGCTTGCCTAAGTGGCTAGCAAAGAGAGAGTCCAGAATTATACCTCAGGCATATGGGTTCCAGAGTCAGTGCTCTCAACTGCTTCATCCCTGTGGCACATACTTCTGTTATAGCTAGTCCTGCCAATCAGTTAAAGAATATATATGAGTATATATATTATATAGAATATATGTATATAAGTTATATACACACACATACATAGAGTGTCTTATAGTCCAATAAAAGCCCAAACTCATTTCTTATTGCATACACTTATTTCCTAAATAAAACCCAATGATGCTTTTAGCCATCAATTGATAATCCTTCCAAAATAAAATAAAACCAATACCTACATTCCATAAATATAACAGCAGTTTTCACTGACTGAGTGCTTTCTATGGTGCAGACACTGAATTCAGTCTTTCCATAAACTCTCTTCCTTAACTTTCCTGGCCCTGTGAGGTAGGCATTATTATTTTCCCACTTTTACAGCTGAGGAAATAAACTCAGAGAGTTTATTTAGGTTAACTAAATTCACACAGCTAAACACTTTCAGAACCAGCTCTGGATGACCCTAAAACTTATGATTATAAATACTGCTCAAGAGTCATTTGACAATTCTTTACAATTCATATCCATCTTGAATCTTAGATCAAGTACCCCTGGAATTCCTATCTGATCCAAGTGTAGGTTTTTTTTTTCTCCCCCTAGGCATTTCATCTTCCAGATCTACTTTGGATCCATAGGACTCATCCCAGCTTAATCTAACACGATCAATGTCCTGTCATTTGTCTGCCCATATTAGATAGGTGTCTTTGGCTTATTCCTTGTCTCCTGAAGTTGGTCTCATGACTCCCATGTGACAAACTGACCATTTCTAGCACTCTATCATGGACTGAACTGAAAGTGAAAGTGGTACAATGGGGAAAATAAAATTACCCTTGGAGGATTAAACTACAAATCAACACCTATGGATGAAGTCAGAATCACCTTAAGATGGAGTGGTTCTTTTAACAAAAAACTCTCAAAATACAATGGTCCCAAAGCTAGCAATACTTAACTGTAACCATCAAAAGCTCTATTTTTTTAGGTCAAGTGTCTGTCAGAAAAAAATACACTGATTGATAACAGAACATGGGAATAGTAAGGGACCAGAGATGATTCCTAGTACTGTTCAAGTAGTGCCTGAGAGAAGGGATCCTAATAAAAGGTTCAGCCTGTATAGTTTGGGTGGCAAGGAATTCTTTAGATAAATGCCTGAGGCTTTAATTTCTTGAGGCTCTTGAACATTCAAATATAGTGGATTCACCCTGTTTTAATGTTAGGCAACTTTTACCATAGTTTAGCTTTAAAATACTGGACCAACAGGAGAGAATATTGGCCAGGAGATATGACTATCACATTCCTCTGGTAGTAATAAATCTAATTAAAAATTAATACCTGGCCATTCATGTTTTAAATACCATTTCATTAGGGCTGTTTTAATTCAACTCAGTGTCCAGATATAATCAAGTCTCAGATACTCCTGACAAGATTGAATTTGTGAGTCTAGGGATCTGAGGGTCACATGTGAATCCTGAGAGAAGTGATCCCAGGGCCCTTACCGGTGACAGGATGACCTTATTTTCCTTAAATGCCTTTAGCAACATCTTTCTATGCTCTTGGACTTCTTTAGAAGTGAGAATAAGCAATCTGTCAAGAGAGTCTTACTTCCTTCCATGACATAGTACAGGCATAAAAATGGTTTCAGTTTTAGCAAGCTGTAGTCTGGTGCATAATGAGACATATAGCCACAAATACTCTCAAAGTTTGTGCAACATTATATTAAGACAGATGTCAAAGCTCACAATTGCAATACACTGCATATTACTGAAACTTTTCATAAAATCTAATGAGATTCTAACTTATAAAGAAAGAGGCATAAAGAAAGTTGTAGCAGCATAATTGGATGACACTTCCTGCCCAGAGGGCAAAAGAAGCTAAAAAGCATAACTGGTATTTGTGTTCCTAAAAGGAAGGGATTCGGGAAGATGTTTAAAATCCAGTAAGTCCAATTCTGATTGCATTATCTTTTGAAAACTAGAATGAAAAGTTTTGAACAAAGGGTTCCAGAAAGGGTAATTAAAAACTTCCCACCACTCGAATCATATTGAATAAGATCATTCAAAAGGTGATGCTCTTCTGTGCTGGAAATGAGATGCAGGGGTGAGTCAAAGAGACTCTCTAACCCAGATTTCTGACTATTTGTCTGAATTCCACCCGAGAATCTCCTTGTTTTAGAGGTAGCACAATACCTGGGAAAGTGATTCACTTTGATTTAAGCCAGAGGTAAACAAAGATCTTGAAGAAAGTAAAGAAACGTAATGAGTCCTGCATTTCATCTTCTGTACCTTGTTCATTAATACAGAATACAAAATTCCTTATGGAAATAAATGACAGTTACATGTTGGGTCAAGGAGAGAACCTGTGACAACCTCCCCTAACCTACAGAGATGCTCAAAGTGAATATTAACAAGACAGTAAAGAATAAAGCCTGCATATGTGAATATGACGATTGAGCTGTTAATGAGCTTTACATGCACTTAGGGGAGTGTCCAGTCTACATTTTTAACTACAGATCAAGGGAAAGTTAGTGCAGCATATTTTCTCTTTTTCTTAGGTTTCAGGCTACTAAATTCTGGGTGATGAATTTACCACTTTTTCCATTTCTTGAACATATGGCTAAAGGACAGCCTTTACATTTTGCTTCTTGACTTCACCACTCAGTTATGTGACCTGGGACAAGTTACTTAGCATGTCTAAACCTCAGTTGTCTTGACTATTAAATACGCATACACATATTTACTTCCTGGGGTCTTTGTGAGAATTAAATAAGATCAAGTTTTTAAGACTTCTACACATTGTCATTAATTTTCATAAAGCTTCATATTTACTAATAACAATGTATGTAATCTTTCAACACACAATGTAAATACTTTAAGTTACACAGCACCTTTCTTCTATTATACTTTCCATATATGATGTCTCTGCATAAAGAATTTAGAACATAAGGGATTTCTCACATGTATATCAACTTATTAGATAATAATATTAAAAAAGCAATTTCAGAGCCCAGAATAAGAGCTCAATACATAGTTGTTTTGTTTTTCTTTTCTCATTAGTTATCATATGCCCCAAAGGTGAGTGAAAATCTAGGATGATATTAATGATAACTCTTCCTTTGCCATGATTTATAAGTGTGATTATGTTTTGAATAAGCAAACATAAATTTTTAAATAAAAGAGGTTTTATTTATTAGAACTGGGTAGATGTCAAGATTGGCTTTACTCTGGTTAGGTGTTCCTAATGGTTCAGAAAAGACTTTCATAGTAATGGAGCAGAAATAGGTGTATCAGAAAGTTTGGGGCGCCTGGGTGGCGCAGTCGGTTAAGCGTCCGACTTCAGCCAGGTCACGATCTCGCGGTCCGTGAGTTCGAGCCCTGCCTCAGGCTCTGGGCTGATGGCTCGGAGCCTGGAGCCTGTTTCCGATTCTGTGTCTCCCTCTCTCTCTCTGCCCCTCCCCCGTTCATGCTCTGTCTCTCTCTGTCCCAAAAATAAATAAAAAACGTTGAAAAAAAAATTTAGAAAGTTAATCTTCCTTCCTGTGTCCTCCCCATCATGCCTAAGACAACACCCAGCCAAATGGGATTGTTATTTGCAATAGAATGTGTTCCAGCATCTCCTCTCTCACTTGAATATTAATATGAAATGATTAATGAACCTGTTGCCCAACATGTTAAATTAAATAACAGTGAAGAGATTAAGAATGTCTTTCCCATTATTGAGTGCTGCATTTTAAGTTCTAATGTGTAAAGTAGACCATTAGTTTTCAGTCAGGCTTTGTAATAGATTTACTTATGAATTTATCTCACCTTTTCTGTAAGCAATTCATGCAGCAAATATTTATTTTTTTCATTCTACTTAAAGAATTGAAAGCTTGTTCCACCAGTAAATAATGCAGATCTCTGACCTTGAGATTTTTACATAACTGTCATTTTCAGACCAATTAGTATGGATAACTAAGACATTCCTGACTTCATGCTTCACATCACTTCTGAGACTCCTGCAGTGAAGCCATACTCTCTCAGGGTGTGTATAAACCTAGAGGTCCTCAATATGAAAATATAATTTATAATCACAGCACAACTTTCCTAGCATCCGTCCCTGTTTCCATAGTATCAGACAGTCAGGAACTTGTGCTTACAATTAGAATAGATATAAAATGTGTCCGTTCCCACTCCTCAAGCCTAGGATGAACTATTGTTCTCTGTATATTTTCCCAGATCTTATAATTTCTTAGAATGACCTCTCACATTAGAAAGAAACACTTCTATAGACAAAGAATCTTCTCACATTATTTCTTAGCATGATCGGTTGTCTCCCAAGAGAAAACTGTGGTAATTGTTTTGTGAAGGTTGGGGCCAAAAGTTACCTATGGCAAAGTAGGTTTAAAGAATTGCTGTTTATTTTTCAACTAATATTTATAAGGAATCTAATAAAAATCGGATGCATTGGGTATGTTAGATGTTTCAAAATATATAGGATGCATAAATGCATAAATAAGATTAATAAACTACAAGAATGTGTGCATGTGAGAGAGAAGGTGACTAAGAGAAAGACAGAGGAGAATGAGACACTGGTAATCTTATTTTGAGAAATTTTAAAATTCTTATCCAGGCAATAGATTTCAAATTAAATACTAGGTATTTTCCATTCAAATAAGGCTTTTCAGAGCATTTTTAGTCATTCATTTGCTTGAAAAGTTACACAAGGTACATGTCTTCACAAAATGGAATACTGTTACAACTCCTACTTTGTATAAATTAATATGTGATATCAGGGAAGATTAGTTCAAGTGTACTCTCATGCCATTTGTCTAGGTGGTACCCAAGCCAAATTCCATTGGTTAACAAAGAGGTGAACCATCACTTACTAGATGGTTCATTGCAAGGTTGGGCAACATTACAGAGTATCTCTTTGAATTTAACTTAAGTAATCAGTTTGAAATTGTTCTGAGAGCTTTCTAGTGTTAACATCTTTATGTCAATCTTGGGAAATTGGCAACTGACATGCTAAAAGTAGAACAGGATATGTCCACTCAGGTCCTAGGCTCCATTTTGACCATTTTACTTTGGGAGTCCTATTGGATAAACAAAGATGTCTAGTGATTTTATGATTTAGCTGGATGCTAGCAGTGGTTCATTCTTCACCTCTCTATCCTAACTTTCCAAATAAGAAATTTCTTAGAAAAGACTTATAGAGGAGAGGCAACTCCATTGTGCTGAATGTCCCCCATGACTACCCCTCCTCCACCTTTAGAAACAAGCTGGAGCTAGGTCAGCAAAAAGAGCTACAAGGTTCATAGCTGATACAGCACAGGCATGTATCAGTATGAAACTACCATACAAACTGACTTTCAAACCCTGAATATTCCTCTTTCCAGCAAGAAGTTTCACAGGCCAGTTAGGTCCTGTTGTTACATAGGTAGTCGACTACATGCTCCCTGACTCCTCCCAAGTTCCCCATCAATAAGTAAGAAGCAGGGAGTGGGCTCCCTCTCCAGAAGCACAATCCATGGAATGCCTAGCTGTGATGAGTTCAAGCATGCTTCTCAGTGGGCTGTTACAAATTTGTGGGACTGAGTACATTCTCTTGATCTCTTTCCCTGTTTCCTTTAATAAGGGTGTTTTGGGGTTTTTTTGAGATTCTACTTTTTTTATATAGGAAAAAAATCAACACAGCTTTAAAAGACTAATTAACAATTAGAAATAAGGTATCTTCTGGGAGTTACCTATGGTCTTTTTTTTGGGGGGGGGGAGGTCTCAAAAGGGAAGGTTTTACTGATTTTTTTTAATAAGGGTGTTTTTTGCTTGGACTATGTGATTGCTAATGATGTCCCTATTCTCTGTCTTGATGACTGTGGGGCTGGTATGAAGAGGATGTGGTTCTCTTGGTCACTCATTTGCTAGAGCAGTGAACCGGTTATCCTTCATTGTACTTATTGCAAATGTCACATTGATAAAGTAAAAGAGCGAGGAATGTAGATTTTTTATTGGCTTCCATAGGAAAATAAGAGAGTTTATATCTTATGGAATACTGCAAGCAACTTAAAAAGTTCTCTACTAGACATCTCTGTTCTCCCTCTATATTTCTGTTTTAGCATTGGCTCTTCCTTTCTCTGTAGTCCATTTTTTTTTTTCTAAAACAGCATTCCCAATATCCTCTATTATCTTATCATTTTAGCTCTGTTCTCAAAGTGCTTGTCCCCTGTGCAAAATAAAAGTCCTTCAATTAACTGAACTGACATTCCCTAGAAGGCAGATAAGCAAGGAGCTGTATGATGCAAACATGACTTTGAGGCGCCGAGCCCCACCCGAGGCAGTTTATCAAATTGCTCATCCACATCTTTCCCTTAGTGTGCAAAGGACAGGCATGGGAATAATGTAGCCACACCTGGGGAATTGGGGGGGGGGGAGGGTACAAATAGCATTGCATTGCTAAGACAAATAGTATTTTCCTTTTAATAAAAAATAAATAAATAAATATAAATAAATAAATAAATAGAAATAAAATGTAGTATCTTTAACCATGGTCATAGCCTTCCTGTATCTCAAGAAGTAGTTGAACTTTGACTGTTTTTTGTCCTGTCTCAAATCACACAGTAGTGAAGACATTCTGTCTGTATTCATCAGGGTGAATTCAGGGAAGCAGAACTACCATAATTCTTATGAAATTATGAACTGGACTTTAGACAATTTGGGAGGCACTGGGGAAGTAAAGGCCAAAAAAGGGAGCAAAACCATTAACCATCCTTTATGCTGGTGAACAAGTTTGGAGCTGCAGACAAATCACCTGTACCAAAATCATGAAAGGGGCTAATGAAGTCTATGACAGATGTGGGTCTTTTGGCTGTGAGTTTGCAGCTATGTGCCTGGTGTCGGACCCCAGATCTATCAATGTTCATTAGTAAGGACGGTAATTGGGATGGAGAGCTGTGGGCGGAAAAGGGAATCCAGTGACACCACCTGTATCAGTCATCTTGAGAACATGATGGCTTCTGCTTTACTTTACCTCAGTTTACTTTCAATCAACTCCCATCCTTTAAATAAAGGAAATCATACAGGACAGGGATCTCTAGAAATGTAGGTCACAGAATAACCAAGTTGACAAGTACAATAACCTAGCATACGTTCCCATAAGGAACCAGATTCTGGCTAACCTGTCCCTCGCCATTTATCCAGAAAGCTGGTCAATTATCTTAAGCTGGGAGTTGGTAGCCATCAAGCCACGGAATACGTGCTTCAAGCAGACACATGCAGCACTGAGAATGACTAGTGAACGCAGAAAATTAAGACAGATATGTTGATTTCATGATGCGCTTTAGATACCTGCGCATGCGCATTCACCCCCCTTCCCCACATGCGCACTATCGCTAAACCTACCTGCTACAAATCCTACCAGTCTTTGGCGCATCTGAAGTGCCTAAATCATGTTTAGTGAATAACCGACGGAACCACACAACAAATCTATAAAATAAAGCTGGCTTTTGGGTCCTAAAATAAAAACTCCTGATGTATAATACCAACCGAGTGGGCTTAAGGCAGATAGTAAAATGAAAAATTTGTTTATTACAAAAAGTAAATAAACTTCACACGTCATAGCCTGACTTTTGTCAAATATCATTGGTGCTTCTGCACTGCTGCTGTTCAAATGATCTTCAGCCTACATTTCTCCTTTTCTACTTGCCCATCTTTCCCATTTATTTCTGATATATTTTTTCTCACCTGTCTTTATCTTCTTTCCCTTTTGCTCATTTTTTTTTTTGTTTTAACTTTTCTGTCTTCTCCTCATGTAGCTTCTTTTTCCTTTTATCATTGCCCTAAAATCAAAGAGCCATTTAAATTGGAATGTTTGATTTCACAGGAGAGAGAATCACAGTCCATCTGCCAAAAAGGGTTGTCAGCATCTGGTTCCCGGGTGTGAGATTTAGTTTTTTTTTCCACTCTGCTAACACACACATCGCCAATATTGTATCACACTGTTCTGACATTGGGGGGAAAATAGCAAAATGCAATTGCAGCATCTTATGATGGAGAAAGAAATTCTTTTTATCTTACATGAGCTGTGAGTTCTTAGACCTTTTTTCTATTTTTTTTCCACTTGGACAGTTGTATGTGATAGCTTTCCAGATGGAGTTGTATCTGCAGAGTTTTAAAAGTCTATTTGGTTTTGCCTTTGTTCTCTCGGACTTTATAATCTATGTCTGGTGCTGCTGTCTACAATATTGCTATATTGAGAAGAGGAATTTTGAAATGAATAATTAAATTCTGGATTTGACTGTCTGTGGATTTGTAGGCATTTTTTTATTAAAAAACAACAACAACAAAGGTCATTGAACCTGAAGTGAAAATATGAATCAAACCTTTGATTTTGTGCTACATGCACATAAAACTATTTGAATTGATTGATTTAAAAAAAAAATTATCAGTTCTGATTGTGTGTGTGTGTGTCTGTGTGTGTGTGTGTAGACACAATCTTTCTCCTTTCAGGGTATTTTACTATCAAGTAAAGGACACCCATCTCTACAGTTTTTCCTAAGCGTTGTACCTAAATACTAAAGAATAAACTTTCCAGTTTCTTCAAAACAAACTACAGATATCTAGTTTAACCTCTGCTGCACCTTATAAATGATAAAAATATGACCACAAAGAGATGGTCCTTAGGAAAATTACCCACAATTACTTAGCTATTTTGTGGAAGAACCTACATTAGGAAAAATAAGAGCTATACAAATCAGACACCCTGCTTAGTGAGGACTATCCAACTTGCCAAACTATGGCCTGAACAAAGTCACCCAAAGACCAGCCCCAGAACCTGGACAAACCAACTTGCTCACTTATTCACTTGACCTCTCCTGGCACATGTTTCCATGTGTTACAGAGTTAATATTGTTGATTGATTAGGCTCAAGAGTAAACTTGTTTAAACTTATGCATTGAGTGTCTTTGATATTGGAGTGAAAAATAAATTAGCACCATTGTAATGATATTTTATGATTTACTGGGAATGAAACTAACTGGATATTTTTGTGGTTGTTTGTTTTGTTTAGAAAATATATTGGTACTTTTCAGTTAGTTGAGAACCATATTCTTAACTTTTATGAGAAAAGTTATTGAGAAAAGGGTTTGGCATAATCTTGATGATATGGTCTATTAACTCATAACACTCAGGGTTAGGTGTGTGCTCATGTGGGAGATGGGCAGAATCATATCCTTGAGTTTTGTAGCATCACTGTTGTAGACTCTGGGCATCCTGTGGACATGGGGGGTGTGGCCACAGGAAGTGTGTCTAATGCAGGATGGATGCAGCCTGCCTACTCTCTGCCCTGGAAGGTCTGTGGCTCCCTACAACCCAGGATCTAATGAAATAATACAGTTCAAGTCAGGGACACACTTTGGACCTACATATTTTGCTTTTGTACTGAAATACTTACACTTGAACTATGTATTGATAAGAGCAAGGTGGTATGTTGTAGAGTTTTGCAAGCGTGGGCTTTTAATTCAGAGAGATCTGGATTTTACCCCTAGCTCCTCATGTAGAAAATTTTAAATAAATGAATAAATAAGGAACAATGAGGGGGAAAAGTTTGCTTCTATAAGCTTAAGACATCCAGGAGGAATTTACAAGTCAAATATTGGTTGCCTCTAGGGAGGAGAATCCAGTGGCTCACAGATAGCACAGAGAGAAATACTTTTATCTTATGCCCTTTAATGTACTTTGAATATTGAATTATGAGAATGCATTACATTACAGTAAGTAAGCACAATAGGGAGAAGTAAAGAGGTAAGATAAAGTGGTAAAGTAGGTATAATATTCAATATAATAATGTTTATTAATTTTTGTCCCTGTTTCATTATACAGCTAAAGTTTGAAAATTTAATTTGTCATGCTTAATTTCAGCTTCTCTTCATTAAGAAACAACAACAACAACAAAATAATTGTAGGAAAACAACAAACTCCAGTGATTTAGCTAAAAAAAAAATCAATAAAATTATGTCAAAACAACTGATTGAGAAGTGAAAGACACCCAAAATCACTTGTGAGGGAAAAGATCCTAGAAAGGAGGACAGATGGATGGATGAACAGACAACAGACACAAAGAGAGCCACAGTGAGACATAGGCATATATATTTTCTCTGTGTTTTGTGGGAAAAGTATTGCACTAATTTTGGCATATGTAAGTTCTATTTCAAATAAAATATAACGCATTATTGCTATATCTAAATCAAGCAACTATTTTGAATATTTCTTCCTTTGTGCAATGTATTGAAACAAATTGATTAGTTGTTAGAATATAAATTTAAACCCACTTTAAATTAAGTAAAATATGAAATCTGTCAAAAGCACAGTGTGGTCACATGAACATTTAATAACCTACTGATTGACTAAATACTTTATTTCTCAACCAATCATTATGACACCATATAAACACAAGGTGAATCTCAGATGCTACTCTTGTTGAGATTTATAACAAAGGAGAGCCTGCGTAGATAGACTGTATGTGGGGACAAGAGCAAAAGATTTGAGTCACTCAAATACAAATCCCAGCTCTGCCTCTTAGTAGCTATCTAGTTTCCTAAATTCCCTTGGAAAAGTTTCCATGTTTCTTTATGTAAAATAGGAATATTAAAAAGCACTTCACGGACTTGTTTTGAGGAATAAGAACACCCAAAGAGTGCACTGTAAACATCGTAGGAATGGCAGGTGTAACAGTAATTCTAGTAATGTTCTATGTCTTATTTAAACCTTAACTGGAATTCAAGTCAAAGCTATAATACTCATAAAATAATCTGATAATTTTCACAGTTTTAACAGATAGTGCACATTTTAATTACTACTCTAAGTGAAGCACAAAGAATACTGCCAATTTTGCAAAGCTCTTTTTAAGAAAATGTTCATTGCCAATACCATCGATGTACATTCCATTAGTAACTTGTTGCATATGAATCCTGTCGCAATCCACCTTGTTTGCTAGATCATGGTGAGTTAATTCATAAACACACAAAATACTCCAAAGTATTTTAAATTAATTTTTTTTTTTTAATTTTTGAGAGAGAAGACAGAGCGTGAGTGGGGGAGGGGCAGAGAGAGAGACACACACACAGAATCCAAAGCAGGCTCCAGGCTCTGAGCTGTCAGCACAGAGATGTGGGGCTCAAATTCATGAACCATGAGATCATGACCTGAGCTGAAGTCGGACACTCAACCGACTGAGCCACCCAGGTGCCCCCAAAGTATTTTTTTAAGGAATAAGAAAGGAAAAAGAAAAGTGAGGATATAAAGATTGCTTAAAATGTATCATTATATTCTAGAACTTCAGGAATGAGGATTAGATTTTAAAAAGTAAATAATAATACTAATAAAACCCTAACATTTTCAGTTTTTTTATGTCACAAAACACATTTATTTATTTTCCCTAAACTGTCGTAGAGTTATAAGTTAGACATCTTTATTCCCATTTTGTAAATGAGGAAATTGAGATTCAAAAAGTCTAGTTATCTTCTCAAGGTGATGTGCACAATAAGCAGGCATAGTTCACTACTGTGTCTGCCTCATGAAAACTCAGAAAACAGCTCTCAATCTAGACTGGGATGTTAACCTAGTGACTGCTAATTAAAATAAGGGCAACTGTTTCTTGAGAGACTGTTCATCAGTTTCATCTCTGAGTTTCTTCACTGGACTTATTTCAGTCAGGTATCTTACTTATTTTTCTAACAGCTAACTTCTTCTTACCTGTGAGTCTTCACAATGAGAGCACTACTAAAGTCACCCCACATTCCCCCTACGAAACAAAGTCCAAGAAATATTTCCAGGGCCTGGGATGGCTGTGAGGAGGAAGATGAACTGAACTCCAGAGCATAGAGCCAACCTCCAAAAAGGAAGGACAAGAAATAGAAGAAAAACTGAGCTCAGAAGACAGTGTGCCAAAGCATGCATCCAAGGGGGATGGGCCAGTAGGCATAGGCAATCTTACTTAACCCTGATGATAAAAGTTTCCATTGATTAGTAAGGTCAGGTGTGAAAGACTCCAGCCAGCAAGTGAGAAGAAAGGAGGGCTCTGAAAAGGACACTGCTATTCAAAACTTCTATGGGGTGGAAAGAGAATTTCTTTCACATTATACCCCAGGAACATTTTCTCTTTCTAGAGAACAGTGGGGAAAAGGAGGCAATATTTTTACATAGTGTATAAATGAATATTTTTTCAGTCTAGAAGCACTACAGGGTGAATTAGAAACTAAATTCCTGTCTACTGAAAATCAGTCAGGAAAAATTAAAAGCTTTGGATTCAGAGGGACCTACATTAGAATCCTGCTCCTGTCAACTTTTAGCTCTGGGTGATTCTAGATGGTTGCATCCTCTTTCAAACCCTCAAAACCTCCATTCCTTTCAAAAAGGAATAATAATATGTATCCAGAAAAATTATTGTAAGAATTAACTGCTATATATTTATTATAATGGAAAGGTATCGGGCACTGAAAAACTGTAGCCCCTACTGCCTTATTATGATCACTGTCCACTACATTTTATAGTTCGAAGTATAGAAAAGTGCACATATCACATGTGTATAGCTAGATGAGTTATCACACGGTGAACAAACTCATGTAAGTATAATCTAGATAAAAGCTGAATTAACTCTCTTGCACCTTCCTTACCAACTCAGATTTAATCACAATTCTGACTTTTAATACTAGAGATTAGTTCTGCATGTTTTTGAGACTTCTACAAATGTAGAATTTTGTGCAACTGTCTCCTTTTGTACTTCTTTCGTAAATGTTACATTTGTGAGACCTATACTATTGCATGTAGCAGTTCATTCATTTTCATTGCATATTATATTTTATTTTTTAATGACTATTTATAACGTTGATGGACATTTTAAATATTTCCAGTTTTTAGCTACTTACAAAGACTGTTGCCCTGAAAATTCTCCATTTATCTCTGGTGACATTATTGTATGGTTCTGTTCTACACAAACAGGGATGAAAGTGCTGGTCAAGGGTATGTTTTTAGGAAATGCTGCAAGACAATTTCAAAATCGATTTTTTCACATTTAACCCTCCCATTGATGCCTTATGAGAGTTTCTAGTTCTCTGTGTCATCACCAACATTTGGTATTTTCAATTGTCTTAGGAAGTCAGTCGTTTATAGATGTGTAATGACATAAGAGATTTTAATTTGCATAGCAGTGATAACTAATGACATTCAGCTCTTTTTAAAGTATTTTCTTACGTAAAGTTCCTGTTGAAGTGTTGAACTCTCCTCTTGTTTTTCTTCTTTTCATTATTGCCTTTGTCCTCCTGGCTCATTAAAATTTCTTCTAAGTTCAGGATACAAATAATTTGTCAAATGAAGGAAAATATTAACAGTTTGGGGTGCGTGGCTGGCTCAGTCAGTTAAGCATCCCACTTCGGCTCAGGTCATAATCTCACAGTTCCTGAGTTTGAGCCCCACATCAGGCTCTGTGCTGACAGCTGGAGCCTGGAGCCTGGTTCGGATTCTGTGTGTGTGTGTGTGTGTGTGTGTGTGTGTGTCTGTCCCTCCCCTCACACTCTGTCTCTCAAAAATAAATAAACATTAAAATTTTTGAAAAATATATTAACAGTTTGTTCTGTGGCGTTTCACTTAGCCTCAAAGACGCCTAAAGATGTGACTTTTGTCAAATACTTTTTGCAACACTAACATTCAAGAAACTGTCTGGAGTGTATTTACATGAGACCTAAGAGAACAGAACATCTCATCCAAGACTATATAAGACAAGCCATTAAAAAATTAGAATTACCAAAAAGAAAATTGCATGGACTTATGGGATTTTAAAATGTCCTCTTATAAATTATCTCTGTGGTGTAAGGTGCTGATCTTTGGGTGTGGTAAGAATCCCTACTTGTCTCTAGTTAGCTTTGCATGTCAGAGGCTTACTAGATGACAGGACTACCTTAATATGTTTAGGAGAGGAGCACAAAAGTATTGTGATACTTAGTACAACTTTAACATCACAAAGAAGGAAGCTGTGGGGTGGCTCAGTTGGCTAAGCGTCTGACTCTTTGTTTTGGCTCAGATCAAGATCTTGAGAACTCTCTCAAGAGTTCTCTCCCTCTCTCTCCCTCTGCTCTCCCCACCCACACTTAAAATAAATAAATACATAAACTTTAAAAAACTTTAACAAAAACTTTAATAAACTTTAAAAAGGAGGAAAAGAAGGACGTTGTGCTCACATATGGGCTACAGATAGTTTGGGGAAGTTTCCAAGAGTACATTTCAATTTGGATAACATATACCAGAAGTTGCTAAAATAAATGCCCATTTTATGTTAAATGGTGTTCTCAATGAGGTTCTACAGTGGAGGTCTGTATTACTACCATGTATTATAATATATTTAAAAAAATCCCTTCCTACCTCTCTTCCTTCCTTCCTTCCTTCCTTCCTTCCTTCCTTCCTTCCTCCCTCCCTCCCTCCCTCCCTCCCTCCCTCCCTCCCTCTTTTCCTTTCTCCTCCCTTCCCCTCTCTTCCTTTCCTGTACCTTCCTTTCCCTTTCCTTCCCTATTTTCTCTCATCTTCCTCTTCCTTCCCTATCTCCTTCCCTTCTCATTTCCCTCCTTAATATTTCCTCTTCTTAATGAAATTGAAAATTGAATCTATCTGGAATGGAAAGGAGTTTGTTGTATCATATCTCAACAGGTAATTTTTTTTTTTTTTTGCCTTTCTGTGGACTCACTGAAGTTTGGAGGTAGAAGGAGATCAGTGATTTGACACCAAAAGTAATATTTCTGCATTAATTTTTTTGTGGATTATCTTATACCATTCACAAGTGTTAACTCAAAATGGATTCAACCTGAATGTGAGACCTAAAACTATAAAACCCCTCGAAGAAACATAGGCAATAAACTTCTTGACATTGGTCTTAGTGATGATTTTTTAAAAATTTGACACCAAAAGCAAAGGCAAGAGTAAAAATAAAAAGTAGAACTACATCAAACTAAAAAGCTTCTGTGCAGCAAAGGAAACCATCAAAAAAATGAAAAGGCAACCTGTGGAATGAGAAAATATATTTTCAGCCATATATTTGATAAGGGGTTAATATCCAAAATATATAAAGAACTCATACAGTTCAATAGTAAAAAATAAATAAATAAATAAATAAGAAAATAACCAAAAAAAAACCAAAACCAAAAACAAAAACAAAACAAAACAAAAAGCAAAAGCAAAAACAAAAAAACAAAAAACAAACCCAATCAATTTGATTTTCAAAATGGGAAGAAAAACAGCATTTTTCACAGAACTAGAACAAACAACCCTAAAATCTGTATGGAACCACAAAAGACCCTACATAACTAAAGCAATTTTGAAAAAGAAAAGCAAATCTGGAAATATCACAATGTTGGACTTCAAGTTATATTACAAAGCTGTAGTGATCAATACAGTAAGGCACTAGCATGAAAATAGACATTTAGATCAATAGAACAGAATAGAAAACTGAGAAATAAACTCATAGTTATATGGCCAATTAATCTTTGACAAAGCAGGAAAGAATACTTAATGGGAAACAAATAGTATCTTCAACAAATGGTAATGGAAAAACTGGACAGCAATATGCAAAAGAATGAAACTGGACCACTTTCTTACACCATATACAAAAATAAATTCTAAATGGATTGAATACCTAAATGTGAGACCTGAGATCATGAAAATCCTAGAAGAGAGCACAGGCAGTAACTTCTCTGACATTGGTCATACCAACTTTTTCTAGATAGGTTTCCTCAGGCAAGGGAAATAAAAGCAAAACTAGACTATTGAGACTACATCAAAATAAAAAGCTTCTGCACAGTAAAGCAAACAATGAACAAAACTAAAAGGCAACCTAAGAAGGGGAGAAGATATTTGCAAATTACATATCAGATAAAGGGTTACTATCCAAAATATATAAAGAACTTAAACTCAATAGCCATAGGGGCACCTGGCTGGCTGAGTCAGTAAAGCATGTGACTCTTGATCTCAGGGTCATGAGTCTAAGCCCCATGCTTGGCACAGAGATTACTTATAACAAAAACATAAACAAAAAACTCAACACCTAAAAAACAAATAACCCAATTAAAAATGGGCAGAAGATATGAACAGACATTTCACTAAAGAAGACATTCAGATGATCAACATACACATGAAAAGATGCTCATCACTTATCATCAGGGAAATGCAACTCAAAACTATAGTTCAATATCACCTCACACCTGTCAGAATGGCTAAAATCAACAACACAAGAAACAACAGGTATTGGGGAGGATGTGGAGAAAAGGAGCCCTCTGCACTATCGGTGGGAATGCAAATTGGTTCTGCCATTCTGGAAAAGAGTATGGAGTTTCCTCAAAAAGTTAAAAATAGAACTACTCTATGATCCAGCAATTGCAGTACTGGGTATTCACTCAAAGAATACAAAAACACTAATTCAAAGGGATACATGCACCCCAATGTTTATTGCAGCATTATTTCCAATATCCAAGATGTGGAAGCAGGCCAAGTATCTGTGTATATATGTATGTAATGGAATGTTACTGAGCTATGAAAAAGAATGAAATCTTGCCATTTGCAACATGAATAGAGCTAAAGAATTTAATGCTAAGTGAAATAAGTTAGAGAAAGACAAATATCATATTTCACTCAAAAATAGAATTTAAGAAACAAAACAAACAATTAAAAGGGAAGAAGAAGGGGAGAGACAAATCAAGAAAGAGACTCTTAACAAAGAGAATGAACTGGAGGTTACCAGAGGGGAGGTTGGTAGGGTGATGGGTGAAATAGGCCATGGGGATTAAAGAGTGCACTTGGCATGATGAGCACCAGGTGATGTGTGGAATTGTTGAATCACTATATTGCTCACCTGAAACTATTATAACACTGTACTAACATTAACTGGCATTAAAATTTTAAAAATTAAAAATGGGCAGAGATGTGATTTTTTCAAAGAAGACATGCAGATGGGCAACAGACACATGAAAAGATACTCAATATCACTAATCATCAGGAAAATGCACATCAAAACCACAATGAGATATCAATGACACCTGTTAGAATGGCTATTATCATAGAGATAAAAAAATACCAGTGTTGATGAGAATGTGGAGAAAAGGAACCCCCTGCACTGTTGGTGGGAATGTAAATTAGTGCACCCGCCATGGAAAACTGCATTGAAGTTCCTCAAAAAGTTAAAAGTAGAACTACCATACAATCTAGCAATCCCACTTCTGGATATTTACCTGAAGAAAATGAAATAATAAAATACTAACTCAAAAAGGTATCTGTACCCCCATGTTTATTACAGCATTATTTACATAGCCAAGATATGGAAATAACCTAAGTATCCATCAATAGATGAATGGATAAATATATTATACATACATATATATGTATATATATTTATATACATATGCATACACACACACACAGACACACACACACACATATATACACACACATACACACACACAATGGAATATTACCCATCTATAAAAAGAATGAATCTGGCCATTTGCAACAACATAAATAAACCTTGATGGCATTATGCTAAGTGGAATAAGTCAGACAGAAAAAGACAAATATTTTATGATCTTACTTATATGTGGAGTCTAAAAATAATTACAATAACAAGCTCATAGTAAGAGAACAGATTGGTGGCTACCAGAGGTGGGGTGGGGAGAAATGGGTAAAGGTACAGTACAAACGTCCAGTTATAAAACAGTAAGTCATGGGGATGTAATCTACAGCATGGTAAATAATACTGTAGTAATTATAGTTAGTAATATTGTATATTGAAAATTGCTAAGAGAGTGGATCTTGTAAGTTCTTATCACAAGAAAACAAAATTTTTTTAACTATATATAATGACAGATGTTAGCCAGACTTATTGTGGTGATAATTTCTTTTTTTTTAATGTTTATTTATTTTTGACAGAGAGAGACAGAGACAGACAGACAGAGCATGAGTGGGGGAGGGGCAGAGAGAGAGGGAGACACACAATCTGAAGCAAGCTCCAGGCTCTGAGCTGTCAGCACAGAGCCGGACGTGGGGCTCGAACTCACAGATCGTGAGATCATGACCTGAGCCACCCAGGCACCCCATGATAATTTCTTAATGTATACAAATACTGAATCACTGTTGTACACCTGAAACTAATATAATGTTATATGTCAATGACAGCTCAATAAAAATAGAAAAAGAAAAAAAATTATTTGTGGATCGAAACAAGGTTTCTAAAAATGAACATGCACACAAATGTGTACATGCTCTCTCACTGTGAAATAGTCAGAAATAGTCAGATATCCACTCCCAAACTTTTGCCCCCCAACTTAAATATGACCAAATATGAATGTCTTTCAAAGACAAGTTAGAGAGCCTAAAAGGAAGTGTCATATATCTGATGCCCCCAAGGGTGAGTGAATCCTTAATTCTACTTTTATAGGTGCTAAACAGCAATATTCAAGGACCCTATCCTTCAAGTATTTACAATTTCCATAACAAAGGAAATGACAGATTTTTTGAGAGCTTCTTCAAGCCTTGTTTTTTACCACTCAAGGTCATATCTGCCTTCCGACTATGGCACCTGTTCTTATTCCTCTGAGACTGTAAAGTATTCTTGAAGCTTTCGGGCATTAACAGCCTTCTCTGCCAGAGGTGCTTTATGTTTTCAATCAGTATTCATATAAATTGAATAGTATTAGGCTTTTGAACACTGTAGACAGAAGATCTCTTTATCCTTGTTTCTTGAAAATACTTAATGACAATGGAGTTAAGGTGAAGATACAAACTCTACAATGCATTTTACATTGGATTACAATTGAGAAAGGTCAGTTGTGAAGAAAAATAATAAGTGAAAATCAAACACGGTTGACAACTTACTATGTGTCAAAACTGTTCTAAATGCTTTAGAAAAATATCTCTTCTCAGATTCATGACAGCTCTAGGAGTTAGGCAATAGAAGAGACAAATCTGGTTCTAATCTTGATTATGACAATGTGCATGTGTGATCCCACACAAACTACTTAACTTCTCTGGGCCTTAGTTTCCCATTACATATTAGTCATCTATTGCTGCATAAGAAATTACTTCACAACCTAGAAGCTGAGAACAACAGATACTAATTATCATATAGAGTTTCTGGAGTCAGGAATACAACAGTGGCTTAGCTGTACAGCTGTGACTCAGGGTCTCTACTGAGGTGACAGTTGAGATACTGACCAAGGATACAGACATCTCGAAGGCTGGACCTGGGCTGAGGAATCTACCACCAAGCACATCACATGGGTGTTGGAAGACTGGTTCAGTTCCTACCACGCTGCTGTGGAGGCCCCAGTTTCTCACCATATGGCCTTCTTCATAGGCCCCTTCACATCAGAGCAGCTGCCTGCTTCCACAGTGAATGATCCCAGAAAGAGTGAAAAAGACAGAAGCCTCAGTGTGTTCTTACTACCTGTTCTCCCAAATCTCACTGTATCATTTCTCACTGGCTGTTTTCTACTCAAAGAAGCAAGTTCAGCCCACACTTAAGTGGAGGGAAGTTAGGCCCTACTCTTGAAGGGAGGATATCAAATAATTTGATGCACAGAGATGGTTTCAAACTGTCACACCATCTATAAAAATTAATAGGGTGAGACCCAGGGGTCAAATTCAGCGGGTCTTTAAAACCCCTGACATTTTGCAAACCTGGGTGTTAAGTCAGTCTTCTTGAAACTGACCAACCAACCATGCCCTCTCTTTTAGTGCTGACTCAGAATGGTGGCCTTGATGATGCAGATTATATTGAAAGTCTTAGAGTCAACCCTGCTTATAAAAATCATTACTAGTAGTAATACTACCAGTCATCCTATTTCCTTGTTAGCTTAATTCATTTTCACATATGCTTACATCTCTGTAACTACCATCTAGATCAAGTTATAGAACATCTCAATATTCCAGAAGGCTTTCAAACCTTTTACCAGATACCACTGTCCTCTGTTCTTACGGATTAGTTTTTAAAATTTAATTAAATAGAATCATACCATGAAAGTTTATCTAGCTTCTTTTGCGCAATGCACCTTACTTTTTTTTTTTTTAATTTTTTTTAACGTTTATTTATTTTTTTTTTGAGACAGAGAGAGACAGAGCATGAACGGGGGAGGGTCAGAGAGAGGGAGACACAGAATCTGAAACAGGCTCCAGCCTCTGAGCTGTCAGCACAGAGCCTGACGCGGGGCTCGAACTCACGGACCGTGAGATCATGACCTGAGCCGAAGTCGGCCGCTTAACCGACTGAGCCACCCAGGCGCCCCTGCACCTTACTTTTAAATGGAGTAGATGGTTACACTGAGTCCAGTCAAAAAGCCATCTGATCAAAATACAGCTCTATAGGTTTTTGGAATTTCTATCACCAAAAATTCACTTAATAAATCATGTATTCCTTCCTGGAAGTAGCATGAAGTAACATACTTGGGAAATAAAGTAAACATCTGGATTTTTTTTTTTCAGACAGAGAGAGTTTTGTTTATATCAACTCATTAAATAAATATTTATTGTGTTCTTCTTAGGTGTCAGCCATTGGAATACATGACTAGAATGTAAATATCAATAGGCCTAGTTTGTAATCAAAAGCAGCTCCAGTGTATGAATTCAAGGATGATTACAGCACAGTGCTGTGAGTACTATCATGGAAGCAGGTAGATCAAGAACAGGAACACTAGCTGTCTAGAAGGGTCAGGGAGGTGATGTTTGAACCATGCCCTGCAGGCTCATAGGAGTCACTAGGAATTCAGTGTATATATTAGGGGTTATACTAAAAGACAGGATGTAATACCTATAAACATTTGCAGAAAAAATAGACATTGAACATTGGAAAGAGGGCATGGGTAAAACAGTGAGGGTAGAAAATGTGGCTGCAAAGGTGAGGGCTGTCCAGGTAATGAATGTTTTGCAAGTCATGGCTATGAGATTATATGTACCCTATGAGCCATCAAATGCCTGTGAAACTTTTTGGTAAAGGAAGAGGTAAGATCAGATTTGCATGAAAATAACTCTAGCAGGAATTTATTTTTTTAAATGATTTATTGTTTATTTTTGAGAAAGAGAGAGCACGAGCAGGGGAGGGGCAGAAAGAGAGGGAGACACAGAATCTGAAGCAGTCTCCAGGCTCTGAACTGTCAGCACAGAGCCCAACAGTGGGGCTAGAACCACGAGCAGCGAGATGACCTGAGCCAAGTGGGACCCTTAACAGACTGAGACACCCAGGTGCCCCTCTAGCAGCAATGTAGATAAGGAGTTGGAAAAGGGAGAAAATGGGACCAGGAGGGCCACAAAGGAGATAAATTATGATATAAATGAGAGACAATGAGGGCCTACTAGACTCTGGCCTGGGGTGAGCAGAGACCAAAGTAAAAGCATCTCAGAGAGGTCCCTGAATATGGCACTAATCAGGCTCTTTCGTCTACCCTGGGAAAAATTACAGGTACAACTCATCTTCTAGAGGTTCTTTTCTGCCATCCTTGAACCCTGAGAGTTCCCAGAGGGCATTCTAGAGGTCCCCAAGTCTCCTGGCACTATACCTACAATTGTGTTAGTTAGAGATATGTGCATTGTGGGGCTATGGGGATGTATTTTTTCTGAGCTGAGGTTGATGCCCACTTAGCTTAAAACCATTACATTAAAGGATCATTAATGTAGATTGAGTCAAAGTGTAGAGTTATGTAAATGACTGTGTAACTAAGCTTGATAGTTGTTATACTGAGAACCTTAAGAGAAGGACTTGAACTTATTTTTACTGAAACTCCTAAAATCTAGCACAGGACCTGACGCATATTTGGTGCTCAATATCCTGGTGAGTGCATAAAATCAGTAACCCAAACTATAAACACCTCCTGTAGAATGGGGATGTTAGTACTTACATTGTTACAGTGAGGGTTAAATTAAACTAGAGAGTTAATGTTCTTGGTACTTCATGATACAGAATAAGTATTTGGTACAAGGCAGTTGTTAATTGTATTAGGCTTGCCTTCAGTAACACACATAAACTCCTGTCTAACAATATCTATAAGGAAATCATTAAACCCTGAATAAGGATCAGGGTAATAATTTTCCAAACATTGATTTTAAAAATGCTACAAATGATATGAGCCAAAAGTGCTGTCAGGAATAAATGTTAGAGAGAAAAGTTTTTGATTACTTTTAATTAGCTTTTGATCTTCCCTTCACCGGCCTTTTATCCTCTCTATAATAAAAAAATAATGAGGGAAAAGTGAGTCAAGGTACTAAATCAAAATGAAGCAGTTATATAAAATTCTGTCTAGAGAATTCATTCATATCACACAAACATTTCTGATTCTAAATGTTATAAATGGTCTAAGTTCCTATTGTACAAAAAATACTGAACAAAATAATCTCTGGAAGGTTTCCAAAGAAACTAAAAATACATGAAAAAAAATACCTGGGATAACATTGCTGGTTACAGTGCAGGAAAAAAAAATATATAAACATAAATATATAAATATATAGGATATCTATCTGTCTATATATAGACAGATAGATAGATAGATAGATAGATCTCCTAAAGACTAAATGCAACAAAGACTAATGTGAAGTTTGTGGCCTGAGTCTTTTGTAATTCTTCTTTTCTTAGGGAAAGGAGGCCCCTTTGCAGTGTGTGTTCCCTTCTCCTTGAACCTCCATAGTGCCTATACAGAGAAGTAGAAACCCATTCTCAAGTCTGGACGCAAAAATAAGGGAGAGGCATCTTAAGCAACAAGTCCATTTGGCTCTAGTCTCCAGGATCTATATTAAGCCTTACCAGCTTGGAAAAAAACAAAACAAAACAAAACAAAACAATGATAACTGGGAACAATATAATGGCTTCCTCTTAGGGAATGATAATGATGATTTTAAAAATGATTTCTGTCAAATGGTACAAACTTTTTAAAAGAATTAGCAGTAGTTTATTTAATCTGCAATATTTATTATTCATATTAGAGGATTCTATTCTATAAAAAGAATGCTACTTTAATAGTCTTTCAATTAATCACTTATTTTTAGGTTTTGGGTTAATGTCGATCTAATTTTCTTCAGAAATGTTAAGATAAGCCAACTCTCTGACATCCTAAAAATAAAAGGTGCCTGGGATCAGGGTCAAGGATAGCAAGCTAGAAATGGTGCGTCATCTAGATTACTTTGGGCATGTTAAGATTACAACAAATGCTGTTCCTGAACTACCTCTTGGCTACTGCTAACAGGAAAAAAAAATTATTTGCGTTTGATATCCACTTTTCTGTGGAATACGGATTTCTTTTAAGAAGTGACTTTAAGTAAAAGGTGTTTATATATCCTCTTGCCCCACTCCACACATTTGAAACCTGGCAGAGGATAGCAAAGCAAAGAGAACAGAGACCCCAGAGCAATTATTTCAGAGAGGCTGGGGACGGGGGCATCACTCAGCCAATGGAAATCAATCAATAGAAGCTTTGTAATCTGAGTAAATATGTATATGAAGAATCAGACTGAAGCCAGAATCAACCTGTTCAGAACCAACTGGGCAACACGAATATGGGCACCAACAGGTTTTTACTGGATCCAAGATCATGTAGCTACTATTATAAAATATCTTTGAGGTCATTCATTAGTATTTTTGCTCTAAAGTCTTTCAGATCATTGAAGGCCTTTCCTCTTGAAACACAAACCTTCTCAATGCTCTTCAAATCAAATAGATGTGTGATAAGACAAGACTTATGTAAGTCATTGTGGCATGATATTTATCACAGTGAGTTCATTTTCTTCAGTTTCTCATCAAGTTTCTCTTTGATAAAAATCCTAGTGGTATCTATGTGATCCCATGTTTTTGAATCTCAAAAATTTGGAATGTTAAATAAGGCTTCCTTATTTATAGTCCTTGGGGTATCATATTTCTGTCTTTTGCATCTTCTGAAACTCCCTTATTGTTATTTATCTCAAGGGGACTGCAATTCTTATTAGAACTCATTTTGGTTGGACTTGGTTTATTTGCCCTGTAAGTAGTATGTGTCCTGGATTGTGAAAGTATCCCTATAGAATAGTTTTAAATTTCTGTTGTTAGAACCCCAAGGATGTCATGAATCTTGGATTCATATCTATTGTATTCTTGACTTTGACTAATGTAGAGTAAGTCCAACCCAACTTTCATGCACAGCACCAGATAGGACATTTCAGTTTCTCATGGGAAAATTTCTTCTCCACAAATAATAGGATAGAGAGATGGCTGGCTTATCTGTCATCTCTTGTATGTCAGCCAAGTTCCTCTAGGGTCTATTTTATGAACTTGGGCTATTATTGAAAGATCCCAAGTTATGGCCAGCTCCCCACCTCACCTGGGTGCAGGACCACACATCTTGATTCCCTTTGGTTTTTAGTATTTTATTTAAAAAAATTTTAATGTGTATTTATTTTTGAGAGAGACAGAGACAGAATGCAAGTGGGTTAGGGGCAGAGAGAGAGGGAGACACAGAATCTTAAGCAGGCTCCAGGCTCCAATCTATCAGCATAGAGCCTGATATGGGGTTCGAACTCATGAGCTGTGAGATCATGACCTGACCCCAAGTCAGACGCTCAACCAACTGAGCCACCCAGGAGCCTGGTTTTTAGTATTTTAGACATGAAAGACCATTTCTCAGGTCTGGTATTTTCTGGCAGCATAAGTGAAGCTAACTACCTTGACATTGACTTTATTACAATAGCTATTAATTTTCCTCTCATTGTCTTTAAACCCTTTTAGATGTTATTGTTGTTATTATTATGATACTATTATTATAATTAATGTTAGTGCATACATGCAAAGTTGGTTTGCCCTGTCACCTGAACCATGGTTCAGTGTTCTTTCCCTAACTATAGAAATGACCTACCATTTATTCTGTGCATTTTAGCTAGTGAAACCAATGCCTTTACATAAAGGAGTGATTATTGTAGCAGGCCCATTAAAAGATAACTTTTATGAAGATGAACTTTTATCAAGACTATTAAAATCACACAATGTAAATAAAGGAGGTAGTTGTTATTTCACTTCTACAAAAAATTGTCCCTGGATACACTCACATAGTATCAATTTTCTACAGATGAACTGATTTTTTGCTCACTTATTTATTAGGACAATCATTCTAGAGATATTTATCCATAGTTTCAATTGTGTTAGGCACTGTTGTAAGGTTGGAAGTGTAGAAACAAATAAGAGTGTGTCCTTATTCTTAAGGAATTTACAAACTAAAGGGCTATTGATTCAATGATCAAAGACTACAGTTAATACACTAGGAGGAATTGCTTCAGAAAGTCAGACATCATCCCAGCATTGAAAATGAAAGTAAACAACTATGATGAGGCTGACCTGGGTTTGTATATGGGGGATACAGAGGTGGACAGTCCAGGTATGACACTGTGCAGGACTCTGTAGGTAACAGAGCTGTTAAAATTGTTGTGAAAGGAACAGAGTTTGAGGCAAGGCCCAGCAAGGCTCAAGGTACTGAAAGTAACTAGGGACTACACCACACTAAGTGTCAGGAAGCAAAGAGGGTTAGCCATGCTAAAGAAAAAAAAAAAAATCAAGCAGAAATTGTGCAGACTTTTTGTTTGAGAAGGACTTTTTGGCTCTTATGACAATCGGACCCAAATATCTCACCATATGAACAGGTGTTACCAGTCCTTTTCTACCTCTTGACCCCCCTTAAGAACAATTTGAAGACAACTTAGCCAGAAATCACAAGGCTGGTCAATAGAGATGGTTTTCCCTCACTCATGTTCCTATGGACAATTCTGAAATTGCAGTCTACTGATAGAGAATGTGGAGCTTGATGAAATCAAGCAGTATTCATGAGGTCTCAATTGTGGTTAGGTTCATGCCAGTACAGAGATGAATCCAGAAGACAAATTTTGGCCATCTTCAATCCTCATCTTAAAACAGAAAAATCAGAGTTGAGTGTGAAGCTTATATTTAGGGAAAAATACAACTTCACTTTATCTATTTGGGTCTAAATTGTGGAAAAGAAGGATGGGACAGGGGTACAATTAAGTTCCCTACAAGTTATTCTGCCATGGACTTTTCAGATCTATTTTTGCAACTGAGAAATGATTTTTTGTTTCTTAAAGACCCTATTTCAGACACTTTGTAATCAAACAGATCCTTACAGCCTTCTCCTAGATTATTTGTTGAGTAATTGATCAGCATATTTAAATTCATGAAAACAAATTGAAAGTCATGGCTTGGTATTTTGATTTCTCAGTATAATATGCCATAGGGTTGAGATAGCATTAGAATAACTGGGTTCTTAACTAGCCTCAATTCAAGATAAATATATAGCATTAAGATTTTCTTAAAGTAATGATGGATTTTTATTAATACATCATCAGAGGCACTTATGTTTATGATATATTACACTGAAGTTATTAGTAGAGCACTGAACTGTGATGGCCCCAAGCATGGTTATGTTAGCACAGCCTGTTCCTTAAGCTTGTCCTCAGTGAGATCCAATACATAAACATATATGTGTATGAGAAAGAAATATCTACAGTGAGTCAGAAGGAAGATGTCATGATAAAAAAAGGCAGTTTTCTCTCCAGACTGCTCATGGTCTATTCTTCAATGTCTCAACTAGGGAAATAAACAGATTCAGATGGAGTTTGCCTCTTCAAACACCTTCAAGTATTGTACATTAGCCCTGCCACAAGAAAGAGTGAGAAGCAAGCAAGGAGGCATGCTTACAGAAAAATGTATCCATTTAGGAGTGATTGGCAATATTCCAATGGCTAGATTTTTCACACTTCTTGACAACTCAAAGATATTTCTTCACACCTTTTGCAGATGTCAACCTGCAATGTTGCTGGAATTCATTTTGTGGTTCACATACCACCCAGACGAGTGATACAACACTCTGAGGGAGCCCACTGACAGAGAATTTGCTGAAAAACAACTAAAATGTTGTTAAAAATTGCTTAGATCCCAGGTCTGTTCCTGATGGCCCTTTCTGCCTCACAGAGATGTACTGGGTTGGGTTAGTGATTCTGGTAGGAATCTTATTCTGGGAACTATAAGAATTCCAAGGAATCCTCAACTATCTCTTATTTTGTTTTAAGTTAATAAAGTCTATTGGGGCACCTGAGTGGCTCAGTCAGTTAAGCGTCTGACTTCGGCTCAGGTCATGATCTCACGGTTTGTGGGTGCAAGCCTTGTGACGGGCTCTGTGCTGACAGCTCAGAGCCTGGAGCCTGCTTCAGATTCTGTGTCTTTCTCTCTCTCTTCCCCTCCCTTGCTCACACTCTGTCTCTCAGTAATAAATAAAAATTAAATTTTTTTAAAATAATAATAAAGTTTATTTTTTTTAGAGAAAATTTAGTTTCACAGCAAACTTAAGTGGAAGGCACAGAGAGTTCCTATATGTTCCCATCCCCACATAGCACCTTACTGAGTTATTATGCAGTGTTTATTAATCATTTGGTATCTGCTATTCTTGTTTTCCTAATGAGATTATAAGTATCCTGATTAGGAAGCTTATGTCTTGACCTCTCAGCATCCCATATCTGGGAGGAGTCTGATGCCCTGTGGTTGACTGATCTAGACTCCAAAACCTTGTAGGACCTGAGATGATGTTATATAGAAATGTCTTATCACATGAAGGAGTTTGATATGGTGCAAATAGCATTGACTTTGGAGTCAGATATACCCAAATGTTAATCCTGCCCCTTTATTTTATTAACTAAATACACTCTTCAGAGTTTCTTTTTGATTTTCATAAAGTAAGTAAAATATCACTGCCTTGTACAAATGTTATAAGAGAATGCATCTACTGAGAAAGTGTGTGTAATACATCTAGTACAAAGTCTGGTAAGTAACTTGGTGAACATTATCTTCCTCCTATTATTCCCTCCCAACCCTGACTCTATTCAAGATTAATTTTACATCAGTACCTCCATGGAATTCATATACTTTTGCCTAAGTATTCAGTTTAAATGTATAAATATATAAATTGATAACATATATCACTTAACCTAGGAGGAAAAGAGGAAGATTGATAAAGGAGGATCATAGAGAAAGTAGGAATAGAATTATTTAAATTTCAGGCATTGAGAAATGTAGTTGGACACTCCCAGAGGCAGTTTTTAGGAGAATCATGTGGACTTCTGTAGATTCATTACATTTCAGCTGTGTACTTCAACACTGGGGACTTTGGCAGGATTATGCAAATATATGCAAATCTAGTTATTCTTGTAATCACAGAAAAGAAATATCAACCTTATCAAGCACCTTGTAATACCTCTATAGCCTAGACTTAGATGTCAAAAATATCTCTAGTTTTCAGATTATTGGTTTAAGTGGGAAAGAGGAGGAATGAGGAGATCTGGCCTCTGATTTTGGCTCCTGTGTAACCTATTATCTAATCTTGGGCAGGGCACTCAGCCTTTGAGGAAACTTTATCTTTTGAGTGTTAGTAGCCATGCTGTCTCTTTCACAGGGTTGTTCCAAGGGTCAGGTGTGAAGCATACAAACACTGCACAAAGATTATGACTTACAGTATACCAGGGGCAATGGGCAACTGCCTGCTTTAGGTTACAGGAATGTGCCTGATCTAAGAGTGAAGGAAAGCTAAAATAGAGGAGAAATAGAGGACAAAAGGGGACTAAAGGGGGAATCTAAGCAAGAGCCACTATAATAAGAAGCCCAAGAGAAATTATTTTAGAGAACACACAGTGTAAACTAATCCCAATTAGATCACAGCTGAACAGTATTGTTTACACCGAAGACATATTTTACCCTGGTTTTTGATGAAAAGGAGATTGGGTAGTTTCATTGTGAAATTAGGTTTGCTTTTAAGAACAATAAATTTATGAAATAGGCCACAAACATGTCTTGGGGAGCCAGACACTGTAATGGTGGCTGATTAAATACACTCAGTGACTTACCATTTGAGACAATCTCCCTCAGTAGGGAAAGGAATAATGTCGCAGGAAAGACATTGAGGAGGCAGAAGGGATTGACGGGCCCAGAATGATAAATGGGAAAGGAGGTTATATTACTTTTGAGAGCGAGAAAAACTGAGATTACAAAAGCTGAAGAAAAGACACTGAAGAGCAGAGATATGATTGAAGCTTTTAAGATGTTAAAAAGGATAGTAAAGGTCAATATAGATAAGCTTTACCAACAATAATGACAAACATTGAAATTTAAGGACACATCCTAAAAATAAGCAGTGGATAGAAGAAAATTACTTTTTTTTGTTCAGGAAACCCCTGCATACTCTGTCCACTCCTAAATTATCTTTATTTTGTTGAACAATCATAGCATAGGGAAGCATGGAGTCAAAAACGTTATGCATCATTGTAAGAAAAAGGACAAGGATTCAAACCGGAATTAACATAGCAATTCATAAAAATATCCCTGAGGCTACATATTTATTTCTTCAGAGGACCAATGATAAAAACATGAGTAGTATGCAGATTTATTTAGAAGCCCTGTGGACACTGCTTCTTCAACAAGCTTTTGTACTGGTTTTGGCCAAGAATCAGATGAGTATTATCTTCCTGGGATTACTTTTAAATTCACTTATCATCTTGGGGAGTTCAGAGGCATGTAGGGGAATGGTGTAAATTAAAAGGACAAATATTGTAAGGGCATATCTACGGCATGAGCCTCAAACACCTTTTTGTTTGATTGTTCCCACCTCAGCCCAGACATTCTTCTTATCTCCCTGACAGTAGGCAGATTTTTTCTAAATCTCCCGTATTACTGAGTATATAACTGTTTCAGGGCAATTTGCCTTTCTACCACTGTCTCATTTCCAGCGTCTCTCTTTTTTCTTTTCTCAGCCTAGTCAGCTGTCACTGTGTGCCTTAGGTTTTCAGTTGGCTCTACTTTTTTCTCCCACCTCTGAGGATTTTCCTAAATTTCTAGCAGTTTAGAAAGAATTGCATTAAAAAGATGTTTGTGATTGAGGCACCTGTGTGGCTCAGTCAGTTAAGCATCCCACTTTGGCTCAGGTAATGATCTCATGGTTTATGAGTTTAAGCCCTGCATCAGGCTCTCTGCTGTCAGCACAGAGCCTACTTCTTTGGGTCCTCTGTTTCCCTCTCTCTCTGCCCCTTCTCTGCTCATTCTCTCTCTCTCTCTCTCTCTCTCTCTCTCTCTCTCTCTCTCTCTCTTAAACAAACAAATAAACAAACAAAAAGATATTTCTAAGAGGCACCTGGATGCCTCAGTTAAGCATCTGACTTTGACTTGGGTCATGATCTCATGGTTCATGAATTCAAGCCCCTTCTCAGGCTCTGTGCTGACAAGTCAGAGCCTGGAGCCTGCTTCAGATTCCTGTCTCCCTCTCTGGTAGAGTCTTGTTAGTGTAATATATTTTGCGTTTATGAGGCTGATTTTGTCTGCCCATGCAGCAGATGCAGATATGGATAAAAAACTCCATCTGCCCAGGATTCTAGTCATAATTAAATGAGTCACTTATAAGGCTTAGGAAAAATCACAGGAAAATCACAAACTTGTCAAAGAAGTTGTTTAATAGTGTGACAATAAAATTCCTCTCCCTTATGTTGATTAGTGAGGGAAAGACAACCACAGAGCCTAAATAGTTTGTGACTGCTGGCATCAAATACAGTTAGAGGATAAAAACCAATAGGCAACCTCTAACTAAACAGAATGACAACTGTTCTTGAATAAATCTGTTACATTAAACTGAACGTTTTGGATGATCGGATTTTAGAGAAGTTTTGTTTGTTTTTCACTTGTTTCCCTACTTTAAATGGTGAAAAGGAAGTATATTTCATGTTTTGGGAGGTTTAGGTTTATTTCAAATTTGTAATCTATTTAGCTAGCTTTATTTATTTTTTTAGTTTTATTTTATTTATTTATTTTGAGAGGCAGAGAGAGAGTAGGGGAGGGGCAGAGAGAGAGAGAGAGAGAGAGAGAGAGAGAGATGGAGAGAGAATCCCAAGCAGGCTCCATACTGTCAGCACAGAGCCAGGTACTGGGCTCAAACTCACAAACCATGACATCATGACCTGAGCTGAGATCAAGAGTTGGACACTTAACCGACTGAGCCATCCAGGGGCCCCTCTATTTAGCTAGATACACTAAAGAGTATAGGTCGCAGAACCAGAAAATTCTGAATTTGATTCCCAGCTCAGTGACTTTGAATACAATAACCTGTCCAAGACAGCTGGTTGAATATAATTTCTCCTGCCCTCTGTATGTATACCTCTTCTTGAGCAGAGTTTTCTTACTCTTCCCATTTTAGTCAAAAAATGTTCTTAATAATCCTCTCAGCTGGGGAAAACCAAAACAATCCAGACTAAACCAAAGGAAAAAAATTCTCTCCATCCATTTAATCCATAACCACCCTGCAAGGGCCAGATCACAAGTTACGCATGCCTTATGAATATTTTCAATTGATTTCATTAAACTGGTACTAGGTACTGACTTAGAAAAACACTGGTTTGTTGTTTAACAGTTTTATGTGAAGGCCTAAGAATTTTCACAGTGGGGAGAAATATTATTCTAATTCAGCTTTACATAAACTTGGAGGGAACAACTATGTCTCCTGAAATGCTATATAGACCAGCAGATCTCTCTTGCATTTTTCATGCATAAAACTGTCCAGGTTTCTTTTTACAATTGTGGGTCCTTAACATGCAAAGCTACCCAATTTACTAAAGGTAATTCTTAAAATCCTAAACCCCGAGTCTTCTTAGATTGATTAGAATTTTTCATCTTTTCTTCTTAAATATTTGCCACAAACAAGGATTTGAATCTTTAAAAATTATCCCTTTGATTCACAGTTGAGGGGGAGCAAAATATATAACCCAAAATCTTCCACTTGGCCTGCCAAACATTTTCAGCTAAAGGCAATCAAGGCCTAACAGACTCAGGAGGTTTTGTTGTGTTTTTTAAATTTCTCCCTTAGCTGCTTAAAAGAATTTTGAAAGAGGGCCTGTACCAGGAAGAGATCCAATGCCAGAGATAACCTATTATATCAGAAATATTTATCTGCATGAGATGAAAATATCTGTTTAGCAAACATTTGTTTTTCCTGTCTTACTATGCATTGTCTTCCTCCCTTTTGAAGCCTCAGAACCCTACAACCTTCTCCTTAGCTTAGGATGCCTTAGAAACTTCTACTGCCTGGCTCTTTGAGGTTCCAGTATGTACAAAATTATTTTTTTCCTTTCTGTTAATCTGTCTTATATCAATCAATTTAATTATAAGACCAGTCAAATAACTTGGAGGGAAAAGAGAAAAGTTTTCCTCCTCTGCACAATACTACAAATGTTTTTCTCTCATTCTAGGTACAAAGAGAACAAAAAATGAGTGGAAAGAGAAGGGGCAACTGTGGGAGGGAACAAAATTGCAGGACAACAGAATAAAGTAGTTTTATAAGAAAGTTAATATGTATGACAGTTGATAAGCATCCGAATTTCCTTAAAAGACTAGAAAAGGATATATTTGGTTAATTAACAAAACTCCCTAAGTTCACTGATTTTCATTGTTGTACTGTTGTCACTCCAAATGAGTAGTAATTATTTTTAATTGGCCTTATTATTTTGGTATTAATACCTTTTATTGAAGATTGCTAATAGAATTTGATATACAGAGTAACTCATGGAAATATTATACGTGTTTAGCTCAAAAAAGTCATCTCACTCCATGGGATCTGTTGTAGACTTATCTGATTACCAATCTAGACACTCTCTAAGGTCACCAAGAAGCAATTTTCCAACTTAAATCCATCTCTCTTATGCCGTATGTTAATAGGATGTATTTAATTACCATTCATCTAGATATTCCTCTTGTCGCAATACAGATCATACAGTTTTGCCATCCCAGATATAATTGTTAAGATAAGGCAAGCAATGATTAAATTGCAATGAAATAAAGTAGTATCTCTGTTAATCATGAAGATGATGTTCCATAGCATACTTATCAAAATTCTGTTATTAGAATTGAGATCATGTTGAAGCATGAAAATATATATCATTACATGAGAAAACACAAAGTACAACTCCAAAATATAATTAACATTAAACAAAAATATTCTCAAAATATTTGTCGAAACATAAAATTACACCTAAATGAAGTGACAGAAGGAAAGGCAAAGAATATATGAGATAGGGAACAGTCAACCCAAGCCCAGAGAGACAAGAGGTACAGAGAGAGGGAAGCAATCCACATGGATGGGATAGGACAGGTTCTAAGATCCAGAAGCGATCTGCTGTGATCAGACACAATGATGCTCCATGGCAACCCTTGAAATATGCCTTCGGCATCTGCTGGGCTGACATAAAGCACAGTCTTGGGGAGGAACTGGAATCACCTTTCAGTGATTTTTAAAATCAGCTTTGTTATAGGAATTAACTTCTTTTTTTTAAATTTAAAAACATATATTTATTTACATATGTATGTATTTATTTTTGAGAGATATTGAGCAAGCACACAGGTGGGGCAGAGAGAGACAGTGAGAATCCCAAGCAGGCTCTGCATTATCAGCACAGAGCCCGATGTGGGGCTTAAACTCATGAACCAGGGATCATGACCTGAACTGAAATCAAGAGTCAGATGCTTAACCAACTGAGCCACCCAGGCACGTCTAAATTAAGTGAACTTCTATTGTCATTGTAGGGTCTAGTGCCAGCGGCTATTATTGCTTACCAAGTATCCATGTGCTCTCCCCACTTTCTTTGAAGTTAGGTTGTATGTGACTGAGTTCACACCAATGGATTTGGTAGAAATACTGTGGCCCTTCAAAGTATCCCATGTGGTATTTCGGCTCTCTCTCATCTCAAGTGTGTTGACCTTGAGGATACATTTTTCAGATGGCAGAGCCATTGGATAGAGGGGAGCCTTTAATTTGGGATGCCAGTGATATTTTAGTATCCACTGGTTATCACAGCTCTGTTTACTCTATAAATTAATACCATAAGTAGGCTGCTATTGTATCCAAAACCTGCAAATAGGCAGCATTATTGAACAGTGGGGGATGAGGACACTGGTATCAGAGGTCAGAAAAATAATGAGTATTTTATGGAATGATGAACCTTAGTAAAACTGCCTCCTGCAATGGCATGAATGGCAAATCATGTGAGAAATAAATATTAACTGCCATTGAGATTTAGATGTCGGTTTGTTGCCACAGCTTAGATTTGCCTTATCTAACACATGGCTACTTACTGCTCCTCTATCGTTCCCACTTTTTTTTTTCAACTTCTGCACTTCTTGTGACAGAAAACAGAGGCTTTCATTATACAAGTTGAGTTAAAGCATTGAACGTTCCAGACTGAAGTACCCAAATTATTGAAATACACTCATGGTTCACAAATATTTTTAAATATGTGCTTTCTTCAGGACTCTGCTACCTGTTGTTGGGGATAAGATAAGAACCATGCCCTCAAGAAGGACAACTGGAGAATTATAATTATGGATGAACAATAGCAGAATGTACCATGTCTCACAAATAGAGCAGTGTCATGTAGTGCTGTGGAAGGCAGAGGAGAATGATTATTTCTAGGTGGGGACTCAGGAAATTCTTTTTAGAGACAAGGAATTTTACTTTACTTTTGGTCCCCTTGCATGGGACTGTCAGAGAGTTAGGGGAAAGTTAGGGGTGGATGGAAGGAGGGCTTTGCAGGTAAGAGTGAATATATCACACCAACAAGTGTCCAAACCTACAAGGGAATGATAATAGATCTTTTTGAATTTTAATCATGAAAAGGAGATAAATGACAAAACGAAACATAATTACTAGTCACTCAAAAGGGTTCTCTCAGTTATCAGCATTCAAAGTAAAAGGATTCCGGTTATAGACTTCATCAGACAATTGAGAAATAATTATATGCAATCTTTTTGCTTTTCTTCTTCTCCCTCTGATAGAATTGTAAACTCAGTGACAGGGGCTACATTTCTTCTCCTACAGTTTAATAGCCTACTGGGGACATGACATGTATTTGTGTTTGTCAGATTGACAAGCATTTTCACAAGTGGTTTTGGAGTTTACCTTTATCCTTAATAAGTAAAATAAATCTGCTCCTATGCTCTGTTCACTAAGAGTAAATCTGCTTTTAGTGACTAGGAAACAAGATCTTGACCTCAGCTGGGAACATGCCTGAGTCCCTCCAGGACAGTTTGGATTAGATGGATTTATGGAATAAGTGATCAGCCTGCTGCTAGAAAAGCCAGAATATGCTGGCAAGAACTAAGCAAATGAGTAATATAGCAAGCACATATTTATTTTGTCATTAATATGATTTGGTTAAAAGCTAATGTGATAAAAAAAAAAGTCACTTAAGTTATGTGTATACATATGTGTGTGTGTATATGTGTGTGTGCGTGTGTGTGTGTGTGTGTGTGTATACTTTATGTGTATATACATATATACATATGTATCTCCTAGTGGCAGTTCTACAGACTCAATCATTGTGATTTCACAGACTGGTTTTGGGTCACTAAGAGAAAAGCATCACCATGTGTCACAGCAATGTCTTGCGTGTAGACTTCCGTAGGACAAATAAGGATTGGTGATTCTGAACACATCAAGTGTTGTCTTTCTGTCCCTTTGTCTATAGATACCTTTTACTGGATATTTATTGTGTGTCAGGCTTTGAGCTAAAAGCGTTTTTTGAGCAGCTCATTTTATATAATCCTCATAGGAGCATAATGAGATAAGGAACAATAATCACATTTGCTGATGGGAAAATTAAGACCCAGGGAGACCACTGGCAACAACAGGAGGCAAACCTAGAGCTGCCTGACTCTGGTATAATACAAGCCACCAAATTCCAGGGCCCAAAATTAATATGTCACAGTATATTTCTTGATGTTATATACTCTCCGCCTGTATGTAACCAAGAGGAAGAACTATGCTCACTGATTTCAAGCTTTACTTATTTTATTTTATCTGTGTGAAGGGTGATCTCATGGTTAAATAAAGATGTTTTCTTATTCAGGAGACATATTTTAATGAAATGAAAGGTTATTTACTGAGGATAAAATATATAGTGAAGACTGAGAAACATCTAGATAATTTCATTGAAAAAAGTCAAAAATGTTAGGCAAGTGGGTATATTTTTTTTTTAATTTTTTTCTTAACCTTTATTTATTTTAGATAGAGTCAGAGCATCAGTGGGAGAAAGGCAGAGAAAGGTGGAGACACAGAATCGGAAGCAGGCTCCAGGCTCCAAGCTGTCAGCACAGAGCCCAACGTGGGGCTCGAACTCACGAGCTGTGAGATCATGACCTGAACCCAAGTCGGAGGCTTAACTTACTGAGCCACCCAGGCGCCCCAAGTGGGTATATTTTTAAAGCTTGATTTATTTCAACAGTTTTTTCTTAAACAACTTACTGTGAATGTTTAAACATGACAGTCACATCCTAGATTTCTTCCACAAATTATATCTAAAGTTTCTTTCAGTTGACTTAGTAAACTGTATAGCTGATATGTTGTTATTGCAAAATTTATAGACAATTATGCCAAATGAATATGCCATAGAAAAATCTAGCTGGAGGAATAGAATGTCAAGATTTTCACTCACAAGTCCGAAAAATAGCCACCCTTGTTTACACAATTTTGAATATGTGATTTTTAGTTATTTTATCTTGAATTACAGTTAGAATATCATATTCCCCAAGATTATAAATCACAGTGTGGATGTGTATGAGTGTGTGTGCACACATATATAGATAAATAGGTACAATATCCCCTCTTATCCACGGGATATACGTCCAAGACCCCCAGAAGATACCTGAAACCACAGATAGTCCTGAACCCTATATATACTGTTTTTTCCCCCTGTATATACATACCTATGATAAAGTTTAATTTATAAGTTGGGCACAGTAAGGAATTAACAATAATAACTAATAATAAAATAGAACAATTATAACCATGTACTGTAATAAAAGTTACAGAAATGTGATCAATCTCTCCCTTTCTCTCAAAATATCTTTCTGCAATGTCCTCACCCTTCCGTCTGTGATGACATGAAATGATAAAATGTCCACTTGATGAGATGAAGTAAGGTGAATGGTGTGGCCATAGTGACATAGCCTTAGGCACACTACTGACCTTCTTAAGACTCACCAGAACAAAGAGCATCTCCTCCCAGGCCATGGTTAACCACGGGGGACAGAAACTGCTATGGAAAACCAAACAGCAGGTAAGAGGGGGAGGAGGAACTACTGTATAAATGTAAACACAGTATATATGTTTGCTTGCAAGGCTTCACTTCCAAATAGCAGTCATGATTAGTCAAAGTATAAATACTTAGATCACTTGAAATTTCTCAGAAACATGCTTAGGTTGCCTTAATTCATGTCCCTTTTTCTTTTTCTTTCTTTTTTTTTTTCTGGTAGAGGTGTATGGACAAAGCATTTCATAACTGCTCTAGATTACTGTTTATCCATTCATCTATCCATACATATATTGGATTATAACTTTGATTTCAAATATTTGCTTAAGTTTCTAGATATCTCTATACCTAGGAAACAATAATCTTTGCCCATTTACCCTAAGTTATATATGAAGGTTGCGCAATTTTGATGGAAGGTTTTGCATTAACACCAAATGGTATTGCTAAGTTAAGGGTACATTTATAGTTACGATTGTCTACCTAAAGCCAAGACACTCTGAGCAGAATCAAAAACGAAAGAAAAAACAATGTCAACTACTGTTGGATAAGGTCCTTGCTGTAGTAAGTTAGATTTAACTCTAAGTAGTAAGTGGTGAAATACCTAGAAATATCTTTTCCGCCTTTCTTCATAGAAACTCTGGCAATGGTAGGGTGAGGCAGTGTGCATTTTGAAGATTCATCTTGAGCAAGATCTGAGAGAGTTATGTACTGTTTAAGAACATATATTTATGTTACTTAATTTTAATTGTGAAATAAAAAAGCTCTTTCAAAGTGTTCTCCTCCCATGAACAACTTTGGGTGTTTCATAACCAAGGAATGACTCAGTTCTGGAAAGTCAGAAAAAAATGGGAAATAAATCATGAAAAATACATTTAAGCAAAAGATGTCACTCAAACATGTCCAGATGAGGTTCTGAAATAATTTTAATCTGAGAAGATAATAATACGTTAAGTATAAATATATGTATAGAGAAGTAGGTGGGGGAAGAGGTCAGGATTAAGGACATCAAGATTGTCTCTTATTTTTTTGCCTTGGTTAAAGTCCTAAGTACATTTAGGGATTTTTTTTTTTCTTTTTCTTTCTTTTTTTTTTTTTTTTTTTTTTTTTTTTCTAGGGAAGATAAAGAGAAAAACAAAACCTTATCTGGACACACAACCAGTCTTTTCTTTTTTTTTTTTTTTTTTAAGTCTTCTTACTGATAAACTATTTGAAGTATCAGTGTGGCATTTTTGCTAAATTGTACTTCTCTGCAACTTAATTTCCAATTCCATTAAATCGAATTCTGACCTCTCCCTTTGATGAGCTAAAGGTTTTGCAAATTATGTGCAGAATATCTAACTCTATACATCTAATTTCTTTTTTCTCACTGTTTTTCTGCAAACCCAGCCTTTCCAAATGATCTTTCATGTTAATACACCACAGAACAGACACTTTTGGCCAGAGATACTCAATGCCTGTAATTAAAACTTAGATAGATACCTCCTCTTTGCCAGGGAAAATAAACATGGTTTCTGTAAATTGGGTCGTAATTATGTGCTTTCCAAAAGCCTCTATTTCAGAGTTGGTCCTGGGTTACACCCAAAGCTAATTTTCAGTTCGGTGGCTCTGTTCATAAATGTGAAATACTGAACTGTTGGATATCTGACCCATTTCTCATTCCAAAAATATATTACAAACATCCCCTATAGTGAAATATAGGACACAAGTACATGAACCTATTATAAGGAGAACTATTTTTAAAGGTATATTCTGTTGAAGAAATTTTAGTATAACATTTTGAGAAAGCAGAGACAATGCAACACTGTAATTACAACAATAGTACTTCTTATTTTCCCATTTCTTCTACTACCACAAAAAATATGCCTTTGTTACTATATCATCTATTTTGTTAATAAACGATTTCTGATGTTCTTGGAAAGTATAGCAAAATAAACACCTTTGCATAGTCTAGATTTTCCACTGTGGGTTGAAAATGAAACTTTTCACTAAAATCTGTATAGATAACCTAACACTAAACAAGAGGCTTGAGCAATTTTTGTCACTGATTTTTTTTTTTTTAATGATGAGCTGACTATAAATTTAAAAGTGACTAACCAGTTTGGTTAATACAATCTAAAGAGTTAATGCTAAAAATCTGTTGCTTATCGAATTTAACAAGTTGTTTGAGTTTGTTTCTATGTTAGTATGGTAAAATTATTCTCTATTAGGCCTAATAAAGAAACTATGTATAAACCTTTCTCTGTGTGTTGCAGAGATATAGAAAAAAGATACCCATTAGCAGAGGGAAATTGACAAAGGACAGAAGTGGTTTTAAAAAAGAAAACCTTGTTATATCTGCCTCAATTTCAAAACAATCCCATCTAGCAGTTCACAAGAATGAAGTATGTGCCAGGCATTATGCTGCTGGGTTGTAACAAGAAGGCGGGGAGGCATGTCTGAGTAAATAATTCACTGTAGAAGGTGGTATGTAAATAGGGAAAGAAAAGTTAAGAGATTACAATATTTTACAGTGAGTGACTAAATAGAATGTGACATTTTACTGGAGTCCTGAAAGGTGAATAGGAATTTTCCAGCCAAAAGAAAGAAAGGAGGTTATGCTAGGCAGAAAATAGTGTGACCAAAACAGCACAGAGGCTGAGAAGCTCAAAGACTATTTGAGAAGTGCAAAACAGGGGGACTGAATCTCCTTGCAAGTGGAAATAAAGGAATGGGAAATAGTGCAAGAGAGTCTGATTAATGGTCAAGTTATGACACATATAAGTACAATGGTAGGGAGTTTGGCATTATCTTCTTTGCAAGAAGGAGTGATAAAGGCTTATAACATGGGGCCTTATGTATTCTATAAGTATTTATACAGAAAATTCTGCCGTGGCTGTGGAAACTCAACTGGAGGTAGGAAAGACCAGCTAGAGTGAAGAGATGACAGAGGAAGCATTTTTAGTAGAGAGCCCAGAGGAGAATAGCACTCAAAGGGAATGAGAGGTTGTACTTAATAATCTAAAGACAGAGGGGATAATAGGAAAATGGGGGGATTCAAGACAGACTGTAGTGGTAGCTGGAGCCCAACTGGATTGCTTAGGAGTGAGGAGAGGAAAAAGAAGGGATAATGTGGATTCTGAAACAGATATTTTTTGTTGAGAAAAGACATAGTCACTATTTCAATGTTTTTAATAGGTGTTAGAGAATAAGGTATTAAACTTCACCTATTTTAGAAACTTTTAAAAAATGTTAGACATTTTGAAGCAAATAAAACATATTTCTCTATTTGAGAAGACATATATCCCGACTTCTATCATTCTCTAAACAAGAATGTCCTATGAATCAATTTGCAAATGGCTACACTCACTAGCAATTAGTCTATTTCTAGTAACGACCTTAGATATAACATTTTTATAATCTGATTTCCTCCATGTACAAACTACCTGTTCTTTTCAAGTTTATTTATTGTTTTCCCTTGAACATGATCTTTTCACTGCACTACACAAAAATTTCTATGCCCTGGACTATTTATTCATTTTCTCTTTCTCTTAAAAAACAAATAAACAGACTTCTTCCTTAATTCCTCTGTGTACAACCTCCCAGCCCCAACCTACATGAGTGCATTGCAATATGTATATGTCCCATCTTAAACTTGGGCATTTCATTGGATAACTTCCCTGTGAAGACATCAATAGTTGTGTTGGTCTTCAGGTTTCTTCCACTTCTTAAAACCTCTTGAACTTCCTAGTGCATTTTTAGCTCACCAGATAACACATATTGCTTTGTACTTGTGCAGTTTCATGTTAATTGCTTTGCAAATATTGAGTTAGTTCCTTGTTCATGAAAGGCACTATTTTAGGAATTTGATGGGTACTTTAAGTCACCTCCATCTAAAATACCGATCACTGAGAGAAAAAATGGTGTAACACATTTTGTGGTCCTACCTTAGACAAGTTAGTAGACTCTCAATACATAGCAGTTCCCTACATGTGTGCATGTATAAAAATGTGTTTTGTTTACATATATGTGAATATATATGAACTATATATTATCTATACACAGTTTAAAAATATATTATAATATATGATATGTATATTTTACAATAATATTATATATTGCATATATAATATAAATACATTTATATTATATATAATTACATATTATATACATATATGAATAGTTATATATGTGCATAATTATATAAATATATATTCATATATGCATATATATGTATATGCATAAACACATATATTTATATATATTATACATATATGTATGTATAACACACACACACACAGTTAAAAACATGAAAAAGGTCCAGAGTGTAATCACTTAGGCTAAGTCCCACATCATCAAACCAAGACTTAATTACATTGCTGGCTGTCCCAGAAATGGAATCTTAAACCAGTCATTCAGAAATCACCTGATTAGCACTAGTGAGGTTATCTGACTGATAGCCCCCTGCCTTCTCCTAAAGGAAAGTAATTTTACAATAGCCAACCCACTTTTTTGCATTAGTATAACTTCCTTGCTTCTGTTCTCTTCTGTCTGCAAATATCTTTCATTCTGTATAGCTCCTCAGAGCTCCATTCTGTCTGCTAGATAGCATGCTGCCTGACTCAAATAGATTTTTGCTCAGATAATCTCCCTAAAATTTTGATATGCCTCAGTTTATCTTTAAAGTTTCTCTGAGTAACAATGACAGAAAGAAATGCTAATGACAATAAATTAATTACAATTAACCTTATGTGGAGTCATACAATTGTATACAAGACTTATGTTCTGTCCCTCTTTTTTAAAAATTTTTTTTAATGTTTATTTATTTTTGAGACAGAGAGAGACAGAGCATGAATGGGGGAGGGGCATAGAGAGAGGGAGACACAGAATCGGAAGCAGGCTCTAGGCTCTGAGCCATCAGCCCAGAGCCTGACGCGGGGCTCGAACTCATGAACTGCGAGATCGTGACCTGAGCTGAAGTCGGACGGTCAACCGATTGAGCCACCCAGGCGCCCCTGTCCCTCTTAAATAAAACTTTTTTTTTAAGTTTATTTATTTATTTTGAGAGAGAAAGTGAGTGAGTACACAAGAATGGGAGGAGCAGAGAGAGAGCTAGGGAGAGACAGAATCCCAAACAGGTTCCACATTGTCAGGGCAGAGCCCAACACTGGGCTAGAACCCATGAACTGTGAGATCATGACCTGAGTGGAAGTCAAGAGCTGGACGCTTAACTGACTGAGCGAGACACCCGGGTGCCCTTAAAGAAAATTCTTCCTTTTGAGAAAATGCGAGCCTTTCGAGATTATCTGACCACTATGGAAGAATAACACTTACACTATTCTTCCTGCTTTCTCTCTCATGTCTCTGAAACAACAGCACACAGAATTATGCCGCTTTTTTTTTTCAGAAATAGAATATTGGCATTGAAATGTCAAAATAAACGGAACAAGCAAATTTCATTTTGCCTGTGACAATAAAAAAGATGAATACTTAATAAATGCAGCTTTTTGTATAAGGTGAGAAAAACAGAGTCACTGCATGTGTGAGTAAAAACCTGCTTTTAAATATTGTAAAATAAGAAAATGGCGAAATTCAAGGTAAAAAAAAAAAATTCATATCTGAAAGCAGATTGCCAGAAGGGGGGAAAATAAAGTTGCATGCTGGCCTTTGAAAGGCAGAGAGGCTCACCAGGAAACAAAAATGTTGAGTGCTTTGCATGCTCACAAAATTGTCAGCCCCACAATTTGGGCTTGTTCTATGTACCCCTCCCCACTCCTAGCTAAATGAGTATGTATCTTTTTACAAAACAAAAAACACTTTGATATGCTAAGAGACCTTAAAGGATTAAACACTTGTGAGCAGACACACACACATACACAAACCAAGAAATTAATGTAACAACAAAGTAAACCATGAAAAGTGGTTTGATGAGACTACCCACAGTCAGGTATAATAAACATATTCACTGAATATAAATAATTATTAACCAACTAATGGAGTTTATATGCAGAGCCTTAACTGTGGCCTTGTCCCCACTAGTCAGGATCACCAAAGTAATGTCCCAACTTCTTTAATATATTCATACACAAATCAGTACCTACAATTGCTTTTGTACTATGAAGAGACTCATTAATTGAAACATCACTGAATCATTTCCCATAAAACATCTCTTATCACCTGAATGGCATTGACTATGGTTAGGATGGTCTAATTCCATATTAATGATCACACACCTGTACAGATTACCACATCATGGTCATCTGCCTGTTCTCTGCCAATCTTTCCATGGTTCCAATTCTGATGACTGAACACTTATTTGTATTTGTTTTATAATCGTTTAAGTGAGTTCAATGAAGATCAGGTTTCTACTTTTAGAGCACATTCAATTTATTTAAGCTTGCTCATCACATGAATCAAAAGTGTTAAAATACATTTCTGGAAGGGATGCCATTTATCTAGCCCATCCATTCTAGGAACCATAATGCTTACCAGTTAGAGTTTACCTGGGTCAGATACACATCCTATAAAAACATTTCCCAAAGTATATACACAAAAGCACTTATTCCTTAAGGCTTTGAGGAAAAATACTTGTTTTTCTATTAAGTTTGGGTGTTCCTACATATTTATTTCTATTTTAACATTCTCCATGCCTATTAAATGCTCAGAAACATCATTCATAAACAGTGTAAATAAATCATTTTTATTATATATTAGTCACACCTAATTCACATATTATCAGGGCTCTTTGAACTTACTTTCCTGGGATGCTTTTGCTCTATTTGATCACATGTTGCCATTTAGAGCGACTTCTCAGACTCTTGTCTGCAATTTCACCAAGTTCAGACTTGAAACACTAAACTTCAGTTACAATGCCTGTAGCCTTTGCAACCTTTCTTCTTAATTACTCACTGCAAAGTTTCACTCTATTCCTTCCATATGCTGCAAAATGCTGGATGACAGATACTTGTTAATTGAAAATGCTGTTATTCTGTTTTTTGAGACAGAATTCTGATCTGCTCGTCTCTAAATATTCTCAGTTTGTCTGCATTACTGCAGCAATTGCAGCACATGTTACACACCACTTCTTTGAGAAAAAAGATTAACTTCTAATTTGAAGCCGAAACCAGCTTCATAGGTAACAGAAACACCATGATAATTTCTTTGCTACATTATAAATCATCTCCTTTCCTTTCCAATATAAGGGAGCTCAATTGTACTTTTTTGACCTCCTTCTATCCTCCATTGTTTAGGCTGTACAGCCCCACGTGTAAAGTGCCCATGCTTGCCCTACATACTGCAAGATTACTGAACCGAACATCTATTCTTTCAGACTCACTACCAATGAAAAAAGGGCAAAAAAAAAAAAAATATTAAACTGCATACATCTCTATTCTTCTCAAATCCTGGGCCTGTGTTTTGGGTTGAGAGAACATAAAATTCATAGAATGTTTCAATGAATCATTCATTTAGGCAATGTATAGCCTAGCGTGTCTTTTGTTTATGGCTACAATGGTAAGAAAGTAATGCTTTGGGGAAAAGGTAGAAGAGATAACTTCTTGATGTTCAGAAAATATTCCACAATCCAGGAAAATCCTAGGGCAACCATATATCCCTCCAGTGGGGAAATAAGTATACCAGGTTGGGTGGTCACCCTGAGTCCCAGTTGGCCAATGACTCAGCCAGCACATTAACATAAAGGAAATAGAAATTGCAGGCATATAATTCTTATCAACAGTAAAGAAGGCTAAATGCACGCCTTCCTACTTTTGCATCATCCCTTTCCTAGCTCTCAGTGCTTCCCTCTTTCATGACATTTTCTGCCTGTGAGGAAGTCCCAGATATTAAATGTTAAACTAATTATAACCCTGGATAAATGCTTTGGATGGAAAGACGTGCAGTCACTCTTGGATCCTACTGGGAAGACCCCTGATAGATTTTATGCCACCAAATGAGGTTACCAATGCTCACAGCAGGAAGTGTGCTTTTCTGAAGTTCTTGATAACTGCATTCCTCTTCTTAGGTCTACCCCGCTGATCTGATGATAACTTTTCTACTTTCTATAGCATTGAATTAACCAGACAGAGAAGATTCTCAATGAATACATATTGAGTGAATCAAACCAAAACCTACTCTCAGGACTATTTGCTGGAGAATATCACTGCAGAAGGTTTACCAAGATTTCATCTTTCTTATTAGTAGAACGTGTCTCTCTTTTATCTACAATAGAGTGTCTGCAGGGGAAGATACAGAGCTCTATCATAAGGCTATTTTCACTGGTCTCCTGAAATTTTATTAAATAAAATTTTTTTACATATTTTTCTAGCGTTTGGGTTTATGAATGCTATAAGTCAAGGTTCTTCACACAATGGTTCACTTTCTAACTTAATAATATTCCCAGAGTCTTCCTAGCTATAACATAATTCCTAATATTCTTTTTATTGGTCAGTATTCTAGGTAAGCTTGTTTCTATTAATTAATTCATTAAAAAAAACCCCACAAAACTGTAGTCTATCAAATATCTTAAAAGGCTAAAAACTTACTGAATGCATGGACTCTGAAAGCAATTTGAAAATGTCACAGAATCAGCTTTTGCTTGAACTTCACTCAAGGGAATCATGTATTTATTTCTTTGCCTTATATAGAACGGAATCAAGGTTGGAGCCAATAAAGAACCCTCATTACCACTGTCATTTTGAAATCTCATCTTCAGTTCTGATGGGCTATCAATATCATGAGTCTTTCTCTCAATCTTTCAAAGGCACACAGCCCCCAATGTTCTCTGCGAATTCATCATTAGTATATGCTATTATCTCAGTAACTGAAGAAGAGTGTAGGATTAGAATCTCTACAACAAAATGAGGAAGGAAAATATTTCTTTCATTTCTCACTCTTAACACCTAGGTCATAAGCACAGATTGATTTGAGTTTATTTCATTATCCCTAGTACCACTTTATTCCCTCAGCATTCCACATGTAAGTTTGCTCCACCTAAAACGCCATAGAGATTTTTGATGTGAAAAAGCTGAGAAACGACATCAGTTAAAAACTGCAGGCAGTTATTCTGTTTTGAAAGAAATAGAGACATGAATTTATCTTTGAGACACCTCATCCCTTTGCTTTGAAAAGCCATCTTGTTGTGATCCCACATGTTTCCCCCTCATCCACTTTCCATGTTCCTTGTCTGCTCTGAGTCACCAGAGGCTGACCTTTACAGACTGGGTTTTGTGATGGCTGCTGTCTGGTTAGATTCAGCTAATAGAAGGCAATGTCAAGAGAACAGAGGACACTGGGGCGCCTGGGTGGCTCAATCGTTAAAGCATCCGACTTCAGCTCAGGTCATGATCTCAGGACTTGTGAGCTCGAGCCCTGCATGGAGCTCTGTGCTGACAGCTCAAAGCATGGAGCCTGCTTTGGATTTTGTGTCTCCCTCTCTCTCTGCCCCTCCCCCACTCACACTCTATCTTTCTCTCTCTCAAAAACATTTTAAAAATTTTTTAAAAGAGAGAGAAAAGAGGATAAGAGAGAGAGAGCACAGTATTTCTTCTTTCCATCCTTCTGGTGACAGTATTTCATTTTTGGAGGTAACTGAGACCTCCAGAAATATTCTTCCTACTTGGTAGCTTCTCATCCACTTCCTTTTTCCACTACGCTCCAATAACACTACTTTATTCCTTCATCCATTAAGATCTGGGCAGAGAGGTTAGGTACCAGTGTCCCCAGATTGCTTGTCCCTGGGTACCTTATCATCCTTTGTGTGTTCCCTTAATCCTGAGTTAAACTCCTTGGCTGTAATCTCCTTGAGGGTAGGGATTCTGGCATTGTTCATCACTCTACCAGTCACAGAAGAGTACCTGGTACTTAGTAGGTTCTTAGAAGAAGATACCAATACTAAAAGTTCCGTCTAGAATAAGGCAAGAGTTTAGGATGTTTACTTGTGTTTACCACTTACAACTTTCAGAACCTCAAGACTGGGATACTCTGGAAAGTGCACAGAACTTGGTACCATACAGTCCTGATTGCTTTTGCCTTTCCCTTTCACCTCTGAGGTACTGTGGTCAATTCTCTGTGCTTCAATATCTTCACTAATAATAATACTATCTCATAAGTAACATTGTTAGGATTTCATGAGAAAGTTTCCTAAAACACCCAGCACTCTCTCTAGCACACTGAAACCAAATCCTACTACACTTGCTTTAAGAGGAATGTATTTTCAAAACCTGGCTAGCCTTCCTCTTTCATGCAGAGTAATAGAGCTGTTAAAAAGAATGGGCTCAGAATGGCCACTCAATCAAAATACCAAATGTTGAAAAGGTCAAAGAAGTATAGCTACCTTTATAATTCATAGATTATTGAATGCATTAACATTCTAATCCCTCATTCTTAAAGAAAAGATTATAATAAGGACCCCAAATGGCCACACATCAATCCTCTCCCATGACAATAGTTGTTCCTTTTCTGGGAAATGTAGAAAAGTAACCTCAGCTGACACTGAACTTCAATTTGGATGCCACACTGTGCTTCTGGTTTTGATAACAAATGGATACCCAGGAGGAGAGCAATAGGAACTACGTTAGATGCTCACAAAAGAAAAAGGCTTTCTAATATGCTGTGGGTTAATTTCAACCAAACTGCCAGGTCTAGAAAATTATGTAATTGACATCCCTGTTTAAGAATATTTTGAGCTTTCACAAGGCTGGGCTGGGCTTTTTACACAGGCTTTAAACAAGCAATCAAGCATCTGTTTCTCAAATTAAAGAGCCAAAAGACTAACTGATGTGAGTTCATGATTACAATGTCAAATATTTCTTTGTAATTGTTGGACCATTTTCAACTCAATCAGTTTTATTTTTATATTTCATGGTATTTCCTGGGATGACATAGACTCATAATCACAGTCGGTTAGAATTATAAAGGGCTTTAGGGACCTCTTAACCCATCCTTCTCATTTTATAGATGAGAAAACTGAGGACCACAGAGGGTAAGTGGTTTGTCTAAGGTCACAAAGTTAGCAGCTAAACTGGAATAACAATGAAATCAGCTTTAATTTCAGACAGCTACTGAAAACAGTTCATACAAAGTGCTTTTTTTTTTCTTACTAAATTTCTCTTTAAGAGCTTAATAACATCTATGATGAGAAAATTACAAAATAAGTTGCTTGCATCATGTGAAGGCAACTATGAACATCATGAGAGATAAATACCTTAGTATTAAAAAGTTGTGCTCGTGAAATCTCCCAAGACAACAACCATACTTTCCTTCTTGCTTTCCTTCCCTCCAGCAGCCACACATGCAACAAGACTACAACAAGGTTAGATCACATGTAACTTAAGGAAATTTGAAAAACAACTAGTTACTCGGGAAAATCAAATTTATCATTTCATAATAAGAGTTTAAAATATAGTTACTTGGGGGGGGCGCATGGGCTGCACAGTCTGATAAGCATCTGACTTAGGCTCCAGTCGTGATCTCCAGGCTTGAGAGTTCGAGCCCCGCCCACGTTGGGCTCTGTGCTGACAGCTCAGAGCCTGGAGCCTGCTTCAGATTCTGTCTCCCTCTGTCTCTGCTCCATCCCCGCTCGCACTCTTTCTCTCTCTCTCTCTCTCTCAATAAATATTAAATAAATAAATATTAAAAAATAATAGTAAATAAAATAAAATAGTTACTTGAGGGGCGCCGGGTGGTTCAGTCGAATAATCATCTGACTCTTGATTTCAGCTCACAGTTTGTGAGTTCAGAACCCACACTAACAGAATGACAGTACAGAGCCTTCTCGGAATTCTTTCTCTCTCCCTCTTTCTCTGCCCCTCCCCTGCTCATGCTCTGTCTCTCTCTCTAAATAACACTTTAAAATATAGTTATTTGAAGAAATGTGTAAAATATACAAAATATTACACTCAATAAATGGCACTGGCACAACGACAAGAAGTGGGAAGGAAGGGTGCACATAGTAGAAAAGACACGTAGGAATAGCATGATATTTATATACTCTAGGCAAGTATATAATCTGTAGAAGAGATGGATTAACATCTATAATACGCATTCATTCTAGTAGATGTTAAAGCCAAATGGCCTTCTGTTAAAGATCATAGTCCTAGAATGCTGGTTTCAAAGTAATACAACCTAAAAAAGGACTTGGTTCGATAAGTTTTGTTTTGGCAGACAAAAAGAGACTTTATTTTGCATGATGATAGTCAAAAAAAAAAAAAGGTAGGGGGGAGAGGGAATATTGCTGATGAGTGATTTAACCATAATTACGAGGAACATGTAAGCTCTCTTTCTTTACTGTTTTTGGCAATAATGGAGATTCAATGTTGTCCTGATGATGAAGGATTTTACTTTGGTTTATTTGCCCCAGGCTAAAGATTAGACTTAGTTAGTTCTGGATGTTTCTTCTCCAGGCCTCAGAATGGAATGGTATTTTCTAATTCATCAAGACTGGTGGCCTCCAAATGGATTGACTTGAGTTAGACAAACTGTGCCAGTAATCCTGGAACTATTCTGACCTACTTTCTTAAGTATTAAGAATACACACCCATAAAACTTCTTTGATTATTTTTTTCTCTGTTGCATTCCCATACCACAGGGCAAATACAATCAACTGAATAAATGTAGATTTCTAAGATGTAATCTCTTATCATGTAGCTGACCTACCATGCTAGCTATTTTTCTTCTTCTCCCCATCACCCAAAGCCAGATCTATTCTCTGTCTTACTTGGTATCCAGGGAGCCTGGCTTCTATAGACGGCAGATGTCAGTTCCCATACCCTCTCATTTCCTGTTGGGTTTGGCAGAGTGGAATGACGGAAAGGTTGCCTTGCTGAGGTTCTTCTTAGAAGCATACTTCTCCATGGCCAGAGTTCCTGTTGGCTGGCCTTTCCTTCAGGACCCAGTTCTCATTGAACTCTGGTAAGATAATTTTCTTCCCTAATTCCTTCTGGCTAAACGGGTAGAATGACTTCCAACTGTTGTAATTCCTTGAGTGCCTCACACTTCCTAGATAGTTCCTTTATCCTTGTCCTCATTTCTGTAAATAGTACTCTCATAGCTTCTTTAACTTCCCTTTGATTAAAACTTTGGTGTAAGCCCTTTGTTCTAGCTAAACTAACATTTGATTTGCCAGTATCGTTATCACTAAAAGTATCTATTTTTTTGTCTGTGTTCCATTACAAAAATTATTCTTGATGGGCCAGAAGGAAAAGGATGCCTCATTGTGCTTGGGTCCTCACAGGCCACTGTACAATCATGCACTTGGCATTTGACTGAGAATGCTGACTGACAGCACAGGGTATACACTATCTCATTTTTTTTGAAAGTTGTTTTTAAAAGCCTTCATTAAAACCATTTCAAGGCACACAGGCTGCCAATGAGCTAGAATCACTTATGCCTTTGATTTGGACTGTGATGACCAATCTATTTATTTCTTAGCCAGAAAAAAAAAAATAGCTATATTCAGTTTATTTTGTGCCAGGATATGGAAAAGAAAAAGAAAATAACTTGGTTTCATTATAGGTCTGGAATTTTACAAGTCTTGTTTTGAAAGATCATGTAGGGGGATTCATAATTTACAGGAATCCATGATTTTCATATGTCTCTGATTGTCCCCAAAAGATCTGGATTTCTGGGGTGCCTGGGTGGCTCAGTCGGTTAAGCATCCAACTTTAGCTCAGGTCATGATCTCGCAGTTCATGAGTTTGAGCCCGTGCTGGTCTCTGTAATGACAGCTCAGAGACGGGAGCTTGCTTCGGATTCTGTGTCTCCCTCTCTGTCTGCCCCTACCCCACCTGCTTGCTCTTTCTTTCTCTCAAAAGTAAATAAATATCACAAAAAAATTTTTTAAAATCCTGATTTCTTACTACTAAAATTTGGAATTTTCCATCTGGAATTTCATTCAATTATTATTTAGTCATATGTGCAATAAAACATTTATTGAGCACCTACCATCCACCCTGTTCTAGTCTTTATTCTAGGAACTAAGATTACGGTGGTATGGAAAATGAACATTTACAATAAACTGATAAACATATGAATAACTTAGATAATTTAATATATAAATACACACTAGAAAGGAAATAAAACAGGGCAATACAACTAAGAGATGGTACAAAGAGACTTTTGATAGAGTTGACAAGGAAGGCCTCAGATGTCACTTAATCTAAGACCAAAATGACCAGAAAATGTCAGATGTATAAATGTCGAGGGCAGGGGTCAGCAGACTCTAGTGGACTAAATCTAGCTTATCACCTGTTTTTTTAAATAAAGTTTTACTGGAACAGAGAAGCATAGCCATTTTCATCTGTTTGTGTATTTTTTTTCCCATTTGTTTATGTATTACTTGTGGCTGGTCTTCTGTTACAATAGCAGGCAGAGTTGAACAGCAGTGACAGAGACCACATGGCCCCCAAATATTTACCATCTGACCTTTTAGAGTAAAAGTTTGTTGACCTTTGGTCTTGGGGAAGAAAATTCCAAAAATAAAGAAGGGTTAGTTCCAGGACTTAGAGGCTGGAACAAGTTTGGAAGCTCATGTGACTACAGGTGGAGAATTGATAGAGGCCATGTCTGCTGTGTGCAGGGTCAAGACAATGATAAGCAGACTGGATTTTATTCTATATGCGGAATGAAGACACTTTGGTTTTTATTTTGAAGGTGAAATGACCTATGTTTACTTTTGAAATGCCAAACACATTCTAAGAGATGTATTTCATGTACAGATTTTTATCTCATTTCTTCCTAACAAACATCTAGTTAGATAAAATAATTGGTTTCATTTTAGAGGTGAGAAAAATAAAGGCTATGTGAATTTAAGTGACTGGTCAGAGATCAAAAGGCAAGTGGCAGAATTGGGACCTGCCCAATCCAAGAGACTGGTGACTTCATGAGAAATGAGACATTTTACTTCTAATTGCCAGTTCTTGGTGTGTCAGCCTGTGCACCATGATTACTCTCATACATAGTGATAATGTAATTGAGAACGTAGAAACATAGTCTGTCCCCCTGAATGTATCTTCTACGTGTTTAGTGATGCTTGAAATTCCACTAATAGAAGGTCAACCATTTGGCAACTCTACCTAGGTTACAGATTATTCTGATTCACTTTGTTCATTTAGCTAACTTTTCTGAAGCGTAATTAAAGAAGTACATGACATTCAAATAAAAATAAGGCAATAAACCAAGAATTATTGTAGTCCTTCTGTCCTAAAGACATCTTTATTGAAGGAACAAATGTATTTAGAAAGTTTTAATTTGATGATACCCACAACCTCCTGGCTAGTGTGTGACAGAGACCCTTGAGAAGAAGGACCAACTCCTACCTTTCCTTATATCCTCAGCCTTTGGCTCAGTCCTTGGCCAGCTTTAGATGCTAAGGCTATGCTTTTGAAGTAAATGAATGTCTTAGATGCAAATAACTCCAGATCAAGCATCAAGATAGAATTTTTCTGGACTCAGAACTTATATGCAAAATGTAATTCGAACTATGTGGTGAAACTGAAAATGCCCAAATCAGGCTCTGTCTCTTCTCTTGACTCTCTGACCCCACCACCTGCCAGCACCATCCCCATGTGGGAAAGTGGAACTTGGCAGATCATATTAATGGAGCGCTGAAGTGAGAGGGAGTAGAAGGGCAGGAAGGTCCTTCTGTTCAGGTTTGCACATTCTTCCTCCACTGCCTCCTCTCTTTCCTTTATCTGTGATTCTAATTAAACATCCTCCAGGTCCCTTTGGATGTTCTGTACCAAAACCCCAAGTCTCCAAAACCTGTGCTAAATTCTCCAAGGTGTGGCTCTGCCCTCTTCTTTTGCTGGACAGGAGCAGCGACAGCAGCAACTGGAGGAAAGAGGGAAGGGCTGAGAACTAAGACAGAATTCTCACCTGGACCACTGCAGACAAAGAGGGGAAGAATAAGAAAAGAAGATCATTGACAGGAGAATGTACCTCAAATGGAACCTCCATCAGGAAATCAGCATTCTTTGTAACAATAGACATGGTAATGCCCAGATCTCCTTGATGTCATTCAGTGGTGATTAGACTCTAGAGTTGCTGTATCCAATAAATGCAGTGTTCACTAGCCCCATGTGAGTATTGAACACTTAAAGTGTACTAGTGTAACATGCTGAAATGACAATACTTGAATATATGGGATTAAATAAAATATGTTATAATTAACTTCTCTTGCTTAGTTTTACTTTTAAGAAAATGGCTGTTGAAAAAATTAAATTATGTGGCATTGTACAGTGCTACTCTAGAGAAAGAAAATAAAGCTGGAGAGCAAAGAGGTTAAGAAATAGAATGTAAACTGAAGAAGAATAAAAAACCCTCACCCAGAATTTTACCAAACATTTAAAGAAGATTTAATCCTGTTTTTCTCAAAGTATTCTGAAAAATAGAAGAGGAAGGAAACCTTCCAAATCCTTTTGATGAGGGCAGCATTAACCTGATACCAAAATGAGGTAAAGACACTACAGAAAAAGAGAACTACAGGCCAATATCTTTGATAAACATACATGCAAAAATCCTCAAGAAAATATTAATGAACTGAATCCCAACAATACATTAAAAAAATCATATGCCACGATCAAGTGGGATTTATTTCTGTGATACAAGGGTGGTTTAATATTTGCAAATCAACGTGACACATGACATCAACAAGAGAAAGAGTAAAAACCTTATGATCATTTCAAAAGATGAAGAAAAAGCATTCAACAAAGTACAATATCCATTCACGATAAAAACGCTCAACAAAGTAGGTTTTGAGGGAGTATACCTCAACATAATAAAGGCCATATATGAAAAACCCACAGTGAACATCATCCTCAATGAGGAAAAACTAAGAGCTTTTCCTCTAAGGTCAGGAACAAGACAGGGATGTCCACTCTACCCATGTTTATTCAACATAGTACTGGAAGTCCTAGTCACGGCAATCAGACAAGAAAAAGGAATAAATGGCATTGAAATTGGTAAGGAAGTAAAACTTGCACTATTTGCAGATGACATGATACCATATATAGAATGCAATAAAGACTCCACCAAAAAACTATTACAACTTATCAATGAATTCAGTAAGTTTGCAGGATACAGAATTAATATACAGAAATTCAATGCATTTTTACACACTAATAACAAAGAAGCAGAAAGAGAAATTAAGAAAACAATCTCATTTACAATTGCACCAAAAATAATAAAATGCTTAGGAGTAAGCTGAATCAAGGAGATGCATACTCTGAAAACTGTAAAACACTGATGAAAGAAATTGAAAATGGCACACACAAAAAAGGAAAGATATTTCATGCTCATGGATTATAAGAATAAATATTGCTAAAATGTCCATGCTACCCAAAGCAATCTACAGATTTAATGCAATCCCTATCAAAATACCAACAGCATTTTTCACAGAACTAGAACAAATAATCTTAAAATTTATATGGAACCATAAAAGACCCAAATAGCCAAAACAATCTTGAAAAACATCAGAACTGGAGATACCACAATCCTGGATGTCAATATACTATAAAGCTGTAGTAATCAAAACAATATGGTACTGGCACAAAAATAGACACACAGATCAATGGAAGAGAAAAGAGAGCACAGAAATATACCCACAATTATATAGTCAATTAATCTTTAACAAAGGAGGCAAGAATATGCAATGGGAGAAAGTCTCTTCAACAAATGGTGTTAGAAAAACTGGACAGCAACATGCAAAAGAATGAAACTTTCATACACCATAAATAAAAATAAAAAAACAGATTGAGGACTTACATGTGAGAAATCATAAAAGTCCTAGAATAGAGCATAAGCAGTAATTTCTCTGACATCAGCTGTAGCAATATTTTTTTAGATAATGTCTCCTGAAGCAAGGGAGACAAGCAAAAATAAACTATTGGGACTACATTAAAATAAAAAGCTTCTGCACAGAAAAGGAAACACTCCACAAAACTGAAAGGCAACCAATTGAATGGGAGAAGATATATGCAAATGACATATATGATAAAGGGTTAGTATCTAAAATATATAAAGAACTTCTACAACTCATTGTCAAAAAGAAAAAAAAAAAGAAAGAAAAAACACAAATAATCCAATTAAAAATGGACACAAGACATGAAAACACATTCCTCCAAAGACACACAGATAGCCAACAGGCCCATAAAAAGATGCTCAACATTATTAATCATCAGGGAGATGCAAATCAAAATGAGATGTCACCTCATACCTGTCAGAATGCCTAAAATCAAAAACATAAGAAACAAGTGTTGATGAGGATGTGGAGAAAAAAGACACTTGTTCACTATTGGTGAGAATGCAAACTGGTGAAGCCACTGTGGAAAAGAGTATGGAGTTTCCTCAAAAAATTAAAAACAGAAATACCATATGATCCAGTAATTCCACTACTGGGTATTTAGTTAAAGAATACAAAAACACTAATTTAAACAGATATATGAACCCTATGTTTTTTGCAGCATTATTTGTAACAGCCAAATTATGGAAGTGGCCTAAGTGCCCACCAATAGATGGATAAAGAGGATGTGGTATATATACATATACAATGGAATATTAGTCACAAAAAAGAATGAAATCTAGCCATTTGCAACAAGATGGATGAATCTAGAGGGTATTAAGTGAAATAGGTCAGTCATAGAAAGACATATACCATATGATTTCAATCATATGTTGAGTTTAAGAAATAAAACAAATAACAAAGAAGAATAAAAGAGAAAACCAAAAAAACAGACTCTTAACTATAGAGACCAAGCTGATGGCTACCAGAGTACAGGCAGGGGTGGGGGTGAACTAGGTGAAAGAGATTAAGAGGACACTTATCATGATGAGCAATGACTAATGTACAGATTTGTTAAATCACTACATATTGTACACCTGAAACTAACTTAACACTGTGTGTTAACTATACTGGAATTAAAAAAATACAAAAATTTAAAAAATAAATAAATAAATTACCCTTCCCTCATTTCCCAATTTGAACACAGAAAAGACTCCAAACATCATTATTTAATTAATAATTTACATCCTCTGAAAGCTCATATCACTGGAAATCACCACCATTCCAAACTATTACTTGTCCTTAATTGGTATCAAATGATTGTTTTTTGCTCCTAAGACTCTGTAAGCTTTAAAAGCAAGGAATGCCCCTTAATACTTGTTTTTATTCATCATCGTGTCTACTGAAACAATGACTCACATATGCACTCAATAAGTATTGATCTTCCGATTAACCAAAATAAGATAAGGGGTAGAGGTTTAGAATAAATAGTTAATGAATTAATGGCCAGCTTAGCTGTGTGTGTGTTTATGCATCTATGCCAATGTAAGTCACACAATGTTTAGCATGAAGTCATTAAACACGAGTTCCTTCTCCCTAGCTATCATTTCTAGGGAAATATTTAATAGAAATATACAAGGTGATGAGAACCATATTCCTGATAAGGACTCCATATCCACTTTCCATTCCCAGCCGAAAAAACCTCTTCCCACTGGAAGTGGTTTCCTCTCTTCGTCAACCTAGTGCTTTACAGTGGAGAATAATGTGAATCCCACAGACATAACGCTTCTCCCAAAGACACTGATAATAATAAATGCTTAGATCTGGGTCTTGGAGTGTCCTAACACCATTTAGCCGTGCTTTTCACAAGACTAAAAGTAGAATAAAGCAGAAGGGTTTTGAAGCAAAAAATTTACATCATAGATCATACAGTATAGCAGATATCAGCCATCAGTCACAGACCTATTTTTGTAGGCACAGTGTTGTTGAGGAGAAACTAAAGACTCATATCAGAACCCAGAGTCTGTGGGGACACTTATACTGAGTGCATACTATGTATGGATCCAATCACTTTGCAAATATTGTCTATAATTTAGGTATTCTTATCCCCATTTTACAGATTAAGAAAATGAAACTCTGAGAAGCCAAATCATCAGAGCTCCCCTATCTAGCTTGTGCTTTGCTTGGAGCCTAAAATCAAACATGTCTATGACTGGCTTGCATGATTCCTTCCTTTGCATATGTGCATTCTTTTTGTACATGATTATTTGTAGTAAATTGTACAGCATTCTTCTCTCAGAGTGTCTGTTCATTCATTATCAACACATTTTTTGTTTGCTTTAAGAAGGCCACAATTAAAGATCCCTTTAGGGATAGTTGGGATCAGTAACAAGACTATTTGAATCCTGATTATGACACAGTCACAGGGAAAATGCAGATGAGCAGTGCCCTGTATGGAATTCAGTTGTCATGAGGCTTAACTGTGCACAGGTAACATGCTGGAAGTTGCATGCTGCATCAGCACTGATGCTCAGGGGAATTGCAGAATCCCATCCCTCTCCCCAAAACAAAACAAAACAAAACAAAAAACAAAACAAAACAAAAAAACAGAGTAACACAAATTGCAGTCTACCCTGGAGCATTAGCCAAGCATGTGTTGCTTTGTTCTGTAAACTGGAGATCTGGCCTCTATAAACCCCAAACCGTATCTTTGCAGGAATAGAGCTGTGAACTTTTCCATTTCATTTTTGTGCCAATCACCCAGGTTTTTTTTTTTTTTTTTTTTTAGAATGTTTATAACACAAAACAAACAAGACAAAAACCCTAAAGATTGTGGGAGTGGAAGTAAGGGTGAAAGAGGATGTGGGTGGGGTTGGAGAACAAAGGCATTGAGGCTGCATGGTTTTTTATTGGGAGTTATTATTCTTTAGAAAAAGGTACAATCACTTTGAGAAAACACTGGAGTCTTTACAATATAGCAAACCAAGGTCCTGATGCCTTCTAACTTCAAATTTCCCTTGGTTTTGACTAATGGTTCCCACAAAGAACACTCTTGAGAAGTATGTAGATTTGCACACTTTTCAAAAGATACTTAAAAATTAAAAGTAGGTGTTACCTTCAGGCAAAAGAAGCTTTCTTTGATAGTGCTCTTTCACAGAGGTTTATATTTTATTTTGAACAGGACTGATTTCGGTTTGGAAACCTATGGAGAGGAATGCAGGGCAAAGTGGAGTGGTGCCCTGAACAGGTCCCACAGGAGTTGGAAAGTCAGGGCAGAGACACCAGGCCTCAGACAACCTCTTCTAGTGAGATATTTTTGTTCTTGAAAGCCTGCCCTGAGAAAAATAGGGAATCTGAACCACTCATGTGAGTTCAGAAAAAAAGTGGATCTCTTCTATTTCGTTGTAGAGAGAGCACATGGATCAGACCTCATCTATCTTTTAAACTATAGCATTAATGGGATCTTTTCCTCAGAAGGGAGGATGGGAAGTGAAGAGAGGGTACTGGAAGCTTGGGGTTGGTGAGGTGTAGAGAGTGGTGATGGTGTCACTGGAATTAGAAGTTATTGTTATGGCGGAGGTGATGATGATGGGGGGGCAGTGCTAATGATGGAGTGATGGTGGCAGTGGAAATGGCAGGAGAGACAGGGTGTTGGTGGAAAGAAGGTACGGAGCATGAAAAATGTGCACAGAGACGGGACAATGAGGATTCTAAACACACGCCTCAATTGTCCCATGGTCCTTCATTTCCTGACATATGTCCTCGTTCACCATATTGAGTTAGGCTTTCTGAAATGTTGCAACTTCAATAATTAAATTGTATAATTTGTACAATTTCTGTTTTTCCTACTCCAGTCACCTGAAATCTTAATACAAAATGCTGTCTTGTTATTGTTGTTGCTGTTGGGAAGGAGAGACAGAGAATGTACTCCTGGCCTCTTCTGTGAAAATTCACGTTAGGCCTCAGAGCATTAGCTTGTTTTCCTCACTGTTGGTTTGCCTTAGAAGAAATCTGTGGGGGAAAAAAAAATTCATCCAAAGGAGAAACTCAGGGATGAGAAAGACATAGAAGGCAGGGGCTATCATATTGCCTAGAAAATATTATCTCTTCTATTTTTAACATGATGCCCTTTCTGTTGCACCTCTGTGTTATCAGAAAAATCTTCTGGGGAAAACCCCTGGGCAAGTTTCATTGACAGGAAGGATAAGATCAATTGTGTGAATAAACTGCTATGGCAAACTAAAAGAATGCTAGCAAAAAGAGGCTCAGAGGGAAACCTAAGGTGAGGACCCTTCTCTGTGTCACATCATTATCCATGATTTTGCATGCAGAGTTCCAAAGTGGGTATCAGCAGGGAATAAAGAAAATAACACCAATGCAGCAACATAAAACTAACATCTATTTGCACACACACCAAGGGAATGTTGGATAAAGAAGAGTTGGAAATACTGATATTGCTGGAAAATGTGACTATCAGCTCAGTCCATAGGGGATGAAAAGGCTTGGATTACCCCAGACTTGAGCAAGCAGTACTGAAATACCTTCTATCACCATGTAAATTACTGGATTATAAAGGTGGGTCCAACAACTCCTCTTTACAAATACTTATTCTTGGGCACAATCCTCAGGGTTTCTGAATAAAAATTGCAAGCCTGGGGTGGGGCTGGGAACTCGTTTTACTTGTAAACTCCTTCAGGAGTTCTTGTTCAGCCCACCAAGACTTGTCTGTGTACCAGATTTCAGAAACAGCTGATGTAGGGACTTTGCCCACAATAGTAAATTTATCTGTCATCAGTAACTGTTAGTGTAGTTAGAAATCTCTCTTCATATTTATGATAATCAAGTAAATCAAAAGCAATGATTGAAAGGAAGTAAAACAGGTGGAAAAGATTTAAATCTGGATAACATGAGAAACAAGGGCACATGATTTACCAAAATATGGGAGGAGGGGATGGAACTGGATTTGAGGACATTCCTTCTAGTGAGGAAGTTCCCAAGGTCATCGAGTCTGAACTGTCAAAATCTCATCCAATTACAGAAGTTTACTGATCATTTAGAGAGAGGAGAGTCCCATTCCAAAAGCCGTTGGGGCTGGGGTTAAACCTGAATATTTGCATGTAGGCCTTGGAACCCCCAGGGAAGATCAGAGAGCATGAAGTCAGAGATGGGATGGAGGGAATAACATCTCACCTAGAAAACAGTGGTTCTGTGAGTGAGACACCCAGACCAGCAGCATTCCTGTTACCTGGAACTTAGGCTAATTCTCAGGCTCTACTTCCCTCTTCCTTCTGACCTATTGAATAAACTCTGCACCCCTCGCCTAATCTGTCCTAACAAGCCCCATGCAGCTAAAGCTTGAAAAATCACTGTGCTGAAGGAACCACACTCAGCTGAGATGTGACTGCCTTCAACTAAAATGACCATTTATGTCTTTCTCCAGAGCAGTGCAACTTCTTCCTACACAGCTTCTCAGCTGTTTTCATTGCAGAAGTTTTAAATTCATATAATTAACTGACCCATTTACATGGTGGTCACACGAAAAGGGACAATTTGCACCAAAATCTTTTTTTTAAGTTTCCACAGAGAGCTGCTTGCTGTGTGGAAGAGACAGTTTTTCTAGCATCTGCTACTTTTATCACAGTTTCGAAAATATTAGAGACAAATTTTAGCATCCTAATAGCCTGCAGCAGAAGCCTGAGCATTATCTATCAAAGGGTGGGGGAGAGACAATGAAAAGAAACTAGAGATATTAAAAGGAGAAAATTAATAATGACGGCAGTCAAGTAGGTTTTATTCTTCAAACTGCCTTTTCACACCCACGAATGACCATAGTTCTTATTGACATCTCAGACTCAGTAGTGATCAACTCAAACTATCAAGAGCCAATCAATCTACACCATACAATTTCATTCAATTTCAACATTATTTTTGGCCAAGTTATTCAAATTATTAATATTATTGAATATTTACTTGCCTCAAGCATGGTAGTAGGTGTAAGTAAACACATAGTAAGAATATAAAACACAGCTTCTATTTCCAAACACCTAGGCAAGTCTGCTCAATTATTTTATTAATTATAGAAATAATGCAGTTCAAAAAGCAGTCTTTAACACATTTCAAGTCATTGTAGATTCTAGTGGTATGATATATAAAACAAATAAGCATATAAGTAAAGATAATTTTATGTGATGATATGTGATCTGATGAAAATAGAATGCCATGAAGGAGAGACACCAGGGGTGGGGGCTGGGATAGTTTTGACTGGTGGTCAGAAAAATCTCAGAGGAACAGATATTTGAACTGGGGGATATAAACTTTTCAAGCAGAGGAAATAGAAGTGCCGTAGTCCTATGAAGGGGACAAGTGTGTTTTATATTAGGACTGCAAAGAAGGCCAGTGGGGTTGGAGCTTTATTGCAAGGTGATGTGTCAAGAGGTCACAGAAGTATGCAGAGACCAGGTCATAAAGGCTCCTGTAGGCCATGGAAAAGGCTTTAACTTTCACAGCAAGTGCTGTTGGAATTTCTGTGGGACGTTAAAGCAAAAAGCATTATATTTAAAGAGATCACTTTATGTTGGCAAGAGTGTTCTTACTTTTATCCCTGGGATCAATGTAAATTGGTACAATTACTTGGATAAACACATTGACAGTATCTAGCAAAATTGAATACTTCATACCTAAGACCTAGCAATTCTAACTGTTACGTATATTTCTCCTAGAAATGCACGCTGATGTGTACCAGAATAGACACCCTGGAATGTTTACAGGGACATCGTTCACAATAGTCCAAAATGGGAACAATCCTAATACCTATCAAGAATAGAATGTATACTTATAAAATAAAGAAGTCATGAGGATCAAAAGTACAGCATAGGGAATAGGGTAAAAAAAAATATTGTAATAATGTGTAGTGACATTGGTAACTACACTTACCGTGGTGAACATAGCATAATGTATAGGACTATCAATTCCTATGACATACCTGCAACTAACATAACAATGTATGTCAACTAGACTTCACTAAAATATAAACAAGAAACACATGAATCAAATTTAAAAATAAAAATAAATAAAAAGCAGCAAAGATATGTTCAATGTTATAATGTTTAGTGAAAAAACCTGAGTACAAAACTGTATGATGACTTCTAGGTAAGAATATTCAGCCATATGGACAAATCCCTGGAAGGGAATTCAGTGTAATAAAAATACCTGTTTACTTTAGGTGGTGAAATTGTGACTCACAGAACAGTTTTCTTTTAATATTGCTATTAGTTGATAATTAAAGAAGATAATTTAAAAAAGAGAATAGAGTGAATAAATGATAGTGTATCTATACAATGGAATAGTATTGTTATTTATTTATTATTTTGAAAGTATTTATTTATTTTTGAGAGAAAGAGTGTGGGTGGGGGAGGGGCAGAGAGAGAGGGAGACACAGAATCCAAAGAAGACTCCAGGCTCTGAGCTGTCAGCATAGACCCTGATGCGGGGCTCAAACCCACGAATGCGAGATCATGACCTGAGCTGCAGTCAGATGCTTAACCCTCTGAGCCACCCAGGTGCCCCAGTACCATGTTATTTAAAACACAGCCAAACATTATTTGACACTTCTCCAGTCAAGAAGTGGGATCCATGTATCCTCTCTGAATCTAGTTGGGCTGTGGCAACTCTGACAGCTTGGTGTAAATACCACATGTCTTCAGAGTCTAGGTCATAAAAAGGCATACAGGGAACACCTGGCTGGCTTAGCCGGTTAAGCATCTGACTCTTCATTTTGGCTCAGGTGATGACCTTGGTTCTTGGTTCTCAGTTTATTAATTCGAGCCCCACTTGCTTGGGATTCTCTCCCTCTCTCCCTTTCTTGCTTTCTCTCTTTCTATACATACATACGTACATACATACATACATACATGCATGCATACATACATACATACATAGGCATGCATTTCTACCTAAAGCTGAACGTTCTAACATTCACTCTTGGAGTCCCAAACTGCCAATAAAAAAGTGTCTACCCTGACACCACCATGCTATAAGAAAATGCCATCTTGAGGGGGCACTTGGAGGCACTCTAACCTATAGTATTAGCTGAGTCATTTTGGTTCAGCTGCCAGCCATGTGAATGAAGAAGACTCCAGATAATTCCAAAGTCCAGACATTTGAGTCTTTCCAATTAGGCCCCAATACTGCATAGCAGAGACAAGTCTCTAAGCTATGCTTTATTTGAATTCCTGACCCACAGAATCTATGAGCATAAGAAAATAGTTGTTCATGTGAAGCCATTTTGGAGTGTCAGTGGGACAGTTTTGTTACACAGCACTGGAGAACTGGAAGAATCCTATCAACAAAACCACAGACACACAGGAGCAATGTGGATACATGTATCAAAGGAAGCTAGACACAAAAATAATACAAATTTTCTGATTTAGTTATGTAAAATTTGAAAAGAACTTTAAAATTTTTATCATATGAGGGTGCATACAAAATAAATCAAGGAAATGATTACCATCAAATTCAAGATAAATATTACATCTAAGGGAGAAAAATGGTTTTGATCAGGGACACCTTGATCTGGGATACCCAGTGCCTGATGCTTCCTGGCATGCATAATTTTCTATTTCTTATTTAAATTGGTTAACTACATGAGTGCTCACCTGATAATAACTGGTTAAGTGCTGTGTTTATGTTTTATATACTTTTCTATACTTGCATTATATTGCATAATAAAAAAAGTGTTAAAAAAAGATTATTCAGGCTTCTGGGTGAAAAATGACTCCAGTAAGTGAGCAGGGAATCAGGAAAATAAGTGGCAAGGCTGTTTCTGTGCTTCAAGAGAAAGATGCTGGTGGCTTTGATTAGCTGTGCAGATGGTGAAAGCAAGATAGTTTCAATATATTTTGAAATAAGAGCTGTAGTAGGATTTCCTGCTGGATTAGGTGGGGATAGAAGAGTACAGAAAAGAGTCAGGAAGGATTATAAATGTTTTACTTGAGTAATTGGTTGGATTGTGATGGTATTAACTGAGATTATTATGCACTTCAATATCACCAACTAGCATTTGATTTTATTGTAATATGCATAGTTTTCCTGATCTATGCTTTTGGGATTAGTGAATATGTAAAATTAAAAACCCAATGACCACTTACTAAAATTATCAAGCAGTTAATGCCTTTACGATAATTCATTAAGATTTAAGAACAAATTCTTCTACTCAGACTTACACCCATCGCTCTCAATTATTATGAAAAGTATAACTAAAATGAAAAAATAAATCTGTATAGCCTCTAGTGTATAATTCCACTTATTCCATGTTTTTGTTTTGTTGTTTTTTTTTTTTTTTTTTGAGAAGGAATTAAAATGGTCCAGAAAGAAAAGAATAGTTAGGCCTGAATTTAAAAATTATAAACTAAACTTTACCATTAGCTAGTTGTAAGGTTTAAGTAAGCCACACAACCTTTCTGTGATTTAACTTCATATTGTCGAATAGACTTACTCTACTCTTAAATGTTTTTGTGAGAGTAAAATCAGCTTTTAAAGTAACTTGTAATGTAAACATCCTTCAGAAATAAGACTGTGTTATACTCAGGTCTCCTAGAGGAGTCCAAACTAGATTAGTGAACCTAGAGAGTGGGGAAGCTGAAATATCTTTTTTCATTAATTGATTTTCTGAGATAGCTGGGTAATTTTGTTTATTTTCTGAAGACGGTGTAGTCTGGTATCGAGGTGCCTGGGCAGAGGTTTGGAGAAGGAAATGGAAATAGTGGTGCCTAATCCAGGCAAAAGGCTTACAATGGGTCTCACTCACCTGGTTTGCACCCAACTGCAAACTGGTGGTGCTATTCATCAGGTGCTTCCAGTTCTCTCTCCATCAGGGCACCTGGCATATTGATACTTCCTGGACATCATCCCTTCCTTGAGTAAGGTCATATGACAACTATGGCCAAGTTGTAAGTGAAAGTGATATGTATCACCCTCAAACAATAATTGTCCATTAAAAAGGAACCAGTAGAATTTGAGATGGGAACTGATGATTGCACCTGAGTCTCTGATTACCTCTAATGGGGAGTGCTCCCATGCTGGCCTATGGTAGACATCTTGTAGAAGAAGAAAAAAAAATACACACAAACACGCATATACATACATACACATATTAGGGAGGGATGAGTGGCCAAGTTATTCTTTTTTTTTAATGGAAGTATAGTTTATATATAATACTAGCTTTAGGTGTAGAACATAATGATGAGAGAAGGGCTAAAGCGGGGACCAAAGGAGTTTGCTCAGATTAGATTTTCTATGTGTCTGAGCCAAGCATCTGCATCAGGGATATGTAGTCAGGAATAATCCCATTAAGGGGAGGAGATGCCCATGCCTCATTCCCATTACCCCTCAACACATACCACTGCATCAGTACCCTTTAGCACCAGAGTGGTACAGGAAGCACTTCTATGTCCAAAGGTGAAGGTAGTAGAATTCTTGGCTCTTCAGAAGCAATGCCCCTGAGTTCTCACGAAATCCAGGGAAAGACTGGGAGACGAGCAATATATGGATTTGACATATTCTTGGTGACTCTTGGAAAATCTGGGGAAATGTTAAATTTCTTAACGTTAAGATCTACAAGAATTTGAACACTTATGTTAATGTCTGCACATATGAACCCAGTGATCCTTAGAATAATTGGATTATCCTTAGATATCCTTAGAATAATTGGATTATCGGATCACCATTTGCCTTTGATAGAATTATGGACTCACTTGAAAGAGAACAACTAAGAACCAAATACTCATTTGTTATATCTTTGGTGAGAACACAATGGTTTAATACACAAGAAAAGTTAAGAAGAATATACAGAAAGGTAAATAAAAAAAATAGACTACTAGTAAACTGCCCAATCCCAAGCTCTTTTCATTTCATTTATGTCCTTTCAGAGTTCAGTGATCTAAAATCCAAGAGCAGTCACTTTTCATTATTGATCAACGACACACACGAGTCCTAAAACCTAGCCTTGGATATTCCATATTGGACATTGGATTTCTAAATGTCCCATGTATTATTTCAGATCACGAAGAGAGAAGGTAATAGTTAAGATACAATCCTACTAATGAGGTGATATTTATACGTTTTATTTTTAATACAAGAGGCTAATTACCCACTGAGTACATATATCTCTGATCTACTAGAACACAAGGCTATATTTAGTTATACCAGATGACAGGGCAGGAAAAGTTGTTTTGGGATGTAATCAAATGGCATTTAAATATTTTTAAAGTTTAAATACTTTCATCCCTTATTACCTATATTTATACTTGCCCTCTCCTTTTAAATTATGCACAACTGTGAAAACACCCTTCTTGGAACCTCATGCCTGATTATATTCTCAGCTTATGTATTTAAGATATTGGTTACTTGATAATTTACATTCTTTTACTTCTTTGTTGAATTTACATATTTTTCTTCTCCAGACTGACACCTTAAATGAGAAGTGAGTAATACTGGACCAATTGGTGGGCTTATTTACCCTCCTATTTCTAACACTGCCTTAATACCTAGAATTAGGCAGATTGAGTGAACTGTGGACACCAAGAGACAACCCCTACAAAGATCTCATTCACACAGCAAAGTAAAAACTTGGAAACTGGTGAGTTGCATTCACATAAAGAAACAACTCCACTTTGAATATGTCAGTCTGTGGACCTTAAGCAACAAGTAAATTTATGTACATGAATCCATGAATCTGGAAAAAATAAAAGAAAACAAATCTCTCTCCACTTGATCCACATCATGCTGCATAATTAGTAGGATTCGGGATACTTCTTTGGCATAGGCAGCATAAAAGAACCCAGTCCTTTGCTGTCAGTTTGCTTCATTCTGTTGAATGCAAGTATACAAAATGAGGAGGCAAAATAACATTTAATGCAGTCCAGCACTATATTCAATTCTTTATGTGCATCACCTTTTTTTATACTCACAAAGAATCCCAATGATGCACATTCTCTCTCCCATTTTGTAAATTAAACTGAAACACAGAGGTTGTATGCAAATTCATACGAACAGTTGTGTGGAGTCACACGCCACACCGCAAGTTGGTTGTCTTTAAGTTTGGCTTCTCTATGTATCACAGTGATGCCCTTGACGGAGAGAGTTGGGGTCCTGACCAGACTTCTTGCTCACTTTTTTAGGATCAGTTGTACCTCCTAGTGTCGCATATCAAGTGTTTGTTTTCTTTATCTTCTGTACCATCACAAGGCGGGTTCAAGAAAAGAATGCCGTTAAAAACATCCCCATTTTGTTCCTCATGCTCCAAATGAGTATTAAAATTCCCCTGAGGATTTTTTTCTAATACCTGTGTTTTCACTGGTAGTCACTAAGGAAAATGCAGGGTCCACAAAGCATTGTACAAAAGTAGTAGCTTTCAAGCTCACATCAGGCCAGGGTTCTGATTCTAATGGTTTCTGCAGCTGTCTGGGCCTACGGTTACTCACTGTTCCAAGCTTCAGTTATTTCACAGATAAAACTGAAATAGTAACACACACTTCTCAGTGTCATGAGGATAAAATGTGATAATATAGGCAAAATGCCTATCCTCTCTAGAGGAACAATAACTATCAGTTCCCTTCTCTAATATGTGAGATGATAAAATACATATCATGTGTCTAAGACACTGTGTTCCCGTATGCCTGTCAGAACGTCTTGCTCATAAAATTCCTTGGCTTTCATCCATTTGTTCTCTATTTTCCATCCTAATTTTTATATTCCTTGTATGTGAAGTGCTTGTATTTTTGAGATGCATGTATTCAAAATGTTAATTGAAATAAATGTACAAAATCAGTGTTCAGGGAAATAGAGTATATTCTCTTGGATCTATAAAAAGTAATTTTACATATTTCTGATATTGGTTAAATTTTCCTTTCTATTATTGAAACAGGGTGCTGTCGAAAAAAACCACCAGATGCCGAATAGAAGCGAGGAAAGATTTTATTCACGGCCAGGCCAAACCTGATCTCCTGATCTTAAGGAGAAAAGTGCAGAGAATGGCCCCGAACAAAGGTAGCAGTGAGCTTATATGGATTTTAGCAAGTCAGAATATGTCATTATTTAGTTAACCAATTACAATTTACAGCATTTCATGGTAGCCAATTATATTGTGACATATAGACGTTAGTTTTGGTGGGAACCTATCAATTTAAAGTTCTTTGTTCTAAGAGGGTTTAAAATGACCAATCATAGTTAGACACCTAAGATACCTTGGGGCAGTGAGTTCCTGACTTTTTACATGTTGGTCTTTGCCTAGGCCGGATCTTGGTAGAAGGGATGGGGGAGTGTTTTGCAACCTAAGTTATGCATTTAGCAAGCAGGCGAAGTTACAGAAGCGAGATAGGGTTGTTAGTAATTTCTGATAACCCTAATAGGGAACTACATAAGCTTTTATCTCAATTATTCATGAAAGGTGAGTTTAAGCCGAACTTACATACAATAAGCTTTCATATCTTATAAGTTGACCTATTACAATTATATCATGCCTATCTGATTAACCTTTGCTAGTATGATTGATAACTTTATTATTGACTATCTTTTACCTATTTTTTAAAATGTTTATAAATTTTTTAATGTTTATTTATTTTTGAGAGAGAAAGAGGGGAAAGGGGCAGAAGGAGAGGGGGACAGAAAATCCAAAGCCGGCTCTGTGCTGTCAGTAGAGAGCTTGATGTAGGGTTCAAACCCATGAGCCCTGAGACCATAACCTGGGCTGAAATCAGCTGCTCAAACAAATAAGCCACCCAAGTGCCCCTAAAATGCTTATTTATTTATTTTTGAGAGAAAGAGAGAGAGGGCAAGTGTGTATAAACAGGGGAGGAACAGAGAGAGGGGAAGAGAGAGAATCCTAGGCAAGTTCCCTGCTGTCAGCACAGAACCCTTCCAGAGGCTGTCTCTCAGAACCATAAGTTCATGACCTGAGCCCAAATCAAGAGTTGTTCGCTCAACCAACTGAGCCACCCAGGCACCCAATTAATGACTATCTTTTTAATGTTTACTTATTCTTGACAGAGAGAGAGAGAGACAGAGTGTGAGCAGGGGAGGGCAGAGAGAGAGGGAGACATAGAATCAGAAACAGGCTCCAGGCTCTGAGCTGTTAGCAGAGTCAGACGTGGGGCTCAAACTCACAAATTGTGAGATCATGACCTGAGCCCAAGACTGACGCCCAACCCACTGAGCCATCCAGGCTCCCCAATGACTATCTTTTAAACCCAATTTCCACTTCATGGATATTTCCCTTTCAGTGTTAGCACAAGTTCAAAGTTTTGTCTTCACCCTTTGTTTCAAGAATTTCATTGAACAGTTTACAGCCACAGAGCACGTGCTTTGTCCATTGTGCTGATGAGGAGTAAACCGCTAAAATACCTACAGCTCATTTTCTTCTAAGCGTAGTGAAGGGAAGTGTGTCCAATTGAGCAAAGCAGAATGACAGAGGTTTGTACATTCCTCATAGTCAAGGTTTTGCTTTGCCTCTTCAAAATGCAACACTATCATCTACCCCATTCAAATTATATTAAATGCAGAATGACTCAAATAGTGCCAGCTGCCAATTTAAATTTCAAATGGAAACCTGCTCATTTGCTGACTCTTCATTCACTCCTTCTCCTCCCACCCCGAAACACTTTTTTTTTCTACTTCTTTTTCCAATTTATTTTGAAGCTACTTAATAGGTATTTCTTATGGAAAAGCCTGCTCTAGTGAGTAGTGCCTTTGAGTCAAAAACTACTTCCATATTTTTCCTTGTGCCATAGCAATATTTTCTATTTGCCTGCCACTGCTTATGGACAAACCTTAGAAAGCTTCAGATTATGTTACAAAAATGAGGACCCCATTCTCCAGTCGAATTGCCCAAAAGGGGGAATGACTTTTCTCTGATTTTTGCGGCCAGAGATAAGGAACTTAAAAATAACTGAGGCTTGAACTGAGGATCCATATATGGATCCATGCATTTAGACTTAGCACAAAGTTATTGAGAACTGTGTCTCGCTGTCTGTAAGTGGGTCTTGTCTCAATACCGTGCTCTACTGCTATCTGAGGTGATCAGAATGAACTGTCAGTTCCCAAATAGTTAAGGTAAGATTCAGGGAAGGTGGTAACCCCACCGAGAATTTTGCTTTCTACTAGCATTTGAAGGGCAGCACGCACAGGCTGTGTTAGAGATCACCCTAAGAAGAGGTTGGAGTTAGTTTTAATGCAGTTAGTGGAATACATATTGAAACTTAGAAGTGATAGATGGTCCAATTCTTAACTGAACTCTAAATCTTCACTCTTTATTCCCTTGCGGCATTTTTTTAATAAAAACTTTAAAAATTCAAGTATAATACACAGAAACATGAGCAAATGCTAATTGTCTATTTAGATGAATTTTCACAAAGTGAGCACATCCATGTAACTAGCACCCAGAGCAAGAAACAAGGAATTTCCAGAACCCTGGTAGTCTCTTCATTCCCATGCCTGGTTACTATTGCCTGTTCAAGGCTAATAGCCATCCTGACTTCCAGCACAACTACCAGCTTTTCTTGGCATTGACCTTTATGTTAAGGCAGCCACACAGTCTGAGACCCTCATTCTCAAAATGGTTAAGAAGAAAGAGAATAAAAGAACTGACTTTTTTCTGACACCCCTTCTCCTTCTTGCTCTCCTTCCCCTCCCCCTCCTCCTTGCCTTCTTTTTTTTTTCTCCTACTTCAACAAACTTTATATTTTGGAATAATTTTAGATTTACAGAAGAGCTGTAAAAGTTTTCCAGGGGTTTTCTGTATAACAGCTATCAATGTTTCCTAATGTTAACATTTTTAACACATTTGTCAAGACTAAGAGAACAGTGATCTATAATTTTAACTAAAAATCAGACTTTATTCATGTTTTACTAGTTGTTAACTAATTATTATGTTTTCTGTTTTATGATCCCATGCAGAATACCACACTGCATTTTGTCATCATGTCTCCTTAGATTCCCCTGGTCTATTATAATACCTTAGTCTTGTTTTGCCTTTCAAGACTTTCATAAATTGGAGAATACTGCTCAGATGTTTTATAGACTGTGAATTTGGGTTTGTCTGATGTTTCTCTTCTTATTGGCTTAGGTTATCAGTTTGGGGGGAAGGTGAAGTGCTCTTTTCTTCATGTTATATCAGAGAGTACATGATATCAACATGACTTATACTGGTGATGTTAACCTTGACCACTTAGGTTACAGTAGAACCTGCCTGGAATTTTCACTATAAAAACACTCCCCTTCCCTTTCTACTATATTTTTTGGATACAAGACACTAAGTCAAGGCCCCACACAAGGAGGAGTGAGGCATAGGAGTTACACTCCACTTCCTGGAAGAAATAATATCACCCTATGTTGTTGTGTGGAATCCTCCTATAAGGATCATTTGCCACTTTTCTCTTACCTATTTATTTAGTCAACACTTATTTATATCAGCATGAACTCATGTATATTTATTTTATACTGTGGGCTGTAATCTAGTGTGATGTTATTAATTCTGTTACTCATATTGTTCTAGCTCTTGTATTTGGGAGTTTGTTCAGAGAGGTCCCCATGTCCCTTTGACATACTACCATCCCTTTGTATGTGCTTATTTATTCATATGTTTATTTACTCCTGTCTTGTGTTTTGGCATAGATATTGTTTGAATTTCCCAACATTACCTGGGAATGTTGACTCTCAGTTTAAAAATAGAATTGAGGCTCAAAATATGTCAGTAACTTATCCATAATCACCCAGGGAGTTAGGAGTAGAACTAATATTTAAAACCAGAAACTGTGGGGGTGCCTGGGTGACTCAATTGGTAAAGTGTTCGATTCCTGGTCATGATCACATAGTTCTTGAGTTCAAGCCCCACATCAGTCTCTGTACTGACAGCACAGAGCCTGCTTGGGATTCTCCCTCCCTTTCTGTCTCTCTCCTGTTCTTTCACTCTCAAAATAAATAAACTTTAAAAAACAAAACAAAAAACCCCAGAAACTCTGATACACAAGTCCCCAAGGTTTTGGCATGACAATACCTACCTCACAAGATTAATTATAGCTAACAAGACGCCAGGACCCAAGCAGGAGAACTTCACCTCTAAATATCAGTGGACTCAGAAACAGCTCTCTGGCCTTGGAACCTCTGGAAGGAGCATGAAGGATGCTGGGTCCCTGGTGGGACATTAATTATGAAAGCTAAAATTAATTGAGCAACTAGGCAAGTTCTGAGCTCTGTTGCTATTTGGTGCTCTTGTGGGCATGCATGGGGTCACAGAAAACTAATCTTGACTTGTTTTTTGTTTCCTCTCTGTTTTATATTTTTAGGTTTCCAGATTGTGCAGGTATGTATCTCATTAAATAAGGTTCTATGATCAAACCAGCTAAGATTTTGCCGAATATTTCTGCCACCACTACAGTATCTAGCCAAGAGAAGGCTTATTAGCATTCAGAAGGTGACCTCTCCAAGACTCTGGTCCATCAGTTACACTCTGAAATAGGTATTGCTTTTAGCTGGCGAAAGCATTTTCACTTAAGTCACGTTGGCCAAACTACTGGATTATACATAGTCATAAAGAGAGCTATCACTTGTACACAGGAAATAGACATTTGTGTTTATAATTGTCAAAATACTTTTCCTAAATTCAGGGGCCAAAATGCTCATATTGGGGGAAGTATGTAAAATGTCTTCAACGGTCATATAATGCTACACTTGCAAATTTAGAACAGTACACTAAACTTAAATTAACATGGGAACAAGGGACTTCAATCACATTGGAGCCACAATGTGGATTGTCCACAATGTGGATAAAAGAATTTATCATGCTTTTAGCGATACACCCAGAATTTTTTTTTTTTTACATTTATTTTTGAGAGACAGAGTGAGACAGAGCACGAGAAGGCTCTGAGCAAGCATTCAGCACAGAGAGCACTATGCGGGACTCTAACCCACAAACTGTGAGATCATGACCTGATCCAAAGTTGGACGCTCAACTGACTGAGCCACCCAGGCACCCCAGTACACTCAGAATTCTTGATAAAGGTTTCCTTACATAAGAGGGAAAAAAACCCTCTATATTTTAACAACTGTGAATTCATTTTTTTAAATTTTTTAATGTTTATTTCGGAGAGAGAGACAGAGACAGAGAGAGAGAGAGAGAGAGAGTGATTGTGAACAGTGGAGGGGCATAGAGAGAGAGAGGGAGACACAGAATCAGAAGCAGACTCTAGGCCATGAGCTGTCAGCACAGAGCCTGCCGCTGAGCTCAAACCCACAAATTGTGAGATCATGACCTGAGCTGAAGTCAGACACTTAACCGACTGAGCCACCCGGGCGCTCCTCAATGTTCATTAAATTCAATAACACTGGGGCAATTTGTAAAAAAATAATTTTAAAAAATTTTCAAATTAATCCCAAGCCAGTAAAAGATAGGTCACTGAATGGTATACAGAATACTCCAACAGTAACATAGGAACAAAAATATGGGTGCCTATTGTACAACTCCAGATTAATGGTGGTATATGCCTCAGGCAATGTACTTAGAACATGTACTATCATTCTTTGACATATGATTAATCCATTTCATCATTCTGAAGCCAAACAATGTTTAACGATGCCAATAAAAAAGTAATTAGAAACTGCAATTTTGACTTAGGACTGAGAACGTGTTTATAAATACAGCCTAATAAAGCAGCGATTGATCTATGTGTCTTATTCTAAGATATGCTTCCCTCCTCTCACCCAATGACATGGAATTACTAGAAAAGGAGGCCATATCTGAAATTATAACTTTTCTTTGGGGATTGATTACCAAAGTACAGAAACAGACTTTCCAATTATCGACAAAGGCACATATTACCCATTATTTAGGGTATAGAATGTGTATAAATCATTTTGACAAGTGACTGAAAGTTTGCTCTCCAGACCTTCACTTCCCAAATGCCCCCACCAGTCTTCCACTGACTGCTGTCTCTTGGCTTTCCAGCCTACTATTATTTTTGAATCATGGGGGACACAGGCAAGCAACAACAATGGAACAGAAGACCTTTCCTTTCTCTGAACTATTCAGTTCTATGAAATTTGCATGAAAGTGTTTATGTCTATGAACTCGGTCTCATTAGAGCCAAATGTCTGTGGTACTCCTTCATGGCTGTGTAATTGAAATGACAAGTTCTCTGAGCATTGTGTGTTGTTAATAATGCATGGATTGGTGGTGGCTCAGGGACTGTACCAAAAGTCACAGCTGGACAAAGACTGGAATGACCCGTCACAGACAATGTCAAATCCCAAGGGAAAATGCCATCCTTCTGTCACCATTCTTCTGAAAAAACCCAAAAGTAAAATTAATATGGACCTGTGGTGGCCATGAGGTTAAAAATAAAGCTCAAAAGTAGAAATGCAATGATAATTTTAGCACATTGGAAATATTAAAACAGTATTAAATGTTTTTGAAGCACACTTTATCTGTAGGATACCAGAATGAGCCATCTTAGGATAAGAAAGACAAAGAAAAAATATATTCTCCTTGCTTTCAACTTACTAGAGAGATGAAGTGTACCCATATGATATACTGGAGGATAATTACAAAACAATACAGGAAAACATATAGTTTGGCCATAATGAATTGGTACCCAGACATGAAAACTGAAAAAATTAGCATGGTATCAGAAGTAAAATGTTGAATCAATGCATGTCTCAAGTGAAGGAGCATTTTAGAAATTGTCTTGTTAATTTGGCTGCTAATTTGACAGTAATTTGTAGATGGCCAAAGTAGGCATGTGGGACCCAGATAATCAATGTGTAGGATATCTTAGCATTCTGCTTGAGACAGTTTGTGACATTTTTAAGTTTTTGCTGGGGCAGTATCTTTTGAACACTGCTGTATTGCTAGTAGCCCAAACTGAGTTCGACATACGGTAGGCAACCAATTAATATCTGTTTTTTAAGTAAATATTAAGGAATACAATAATATGGTTGCATTGGGAGTTTATGATATGCTAAGAAGACCCACAATACTGTAATCATCCTTATAGCTGTGATTTATTACAGTAAAAGGATGCTAAAGCTAAACAAAATAAACAAAAGATACATAGATAAAGCCCAGAGGAAATGAGGGTGCAAAATTCTAAGAGTTCTTCTGGTAGAGTCACATGGGACATACTTAATTCTTCAGCAATTTCCGACAACGTGTGTGAAAGGTTGGCATTAGAGAGCCAGTTCCTAAGGTTTTCATTGGGGGTTGGTCATATAGGCACCCTCTGCCTTGCATCTACCAAAATCCCAGACACCCAGAAAAAAAGGTGTTCAGCACAAGCATATTGTTTGTAGAAAGACTGTAGGTACAATAAGCCATTTTTGCCAGGGAACAACCCTCTCAAAATCCATGTTCCCAGGTGATAGCCAAGGGTCAACATTTTAAGCATGCCCAAGCATATGCAAGCTTGCTATATTAACTATTTTTGGACAAGAAATTTACCTACTTCTCTTTGGCAAACATCTGAGTTTGTGTATGGATGACAACTCTAATGGGGAATTTGGTGGTTTCCTAATTAACATGATTGTTCATAACTTTTCAAAGTAAGCACACTTCTGAGTGATGCCTTATTTACAGGTCATCTCAACACTACAAGCCCTTGTGTTATTGCTAATATACATCAAGTTCAAATGGTGCTCCATGCATTGTATTCTCATATTGAAGCAACACCCTAAAGATTTGACTGGCTCATTTATTCATTACCCATAATCATGGCTCTTCTTCAATAGTATCTAATGAACACAAAATATAAACTAAGAATATATGTCAATTATCAATTAATTCAAACTTCTTTTTTAAGTTTTATTTATATATTTTCTAAAGAGAGAGCGAGCAAGCAACGGAGGGGCAGAGAGAGAGAGAGGGAGAGAGAGAGAATCCCAAGCAGGCTCTGCATTGCCAGCATAGAGCCCAGCGTGGGGCTCAAACTCATAAACCGGTAAGATCTGATTTTGACCTGAGCCAAAATCAAGAGTTGGATGCTTAACCAACTGAGCCACGTAGGTGCCTCAATCACCAATGAATTCAAAGTTAGGGAAATAGGGTATGTCAATTTAAATTTTTTGATTTCTTTTGTTGACACTTAGAGCTCATAAAGAAATCAACAGAGGCACGATAACTTGAAGACATGACTGTTATCCAATGCTAGATGAAAAGTAAAATATTAATTCAATAATATGAGTGTTTAGATCACCAGAGTTTAACATTTCATCAGAGGAATTGCTTTTCCTTTCTATGTAACTTTCTAATAGTTGTAATACTAAAAGCTTTGCATTTTATAGTACAGATGCCTGCCACATATGTATACTTGAATATCGTAGCAAGTCTTTAGTGTTTTCCTCCATTTGATTACTAGCTGTCCTTCTTTATTTCCTGTTGGCCATGTTCACTGGTCATTGAGCTAAGCCATAATGCCCATTCAATAATCTATAGTCATCTGCTTCTCCTCAGTGGGGACAGATGGTAGGCATGTTCAGGAGAGTTGACGACCCGGGTTATTTTCTCACATAAGATATTGAAATGCATACTGTAGTTTTCATTTTTTTCCCCTGGAGGAAATCTATTTTCAAACAAACTCTCACTTGGAAGCCCAAGTAAAAAGTAAAAATCAGAGGTAACAACAAAAGATGAGGGAGCCCTGAAGCTGTACTTCACTTCCTCTCTGGTAGCTCCTTTCTAGCAACTTTCCAGAAAATACTATTAGCACTATTTACTCTTCTTGGAATCTAGCACTCATTTGTTTCTTAATATGCAAATCTGTCAATTTGATCACATTCACAGAGCTGTTTCAGTGGGTGAGGCAGACTAAAGTTGTCCTGACCCCAAGATGAGACATGACAATATTGGATTTATCCACCATTTCTGAGGTGATTTGAACCTGACCCCAGTTTCTCTATTCAGGGGTGGAGCAAAAGAATCCCACAGTGGTGTGATTACACACACCAGACTTGTTTGATGTCTGGTGTGACCTCACACTTGAGTCTAGGTTTCTTTACTCTGAGAACATGAATTGGCTACTATACTAGAACAGTGTTTTCACTCTTTTTATGTTACTCTTCATTCTTCTCAAATCATTTTCCCCTCAATTTTTTTGTCCTTTTATAGTCTATACTCATGCTTATGTCTTTTGCCTGTAAATTTCAATCACCAGGATCGTTATGTGAGAATCAGCAAGTTCCTTTGTGCAGTATAAATTAATACTCATAAAATGATATAAGGGGAAAAAGAGTCTCTTCTTATCTATACTCTTGTCTGATAAATATGTTACAGTAAATTACCTAATTAAACAAGCATAACATGAAAATTAGATGTTTGTTTCTATACATCTTTGAAGAAGTAACCATTTTCCTTCCTGTGTTATTTATTATCCCTTCAATTTGCAAAAGCTGAGTCATCAGGAATTCCCCACCATGGCTTTAATTGCAAGCATATCCACTAAGTGCTGATGTGGGGATATTCATTTGCTGAGCTTTTTAAAAGTGACAACTTTTTCTTTTCTGTTTTCTTCTCCTTTTTTTGTTTCTTAGTAATTAAGGTGGCCTATATAATCATACCACGCCCTTATCTGCACAGTATTGTTCTTTAATACGTATAGTTTTTTCTTTAATAATCTAGTTACTTGACAAATAACAAAGATACTGACAATGATAATAACCATAATAATAAGTAAAGTTGGTTGTCTGCATGCCATATGCCAGGCATCACGTAAGCCCTTGAAATACATCCTTTCGTTTAATGATGTCAAGAAAATTATTTAAGCATTTCTCAATGCGTCAGAGGCAAACTAATTCAACCCATGGCACTTGTTCTTCTCCAGAGTTCTGCATCACAAGGAGTCAGGAGCACATGCTCACTTACTGTTCATCACACCACCTTGGACCATTAGCTCACCACTCATATCCAGCCACTTGTGTATTGAACAATGCATTTACTTATGGAGACTGAAACTCAATGGTTCCTTTTCCCACAGTCTCTCTCACTTTCTGTGTCTCACTTGCCACCAGGCTCTGTAAGTCTAATCTCCAAAATCAGGGCTTCTCACAGTTTAAGATGCATAAGCATGCTTGGGATCCTGTTAAAACGCACATTCTGAATCAGCAGGTTTGGACATGTCCATTCTGAACTTCTCTCAAACTTCCAGGTGATGCCATGCTGCTGGTCCAGGGACCTCATTGAGTAACAAGGTCCTCAGCAATTCCAGAATTGCTCATTTAGCTTCTGTCCTCGGTTATTGTCTGGACTATGTGAAAGGAACTGAGGGCTTGATTGTTGGATGAGATCATGGGAATAAATCCCAACATGCCAGCTTTTTCTCATGTTGCTCTGTCAATAATTACCTTTACACTCCCTTGTCCTCCTTCCCTATAAGGTGTATAAAACTCTAGTCAGGCAAAAATGTATTCCTCTGTCACTCTCATAAGTGAGTGTAGACTTCTAGGTCCTTACTTTGGGTAGGGATCATGAAGGCTTATGGGTTTTTCATATACATTATTCTCAAATGTTTGTATCTGATGGCTCTTAACCCAGATGTCTTGATGGATTAATGTGGTGAAGATTCTGATTCCAGAAAGTCTACATGGAGCTTTTAGAAAAGAGCCTGGTGAAATCTGTATTGTGCACTGGTTGATTTTTAGTGCCCCTGCCCCAAACCACAGCTAATTTATGAAACACATAATGATGAACCACCTGTGACTCTCACAGTTTATCTCACTGTTCCATGCCAACTGCTTAGCCCACTTTCTATTCTTGGGGATGATCCTTCCTAGGAAGGCTTTGCTAAGGGAACAAAGTTCATGGACCTACGGCAACCTGTGGAAAGATACCATTCAAACAAAGTTAAATGACCAGATATGGTGAAAAAATATTATGAAAGATGCTCAACTCTTTTGATTAGTAAGTCAAAGAAATGCAAAGGAAAAGATTTTGTTGTCTCTATAAGATTGCCAATAAAAGAATAATAGTTTTGCTGAGGATATGATCAACCTCATGTATTGCTGGTGCACAAATAAGTTCAGGGGACTTATTTGGGAAATGTATGTCACATGCCTTAGAAATGTATATGCTTTTCCATGACCAGCAGTTCAACTACTGAGAACTTATCCTGAAGAAATTAGTAGGCAACTGTGCAAATGTCATTTACTTACATATATTTAGACAAACACAGGATTGTGTATACATGGTATTTCTAAAGATACTGAAAATTTAAAAACAAATATTTAAAATTTAGAAATTATTACATTATGTTGCACTGTATTGAAATAATTTGTAACTGGGGCGGCTGGGTGGCTCAGTCGGTTAAGCGTTCGACTTCAGCCAGGTCACTATCTCGCGGTCGGTGAGTTCGAGCCCCGCGTCAGGCTCTGGGCTGATGGCTCGGAGCCTGGAGCCTGTTTCCGATTCTGTGTCTCCCTCTCTCTCTGCCCCTCCCCCGTTCATGCTCTGTCTCTCTCTGTCCCAAAAATAAATTAAAAAACGTTGAAAAAAAAAATTAAAAAAAAAAAAAAGAAATAATTTGTAACTAATTATCTATGACCTAAGAAAATGGCACTTTAATAGGGCTCACTTTAATAATTAGAGTACATAAGAATAAAAAAATACCAGAACACTATTAAATATATTTATGTATGTATATCTATAGATATGTACCTAGAAACATATATGGAAGACCTTCAACCAAATACCAATAGTACTTATATCTGAGTTTTAGGATTATATTTACTTTTCCTTTTCTATATTTTATCATTTTTCTCTCAATAAACTTGGGCAAGTATGTAATTTCAAAATAAATAAATAAAAAGGCCAGCACTGAGATAACCAATTAGTGATTTTCCCACATTAACAATTTTAAGCTCATTTCCAGTAACCCAAAGTTGGGGGTACTTCAAAGTATTTTCTGCAGATGGTGACGGGATAATATGTGTTATTAGAAAAAGTAATTTCCAGTTATTGTATTAGAATTCAGTAATTACTTTTTCAATAAAGAAAGTGAAAACTATTAAGAGCAAAAATGTGAAATAAATTAGCTTTATATCCTACACTCAATTAAACTATCATAGCAAGAAGGTAATGAATTAAGATAATTTGAGGATAGGAATAAGGCTTTACAAAGCAGAGATTTAACACTCTTCTAAAATCCATTAAAATACTCCAAAAGAAGATCACAGTAAAGTGGGTAGCCCACAAGATAGTTAGACAAACTGCAACGTGCATGCTAAATAGGTAGACAATTTTCGGCCTCAGAAGTCTTACAGGCTCATGCAAAAAGTAGCTTGAACTTTGCATGGCTTGGTGACAGTGGCCTGAACAGTAAAGCTGTATTTGTCACTGGCTTCACCACTTTCTAGAACAGTAGGATCGTCCTGGTCTTCTGGCATGTGTTCTCTCAAGGAATCCGCATAATATTTGAGCAATCATTGACGTACAAGCATTTAATTAATTATAAGGGGCTGTTTATAAATAGTAGGGCCTGCTACTCTCCTACTAAGAACTCTCCCATATCTGCCCACTGCAGAATAATCTCATTTGGAATAAAAATGAGATTGCTTTCTGGAACCTACAAAGCTTCAGCTTTTGCCTGTCTCACCATTGTTACTCTCTATCATTCACATGGCCTTCTCTCTGTTTCTATAGTCCAAACTCTTTCTTGTTGCCATGCCTCTGTGCTTGCTGTATCCTGTACCGGGAATTCTGTCTCCTGTTCTCTGCAGGGCTAGGTTCCTGTCATTCAACCTGGGCTCAAGTGTCAGCCCCTCAGAGTTCCCCAACCACAAGGCAAATGAAAACAATCACCTACTCTTACCCTTGTCATTTCCTATCATATCACTTTTATTATGCTTAATTTTCTTCACAGTACCTATCACCATCTGACACTCTGCTTTATCTGGGAACACCAGGAGAAAGAAGAGGATGTATCCTCAGTTCCTAGAACTATGCTTGGTACATAGATATTCAGTATACTGTTGAATAAATGCCATGGCCACCATGAGAGTGGTCTGGATTATTTCTTTTGTGTGGATAAAATGGTTCAAGGGAACATATCTGAAAAGATGGAGAGTCTAGAGATCCCAGCTTTCTAGAGTCCTGGCCAGAGCTGGTCCAGGTGGGTTTCTTAACCAAATACCACAGTGCCATTTGTTTCTTCTGGGCTTTTCCAATTCACCTCACTTTGATATGAACTAAGCTATCGGTAACCAGATGGGTACTCAAGACTGGCTCATGTCATTTTTTATATAATCAAACATCTGGAGGCTCTGGAATGAACCTCTAAAGAGACATTTTCTTACCTGAGAATTGTGGCAATTTTTTTTTTCTGCATGTTCTCTATGATTTATAAAATAAAATTTTACTTTATGTAATCTGGATTACAGAAACTGTGGCTTTTTTTCTAAACATGAGATTACACCTCAATATTGCTTAAATCTTTTCAAACTACATGCTGGCCCAATTTCCACATGCCTCACCATCTTGACAGACATCTTCCTCCTTGCTCCGCACTTCCCTGCCTTGAGATTCAGTGAAACAGAGCAGTGCTTCTCCAACTATTATCCTCTTACTCTTGAGGATGCATAGATATATTTTCAGAAGTCCTTGAAAATGTGTTTCCTTCCAAAGGAGTATGATGTCTCTCACAGAAGTTCGAGAATCATTGAGGTAAAAAGTTAAATGAAGGAGAATTTACACTTAAACGCTAATATCTCTAGGAGAACAAAGGTTCTGTCATTCATATTATAGAGTGATTTAGCTTAATCAGCTTATTTTCCCCTAATGCACAGCTGAGACGAACTACTATGTAAAAATTGGAGGCTTTGCTAGAAAGAAGGAGAACAGCAATTTTGTATCATGAAGCTACTGGTCTTGTTCTCCAAATAGGAGCTCTGGGGCAAGTGTATTAGCATAAGAAAGAAGGAAGGAGGTAGTTGTAAATGAAATTAGGGCTTTGTGTGCTGAGACAAACTATCATTTTAAATCTTGCTTATTGGCCTTGAGTTCAGGAAAAGAAAATGGGATTACCTTCTTCCATCTATTTATTCCTGCCAGGATATAGAATTTAGGCTTAAATTCTCCTTAGCAGTTTATTTAATTTCTTTATTGTTTAAGGCACCTTTTATAGGTTACTATGGAAAAACTAGATCCCACACCTAATGGCATTAATAAAGCGAAATGCATTCTGATTTTTCAAATCCCAGTCTACAAATTCTTTAGCTCCTTAGACTGAAATCTCTTAGGGACAGGATTCCATTTTATTCATTGCTGAACTCCCAGGGCCCTGTGGATTATCTCTAGGGTAAATTCTCAATAAATACTTTTGAGTTCAAGTGTTGTGATGTGGCAACACAAATGCTCATAAGCTGAGAGGTGTGTTTCTGGTTTTTTATTTAAGGAACTGGCCATGTCTGTGCCATTCATGAGTCTCAAAGATGGTATCTAACATCCCTCCCTCAGTTATAGTCCTCTTGCCTGCATGAAAGAGGCCCTTTCCTAGCAGGAGGCAGTGGGACTTGGTCAAGGACAGAGCTTCCAGCAATGTACATACTAACAGGGAAAAGGACACCTCCATAGTTAGAGACAGTGTTTCTCACACCAGACCAGGCAGCAACGTTGGCAAGGGGAAACTTTAGAGGAAAAAAACCCCAAAAACAAAAACAACAGGTGCCCTATTTCCATCATCTCTCCCAAAAGAGCAGAATGCTGTCTATTTTTAAGAACTTTAAAAAACACATAAGACTCAAAACACAATGGGGAGGGATGACGTGTGATTAGAGTTCAGTCATGTATTTCTTTCAACCATTCAGTAACCAGAAAGGAGCCCAATCCCACTTGCTCTACAGGGTGACAGAGTTACTGTAGCTGTAAGGGGACTGGATGCAAAGGAAAATAAATGAAGCAAAAATCTATTTCCTAGAGTGGAAAAAATCTTGAAAAAGTTTAGTAAGGAAGAAAGAAGAAGGTAGAAGGAAGAAGGAGGAGGAGGAGGAAGGGAAGGAGGAGAAGGAAGAAGAAAAGAAAAAGAAAAAAATTACTGCCTTTTCAGCTTCTTATGTATATTGTGAGGGCAGAGAAGAATAATGTGAATACTTTCCTTTTACAGCTCAGTCTAATTTGGCATGCCATTATAATTTCTGGCTCAGTTAGCAAATGACTGGAAACACTGTTTTCTGCAATTTTCCCTAAAATATGACAGTTCTATAAGTTGTTCTATTGATGTACTTGAAACCAACCCAAGATGGGAGTGACTATTATTCTTAATTTTTATTACCAGGGAGGCTTTATCAGTACCTGTGTGGAACTACCTAAGGGGCCATCTACATACTGTCATTATGAGTTTGGGGGAAGAAAAGACTTGACCAGTTTCAGGAATGAAAACGCCTGGAGTTCTCACTAGAGATCAGCTCCTTTGGATTAAACTTCCACCCTCTGGAGTAATATTTTTCCATATGGATATGCTTGAAAGGGTTATAATAAGCAATCACTACTGATATCTTCACATGAGAAGGGGCACGAATGTCTTAAAGTTATCAGAGGGGAGGGAGAAAGGAAGGCCTACTTAGGGACAGAGAGAAGAAGAAAAAAATTTAAACTGACTCAAGTTCTGAAGCAAGGCACTTAAGACCAAGTGTTGTTTTTCCTTATAAACAAGGTGACCTTGAGTAAATTACATAACCTATCTGAACCCTGATCATTCTTATCTGTAAAGTGAGTGATAGAAGGGAGATTTGAAAAGTAAAGAAAGCCAAGATAATGCTACTTTATCACTTTGGCCTTCACTACAGGAGATTCTTGATCCCAGGGGGCCTTCTGAGAAGCTTTGTCGAACATCTCTCAGAATTTCCACACCAGCACCACACCACCTTTGGATCAAGAATGGCCCTATAGGCATCAAGTGTCCTGCCCTGGGCTTGTGCGTGTACAAGGGCAAAGTGCTGCCACCTTGTACCTGAGAGCAACTGGTACAAATAGTCACCAATCGGTCGCGACAGCAGGGCCTCGAGAAGAGGAAGGATGGGGTTATTTTAAGCGGCACAAGAGCAATGCCAGATGCATGTATTTTATGTGTATGTGTGTAGCTATTTAATATATGTTTCCTGCCTCAGTAAAGGAAGCTCCATGAGGGCAGCCAAACTGTTTTCACTTACTTTTGTTTCACCCCTGCTTTTAGTCAGTACTGTTGAGTAAATGAAAGAAGAACAATAGTTGCCTTTGTGCTTTAACTATGATTCTTTTCTGGTGTAGATTTTTGTTCTGAGATGCTTATTTTTGCTGTTGTTTTGGTGTGTTCTATCACCAGCGTTGAGCTTTTTCTCTTTAAGCCCCTTCCTTTTTTCAATTAACTTTCTTTTTACCGTTTTTCCCCGGATGCAATTTTACACTTCCAATCACTGAGTTAAGGGTCTTTTCAAATCTTGTTTACTTTTAAAGGCTTTAATTTAGTTTTTATATTACATCATTAAATTTCTTTAAATCCTTCCTAAACTAGCTTTTAATTTTAATGATTTTGCTCATAGATCCTTTTTGTTTCCAATCTGTACTTTAATTTTCCTTGTAAAGGAAATGGTTTATGCTTCTGGATTAGCATATTTCACCAATGTTGTCTCATTTGATCATTATATAGACCCTGTGTGGTAGAAATGACAGGGGAGAGCATGGTCCTTCCCTCTTCTTATGACCAGAAAGCTCACGAGTGTTTGCAAGCTGATGTCCACTGGTTCTCACTCTCTTCTTTCCATTCTACTATGTGGGGTGCATCGTGTGAAATTACTGAAACAAGCTAATTGAAATCACTGAAATTATTCTCCAGAAAAGCTGGGATATGGTAACATTTACTTTAAGGATGCAGTTAACATAAAATGCTACTATAGTCACTACCCACTTAATTACTTACTCTTGCATAATGTGTTTTCCCATGGCTCTGAATGGTCTAAATCTGTAAATGTGACAATAAAATAAAAAGAGAAGTTAAACTGGTGTTGATAACAACTGCACTCAATTGACCATTTGGTTCCCGTGTCCCCTCAGAAGCAGTCAGTATAACTGTTATTTTTCTTCCCTACTCAAATGGGTGACTTCAGATTCTATAAACTCAATAATCTAATTCGAAGGAATTTTCTTTCTCTGACTTTTTGCCACAGCCAAAGGTAAGTATAAAGAATTGTGGTATGGTCATAGACACACACACACACACACACACACACACACACACTCATACATACACACAATTTTAATTTAGTAGGCTTAGGTGTAGCTTCCTGAGATGACTTTGAAGAAGTGACTGACTTCGTGCCACTTTAATTTCTTTACTTCAGCTGTGAATCAGGAATAACACTTGTTTAGGGCTACTTTAGAAGGTAGTTCTAAGGATAAAATGGGAGGATGCATTTGTAAAAGGTATTTGAAGAGTAAAAAGTACGATATAAGATTTAATGTGCCTTATTAAAAAAAAAAATTCTATGAGGGCACCTGGGTGGCTCAGTCGGTTGAGCGTCCGACTTTGGCTCAGGTCATGAACTCATGGTTTGTGAGTTCGAGCCCTGCGTCAGCTGTGTGCTGACAGCTTGAAGCCAGGAGCCTGCTTCGGATTCTGTGTCTCCCTCTCTCTCTGCCCCTCCCCCACTCACACTTGTCTCTCTCTCCTTCAAAATAAATAAACATTAAAAAAAAACAATTCTATTTTATTATTAAGAAAATGATACATAAGGATTATGGAGAATTTGGAAGATGCACACAAGGAGGCAAATGTGAGTGGCCTTGGACCCTTGTTACCTTCTCCCTTTCAGTAGTTGAATGAGAAGCTGGCTCTGCAGATCTGACATAAATCAATGGAACAACAGGCAGATCCCATAGACTGAGCTCATGATATTTGACCCTTTTTGAAAAGGTCATTTTCTTTGGCAAGATGCTTCCATTATTTTATTTACCTAGATGTTCCCTGCTTCCCTACTTTCTCGTGGGCAGAAGATCACAGTGGCAGGGTTTTCTCTCCCAGGATGCTTTTCACAGTATGTTGAAGTCTGCTGGTTCCAGCCTATGTCTTGATGGAAAAACAATAGGAGTTTCTGTATCATGTGCTCTGAAATTGCAACCAATGAATCTTTTCATACCCCTGCACCATGTGTCTCAAACAGTGAGTATACCTGTTTCCCTTTGCACAAAGATAAATGAATAAATGCATAAATAAATAGTAAGCCATGAATCCCACAGTCCATGGATAATCACTTACTGACATTTCTAACGGCACTTTTAATTCATTTGGAAACATTCAAGTATTTGAAGATTCACAGCTAAAAGCAACTTGCCTCTGTGAGCTTTTACAATCATCTATACAGCAAACTGATAACAGCCATGTATTAAGAAGATTTAGAAAAACCAGAACTGTTTGCCTCCAAACTGTACGTGCAGAGACATTTCACTGGGAGAATGGAAGTTTTTTGGTACTGATATCCCTCTCTGTAAAAAGTTATTTTGTGTTTATTCACTTATTTTCTTTTTAATTTTATTCAACTATTGTTTGTTGGCTGCAAATATATGGCATTTTATGGGAATCTTAGAGTGGTTAAAAAAAGGAAAAAATATATTACACATCCCTTGCCTTCTGAAACTTCTATCCTAGAAGGAGAGACAAGACAATCACACGTAAATTAAGTGTTTCATTCTCCATTATATTCTCAGTAACTGACAAATGGCACTCAACAGAATAATCTTCCCAATAACACTGTAATGTTCTTGACTTCAAGAGTGTCTCATACCTACCCTCAACATATGCAAAATTCTCATTCAGACCAAGTCAAAATAAGAATGTATTAAAGTAATTTAACCAGGAAGTCTATTAATTTAAAATGTCCTTCTTTTTATGTTGATAAATTCACCAATCAATTCTGTAAGCATTTAAGACATCTTACTTGAATATAGTTTAACAAAATTTCTAATAATGAAAATAATAATACCCTTCAAACACCAAAGCATCTTTCTTGAGAAATGTGGCATTTAAATAAGTATATGCAAAATTTAGTGGTGTGTTAAGGTAACAGTAAACATTGAAAATTTAATGGAATTAAGAACAACCAGCTAATTTTTGTTTTGATATATAAACATATTGTCTCTTAGTATATATCTTAAAACCAAATTGTCTCCTGTATCCTAAGGCATTAAATAATTCTGAACTCAAACTTCTGGAATTAGATTGCTACTTAGGTTGGTGCTCACTTTGACTAATTATGTCTTTTACATTTTCCAAGGAACTGTATTTTCTAAGGAATATACAATTCACATATAAAGAAGTTTCCATGGGGTAAAAAATGAAGTATGACAGTTTGCCACTTGTTTTGTTTCCTCAAAGTAAAACTATAAAAATGGTTGATGGAGTTTGGTGACAAAAACCTCCTATGTTATCATAGCAGTATCATCTGCATTTGATTTCCTTGAATTAGTCAGGACAGATCTTTCCTTTTTCCTTCCTTCCTTCTGTTCTTTCCTTACTTTTCTGTTTTCTTTCCTTCCTTCTTTCCTCCCTCCCTTCCTTCCTCCCTCCCTCCCTCTCTCCCTCCCTCTCTCCCTCCCTCTTTCTCATGATACCCTCTAAGGAAATAGTTTTGGAATTATTGATAACCATGGTCACAAAGTGTGAATGGCTAAATGCCACTTGATGAAATAACAGTACTGACAGAATTCCAGAGTGCTATCAGATGATTCTAGCGCAGTTCTGGACATCCCTAATGCCAGGATATGGTAAGGGGGTGATTATCACCGACCAGAACATGTTATAAACAGGCCATAGAATCAAATGGCAAGTAAGGTCAAGTTGGACTTATGATGGGATATAAAGTGTAAACTGATATTAGATTGGACCCTGACAAAAATTAGTAGTATTCAGTCATGAGTTCAACTTTTATAAGATAAAAAGATGAAAAGACCCTCTAAGGAAACTGGGAGACCTCTGATGCCCTAGGTATGCTACAACCTTGATGAGAAGCTGCCATGGACCTCAGCTAAATCCCAGAGAGAAAATTGTCATTTTGTTAACACTTAAAGTCATTCTGGACCATCTCTCTCTCTCTCTCTCTCTCTCTCTCTCTCTCTCTCTCTCTCTCTCTCTCATCATCTCTATCTCTAGAGAAAGATCCTGAGAAGGGTCTGGTTGCTTCTGTTCTGTTTTTCTTGTGAGAACCTAGCTTCATCTTTATGAAACAGAGTTCCTCATTCACATGAAGAGCATTTAACCTCCACATGTACATTCAGGAGAGAAAACTAAGTCTTTTATCTTGAAGTTCCCCAGAGGTATATACTAATTAGAAGACCATCATCAAAGTGCTGCTAATTTTTACTTGTATAAGAAAGGGGAGAATAGATTATACATCAATTTTATAAGTACCACAAATGATTGTGACACTATTAAATTATACATTGTCTTTCATTCAATTAAATTCATGATTTGTTTTAATATGTTAGAACCCTGTGGCAGAGGCTGCTGGCAATACCAAATTTCCATTATATTTTCCACCTAAACATATATGTGGCCTCTAGGTTCTGGTCTGTTTTGGGATTAGGTGCTGCCATGTGCCAAGTTGAGACCAATAGGAATTGCATGAAATTGGCCCATACCACTTTCAGGCCTGGTTCCTGCACTCTCCTGTGTCATCCTTTATGATATTTTCTCTTTTCAACTCCCAGTTTGATCAAAGCAGGTCCAGTGGGACACTCCAAGACTCTAGAGCTTAACAAAGCCATTAGACAGAATAAGCCTGAAACCCTAAATAATTGCATGGAGCAGAACCAACCTACCCCCTCCTCCCCCATGTATCTTAAATCAACTATAACATGAATAGGAAATAAATCCTTATTATATTAAGCCATCAAAACTTGGAGTTGTTATAGATTTATCCACTGCAACTATTGTTATATGACTCAGTAGATATTTTTGAATATTATTATTTGGTTAAATCACATTATATAATCCCAACCATACCAATGTCACTCACATTATTTTTTTCATTCAAAACACACACACACACACACACACACACACACACACAAAAGTGAAACTTTTTCATGGGTAGTACACTTTAGCGTCTTGCATTGTGAAAATCAACTATGATCCACTGAACCTAGGATAAGACTTAGTCTACCGTTACAAACATAATCCCTTAATATTACTTAAATATGATGATGATGATGAAGATGATGATTGATGGTGATAATGATGATATCAATATCTTACTGAATTATAAGTACATCTTATAAGTAATATAGTTTATTTGATTATCTTACTCTCAAGATGAACATTATTATTCCCATTTTAAAGGTATTAAATCTGAAACCAAGCAATGTTAAGCAACTAATAAAAGACAAGAAATATTCAAATTCATATCTTCAGATTATTGAGCCTAAAGACCATGCTTTACCACTACCCTACAATTTTTTAGGCAGACCTTGTCACCCAAATGATGGGTGAACAGGAGTCTAGTTAAAGGGCATGGAGCTTTTGGGGGATGTCACTTGGCAAAAGTTACTATAAAATATCTTGGTACTGAAGATCAAGGCATTTCTGTTTAATGATGTCATTACCATATAGTCAGGACATTATATTGCATTTAAAGAGATGTAAAGTTGTCATTTAAATATTTGCTGCTGTTGGTTTCGTATTTATTACTGATTGCAGCTTTGAGATGAGGATTCAAATACTACTTTACATTTATTTCTCAAGTTCTGTTATAATGGATTTCAGCACAAGGCATTTAGCATTTCTGAAATGGCTGCTCTTCCCAGCTAGTTGCATCGGGTAAAACCCCTTTCTCTACTTGCTGTCCATGACTGTAGCAAGTGGCTTAACATTAGAGATTGAAATGGGACAATTGCCCATTTCTGAAACTTTTGTCTAGAAGAAATATGAGTTAGTAGGAATAATATATCCAAATTTAATACTCAATTGAAAAAACAAAAAAAAAAGAGGATCTAAAAATTTCTATAGAATGAATATGGCCACCCCCAAAATTTTTATGTTAAAACCTAATACCCAACATGATGACATCTGGCAGTGGAACCTTTGGGATGTGGTTATGTTATGAGGGTGGAGCCCTCATCAACAGGATTAATGCCCTTATGAAATAGTACCCAGAAAACTCCCTTTTCTCTTCTTCACATGAGAACACAGAGAATGAACAATCATCTATGATCCAGGATCCTCACAAGACACTAAATCTGCCAGCACTTTGATCTTGGACTTCCCAGAGCTGTGAGAAATAAATATATGTTGTTTAAGCCACCTACTGTATGGTATTTTTGTTATACAGCCTGAACAGACTAAGACAGAAATTGGTACCTGGTACCAAGAAGTGGAATGTTGCTGTAACAAATGTCTAAAAGTGTGGAAGCTGCTTTGGAACCAGGTAATGGATAGAGACTGAGGCATTTGAGGTACATTCTAGAAAAAACCCATACTGTTGTGAATGGACCTTTAAAGGCGATTCTGGAGACAGCTCAGAAGGAAAAGAACTGTAAAGAAAGTTTCCATCTTCTTAGAGAAAACCTACAGAACCATGAACAAAATATTGGAAGAAATATGGATGGTAAGAGGCATTCTGACAAGGTCTTAGACAGAAGGGAAGAATGTGCTATTGGAAACTGGAGGAAAAGCAAACCTCATTACAAAGTGGTAAAGAACTTGGCTAAATTGTATTTATGTTCTAGTGTTTTATAGCAGGTAGAACTTTTTTTTTTAAATATTCATTTACTATTTTTGAGAGAGAGAGAGAGCAGGGGAAGGGGAGAGAATCAACAAGAGCTCAATGAGGGGCTTGAACTCACTAACCAAGAAATCATGACCTGAGTTGAAGTTGGACACTTAACCAACTGAGTCACCGAGGCGCCCCAACAGGAAGAACATTTGTGATGAAATTAGATATTTAGCAAAAGAAATTGCTAAGCAAATCTTTGAAATAGAGTCTTGGCTCCTGATTACCTATACTAAAATACTAGAATAGAGAAAAAACTTAAAGATGAATTGTTAAGCAAAAAGGAAGCAGAACTTAAATATTTGGAAAATTCTCAGCCTATTCATATTGCAAAAAATGATAACACAGGGTGTGGCCAGGAGACCACTAGATAAGGAGATTAGTGTGGATAACCCTTTTTAGTAGAGGCCAGGAATTGTTCTTCAAGACAAAGGAAGAATGACCCTACAGGTAATTCAGAGATGCACTTGCTGTGATGAGTGCTAGGTGCTGTATGGAAGTGTTGAATCAATATACTGTACATCTGAAACTAATATAACACTGTATGTTAACTAACTAGAATTACAATAAAAACTTTTTAAAAAGATAAAGCTTAGCATGAAAAAAAAAACAGGCATTTAAAAAAAAAAAAAACCCCACATGTATACAAATGCTCAAATGCTCAAAGTGTCATTACTCATAACAGCCAAACAGTGGAAACAACCTAAATTTCCATCAGCTGAAGAATGGATAAACTTTTTCCCAGCCATAAAACAGAATGTTATTCATCCATAAAAACGGATGAAATACTGATACATGCTGCAACAGGGATAGCCCCTGAAAACATGCTAAGTGAAGTAAGTCACCAAAGACCGCATATTGTATGATTCCACTGATATGAAATGTCTAAAATTGGCAAATGTATAAAGACAGAAAGCAGATTAATGGCTGCCAAGGGCCCAAGAGCTGGGATGAATCAGCAGCGGTTGCTAATGGGCATAGGGTTTCTTTTGGGGATGATAAAAATACTCTAAAATTAGATTGCTATCACGATTGTCCAACTCTGTGAATGTACCATAAGCCAATGACTTGTATACTTTAAATTAGTGAGCTGTATGATATATGGTTTCTCAATAAAGGTACATATGTATATACATATACATATATATAATGTTGGAGAACAGCTGTTGCAATGAAAGTATGTCACAAGGGAAAGAATGATCCATAATTTGGGAAATGAAAGTCAGGAAAGTTTTCGTTGACAAGGTACTTGAAGTGCTGCAACCTTAAGGATGAGTGTGGGTCTTTTCCCTCTCTGTGTAACCAGAGCCATTCAAGCAGAAGGAGTGATGTGTCCAAAGGCATGGATGTGTGATGTACCAGGGCATGGTTGTTTACCCATGGTGCAATGGGAAAATTTTCCAGAAATGGAGAGGTAGCCAGGAATCAGATCATGGAGGACTTTTTGATCACTAATTGTTGTCTAGTTGTTCACTCAATTAGATAAAGTCCCTAACAACTAAGATGTATGTGCACCTAATTTTTTTCTCTGAAATTTTGTCTCTTTATCAATCACTCTATCTAAATCAGTATGTTTTCCCATCCTGCCTTCAAAACCCATCTCATTTTCCAGTTCTCCTGGAAAGACATTTCTGACTTCATTCCCAAATTCTCCTGCTTTATGCATCCTATCACAGTGAACTTTGTCTCCTTCAGGGCAGTTCCCTTGTGTCTCTGTATATTTATTACCAAGAATGTAAATTTATTTACTTAGATATCTCTGTCACCTTAAAGGGTAGTTCTTTGAAATCTGAGACGGCTTATTATTGTTTTTATTGCCGAAGCCTAGAACAGCATAGATTAGAGGTATCCAATATTTATGAACTGTGTTTAATTGTGTGATATGTTTTTAGATTGCAATTCAAATGGTTAAACAAAAAGTGCTGTGATTTTAATTGTTGGAAATGTGAATATTCTCTGTTTTCTGGCTACAGCTTTCTAATTACTGCTGCCATATACTCAGAGGGAATCAGTTGTAAGACTTCATGGAAACATTGCTTAGAGAATGAAAATTTACGAGGCTCCTCTGGCCTGCTAGAATATTCCTGCAGGCTGAAATCTACTCAGTTTAAGCTCAGCTCAAGCAAGATTATAAGGAAGCTGATAAGAATAAGAGAAAATTTCCATAATGCCCAGAAGTGGGATAGAAATGCTGATCCTTGAATTTCTGTGTATGGCTTTAGGACATTTCTAAACTTGTCACCAACATGAGTCTACCCCCTACCAGCTACAGAAACCCGAAACTCCCAGTTAAAATCAGTTAATTTCAGGGTTAGAAAGGATTTTTAGATATCTACATTGGCATATCTCAATTTGAGCAATATACGGGCTTTAAGTCTAGCAGTAGATTCTCCTGGTATGTTCCACTCACTACTAAATCTTTCCTTGGACATTTCATTACATATATAAAATTGGGATAATAATAGTAAGTAAATTATGGAGTTGTTTTGAGGACTAAATAAGATGATGCATAATGTTTCCCCTCTAGTTGTATCTCTATCTAACTAAGCACTTAACATATCAATGTATCTTACAGAGTCAAGAGTGAGAATCAGGACCCAGACAGGTTGAGTTCAAATTCCATCTCTCTTACTTACTGGTTGTGTCATCTTGGGTAAGTCACTTGATCTATCTAGTATCATATTTCTCATCCTTAAAATGGGAATGATAGTAATAACTACTACAAAAAATTTTTGAAAGAATTAAATTATATGAAGAGTTCAAGACAGGGTCTGTCCATAGTTAACAGAGATGAAGTTGAGATAAAGGTTAGCATCAGATCAAAGAAGTAGTTGAATCTCATGTTTCAGGAAAACAAGTTAACTCTTGTAGGGTTCCTACTATATTAAAAAAAAAAAATTCTTGTGAAGCTTTGGCCCATTGATGTTACTCAGTCACTATTGTTCATTTATTACCAGTTCGTCAATGAATTTCCCAATGCATTTATAGAGCATATACCATTATTTGCAATCATGATAAATATAGTCATTTCTGCTTCACAGTTAACTTCTGAACTTCAATAATTTGTAAAAGTCTCTTCAATTTTCTAGTAAAAATTTAAAGCTAGTGTTAGGGTATATACTTGTTTTTCTTAAAATAAAATTATTTGACTCTAACAGAATCACCCCAAACCTCCTGTCTCTTTATTCTGTTCCTTTCTCTAATAGCCAAGTATGTCTTAAGATTACTATTTTTCCCCCTCTCGAGAAGTTCAAATATGGGGCACTTTAACAAGCAAGTTAATAAAGACAAAGCCTCAAGGCCCCATTTACTGTTATGGATAGGATGGTTAGGGAATGCTGTACATGAAGACCATTTGCTTGCCTAGAAACCATTCAGGCTCACATAAGAGTGTCAATTTCACCATATATATCTTTTTATCATTTTAAGTTATGAGATTCTTAAGGACAGAAATTCTATATAATCATCCCTGGGTCCCTAACTCCCAGCACAGATTAAAACCCACAGTGGATGTGTTGAATAAATAAATACAAATACTTGATTCTTCTTAGACATTGGGTTATTGATACTTTTTAATTTATGATTATATGTGTGTGTGTGTGTGTGCGCGCGTGCGTGCATTGGCAGATACAAAAACAAGCAATGAAGTGTAGAGATTGTATCTATATGGACTATTCCATCAGTTGATTGCATATGGATTTCAGAATGTTTTTAGATCTAGGCTTTTGTAGTGATTTTCAAGGACTTTTTAGTAAGTTTAGATTCCTAGAATCAGATCACGCGTCTGCATTGCTTCTTTAGAGAAATGCAAAGGCCTTAGAAACGTGCTAAGAATGAAAATGCTTGCTTTGGTTTCCAATTATACCTTGCAAGATAAAGGACATTAATTTAAGAACTGTTATGCTTAGCTCCTTTGGGGAAAGGGTGTGGAAAGAACTAATGTTTATTGATCCTGCATTATGTGTGAAACTCATTACACATGTTCATTAAAAATAAGAAACAGGTTTGTTGAGTCATAATTTACATAAAGTAAAAGTCCATGATGAGGTTTGACAAATGTATATAGCTGTATAACTGCCACAACAGTTGATAAAGACAAGTATATATCATCCCCCAAATTCTGCTTGTGCTCCTTACTAGTTGACTTCCTACCTGTACTCCCAGTCACTGGAAACCATCCATCTGACTTGTGCCTAAGGTTTTGCCTTTTCAGTGATGTCACATAAAATAAATTATACAGTATGTAGGCTTTTTGTCTGGCTTCTTTTACCATATGTCATAATTTAATTGTTACTAAAACCCTATGAGGTATGTGTTGTCATTTCCATTTTATAGAAAAGAAAATGAAGTCTTAGCTTAAGAGACTTACCCTCTCTAAGCTAGGTTTTATCTCATATCTAAAAAAGATGATACTTTCAGGATAATGTTAATCAAATCCATTACTTAGCTATCTGCTCACATCCAGCTAATGCTGACATATTGGCACATAAGTGGAAAGGTCACTGGATCAGAACCACCTGGTTCTAGCATTTTAACATCAAGCTCAACAGATGCTTAAAAAAAAAGAATTCTTAAGGAAAGTTTGGAATTGGCCATCATGAAATGGTCCTAATGTTCTGGTCTACCATGCCTCTTAAAATGCGACTGAGTCAGTACAGAAATACTTGCTTCAGCTGAAAATAAGATATGAGGTGGAAGACTTAAGAAACGCACACTGAGATAGAGAAAATTAATCCACAAGGTACAATATTTATAGAAAAATCTCCCATACTGTGAATGAGGATGACATAATTGTTTATCAGCCAAGGTATACACATTCCTCTATTCTTATAAAAGCCTAAGTCAAATATGTTTTATATTTTATTTTGAAAAGTAAGACAAAAATTTTGGGTAACATGTTATTAGAAATAATTTTATGTTCCTCTGCTCTAATAGATGATTTCATATCTTAGCAAAGAATATTAGGGTAATTCTGATATAATGTGAGAGATCATTTAGATTCTAGAATGAAGAATTTTCTTTAATAGTTAATCTTACTTGATAGCTATTATTGACCCTACTATATTGGCCTGAGAATGAAGGGCGTTATAAAAAGTAATCTGCTTCCAGGGCGCCTGGGTGGCTCAGTCAGGTAAGCATCCGACTTCTGGTCAGGTCACGATCTCATGGTTTGTGAGTTTGAGCCCTGCATCGGGGTCTCTGCTGTCAGCACAGAGCCCACTTCGGATCCTCTGTCTCAACTCTCTCTCTGCCCACCCCCCCCCCCCAAAAATAAATAAACATTTAAAAAAAAGTAATCTGCTTCCTTGGAAAAATCACAGTATTCATAAATGTGCTTGCTATATTTTTAGGCCATGGGGCTTACATATTTTTTTTCAAAAGTCAGATATGTTTAATCTTTTATTAGCCTTAAATCAGATTAAGATTAGGTATGACTCTGGAAAAATATGCAATTCTTGGAAGTGTTCTATGGATACAAATTGAATACTTCCCTTTCTAGTTCAACTTAGGAGGTCAAGTGGCAGTGAATGTGGGTTTTCCCGCATGTTAAGATTCTGTCTCCTTTCCTCTATTGACATATGGAGGCTATCGCTAAAGATAAAACAAGATCCTTTCAGAAATAATTACTCCTTTTTTTTGTATCCAAGATATTATCTTCACAAAATCTATTGCATTCTTTGAAGAAGAAGCCAAACACCGACTTTTTTTTTCTCAAGTCATTTATCCTTATGAGGATGGACTCTCTCTGGTAACTCTGGCTGCTGAATCAGGAAGATGATGAGCCAGACAGGCCAAACAATGAGGGATATTCAGGTGGTGTGACCGTAAGGCAGCAGTCCAGGTGAGGAAGGACAGACTTCTGAGGAAGGACAGATGACTGCCTGAGCACTGGCATGGGTGGTCACACTGCACACCACTGCAGGTGGACCCATGCCCTGCACAACCATAATCTTCCCTAAAACAAGTTCAGGATATAACAAGCTGTCAGCTTCCTCTTGGTTAATAGATAAGATGTGTGGAGCCAGTTCTCTGACAAAATTTCAAGCATTCAATTTTCCTCAGTTATTGCTGCCCACAGAATTTTTTCTCAACATATCCTAAATGAATTAGCTCTGAAGAATGGCACTTGCCAGCTACAATCACAACATAGTGGGTAAGTGTTTAGACTACTACATACATTAAACATAACATTGATATCCAGAGTTCTTTAGGATATCTGACACTAAAACATCTTCTCTTATTATAGTCATTTTTTTTCATTTGTTTTATAACTATTTCTTGCTAAAGACTATCAAGGAGACAATGCTGAGACAGAACTTTTTTTTCCTTTATTTTTTTCAGAATTTTTGAATATGTGAGTAGTTCCTGGAAATCCTGATTATTCCATGTGGAGAAATGACCTACAGATGAAAAAAAAAACAGCAAAATGGGTGGAAGCAGGACCCAGGTTAAAAAAGGAATTGCAAGCTAAAGAATGGCATTGTTATTCAAGGCCAAAGTCATACCTTATGTAAAAGATTTTTCTATCTTTTATAGTCCACGTGCTCCCTTCCTTTCCAACTACATAAACTTGCAGGTATTATGTCTTCCTTCAGCTTTTATTTGTTAAATATAAATTAAACTCCTTCAAGTGTGCTTGCTTAATCAAGGGGAAAGCATATCTAAAAAAATTTTTAAATGTTTATTTGTTTTGAGAGAGTGAGAGACACAGTACCAGTGGGGGTGGGGGGAGCAGAGAGAGAGGAGAGAAGGAATCCCAGCAGGCTCCCTGCTGTCAGCACAGAGCCCAATGTGGGGCTCAAACTCACAGAACAGTGAGATCATGACCTGAGCCGAGATCAAGAGTCAGATGCTTAACTGACTGAGCCACCCAGGCACCCTGGAGAAAGCATATTTTTGGTTGTAAAATATACTACTATTTTTCTTTTGCAAAAGTTGGATCCATTCATACTCTTACCACCATTGCAGAAATGTCATATCTCTCTCACTCATGCTCCATGTAGTTCAATCATTACTACTAGCATGTATGTGACTTTCTATGCTAATATAAAAATTAATGTCATTCTTAAAATAAAAATAATACTACAATAGTATCGTTGGGATATTTTCCCTTCCATAATGTAAATTCCCCCTTTTCTCCATGATGGGGGAGCCACCTATCACTTAACCACGGCACTAAAGTCATTCTCTGTCGTTCTCTTCTCCTCACACTCCTAGCTCCCCAGAGAAAGAGGGATGCTTCTCTTCTGATTTGCTGGCTTTGAGAGAAGGAATTTGGCATGAATGTGTTTTGATATTTTTTTCCCTTTGTCTTTTAGAACCAGGCTGCTTACAAAGGAAGACCATTGGTGCTCTGCACATGGCAGAAGGCTTTGCTCATGTTGGTAAGGAATGGTTTTCCAGCATTGCCTACAATGATATCAGTGGTTGTTTTGGTCTAATTGAGGGGCAGAGTGAGCTAACTTCTTTAGTCAAAGATCTAAATCCTTATTTCTGAATCAGCTTGTCAGAATAGCAGTAACATTATTTTAATCTCAATTTGTCTCTCTTTTTGTTTAACTCAATAGAAAGTTGGAAGATCAAGAGAAGTTTGTAAGTTTCCTTAACCCTCTCTGTGTGTGTGACTGTGTGTGCATGTATGCATAGGTATATGTTTACGTATGAGGAACCATATTCCTTTACCTAGGTATTTATATTTCTACTTGCAATTATCCAAATAGATCATACTCTAGTGATGAGAATGCATTTGAGCTACTGAAAATTATTAGTGACATAAAATTTTACCTATGATCTGTTCACAGGATCTTAACAGGATCCATACTACCTTTTTTATGATTGCAAAAGCATCAAAACAGTTTTGCAATTCTGTCTACCTTGCTCCCTCATGCATACCACCTCATTTTCATCTTGAGCCAATATTAGTTTCCCTGCTTAAAAGGTGAGGTTTTTCAATATCACTCTACCTTTGGCATGCTGGAACTATGTTTCTGGGAAGGAATGGTGGGAGGGGGAGAGAGAGAGAAAGAGAGAGACAGATTGAGAGACAGAGTTAGCAAATTTCCTGGTGTAACTACTCCTGTAAGAGCTGATTTCCAACTGCCAACAGTTTAAAAATAAGCTCACAGAATTCCTAAGTCTGTAACAGGCAGTATCTCAATGCAGAACAACCACTAATGCACCCCAAGTTTTCAGATTCAGACTCCTATGTTTTATTCTGCCACAGCTTTTTATCTCTTTATATGGCCTCTCTTTAGTTTAATTTACTATAAGCCTTAAAACTAGATTTCAATTCTGTCCTCTAGATTTCTCCCTCTCAATCCATTGTCTAAGTGGCAAGCAGAGAGTTCTAGCATGTAACTTTGATTTGGTATTACTCTTGATGCATTCAACGACGTCAGAGGCTTCCTGCTGCCCTTATGAAAAAATTTAAACTCTTTATACAATTGATTTGGTTCAAATACAATGAACTTTGTTTATATATCAAATTGTATCAGAATCTTGACTCTTTCAGAGTCCTCCATTATCCTATATCATTTATATTAGACCCTCTGTTTCTTCCAGATGTTCCTGTGGTAGGTGGAATAATAGCTCCCAAGGATGTCTATGTCCTAGTCCCCCAAAATATGAATATGTTGCTTTACGTTGCAAAAGGGACTTTGCAGATGTGATTATTGTGAGGAACCTTGAGATGGGGAGAGTATCCTGAATTATCTAGGTGGGTGTATTCTAACAACATGAACTGTTGCAATTAGAGAAGCTGTCCTCGTGCTGTCAAAGAAACGTGATTTGAAAGGACTCAAACCCCTGCTTTTGCTGTCAGAGGAAAAGACCAGAAGCCAACCAATGCAGCAGCCTCTAGAGAAAAGGTAAGAATGGTTTTCACTTTACAGCCAGCAAGATAATGGAACATGGACCCTCCAGCTGCAAGGAGCTGAATTTTGTCAATAATACTAATGAGCAGGAAATGAATTCTCCCCTTGAGCCTTTAGAAAAGAATACAGCCCTGCTGATAGCTTGATTTTAGCCCAATGTCTTCTGGACTTCTGACCTCTGAAACTGCGAGATAATATACTTGTGTTGCTTAAGCTGCCAAGTGTGTGGTGATTTGGTGTGGCAATAAGAGAAGACTAATGCAGGTCTCTTCATCAGATTCCAAGAATCAGCTCTGGATATTCCACATAATGCCCTTTCTATTCAAATTCAACCCATTTTGCAGGCTCCAGTCCTGAAGCCATCTTTTCTCTTTACCCCATAGTGATAGCATTATTTCCTCAATTTGTTATCTCTGTCATTCATTTAAGCAATGCATTTATTTGATCATTGCTTTCCCAAGATAGCTTACAAGATTAAAGAAATACTGTGCTATTAATTCATACTTTGTTCTTTATACCTTTTCAGTGTTTTGTATTCCCTGTTTCATCCTTATTAGGTACATCATTTTCTCTCTTTATTTCTAATTATGTTAGTGGGCATTATGCACTGAATATTTGTATCCCTTCTATAAATCATATGTTAAATCCCTAATCCCCAGTATGATAGTATTTGGAGACGGAAGCAGTTAGGGTTAGATGAAGTCATGAGGTCCTGAGGGTGTCACTTGTCTGGGACACCCATTAGACCTGTGTTAGACCTATCCATTCATCATCCAAGTCTTTTAACACTAGTTTCATATTCTTTACCTTTTCCTTTTTGCTTATTTTCTTCAACTCTTTCAGTTTAGGAATTTTTTTAGCTGTCTTTATCCCACACATGGAGGGTTTTCTTTCTGTGTGTGTGTGTGTGTGTGTGTATGTGTGTGTGTGTTTTAATCCCTCATGATGGAATTAGTGTCCTTATAAAAAGAGACACTGGAGAGCTTGCTCTTTCTCTCTTTAACACGTGAGGACACTGCCATGAAGCAGCTGTTTTAAGCCAGGAAGAGACCCTTTGTCAAAAGCTGATCATGTTGGCAGGCCGATCATATATATGTAGCCTTCAGAACTATGAGAAAATAAATTTCTGTTTATTTTTTATTATTATTATTATTATTATTATTATTATTATTATTATTATTTTTTAGAGACAGAGAAACCTGGAAAGGGGCAGAGAGAAAGCGACAGAGGATCTGAAGCAGGCTCTGTGCTGACAGCAGTAAGCCCAATGTGGGGCTTGAACTCAACAACTGTGAGATCATGGCCTGAGCTGACATCAGATGCTTAACGAAGTGAGCCACCCAGGTGCCCCATAAATTTCTGTTGTTTGAGTAATCTAGCTTGTGGTATTTTGTCATGGTACCAAACAGATCAAGATAGTGGGTAACCCTGACTGTTCATCATAAAGACTTATTAATGTCTAAAGTCAATCAATATGTTAACGGCCCTGACTCCAAGTGATTCAAGTACTTGAAATACTAACACTGACCCATCAGCCCCTCTTGGCATATAATGCACGCTGTATTTACTATGTACTTACCAATTTCTCTATTTTCATTTAACTCTTGAGCCTTTACTGAATCATTTCTCTCCTTCCATAATATATCATTTAGAACACCTGCTGAACAGTTCCATTGCCTGAATATACCAGAACTTTCTACCATTCACCTACTGAAGGACATTCGGGTTGTTTCCAGTGAAACTGTTGTGAATATTTGTATGCAGGTATTTGTGTGTATATAAGTTTTCATTTCTCTAGGGATAAATGTCCAAGAATGTGATTTCTGGGTCAAATGATATTGCATATTTAATTTTGTAAGGTGATGAACAGTCTTCCAGAGTGGCTATACCCTTTTATATTCCCACCAGAAATGTATGAGAAATAAAGTTTCTCTGCATCCTTGCAAGTATTTAATATTATCACTTTTTAAAAAAAAAAATTTAGTTGTTCTGATAGGTTTGCAGTGACCAATAGTTTATCATTTCAGTGATGATGATTTCCAGAGTTCTATGTGAATCTTTTCCATAACTGTTTAATTGTTTATAGTAATTTCTCATTCTGTGCTATATTTGTGTTTCAGCTGTTATTTCCTTAACTACTTCATATGTATTATTTTATATTCAATATTTAATAATTTTAGTTTAAGCCCTTGGAAGTCTAGATATGTCTGTTATTTCTGCAGACTCTCCACTGTGGAGGTTTATAGCTTATATATTCATTACTTCGATTTTGTGATAAGCTCACATTTGGCTGAATTTAATGTGTGTGATTCCTGAGAGCCAAAAATGAAGATTTCCTCTAGATAGGATTTGGACTCTCATGCTGGCAGCCACAAGTTGCTGCTGACTTGGGATCCCTTTAGCCTTTCTTGAGGGTCTGAACCAAATGCAGGGATCTCAGTTTCACTTCCAGCATTTTAATGAGACCCTCCCTCCCACATTAGTTTCCAATCTCAGAACTTATAGGCATGAATGCTGGGTTTCCAGATTGCTTAACATTAATTTTTTTCCTAAGTTTTAGCTAATTATTGTTATTGTGAGTGTGTCTAGATCATCAGAGAATTCCTTTCCTAAAATTTTAGGAATTTAGTACAATATATGCTGTTACAATTGACCTAAGATCTTTATTTTGTAGTAGGAGGGCGTTGCTAAGCATGTCTTCTGTACTACTGCCAGAAGCATATGTCCTTGGTTCCATTTCTCATAGTTGTTATGGTTGCCTCTTAGTAGTGCTTTGTTCATCAAATAATGCTCACTTAATGGATGAACAAACACAGGAATGAATACATTAATGAAAAGTGTAGATACATGGTCTCAATTCATCACCCCTTTGGGATGTATCAGATTCAGGTTCAAACAGCTTTCTCTTAGAAAACATCCCTTCAAAAAATGGAATTAAGCTATGGTGTTTTAACAACAATATTTTCTACATACTCCCCAACACACACATCTGTATGATTTTGCCACAACAATACAATCACTGTGTGATAAAAACAGATCAAAACTGTAAAGCATAATTTTTAAAAGCTGATGAAGGTCAAAGATGAGGCTACCTATGAAACAATAAGAATCAAAAGAAAAAAATAAAAATGTGACATGTTACAGATGACTAATCTGAATATATAGAGCTGGTGATTCCTGATTGAAATGACTGACCCAATACAGACAAATCATTTGAAACCATGTTCATTCAAAAGCTAGAATCACACCTCTGCTGTCTAGACAGTGTATTTGTTATATTACAAAAGCCTAACCTTTCAAGGTCATAGCAGATAACATTTTCTCTTCTAATATTCTTGTTATACTCAGTATAATGAAGTCTTATCTTCTCTAGAATTACACACATACATAGAAAATTTAAGCAAAAAGTATTGCATTGATCGCTAGAGGATTCAAATGCTTTCCTACTCAGTGTAATTGGTGGCTTATTTAACTGTTGATTCCTTTCTTAATACATCAAAATGTTATTCATATGTGGCAACAATATTTTTAAGGCAAAATAAACATTATGAACTCATAATATTTTTTTCATATTTATTCATATTTTCATATTTATTTTGGTAATTTTGATGCACTATTGGCCTTCATGTGGACAAATACCATTAATTAAAAAATAAAAAAAAACCCTTTACATCATGAACAGAAATGCCAGAACTTCTAATTTACTAGCTCCATAAACAATAGTTACATGGCAAAAGTAAGCAACGGCATAGACTTGAGGAAATTTGGTCTTATAAAATAAGTCTGAAAGAATTCTAATTTCTCTCTAGGCATAAACTTTAGGGTTTTTAATTGTATGGATGATTCTTAACGCCAGGAAAATTGAGATCAAAAGTGGGTTTTTTACCCCTCAGAGTAACTTGTCTAGAAAGAAATCTGAATGTAATAGAAACATGATTTAAAAAATAGCAATTTAGGAGGCTGGCAATTGCAAGGAAATGAAAAACACAGTGAGATATGTCAAGCACTACAGTATAAATAATAGAAAAATATGCAGTTTTTCAGATTAAATAAACTATCCTACCATTTTTGATGCTCATCACAATGCTATTTAGTACTATAGTTTGAAGCATCCAAGTAACTATTTAGGCAGTATTAACCAAAAGTAGTTTCATAAAGAAGCAAGTCTTTGAGCCTTATAAAACACAGCTTTTGGAATTTGATGTGCTCTGTGGAGTGTTCCAGATTTTAAAATGTCTTTCTGCAAAAAAAGCTAGGTCTATGGAAACAATATAAAGGAAAGAACAGTCAGGATCCAGGATCTTACCAGAGAGGGACAAGGATGACACCACCTGAGAGAATAATCCACAGGAAGAGGAAGAGGAAGGAGGAGGTGCAGGGGGCTGCCATTCTCAGGTTTGGCTGAAATGCATTAGTTGGCCAAAGGCCAGAGTCCACACATATGCCAAATCCTAAGGTATCTGCTGCCAATTTTCCCCTTCTCATTTCCACTGCCGCTGGGATATGTGGCATTATAAATGTGCCAATTAAACAAGATCCTTTCTTTGGTTTTCAGGATTCTTTATTAACACTGTCAATTTTTTTTTTTCTGATTGTAACTTACCATATATAATTAATTGAGCATGCAGTTTCCTTAGTGTTTTTTAGTCTTTGTAAAGCACAGAAACTATAATCTTTACTTGTAGAAACAATTTAAATAAGGAGAAAAATATAAATTAGGTCAAGAAACAGAAACACTGTGTTCAAAAGCAGCTTAACCAACTTTAGAATTCATTTTATCACAAGTGTACAAGGTATCTGGGTGGTGCAGTCGGTTAAACATCAACTCTTGATTTTAGCCCAGGTCATGATCTCGGGGTTCATGAGCTGGAGTCCCATGTCCAGCTCTGCACTGACAGCTTAGAGCCTGCTTGGGATTCATTCATTCATTCATTCATTCACATTCTCTCTCTCTCAAAAATAAATAAATAAACTTAAAAAAATAAAGAAGTGTATACTTTGATCTATAAACTGAGTGGGCTGTTCAGCTAGCTAGTGTTAGCGCCCCCTGAAGGTCATAAGAGGAAGAAAGAGTGATACTTGACTGCCTGACTGTAAACCATGTCAGTGGTTTCTTCTTAACTCTCCAGATGAAATCCCAAGTCACTGAGTATCGCACAAAAGACCTTTCATGATTTTGCCTCTTCCCGATCTCCAGATTTATTTCTGAATCTTTCCTCATGTGTTTGCAACACTACACTCAGAGTGGCCTGCAGTATCTCCAAAAGCACCACCCCTTTCATAGCCTGATGCCCTTGAACACACCACGACCGTTTCCTAGAAGGTCTATTCTTTGATTTTTTTTTACCCGAAAAATTTCTACCAATTGAGAAAGACTCATATCAGGACTCAGCCCCTTCATATATCCCACATCTGGGTGAAATGCCTTTTTCCTGATCTCCCAACAACACATATATGCATTGCTTTCATAATGCTTACCAAACCGTACTTTATTAACTATTTTATTCATCTGTTTCCTCCTCTGGATTTTGGAAATATCTGTGTCTCTCATCTCAGCATCCTTAGTACACATCAGACCATCAGACACATCACAGATGCTCAATAAAGGAAAGCATTTCATAAGAGTTTTCCCACTATTTTGTGCAGGTCAGGAACAATCTCTTGTGCCTAGCACCATTTTTATTCAGACAACGGTTAAGGCTCCTCTCAGGATGTTATGTTATGGATCTGTTCTGATGCTGCCTCATAACATCTAATTGTTCGATTTGTCTGTCTAGTTATTGGCAGCCTGCTGGGTGTTAGGAGGCAAACTCACAGCTATTTTAAGAGCTACTTATTGAGTCAGCCCTGAAAGTTTTGTTTATCATTTTTTTTTTGTATTCTGCTTCCTTTTATATTCCTTGGGACCACTCAAAAGCATTTAAAGCCATCTTCCAATTTATTTTTCCAATGTATATTTCCAGCTGAGTTCTTTTTTATTACTTGGTAGTTCTTCTTGCAGAATTCTCAGACGGGCTTTGAGAAGAGTTCACATCACATTATTCCAGTTTCTTAGTTGTTTATACCATTATAGTGAGGAATGCAACAGGAGGGAGAAGAAAGTCAGATTCTCTTTGAGAGGTTAGATAGTACTGCATAACAATTAGAGTAAGCAGAAGAAAAGATGTGGAAGCAGAGACATCCAGGTAGATTCTTGATCTAATGTTTAAGGCCTCCTCCACAGCTGCCATTTAAGAGGAGAAAATCTCTGTTAGGAATTTATCCTGACTTCAAGAATGTGCCAAGCCATGTAATTAAAACCAGAAAGGTAGTTGATACAGGAAAAGCAAATAAAAGCAGTGACTCAAAGAAGGCGTAGCAGCTGCTCTTTGAATTCCTCTGTTTGTGCTTGGAAGGGGAGAATCAAACTTCAAGTAAGACAGAAAGTGGCAGCTAGCATAATGTTATTTCTTAGCCCCCAAACTAGCACTGCTCTTTGCCTTTCTGTCACTGTGGGGCTGTATTCCATATCGATGTGCGATAGAAGAAAACTAGTCACATTAGGGAAAAGAGAAAATAAATGTGTTTCCTTATTAGAACACTTCTTAGAGCACTTTCTTGGAGTTTGGAATCCCTAGGAAGGGGATTTTTAAGTGGTCATGCAGTTCCTATGAAGTAGCATGGCAGGAGGCTGCTAGACTGGCTTTCAGACTTCCACAGATTTGGCTAATAAAGAGACAATGGATTTAAACCATGTATTATTATCATTGCAGCAGGTGACATGAGCTCCATGCTTTCCTGGGTCCTTCTGGCTTCCCAAGTTCCACAGGGGTGATGCCTGGAGGGCCCAGTTGTCTGTGTCACATCAGAGGAACACCGAGCTTAGGCAACCCCTAATCTTACAAGAGAACTGCTAGCAAACCCATCTATCCTCCCCTACAGAAAGGGACATTACCTTTATTAACCAGAAATATAAGCAAATCTGGCCAGGGAGGAGAGGGAAGCATTTCTACGTTACTCTCTTGGAATGTCTCCCCATACAAACATTCTTACATTGACATTCTTAAATTCTTAAAATGCTTTTGTTCAGAAGAATGTATGAAAATATGAGACACATAGGGAGAATTACTCCCAACAAGGATATAACATGTAGTGTTTTCCAAATTCACATAAATCACTAAAATTACCCTTCCTTTTTTTTTTTCCTATGCATTTTCCCCAGTCCAATGCTCCTTAGAATGCTCTTTGAAATACATTGGTGGAGGGATTGTACAAAGGGCTCAGAATTAGATACCTTGGTTTAAAGGACAGTTTAAGACTTTGTAGTTATATGATCTTGAGCAAGTTTCTTAAGTCATAAAGAGCCTCAGTGGTCAAGGAAATCAACAAAAAAACTGAATCATTGTGTCAAAGTTCATGAATATGATGTACCCAAGAAAAAGTCAAAGTAGCCAACAAGAATTGTTAGTTCCTCTGCTTCACTTCCTTAAAAAAAATCCTTTTTCCTTCTAAAGTACCTTCATTTTCTCAGTTTTATGTATTTGCTCATTTTCGGAGAGTTCCTCAAACATATTACAGACACATCCAGTAAGACACAATATCCAATCTCTGTGAAGTCAAAAATTGACTTTGCCCCTTTTTCCTTTTTAATACAAATTTCACTCATTTTAATGATGTGGACTTTTTCTCTCTGGAATGAGATTAAAAATACAATTTTGGCAAATCATGCTATTACTGTAAGTTAAAGAACTATATTTACTGGTGCAGTCAGTGTATCTTACTTAAATCAAGTTTCCAAGAAGCAGGGCCTAAGAAGGAGGGATACAAGTATGTAGGGCGTGAGTAAACTCCAAACACAACCAGTAAGGAATAGAGGGAACTGGAATACAGCCAGATTAGAAGCTCAAGGAAGACCTGGTTTAACTGCTAACTAGTATCAGTCAGCCTTTTCCTACAGGGAACTCTGGAGCATAGGTGGCATCACAGATGCATCTACTCTCCAGGCAAGGAAGCTGGCCTTTGGCATATTGGTATCAGTTAGATGCTGGCTGCAGGATATCTTCAGAGCAGAGGCTGTGGTCTCCCCGCTACTTCCCTCTACACTAAAACAAGTCTTAGGGGAAGGATGCAACTCCCCACCATTAGCAGCCCTACCTGGTAAAGAGGACCTGGGTGGGACAGCAACAGAATCTCCTGCAGCAAGAGACCAGCTAGAAAGACTTCAATAGCAGTAAAGTTCATGTAAGAGATAGAATAGCTCAGTATAGGGTGATGATATTGCAGATGGAGTGAAGTGGGTGGATGCAGGATGTAAAAAATAATGAATGCTAAAGGTAATATCTATCAATTGCTTCTCTGTTGGTGTTCTTTCCTTATATCTGATTCCAAACATTGTGTCTCCTCTTGAAATTCTTCAATCTGCTTCAATCTCCATAAATCTCTTAGTTGCTAACTATTTTGCCTGGCACTTTGACTTTGTGTTTTATTCTGACCCTTTGGTTGGCAATTTCCCAAGTACTGTCTATTGCACAGCCTTTAGAAATCTCATTTTGCACTCCTGATCTCAACTTATTTCCCTGGCCTCTGACATACTACTGCCTAAATGCTTATAAATCTCCTGTACTCTGCTTTTCTGGTCCCAATTGTCTGCCTTGTCCCCACAACCTTCTAGCTGTGAAGTAGCATAGACAGAGCCACTTGCAGACTAGGACCCAAATAACTTTGCAGAAAATCTTGCTCCAGACCATAGTAGCAGTCAGAAATAGCAGGAAGGGAAGCTACAGATAAAACCAAAATGTTTTTCATTCTTTCCTTCTTCCTTCCTTCCTTCCCTCCTTTATTCCCTCCTTCTCTCCTTCCGTTCCTTCCTTTCGTTCCTTCCTTCCGTTCATTCCTTCCTTCCTTTTTAAGATTTACAGATTATAGCCTGGACCTATTTACTATAGAAACAAAGAAATATAGTGAGTTTTATTGTCTGTAGTATAAGAATATTTTATAGTCTTGTTACTACCGTATCAACTATTCTCTTATGAATGAGACTGATGCCATCAGTAACACATAAAACAATCGCTTTCCACTTGAATCAGGTCACAGTTTGACCACAACCAAATTGACTTATTTACAAATATTTGGTGCTTCATATGGAAGGCATTAATTATCTTGAAATTTTACCTTTCTGGGTGATTCCCTCTTTCTCTTAAATGTGATCAATATATGCAGTTAGTGTAATAAAAGTTTGATTGAGTAGAACACTTGGAAAGTGGTCTTTTTGATAACTTAGAAATTAACCCAATTTGTCTCAATAGTCCTGGTGAAACTCTTTTGAAAATGCATTAGTCCATTTCTTGTCTTGCAAATGGAGCCTTTGAAAATAATTGACTTTTTGTTTTATAACTGAAAATCTTACTGGATCACAAGGTTATCTGAACAACTGTCACTTAACTAGATTAAAGGCTTAGGGAGGTTGCCTTGAAAGTTTTTGAAAAATTTTTTAAATTTCATGATGAAACTTTATTTTCCTATCCCTTATGTCATTTTCTGACAAGCCAAGTGCAGACAATGTACAGTTAATTGAGGTTTCTGCTAGGTTCCAGTGTGATTAATCAAGGTTTTGCTGTAAAATAATTCATTTTTCATGCATAGAGACATCTCTAATTTAGCCTTATTTTTTACAGGGTTAGAGGGAAAATCTGAGCCCATACATTTATTTGAAATACAATTAGAATAATAGAAACATCTATATCTTCTTAGCATTAAAGACTGTAGAATGGACAATTAAAAGCTATCCCAGATTAATACTATTAAAATGTCATGAGTAATATAGGCCTGGCCATCTGATTTATCATTCATCATTACTATATAACTTACTCAGAAGCCATGTAATGAGGAGGGATGCTAAATTAACACAGCTATGAATTCTTAAGTAGAGGAGGAAAAAAATCCTCAGATTAGACTGCTTCTCAGAATAAGGACTTCAACTGTCTAACATGTGATTCACTAAAATGGAAACTTGGGGATTTGCTCAGCATATGCTATATCTAAGTTACCTGCAGAAGTGTGGAGCATCTTTTCATGTGCCTGTTGGCCATCTGGATGTCTTCTTTAGAGAAGTGTCTATTCATGTTTTCTGCCCATTTCTTCACTGGATTATTTGTTTTTCGGGTGTGGAGTTTGGTGAGCTCTGAGGGAGGGGAGGGTGGGTGATGGGTATTGAGGAGGGCACCTTTTGGGATGAGCACTGGGTGTTGTATGGAAACCAATTTGACAATAAACTTCATATATTGAAAAAAAAAAAAAAAAAGAAGTGTGGATGGCCAGTCACGAAGGTTACAATATTATGAAGACACTGTTTGGTAGAAAGTGTGCAGTGTTGAACTGGCTGTGCGTATTAAAATGGCAACTGCTTTAACTGATTTTTTTTCAGGCAAAAGTTCTGGTAATAATTAGATATGTGGTTGTATGAATTGACAAAATCTAGATCTAAAACTAATCAATAGAAATGACTCCTCTGGGGGTGCCTGGATGACTCAGTCAGTTAAAGCATCTGACTCTTGCTTTTAGCTTAGGTCATGATCTCACAATTTTGTGAATTTGAGCCCGAAGTTGGGCTCTGCGCTGGTGGTATGGAGCTTGTTTGGAATTCTCTGTCTCCTTCTCTCTCTGCCCCTGCCCCACTCTCACTGCCTCTGTCTCTCTCAAATGAATAAATAAACTTAAAAAAAAAAAAAACTCCTCTTGAAGTACACGTGCAGAGAACCATCTGGAGTCAGGCCACACTGAGAATTGTATATGACACAGAAGAGGATCTGAACCTACAAGGCCAGCTGATTAGATTTCTTTCTGTAAGAATTTAGGGACTTTATGTAGAGGGTCCCTGCAAAACCAAAATGGGTGTGTTACCTGTGACTTCAACAGAGTGTGGGGATGGTGAGCTGTTGACTTCAACCAAAGTAATCCCACTGCTCTCCTGCCTCACCATACAGCCACACATCAGCAACACCTGGAAAAACTTCTAAGAGCAGAAGGCTGAGTTCCATCCCAAAATCTGCTGGTTTGGGAGACCTAAGGTATGTTGTGAAAATTTGCATTTCTGGCAAGTTCCAAGATGCTGCTGGTCTGAGAGTCCCACTTTGAGAATTCTCAACGTGTTATACATTGGATCACTTAATAAGAATTTATTAGAAGAAAGCATTTTCAAGCTAAAAATGTTTCAAATGTTGGAAGTACTTACATAATTAAAGTCTTTCTGGCATATCTATTTTTTCTTTTTATACCCTTTTCCCTGAGGTCCCTGGTACCTGCACCTCTCTGGCTGCCAAAAGCATCCCACTGTGCAAATTTTATTCATTCTTATTTACTTGTGTCCTTCCCTCTTTCTCTCCTTCCCTTCTCCACACATTCAAGACAATATATTGCAGACCCCAAGCCAGGTGCTATGCATTCCACTATGACTAACCCTTTGAGAAGGTTACCATCTGATATGTAAAATATTCATATGATGACCTGGGTAAGAGGTACTGCAACAGATCTCTTCTCATACTGTTTTGCCAAGGAACAATTAATTTTTCTTAGGACTATGAATAAATGTTTCACTTAAGACATAATATTGGAACTTATTCTTAAATGATGAGTCAAATTTTCCCAGTCAGGAAAAAAAAGTGGTGTTTCAAGACAAAAAAAAAAAAAAAAAAAAAGACATCATGAGACTGTGCTTAGAAATTTCTGAATGTCTGACAATTAGGGATGGAAAGAGAGTTTAGGAAAGAATAGCTTGAGGGAGACATTGTGTTCGTACCATTTTATCATCTTGGGTTGACATTTTATGGAGATTCGTGATGTATAATCTTTCTTAAATTTGTTCCCAATTCCCAGTGTTGTCCCCTGGCCCTACTCCATAGAAATTTGGATTTATTGCCTGTTGTAGAGCTTAGACCCCAGGGCTTTGATGATGCTCCCTGGGTCACTATAATATGCAGGTGGTATTGAGAACCACTGTGAAATCAGCTCTGACTCTAACCTATTCTGAAGAACTCATATTGGGTAACAAATATGGAGAGCTGAACTGAGGTGGTTCTCCAATTTTCTTACCTAGTTTTAAATAATATTTTTGTTTATATTTACACGCAAGCATTTTTCTCTTCCAACTTCAACTGTTGTCAACCAAACAACCTTGGATCCTGACCCTGATTCCCCAGAGTCTACAAAGTGCTTCTCATGGATGAATTCCTGCTTAATTCTGCAGATCCTCAAATAATGCTAGACATGTTCCTTTGCCTTTTCCTGAACCAACACACCTCTATATCTTGTAAGCAACACCTCTCTTACATCACAATTTTTCCTCCTTCCAGACGTCTCTTTCTTTCATCCTTGCATCCTCAGAGCCTATCTTAACTCCTACCACATGGCAAATACTCAACAAATATCAACTTCAATTGATGTCAAAAGGAGGGGAAAAAGGCACACAAAAGATATAAAGAATACAGTGGTACAATAAAAGAAATAATAATGAATGCATGCTGTGACAACATTCTGGCACGTATTCCTTTCAGAGACTTGAACACCCTGTCTGCCCTTGCTTCTGCTCCCTGTGCCTTGCAGCTCCATTGTCCCACAACTGACATCACCTCACACTATCCTTGACTCAGAAGGGAGGAGAGGACCTTGAGATTCTATCTCAGTAGAGACTCCTCTTTTCCAGCACAGTTTTCCCAATCATGATATCTTGTTTGTTTCCTTCATAGCACTTAATACAACCTATCATTTGTTTCCTTATTTACTACCTTTCTTCCATCAAATTGTAAATACCAACAGGTCAAAAATCTAATCCATGCTAATCACAAATATTGTAACAATTTCCTAGTCCAGTGCTGGGTACCCAAAGGAGGGGATTCGATACATCTTTGTGGAATGAAGGAGTGAATGAGTAAATGAATGAATAAATGCGATAAAAAAAGACAGAATGAGCACCAAGACAGATGTTTCCCAGTCCAATTTTATATCTAAAATAATATTTCACCAATATATTTATTTAAACAACTTACCACTTTATCAAAAAAACATCCCATTAATCCCATTATATCATTAAAAAAAGATAAATATACATGAAATGATGTAATCCAAACTGAAATAGTCACACTGATATTTTTATTAAGTTGTTACTGTATCCTCCATCTTTTTTTAAATAATTTATATAATTTACTAACATGAAATTTAACTAATTCTTTAAATACAGTTTGTTTGCAGGACTATTTATTTTTCTTGGAAGTCAAACCCCAGTTTATATTTGAAAAACATGTTTTCTTTTGTTATTTTATTTCATAATTTCATGCAAGTGTTGTTCTTATCCACTGGATACTCACAGTCTGGTTAATTGTTGTTAATTGTTTCATAATCATTCCTGAGAAAAATCAATGAGAGAAATGTCACCTCTACACATGGGAGCAGACCACCTTGGCCTCAAACAGACTTTCCTGACTCAGGCTGTAAATTACAATTATCTGGGGAACTTTTAAAACAAATACAGATGCCAGGCTCCACTCTCTGAGATTTTAATTTCGTTGATTTGGGGTAGACTTGGGGGATTTCTACTATTTTTAATGCTCCCAGGTGATGTTAATATGCAGCCAAGGTAGAGAATCAATGATTTAAAGAAAGAAAAAGAACTATGCTCAAGCAGACAATGGACCGCTTGCTCTCCAGACTTTGAGAGTGGTCCAGACATTCAAATCAATTGAAACATCACATATGAAAGGCAGAGAAATTACTGCTACTTGTGTTCTCCGTGCTGGCAACCTGCACAGGTGATGGATATAAAAAACTTGGGCTGGAGACCTGCTAAATCTAGTGATTGGCTTGGAACTAGACCTGGTCGTGAGGAGAATGAACGGCCACCCCATCCAAGCCTGGCCGTTTATCTCTCTAGCCCCTAGATGCTTTGTGCTAAGCCTCTGCCCACGCAGCTCTCCGTTCCTACAACATTCCTGCCATGTCCTTCTCCTCTCCTGCTGTTAACAGCCTGCCTTTCCTGCTGGAGCCAAAGCCATGATGTAGCACCAGTGGAGGTGCCACAGTATTGTTCTAGCTCCCCTTCCCCATCTTGTAGTCTGAGCTATAATTTTTATAAATTTTTAAAGTGTGTGTATTTTTTGAGAGGGCAGGGGAGGGGCAGAGAGACAAGGAGACAGAAAATCCCAAGCAGTCTCTGTGGCTATCAGTGCTATCAGAGCCTCCTATACAGGGCTTGAACTCATGACCCCTGAAATCATGACCTGAGCTGAAATCAAGGTTCAGTCACGTAACCAACTGAGCCACCCAGGCACATATATATATATATATATATATATATATATTTTAAATCTTGACTTAAGAAACTACTTAGGTACTAAGTATTACCATTAGGAATTTCACGCTATTTCCTTTAGTCTTCATGCTAATCTCTTTTTAGACATCTAATATATTGTCTTATGCTACATTTTACATTGCCATATTTGTGCCTTTTTCCTCAAGATTACAAGTTCTTCAAGGTCAAGTAAAATATGAAATATTTCATTGTATTAAGTCACAAGGCTAAAGGATGAAGGAAGAAGGATGAGAAGGAAAATTGCCATAAAGAGTCCCTCCTAGATATAAAGTGGTATCTTGCTTTATTTTCACAATAGTCTCTGGTGATTTATCATACCATCCCCATTATGTAGATGGTAAACTGAGGCTCAGAGAGATTAGACTAAGAAAGCATAGAATTTGAACTCAATTTAGTCACTAATTAAATACTGCAGGGTGAGGAGAACATTAACCTGACATTTGAGATGAGAGTGGATTGGTAAACTTGACACTTAGGCTTTTTTTAGGGGGAAGGGATGGGGAGACTACTAATTAATCACCCACTTCTGTTTGCAGAAATAGGACATCCATTAGCTCATCATTCCTGGTCTCTTTCTATTCTCTCATAGAATATCCTTTCTTTGGGAGTGATGAGTGATTCTCCTGATTGACGGGAAGAACTGAGTCTGCTCAGTAATCTTTTTCTCTTTGTTTTCTTCAGGAGCTAGCTGCTTGCAGGAAGCATGCATTCTGCTTTGCTTCTTTGCTCTATCCGTTTTGTAGGGGCAGGTCCTCCTCATAAGGGGTTGCTGGTGGGGTTCAGCACTGCTTGTGAACGGGTGCACTCATCTAATTCTGGGGCTCTGTCTCATGAAAGTCATTGTTGACATAATGCCTACATCATATTCGCCACTATCAGCTTCATTAGCAAAAGTAACATTTTCATTTCCTTGTCCGTCTTTTCTTAATTGGTAGAAAAAACAGGAGCAAGTGAAACAGGAGTGTTCTTTAAATCTATCCCTTAAAACAGTGGTTCTCTAAGTATAGTCTGGGACCAGCAGCTTTAGGAGCACCTGTGAACTGTGCAGTAGAAATACAAGTGCTCTTGCCCCATCCCAGACAAACTATCTGTGCTTTAGCCATCCTCCAAGTCTGTGAGAAGCTCTGCTATGGACAGCGCCTTGGGTTTGGTCTCTTTCAACTCTGACACAGTAGGCAATGGTGATGTTCTTTTCTTTTTTTTTTTTTAATTTTTTTAATGTTTTTATTTATTTTTGAGAGAAAGAGCACGAGTCGGGAAGGGGCAGAGAGACCCAAACACGCAGAATCCAAAGCAGGCTTCAGGCTCTGAGCTGTCAGTGCAGATCCCAACGTGGGGCTTGAACCCATGAACAGAGAGATCATAACCTGGGCTGAAGTCGGTTGCTTAACTGACTGAGTCACCTAGGCACCCTGTGTTCTACACAGCTCCAGGCAACAGAGTCTAAGTCTAAGCTCAGGCATGAGTCGGTACAGGATGATTGCTAAGCAGACATGGATGGCACAGATTGACAAACGACTGTGGCTAGAGACATGCCATCTATCAGTTTTTCCTTCCAAGCTTTGATCAGAGTGGTTTCCGCATTTTCTTGTGCGTTGTTTCATTTTCTCATTCTTCTCTGTTGCTGTAGCACTTCGCTGTCTATCTAAAAGGCTGGGAGGCTTTCCCTTTCTTTCTATTTTACAGATAGTTGAAGAATAAGAAGATTATCTTTCCATTGTCATCCCTGAATAAACTGCCAGAAGAGGAGGAGGGAGGAGCACTTGATCAGGGGAAGGGGTGTCCACCTGTCTTCCTGAAAATTTACAGCTGAATTCAGCTGGGAACAGCATAGTCCAAGGCAGGGGCTCTCAAAATGTGGACCCCAACCATCGGTATCATCTGGGCATTTATTAGAAATTCAAATTCTTGGCCTTAGCCCACACCTCTGAATCATAAACTCAGGAAAAGGATCCAGCGGTCTGAGTTTGAACAAGCCTGTAATGCACACTAATGTGTGAAAACCGTAGTGGGGGCCTTGAGACTCATAGTGTGGTCTGGCACAATAGCAGAGGCGCAACCCGGGAGCATGTTAAAAGTTCAGATCTCAGGCCTCATGCCAAACCTATTGACCTATTCACAATCTGCATTTTAACAAAATCCTCAGGTGATTGGTTAGCACATTAAAGTTTTAGAAGCACCGGCATTGAGTCGAGGATGCTAATGCCATATCAGGGAACAGGAGTGAATGGGATTTCAATGAGGTTTTTAGCCCAAAGTACAAACATGTAAGTTACTATCTAAGAAGTGAGGAAATGCATGAAAATGTGGACAGAGGTTGCTGTGTGGAAATCTAAAAGTCCGAGGCACATATTTCAGTCTGGTTGCTCTCATGATCTCAGGCTGACTCATTGGTTAATCCCCCTTGTAACTTGCTTGGGCCTAGACAACCGCCAGGGACTTAACTGTATCTTATTTCACTACAGGAACCTGCACTAGCCACCTTTTTAGATCTGCAATAAATTCCCAACCAAGCTTCTTTTGGAATTCTTCTCACAGCAGGGCAGCACCCCCACCCCCCACTGCTGATGTCCACAGAAGGTCATTTCTCAGCCCAAACAGGTAGCGGCCTGGGATCAATAAGGACCAAATCACCACTGAGCATTTAAACAGGTGGCTGGAGTGTGAATAAGTAGTTGGAGAAATTGTAAAAAGGTCAGGTAGCAAGTACTAGCTTTGTAACTAGCAAAAGTGCCTGTACAAATCTGGCATTTCACAGAACCTGCAGGCTTAGTTTGATTAGTTATTAAAATTATGGTCAGCCGGTGGGGAGAATCATGATAATTGGTACAGGTCATAGACAGTCAAAAGTGTCTCTCCCAGTGGGATGAAACCTATTAAAATTTGTTATTTAAATCTCTTTGCCATTTCCACATTCTGCTCACATGCAAAATGACTTGTCCCAATCTTGGTCTCCAAGGAAGAATGCAAAGGCTTCCATTGTTCTTTGTTTGGTGCTAATTAACATTTTCAAGAGGATTGACTTAGATGCAGCTCTGTATACCCCAAAGCAATCACTCCATTCAACTTCCAGATCATAGCTTTATCTCATTAAAGAATTAGCTTTTAATATTCAGAATGTTTAGATTATTTCAACTGCTGTTTCCAAAACTTGTAATTACACACACATTACCCACAGCCTTATGTAGGCCACCAGGACTGAGGGGAGAAAGGCTTTTGGGAGAGGGCTATCTCTCCCTTTTAGTTTTGTGCTTTGGAATAATGCAACCTCAGTTCCTGAGAGCCAGCTAGACAACATGGACTGATTTGGTAGAATTTGGTAGAATTGGCATCTACCCCAATGGCTCTGAAACCCAGAAAGTATTGCGATCACCTGGGGAGGTGTTAAAACTAAAGATGCCTTCTCCTCTCTCCCGAATACTCATTTATATAGTCTGAAGTGGAGTCCAGTCACCATTTTTTTTTAAACAGCTTCCAAAATTCTGGTGTCATTGCACAAATTACCTTCCTCTTCTCCACTCAGCCTCCCACAAACTTTGCTTTCATCACATCTTTGTCTTGGACTACTTGACTCTTTATGTTCCTAAATGGTCCTATTTTTCTTATAAACTGTCCCAGCTGCTCTACCCATTCCATTTTTTTCATGTATTTTAAACATTTTTTTTTTTTTACAAAAGCGTATTTGATACAAAACATGGGAAAGCACGAAGGAAAATTCTAAAGAAAAATAACAGCCCTACCACTCAAGGATAATTATGGACACTATTTTTTTGTGTATGTGTATCTCTACACATTTTCTTTACCAAAATTTATCATGCTAAATATATTCCTTTGAACTTGAAATATTTTCCCTGGCACATTATTTAGAGTGCCCATGACAAATGATTCTTTTACCACAAGCATTTTTGAATGATCAGGGATGTACCATCATTGTATGCACCATAAATTAGTATACTAATCACTTGGTTTTTGGAGTTTTTGTGTTTTCAATATTTTTGCTATGAAAAGCAGTGTTGGGATGAATCTTTTTGTTTACATAGCGATGTTAACCTTGTCATTTTTCATGACTACTGATGGGGTGGTGGTCCTGAGGCACAGAGGACCTTGGTAAAAACAAATAAAGTAGTCCATTCTTTCTGGAAGCTGAGTCTTCATAAAAGACATGGTTTGCATGTCAAGGTTTTCTGCTCAGACTGGAAAATTCTCATTGACCTACTGGAGAATTTTGGATGCTCAAGGTACCTGTTTCTCACAGGCTGTACTAAGTAAAAGTGTTCTGCAAGCACTTTCTGTTTGTTTATGGCAGTGATTCCCAAACCGTCTTGGTGTGGGGCCAGATTTTTGCTTGTTTCATTTTGTTTTACTTCCAATTTTTCATGGATATATACTTTCATAAAATAGTATAAAAATGAATTTCTAGAAAAATGAAATAAAAATGACATACAAAAAACAAGGCCCATTTTTTTTATTACTAGATTCAAGAGTCATAAAATTTCTTTGACAAATTGCCATAAATATTTTAAGAGCTTACTCACAAACTGTATAGTCAGTTTCATAGCAGGCTAGTAACTAACTTTACAGCTCCTCACTGATGGACCACAATTTGAGTGGCACCAGTTTAGAGCAAGTTCTCAAGGAGATGCATTAGCTAAATTAAATAACCCAGTGTTTGAATGGGGAAGAAAGTTCCCTACCAAAGTTGTCATAGAAACGCAAAGTCAAAGTAATATTTCTGGTAACGGTAAAATAACCAAGGTAGACCGTAGTAGTCACGAACAATACTAGACACACACTGGGCTCATAAGTTCATGCACTATAGTTGGAATGATCCAGAGAAGAGAGCATTACTGCATGAGATATCATGTAAACCCACGAAGAGTCCATATTTTTCCAAAAATGTGCTATTTCTTGACCTAGCAATGGTTTTACAGGTTTTTTCCTTAGAACTATTAAACATACTCATAAGCTTATGCTGTTCTATATACTTTATAATTACAAATGCTTTACATTTGCCTATATGCTAATGTGTGCTGTGGGCTATCTGTGACAAATGCTTCTCTATCAGCACAAGTGAATGCAGCTAAGTAACGGAAAATGTACCCTGTAGGTGACTTTGGTAACTTCACATTCAAAAAGTACAGTGTTTATGTCTCAGATTCCTTGTGATGGCCCTTAAATAAAAGATCTCATATTTACCACCTTTACAAAGAATAAACAACTGATAAAACAAAGCCAGACTTATTTTTACTAGTGAAGAACATAGTTTATTATTCTTAAAGGAAAGCTGTCAGGTAAGATGCATCCTAGAGGAATAATACTGTGAGTGTGTGACTTACATCTAAATGCCTGAGACTGGGGATGAGAAAGGACAGTCTTACTGACTCTCCCTCCATCTCTCTGTTATTTATGTTTCAGTTGCTTGAGAGAAAGAGGGGACACTCCTTCACTTAACCTTTACTCTCAGATGGCCAAGAAAATTATTCAGAACTCTATGGTATATATGCATACCTCATATATATGTTGTGATTAGCCCAGAAAATCCCTTTTGTGTTTCGACTTGCATTTAGGGGACAATGTGCCACTGGTGACTTAAGCTTTGCTTTTCTGATTTTTACTCATTTTAGGCTTAAATGATGAAGGGGCATGAGGTAGCTGGAGAAGGATAATAGCACCTTGGTCCTTATGATACTCATTTCCATTTTCATCTTGTCCCTGGAAAATGCCTTAAGCACTTTGCTTTGACTCCTTATCTAAAGTTTTAAACCACAATGTGTCTCCTGGCTCCTTTGGAATCTGCTCATCAAATACAAAGGAAGACAAATGTGCTGGACATTTTTTCTAGCATTATTCTCCAGCCCACCTTCCACAGCCCTCTGGAAGACTTTCTCCTTTTCTCTGCAACCAGAATGGGCTCCAGACACATTAAGTCCAGACACAACAAGTCCTGGAGGCTTCTCTCTTCTGAGGAGAGATTGTTCATGCCTGAACTCTGTAGCTATGGGCAGGTCACTTGCCCATTTGGGGCTTCATTCCCTCATTTCTTTGACTGATCTTTTAAATTCCCTTTTAAAATTGCTAAAATATATATTGATTTTTCTGCCCTAGGAGCAGAGGAAGGAGGGGGGAAAAGACTGATAATGGGGTCAGAGCAAATGAATGAGTGAATTAAATGCACTTGGCTCAGCAGAAACAGAACCCAGTGGATGAAGCCAAAGAGGACTCCGCTCTTTGAGCCCCAGGGACATCTATTGAGCTATGTGTCACCATAGTTATTTTTATTGGCATTTCACAAGACATTTGGGTAAAGGATCAGAACAAGAGAAAATAGGAGGAGAGAGAGGGAAAGAGGAAAGGAAATGGAGAGTGGGGAAGAGAGGCAGTTGTTCAATTTTCTTTGGTCAGTTTCCTTCTAGTGGAAAACTAGAGTCAGAAATAAAAGATAAAATGAAGACGTAACACAAGATGACAAAAAAATAGTCAAAGAAGTGACAGCAGGCACATCATCAGGGGCTTTCTTCTCTCCTGCTAGTCACCAATAGGAAGGCTACAGTGCTTATAAATCAAGGGTTGCAACTCAAGTGCTTAGAAAATCCAGTGACTAATACGTTAATCTCCCCTTATTCACAATTTCACTTTCTTTGTTTTCACTCACCCCCTTCAACTATGGTCTGGAAGTAGGTGATCCTTCAGGAAGTTGATAGTAGCCTAACCCCACATCACAGTACCGGGGCCATTCCTCTCACTGCATGTCATTATGTAGGCATTTTATCATCTCACAGCATCACGAGAAGGATGAGCACAGGACAGCATTTTGAGAGAGAGTACTTTCACACCATTTTTATTACAGCTTATTGTTATAATGGATTGATTTTATTATTGTTGTTGTTTATCTCTTTCTGAATTTATAAAGTAAACTTTATCCTAGATATATATAGAGAGGAAGAAAACAGTATATATAGGGTTTAGTACTATCTGCGGTTGCAGGCATCCACAGGCATCCGTCTTGGAACAGATCCCCTGTAGGTAAACGGGGGTGGGGGGTGGGGGGAGGGGGCTACTGTATAAATAAATGAATCTCCTGCATCCTGACATAAGAAGGAATGATAGGAATTGTGTGAACAAAAGAGCATATTTCCCACATGAAGGGGCAGCTACCACTCAGCTCCAGGGGGCTCCTGCATTGGTAAGTCAATGAGCCCAGTGTTGCCAGCTGTTGTGATATTTCAAGAGAAACCACATATCAGGATTTGTGTTCAAAATGTTCCAATTTTCAAAACATTCTTTAGTTGCTGTGGACATGTGTGTTTTGTCCCTACTCCTAAGGAAAAAAGGAAAGAAGTCAAGAAATGGAAATTAACTCTCACATTAATTCTCGTTTGGTATAGTCAATAGTGCTTATATTATTTTCATGTTTTTCATATATGGACATTTTGCTCTTGGAGATTTAGAAATTCCTGAAGGGCAATCACCATGCATTCCATTTCTTTATGCTCTGTATGCATTCACCTACATAGACTAGAGTTCAGGTTTCATTAAAAAATGCGATGGAGCACCTGGGTGGCTCAGTCGGTTGAGAATCCGACTCTTGATTTTAGTTTAGGTCATGGTATCCCAGTTTGGGGGATTGAGTCCCACACTGAGCTATATGCTGACAGTGTAGAGCCTGCTTGGGATTCTCTCTCTTCCTCTCTTTCTCTGCTCATTCCCTGCTCATACATATTCTCACACTTTCTCTCTCTCAAAATAAATAAATAAACATTTTTTAAAAAATTTGATGACTTAATTAAAATAGCCTGGTAATGCCTTTCTTCTCTGTTTCTCCCTCTAGTGGAACAAAAAAATCTGTTATTACATAGGTTTATGTGGCCATCTTTTATCATCAAAGTAGAAAATGATGGTATGAAACAAATTTATCCTCCAAGTGTTTCTTTTAAAAACACTGGTTCCCAAGTCCCCAATTAAAGGCTTCAACATTTCAGAAGCGATTTCCAATATACCCCAAAAAGGAAGAGTAATGAGGTTCCATAAGCCAATTCAATTTCTGAAATTTACCTTAATATTATGATATTCCTGATAAGGAGTCAGCAAATGTCTTCTGTAAAGGTCTAGAGAGTGACTATTTTAGGTTTTGTGGCTCTGTGGATGAGCTACTCCACTCTGCTCTTATAGCACAAAAGCAGCCACAGACAAAATACAGACTGATGAGAGTAACTCTGTTCCAATATAACTTTATAGAAACAGGCAGCAGACAGAATTTGGCCAGTAGGCCATACTTTGCCCACCCTCCCCTATAGGGAAAATCTTTTCTTAACCTTCATTCTCTGAATAACTGCTTCCATTTCAAATTTATTTCCCAGTAGAGACAGTTTCCTTTATTTAACATCCTCTCCTGCTCCTGCTTAGAACTGCCCCCTTCCTGATAATCCTGTGCCAGTCTTAGGTCCAGTCATCCCTACCTCTGATATCTGCAAACCATTACTCTTTCCAATGACAAGTTCAACCACAATTCAGTTTTCACTGATTTTGTCTCTCATTTGATTGTTGAAAATAGTTTCCAAATTGGTCTTTCTGTATCCTACCATGCCTCCAGTATAGTCTACTTAGATATACTGATTTTTTTTTTTTTTTACTCTGGAAGCTATAATTTTGTCACTCCTTGTTCAGACATCTTCTATGACTCTCTGTTGGTCACAGAAATAAGCTTCAGACTCCTCAGTAAGACATGCCTGCCATCAGAATTTTCTAGCTATGTACACATCCAATCATTGATCTTATATATCCTATACTCAGCCAATCCAGAATCTTTACACTGTTATGTGCTTTGGTTGTGCTAATCCTTGTATGGATCCCAAACTCAGATAATTCTCAGTTTGCTTTAAGACCAGTTCAAATGCCACCATCTTCAGGAAGTGTCTTAGGTTCTTCTCCATCAGAGCTATCCTTTCTTTCATCTATATTCTAAAACTTTGTGCCTTAAAATGCTTATTACCCTCAGTCTTAAACTACATGGGGACAAGACCAAGAACCCATCACCACAAGAAACAAGACCTGAATCAGCAATCCTACTCATAGAGGACATCATTATCGAAAGCTAATATTTATCAACTGCCTTCTATTGGCACTATAAAACTTGGTGTTTTACATATTTATAAGTATTCAATCATTTAATCCTTACAACCACATATTTTACAGTTGAGCAAACCAAATAGATTGTATAATGTTTATTTTATGGATAAGGAAGCAGTCACAGAGTTTCATGGCTACTTGGTTGCAGAGGATACCAAACTCAAAAGGGCAGCTTGGGAGCCTGAACTTTAGATTCTTCATTCAACCATCTCTCAAAAGATTTTACAGGATATAAATTTTACAGAATTTGAAATATATACTGCTGTTTTTGAATAGTGATTGTAATAATTGTATCTATGCCTTAGTGGCATCTCCTTGGTCAGAATTATGATGTAGAGTAAAACCTTGGGCTGTGAGTGTTCCATAAGATAAGCAAACATTTCTAATACATTTTAACTTGGAAAATGAGTGATGTCTTGCAATATGAGTAGTCCATGATGCTGAACGTCACATGATCACAAGTGAGCCAATGGCTCCTTTCTCTCTCTCTCTCTCATTGAGAAATTGTGGGTGACTATCTCCCATGCTCGGATGTTCTGTCTCAGGCCACAGTGTTTGGCAGAAATCAGTGATTTTTCAGAATGTTGGAAGGTGCCCACAACTGGCACTAGTGTATTTTTTGTCACTTCAAAGCACCAATGGACAGTCCTTTGCTTTTCCATACAAGAGTGAGCTTAGGAATGCTTTGCTTCATTCTAGTTAAGGCTTCCTGCAGATATATACCCTTTCCTCTGAGCCTTATACTGTATGTAATGAAACTGGCAATATGACAACAGTTTATTAATACTGTACTGTGTCAACTTCCGTTGGTGATAGTGAAAGCTATCCTACACAATAACCCTCTTCTCTCATGTCTCCCTCACACCAGCCACAAAGGTTTTCAAAAGTAAGTGCAGGTTAATTTATTTATTTTTCTGTATATTTTGTATTTTATTATTTGTATTATATTACAGCATCATTGTACAGTATCATGTGTCATACGGTAATCATGTTTATATGAATATTTTTGGGTTGTGGAACGAATCATCTGAGTTTCCATGATTTCCTACGGGGAAATCTGCTTTGATATACAGGTGCTTTGGATTAAAAGCATGTCTCTGGAATGAATTATGCTCGTAAAACAAGGTTTTACTGTATTTGATATGGGGTACATTTGTTCAGAAACAAAACCCTCAGGAATAGAATTTTTGTTGAAAACTACAATCTGTTCTATAGTGTTCTCCTTGATTATTTCTAAAATAGTTATGTTTTTTCAAAATTTAAAAATCCCATCTAACTGGCCTTTACTTTTATTAACTTTACAAGTTAAATTACGTTTTTCCATTTTCATCCAAACTTCAGGTTTGGATATGATTTTTTTTTATATTAAAGCAAAGTCCATTTAATATTAAAGCAAAGGTCGTCTCCTATTCATCTATAAACTTACAATATAGTTTGTTCTCTTCATGGAGAGGGGTGGGAAATCACTAGCAAGTATTCTAGAACCCATCTATAAATAAAAGTTGGGTTTTGCCATGTTTCTAAACACAGATCTGCTGAGTGTTTTGGGCAATATTAACTTACCTACATTGATGTATCATGCCTTGATATAGAGACCACAAAAGCAAGCTCAAAAAAACAATTAAAAACCCTAGTATATATACACATATACACACACATATATACACATATATATACACACATATATACACATATTTATATATATATACACACACACACACACACACACACACACACACACATATAAATAAAATCTTGGAGAGTCATCACATCTGCCTTGATCTGTATGTCACTGGACTGGGTAAGGTGGATTCGAGATATCTCTTCTGTGTCCACAATAATCTTTCCTTTTGATGGTGACTAGATCTTTCTTTTCCCTTTTGTCTTGGGCTGTTGATGCCTCAGACTCTTCCTTCATGCTTTGGTAGGTACAGAAAAGAGTCCAGAATGAATAGCGGGTGAGGACCAGACACTGATGAGGAGTGCATCATCAGTTTCTTAGGGCTGCTGTCACAAAGGAACATAGACTGGTGGATGAAAACAATAGTTTATTCTCTCACGATTATGGTAGACAGATAACTAAAATCAAGGTATTGGCAAGGTCATTCTCTCTTCAGGCCTCTAGGTGAGGATCATTCTTTGCTTCTTCTACTTCCTTATGGCCTCAGGTGTCGCTTGGCTTGTGGTAGCATCACTCCTATCTCTGTCTTCACATGACCATCTCCTCCCCATGTGTCTCTGCCTCACATAGTGTTCTCCTCCTTCCACAGGAATGCTAGTCAGATTTCATTAGGGCACACCCTAATGACCTCACTGAACTTGACTGCATCTGCAAAGACTGTATTTCCCAGTAGGATCTTATCACAGGAATTAGGATTTCAACATACCACTGTGTGTGTGTGTGGCGGGGGGCGGTGTTAAACTTAACATATAACAAAGGGTCAGACTCCTCTCCCTTTCTTCCTGCCCCCATAGGCCAACATGAGGAAGACAAAGAGGGTAGACTATCCTCCAGGAATTTTAAGCAAAAAACCCTAGTCTTTACAACTCCTTCCTCCTTGACACTGTCTCTTTCAGAACCAATCCTGCTCTCTATTTCTCTCTCAGCCTTTGCTTATTGCCCAGAAACCACCCTGAGCTGCAAGAATAGTTATAGAAAATATTCATGTTATCCTTATTCTTTCTGATAACCAGATACTCCTCTATTATGCTAGGATGAGTATGGAAGTTCCCCCAAAAATTAAAAATAGATCTACCTTATGACCCAGCAACAGCACTGTTAGGAATTTACTCAAGGGATACAGGAGTGCTGATGCATAGGGGCACTTGTACTTCAAAGTTTACAGCAGCACTTTCAACAATAGCCAAATTATGGAAAGAGCCTAAATGTCCACCAGCTGATGAATGGATAAAGAAATTGTGGTTTATATACACAATGAAATACTACGTGGCAATGAGAAAGAATGAAATATGGCCTTTTGTAGCAACGTGGATGGAACTGGAGAGTGTTATGCTAAGTGAAATAAGTCATACAGAGAAAGACAGATACCATATGTTTTCACTCTTATGTGGATCCTGAGAAACTTAACAGAAGTCCATGGGGGAGGGGAAGAAAAAAAAAAAGAGGTTAGAGAGGGAGAGAGACAAAGCATAAGAGATGCTTAAAAACTGAGAACAAACTGAGGGATGATGGGGGGTGGGAGGGGGGGAGGGTGGGTGATGGGTATTGAGGGGGGCACCTGTTGGCATGAACGCTGGGTGTTGTATGGAAACCAATTTGACAATAAATTTCATATTAAAAAAATTGGCCTGCAGAATCAGAGCTCTGTGTGCATGTATGCATGCATGCTGTCTGCATATATGCATGTACAATATTTTAAAAACCCTGTATGAAATACACCTTGCAGAACTACCATTATTAAAAATATCAGAAAATACAGAAGAGCTTATTGGTTGTCAAATGTTGTTAGATGAACAATTAAAATTTTTCTGAGTATTATAAAAAAAACTGGTTACTGGTGTCTGGAAAGTAGCTTCTGTTGGTACAGAGGAGTACAAGCTTTGCCATCCAGGAAAACTAGGTTCTTATCCAAATCCTTTATTTATAAGCTCAGTATTTCTTGCCTATTTGAACTTCAAGTTCTTTATAACATAAAAATGCAGATAAAATTATCTTCTGGAATTATTGTAATGACAAGAATGCCACAATATATAAAGTGCCTAATATCTAAGCATTCCTTAGCAAATTAACTTTCTAATTTGGAACTCTGAACAAATTTCCCAAATTCAAATGATGCCAGATAACCAGATTCTATAGTGTCATGAAGTCTATAGTGCAAATGCAGTGTATGCGAAAGAAACCAATCCATGAAGGGAATGGATGCCACATTTAAACAATTGACCTAGTACGGAATTTTTGGAAAACAACCTGATCACTCCTTTGATAAGGGTTCTAATTAATTTAAGGCAAGACCTTTGCAAAGCCTGCCTCTGCCTCCAACATCATGCTTGCAGAATATGTTGTATTTTCCTTAGCTTTATCATTTGGATTATTTGGGTGTTGCCATTCTATCATTCTATATGCATTTCTAGATGCATTCGACCTCAGAATGAAAAATACATTTATTAAAAGGCAGAGGGTAACTCAAAGAATCAGAAGAGCTGTGGCACAGCCTGATCATAGAAAAGATGGGAACATGCTATCTCAGAAGAGCCAAGCAGCAAGAGCAGATATACATCTAATTCATGATGAATGAATAACCTGGTGCCATATGAGGTATAATTTTGAGAAGAGATGCTCTGTTTGAGCTAGCACTTCCCACCACTTGTCCTGGGCATGTAGAGCCCTTAGTTGGAGAGTCTCAATAGGACTGCATGCACTGGAGAAGTTCCCCAAAGGACAAGCTGTTGTTACTAGAGAAAATTAAACGAATGTCTAGCAAGTAAAACTGACATATGTCTAGTGTGTTGTCATTTTAAGAGGAGATTTACCTTGACTTTCAATTGTCATTCATATGATTAATTAAATGCATTACCCGAATGAATGATGGCTTGCCTTGCTCCTAAAAGGACTTAGAAAAAGGAGGACCAGGTAGTGAAAGCGATGTTAGGAAAGAAAGACTCCTCCAGCTAAATCTCTCGAAGAATTTCTCCTGTGAAAATTCCTTTATTTTGATTAGCATTTATTTCCCTAACATGTAAAAAACCTGTTCTAGCATGCCAACCATTTGTCAGATGTTGATGGAGGATTAAGTTACTTTGGTATTTTCATCCTGCTGGCAAAATGATATGATGAAACCTCATCCTAGCAAACAGGGAAGTAAACTGGAGACAGGTAGGAGGGAAGGCTGTGTCTCTAAGTACAGTACTCTGGGAGATCCCTGTCCTGCGTTAGGGAGATGAGGGCTGCAGGGATGGGCTCCTGGGCTTCCACAAGTCACCCTGAGCATCTCACACAGAGAAGGAAGACTCAGAAGAGGAGAGGGAACGCAAGAGTGGAGAGCTTCCAGGGCAAGTATCATAAGTAGTAATGAGTCTGTGCCCTTCCAACAGAGGTCACAGATGTGTGGTTCACAGGCAGAGCATCCACTGAAAGAGCAGGCAGTTACCTGTCCTTCCTTTCCATCTTAGTCCAGCTTAAATGTTCTATCCTACATTTCTATCATTTTTCATTTTACAGACAGGGAAACTGAGATTCAAAAAAATAATAAAATAACTCTCTTATAAGTCCATACAGCTAAGCAGTAGTTGAACAGGAATTCTAGAGCAGAACGTTTAGCCCCCAGAGTTCCCCTTTTGACCCTGTGCTATATGGCCACACTGTTTCCCAGCCTTAATTTTCCCCACCTAGGGGTGAAACAGTTTGTCCCTTATTAAGATATTTAAGCAATCAGCTGAGAAGCTGTATGTCCTGGAGACTGGACCATAGTAATGAGAGGGGGGGACAGTGGGTAAAAGCTTCCTAGCCTTCCTCCAATCACCCAGGCAGGCAGCATGCTCATGGACTAGAGAGGTCTTTAGCTATAATTGCAGTTTTAATTCTGACTATGTACCAAGCACTGTAGGGGTGCTTTTACATATTTTATCTCATTCTATCCTCACAAAAGCTTTGTCAGGCAAGTAAGACAATGTGCATCACACAGCCAAGGAAGCAGGCTAAAGTGTCTCTCCCAAGGTCACATAGCTAGTCCTTGACAGGGCTGAGAATATAACCCATGTCACTTGATTCCCAGTCTCACACTTTTTGCACTGTCCTGCGCTATCCTTTGGGACGCTGATAATTGCAAGTCACTATGTGACCTTCTTGGATGCCAGCCTTCTGAAATAAGAACACACAGATCTCCGGATTTCCTGAGATGGGAATAAGGAGGCCTCCTATTGATTCTATCGCTCCACTGTTTCTCCTTGAAGTCTTACAGATTTCCCTTTCCATCAAGCTTTCTTTACAAATAGGGCTTAGGAAAGGCTGGAGGGATGTTTATCTGTCAGACAGATTTCTCTCCTGCAGAAATGTTAGCCTTTTCACACACCACTGCATCCTGCCTTAAAAATGTGTTGTAAACTGAGAGATGTCTTCTGGGACCAGAATGATGGAGGAGACACCTTCAGTCAGAAACAAGTTCAGGCCACAGCTCAAGACCCTCTATTTAGCTCAGGTGAGGGCAAAGTCTTAGTGAATTTTTCCTGCTTTATGGAAACTTGTCTGATTAAATTCCAACAAACTGAGTTAAATAAGCTGGTAATAATTAATATCTAGCATACTGTAAGTACCTATCCTAGTCACTGCTATAAGCAGAAAATAAAAAATACTCTTTTGTTTTACATTTTTTAAGGTTGTAACAATTGGTAAAGATCATAACCATTTCTTCTCTACTACACATCTATTGCTTTTGTTAATCAATGTAGATGGTGACAATTATAGAGGTTACATTCATATAGGTTTCCATGTTCTATGTAATACTTAACACAGTTACTGTGCATTTCTAAGAGTTCAGCAAACACTTATTGATTGAAGGACTGATGTAGTAGATAGTTATCCACCCTAGGGTTATCGTTAAAAATAATCCCAAAAATTCTGGGAGAGTCTCTCATGGCCTGACTGTTTGTAAACCATGAAAAAAGTCTAAGTGATCAGAAATACAGATGTATTGCACTAAAACATTTAGGCTTTAGTTTCTAAGTTTGTACCATGTAGCACATAGCCAAAAAAAATAAAAATAAAAGGAAAGTTGGATATTTTTTTTTTTAGACAGAGAGTGAGTGGGGGAGGGGCAGAAAGAGAGGGAGACACAGAATCCGAAGCAGGCTCAGGTCCCGAGCTGTCAGCACAAAGCCTGACATGGATCAAACTCACCAAATGTGAGATCATAACCTGAGCTGGAAGTCAGATCCTTAACTGACTGAGCCACCTAGGTGCCCCTGGATCACTTTTTACAAACAAATTAAGTCCCCAATTCTGTCTAAGTAAGGTGAAGGGGAAAGTAATCTTGACCCAAATTATCAGTACTGACTCTTTTCAGAAATTTTATTTTCTAAATAATTAACCATAAAATTTTCTGATTTTAATGAACTTTGTCATTCATGAAATCAAACATTCAATTTATCTTTCTAAATAGTATCCAATTATTTGGCATCATTAAAATATGTTCAACTAGTTATTCAAACCTTTGCCTGGATGTTCATGCATTTCTCCATTCATTTATCAGATGCTTACCAAGGAGCAAGAATAAGTTAGGAACCATGCTAGGCAGTGGGGACATAGGACAAACAAGATGGGTTTTGTACTTGAGAAATTTAGTTTTTAGGCAGACACAAAGGTAGATTTATCATAAGAGTATGTAACTGGGAAGAGGCATGAGCATGTATGCAGTTTAGGAGGAGAAAACCAACAGAGGGTGACGTGTGATATTGCCTAGAAAGGGGCAGTTGAAAATGCAAAATCCCAGAGGAAATAGAAGAAGGTGGAGTCCTGAGAGTACATGAAGGGGGCTTGGACTGGACCTGAGACCCATCTTCCAACACAAGTAGGGAGAACAATATGAGTAACAGAAATCTAGAGAGATTTGGGGAGGTAACGATAGCTGTGAGAGTAAACCAGGAGAAATTGCCCCTTGAACGTTCCAAAGGCCCCTAATAATTGCTAATTGCTCTAGTTAATGACTTTGTATTTATCTTAGAAAAAAATTAACTGTAATTTATGAACAATATTTGTGTGCTCTTTTCTCACAAATTCAGGTTTTCATTTGACACCTCAAATACCTGAAGATGGTAGTTACCATGGAAGCTTATGAGAGACCCAGTATATTTCCCCCCTTTGATGGTGATGCCTGGTTATAAGCAAACCCTCTGTCACTCTTGTGAAAAGCTGATTTGCTTGCACGTTAAAAAGAATAAAATCTCATAAGCAGAGGGATGGAACCGATATGGATAATAATCAGTATGTTTATTACCGCTTAAAATAGAGAAATAAAGGAGAGTGGCAACTGTCTCAAAGATTTTTATATTGGACTCCTGAAACTTCTGGACCCTTGGCTTATTTTAAGGAAAGCAAAATAGGGCTAACCTAGCAGAAAATATTCATGTCTGCCTTTTTGCAAGCACTGAAAACTCTCTGGTCTCAAAGCATGGAAATGTTATAAAAAGTGGGTGTCATTATTATAATAGCTCTATATTTTTCTGGGCCAGAAGCCTTTTTCTTCTTTTTCTTTTGTTGTTGTTATTTTTGGATAACTGTAGAAATAAATACAAGGATGTGCTTTTTATGGACAGAATTATGTCTCCCCAAAATTCCTATGTCAAAGCCCTGGCCCCAATTCCTTAGAATGTGACTATATATGGAGACAGCATCTTTAAAGAGATCTTTAAGTTAAAATGAGGCTGTTACAGTACACCCTAACCCAGTCTGGCTGGTGTTTGTATGAGGATGAGATAACCAGGGATAGCTGTGCACAGAGTAAAGGCCACATGAGGACACAGGGAGGAGACTGCCACCTGCTGGCCAAGGAGAGGGGTCTCAGAAGAAACCAGACCTGCCGACACATTGATCTTGGTCTTCCAGTCTAGAGAACTGTAAGAACATAAATTTCTGTAGTTTAAGCCTCCCAGCCTGTGGTATCTTGTTATGATAGGTGTGGCAAAGTAACACAATGTCACAAAGATTAGTATTTCTAACTGCTCCAAATAACAGCAAAAATTCAGAAGTACACTATCTTAGATCTTCTTAGACATTTTCCTGTGATAATTCTTCCTGGATTTGGGAAGCAATTGGCTCAACAAACCAATGTTACTAGAGTGTGGTACCACAAGGCCTTGTCCATTTTGTCTCAAGAAATTATTTCTATAAGTTCTTCCTATGGAAGGAAATGGAAGAAACTGAATCTTTCTCTGGCATGATTATGTCTGCTACTTTGTAATAATTCTATTTGAAAACAGCAAAGTCAAGCCTTTCTGGCCCAAATGATAAAATAAGTTGATAGTGGATATCATCACTACAAACATCTAAAATATAGGGGGTGCCTGGGTGGCTCAGTCGGTTGAGCATCTGATTCTTGATCTCAGCTCAGGTCATGATCTCACAGTTTATGAGATTGAGTCTGGCATTGGGTTCTGCTCTGAGAGTACAGAGCCTGCTTGGGATTCTCTCTCTCCCTCTCTCCTGCCCCTCCCCTGCTCACACTCACTCACTCACTCTGTCTTTCCCTTTCTCTCAAAATAACTAAACAAACTTAAAGATAGATAGATAGGTAGGTAGGTAGGTAGGTAGGTAGGTAGATAGATAGGTAGGTAAGTAGGTAGGTAGGTAGGTAGGTAGGTAGGTAGGTAGGTAGGTAGATATTAAGAAGAGGGTCAGAGAACCTCCTGCCATTTCTGGAGAAAGGAGTGACCAAGTCGTATTTACAAGGCTCTACCATCGGTGAACATTTTGACTATCTGTCCCTTCTGAGGCTAGAAGTCCTGAGCATTTAAAACAAAAGAATAAAACCTCTCTAGCAAAAGGCTGAGAAACCAGGGCTGGAAATAGATTCTCTTGTTTGATATTATAATGGGTAGGAAATAAAGAGGTCTTGTTTTTCATTGATTTCTGTCTCTTCATATTATGTTCTAAACGTTATGAAAAAGAACCAGTTAATCAATTTGGTCCTGGGAAAAAAAAAAAAAAAAAAAAAAAAGAACATCATCACCAGTGTTAGCCAAAGATCTCAAAATAAGTAGGATATCTAATCAACTACTGACTGATATTGAGGGAAGATGGAATAGCACAGCATCTGCAGAAGAATAGATAACGTTGGAGATGTCTGCTCTGAAGAAAAAGAGATGGGGCCAGAAAACAAGTAAAAAATCTGTGCAAAGGTATACAGGGTGCAAGTGAAGTTGGGAGCAAAACTTGTAGGGACTTGGAACCAGGCTTAAGACTTCATACCATCTCTTTTACTCCACCCACAACCTACCTTCAAGCAATCACCAAGACCTGCCATTTCTAGTACCTCTCAAATGTGTGGTCTCTGCTTTCTTTCTGCCTCTACCTAGTTCACACCATCTTCTCCTTTATTTTTTATTTTTTTTTAGGTAAATTCTACTTAAATTCATTTTTTTTCCAATATATGAAATTTATTGTCAAATTGGTTTCCATACAACACCCAGTGCTCATCCCAAAAGGTGCCCTCCTCATAAGCCATACAGAGAAAGACATCTTCTCCTTTAATATGGGGGCAGTGGTATGGGGGTAAGAACCGGAGTTCATATCCTGACTGTAACACTTACTGGTTGTGTGACTTGAGCAAGTTATTTAAACTTCCTAACAAGTTTTTTCTTATTTGTGCTGATTTTAACATTTTTTTAATGTTTATTGATTTTTGAGAGAGAAAGAGGGACGGAGCACAAGCAGGGGCCAGGCAGAGAGAGAGGGAGACACAGACTCTGAAGCAGGCTCCAGACTCTGAGCTGTCAGCACAGAGCCTGACACAAGATTTGAACTCACAAACTGTGAGATCGTGGCCTAAGCAGAAGTCAGATGCTTAACCAACTGAGCCACCTAGGTGCCCCAATGTTAACATATTAATGTGATATTAATAGAACCTACCTTATGGCATTATTTCAAACATTAAGTGGAATTTGTGTAAAATTGTTGGTATATAATGAGAGAAAACTATTAGCTATCATTATTCACTTTCATATAGGACTATACTGAAAAACAAACAAAACAAGAAATGTTAAGTTATTCTTCCCTCAAGCCTTGTTCCCTTTTCAATCTATAGTATATACTGTAGCCAGAATGAGCCTTCTAAAATACAAATTATACTGAGTCAGTCTTCTGCTGAAAAACTGTTAAATGGTTCATATCACATTAACATAAATAGCAAAGTCCTTAGCGACATTAATGAAATCCTTCTTCATGTGGCCCCAGCTTACATCTCTAATATGATCTCCCTCGATTTCACTCTCCCTCATTCCCTCTACTCTGTTCTGGAGCCATATTAATCCATCTGATTCATCAAATCTGTTATGTTCTTCCTTCCTTTTGGGATTCTACACTGCCACCTGCCACTGACTTTGCCTAGACTTCTCCCTCTTTCTCTCCCATTTCCTTAGCCTTGGACTCAGTTTAAAGACCACTTCTTCAAGGTAGGCTTTCCTGACCTCAATAATAGGGTCAATTGTCCCTCTTATGGATCATTGCCCACTACTTCCCTTCTCATTGCATGTCCTATGCTATGGTCTGTTGTCTCAATTGGAATGTAAACTGAGAAGGTCTAGAACTAAGCTCTCTGGCATTAAAAGGTTTTAGCACTGTGAGCACTCAACCATGAGAGCCATCATCAAGAAGATCAGCCGTACAGAACTGTAACAAAAAGTATTTCTCAGGACCAAGTTCTTCTTGGAACTTGGAAATTTAATTGAAGTTAATCAAATCCTAATAAGTGATATTAACATACCTCCAACAAGAAAATGTCAACTGGGTGCAGGGGGTAGTTTAGTACAAAATATGGACAAATCAGTCACAAAGGCAGAATACAATGTCCAGGGCAATAATGCCACAACTTATGAACCTGAACAGGTTTATTTGACAAGTGTACCCTCATAGCAGAGATGGATGCACTAGGATATTAAAATCCCTCTCTAATTTCTTGTGATATAATATTATGTTCATTGAAGCACACTTCTAATTTTAATTTGACTCTCCATTTAGATTCACCAGGAAGGCTACATGTGCATCAATCAGCTAAAAAACTCTCTGGCTGGCTCTTTACTTCTGCTGCTCATAGCAAATTGAATAATAAAAAAAAAGTTGGTATGGTAAGTAATATTGATAAGAGTCTCTCATAGATTTGGTTAAAAAGAGACTATCTCAGGGCACCTGGGTGGCTCAGCTGGTTAAGCATCTGATTCTTGATTTCAGCCCAGGCCCTGATCTTACATTTCATGAGATGCAGCTCCGAGTTGGACTCTGCACTGACAGCAAGAAGCCTGCATGGGATTTTCTCTCTCCCTCTCTCTGCCCCTCCCACACTCATGCTCTCTTTCTAAAAAATAAATAAATAAGCATTTTTTTTAAAAAAGAGACCATCTCTAAATTAGAAAGAAAAGAAAAGAAAAGAAAAGAAAAGAAAAGAAAAGAAAAGAAAAGAAAGAAAAGAAAAGAAAAGAAAAGAAAAGAAAAGAAAAGAAAAGAAAAGAAAAGAAAAAAAGGACAATAAAGCTGGCTGGCTCAGTCAGTAGAACATGTGACTCACGATCTTGGGGTCGTGAGTTTGAGCCCCACAGTGGACACAGAGATTACTTAAAAAAATTTTTTAGGGGCTTTTGGGTGTCTCAGTCAGTTAAGCGTCTGATTTCTGCTCAGGTCATGATCTCACGGTTTGTGAGTTCGAGCCCTGCATTGGGCTCTCTGCTGTCAGCACAGAGCCTGCTTCAGATCCTTTGTCCCCTTTCTCTCTGCCCTTTCCCCACTGGTTCTCTCTTGATCTCAAAATAAATACACTTTAAAAACTTTTAAATAAAAATAAATAAATAAATAAAAAGAGACCATCTCTGAAGGACGGAGAAAGTCTGGATGCCATTCCAAAATTAATGTCATGGATCCACTAAATTAAGATGGAACCTTGGAAATGTGTAGCCACACAAAAGGACTGCCCTTTCTTGAGGTCCTCTTAGAGTGAGTGGTCAGTGTTTGTCTGTGGTCTTGCTCTCTGTGGTTGTATTGTTTTATTTAATGGAATAACAGTTCCATTATCTACCATCCACTGTAAAACCACACAATTAATTAATAAAACAGAAATGTTTCTGGACTAGACTTTAGTCAATGCCTATTAAAGTGGCAAAATTGCTTTTTCCAAGAGTCTTTATGCTTTTTTAGTGTGATTGACTTTTCACATCCAGCTTTTGTTTTCTTTCTTTTCCTGTTTGAACAGCTAGGTTGCATTATACTTTTATTATGCCTCTATTCTACCTGAGAACAATTAAAAATCATTTTCAGAGCTTTATTTCTCATTGTATGAGTTGTGAGCATTTCTGATAGAGAAAATTACTTTAAAATAACGCTATTTTTCTGAAAATTTCTGTCCTATTGGCAAGTAGGTAGAAATTCAAATGATGTGACGGTGGGGAGAAACTACTTTCTTCCTACACTTCTCACTGATTGTTCTGGTCCATTTCTAAGGATTGCTTTCTTTCATGTTACCCTTCTTTGACTACACTTGCTATTCAAACTCATTTATAACTTTAAGTTATAAAGAAGACCATAGAATTGGTAAATCCTCCTATTACTTGAGGATTTGCCCTACATTTTGAAATGCGGATAAAAGTTGCCTCAACATCTATATGTTTGGTTCTCAAAGATGAATATGTACTACAATCACCTGGAAAGCTTGGAATACCCAGATTTCTAGACCCTGTCACTAGAAATTCTGACCAGTAGGTCTGGGGTGGGGCTAGAACTAGCATTTGTTAAAAATTTCCAGGTGGCTCTGATGCTGCACTTGTGGAGACTGACCACACTTTGGCCTTTACTTTTTATTTCTGATGGAAAGGACTTTAGCCAAAGGCCAGAAACAGTGCCTAGTCTCCCTCTTAGTTCTGGTAAGTTTCTGGGTTCATTGCATCCTGGAGGTGAAAGCCATACATAATTGGGCTGGTGTGCACAACCCACAAAGATGCTCAGAAGTTTATGGGATACATTTTACCAAGACACATTTCATTTTTAGTGGTAAAGTTCTAGCTGCTACTAATAACCTACAAAATGGGTTATTCTCTCTGCAGATTTCCTTGGAGCCCTCATCTGGGTCTATTCAGTAAGCAGTACTGCCACCTTCTGATTTTCAATTGAAAATGTATATACTTAAGGGTTTTCCTTTTTGTTGAATTTGTTAGGTACTCAGCAAGTATTTATTTTAAGATCTTTTCTTCATGAATTTGTTTTCCCCTTGGGTCTCTTATTTTCAATGTTGCTTGTTGTTTCCTGTTTGCACATTTCTATATGAAGTTCTTATACTATAATTACAGCCCCTCAGTCTTTTATCAATTCTGGCCCAGGGAAACCTCCCTTCCTTTATGAGTCTGGAGTCATGTGCCAAAAAATATACCAAAGATTACTAAGTTTCTTGTGAGTGGGCTGGTTTTCAAAGATTATTTCTCAAGAGGCATCAAACCCCAGTGAATAGTCTTTTTTGTAAAACTCATTTAAAAAATACCTTTGTCCACCTAACACAGATTTGTCCTCAAAACACCCTCCACCCCCATATTTGATATTTCATAGAACCCAAAACTATTGAATGAAAAGCTGTTTGTGTATTTTCCTTCAGATGGAAAAATAGACCATTAGAGTTTGTTGGAAGTAGAGAACTTAATCTAATCAACCCCGTGATTTTTGCCTCATAGAGAAAGGTCAAAAGCTGGCTCAAGGTTATATGTATTCAGTGGCAGAGCTAGGACTCTTTCCAAACACAGCCTACTTCTCTGGACAGACCTGGCTCACAAGAGTGCAAATACTATCTCTGGACCATTTCTGTGTCCAAAGGAATGCAATGCTGCAATTGACAAGCCTGGTTCATGTTCCCACCCCTGTGATCAAGGGTCAAGGTTTCTGACCTGACCTGGGAAAGTCATGCCTTTGAAAAAACCTAGGCTTAGAATAAAGTCACTCTCCTAGATTCATATAACTAGAAAAAGGCACAGTTGGAGCTCAGATGAGGTTGTGACTCCAGAGCCCTGGAGCGTTCAGTCCTCCACTGCCCTAAGTTAGAATTATAGGTAAGGCATAAAAAGATGATCTTGAGGGGAAAGTGATGACTTTCTGCATCTTTTCCTCACAACTCCTCTGACATAATGAGGTCTCCATTATCCTTCTCTCTGCCTGCCTCCCATTCAGTCACCCTTCCACCTGAGTAAGACTAGGGAAAGATTGTCCAGTGCTAAGACTATTCCATACTGTGTTTTCAGACTTTAGAGGAATGGAAAAGAGTCAAAGGTGAAGACTAAGGATGAAAACCTGACCCTTATTTGTACAATTTCCATTTCTCTATTAGTACAAACTAGTTCTTGATCATGAGCAAATTTATCTCAGTGTCTTAATTTTAGCCTCTGGCATTGGATATTAGTCCTGCCTCACAGGATTATTTGAAAATTAAGTGAATCGTGACGACAATGATAGACAGATAGAGGACACTCAGTAAAGAGTGACTCTCAGGGTGCCTGGGTGGTTCAGTCGGTTAAACATCCAACTTTGGCTCAGGTCATGATCTCACTGTTCATGAGTTCGAACCCCATGTTGAGCTCTGTGCTGACAGCTCAGAGCCTGAAGCCTGCTTCAGATTCTGTGTCTCCTTCTCTCTCAGCTCCTCTTCCACTCATACTCTGTCTCTCTCTCTCAAAATTAATGTTAAATTTTTTTTAAAAAAGAATGACTCTCACTGCAAAAATTTTTATTATTGGCATTATCACCTCAAAAAAAGGTGGTCAGAGTGACAGATCTTATCTTCCCTACTTAGAACTACCTCTGCCCCCTACTTGTAGTAGTCCTTTACTACATAAATCTCAAATAATTTGGACTGAAAAAGCTGACTGAATTTGTGTAGCCACCAGGGAATAACATGTTGGTTTTCCTAAGAGTGAATATTTGAAATCATCCATTAAGGAAAAATAACCCTGCCCCATGTCCATTTTCAAGGCCAACAGTGGACAGTGGTCTGGGGACTTGGGCACCATGTTGGCACAGGGACCCAGGCTGCCAATTAACATATCCCAGGGCTCCTTTTATTTTTATCCTTTAAAAACAACCTGCTGGATCATACATGACATCCAATCCTGCCTTATTAACTAGAAACTAAATGAGCATTCAAGAAATTTAATTGAAAGTGATACTCAGAATGCTAATAAGCCTCTGGTGAGGAGGGAGATTGATGTTCCCAGCTGCAAATCCAGCCTGGAGGAAGAGTCTCTGAAGATCTTGTCACCAGAGGCAGACTAAGCTTCTATTTGCTGCCACAGCCTTCCTCACAGGCTCACTTTCACCGCTCTCCCAGCTGTCTACCTGCTACCCAAATTCCTACTTAATCAGTCTCCCCCAGAGAGGCCTCTACCTACTGGCTCCATACCACATCAAGCACCAGGCCAACAGTGTACTTTTGTTGGTAAAAATGAAAAAAAGTTCCTCTGAGTGAGATTGTTAAGCAAATAGAAAGGATGATGCTAGGAAACTGAGGGTGCAAACATTTGAATCCCTTCCTTCTCCATGCAGAAAACCTAGAAAACCACATATGTCCTCGTCTCTAAGAAAGAGCATCTTTCTGGAAACACACTTCAAGATAGACTGCGTGATTCAAACTGTGTGTGTATGTTAAAAAAGAGGGTTTCCATTCCCAGCAATTAATAATATTAGAGAATCCTAATCACACTTTGGCCTTTAAGCACATCTTTTCATGATAAATTTCCAGGAACAAGAATATTCTTGAATTTTTCTTTTTCCTTCATAATTCAACACACAGCTGACCTGCTTAAATCTTAAAAGGTGTTCACAAATGTAAATGTAAATATATATTCATAGTCAGTACATTTTGCTCTTCTATAATTGAAACCAAAAAATCAAAGCAAAAAATAAAGCAAAGTAAAATTTCCCAATAGTTACAAAAACAAATATTTCAGCACAGACAAAAGTGGAGATAATGATGAAACAGAAGTACTGATTGGGAGGCCATGCTATTAGGTCTCACTTAAAATGTTTATTCCCCAATGGTTTTTGGAAACTTGCATTTAGCCGACAAAAGAGGCACTGAAAGTATCATCCGATAACAGATAAAAGTGTGAATCATATGAAAAGTTGAGGAGGTGAGTATTTCAAAGTATAAACGCTCCCCATAGCTGCTTGCCTTGGGCCTGAACATTGATTTAAGGAATCACAGCCTCATCTGAGGCACTTGACTGACTACTTTAGCTTTTCCTCAAATGAATTGCAAGACTTTTGCTGAAACCACTTCTGTTCAATTACGCACTGGACCTCTTACAAGATAAAAAGAAGCTTTTATTCTTATTTGTCCTTTTAGTTTAGGAGAGCAAAGGAAGTGTACTATGAGCACATACTCTGGGGAATGACTGATCTTGATCAAATTTCATCTCTAACACTGACTAACTGGGCAAACAAATCTTGGAAATAGTTTCTTCTTCCTTATAAAAGGGATACTAGTATCTATTCCAGAAGACTATTTTAAGAGGTAGAGTAATATACATAAAAAAATCTAGTACGATGGATCTGGTACATAGGAATGCTCAGTAAACGTTAGCCACATGTATCATTTCCATTATCAGATCAAATGCTTTGGATGCCATGAAGAGCAGTCAAGACTTTCCTCCATAGGAGATGTAGAGCAACTGAAGGAGCAGGTGCCTCATCAGATGTAGCCTTTGAATCATGGAAACTGTGTGGAAGGTGGATGTAAGAGGGGACTAGGCATGGAGGCAGGAAGATCAAATAGGAGACTGCTTTACAGCTCCCACTTTACATCAAGGCTTGGTCAGGGTTGACCTCACAAATCAAAGTACTAGCTAAGCACATTGGAGGGAAGCTTTCACAATTGGGTGATAGAGAAAAGCAAGCAAAGAAGACCCATAGTAGAGGAACAGACTTGCTCAGTCAGTTATGGTTGTCTGCACTCTCAAAATTGTGCTTTCAAATACTGGCAAAACAAGAGAAAATAGTCTATTCAAATCTTCCCACTGAAAAAGATAAAAACTTGCACATAGCCAAATTAAAAATTAAAATTGATGTCATTCCAAATGCTTAATTCAGAAATAGCAAGATCTCTTTGGGAAGCTGTCAGCTTTGACAGCAACATCTTTTGTTTATAAGACTGTATTGGTAAGGCCCTTGTTAGTTTTCCAAAGCATCTTCACAGTAAATCTGCAAGATAAGTAGGGCAGGCACTAGAGAAGAATTACAGAATGAATGTATACCCTGGAAGAGTATTTGGAGACAATCTAGTCTAACTTCTATTATATGCATGAGGATATTGGAGCACAGGAAAAAGCAGTGACTTCTTCACCTATGGCATTGTCAGGACGCAAAAGATTATGCTATGTAACATATAAACCCCAACATCTCAGTGGTTTAGCCTTTAAAATTTTTGCCTGTACAAAATCTATTACAATTTGGACAGCTCACCAGGGCAGTGCTGTTCTAAGTCATGATTTTCTTCTAAGACATGACTTTATAGACTTGTACAGTTTCCATTCTGTAAGCTCATCATATTTTTGCCCTTTTAGAAACACTGTGCCAGATGAAGAGAGCTCATGAGTTGCCAGGGCTAGTCAAGACAGACCCAGCTTAGAAATGACATGTGTAAATTCTGCCCATAGTCTATTGCCAAAACTAGTAACAAGGGTCTGGAAAATGCAGTATTTCGTGTGTCCAGAAAGTAGAGGAGAATCAGATATGGGTGGACATCAGTTATCTCTACCACAGGAGTGGTCCAAAACTCAGTTTTCCTGGTGGCCTCTTTCTAATAGTATGTGGCTTCTGGGAATTATCCCTCACTGCAACAGGTGCTGGAAACTGGAGAAGACTAATTGGAAATTTCAGAAAACTCTAATGTTATCTTAACTCTAAATACATTTTTCCCCATAGATTTGAGGGAAATAACTTGTTTAACTTCATTCCTTCCGAATATAACTGACTATCTTAAAAAAGAATTATTGAGTTTCCAGGGGATGGAATCTTTATTTTTCCTTTTAATGCTTGCAACAAGCTACTGAGATTGCTATTGTTAGCCCCAGTGTAGATCAGAATTTTTGGCGGCAAATAACAGAAAATTAATAGATTACCTCAAGTTAAAAAAAAAAAAAAAACCTAAAAGGAGAAATTATATTGAAGAGACCCAGGGCTAATGGAGACTCAAATGGGAAAAGTCTTAGGGAAACCAAACTTCCGACAAATGCAATTGGGTTTTATTCAAAATTTGCTGCTGCTTGCTCAGGAGCTGTCCTGTCTTCCGCAAGCAACTCTCAGCTTCTCTGAAGCAGTCTGTCTGGTTCTGTTTCTCTCTCTACAGGCCTGTCCTACATCCTCTGTCACTACCCACCTTTTTCTGCTTTTAGTTTCTTAGTGCTTTATCACTGCCCCTTGTAAATACCTCAAAATCATTCAGCACGAGTCTCTGTGTCTTGGCCACCCTGAATTATGGGTAGTCCCCTCACTACTAACTGGCCTGGTCTCTTAACATTCCAGTTGCAAACTTCAAAATACTGTATACCTGGTTTATTCTAAATGAACCAGGCCTTGTAAATTCTATGTCATCAGCCCACTTAAGCATCAGCTGCTCTTGGATCCGGCATCCAACTAAGCACAAACCTGTGCACCTGTGCCTTGGTTAAAGCAGTTGGAGGGGCACCTCAGTCAGTGAAGCAACCGACTTTAGCTCAGGTCATGATCTCACGGTCCATGAGTTCGAGCCCCGCGTCAGGCTCTGGGCTGATGGCCCAGAGCCTGGAGCCTGCTTCCGATTCTGTGTCTCCCTCTCTCTCTGCCCCTCCCCTGCTCATGCTCTGTCTCTCTCTGTCTCAAAAATAAATAAAAACATTAAAAAATTTTTTAACAAAAGAAGTTGGAGAAGCAGTGGGCATGGACACTTTGGGCAGGAGCAAGGACAGGAAGCTACCTACAGAAAGTGGAGTGGGCAGGCAGGTAGTAATTGATACACCTAATCTTACGCAAGGTCACTGCTATGGTCTAAATATTTATGTACCCCCTTACTACCACCAAATTCATATGCTAAAAACCTAATCCCCCAGAAATGATCCATAGAGTAATTAGGGCCTTTAGGAGGTGAGTAGGTCATGAGCATGGAGCCCCCATGAATGGAATATGTGGTCTTATAAAAGAGATTCCAGAGAGCTCTCCAGCCCCTTCCACCCTTGAGGACACCATGAGAAGTCTGGGAGCAAGAAAAGAGCCCTAACCTAACAATGCTTACACCCTGATCGTGGACTCCCAGCCTCCAGAACTATGAACAATAAATTTCTGTTGTTTACAAGCCACCCATTCTGTGGTATTTTGTTATATTAGACCAAATGGGCTGACTCACAATGCTACTAAATGTCAGTGTGAGGTTTAAATGCAAAATTGCCTGTCACTTCAGGATCAAGCTGAATGAGGAAAGCTTAGGAGCAATACATATGCTGGGACTTAGTCTCTCCTCTTATTACCTCTTACCCTAGATCCTCAACCCTTAAACCAGTTACAGGTCTAGCTAAATAGACACCTCAGAAAAGTAAAGTGTTTTGCCAAAGCTGAAAAAAGTATTTTAGTGCACATTTAGAGATACTCCTAATTGAATCAACCAAACACCAGGTCTGAATGACTAGAGAAAAATATTTCCAGACTGGAACTTTGAATTTGGTCTCTTGGGCACACTCACCAATTTGAATCTGCCCAAGTGGGAGCACTACCTGGTTTCAGGGCAAGAATTAATTTTATATCCTTATTTCAAAATTTGTGAACGTATGTCACTAACAATTCTGATGATTAAACTTTGTCACAAAATCCTAAGTGACATTACACAAAACACTTAGCCTCTTTGCACCTCAGTTTGCGCAACACTAAAATAAGAGGAACTGTATTAAATTACTTCCTAGGGTCCTTACAGATATAAAATTCTATGACTAGCTCACCTTACAAATTTAACATGCAAACGTCTACATCTACTGATTACAACCTGAGGCAAGATCATTTTCCTCAATGCTCATCTTAAATAGCACCCAAGAATCCTTGAAGAGATTTTCTTTTTCACTAAACTGCAGCACTGTCCAGTAGAACTTTCTGTGGCGATGGATAGGGTCTATATCTGCCTAATACAACGGCCTCTGGTCACATGTGACTATTGAGCAGTTCAAATTCAGCTAGTACAACAGAAAAACTGAATTTTTACTTTTACTTAAATTAAAAAATGTAGACAGCCATATGTGGCTAGTGGCTACCATATTGAACAATGTAGGACTGGAGGAGTGTATAATGTGAATGACAAAAGGGAAATTAAGAGGTAATGATACTATTTTGATGTATAAATTAATATTTGAAAACCAGTCGGGCTTCCAATTTCACATGGAATTGTAGACTCCTTTTTTTTTTCTTAGATTTTAGGTAACAATCTATTCTGTGATGATACAGACCTTTCAGAAGCAGGGAAAGAGATTGATGATTTCTCAAGCTGTAGCTCTCTGTGTCAGAAGAGTGACTAATTCACCTAGATAAATATCAACACTTTCTTGAAAAAAAAATAGCGATGGTCTCATACACTATGTCTCATCAGAGATTTAAGATATTTACATAAGGTTCTTTGCCAAAGATAGTAGCAGGACAAAAGTGTAGATATAAAAGTCTTTAGCAACTTACTGGATTTGAAATTTGGAGCCCTGAATTTCAGTTTTATCTTTGTCATCAATGACTATTTTCTTTAATTTTTTTTTTAAGAGAGCAAGAAGGAGAGGGGCAGAGAGAGAGGGAATGAAAGAATCTTAAGCCGGTTACATGCTCAGCTCACAGACCACCAAGGGGCTCGATACCACGACCCTGAGATCATGACCTGAGCTGAAATCAAGAATTGAACACTCGGCCACCTGAGGTACTCAGGCACCCCAATGACTATTTTCTTTTATGCTAAATTACCAATTAATGTAAAATTCACCATGAATTTAAAAGCAGCTTTGGGGGAAGAAAGGTAGTGGTAGAGGAAAGACATCAGGTTTTCCAGCTAACTGACTGTAGCCTTCATTAAAGAGGCTACTACTTAAATTTCAGTAGCAACATTTAAGAGTCTAAAATGTCTCCACAGGTACAATCTAACAAATCTCATAAATGATTTTGTCTTTTGTGGGTCTGTAAAGCGCCATAAGGGAAAGCTGATTTTTTATTCTCCAAACTTAGATTAACTTCTTCAACCTCTTTAGAAGGGATGGTATAATTGAGCAATAACAAGATTCCATCTTCATTTCCCATTTGCTGAAACTCTTACTTTCATTTATTTTTCTCTGATGGAATTATATATTTCTAAAAATTAAATTAAAAAGCTTTTCTTGAATACCAGCAAGACACTTTTGACAGATGTTCCATGCCTAAGTGATACTCTTTTATGGCACATGGATCAATCACAAAACAGTCTGAGATCTCTCAGATTTACTCAGATTTACGCTGAAGGATCAAGCACTTTCTACTGCCTTTGAGGGCTTCGCACAGCATGCGGCATGCTATCTACTTCACGTGCAGTAACTTCTCATTGCAAATGGTCTCCTAATGAACATTTTTAGAGAAATCTTAGTGGTAAGTTAAGAGTATAAAAATAAGTTAAGACTCTAATTGTTTGTGGTGATACCAGGAAAATTAACAGTGTGGATGATTGGATGGGCTTCCATGCATGGTTGATTCATAGAGACCCAAGCAGTCATGACTGTCACAAATCACTTTCTCTGTTTCTCAGCTGTCAAGTGGTTGTTGTGTTTTCAAATGTGTGTATGTCTTATATTTGAATAAATATGGTAGTCATTATTTTAGGCAAGTCTCTTTAATTAACTGAGTCATCCATAAAATGGGATACATGAGGCCAATTCACCACTCTTTCCCAAAGAGTAGATCTTTATACTTCTAAAATACTATGATTTTTAGAGACCTTATGAATTGTCCACTTCAAAGATAAACTAGTTTAGGACATAGTCAAGATGACTGTCTTATTCTCATACAGTAAGACATTGCTTAAACAGAATGCTCAAGAAGAAGGATCTCCTAGTCAGCTAAAATTACTACATAACTGAGGTGTGGTCCATACCTCTCCCTGCTTGTATTATGTATGTAAGGCCTACTTCCTATTTACTGTTTGGTGTAAGGATAAATATTAGCTGTACAAGGGAAGACAACCTAGGATATTATGATCATTATTTTGGGGTTTAGATATGGAAGATTAAGAAAGAAATGATACAGTGTGTTAGCAGGACACATCCTAGGTCCATGTCTTCATGTTGACTGTACTTATTGTGTATACCAAAGAACAACAAACTTTGTCCACCAAGTGACACATAACCAAAACACTGGTTATGTCAAGCACACTTTGGTGTATAATTCTAAGCAAGCTAGTTGTAACTCCAAATTCTTTTCTTAAACATTTTGTAGATCAACTGAGTGATAGGAGCAAATTTTTAGTAAGAGCATTAAGTGCTTTTATTATTATTTTTTTAAAAAGATAATCATTTTCACTAGGAATTTTACTATTATTAGCCCACTGTTTTTGATGTGTCTCCAGTCCAGTGTGAAAATCAGACATCTACACCATTTATTTAGCAACCCTGTAACATGTTATTTTCTGTTTTCATCATTTGTATTTATCATGTCTATGATCATACTGTAAAATGGAATATTCTCTTAAATTCATTGTGTGTGCTGAGTACTTAGTAATATATGTGGATAGTGATATATTAATAATCATCTGTCAATATACCAACCATATATATATATATATATATTCACACACATGTATGTGTACACATATGCATGTGTATCTGTATATGTACACATACACATGTATACATATATACACACATGTATACCAGCCTGTGTACGTGTTTGTGTGTTCAATGCTTTTGTATCACAATAAAGTAATTACTGAATTAACAATTCTGATTAGTTGCATTCTGATTAACAATAACCTTGCTCTACCAATCAGCTTTCATTCTAATTAAAAAAATAAATTAATGTTTATTTATTTTTGAGAGGCAGAGTAAGAGTGGGGGAGGGGCAAAGAGAAAGGGAGACACAGAATTTGAAGCACACTCCAGGCTCTGAGCTGTCAGCACAGAGCGCGATGCAGGGCTCGAACTCAAGAACCACAAGATCATGACCTGAGCTGAAGTCAGTGGCTCAACCAACTAAGCCACCCAGGTTCCCTATCTTTCATTCTAATTTTTAACATGCCCTTTTTTTTATACTAGGAGTTTTAATTTAAAGCTAGTAGTACATAGGTTCTAACATTTGTCAGATTATTCATAGTTAAAGGTCTTAAAAATGTTGTTGGCAGAATAAAATATTTGTCTTTCATGAGACTTGCAAAATTATTTCAAAGAAATATGGAAAAGAATATCTTAAACATATCAGTATTAGTTTTTTTTTTTTTTGCACTTTCAACCAAGGAGGATGGTCCTTTCATATTCTAACCTTTTCAATGAATAAAGCATTAATTTTCCTCCCACTGACAACTAGGCCATTAAGAGATTATACAACATTCAAAAGAAAGTTGGGGAAGATTATTTATTATCAATACAAATTGAATTACTGAGAATTTTCCACTAGAGGACATTTTCTTCTCAATTGTTACCATCAGTTTGGTGCTTAATTACTCTCCTACTTTCAAGTGGGATCAGCGACTCTTACAATTCCTTTTACAGAGCACATTTTCTGCTCAGGGACAGCAGAAAGATTTATAGTCCCATATATGTTTTTCTTTTCTGCTATCAAATCTCTACATGGTCCTCAGACACTCAGGTAGAGGTTAGAAGATGTACTATAATACTAATGCATTCATATTTTTTTTAATTGAAAGGCTGTTTAACAAATGACTTATCTATTCAGGGAGACTGTTACCATTATGGAATAAGATCAATTTTTTTTCTCTTTTTTATTCTTAGTTGTTATAATCTTATTTGTGCCTTTCTTAGTTCTTACTTCCAAATTATTGCTGATGGCACATAGAGGGTAAAAGCTTAACATTTCAGAACCCTCAGAATTCATTTTCTTTATTAGTGTAGTATAAAACAAGAAATAGAGTCTCATTCAGATTGCATCAACTAATAGAGATAATATCATCTCCAAATAATGGAGATTTACATCATCTAGGTCTCACAGAAACCCAAAGAAAACCTTAAAAATATCCTTAGAAAGCTAAACCCCAAAGAGGCTTGAATTTTACAGAACCTAGAACATAGTTCAGGAAATTTCAAGGAGCCAAGCAAGGCCTCTGGGCACCGAGACAGCTCATAACTTCATTCTTAAGGGCATTGTTTTGGTTTTTCTTTGATGCTCAACCATCAACATGCCAGAATTCCTCTGGTCTTCTCTGCTTCTCTCTGTGCCAGCATTGGGTATCATGAAGTCAAAGGGCCATCTCTGGTATCATCAGCTCTTACTGGGGTATCAGGGCTACATGATCCAGAACTTGATTATCTATTTCCTAGGTAATATAATGAAGTATAGAATTGTGAAGTGTTGCTTTGAAATTAATTTCTGTATTTTAGGAATTAGATTATATTTTTCTCCCAAAAAAACTTTGGCTACCACTACACTGCTGAGGATACTACTATCCTAGGAATGCTTATCATATCCATAGATTTTGGAAGATTTTAGAAAATTCCTGGGAATGTTCCACATCACCACCTCTCCCCAACACACACACACACACACACACACACACACACACACACACACACCCCACAGAGTCAGAAACACACAAAAGTTACAGTTTTAACTTTAGCACCTAGCCCTACCATTTTTCTTTTTGAAAATTATGGGCACTAAACAAATACCTATTGCTTAAGGGATGATAGTTTGAATGATTTTATCTTGGATTATACAACCTTAGAAGGGGGATAGAATGCTGCCTTAAATAATTTGTATTGTTCAGTCCAGTGCCAAGTATAACCTGAAAATTAATAAAGTTCCTGATGACTAAGGTGGGAAACTATATAGATGTTTCTGTGTTCCAAAAGGCCATTAGATGAATTAGCATTGACTTCATGTGGTCTGTCTGGGAGACATATTTGTAGCCTTAAAATACTTTAATGGTTCAACCTAGCTATTCTACTTATAAGAATTCATCTTATAAATAATCCTAGAATCAAAAATGCATCAGCATTTTATTATAAAATTGTTTATAATTATAAAAAAATGAAAGCATTCAAAATATCTCATTAAATCTTATTGTGCTATAGACATAAATCTATATCATGTGGATATTGAAAAATTTTTAATAAAAAACTCCATAAAACTCTTAATGACATGTTAAAAAAACTCGGAATTAAGATATAGTAAGAAACCATTTAGAAATTATATATGGGGGCTCCTGGGTGGCTCAGTTGGTTAAACATCTGACTAAGCTCAGGTCATGATCTCATGGTTCATGAGTTCCAGCCCTGCATCAGGTTCTGTGCTGCTACGGCAGAGCTTGCTTTGGTTCCTCTGTCTCCCTCTCTCTCTGCCCCTTCTCGCTCATTCTCATTCTCTCTGCCTCTCAAAAAAAAAAAAAAAAAAAAAAAAACTAAAAAAAATTAAAAAAATAAATGTGTATGTGGTATGTATATAAAAAGACAGAGAAGTTTAAAAGAATATATAAAACATATTAATAATGGATATTTCTAGTGAATAAGATTATGGTTGACATACATCTTCCTCATGGTTTTCTAAATTTCTCAAAACTTCTCTAATAAATATGTAATGCTTTTATGATAAATGAGAGAAATAAGTATAATTTTATCATTTATATAAAGTATAATACTAACACCTTATTATTAAAAGATGTCATGTGTTTTAAATGTTAACTTATAGTTATGTTAACTTTATGTGCCCTTGCGGTCACACCACATCACAGGAAAGAAAGACGTCGTACTCTGAAGTCAAGTTTTCCTGTGAACAGTTCCTTATTCTGTCTCATTCCTCACATGTGACTTGAGAGGATCACTTGAGTTTATTCACTTTATTTTTTTATTGAAAAATTTTTTTTAACCTTTATTTATTTTTGAGACAGAGAGAGACAGAGCATGCATGGGGGAGGGTCAGAGAGAGGGAGACACAGAATCTGAAACAGGCTCTGGGCTCTGAGCTGGCAGCACAGAGCCCGATGTGGGGCTCGAACTCACGGACTGTGAAATCATGACCTGAGCTGAAGTCAGATGCTTAACTGACTGAGCCACCCAGGAGCCCCATGTTTATTGACTTTAAAATGGGATCACAACATTAGCTTTTCTATATTACTCAGAATTTCTATGAGTAATAAAAAGAGTTAATTAATACGTTAAACCAACTTGAAAAACTAGTATGCAGTAGCCATTCAGTAAATGTAGATGACAATGATGATTATAATTTGGTTTTGCTTTTCATCACTCAATGGAAAATTGCATATTTTCAAAGAAAACATTTTGGGACCTTTGAAAGAAGCAGTCCTGCATATATGGAGGAAAAAATTCCAAATCAAGTAAAGAAAGCATAGCATGCTAATTAAATTATAACTTCATGCTAGCTTGATTTTTCTAACCCTCAAGTGTTTTATTTAAAATATAAATAAAGAGCAAAATATTTCACTCTTCTCAGATTTGTTCACTCATCCTATGAGAGATATCTCAAAAGATTTAAAAAATGTGGGCAATTTTAAAGTACAAGCAAAGGGTCAGGCTGGTTCTTCTATTAATAAATATCACAAAGCATTTACTATGTTCCAGGCACTCACCAATTTAAGCACTTTGCATACAAGCCTTCATTTTACCCTTACAACATTCTTATGCTAGATTCTATCATCATCTTCACTTTCAAGGTGAGGAATCTGATACACAGAAATGTTCAGTAAGTTCCCCCAGGTCACACAACTGATAAAGGGCAACCTAAAAGCAAGCCTAGGCAGTTTGAATCCTGAACCCATGCTTTCCAACTCCCAGCTCTCCTGAATCAACACTTCTGTGCATTCTTCTTGTACCTTGATTTGAAGATTTCCCCTAAAGCTTCCACTGGATTTCTATGGAATTCTTTGCTAGTGGGCCGAGCTTGGGTGTATATAATACCTACTCACTACAATATAAACTCCCTGGAGACAGAACTATTTCCTGCCATGTTTATTGTCACACAGCACAAAGTACAGTGTCTGGAAGAGAGGATACTCACATATTGATGAGTAAATGGACAAATGGATTGATGATAATCCAAATTTGTTTTCCCCTAATTTTAATCTTTTTTTTTTTTTTTAATCCTGCTTTCTTTGGAAGTATGTGAGGCCAACAGGTAAATTTAAAGCACAAATCATAGTGCCTAGACCTTTTTTTCTCTATATGCCTTGGAGGACTTGTGCCTTCATGATATGAAAAGGAAGCAAAATCCATATCCCCAGTGTGTGGGCTCCACCTCAGTCGGAAGAAATTTATCTTCTAGAACAGTCCTTATGTACATCTCTACTACGTAATGAATTCCTTATCTACACTATTTTCTTCTTCTTCTTCTTCTTCTTCTTCTTCTTCTTCTTCTTCTTCTTCTTCTTTTAAAATTTTTGTTGGATATCTAAAGTCTCTTTATTAAGTTAGAGTCTTGTTTGGGAAAGGATGGGCCTCAGAGACCGGGATGAAATCTGAAGAAGGGAAGTTGGCAAGCCAGCAGTGAGGCCATCAAGGTACCTGGGAGTGACTCATGAATAGAGCATAATGTATAAATTTGTCAAATCACTATGCTGTACACCTGAAACTAATGTAACTTGTATATCGATTATATGTAAATAAAAAATTAAAAATAATAAAAGAAAGAAAGAAAAGCTGAGTTATATAGAAGGAGCGGCTGGAGTTGACCTGGGGAGTTGGTGAGATGGCTTGAAGTGTATTATGGGAAAGAGTCTACATGAGACATGTTCCAGTACACTGATTATTTCTTATCTATGCTTTTATTCTACATAGCATCTAGACAGTACTTGGCACTAGTAGGTGCTCCAGAAATATTTTATCTTTAAAGGCAAAAGGCCAAAATGACCTTCATAAAAACAAGGAATGTATTCTATAGCAGAAGTTGGCTAACTTTTTCATAAAGGGACATTTTTGCTTTGTAGGCCACATTGCCTCTGCTGTAACTAAACTTTGCCTTTGTAACATGAAAGCAGCTATAGACAAAAAGCAACTAAGTCCTAATAAAACTTTATTTATAAAAACAGGGTGTGGGCTAGATTTGGCCCACAGGCCATAATGGTTTGCTAACTTCTGTTCTTTACTAAGCCCCACACTGTAGTTTTCTCTTTGCATTCTTCCTACATACCAAAGGGTAGATTAGGCAGGAGAGAGAATTAATTTATCTATAAAACCGTTCCCATTACTAGAAAACCTCAAGAGAATGTGTCCTCCTGAAAATATGTAAAATGATTCATTTGCATATTCAAAGACAATACTAGGGTTTATTTTATATATCTTTCCCTGCATGAAATCTTTTCCTAAACTCATCTCAATTTTCCTTTAAAACTCTTCATCCTTCCAAACGTTTAAAAGATAATAAATAAAAAATTCCTATTAAAGATAATGTGCTTTCAGGGATCTCTCTGCAAAGAGGAAATGAAGGAAAATATTCTTATTAGGACCTATCACCATCATATAGATTGATTTCTGATTCACCAATTATAAATTGGGATTTTGCTTTATCAATCAACTCCATCACTTTTCTTATAATATCCCTTTAGGATATTGGAAATAAAACTAGTCCTTGGCAATTTCTTAAGGCAAAGGGGAAAAAGTATCTATATAGAAAAAAATCTTTGCTGGAAATAAAATTAGAGGCAGATGCAAAGCACCATGCAACTAAGTGGTAAAGTGTATTTCAATAATGATCACCTTTTTACTTCTAATCTAAACAATGTATTGATTAGTGCCCAACCAGAGAAATAGAAACTTGTACTTGTATTTAAATGAGGAAATGCAAGGCAGGAGATTGTGTACATATGTAATTAAGGAATTGACAAGCTAAAGAGGAAAGAGGCCATGTTACTAGAACCCAAAGGAATCAGGATGGTCCTGATGCAAGAGGTGGATCACTGAGAAGCAGCCAGTGCTGAGCTTCCCCCAAGGCTTAGAGAGGAGAAATAGTCCTGGTTTCTCCCTTCGTGTCTCCCACCAATGCCTCCTGTTGGTTGACTCCATTGTAAAGAAGCTGACAAAACAGCCTGGGAAACAGCCCGAAGGGTTAGCTCCTTATGATAAGGGGCTAAGCAGAGAAAGAGGAAAAAAATGAATGTAAGGGTAACATGTCTGGAACAGTACAAAAGAAAAAGGTCAGAGGGTAACTTTGAACAGATACACTGACATTGACTACAAAGTCCATGAGACTTGAGAAACCACATGCTCTTGATCTGAACAGAGGGGTCCCTCAGTAAATATTTACTGACTAAATGAGTTAGAGAGGAATGCTGCTAACAATTTTCACCCGACTCGGCATTAGCTTCAAATTCTCCCTGCTCCATTTTCTTGCCTTTCCTTCCTCCCTCCCTTTTTACACCACAACCACCCAGCTGTTCAGCTGAGCCATACTTGCAATTAAACTAAAAATATTGTTCATCTGAGGCACTGTCTCCTTGAAAAGTGAGGTGCTTAGTTTTCTGTCTCTGTAGTGTCCATTAGCAAGTGTCAGTGGTGGGGCTGGAGGAGGAACACTGGAGGTGGACACAGGGAACTATCACGTGCAAGGTCTGTGGATCCACTGCTCTGGCCTTTGCTCTTGGGCAACAGAAGAGTGCATTAAGCTGGGCTCTCAACATCTGACCTACCCTGGGCTGCCAACCCATGGTTCTATATTCCAGCTACTAAAAGGACTCACAGTGCTCTCATGACCCATTTTTTTTTTCCCAGAGAGGTCCTCAAGCAGAACTACTGGATTCCCAAGCAGTGCAGGAGTTCTGTTAAACAAGTAGCCCCCAAAACTTGTAAATTGTATTTTCTTTTTTTTTTTTAATGTTTTTATTTATTTTTGAGACAGAGAGAGACAGAGCATGAGCAGGGGAGGGGCAGAGAGAGAGGGAGACACAGAATCCGAAACAGGCTCCAGGCTCCAAGCTGTCAGCACAGAGCTCGACATGGGGCTCGAACTCACGGACCATGAGATCATGACCCTAGCCGAAGTTGGTCGTCTAACCGACTGAGCCACCCAGGTGCCCCTATAAATTGTATTTTCTTTGCAATGAAACATATTTGAGTTTATACTCCCAAAATACGTACATTTAAAAGACTATTGTCTCAAGACACATCAGAGACCCAAGATGAGGGTCACAACTAACAGCTGTGGATATAAATTCATGATATAAATAGTGCCTGACTAAAAATTTAGAATTTTGTTAGCTAACTGCTTTTCAGATCTAATTAGATCACCCTGATTTTACCTTTTAAGAGTCAATGCTAAGAGTGGAAGTACCACTCTTCCTATTTATTCTACATACTCATGCATTTTTAATACTATCTTCAAATAGCAATATTTCAAGGCTCTTGTTCATTTGGTAAGGGTCATTTTAGTTAAAAGTAAAAAATATTAATAACACTACTTAATGGGGCTCCTGTGTAGAACAGTGGGTTACAGTACATGGAAAGCAAATAGATTAATAAAGGCCTGATTGTCAGCCCCTCATCAGTGTAGAACCTCTTTCCCTACTCAGGATGACACCCCCATGACATGGGCATACCCATGTGACCCACAGATCCAGTGAGAGTCATAGTGTTAATCTATATACTCAGTATGAAGAAATATTTATTCCTTTATTACTTCCTTAAACAGAATTATAAAAATATTTTCTCTTTCTGTATTCAAGAAAAAGAAAAAAAATTGAATAAATGGACCAGCAAACAGACTGAAGTATGATTAAAATTATATCGTTTTCCCCTAGAAGGAGAACTATGAGGCACTTTATAGTCCATACACTAAGCAGGCGGAAAGACTTGTGTTGTACCTGAAGAGCGAGATTGGCCCAGGTGAGCAGGGCTTAGTGTAATGGTCCCATTCTCCACTAGATGGCGCTGCTTAGCTTACCGGGATGAATTGTTGTGGCATCTGTAGGTATGTAGGAGCACGTGTGGTAGGGGTGAATATGGCGTCACCCAGCTACCCAGTCTCTAGTATCGGAACTCTGTTCTCCCTGGTCAGCAATCATGCACCTTTGTCTCCAGCTTCCATCTACTCCCCGTTTTTACACTGTCCATAACCAAGCCGTTAGGTTGCCAGGCAGCATCTCCCTCTTGAGTTTTAGCTCAGATGTGGCAGTGTTTCCTAACTCCTCACTTCTGAGGAACTGTGGCTTTGACCCACTGAGAGTTTTGTCGGGAGGGTCTTGCTGAGCAATGGCCAAGTGCACGCCTGCCCCCAGGAACATTCGGGAGACTGCGCGATTGCCAATTCTCAGAGACTGCAGCTGGGTGCCAGCCCGCTCCAGAAAAAGTTCATGCGATAGTGTAGTAGTAGCATTTCAGGGTTTATGGAAAAAATCACAACACGCATCTGGCTACAGGCTTCCCCCTTAAAGTCCTTGTTCCAGCACCAGCGAATGTGGTTGCTCTCCAGGGTCCACTGGGAACTTCGCCTGTGGGGTGGTCCGAGAGCCTCTACCAAATGTCCCTCAGCAGGGGAACTGCCTCTCCCTGTGTGGCCCAAGGACCCCATGGACCTCGCTTTCTGCTTCTGCAGATTCACCCTTCCTACCAGAGCACCACCAAGTATTAAGCTGTGGAGTTTCAGACTTTGCACTCCCCCTGTTTATAGAGTCTTAACGGAATTTAAACCCTATCCTTTCTCCTTTCTCCCTTTTTTGTTCAGTCCCTTGCATACTCTCTCTTTTCTCCCCAGCTTGTTTGGGTGGGGGAGATGCTTTCTGTACTCTCCCCCGTTGTCTGTACTCTCTCCACAAGCAAAAACAGCTCCCTGCCATCACGGCTTCTCTCTCCCCCACTTTACCTCTCCACACCACATACCTGCTGAATTCTCTGGTTCAGGTTATGCAGATTATTGTGTTATTCCTCAAAACAGTTTTCTATGCATGCAGGATGGCTTAGTGTTGATCTGGCTATATTTCCAAGATGGAGATGCAAAAAACAAACAAACAAAAAAACCCAACAAAAAACAACTTCCATGCTGTTCCACCATCTTGGCTCCTCCCTGTGACCTAGAACTTTCACTGATAGTTAAGATGATAGGAACCTTATGAGATTAGTCTGCACAAAGTTTAAAATATAACCTGTGTGTCAGTGTGCACCAGTCTATAAATTGACGTAACAGAGATGCTCTCTCCTTTCTCTTTGCATTAGATATTCATGTCTAGCCTTGGAACCAATACAGACATTTTGCTACTATGAGAGAAGGCAGACTAAGGATAAAGCTAACACAAGGACCTAAGAGAATAAAATAGAAAAAGAGCTGCCACCTTGATCGAACCACACCTGAAGAATGAAACTTTCAGTCTTTTCAATAACTAGAGCATAAGAACCCTTATTATTTAAGTCTGTTTGTATTGGATATTTTATCACTTGCCACTAAAAATATCCTAGCTAGTGTAACCTTTTATCTCTCTGATCCTCTCTGTTTCTTTTTTTTTTTTTTTGTCACTTATAAATTCAGTAGTTACTAAGTCATTGTTGTATTGTAGGCCTTTGTGCTTCCTGGTTTGTTGGTTTTTTTTGTTTTGTTTTGTTTTTAAGTGTGTTATTCCCAAAGTTTGCCAAAATTTTCTTAGTATAAACATAACAAAATATATTGGTGTTTCCATTTTCTTTTGCCAAATGATACACTTTTTGATGATAAAGGAAAGTAAAATAAAAAGACAAAATTGAGTTATTGTCAATAGAAAAGTTAAGACAGAACACAATTCTTCTATAGAAGAAGAATATATTGTGCTTTTTTTTCTCAGAAAGTTATAAAACATGAGGTTTAGAACCTCCTCCCCTAACATGATGAACTTAACATATGTTTATAGTCCCCTAAACATAACAAAGCTATTTATAAGGTATTGGGAAGAAAGATTAGGTCAGGATTGAAATACTTCCATTCTGGGATGCCTAGGTGGCTCAGTAGGTTGGGCATCTGACTTTTGCTCAGGTCATGACCTCACAGTTTGTGAGTTCAAGCCCCCCGTCAGGCTCTGTGCTGGCAGCTCAGAGCCTGGAGTCTGATTTGGATTCTGTGCTCCTCCTCTCTTTGTGCCTCCCATGCTCATGCTCTGTCTCTGTCTCTCAATAATAAATAAATGTTAAAAAAATTTAAATAGTTCCATTCTGCTGACAAAGTTACAGTCCTCTGGCTGGGTCCATGAAAGGATCTAGTTCAACTTGTCTTTTGATTTTGTGTCATTTTGTAATTGCTATTTGAAGTAATCCCTGATATTGGTGTGTTTGAGTTGCCTTGGTTTAAACACCAGAAATGTATTATCTCACAATTCTGAATAATGGAAGTCCAAGATCAAGGTGCTAACAGGGCTTGTTCCTGCTGAGACCTCCCTCCTTGGCTTGCAGATGGCCACCTTCTCGCTGTGTTCACATGGCCTTTTCTCTTAGTATGTACATTCCTGCTGTCTCTGCTTCTTCTTCTAAGGACACCAGTCCTATTGAATTAAGAACTTCCTCCTGCCCTTTATTAGCTCATTCAACCTTAAGTACCTCCTTACAAGCCCTATCTCCAAGTGTATTCACATTGTCGATTAGGGCTTCAATGTATGAATTTGAGAAAGGACAGACTTTAGCACATAGCACCCCTCTTTTTTATTGTTAACTCTACCTCTTTGTCTTTCAGCCATATAATTTTTCAATCATCCTATGTATCTGTACACACTTATCTAAAAGGAAAAGGAGGTATTTTAAAACCAATTTACAAAAGAATATTACCATTAACTGAGGGACATTGATGCTCCAAAGTTTTAGTCATAATGACCCTGCAAAAAGTTGAAATCAGTCAGCATCCTATTTTGAGATAGGCATTATTTGTTTAGTTTATTTATTCAGATCCAGTTTGCCCCAGTCAATCAAACTACCTAACACACATAAACACACTGTCCATAGAAGATTAGGCTAATATCTACAGAGCTCCATCACACCACATCTTTATCGCTGTTTCTCTACTTAAGATCATGTTTCCAAGGCCTGAAATAATTATTCCAGCTCTGCCCATTAAAATCCTTCCCTTACTGTACAATTCACACCGAGACCTACTTCCTCTCCTAACCCTTCTGCTATTCCAGGCTACACTGATCCTCTCCATCTTCGACTCACTATTACCTGCACAATTATAGCTCAGTGTCTAATCCCATATTTGCTTGTTTTGTATTTATGGGCCTGAATTCTTTCTCTAATACATCATTCTGAGCGTCACCCTATTCCTAAATCTCATCACACCATAAAAGACCAAGCCTTCCCTTGCTGCCTACATGGTCCTAAGCACTGTGTGGAGAGCTGACTAAAGACTTGGAAAAACTTGGGGTGTATTTCCACTTTGGAACAGCAGGAGGCAAAAGGCCTAAATCCCTTCTTTGGTATCTCCCACTTCCAGGTCTTTCCCCTTATGGCTGTTCCCCAGATATTATGTAACTGCTCTGATTAACAGCACAGACACTGTGTTCAAGTCAATTTTCCCTCTTGCCATTGTAAACAATAAAGATTCAGAATTGAAAACGCTCCTATTAACCTAGCATCTAAGCAAGCAGCTCTTCTAATTTAAACATTTCTATTTTATGGAGCCAGACAAATATGCTTTATTAACACTATTGTCTCGAGGACTTTAGATTCAGGTATATTTATTATACTTATAAAACCAGTCACCGTTTCCATTTCCCATGGACATCAAGCTAAACTTTGTATGAACTTTAACAACGAATGAAAATTGATTAAAATCGTACATGCAGAATTATTTTTTTTCCCAAGGATAGCTAACAATTTTCTAAATAAACTTGACCTTTTCACTTCCATTCATTTTAATATAAAGGTAAATGGAAATCACATTCAAACAAGTATATCAATCCACTTGGGCAAGCCTAGAAGCAAACTTATGTCTGTGAAAACGAAAAGTAATTTAGTCTTTTTATTAAGATGTATTGTAAAATCACAGTTGTGATCTAATGCAGATTTAGTAGCTCTGTACACCTATCTATGATTTTTCTGGTTTTTTGTTTTGTTTTCTCATTTTTTTATCTTTTAATGGTTTATTTGTTTGTTTCTCCAGAATGAGGAACATAGCCCTTCAGGAGAAAGAGATTTAGATATCCTTTCTTTGGGGAATAAATATTTTTTTTTTAAATAATAAATAATTACTTACTGTAAAGCCTCCATATCAATAAAATCATCTAACTTCAAATGTTAGCTTACTAATTAGTGCTTTTCAAAAGTGATTTCACATGGATAACCCACTTTAACCTCCAGAAAAGCTCATCAGTTTGCCATCCCCTTCCCCATCCTACTTACCCTACTCACTCCAGTGCAGAGACACACAAATATAGGTCAGAGACAATATAGGCCCCAAATTGCTCAAAGAACAAACGTAGTGGAGATTACGGCAAGAGCACAGATACAAGAGACTCTGTCTTTTTTGCAAAATATCTTCCAGAGGCTTCCTTTGGATTCACTTCTTTCCTTTCCAGCCCTGCAGTTGGTTGATCTGGGGCTGCCACCCATTTTGGAGCTAGATCCTGCTATTAAGAAGGAGGAAGAATCCAGGATAGGTCCAAAGAGGTAAGGGATATATCAGTCTTGTAAGGCCTCTTGCATGCCAGAAGAGGTCCTGTGACTCCCATGTGAGTAGGCCACACCATCAATGTTTAATATGACAAGGAAATATAAGGCCAGGTTTCCAGCTAGCAATTAAATGGATATTTGCCTTGAAGTGGCCTCATGGACCAGGGAGACGGAGCCAAGCATATGAGGAAATGGGGTAGGATTTAATCATTTCAAGATCAAGGGCAAACATCTTGAATCATATAAAAATGCTTATTGTACTATTTTCTAAGCTGAGGTTCAGAGAAGTTAAATGACTTCTCCAGTATCACATAATAAAATAAGTGTCATCTCAATAAAGAGCACAAATGGGGACGCCTGGGTGGCTCAGTCAGTTAAGCATCCATCTCCCGGTTTAGGTTCAGGTCATGATTTCACAGTTTCATGGGTTCAAGCCCCACATTGAGCTCTGTGCTGACAGTGTAGACACTGCTTGGGATTTTCTCTCTCCCTTTCTCTCTTCCCCTCCCTGCTCATGCTGTCTCTGTCTCTCTCAAAAATATATAGATAAACTTAAAAAATTAAAAAGAAAAGAAAAGAGCACAAATGTTAATTGTTCCTGCAGGGTACTTTCCAGGGTACTTCACAGTAACCTTCGAGCTGTGATGAGAACTTCTAGAATCTACAGTTTTCTCTCATTTGTGACAGCCTCTGGTACCTGTGCCCTATATGCAGGGCCATACCCAGATAATGATGGCCACCTATTGCTGCTAGACCAGGAAGATGTGGAGAACAGAGACATTCACCGTGATTCTTTCCTGACACCTGGAAATGGCTCACATTGTTTCATCCTCCTAAAAGATCTGCCCACATCACCTTAACCTAACAAAATCCTTCCTTCACTTCAAAACTTACATCCTCATTGATGGTTTCTCTGACCTTGCTCTCATAGTTGGAATGATGCTGGCATGGTGCAGTAAGTTTTCACTAAATAACTAGCTACCAAGTACCACAAATTGGGATACGTTCAAAATACAACAATGTATGATTCTTAGTTACCCTCAAGCAACTTACAGTCTAGTGAAGTTGATTGACAAAGAAATTGACAGTCACATCATACCACAGTAAAGTCACTCATAAACTTTCAGAGGAGGGGCTTCCTCAAAGAGAATAAATCTTGAGCTCAAATCCTCTCCCCCAAGTGCCTATATTTATAGTTATTCATCCAATAGAATAATTAATCACTTTCAATCCAGAGATATCTCTCCAGGCTTTGCTGAATTGCTATTTAAATTTCTCATTTGTATTTAACTTTTCACATTATCTTCTTAGATGACCTCAAATAGCCATTCCAACTCTGAGATTTTATAATACTATATTTTACCATCTTGACAGTGCTGTAAATTCCCACAAGGCAGAGGCTTCTTTCCATAACTGCCTTGGCTTTTCCAACAAACACACAGCATCAATTCCTGGGATGTACCTAACACTCTGCTTTCCTGTTTTGTTTTGTTTTGTTTTTTTATTGAAAAAATGTATGCATGTACATAGGAGTCAAGAAAACTATTATTCAAGAGTGGCTGTAACAATTACAGATTATGCTTTTTTTAGAAAATTTGGTTATCTTTTATAAACCTGCATTTCCAACATTTAAAATGAAAATAGCAAATCCTACATTGCAGGATTGTTGTAAACATTTTTTTTAAATTCATAATAAAATATCTAGCTCTCTGCCTGGTATACAGAAATCCTAAAGCATGATCTTTAACTTATCTCAAGCATTTAACTATAGTCAGAGAGACCTGAATTCAAATACTGTCTCCTCTAGCTACAGATAGTATGACAGTGGGCAAATTATATACCCTCTGTAAACCTAAACATTTTCTTTGATAAAATGGAAACAATAATGATAGAATCCACTTGCTGATATTTTTGTAAAGATACAATGAAATGATTTTTGTAGAACACTTAGCAAAGTGCCAAACACATAGAAAACACTCAGTAAATGTCAACTTTTAATATTCTTTTCTGTTAACTAGATTTAGGGACATAATGTGTGAACTCCCAAGATATAATATGGAATCACATCATTTATCCAAAGATCCATTTTGGACACATTGTCCTGGAGGTACCTAAGTCCTAACTTAAGAGTAGGACAAGTCTCTCAAGTGGGGCACCTGGGTGGCTCAGTCAGTTAAGCATCTGATTTTGGCTCAGGTCATGATCTGAGAGTTCATGGGTTCAAGCCCTGTGTCAAGTTCTGTGCTGACAGCTGGAGCCTGGAGCCTGCTATGGATTCTGAATCTTGCTCTTTCTCTACCCCTCCCCTGCTCATGCTCTGTCTCTCTCTCTCTCAAAAATAAATATTAAAAAATTTTTAAAAGTCAACAGCAGTAATATTGCACCATAACAAAAAAAAAATATTGAAAATATTGCACCAAACATTTTCGACTGCTGCTTCACTGACAACTAAACCTACCAATGGTTGTGTGTTCACTAAGCAAGGGCTTAACAAGCTAAGAAGGCTAATGAATGTAAAGATGAAGAGGAAAGACACAAATCCTGTGTTTTTATTGCTCATGGTCTCCCTAAGGAGTGAGACATACAAACAGAATATTTGTTTCTCTGTTCAGAAACAAAGCACAATAAAAAAAAAAAAAAGAAGCTCCACTTGAGATGATGCACTTGAAGTCAGTCTTGAAGGCAAAGTGAGGGTTTACCAGGCAGAACAGGTGGAAGAGGAAATGACAGGCTTATAGAACCTAAGACCACAAAATGGTCCAAGAAGGCAAAGGGAAATGTTGGAATTGTTTTTGTGTTGGTCCTATGGATGTAAATTGGAGAGACACTAGAAGAGAAGAAATAGCCAACTTATCTAGGAACTCCACCTAAATTTCAGTAACTCCTGGTATTTTTGGAATTACAAATTTATTTCAATTTACAGTGAGTGTTATGCATCCTCTCTTTGGGAAGACACACACACACACACACACACACACACACACACACACACACACACACACACATTTCTATAAAATATCCTGAATACTGGACAAGGTGGGAAGTATAGTCTACAGCCAGGAAAACATTTGTTTTTAGTCTGTTATAAAAGCACATGGAGTATCAATGGGATGAAATAGTAATGGGTATAGGGACTAGTTCTCCAAAATCAATCAATCATTTTTTGTTTTGTTTCTTTTTCTTGGGAGACTGGCCCAGTTCTCATTTCAACAGCTACAACTCCTCCATAGAACACAAGAGCGCTTTGAGAGAAAATTACTCAATCTTTGGGTTCACAGATAAGACATGTGGCTCCACTTTAAGATAATCATCAAAATCCTACCCTTTGGCCACAGTTATTGATTCAGGGGAGGGCATGAGACACATGTTTGACCAAGTGATTTACTGAAAAGTTTTTCTGAAGGCTTCCAGGAAATAAGCATCCCGGCTTTTCTGGGAGGGTTTCCAGAAACAAATTGCACAATCTCTCTCTTTTCCTCTATATGGTTAAGGACATAGTATTTCCAGGGGTTACTGCCAGCCATATTCTGTGAATGTGATAGGGAGTCAAGCTTTACAATTAAGCTGGTACCATGGAAAGAAGAATGAAGAGGTTGAAAGAAACATGGCTTTTATTGATACTTTTGAGTCCCATAATCAATATAGCACTGATATCCACCTACCACTGGGCCCTTTTGATGGTAGCCACTAAGTCCCTTATGTGGTTAAATGAAACTGAATTAGATTTTGATTGGTTGTATCCAACAGTATCCTAAACAATACTTTGCCAAAAACAAAACAAAGAAGGATAGATACTCTATTTGCCCATACAGAACCCAACGCAGTGCTTCCTTTGCACTCTGCCTTGTCCCTCTCTCTTTTGGTGCTTCTGCTCTGCCCACACTGCAGGATCTCAACTCTCAGTACTTAATTCCATCTGTCTCAACAGAGATGGGAGTGTATTAGGAGGGCTTTATGCCCTGCATTTATTCAGCTGTTTCATTTGTTTGTCTTAATAAATAAACCTTCCTCCTGCTAACACTAACATTCTCTTAAAACTCAACTCTATAAACTTCCAACTAGTAGATAAACAAGTCCTAGAGATCGATATGCAACATAGTAATTATAATCAACAACACTGTATTATAAACTTCAAAGTTGCTAGGAGACTAGGTCTTAATTGTTCTCAACAGGCACAAATAATAATCATGTGACATGATAAAAGTGTTAGTAACACTACTATAGTAATAATAATATGTAAGTGCATCAAACCATCACATGGTATATCTCAAATCTATGCGATGTTATATGTCAATAACATCCCAATTAAAAAAAACACACAACTCTAGGGTTTACAATATTAATGATCTCTGCCTCTTTGCTCACTCATCAAAACTGAAAAGTTTTGGGGCGCCTGGGTGGCTCTGTCGGTTGAGCGTCCGACTTCGGCTCAGGTCATGATCTCACAGTCTGTGGGTTCGAGCCCCACATCGGGCTCTGTGCTGATGGCTCAGAGCCTGGAGCCTGCTTCAGATTCTGCGTCTCCCTCTCTCTGGGCCCCTCCCCTTCTCATACTCTGTCTCTCTCTGTCTCAAAAATAAATAAAAACATTAAGAAAAAAATTAAAAAAAAAACTGAAAAGTTTTTCTTCTTCATACTTAGATCTGAATCAAGAATCCCAGTGGAAAGTGAAAAATTCTCTCATAGGGATATGGAGATGGGGAGGAAAACATTCTACCATCATAGTGTTTGCAATTTTTTCAGAGTCCCCCAAATGCCAAGGAACTTGTAAGAATCCCTATGTTTAAGCTAGAAATACTTGCATTACGTGTTGAGGAACTACCGAAGGAGTTTAAGGAAAGATACACCACAACCATATTTGTGTTTTTCAAAGATAACCATGGAGGAATGTTGCTAAAATATGTTCAAGTAGAACTCTCCCACATCCGACATTTTATTTTTGTGCCTGGAAATTGACTTATCATTATTCATTCTTGTGAAAGACTTGTCTCCTCCCCATCCTTCTCCCTCTCATTCTCCCTCTCCCTTTCCCTCTATGTCTTCATGTTCATGCACCTTGGCCCATTCCTTCATAGTACCATCAACATGCATATAAAAGTTTCTTCTGAGTTTGACTACACCTGTGAGACAATTCGGTGGAGTATTTTAGATATATCACCACTTAAAGGTTTATACTTTTATCTACTCATACTTAGAGCAGCCTGCATAGTAATAGGATCATACTACTAAAGTGGATCATAAGGTCCAGCTTATCCACTTGTTTAAAAATGAGAAGCTATTTGTCTACAAAGAAGCACAATGCCTAGCAAGTAAGTTCTAGGATCATTGAATACATCGCGAGAGCATTTAAAAGTAGGAATTGCCTATTTCTAACCAATGGAACTTATATTTTAAGGCAGTGCAACATTAAACCATAGCCAAAAGATAGTAATCAGAAAATATGGCATAGAAGGGACATCCCTGACTTACATAGACAGTATTCAGAATATGTTAGGACTCTCTTGCCTTCATTCATTGGAATGCACCAAGCTCACCTTTTATAAAAATGTTTGTTTATTTTTTGAGGGGGGAGGCAGAGGATTCAAACCGGGCACTGTGCCAACAATAGCAAGCCCAATGCAGGGCTTGACTCTCAGTCACCAAGAGATCATGACCTGAGCTGAAGTTGGACAGTTAACCAACTGAGCCACCCAGGCACCTGGGAATGTACCATGCTCACCTTTCTAAGTGCATGCTGGAAACATGCAGAAGCTGGTTACGCAGTTCCACTTGTTTTCTGAGATTCATTCAGACCATAGGTCACTCCAAAGGGTCTTGATCTCAACTTTCCAAGTTTCCCTTCAATTTTTCTAAGGTCTCCTGACTGATTGAGTTTTGTTCTCCTGACATAGTTTAATCAAGTCTTCTACAGAGGTTGTTACTTACTTTATGAATTTATATGTTCTGTGTATAGCAAGAAGCAGCCGATCCCTCGATCTCTCTGTATTACTTATTGCTGCATAGTAAACTGCCTCAAAAGGTAATGACTAAAAATACAACATTTATTTCACACACTTTCTGAGGTCAGGTATTTGAAAGAGGCTCAGCTGGGTGGTTCTGGCTTAGAGTCTCTCATGATGTTGCCATCAAGGTATTGAATGGAGCTGTAGTCATTGAAGGTTTGCCTGGGGCTAGAAGATCCACTTCCAAGACAGTTCACTCACATAGTTCTTGGTACAAGACCTTAGTTCCTTTACACATGGGCTTCTTTTTTATGATATAGTAGCTGGCTTCCTTCAGAGAGACCAATGAAGGATTACCAGAGAGAAAGAGAGGGGAGACAAGAGCAGGGGGTAGGGGAGCTACAGTGTCTCCAATACCTAATCTTTGAAGTAACATACCATCACTTCTATCATATTCTTTTGACTACACAGACCAACTTTAATCCAATACTTTAACACAGGGACCAACTTAATACAATAATACATACTGAGGGGAATATATAAAAATGTAGTCACCAGAAAACGGGATCATCAAGTGTTTTCTGGGAGCGTGACAGCCATATACCTTCAGTGGGTTCAGAAATCCTACTGCACAGGCCACCCAATTCCCTGATCCAATTCCCATTGCCCTGTGACATAAGGGGGAATGGAAATCTCTACCAGGTATTTTTCTTTCAATCATATCAAAATATACACGTAGAATGCATCCATATTTTCTGAAAACCATGGTGGAGTTGAGTAAAAAAAAATCAATCTTCATAAGAGGCAAAACTGTGAACTTTCAATTGTGTTATACCAGTAGATAAAAAACAGAGTTGTAATTATGAAACCATTTAATTATAATACAAATGACACATCAAAATGCATTAAAAATGTAAGATGATCTATTCTTGAGATATGAAAGAAAGAATGACTGGGGCACCTAGGTGGCTCACTGGGTTAAGCGTCCAACTCATGGTTTCTGTTCAGGTCAGGATCTTGCGGTTCATGAGTTTGAGTCTTGCATGGGGCTCTGCCCTGGCAGTGCTTAGGATTCTTTCTTTCTGCCTCTCCCCTGCTCTCTCCCTCTCTCAAAATAAGTAAACTTAAAAAAAAAAGAATGAATAACTTATTTCTTTCTCTATTTTGGTATTTTTCAAATTTAAAATAATACATTTTTGTAATAAAATTAAATAAATAAAAAACAAAAGACTAAGTGGATAAAGGAGCTTTCTTTAAACTATAAATATATTATCATTAGGCCCATATGATAAGAAAATTTGCTAGTATCCAGGATTCCTAACCATAAGATATATGAAGAGTGGGAGGGAAAAAGGAATAGTGAGGTATAATATCTTTAAAAAATAATGAAAGCTAGAAGATGAAACACATTTAAAAAAAGAATTGTTTATCTGGAAAAGAAAGTAAAAGAATCATAGAAGTGTGCATTAACAGAAAGAGGTGACAGTTTGACACCTTCTAAGCTGGATACTCAAGCAGACTAAGGTTTTGTGAAACCATAAATGGAGCTTTGATTAGATGCCTAAGACCATCATGTTAGACTGAACCCAAGAGGAATAGTGATACATCTTCAAATAAAAGAAACAAGGCTCAAATGTTGACTGAGGACCCACATCCAGGCTCAGGTGAGAGATTTTGACTGAATTTAGTATCTGCAACACTCAGAACTTTGCATAGAATAAAGTCTATCTTTGGTAAAAGTCTATGATTCTTGTTCACTAGTTTACTTTCATTTCTCAGGGAAAACAACCAGTTTCGCTAAAGAAAGCTTTGGTTGGCTCCTGGGTACCAGTGGTGAAGCTGCGTGGTAACTCTTGAGTGTTTTATGTCTGATCATTAGGCTAATGGTGACTATGTTAATGATTAAGAGCAAAGTCACAAAGTTTGACTCACTCTGCAGGACTATAATTGAATATTTTAGAAGCACATTACACCTACCCTCATGTTAAAAATGCCCCACTTTTAGGTTTCAGTACAAAATCTAGATGTCCCCACATAGGATGTGATTCTCCAGAAAAGGACATTTATAAGAATCTGAAATACAATATAACATAAAACATATAGTATATGAAATCAACTATATAAGCAGTGAAACAAATCACAGTGAAATTATAAATACCTAAATAATGGTGAAGATGTAAAAACTAAACCAAAATCTGTAAGACAGAACTATATTTCTACCTATAAAATAGAAGTATATTTTGAAAAGGTCTGCCACTGCCTCTCCTGAAGGGGTTGGAATGTGACTTCCGGTTCATAGACAGCAAAGAGGTATATTGAGATTGAACTTACTGAAAAATTGTTGCTGGTTCAATTCTACTAGTGTCTTTGAAGTCTTATTCATAATATGAGCTCTTTTACCTGCATAACTTACCATAAACTTACTTAGATTGTTTTATTTCTACTAACTAACCTTAGTATCTTCCTTTTCTGACAAAGGTTTTCAACTAACCATCACTCAGTTGGGCAGTTACTGATATGCACCAAAGAATCTCTACTAGGGCTGACTAGTTTAGGCCCAGTATGGCAGCTTAGAAGGGTCATTTCTGGTGGCTTTTCTGCATATCAGTTATAACCGAGATACTGTATCTACACAAAGGCAGCTCAACTATACTCACTTGAAAGAGACATCAACCAAGGATCTGACCCATTACCTGAAGAGGTGGTTGGGGAAGATGGGGCATGCTGTCTTCATAATGCTGGTCTAGATAAATTTTGTTTTCCCAATAGCTCCATAATTGAAAGAAAGAAGGAATGTCATTTCTGAGTTCCAACAATATGGTAGACATCTTTATACATGCTTGACTTTCATTATATTACTTGATCCTTAAAACCCTGTGTGATATTAGTATGACCATGTATTTTTCCCTGAAGAAATTAATGCTCATAAATTAGTAACGTAATAAATATGCCATAATCCAAACCCAAGCTTGCCAGCCCCCAAAGTTCACTCTTCCCTCATGACACCATGCTGTTTGTTCAAGCCAAGTAACTTTGCCTCTCCTCTGATGACTTTTTGATTTGCCTCTCCAACTTGGCTTATGGTACACACATGCACACACACACATACACACACACATACACTGTTTATTAGTTAGCTAAGCATTATTTTTTTTTAGTACCTGTTATTTGATTCTTTGCCAACCAACCACAAAACAAACTGTTTGACTGAATTTTTCATATTGCATCTAGTTTGCTAAATGATAAGGGACATGTAGTAATAAAATGATGTCCCAGAGGACATTTTCACATTTTACTTGCTGTTTCTCTTTTAAAATTTCCATCGTTAAAAGTGCCAAACAGTTACAGGCTCTAGATATAATAGCCTCAGCTGCAAATAAAAGAACCATCTTTATAGATGGAAGGTGTGAAAAGGACTATTACATCAGTCTCTCAGCTACTCTCCCACAGAACGCTGTAGTATGTTCAAATAAATGAGGGCAGCAGTTAATAAATTGGTCTTTTAAGATTGCATAAGACTTTCCATATCTGGATTTCATATCATTTTAGAGGCAAGTAAGTATTAATTTATTTTTTCTTTTCCCCTAATTTTTCATATGGACAAATTTAGGCACAGAGGAGGTAATGAACTTGGCAGAGGGTCAGGAGAAAGACACTGATGGAAAATGGGCACATACTACAGGATGCTGATTTTAGTGCTTCTCTCTTGCATTTCTCCTAATGGAAGCACAGCCAGCCTGTTACACTTTTATTTTATGGTTCACTGAACAGCCGCAATAACAAATTTTAAATACCTATCAAATGTCATAAAATGTCATTTAATATTGTTCTTGGTTTGTAAAGGGAAAATGAAAACTGATAAAGTTCATGTGTATTTTGTGCTGGTTCAATACCCTAAATACCATACTATGAGACTTTCAACAAATATATAGTCAATTTTAGTAATATGGTAATATTAAATAAGAGTGTGCTACATTTTTTCAAGAGAAAGCAGTCATATTAAAAAGGGTTCTTTTAATGATGCTCTAAACAATGTCTCTGGCTGCAACATGGCATAGGTTCAGTTGATAATAAAAATTGCCTTTGAACAGAGTACTCTAAATTTTTACAAGACTCCAATTCTCCTGTGCAATTATGGAATTTGAAATGTAATTCTCCCCGGAACCATAAAAGAATTAGACCAGAGAAACGCTGTTAAGAATAAGCAAGATAAAAAGGAACTGCTTCAAAGATCCTTTTTATTTTGCTATTTCTTGGTGTCATGTTGTATTCCAAGTCACCATGTTGTTATGGAAAAAGACAACGAGAAAATCCACTTTAGGCAATTGAACATTTCTAAAATGTTGACTCAGGGATTTTCCCCCCTCTGGCTAATTACATATTAATTCACTATGGTCAGATGTCTGTGAAATACACAAGGAATTTCCAGAGGGATAGGTGATCAGACAATGTACGACTGTGTACCAAATGTTTATTATGAACCCAGCACTGTGTTAGGCACTAGAGTCATACAAACGGTGTATAAGCTACAAACGGTGTATAAGAACTGAGAATTGCTAATTCAAACTTGATTTCTATTATCTATTTCACATCCAATTAATTACTTAGTCCTATGGATTCCACATCCTTAAAAATCTCTCATATGTGCCCATTCTAGAACATCTCTAGTACCATTATTAACAACTATCAAAGTAAGTCCCTAGCTACAAGTCTCCAATGTTGTCCACTTTAGTTCACATTTTTTTTTAATTTTAATTTAGAGAGAGAGAGAGAGAGAGAGAGAGAGAGAGAGAGAGAGAGAGAGAGCGCACAAGTTAGGGGAGAGGCACAGAGGCAGAGAATCTTAAGCAGTCTACATGCTCAATGCAGAGTCCAAAACAGGATGCAATCCCAAGATCTTGGGATCATGACCTGAGCCAAAATCAAGAGTTGGATACCCACTGCCTGAGCCACGCTGATGCCCCTATGCTTTCATTTATTCTGAGGAATATTTTGGAAATAACATGGCAATGATAACCTTCCTGTACTTCTAACTATTTCAGAGTCTTTATATTTGAAAAAAAAATAATGTTTATTTTTGAGAGAGAGAGAGAGCAAGTGAGAGAGGGGGAGACAGAATCCAAAGCAGGCTCCAGGCTCTGACCTGTCAGCACAGCACATGGAGCTCAAATCCACAGTGAGATCATGACCTGAGCCAAAGTCGGAGGCTCAACCAATTGAGCCACCTAGGTGCCCCAGATCCCTTTTCTATATAAACTCTTAGCTTAGGTACTTATGTCTGATACTGTACCCAATGGTTATGTGGTCTTTCATGAGACATGTTATATCTTTAAAGATGATGATCATGTTTTACTCGTCTTTTAGATTATTTTTTTAAGTTTATTTACTTTGAGAGCAAGAAAGTATGTGCATGTGTGTGGCAGAGGGACTGAGAGAGAAGGAGAGAGAGAATCCTAAGCTGACTCTGCTCTTGTCAGCACAGAGCCTGATGCAGGACTTGAACTCACAGACTGCGAGTTCATGACCTGAGCTGAAATCGAGAGTCAGATGCTTAACCAATTGAGCCACGTAGGCATCATCTTTTAGATTTTTGACTTAAAATGACTCTGGTACATGGTTGTCAATTCGACAAAGGGATATTTATGGAATAAATGAATAAACTCAAAATAGAACATACATTAATTCCATCCTATTTATTCTTCACTCTAAATTATACCCAATGGTATCTGATTTTGTAGTATTGATTTCTAACATTTTTGAACTAAATGTTATGCTTCAACTATTAATCATATGTTTAATAATCCTACGCTTCATCAACTATAAGATAAGACATCATAAATGGTAAGACATACTCCCTCCACAAAGATGTTCAAATTTTGGGGAGTGGACAGAATGTGTGTATTAAATCAATGAAATAAAATTTCTTGAGGTTTTTCCATGTGCTTAGTCTGTGCTGTTCTATTTTATACTCATAATTCTTTTAATCCTCACAACAATCCTACAAAAAGGGCACTTTATTATTTTCATTTTAAAACATTTTTATTTTTATTTATTTTTACTTAGAGAGACCATGAGCGAGTGAGAAGGGCAGAGAGAGAGGGAGAATCTTAAGCAGGCTCTGCACTCAGTGGAGAGCCCAACATGGGGCTCGATGTCACGACCCTGGGATCATGACCTGAGCTGAAATCCAGAGTTGGACACTCAAACAACTGAGCCACCCAGGTCCCCCATTTTCATTTTAAAAAGTAGTAAGATTAGTTCAAAGCAATGTAGGTAATTTTCCCAAGGTTACACAAATTGTAAGTGGCAATGCTAGGATTTAAGTCTCTATCTTAATCCGAATGTATGTTCTACTGTCTGAAACATTCATGATATTCCTTTATTTAACTCATCACTAAGAGGAAACCAAAAATGGATGTATATATATATTACTAACTTTCATTGTATATTTTCTGGATATATCATACACAGACACACATGTAGAAACACAAATAGAGAATTTCTAAACAATGTGGGAGATATCTTTCTTTAAATATTATCTATTAAGAAATAAAATTAGCTTTGCATGTAAATTATACATCTTGAAAAAAATAGATAACTCAGGAATTTAAAAAACAAAACAAACAAACAAACAAACAAAAACACTGAGAAATGAGTAGAATTCTGCACTGTTAATGACATCCCACACTTAAGGGCAGGTGTCTCCACACAAATGTCATCTTATTACAAATACATTATATACATATTTTACATTTTAAGATGAGAGTAGAAAATAAGTCTACCCAAATACTGAAGTGTGAATAATGCAACAAAAATAAAATTCTAAATTTTATCATGCTGCAGGGGAATTGAATCAATAAGATGTTGAAATCAATATCATGGATTATGAAAATAATTTAACTCTTCTGGCTTGCTTTTAGGGGGTTTCAGGAGATCCAGGATCTCTGACATTAGAAAAAAGTACATACCTGAATCATTTTTGTCCTTTCTGATTGCTAACTGTTCCCCATTCTTCTATAAACACACAAGCACATGGGTAACACAAGTGTGCATGCACACATACACACATTTTCCACGCCCAATTACGGTTATCCATGTCTTAGTGTCAATCCTCTGGAAAACTACAGTTGAAGATAAATTTTGTCCAACTCATTTCTTTTTTATCAAGGTCCCCAGATGTTCAATGCTACTGTGCTATACCTGGCCAACCAAGACTCCTTTGTCCCTCCCCCTTCCCAAAGTTTGCTTTCTACCCGAAAACCACCATACAATTGATGGATTCACAGTCCATTCTTGCATGGCTGCTCTCTCCTAGAGATAACTAGATCATCTCCCTGAACTGATAATATTTCAACAAAATATTCCTTTCAGTCACTTTTTATTTTTAACCAAGGATAAAGCTGGGCCAAGTCAAAATTATAAGGAAAACAAACTGCATCTTCGAAATCCAAAAATTTTAGACCTGATCCTTTATTCTTGTTCAGTAGAACTTCCTTTCTCTTCTCATCATTTAATAGCTTTCTTAGTCTCCCCAGAACTTTTTCAAAACTGGATCTCATATACATACATATTTTAGCAAAACAAACAGGGTAAAATATAACAGTTGAGTTGATGCCTACAGCTTTTTCAGCAAAGATACTCTGGGTTTAATTTACTAGAATATGTTCTTGATGAGGCAGGATCACCAACTAGGTTTCTAATATAGGGAAGAATACATAAGAATATAGGTACTCCTATAACTCTGTTTATTTACTTTCGTTGATAATGGTAACTATTAATACAGCATCCTTTATTAAACAGCCCAGAAATTACTTCCCTTATGAATCCTACCTAATTCCTCCTTTCTGACCCATGGCATCTTGTTCCCTTCTATGTCATGGGTCTTTTATTCCTACATATGCTTACCAATTCACCTGGATTGTGGATTCCTCATATGCAGAGACTAGAGCTGGTTCACTTCAATAGGCCAAGAATGCAAGAGAGGCTCATCATTAGTCTCTCTTTTCCTCCAGCTTTCCACACTAATCCAGTCATTTAGCCTATTGGTGCCTAAGCAGAAGGGAAAACACTATTTTTTAGCACAGAATCTTCTGGGAAGTTTTTCCAACCAAGCACAGGCTTGATGTTTTTGTCATATTTCCTGCAAGAAGGTATGGCCTTCTCCACCTCCTTGGATGAATCACTACTGTCTGAGTCACTAGACAGGGCAGCAATAAGGAATATGTTCTAATCCTTAGGTGCATCTAGGTAGGAAAAATAGAGGAGAATCATTGCTCTGACACCTTAGAATCACATGTAAGTCTTTTAATGGACTGTGCCTCTGTGACTTTCCCCATGCTAAGCCCCATCCTCTTATCCATTTGACTAATTCCTACCAGCCCTTCACACTGAAGATCAATGATGACCTCTTCCATGAAGACTTCTAAGATCTCATTTTGCTTATTCATACATATTTCTCAGGATTCTACAAGTATCCTCCGTTTACAGCCATTACAACACATGATCTGTTTGCTCTAATTGTTCATTTTATTCTCTGTCCCACCCACTAAATTATAAGCACCTTGAGTTGGAGTACCATGTTTTTAATACTTCTATCACAACACCCTATCATAGTATAACAAGCAAATAATATTCATATAATAAATGATTACTGATAGATGAATAAAAGAGTGAATTAAATTCAACCTTGAACTGGGTACTGTAGAAAATAAAATAGAATTGCATAACATGTTCTTCCCTGTGAATTTCTTTGAGGTGATATGACTCACACATAGGAATAGAGAGTGGCATAATATATTATACCATAAAGTGCTAAATTTATCATCTTTGGGTGCTCAAGGGGAGAAAAAATGTTTTTGATAGAATTAGAAGAAAATGTTTTGTTATCAAAAAATGCCTTAATGGGAATAGGAAACTGTGACAGGTTAGAATTAATAGACAAGGAAGATCATTCTGCAAAGATGGGAGACTGCATATTCCCAGGTGTTTGTAGGAATGACTTAGTATCTGTGCAATAGAGCCATGCCAAAAAAAAAAAAAAAAAAAAAGGCAGAAGTTTGGGACATGGCAATAGTCAGAAAAATGGGAAAGGCCTGATCCCTCATTATCACTTTCTGGCATATAAAAGAGATAATAATTCCTTCAACTGAAATACCCAGTTCTCAGGGATTCCTACTAGGATTTTGAGGCGGATGCTGGGTTGAATCTCTTAAAATGTATTTTATCAGAATGGGCAAAACTTATAGACTAATATTAAAGATAAAATGTTCAAAGTCAAGGTTTGGGTTTAAAAATTACCATTGAACAAGAATCCAGTCTTTCGTTTTTAAACAAAGGAGATATGTCCAAATAAAAATACCCAAATCAAGTGGACAATATGGTTTATAAGTAATTGAATTACCAAAGAAATCCTATATGTTTCAAAGACAGACCTGTTAATATTTAACTTCTAAGTTAATAACTACCTCCTGTGACCATACGAGAAAAGGCCTGCCATGGAAGTACAGTTTCCAAGTAGTTTTTCCTAAAGTTCTCAGGTGTGGCCAAAAAAGAATAATCTTCAGAAGTACTACAGAGGACATATGGGGAAGACATAAAGGATGACCAGTCATGCAACTGGAAGGGCTGGAGCCAGTCAACGTTTCCTCCTCACTGTCCAATAATATACCATATTTCCCTCAAACAGGGACAAAGGTATGGAGATTACTGTTTCCCTTCCCTACATGGGAATATTGACTCATGTTTTACTGTTTGTTTCCTCACCAACACTGTGTAACAGGTGTCTGAGGAATGGTTAAATATAGGTATTGGTATTTTGCTCATATATTGCAAAATAATGAGTGTCCATCTATATATTGTTCAAATAATACACATTACAGACACACCTCAAATTTAGGGCAGGTTGCAGTAGTTGGACATAACTGAGTTCTCTACACTTTGAAAGAATGAATGCATGTGTGACATATGAATTACATCAGATAGGGAAGCTTTGGAATGTTTTTTGGAGGAAGAGTGTGTGTTATATATTTAGCAAACAAGTACTTGACTACAGTAGCTACATTCTTTCCCTTCTCATGCTCTTCTAGGAATGGCATAACAAAGGAATAAAAAGCCCTTCTAGGAATGGCATAACAAAGGAATAAAAAGCCCACACAGGTGGGCATGTAATTTAAGACAAAATAATTCAACGCCCAATGCTATCTACCATAAGGATGAGGCTAATGTTAAGACATGTGACTCAAGTAGGGCCAATCAGAGTTAGCATCTTAGTTTTTCTGATGGGGCTAACAGGGTAAATTCTATCTTTTGGAATCATGGAGAGTGAGAATTGAAAGGAACTTAGAAGCAAAGATAAGAAATAGAGAGAAGGAGTAAATCCTTGGGTTATTATGTTCTCATTTTTAGTTCTTTCAGTCTATGGGTCTATCCTTGTTTTAGCATTCTTTTCTTTGATTTTGTGAGGTACTATAGGTTTATTAATAAATTACTATATCTTGTTTTGTTGCTGCTTTAAAAAGTCCAAACAATAGAGAACATTACAAACGTATCTCAAACCGTTTAAAGCAGGCATTACTGGGGCGCCTGGGTGGCTTGGTCGGTTAAGCTTCCGACTTCGGCTCAGGTCATGATCTCACACTTTGTGAGTTTGCTCCCCATGTCGGGCTCTGAGCTGATAGCTCAGAGCCTGGAGCCTGCTTTGGTTTCTGTGGGTCCCTTTCTCTCTGGCCCTCCCCTGCTCACACTCTGTGAATGTCTCTCTCTCTCTCTCTCAAAAATAAGTACACATTTAAAAAATTTAAAAAAATAAAATAGATGTTATTATTTTTATCTCCAAAATGGATAAGGAAATTGATAATCAGTAAAGGTAGATAATTTTCCAAAGTCACTTGGCTCAGTAGTTTTAGAATTGGGAAGTAAGATCTTATGAAACTTTCTATTATAGAAAGAACAAGAATGACATGATCCTCTCGACAGATGCAGAGAAAGCATGTGGCAAAATACAACACCCTTTCTTGATAAAAACCCTCAAGAGTCGTAGGATCACACCTCAAGATCATAAAAGCCATATATGAAGACCCACCGCTAATATCATCCTCAATGGGGAAAAACTGAGAGCTTTCCCCTAAGGTCGGGAACAAGACAGGGATGTCCACTCTTGCCACTGTTATTCATAGTATTGGAAATCCTAGTCTCAGCAGTCAGACAACACAAAGGAATGAAAAGCATCCAAATCACCCAGGAGGAAGTCAAACTTTCACTCTTTGCAGACGACATGATACTCTGTATGGAAAACCCAAAATATTCCACCAAAAAAATGCTATAACTGATCCATGAATTCAGCAAAGTCACAGGATATAAAATTAATGCACAGAAACCAGCTGCATTTCTATACATCAATAATGAAACAACAGAAAGAGAAATCAAGGAATCCATCCCATTTAAAATCGCACCAAAACCATAAAATACCTAGGAATAAACCTAACCAAAGAGGTGAAAAATGTGTACACTGGAAACTATGGAAAGTTTATGAAAGAAATTGAAGAAGACACACACAAAAAAATGGAAAAAAAAGTATTCCATGCTCCTGGATTGGAAGAACACATATTGTTAAAATGTCGATACTACTCAAAGCAATCTGCATAGTCAATGCAGTCCCTAACAAAATAACACCATTCTTTTTAACATTAATTTTTTTAAAATTTTTATATATGAGGGGAGGAGAGTGGCAGAGAGAGGAAGACACAGAACCTGAAGCAGGCTCCAGTCTGTGAGCTGTCAGCACAGAGCCCAAACGTGGAGCTCAAAACCACAGACGGCGAGATCATGACCTGAGCCGAAGTTGGATACGTAACTGACTATGCCACCCAGGCACCCCAACACCAGAATTCTTCACAGAACTAGAACAAAGTATCCTAAAATTTCTGTGGAACCAGAAAACACCCTGAATACCAAAGCAATCCTTAAAAAGACAACCAAAGCTTGAGGCATCACAATCCCAGACTTTAAGATGTATTATAAAACTGTAATCATCAATATACAGTGTGGTACTGGCACAAAAACAGACACGCAGATCAATGGAACAGACAGAATAGTGAACCCAGAAATAGATCCAGAAATGTATAGGCAACTAACCTTTGACAAAGCAGGAAAGAATATCCAATGGAATAAAAACAGTCTCATCAGCAAATGGTGCTGGAAAAAGTAGACAGAGACATGCAGAAAAATGAACCTGTACCACTTTCTTACACCATACACAAAAATAAGCTCAAAGTGGATGAAAGACCTGAACATAAGATAGGAAGTCATCAAAATCCTAGAGGAAAAAGCAGGCAGAAACCTCTTTGACCTTGGCCACAGCAACTTCTTATTCAACACGTCTTCAGAGGCAAGGGAAACCAAAGTAAAAATGAACTAATGGGACCTCATCAAAATAAAAAGCTTCTGCACAGAGAAGGAAACAATCAGCAAAACCAAAAATCAACCAACAGAGTGAGAGAAGATATCTGTAAATGACATATCAGATAAAGGGTTAGTATCCAAAATCTGTAAAGAACTTATTAAACTCAACACCCAAAAAACAAATAATCCAGTGAAGGAATGGGCAAAAGACATGAATAGACACTTCTCCAAAGAAGACATCCAGATGGCCAACTGACACATGAAAAAATGCTCAACATCATTCATCGTCAGGGAAATACAAATCAAAACTACAATGAGATACCAACTGACACCAGTCAGAATGGCTAACATTAATAACTCAGGCAACGGCAGCTGTTGGCGAGGATGCAGAGAAAGAGGATTTTTTTTCCACTGCTGGTGGGAATACCAACTGGTGCAGCCACTCTGGAAAACAGTATGGAGGTTCCCCCAAAAATTAAAAATAGGATTGCCCTACGTCCCAGCAATTGCACTACTCTGTATTTATCCAAGGGGTACAGGTGTGCTGTTTTCAAACGGTCCATGCACCTCAATGTTTATACCAGTACTATCGACAATAGCCAAAGTATGGGAAGAGCCCAAATATCCATCAATGGATGAATGGGTAAAGAAGATGTGGTATATATATACAATGGAATATTACTTGGCAATCAAAAAGAAGGAAATCTTGTGAATTGCAACTATGTGGATGGAACTAGAGGGCATTTTGCTAAACAAAATTAGTCAGAGAAAGACAAATATCCTATGACTTCACTCATATGAGGAATTTAAGATACAAAACAGATGAACATAAGGGAAGGGAAGCAAAAATAATATAAAAACAAGGAGGGGGACAAAACATAAGAGACTCAAATACAGAGAACAAACAGAGGGTTGCTGGAGGGGTTATGGGAGGGGGGATGGGTTACATGGGTAAGGAGCATTAAGGAAGACACTTGTTGGGATAAGCACTGGGTGTTATACATAGGGGATGAATCACTGGAATCTACTCCTGAAATCATTGGTGCACCATATGCTAACTAACTTGGATGTAAATTAAAAAATAAATTAATTAAAACAAAGAATTTAGTTGACAGTAAATTTCATATATTAAAAAATAAAAAAAAAAAAAAAAAAAAAAAACAAAGAATTTAGTTGTAGACTTAAAATTACTTTCATACCACCACTTAGAAAATTTTCAGGGATGTAAATATGTCAAAAAATGTATGATTTACTGAAAAATAGAGTAAAAGAAAAAGGATATTTACTTTACCAATATATGGTTCTTGCATGGGCAGAAAATTATCACGTTTCTTTGAATTTTGAAATTTTCTATTTATTAATAATATGACTTAAGAAACATTATAAAAACATGCTTAATAAAAATATAGTCCCTAATTGCTTAAAATTTATGATGGTAACTGCAGTAAAAATATCTCTAAAGAAAACAAAAACATGCCCTTTTATTTTTATTTTTTATTTCTTTTAACGTTTATTTATTTTTGAGACAGAGAGAGACAGAGCATGAATAAGGGAGGGTCAGAGAGAGAGGGAGACACAGAATCTGAAACAGGCTCCAGGCTCTGAGCTGTCAGCACAGAGCAGGATGCGGGGCTCAAACTCACGGACTGCGAGATCATGACCTGAGCCGAAGTTGGACGCTTAACAGACTGAGCCACCCAGGAGCCCCCAAAATATGCCCTTTTAATACACTCACCAGGAAATTCTTGGTGACCTTGAAAGGTACACTGCTTTGTAAGGAGAGGTTCACTAGTTAAGAATTCAATCACAGTCAGCCATGACCACTGACTGGGTTTCTGTGGGCTTCCTTAGGTAGAGTCTGATCCATTTTACAAAAATATTAAGCATGTTAAAAACATAGCAGAAATTAGTAAAAAACTATGCCTACACACATGAAGCCAATATGTTAGCACAGATTTCTCATGATGGAAGAGATGGTAAGTCCTCTTTGATTCACCTACTGAAAAGGATGATCATTTTCTATCCAACACCCCCTTTCCTTTGTGGAACAGGTAACCTAGTGTCTGAAGCAAGCTGAACTCCACCAGCAAAAATGTGGTGAACAGGAGAAGAGAAACACAGGACCCAGCTGCTGGCACCTGGGTAAGACCAAAGGCTTGCTGGATGTTTGATATCCTCTAGTGCAGTCAAGATTCCTACCCAATCAGAGCCCTTTAGCAAAGTACTGAGGAAGGCAGCCACCCTGGTGTGTGAACATTGTGAAAGCAGCCCAGGAGGAGAGAAAGAAAACACTTTCATGTGCTGACCTCATCCTATTTTTCCCCTTTTGTCTTTGCTTTAGCCTCTGCCTTTTATATTTCTCTCTGTACTACAGGATCCACTTCTTTCTAAACTTTGAACGCCATATGAACATGTCACATGGAGAGCCATAGTGAAGTACAGGTAGAGTGAAATCAATGCCCTGAACTTTCATTTCTCATAAAGTGGTCAGAGGGTGAAAAGGAAAGTCCCTGAGAGCTCTCTCTCTATGTAACTGCCAGGAAGGTCCACTTGACTTTTAACTCCCACGGGACTCAGCTCAGGGTTACCTGAGAAATAAAATACATTAAAACCAACTTAAGCTGGGAATAGACTAAGAAAAAATCTTCCCTACTCCAAATGCTATTAATAATTTACAGGGTTCTGGGATAAGGATTCTCTGCCCAGGGTGGTCAGAGGAGATCTGGGGCAGCCGGAATCTTTGAACCTATTATCACGGCTACAAGTAGCTTTCCTACACAAATATGAGCATTTTGTATTTGTGTCATGACACAGAAATACTAGCGCTGGTCACCTCTCACCTAGGCAGTGGGTTTGAACATTTCATGAGGGGACTTTGGGAAGTAAGAGAATCTCTGAGGTCCAGGAGAATAAATATTGAAAGATGGGATGTCACTGCTACAGGGGGCTGGTGTTTTGGACTCTCTGCAGGCCAAGGTAGCAGCAGCAGAGAGTCTAAGATAGGAGAAAACCTGCATTCTCATGAAAGAGCAGGATGAAGTCAGTCAAGCAGGGACCACATTAGAACTTCACTCATACTCACTGTCCCTATTACATTCTTAATAGTGATGCAGGAAGGAACAAAAACGTTCTTTAAAAGACACAGAGTGTTGAACAGTTCATCCCTAGAGAAGGATGGACCTGTATATGGATTCTATATCCATCAGTTGTTAAATAGCTACATGATAACAAAGACCACTCTGGTTTTGCCTACCCATATATTCTTAGTGCTCAGCACAGTACTTGCCACACAATAGGCACTAAATAAATATTTGCCAATTAAATAAAATACATACAAAGGAAAAAATAAAATAGGAAGAATTCATCTTACGTTGAGTCATTTACTTGACATCTCATAATCTCGATGTCCTCATCTGCAACAGGGGGGAAACTACGGCACCTCAGTAAGGAGGGTCTAAGAGGATTCAAGGAGAAAGAATATATATAATTGTACTTAGTACCATGTTTAGTCCATAAGACACACTTGGTAAATGCTAGCTATTGCAGTGATAAACAAAGCTTTAGACATTCAGGACGCTTTAGCTTTCCAAACGGAAACCCTGACTAAAGAATGAAAACATGAGTCATACATAACCTGGAGAGCGAAGGTGGTTTTACTAGAGGATGAACAGAGATAGCATGTAATATATAAATGCCCTTTGTACTTGTTCCACAAGTAACATAAATATCCCCTGGGAAGATGGTATCATAAAGAAGGCTAAAATTTCCCAACTTAAATTTTATATAGACTTTTACTTAGTGAGGGAAAAAGTATACCCAATTTTAAGGGCATATCCAATACTATTTGAAAGCAGTATAATAATAATAATAATAATAATAATAATAATAATAATAGAATAACTACAACAACAATCTGACAATTGCAATTTAGAATCGACTGTTGGGTAACAACATCTAGAACTGTGGGCTTAGGCAAAGTACAAGAAAATAATCTTCTACAATTAAATAGTTGAGAGTGGTTACCACATCCTGGAAGTATTATCAGATATAAAAGAAAAAAATGGAAGGATCAAAAGTAAACTCAAATATCATGAACCACAGAATGTCAGGGTTGAATGAGTCTCTAAAACCATGTCTCCAATTTCCAGCTGGCACCTGAATCCTGAGAAGATGAATGTCAGTCCAAAGTCTTTTTTTAAGTTTATTTTTTTGAGAGAGAGACAGAGAGAGAGAGAGGGAGAGATAATAGGGGAGGAGCAGAGAGAGAGGCAGAGAGAGAATCTGCACTGTCAATGTGGAGCCCAATGTGCGGCTCCAACCCACAAACCGTGAGATCATGACCTGACCCGAAGCCAAGAGTCAAATGCTTAAATGACAGAGCCACCCAAGTGCCCCCAGTCTGAAGTCTTTCAGGATGATTTGGATTTGGCTAGATGGAAGAACAGGTCTGAAAGTATCTTACTTTTCAGAGAAAGACAAGGAAAGAGAGCAAGAGTAAAAAAGAGAGAAAGAAAGAACTAATTTAAGAGTCCCGCTGACTGTTCTAGGAAATGCTGTCAATTATACCATGCTGGAAATGAGTACAACAAGACCTAGGACTTGAATCTTAGTTTTCAGCACTCCTACTGAAGAAATGGGGCTGGGTCATAGAGAAATGCTTTACGTCATCTCTTCTAAGTTTTGCCACTGGGCAAAAACCAGGTCAGGTGTTTGCTAAATTTGCCAGACTGTCCATAGTTGGAAATAATGTAATCTTCCCTAAGCACCATAGTGCTATTTATCTGTTCTTATGATTTCAACATAATGCCACGTCTCTGTCTCACAACAAAGATTGTAACAGGGACATAAAATAAAGCAAATTAATTGTTTCTCATGATAATAATGTTAGATGACAAAGAAATAAAAATAGGCTATCTTCTTTCCAAAGCATTTTAAAACCCTAACATTGAGTCATGCTCAGTCTACTCTGATCTAGCATAGACTTCACAAAATGTATTCTTTCAGAGCATTTGTTGTTGTTATTAATGCACAGATATTCCCTGCTGTTGCATAACAGTCAGCCCATGCAGAGCCTCCCTTTTTCCCACTGGAGGCAATTCTTTTAAAGGGCCTTTCAGAAATCAGGAATACAGTCAGAACAATAAGCCTCTCTGAACTAGATCTTACTTAATGAAAAGTAATTGTTATTTTGTTCCTCATGCCAACTTATCTGGTCCCCATGAAATAGATAGGTATTATTTTAGGAGAAGAAAATATCAAGAACAGATGAGAATGTCCATAAGAAAAAGCAAATGAAATCTGCAAGTGATTACAGAGTGACAGATTTCCTATTACACTCCAGATTCTTGGTGTCGAAGAATCAAAATGGAGCAAGAGAGTCATTGGGAATGTGGGACTGATCTATACATTAGACTGTAATGGACTTTGCACTAGGCAGTCTGATGGTGTTTTCCAAAAAGCTGTAATAGAGCAATTCAAAGAATGCAAAATGCTTGGCTGCTATGACTGAACCCTGGAAAGACTTCCATTACTATGTAGCAGTCAAAATTCATCTCTTCTCCAAGTTCCTTTAATGTAAGGGCCATGTCTTAGTCATATACGCTTTTCCGGGACTTAGCACAGTGTCTGGTCTATAGTTTAATGAAAATGTAGTTGACTGGCCCCAAAATGTATGTTTGTTTGTTAGGTTTTTTTTATCTTTTTATTTATTTATTTATTTATTTATTTATTTATTTATTTATTTATTTATTTTATTTTATTTTATTTTATTTTTTAATATATGAAATTTACTGTCAAATTGGTTTCCATACAACACCCAGTGCTCATCCCAAAAGGTGCCCTCCTCAATACCCATCACCCACCCTCTCCTCCCTCCCACCCCCATCAACCCTCAGTTTGTTCTCAGTTTTTAACAGTCTCTTATGCTTTGGCTCTCTCCCACTCTAACCTCTTTTTTTTTTTTTTTCCTTCCCCTCCCCCATGGGTTTCTGTTACGTTTCTCAGGATCCACATAAGAGTGAAACCATATGGTATCTGTCTTTCTCTGTATGGCTTATTTCACTTAGCATCACACTCTCCAGTTCCATCCACATTGCTACAAAGGGCCATATTTCATCTTGTCTCATTGCCACGTAGTATTCCATTGTGTATATAAACCACAATTTCTTTTTCCATTCATCAGTTGATGGACATTTAGTCTCTTTCCATAATTTGGCTATTGTTGAGAGTGCTGCTATAAGCATTGGGGTACAAGTGCCCCTATGCATCAGTACTCCTGTATCCCTTGGATAAATTTCTAGCAGTGCTATTGCTGGGTCAGAGGGTAGGTCTATTTTTAATTTTCTGAGGAACCTCCACACTGCTTTCCAGAGCGGCTGCACCAATTTGCATTCCCACCAACAGTGCAAGAGGGTTCCCGTTTCTCCACATCCTCTCCAGCATCTATAGTCTCCTGATTTCTTCATTTTGGCCACTCTGACTGGCGTGAAGTGATATCTGAGTGTGGTTTTGATTTGTATTTCCCTGATAAGGAGCGACGTTGAACATCTTTTCATGTGCCTGTTGGCCATCCGGATGTCTTCTTTAGAGAAGTGTCTATTCATGTTTTCTGCCCATTTCTTCACTGGGTTATTTGTTTTTTGGGTGTGGAGTTTGATGAGCTCTTTATAGATTTTGGATACTAGCCCTTTGTCCGATATGTCATTTGCAAATATCTTTTCCCATTCCGTTGGTTGCCTTTTAGTTTTGTTGGTTGTTTCCTTTGCTGTGCAGAAGCTTTTTATCTTCATAAGGTCCCAGTAATTCACTTTTGCTTTTAATTCCCTTGCCTTTGGGGATGTGCCTAGTAAGAGATTGCTACGGCTGAGGTCAGAGAGGTCTTTTCCTGCTTTCTCCTCTAGGGTTTTGATGGTTTCCTGTCTCACATTCAGGTCCTTTATCCATTTTGAGTTTATTTTTGTGAATGGTGTGAGAAAGTGGTCTAGTTTCAACCTTCTGCATGTTGCTGTCCAGTTCTCCCAGCACCATTTGTTAAAGAGACTGTCTTTTTTCCATTGGATGTTCTTTCCTGCTTTGTCAAAGATGAGTTGGCCATACGTTTGTGGGTCTAGTTCTGGGGTTTCTATTCTATTCCATTGGTCTATGTGTCTGTTTTTATGCCAATACCATGCTGTCTTGATGATGACAGCTTTGTAGTAGAGGCTAAAGTCTGGGATGGTGATGCCTCCTGCTTTGGTCTTCTTCAAAATTACTTTGGCTATTCGGGGCCTTTTGTGGTTCCATATGAATTTTAGGATTGCTTGTTCTAGTTTCGAGAAGAATGCTGGTGCAATTTTGATTGGGATTGCATTGAATGTGTAGATAGCTTTGGGTAGTATTGACATTTTGACAATATTTATTCTTCCAATCCATGAGCAGGGAATGTCTTTCCATTTCTTTATATCTTCTTCAATTACCTGCATAAGCTTTCTATAGTTTTCAGCATACAGATCTTTTACATCTTTGGTTAGATTTATTCCTAGGTATTTTATGCTTCTTGGTGGAATTGTGAATGGGATCAGTTTCTTTATTTGTCTTTCTGTTGCTTCATTGTTAGTGTATAAGAATGCAACTGATTTCTGTGCATTGATTTTGTATCCCGCAACTTTGCTGAATTCATGTATCAGTTCTAGCAGACTTTTGGTGGAGTCTATCGGATTTTCCATGTATGATATCATGTCATCTGCAAAAAGCGAAAGCTTGACTTCATCTTTGCCAATTTTGATGCCTTTGATTTCCTTTTGTTGTCTGATTGCTGATGCTAGAACTTCCAGCACTATGTTAAACAACAGCAGTGAGAGTGGGCATCCCTGTCGTGTTCCTGATCTCAGGGAAAAAGCTCTCAGTTTTTCCCCGTTGAGGATGATGTTAGCTGTGGGCTTTTCATAAATGGCTTTTATGATCTTTAAGTATGTTCCTTCTATCCAGACTTTCTCAAGGGTTTTTATTAAGAAAGGGTGCTGGATTTTGTCAAAGGCCTTTTCTGCATCGATTGACAGGATCATATGGTTCTTCTCTTTTTTTTTTTTTTGTTAATGTGATGTATCACGTTGATCGATTTGCGAATGTTGAACCAGCCCTGCATCCCAGGAATGAATCCCACTTGATCATGGTGAATAATTCTTTTTATATGCCGTTGAGTTCAATTTGCTAGTATCTTATTGAGAATTTTTGCATCCATATTCATCAGAGATATTGGCCTGTAGTTCTCTTTTTTTACTGGGTCTCTGTCTGGTTTAGGAATCAAAGTAATACTGGCTTCATAGAATGAGTCTGGAAGTTTTCCTTCCCTTTCTATTTCTTGGAATAGCTTGAGAAGGATAGGTATTATCTCTGCTTTAAATGTCTGGTAGAACTCCCCTGGGAAGCCATCTGGTCCTGGACTCTTATTTGTTGGGAGATTTTTGATAACCGATTCAATTTCTTCGCTGGTTATGGGTCTCTCCAAGCTTTCTATTTCCTCCTGATTGAGTTTTGGAAGAGTGTGGGTGTTTAGGAATTTGTCCATTTCTTCCAGGTTGTCCAATTTGTTGGCATATAATTTTTCATAGTATTCCCTGATAATTGCTTGTATCTCTGAGGGATTGGTTGTAATAATCCCATTTTCATTCATGATTTTATCTATTTGGGTCATCTCCCTTTTCTTTTTGAGAAGCCTGGCTAGAGGTTTGTCAATTTTGTTTATTTTTTCAAAAAACCAACTCTTGGTTTCGTTGATCTGCTCTACAGTTTTTTTAGATTCTATATTGTTTATTTCTGCTCTGATCTTTATTATTTCTCTTCTTCTGCTGGGTTTAGGCTGCCTTTGCTGTTCTGCTTCTATTTCCTGTAGGTGTGCTGTTAGGTTTTGTATTTGGGATTTTTCTTGTTTCTTGAGATAGGCCTGGATTGCAATGTATTTTCCTCTCAGGACTGCCTTCGCTGCGTCCCAAAGCGTTTGGATTGTTGTATTTTCATTTTCGTTTGTTTCCATATATTTTTAAATTTCTTCTCTAATTGCCTGGTTGACCCACTCATTTGTTAGTAGGGTGTTCTTTAACCTCCATGCTTTTGGAGGTTTTCCAGACTTTTTCCTGTGGTTGATTTCAAGCTTCATAGCATTGTGGTCTGAAAGTATGCATGGTATAATTTCAATTCTTGTAAACTTATGAAGGGCTGTTTTGTGACCCAGTATATGATCTATCTTGGAGAATGTTCCATGTGCACTGGAGAAGAAAGTATATTCTGTTGCTTTGGGATGCAGAGTTCTAAATATATCTGTCAAGTCCATCTGATCCAATGTATCATTCAGGGCCCTTGTTTCTTTATTGACCGTGTGTCTAGATGATCTATCCATTTCTGTAAGTAGGGTGTTAAAGTCCCCTGCAATGACCACATTCTTATCAATAAGGTTGTTTATGTTTATGAGTAATTGTTTTATATATCTGGGGGCTCCGGTATTCGGCGCATAGACATTTATAATTGTTAGCTCTTCCTGATGGATAGACCCTGTAATTATTATATAATGCCCTTCTTCATCTCTTGTTACAGCCTTTAATTTAAAGTCTAGTTTGTCTGATATAAGTATGGCTACTCCAGCTTTCTTTTGGCTTCCAGTAGCATGATAAATAGTTCTCCATCCCCTCACTCTCAATCTAAAGGTGTCCTCAGATCTAAAATAAGTCTCTTGTAGACAGCAAATAGATGAGTCTTGTTTTTTTTATCCTATGTCTTTTGGTTGGCGCATTTAATCCATTTACATTCAGTGTTATTATAGAAAGATATGGGTTTAGAGTCATTGTGATGTCTGTATGTTTTATGCTTGTAGTGATGTCTCTGGTACTTTGTCTCACAGGATCCCTCTTAGGATCTCTTGTAGGGCTGGTTTAGTGGTGACAAATTCCTTCAGTTTTTGTTTGTTTGGGAAGACCTTTATCTCTCCTTTTATTCTAAATGACAGACTTAGTGGATAAAGGATTCTCGGCGGCATATTTTTTCTGTTTAGCACACTGAAGATATCGTGCCAAGCCTTTCTGGCCTGCCAAGTTTCAAAGGAGAGATCAATCACAAGTCTTATAGGTCTCCCTTTATATGTGAGGGCACGTTTATCCCTTGCTGCTTTCAGAATTTTCTCTTTATCCTTGTATTTTGCCAGTTTCACTATGATATGTCGTGCAGAAGATCGATTCAAGTTACGTCTGAAGGGAGTTCTCTGTGCCTCTTGGATTTCAATGCCTTTTTCCTTCCCCAATTCAGGGAAGTTCTCAGCTATAATTTCTGCAAGTACCCCTTCAGCACCTTTCCCTCTTTCTTCCTCCTCTGGGATACCAATTATGTGTATATTATTTCTTTTTAGTGTATCACTTAGTTCTCTAATTTTCCCCTCATACTCCTGGATTTTTTTATCTCTCTTTCTCTCAGCTTCCTCTTTTTCCATAACTTTATCTTCTAGTTCACCTATTCTCCCCTCTGCCTCTTCAATCTGAGCTGTCGTCGTTTCCATTTTGTTTTGCATTTCGTTTAAAGCGCTTTTCAGCTCCTTGTGACTGTTCCTTAGTCCCTTGATCTCTGTAGCAAGAGATTCTCTGCTGTCCTCTATACTGTTTTCAAGCCTAGCGATTAATTTTATGACTATTATTCTAAATTCACTTTCTGTTATATTATTTAAATCCTTTTTGATCAGTTCATTAGCTGTTGTTATTTCCTGGAGTTTCTTCTGAGGGGAATTCTTCCGTTTGGTCATTTTGGATAGTCCCTGGAGTGGTGAGGACCTGCAGGGCACTTCCCCTGTGCTGTGGTGTATAACTGGATTTGGTGGGCGGGGCCACAGTCCGACCTGATGTCTGCCCCCAGCCCACCGCTGGGGCCACAGTCAGACTGGTGTGTGCCTTCTCTTCCCCTCTCCTAGGGGCGGGATTCACTGTGGGGTGGCGTGGCCCATCTGGGCTACTTGCACACTGCCAGGCTTGTGGTGCTGGGGATCTGGCGTATTAGCTGGGGTGGGTAGGCAAGGTGCACGGGGGCAGGAGGGGCAGGCTTAGCTCGCTTCTCCTTAGGTGATCCACTTCAGGAGGGGCCCTGTGGCAGCGGGAGGGAGTCAGATCCGCTGCCAGAGTTTTGGCTCCACAGAAGCACAGAGTTGGGTGTTTGCATGGAGCGAGCAAGTTCCCTGGCAGGAACTGGTTCCCTTTGGGATTTTGGCTGGGGGATGGGTGGGGGAGATGGCGCTGGGGAGCGCCTTTGTTCCCCACCAAACTGAGCTCTGTCATCCGGGGGCTCAGCAGCTCTCCCTCCCTTTGTCCTCCAGCCTTCCTGCTTTCTGAGCAGAGCTGTTAACTTATGACCTCCCAGATGCTAAGTCGCGCTTGCTGTCAGAACACAGTCCGTCAGGCCCCTCCGCATTCGCCAGCCAGACTCGGGGGCTCTGCTTGGCCAGCGAGCCACCCCTCCACCCCGGCTCCCTCCCGCAAGTCCGTGGAGCGCGCACCGCCTCGCCGCCCTTCCTACCCTCTTCCTTGGGCCTCTCGTCTGTGCTTGGCTCTGGAGACTCCGTTCTGCTAATCTTTTGGCGGTTTTCTGGGTTATTTAGGCAGGTGTAGGTGGAATCTAAGTGATCAGCAGGACGCGCGGTGAGCCCAGCGTCCTCCTATGCCGCCATCTTCCCTCCAACCTCCCAAAATGTATGTTTGAATTGCCTTTGTAAACAATCTCTAAGGGAATGGATTTAACAAATTAAAAAAATCAGTTTGCTTTATTTTTTTCAGGGCTATATTTGTCAGTACTTCATATTTTGTACCCTATACTTAAAAAGAATTATTTCACTGCATTCAAATAATACCAAATGTATTTTGGTTTGCACTAATGTTTTTACACACATTTTTATTCAACTGACCACTTATTCTAAGAAATGAAGAAATGCATCATTAGCTTTTAATAAGAAAGACAAAATATTGAATTCTTAAAAGCTAAGGATTTCAAGAATAAAATTAGACTTCTAAGACAGAGTATATAATGTGGAACGAGAGTGGGTATTTCAATCTTCAATTTCAATCCATTATTTCAATCTTTTCACAAACCTTTTATAACACAGGACCCAGGTGTACAAAATGGGATGAGATAGTTTTGATGGCAAACACACAGGAGATCAAAAAGGTCAGAAAGTAACTGTAGGCTGGAGTGATCACAAAATTATGGAAACCATGAAATAATGTTGTATGAATTTCCCAAAAGAGATATCAGTGACAAAAATATTGAAAGTTCTTATCAAAACCTGCATGTTATCACTCTCCCTCATTTTAGATGTAGATGCTAATATTCATAATATTCATAATATTTTTTTGCCTGGACACTGATGTTACAGTATTTAGAAGATGTCCTCAAATATAAGCCTCAAGAGAAAGTTCCATAAAATATAAAGTACAGATGTGCCAACAGATGTGTTCTAGGTGAGTGGGCAAATGGATGTCCATCAATTACATCCTATTTTAAATAGGAGAGTTATTTTTCAAAAATACCTGTGGAGAATCCTGTCATGACTGCAGAGTCACTTCCTATATCCTACCACTTGTCAACATATTTCAATATGTTGGGCTTACTTGGCTAGGAGTAATCTACACTAACGCTCCAGCTCTTGTTCCGTGACAGACACTATAACAGAAATTAACTTCTCAATTCTTAAAAAAAAAAAGGATTGTACAATATGAGAGTGTGAAGCATTCTTGCAATCAGCTAGAGAGCCTGAAGGCAGGATTTCGTAATCCTTCTTAAAAATGTATTCTAGCAGATGTATCTCCAAAAAGCAATTTACGATGCATTATCTAAAGTCCTCCTATTGTCCTAAACATTACTGGAAGTAAGACTGACAGCTTCCTCTTCTTCACTCCCACAAACTCAGAAATAAAATATACATAGGCACAGACACACACACACACACACACACACACACACACACACACACACCCCTTCATCAACTCAGTAGTAGTTAGGTAGTGCTTTAATTTCTGCAATACTAGCTAATAATCTACAATCATGAACGATACTACCTATGACATATTGCAGGGGTCATGGGACAAATGTGGCCAACCATCTGTTTTTTTGAAAATAAAGCCTTACTGCAGTAAAGCTATGATCACCTGTTGATATATTGTCTATGCTATTACAATGGCAGAATTGAGCAGATGCCACCATGACCATATGAGTCAGAGTCTAAAATATTTACTACCTTTTCCTTACAGCTGGTTTGTTAACTCATAACCTATAGTATAAGTGTCATAATGCATCAAGAATTTATGATAACTTATAGACATAAAAACTGAGTATTTCTTCATTAAAATGATACAAAAAAAATTCTGTAGTAGGAACACCTAGGGTTTGTTTTCAATATAATTTTTGGCAAAGTTGCAGCAATTATCTCTTAATACTATACCACCAATTACATACAGCGTTTTGCCATTGCAGAGTAAATCATGTCTATTCACATTTCAGTGTGTCAGGTATGGGCAGTTTCTTTTCTGTGTGTGTATGTATATTTATAATATATAGTCACAACTACTTAGTCAACTATTTCTAATTTACAGATAAGTAAAAAGAGGCCCAGATGGTTAATAAAAATTACCTGTTGACACACAACTAGAATGCGGGGAATTGTGATTTGAATCCAGATCCTCTAGCTTTAAAATCTAAGTTATTCCTAGTAACAGAATAAAGACTTTATTTTTTTTAATTAATTAATTAATTAATTATTACTTTTTTTTTTTTTTTTTTTTTTTTAGCTTTCTAGGAAGTTAATTGGGCAAAATGCAGAGGCAACTCACATCCTAGATTTACTCACTGGCCCAAGAGTCTTCTAATATTTAGTTCTAAATAAATACTATAATATGAACAAGAAGAGTCTAAAACATAGCAGTTAGTACCATTACAATAACAGCCAGGCCTTTTAGAGAACAATTACTCTATTATCATACTAGGTAGAAAAGGAATAATTCCACAGACCATTTATGGTTCTCCCTGGAAGTGTTCTCTGCACTGGAAGCCAAGATGTTTTTTCACATTGTAACAACAGATCTCAGCTCCGCCTCTCTGTATTTCAATTTCTGCTCCAAGCAAATAAAATTTAGAATTCTCATTTGAGGTGTTCACAAATAAAATGCTTTGAAACGACTGCCCGGCATTAGAGTTTCATGAACCACTGGGGTGTAATCAGACCTTGTTTGAAAACCACATTCCAGCTCTGTGTACAATATTACCATGGCCACTGCTACTCAGGAAATCTATGCTCTAAACCAAAATGAGGGTCTCAGATTGTTGGAGGACAGAAATGGGTTTCTAACCATAAACAACCTGCTGAGAAAAGACTTCTTTTACAGAGACGCGTCCATGTGCTGATCCAAATGAAAATATAAGGAATTGCCTAAATGATTACTTTTATCCTGAAGAGTTCATTTCCTTAGAAATCATATCATCATGATAAATTTGAGAGTAAATATAGATAAGAAAAGGCAATTACCATTTTACTAATGTCTAGCCCAAATTATAGAAAGTTTGCTAGTAATGTTTAATCAATTTTCTGCATGGGTATTTAATAGTTATTAAGTCCACCAATATTTATTGAGCTTACTGAGTGCTCATCATGTGTGATGCCTGGAGATTCAAAAATTAAAAAAAAATAGATGCTGCCCTCAAGGGCTTCTGTAAATAATAATTACAATATAGGAGCAGAAATGAAATGAAGACATGGGGGAAGAGAAGAGAGAAGAAAGAACCATTCGCTAGCAAACATGCAGACCTGATCAACCAACATATTCAGTTGGCAAAGGAGAAGAATCCAGAGTTAGTACAGCTCCACATTTTTCCCATGGCTGTAACATAGAACTCGTATGGGAATATAGGACTAGTGTGAAAACAATTTTCAGGAAGAATGAAACAGAATGACAATAACAACAAAAAAGTAAAAATTCACTCAGATATTTGGAAATTGGATCTAATCCAGAAATAGTAAGACAAGCACAGGCTTTATAATATATTCATGATTTTATCATAAATGAGAAGTTAGTCATCACCAAAACGTGTTTTTTTTCTTTTCTAATTTTCCTGCCTACTAGTTGGAAGTGAAAAAGGATTCCCCTTCATTGTAATTAAGTCATTTGTTTAATTCTTAGTCTCAAGCAGAAGGGCTTAGTAAGTAAAATGATAACTGACTGTAGCAAAAACCTAATCAATATAATGTGATTCATTCATCATGGCATGGTTTATTACAAATGCGAAGATACAGGAAGTGAAACACTCCATATCTTTTATTTTAGGAAGCTTTCACTTTCACTTTATAAATCACATGTAAAAATACTGGTGGCTGGGTGTGCCTTCTGCAAAATGTTACTTTATCTTCCTCACATAAATAACCACCCTCATGAATCTCAATCAGGCTAGAGTTATTGCAATGATCATCAGATTAAACATGCCTTCATTTGTTCCAAAATAAAAACAGATCTATTTTACCACAATATATTACAAATTCATCTAATGTACTCCAAATTCTTATCTGCAGTTTGTATAGAAATAAACATGATACTCCTTTAACTATATTGATTTACTAAGAAGACAAACACTGCCATTGTCATTTAGCAGCTGTTAATGGCAGGCATGTTTTTAACACCTTTATTTTTAGTTTCTTCATCTATACAATGTAGGGGATAATTTAGTAGCTTGTGATGACTGAGTGGCATAATCTGTGCATGAGGTCACTAGCATAATATGCAGTGCAGAATAGGAGATCAATAAAAGTTATTTTTCTATTAGAAGAAACGCTATAAGATCCATGCCAACCCTCTAGTAACTTAGCATTTATTGCCTTGGTTTCATTCATCCAAAAATAAAGATGGAGGTCAATCGTCATTTTCTGCAGAAGAAATTCAAATCCAGTTAGTATAAAAAGACTTGAATACAGAGGGAGGTGCTACCCAAATGTGCAATAACAATTCCATATTTTACTTTTTTAAATGTATGCCAGAATGATGTTAATAATTAATAGTCTTGCCTAGACAACTATTTTCAAGGTGCAATATGTAGCATGTGATAAAGTTCAAACACCCATTTTTGATCATTACCAAACAACAGGTTGAGAAGTCAGCTGAGGGGGTGGTAGGAGGCAGAGAAGCCAGGACAAGATTATATTGTTCAGTTAGATGACAGACTGTAAGACTCTAAGATAGCCAACTGGAACCAGATGAAGATGAATATAAACTCCAGTCCTGCCATTCAAACTGTGTGGCCTTGAATGAAGTACTATTTTTCTCTAAGCCTCAGTTAAGTGGGTATAATAAACAAGGTCAGGTCTTTGATGTTTGATATTTAAAGTGTTCTGTCCTGGAAGGTTCGGAATACCTAGTAAATATATTTTTCAAGTGTATTTAATTATGAGAAGGTTATAATGGGTCAATATCAAGAGAATGGTCCATTTTGTTGGATCTAGTCCTATGAGACAGATGTATACACAGAGATAGTCTTGGAACCTTTTTACTCAAATTTTGGTCCAATTTAAAGGAAGTGGCAAAAGCTGCAAAACTTGTTGGGAATGCTGAATCTTAGGTCTCATTTCAGTCATAAGAATTGGAAACATAACAGAAATTTTAGCAAGATTTTCAGGTAATTTGGATGCACAATGAACTTGTAGAAGCACTGATCTAGAGATGCTTTTAATGGTAATTGTTTCATGAGTGATGGCTATGACACAGTGTGTGTGTGTGTGTGTGTGTGTGTGTGTGTGTAAATAATTATGTATAAAATGTCATATACCCAGCGCACCAGTATTTGATTAGTTGCAGTGAAATCCTTTATAACTAGCAATTCTCACCACAAAACAGGTAAAATTGGCATGCTAAGTAGTTTTAGTTGTTATCTGCAGAAGTAGCCAATGTCTTACAGAGAAGTAAAAATGTTTGATGATATTAATCAGAAAATAAAAAGTAAAAATTAAAATTATTGAGCATTGCCATTCCATAGGATAAGATTAACTATCTCTCTTTTTTGTTTATTTATTTTGAGAGACAGAGAGAGCAGAGGAGGGGCAAAGAGAAGGGGAGAGAGAATCCCAGGCAGGCTTCATGCTGTCAGAGCAGAGCCCAATGTGGGGCTCAAATTCACGAACTGTGAGTTCATGACACCAGCCCAAACCAAGAGTTGGGTGCTTAACTAACTGGCCACCCAGTCACCCCTAATCTCTTTATATACCATTTCTTGTCTTTGAAGGTCAGCACTGTTAAAGGGCTCTCCAAGATAACTTATATCACAGTCACAGAGGCCAATTAAAAGTGCTAATTTTCAGATACCAAATCCCCAAATATGGTTAATCAGAATTCTTAGCAATTGAGAGTCAGAAGATGAGTTTCTTAGGATTAAGACTCTCAATCTAGAAGACTCTCAAATGACTCTCTTAGGATTAAGAGTCAGAACATGAGTTCATACTCATGTTTTCTCTTTTAGAAGGATGGTTAAAAAAATATTAATGACTGGGGCCGAACTTCAAAAATTCTAATTTAATTTGAGTGTGGGTTGCATACTTGGCATTTTTTAAAAGCTCCCCAGGCAAATCTAATGTGAAGCCAATATTACAAACCCCTTGTTTTCAATACAGCTAATCCTCATGATTAGTATGAAGAATATCTCCATCAAGTTGTCCCCTCCTGACTGTGAACTGTAAACCCTGACACTAGGTTAGAAGAACAGATTGCACAGTAGGATCACAGCATATACGTGGCTCTTTATATCCAAACATTTATTAGTCACAGTCTTAAAGTCCTGATATTGGTCAGGACTCATAATACAAAAATATTTGCTATATAACTGATGATTTATCAAATCAACCCCTATTCAAACAGTTCTCCTGGCTACCACTGACAGCTATCTCTTCCCATTTTGTTATTCAAAAAAAAAAATGTATCAGATGTTTAAAATCCATGTGCAACTGGGTCAGATTATGGAACTTCACATTTCTGCAAATGATCTGGGATTTCACATAAGTGATGTTGAAGAATCACATTCAAAGCCATTGGCAAATGACTTTCCAACAGAGGTAGATCAGTTAGCAGGAAGAGATCTGGGAAGCTGATATGGGAGGATCATAAAAAGACAGTTCCAAAGAGAATTACTTGAATTTCCAAAGATTAGGTGAGGTCCTTGGGAAAACTGCTGATGTACCAAAGATTTATATAAAAAGGACCCTGCTTATGAACATGGTGCAGAAATCATCCCGAGTGAAGGATTCTGCTAACTTTAAACTTAGAAAAATATGCTGAAAAATTGAATTTTTTTAGTTTCCAATAATCATACACAGTTGCTACTATAACCTAAAGTTGATAATAAACTAAAATTAATTGCTTTAAAAAATTTTAGTTCCATATTTTCTAGAAGAAATTTCAAAGAGCACACTATACAATATGTGGTCTGAAATCTAATATTGCATTTTACTCAATCAACTGTCCTTGAAAATAACAACTTTTCTATAGTTTTATTTCCTCCATGGTATCTATCACAACAAGAGATACCTAAAGTCCAGAATCATTGCCAGAACAAAGCCATTTAAAAATTTATTACCTGCCAGGATGGGATCTTCCTTGCCAATACCAGCATGACTTGTTTATTTAAGAAAATAACAAAGTTGAAAAGCTACACTGCACAGATGGATCCTGTTACATACACTTGTTTATTGTAAAAGAAGGTTTTTAGTCAAAACCTTAAAATACTTTTCCCTTTGCTCTGAGAATTTCACTTGTGGTAAAATACAATAATCTAAAATATATTACGTCATTCAATGGGACATTGTTAATTGTGGTAAAAATGAGAAATCCATGTAAATGTACCATATTAGGAACGCTTCAGTGAAGTAAACACATTCAGTTAATTGAATATTCTAAATCTATAAAAAATACTGTTATGAAGAGTTTACAAACATCAGAGAATACTTATGTTTTAATGATAGGTGAAATGAACAGGATATACATTATCTTTTCAGTATAGTTTTAATTGAATTATAAAAACACACACATAACAAAAAACGCAACAGTGTATGTAAAACTTTTAATAGTATAGTGAGTCAGGATCATAAAAGTCATTTTTCTTCCACTTAAAATTTCCTTACATACTTCTAATTTTTTTAAATTATTTTTTATTTATTTTTTAAAGAGACAAAGACAGAGCATGATCAGGGGAGGGGCAGAGAGAGAGGGAAACCCAGAATCTGAAGCAAGCTCCAGGCTGTGAGCTGTCAGCACAGAGCCCAAAGTGGGGCTTGAACTCATGAATCAAACCACAAACTCATGACCTGAGCCAAAGTCGACCGAGCCACCAAGGCGACCCTCAAATTTTTTAACATTTTCCATGAAATTATTAGAAAAATAAAATTAAAAAACTTGCAATTTAAAGTTCACACTAATGCAAAACACTTTTTCTCAGTTTTATAAGTCTAACTAATTCATTAGGATTCTTTGTTTCCTGACAGAGTACAGTGGAATATAACTGTCATTCAAGAAATTCAAGTTCAAGTATTCATAGGTTCTAGTACTGACATGCAATAAATTCACTAATGAACTTGCTTTTAATTAATATTTTAAAAATATGATCTAAATTTTTTATAGCTAAATGAATGCATTCGATAGAATAGAAAAAATGTTATATGTATGAAAATCGATGTTTTTAATATGACACTGGAAAAAGATAACAAAAATAGAAACCAAACCACTAGTCACCAAATCTTCCCTATTGGACAAGTACTGAGTGGCAAATGCATGGCCTCAGTTTTTTCCTAGCACAGTCAGTTACCATTATCTATCAAACTGAACCTACATGTGAATTACAAACTATTTGCCCATCCTATACACTATATGGAGCTATGGAAGGGGAACAGATTTAAAATCAACAACACACTTCAGACTTACAGGCTAGGTTGGGGGTAGAGAGGATGTGTTGACAGACACAGGAACTTACAAGGTGTAATATGTCAAGCAAATTAAGTGGCATACTGAGAAAGAGAATGTTACATCTATCTTCTTACCCTTTGTACCCGCCTAATATAATACTTAAATCACAGTACTAAGCCAGTAGCAGATGGCTAATAATTCACTGAACAGCAGGTAATACAATAGAAAGATGTTATTGGAACTGGGAGGACCCTAGAACACAGGGGAGGGCTGATATCATTCTTTTTGACATCACTGTTGGGAATATCCCAGTACTAGGAATAAATGTAATTAAGAAAGAATCTGCATATGGAGAAAAGGTCTCAATATTTTTGTGAGAGTATGGACTGGTAGATATTTCACAGAGCATTTAACAACAAGCACTAATAAATTATTTGTGGAGAGCTGCTATAAATTACAAGAAGTAACACATGCAGTTCCCAGAATCAAACAATCTCCCACAAATCCCCATGATAATTTTTGTGTTAGAAGAAAAAGAGTACAAAAAGTGTAACAAGAAAGGTCAACTGGGAAAGATATGGGTTCTCACTAGCTTACAAATTGAGTCTTCCAGAAAGCAATCAGCATGACATCCTCCCCATTTCTTTGCCTCATATTTCATCTGTTATCTCCTGAAGCTGGGAAGGAGCCTGTGATTTCAAATTTTACAAATGGAACATAATCAGAAAGTGTTGACATAAATATGCAATCGCAGAGTATCAACACAAACAATTCAGTCACGCAAAGAACAGTTACCTAATTTATCTATCCAAACCCTCTTTGTAGGGAGAATGGGAGAGAGAGGTAAGAAGGGAGAAAAAGACAGACAGAGGAAACTTATATTCCAGAAAGAAAACATGATAATTCTATCATTTCCATTAACACTGTTTCTCTTTGAATGCTTTTTTGGTCTGTTTTTAAGTGTGACCTTGAATCCCAATAAATAGAAAATTCATAAATACAGATTTATATAAATTATATTCAAAAAATAAGATATCTATTTGGAAAATATAAGCTTGAATGCTTTTCACTCATCATACACAAAAATACACAACAATAGAGGGGTATCAGCAAGGCGGCCAAACAAGATGTCCCCCTCATGCATACCCTATGAGCAACAATAACGTGGCATTCATCCACAGATAAAAATGACTTCCTGGGGTTTTAAGAGCCAGGTAGGAGTATGTGGAACCCAAGTGAAGGTCAAAACTGAGGAGAGCCATTATCAGAAGGCAGATTTGCTCCCAGGTGGCTGACATGCCGAGTAAATTCGCAGCTACATATTCAGAAACAGTTCTATTTCCCTAAGGACTTCACCACACCGTTATTTGTCTTGATCCTGTCACTAGCACCACATGCCAAGGGACCTGGGAGGAGTTACCTCACTCACGTGTGTGTTGGGTAAAAGACGTTCAAGATTTAGTCACAGTTTTAGGCCCTGAAGTGGCTCATGAATGAGCTTCAGCTCCTCTTGACCACAGTCTTGGAGCCCCTGGAGGTAAAGCTGCCAAATTTAGTCAGATCATAGATTCTGCAAGGGCCCTTTAACTGGGCTCCAAACTATCTCTGCCACAGTGTGTGAACAGTCCTTTTAATACAGTAACCTATGCCACTGGAGATCTTGAAAGGGCCCTATACTTGGTTCCCCTCACAACCAAAGTCTGACAGTAGACCTGTCAATCCAGGGACCCAGCAGGAGACAATCCCATTTGCAATCCCAGAGATCCTGAAGGGGCTTAGAGTCAACTCAAGCCCCTCCAAACCAACATTTATCAAAATCACTTAAAATGATAAACACCTACATTTAGGGAAAAAAAAGGAAGATCTGAAATCAATAACCTAACTTTATACCTCAAGATATAGAAAAAATATAATCTAAGTCCCAAAGTAGCATAAGGAAGGATATAATAGAGATTAGAAAAGAAATAAATGATGAGACTGAAGAGAAAACAAACAAAAAAAAATCAATAAAACAAAGAGTTGGGGTTTTGTTTGTTTGTTTTGAAAAAATAAACAAAATTGACTAACTGTTGGCTGTACCAAAAAAGAAAAGAAGAGAGAAGACTCAAATAGATAAAATAAGAAATGAGAGAGAAGATATCACAGCTGACAGGGCAGAAATACAAAGAATTACAAGATGCTATCATAATTATGAACAACAAAACTGAAAGAAATGGATAAATTCCTAGAAACATGACTGAACCTTGAAGAAGTATAAAAAATGAACAGATCAATAAAAACTAAGGAGAATGAAGCAGTTTTCAAAAAATTCCCAAAAAGAGGGGCGCCTGGGTGGCTCAGTCAGTTAAGCATCCGACTTCAGCTCAGGTCGTGATCTCGTGGTCCGTGAGTTTGAGCCCCGCGTCGGGCTCTGTGCTGACAGCTCAGACACTGGAGCCTGTTTCAGACTCTGTGTCTCCCTCTCCCTGACCCTCCCCCATTCATGCTCTGTCTCTCTTTGTCTCAAAAATAAATAAACATTAAAAAAAAGTCCCAAAAAGAAAAGCCCAGGACCCAGATGGTTTCATGGGTGAATTCTACCAAACACTTAAACTCATGCCAATCCTTCTTAAATTCTTCCGAAATACTGAAGAGGATTAAACACTTCTAAGCTCATTTTACAAGGGCAACATTACCTTAATACCAAAGACATTTAAGGATTACAAACCAAGAAAACTACAGGCCAATATTCCTGATGAATATAAATGCAAAAAATCTTAACAAATACCAGTAACCTGGAAAGAGCCTAAATGTCCATCAACTAATGAATGGATAAAGACATTGTGGTTTATATACACAATGGAATACTACTTGGCAATGAGAAAGAATGAAACATGGCCTTTTGTAGCAATGTGGATGGAGCTGGAGAGTGTTATGCTAAGTGAAATAAGTCATACAGAGAAAGACAGATACCTTATGTTTTCACTCTTATAAGGATCCTGAAAAACTTAACAGAAGACCAGGGGGGAGGGGAAGGAAAAAAAAAGTTAGAGAGGGAGAGAGCCAAACCATAAGAGACTCTTAAAAACTGAGAATAAACTGAGGGTTGATGTGGGGTGGGAGGGAGAGGAGGGTGGGTGATGGGCATTGAGGAGGGCACCTGTTGGAAGGAGCACTGGGTGTTGTATGGAAACCAATTTGACAATAAATCTCATATTAAAAATAAAAATAAAATAAAAACAAAAAACAAATACTAGTAACCTGAATTCAATAACACATTACAAAGATCATACACCACAATCAAATGGGATTTATTACTGGGTTTCAAAAACAGTTCGACATACACTAAATAGACATGACACACCACATTAATAGAATGAGGGATAAAAATCATATCATTCTCTCAAGAGATGCAGAAAAAATTTTTGACAGAATTTAACATCCTTCCGTGGTAAAATATCTCAATCAATTGGGTATAGAAAGAACATATTTCAATGTAAAAAAGGCCATAAATGAAGAACCTACAGCTAACAATGTACTCAACAGTGAAAAGTTGGAAGTTTTCCTCAAAAATCAGGAATAAGACAAGGGTGCCCACTTTCATCTCTCCCATTTAACACAGGATTGGAAGTCCTAACCAGAGCAACTGGACAATAACAAGAAATAATAGGCATCCAGATAGGAAAAAGAGTAAAATTGTCTCCGACTGCATATGATATGATCTTATGCAAAGATAATACTAAAGACTCCACCATAAAAATATTACAACAATAAATGAATTCAGTAAATTTTCAGTATACAAAATCTGTTTTATTACTCTATACTAACAACAAACTACCTGAAAGAGAGAGAAAAAAATACAATAATATTAAAACTACAAAATACTTATTAGGAATGTATTTAACCAAGGACGTGAAAGATGGGTACACTGAACGTGTAAGACAATGATGAAGAAATTAAAGAAGACATACATAAATGAAGAGCAATCCTGTGTCCACGGATTGGAAGATTTAAAATGTTTAAATTTTACATACTACCCAAAGTAATCTACAAATTCAGTGCAATCCCCATTAAAATCCCAAAGTCATTTTTCACAGAAAATAATCCTAAAATTTGTATGGAGTTACAAAAGACCCTGAGCAGTCAAAGCAATCTGGAGAAAGAAGAACAAAGCTGGAAACATCACAATTCTTGATTTCAAAGTATATTACAAAACTATAGTAATCTAACCAGTACATACAGTAGTGGCACAGAAGACGATAGATACATAGACCAATGAAACAGAATTCAAGAGTCCAGAAGTGTACCCATACACATGTGGTCAACTAATATTTGACAAGAGAACCAATAATACTCACTCAATTGGGGAAAGGATATTTTCAATAAATGATGTTGGGAAACTGAATATCCCCATACAAAAGAACAAAATTGGACTCTTTTCTCACACCACCCTCAAAAATTAACATGAAATAGATTAAAGATTTAATTTAAGACTAGAAGAAAACATAGAGAAAATCTCCTTGATAATTGTTTGGATATGGCACCAAAAGCACAGATAACAAAAGCAAAATTAAACAAGTGGAACTACATAAAACTAAGAAGCTTCTATGCAAGAAAGGAAAGAATCAATAAAATGAAGAGCAGCCTGTGAAGTAAAAGAAAATATTTGCAAACCGTGTATAAGGTAAATGGTTAATGTTGAAAACATATAAAGAACTCATATAACTCAATTGCAAAAAGATTAATAATCACATTGAAAATGGGCAGAGGACTTGAATAGACATTTTTCCAAAGATAATAAAAATACGGCCAAAATGCTCATAAAAAGGTTCTTAATATCACTAATCCTCGGAGAAATGCAGATCAAAATCACAATGAGACACCTCAAACCTGCTAGAATGACTTCTATAAAAAAGAGAAGAAATAACAAATGCTGGTGAGGATGCAGAGAAAGAAAATGCTTTGTGCATGTTGATGAAAATGTAATTTCAAAGTTGCTATGAAAAACAATATGGAGATTCCTCAAAAAATAAAAAATAGAACACCATATGATCTAGAAATCCCATTCTCTATCTATCCATGTATTCTAGGTGTATCTGAAGGATATGAAATCACTATCTCAAAGAGATGTCTGCACCCTAATGTTCACTGCAGTATTATTCACAATAGCCAAGACATGGAAACAGTCTAAGTCCATCAATGGATGAGTTAGTAAAGAAAATATGAAATATATAAAGGGATGTAAAGAGATAAATATAATGGAATACTAATCAGCTATGAAAAAAAAGGAAATCAAGTCATTCAAAACAACCATGAGATGGACTGTGAGAGTATTATGTTAAGCAAGATAAGTGAGATAGACAAAGACAAAAAGCTGAACTCATAAAAAACAGAAAATAAAATTGTGGTTGCCAGGGGCCAGCAGGTAAGGCAAATGGGAAGATATTGGTCAAAGGGGATGAAACTCCAATTATAAGATGAGTAAGTTCTGGGGATCTAATGTACAGCATGATGACTATAGTTCACCATTACTGTATTATATAGTTAGAAGTTACTAAGACAGAAGATCTTAAACTGTCGTCACTACAAAAAGTGTAATTATGTAAGATGATGGATGTATTCACTGACTTTATTGTGGTAATCAATTTTGCAGTGTATATATGTATCAAATCATCACACTGTATACTTTAAAGTCATACATGGGGCGCCTGGGTGGCTCAGTCGGTTGGGCGGCCGACTTCGGCTCAGGTCATGATCTCGCGGTCCGTGAGTTCGAGCCCCATGTCGGGCTCTGTGCTGACAGCTCAGAGCCTGGAGCCTGTTTCGGATTCTGTGTCTCCCTCTCTCTGACCCTCCCCCATTCATGCTCTGTCTCTCTCTATCTCAAAAATAAATAAACGTTAAAAAAAAAATTTTTAAATCATACAATGTTATGTGTTAATTATATTTTAATATAACTGGTATATTTTTTAATATAAAAAAATAATTTCCAGAAATAAACTGATGATCAAACTTTCCAAAATGTATACACATGCACACACACCAAAAATTCTCTAAATGAGAATTAAAGGAAATTATAGAAAAAATACATGTATACCTTTAAGAATAAACAAAAATTTTAAATTCAGAAGCAATATCCATACTAGAAAATGTAAATAAATGTGCATGATAAAAAAAAATATGGCTAAAATTTAAGTGAGACAGTTGAACATATTTTCAGTATCTATGCAAGATCTTAAAAAGTAAAATTCTTACGAACAAAATTGTTCAATTTCAAAAGGCAAAGAATATAAATGGTCTTATTATAGAATATGAAATAAAAATTACCAATGAAATATGCAAAGATATTCAACTTTTCCAGTAACCCAAACATGAAAAACTTCTACAAAAGACATCTTTCTTTTGTGTGTTTTTATCTATCAGAATGTCAAATATACAAGTGTATTAAAAACATTTTTGGCAAATAAGAATTTATAGAAATAGCCGATTCTCATATTGTGATGATAAAAGTATAAATTAATATAGGCAATATGGAAGACAATTTGGCAGTGTCTGCAAATTTTAAATTATGTATCTCCTGTGTCACTGAAATTACACTTCTACATATCTACCCTAGAAGAAGTGCTGACAGGGGGATCCGAGGGAAGATGGCGGCGTAGGAGGACGCTGGGCTCACTGCGCATCCTGCTGATCACTTAGATTCCACCTACATCTGCCTAAATAACCCAGAAAACCGCCAGAGGATTAGCAGAATGGAGTCTCCTGAGCCAAGCGCAGACGAGAGGCCCACGGAAGAGGGTAGGAAGGGCGGCGAGGCGGTGCGCGCTCCACGGACTGGCGGGAGGGAGCCGGGGCGGAGGGGTGGCTCGCTGGCCAAGCAGAGCCCCCGAGTCTGGCTGGCGAATGCGGAGGGGCCTGACGGACTGTGTTCTGACAGCAAGCGCGACTTAGCATCTGGGAGGTCATAAGTTAACAGCTCTGCTCAGAAAGCAGGAAGGCTGGAGGACAAAGGGAGGGAGAGCTGCTGAGCCCCCGGATGACAGAGCTCAGTTTGGTGGGGAACAAAGGCACTCCCCAGGGCCATCTCCCCCACCCATCCCCCAGCCAAAATCCCAAAGGGAACCAGTTCCTGCCAGGGAACTTGCTCGCTCCATGCAAACACCCAACTCTGTGCTTCTGCGGAGCCAAACCTCCGGCAGCGGATCTGACTCCCTCCCGCTGCCACAGGGCCCCTCCTGAAGTGGATCACCTAAAGAGAAGCGAGCTAAGCCTGCCCCTCCTGCCCCCGTGCACCTTGCCTACCCACCCCAGCTAATACGCCAGATCCCCAGCACCACAAGCCTGGCAGTGTGCAAGTAGCCCAGATGGGCCACGCCACCCCACAGTGAATCCCGCCCCTAGGAGAGGGGAAGAGAAGGCACACACCAGTCTGACTGTGGCCCCAGCGGTGGGCTGGGGGCAGACATCAGGTCGGACTGTGGCCCCGCCCACCAAATCCAGTTATACACCACAGCACAGGGGAAGTGCCCTGCAGGTCCTCACCACTCCAGGGACTATTCAAAATGCCCAAATGGAAGAATTCCCCTCAGAAGAAACTCCAGGAAATAACAACAGCTAATGAACTGACCAAAAAGGATTTAAATAATATAACAGAAAGTGAATTTAGAATAATAGTCATAAAATTAATCGCTAGGCTTGAAAACAGTATAGAGGACAGCAGAGAATCTCTTGCTACAGAGATCAAGGGACTAAGGAACAGTCACAAGGAGCTGAAAAGCGCTTTAAACGAAATGCAAAACAAAATGGAAACGACGACAGCTCGGATTGAAGAGGCAGAGGAGAGAATAGGTGAACTAGAAGATAAAGTTATGGAAAAAGAGGAAGCTGAGAGAAAGAGAGATAAAAGAGAGATAAAAAAGAGTATGAGGGGAAAATTAGAGAACTAAGTGATACACTAAAAAGAAATAATATACGCATAATTGGTATCCCAGAGGAGGAAGAAAGAGGGAAAGGTGCTGAAGGGGTACTTGCAGAAATTATAGCTGAGAACTTCCCTGAATTGGGGAAGGAAAAAGGCATTGAAATCCAAGAGGCACAGAGAACTCCCTTCAGACGTAACTTGAATCGATCTTCTGCATGACATATCATAGTGAAACTGGCAAAATACAAGGATAAAGAGAAAATTCTGAGAGCAGCAAGGGATAAACGTGCCCTCACATATAAAGGGAGACCTGTAAGACTCGTGACTGATCTCTCCTTTGAAACTTGGCAGGCCAGAAAGGCTTGGCACGATATCTTCAGTGTGCTAAACAGAAAAATATGCAGCCGAGAATCCTTTATCCAGCAAGTCTGTCATTTAGAATAGAAGGAGAGATAAAGGTCTTCCCAAACAAACAAAAACTGAAGGAATTTGTCACCACTAAACCAGCCCTACAAGAGATCCTAAGAGGGATCCTGTGAGACAAAGTACCAGAGACATCACTACAAGCATAAAACATACAGACATCACAATGACTCTAAACCCGTATCTTTCTATAATAACACTGAATGTAAATGGATTAAATGCGCCAACCAAAAGACATAGGGTATCAGAATGGATAAAAAAACAAGACCCATCTATTTGCTGTCTACAAGAGACTCATTTTAGATCTGAGGACACCTTTAGATTGAGAGTGAGGGGATGGAGAACTATTTATCATGCTCCTGGAAGCCAAAAGAAAGCTGGAGTAGCCATACTTATATCAGACAAACTAGACTTTAAATTAAAGGCTGTAACAAGAGATGAAGAAGGGCATTATATAATAATTACAGGGTCTATCCATCAGGAAGAGCTAACAATTATAAATGTCTATGCGCCGAATACCGGAGCCCCCAGATATATAAAACAATTACTCATAAACATAAACAACCTTATTGATAAGAATGTGGTCATTGCAGGGGACTTTAACACCCTACTTACAGAAATGGATAGATCATCTAGACACACAGTCAATAAAGAAACAAGGGCCCTGAATGATACATTGGATCAGATGGACTTGACAGATATATTTAGAACTCTGCATCCCAAAGCAACAGAATATACTTTCTTCTCCAGTGCACATGGAACATTCTCCAAGATAGATCATATACTGGGTCACAAAACAGCCCTTCATAAGTTTACAAGAATTGAAATTATACCATGCATACTTTCAGACCACAATGCTATGAAGCTTGAAATCAACCACAGGAAAAAGTCTGGAAAACCTCCAAAAGCATGGAGGTTAAAGAACACCCTACTAACGAATGAGTGGGTCAACCAGGCAATTAGAGAAGAAATTAAAAAATATATGGAAACAAACGAAAATGAAAATACAACAATCCAAACGCTTTGGGACGCAGCGAAGGCAGTCCTGAGAGGAAAATACATTGCAATCCAGGCCTATCTCAAGAAACAAGAAAAATCCCAAATACAAAACCTAACAGCACACCTACAGGAAATAGAAGCAGAACAGCAAAGGCAGCCTAAACCCAGCAGAAGAAGAGAAATAATAAAGATCAGAGCAGAAATAAACAATATAGAATCTAAAAAAACTGTAGAGCAGATCAACGAAACCAAGAGTTGGTTTTTTGAAAAAATAAACAAAATTGACAAACCTCTAGCCAGGCTTCTCAAAAAGAAAAGGGAGATGACCCAAATAGATAAAATCATGAATGAAAATGGGATTATTACAACCAATCCCTCAGAGATACAAGCAATTATCAGGGAATACTATGAAAAATTATATGCCAACAAATTGGACAACCTGGAAGAAATGGACAAATTCCTAAACACCCACACTCTTCCAAAACTCAATCAGGAGGAAATAGAAAGCTTGGAGAGACCCATAACCAGCGAAGAAATTGAATCGGTTATCAAAAATCTCCCAACAAATAAGAGTCCAGGACCAGATGGCTTCCCAGGGGAGTTCTACCAGACATTTAAAGCAGAGATAATACCTATCCTTCTCAAGCTATTCCAAGAAATAGAAAGGGAAGGAAAACTTCCAGACTCATTCTATGAAGCCAGTATTACTTTGATTCCTAAACCAGACAGAGACCCAGTAAAAAAAGAGAACTACAGGCCAATATCTCTGATGAATATGGATGCAAAAATTCTCAATAAGATACTAGCAAATCGAACTCAACAGCATATAAAAAGAATTATTCACCATGATCAAGTGGGATTCATTCCTGGGATGCAGGGCTGGTTCAACATTCGCAAATCGATCAACGTGATACATCACATTAACAAAAAAAAAGAGAAGAACCATATGATCCTGTCAATCGATGCAGAAAAGGCCTTTGACAAAATCCAGCACCCTTTCTTAATAAAAACCCTTGAGAAAGTCTGGATAGAAGGAACATACTTAAAGATCATAAAAGCCATTTATGAAAAGCCCACAGCTAACATCATCCTCAACGGGGAAAAACTGAGAGCTTTTTCCCTGAGATCAGGAACACGACAGGGATGCCCATTCTCACCGCTGTTGTTTAACATAGTGCTGGAAGTTCTAGCATCAGCAATCAGACAACAAAAGGAAATCAAATGCATCAAAATTGGCAAAGATGAAGTCAAGCTTTCGCTTTTTGCAGATGACATGATATTACACATGGAAAATCCGATAGACTCCACCAAAAGTCTGCTAGAACTGGTACATGAATTCAGCAAAGTTGCAGGATACAAAATCAATGCACAGAAATCAGTTGCATTCTTATACACTAACAATGAAGCAACAGAAAGACAAATAAAGAAACTGATCCCATTCACAATTGCACCAAGAAGCATAAAATACCTAGGAATAAATCTAACCAAAGATGTAAAAGATCTGTATGCTGAAAACTATAGAAAGCTTATGCAGGTAATTGAAGAAGATATAAAGAAATGGAAAGACATTCCCTGCTCATGGATTGGAAGAATAAATATTGTCAAAATGTCAATACTACCCAAAGCTATCTACACATTCAATGCAATCCCAATCAAAATTGCACCAGCATTCTTCTTGAAACTAGAACAAGCAATCCTAAAATTCATATGGAACCACAAAAGTCCCCGAATAGCCAAAGTAATTTTGAAGAAGAAGACCAAAACAGGAGGCATCACCATCCCAGACTTTAGCCTCTACTACAAAGCTGTCATCATCAAGACAGCATGGTATTGGCATAAAAACAGACACATAGACCAATGGAATAGAATAGAAACCCCAGAACTAGACCCACAAACGTATGGCCAACTCATCTTTGACAAAGCAGGAAAGAACATCCAATGGAAAAAAGACAGTCTCTATAACAAATGGTGCTGGGAGAACTGGACAGCAACATGCAGAAGGTTGAAACTAGACCACTTTCTCACACCATTCACAAAAATAAACTCAAAATGGATAAAGGACCTGAATGTGAGACAGGAAACCATCAAAACCCTAGAGGAGAAAGCAGGAAAAGACCTCTCTGACCTCAGCTGTAGCAATCTCTTACTCGACACATCCCCAAAGGCAAGGGAATTAAAAGCAAAAGTGAATTACTGGGACCTTATGAAGATAAAAAGCTTCTGCACAGCAAAGGAAACAACCAACAAAACTAAAAGGCAACCAACGGAATGGGAAAAGATATTTGCAAATGACATATCGGACAAAGGGCTAGTATCCAAAATCCAAAAGAGCTCACCAAACTCCACACCCGAAAAACAAATAACCCAGTGAAGAAATGGGCAGAAAACATGAATAGACACTTCTCTAAAGAAGACATCCGGATGGCCAACAGGCACATGAAAACATGTTCAATGTCACTCCTTATCAGGGAAATACAATTCAAAACCACACTCAGATATCACCTCATGCCAGTCAGAGTGGCCAAAATGAACAAATCAGGAGACTACAGATGCTGGAGAGGATGTGGAGAAACGGGAACCCTCTTGCACTGTTGGTGGGAATGCAAATTGGTGCAGCCACTCTGGAGGTTCCTCAGAAAATTAAAAATAGACCTACCCTATGACCCAGCAATAGCATTGCTAGGAATTTACCCAAGGGATACAGGAGTACTGATGCATAGGGGCACTTGTACCCCAATGTTTATAGCAGCACTCTCAACGATAGCCAAATTATGGAAAGAGCCTAAATGTCCATCAACTGATGAATGGATAAAGAAATTGTGGTTTGTATACACAATGGAGTACTACGTGGCAATGAGAAAGAATGAAATATGGCCCTTTGTAGTAACATGGATGGAACTGGAGAGTGTGATGCTAAGTGAAATAAGCCATACAGAGAAAGACAGATACCATATGTGTTCACTCTTATGTGGATCCCGAGAAACTTAACAGGAACCCATGGGTGAGGGGAAGGAAATAAAAAAGAAGTTAGAGTGGAAGAGAGCCAAAGCATAAGAGACTCTTAAAAACTGAGAACAAACTGAGGGTTGATAGGGGGTGGGAGGGAGGGGAGGGTGGGTGATGGGTATTGAGGAGGGCACCTTTTGGGATGAGCACTGGGTGTTGTATGGAAACCAATTTGACAATAAACTTCATATATTGAAAAAAGAAAAGAACAACCTATAAGTTTAACTCTGCTTCAATCAATAAATATTCATCAACCAGTAAAAAAAAAAAAAAGAAAAGAAAAGAAAATGCCTTTACTAAAAATATACAAGACTTATATGAATAAAGTTACAAGACTGTGGAAGCAAGAAGAAAAGTTTAAAAAAAATGGTGAAATGCAGAGATTCCCTTTTGTATCATGTCAGTTTTCTATAAACCAATTAGTAAATTTAGTGTAAGCTCAGTGAAAATTTCAATGAGTATACATCTGTGTGTCTCTCTGTGTTTAAATTTGCAATGTGTCAAAATATTTTTTAATGTTTATTTATTCTGGGAGAGACAGAGAGAGCTTGAGTTGGGGAGAGGCAGAGAGGGAGACAGAGAATCCCAAGCAGGCTCTGCACTGAAAGGTTCTACTCTCCCTCATGTGGGGCTCTAACTCATAAACCGTGAGATCATGACCCAAGCAGAAATCAAGAGCACACACACACATACACACAGAATAATGAAAAATAACATCCTAAATGATATTAAAACATATAACATAAAAACCAAAATTACAACAAGATCTTGTAGATGCAAGACTAGAATAACCACTGGAAAATTTTTTTTGGAAGTTTAAATATACCCAGGACACAATGATAATCAGAATACAGGAAAACAAGTATTTCAAATGGACAAGCGAAAGATGGATTATTCAAAAAGTGTTATTGGGATAACTTCCAGCCATTACATAATAAGCCAGTGCTCCCTAACTTCACCAAAATAAATTCCATACAATCTATGATTTAAATATAAAAATATGTATAAAATATTGGAAAATGTGAGGAAAGGTGTGTGTGATATAAATCTTAAAACAAAATATTGACAGATTTCACCACATAAAATTTTTAAATGGCACAGTAAAAAGCACCACAGAAAATGTTAAGGGAAAACAAAAATGTAAACGTTATATGGAACAAACTGACATAATGATATATTTTTAAAAAGATGCCTTACAACCCAATAGAAAGACGAGCAAAAAGTATGAACATAAGATGTAGGGAAAAAATTGAGAAGTAACAAATATATGTGGAGATAATCACCTTCATTAATTATCAAGTAATGCAAATTTTTTTTTTCATATATCAAACTTGAAGATATTCCATAGATGATTTACAAACCATTTTTTTGATATACAGAGAAAAGATAATTTTTATTTTGCAGAAAATATAAATTAGCCTAACCTCTCTGGAGAATAATTTAGTCATATTTAGCCAAATTTAAAGCACTTCAAACTCTAAGACTTTATCATATATAATTATCCATGTATGAAAACAATATGTGTGTGCCTACATATGTAATAGAGTGTGTATGTACATACATAAATATACAAAAACATATATATACACACATATATACATGCACTTACAAATGTCCGTTGATGCATTGTTTGTGAAAGCCAAAAGTGAGAGAAGACTGATTTAGTCTTCTTTGACTCATCCATACTATGGAATATTATATAAAAATAAGAGACGAAATAGATCTCTCTGCATTCAATGGAAAGATACCCATGGCATATTTGTTAGTCTGAAATACATTCTGCAGAACAGTATGCACAGCATGATCTGATTTATGTCCTAATTAATATTTACATGTGTTCTCCTTGATATACAGCTATTTTAAACTTCAATATGGTTAGGATTTTTTTAAGGACATATATTGATTTTAAAATGAGCTGGCCACAGAAATATATTAAAAGGTGTTTCTTAACTTCGTCCCCAAAACACAGTCTAAATGGACTGTTATCAAAAGATTACAATGTACTAATAGACATTACACATTTAAATATATATTGCATGGTTCAGATGGCATCTGTAGGGGCTTCAATGTCTTAAGTCAAATTAGTTTTTGCTGTGTAAGTCACTGACAATAGTAGTGAAATGGATGATTGGGCAAGAGAAAATGTGTACGTACACAGAGGAAAAAAATGAGTAAAATTATGATAGCTTCTATATTTTTTTCTTTCTTCCTAACCTTTTTTATTTCTCTTTACTTCTGTCTCCCTTCTGATATTTATTGCATACCTACTATAAAAGTCAAGCCATGTGAAATAATTGACCTAACTGTTTTTGATGTATAACAAAATCCATTCCCTATGATTTGATCTCATAAATTTTAGTCAATCTCCATTATATTCCTATATGGTGAACATTATTACCCACATTTCTCTTTCTCCCTCTCTCTCTCTCTCTCTCTCTCTCTCACACACACACACACACACACACACACATGCATACATACATGTGTATGCACACACATACACACACATCATTGAGAAAGTTACTTAAGCTTCAAATAATTTATTTTGTATTTTATTAATATACTGAGTTTATTTCACATGTATATTTTTGTCTCCCCATTTCCATTTGTCTGACCACCACTGCTATCATAACATTCCACACATATTTAAAACCAAGCAAAGGAAAAGCTCCATTTTGAAAAACTAAACAGACATTTTGGAGAACACATTTTTGGCAATGGGACCTGGATAATAATTATCAGACATGGTATGGAAAGTTGACACTTTGCATTAGTATATCAACTACTACATAAATGAAATAAGATGGGAAATTTTAACAAACTAAAAAAAATATTTCCTTTAAGAGACTTCCTTCACTGCCAGCGACCTTGAATAGCCTCTCTGGTCAGTCATCCAGAAGCAACTCTCCACACTGTTGATGAACTTGGCTTCCAGGTTAGGAAGACAGCCACATTTACTATATTTGCTTACATGTTTGTTTTACTGTCTTCTACAGAACTAAGTTCTTTTGGTGTCTTGGGAATGTTTTTGCTGTTTTTTGAAACAGCTGTTCTTCACCTTTTGATCTTAGTGTTAATGGTTTTGCATCTTTTTCATTCTGGTTTGATTTTTGTGCATTTTTTGGCTTGAGTATTACATATAGTATCGCATATACATTTGTTTGCTGAAGTTTTTGCTTCACTTCCTCCTTATCAAAATCATCATCTTCAATATCTTCGTCAACATTATCAACTCCAAGTTTTGCTTTTTTCTGTGGAAACTTGCTACCACTTCCAGAAGCAGGCCATTTTCCAGATGTACTTAGGGGGTTCACATGACTCAGCATCTTCCTCTACAGCTACTGAGTCCTGTTCGCTAATATGCATAGACCCCAAACCATACTTAGCCGTAAGACCACAGGTGGTGGTGTTTCAGAGCCCCAAGACAAACCAGTGACTGTACCAACATTTTCAAAGCTGTCATTGAAGTACAATTGGACTGCCTTCACAATTCATTGCCCCTGCTTCCACAATGTACAATTCATCCTCTGCATAAACCCCTAAACTGATTGTTTTTAAAGAAAACTTGCGTTCATTTTCATCATTTCCCACTTTAAAGTCAGCTTTTAGTTCACAACAGTTCTTGGGGCTGGAAGTCCAAGATTGGGATGCCATCAGTGGGGGACCCTCCTGCAGGGTGTAGATGTCTCATTGTATCCTCACGTGGTAAAAGAGGCTTATATTACAAAGAATGTAAATTTCTTGCATAAGAATACACAACAAGTCAGTGCAAGAGCCCACATTAGAAAGAGAAGCTTGTGTGACACCAAATGACAATATTTTATCTTATTTAATGATGTGTTTATGTCATGAATGGTTTGCATTTCTTTGTATTATTGCAGATTATCACTATGTTGTTTTGTTTTAATCATTCACTCATTCTTTGTTCACTCACCATTTATTGAAAAATTTCTGATGGTATGCCAGTAAATGCTTAGTCACATGCTCTCTGGGGAAAAACTCTTTCCCTACCTAATTCTGTATTAGAAATACTCCCACCACGCCTAATGTCAAACTACCAATGCAACACCAAACAGCTTGAACAGTTCTTTAAAGCCTAACAATCAGCTCTCACACACTAGCACGAGGGAGACCCAGCACTCCACATATCACTTTCCATATACCACTATATTCCAGAAATGTGATTTCTGTCTCTGCATAATCCAGGATCTAGAAAAAGAAACCGATAATCAACAACACAAATGATAAATTTTAGAAAAATAGAATATTTTCAAGTCTGTTGTCTTCCTGACTCTTTCATCTTTTCAATGACTATTTATAATAATGTTTCCAGTTGAAAGTTATTTTAATCCCTCTCAAAACTATAATATAGGTCATTAAAATTTACCCTAGAGTTTAGCCAGAAAAATATTGTAAATCAAATCTACTTCAAAGCCTTTTATTCATTTCCAGTGAGTAAAAATTCCTTAATGTTATTTCACCTTGTATATCCTCCCTAATGTGACTTTTACTAGCTCTATAATGAATTAGAAGAGAACTAAATAGTAGTAACTACCCGTGTTACATGGGATAATTACTGTAATCACACCATCATGATTCTCTATATTGATGTATTTTTCCTTCAACACACCCAGAAAATTATTTACTTCTAAGATGATGAATGACTTACAACAACAATTCAGACAGGTATTATGATGATAGGTAATAGGGTAAACACAATTTTCCCTTGAAATAGAAACACAACATATTCTGTATGTTAGCATGTGTAGATTCTGTGTTTAAAGATACTCTAAATTTTGCAGACATCAAATGGGGGCTCTGATTAGGATAAGCCTCATGACATTGACAAAGAGAGATGTTTTAAACATGGTTTCTTCCTGAAACACACTATGTTCTTCACACTAAAAAAAAAAAAAAAGAAACAACAGTTCCTTTTTTTGTGTGTGAGAAAGCCTGTTTCACTTAGCAAAAATGTTGATGGCTTAAAGGTGGCCTAAATGACAAATTACTAAGTAATTTTAAATATGTCATTTTAACTACTTGAACTGAATTGTTTTCTTGTGTAGGTAAGTATGTTGAAAAATAAAGTAGTTTATAAAACCTTTCACCTGAAAACTCTTTTCATTATTATAGTGTCAGCAATTCAACACTGAGTCTGATACTCTGTAATGTGAAAGAGACAAAGTTTCTGCAGAAAGATATAACTCATTTGTTGATATAAGACCATCTTCCCAGCCACAATACCAAAGATCCTTTTAGAGCAGCATGCTGCTGCAGATAGATATGTACACCAATTACTATAGGCTGAACAACGGGTGGTCTTAAACATACTTGTATTACTGGTTTTTAAAAATTACACAAATTCTGGTTGCATATACCTTTATTTAAAGCCATCACAGTAATTAGAATGGTTTTTGGTACTGTTTTTGTCTCAAGCTAGAGTTATTTGGAGTTCAACTGTCACACTGAAATCTACAAAATTTTTAACTTATACATTAATTAGAATTTTAAAAATGGTAATCATTAACGATGGTCAGTAGGACAATTATGACCAGAAAGTGAACGCAATCTTGACATTTTTTTTTCAACAAGCACATCTTGAGCTATTTACTCTATTTTAAATCACACTAAGTGGTTGTTAAAATACAAAGAATAAGACTTGGCCCTGTCCTAGACAGAGACTTACAGAATACAGAAACATAAACAGGTACATATGAGAGAACATGATGACAATTCATTACATGTAACTACAAGTTGAGGTCAAAACATGGGAGAGAGAGTAGGTAATGAAAGGCATGACTTTTGAAACTTGAAACAAGATTTCTCCTATCAGAGAGGTGTAGAATGGTCCTCCAATACAGAAATGAAAGGTCAACAAATATTTTCCCTGTTGTTAAAGGCTATGGTCCTCCGTTTGGGGCACAGATACGTAACTGAGCATTTCTGCAATGGGTCATATTCTTTCAATCTTCATTATATGTAATTTCACATGGGTTGAGATATTTGTATAATCTACTCAATAGTATTAAAACAATAAGTTTCTCTCCTGTGAACCTGTCATTTACTGTCACACATATTAAAAAAGCTGTGCTCCATAACAAAATACATTAGCTCTGCCCATACCAATAACTAGTGGTGAGACTCACGAGCAAGCAACACATTTTGCTGAGTTTGGGTTTAATTTTGAAGTATTTGACTCACATTGTTATTCTTATGATATCCAACAATTACAAAAGCATGAAAGATATTTTAAGAACATATAGGAGAACATAATTATTATGGAAACGAAAGTTGAGATAATTAAATTTGAAAATAGTGAATTGACAAATATTTTACATATATATACCAGATAAATTATTTGTAAGTGGCAGTCAGGTCAGGTGGTGACTCATACTTAGGCTAACGGTGTGTCCTAGTTTCTCTGGGACAAGTCCAATTTACAAGTGTTGCCTTGATGCCTTTCTGATTTGGCATCTGTTCCAGAATTTTCATTCTTAAACAATGCCATTTTATTTTAAATAGTTGAATTCAAATGACCTGGTGTAGGTCTGGGAGTTCTCCACTTTGTACTGTGAGTTTCTGTGATCTCTCTTAGCACATGGGACGCTTAGGTTCACGGAACAGAGTTCTTGCTTTAACTGGTGGTTAAATTTAAAGATAAACAGGATCCATACCTTACTTCTTTCCCAATCCTTCTAAATGCACCACAACTTTAATTTAACTCTTTAAGGCAGAGCGTGGCGGGCTCTTTCTGATAAAATGAGACACACTCAGAAATGCTTCAAATCTCCTGGGGAAGAAGCAGAAGAATTTGATATTACCCCCTGAGGACCCACTTGGGGCACCATTTGCTTCCACCAGGGCCATAGCCAGTCCCACAGTCCTAAAAAGTTCAAGCCACCAAGGTATTAGTCAGCAAGACCGATGGAAAATGTAGAAAATATTGGAAGTGTATATGTGAAATTTGAGTGGGAAACAGAAGAAGCCCTGCCTTAGCAAGAGATAGAGTATTCTGATATGTGGTGCCACAACTGTTGTTTCCTCATTTTGTGGCATAAAATAATCATTTTATTTCTTTATTTCACAATAATCCACTTTAGGAGAAATAAATGAAAAAATGACATGAAATAATGAAATAAATGAAAAATTACAGTTTAATGATGAGATTTCTGCTTCTCAAAAAAGTTGACAATGTAACTTGAACAAAATATATGTCATTAGTGACTATCCCCCATAATAATTGTAACAATATCACTGATCATACTAAAACTGGGGAACTCAAGTCTACTTAAAAACACCTCAATGGCCTTCAAATACTATAGTTAATTTAAGATAACTATGCTGGAAAAAAAAAGATTTAATACATGCAGCAACAAAAGACATATTTATATACCATTCTATGCAAAGTGACTTTTTATTTAGATCAAATTATTCTTCTTCTAAATTCATCTTGCTTACTTTTACTTCCAAGTTTTCATGTACAAGAATAAAATACAAAGTGATAGCTGCTAATTTATTGGCTTGAATAAAAGAACTTTGGAAACAGTTAAATGAATCTAGTTTTACATCAGTGTTGCTAGACTCATCAAACAGAAAGTTAATTTCAATTGTAGTTCCATTTTTTTTCCTTTCAATTCATGAAATTGAAGTAGAACTTTACAAAGTTTATTGTTTGTACTAGGATTTTCTAGAGAGACATAAACAAAAGTACCAAAAGTATATATGAATATATATGTGTGTGTATCTGCACACACACACACACACACACACTCTCACACACACACACACACACATACATATTCATGTATAAAGAGAAAGAGATTTATTTTAAGAAACTGACTCATAATTAGGAGTGAGTTTAGCGTATATAAAAAAGTATGCTCTCAAATAAAAATATTATGGTCTACAAAGAGCGTCAAATGAGGATCTCAATAATTTCAAAGTTATTAACCATAAAATGCAATTTTGAAGATTACATGTTTGAAGACTTCATATTTTTATGAAAAATAATTTAAATAAGACCATATTGCAAGTGAATATACATTCTTCAGAAATATACAAGCAATGAGGTTTGAAACAGATACAAATAACAATTGATTAAAGTATGAAAATGTGTACCAAGAATAATTAAGCTGCATATGCTATAGTTTTACTATCCAGGTAATAAATACAAAGGAAGATTAATTTTGCTTTAATAAAATGTATATGCTGCTTTTATATTTTGAAAGAATTTTATTTCTGAAAATACATTTCGAGTTATACAGGTCTACAAAATCAATAAATCCATTGTATTAATCAATCAATCAATATTGTGATAATTGTGGCATTTAATTATTTTAATATCCTTTTTACTTTTACAAATGCCCTATTTGGTTGATGAATGATACGGCCACATATTATGTGAAGAATTCTACCTCTACACTAAAAATCGCTAGTGATCGACTATGCTAAATGACAAAATAAATTAAAAAAAAAGAAGAAAGATATTCAAGTTTCTGGCTCCAGGATTGTTAATTATAAACAATGTCTTAGTAGTCAGCTGATAATTCAGGAAAAGTTTGGAAATTAATTTCAGAATAAGCACAAGGGCTGAATTGCTGCTTGAACTTTTGCTGACCATAAATATATTTTTGTTGGTATTCTTATTAATAGTTTCTAGTTTTTTATGAAAAGATACTTTCAGGTACCTCAAAGGCTTTACCTGCTTTTACTCTAGCAACCCTGTAAAGTAGGTACTACTTTTATTCACCTTTAGAGATAAGGAAAACAAGAGGCTTGGCAGCAATTCTAAGGTGAGAGGCCTGGGAACATGTGATGCAGCCCAGATGTGCATTCTCTCTATGTGCTCCTTGGAAGTAACACAACAGAGTGAGTGGTGAGCAGTGAATGGGAAGCATCTTTTGCCAAAGATAAACTTATCAATGTTAGAAGGATACAAGATGGTAAACAACATAAATCCTTAAGCAGGAAAAAAACTGTGCATAGCTTTAAAACACCATGGGACCTGCAGGCTTACCCTACTCTTCATCACGTTGAAAGAACTTTAAATTGAACTTGTCTTTTTTTTTTAATTTATTTTTTTAATTTACATCCAAGTTGGCATATAGTGCAATAATGATTTCAGGAGTAGATTCCTTAATGCCCCTTACCCATTTAGCCCACTCCCCCTCCCACAAGCCTTCCAGCAGCGCTTTGTCTGTTCTCCACATTTAGGAGTCTCTTACATTTTGTCCCCCTCCCCGTTTTTATATTATTTTCGCTTCTCTTTCCTTATTGAACTTGTCTTTTGAGAACCAGCTGTGTCTCTGAGTATAAGTGTGTCTACAATATACTGTTCCGTTTTCAGGCATTTCATGTAGGATGGAAAGGATTTTGAGGTGGTTTTTCCCTCTGCTACCTAGACTCATCCAAACTGGAGAGCTAACGAAATTTCCATGTGGGGAAAGGCAAGCTCATGGCCAACATTTCTATGTTAGATTACTAAATTCCCATTGCACCACTTCCCATTGGGCAAGAGGTAATGTGTCTTTCCCTCAAACCTCAAATTACTGATTATAGGGCACAATTATCAGTGTATAGTTACTGAATATTTTTAAAACTCACAACATTATTTGATAAGAATTTTTACCCAAGTTTTAGCATGTAGAACATCCTCTGGCAAAGCCATCAGAATGTTTCAGATTTGTACTTACCCCACTTCTACAAGGCGCTCCTGATTAAACTTAGATTGCATTCTTATTAGCACTCACACAATTTAGTCCTTTGTAAAAATGTACGTTTCTATTTGCACTCTTCTGAAGTCTTATCTCTTCTCTAGCAGCATTTACTCAATATCCCTTGAGCACTCTTTGAGCAATAATAGTACACAGAGTGGGATTTGCCAAACATGAATATTCCATAAGGATCGCAAGGATTCTGTAGTTCACTGACTCCATTGTCTTTGAAGGCAAAATTCAACATGAACACGGAATTCTGTTCTTCCTTTGCAGAGCTAAACAATAGTAGTATCCACATATTTTGAGGGTAATTTATATTCAGTGAAAAATTATTATTCATATAGGCTCAAAATTTCCTTACTCATTTGCATTTCTTCCTTCCCTAGATTCTCAAAGCATGTTGAAGGAAGGAGTCTACCTTTCAGGTTACACCCACTAGAAAGATGTCAACAAGATAAAGAGGAAATTAATTCATAGATGACTTTAATTTAAAAATAAGGCGATTACTATTATTTGGACTGGGATATAGTTGGACAGTAGGACCGGATTTTATTCACCTTTGTTCCCAGTGTATAAACACAACACCTAATATGTAACATTTGTTTGATAAATGAACATTTGTTGAGAGAAGAAAACGGGGGTGGTCAAACTGGGGCCACTGAACTAAATACGGCCATCCCTTATTTTGCAAGGTCCCTGAACACACTAATGATCATGCACTTACACAATGCCGATGGCTACTTTCATGCTGCAAAGACTTCCTGGCCTGTGAAGCTAAAACAAATTGCTATCTGGCCCTTTAAAAAAATGTTTCCTGGAGCACCTGAGTGGTTCAGTGGTTAAGTGTCTGATTTCAGCTCAGGTCATGATCTCATGATTCACGAGTTCAAGCCCCACACTGGGCTCTGTGCTGACAGCTCAGAGCCTGGAGCCTGCTTCAAATTCTGTGTCTCCTTCTCTCTCTGCCCCTCCCCTACTCACGCTGTCTCTCTCTCTCTCAAAAATAAGCAAACATTTAAAAAAAAGTTAAAAAAAAATTTCCTAATGCCTGCATAGGAGAATGCTTGAAAAATGCAAAAAAAAAAAAACCAACAAACAAACAAAAAAAAACCACTAGTCATCTTTTATATGTTGTAATTTTTGGTGGTTACAATGGAATCATAAATAAAATTTAGTACTTTACTTTTTATTTACTATATCATACACCTCTTTTCCATCATGGCCCCAGTTCATATTCTGTTGCAAAGGTATGTTGTATAACTATTCCTCCCTGGCCCCAGTTTTCATGGGGGCGGGTGGATAAGGAGACTCATACATATAAACTGTAAGGTGCTTCCAAGTCTGGTTCTTTGGTTCTGTCTCCCTTCCACAGCTGTACATGTGACTTTAAAAGTTAAAAGTATGCTCATTTATTTATGGGGCACCTGGGTGGCTCAGTAGGTTGAGCGTCTGACTTCGGCTCAGGTCATGATCTCACCGTTCATGACTTTCAGCCCCATGTCAGGCTCGATGCTAACAGCTCAGTCTGGAGCCTGCTTCAGATTCTGTGTCTCCCTCTCTCTCTGCACTTCTCCCACTCATGTTCTCTCTCTGTCAAAAATAAATAAACCTTAAAAAAAGTATGCTCATTTATTTATTTAAATTTTTTTTAACGTTTATTTATTTTTGAGACAGAGAGAGACAGAGCATGAACAGGGGAGGGGCAGAGAGAGAGGGAGACACAGAATCTGAAATAGGCTCCAGGATCTGAGCGGTCAGCACAGAGCCCGATGCGGGGCTCGAAGTCACGGACCGTGAGATCATGACCTGAGCTGAAGTCGGATGCTTAACCGACCGAGCCACCCAGGCGTCCCAAAAGTATGCTCATTTAATTCTAACATATCTGAGGGTAGTGGAGAGACCAGATTCTAAACTCTCCTCTTATAGTCAAAACTGGAAGCCTCTGGGTCTTTGATGAACACCCATCATATGGCTCCTATTCGGAGGTCTAAATATTCATGTTTTCATACTCAAAAATAAATAAATGAATAAAGAGTTTCCCACATCTGCTAAAAGGAGATGATGACCCATTTTCTTCCTAGGTATTCTTTTTCACAGAAGCCAAATTATGTCAACTTTAGAAATAAAATATAATAGAAAATCACTATGTATGCGGCTTTTCCTGCTTTTTACACTTTTAATCTGCTCACTGGAATGTTTACTTAAATGGAATATTAATTTTATAGTCATGTATTCATTCATCCACATGTTAAAAAAAAAAGCTAGGGGCACATGAGTGGCTCAATTGGTTAAGCATCCAACTCTTCGTTTTGGCTCAGGTCATGATCTTGCAGTTTGTGAATTTGAGCCCTGCCTTGGGTTCTGGACTGATGGTGGGGAACCTGCTTGGGATTCTCTCTTTCTCCTTTTCTCTCTGTCTGTCTTCTGCTTCTGCTGTCTCTCAAAATAAGTAAATAAAGTTTAAAAAAAAAGAAAAAAAGAAGCTAAATGCCTAACATATGTCTACTATTAGGTGATGCATTGGAGACAGAAATACTATTATGATAAATATCATACCGATGAAGTTCTTGGTGATGAGTTGAATTCTAAATCCTGAAGATAAAAGATAAGTCCCACCAATTAGTATTATATTTAAACCAAAACTCAGTATCATACAGGCCTAAAAATTTTTAGTCTTAGTTTAAATATAATACTGGTTCTGACCTGATCAGCTGTATATTATGATCTCCAATTATGTTCAAGCTTAATGATAGGTAGAGTCTCTGGTGGCCAGAACCATGAGGTTACTAGTCTAATTGGGTTGCTAAAGCAAAAATAACTCCTGTAGACCCCATGACTGCCCCCAGGTTTAAAATTACATTGCTGAATAAATACAATGCAATGATTGATGTATGCGGGGGCAGCTGGGCCCCATCACTTCTCCAATGCGTAGTCTGTACAAGCCTATTGGAACAAGCACATTTTCTTGGGATCACAAGGCTTATATTTCTAGGAATTGTTGCACACCAAAATGCCAGGGCCTCTAATATCTATACAGATTCCAAACAAATTCCCCTAATCAGGAAACAGGAGAAATTTTCTGTAAGGTCTGTCTTAAACAAGTTAATCCTGTCATTCTAAAAGACAGCTGTCTTTCTTTCTTTGACAGATGTGAAGAAGCCACGAGTCACTTCTACCTTTGCTCAGAAAGCAAGAAAATGGCAACAGAGACAGGACTTTGCATCTGGGGAAGAATCTTGTGTTTTATCTCTTGTGGCAGTTGTGGGCAGCATCACAATCAAAATGATGATGAGGAAGATAAAAGGGTACATGAAAAACATAAGCTCATATCTCTTTGGGCTGAGATAAAGTGTGAGTGAGGAGAGGGAAGGACAGAGACATAGAGAGGCTGCTCTTGGTCAGGCTGTTAGGCAGGGGCTCATGAGAAACACACTTGTTGTCCTATCTCAAACAGTAGTACAACCACCTTCTTAACTTTGTGTTGGTTTCTGTAGTTAGTGGAGCCCACTCATTAGACTAGGTCCAAAAGGGTAAGGCATACAGCAACATTCAAACACACCATGAAGCATATATTTTCTCTTGACCACTATGTCATGAAATATGGTGCTTATGAAATTATGGGAAGCCTATGCTATGTCACGGGAGTCTAGACCGCCTCTATAGCATCCATAGCATCCTTTGTCTGCCCTATGCTACTGTTCCTCTTCATCCCCCTGATGTGGCTGGGACTACAAATGCTGCCAGTAAGATGACCATTCCCTAATCAGTTGTACCTTTGAGTCTCTCAAAGTTGTTATGACCCTTCTACTACCTCTACATTTATCCATATACTTCTTTAGTGAGAGGGAAGAAAAGGAGTTTAGAATTTCACTTCCATGGACTGCCTGAGCTCCACAGATCAGCTCTGAAAGAGCTAGCTACAGGTGCAAAAAATGTAATCAAAATATAGTTTAACATGCTCTGGGTTGGCCAACCACGAGAATCTCAAACTTGGTACCCTAAGTTTAAAATAGTCAAACTGCAGATTCAACAGTAGAATTTTATATAATTGCTCCCTGGATATTTGCAGATGATACAGACTAATGTTCCTTCCTCCAAATTGCCTCTCTTACCTATCTTTAAACTCTCATTAATAATAACAACTATGATTCATCAAGTGCTTATAATGTTAAGGATACTGTTCTAAGGGCTTTATATGTATTAACTCATTCCTCAGGGGAAGGTCCTCTTATCATTCCCATTCTACTTTTTATGGCATGCAATCTGCAAAGAGATTAAGTAAACTGTTCAAGGTCACACAGCTAGTTAAGTAACAGGGCTGGGTAAATCCAGGTAGTGTGACTCTGGAGAGCCCAAGCTCTTAATGATTAAGCTCCTTTGTTAACCTCTGGGCTCATTATGCAGCGGGAATCTTCATTACTTTGTCATTATTTCATTGAGGAAGAGATGTTTTCATGGTGTTGCTGGACCACACATAGCAAAAATCTTACTACTGCCTACATTTTCATAAAGTACCATAACACTATTGAGCAACCAAATGCCAAGGAGTCCCTAGTGAGTTATAAATGCCCTGCATCTCTCTCATATTTTTAATGTATCAGTCAAAAATTGATTTATACTACATTTGGGCAGAAAAATAAAATATATACATAGAAGAAACTGGGGGCCCTGAGTTATTTAGCTAATGAATGTGGGTAAGGTAAGATGTGAGAAGAAGACTAAAGATAGAGAAATGCAATGTGTTGACTTTATTGTCTGAATCCTTCCAGAGACACTGCTTCTTTTCCATTTTACCATACAAATTATGTAATAATACCCCCCATACTATTATATTACAAAATTTAGTTTCTTTTTCATTGATGCTTTCATGACAATAACACATATGCCTCAATTTGTGGAGTAATTGTCATGTATATTATGTACACATATTACATTTCTCAAGCAAAATCAAATTTGCTATAGGCAACTCCATTTACCTGTTTCTGCCTCCATTTACCTGAGACTGCCACCAATATAGCACCCAGTATAGCAGCAGACCTAAAAAGAGAGCAAAACCAAGCAGCCCCACATTCTTTCTAGAGTCCCCAGTAGTTAATCATATTCTGACACAAATCTACTCGAGAAGTTTTAAATGCCAAGTCAAGCATGACTAGACATCAAAGATTATAAACTTTCTTTTTTTTTTTGGGGGGGGAATCCATATTAACATGGAAGAGTGGAAGCCATTCATATTATTTTAGAATTCTAGAACACTCATCTGACTTAAATATTTTTTTTCTTTGAAAGAAAAGACGAATGGGCATATATCACTTTGGGCAGAATTCTCCAGAAAGTATAATCTACAAGTACTGCATTTATCTGAAACTCTATTTTATTTTAAAGGTCGTGGCTGTATAATTCTGGCTTTAGCAAGCAGATATATTTTTCAAAAATGTGGTCTAATTTTATTGTTCACTTTAAATATTCATTTCATATTTGATGGACTAGAAATTTGAAATTCAAATTACTGCCTTTCCCTTTATTCTTAGCAAAATCATCTAATAATAAGAGTTGCAGTTCATTTATAAGAAATACAAATAAAATAAGCTTTATAATTTAACAAGAGCTAATTAAAATTATTTGAAAGCCTGTGCTTACAAGTGAGTAAACTGTAAATTCTAGTTGCATAACTCAGAGTTTTTACAAGTGATTTAAGGAAATTGTTAATCTACTAAGTCATTGACTCAAGAAAGCTGAAAGGGATCTCCTACAAACTCTCATGTAACTGATGAGGTCTGGAGAGTTTCCTTAGCAAGTACAAGGTAACTTTCCAATAAGTAACAAAGTCAAGAATTAAATTAAGGTGACCTTTCTAAGAAGCATTTGGTTAAGTCATACTAGAAACTAAGTAAATGTTTCTAAGATTTCACGTCCAAGATCTAGCCAGAGTAACTTGTCTCAAAACCAAGTTCAGGGACCTTGTCACAAACACAAATCAGGTGACAGTGGGTCACCTATAGGGTCAATGCTTTTTAGTAAGACACAATATTCACACAAATCTCCCTTTTTAGAAGATCTAACTAGAGGTCAATGAGAAAGCCTAATTATTCTAAAAAAATCAAAACACAAAAAAACAGTGTCATAATTTTCTCCAGATGACACATGTAGGTGTTAATATTAAGTACATTCGATATGAAATCTCTTAACATAAATGTCCATTTATTGAAGATAGTGGTCAGGCAGGAAAGATGACATAGCCTACTCATGCCCTTCCCCTTTTATTCACTCCTGTTATCAGTTCCCTAGAGGGCCTACCCTAATCCAGTGTAGCCTCATTTTTGCTTAAATGCATCTGAAAAATCCCTGTTTTCAAATAAAGTGGCAGTTACTGTACTGAGGATTAGCACTTACACATATATTTTGGGGGGGGACACATATTAATACACTACAGCTCCCAAATATGTTATTTTCACTTTTAATAAAGGAAGAACTCCTACATGAAACAATGAATGGACTCTTGGATGACTGTTTTCTGAACCAACCATAAATGTTTGCCCAACTCATAAAAAATAAAAATAGAGTATCTGGATTTGATACCAAATGCTATTTTCAGGTTGATATGGGCATTTTTTAAAACTCAGAAATGATGGGACTCCTGGGTGGCTCAGTTGGTTGAGCGTCTGACCCTTGGTTTCAGCTAGGACATGATCTCGTGATTTGTGAGCTTGAGTCCAACACCAGGCTCTGCACTGACAATGTGGGGCCTGCTTGGGATCCTTTCCCCTCCTCTCTGTCTGTCTGTCTGTCTGTCTCTCTCTCTCTCTCTCTCAAAACATAAGTAAATAAATAATCTTAAAAAAAAAAAAAACAGAAAAATAACTCAGCAATGGGGCACCATCCCTAACATGTCAGGCCATGTACATCCAGTACAGAGATCAGTCAATAGTTCCAGGTGAGTAGGTCTGTCCATCACCCTTATTAAAATTCATTGGAACATTCATTTTTGAATTTTGTGTTTTAACTTTTTACTTGCTAAAGAACTATAAACTATCCATAGTCTCTTCTTATATCTATTTATGTAAGAGGGACACTGAGACCCTCCAGCTATACACATTCCCTGGGCGAAAGCATCCACACATGTCTGACACAAATCAGTGTTTGCTCATTTTCTAGAAGATTTAATAATTTCACTCAAGAGTAGGTATGAACACAGGGCATATGCGACACAAACTATGGGATACACATCTGGAGAGTGATGCTCAAGTCATGTCTTTATACCTGTGATAAAAGCCTGCTTATTTCACTTTTTGTGAGCGATTTGCCATCATTTATGTGATTATCATATTAATATGATAGACTCTAACTTCTTCAAGGGGAGAAGTTGAAACCTGATCCATCTTGATAAGCTTTATAGCAACTAGTATAATGTTTTGCACATAACACAGGTTTAAATAATATTTACAGAGTAGTTATAAATGTATAAGCTTTTAAACCCAAACTAATTACACATGAATAAAATTGTGCTTGAATTTCATAAAACACAAAGAAACTGAACCCATTTTTCACATGCTAATACATCTGATGAAGGCATTGCTTAATGAGTTGGTCGCACATATCATGCACAAAGAAATTTTATCAAATTTAGTAACGTGTTATTTGGCAAAAATAAATACGTTGAATAATAATTATACCTTGCCTTCTCACGATGAGTTATCCTTAAACTATGTATAAAGACCACAATTATTTTTAGTTTATGACATTAACTTACAGAGAAAAGTTTTAAAAATTGAAAATAACTTGTATATAGATCTGACAGGCTGATTTATTTGAACAAGTGTTTAAAACTCCAATAATAGCAACTAATGACTAACATGGTAATATTGTAAGTTATCAAACTGAATTATGACTAGTTAGAAATAGGTGCACTGAAAAGTTTCCATTTAAAACATAATTGGAGGAAAATACCTATTTCCGGCCAAAGTTAAGTTAAAAGCTGACAAAAATCCTTAAAAAAAATTTTTTTTAATGCCAGTTAATGACCACAGAGAAAGAAAGAGCATGGAAATAGAAATGGAATTGAGTAGAGTACAAATTTTCTTACAAAATTTAAGGTGTTAGGGCCTATGAAGAATTACTAGGAAATTGAAACTACACATTAATTTTCCAGGTTTGGAGGCTGGCAGGGCCATCTGGTACCAACTCCACTGGCTCATCAGATCCCTGAAAGGTCCAGTTTACAATCTTCCCATATGCACAGTCCTGGTTCCCAAACTTTTCCACCAAGAGTTTGAGGGAAAAATGATGCGTATATACTTGTTTTTATCTTTTTTTTGTTTTTTGTTTGTTTTTGTTTGGTTTGGTTTTTGGTTTCTTTTTGTTTTTTTTTTTTTTTTGTTTTTTTTTTTGTTTGTTTGTTTTTTCTTTTTGTTTTTTTCTTAACTTGGTTTGACCACTTAGACTGAAAGACTTTGTTTTTAAGTCTTTAATCCATTTATTTCTAGAGGGTGTCATTCTATTCTTAAAGTACAAATATAATTAAGCTTTCCTGAGATAGCTTGTATGTTCTTCTTCTCTAATATGATTGTCTACTTTCTCATCTACTCATTCCCACTATTCTTCTACATAAGTCTCCTGCAGTACACATACTCCCACACAAACACATTCTATAATTTTAAACAGAAATGTTGCCTTACTTGCTATATATCCTTATCACCATGCACAACACCACATAACAGGTGTTCCATTATATTTGGTTTCCTTTCTCCTTTTATAGGTTATGGGAACATACAGATTGCAAGTATTTACTACAAGATGGTTCACTTTAATGATATCAGTGATAAGCAATTTATGTGAACTTTATTTTTCCTTTCCCTGCTCTCTTTTATCTTCTTTCCTTCTGTAAATCACTCTTTCCCCTGCTCTAAAAATGAGTCCCTTTCTTTCTTTCCTTTTATTGATCTTGTTCCAAAAATTTTTGGACAAACTCATTACCTATCTAAGTTTTAACAATGGACACATCCCAAAGGTCAGGAAGAAAATGAGTATTTCTAAGACCCCAAATCAAATTTTATAGTTATCAGATAACTTGGCCAAAGTTTTCACAATTAAAATTTTTGACTAGTTCAATGAATTCAAATACTGAGAATGTTTGCCCAAAATTACTCATTTTGAGAAGAACTTCAAAGACTTCACTAACACTGAATCACAACATATCTAATTATTCCTTCAAACAAAATATACTCCCTATATCAATGCACCTTTATGAAGCCCACATAAACATACAATATTATGTCTTTAAACTTAATAATCAGGACCTCAGAATTTAATTGGAAGTCCTAAGTTTTGTTTCTGACCACCAAATTTTAACAAGCTTCTCTCCTTAACAGAATTATGTCCCTCTTTCAGCAGAGTCAGAAATAATGGAATTGTTCATTAAAAATAATGAGATGCCTTTGTAATGAGTCCTGATCTATAGCTTCTGTCTGTAAAACAGCTTTTAAATGGAAAAAAAAATTAGATCCTATGGAGGTCTCACCTTGGGCTATACAAGGTAACCTCAAAACCACACTTAATTATGTCAACTGCACACTTTAAGAACAATCTTACCAAAAAGCAGATTGACTAGGAAGTTACTTTTGATACTCAAATGGATCTGGGGGAGAAAGACAAATAGAAAACAAACAAGAGGACACTATCACTGTTTTTGCTTTCATGAGCCATCATAACACTTTTCTCTTTCTTTAAAAAAAATTAAATGTTTATTTATATTTGAGAGAGAGACAGAACAAAAGCAGGGGAGGCACAGAGAGAGAGGGAGACAGAATCTGAAGCAGCCTCCAAGTTCTGAGCTGTCAGCATAGAGACAATGTAGGGCTCGAAGTCACAAACTGTGAGATCTTGACCTGAGCTGAAGATGGATGTTCAACCAACTGGACCACCCAGGTGCCCCAATAATGCTTTTTTCTTAAAGAATTTATTCTGATGGAAAATGGAGCACTAGTCAGTGAAGGGTTAATCTCATTTCTCAACCCACCAGACACCTGTACTCTTCAAACTTCTAAACACACTTTTCTTGCTTTAACTGCTTCTTTCATGCTGTGAAAATGGAACATAATTTTTTACTGAAGCCATACAGAACTTTATCAAGCAATTTCTTTAAACACCATGCATTTTTTTTCCAAGGGCTAGCACAATATAGCAGTAACTAACTTTCCTATTATTTCCAACCATACTGGTTGCCTCAGCCATTCAACATCTTGTTCTTTGTTTGAACCCTTCTTATCCAAAGTCATTAATGACAACTAATATCACTTTGTTAATAATAACAATCACAATAACAGCTCCTATATAAGTGTTGATTATGTCCCAGTCATGGTATGCACTTAAAATACATTGTCTTTCTTATTCAGTATTTATAAAAACCCTATGAGGTACGTATTTTGTGTATGAGGCATTAGGCGTTCAAGAATATTAATCACATATCTAAGATACAACACAAAGTTAGTGACTAGAGAGTCAGGTCAGATTGTGAGGAAGTTGGGAAAAAATGGACCACAATTGACATTATTTTTGAATTACACATCTATTTCTTAAAATATAGGGCTCATATCTTACACCTTATTTTACGATGTTTTAACTTATAAACTTATTCAAGTCTTGGGGTGCCTGGGAGGCTCAGTCGGTTAAGCGTCCGGCTTCAGCTCAGGTCATTATTCCATGATTCGTGGGTTTGAGTCCCGCATCAGGCTCTATGCCGACAGCTCAAGAGCCTGGACCCTGCTTCGGATTCTGCGTCTCCCTCTTTCTCTGACCCTCCCCCACTCATGCTCTGTTTTTGTCTGTTTCAAAAATAAACAAACATCAACAAAATTTTCTTAAAGTAAATAAAAATAATAAACTTATTCAAGGTCTCACACAACACCTTAGTCCATATGCTTCTCTCCCTTTAACTATGCCTGACTTCAGCGTGATTGGCCAAGTAGGTTTAGTGCCTCCATAACCCGTTCCTGGCAATGCAGTGCTGCCATATCACCCAAATATTCTCAAGAGAAAAATTCATTTTCTTAGGTAAAATAATCCTGATTTTTAAAAATCGGAAAAAATTTTCAGAGGCACATGTGCAGGTCAGACCTGGATCAGAGGTTGTCAGCTTATATCCTCTGCTTTGCATTCTGCTACAATACTTGAGGACTGCAAGATTTCTCAATCGTCTTCTCTATGGTTTAAGCCCCTGGCTTCCACAGGCCATTAGAATTTAAGTCTGCTCTTTCCTTCCTTCCTTGTACTCCATTTTTAAGTGATTACAAATCGTTCTCATTGACAGATAGATTCTCCTTCTTTCCAAGCCTTGGCACTGAATATTCAAGACAATAATGGGAGTGAAATGTTATATAACTGGGTGAGTCATTTAGCCTCATGTAGCTTGTCTGTATCTACGTAGGCTACTTACCTACCTGAGGACCCAAGTAGGAGCAGGAACATTTAGAATCTTAAATCAAATGCAGTTTACTTGTATGTGGAGAAGTGGTGGGTCTTTGTTGGAATGGCAGTTGGGATGGTAAGGGCAGGGAAAAAATAGGCCATGTCGGAACTATTTGTTTTTTATTAATTTCATAAATTACTTGAGAGGTGAATACTGATATTCCACAGTGAAACTGAACAACAGTGAGAAGACGTACTATATCACCACTAATAACATCAACCAGACTATGGGAAATAGACTTGGAAGTCTGTGGATTCTCCTAGGACATTTAGTATCTTTCTCGCTGCCTATTTTATGAGAGAAAAAGTAACACAGGGAGGCTGGTGTACAGGCATTCCCACAGAGAATGTTCTTTTAAATCTCTAGAATTTTATTTAGTCCATGGAGGTCTGAAGACTTTGGCTACAACCCTACACACAAGCACAAAACTGCTCACTGACCCAACCGCAGAGAATCCCCTTAGCTTCAGGCCTTTACAAGAAGCTATATTTGGCTTTAAAGTTAGGATAGAAGTAAAGAAAGTCTCTGTCTTATTGAAGGGCTGCTGACAACCTGTTGTCAGCAGAAGCCCCTTGGGAGGACACAAAAGATGCATGGAAACAAAGTCTAAACAAAATGACCTTTTAGGAGGGCCAGGGAACTTTTCTTTTTTTCACCTTTCCTGCTCACCACCCTGCTATTAGGAAGTGTATTCATTTTCTAGGCCTTCTGTGACAGATTACCACAAAATGGGTGACTTAAAAACAACAGAAATGTATTCTGTCACAATTTTGGAGGGCAGAAGCCTTCAATCAAGGTGTCTAAAGGAACAGCTTCCTCCAGAAGCTCTAGGGAGATTCTGGTCCTTGCCTCTTCCACCTTCTGGTGGTGCCAGGCATTCCTTCCTTATGAGTTATCACTCCAGTCTCTGCCTCTCTTTTCACCTGACCTTCTCCTCTGTGTCTTCAGCTCTTCTCTTATGAGGGCACTTAGAATTGGATATAGGATGCACCACATAATCGAGGATAATCTCATCTCAAGATCCCTAAATAAAGTACATCTGCGAAGACCTTTTTTTTTTTTTTTTTTCCAAATAAGGTCATATTCACAAGTTCCAAAATGTGGAAATATCTTCTGGGAGACCACCATTCAAACCATCACTGGTAGAGAATACACACATACACTCTCTCTCTCTCTTCTTCTTCTTCTTCTCCCTCTCCCTCTCTCTCTAATGAGAGAAAAGAGGGAAGACACCCATAGGCAGCAGCCTGGATTCTGGATCAGTGACATAAAGAGGTTCCCTCCCTCTATTCACATATTGACCATATTTCTGAGTACAAGAGATTTAGGCTGAATCTGGAGATGGGAATTCTCCTCTTCACCCTAAACATCTGTGAGAAAGTAGGTCTTGCTTAGAATCTCTAAGGAATTACATTTTTTCAAATGCTTACTGTGAAAAAATCGATTAGGGAAAACGTGCTTGGCATTTACAGAACATAAAATCTGACAGGCACTATCAATTAGACATCCACTATAGCACACCTTCAGATAGGTGTTTTGCAAATAAAAGTCAACGCAACTCAGAAAGCTGAAATATGTGCAGAGCATGTGGTTTCAATGATTAAATGAATCTAATGCACCTGCTGCTTAGACAATCTCTGCTCATCAACTTGGTCCCCAAACACATTCTATGGGACTAATTTAATGCCAGCTACTGGGAATAAAGCAAAATCCTATTTTTTGCAATGGAAATTACCTTCTCAACTAAGACAACTAAGAAGATGGAGAAAGCCTATGGGCTTTAACAATCTCTCTCTCTAGGGCTTTCTTAAGACGTGTCACTAGAAGCTGCATTTGCCTTTTTGCTCACATACCTGCCTACTCAATGAGGTAGAAATGACATACTTAGTCTGGGACAGTTTCAAAAAAATTGAATGCTTTCTCCCAAAATTCACTTAAAATCTCAACCTATGGCTTTCAAATAGTTTCCTATGCAGGGGAATCTCCCAGCACACTCCCTTCCTTCCCACTTGGGAATTCTGAAAGCGTCCAATAGGATGTGGGTCCTCCAGTCTTGTTTTACTTTCCCAGTCTAATCTGTCCGTCTGTCTTTCTCATCCCTTGTTTGCCCCGACCCTGTTTGTTCACAGAGGCCTAAATTCTTCCCTAATAAGTGTGCTTCCTGGGCTGTAATCAGCTACAGGCTTGTTAGAACAGCAGCACCTCAAATACCATCCCAAATTTACTATCTGCATCTTAACTGTAAATACATCAAAGTGTGTGATGTACTCTCTAAGTCACATTTCCTTGCTAAGTTATAGCAGTTGCTTTGTTTTGGTCTGGCCTCCCAGCAAGTATCTTCCATGTTCAAAACTCCACTTCTTTATCCACTACATGTATAGAGCAGTGGTGTTTAACCCTAACTGCACATTAAAATTACCTGAGGAGTTGTGGTTGTTGATATTTTTTATTGTCATCAGAAAAGCCCCACCCCTCAGAGATCTTAAGATAATTTGTATGGGATGGAGCACAGATACAGTCTTTTTTATTGTTGCTGTTTAACTTTCAGAAGGAAATTCTAATATAAAACAACATTTGAAAACACTGTTACAGGATAGTGGTTTAAAGTGTGGTTCCTGAGTTAGTAGTGTCAACATCACCCAAACTTGCTGGAGATGCAAATTCTTTGCCTCCCTCCCAGGTTTTCTGAACCAGAAATTCTAGAGGTAGGCCCAATAAGCTGTGTTGCGACAAGCTTTCCAAGTGATTTTGATGAGTTTTAAAGTTTGAGAAACACTGCCATCAAGTATCTCTTGCCACTTGCTCAAAATTCTATGGAAGGCATGTAAATGAATAAAGTTTGGGGTTTACTCTGGAATAACAAAATTTGCTTGGAGGAAACATTGAGTATAGACAGATGCAAACATGACACATACTTTCAGAGAGAGCCCTGTAATTCTAGTCAGAATGTAACTAAATACAAGCAAAGTGCATGTTAACAGGAAAACAAAACAAAACAAAACAAAACTACTATTCCCAAGTGGAAGGATTTCTATAGAAAGAGTTAATTTAGGCAGGTAACAGAGTATAAATAATAGGAGGGAAAAGGACATTTAGGCAATTAGGTTGATTTATTAGGAGATATACCATAAATAAATAAATAAATAAATAAATAAATAAATAAATAAATAAATAAATAAGTGGTAGTCAAACTATGGAGGAATTTGAATGTCACTCTAAGTCACTGAGGTGTTTCTAAAAAAAATACCAGGAAAATATTTATTGTATGAGTTGCAGTTAGCTCAATAAAAAGGAAGGAAGAGGACAGAGAAATTTTCAGGCACTGAAAAGAGCATGTACAAAGGCCCTGAGACAGAAAAAGCCATGGTGTCTTCAATAGAATCTCATATCAGAGATCACAAAGTAGTCATTCAAAGTGCAAGATCTTAGTGCTCATCTGTATGGGTGATGTGAAGCTGATATTGCAGAGGACAGATTGATAGGAATTGTGACCTTGAAAATGTAATTTAATTCTAAAAGACTCCCTTCCTGGTTGTACTTAATAAAATTCTCCCAACTATTAAGGTCTCCTTTATCTCTCATCCATCTTTCCAATTTCTTTATCTTAATGTAAACTAAGGGGATGCTCTGAATAACTAAAAAGTTGAAGGTAGGGAAATTTTTGTGATACAACACAACCTTGAAGGTTGCCATAGTAATAAAATGTTGAAAAGTAAATTTAATGATGGGTGCATGGCATTCTTCATTTGTAACTATAGCTTCTTCCTTGGAGGACTATCATTTAGTATCACATCCTGGGCTGATTCCCAATGCCTTAAAAAGTAAATGAAATGCAGTGGGCACTTGATGATTTTGGATGCTTCATAGATATTTTTGCTTTTTTGGGTAACAGAACTCCAAATTTTCCTTACCATACAGTCCTGACAGCATACTCTATCTACCAAAACCTTCTTTCTGGATCTCAATTATGTGCTTTTAAATGGAACTTCAAGAATAGAGCATGGAACTAAGGTCTGGGCAATTAGAATTCTACACTTCCTTGCTCACAGAGACTTAGTTTGAATGCCCCCAGAACACTAGATTGTGGAACTTAATGAGTTTATTTTAAATTTTTTTCTGGAAAAGGAAAATAACTTGACCAAGAACATTTTAAAACAATGTTCCACATTTAAAAAAAATGCTGTCCTGTCAGCTATCATAACATCATATATACAGCAATTAAAATAGTGATATTGGTTAAGTAATAATCAAGTAGATCAATGGAATAGCAGAGAGAACCCAGAAATAGAATCAGACATGTGGAATTTACATTTGTAAGAACATCACTTAAAAATTAGTAAGGAAAACAAAAATAGTTTTAGAAAAATGGAGGATTTCATAAATGATGTTAGAAAATTTGGCTACTTGGAAAAATAAGTGTTAGAACCTTATTATATAGCAGCCCAAAAGTAAACTCTAGATAGTCTAAAATGCTAAATGGAAAAATCTTACAATTTCTTTTAAATTACTGTTGCATACTACAATCATCTGGTGATCTTAAAAAAAATCTCAGATCCATTTAAGTAAGTATCTGTGAGAGTGGAACTCAAGTATTCTTAAAATTTCTCTGGTTTCCAATATGTATCAAAGTTTGAGAACCATTGCTGGTTAATAAAGAAAGGTGTTCCTCAGCTTTCTAGTAGTCAAGGCAAAGAATAGGTTAAAAGTAACTGGCAAAGTTTCATTTAAAAAAAAAAAAGGCCAAGGGGCACCTGGCTGGATCAGTCCACAGAGAATGTGACTCTTGATCTCAGGGTTGTAAGTTCAAGCCCCAGGTTGGGTGTAAAAATTACTTAAAAATAAAATCTTAAAAAAAAAAGACAAATCATTAAGATTTCCCAGTTTTATTGGTGAAAAATAAGAAGAAATGTCATCATTTAAAAACTTAATAAATTAACAGTGCATTCTATAAACCTGTTAAATTAACAGTGGCTTTATACAACTAGTATAAACTAGTTGGGCTTTTCTACCTTTAAAACTAGTTAGAAGGATCCTAATTGTCTGGCCATATAGTAATCAAGACAAGGATTGAAGAAAACTCAGCAAATTTATCCTCTGTAAACAGCCTGAGTAGTTATCAATTTGGATAAACAGCGACTTCACCATCATCAAAAATAGTTAATTTCAAGTTAGGTATAAGTACTGCTCTAGTCATTAATTCTCCATATCATTTAGTACTGGGTATGCCTGACACCACAGTCTTAATGCAGAGGTTTTGGATTTGAAACATCTAGACCAATTCTCCTTCCTAGCACTGTAGATCATATAACCCTTTCACCCTGAATTTAGACATAACTTCTGAATCTATCATAAGCTCGAGGCTGTCACTATCAAATAATTATAACTGGCATATAAATTGAAATGCACCTACAGAAAATTTTCTGCTTCATTGTGACACAAGGAGGAACCCTTAGATGGTTAATACAGCAGGAAGTGATACTAGAAATATGGGCTGAACCCTTAAAACTGGGAAAGGACGCTGGGGTGAAGATGGTGCAACAGGTGTTGATAATTGAGATCTAAGACCAAGGTTCCAGAAGAAAGAAATCAGGTGTCAAGAACTGTAAAGGGTCTGATATTTACCAGTCAGAAATTTACAAATTAGCTAGCTAGTCTCATAGATACTCAAAGAAGATAGGAGATTCCTGGATCAGAGACAAAGGACTCTGTTACTGAGAACACAGGAGAGAGAATGAGGTTTGCCTTTGTCAAACCAATTGCCCTTGTCTTTCAAGTGACACGGGGAGAGTTGGTAGGAATCATGTGGAGCTGGGCCTGGGGGTTGCTGTGCACACAGATTTATGCCATAGCTGAGGAACCCTTAGATTATAAAACACTCAGTCTATGAAGGGGGCTGGAAGCAGACCTGTCCAACTTTTATCCTTTTATCATATGGTCTTCTGCCCTGGAGGGAGAGAATAATACCTCTATCTTCCAAGGTTATCTGCTACACAAATGTTCTTAGAAAGGTAGTCCAAGGAAATACCAAAAAGTGCAGAAAAACCATGATATCTTAAGGGAGAGTTTGGGGTGTACTTGGTGTCTGATGGCAGCAGCTCCCTTTATTGATGCAAGATCACGGTCTGGTTTTGGCCACCTGGCTGGTTTAAACAAGACGTCTAAGGTAAACAGGCAGGCGGACATTGCTATCATCATAGGTACCCAAGATATTGTGTTTGCAGAAGTGGATCTGTGAGCAGGAGAGCAGTGTTTGATTTCCCAGCCTGTCTGCTTCCTTTGTGGAGCATGGCTATCACTGGAAAGGGACTCTGTGTGTGTATATGTGCATGTGTGTGTGCATGAACACTTAGCTGTCAGGCTTTCTGTGCATATACTAGAAAAAGAGAAATTATAATAACTTAACCACCTTCTGGCCCCTAGTACACCCCCCCACCCTCCCCCCGCCCCCCCCAAAAAAAGAAATACCATGGCAAATTCCTTCAGCAGGAGGAACAAGGGATAGCAGAAAGGACCTCAGAACACAAAAGGAATAAGAGGAGACAAAAAAAATTAATCATAGTAAATACAATTAGCAGCCCACATTATATCTCAGTTTTACAAGTCTGATGTCTAATGAATTGGGTTTCCACTTAGAGAAATACTGTGTGAATTTAGGATGCAATAGGAATTTACACTATTAATATAATATTCTTACCGTACAGACTTAAGTCTCTGAAGGTAAAAACAAAGGTAAAGCATTACATGTTTTTACCTACTGCACATGAAATTCAATAGATTTGCTTCCCAAATATACTTCAATTTTCCTTTATGGATTTCATTACAGGTGTACAACCTACTAAGAACATAGCCAAAGGATATCATTATTATCTGATGCCTTACAACTCCAATTAAATTAGTCACTTTAAGAATGTTGAAGCCATTGGGGAAATTCCCTGACACTAAATGGCTCTGACATTTTCAGCAGTCTTGGTTTGTTCAGCACAGAGAACAGCTGTGCTGATTGCAAGTCAAAGAACTTGAGGAATGTCTAAATTAAACACACTCACTTTCCGCTTACTTTGAGGGACAGCCAATGGGAAATGGGCCCCCTGAGACAGGGAAAGCAGTAGCAAAGGTGAAATAGAAAGATGGACACCTGGAGCCATTCCATAAGCTTCCCACAGACTTTCTCCTTATTCACAGCTGCCCTATCTGATTGGGTAGTATGTTCAGCTTGCTTGCCCCAGGATGCTACTGAATATGTATCATGAGGTAATAATCACAGATAATTGAAAGATGTCATGCCATGCAACACAGTGTAGAGAATATCATCTGTGACTAATTGGTTAGAGGGTCTTAGACAAAGCTCTCTTCTGCTTTGAGTCTCACTTGTCTCCTTCATGAAATTAGGCACTCACTACATCTATGATATTTAAAATGCCTTTCTGTAAAGTGGTACAAGTCCAAGGAGAAGCTTTAAGGATAACCTGGTGAAGGGTAAGAGAATAGGTTGAAGAGAAAGACCAAGAAACCAGGTTTCACCTTTCCCTTCAGCCAGCTCAGATGGTATCATTTTACATATTTAATATACCAATAAATTTTAATTTTAGGTAAATATCCTATGCCAAAATGAATTTAATAAAACTGGAATAAAAAGCTCTCTGCTCCCACCATTAATAATCTTTTAGTTTTTCAAAATTTTATCCTAGTGGTAAACCAACAACAACCCCCCCACTTTCCCTCCCCCCCCCCCCACACACACATGCACACACACTGGAGGGCTTAAGTCTTCAAGGAGTCATAGTTTCATACAATAAAGGAAAACTCCCTTGGGAAGCCCAACAAGACTCAGTCAGAGATTCAGATATAGAACCCTGAAAGGGAGTCCACTTGATGCCTCCTGGGAAATAATATATAGGCTTTAGTTGGAAATGAATAGTGTTTTAGTGTGGTCTCCTTGTTCGTTTACCTCTTGGGAAGGGAATTTAGCAGTAGATAATGCGGTGATAGAGCCATATCTAAGACAGAGCTCGTTAGATTAATTTGCTCTTGGGGAGCTCTTCTGAATTGCAGAAGCAGTGAGACAGATGAGAGTGTGTCTGGACAAAAGTTCCCAAGATTCATGCATGTACAGTCTGCTTTCAGGAGTTTCATCACTAAAGCAAAGCAGGTGGAAATGTCTCTCATCATTTATATACTTCAGCCACTTTGACCCCCTCTAATGTTTTCGATGTTCATGTAAGTTCAATGCTTTCTCCATTCATTTCTTTTTTCATCCATTTGCAAAAAGACGGGAGGATGGGAAACCTGCCTGGTGTCACTAGAGAGTTCTGTGCCACTAAGGGCTGGCTTGATATGTCACCGCCCACACATGACTTTGAATGAGTGCAAAACCAGCATTCTCACTCTTTCTTCAGAGTTTCTGAGAAGGCCTGGATTTGGAGTTAAGAAGATATTTTGATTTGTTCCACAGATAGCATAAAATCTAGAAATATTGAAGATTCTTCAGGTAAGGAAAGAATTTCCATATTAAAAACTCTGCCCCAGTGAACTTTAGTGGGAAGATCAGTGTATAAAGGCACACATTACAGGGTAGAATCTTCTGTTCCTTATGCCATTAACATGAACTCAGACCCAAAATGTTGTGACTGTGTGTCCCAAATGTCAAAGACAACCTCAAAATCAACCTGGAAACATTCTAATTGGCTTTTGCTGAGAGAAAAAAATGGATCCAAAATAAGCTAGTCACCTTATGAGAGAGATATGATATACTGTCAATTCTCATGATATAACCTGAGTGAGAACCACTGATGGAGAAAATTCCCAAGAAATATATTTCCATGAAAAATTCCTTAAAAATCTATGTCCTGTCACCTCATATAGTCTTCCGCTGTCTTGGCTTGTGCATTAGACTAATTCATTTTTAGGGCTTACCTCAGGAGACTTAATTTAGCTGTGAAAATAATAGATGGGTAACAAAAACAAGTATACTATATAGGGAGCAATAAACTGTCTCAGTAGAGTTTTCAACCAGAAATATTTTGGAACAATTCACTTACAAGGAATAAAGAATGTACCCTGCCACATTCAAAGCCAGGTTAGTACACCTGTTAGATGAAGTGAGTATCCTGGACCCCTTCATGTCACTCAACACATTTAAAGTACTTCTTAATGACTTAATTTGGCAACGTAGGGTCTGCATCTCATTTTGAATAATTTACCCCAAGATTTTGTACAGCATATGTTAGGGCCTTAATTTGCATTTATGACAACTGGATTTCACCAAGAGAAAATAGAAGGTGGAAGGGGAGCTTTGTATATTTTTATATCTATACTTAGAGAATCAGTAAGCAACTGACTTGTATTTCCATTCACTCAATCAGGAATCAGGAAGAACTACCACTGTCACCCTACGTTAGGCAGAGAATTTAATTTGTGTTGCTTAATGAAAACTGTTGCCAATAAATACTGACAATAAATGAAGAAGATAGGCAATTTTTTGAGTCTAGTGTTGAGACTAATTAACAGGACGTTCCAAAAGGCTGGAACTGAGAGTCTGCCTTTACATTAAAACCAACCTCACAACTTTTGAGAAATACTGATTTCAGAGCCCTTCACCCAGAGACCTTGATATGGTCAAGTAACAGTAATTCACTGACTTAGCCCTATTGACAATGAGAATTAATCACCAGTGCCACTTCATGGAATTTGAGATTACAAGTGATGAGGTTTAACAATCAGGAGACAAGAACCTCTTTCACAGGGAGATATTTAGAAATACACAGTTGGTAGCAAATCACATACACACATACATACATATATGTGATTAAAAACTATATATACACATGATCATGTGGTTATGTATTTTGGGAAAAATTCTGTTACTGATGTAAGTAGAATATACTGTATGAGTAAGTTAGAAGAAATGAATTTGATTAGTAAAATATAAGCAAATTAGTGAGAAGGGCAAAGAGTATGGATCATCAAAAAAAAAAGAGAGAGAGAGAGAGAGAAATAAACCAGAACCCAGATGGAACTTAATCAAGAACAACACAGGGTATGCCTATTACTCAGCACTACAGAAACCACTCCTGGTTGCTCTGACTATAGTGAGCCTGGCTCAAAGTAATAATATTACCTGAGAAGAGTCACAAGCCAACGAATAAAAACCTAATCAGGTTAGAAATAATGACGGTCTGGTGAACTTCACCTTAGAGGAGGGTTTGCGATGGGGTTTTGGAAGGCTTAGGCAGAAGGTAAAGTACAAGCTACACCTTGGATCATAACTAAAAAGCTTATCTGCATCCTGCATTCTTAAGAGATCCATGAGAATGGTTAGCAGCATGCCCTGTTCTTACACTGCCAAAGTACCAGGACGAATGAACTAAATGTTCAACGACATTGTCTATTTGTTCTATTACGTGACAGTGATATATGGGACAGAGGATAATGCCTTTGTCAATGGGGGACTGTGTGAGCTTGCTCCTGGAGTGAGCTCGTGTCCCTGGCTACCACCTAGGAGTCTGGAAACCCCTCCACAAAGGTAACTAGGAAATCAGGACTGAAACTGTTAGAATAACAATGTGACTGGAACACTACACATTCCAAGAGTTTTGTGTCCTAGAACCAGCATGGTGTTTGGAAAAATTAATGTGGTAAGACTGAAAGCCTTTGAATTTATACTACAACTTCTGTCTTCACACTCCGTGTTATACAGGAACAAGTATACTATCCCATGTGAGGCTACCAGTGATCCATGGGCCCACTGACAACAAAGAATGTGAGAGAGAAATAAAGAATATAAAAACATGATAAGCTCATTGTACTTGTTTCCAAAGGTGATCCAAGCAGGTACTCTGCTTGGGTTCATGAGATCAGGGTTGTTTCCAGTTTTACTTATACAAACAAACATCTACAACAAAGTCATGATGGTTTCAATCTGTGTTAAGCAGATGTTTGCTTAAGAAACACACTTGAAGTGAGAAAGGGTGTTTTTCTGAGCTAGATGGAATTCCTAATGGTGAGGCTTTTACTTCCTCACTGTGCTCTCCTGGTGATTTGTTCCTGCTGCTCTCATGACAGCCATTTATTTTACTGTGGTTTCCATAGCTGCTGACATACCTACAGCCTGAGGGCATGTGCACTGTCTTAACTCACCCATCTGCGATGCCTGCCAGGAGCAATGCGGGCACCTAGTAGCTGCTTAATGATGTAAAGAGGATGTGTTTGAAAATACAACCCTACTTAGTTCTTGGTTTAATTTTGTTTTGCTTATCTCCACTCATAGGAGGGAATTGCAGTCTAGATAAAAAACAAACAAACAAACAAACAAAAACAAAACTTGAATTGCAGTCTAGACAAAAGAACCTGGGCTTAAAGTCAACACGTCTGGATTTGAATCTCAGTATATAGTTCAGGAACTTGAGAAAGACACTTAATTTCTTTGATTTTGAGTTTCCTGTCTTGTAAAACAGGGATGATTCTAACTCTATGCTAGCATCTTATCTTGATAAGAAAAGAGTTCTTGCATGTTAAGGAAATCAGTAAACTAAAGAGAATTTGGAAAGCATTATTTTAAATCTCAAACCATAAACATGATTATTTCTTATATACCAAAATATTGTCCTCATTGTAGAAGATAGCAGGACTCTCAACTGCAAGTGTATTTCAGTTCTGACTAGAGGCCTATGTCTGTGGTTATCAGCGAGGCAGAGGCTTAAAACTACCCCAAAAGAGTAGCTAAATTTAGTGATCATTAAGAAAGCTAATACTAAATTATAATGCATTGAGGAATGTAAGTGAAAACAATACAATCTGTGTCATCACTTTAAAGCTAGAAAACATTTCTCATTACTTTCCACACCTGGTGAGGGATGAAGTTGGTTTTATGTTTTTGAACCACTATGATTTAATTATGACCTATAAGGAGTACCAAAAAAGAAAAAAAAATGTAATTTTATCCATTGTAATCTTTATTTTTTGTATCCATTTTTTTTAATCATTTGCTTCATTGAGCATTTATGTGGTTAATTTCACTGCGTTATTCTAACTCCTGAATTGTGGCTTTTATTGGGACTTTATAAAGTTCCTCATTAGAGAACACTAACAGTTTAAAATGGAATTTAGTTGTGGCCAGGAATCTTTATAAAATAGCTAAATGGCATTGACTTCAAGTTATAAAGCAAGACCTTGAGTTCATTTTAAAATTTAGAATATTTCTGAGAACACTTTTAAGTATCGCCCACTTTGGCAACATCCAGCAGGTCATTTCATCTGTTATTACCATAAGTGTGGATCCTTTGGAGGTGGCCTCTGTGAGAAATGCCATTCATGACTTCTCTACTGAGAAATCCCATAAGAAAAAGCTCTTCATTGCCTTACACATTTGGGAAGGACACTGCTTGTCATAAATATTGAAAGCAGTGACAAGAACAAAGTGACCTATCGGGGGGGGGGGGGGAGTCTTGAAAAGAGAATGAGAAATGAAAAGAATATAGTAACTAATGGGATATGGACAGAAAAATGAGAACAAAATTTGAATTTACACAGACTTACTAGGAATGAAGTCTTGGGAAAACAATTTACCTTCCCTGAGCCACCATTTTGTTATTGTTAAATAGGGATTATAGCAACCATTGCTGAGAGAGTTGAATGAGCCTGTTTATGTAAAATGTACTGGATGCTTATGATATATTTAATCTCTTCTAGCTTTCTCCTCTTCAAGACAGACAGAAAATTAAAATCAGAGAATGAAAGAAACCCTGACAGAGGTATACAAATTGCCAAAAACCTTGAGGCTCCTACAATGCTTGGCTCTTCTGGAGTATTATTAGGACAGAGGGGCACCTCCTTCCTCTTCATTCTGAAACCAAGTTGACTTGGTACTTTGTCTTCTGCTCCCCCTTCCCTGTGGCACACCAATAAGGAAAGTCAAGATGAAGAAAAGAGACACCTGGCTCATGGAGCCAAGGGATTCCTTAGGATAATTATTTTCCTTATTCTGTGTAGGCTGACTGGTAGAAATGCTTTCAAGCTGGAGCTATCCTAGGTGTTCACAATGCGGTGGAGCAAGTGGTCACCCTGAAGGTGAAGGGATGGGGAGGATAGAGATAGGAGGGTCCAGAGGATGACTGTTACAATCAAAAGGCCATTAGGGCTTTAGATAAGGCTGGGTTGCTGAATTAAGGCAGGCTTGGTATGTCCTCTTCCGCTACGCGTATTTATGCTACAGATGAATCAGAGATACTTCTGTGTCTACTAGGGTTGGTGTAAGTTATTTCTGAGTCATAGGAAGTAATGAGAAGTCAAAAAATCAGATCAGTTTGTCATCTAATAAAATGGGCAAAGAAGACAAGATGTTAGATTAAGAGAAGGCAGTCTGAGGTCAGAGAGAATGTCAAATAAGGTTTGATATTCTCTGGGTTTTCAGACTCTTTCCAGTTTCCCAAAGCCCACCAAAGCATGTTTCAGTGACTGAGCCCACTGTCGGATACGGTGTCCAGTCCTCCACCTGTTCTCAAAGAATCTTGAATTAGGGAATCATGTGCCAATTACTTTTTCAAAATTCACTTGAGATCACAATCTGCTAATGGCAGAGACCTCAGTAGAATCTAACTACCATTCTATACAAACCAATGTTCTGATTACTACAGTGCAGTATACTTGTCCCATTTTTCCCACTCATTCTCATTCTTTCCATAATTCCTTAAGAAATAAAGACAGGATTGGCCAAAATATTTTGGAATCTTAGGCAGACTGACTCTCAGTACCTTGAGCAAGTTTTCATTCCAGACATTAACTGATTTCAGTACAAGTCCATTTGAAATCTCATTTTGTTCTCCAAGGATAAATATTTGCATTTACAATCATTTTGCAAATAAGAAAACAATCAATGGTGGGGTAATAATTTGAAAAAAGAAAAAATAAACACACACACAAAAAAACATTGCCCAATATCTTTAGAAGAACCCAAGATAGAATAAAGTCCTTGAACCTGAAATGTTCTTTGCATAATTAACCAATTACTTCAGTGTGGTTTCTACTAGCTGTTTTGTCACTGATCTTTCCCTGGGTAGCCTGTGCTACATTATGCTAAACTAACTCCTGTATGGATTACAGGAAGTAGTAAAAGTAACAGACCAGGTGATCATCTCAAAGTCTTCAATGTTGTAAGAAGCTTGCCCTAAATAAAAATTCCTTTTAACCCAGTAATGGTCACCTACATAACACAAAGAACTTTAAAAACACCATTATCAATATTATCAATTTGTTTACCCCTTCATTTCAAGGCTAATTTTTTTTAAATGTTTATTTATTTTTGAGAGAGAGAGAGAGACCATGAGATGAGGAGGGGCAGAGACAGAGGGAGACAGAAGATCCGAAGCAGGCTCTGTGCTGACAGAGCACGGATGTGGGGCTCAAAGTCACAAACCATGCAATTATGACCTGAGCAAAAACCAACAGTCTGATGCTTAAGTGAGTGAATCACCCAGGTGCCACAAGGCTAAATATTTTAAATAAAACCTGCTTGCTTGCTTAAGGATCTTAAAATGTGAGAAATGAAAATTTCACCCCAGACTTAGGAAACATCCTTTTCAAACTAGTCAAAGGAAAACAATATCCTTTAAACAATGAATAAGAAGAACTTAAGCAAAGTACAATGTACATTAATTCACTAATGGTTCTTCCCAGGTATTTATCTCTAGTTGTCTTTCTAAATATAAGCAATAGCAAAGTTCCACCACTGCATGATTTGAACCTCCCAAATTACTCTATTCACTTTCATTTTCCTCATTCTCTGAAGAGTTGAAGTCCTCTTTCTAACCCAAATCTTATATCAAAACCAACACAATAGGTACATTGTATATATTTGGAACTAGCAAAGTTATTTTCTTCCTACTAAAGCTCATATTAATCCTCAAATCCTCAAAAAAATAAAAACAAGGTAAGTAATCTGTATTTTTAATTTCTTTCTAGGTAATATGCAGTTTAAATAACATTTTGAAAATAAGAATGGAAGACTGCATGAGGTACATGTTTCAGTGTCTCCAGAATACTTTGTTTCTGCCTTGAATGGAAGGGTCAATCCTTAAGACGGCAGCAGGACCATTTGATGTGTCCTCATACCACCCCCCCCCCCCAACTGCACTCTTCTGGACTGGATACCTGGAATACTGGTACTGTAAATAATCAGCAGCAACATCCTTTTCTCAACACAGATCTTCAAAACAAAGTTGACTGGTCTCTACATTTATAACACCTGTGTTAAGTTATAAAGTATGTGACCTCAGGGTCCACTGGTCCTCAAGAGCTGAGGCTAACATATGAAATCAGACTTTATCTGAGTATTAACTCACAAGAGCATTCACTTGTTCTAGATTTTTAAAAACAATTTGCAATCTATTACAGTTTGTCCACTCTCTGCCCCCAAATGATCTGGCAGAAACATCTCATTGAGATATTCTCTCTGTTGTATTTGTTCGTCTGTTTGGTGGTGGCTGATGTGTGGCTAGAGTGAAGAGAAGGAAAAGGACACGGGCCAGGCCAGGATGGACATTCTTGGACTGCCCACAGTCTCACTGTGCATATGGCATCATAGAAAGAAGCCCACCTTTCTTTGTAAATGTCATCTCTGCCCCAATTCCAGGACATCTAGGCAGACATGGACCTAACCATAGTGCTTTTGAAGTCTGGTTCACAGACCCTTGGGGAGGCCATAGACATTTGTCAGTAATCCGCAGAGTCAAAAGAGTCAAAACTATTTCCATAATAATTATAAGACATCCTTTTGCCTTTTCATTGCATTGACATCTGTACTGATGATGCAAAAGCAATCATGAGTAAAACTGCCAGTGCCTTACCATGATTCAAAGCAGTGGCACCAAACTGTACAAGTAGTCATTGTACTTTTCAATGCTACTCACTTGCAGGGGATAAAAAAAAGTGCCAATTTCATATTAAAATACATTTGTTGAAACCAGAGAAAATATTACAATTTATTTACAACCTCTGATTACATAATTTTTAATATCTTCAGTGAAGTGGGGAGTTTGTATAAACAATTCTGCATGGTGGTTATTTCAAGGAAAAGCACATGTGCAGTTGCTTGAGTTTTGAGATTAACAGGTTCTTTTTTTTTTAATTTAACATGATTCTGACTTGAAAGAATTATCAAAAGCTATAGTTATTCAGATTTGGGTATTTAGCAGACACTTTCTCAAAAATAAACTACTGAATCTGTCACTGCAAGAAAACAGCAGACAGTTTGCAGGCCAAAAAAAAAAAAAAATCAAATTCTGGAAAATGTGCATCTGCCACCCAGATACTGACAGCTTTCTGATGAGAACACTGTGATATAAGCAAGTTCAATTTTCATGCATTTTATACTGAAGTATGTCAACATTTGGAAGATCCACATAAGTCAATGAACATATATTTTTCATGAGCAATGAATGATGTTACGTAATCGTGCATGAATAAGGACTCCATTCAATGTGTAATGAGTGTGATAAGTTCCCTGATAGGGTTTCAGATATTCCACTGCAGCTACCCTTTAGGAAAGTGCCACTTGTAGTCTACGACCCTGCCATCCTGAACGCTTCCGATTTGTCTGATCTCGGAAGGAGACTGTCACTTGTGGAGTTTGGGTGTCACATTAAAGAAGAACACCAACAAATTATCTGAAAACGCTAACATACTCCTCACTTTCCAAGCCAAATATCTAAGTGAGGCTATATTTTCTTTGTATATATATATATGCTTCAACCAAGGCAACATATCACAACACATTTCATGCAGAGAAAATTAGTAGAAACTGGATGTCCTCTATGAAGTCAGACTTCAAAGAAGCTTCCAAAATTGTAAACTAAGGTCACTTTTTTTCCAGTATTTTTTGGCAAATGTAGTTATGTTTTGCTAAAATATGCTATTTATATTCATATATAATGGTTTTGCTATTTTAAATAAGTTAATGAATGTTTTAATTTTATTTTCAATTTTAATTCCTCCTAAGGTGAGTATTATCGATATAAACCTACATCAATGAAAGCTCTTTGAAGTCCTGGATAATTTTTAAGAATGTCTAAGAGTCTTGAGATAAAATAATTTGAAATTTTTTCCCTTACTGCAAATCAATATGCTCAATCTACTATTATAAAATTCAACAACATAACAAACTCTCTAACGCAGGAACCAAGACATTTACTAATGTCAGAAAAAAGTTGGTGGGTGACCTTTGGCTTCAGAAACAGTCACTAACAGTTTTCTTCATATACCTTTATATAAATTATGCTAGTAACCCTAGTAAGCTCAGTATGTTTCATTCTGTAAATCAATGATTACCATCAAGATAGCAGTCATAATTTTCATTCATGTAATATTTCTGATAACAATATCCAATTATCACATCCATTTTACGTCCACTTTGTTAATTTCATGTTAAAAGAAATCCAATAGTGCTCAATTACGTTTGCCTTCAAATTAAATTAGCATTACATGAATTTAATGGGTATCTTAATTAGACCATGCTATTAAGAGGATTTTATACAAATTAAATTCCACCTCTGCATGGTTCAACCTTTTTTTGTGTTAAACACAGGATGCAAATTCTTTAAAACATAAGAAGCATAAAAAAAATCTTCTATTACAAACAGAGAGGGAAAGCAATGAAAAAATAATACAAAATTTAAATAAGACTCATTTCAGCAAGAAATTACTCTATTGTTTTTATAGTCCTTCTAGTAGTAGTGAACTTTCTTTTCCACTAACATATTAAAATCTCTATTTTGAAAATGAAGCCATATCAGCCCAAACCTCTAAAATTTGTGTAACCTTTTTGAAGTCATGAACTAATAAACCCAGACTTGCTTGCTTTTTGTTCTGTTTGTTTTTGGCCCAATAATCCCCAAATTCATCAATTCTTAGGACATTTTAATTTTATTAAATACAATCATGCAATCAGATCACAAAATGCAATCAGATCACAATGTACTTCATTGACAGCCTAACAGTAAAAAATTTCTATTGTCCTTCTGTATGACTGGCATTAATTTGATTTTTCTAGTTATAACAATGGACAACATACGATGAATAATTACTCTATGCTTAGCAATCTGATGATAATTTTGTGTAAATTAGGTCTAAACCTTGTTACATTTCTGCATAGTTGGTTTTATTATCCCTAATTCATAACTGGAAAAAATGAAGCTCAGAGAAGTTAAAGAACTTGCCCAAAGTCACACAGACAGTAAATCAGATAACCTATTGATTTTAAAGCCTGTTTTTTCCACAGTGTTACTTCACTATGGCCTTTGCAAAGGAGTGGAATATTCTGCCTTGACAGACAGACTGCCCTGGTTTGATTCATGGCTCTGTCACTCTGTGGCTAATGTATTTGTGCAAATAAATCCTCTGCCATTGTGACCAATTCATGACAGTAATAAACATGGATAAATAAGAAACTAAAAGAAATGGCTCCCTATGGACAATGAGGTGAGAGGGACAGAGATGAGGGTAAGCTTTTTCTGAATATACATTTTATAATGTTTTAACTTTTGAGCTGTATAAAGGATTTTCACATTTAAAAAATAAAATATCAAAAATAAAAAAATTGCAGATGCTAAAATTTAACACAGAGACAAATGAACTTAATTGCTAACAAAGCCATACAGATTAAAGAATTTCTTCAAATATTTCTTCAAATACAGTATTACTACTGTATTTTCTTGGTAGAGTATCTTTAAAGTACTGTATATCTGTTAAGTGTACCTGTCAAGAAGTTGTAACCAAATTTCAGTCAGTAAATTTAATAATAACACACACATAAACACACACAATTAGGATGAAGTAAATTATAACCCATTAATATAAATTAAAATCCATGAAAAATGGTAAGAGCCAAAACTTTCAGTGTAATAAAAAAATTAACTAAAGTAAATATAAATCTATAATGTTAAATTTGTAATGGAAATATCAATGCAAAGTACTTCATTTCCTTTTCAAAATATCACTCGCCTTTGTCCACTCAAAAGACCCATATGCAATGGTAGCATGGCACCATGTGAGTAGCAGTAAGCACACCCAGTACCTAGATTTTGCTTTCTCATGATCATTTCCCATGGAAAACAACCAGAGCTCTTTAGAGAAAGGGCTGATTCCAAAGTATGGTTTCCAAAGTATGAGGGGATTCTGGCACAGGAAGTAATCAAGTAGCTATTGGAGTCATGTCACAAATAGATAAAGGAGCCAGCTAGAAGGAGTACCCACTGTCATATATGCAATAAATGTAAGAGCAAAAATAATCATGACAGCATTTAATTGTTATCCATTAATTTAAATTAAAATCCCTAAGGCCATAGTAATGTTCAAACAAAAGAAAAAAAGAGAATAAAAAGGAAGACTTTTTTTAAACAGGAAAAAAAAACAGCTAATAAATATAGAAGGAAAAATATATTTACAATTTTGTAAAGCCATAATACTGTAATTGGTTTAAAAATGTATCACCATTAGTTGAGAAGTGGTTGGGAAACAGGATGCACACATTTCTTACTAATTATTAAGATAAAACTAGAACATCACAATGGATCAATCACAATATTAGCCAAATGATTAAATTCAGAATCTCTAATGGGGAGGGGAGGGGAGGGGAGAGGAAAGGAGGAGGAGGAGGAGGAGGAGGAGGAGGAGGAGGAGGAGGAGGAGGAGAGGAGAAACATTTAACCTGAAGGTAATTTAGTTAAGCTTGCCACATTGGTCCCTGGAGAACATGAACTATGTCCTGATAGACTTGGGACATTCCAGCAGTTTATTTTCACTGTGGCAAATCTTTGTTCTGGATGAGAGCAACTAGCCAGCCACCATCCCTAGCTTTTCTCTCTCTCAGGAATCAACTGGGCATGAATGCACCAACATCCCAGCTCTAAAGAACATAGATCAATCATTCAAATAGTCCCTGTGCAGCCTCTTGCTTTAGACTTGAAATGAGGGGAAAGCTTCTCCATCCCTCATCCATGATGGGGAGGGGCAGGCACATGGTAGGGGAAGCACACAGTAGTCTAATAAATCTTTTCCCAAATCTTCTTCTTACCTACAGCAAATTTCCTCAGGCTCTCAAATCTCTTTAATAGACTAGATGTAGTCGGTCAGCTAAGGGTTGCAAAACTGGTGGTTGGCCACCTCACTGACAAGTTCTGCTTAGTTGACCTGACACTATGCGCCTCTTTGGCATGAGGATATAGTTGGCAGCTATTCTCTCAGGATTAAACCATTCCCGAGATCAGAAGATACCTAATAGTGTATTTTTCATCATCATATGTTTGTCCTTTCATTTAATTTTTAATGATGAAATTAAAATGGAATGGGATGAAGAGGAAAGACAATGGATAGTTTGACTTAATAAACTGACCTTTCCAAGTCAGCCTCTGCTTGCCCTATAACTTTGAAATTATTTTAGGTTTGTGAGTATTGGTCTGAACTGGACAGAGTAAAAAACGCTGCCTTAGTTAGGATTTCCAGTTGTCCTTCTGAAGCTTTTAAAAATCTCGATATAAACCCTTAAGAGGTCACCAGCACATTTTGAAATAGTATACTTTCCTATTAGTTATGTCTAAATTAGAGAAATTTTAAATTATTAAAAATTTAATTAATAATGTGCTTTAAAATTTTAGAACCCTATTATAAATTATACAGGAAAAGTAGCATCATCTGAGGGCATTATTGCTAAAATGTTCATTTATCATCTTCCGAATTTTACTATTTATGTTTAGATGTATATGTACACACACACACACACATATACATATACATATGTGTTATATGTACACATATATACATATACATATATATATATATATACATACACACACATACATGGTTTACAGCACTTTTTTTTACTTAATCCTCTATACCAAACATCTATTTATATAGGTAAGAACATATCCACATTATTATTTTTTATGGCTATGTTATAGTCTCTTGAAAGGATATTCAAAAATTTATTAATTGGTGGCCACTGAGGGTTTTTTTTTTATATTTTGAATACCAAAAAATACATATATCACTATAAAAACCCTTTTACAAACCTTTGTATCTGAAAAAACTTAACTAATCTTTTGTTAAGAGCCATTATTAAAAGTATACAAAAGCATTTCTTTCAATTATGTTATCACTTGGATTTTGAATGATCTAAAAGTTTTCATGTAATCAATCTGCCCCAGTGAGCCACTGACAGAGTGTTACATAATTCAGCAAGGGCAGAGAGGCAGGCTGACAGTTGACTGTGAAGGCAAGAATAGAGGAATTTTCATTAAAAAAAAAAAACCCATTATCAATCTTCTAATCTAAAGCTTTTATATTATAAATTAGGATATATTTATCCAGGTTTGTTAAAGTTTAAAACTCAGGTCTCAGTTTATACAGTTTGTTGTTGCCAGAGCCAGGACTTATGACCCCTGTGTCATCTCTCCACCGGCCAGTTGTTCTCAAATTTGGCTGCGCATCCAAAACACCTGAGGAGCTATTTAAAATAACCCGTGGGAGGAGGCAGCACTTGAGCTACCATCTGTCTTGTGTGTTGTGATAAAAGAATTATAAACCATTATCCTGAATAAACCCTTAGGTTTCCTCTTAGCTGTCCTTCTTAGGGGTCTTGAAAAAAGTAAAATTTTGTATCTGACACAGATAAGAATTAGAAGATTCCCAATCTCCACTCTTTGTCTCACCAATTTTTCCATGTATTTCAAAATGTGATGTTAAGAAACGGCTCCACAGAAGGATAAAATGGCTTCCTGAGCATCGTGAATTAGTCAAAGAGCCCTTCCTGCACTTCTCAACACATTTCAATGTCACTACTACTCTCTTAGGGTAAGATTTCCTCAGCAGCTCAGATGGGTGAAGAGGCAGTACACAGGTTATCTCAAGGGAGGAGAATTTCACTTAGATTGAAGAATTCAGGATGAGAGGCCGTCAGTAAGAATGCACAAGTTGTTAAAGGCCAGGTTAATGATTAAGGTTGGCAAAAGACCTCACAAATGAAAAATTCTAGCCAATTATTTTAGCTGAATAGCTCTTTCTCTCTTGGTTTTCATGTCTTAATGAAGTTGGTAAAATTTCCAATGAAATAATATTCCAATAAAATGAAGAGACAATTAGACATCTTTCATGACTCATATGACTAGGGCCCTACCCATTTAAATCTCAGCAGGAACTATCTTTGTTGAAAAAAATTGCTCCCTGCATAATATCAATGTCTAATTCAAAACATAGTCACCTTTTCTGGTTTACAAAGAAATTAATCTTGGAGGAATTAAGCATAAAACATTCAAAATCCACAATTATACTATTTAGAAAAAATCAGCCTCACCGTATCTCAAATATTAGTTTTTTAATTTAAGTCAAGGTTCAATGTGAAAAAAATCATGTCACCTGTCAGACTTGCTTTATAACTCTCTAGAACTCTAATAATGCCACTCTGAATTTAAATGACAAACATGGCTAACAAGTTCAATGAGTAAGTTTTATTACTCTGCCTGTACTCACTTATATCTTCAAAAATCCTCTTCACCAGTGGTCTGAAAAATCCAAGCCCCAACCAACTACGGTAACATCTCTAGGAATGTCCCATATGATCCTGAAACCATCCAGAAATTAACTCTCTGAAGCCATCATGGTTCATCTTCTGAGAGGCATTCTCCATCGCAGCTCTGCCTATGGTTGATTAACCCCATTTCCAAGATATTCCTAGTCCTGTACCCTAAGAGCAATAAATGTGCACAAATTCTGAATTCTGACTTCAATCAAATCAAGGGTGGTGCCCAGGAATATTGGAGTGTCTGATCATTCCAACATCTTGCAACACTCCATCTCCTGTACCCAGGGATCTCGGGGTCTCCTAGCTTCCATACACTTAGCCCTATGACTCCATATTTTCCTCTTCCTGTGCTCTTACTTTCAACTACAGAACATCCCCAACTTGTTCCTTCTATTTGCCTTCTTGACTGCTGTACAATTATTACATAAGACCACAGAGCTCTTTTGGGATTCAATGCTGGGGCTGGTGATTTTAGCAGCATATTTGCCAGGTTTGGTTTACCCCAACAGAAACCTAGATCTGCAACAGGATCAGCAGTCAGTCATGGGTTTTTGGCATGGGTGTTTGCAATGGGTGTTTCAGTGACATAGCATACAGCATAATCTGCAAGAGGAGAGACTGATGAAAGTACATTTTCTATGGAGCAGAGAAATACATATAAATCTTGAAAAGAGTCTGATGTGGTCACAGAGGGCAACTTCAGGTCAGATTTTTAGATACTATTGGATTCCATTTGCTCTCTTAGCAGCTGATACAAGATACTAATGTTTTTACTCTACCTTGCATTCTAATTGGCAAATATTTCTTCTAATTGGCAAACAAGACCTGGTAAAGTATTATGTGCCCAGATGATCAAAAATACTACTTGCTACTGCTGTCACAACTGAAGACAATGTTGAGATTATTTTTTAAAATGATCACATATTCAATCATTCATTCATTCATTCATTCATTCATTCATTGGAAACTGCCTAAATGCTCTAGAACAATACAACAGCAAATTAAATTAAGCTCCATCCAGTAGATGGAAAAGTGTGTAGCCATTAAAATAATAATATGAAGAATATTCTGCAACATGGGAAATGTTTATGAAAGAATATCAAAAAATGCAGAATCTCAAGTTATAAGCAATCTCTTAGGGTCAACTCTATAACAGATACAGTAGTAGGAGACTGTGGCTGATATTTTTACTTAATTTCCCAATTTTTAATAATATTACTTGACACTTGGTGTACTTTTTCTATAAGCAAAAGAGATCTGAGCAATTTCAGAAGTGTTTCCACATTGTTACTCTACCTCGGTCCTCAGTGCCAGCCAGATCTTCATTCCTCGATGAGAACTGGTTCAAGATGAGTGACCCCTAACTAAGCCTCTTCTGAAACTAGAATTACAAAGAATTTTGCATCCAGCAACTGCCGTCAAAATACTCCTGGTGAAATGAAGCAAGTCAAAAAACATATCTCATGTCTAAATAGCCTGTGGTTTTTGAATATACTTTGGAGATTTGGCATTGAAACCATGTGCACATTTTACATAATTATAAAGTATAATTGAGATTTAAAAAGAAATCCATAAATTTTAAAAGGAAAAGGAAAACCTATCTCCTTACCTAACTTGCAGCACTATTCTAGAGAGGGAATGACTCCAAATAATCATAAAACATGGTGTGTTTTTGCTGTACATCCATAATGATATATACCCTAAGGGTAAAATTATATTTGCAAATAATAAGTTATAAACTGTTTTGGGATAATCATATTGTTAGTGATAGTTTTCTAGTATGTATTTTTTATGTAGTGTTAGTTAAAGCAAATGAGTAATTACATTTGTTTGTTGAAAACTAGGATTTTTGACATGGGAGTAAGAAAGAAAAAAAAAGTTGGTGAGAATAAATTAAAATCCTATAGCCCTGAATTTGAACTGGTCATCAATATAAATTTGTATGTAATATTTTTTTTAGAAAATCTCTTATGCTTGTTCAATGAAAAGACATACAAATAATGACTAACTCAATAACAAAACTATCCTTAATTCCTAGATCTTACATTCTAGAGAAAATTCTGTTTTCTAATGAAAGCAACCAGTGTTTCTTGGAAATATGGCAAATTCCAAGGCTGCAGCAGGAAATACATGAGATGAGCCTGAAGTACCTATATGTCAGAAAAGAAGCTCCTAAAAGTATTGAAGTGTCAACTTGAATCATCTCCCATGAGCACAAATGTGAACATTTGAGCTTCAGTAAGATTAGCAAGTACAATTATTTGAAACACATCAAATGTTTCTCAATCCATTTGTTCATAATGCCATTTTCTACAAATCCAATGATTATGTTTGGAGACTATTAGGGTATCTACTCATGGTTTTGAAAGCTGATAAATAAAAAGCTTCAAGCATTTATCTTGTTGTATCTTAGAGTAACCAACAAAATAGTTGATAAGGAGAAGTTTCTCTTTACAGAAATATATCTACATAAATTAAGAGGGAATTATAGGATTATATCACCACCCTTTTTCAAGTCTTAAATAATGGTTACCAATGACTGATGATATCACAAAATGAAAGATGAAACAAAATATAACACCTGATAGACACACACAATGCTGCCTATAAAATAATCTTCCCTAAAACAGCATGTGTAAATCTGATCCAGCCTCTTTATCAAACAATTGATAGAAAATACTGTAGCCTGAAGATGTTGTTAAGACTAACACAAAGATGCAGTAAGCACAATCCATAAGGTGGAAAACTAGAGGACACACAACATGGTATCTTCAACAATTCAACAATAAGATAATGATTACAAAGTCGCAAAAGAAGCAGATAAAAACATTAGACATAAATAAAAAAGAATATAAGCCTTATTTGAATCATGATTCAAACAAATTGAAGACAATTGGGAGCACAACTTGGATATTTGGAATTATTATAGAATTTTTGTTAATTTTTTATGTGTGATAAGGGTATTGGGATATATATATATATCCTTATACATAAATTATATATATATTTCTATTTCTTAAATACATACATACACACGCACACACACACCCTTATCTCTTGGAGATGCATGTTATTTACAATTGAAATTACGTTTCTTTGACATGTGCTTCAAATCAAGGAAGTTGAGGAAAAAAATGGGAGTATGAAAGAGACAAGATGGGCAAGATGGATGATGGGGTTCATTATAATTTGTTATGCTATTCTGTTTTTGTTTTGCTTGAAATTTTTGTTCTTTAAAGAGTTTAACGAAGTCTCATATTTGTTAATTCAGCCAACAACTTTTAAAGTGGACATAAACATATTAATTATCATACTGTACATAACACTTTTATAGTGCATATGTCTTAATTACTCATCACCATATGTGTAGGAAAACACCACATGGTACCTAATATATATGGGGGTCTATAAATTTAATTTTAAGTTAAAATCTCTGCAGTAAGAACTATTTTTTACATTTTTAAAATAGGAAATCACTAAGTAGCAGATGGGTTTGGAACCAGACAATTCTGACTTCATACCATGCTATTTCAATAACTTAATATTCAAATGACATTCAGGGGTGTTTTGGAAGTGAAACTTTATTATACCTCTAGTCTGCAAAAAAAAAAAAAAAAAAATTAAAATTAAATAAATAATCTCCTACACTCCAGAGGATGAAATTTAAGCACCCTTTCATACCCAATTGTCTGCTCATCATTTCCTGAACTTACCAAGCATTTCTATGGCTCCAGAATTTTAACCCATCAGTCTTTCCCTGGGAGCCAATTTTTCCATTTAATAAGCTTCTACTCATCCTTAATGATCTTCTAAAATTATCCCTTCTTACAAAGACTTCTCTGGTCTCAAAATAGAACTAGTCATTCCCTTTTGAATGCTTTCATAGTTCTGTGAATGGATATATTCACAGGATATATCTATTCACAGTGTAACAATAACTACCATTTATAGAATATTTATCAGGCACCAGTCAGTGATTCAAGTGCTTTATCTACATTAAACTAATTTATTCATCCAAGAATCTGAAGTATTACTACCATCAAAGTTTGACAAGTAAGGAAACTGAAGTTCTTCCTTAATGGATCAAATCCATTTGCTTTTATATTAAAAAATGTATGTATATGTGCAAGGCACCTAAGAACTCCTTAGTAACTTTTGGATTGTTCCGATATTTTAATTACTAACTTAAGTAATTTATTTAAAGAAAAGCTATTTCTCAGCAGTTTTAGATAATGTAGAAAAAAAAGTTTGGACTGAATTAACTCCTGTGATGTAGATCCATCTGCTGGAATAGATTGATACCTTGACTCTTCTCAGAAGAAAACAAAAGTAATTATTTATGCTATGAAGCTCTTTATTTGAACTATTTGCTTGGTTATTTTCGCTGTTGTAAAGTTTTTACAAAAGATTTTTTTAATGTTGCCATTTTTTGATGGAATAAGGTCATGAAAGATCTTGACCAGACTGTTTCTCAAAATCTCAAGTGAAAATCAGTTTTAGAAACATACCTCAAATTGCAAGAAACTAGCAGTGTATCTCGATTGACCACAGAATACAATTTGAACAAATAATGTGCTTTCTAGTTCATCTATGTTATTTTTAGAATGTATTTGTCTTGTAAGATGAACTATAGTGCTGCTAGCAATTGTATCATTTTGGAGAATGTTTTAATATGCAGAAAATATTGGCTGTTTCTGTAAGTACAATTCACAAGAGATTTCCTACTTGTGATAATGTGACTACAGTTACAGCTTTCTTTTTATCATAGATATATGATGCACATTATTTCTATGGTGCATTTTAATATTCAGTGTATTTTTGCTATGCTCCTTTAAATGTCAGTACATCAGCAGCCTAGGTCAGTCAAATTCTCCTTTCCTGTGAGAGGTGAAAGCTAATGAAAAGGGTTTTGACTCCTCCTGTCTCCTACTCAGTATCTCCACTTCATTTTAGCTTTACATCCTGAATGTATTTATTTAAAACATGCCACTTTCCTTATTATAACCCTGTTTCATCTTGCCACATCAAAATTGTCAACCATTCTCATAATACCTTCTGCGTCTGTCTGGGTTCATTTGGTTTTATACAGCAGAACTTCAAACCCAAGTGGTTGAGACAAAAATTAAGTCACACATGCCCAAGCAAGCAAATTCCTGGTGCTCAAGTCCTTCTGTTCTCTTTTACTTGACCCTTGCTTTCTTTTCTAATGGTATCCTTCTCAAATACCTTCTCACTTTTGGTAGCAATGTGGCAATTAAAAACCATGAGCTTCTATTTTTGGAGCTTAAATCCTTAAAATAAAGATGACCTTGGGGCATCTGGGTGACTCAGTCGGTTAAAGTCAGACTCTTGATTTCTGCTCCGGTCAAGATCTTGCAGTTCATGAGTTCCAGGCCAGCAATGGGCTTTTTGCTGACAGTGGTGGGAGGGGGGGGATGGGTGCTGCTTACGATTCTCTCCTTCCACTGTCTGCCTCTCCCCTGCTCATGATCCTGCTCTCCCTCTCCCACTCTCTCAAAATAAATACATTATTAAAAAAAAGAAAGTAAAAGATGATTTTTCTATCCCAATACACACAGTGGCCATTTATACCATCTGAACTAATTACTGTGGTCTGGGAAACGGATTTTGTTGATTGTCCAGACCTATGTCGCATGTCTATCTCTAGAGTTGATGGAAAGATGTCAGCACTACCAGAAGGACACACACTGAGCGTGGGGGTAGGGTAATCTCTCAAATACATACACACACACACACACACACACACGCACACACACACACACACACACACACACACACACACGAGCTGTCACCAAAAAGAGCAATGGGTCTGGGTAAGAAATAGTAAATATAACCTATGCAATATAGAACAAACCTTGAGACAATTATAAGGTAATGCAACAAAACAAAACAAACAGTAAACATAGATTCAGATTATATGGGGACAATGTACAAACCAAAAAGTTACAGTATGGTTTTATCCAGTTGATTAATGCCTTGTTTTTTTTTTAATGTTTGTTTGAGAGAGAGAGAGTGTTGAAAGAGAGAGAAAGAATATGTGTGTGTTTATGTGAGCAGGGAGGGGGAGAGAGAGAGGGGGGAGAGAGAGAGAGAGAGAGAGAGAGAGAGAGAGAGAGAGAGAGAGAGAGAGAATATCCCATGCAGGCTTCCTGCTGTCAGCACAGAGCCCAACACAGAGCTTGATTTTAGAAACAGTGAGATTATGATCCGAGCCAAAATCAAGAGTCAGACATCCAACCAATTTAGCCATCCAGGTGCCCCAATTAATTCCTTTTGAATCTCAGTTTCCTTCTCTGTAAAATGTGCAATGACAATGCCTCCTTTATGAAGAGCAAATGAGTAAGCATACATCAAATGTCCGTGTATTTGCTTGCCAAATAGTAGGGACTCAATAAAAGCTAGTTTTCTTCAAGACCGAGCATAGGTTCATCTCATATAGGAAATTATCCTCCACTACTTCTGTCTTTTCATATGTATCTGCTAAAGTCTTACTGGTATTGGAGCCCATTGCACATTTTAGCTCTTAATAGCACATAGTAAATACAGTCTCCATATGCTGGTGTGCAAATGCCTTGTCTTACCGACTCATTTTCAATCTCTTTATGGGATGAGATAAATTCTTTATGCCCAGTCCTAGCACCCAACCCTGGATAACCACTCATTCTGCACAGAGTAAGAGAGGCATTTTGCATCTTGGGACCGACTATGGTATCAAATCTCATTTTGAAAATAATGGATTACATATAAAAGCATGAACAAGCAGAAGAAATAATAAATATAGAAATATAGAAATAAATATAGAAATATATAAAAGCATGAACAAGCAGAAGACATAATAAATATAGAATTGGGGAAAGCTGTACCTATAAAATGAAAGAGACTGTGCATTTATTTACATAGGGAATGTAAAAGGAGGAAAGTTTAGGAGGAAAGAAAGGGTTAGTGCTACCCTGCTGAAACTGTGAGGATGGTCTGAGTGCCTTTAGGAGATACCTTCTAATTCCTATGAATTTCATTATATTCAGTGGGATTACCTGCATGTGGGAAAAAATAGATCTTAATATGTATACTTAATGATCCATTAACATATAAAACAGACATTAAGAGGTTGGATTTTGGAGATAGATCAAGATTTGAGCCCAACATCCACCATTTAAAATCTGTGTGAGCTTAAGCAAATTACATAACTTTTTAAGCCTTACAGAATTTGTAGTTAGGGACCTATATGGGAATGTGAATATTAAATAAGATGGTACAAATAAAGAGCTTCTTCCCACACAGTTGGGAAAGTAATAAACATTAGCAAAGATCAGATCTTTTGTTATGTTATTTGGGAATGTATAAAGCATAAATGGGCTTAGGTTTGATTTAGAGAAATTCAAAACCTAAGCATTACAAGTGAACAGCACACACGAAAGCATTTGCCTAATGTCCAGATGGGTGAGTCCAATGTTGATTCTTGCTTCATTTTCAATCCTATTTCCACTGGTTTCATTCTCAGTGGAGAGAAAAACCAGATGACAGCTGGGACCAGGTTCATCTCTTAGAAGCCCACAATATTTCTTATCTATCCAAGTTTTGGCTTGTATTTACTTGGACCTTAACAACAACAACAACTAATAATAATAATAATAATAATAATAAACATTAAAAATATAATTAAGTTGCTAATACTCCCTTGGTATAAATATTAGATTCTCATTTTACCAGTTCCACAATATTTGGGAAACATCAAGTAATTACTGCCAAAAGCAAAGTTTCCATGATATTCACAGATACATATAGAAAGAGGAATGAGAATATCACCCATACGTCAATAAGGGGCTGAATATTTGTTCATCTGGATAAAGAGTCCATTTTAAGAATGGATAAAGGAGGCTTTTGAAGTGGGTGTGAGGGACAGAGACAATATATGAAGTTTTCATTTTGCCCATTAATTGGCCTAGTCTTTCCTCTGAAACCTTCTGAATACAATCTTTAAAATACAGACATAAAACCAGATAGAACAAATGGTTTTTGCTCTGTTGATTGGAAAAAGAATTTCCAGATAATTCTTGGGGTAAAGGTGGCAGGCATAGGAATTTTAGAATACTATAGGTTTTTTTTCACCCCTAATTAAATACTAGATTTCCTTGTTTAACCTTAATTAAACCATCACAATCTCAGCCCATTATAATCAGTTAAATTAATGTTCTGAATAGGAAAAATGATTATTTCAAATAAGGTAATAATTAGCCTATAAACATTATTCTAATGGCCACCTCAACTCCCTTTTTCTTTAGAAAAACTGGTCCACTCACTGTTAGTCCCTGAAAATGACATACCCAAGCCCACCAGTGTTCCTTTATTTTCTTTGCCTCAAGCTTCGTCTTTATTTCTTGTTGTAGCTAATTCTCAAATATTCCTGCAAAGTGGGTCCCTCATATGCACTCTAAGATCCTATAGATCTAGGAGAGAAGTCCTGCTCATCTATTCTGTGTGCAAATGTTGCTTTCTCTTCACTACATTGATAAACCTTTGAGGTCATAGGTTTACCTTCTATCTTGTTTTTCAAGTTTTTCCATATAAATGGTTGCTGATTACTTGTTCACTTATATAACATGCTTTCCTAAATACTGGCTGGGCACTGGGGAGGAAAAATTAACAACACACAATTTCCATCATTGAAAGTTCATAGTCTAATAGGAAAAGATGAGCATATCAACAACTAAATTTAATATGATATGGTATTGGAGGAGTTGTGACTTGAGCATTAACAGACCTTTTAAAATAACTGGTGAACAGTCCTAAAAGGGACTTTTTGAAATAAGGATTTCATTTGGGCTACGATGCAAAAGAATAGGAGAAAGCTGGTTTAAATAGAAAAAGTAAGCTATGACCATGACTCCATCTAGAGATAGAGATATCTATCTCTATCTAGAGATAGAGCTAGTAATGACAGGGGTGTCGATGCTGATGTAGTAATAAAGTTAATATTTACAAAACTTCTTCTGTAGATCCTTTAATCAGAGCCACATACAGAGGCTACAAATAGAAACTGAAGAAAATGTATTCACAAGGGTTTAAGGGAATCTTATATTGACAAGCACGTTGGAATACGTTCCTCTCTTGCAGTCACAGTCCTGATGTGCTAAAGAGAAACTACTGTCATTTTTTTTTTTTAGCTTAGCAGTAACCTGATGAAAGCAATTCTTTGTCAATTCATTCAGGGAAGTGGATTGGAGTGGGTAGAGATAAAGTAGAATTATTTTCAATGGATGAAGCAAAATTGTTCAAATATTTAATGTTTGGAAAACTTTTAAGAACATTCTGATGTTTGTATTATCACCTGGCTATTTGGAAATTATATTAATGTTTTTAGATTATTTAAACTACATTTGACTTTCTGCCAAATATTTCCATGCTTACCGTTAACTATATGTGCATTTTTTCAAATATTTCTAAAATGCAACAAAATAATTTTCTTCCTTCCATTTTTTAAAAATATTTATTTATTTTGAGAAAGAATGCACATGAGCAAGCATGAGTGGGGATGGGGCAGAGAGAGAGGAAGAGAATCCCAAACAGGCTCCCAAGCTCTGCACTGTCAGTCTTGCAGTGTAGAGCCTGACATGGAGCTCAGTTTCACGAACCATAAGACCATGACCTGAGCCAAAACCAGGAGTCCGATGCTTAGCCGACTGAGCCACCCAGGTGCCCCCTGTTCCATTTTTCTTAAATTTTGCTCTCATTACATATATGGATACATGTATATTCTCTAATCATTCTTATGATTATTCATCATAATCCATACTGTTCACAATTGCTATAACGTTCTTATCTCATTCCTAATTACAAGCTCTAAGTCTTTCAGCCAATTTTATTGACAAGGAACAAATCCCTGCCAATATTCTACAACATTATCTTTCCTTTCCAATCTGCTGATCCATTGCTTCCTTGCTACAACTTCTTTCTAATCAGTATCAATGATTCATGATAATGCTTAACCTTGAGCACTCAAGCTTGAATCTATACATTTAGGAGTAATATAGAAATTGTGGCTTTTATCTAGACAATTAAAAAATAAATAAACAGCCCCTACGCTCTTGTTTCACATATACAGAGTGCTATATTTGGATTTAATTCTTAGAATATTAGACTTAATATAGCACTTCATTTTATACTGATTATATTTATCTGCTGCTAAATTTACCTAATGCCACAAAAAAAGGTCTTTCATATAAAGCTTTAGTCCACATGACACCAATTTACTCATCTGTTATTTTGTTTCATCATGTTTTCGTCCCCACCAAGACTACTGTTAAAGTAATAATATTGTAAACATGCAAGACTTTTGATGAAACTACTCCCTCCCCATTACCTATTTTTTTGAGAGAGACAGAGAGAAAGTGAGCATGCCAGCAGGCAGCAGAAAGTCAGAGGGAGAAGGAGAGGGACTCTAAAGCAGACTGCTCAGTGCCCAGCCCAACGCCGGGCTTGATCCCACGATCGTGAGATCATGACCTGAGCTGAAATCAAGAGTTAGATGCTTGGGGCGCCTGGGTGGCTCGGTTGGTTAAGTGGCCGACTTTGGCTCAGGTCATGATCTCGCGGTCTGTGAGTTCGAGCCCCGCGTCGGGCTCTGTGCTGACAGCTCAGAGCCTGGAGCCTGTTTCAATTCTGTGTCTCCCTCTCTCTGACCCTCCCCGGTTCATGCTCTGTCTCTCTCTGTGTCAAAAATAAAATAAACGTTAAAAAAAAAAAAAAGAGTTAGATGCTTAACCCACTAAGCCATCCAGATGCTCCTCCCCATTAACTTTATAAATATTTTTAAGAAAGAGTAGTGAGAAGAATGTGTCATTTAGATTCAAGAAGTCCTGAGTTCTGGTGTTCACTTCACTTTGAACTAACAAATGTTCTTTCAGAATTTATTTTCCATTCTACTTTAGGTTTTCCTACGTGCAAAAGAAGGAACAGGAAATAGTTTATTGATCTAGTAGGGTTTTAATAAGATCATAAATAATATAATCTGGGATATCTGGTGTGTTTCTGGGGATCTAGCCAGCTCAAACTGAATGACTGCATCATCATTTTCATTATTAATATTTTGAAAGAGATTATAGCCACATGATAATGACTATCACTTTTCATCTTTTTTAGAAAGGCCTCACTTTTCTGAGCTCTCTGTTGCTATAAGAACAGAGAAATCTTTATTCTTGATATTAATGGATGAATATGGATGGCTAATCACTGTATGAAAATTACTATGCACTCCCTTTTTAAAAATTTACGTTTGAGGAATTTGCAACACTAGTCAATCAATTCCAGTATCTTTCCAATTACAAGTATGAGATACTTGATTAGAAGATTTTAAAAGCTAATATAGCTAATCTGTCAAAATTAAGGTGATGGTCACCTTATTATTACTGAAACACTGTTTCTTGATATCTGTTTACATCATAATCCTCATTTCAAAACATATTTGTCCCATGATAGGAACCTAGAGAAAGAAATTGTGTAGACGCAATAGGCATTTAAACACACAATCTGTCCCCTTGCTTTCTGTATTAGCTGACACAGAGTAATCTCGGATAGTTGGGGTGACTGATATCTCACTAGCTTAAACCAGGTGGTTGCCTGGCCCCTCTAGTGGTTCAAGAGGGCACTGCTTAAACTGATTTAACCAACTGATTAATTAAACTGATTTAACTAATTAAACTGATTTAATTCCTAGGATGAGAAGCCACATAAACATAGACTGTGCTTCCACTAATAAGGGCAAAGAAGGGCAATATTCAGTTGATAATGTAATAACCAATAATAAATAGAAGGTTCTTTATATCATCTTTGAGTGGCTAATGTATTTACACAAATATCCACCAACTGCTTGTGCTAAGTGAAAACAAGTGTGAAACTTGGTACTGATCTTTATGTAGCTTATGCATGTCTTCTGCATACAGGTTTTAAACAAGTAAGATAAGTAGAGGACACTAAATCAACAGTAAATTGAGGACCATACTGCATAGACTGACATCCTAAATGATTTTACCCTGGGTTCTAAGCACATTGTCAATGAGATATTTTTATTAAAAGAAAAAAAGAATTACACATACAGAAATTTAGAAATAATAAAGTCATATTAAACCTACTGTTTATTATTAAAGGATACTAAGCATCTTTCCCCCCAATTTAATAGGCATTGGCATTTTGCCATAATTATAACATCTATTTTTAAGTAATTTCAAATCATTTACATATGACCTACAAACTGTAAATAGTTCAATACATATCTTGAAAAGTTGAGGGGTGCCTGGGTAGCTCAGTTGGTTAAGCATCCGACTCTTGGTTTCAGTTCAGGTCATGATCTCACAGTTCTTGAGTTCCAGCCCCACATTGGGCTCTGTGCTGACAGCATAGAGCCTGCCTGAGATTCTCTCTCTCTCTCTCTCTCTCTCTCTCTCTCTCTCATTCTCTGTCTCTCCTCCATTCTGTCTCTCAAAATAAATTTAAAAAACTTTTAAAGAGAAAAGTTAAAACATTTTCCTACTTAACTACAGTACCATTATTAAAACAAATAAAATTAAAAATAATTTCTGAATAAGATCTAATAGCCAGTCAATATTTAAATTACCTTACTTGCCTCCAATTGTCTCTTATAGCCCAATTTTTCAAACCAGGATACAATCTAGAACCACAACCTGCATTTAACGGTTCTATTTTTTCTGCCTACTTGTCAGTTTTTCTCTTGGAAACATTGGCTTGTTGAAAACACCGGTCAGCTGTCTTACAGAATGCATTGTACTGAATTTTGTGATGTTAACTCAAGGTACTATTGAACTTCTCCCTCTATAGTGTGTATTTTCTGCAAAAGAAAGGATTTCAGGGTTTACTAACTTCAAGTTAATCACTTTGGAAAAAACACTTCACACGTCATTCTGAGGAGTATATCTGTTACCTGATGTGGTGCATTATAGTGTCTGGTTGTCCAGAAATTTGAATAGCACACAGGTTAAGGTAATGAAAACTTGACCTCTCCATCGAATCTGGATTTGTTCTTTTGTGCCCAGAAAGAGATCTGTGGAGTCATGTAAATACTCATTTCCCCATCTATCGTCCATTAAATAGTTTTATTGCTCATTGATGACCATCTACTCTATTAATAATTTCATTTGGGCTTACAAAAAGGTGTTTTATTAAATAGCTTTTTTATTTAAATATAAGACTGTTGTATAACAAATGACCTCTAAATCTCTAGAACCTACATTAACATTTATTTTGTGCTTTTAGGTGCATCTGAGATTCAGCTGGTGTAGAGTGGGGTCGGCTTGCTAGTCCCAAGCAGGCTTTGGGTGGAGTTCAGTCAGCTACATGTTTCTTTGTTTCCAATATGGCTAAAGAGCAACAGTCACTTGAAACATGGTCTTTTCTGGCAAAGGGTAGGAAATCTAAGGAAATTGGCAAAAAATTTCCCAGGAGTCTTTAAGGCTCAGCTCAGAACTAGCAAAATGTCTTTTCTCCCCTTATTCCACTGGGTAGAGCACATCACCTCACTTAAACCAGCCAATGGAAGAGGGATGTGCACTTTGCCAACTTTAATGGGAGGTACTACAAAGTCACATGGCAAATAAAATCAATGTATAGTTCTTCCACATAGGGATTAAAGCACTGCAAACAATTATCCAATCTACTATAGTGAACTTCTAATTCTTTATTTACTGTCTTTCTTCAGATTGCTAATAGACATACTATCCTTACAATGTAATTCACTTGGATTTATCATGAGATTCCAGATAGTGTTTCAAACACATTGGAATTCAGTTCTCTCTTCTACCCTCTGTCAGATAATAAGCACCTATGTAATGCCAAACTTGACTTTGTATCTCTGGTGCCCAGGACAATTGTTACAGCATAGAAGGTGCTCAATAAATGTGGGATAAATTATATTTTAGATTAATCCTTGAGTTTTGTGAATAATTTCCATTCAAAGAAATTTATGGCATATCTTTCCTTTATCCTACCCATAAATACAATTATCTTTGTTGCCCAGATGGAAATAATAAGAAAATAATAGGGTAGGAAGCATGGGTTGCCCAAGGCTAAACTGTAAATCAAAGACAGAGTAGGGAAAATAATTCAGTACTTTGGGTTCTTTCTCTGTACATTGGACAGCATGCCACAGTGCTTTCATTTTTTAAATGTTTATTTATTTATTTTGAGAGACAGAGAACACACATGTAAGCAGGGGAGGGGGACAGAGAGAGGGAGAGAAAGAAACCCCAGAGAATCCCAAGCAGGCTCTGTGCTATCAAGGAAGAGCATGAAATGGGGCTTGATCTCAGGAACTATGAGGTTATGACCTGAGCTGGAATCAAAAGTCAAACTGATTGAGCCACCCAAGCACCCCGGTACTTTCATTCTTTATCATACCATTCATTGTTCCTGTACATAAGGCAATTACCACTGAACATTTTCACTATTAGTGATAAATTGAAAACATTGGAAATAGAGGATTTTTATACATCTCTAAAACAGAGAGAGAGAGACAGACAGAGACAGAGACAGAGATCCAGAAATAAGTCAAGCTGCTTATTCTATATTAAAGCCAAAGAGACAAAGAAAATAAATCAACAGCTCAGGGAGGCTAAAGGAAACTATAATCAGAGTCAACAGCAGAGACAATCATACTGCCCAATGTGGACAGAATTAAATTGCATTCATATTAATTTTTAGTAACGAGTAAGTTAGTAGAATAAGGAAAGAACGCTGGCATGTGAAAAATGCAAATTATATGATTGAAAGTAAGTTTACTCTCTGGTTGGAAATAAAAGTGGCATGCAAAACTAAGAAAAGGATAAGTGGTAGGGAATAAGATTTACACATGTAATTGATTATTTTAAATCTTAACCATCCTATTAAAGACACACAATTAACAGCAACCCATAGATTTTGGTAACAAATTATATTTTCATGACGATAAAGCCTGATCTAAAAATACGTGCATATTTGTGGGCTTGCCCTGAACTGAAGTATTTGGGGAGGTTTCTTTCACCACCCCACTTGTTTTAGAATATCAGCTCTGTCACTCTGCAGCCTTATTGAGTAGAAAAACAAGTAATTAGAGCTGGCTGGCTATGCTGATAATTTATGCACAATTAATAGAAAGGCTTTTGCCATCATTATGAAATTTCATAGACTACTTATACACCCTAGTGGGAAAAATTGGTCAAAGCACTTTTTTTCTGAAGAGAAAAATCAAACAAACAACACATAGGTATATAGCATTTAAACATTACAGTGATGTGGGAACTCCCCAGAGTGTCCTGAAATTGTGTAAGCAAACTGATATAATAAAATCTGACATAAAAAGCCACTTAAATCACACTAATGAGATGGATAATAAAAATCAAGCAACTATTGAACTGCAAGGCAGTCACATAGACAATTAAAGGTTAATTAGATGTGTGAATACAAGTTCTCCCTGCCCTGGGATTTATTCCTTAGATGTTTTAGACAGATTCATAAGGGAGCTTGACATATAACATAAAAATTCACCTGGGATTTGCTTCAGTGGAAAAAAAAATAGTACTTTCAATAAAACCAAGCTTTAGGAACTGGGGGAAGGGTGGGTGGGGAAGAACAGCAATAATTAATAACAATAATGAAATACCTGGAGACTCTTGGCAGATTTGACCAATATGTAATGTGAATTTGAATTTAAATTTGTTTTTACTGTAGATACATAAATAGAATTTTGAAACTTCCAATGGTGAGAGTAGCTGAGGCATTTCTAGTGAATATGCAGGAATCCTGTGTGGGATAAGGGAGATAAAGTTTGAGGACTGGTTCTAATCCCAATCCTGCCCCCTCTCAAATATGGGTCCTGGCAATTTATGGGACATACTTGGTTCTCAGTTTCCCTTCTTAAAGATTAAATCTAATCTAGGTTATTTGATCTTTAATGCCTCCCCTATTAACTTAACGTCTATAACCTAATGATTTTCTTTCTCTACTATTTTCATTGTCATGTAAAAATGCTGATATGTGTGTATAGAATAGATTGGATGCTTAAAAAATGAAATATCAAGCCTCTAAAAATTTACTCCACCATAAATTTGATTCAGTTTTATTTCTGAGAGCTGAACATGTGCCAACCAGATTTCAATAGAACCTTTTTATGTGATTCTTCTATAAAAATAATAGCTGACAATATTCTAATAAAAAACTATTTATTAAGTGATAACTATATGCCATTTATTTAAACAGCACAATTTTAAGAATTAGGAAATATTATTTCCATGTAAACAGATACAGATGAAATAGTTTATAGGCTCACCCAAGGCCACCTAGCTCATAAGAGACTGAGCCAGGAATTGAAGTCAGGCTTTTTTTTTTTTTTTTTTTAACCAACTACCAACTGTTTTGCTGTTTGCCTCTTGGAGACACATAGTCCAAGTTGTTGGGGTTTTGGCTGGAAAAAATATCAAGAGACATAGTGATGAAAAAGGAAATAAAATGCTGATATGCAAGTGTAATTTTGCTAAAATAATAAGGAAAAAAATCTCCAAATATTCACAATCAGAAAGTTTTTAAGTTTATCTTTTTAAGATTTTTTTAAGTGTGTTTTTTTTTCAATTTATTTTGAGAGAGAGAGAGACAGAGAGGGAGGGAGAGGGAGAATCCCAAGCAGGCTCTGTGCTGTCAGCAAGGAGCCCAATGCAGGACTCGATCTCACAAATAGTGAGATCATGAACTGAGCTGAAATCAAGACTCAGATGTTTAACTGACTGGGCCACCCAGGTGCCCCAAGTTTATTTGTTTTATAAAACTGCTACAATACAACCTTAATTATTTTGTCCATGTGTGTTTGACTGTGAATGAATAGGAGATTGAATGACAATATATACATATATTAACATAAGTTTTATCTGAACTGTGGGGCCATAGATTGTTTATCTATATGCGTATTTCTATATTTTTCATATTTTCTGTATTTCATTTTATATAGAATGAGGAAGAAAAACATTACAAAGGAAAAAATAAGGAGAGGAGTGACAGTGACTGAAGTGTGGACAATGTTGTCAACCGATTTCATTCCCTGTGTGCACGTGAAATCAGATTGTCACCATTCTCTGCTTTTTATGGCAAAATGAAAAAAAAATAAATCCTGGATGTGCAGATAATTAAAACTTGTACATGCCTATCAAAGCAAGGACACTTCAATTCCCATTTCGTCTTGGTGTCTGAACCTTGTCATGCCTACAGGTTTTCTTTCAAAACATTTAATAGAGAATGAGAGGCCATCCCTCCCCCTTAAGTACAGTGTAGGCAGCGGATGCTGGGACGGCCTTTATAATTATACCTGAAGCTGCACATGGAGTGCAATTGTGTGGCTGGGAAATTGTATCTGATTATGATCGCTCAGTGCCAAATGTCAGAAAATAGCTGCCCTGCTCAAAAATAGCTTGTTCGTGTGTGGGAGGGGGGTGGGAGTTGTGGTGGGGGAGCTATGGATTCAGCGGTGAGGGGAGAGGAAGAACCCAGATGCAGACTGGTATGCTGGCAAGGCTGGGCAGGGATACTGCAGGGCAGAAAGAGCGGTCTGTTCTAGGACTATGCTGACTGCCACCAAAACACAGAAACCCAGCTGGGAGAAGCTTTTTACTTGTTTGCATGTTGGTTGGCTGGTTGCTTTAACGAGGATGAGAAAACTGCCCTTAGCAGGCTTTCCCAATTGCCAGCCTCTTGGTCTGTGTCTGATTTGCCATGAGTCACATGGACACAGTCCCTAATCCCCAGCAAAATCATTCTTTCCTAACTTGGCCCTTAAAGTACAAGTAAGCAACTCCACATATAAAACTCCTTTCATACGCTTTTTACAAAGAAGAGTAGAACCATCTTCTCTCCCAACCCTTGTTCTGAATATTATATATTTATTTCATGCACTTTAAAGGCATATTCACTGTTTTCAGTCTGCCCTTTTGATTGTTAACCTTGGATTTCCAACTGACCCTCTGTGAAATATAATCACATTGCAGATAGCTGGTTTCTTAGCTATGGAAAGCTGAACGCAGCAGGTTTGAGGTGGGGCTTAAGGCTCTATAATTTTAACATGTTTCTTACATTATAGTAATGTAAGACCAGGGTCTATCACCCCTTTTCCAGAATATTAATACAGAAGGCAAATATAGATCAAAATCAAAATATACAGCTGCTATATAGAACATAGGGACAATATAAGATACCAAAGAGCACTCCCTTTCCCCATCTGAACCTCAGTTTTATCATCTGTCAAATGGTGATACTATTACCTACCTTACAGTGTTGTGCAGGCTCTGGCACAAAGCAGATACCAAACAAATATGAGCACCACTTTCCTTTTTCTGGAATATGGTCAAGTACATTTAAGAATGCCAATATGTGAGGCACCTGGGTGGCTCAGTTAGTTAAGCATCTGACTTGAGCTCAGGTCATGATCTCACAGTTCATGAGTTCCAGCCCCACATCAGACTCTGTGCTGACAGCTCAGAGCCTGGAGCCTGCTTCAGATTCTGTGTGTCCCTCTCCCTCTGCTCCTTCCCTGTTCACACTCTGTCTCTCTCTTAAAAATTAATAAATATTTTAGAAACTTAAAAAAAAACCAATATGTAGCTCAGATCTCTACTCTGTGCAAGGGACAAGGGCATCAAAGGCATTCAGGATTGAAGAATGTGGTTGACCTAGTTGAAGACATGCCTCTTACTTCCCATTGTCCTGTAGTAACTTAGTAAGAGTTTCTTATTCACAGCTTTTCTAAAATGCTTTTTGACACTCTAAAATTTTAGTCTATGTCACCCTGTGGGTTAATGTCTGAAAGTTTTCAAGGTAAGTCTATCAATAGTTAGTAACTGAGTGTTTGGAGAGAGCAGTTGAGACTCTGTGTTAAATTTTTCTTCCTATCACTGACTGCATTTTAATCTTCTTTTTAACAGGACAAAATACTTAGCTTTCTTTCTGAGCCTCAGTTTTCTCCATCTGTAAAATGGAGAAAACAGCAAGGAACTAGATAGCACTTTTGCATCATTTCAAGTCCCCTGGCCTCATCGGTCTTAGATCGCTCATCTCTGGGATCAGGCCAACTTCGTATGGGCACAGGCTGAGAGTGCCTCCCCAGCTACCTCTCCTCTCCCATCCTGAGACCTCCATACTGACTGCCATGGCTCTTGTGCATGGGCACCTGGGATGATCATTGGGGGAGAACATTAAAGCCATGACGATAATTTCTGATCACGGGAAACACAGGTCATGGATAAATTCACCTCCCTGGTACCCCCTGGAGAAATGTCTCAGACACAAGGTTTCTTCTCGGGGGGACTGTACTGTTGATCAAGCAATCTGTAATCCTCAGTCATGACCACCTTGATAAAGCATGCTCATCTTGGCTTCTCCTCCTTCTCTGCTTCATTTTCTTGTACCCTCACTGCTATCCCTGGAGTTGTATTCTCAATTAAAGTAATGGTCCATAAAACCTCCCAGACTCTACATTCTGGATAACCTTAGGCTAACACACATAATATTTATTTCTTAGAGTTAATGTGGAGATAAAATGAGATAGTTCATAGAAATATGTTATACACGGGATTCAACAAATGTTTAATTGCCATTATCATATGTCCTAATTTGTATTTCTCAAGCTGCAAGTTATTTATCATCCCCATTGCCTCCTGTAACCTCTCTCTTATGCCTATCTTTTCCCGCCTCTTCTGTCATCATTTATGGCTGCTGCTGTTGTTGTTTTTCTGAATTTAGAGAAATAATCTATGCTTGGTGTGTTAATGATGAGCATATATGCTTTGAGCAAGGATTTAAATGGCACTAGTCACATAAACTACCTGGTTATCCTCTGTTAGTCTCTTATTATTTCTTGTGTGTCTGCTCAAAATATTGGGACTCATTACAGAGAAGGGCTCTCTCACCTCACTTAAATACCCCACAAACCAACTCCCTTAGACGTACTAAATGCCCATATTTGGAGAGTTCCAGAGTGATGGTCAAGATTTTAGGGGAGATGGTCCTATTTGCATACAGGGCTGAAAGCCTGCATGAGATGGATGGTAGACAGAGACTTTGGGGGACACGACCAGTTCACAATCTTGGGTTCCATAAACTATCATGGAGTAAGGTCCTTTCTTAATCCCTCAATCAGTGCACTGGATGGACAGAATTCTTCCCTGGGGTAAAGGACCATGACAGGCCCAGGAACAATAGTATGGGGGTTGAGCTGGCACTCAGACTGACATTGTGTCCAAATCACCTAGGAGGAGTCTGCAAGTCTCTATAAAGCAATAAAGCAAACACAAGCACATCACTGCATATTCTAAGAAGAAGAAAACACAAAGCAAAAAAGGGTAAATATTTCCCCACTCAAGGTTGATGTCTATAGGAGTAGCCTATCTTGTTTAATACAAAGTGCCTTGTTCACTGCATACTCCCAGTGCCTGGCAGAGTTCTTGGCTCATGAAGTGCTCTATGGGAATTTTTGACCACTAGGGAGAGATGATGAAGTGAGGCTCAGATAGCCAGTAAACTTTGCATGAGAATAGATGATGAGGATGATAATAAGAACTATACAAGGAGGACTTTTGCATGCACAAGCTGGAGTTCTTTATCATCAAGAACAAGATTTAAGGCTCATGGATGGACAGTTTTTGTGGAGGCAGACATAATTCATACTTAAGTCCAGTCCATTATAACCCAAGGTCCCTCTTGAGACACACACACACATACACACACACGCACACACACACACACACACACACACACACACACACACACACGCAATGTATCTCTTCCTTCTTATTACAAATTGTTTCTTCCCTCAGTTGTATCCATCCATCAAAACAAGAATAGCAGTTTATTCTTTGGATCACACTTTATCTTTCCCTTGTGCTATCTTCTGCTTTCAGCATAGATAACTGGATAATGCCTAGACATATCATTTCAAGAGATATGTCTTTCTTTCCTATAAGAGCCAGTGAGAACTTTGTTCTTTATTTGACCCATCTTAGGGTGCTTCTTTTTTGAAAAAAGAGAAAGTTCCTAAGAGTTAATATTCTAGGAAAAAAACCTTCAAATTAAAAGATCACGTGACCAAAACCACCTACCACAAGCTTCATCATTCTGATGTCTCCACCATCCTGTCAGTGTTACTCCAGAGCTTTTATGGTCTTTGCATCTTAGTACCACTTTCATGGATTTTGTGGGCTCAGAAGCAAGGAACCCATGGCCATTCTCAGGATGTGTAGACTATGGTCCCACCTTACCAACAAATTACCTGATCTTGTTGCTTAGCCAGACTAAGTATTAATTATCTGGCAACATTTTGTGTCCTTTACAGCTATGATACTTAACTAAGAGAGTCCAGGTTTAAATGACCATCAAAATCTCCCTTGAAATGAGACAGAATTTATAAAGTGTGGCATACCTCCTAAAAGGTATGCGAAGAGGAAACAAATGTGGGAGAGGCTAGGTTTCTATTGTGCTGATGATCTGGAGGTTTTGAGTCTGATTATGTGGACTGTAGTTTCTCTGGGAAGCAGCTGGTAGGGCATCTGTGTTCTCTTCAGATCACCACTACCACTCCCTATACCCTAAATTCGTGTAAATATATGAGTTGATGGATAAGATCCTTCTCTACAAGAAATGAAAAGTCAAAAAATTAACAAATGACTTCCAAAGTATTGTTAAAACTTGGTCTGGTATATGGAGTAGCCCTAGGAGATGCAAATCCTTTAAGGAAAAGGCAGAAACTAAATTCTTAGCAGCATGGCAGCCTCAGGCAGCTGAAGAAAGAATGCACCAGTATCAAGGGTGGTGAGAAAGGGAAGTCAGAAGAGGGCTAGAAAGACCTTTCTAACTCTACAATGTTGCCAAGGTCCAGTCTGGGTGCTAACAATCAAGCTCATAAAAGTGCATGCATAAAACAGAAACAAAAGGCATCTGAGCCTTCAAGTGTATCTTGTTCGTTACTTAAAGGTTTATTAAGTGCATAGATCATGGAACCTGTGTCTCAGATTTCCGATGAGACCTGAATCAATATATTAAGACACAACGTTAAGGTAAAGGACTGCAAGCTTTATTGAATACTAAATATCTTTTATAGTGGGATGTCTCCATAAAACGAACTCTCCTTCCCAAATGGTTATTTCAACATTTGTGAGAGTGAACAAAACCTGAATGAGTTAAGCCTTATTCATGACAAACAGTGGCTTTTAAATAGATAAGACACCCAGTTACTGGAAAACTTATATTCAAATGAGAGAAAAATTTGCGTTATAATAGGCTGTACTTAGACATCAAGAGATTCAAGCCCAGTTCTTGGTAAAATAATTGGATCTCTGTCTTTGTGTTTGACTCTGTCCCTCATTCACTGGTTCATTTCTGAATATGTCCATCCCATCCTTTACATCTCCCCATACTGTGAATTTTGAGTTCTTTTATATCTCTCTTTACTATGAATTTTGATTTGATGAGTAGACTTTCTTGGGTCTTGATCATTTTACTAGTTTGCAATGATCATTAGATGCTGTTAATTTCCAGTCACCCTAGAATAGTTGACCACCCTACTCTAGCTCAGGCCTCTCAAACCCCACCATAGCAATGACCCTCTTGGTTATAACTCTCCTGGGCTTCCTTTTGCTGCAAGGGGTCATAAAAGCAGGGACTGTCTGTAATTGGACTGGGGCTGCCTAACTATTATGACTCTTTCTATGAACTGACTTTTATGATACTAAGTTGATTGTACAGAAAGGATGCTCACTCAAGAAATAGAAAATCAGTGTTTGGGTCCAAGTCTTTCCAACAGATTTCCATAATATGGTTACTTAACTACAATGAGTCTCAACTATCTAGTCACAGTCCTAATTACCTCCTAGAGAAGCTTAGGGAGGAAAAACAAGACAAACATTTAAAAAGGGAGAGACACACAAATGTAAATAAGTTACTAAAAGCCTACAAAATTCCAAGTATAAGATAAATTGTTTTTATTAGAACAAGATAAATTGTTTTATTAGAAAAAAAGTTTTCTAATCACTACCAAATGGCAGACTAATGCAGAAGTCATCCAAAGGTTTTGTAAAGCATTCAACAAACCTGCTGTATGTGCAAAGAACTACCCAAAAGAAGGCAAACTGGATTATTTAAAGGATTAGAGAATGAAGAAAAAAATAGGGTCCACTGTAGCACAAGTCACACAATGTGAGCTCTCCTAGAAGCTGTTTAAAGTTGAGCAGGTTATTCAGTACCCAAAAGTACATAACCAAAGAGACAGGTGAGAACAAAAATCCATCCACATCCTGTTTTCCAATTCCTATGTCTTGGCATAGAACTGTGTCTTCGTCAAGAAAAGAGTGCCTTTTTATTCAGGTAAGAAGAAACATAGCCCAGGAGCGCCTGGGTGACTCAGTTGGTTAAGCATCCGACTTCGGCTCAGGTCATCATCTCAGTTTGTGAGTTCAAGCTCGGCGTCAGGCTCTGTGCTGACAGCTTGAAGCCTAGAAGAGACTGCTTTGGATCCTGTGTCTCCATCTCTCTCTGCCCCTGCCCCACTCACTCGCTCTCATTTGCGCTCTCTCTCTCTCTCTCTCTCTCTCTCTCTCAAAAAATAAATAAACATTATAAAAAGTTTTAAAAAGAAACATAGCCTGAAACTATACTAGCAAGAGTTACTACAACCTGAGCAAGCCTCAATCTGCTATCTATACAAAGACCTACTTGCAAAGTTGCCCTTGCCTGCAGTCTAGGAACTGGGATGTCATGAGGGTTCCCAGCATTCCCTGATAAGAATGGCTAACTTCACCTAGACTGTTTATGCAAATAATGTGATTTGTGCTCAACACCTGCTTTTCTTTGAAATGTCTGCAATTTTGGTACATTCCAGGCAGAGGGTGCCTGTGTGAATGGTTCCTAATAAAGTCCCTGTGAGTTTAGTCTCTAATGAGCCTCCCTGGAAGACATTTCTCACGTGTTCTCACAACTTGCTAAGGTTAATGGAGCATGTCCTGTGTGACTCCAGTTGAGGTAGAACTCTAGGAAGCTTGTGCCTAGTTTTCTCTGGACTTCGCTCCATGCACCTTTCCCTTTGTTTTGTGCCCTCCCAGTGAATCATCGAAACTGGGGGTCATCTTTGGGACCTCCAACACACTTTTCTCCTCATATGAGGAGGCCATTTGTTCACCAAAATGTATTCCACAAGGCTGTGTCAAGCCATATGGGCAACTGAGGTTCTGCTGGGAGGAGAGGAGGGTAAGGAAAATGCATAGGCTCCTGCCTCCACCTATGTCTTTAGCTTACATGGAAAATCACTGGTCATAGGTCCCCTTTTCCTCACTGAATCCAGAGTGAACACTGCCTGAGGTTAATACTAACTGCATTTACACAAGAGGGTCCTAGGAATACAAGAAGGAGGGACCAATATTGCAAAATGCTCTAGGTACTATGTTTGGGGTTCTAGGTACTATGTTTGGGGTTTTACATGCATTGCTTAATAAATTATTATAACAGAGAACAGTAGCTAGCAATCCTTTGGTATGCTTTACAAACCTGGGATACAGAAAGGTTAGGTAACTTTCCCAAGATCACACAGTGAGTGGTGAATCATGCATTGAAATGGAGTGTATCTGATTCCAAATCACAGGTTCTTTCCATTATATTACATGGCCCTCATTTTCAGGTCTTTAGTCTTAATGTTTTTTTCATCCTAAAACTACAACTATCTCACTGGGTTTTAATTAAAATAAAGTGAGAGGGGCACCTGGGTGGCTCAGGCGGTTAAGCGTCCGACTTCGGCTCAGGTCATGATCTCGCAGTTCATGAGTTCAAGCCCCGCGTCGGGCTCTGTGCTGACAGCTCAGAGCCTGGAGCCTGTTTCAGATTCTGTGTCTCCCTCTCTCTCTCTGACCCTCCCCCATTCATGCTCTGTCTCTCTCTGTCTCAAAAATAAATAAACGTTAAAAAAAATTAAAAAAATAAAATAAAGTGAGATATGCATGTTAAGTATATAGTATAGGATCTAGTATGCAGTTATATTGAAACAGCCATCATTTTTATTATTACTATGGCTAAGATCATCCTTATAGCAGAGATTTGTCTGGCCTCAGACTCCTATGGCTGCTCTGTTTGTGGCCCTAAGAGCAGAGGATGGCAAGATAGACAATGAGGACTATCTAGGACATACTATCCTGGACACTTATTTTTCTGTTTATAATAAAACACATTAATTACACATCTCATTAAACATGCATTAGACTGATGTTGAAAGTTTTATTTGAATCAACTCCAAAGTGGTATGTATGCAAATATCAATTTCTTCTATTGTTTCTGAAGTACCTTACAAATCTCTCCCAAACTTAAAAGCAAACAATAATAAAAACAACCAAAAGCATTGTCTTGGAGTGGTCAGATTTGTGTTCTCAAGCACATATTGATGTATAAAATGATTTTACTAATTATTCTACCGTACACGACTCTGTATCCATGAAATTGAGCAATAAACTTCCCCAAATGTGTATGACAGTACACATTTGCCTTCTGTTGTTAACAATTTATTTTTTTTTTTTTTTTTTTTTTTTTGTTGTTGTTAACAATTTAAAACACATCCCAAGTACTGATTTTGTTCAGATCACTACTGGACACACAATGTGGAGTAACAGAAAGCTTAGCTCACAAACATTTATTGAGAGCCTACTTTGTGCTAAATAGCTCTTAGCACAGCATCTCTTTGGTAAAGAATAAGACAAAATAACACACACACCCACCACATATGCACATATTCACATATATACACACCAGATGCATACTCACAAACACATCTATGTAAATATTATATCCAGGTATAGGATTGAGTCCTTTATACCTCAAGCTTCCCATGAAAATCTTCAATTTCATGAATTTACATTAGGCATGCTGATCCTGTATCATCTTTTTTTTTCCTTTTTGAAAATTCAACTTTTCATGGCTGTGCTTATATTAACTACCACCAAAACATACAGTGTGTTTCCTCCTATTAAAATATGCTCAGCACTTTATATGATTACTTTTAAGCCCCATATTAATAAACTCAGCTCAAACAACAGAATAAAAACATCCTTAAATATAGCCCATACTATTTCCACAGGCATGTATTACTGCTATTGATTTTCTAGTCATCTACTTTTAAAGCCAGGTTGAAAATGATTTTTAAGTGCTCAATCTCATTTATTAAAGCCTTGAAAGTTGATTGCCTTAATTTTCCCCCAATCAACAAGATAACCCTTAATTTTAAGGTCTGGATTAGTGGCACTCCCAACTATGAAGTAATGATGCCATTTATTTACATTAGAATCAACATGAGTTCAGAACTTAATGCCCTCATCAATTTTCCAAATAAAACTGCAGCTGTAGCGTGGAACAGGTGAAATGAGGTCTGTATTTCTCAGATGTAACATAGCCAAGAGCTTAACCCAGGCTTCATGAAGTTTAAAAGCAATAAAGTCAAAGTTATTTCAGCCCTGCAGCATACTTATTTAAAGAGATGGATGTTATTGGCTGTCTTTCAATATCCTGCTTATACTATCATTAAAACTTGAAATGGAATCTACAGTATTATATATATGGAATACCATACACTGGTAAGAGTCACCTTTCTCCCCAATCTCCTTAAAACAGAAAGATAAAACAATTGCAATGCTACATCTGGAGTACCATGATATCTACAGAATCCTATTTTCATCCTCATTCTTTACTGATAAAACAAAAGAAAACAAAACCATGAGATTTCAAGGAATCAATGGAATAAGTAGAAGAGATAGATGCATCTGTCAGGATCGCTGACAAGAATTGGGAACCAAAGGTGTTTCATTAGAGCACTTAGTGGCAACTACACAACTGTCAAACTAAGAGCATGAAAGCATATACTAACTCACCTCTAAACTCCCTATGTTAGGAACCATGTCTCTCTCTACCTATTATAATGTCTATTAGAAAGACAAGCACATATCAGCTCTCTAGTGAAAACTGAATTAATTAATAGATAGATGCTGTATAAGAACAGCTAGGTTCCTCCATGGTGATTAATTGCTCTGAAAAAGTTTCCAACAGGATCTATAAAGAAAATCTGAGTGCTTTACTGCAGCACAAATTTTTCTCAAGTAGAAAGGCAAGTTGGAAGATGAAGAGAACAGAAAAGAGCATCTTCTCTGCTTAGGTTTCTATCTTTGCTGATGCCCTTTTAAAACATCGCTAGTTCTTCCTCCATTATTCTACTCCTAAACGTATAAGTTCAACACATTCTGTCAAAGTAGCATTTATTCAATGTTCAAATACAAGTAATTAGAATCTTTGCTTTCATTGTCATGTGTAATTACAGTTTTCCATTCCCCACCATAATAGCTGAGGTTTCTATTCTATACTAATTTAGGCAATAAATACTATTGCTATTATATTAAAAATTAAATTGGAATTAGGAATATCAAATTTACTTGGGACTATGTCAAATCAAATTAAGATAATATTTATGTCACAATTACCATGACAATGAAATCCTTTAGTTTCTTCCTAACCAAGAGAAAAACTACCCAATGGAAATAGTTCCAAAGAAACCACAGAGATTGGAATTAGCAGGGATTTATAACAACTATTATGTGTATGTTCAAGGATTTTGAAAAAGGTAAATATAATATATAAGCAGGTAGGAGTTCTCAGAAAATTAATGGAATCCGTATAAATGAATTTGAGAACTAAATTCTAGAACTAAAAAATACGATGTCTGAAATATAAAAATATCTTACTGGTTAACAGATGACTGGATACTGGAGAAGAAATTATTAGTAAACTTTATGACAGAAATATAAAAATTATAAATTAATACAAAGAGGGAAAAAATTTTAAAAAATAGAACTGAAGTGACCTGTGAGACAACATTGCATAGTCTGACAAATGTGTAATTGGACTCTCAAAAGAACGAGAACTTAGAGAAGAAACAAATATTTGAGGAAATGGTGGCTTAAAAATTTTCCAAATTTGTCTTTAAAAATTATTAAAGGAAGCTAAATAAAACTCAACCTGAATAAACAGGAAGAAAACCACACTGAGATACACCATAGTCAGATTCCTTAAAAGAGGGAAAGAGGGAGGGAGAAAAAAAGGGAGGGGCAAAAGAGAGAGAGACGAAAGAGAGGAGAGAAAGGAGAGAGAGAATTCTTGGAGCAATTCAATACAGAAAGAAAAGCCTTTTCAAATATTTCATGGATGCACATTATATCCATATAGGGGAAAAATGAGCTTCTACAGCCAACTATAACTGCACACAATAATTAAGTCCATAATGAATAACAGATCTAAACGTAAGAGCTAAACTATAAACTTCAAAAAGAAATACGGAAATTTCTGGCTTGGGTATGTGAAAATTTCTTACATAGCAATATCTGTACAAAAATGTTTATGGAAGCTTTGTTCATAAAAGTCTAAAATTGGAAACCGAAAGAAGTGTCCATGAACACATGTATAGATTTTAAAACAAAAAACTGTAGCATATTCTATACATTCAAATATAACAATAAACAAAACCCAAACTACCAGTGCATAAAACCACATAGATAAATCCCAAAAACATCATTGTGAAAGAAGACAGAGACAAAAAATGTATATATACATAGTCTGACTTCGGAAATTTAGAATAGGAAAAACTCATCTGTGGTTATAGAAATGACACAATAGCTACTTTGTGTGTGGGGGGGGGAGGGGTAGAGATAGAAGGATTGCCCACAAAGGAAGAATGAGGGAAATATATTTAGTAGAAATTACCTATACCTTTAAAGGGTTTTGAATTAGATAGGTGTAAGCAATTGTCAAAATTTATAAAATTGCAAAATGTCTGTACATTTATATTTGGGTATATTTTATCTCAATTTTTAAAAAGGGAAAATCATCAATCTAACTCATTTTTTTCTCTTTTAAGCCACATACTCTTTTGATTTCCCCATTTCTCTTAATGTCATTTTTACCCTCAGTCAAAACTAAAAAGTTATTTTTACACCTGTTATTCTTTTCTTCAATATTTTATCATTTTCCAAATTTAAATAATGCAACTGTCACCATGTTTGAGTATTGAGGTCAAGAAGAGGTAAAGTTTGGGGCACCTTGGTGACTCAGTTGGTTGAGCATCTGACTTAATTTTGGCTCAGGTCACGATGCCAGGATTGTGGGATCAAGCTCCACATTAGGCTCAGTGCTGAGCGTGAAACGTCAAGATTCTCTCTCTCCCTCTGCTTCTCCCTTGCTCATGCTCTCACTTGCTCTCTCTCAATAAAATAAAATAATAAAATAAAATAAAAGTAAAACCATTTATTTAAAAAAAAGAATACTTTTCATCAAATAATTCACTTACAATCTCATTTATTCTACATACAATCTCATTGGCTTTCATTTTCTTATCCATTGTAAAGAAACTAAGGTTCAGAAAAGTCTAGTCACAATTGGGCAGTTAGGAATCCGGATTGAACACATATCTACCTTCAAATTATTACCATTTGTAGTTAACTAGAAACCTCTCTTATGTCTGTCTCACTTTGCAACATGACCCTTAACCAAATTTAAGCTGGAGGCTGCCCTCAACCAAATTGCAAATAAGCTAACACCATTAATGGCCTTCATGTTACTAATGCTGATGGTTATGCTCCAGCCCACATCTTATTTGATCTCTTGTCTGTATTTAGCATTTGACTTTTTTTCTACCTAGAGCCTGCCTCCTTTACTCCTTTTCATATACAAAGTATTCTCTTCATTTCCCTCCTTCTTCTCCAGCCACTCCTCAAGTTAATTGAAGTACTCATGCCAGCCCATTTGGGATTAAAGTGTTACTGTTCCTCAAGATGAGGTTATAGATGCTGTTCTCCTTCTACCTTATGCTTCCTATTCCTGGGTAATCTTACCCATACATTGGTCTATAAACAAAGAAGTTAGCATCAGTTCATAATCTATCTTCTCCCTCTCTCCACTTCTTTTCCCATCCTCAAGAACAATGGCATTCATTTCTTAAAGTGTAGTTTGATCCTTTCATTTCTCAAACATCTTCACCTCCCCGCACTGCCAGCCAACTGAAACTAAGTCTCCTCTTCCTGATGTCAAAAAAAAAAAATCTTCCACAGTGTAGAAACAAGTTAGCTTTCTTAGCCTTATATCACACTGTCCTTTTTATACCATTTGTGATCCAGTCACACAGGGTTCTGTGCCCTTTTGTCATCATTCCACATTGTGTCATTGCTTATATTGTTTATTCGACCCAGGAAATCTCCCTAGACCCCAGTGGCTGAGCATTACAGTTTCACTTACATAAGGAAGAGCGTAATGATAGGACATGCCTTTACTGAGATTTTTCCCTTATTTCCAAAGTCAGAAGTATACTTTTTGTTCTGCAAACTCTCACAATATTATTTCATATGGGTTGACCACAAAGATATTGAAGTGGCTGAAAACCATGGGGGAACTGAAGTGAAAAAGAGGCCAATGGTCCAACTTCCAAAGTCTTTTGTAACTATGGGTTTTAACTAACAAATAAGTGACAGACAATGAGGAGAAAAGTGGATTAACTTGGGAGTCATGAACTTCAAAAGGAATAAAATATATGGTTTCCTTGACAATACAAATATTTTCCCCTGGCTTGAAAATACTGTAGTGTAGGAGAATGGAGACTGCAGTCAAGAGGGCTTCAAAGAAAGTGGTACTCTTGGAGAAGGGGAGAAAATTTCTGTCATTTATGGAACTGGGGTGTTGAACAAAAACTTTATCTCCTCGATAGACAAAAGATTTTTACCATATTTCTAAATCCAGCCAGAACTTTTCATTCCTAACATCTGATGACCTATCAAATGAGATGAAAGAAAACTCTATTGAACATGTTCTCCCCAGTAAAACAAAACAAAAACTACTGAATTATTTTCTTGGGGGAAAAAATATTGTTGCCCTATAATTACTCCAGGTAGGACTTGTTCTAATCATATCCCTGCTTAAAATTCTTCTCATGGGTCTTTATGACCTACAAGAACAAATCCAACTTGTATGAGTGGGTTATAAGGTTCTTTTCTTTTTTGTTACCTAATCACCTTCTAGCCTCATTCCCACCTACACACTCATTGTGACCAAACCATAGTATTATTCTTGGCTTTTGCTCTATGCTATTTCACCACTAGATGACACTGCATATGCTTTCCCTTTTTCTAGAAGGTCATTGTCCTCAATCTTCTGCCAGGCCAACCCACTGAACATTCTGGGGCAGCATAAGGTAGTTAATCTTTCCCTGATCTGAGCCTCCTCCAGTTAACTAGCAGTCACTTATGTTATTACATATACTACCTTGCACTACATTCACTTGTTTGCTCTTCTGACCTGCCTCCTAGAATATGAGCTCTGTTTACCTAGGACCTGCTTATTCATCCTGTAACTTGAGTGCCTGGAACAATGGCTACCTATGGCAAATGTTCAATAGAGTTTATAGCACTTTGCTGAAATAATATGATCAACAGGTTTAAGAGAAGTATAGTGTGACAAGAGCAGAGAAAAATGCCTAACAAGCCCAAAATGGTAGTTTGGCATGTTTATATCAAATCGTGACTTACTGATTTTGTGATTTTGGGAAGTTATTTAACATCCCTCAATCTCCATTTTTTTTTTTAATTTTGAAAGAAAAAAAGGGTAAATGAAAATAATAATTCTTTGTAGAATAATTGTAAAGCAATGATTTGTGTAAAGTGTATGGCATGGTTCCTGTCATGTAGTGAACACTCAATAATTATAGTTGTTATTATTTGCATTGCTTCAAAATTAACACACAGAAATACTAAGAAAATACTAAAAGGATCCATGACATATCCCTGGGCAAAGAAGTCCATGTGTTTTTCTTATCACTGAGCTTTCAATGCATACACATTTATGTTTACTTGTGGATGTTACAGTAGATTTAGAGGCCATGCAAGCCTCTAAAAATATAGACTAAAGGATACCTAGGGTTTTTTTCCTTTCAAAGACCCTGGAAATTCTCATTTCCTTTAGATGACCAAAAAGTGAAAACTGCCATAATGTCACCATGTGTATACACAAGGATGAAAGGTATACCTATGGAACAGCTTGTAGTATAGAGGATAAATATGAAATAGATATAAAAATGTACATAATTCATGTAATGGGCCCAATAAAAAGTAGAAATTTCTCCACAGTTTTCAAGAAATAGCTCAGTGAGAAAGCAGTAGCTAAAAAAAGCCTACATATTTTCAGTTGGATTTGACTCACAAGTGATTTTTGGATGTGTTCCCCCAAATTCAGGCGAAACTGGGTGACTCAGGAGCTTTTACTGAAAGGTGGGTAGTGGAATGCCTTTTGGCTTTGTGAATACCAAGGAGCTTCATCCTCAGATGACATTTCTAAATTGATTTTCTACTAATAGCAACCCCTGGCAAATGGCTCTGGGCCTACGAATCACTGATTAAATCTCCTCCTATCAAAATCTAGTTTAAAGTAAAGATCATGATCCAGAGTCATGTGGGGGGACATGGAGGTCACCAATCTCTCTAGGTGTCTGGGGTAGCATACTTGACTCTTCTTGGGTCATAGAAAAGCTATTTGTTGAGACTACGTTCTCCACTCCTTACAGAAGTGCTTTTCCTGAGACTCACTTGGGATGCATGCCCCAGCATGTAAAAACTGCCTCACGTGTGACTGCTGGAAGGTCACTAAATAGACAGCTTACTCCTCCCCATACTGTACCTCAGACCACATGGTTTGGCTTTTCACCTTTTGTGAAATATTACTAAAAATATTACTAAAAGTCAAAACCACCTGTCATTAAAATAACAAAGATTAATCAGAACAGAATACAGTCAGGTAAAAATACTTTTCTTGAGGTAATAATTATTTCAGTAGCATTGTCATGGGCTCCACAAGCCTTTCTTTTCTACAATTTCTGGGCTATTTTGCATATGTCCAGAGATATCTGTCCTCACAAAGTACAAATGACAACGGGTCTGTGGTCAGTTTTCAGATGACTAGAAATAAATCTCAGCCCCCCCACCCCACCATCAAATGGAGTAGGAGTGGGTAGTAAGTTCTATAGGAAAACTTTTACAAATACTTCAAAAAAAAATTTGCCATTTCAAATAGGTTCTTCCTCTTCCTCAATATTTGGTCTGTGCGTATACTATTTGTTGTGTATTTAACCACCAGAAGGAGGGTAGAGGGAGTGGTGAATTCAGTTGAAAGTTTGACCTTAGGTAGACTGAGAAATGAAATCTGAATGCAGCAGGAAAAAAAAATAGTAATAGTTATAATCATTTTTTCCCTCCCTAACCAAATGTATTAATTACAAAAGCCCAGAAAAGCCAGATTTGCATAACAAAGCATGGAGAAGATACAAAGAAGGAATGATCTGGAAAGAGATGGTGGGGGGGGGTGAGGTGGGGGTTAGGGGAAAGAGAGATAGATTGTCAGACAAAAGATACTGGTGGAGAGAAAATGAAAGAGAGATCAACAAGTACCACATTGCCAAAAGACTAAAGTAGAGAGAAGGATGGAGCACAACCCAATGAGAAAGAGAGGGCCCAATGGTGAGAGCAGATCATTAGGAAAATGAAAGAGGGCTATAAGGAAATTTTAGATATTGGGCTGAAGGATGAACAGATTAATCTACTACTCTGTATCACCCAAAGACTTTCATGGTCCTTCAATACTCCTGCAGTAGATTTGTAAGCCCTGCCTCCATCCCTTTTCCAGGTGTCTGTGTTAAGATGAGGCTTTGGGTAGCTCTATCTCCTCCTGATACACTCAGGACATGTGCCCTTTCTGCTTATGCACAACTGCAGCGAAAAGATGAAGACCTTGACAGAATCAAGACCTTAGAAAACGTTGGTAACCCAGCAGAATTCTTTGTTATAAGTGGAAATGAAACAAAATCAGGGAGGGAGGCAGCTGGGAGGGGAGATTAAAATGTATCTAATTGCTTCTGTCATCCACCCTTTGCTCCAGTCTCCCTGGAGCTGAAAAACTAGATTCCTTTGTTTCCTAGGCTACAGCAAAAGGCAATGGGTATGATGGACCCTGGAATCCAGAGACAGATTGGGATGAGGAAGACACCAGGTAGGTGACAAGGTGACAATCATTTCCTTTGATCCAAAGAGGTGAGCACTACAAGGAAAGCAGCCTCAGACACTCCTTAGTGCATATACCTCAAGCTGCTCGGGAAATCAGGTGTACATCATACATTACAGTCCCACATGGTATCTCATGTGAAAAGCAACTCAGCGGTAAGTCAATAAAACTCACGGAACTGTTCAAGGCTCTTGCCCTTTGACTGTCAAGCCCAAGTGGGCCAATTTTGTAGCTCTATTGTTCCATCAACAAAGCTCCTCACAGTTTCTATATACGTTCCAATATTCCTGTCATGATCTACACTTATTACAATTTATTTTCTTGTGCTCCTGACTCTTTGTCCTTTTAAATGTCCTTGATTTTGTTCTAAGCTGCCTGAGATGGTTTGGGGAATGAACTGGATTAATAAATGTTTTTTAAATGCTGATGGAATTTTCATTACTAAAAGCAACAGGAGGCAAAAGTGTTCTTTCTGTTTCATATCATTTGGAAGAGACTTATGTATGACATATTAGACAGAAAAAAATGAAATTATAAATAAGCGAATCAGAAAAAGAAGACCATCGAGCCTGATGCGGGGCTCAAACTCAAAAACTGAGATCATGACCTGAGCCGAAGTCGGATGTTTAACCGACTGAGTCACCCGGGCTTCCCAGTATTCAACTTTTTTGTGTGTATGTTTTTTGTGGATTTGGGGGGGGTATTTTCCTTCCTTTTGATGACAGATTTTTGATAAGGTTTGTTTGTTCATTTGTTTGAACTCTGAACATGATGGCTGCAGTATTTTTCAGCTCTATAACCATATTCCTCAAGAAATTCTGCAACTGGGAAGCAGAGCTTTATTAAGACTGAAGGCTAAATTCAGTCATTTTCAAATAAAAATCTCAAGCCTTATTTTCTTGCTCTCATTCCATTACCAAGCACCAAAATTGCCTAGAAATGCTGGCCTCCCCTAAATAAATTCAGGTGTCCAAGCAGTTTACCCACATGCCAATGTTGCATATTCCTTTATCAACAGAACAGAAACAAGAGGCAAACAAGAAGGTACAGATGTCTAGAACATATGCAAGGACCCAGAAGCCTCAAGTTATAATCTGGAAAATGCCCCAGAGACAGGGCTGCTTACATTTCTTCTTTTTGTCACAAGAAGCCATAAGTCTTTCAACTCTAATTTAAACTTCCTAAAAAAAAAAAAAAAACAAGCAAGGTCTGGCATTCTTTGAAAAGAAAATTCATCCAATTACAAAAGATTAGTATATGTTTGTGCTACATACATCTTACATAATTAAACTAAAAAAAATAAACTAAGTTTCTGAGTAAGTTTCTTAACACTGCTTGCCTGAATTACTATCATCACTGAGGCAAATACGTTTAAAGTCTTGAGTATCACTTTCCCTAATGATATCAACAAATATTGCCGGATTTGAATTCTCCTCCCAATTTGGAGGTATAGTCAAGTTTCAGTTAACAATCTATCTGTGGTCATCACTCCATAAAGTTACCATAGATTAGGAAGAGTTTGGGAACATTTGAGCCTTCTCAGTATGAGTAGGTAGGTGGAAAAAATCCTTTAACTGTTAGGGACTGAATCTGGGATTTGCTGAGGAAAGAACCAAATTTGAATGAGACACTAAAAATGAAAACGTGGGGTTGCTAACCAAAGACAAGTGCAAGGATCCACATCAGCATTAAGGATACAGCTGTGATGGGACCAGGATGGCCTTCCTGCCTGATGACTCTGCCTCTCTTCCATCTTCCACATTACCACAGTAACAGCTGTTCCAAAATGCAAATCTGAAACATCATATTGATTGTAAAGCTCCTTAAAGGCTGTCAATCACGAGAGGAAATTTAGACTGCTTAGTTTGACCTGAAAGGTCCTTCCCAACCTGACCTCTGTAGACCTCACCCCATATTAATCATAAGAGGCTAGTGCAGGTCCTGATGTATGCCTCCCACCACTGACATTCTACTCCTCTGCATGGGACACTCCTCATTGCACTTCCCATGTTGCTTGACTGGCATCCATTCATCCTTCAGGACTAATTTACTGATGGCCCCAGTAGAAATAACCACTTTTTTCTTTATGGTTCACTGTACCTTTAGTAGCTGTCACATGCATAGTGGTAAGCTAGAACTGGCCCATATAGGTTCACAAGGGCTGATGCTTAAATTTTAAGGAATCTTGAGCCAGCTGTTAAACATAACTATTATTAAAAAGGTAAATTCTATACACTTACAATTAAATAAATTAAAGGCTAAATTAAAAGCTCACCACTTCCTAGTAATTTTACTACATTTTACTATTTTGTATATTTTTGAAGTTCTTTATTTCTATTTCACATGTATGGTCAAAACACTAGCAGTGATGTACTACTGTGAGTCTCTTCCCATCTGCATGTTCAGTGACATCCTGTTTGTAGCTTGAAGTCAACCATGATAGAAATATGTACATCTTCAAAATTGACAAACACCACAAATTGTGGCTTCCATGATGCCATAGGGATCATTTAGACTTAAGAAAATGGTTGAGAAAATGTTAATAGAACAGATTAAACTTAAAATGTATGGTTTCTAGATGCTGCATTATGAATAGCACAAAAAATGAAAAAAATAGTAGTTCAAGATTTGAAAATTATCATCCAGCTGACCAAAGATGCTCTGTCATGATGAATAAGGAAGGTTCTGACATACATCTTTGCTGTTTCTCCTTCATCTTACTTGTTAACATAAACAAAAACATCAGTTGTTATTCATGTTGGAGCTATACCTGTTTGTCAATTGCAACCATTAGTTAGCCACAGATAATAAGAGTTCAGCCAAAAAACCACTGAGAGCATTCTTTGAAGAGCAATTAGCTACATAAAATTTACAATAAACAATTTAAATTATGTGTGTAACACTTTATTCATATCAATAATATTTATAATAAACTTATGTGCATATATCCATTCATATTCTCCCTCAGAAAACTGGTACTTAAACATTTACTGGTATGTCACTTCATAAGCCCACCTCTCCCAATAGAGTAGTAGAACATTTTGTATGTTTGCAGGCTTTTTAAGAGTCATATCTGAATCACCATGAAGTTTTCAGCAGCCATTTGATCCCCAGTTGGTACTTCATAAATGCTTACTGAGTTAAAAGAAATCTCAACTATTTAGATTTGTAGGATATCTCCAAACTCAGAGATATTGGCACGCTTCTCACCTGGGGTAGGGTGTCTAGGGAGGTAGAGACTAATCGTGACGTCTAATTAGACAGGAATGGAGGAGGAGGAAGAGTATCTGGCTAAAGCATCAGCATTCCAGAATGCATACCTATATATAACTCCTCTTTTAAATTGATGTTTGAAAGTTGTGTCACCAGAAGACAACTATTCAACATATTGGTTTGATAGACTGAAATTATTTTTAGAGTCTGTAGTAGGTGCACTTATGTCATGTTCGAGGATGTTCTCCATCCATTCCCCAATACCCATAGATTTATGCACATAAACATATGTTTAACATTAATACATACTAATGGGAAAAGAGCTGAAAACATATTCATGCCGAAATATCATCAATGGTGTCACCTAAAATTCTAAGTTTCTTTTACTTGCACATTTTGTCTCATTTGGCTTATTTGTCCTCATTTGGCTCATGTCAGAAAATGGAAACCGCTCTCGTATTTTCAGCAGAAAGAGGGTTACTACAGAGCATTAGGCACTTATAGCATAACTGAGGCACAGGTGGATCATTCCATATGCTGTGCCTTTAATAACGATCCAGAACTACATAGAACCGACCTACTTAAGGGGATGTTTGTCTCCTCTGCTACAAGTTACCACTCAGATTTAGACTTGTATGGGCATCTGGATCAAGAAAATTCCACTGCTCTCAAACTCACAAGATTTACAGAATGCTCACTAGTAAGGTACTACTATAAAATTTTACATCTCCACTTTCTGTAAACAGCCAAAAGAAGCAGGAAAATGACCTCTCTGTTACTTCAAAATAGCATAGAGGTATATCTAACTGTCAGAATTGAATTCACAGACTATTCACATCAGAGTCATAGCTTCAAGGGAGAAGGAAATGTGAGTTTTATCTTCCACACATCTATACATTGGAAAGACATAATAGAAAGAGACATGGTTGGATCTGAGTACCAGCCCACAATATACAACACAAGTCCCTAACTGTACAGTGTCTGCTTTTAGCCAGGTGTTTATGGAGACCTTACCTACATCCTTCAAATTTCACCACAATGCAACCAACCATGGTGCCAGTTGTTTTTGAAATAATGTCTGGCTGAAATAAAATAACCAATAGCCTCTTTACTTAGAAAAAAGGTTCTAAAATAGAATTATGAAAACTGGAAATATTGCATCTATTTTGCACTCTGCTGTTCTTTCCATTTAAATTATGCTCTCTTTCACCAAACCACTAAAAATTCTTCACATTTTCAAAGGCTGCCTAATATGCCATCTTACGATTATCTTATAACTTAACCACTATACTTAACCATTTCTCCTTTGCTAGTCATACAGGTAAGTTACAATTTTCCACAAGTGCTAATGATGTTGTAACATCTCTGGATATAAATATATGCATCCTCTCCAATTATTATTATTATTTTTTTTAGGATAGATTTTCAGCCCTCTCTTCAAAATGAGTTTTATTTGCTGGCTCACCAGATGAAGGTTTTTTTGCCTGTTCCATAAATGAGACAAAAGTAGATCCACATTGTTTTAGAATAAATGGGTGTAAAGTCAGCAGTATATTATATTGTGCTAAAACAGCACAGCTTCTAAAACACCTGGGACCTTGTTTAGAGGCATTACATAAAAGCATAGAATTCAATGTTGTTTCATTCTGAATGGTGTTTTAAGCCCCTAATCTTGATGTAATAAATAAATATTTTTCTTATTTAAAATGATATTTCATCATTAGATACTGGTACTAGCATATACTATTGCTTATTTTCCTAAGGACAATACCTATTTCTAATATTTTTAGTTTATATCAATTCACTAAGTATGTGCTTCCCACTGTGCCAAATTCTGGTGAAATAAAATATGTATAATATAATGTACCTAAACTCCAAGAGCTTACAGTGTTTTAGGGAAGGGAGAAAACTGTTTTATTGCTCTATTTTAAAACCGCATTATGCTCTAAGGTTTTCCCTAAATCTGAGTAGGAATGGAGTCAGGTGAGAGAACACAAATTATTCCCTTTAGAATCTCTAGGCTGTAAATGCCTCAAGGACTAGGGAGTTCTTATTTAAATTGGTATCTCCATTGCTTACTTTGCAACTTGATAAATATGGGTTGGACATTGAATGAACAAATGGACAGTAAATGAATGAATCCACTCCAATCCTATTCTCAATGATGGAAAAGCGGTTCAAAAATAGCCAAAGACTTATGTGGCTTAGTAACTAGATAAATAATACTCAACAGAGAACATGTATTAAACACTTAACTAAAGTCTGTTGTAAGCCCTTTACATATTGTATTTCATTTACTATTCATGACTACTTTACATGGTTGGTCCTACTATGTTATCCAATTTACAGAAAAATAAAACTAAGGTTTAAGATTAATTTGCTCAAGTCATACACACAGTAAGTAAGAAGTGGGGATTTTGAATCCCAGTATGTTCTTTATCAAACTATATTGTCTCCCATATGTTATAGAGAAAACAGTAAGAGTTGACATGGGGCAAGACCCTGCAACAAGTTAATAAAACAATGTTTAAATGCTGTGACTTCCTACATGTATTTGTAATGCAAAGAGTCACATCATTTTCAAATTTCTATGTATTCTTTTGACAGGAAGCTCACTATCACCTATTGAGGCCCTACCAACCCTGAATTGCCCCAAAATGTGAAGGCATACTCTATGCCAAAGAAGTCAGACCTCATAGCAGTAAAAAGCTGAGAGAAAACCTAATTCTTTTTTTTTTTTTTTTTTAATTTTAATTTTTATTTTTGGCACAGAGAGACAGAGCATGAACGGGGGAGGGGCAGAGAGAGAGGGAGGCACAGAATCAGAAACAGGCTCCAGGCTCCGAGCCATCAGCCCAGAGCCTGACGCGGGGCTCGAACTCACAGACCGCGAGATCGTGACCTGGCTGAAGTCGGACGCTTAACCGACTACGCCACCCAGGCGCCCCGAGAAAACCTAATTCTGATGGTAATTTCTGTCTTTGCTTTTAACTCATATACTGTGTTACTGCTAAAATGGTATAATTTTTGATCTGGCCATAAATGTCCACTCTGCAATGATGCCTCCTTGATCTGAATAAGCTGTCAGCTTGACAGATTGCTTGAGTGTGAGTTTACTGCTCAGGGGTGGGCAGAATTCTAAACGGTCGTCCAAATTCTTCATCTCTGATGTATACATACCTAATCTTGGTTATTCAATTAGCACTAATTTAGGTGTTGCTATGAAGGGATTTTATGGATGTAATGTAAGTCCCAAATAGTTGACTTTAAGATTATGAGATTATTTCTGTAGAGCTGGGTTAATCACTGGAGCCCAGGAAGTCTGAATCTAGTGGTCAGAAACAAGTCAAAGAGGTTAGAAGAATGAATGATTCATTAAGAGGGAGATGAAGGTGGGTGGAAACACAATTCTGTGGATATGCTGAATGGGCCTGTATGTGGCTTCTTCCCCGGAGCCTCCAGAGAAGCCAACACCCTGACTTCAGCCCTCTGATATCCTAAACAGAGAACTCAGCTATGGAGTGCCAGACTGTGAGCTAATAAATGTGCACTGTTTTAGGTGCAATTTGTTACATGGCAATACAAACCTAATACAAGTTCTCTTAGTTCATTCTCTAAATCTGAAAATTTGTCCCCGCAGTCCAAACACTGAAACTTTATCCTGAGGGACTTCCATTGTCATCCACTTGGAGATTCAGAATGTCCTTTATCCTATAAACCTTCAACTCTTCATGCTGAGGCTAGGGTTCTAGCCTATACTCTTTCAGCATTCCTGTTGAATTTCCATTTCTTCCTCACAAAAATGAACTGCTCTTCATGCCTAGGAATAAAGCCTAAAACCTGCATTTGTGGGGCTACAATGAGTTCCAAAGCAGTCTCTTTACCCAAGTCACTGGCTACCTATTATTAAATGATCTTTCAATTGAAAGAAAGAAAGAAAGAAAGAAAGAAAGAGAGAGAGAAAGAAAGGAAGGAAAAGGAAGGGAAGAAGGGAAGAAAGAAAGAAACAAAGAAAGAAAGAAACAAAGAAAGAAAGAAACAAAGAAAGAAAGAAACAAAGAAAGAAAAAAAAGAAAGAAAGAAAGAAAGAAAGAAAGAAAGAAAGAAAGAAAGAAAGAAATTAAAAAAAGATATGAATCACATGACCTGAGATTATCAACTCTAGGCAAGAAGTTCATTCCTCAATAACTCCTGCATTTAAGTTTGCAATAACTATTACATTACCAAGCCATGACAGGCATACTCTTACCTATGAATTGTTTTTGGTAACTAGGTAAAGAAAAAAATACACACACATGCTCATACACATGCATGTTTCTTTTTCAGCCTTTGTCTCAAAGCAGAATCAAAATTACCTGCAAAAAGAGACAAATGAACACTCACAATGTCATCTGGGAGTACTAGAGTGGCAATCTGATGTTTTCAAAATAAATAAGCAATATTTATTTAAATCCTTTATGATTCTCTTTTTTTTTGTTATTTTCTTTTTTTTTTTCTTTCTTCACCAGAAAAATATCTTAAAGTCTTAACACACTAGGACTTTTATATACCTGCACTCCAGAAGAGTTGCTTTCAAAAAATTTTATAGTGAGATAAAAGAAAAGCCTAGAAGGAAAATGAGAATTGTATTAAACAGTGATTCATAACAGTTGAACATCAATGAGAAAAGAACAAAATGCTATCTAGAGGTTACTCCATATCTCATCATCTTTTGAAATATGTTATCTTACACCAGAGAAAATAGACTTTATTCAGCTTTGTAGATCTGTTGTTTTGGATTTATTTAAAATAGCAGGTAACTCTTTAGTGAGAAGACTCAGACTTATGGTATAATACACCCACCTTAAATATTGTCAACTGTTACCTCAGAGAAGTCCAATTTAAGGAGTCAAAGTTCACTTAAATATCACCAGATTTCTCTGCAGAAAAGCTATGATACTAAATTTTAGAACAAGACAAACTCATCTAGATTTTAGGTTAGGCAGATCTATATTCAGTTTGAAATCTGAATATACACATTCTATTGTAGCCTTAATAGATTATAACTCTGTGGGTAAATCTATGAATCTTTGTTTAATTTCATTGGTCGTATCAAAATGTTTTAACAGTTCTATTTAAAAGGATAATAGACAGGGACGCCTGGGTGGCTCAGCAGATTGAGCTCCTAACTCTTGATTTCAGCTCAGGTCATGATCCGAGGATCATGTCATTGAGCCCTGTGCCAGGCTCTGTTCTGTGTGTGGAGTCTGCTTGAGATTGTCTCTCTTTCTCCCCCTTTGTCCCTCACTCCTACTCCCTCACTTTAACTGAGTAAAAATTCTTCAGTTTTACCTTCATTGTTAAGCTTTTAGAAGAATAATTCTAAAGATCATGTGGTTGTATCCCCAGGCACCATTGTCCATCTGGTAGTGTTCTACTAAGGGTCTTTTAAGAGATAAATGCATAAATAAAGAAGATGTGGTACATATACACAGTGGAATATTACTCAGCAATAAAAAAAATGAGATCTTGCCATTTGTGACCACATAGACCTAGAGCGTATTATGCTAAATGAAAGGCAGACAGAGAAAGACAAATGCCCTATTTCATCCATATGTGGAATCCAAAAAACAAAACAAGCAGATAACAGAGATAGAACCATAAATACAAAGAAAAAAACTGGTGGTTTCCAGAGAGGAGGTGGATGGGAACGGGTGAAATAGGTTAAGAGAATTAAGAGGTACAAAGTTCCAGTTATAAATAAATAAGTCACAAGGATAAAAAGTAAAACACAGAGAATATAGTTAATAATATTGTAATAATGTTTTATGGTGACAGACAGTAGCTACACTTACTGCAATAGGCATAGGGTAACACATAAGAACTGTCAAATCATTGTTCCACACCTTAAATGAATATAGCATTATATGTGAACTATAATTCAAAAAAATATATATTTATATATAAAGCTAGAATTTAACAGGCAATAAACATTCATTTGAAAAGTCACCTAGAAAGCACAATTCCAAGCTATGATTACAAACACATGCACTTAAATAGGTAATTGTGAACAAAATGTAAGATACAAAATTAGACATTAAAACAGGGTGATATAGAAAAAGAAGAGGTTGAAGAAATTTAACCTATACTAAACAGAGAAGACACTATGAGGTCAGTCTTCTGGTAGATCTCAACATTGTCTAAATAGTAGAATCACCAACATAGAGTTTCAAAAATATCTATGCCTGGCAAGCACCTTCAGAGAAACTAATTTACTGGTTACAGCAACAGTTCCCAAAGTATAGTGTCATCATGGGAACTTGATAGAAATGCAGACTCTCAGGCCCTGCCCCAATGTAAGAAATAAAAATTCTGGTGGTGGGATCCAGCAATATGGATTGTAATAAACTCTCTAGGGAGTCTGTTGCTTACATGATTTGAGACTCATGGGTCTGGAGTAAGGAGTACTGAAGCTAGAGCTTTATTTTTTGAAAGTTCTATAGGTGGGGCACCTGGGTAGCTCAGTCAGTTAAGCTTCTGACTTCAGCTCAGGTCATGATCTTGTGGTTGGGTTCAAGCCCCATGTCAGGCTCTGTGCTGACAGCTCAGAGCCTGGAGAATGCTTCAGAGTCTGTCTCCCTCTCTGTTTCTCTCTCAAAAATAAATATTAAAATTAAAAAAAGAAAGTTCTATAGGTAATTCTAATATACAACTGATATTGAAAATGGAGTTAAACATTAACAACTGAATAGATATTAAAACTCAACAATAGGAAAATGAACAACGCAACTAAAAAATGGGACAAAGATCTAAACAGATACCTCATCAAAGATGATATAAGGTAGCAAATAAACATATGAAAAAGTACTCCATATCATGTCATCAGGGAATTGCAAATTTGCAAATTACAAAAAAAAGAGATACCACTACTCACCAAATTCCAAAATTTAGAACACTGACAATACAATGATTTCTGGAAGCATTTTAAGTAATAGTGAGGATAAAGGAACTCTTTATTTATTGTGCATGGAAATGAAAAATGGTAGAGCCACTTCAGAAGAAAGTTTGGCAGTTTCTTACAAAACTATGCATATGGGCCATATGGCCCTACAATTGTACTCTTGTATTTACCAAATCAGTAGAAAACATGTCCATACAAAACCTGCACTCAGATGTTTAGAGCAAATTTTTTTGTAAATGCCAAAACTTGGAAGTAATAAAAATGTCCTTCAGTAGGTGAATAAATAAATCAACTGTGGTACCTATGGATAATGCAATATTTTTCTTCAAATAAATGTATTACCAAGCCATGAAAAACATGGAGGAATCTAAAATGCATATGGCTAAATAAATAAGGCTGATCTTAAAAAACTAATATACTATATGACTCTAATTTGTATACCAATCTGGAAAAGGTAAAACTATGCAGACAGTAAAAAGGTAAGTAATTGACAGAGAGGGGTTGGGAGAAGAGAGATATGAATAGATGGAACACAGAGGACTTTTAGGGCAACAAAATTATTGTTTCTTACTTCCATTTTTACAATTTTGGTAAAACACAAAACGACCTGATACATAACCGTGGATATATATCGTTGTAGATTTGTCAAACCCCATAGACATTGAACCTTAATGTAATTTATGGATTTAGGGTGATTATGATGTGTCAATGCAGGTTTATCGATGTAACAGATACACCACTACGGTGCTGGATGTTGCTAGTGGGGGTGGTTGTGCTTATGTAGGGGTAGGTAGTACAAGGGAACCATCTGTAATTCCCAATCAACTTTACTGAGAACCTGAAATTGCTTTTAAAACTGGGTTGATGACATTGAAGGATAATTTTCAGAAAAGATAAATCATGAGTACTGATACAGATATAAAACAAACATATGCCAAAAAAAATTGTGTAACTCCTTAGACAGTAAGGGAGCTGAAAACAAACGCCATAACATTTCAGAGGAGAATCCACACACCAAACTTACAAGGTCATCAGAAATGATGAAATAAATGTGTTTGATAGAACCCAAACCAGCTTATTCTACAGTATGGGAGGAAAGTAAATTGAACCTCCAGTGAGCAGAATTTATCTGCATGTATATAGAAAAGTATCATTTCTATTACTATGCATTTTTACAAGTTAACATCTCACTCTAAAAAGATGTATAATATCTCCAAAACGAAGACATGCACAAACCACACAGAATCAAATAACTCAGAGGGTGTGCTCTATGCAATATATATAATCTCTTTCCTGGGGTAGCCTAATAATCTTTTGGGTCATTTTAGAGTTATCCACAATTTTTCCTAACAGAAATAGGTGGAAAAAAGGCCAAGGTCAGGCTTAGTTCAGTAGGAACATGGCCAGCTGAGATGACTAGGAGGTGATAAGCTTGGGAGATCAGAGGATTGGAATTGAAACATCAACAAAAAGGGTCCGTGTTTTATCACAGGATCTTAAGTGCCATGCTGATGATTTTAATTATTCCTAGTATATTAAGACAAAAATGTTGCAAGTTTCTGGAGAAAAATGTGATATGATTAATACAGTACTTTAGGGATATTAATCCAAAGCAAAATGGATTAAATGCCAGAAATGATTGGAAAGCCTAGGTGGAAGCTAGTAAAATAGTCCAGAATTAAGGTAAAACAAAGTTTTCTGAGCCAGAGATTTCTTCTCTAAGAATTTTTTGGAGACAGGCACTCTTCCAAATCAATCTTATTCTACAAAACTCACAAAACCAGTGTGTTCGCTCACTCTCATGGCCTTGCTCTATAGTAATATGTTGAAAATAGAGACCCATTTTTCTTTCCAGACAGGGTGGATAGTTATCTGGAGTGAAAAGTTACATTTTCCAGCATTTTTCATTGAAACTATCACCTGATAATTACACTGAATAGAAAGTAACCATTAATCACATCTTTAATATATCAATTCATCAATGTCTACCTTGTATGAAGCAGAAGAACTAAAATTAATCAGTCAAACAGAACCCCATCACAACCAAATACCAGGGAGGGTGGAGGCCAGAAGGAAATCCTTTTAAATAGGGAAAATACATTTGCTTCCACCAGCAGGAGGACCGAGACCTCAATGGTAACACTACTTTCTATCATCATCGAAGGTGATTTTAATCTCCATCCTTGCCTGGTTTGAGCGACTTCAAGTTTGCTAGAAATTTAAAGCTCATAAATGTTATCTTACCCACAAGGGAAGGGAGTGGGTTAGTTCCATCATCCCCCATTCACTGCACATAATTTTGTTAATGAAAAGCTTTTAGAAAACAAATTCACATTTCAAATTGCAACGGCTGCCTTCTGTGTCCTTGTCACCCCTGTTTCTCGACTGATAAGTCCACTCTGCCAGATGGCCAACTTAGAGACCCTTCATTGTATAGCTCTAGGAAAAAAGGTGTTTTTGTGGCTAGATGTAGTCTGGCTCTGAAGACTCCTGGTAATGAATCAGGCACATGGAGAACTATTCATTTGTTACTTATCATCCTCTGCTTCTTGACTTGTGTTGGTGCCAAGAAAAGAAACGGGTCTCATTTCCCCAAGTAGATTATAAACTCCTTCAAGACAGCAGCCAGGTTTTATACCTATTTTTGTTAAGTCACTTTCTAGACGTGGCGGCTCTTACATACTGGCATAATGAATAATTTGATGTCTGGCTGGTTATGCATTTTTACAAGTTGATAGATACATAGATTCTGTAGGAAGCTGAGGAATGTATGTATGTATGTATGTATGTATGATACATACATAGATTCTGTAGAAAGCTGAGGAAGCACAGCAAGGGTGGGGAGGGTTCTCTCAGGGGCTGAAAATGTCAAGGTACTTTACTTCTAAACTTCTAATCTAGATTATAGCCTTTATTATATTTTACATAGAGAAATGAGATTTGGCCTTTTTTGAGAGACACACTTTAAGACTTGCAGTGATTGTCATTATGGTACATTATTTCCCCTTATAAAATTCAGGAAATTAAAAATTAATGAGAGTCAAGGCTGTGGCAAAGCAAAAAACAAGCCACTGAGCTGTGGCTGCTGATCAGTCAATTCCACTCCCTCAGCAGAAAGGGGCTGCCCCTCTCAGCCTGACTGTGCTTGTGTCACGTCTGCACCTTCTCAAAACTGCAAAGGACTACATGTTAACAACCTGTGTGTTTAGTCAAAGAAAGAAAGAGACAAAAGTCATTGCAGGTATTAGCTAGATCTAACTGAAACAACCAGGACACTGTCTCAATTTCTAATTGATCACTGTGTGAACTGGTTTACAGTCAATGGGTTGAATGTGCTGACAATTTAAGTTCCTTAACTTAATTATTGTTAGCCATTTGAACAATCCAATGCCAGAACTTTACGCCATCTTTAAATGAGAAAAGGGAAAGATATTTTAGAATAATCAGTATGAAAAATATGGAGAGGCTCAGTTTCCTAGAAGGAAATAAACATATATGTCACTAATCAAGAATATAACTGAAGTAAAAAGAAATGGACCATATAAGTGAGAATTGTTCAATGTAACAATAAAAATAAGCTACCTATATAAACACAGTGACAGCAATAAAATTAATGCCTTACTTTGAATAGCACACAGCTTGTAAAGTGCTATCACATATGGTATCTCATTTGATTCTCAGAGGTTTACATAAAATATATTTGCACATCATACATATTCGTATAATTGATTTTCAGCATTAAAGCCAACTCCTTTTATACGGATATTGGCAACTATAGTTCTTATAAGTAATATTCTAAACGCCCACTGCTTTTCTTTCACTTGTAATTTCTCTTTTGGATCTTCTACCTTATGAAGCCTTATGAACCAATTCTTCGTAAAACACGCTGACAAATTTACAGGTTGCATTTATGGGTTGAATTGTATCCCCCCCTACCTCAATTCATACTTTGAAATCCTAAACCCTAGTACTTTAGAATATGGCCCTATTTGCAATTAGGGTCATGGCTAATTCCAGTAGATGAGGTGAGGTCATTAGGATGGCCTCTAATCCAATATGACCTATGTCCTCATAAACAGGAGAAATGTGCACAGAGACTGGAATATAGGGAGAAAATCATGTGAAGATAAAGGCAGAGAGCAGACCAATGCTTCCACAAGTCAAGGAACACCAAAAATTGTCAACAAACCACTAGAAACTACAGAAAATCCATCAAACAGATTCCTCCTATCTCAGAAAGAACCAATACTGCCAACACCTAGATCTCATGCTTCCAGGCTCCAGAACAGCGAGACAGTACATTTCTGCTGTGGAAGCACCCATTTGTGGTACTTTATTAAGGCAGCCCCAGCAAATTAATATGGTTACTATATGCCTGTCACTTTAAGAATGGAGACATGTCAAGTATAGGGTTATGGGTTTTTAGAAAAGTATGGCGAAAGAGAAACCATCATTCAAAAGCCACAGAACTTTAATGAACCATTGTAAAAGGGTATATCCTATAGTAAAAGTAATTTGTTGGAAGCTGATGGACCCACTTAGTCCCTCAGGTGTGTGATATTGACCCATTGTGCTTTCAATCCATACACTGGGCTGAGACCTCTTCCCCAGGGTCTGGCCTGTTGGCCAAGGGAATTGGCAATAGGAGGTTGGTTTCTACCTTTGCCTATTGCCAACGTGTGTTCTTCAACAATTCTTTAACTTCCTCATTCATAAAGTAGAGATCATGAAACTTATCTTACTAGGTTATTGTGAAGTGTAAATGAGTTAATTCCCATCAATTTTTCCAGACCTTTGATCCTGAAGGTCTTTCTGAAGTGCTGAAGGTCTTTCTCTCTTTTCTCTTAATAATATGCCATAACATTTTCCTGTAGCATTGATTTGTCTGTTCTTCCTCTTAATTTCTATTCTTTCTTTATACCATGGCATCCCCATTAGCTTTGTCTTTCTGACTTTCTCTTATCTAACGCAAGAAATAATCTAAGGCATTGTCTTCTCTACTCATCCCTTTCTGGGAAAAGCATTTTTCTCCTACCCATGGGTGGCTACAGAATTTCTGCATAGGATAGCTTAGAGGCAGTAATTTTGTTGGAAATGCATGCTAAAGGACATGGCTTGAGTCTGCACTCACTGAGCAGGTGCTGTGTTTTTGTTTGGTGTTGTTTAATTTGGGGTGGCTCAGGGAGAGTAGGTGTGCTCATTATCTCATGCCTAATACTAAAGCCCCTGTGCTGGCTTTTCTTGTTTTCCACTGCAGGTCTCTTCCCCACCCTCTCCACCCCACTATGTGCCCTAAGAGGGGCATCTCTATGGACTCTACCCAAGCTATCTTGTCCTGATGGGAGATCACAGGGTTGAATCAAAGAGAAGTAGGGGTATTGATCCTCTCCGTCTCCAGATCCCTCTATGGCTAGTTATGGTTTTGGCAGTGGCTATGTTCCTCTAAGACTTCTTTTCAGCCACACCTGTTGTAAAGCTATAGCTCTTACTCAATTCTAGAGATGCCAAATTCCGGTAATACCATTTCTTCCCCTCCCTTTTTCAGGACCATGGGTAGTGACATAAATAAATGAAATAATCTTTTTTTTCTCTTTAATACCTCCATCCATTAAAAACTTGAGAGACTTGCACTATTGCTCATCCCTATGAGTTTCATTATTCCTTAACTTTTCCTGCACCTGTGTAAATAATCCATTCATTAAAACTCTCCACTTAAAGCCATGGAGCATGCTGTTTCTTTCCTTTAAGACTTTAGTATCCAGCTACCACATCCATCCTGGCATTGACAGCTCTCCCCCTAAAAATATCACACTGGGTGTAACCAGTAGATTGTTAATAATAAATTTCTACTTTAACCCAGTTCATCTATATGCCAAGTAATTTGAGTATATATTTTTAATATCACAACCACTAGCTCATCTGCTATAGTGCTATTATGCATTTCTGATATTCTTCAACTTTTCTTCCTCTTTTTACTGCCTTCTTCTTTAAGCCTCTCATCTGAAGGCAATCTGGCCCAGTGGAAGGAGTAGGAACAATAAATCGTCCAAGTGACCAGGCTTGGAATCAGATGTTTAGCTATTATGAGTGTATGAGCACTATCTCATAACACCCACAAATTCATGATAAAGAACAAATAAAATAATGCAAGTGAAGGAAATAGCACATTGTAGTGGATTGCTATTAGCCCCTCTCTTTAGTTAAAAAATGTGTGTGTGTGTGTGTGTGTGTGTGTGTGTGTGTGTGTGTGTGTGTATACAGTTGACCTTAGAACAACATGGGTTTGAACTGTGTGGGTCCACTTATACATGTTTTTTTCTTTTAATAAACACAATACAGTACTATTACTATATCTTCTCTTATGATTTTCTCAATAACATTTTATTTTCTCTAGCTTATTTTAGTCTAAGAATACAGTATATAATACATATAACAAAATACCTATTAATAGACTATGTTATCAGTAAGACTTCTGGACAATGGCAGGGTGTTAGTCTAGCTTTGGGGGAGTCAGATTCTGTGTGCAGATTTTCTACTGCACAGGGGATCAGCACCCCTAACCCCCATGATGCTCTAGGGGCAACTATGTGCATATGTATGTGTATGCATATGTGTATATGTATCTGTGTGTGTGTGTGTGTGTGTGTGTGTGTGTGTGTGTGTGTGCATATACGGTATATGGACAGTTCTCTTTTGTCTGACCCTTCCTCCAGACACTACTGCCTTTGGCCTAAAAATGTCCTGGGACTTTCATCCCTTCCCTGCCAATGCATTAAGCACAGTTTTGGGGTCCACTTGAAATAAAATGCCACACTCTTTAATCACTTTCTTCTCCACCAGCTCTTGGCACTTATCAAGATTTTCTTCTCACCACTAAACAAATGAAATAATTGCTCTTTGATGGCTCCACCCCTTGGAAAAGTGAAGATTTCCTGGCAAAGGGTCATTTCCATCAGGCCACTTTAAGTAATGTTAGCTGTGCAGCAGACTCCTGGAACAGAGACCACAATGACTTTTTATTTTATGCAAATTACTTCTTATCCTCTGTCTCATCACTATTGACACTATCAAACAGTCAAAAATTATTCACTGCATTCATTCCATGTGTGAGTCTGCTTTCTCCCCAGGGTTGTGGTCTGAGATGACAAAGATCATTTTCGTAGAAATCCTCTAAACTCCCTTAGAACTCAGGAACCAAGTCAGCAGGCCTGAGAACAACTTCCCTTCCTAAAAGAGTATTCAGTCTTGTTTCACTGGGCTGAGAAGCCTGCTTGTGGAATTTTTTGCTTCTTTCCATAATAGCTTTTGACCATGTTCTTACTCCTTTCCCTGTACTTTCTTGTTCTCCAAACCTACCTGTAAAGAACTCCTCCATTAGCCACAGTTGTTCTTTCAGGATCATCTTTCCAAATCCCCTTTTTATTAAATAATCCTATTAGTGCCTTCTCTTTATTCCTTCCATACTGACATGCATGTAGGTGATGACCTTATTTGATCTTGGTCTAATCTTTCCGTGATTTTTTACCTATCTCCTTAATTCCTAACATACAAATTCATTTTTTTGTTCTTTGAACAATACAGTTTCCACTTGTATGTTTTCAGCTTATCTTTAAATTCTCCAAGATGATAGAGGAGAAGGAGCACAAGTTTTGTAGTGGACAGTGTGTGATATTGATCTCGCCTGGATCCCCAAAGCACAGTTTCTTCATCTGTAAAGAAGAGATGACATCATCTGCCAGATGGACCATTTGGAGGACTATCACATTTTAAATCTTATCACAAGGTCTGAAACATTGTGTCCTCTCAACAAATGCCAGTTTTCTTTTTTCTTCTAATTAAAAAGTATCAGGAGACACTTATCATTTGCCATGGTTTTACCTTTTTACCTAAAAACTAGTGCCAAAGCTCTAACTCAGCACATGTCACCAGCTCTGGACAGACTGAATGGGTAGAAAGGTCTGATCATTTTCCCTACATTTCTAAAACTTTCATGATCTAATTAGGAATCTATTTATCTTCTTCTTGTCAGCATAATCTCTCTGCAATTTTGAGGAATTGATTTTGGTTATTGGTACAGAATGATAGATATTATTTTTGTCTTCTATTTCACAATTAATTCTCTTTTCTAGAGAAAAAAAAAGTCCAAAGTCTACTTCATGTAGACTATATCATGTTTCAAGCCTATATCATGTTTTATTGTGTTAGTACCACACTGTTAGGTTATTTAATTAAGCCCCTGAAATTCTATATGAAGAGATTAATTCAAGTATTTAATCATACAGTCACAATGTCACCTCCAATTCTATTATCTTCATAAAATTTAAGCTATTTACAAAGGATAGTGCTTATTTTTGTAATGGAAAAGATCCCCCAGCCTTCAATAATGTTAATTTCTTCCTTCTGTGTATGTGGATAGGAGAAAAAAGAGTGGTAATCATATGGTATAATATGATATACAGTATATATACCACACTATAATGTAAATGATTTATGTTTTATTACATCTCATTATCCAACTAAAATATCATTCATTTTTCAAAATCTACATGATGGGTGCTAAATGGAAACCCTGTCTCTGGATGATTTTCTTTTATAAACCCAGTTCTTTGACAGCAATACACGCGCGCACACACACACACACACACACACACACACACACATGCACACCCCTAGTGTATTTACCAGACTTTCTTGGGGGGAAAAATTGCATTTGGTCTCTTTTCTCTCAGAATCCTATACTAAGCAACATTTTTAAATTTTTTTTTTAATGTTTGTTTATTTTTGACAGAGAGAGAGAGAGAGACAGACAGAGAGAGAGACAGAGCATGAGCCGGAGAGGGGCAGAGAGAGAGGGAGACACAGAATCCAAAGCAGGCTCCAGGCTCTGAGCTGTCAGCACAGAGTCAGATGCAGGGCTCGAACTGACAGACCCTGAGATCATGACCTGAGCCGAATTGTCGGACACTCAACTGACTGAGCCACCCAGGTACCCTGTAACATTTTAATAAATACCTGAAGTGAGAGTCTCAAGCATGTGAATATCTAGTAGAATATTCCAAGCAGAGGCAATAAAAGGATAAGTGCCCTAAGTTGAGATGACCATGCCTAGAAAGCTCAAGGGGCAACAAGGGTGTTTGTTTTTCTGCAGTGGACAAAGTATGAGAAAGAGAAGTACAAGAGAGAATAAGAAGATAACAAGGGTGTTGGAATTTAGGGGAGGGCAAAGATTTTATAGGGTCTTATAGACCACTGTAAGAATTTTGGTTTTCACTGAGTGAAATGAGAGCTCTTGAAATTTAATGAACAAAGAAATTTCAGCAGCCATGATCTGACCTTGTTTTAACAGTACTGTTATGGCTGTGGAGTGAATAGTCATAAAGACAAATCATGGAAGCAAGGAGAACTGTTAGGAAGCTTGTAATAATGTGTGTGAAAGATAATGCTGGCTGTAATCTGAGTAGATGGGGTGAAAGTGGTGAGAAGGGTTCAGACTGTAGGAATATTTTGAGGGTAGAGCCAAGAGGATTTGCAGATGGGTGTCTGTGGATGTCAGAGAGATAAGGCTGACTCCAGATTTTGGAGGAGTTGCCATAAACCAAAAGGAGTGAAGATACCATATGAGTACATTTGGAGGGGACGCCTGAATGGAAAGGAGAGAAGGCAGCAGGATGTGTGAGTCTGGAGGACTGGGGAAAGATACAGGGTGGTAACAGAAGCCATGAGAATGAGGTCTGAGAGAAGAGACTGAAATATAATAATCAATTAGATTAAAGAGAAAAACAGGAGAGCCGGGTGTCCTGGAAGTAAAATGGGGGGGGGGGGCGTGTTTCAAGGAATTGATCCGCTGAACCAAATGTTGCTGACAGATCAAGATGAGGGTTAAGAATTGTCATTAAATTTAACTACAGAGGTTACTGGTGTCCTTGACATCTAGGTGGATCAGGAGAAAAGAGACCCCGATTAATTTGGTATTATGAGAGAATGAGAAAAGGGAGAGAGGAAAGATAAATTTTTTCAAGGAAATTTTCTATAAAGCAAAGCTGATACGGAATGAAGACAGAATTTTTTTAAGATGTAAGAAACTGCAGAATGTTTATAATAATCCAATAGAAAAAAATTGAAGAGAAGAAATGGGACAACTTCTGGAGTGATTGAGTAGCAGAAAGCCAGTAGATGCAGTGCTTGGGTAGAGGGCTGGCTTCAGAGGACCACTTTTTCCACAAGAACAGAAGGGAGAGGAGAGCATATGGACACAGGTGCAGGAAGTTATCCAAAAGAGGGAGAATGCATGGACCACACAAATATTCTATGATTGCTTGTTAGTGTTGTGGACATAAGTTAAGGCCATAGTTCAGCCATCAGGACTTTAATGTGCAACAAATCAACAGGATAATGGGCTTTTCTCCAGCCAAATTGGGCTATGCAGGTGTAGCCATGAGGAAGTGAAGGGTTGGATGCTGCAGAGTGGTAGCCTTGCTAAGAAGTATGATGACATGAAAGAGGACTCAGGATTTGAATTGTCAGAAAGGAAGTAATTATGCTAGAGGACTGTGGGACTGAAGTCGGACCATAAGCAAGCAATAGGTGTAGGACAGATCGGTTTTAAGGTCTGTGTTATTTAAAGAACTACAGGTTTCCCTCGCTACCCAGAAATTCACATTAAGTCACTTTACTTTTACACAAGACCTACATTAGTTCCTGATTTCACTAACAGAAAGAAATCTGAAGAAGATGTTTGCCATATGAAATGGTATTGCTTCTTTATGACATTACAGTTTATGAAAGATTTCATGGAAACTCTACTTTTGGATATTGAGGGAAATCTGTATTAGAACAGAGGTACCTCAGATTAATCTGTTTAATTAATTTTGTTTTGCTTTGTTTTGTAATTCCTCTTCAAATACTGTCTTCCTGTTGTATTTCTTCACCTTCCCTGTTCATTTCCTGCTATATTTTAGTCCATACAAAATTAGAATTTTTTCTTTTAAAATTTCTCTTTATTTCTTCCGAAATATGGCTTGTTGGTTCTCTTCCCATGTGTCCTGTGAAGTTGTCTCTTCAATAATGGAAATATTCTATATCTACACTATCCAATAATATAGCCAGCTAGCCACTTGCAGGTAGTGTGACTAAGGAACTAAAATTTTTAATTTTATCTAATTAGAATTAATTTATATTTAAGCACACGTGGCTAGTGGCTAATCTATTAGATAGTACAGTGAGCCTATGAGAAATCTTTGTATCATTTGGTGATATAAATGTCATTGGCACTAAAATCATTTTTCTGATCTCCTTTTCACTTCTTCCTTCTAAAGTTAGTTCTCTTGTGTCTGCCTCTTCCCCACCACATACAGTTATTCACAAACATTATGGAACATTAAATCTATGCTAGTGCCAGTGAGAAGTATTAGTGACACAGAGACAACAAAGGGTGCCTGTCTTCAAGAAAGGAGATGAGTCAAGAAAGCAATGGAAATAGTACAAATGCGCTGTGTGCTATACTCAATACAAGTACAAAATATATATATATATATACATATATATATACATTGCCCATTCCCCTCTGGGGAATCATCCTACCAGCTGAGGCTGGAATCCTGGCTTTGTCACTTCTTTAATGAGTAACCCTCCTCGCAGCGCAGTTATAGGAATTTTAAAATTTGGTGTATGCATAAAGTACTTGGCTCAATGCCTGACTTTAAATAGAACTGATTCTCCCTTGGGAAAAATGCACAATTTTTTTTCATTACAAAACTTATCTGTATTTTTTTAAATAAAAATTTATGCTGTCCTTGTTCTCCATTCTCAGGATTGTGTGAGTGAACTCAATATTCAGTTGACTCCTTGAGCCACATGTCCAGCATAGTTAGATTGTTCCTGTGTCCAGTTTAATCTGTACCTGAAATGGAGCTTCTCTTTCCTTTTAGATCACAATATGTTGCATAGTTATCATCCGGTCCATTATTTTTCTTGAACACTTACTGATCCAAAGACTTTTAAAACAAAATTCGGTGTCTTTTGTCCAGAATAACTATAAAATATTAGAAACTGAGAAATTTAAGCATAGCCACATTCATGCCAGAAAGTCATCAAACATCTGCTTAAACACCATGAGTGACAGAGAGCTCACTACCTACCAAAGCAATTCATTATTAGAACTTTCATCAATAGAAAGTTCATTTTTCTTTTTTTTTAAGTTTATTTTGAGAGAGAGAGAGAGAGAGATGGACAGAGAGAGAGAGATGGACAGAGAGAGAGAGTGAGAAACCCAAGAGGTTCCATGCTATCAGCACAGAGCCTAATGTGGGGCTCAAACTCAAGAACTCTGAGGTCATGACCTGAGCCAAAACCAAGAGTCAGATGCTTAACGTACTGAGCCAAACAGGCATCCTGAAAGTTCATTTTTCTGTAGTGATGTAATCTACCACTCCCTGGTTCCGTCCATCTGTTCTCACTGTGTGCTCCGCCTCTACAACATAGCATACTATTAGGGAGGGAAATGGGGTGAGGTTACACATAAGGTGAAATAACACATTACCCAAAAGCTTTCTTAACTAAGCAGTAACCAGCTAGAAGTCACCTTTACATGGATGTAAGTATTGTCCACTACTCAGTGAGTCCTGATAAAAAGTGTCAGAACCACCAGTCTACAATAGAATGGAACAAGTTTAATTTGTGTCCAAATTGAATTTGTTCCTGTCTGTGACAGCCTTGCATGTATTTTCTATATCCCACCCCCAAGAGTCTTTCCTATTCCAGTCTAAATATCTCTAATTTCTTCAACTACTCTTCATAGTATAATGTCAAGTTTCCTCATCATTCTCCCTCCTGTGGACCTACTGCCAAGGTCACTCACTAAAGTGTTTTGTGTTGGATTCTTTTGAGTTATATCTAAATATCTAGTTAGATGGTTGAACACCTAGAAGTATGCTGGTTGGATTTAAGGGTCTCCCAGTGATATTGACATGGGAGAACCTTTCTGTCCTACCTCCTCTGATTGAGCTCGAATACCCAAGCTACACCCCTAGGTTTCCTGGTTTCAGTCCACACATTTTGCTTTCCAGTACGTGATAAAGAAAGGGTTTATTTGCACCTGGAAAGTCTTTGGTGACAAACCCAGTCTCTCACACATATTTTAAATACTTTTCATAATCCTGTTTTCAAACTTAGCACCTGGCTTTGATGAGGACACAAAGGGATGAGGGAGAGGGGATGGCTGAGAGTAAAGAAGAGAAGGAGACAAACCTCCTATCCCCAATCAGACTTTCTTGGCATATTCACCTTGTTTGACAAAAGAAATATGAAGACTAGTTTTCCTCTCTTGATTTGCTTCAGTTCAAATATGTCATTCTTCTTCTTTCCCCCTACATGGTAGATACCTAGATAATCAACAAGTAGATGATAATTGATAGGTCACTGATACATAAATAATTAATAGATACTAGATAATTGGCTGATAGGTCTAAGTGTGTAGTGTGTCATTTATACTATTTTATAGTCTTGCTCTTTCACTCTTGTTTCATTTTGCATTTTGTTTTGTTTTGCATTTTGTTTCACTTCTTTGTTTTGCCACTTTTTCTTCCCCATTATATAGCTTAAAAATGGCCAGCATCTTTCAGGGGAGCACTAATGCACAGTACAATGGAAAATGTGTTTTCCCAGGGGACAACGATAACTTGATAGGTCCTCGTTGTGGGGCAAGGTCAAAAGAGATGAGAGGCAATTTGCATTCCAGCAAATATCAGTCTGTCATGTCCTTGCTGTTGTCTTAAAAATAGTTCCCACATATTAGGACATATTTTAGAGCTAAGTTAAAAGCACATTTGCTTGTTCAGAGCATCTCTTATGGGGCTGAAAATGCTGAGGTTGTGGAAAGCAAAGTGGGGAGTATTTATTTGTAACCTACAGTTACTCCAGAATTCCCCCAGGGAATGACTTTGCAGCAATTTAAGCCCAAGTGCAGAGCGAATAGAAAAATGGGTGCCTTTCTCCATTCTCACAGGATTTGTCTTATACCTCCTCTCCCCACCCCCCATCCATAATAAGGAGAGAAGAAGATGAATTAGCAACCACAATCTACACTTTCATCTTCAGTAAATCTAAGAGACTCTCAGTCAGTGGTAAAAGCACATCTAAACCAGGCTTCTGTGCCTCAATTACTCTATTCCCATATATCCTTTCCTCCTTGGGGGTACTCCTCAGATCATGGCTATCAACACATAATAGGAGAAAACACAGTTGAATTCCACTTTAAAAAAACAACTTAGTCATTCTTACCTATTTGTGTGGAGTTTTAAGAAATGTATATTATTAATATATTATAAAAACATAAATTATATATTCACATTAAAAACAAATTCTTTTTATGCATCAAATGTCAATAAATATGCCTGCTACAAAACCAAGAAAAAGACTGGGGTGGAGGAAAAGACATGGACTTAGTGATATATAGACAAATACATAAGAACAGAAAGGATGCAAAAGACAAAAGAAAGAAAAGATGAAGATGGACAGAGAGACAGACAGACATGCACACAGCAGGGGTCATGATGCCCTCCATCTCAGTTCCAAGGATATTGGATTCAAAACTAAGTGTGATCATGTGTCCCCAAGAAATCTTCAATAGTCTAAGTTGCTATAAAATTGCATGAGATTCTTGTTCCTCTGGTTTAGGAGTCAACCAGATCAGAACTGAGCATGGAAGTGTAGGAATAAAGTTTAAGGAGGTTCTGGAATGGGTGGAGAGAGTGCAGGATGGAGAGGGAATGAATAGTACTGCACATTGTTGGGTTCACTATAATACTAACACATTGGATACTACTTGCGTGTACTGAACATTGTATTCCCCATGTAGTTTCTCACATTTTACAAGAAACCTGTGGGAAGGCCCTTTTATTACTTCAGTGAAGCAGTATGACCTAGTAATTATCAATTCAGGTTCTGAATATAAGCTACCTGGGTTCAAATTTAGATTGCAACACCTGCCGGCTATGCAATCCTGGACACATTTTTTTTTAACCGCCATGGGTGTATTAGTTCCCTACTGCTGATGTAACAAATTACCACAAACTTAGTGACTTAAAAAGACACATATATATTCTTTTACAGTCTGGAAGCTGCATTCCTTCTGGAGGTTCCAGGAAATAATGTGTTTCCTTCCTTTTCCAGGTACTCATGGCCTCCTACTTTCCTGGGCTGGTGGCCTCTTCCTGCCTCTCCAAAGCCAACAGCATAGCATCTTATCTCCCCTCTGACTTTTAATCTCTCATTTACAAGGACATTTATGATTACATCATGTCCATCTGGATAATACAGGGTCATCTCCTCATCTCCTGATCCTTACAATTATCCATCTGCAAAGTCCCTTCTGCCATGGAAGGTAAGCTATTTACAGGTTCTGAGAAGTAGAGCAATAACACCATTAGAAAGCCATTATTACCTTGATAGGTAAATGGGGGAGAGATAGTACTTACTTCATAAGACTCTTAACGAGAAACACAAGTAAAACACTGAGAAAAGTTCCTTTTTTATTGATGGTCTTAGCCATTAGCTCCTAATGAGCGGAACAGGTGTGGTGGGTGGGAGAGGGCATGGATGGAGGGTGGGGTGGAATTGTGGAGGCAGAGGCAGCTCTAAAGTCCTCTAGAACCCAATCTGATTTCCCAACAAAACCCTGCTTGGTACTAGGGAAATCAGTCACATAACTTACATGTTTCTGTATTTGAAGACTCTGATGCCATGATAATGCCAGAAAAGGAATTTAAGAGGTTACAGTTCTCTTGGAAACCTGACCTAAATTTCTAAATTTTATACAGGAGTTACCTGCCTCAGATCAAGAGAGAGAGAGTTGTCCAAGGAGACAGTTTGTGGCAGAATTGAAATAAGAGCCTAGACCACCTGCCCAGAGTTCCTTCTACCATGTTGGACCCCACTTAAGGAAGACTCAATGGCCTAACTACTGTTTGCCAACTGTCTTTCAACTTTATTCCCATGGTACAAGGGAATAAAACTTAATTCACTGAATACCCGAGTGTAAAATACTGTTTCTCCTAAATGTAATGTCATATCCTGGAACAGAAAAAGGATGTTAATAGAACAACTGGTGGAATCAGAATAAAGCTACTTTCTTAGTTTTGACAAATGCACTGTGGTAATGCAAGTTAACAATAAGGGGGACTGAGTGCGCAGTATATAGGAACTCTCAGCACACTCTTCGCAACTATTCTGTACATCTAAAATTATTGTTACATAAAAACATTTTAAAAGTACGTTTTTTCCATTTCCTGCAACAATGACAAATTGTTTTAAAGAGAACCTTTCATTGAGTAGTATAAAGCCCTGTCACAGTCATTTGGCTTCAGCCCCACTGCTCTTGCTTGCCCACCACTTTGCTTAAAATACTCTTCCTTCAGTCACCAAGATGGCTTGCCCCATCTCTGCCCTTGGGACTTTCTGCCCACATCACCTTCTCGGTGAATCATCTCCCCATTGATGTATCTAAAACAAAGAAGGAAGGAAGGGAAGGAGAAAAGAAGGGAGAAAGGAAAGAAGAAAGGGAGGGAGGGAAGAAGGGAGGGAGGGAGGGAAGGAAGGAAGGTAGGAAAGAACCAAATAAGAGAGGAAGGAAAATCCCCACTCTTGAGAACTGTAAGAAAACCTGTGAAACTTTATCTTTATCCCTGCTTTGTCTGTCTTCTTAGCACTCATTACTTTCAAACACATGACGTATTAATTTATCTTACACGTTGTCTACCTTCATCACCATAAAGGCTAGTATATTTTATTTTTTGTTCATTTTGCTCATTGTCATATCCCTAGCAACAAGAATAGTGTCTGGTATACAGAAAGTACTTCACAAATATTTGTTGAGGGTGCCTGGTTGGCTCCTGAGGGAACCTGGTTAAGTGTCCAATTCTTGATTTCAGCTCAGGCCATGATCTCATGGTTCATGAGTTTGAGCCCCACATTGGGCTTTGGGCTGACAGCACAGGGCATCCTTGGGATTTCCTCTCCCTCTCCTTCTCTCTTCTCCTCCCTTCTTCCTTCCCTCCCACTGCCTCTCTCCTGTTCATGCTGCTCTCTCTCAAAATAAATAAACATTTAAAAAATTATATTTGTTGAATAAATGAATGAATGATTGTAATTGCTCTGAAAGTTGAATGAGCCATGTGTACACAGCACAGTGCCTGACCCACTTTAAATATAAGGAATCCTATGGCACAAGGAAATTAAATTATACACCAAGAAGTCACATAGCTTAGAAATGGCAGATCTGAGATTAGAATGCAGGCCTCCTGATACATGGAGACATTTTACACATGACAATTCAGCATGTTAAGCTCCATACCCAAGGTAGGCACAAGTCATTCCATTTGCCTCACCATAATTTTTATGGCTGCTTTCACTTCTCTAAGAGAGCCATGGCTGATCTCACTAAATAATCTAAGTACACAAGAGAAATACATTTGTACTGTTGGTTTCCTAACGGCTATTGGTACTAAACTTAACTAAAATCCATTTCAGGAAGCGCAATCCAAAGAAGGTGGCTTATCACCATAACCCAATAAGAAGACTTTAAGTACTGAGGACAAAACAAGAGAATAGATCAAGCAGACACTGTGGTAACACAGAGCTATTACTCCATTTGCTTCCTGCTTATTCAATTCAATCCAATTGAACAAGTATTTACTGAGGATATATTTCATGCTCTATACTATACTAGGCATTTTGAGGATGACAAGAGAGACCAGTAGCTGCAACACAAAAGAGAACACAAGACCCAGGGACACCTGGGTGGCTCAGTCAGTTAACGTTCAACTTTTGATTTTGGCTCAGGTCATGATCTCCTGGTTCGTGAGATCGAGCCCTGCATCAGGCTCTAGAATGACAGTGGTGAAACTTCTTGGGATTCTCTCTCTCTCTCTCTCTCTCTCTCTCTCTCATTTTGCCCCTCCCCTGCTTGTGCTCTGTCTCTGTCTCTCAAAATAAATAAATAAACTTATAAACAGATAGATGAATGAATGAATGAATGAATGAATGAATGGAAAACACAAGACCTAATGTTATAACTTGGTCCGCTATGGTAAGGAAGGCAGTGACAGAGTCCCTGTCTTGGCAGAACAACAATCCAGGCAGGAGCACCACAACAAAGAAGGCCTTGAGCAGAGGCTTACACACCTCTTGCTACACGCCTCTTAACATTCTTGCTCTCATTCTTGCTACATTGTTGCTATTATATTCCCAGATGAGGTCCTACTGAATGCAGAGGAGGTTGACACATGAGACGCACTTGGGTATATCACTCATGTGATGCATTTTGGACCCAGGGCAATGTTCCTTGAAGGCAACAAGAGCACCTTAGGTCCACATCACTCTAAGTGATTGAAACTGAATGAAATTATTAATGGGTGAAAGAAGCGAAAAATTATCGTGTGAGTGAAAATCTTTAAGTCTCTCTCTTCTTCACTGGGATCAAAAACAACAAAAGCAGTTCATCACAGTCTGAAAGCAGTAAATAGTTATACAAGTTTTTCACAGGGTGGAACAGAAATTTCCTAAGGAATTCTTTCTCCCTCCCTCCTTTGTCTTTTCTCCTTTTTCCACCTTCGATGTGCTTCATTTATTCACTTCATTTCTCCCCTGCTTTTTTATTTCTGCCTTCCTCCTGCTTACCGTGTTGGTGTCGAGGGAGAACCTAGGATATTGAGAGCAAAAGTGATGTCCTCAATTATTGATTCATTCATTTAAAACTTGTATGAGGGTGTGCACTGTGCTAAGTACTTTATGTCATACAATGTACAGTTTTTATAGAAGCAATAGTCGTTAGTGAGGAATAATGTAGTATAAGGGGAAAGAGTAGGAACTTTGCTATCATATCACCCTAGGCTTGAATTCCATCCTGCTACTGTCTCAGTGACCTTTGAGACCCCTTAACCTCTCTAGGGGCAACTTTCCTCATCAGCTAAATAAAGAATATATTTACCTTCCTGCTATTGTGAGAATTTAAAAAAAAATATGGTATATAATGTGGCCTAGTATAGTCTAGAGAAGCGGCCCAAAGTACAGTTCCTGTTGACAGAATTCAAACCGGAAAATTTGCACTGTTAGCTGAGGAGATAAGATGTAAAAAGTGTTAATAAAATAACACTTTGCTATCACTTCAGAACTATGTGGTAAACTTTACACATAATACCTCACTTAATTCTCATAGGAAGCAGCACCAGAACCATTTTATACATTTGGAAAAACTGAGGAACAAAAGAGATTACCTGAGTTCAGAGGAGAACTTAGTGGCAAACCTCAAGTCTCAGTATTTCAAACCCAGTTGTCCTTGCATCCACAGCAGATCCGCTGAGAGCTCCATCCCACCAGTTAGCAAGCTGACTGAATAAGGCTTCAAGAATATAGCAGGGGGGCCTGGGTGGCTCAGTTGGTTAAGTGGCCTACTCTTGGTTTCAGCTCAGGTCATCATTTCATGGTTTTGTGGGTTTGAGCCAGGTGTCGAACTCTGCACTGGCTGTGTGGAGACCGCTTGGGATTCTCTCTCTCCCTCTTTCTGTCCCTCCCCCATTTGTGCTCTGTCTCTCTCTAAATAAATGAACAAACTTAAAAAAAAAAAGAACATAGAAAAGAAGAGGCTTACAAGCAGAGGGCAGACAGAAGGTGTGATGTCACATGGGCACCAGGGAAAGCGAAAAGAGTCCCCAGATACATTTCATTCCTTCTCTTTGTTCCCCTGACTTTTGTGCTGGCTAATGTCCAGACTTGCTCATTTAGATTCTGGTCTTCTGAAGTGTGCCACCAAGCAAACTGAAGAAAACATAAATAAATAAATAAAGTCAGTGCTCTATGACTAGGAAAAAACAATAAAGTAAAACTTGGGGTTGCTCCTCTTCTCATATTGCTAAGGTGCAGGAGAAGTAGCAGAGATCGATATAATACTGTTGTATTTGCTAATTCCTCTAATTATGTTTCTAACATTTTAAAAATTTTTTTAAACATTTATTCATTTTGAGAGACAGAGAGAGAGAGAGAGAGACAGTGTGAGCAGGGAAGGGGTAAAGAGAGGGGAAGACACAGAATCTGAAGCAGGCTCCAGGCTCAGAGCTGTCAGCACAGAGCCCTACGCAGGGCTCAAACTCATGAACCCCCAGATCGTGACCTGAGCCGAAGTCAGAAGCTTAACAGACTGAGTCACTCAGGCACTATTCTAATTTTTTAAGTGAAAATGGCACCCCAATTCCTTTAATTATTATGTTCCAATAATAAAGACAGGGGTATAACTTTCACTTCAATTTCTAGAAATCTGGATAAATTCAAAGCATATTCATTCTTCTGTCCATCATTTTGGAAGTCTAAATTCACCTTTCAGAGTGGAATGCATCTGTTAATTTATAATTGAAAGTTTTCTATATTCTTAATGTGAAAACATTTGAATTTGAATGAGAAACAGTAATATTAATTGTGATGTAGCACTTTCATTTTTAATGAGCCCTGTAAATGTTATTGCATATTTCCGGGAATTCAACTAAAAAAAATTAATATAATTAAGCATCCATGGAGCATTTAAAAGTCTTATAAAAATACAGGAGGGAAATAAAGAATTCCAAAAATACCAAATTTTCCTTTGTAACAATTTTTCCTTAGTAATAAATCAACTCAATTTGGAAAGGTTACATATACTTAAGCACATGATGCCATATATAATAAATCAAGATAAATGGAAAACATATAATTCCTTTTTACAGAGTATGATTTCAATACTTAATTCATCATCCACCCTTTTGACAGAGAGCTTCAATATGAATCTAAGCTCCAATACACAATGCATGAGCTCCAGCTATTTATTACAATGTTGTGTCATTTGTCACTTTTATGGAATTCAGTGTATTTTGCAGGCTGTAAAATGGGCTAGAGTGATTCAGAAATGATCTATGCCATCATTATTCCTCATTTCTAGTACTTGAATTGCATCTACTCTCCCCAATAGGCTTGATTTATTAGGTGAATAAATAACAATATGCTTCAATAATGTATATCTATTGAGACTTCATTAGCTGCCCAGGAGATGCTATCCTGATTTTAAATAATTGAAACACACATGTGATGGAGTCCAATGGACTTGAGATGATTGGGTATAAATATTTACTAAAACAGAGTGGTGGCAGGAAGATGCTTTCAGAATAGATGGGATTTGAAGGGAAACATTCAAGTGATTTCACAAAGTGTTGTTTGTGAAAGTATAGAAATTTAGAGGCTGCTTTCAAAACAAAAAAGGCAAGTTAAAGTGGGAGGTGAGATTTGCTTATTTTCTCTGAATCCCAAACAGACTGTCCTCTGACTTTAAGGTGACTAACTCTTAATCATGCACCTGTAACGCTAGTCAAGTCCATCAATGACTAAATTTCCAAGCCAACCCAGCACTGAGCCTCATAGTGCCATAAAGGAGGGCCCAAGGAGTGGGATAGATTTCTTTTCCCAAAGCTAAAACTCGATCTTCTACTAGTTGAGATTATGCACTTGCTAGGTTAAACGAGTTTTGTGCTCTTAATTAAACAACTTCCAGCTCTCTGTCTGTAATGCACAGGTGATGAAATAAGTTAAAGTCAGTAGGCAGAAACTCTTCATTCGGTGTTGTCTCAGAAATTTCTAGAATAGGTTTATGTCAGAAGCCATTTATAATAGGTGAAGCTTTGATCATTTATAAAGACAAACCTAGTACAATTTCTAACTTTCCCCCAGCTGGCATATTTTGGCTGAAAATGCATTTTGGGAAGAAGAATATTTATTTCTCCCCTAAAATAGACTTAGAAGCTCCTTCCTTCTAATTAGAAAAAAAAAAACTGTCTCACAAGTGATGAATAGATGCTAAAGGAAGATATTTATTTCTTCTCTAAAAGCAAACTGGAAAGCTCCTTTTCTGTAAATGGAAGTGAGGAGGAGGAGTCTGAAAAGTGAGAGATGGTTGCTAACGGAATGACATATCTACAGCAAAAAGGTGGGTGTATGTGTGCATGTGTTTCACTTTGGGGAAAAGACATCCACCCTTTGTCTCTTAAAAACAAAAACAAAATTCTCCTCCTCATTGTTCTAATGACATAAGGGCATCAAGTTAGCTGAGATTTCCTGTAGACATCTGAATATGGAATCTAATCAGACAGGCCTGGAATGTGGCTGGCGACTGGGCTTTAGGAGGCAGTAGGGAGATAGATCCCATAGGGCTGGTAAGGAACAACTTGAGAACCAGAAGAGCAGACAGAGCTGGGCTAGGTAGGTGGGAAACTCCAAGGCAGGAGAACAGTGGTACTGCAGAACTCCTTAGAGCATCCTTAGGATCTCTGCTGGGCAGCTATGAGACCACAAACGTTCAGAAGAAAAGGGTGGGGCTACTGGTGACAGTACCATGACCTGAAGTGTGAGGCTCCTCACCAAAGAGTCCATGAGGATAAATGTGGTTAATCAAACACCTCCCAACACTAAACCATTTATTTGAAGCGCCATAGAGGACCTGCATTAGCTATATTATTTTTCTTTTAGAAACCTTGGAAAATTTATGTATTCATTAATTACCTTGTCTCTGTAACCTAGTAAAATAAAAAATACTCAGTAATACTTTGCTATCTGAAGACTGAGGCATGTTTGAGAAAGATGGTGGAGAGAAACAATAGGTGACCAATCACATAAGCATCATTGCAGGGAGCCTTGCCCCGCCCTGCCCCATCACTGGGCCTCACTCCCTCTCATCCTGGGCCAGTATTAAGCCTATGAAGATAAAGACTGTGTATGCTCTACCAGTAAAGTTCTTCCTATCGGACACTGGTCTAAATCTACAACTTCCCCCCTCAAAACCTTTAGTTTCTGTTGGCCTGATAACTTATGTCCTGCTAATGAGGTCCTGGGCACATGCTATCCTGGGAAACTTGAATAGCATGAACCCTAGCCTAATCCTGCCTTAGATAAATCACTTAGACTGAAGAACCCACCTCCTTTTGATTTGGTCTGTTGCCTCTGAGAATATTATATCTGTGTCTGTATCTTCATACCCAAGATTTTTTTCTTGAGTTCCCTAAATTCAACAGCTACCTGGATGTTCTCAACATGTATATTGAAAAACCTACTACCAGTTACTTTCAGCTCACTACATACCAAGAATTATGTTAAATGATTTATAGGTATATTATTTATCATCTTCACAGCAGTCATATGAGGTAGATCACCATCTATTTGAGAAGAATCTATTGAATACCTACAAAGCACAAAGCACTCTGCTAGATACTAGAGTACAAGTGTAAAAAGATTGAGTCCTTGCCCTCATGGAACTCACATTTTGATGCAATTATTAATCTTATTTTATTAATGAGGAACTAAAGCTCAGAGGGACTGATGGGCCAGCGAATGGTCCCAAACTTAGTAAATGGTACAGTTATGATGTGTTCTCATGTTCTTTACACTATACTGCACTGACAAACATGTATTACATTCTTCTAGGTCAGGTGTTGGCAACTATTTCTGTAAAGGGACAGAAAGTAAACATTTCAGGCACTAAGGACCACACAGTCTATCACAGCTGTCCAACTCTGCCATCAGAGAAGGAAAACAGTCATGGACAATATATAAATGAATACACAAGGCTGCATTTTCATAAAGCTTTACCAATAGCGGGAGGGCCATAGCTCATTGACACATGTTCTAGATGATTCCTTTTACTCTAAGGTTTGTGCTTTTTCTGTTAAAATTACTATATCCTCTAATTACATATGTGAAACCTTGAATTCATCTGCACATGCTCCTTATATTTCACTATCCCCCTCTTTCTCCCAACTTCCACGATATATTCGGCGTTCACCACCAACAGCTTTTTCATAATGCCAATCACAATATTGGTTGGATGATTTTTGAAGTCAATCGCATAGTATTCTAAATCATTGGGGAAAAAAATTATCCTAAAAAGAAAACCTGTGATAATAGAATCAAGTAAGGTTAGCATTAAAAGAGAACTTAGAGGAAAACATCCTACAGCATTTACATATGGCACATGAATTAAGTACAGGCTTGGAGGGGACAAGAGTATCAGAGAAAGACATAGTATGGTCACAATTTACTCCTTCTTTCTTTCCTTCATATCCTCCTTCCTCCCTTATTTCCTTCCACCTTTTGCTTTCTCTTTATAATCCATGACAGTGTCTGTGATTTTCCAGGAACAGAAGTCTGCTTTCCAACAAATTGGGGGAGGAGTTCCATCCCACTTCCTACACCCTATCCCTTCTCATTACCAATTCCAATCACTAATGTTCTTCTACCAACCTCTTATCTACTTCCTCATGAACCATACAGATTAGTAAAATAATCCCACTGTCTAGAACTCCCCCCCCCCTTCTTGACATGCCACCGAAGTCAATTAGGGAATTTCCCTAATAGGGAGTAGGGGATGAAGACAACTAAAGTAGGTTTGATGTGAGGAACTAAGTATACATTTCCTGTTCCTTCTGTAACAAATTACCACACACTTAGTGGCTTACAATAACACAAATTTATTATCTCACAGTTCTGGAGGTTATAAGTCCAAAATGGATTTTACTGGACCAACATCAAAGTGTTGGTAAATTATATTCCTGTGGAAGCTTTAAGGGAGAATTCATTTCCTTGCCTTTCCAACTTCCAGAGGCTCTCACATTCCTTAGACAGTAGGTCCCAATGAGCAACTGGTTCTGGAACATCAGTCCCTACCCGCGAGATGCTTATAGCATGGGAGGAAAGGGTGTTCAGAAAGTCAGCAAAAAAACTCTGAAATGTATCTTTGAGCATATTATATTCTCCACAGAACTCATATTTGCCATTTTGCTTAACAAATATTTATTGAGCATCAACTTGTGTCTGGCATTCTGCTGGGGACTCGGCATACAGCAGGAAGGATGAAAATTCCTACCTTGAAAGAGCTTATAGTCTGATGGAGGAGATAGAAAAATGAATAAGGAAGTAAAAATGTTGAAATAAATGTTACGAAGGAAATCAAAGTGACATAAATGGAATTGCTTTAAATTGATTGTCCAGAGGCAAACTCTCCGAGCAGAGACATTTAAATTGATGCCAGCAGATGAGAAATCACCAATGCACAGGGCTTAGGGAAGAGTGTTTGAGTAGTAGAAGCAGAAAGTGCAAAGGCCCTGAGGCCAAATAAAAGCTTCATGTGTCTGAAGCCGGAAAGAGGGTACACTTATCTGGAAGAAAGCCATGAAAGAGATATTGATAAAGTTTAAAAATTATTTTCGTTGACTTAAAGTGAATCTAAGCTTCCCAACCAATCACAAGGTGGGCTGAGGATGCGTGCTTTACATCGGCTACCAACTTTGGAAGTTAAATACTACGTTGAAGAGTTCACTGTTCTTGGAGCTTTTCCTGATCCGTAAGTGGTTCTCAAATATTTCATGACCATGTTCATGATTTTCTATTTCACCAACTGGAATATGGAAGAGATTTCTAGGAGAGAGGCTCTGCACCTGTAATGAGATCAGGTGCTGAGGGATGGGCAGAGAAAGAAGAATGCACACTTGGAAAGAGAACTCAAGACTGTAATCAAGGTCAAAAGCACATCCCATGTGAAGAGCTCCCTGAGATTTGGCTCGGGGATGAAGATCCAGTTAGGAGACTCTCATGATTATGATCTGAAGGAACCCCAAATAGATCAACCACTAGACAATTACCCACACTCTTTCCTTTCAGGTTTTCAGACAACATAGGACCAACCCTCTAGAAACAAGGCACTGTATACTTGCATGACAATGTATTGCATGACAATACATTTCTACTCATAGAAGGCTGACTGCAAGTTCCCTATCCCTAACTCCCTCCCAGGCAAAAGTATATGAAGAGAACACACATTGTGAATAGCTGAATATACCAAGGTGGATTCTGCTTGCAGACTTGTTACATAGGAGAAGAGGTAAGAATCTGATGGGCAGACTCTGGATCTTCAGGCTCTTGGAATCATTTTTATGGAGAGATGTCCACTCCTACCCTCAATTTGCCTTTTTCAGGTCCAAAGTCACATTTAGGACACTTTATTAAATACTTGGTTTTTAATATGTGCCTGTCTATATTCTATTCTACAAGTCAGGAATGCCAGCTTTCTTTCTCTTGGGGACCAACCATTGTGCTCAATACTTCTGAGTAGAAGACAAGCCAGGAAAACTAAGCCCATCAGCATTCTGAAGGAACCTTCCCCACTCCTGCTAAAGAAATTGTGTTGCAGACTAGTGAAGGGACCAGCTCTAGAGAGACAAAAAAAGCCTCAGAATTCAGCCCCCTTTGTTCACCATTACACATCCCTCAGAGAGTCTATTCTAATTCTAGACCCTGAGTATAGATCCAATAAATAGCTCTTCTCTCTACTTCTCAGCAAAATTCTTTTTTAAAAAAGTGAAAAAAACCCTTTCTATACCATCTGTTGACACCCTCTTATTTCAATTTTTTCCTTCTCAACTCATTCCAGTTGCTTTTTGTCCCCCTCACAGACTCTCTAGAGTCACCAATAACCATAAGTCCGCTCACAAAAACAAACAAACAAACAAACAAAAAACCGCTTAATTCTCTGTTCTCTTACTTTTTAGCACCATTTACCACAGATCTAGAATGTCACTATACAACACTTGCTCAGTCTTCGTCCTATCTCAAACCCTACTTCTTCTCACTCTTCTTTGCTTGAACTCATGTATGTAACCTCCTGATCCTAAAATGTCTCAAAGCTCAGTCCTCAAATTCCGTCTTTTCTCTGCTTATACACTTTCTTTAGTTGGGCTCATCTCTTCCCTGGTGTTAAGTACCATCTTGACACCATGACTCCCAGATGCCAGCCCCACTCCCTGACGTTCTAGTCTTCTATGTCCTTCACACCCTCACCTGTATACATTTTACAAGTCAAACTTTAAAAGGCTGATAACACTGAACTATTTACCTATCCCCACTAACTTTTCTCCTCACCACACATATTCTCCCTCTCAGTAAATGGCACCAACATCTATTCAACTCTTTAGGCCAAATCCAGGGAACAACTTTAATTTCTTTCTTTCCTTCCCAGCCTGTGATGCTGTAAGGTCTACATTGTGTATATGCGCTACATAACCATTATACATACATTATACATAGACACGTATCTATTTCTCACCATTTACCTGCCAAACCCTAATCTAAGCCACCATCTCTCCCCTAGACCTCTGCAGCAGGCTTCTAAAGGAACTTCTTAACTCCCTTCTTGCATCAAGGAAATGCAACAGCTGCCAAAGAGAATTTTCTAAAACCTGAGTTGGTTCTCACCACTGCCCTCCTCCCCCTTCAATGTTTTCCATCTTTTCCTCTGGAATTGACCCAGTTTTTTTTTGTTTGTTTCCAAAACTTCATATTCCTCCCATGCTTCCCTGTGACACAATCACACAGGACATCTCTGTGCCTTAAGGATGATATCCTGTCTCAGAGCCTTGCGCTTTGACCCCTTCTTGGGACACACTGTTCCCAAATTCTTAGGTGACTCTGCTCTCCCAATATTGGAGTTACAACTGTGCTTATTCACAATGTTTACTGTATAATAAAACACTAAGAACAATTATAATGTACATGTATTTATCAGTTCTATAAATCATTAAACATTTATATACCTATTGGGTAATAATTATACTTTGAACTTAATTTTTTCTTTGTCTCCTCTTGGTAGAAGAATGCTCCCTGATGTGAGGCTGTTTAATTTATTCTCTGTTAAATCCTTTCATCCTACATAAGGGCCTGGAGCGTAGAAAGTATTTAATAATCTGTGTTGAATGAATGAACTCAAATAGTCTACCCCTCAGAGATCAAAAGGAACACAGATATCCATTATCTACAGCAGATCCTTCAGGGTACTCACCAATATATCTGAGATTGTCTATTTATTTGTTTGTTTTTACCTAGTTGCCTATCTATTTATTTCCTGTCTCTCCCTCTATAATTTAAGCCCTTTGTAGGCAGGGATTTTTGCTTGTCTTCTTCATTGCTGAGTCCCTTTTGCTGAGAATAGGGCTTGGTAAGTAGTAGCTACTCAATGGACACTTTCAGTCAGATCAATCGCGATTTCTGACATAACCAAGGGAAGCTGAGATGTCTAGGGAGAGCCACTCTGGACAGCCCAGGGTGGTTTCTCTGCACATAGAAATACACTGTTACCATGCTTTAAGTGGATATACTATACTGTGTTCTAGATGAAGAAGAAAATTATCTAAGAGTTTCTGTTCTGCACCCAGGCCAATCCCAGGAAATATTGACAATGACTAAACTTGTCATTGGTACTTCTGCTTCCATTTTTCAGTACTTTCTCAGCCCTCATGGCCAGGTCCATCATGTTTACTGACTGCCTGGCTAGGGGCAGCGGTCCATGTACACTAGTTGTGCTCCTTGTACCTCATCTCCTCTCTTTATTAATACTAAACTCTTTGAGTCCTTTTTTTTCTACCTGTAGTGCTTTCACCTGAGAGTGAAAGAAAAGAGCTAAATCAGAAAAGCAAAATTATGTGAATGCTCCAGTATGCAGGGGGGCATAGGGTGCCCAATTTATAAGGTAGATTTAAAATCTTCCAAGAGTCAAGGTAATGGCAGGGTGTGTGTATTAGGGGTGGGTGGGTTTTAAAGCCATGAGGTGGACAAGAATGGAGGTGATTTGAGGACATGTCATCATACTACCCATTTGAAGGAAGGTACTCTATTACAGGTGGCCCCTGTACCCACCATGTCAGATCTACTGTGGGGAAGCCAAAGGGACTGGGTAGCACTGACAGCCTGATTTTGAGCCCTCATGTCAACTTTTGCTCTCTTTTTTCCTCTCACATAGACTATTTGTTTAAGATAGTATTTGACCTCCTCCATATGGGGCTACCTACAGCATCTCACCTAAGTGACTCCATGAATGAGGACCTAAGCACAGAAAGGGGACAAATATACCCAAGATGATTATATACCCTTGGTGGTGGGCCATATCAGAACCCAGTTCCCCTTGCAGCTCAGAGTTCAACTCTTAGTACCCCTTACATCTGGGGCAAGTCCTGGCACCTTCCACTAAGGCTACCATGGACGTTGTTGACATTTTAAGGAAAAGTTCTTTGGGGTTCCTAATCTCAGGATGGTTATTGGGAATTGAAGTGGGTCAGAGAGGAAAGTTTAGGATTGGTATAAAAGAAACAGGGGTATCTACACACTTGGTCCCAATTCAGGATCTATCAAATTACTTAAGTGTCTCTAAGAAATGGTAGATTCACAAACATCAACTCTCCTATAAGAATTTTTTTTTGGCCATATCCATCCAAGATGGCATTACATTTCCATTTTATGTTCTTCCTAGTATATTGAAAATTCTCTGATTTCTGTGTTTTCTTCTTATTATAAGCCTTGTTTATTACAAAGTCAGCACCATGAGGATGGGATCTTACATATTCTATTGACCCATTATTCCTAATCCTGGAATAGTGATACATACTTGATAAATATTTGTTTAATTAATTAATGTTGAATAAATCAAAGGTATGTCACTGCCTTTGGTACCATGGAGTTCTTAAACAAATACATTTTGAATGAACGAACCTATTATTTGATCTCCCCTTACTTTTACTGACTGAATCTAAGAACTCAAATGTCTCTGCTCTAGGAAAATAATATTCCCTCTATCTGAAATAGCAGACAGCCTAGATGGCTGGTCAAACATTTATAACTCATTTGCTGTCCAGCCCACATTATCACTTTATCTAACTCATCTCTCATAAAATGGCAGAAAACTACTGAAAATCACTCCTCTCTCTTAAATCCCCCTGATACATGCCCAGAGTAAAAAGGTACAAATATTGCTCTCCACAGGGGGAAGAAATCCCCACCCTAGTTACTATCAGTTGTAAGGCATTATAATTCCTAGGCACTGAAAATCTATCATCTTCAACTTTTCCACCTACCCAGGAACAGACTGTGGTAATAACTCTAAGGAACTGTGTTTCAACTCCAGCTGTGGATCCAATTTCCACTTATAAGATTTAACCTGGAAATTATCAGTGACAACCACAGGGAGAGAAATGAACAGCTGATTTGGGAGGTACAGTGGGAGAAGCTGGCTCAGCCTGGCAAGAGGAAAAGGCAAATGATACACAAGGCAGACCAGAATGAAGGATGCCCTTGTGGGAATGAAACGTGATGTACAGTTATTCTGACTATGAAGCCACCAAACAGCCTATTAACAAATAAGTGGTTTGATGTGATTATAGATAAGACAAGTGAAATTAAAGAACATCACATGCAATGAAAGCTGCATCTGGGAGCTTTGACTGAGAGCTGCTGAGAAGTCTTAGCAGCAGGAGGAGATGGCAGCTGCATCATGCTGTGAATGAGGAAAATCAAAGGAAAGGTGATACACAGGGAAAAGTCTATTTAATTGGGGTGCAGATGGAGGGGGCGATTAGTTGTCAATTCTAAAATTTTATTTTTTATTTAAAATTTTTTAATGTTTATTTATTTTTGAGAGAAAGAGACAGAGCGCAAGGGGGAGAAGGACAGAGAGAGGGAGACACAGAATCGGAAGCAGGCTCCAGGCCGAGCTGTCAGCACAGAGCCCGACGCGGGGCTTGAACTCACGAACTGTGAAATCATAACCTGAGCGAAGTTGGATGCTCAACCGACTGAGCCACCCAGGCATCCCTAAAATTTTAAAGAGAATTATAAGAATTTATAGTGGAAAGTCAAAAAAAGCCAGCATCATTAGCTGTATGGATTTTATTTATTCAATAAACATTGTTAAATACCTAAGTGCCAGGCAGTGTGCTAATCCCTAGAAGAAGATTAAAGACATCATCTCTTCCTTCAAAGAGACTCAATTCTGGGGACAGACAAGGCAGCTGAAGAATACAGGAACAGGAACAAACTTTGTAAGGGGAATCAATGCATTCTCCCCTAAAAGCTACACTTTGCATTAAAGAACAAGAATGCCTTGATGCATTTTTACTTACTTTTGCATATATGTTGTCATTCAATTTTCACAACACCCTCTGAGTTATGCATCGCTGTCCCCTCTTCATAGTGGCAACAAAACTGAGGATCTGGGACATCACACATACACAGAGCTGAAGACTAAAGAAGCTGTGATTTGAACCCAGGGTTTGCTCCAAAACCTGTATTCTTTCCACTGTTATCTCTGTGGATACTTAGCCAAAATGATGCCTGGCAAATCTATAAGCTACACATGTTCCCCCTTCCCTGGGCTTTATTTCCAAATGAAGCATCCCCATCTTGCCTTCTCAAAGAGCAGGTGCCTTTCAAACCTCACTTTGTAGGATCAGAATTGTATTTATGATCTGGATAGCTGGGGATAGGGGAAACAGAAATTTTATTCTTCTCAACAGGATTTGAACGTTAGCATATGCTGCACTGTAGCCTTAAGACTGAAGAATGAGTAAAAACCTCCAAATGGCAATCATGTCCGGGATTGGCTGAGAGGGAAGAAGGGAGGTATTCAAGGTAGGAAATGAAGTCTCTGAAAACTCCACAGAAGTCCCACAAATAGCACAGAGAAAAGCAAAAGAGTCAGCCATAGGGACCCACTCCAGGACGCAGGATGGCAGAGCCCCCTGGCAGTAGAGGAGTCGTCTGAATGAAGCTGTCCCCAGGATCAGTCAGCTGTGTCAGTCTACTGTCCACATCAGTGTTCTTCAAACCAGAGGGTGCTGACCAAGCTGGAGCTCAGAGAAAACCTCTTAGCCTGGAGCCTGGCCACAACACTAGGAGGCAGCAAAACACCTGGGAAAGGAACTTTAGCTCTGGAAGTATTTACTCTAGTAAACTCGTGGCATTCTGCTGGAGTTGAATATAGTAATGGACTAGAAATGATAGCCCTGACCATTTGAGGGTGTATAATCTCACTGAGGACATAAGATTTAAAAAAATCCAGTCAATTTTTTAAGGTGGGGGGCAAAGTTGGGGAGTGTTGGGAGTGTCCCAGAGATGGTGACACTGAGGGTATGTTTTAGCAGCTAGATAAAGAGAAACCAAAGTTACTTAGATGAGGAAAGCTTCGTGGAACAGGTGAACTTTGAGACATTTGTGAAATGAGAAAGGGGAAAATCTTTGATGGAGAACAAGAGTCCTGATGATAAATGAACCTAGAAAGGATGGAGGTGGGGTGCCACCAGGCTGATTCAATAGAGGTACATCTATTATATGACATTCTGGGGCTATTGGTTTATAATCATTGTTTAATTTGACACACAGTAATTGTGTTACAGAAAGTACATTATTTAGCCCTATTATTAAGAGAATCAGAGATAATGTAATTTCTCTAATATGCAAGAGACAGAGACAGAAATTGAAAGATCATTCACACCATCTTTCATTCAAGTGTCTAAATGCAAGTGAGACAAAGGTAATTCCTCTCCCTGACCTCAAGGACACACAACTTATTTCGGGGGATGCAAAAAAACTAATCAGGGATTGCAATCTGATATAATGTGTCATGGCAAACAATTCAGACAAAGTTTTGGTTTATAGAAGACCCTGTATGGTACCTGAAGTAAGTCTTGAAAAATAAACAGAAGACAAGCCATAGACCGGGAGAAAATATTTAAAGACACATCTGGCAAGGAACTGTTACCCAAAGTATATAAAAAGTTCTTAAATCTTAACAATAAAGCAAATAATCTGCATTAAAAAATGGGCCAAAGGCCATAACAGACCTCTCACTGAAGAAGACATAAAGAAAATAAGCACAAAAGATGCCCTGTATCATATTTCATCAGGGAAATACAAATTAAACCAATAATAACATACCAGTACACTTATTAGAATGGACAAAATCCAGAACGCTGACACAACCAAATGTTGGCTAGGCTATTGAGAAACAGAAACTCCCATACATGCTGGTGTGAATGCAAAATGTTATGACCACTTTAGAGGACAGTTCGACAGTTTCTTTCAAAACTTAACATACTCTTACCGTACGATCTAGCAAGTATCATTCTGGATTAAAAAAAAAAAATTCAAAAGCTTCTGTGCACACAAAAACCTGCATGTAGATGTATCTAGCAGCTTTATTCAAAACTGCCAAAACTTGGAAGCAACCAAGATGGCTTTTAGTAAGTGAATGAAAAAATAAACTGAGGTACAGCCAACAACAGAGTATTATTCAGCCCTAAAAGTAAATAAATATTACTAGTTGAAAGAAGCCAATCTGAAATGACTACATCTGTATGATTGCAACTGTACCACATTATGGAAAAGGAAAAAACTGGAAACCATCAAAAGTCAGTATTTGCTAGGGGTTCATGGGGGAGGAAGGCATAAACAGAGCACAGAGGACTTTTAGGGCAGTGAAGTTACTCTGTATACTTTGATGGAAACATGTTATCATATATTTGTCCAAACCCACAGAATGTACAACACCAAGAGCAAACCCTAACATAGACTTTGGATGGTAATGATGTGTTAAGGTTGATGAGTCATCAACCTACATCTCCAGGCCTGTTCCAGGGAGAGGAGCATGTTTCTTGCTCTTTCACTGATCCCCACAGTTAGTGTGTTAGTAGTCATCAGTTGCAAGTTGATCAGTTCTAACAAATGCACCACTTTGGTGGGTGATGTTGATAATGGAGGAGGTTCTGCTGTGTAGGGGCAAGTGACATATGAGAAGCTCAGTGTTCTGCTCAGTTTTGCTATGGATCTAAAACCACTCTAAAAAATAAAGTCTATTAAAAATAATAAGGTGATAATAATAAAATGATGAATGAAGATGTCCAGACAAAGGAAAGAGCAAGGATATCTTCAAGATGAAGGGCTAGCTCGCTTATGATCCCAGAGGTGAAAAGGCCCTGCAGTTCCAAAAGGAAAGTGTATAGCAGCAGGTCCTAGAGGTCAAGGGTATGGACTCTAAAAAAGCAGACATCTAGCCAAAGTCTTGTTAGCTGTGAGCAAACATTCATTAACCTCTCTGTGCCTCAGTTTTGTCATCCGTAAAATAGGGACAGAAATAACACACGTCTCATAGATTGTTATGAGGATTAAATGAGCTAATGTTTTTAGTTAACTTACAATGGTACCCGGTAAATACATAATGTGGTGTGACGGGTGTCTTAAAAACAAGTCTGGTCACATAGGTCCTTCTCTATTATGCTAAGGAACTTGGATGGATCTCTGCCATTCCACATGAGTCCACCTACCACACTGGGAAATTTCCTTATGTGCAAAATGAGAGCATTCCAGGATATAATCTACAATTGGCCCTTCTAGCTCCAAGAGCCTTTGTGTATCACGTCCAGGAATGGGTCCAGTTATCTCTGACGAGTAGCATGGTAGCCATCCTTGCCTTCTTTCTCCTATTTATACAGACACATTAATGGTCTGCTTAAAAATGAGGCTTTAACGTGGCAGTCTCCTCTCAAACTAACACAAGAAGTCCCCAGACATGGGACTTGATCATTGCAAATGGCTCTCCAAGTGGAGTTTCATTCTTCCTGCCACACGTCACTGATGAAGAAGTCACTGAGCAGATATGGGCCACCAAGAGTGATTTGCCTTCTGCCTTATCAACCCATGACTTTTATGCATGCGTACACCATTAAGTGAAAGTTCCCTGGAAGCCAAAACAGTGACCAAATGAAAATTCAAAGCATTCCCAACCCCTCTCCTTCACCATACGCACCTAACATAAAATTAATTTAGTAAGAAAATCATATATGGTACTTGCTTTGATTTGTATTTCTGTATTTTTATGTTCTTTTGCTTAACTGGTACTCTCCTGCCCCTCTTTTAAAGCCATGTCAGAGAATTTTAAAAACTAAACATGATGTTTCTTATTGCATTTCCTCTTTCTTAGAGTAAGCTTTTATATTTGTGCTACAAAAGAAAGGAGTTCAATTTCTCCTTCACTCATTATAAGCAACTGGTACCATAGAACATTCAAACATTGAGAAAACGGATGTCATTTCATTCTACCTGTTGGGGGTCACTTTCCCCACAGGTCCCAGAGTGAAAACACCCCACAGCCACCAATCGTGTATGTTTTCAACATCATTTGAAAAGCAGCTCAGAAGTGAAGTAGGAGATAATTAAAAACAATGTTATGCTTCAGAGATTCATCAACCTAGATCTCCAGGCCTGTTCCAGAGAGAGGAGCATGTGTATAAAATCAGTTTCTTGCTCTCTCACTGATCCCCACAGTTAGTGTGTTAGTAGTCATCAGATTTCAAAGATGAATAAGGGAAGGATTAGACAAAGTGAGTAACTTGCTCAACTGTTCTGCAGAAATATGTCAGGACGAGGATTAGAACCCAAGTGTCTCCATGCCCTTGATCTTTGTATTACTGATTTTGAGATTATGTCACTGGAATTTTGTTTTGTGCATTAACATAACATCACCACTTCTAAGCAGTTGATGGTGTGAAGAATCAAGAAACAATAAGACTTTCCTCACTATCTGAAAGCAAATTTGCTACAACTTCTCCAAAGAGATAAATAATAAGAATACTAATAGCAAACATCTCTGCTTCTATTCAATAGTACTACTTTACAGCCATAAAATATTTTACAAATTTTATTTTATGCAATCCAGAAAGCAACCATATCAAGTCAATCTAGCCATTCTCCATCTGATGCCTACTGGCCTCCCTTGTCACCCTGCTCTGGCATTAGGAGGCTGATCTCTGTGGATCATATCAATGGTGCTCCCTGCAGTGAGGCTTCTGGTCCATTCCTCCTGGAAGACGACACCAGCAGGAGAGAGGACAGGAGAAGAGAGAGGTCAGTGGATGTGGTCACCAGCTCCCTTGCCCTGCTGGGGCAATGCATGATAATAGCTATGTTCCTTGAAAGAGGTGATGTCTCATGTCTAGTGGCCCATCTCTGCCCTCTTCTACAGATACAGCCTCAGAAAATTCAGCATTCTGATGACCATACCCTCCCCTGTTGGTAAAGGTGTACCACTACTGTAGGAAGAAGCCAAATAATATCTAAAGGCTCTTATCTTTGTTATTTATGGATGCATGACTCATACACACACATACACACACACACACACACACATACACACACATACACCTGTATATGTATATATATATATAAGTTCATTATATAGCCATATATATGTACAAATATATACATATATATACATATATATATATCCATCCATATATATATCCATCCATATATCTTCATATATATATGCATCCATATATATATATCCATACATATATCTTCATATATATATATCCATATTTATATCCATATATATATCCATATATGTATCTCTTTATATATATATATATCTCCATATATATCCATATTGATATATATATCTCCATATATATATCTCCATATATCCATATATATATCCATATATCCATATATATCTATATATATCTCCATATATATAGAGAGAGGTGGGTGATCCATATCCATATATATATACACACACACACACACACACACACACACACACACACACCCATATATCCGTATCAATATTTATCAATATATCCATACCCATATATATATATGTATCTGTATATCCATATATATATATCCATTTATATCCATATATCCATATATATGTATCCATATATAGGTATCCATATATCTATATCTATATCTATCTATAAACACACACATCCCAGTGCTTTTCTGATTGAACCCTGAATCTTACTGATATACAGAGGCTCAGATGGCTGAGGAACTTTTCCACAGTCACACAGCCAGAGCCAGCTACAAAATCTGCAGTGCCCAGTGAAAAATGAAAATGTAGATCTCTTAATCAAAAAGCAGGATAAAAAAAAGCTCTTTCCTTTCTTTTGTGGTCTCTGTCTTGACCTGTTGCGGTATTTATTTTATTTGGTATTTAATGTGGTACTCCCTGGGAGCAAGTACAGACTCTCATGGAACCCAGCAACCAGCTCTATAACTCGGCACGTCAGACATGTGCTTTCAATCCCAATCCCCGCCCCCATACCTGCCCCCAGGCCCCTAGAGCGGAGACGACAGCAGTGGTCACTGGCCAAGAGTAAGGAGGTGGCAAGGTGGTACCCTCGGGAGGTGAGACATGATGGGAAGTGAGAAGGCCAAGGAGCAAAGGCATGTTCCAGTGATCTGTTAGACTTCACTTACAAAACACAAATTTAAAGATAAAATTATTAAGAATTTCAAGATGGCAGCCATGCAGCATTAAACCCCCAGAGCAGGGCACCTTTTGCTGGGGCCCTGAGCTCCTACATGCCCAAGATGGCCACTGTACATTCAGAAAATCTGATGGTACCAGAACTTGGGGTGTTTCTCACTCTCAGACAAAGCCAGTAAAGAGATGCCTCTCAGATCTAGTGAGAAGTAGAAGGACCAGGAAAAGAACATACCTCAAGAGACAAATCACACCTTAAATTTCTCAATCCTATAACCTATCTACATTCTCCATTTTGTTAGCCAAGGCGGGGGTGGGGAGTGTTTAGCTTTCTTTTATAATTAATAGAACAAGGTTGAGCCAGACAATGTTTCTAGTGACTTTCCTACTTCTAATCTTGGTGGCAAATGCACGCTGAGCCTCCATTAAGTGCACACACCTAGGAGAGGTGGCAAATCACTAGTTAGAACATTCTGCCTTAGGAGATATGGATGTCACCAACCACTTTAAAATTGAACACTGCGTTTCACCTTTCTTGCTGGTGGCAGAAATCTCAGTTGAGGCGAAATATGGAATGCGGGTGCTGTTTAGCGTCGGTGGAAGCATAGGAAACAAACGTTGAACCCCTACAAAGGAAAGAAACAAAGGAAAGAAACCAGCAAGATGAGTCAGCAAGCCAGGAATCCATTTCCAAGTGGAATTTGTTTGTGAATTTTTCATACATCATACAAGGCACAGGTGTCCCAGGTAACGAAGTGGAAGCATCAGAAACAAGATGCTCATTGAGAGTCTTGCATGTGAACGATTTGTGCCATAGGTTGATGTACAAAGAAATCCAAGACTGGACTGAGTTTTCTTGCAGTTGAGACCAGAACTACTTGACAAAAGTACTTTATAGCAGCTGTGCCATAAAAAGCTGTTTATAGCAGCTGTGCTTAACATGTGTTGAATGAGAAATGAACACTATGAGGGACTGGAGAAGAAAGGATGGACTTTATGGAGTAGGTAAAACTTGAACTACTTTTCTCAAGATGAGATGTCACACAAATTGATATACTCGCTAAGAGATCACAAAGAAGTCCAAAAAAAATTGTCCAAATCCCCTGCATGAGAAGTACTCAACAGGTTATTAAAAATAAAGTAAGGCATTTGTAGAAGATAGGTTGTTGACCTCAATAAACTCAGCTTTTTCTCCTCTATCATCTCCCTAAGTGTTGTGGGGAATAGCAGACAGAAGGAACATAGGGCTTTCTGGGAGGTGACTGCCTGCTATGACTGGGTTGCCCTGGGGCCTGAGGTTGAAGGTTCCCTGCTCTGGTTCTATGCTGGTGGTCTACCTAGGTCTGGTTCATACTGAGAGGTAAGGGGCTGCGAAACCAGACATCAAGCTTGGTGAATCTAGACCAGCGCTGTCTGACAGAAACATCATGTGAACCACATGTGTAATTTAAAATTTTCTAGCAGCCATATTTTAAAAAAGTTAAAGAGTTGAAATTAATTTTAAAAATATATTTTAGGGGCGCCTGGGTGGCTCAGTCGGTTGGGCGTCCGACTTCAGCTCAGGTCACGATCTCACAGTCCGTGAGTTCGAGCCCCGTGTCAGGCTCTGGGCTGATGGCTCAGAGCCTGGAGCCTGCTTCCGAGTCTGTGTCTCCCTCTCTCTCTGCCCCTCCCCCGTTCATGCTCTGTGTCTCTCTGTCTCAAAAATAAATAAACGTTAAAAAAAATTTAAAAATATATATATTTTATTTAGCTTAGTATATCCAAAATATAATCATTTCATCATGTAATTAAAATTGCTGAATTGTTAATAGGTTCCATTATTTTTATAGTCCTTAAAATCCAGTGTATATTTTATATTAACAGTTTACACTGGCCACATTTCAAGGGCTCAATAGCCACATTTGGTTGGTGGCAATCATATAGGACAATGCAGACCCAAACTTTTTCTTAAGCATTAAAGTCTGTTCCATCAGTCAATAAGGATTTAGGCAGCCTCTCCTCTGCTTAGTGCCCCCTGCAAGACACCTTGAAACCAGTCATGGATGAATTTCTAAGACAGTTCTTTGTGACCAGAAGCTCCTGGAGAAGAAAGATTATGTGCCTTTTTTTTCTCCTGTGTGATCAGTGACCCGGCCAGTACCATGCATAAATAGTTCATGATGAATTAATGAATGGTGAATGAATGAATGAATGAATAAGTGTCACTATGGACTACTAGTAGAATTAACAGGGAATAAAAAGGAAGGCAGTAGAGAGAACAAAGATATATTGCCACAACTTTAAACTGAACCTGGTATTCAAAGATTCTCCACATTTTATTTTTTATACCCACTTTTAATCCTATATGACATTCCCCATTTTAGGCTGTAATAAAACTAACTCCAGAATCTACTCTGCACAAATGAAAAAAGAGCACTCTATCAACTGTCAGATCACACACACACACACACACACACACACACACACACACACCACCCCTACTTGGAGATTCACAATACACACCAGTGCTGTGATAAACACAACCGAAAGAATCTATTTCTTAGCAGGACTTCTCAGAGCCTTTAACAGGCTGAAATTTAATAGTTCTCTTTCTGCCACACCTCCCCATATAAATGGGGAGGCTGCTGAAGGCAGGGATCACATTCACTGTGCCTTTATAACCATCAAATGGCCTTTTATTCCTGCTTGCACTCTTGCCCCATTCTCCAAACACTGTTAAGTGTGGCCTTTTACAGCATAATCTAATCACATCGCTACACTGCCAGAACACTCTGAAACCTCACCACACTTAGAATGAAACAGATACCCCCTCCCATGATCTACAAGGCTCTATGTAATGTGGTCCCAACCTATGACCTGAAACCTGATGGCTTGCCCCAGCAGTCTGCAAATAATGGCCCTGGTATCCAATGCAGGGTGTTTTTGTGAATAACATTTTATTGGAATGCAACCACACCCAATGTTAAGTTCTGTGTCTGCTTTAGACACAATGGCAGTCTAGTTACCATGCAGACAGTATTGCCTACAGAACCTAAATTACTGACCGGTCCTTTCTTTATAGAAACCAGACCCCTGACACACCCCTCACCTCTCCTCTCAGACTTGCAGCTATTTTCTTTCTGAACCTGACTCTTATCATACCCTTTTTGCCTCGGGAATTTTGATTCCATCATTTCCTCTGCCTGGAACATTGCTCCCACATTACTGCATGACTGGCTCCTTCTTACTGTTCAGATCTCAGCTCAAATGTTACCTTCTCAGCTATCTCTCCTAACTATCCAATGTAACATGGCTGTTCCTTCTACATCCAGTTACTCTCTCTCCCCTTACCAGGTGGTTTGCTGTCAATGTTTCTTCATAGTACCTATCACTCCCTGAAACTACATTATGTATGCATGCTTACACATTATCTGTCTTCCCTAATAGATTGCACACTCCCAAAAGAGCATTCTTCACTCTCCATCCCTTTCACTGCTGTAATACCAGAATCTAGAACTGTGGGCAGCACACAGTAGCTACTCAATAAATACATTTAAAAAAAAAAAGACTTTGGGATTAATCAATATATATTGCACCTTCCATATGGCCTCAAGGAAAAAGTTCAATGGCTTCATTCAGATCAGAACCATAAATGGCCTTTAAAGGCCATTTAGAACAAACTTCTCATGGGGACTCAAGAGAGGATGTGTTCAGTTTGAATTCAGGTTGACTTATCTCAGGCTCAGGATACCTTGACATCCAGACTATCACTGCCTCAACTGACTGTCTACAAGAAACTTGATTTAGAGCAGCCTTTTCCAAGGATTCCACTGATCAGTATGTTTTAGAAGTTCACAAAGTCAAATAATGTCTTTACTGAAAATTTCTCATGTCCTTTAATAAACTATTTGTTGCAGAGAATCTTTAAAAAGGGGATGTTTTATCTAGACCATCCTAAACAAATTTGAATCCATTTTCCCCACCGTGAAAATCTTACTGTCTCTGTAATTAGTTGTCTATACTCTATCCAATCATGTTTACCAAATGCTCCCAAAGAGAAATGACTAGCTGTGTTACTTTCCCCAGATCCATTTTATGCTCCTATAGCATTCTGAAAGCATCTTAATAAGGATTCCACACCATTATTAGCATCACATAACATGCCTATCTCTGTTTTATCAATAATCACAGTAAACTGAAATTGCCTATTTTCGGTCTGTTTCCTATGCTAGACTATCAGCTCTCTGAAGGCAAAAAACATCCTTGATTCATCTCTGTATCTACAATGATTAATACTATCAAAAATTAAAAAAAAAAAAAAACATTCTAACAAATGTGTCCTAATATTTTCTACCACATGGCCTGGAACATTCTTTCCCCAGGTAGATTTTTGGTTTTCTCTCTTACCTCCTTCAACTTTTGACTCATACCTCACTTCTTAATAGAAGCCATCGTTACTGCTTTATTTAAAATTTTAAACCTCTACACTTGAACTTTCTCACATCCCTACCATTTTCTATTTTTTTCCCCAAAGCACATACCACATTCTAATATACTATACACAGAAATTTATAGGGGCGTCTGGGTGGCTCAGTCGGTTGAGCGACTGACTTCGGCTCAGGTCATGATCTCACAGTCTGTGAGTTCAAGGCCCACATCAGGCTCTGTGCTGACAGCTCGGAGCCTGGAGCCTGCTTCAGATTCTGTGTCTCCCTCTCTCTCTGCCCCTCCCCTGCTCATGCTCTGTCTCTCTCTGTCTCAAAAACTAAATAAAAACATTAAAAAAAATTAAAAAAAAAAGAAATTTATACAGTTTACTTACTCTCCACCCCTCTTCCTTCTAGACAATAAGCTCCAGAAAGACGAAGATTTTTGTGTTGTTGCTGTTGTTGTTGTTTTTAATCTGCTATATTCACTAATATGTCCCTTGCACCTAGCATGGTTGAATGCCAGGTGGTCAAGATAAATCTGTTGAATTAGAAAAATGAATTCATGAATTAATAAGTGAGGCCAAAAGAACCAACCTATATCCCCGGGCTCATCTGAGATAGGCCAGCAGACTAGCAGACTCTTCTGTAACAAAACAGATGCTGGGTACTGTCTTCTCGATCCAGGAAGAAACGAGAGTTCAGACCAGCCATGTTTAAGAGCAGCACTGAACAAATAAAAGTTAACAGCCCATATGGGAGAGGAGTTTGCCTTGCTTAATGACTTGGCAGCACAGCAAGTATGGGGAGTGTTTGAAGAGATTTGAGACCTTATCTTTTGTCGACTCCCTGCTCCTACAGCCCCCAGGAGCCCTGAGCAATATTTCCAAAGGACAGCAAAAAAAAAAAAAAAAAAAAAAAAAAAAAAAAAAAAAAAAAAAAAAAAAAATCTAGGCTTGTTCAACCACCAGGAGGCAGAGTGAAGCATTAGTATCAAAGATAAAAATAACCATTACCCTCAACTGATTTCCACAAAGGAATAAATCTACTCAGAAAGAAATGAAGTAGATTATACCTTTTACCTGTGGCTGTCTTCTGCTTATTTTTCAACTTTAGCTCCAGGGCTGAGAGAGATTGAGGGTGCTGTCAATATGGGGGTTGAGAATAATAGAAATTAGCAAGGTGGCAAGAGGCTTTAGGTGTGAGCTTAGGTTTACACTTGGCTGAGCACTGAACACAAGATCACACCAACTCAGGGATGACAGAAAGCAGGAAACAGAAAGAGAAATTAGGTGAATTAAGTGACTTCTTTTTATAAAAGAAAAATGTTAATGGTAAAAAAAAAATGAAACCTTTGTTTTTATAACAAATGAATTTTAACGATTAATACTATTATTAACATGCTGTGGTCTCCTCAGGTCTCATTAGGAAATGGAAAAAGCCTATAGCAAAATTCACTTAGTCTTTGTGGATAAAACAGAGTGTAAGTTTTATTCTATTAACTTGGAAAAGAAAACCCACTATTCTCTTGAGCAAAATCAGGGTTTATTCGAATGAAGCCACAACTTTTGTTTTGTTTTGTTTTTCTAGATTTTTATTTATTGAGAGAGAAAGAGAGAGAGAGAACGTGAGCAGGCAGGTGCAGAGTGAGGGAGACAGAGAATCCCAAGCAGGCTCTGGCTGTCAGCAAAGAGCCCGATGTAGTGCTCCAACTAATGAACTGTGAGATCATGACCTGCACCAACATCAAGAGTCAGGCAATTAACCTACTCAGCCACCCAGACACCCCAGGACTTTGTGTATTCAAGATTTCAGGCATGTTTAAAGAACAAGATGTGAAGCCAAACAGACTTTAAAAAAAAAAAAAAAAAAAAAAAAAGGAAGAAGAAGAAAAAGCCCTCATCCTAAGAAATGACAGGCAGGGGCACCTGGGCAGCTCAGGCAGTTCTCCAACTCTTGGTTTCAGTTCAACTCATGATCTCACGGTTCATGGGATTGAGCCCTGGAGTTAGGCTCGAGATTGAGATTCTCTCTCTTTCTGCCCCTCCCCCGTTCTCTCTCATGCACACATGCTCTCTCTCTCAAAATAAATAAATAAACTTCAAAAAATAAAAAGAAAGAAATGACAGGCCGACTCCACTCTTGATAAAACCTGTGCCACCAGAATGAAAGCATGAAATAATTATGAGTCAGAAGAAATAAAGTAACTATCCCTTTTTGAGGACTTACACTAAGATTTTCTTTAACATGGATTTCCTCATTTTTTTTCCTACTAGAATAAGGTAGCGTTCATTACCCTTTAAAGATGAGGAAGCTGTGGTTTACTGACCGAGGTAGAGAGCCCAGGGTCACACAGCCAGCAATCTGTGGAGTCAACCACAACTGAAGCTGATGTGATGCCAAAGCTCTTTTTCCGCTACACAAAGAGAAAAGAGGGCCAGAAACTGTGTAGCTCAGCAACACAGAGGATGCTGGAGAGCAGAAATCCAAAGGTGTTGATGTATTAGGTAAGACTTATATAAATCCAGGTCTAAATCTCCCAGCGTCTCATCCGGAGACAGCCTTGTGGAAAGGCAGAGGCTTGTGAGACTTGCACACTGTTCCTGCCAAACAGCAGAGTAGATGGAAGTAGATAAAGATATCCAGAGATGTATACACACACACACACACAAGCAGAACTGCTTGTTGAAAATTTCCCATTGGCAATTCGTTCCTCTCTCCTGTGAATACCTACATTTTCTTTTCCTCATGGCAAAGATGACAGAGGGATGTTTCGATAATTAAAATAAAAACCATAATCCTGTGACACAAAGGCAACTATTTACTTTTTGTCTTTTTCTCTGATGTTTTAAATACTGTTCAACATCCTGTGCTTTTCATCAGACTGCTGCATTTGCTCAACACAGGACAAATGCCTATTTTTGTCTTAAAATCCTACAAGTTTAAAATGTTTAATAGTTTTGTATGGCAAAAAAAAAAAAAATCCAAACACTTTGCAAATGTGATTTTTATATCTAAGTAACATGCCATCATGTATAGTCACCTAATTCCCAAAATGCTAGTCATTTAAATTGTTTCCATTTATTTATTATGAGTGACAAAGATGAACTTTTAAACCTTAGCATTCTGCAATTTTTCAAATGCCTTAGGAAGTCTAGGATATAAAATCTGATGATCTGAGATCTGATGATAGTGAGAAGAATTTGCCAGGTGTTTTCTTAGAAGCAGGTTTTAAAGGGTGTGTGTGTGTGTGTGTGTGTGTGTGTGTGTGTGTGTGTGTAAACAAGAGGACATGGAGTGTCTGGCAGATGGAGAGAGAGAACCACCCCAGGGAAGCAGGTGGCACAGAAGGGAGAGATGGGGCTGACAAAGGCACCTTCACTGTGTTGACCACCCAACCTGTACCTTCACACAAACCACTAAATTCAGTATGAATGATTCAGTCCCCAAAACCCAGACCTCTGGAGCACATCTAGGGCGTGTCAGGCTAAGCCTTAGTTTGAGGAGAGGCAACCAATTAGAAATACATTAAAAAATATAATAATACATTATTAAACATACATTAAAAAAATAATAATAAAGTGGTTGAGAGTAACTGTGACCCAGCCCCTATCAGAAGTCACATCATCCACCAGAGAAGCTATTTCCCAAATGGGCAAAGAACTCCATCAAGAAGTTTCTGAGTTCTAATTGGAAACATTCTCAAGATATGTACTCAGTCCTCAGAGATGGAGAGGACACAAGGTATTTGTAAGTTCCAGGAGAATATTTCTGGGTGCAGCCCATGGTCTTTCTGAATGGATAATACTATTTCATGTCTGGTCTTAGGAGTGGGGAGGTGGGTAGGGACATGCTCAGAGATAAGGGAAAAGATTGGATGACCTTCCATAGAGCTGTTATATAACAAAGTGTTTGTAAAGCTTCTCAATTTATACTCCTTTTTATTTAATCCACATAGTAATTAAATCAAAGTCAGCAATAACAAAATATCATAAACAATTTTAGTGTGTAATATGTGCTGACAAATGTCATTAAGGAGATGGCTGTAGGAAAGAGGGGAATATTTAGTGTCACTCCATCTGAATGTTCTATTGCTAAGGAAACTCAGTATTAAGTTTTACTTTAATTATCTCCATGAAATGACTTCCTTAATAAATTTAAAACCATGACCAGTACTGCTTAAGAAATTTCCAAAATGCCTTTAACAAGGATTTGCTAACTTTACCAACTTTACGTAAAATAGGCATACCCAACTTCCAATGACTTTTTTTTCTGTTGAGTTCTGACTAGATGAAAACCATCTGTCTCAGATTTTCCATGACAGTTCTAATTACATATATTCCATGTCATTGTCCTTCCAAATCATCAAATTGCCCCAGATATGTCAATATAATGGTGTCAAAACTATTCTTATTAGATGGTTCTCCACACTTGTAAGTGGCACAAAAATCCTTCATCAGACCATATTTGAATTTTTATTTGAAAAACATTGTCATTCAATCAGTTCTATGAAAAAAGCTGAATTGGTGGTATCTTGCTCTACAAAAAAGTTCCACATTCCTTCTGTCACTCAAACCTTAGGTTTCTACCCCTCTCATGTACTTTAACATTCAAAAAACTTATACATTGACAATGTTCAGTAGACAGGTAAGGAATGCTAAATACTTAGAATGAGTAACTAGAAAATGAGCATCATTATCATAATATTACTAGAAACTTCAAATACACAGTTACTCTTCTAAGTGAGTCATCTGCTCTGGCTACATCATTATGTTTTTGACAACTAAGTGTAGTATTGTTTAAGAGAGGATTCTGTTCATTCATTCCTACATGTAATCATTTCACAAATATTATCTTCTTTGTGCCAGGCCCTGTAGAACGCACTGAATGTACAATGGAAAACAAAATAGCCACCATCTATACATGCATGGAACATGCAGTTGGTCAAAGATGGCACTGAGGCTGAAACGTTCAGGATGCATAAGCATTAGTCAAGCAGAGAGAAAGCAGAGTGTAAGCAAGGAGAGGAAACAGCATGGAGAAGACTCTGAACAAAGAAAGCACTTGAAATATCCAAGAACTGAAAGAAAGCAAGTGTGATAAAGTGAAATGAGTTAAGGGGAGAGTGGCATGAGAGTAGAAAGGGCCAAATTATACAAAGCCTTATAGGCCTTATGAAACAGGTTGGGTTGTATTTTTTTAATGTTTATTTATTTTTGAGAGAGAAAGCATGCATGTACGAGAGGGGGAGGGGCAGAGAGCGAGGGGGACAGAGGATCCAAAGTGGGCTCCATGCTGATAGCAGAGAGCCCAGTGCAGGTCCCAGAACTCATAAACCACAAGATCATGACCCAAGCCAAAGTTGGACACTTAACCAACTGAGCCACACAGGCACCCCTAGGTTAAGTTGTATTTTAAGGTGATGGGAAGGAAATACAGAGTTTCCATAAGAGCTGTGAAAAACAGAATTTATATTTTAAATGTATTGTCTTGGCTACTCTATGGAGATTTAAAGGGTTAGGTTGGTAATCATCTCTTGTGTTTGTAGGCATCTGTTTTCTTCTGAAGAACAAGGGAGACAGTTACTTCCCAGCATTTTTGCACATTGATTGGTACAAGTGACCAAACTGGTCAATAGCCCGTGAACAAAACTGATGTGAAGCGCTTATAGACCCAAGCATAGAGATCGGTGTCAGTCTTCGGTGTGTAATCCCTTCTTGCCCCACCAAATGTGGAGGTATGTGCTCCATGTTGGAGGTCTACCAGAAGTTAGAGACCCTCTCAGTCTAGGTCTATGATGACTTTAAGGAGAAGAATACCTCCTTACCCAACCCATCTGTTACCCACTAATACACACTAGATGGAGGCAGGGGAAAGAAATAAATCTGTGTTACATTAATTACCCTGAGATTTCATCATTGCTCTCTCATCAGGCTGGCCTAACTTATCCTAACTAATACATGTGGACAACAGCTCTCAATTTTGTAGATGTGAAAGGCAAAAGTAATAAACATGTAAGTATACATCACAGCAACAAAGGCATAGCAGATGCTAAGAAAATGGTAGATATCAACTATTATAATTGGCTCTTTTGATTCCAATCTCAGCTGTGTTGTTAACTAGCCCTGCGGACTTCTGGTAACCACTTCAGCTCTCTGAGTCTCAATTTCCTCTGTGTTGAATGAGGAGTTTGCAGTAGATATCCAAAACTCTGACAACTCTGGATTTTAAGCTGATGGGATAACAAATGCAGGGGAGTCCATGATAGCTGGAAGGTCTGGACAATACTATCACTTCCTTTTCTTTTATCAAGAAGATTCTTTGGATACCAGATCAATAGATGAATGGCCCCAAGAGCCAGGACACTAACACTCCTTTATGTTCTTCTTTGCATAACGGAAAAAGTGAAACAATTCAGAATTCGTCAAAGACCACCAAACAAATCCTCAATTTCTCTCTGGGACTTTACAAGCCCAGCACCTAACCTGGGAGAAGAAATACACTAATTTTTCTGGCTAAGATGGTCATTGGAGTCAAGGAACTACTGCTAAGAAATCTGTCAGTTTGCATGTCTGCCTTCTTCAGAGAACTTCCAGGTGAATCTGAAAGTCTCCAGAGCCACTGGCCCAGACTTTCAAATGAGAGGGAGATTTGGGCTTCTTCCATATCCTAGGCATTTCTGTGTACACACAGTGCATATAATCCATTTATGTGACAACATTTCTCAAAAAATCTGGTCTCTGGCTCCAATGTTGCCACTAACTAGCTCTGTGATTCTGGACAAATAACTCTACACCCTCTGTGGCTCAGGATCCTCATGTGTAAAATAGTAATAACAATACCTACCTTATGTACCTTCTGAGGTTGTCACAATGATCAAATGAGATGGAATAGAAGTGAATGTCCTTTGAAAAGCATACTCTGCCCCATGGATATATTTGAGAATCACTGATGCATTGTTGTTATTATTGCTATCATGATCTTTGCTGCTCCAAGATGATTCATCTCGAGGGAACTTCCTTGTGCACATCAGGGACCAAAAATAAATAAATAAATAGATAAATAAAAGCTTCCCTTTCCCCTTCTCTGTTTGATGCATGGTGAGCTGTGAAGGGAGTTTGTGGAATTGAAAATGTAAACAACCTATTTTCTACTGAGATGATTTTCCTTATACAGACAGGAACAACTGTGTTGTAGGTTTTTTGTTTTTGTTTTTTTTTTCTGAGTGAGTACCCATGGATTCCTGTCCTACTGAGATCCTAACCGCTTTATCTCTGTAATCAGTTTATCTGCCTATATGCTTGTTATTCTCTGAATAAACTTACTAAAATAAATATCAATTCCTCAGAGCTCAAGGGAATCTAGCTCACTGTTTTCACCCAACTCTTATCCCCAGGGCCACTGTTTGAAATAACAAAAAGCCAAAGGAACTGGAGACAATGGTCTATAGCCATAGGAGTGACCTAATTTCTATAAGGTCAATTAGTTGGTAAGAGGAGAAGGGTCATTGTTATAGTGGCTTTGTCCAATAGCCTAATTAGCACTATAAAATTCCCCCTTCCTTAGGAAGTTTCAGTCTTTCAGGTTATAGGACTTTTTAGGCATCTAGAGTCCTGACTAGTGATGCAACTACTTTGGGGAATATATTTGAAATTTTTAGCTAAAACCATGGATTGACTTATTGAGAGCTTGCTGATAATACACTTTAACTTGCAGATACCAGAACATGGGGGTGGGGAGAGACAGAAAAGGACAGAGGGAATATGACAAAGATAGAAAATTTAGATTTGAATTATAGAGATCTAAAACAAATAACTATCACAATGACATAATTGTGGACCAAAGAGGTTAAACAATTAATTAGGAAAAGAACAAAGTTACTTTAATCCCAGTCCAGTGAGTGAATTTTAAATCAAAATGGTTCAAGTAATGTGGAAGTGGATAAAATATCCCCGTAAGGGGGAAAAACTCATCTGTTGGAAGCCCTCAATTTCAATATCATCATAGCAGGGAACATTCTACTATTTGTCAGACAGTATGTAACTCATGTGGGATACAAAAATAGGGCAGATTTAATGCAGCATGGAAGTTTAGGCAATTCTTGTCAGTATAGGTTGCAACAACAGGATAGGGCAGAGTACTCTGGAAGCATGAAGAAAAAAGTTGGAGGCCAGATTTGGCAGGGTTGGTGAGGGATTCCCAGAGGTACCCAAGCTTGTCTTGAAGGATGTGTCCAGAGGAGAAGGGGCAGAGCAGAGGAGCAGCATTTAGAAAGGCACAGCAGCACAAGGTTGCTTGGTGTGTGCCATGGAAATTCACGAATGCCTTTGGTCTTACTGAAGGTCCATATGCCAGGAAGGCCACAGTAAAAACTAACAACAGGAGACTTGCCCAGGGGGAGTATCCTTGAGCTCTCTCCATGAACTAAGTTTGGACTTCAATAAAGCAATGATTCATTTGGGAGTTTTAGAAAGGAAAGTGATGCAGTCATGTTTGTATTTCAGAAAATTAAGTCTGGTAGAAAAGAGGGGATGGATGTGAGTGATGTACAACAGGAAAAATACAGAAGAAACTGATCAAGTTAATTTGTACATGGGGACCCACAAAATGGGAGTCGTCTCAGTGGCCTGGCCCAGCCACAAATCTAAATCTCAGTCAGCCTGTACTTACAGGAAATGCTTGTCAAGGAAACTTGACATACACCAGTGATAATCTTCCAATTCAACTTTAGCTAGTTCACCTTACCTGAAGTCATAGAATCTGCTAGCCTTAGGAGAAGATCCCTGACCTCCTAACCAAGCATGCTTTGTTTTCCACAGTGCCTTCTCTAATGCTCTAAAACGTATACTCTTGACAAAATACCTGGGGAACAGTGTTTCACTGTTTATGAGACACTACTTATGAGGCACTGTACTCCTTCACAAAGATTGTTTTCCCTTAAATAAAGGACAACAAACTCACTACAAAATTGTTTTAGTTTTTTTGTTTGACAGAATAAGCACAGAAGATATTCATGAGCTAAAAATCATCCAAACTTAGTGGATGACTGAATGGGGGAGTGATGACATAGGGAGTCATTAAGAACAACCCCCTGCTTTATTAATTCTGTTAGTATTAGAGGAAAAAATCAGAATATGGGTTGGGGTTGCACTAGAATTGATTAGCTTAAAGAATATTTTATTTTGTCTGTATCATATTATAACCTGAGGGGGAAACTAATGAGATATGAAAGAAATTAAGAAGAAGAGAGATGACCTACTTTCCCCAATTAACTAATTATCATTTTTGCCCAGTGGTTTTAGTGCTAGAAAGCTCAACTATCCTCAGTAAGGGAAGGGGATCTTAATGGTACAGAATATAATTCTGTAGCATTTATGGAAACAAGATGGTGTTACCCTTCACTTAACAGGAATCAGAAAGTATTTGTATAATTAAAATTATACCAGCTGAGGGGTTCCTGGGTGGCTCAGTCATTTGAGCATCGGAGTCTTGATTCTGGCTCAGGTCACGATTCACAGGTCATGGAATTGAGCCCTGTTTTGGGCTCATATTGAGTGTGGAGCCTGCTTAAGACTCTCTCTCTCTCTCTCTCTCTCTCTCTCTCTCTCTCTCCCTAGTCCCTCTTCCCAGCTCCCTCTCTCACTCTCTTAAAAAAAATTTATACCAGCTGAGTCATGAATTAACATGCATTAATGTTGTTCCCTCATGAAACTCACTAAGTTTCTAACAAATTATTTTTGTTTGTAGTCTCAAACTCACATAAATGGGGACAACAGGAAAGGAGATTAAAGAAACAAAATTTGGAAGCTGAAAAACAGATGAGCAAGAGTCAACTTAGCAGAATTGTAAAGTTGAACCCAAAGTCAGTATTGAGGAAAACTTAGAACCAACACAAGTTATATCAGAATCCTCAAGGGGACTAAAAGAAAAATCCCAGTCCTAGGCAATTTTGGAACTGCATGGAGGTGGGGAGTGGGTAGGAAAAGGGTAAAGTAAAGAAGAGGTTTGGGTAAAAATGTTTGAGAATGAAGTAGATCACTACCTGCCATTCTCCCCACCCTCATGATGCTGGCAGATTTCTGCTACAGCCTATAATTCTTGAGGCTTATTCCCTTAAAAAAAAGAAAAAGTAAAAATATTTAACAGAGGAAATACCCGGTACAGTTGAGGGAATAGATTCCCAACTAAAAACAAAGCATATCAGTGATTCTGTACAAGAATGCTGACTGATGAAACCCCACATCAGCTCTTTCCCCAAGAGCCCTACAGTCAGACTTTAGTATTACAGGAGCAAGATTGGGAATGTGTTTTCTAGGAAATGTGACCAGCAAAAGAAGGAAGTCCCAAAGATGCTGTGTGTTCTATAGAGGAGCTCAAAGTTGACAACCTACCAGGCAACCAGGACTTCCCATAACTTTTTTAGTATCCCATTCTTACTCATGAACAGGCTACTAAGCTGACCAGCCATCAGAGTTAAAGGAAAGCTTATAAATTAGAGAAGACACTTGAATGTGGAATACACAGACCAAAGTGGCAAACAGAATAAAAGCAACTTGGAGGAAATACAGACCATACCAAAAGAAGAAAAAGAAAGAAAAGGAGGGGCGCCTTGGTGGCTCAGTGGGTTGAGCGTCTGACTTCGGCTCAAGTCATGATCTCACAGCTTGTGAGTTTGAGTCCCATGTGGGGCTCTGTGCTGACAGCTCAGAGCCTGGAGCCTGGTTTGGATTCTGTGTCCCCCTCTCTCTCTGCCCCTCCCCCACTCATGCTCTGTCTCTCTCTTTGTCAAAAATAAATAAACATTAAAAAAAAAAGTTTAGGGGCGCCGGGGTGGCTCAGTCGGTTAAGCGTCAGACTTCAGCTCAGGTCATGATCTCGCAGTCCGTGTGTTCGAGCCCTGCGTCGGGCTCTGTGCTGACAGCCCGGAGCCTGCAGCCTGTTTCGGATTCTGTGTCTCCCTCTCTCTCTGCCCCTCCCCTATTCATGCTCTGTCTCTCTCTGTCTCAAGAATAAATAAATGTTAAATTTTTTTTTAATTAAATTAAAAAAAAGAAAGAAAAAGAAATGATTATTTATTGTCTCAGAGAGATAAGATAATGCAAACATGAAACAAACACAAAGAAATATACTTTGAATAAGTTTTTGGAAATTCAAAACATTAACAGAGAAATAAGATGGAAATCTCAACACAAGACTTATGAGAAAAAGGGGACATACTAGAAAGTAGAGCAAAAGACGAGATGGAAATAGAGAAGTAGAAAATAAGTTGATTATATCTAAATAATAGATGTTCTACAAAGAGAGATAAGAGAACAGAGAGGGAGAAAATTATCAATAATATAATTCAAGAAAATTTCCTGGAAATGGAGAAGAATTTTTAGATTTAAACTGTCTTTTGAGTGCGTAGCAAAGTAGAATAATAAAACTACAGGCTTCAAAAGAGGGGGAAAGAATAGACTTACACAAAGAACACAGTACTGAGATGGCTTCAGGATTCTCCAAAGTAAATCTGGAAGCAAACAATCTTGGAAAAATGCCTTTAACTTTCTGAATAAAAATAATGTCTAACTATATCAAGGCAAAGTATCAATCAATATGATGTTATATTAAGATATTTTCAAATATGGAAGCTTAAAAAATGTCCTTCCCTCTCATCCTTTTTCCAGAAGTTATGGGAGTCTGAGTTCTCTCTCCAACCCACAAAAAGAGAGAATGAGAGAATAAATGAAAAACCAAAACAAGATGATGACATGGAAAACAGATAATCCAACACAGGAAAAAGGAAGAGGGGATCCTTTAGGGAATCAAAAACTACTGTCTCAGTAAGACCGCTGTGCAGCAGATTTGGAGGGCTACCAGTATACTTTGGACCAGTACATCCCAAAGAGACAGACTCAGGGAGAACTATCATTACTAAGATGCCATAAAATCTTACATACTTTTTAACCAGAGAATAAAATACCCTGGTAAGCCTGACCCTTATGCATAGCTGGCCTTTATCTTGACGATGTGCTGAAAATGTTCCTGTTTTTCACCCTGCCCTGCTTCCTGAATCAATTGAAGACACTCATTTCGTTTCAGAGAAATGTTTATCTTAGATATCTTCTTGAGAGCTGTAGTGAGTTTAGAAGCAGAAGATACAGAGCTACTCATTTCCCTGGTCATGTTCCTACAGTCATACGATTATTCACCTTGTGTTCTGTTTATCTTCTCTCAGGAGCCTTCATTTAATAGTTGTAACATCACCCCTTCCTGACACCCAAATTTCAAAATTAATCTATGTATTATTCGTAGGTATATACACTGATGATAATATCATAAATAAAAAATAATTAACCAAAAGTGAGTACTTATGGAGGGTGGAAGAGAGATGCAATAAAAAGAGAGGCAAGCAGGAGGTTTCTAAAACACTGGCCCTATTCTAATTCTTAAGTTGTACAGTGAACGGATAAGTGATTGTGTTGGGAAAATAAGTAAAGTTCTGCACCATAAGATGGCCGAGGGGACTAAAACAAGCTCTAGTTTCTAGCTTAGAGACCCCTCTTCCAGGCTCTTCTTCCTGCCCTGCTTGCCAAGTCTGCTAAATTAATACTAATGTGGAATGCAAAAGTAACAGACTATAAACTGCCTCCCATGCTTGTGCTCAGGGCTCAGACCTTTGGAGAAACGGTCTCCACTGAGCCCGCCGGAGTTAAATAAGACTCTAAATAAGATCTAAATAAGATCTAAATAAATAAGATCTCTAAATAAGATCTAAATAAGATCTCCAAGCGCCGCTTGGTTTTTCCACCAGCCTTCCAGCCTGGTCTCATAACAATTGCTTTATTATTTATAAACTGTGTGTATATCTTATACACTCTTAGATATAATATACATTACCAAGTGTAAAAATAAAATAAACACCATATACTTTTCAAAGCTCTTTGCTTTTTGATCCAGTTGATCCTCCATGAACCTCTATCTGTGTCTGTTTCACATAATGTATTAAATACCTATTTGGTCACCATCATCAAGAAAGAAGCTATGTGTGGCACAAGCAGCCACTTATAGAATTCTTCATAGAGATTTCTGCAGACAGGAACATTTAGGGAAGGCTTCCAAGAGTGAGTTGAGTCCAATTTGAAGGAAAGTAGAGTGTGGTTGTCCTCTCCATGCAAGTATCATAGTTTATTCATTCCTTTTTCTTTTCTTCACCAGTGACAATTACAGGGCTTAGGATAGAGTAGGAGCTCGATAAATATCAGATGACTGGATGTATGTTTGAATAAAAGGCATTCCAGTCTGGCACAAATGCAGTCTTCTCCAAAATTATAGCTGGTCTTTCTGCTTCCCCTGTGGGCCACCTTTATCCTCTGCTTCCCAGAATGATTGAGTCAAGAGAATTCCTATAGTGAGGTCTCAATTAAATAATTAAGTGTCTGTTTTCTATCAATTGATCTAAGTGATTCTGAAGAGATATTCACATGATGTAAAAATGAATAATACAGATTTCTCTGGTAGCTCTCACTAGCCATCAGTAGTTTCCTCACTATATATCTAAACTTGATGATTCAAAAGACTATTTTTCTTGTTTTGTTGAGTCCACACAACTTAAAAATTAATACTGTAATTACAGCCTTAATTTCTTTTTGACAATCTTATTCAAGGGCAAGAACTGCCACAGATGCTTCTGCTGTGATCGTATGAAAGTGAGGATCTGAGGTCAGCAGATTGACTTGGAAGAAACTCTGGAGGGGATTTGAGCGGTTGAGTTATTGGCTTGTGCTCTGAGGTTTTATTGTGGATGTTCATGAAAAATGGAATTAAAGACCTGCCATTGACCTGAGAGCAGCTACATGTTTTTGAATGAGCCCGTTTTCTCTGACTATGGCCTATGTTTATTCCCAAACTCCTGCACTCAGTTTTCAGCTTAACTCACAACAGACTGTTTAGATAATAATCACAGAAGGCTGCTTTCACTGTTATTGCTTCTCATTCAACTGTTATTTGCTTTTCTTCTGTTTTTGTTAACTGAGTAGGCTTTAGACAGCGATACTTTTTTTTTTTTTAATTATTTGCCCAACTAGTATTTTTCAAACCACAAGTATTTACCCTGACCTTTGCAAAGTGCTACAGTTAAAATGGCAGGAGGGGCACCTGGGTGGCTCAGTCGGTTGAGCATCTGACTTTGGCTCAGGTCATGATCTTGCTGTTTGTGAGTTCGAGCCCCGTGTCGGGCTCTGTGCTGACAGCTCGGAGCCTGGATCCTGCTTCGCATTCTGTGTCACCTCCTCTCTCTGCCCCTCCCCTGCTCATGCTCTGTCTCTCTGTCTCTCAATAATAAATAAACGTTAAAAAAATTAAAAATAAATAAATAAATAAATAAATAAATAAATAAATAAATAAAATGGCGGGGAACAACACGCACCCCCACACACATACTTAAACTTATTTTATATCAATAAAAAATTACATAAATATTATGCAATTATTTTATATAATATATGATGTATACTATATACATAGAATACATAATTATACTTCATAGTAAGTGCTTTGAAGCAAACATAAAGTCTTATGTTCTGAATGCATCCTGTATTAACTGGAGAAGCAAATTCATGTGGCAAGAGTGGAACAAAGTGTCAAGAACAGCTTCCCTTGAGAAGGAAACATTTAATGTAAAATTGCAGGTTAGGGATGCACTGAGGGGGCAAGGAAAAAGAAAACACTTTCCAAAGAGAGGAGAGAATTCAGGAAAATGCTCACAGTAGATCAAGTGGCAATTTCAAGGAACTGAAGAAGAGCAACATAGTGGGTGCCCAGTGAGTGAGAGAAAGTAACAATGGAGACAGAGACACAGGGAGGGGCCAGATTGCTAGGCTGTGGGCCACAGTAGTTATTTTTCTTGATCTTAACAGCAACAAGAAGCCTTTGAAGAGTTTTAATCAAGAAAGTGACTCAGTCAACTTTGCACTTAAAAGATCATTCTACCTATGATATGGAGAAGGTCTGAAGTGGGCAAAAGTGAGGGAAATAGTGGATCATTCAGTGTCCTGTGAGAAAACTGGTGGCTTATTCAACAAAGTTTCCCTGGAGAAAAAGTAGCAAAGGGATTGTTTACACTGATGGGAGCAAAATCAAGACAAAGAAAGGAATAGACAGCCTGAAAGGACAAGGGGGGTTTGGGGGGGGGGGGCAGAAGTTGACCAGAAGCTGGTAAGGGTAAGAACAAAAAAACAGGGCAGGGATAGAGAGAAACATTCTCATATTCCCTTCCTAAGGCCTCTCTCTTGCCAGACCCAACTGGAGTACCTAAGTCATGATCAAGGCAAAGCATGAGAGATAAAGGCCAAGAGTGGATCTTAGGAGAGGAGCACAAACGAGAATAAGAAGTCCAAATGGTTAGCGGTTTCCTAACCACATTTAAAGACGGACCAAGTGAATGATTTGGAAACCCTTAGGAGGTAAATTCAATAGACTTTGATTATCAATTGTTTGTGGACATGAAGGAGGAGGAGGAAAGGATTTCTTCTCAGATTCCACCTACTGCAATGATGGTACAATGAGATAGATAATGATATTCTTCACAAAGATAACAAATCCTAGAGGAATAAGGGGAGGGCATGCTGGTGTTAAGAGGTGAGTTTAGCTCTCAACATGCTGAATTTTAAGTGTATTTGAGATCATATAGTGTAGATATGAATAACCTTTCACTAATCTCAAATCCATGTGGACCATGAAACTACAGTGAGTTCCACAGGTGCAGCCCTTGACCATGGCTGATCATGCCACAAATCCAGAGCATCAGTGACAAGGGTGCTGGGAGAGAGAACACAGATATATTAGAACCTACCTCTCATCCTAGAGTTTGAGGTGAGTATCTAGCCAGGAGCAGGCAGCCCTATCCCTCACCTAGAATGTGGCAAAGAGTAGCTAGACCCTCTATGGGTAACGCTCACTCCTACAAAGTGATTGAAAGTTGATATTCTAAGTTTTTCTGCCTGAGGATTGAGTCTTAAGCACTTCTGACTGACTACTGAGCATTAAAAATAATCCTATCCCAATGCCTATGGAATCCACTGGCTTGCATTTCCATAAGATCACAGTGTACCCCTGATCCACTAGCCAGTGTCTCCTCCCTAGCCACTTCTCTGTAGTGCTGGTGCTTGTGGCCTATATGGGAGATGGCCATTCCACTGCCCATGGCCTGGGATGATGATGAGAGGGATGAGCGGGATGAGAGGAATGAGATGGATGATGCTGGATGTGCCCCTCCTTTCTCAGGTTTATCATCAAACAAGCTCCTGATTTGATCCCACACTGCCTGCAATATTCCACTTTCTGTCTCTAAGCCTTTACTCTTCACTGTTTGAGATTAGTTTCTGATTGCTGGTCTTCAAACTAGGACACCCTGTGTATGTCCAGAATTTCTGCTAGTATCTTTCTAACGCCTCCTGGTCCAGAATCAAATGTTTCTCTTTGTGGCATGATGTCAGCACCATAAAGCCTGATACATAAAGTGTATCACCATAAAGCCTGATACACTAATTTCTTCCTTATAATTCAGAAATGAAATTAATGCATAATTGCCGTTACTGAGAAAAAAATTACACTGGACAATAATCTCACCCTCCTACCTCCCCAATGAATTGATGCAGGACATTAGGGAATATTTTCATTTGTATTAGGATTTTCATAAAAGGCAGGTTGGTGGAACATAATAGGATATTTGCCTGCTGTAAACCCCAAGAATTCTGGGCTTTCAGAAACTTAGCTTTTAACATTTTTTAAAAATTTTTATCACTTTTGAGGAAAAAGAGAAATTATTGAAAAACTACCTAGGTGAAAAGAAATGCTTCTAGAATTTAGTGACCCAAACTTTACACAGAGTTAATCATAAAGTAGATGATCAATACGCTTTTGTCTAAAGATTGATCTCATAACCATAACTGTATCTCATTTCACATGGTAACAGCTATGATAAAGGTGATCACAGAGTACACAAGAAGCCTTGAAAAAGGGTCTTGAACTCAAACTAAGGAGAGAGGAGTATAGATTGTCTACCATTTCCCAGAGGAAACTTAAAAGGTAAGCAAATGATAGGACATCAAAGAGGAGTGTTACAGGAAAAGTGAAAAGCTACCAGCTATCTTACAAAAGATAATGGCCCCAATAGAGCTCAAGATGATACAGACCCATTTCTGAAACATAAAGGCACAAAGGTGTTTTCCATGGCATATCTTAGATTATCACCATACTCGTACCTTGAACTTACCCTTGTGGTAGCAGATTCCTAATGGTTTCTGATTTTTTATCTTCTCCCCACTTTTAGAAATCCAGAGAATGTGAAATGGAAAAAAGATCATTTAAAAGTAACCAGAGAATTTACCCTTTTGGATATCATTGTGTAACCTTTCCCCCAACTGTCAATGAAAATAGGAGAGAAGATAAGGAAAGAGCCCATAGTTTCTGTTGACCAATATAAACTACATCTGCTTTGGTGATTTTCCACAATGTAACTGATTTTGAGGAATGTAACTTAAGGCATATTAGGTCAGCTGTCCCCTTGGCTGGCACACCAAGCCTTGCCCCAGAAATGATGAATAAGCATTGTTCACAATCAGATTACCATCACAGTTTGCCAAAGAGCATACCTCTCAGGCAATAAAATATGACTTTGTTTTCAGTGTCAGACATGATTAAGTTAAATGTGTGAAGATTCCTAACCTTATCGATTTCCTTGTATAATGTTCATATTTCTCATGTGTTTCAACACCTTATAATAGAGGTAGACTTTGAAAAAACAGCTTTAAGGTAGGCTTAAAATAGAGGTAGACTTTGAAAAAAACAGCTACTATTTAGGAATCAAAGAGAATATTGGCAGGGAGATATGAAGCAATGCTTCATGGAAAAGGTATACACGTAGATACTGAAGAGTAATAGAAAGACTCATGATTTTGCCTTTTTCTTGGATTTGACTATTTGCTAAATAAATACAAACAGTTCCAAGGACATGAACAGAAAAATCATACAGGTAGACCAGACCTGAGAAGTTTAGCTAACTTAGTTTCATTTTACAGATGAGAGACTGAAGTTCAATACAATGTCATGCCTTGTTCAAAAATCACATGGTAAATGATAAAATCCAAACTGGAACTCAAGCTTCTTAATTATGAAACTAGGTCTCTCACCTGGTCTTGTACAATTTTAATACCTCCATGCCTCAGTTTCCTCATCTGTAAAATAAAGATAATATCATATATCTTATAGGGATGTTTTGAAAATTGAAAAATCTTAATATATGTAAAGTTTCTTAACACAATGCTTTTCATGTAGTATCCAATAAGTATTAGCTTTTATTATAGTACACGTTGTTTTTTTAGGTTTACTTATTTATTTTGAGAGACAGAGAGAAAGAGAAAGATCACAGGGAAGGGGCAGAGAGAGAGGAGAGAGAAAATCCCAAGCAGGTTCTGCACTGTCAGCATGCAGCCCCATGCTGGGTTCCATCTCACAAATCATGAGATCATGACCTGCACCAAAATCAAATCAGACTCTCAACCCACTGAGCCACCCAGGCTCCTCTAGATTTATTTACATATTGTAGTATGCTCTTAACATGTGCTTTTCTTCAATATTTTTATTAGGAGCTGGCCTCATATGAAGTCAGCAATCATATGTATAGTGTGACACATACTAAAAAAGACCCCTTTATCAAACATGTATTTTTCACTAAGATGCCTAAAATGTTTCCCTTAAGGAATTTTTCTTTGGGTTAAGCATTACTTTATTTCCAAAATACACTTTTAGGTTCAGATCACACTTGGATTAATGCACTACTATGTGTGCATATGAGATTAACAGATTCTTTTTTTCCCCCAGTACAGTGTGGAGCAAGACAGAATGGAGCTTCTAGAGGCCTAGAAAATGATATAAATAAATAAGGAGCAATTCAAAAAGGGGAAGATAGGATAGTGCTAATATACTGAGTTGGTACAAGGAAAGCAACAGGAACTTAACTTCTGTAAAGTCACTGGTCTGAGGCAAGGGTTAAAACTTTTCATACACTTAAGAGACAAATACCTCCTTCTGGAAAAGAGAACAAAGGAGAAATAACAGCCACCAGGGAGTAATGGTTGTCTGGACAAAATGTGAAGCACCAATTTAGAGCCTGCTTGCACAAGTATTTCTATTTTTTCAGGAACCCTGAAAGAATGTTGACCATAGAGAAAGGCATCCTGGGATTATCTTGTGTTCACTGAAAAGTAACAACCAGTAGATAATGACCATGGGACTGAAGGATGCTTCCCCACTCCCAGATCCTCAGCCTTGGGAAAAGTGCCTTTATATGCCCTGGAAGATATCCTTCTGGGGAGCACATTCCTCTTTCCTGGGGCTCCCTTGTAAACAGGCTATCTCTAATAAGCCCCACTTGCTTGCTTTCTCTCAAGTTCAGTGATCATTTCTATAATATTGAGACTCAGTGGGACTTGGGGTCTAGTAACAATTACCAGCAAACCTTCCCCATACATGCCAGGTACACTGCCCTCAAGCTTGGCCCAAATCATATTACAAGTGAGACAATTGTCAATTCTAGAAGGTCACCTTTGGAGAAAAAAAAAATGTTGGAAAGCAACAAAATCTCCAGAGGAGGAAGGAATGAGATAGATTAAAAAACTTTATAAACCATATAGTAAGAGAACAATTTGAAGAACTGATGTGTATTCCAGGGAGGGTAGGAGTTGGGGGGATAAGCTGGAGAAGGGAAGCCAGGATGGATATGATTAACCCCTCATACGGAGGAAGGATTATTCCATAAAGCCACCATGAATTCTTTCAGAACACCAGGCAGTCATTCACTTCTTGCTCTAAATTCCCTGTAATTTTTCTTTGCTGATATTTATTATAATAAAAGCTGATTGTTTATGCCTTATTTTTCCTCATTAGATTTTAAGCTCCTTGAGAGCTGGAACCATGTCTTTCTTCCTGACCTTTGTATTCTCACTTTTAAAACAGCACTTGGCATACAAACCTGATTGTTGAGTAAAAAAGAAAAAAGAGAAAAAAAAAAAACCCTGCTCTGCATAACATCAAAGAACAGAATTAACATCATGGGTACAATTCTCAGAGAGAGATTTCAACTGCATAGCAGGAAGATCTCCTTAATGCTTAGATTCATGTATCAGTTTATAATAGCCGTTCATGGAAGAAGGAGCCTAAATGGCTCTCCCATAAGGAATGTGGGACCCTGCACTTGGCTGGGAGGTTGTATTAATGACCGTTAAGATTAGTTCAAGCTTTTAACATTTTTACTTAGAACAAATTAGACCTAACTGGCCTTCCTGACATTTTCTTCCCTCACTGATCTATCCTCCATATTTCTTGACAAATTATCTTGCTAAAGCAAAAATGTCATCACCTATACTTCTTCAAAAACCACTGGGTCTCATTGACAACACCAGCATTTGCTAAAGAAAATTTTTGTAGAATGCTACTCTCATGGTATGGTAAGCAAATAATGGGTTCCACTGTAAAATAAATTTGCAAAATGCCACATCTTAGTCTTCTTAGAGATTCACAGTGCTCCTAATACCTGTTAACAGAGACTTTGGTATGTCTCAGATAAAGGGCAATTTCCAACTAGGTCTCCCCAGTCTCGTCTTCATCTCAGACCATGTTTGCCTTTTTATTTCAACATCACTCATAAAGTGCCCTTGTTTCTCACCTACTGTTTTGGGGCTAAAATGTTTCCAGACTGTGTATTTGAGAGGCAGCATCTCAGATGAGCTTGATCCGTGAGGTGTGTGGGGGTTGGGATTATGAGATGAGCTGGAAGAGACTGCGGCAGGCACCAAGCAACACTTGATGGCTGACTAGGCTGACCATCTGAGGTTGCTGTGATTTCACATCTGGCAACATGGATAAGAACCTGATGCTAGGACAACTCCCACAAAGCTCACGGGTATGCTCACTTCCAAAAAATCTAGTCTTCTCCACCCTCCCTCTTCTTTCCAGAGAAGACCTTTACTTTCCTCCTCATGGTGAAATGCATCTCCTAGACATCAAAGCTAGCATCTGTAAACCATAGTAAAAAATAATAAAGGAACATTCACAACAGGGAAAGCCAACATAAGTAGAACTATCAACAAGTGATAGGTGACACTGTTGGGACCCTTCCCAGATGTCCTTTATCAATCAGGTGCACCCAACCCCCAGCTGCTCTGAGTATTGGCTGCCAATGGCCCACAGTTGTCCTCTTTTCTAGAGAATTACCTTCTGTGGAACAGGAGCCACCTAGCTCCAGAGTTAGGCCCCTCTTTGCTCCTTCCTCCATGTAGCCAATGACTGACCAACACAAGAGGTATAAAAGACCAGGCCCTTGCCTCAAGGTGGGGCCAACTCTGGGGTTCAACTTATGCTCCAGGACTTTGTGTAGGATCAACTAAAGCCAAACTCATATTGGGACCACATCTTTGTTCAACTTCATCCCCATCTTGCTCTACCCACTCAATAAATCCAGCCCAAATCCCATTTCGGGCTCTGCTTCTAAAAAGTCCAACTGAAGACAGCTCCAAAAGACCAGTTAGAGGATCCAATTCTCCTCAAATTCTGGATCCTTAAAAATAATTCCTCATGGTTCTCCCTTTTTCCATTTCTGTTATATATCTGCCTTTATCAACACCATATCTTATAGAGAAATGTTTATTGTATTTCTATATAGAAAAACTATGCCAATCTTCTCAAAATAGAACCATCTTGTTAGAGTATCTTCCCACCTCACTGCTTCTTCCAATTGCTGTTGAATATTTAAGTATTTGAAATTAAAATATCAATGTGGCAATATATTTATGATATTTTTATTTGCTCCTATAATCATAATTCCCAGGGATGTTTTTAGCCTTATGTATACATGTATAAATTTTTAGCTACCATGTATAAATAGATTCAATACTGATGCAATGAGCTCTCTAATCCAGAGTTCTTTATTTATCTTGTATGGCTATATCTTTTCATCAAATATTATTATGTGTTTTTTGTGTGTTTTTGTTTGTTTGGTTTTTTTGAAGACAGGTCATGGGTGTTATATAATCTTTGCTTACTAGTCTATAGTCTATTTGGCTGGGTATAAAGACCTTGGATAATAATTTCTGTCATTACTCTATGCAATTTATCCACTGTGTTCTGGTATTGAATTCTGCCATAAAGAATTTTAGACCAACTTGCTTTTTCTGCCTCAACACCCATGGACACATTGTTTTCACATCAATTTTTTCAGGAACACAAGAGACCTCTTCTTCTTAACATTGAGATTCCGGTATTAACTGATTTCAAAACATTCTTCTAATGGATATTTGAATTTTTTCCTATGTTATTCTCTTTTCAGGAATATCATTTACTATAATTTGTACTTCCCTTATCTGACTTCCATATCTATAATATTAACTATACATTTATAATCACTTTCACTTCTAATGGTTTTGAATGGTTTTTTCCATTTTTTTCTCTGTGATTATACCAAGCTCTCCTTCTGTATCATGAATGTTGTTTTCATCCTTGTTTAATTCTTTATATTATTAATATGGTCACATTTTTTTAATTTAAATTCAAGTTAGTTAACATATACTGGAGTATTGGTTTCAGGAGTAGAACTTAGTGATTCATCAGTTACATGTAATACCCAGTGCTCATCCAATAAGTACCCTCTGGTTTGCTTCCTTCTCTGTTTTTATTTTATTTTTCCTTCTTTCCCCCTATGTTCATCTATTTTGTTTCTTAAATTCGACATATGAGTGAAATCATACGGCATTTGTCTTTCTCTGACTTGCTTTGCTTAGCATAATACATTAGAGTTCCATCCATTTGTTGCAAATGGAAAGATTTCATTCTGTTTGATCACTGAGTAATATTCCATTGTATATAAATATACCACATCATTTTTATCCATTCATCAGTCGATGGACATTTGGGCTTTTTCCACAATTTGGCTATTGTTGATAGTGCTGCTATAAATATTGGGGTGCATGTGCCCCTTTGAATCAGCATTTTTTTTAATATTCTTTGGATAAATACCTAGTAGTACAATTGCTGGGTTGTAGGGTAGTTCTGCTTTTACTTTTTGAAAAACCTCCATACTGTTTTCCAGAATGGCTGCACTAGTTTACATTCCCACCAACAATGCAAAAGGGGTTCCCTTTCTCCACATCCTCACCATCTGCTGTTTCCTGAGTTAATTTTAGCCATTCTGACAGGTGTGAGGTGGTATCGCGTTGTGGCTTTGATTTGTATTTCCCTGATGATAAGTGATGTGGTCATATTTTGGGATAGATTTATTCTTGCATTCCATCTTTTCTTGAGACTGACTAGTTTCCCTCTCAATGTGATGTGTCGCTTTTATGTGTTATCTTTTTTCTAATAATTTACATCTCCTTTATCTAAAGCATAAAGAATTTATTTTTTCTTTATTTTTCTTCTTCAATTCTTTTTCTGATACATTATCAGATTTGCCTTTTGTTTTCTGTATTCCTCTCCTCTATAGATATTGTGTTAGTTTCCTTCTGCTCATTGTGCTTCTTGGATTGAGGAAAGTTCTGTACAAACCAGTGATTTGTCCATGAACGGGAAGCAGTGTGGACAAAGTGTGGTCCAGAGAAGCCAGCAGTTTCCACCTGAGTATGTTGCCTCAGAACACTTCTGTACCAAATCAACTCCATTGTCTGTCGTGATGCCTGGGTACCCTAAGGTTTCAGCACTGCCCTTTGGCTCTGCTTGGTTCATGGCCAAACCCTCTTATCTCACAATCCCCTTTCATGATTTGCGGTTAGTTTTCACTTCAAAGGACTCTAATAAGCAGGTTCAAAAAACTCATAATATTTCTCAAGGTGGAGAAAAGAATGGAATGGCTTTGGCATGCTTCTGTGAAGAAGATCAAGTTTCTTCTCTTTTTCTTACTAGTGGATACTTTCATAAAGGGAAGCAAGTACTATATTTATCCAATCATCTCTCTTCCTAGAACTCCACTTTCTGTACAGTGGCCATGCTTCACTTGCTATTCTTTTACCATCCTTTTCATTTTTTTATTACCTAATGAAGATCTCTATTTACTTTTGGTCATTCTTAGCTACATTTAGCTATCAGTTTATGAAAATTTCTATAAACCAAAGCAGCCGCCATTCCTGAATTAAGTGTTTCGCCTTTAGGCAGTCTCTGTTGTGAAGCAGTCTCTAGCAATGCATTATGTACAAATTAGTAGCCATCTGTATTTTACTTTGTTCATTTACTCACCCCTTATGCTTTCACTAAATATCTATGGATTGCCTTTGATGTGTGTTGGCCCAAATAGAAATGGAGAAAAAAAAATACACTTACAGCACTTCATAAATCCTCTGGAGATAAACAGAAATGTTTTAAAGAATTTGATGATAGTTTTAGAGGCCAATTTTATTTAGTCTGCATTTCTATCACCCATAAATATTGTTAAGCAATGATTATCTGCTTTGTTCTTGACCAGGGAAATTGAATTTTATGAGCTACTGATGAGATTGATTTTCTAAGAAAAGAACATTGGTCAGTTGTTTGAGAAGATTTTTCTTTTCTCATGGTGGTTACATTTTGAAAGGGGAATATATGTACTGAGAAGATTTAAAGATTTTATTATTTTAATAATAATCCCACCACAATACATGAAAGAGAATGTAAAATGACTTTATGTAATCCCTTAGGTGAACTAGTAAGGATATATTTTGTAGGCTTCTAAAACAAATCCTTCAATTTCCTGAGTTCTTTGGAGAAAATATGCCATGTAAAACCAATAAACATATAAATAAGTAATAGACTGATGTAGCTATCAGATGGAAAATATAAAAATGGGTGATGGCTCCACACTATGGATCTGGGAAGAGCATTTGATGCTGCTTTGAGGAAAGAAGGAACCACATTTAGAATTGGGCTATTAAGGTGCCTTCCTTGCAGAATGCCGACAGATCTGAGCAGGGAACATGACTGCAACAATGACTGTTTCTGACTCAGGGACTGAGTTGCAAAAAGTGCCAAGTAAAAATGATCTGGGGAGTTTGGTCATCTTTAGCTCACCAGTGTATATAGGACTGGAAATTGCTTTGGCAGATGTACACTGAGTGTCTCAGACCTTTGAACTCTTTTAGATCATTCAAGCTAAGTAAATGGCACTGGCCAATGAACGCTTAAGGGCCAGACTGCACCCAAATAACTAATACTGATAAAATGATTAAATAAAAAAATAGTTATTATGAAGTCCCATAAACAATTCTCCTGTAGGGTCAAAGAGGGTAAAGCCAGACAGTTATATGGCTAAGATTAGAAAAACAGTGGGGAATTCAGTGACAGGCAGGCTGAGCCTCTCTTTCTTGCTCATGGAAACTTCTAGAGGCAACTAAACAGTCAGTCTCAGTACTTGACATGGGAATATGAAAAATATTTTTCATATCAATGAGTGCTATTATAATTCGAGAAAATTTAGCCATCCAAATTACTTTAGAACTCCTCAGGGAAAGTCGGCCCCAAATTTTATTCATAGGCAAACCTTTTGTTCAAATGTCATCTCATGTTAAAGCCTAATGGATTAAATTAATAAAACTGGAGTTCCTCAGGGTTCAGGTAGAAGTTCTGACCTCATATTTGGCCTCTGAATAATCATAGCTGAGCTGAGAGAGCTCTGAGGAACACAGTTTGGAGAACTGAGTTGCCTGGTATAGGGCCATCTAGCTCGACAGAGGCAGTACTGAAACTAGAAGTTAGGTAACCTGCTTTGATGCCCATACAATTTATCAATAATTTTCAAACTTTAATGAGCACATGTATCACTTAGAAATCTATTTAAAATGTAGATAATGATCCAGTGGGTCCTAGAGAGTCCTGAGATTCTTTCTTCCTTCCTTCCTTCCTTTCTTTCTTTCTCTTTCTTTCTTTCTTTCTTTCTTTCTTTCTTTCTTTCTTTCTTTCTTTCTTTCTTTATCTACCTACCTACCTACCTACCTATCTACCTATTTACATCTTAGAGAGAGAGAAAGCACAAGCGGGGGAGAGGGGCAAAGCAAGAGAAAGAGAACCCCAAGCGGACTCCATGCTCAGCACGGAGCCCGGCATGGGGCTCGATCTCACGACCCTGGGATTGTGACCTCATTCAAAATCAAGAGTTTGACGCTCAACCGAGTCACCCAGGTGCCACCTTAGGTTCTGCATTTCTAACAAGATCCTAGATGATGTCAATGCTGCTGGTCCAGGGAGCATTCTTGGAGAAGCAAGGCTCTCTACTATACCATGTTGTCATGAACTGAGAGAGAGAAATGGAGACAGAGAGAGATGGAGAGAGATGGAGAGAGACTGAAAAACAGAAAGGATCTACAAGTGAATGAGTGAAGAAATGAAAGGCTTAAAATTGCCCCTAGAAGCCTTGACCAATGGATGAAGCTAACCTCAGAAGTCCTCCACATTCCCTTTGGCTCCCTCTTTCTAAGTACTCACCATCCCTGAGCCTCCCCCTTGCAGTCTGACCCTCACCTCACCAAGTTGGGTTTGCCAAGCTTTCCTATCAAATGTCAACTGTTCCTGACCCCTGCAGTCAGACTTCACATATATGAGGCACCTGATCAAATAATTTGTGGGTTAAAAATAGCTTAATGCGTTTTCATTTCAAGACAGTATTTGGATTCACCTAATGACCTTAAAAACTTTAATGCGAATTAGTGACAAAAACATGAGTTTCACAGGTTTTCTTGTAGTCTTTATCATATCATGAGGACAGATGCTGATTCCTTAGTGACAGTCTCTTACTCGTCCACAAAATGGAAAGACCCTATAAAGACAGGTTATACGCCCCAAACCCTAAGAACTTAGATATTACTTGTGTTATCAAATCCACAATGGGAACTAAAGTGAATTGCCATGTAATAAAAATCGCATTAAATCAATGACAAAAATACAGAATGCCTTAAATTAGTTGGGAGAAGAGCCACATTTTGAGAAGTTGATGGAGAACTGATTGTATTGACTTTATTCACCAAAGTTGCTCTGAATACAGTAAGAGGAAGTCTTTTTGCACCCATTGACAATTATCTGTATGTAAATTCATCACACAGCTTTCAAACATTCCTAAAATACATTCTACCCAAAGACTTTGTTCCTTTTAGTGCTAATATCAGCAGTTCATGAAAACAGAACAAAATGTTTAAAAGTCCTATGATTTATCACAAAATCATTCTAGTCCATTTATATTTTTAAATGAGGCACTCTCTTCTGAGTTTAATGTGGTAATCCAGTTTAAACTATTTAGAAGCCAACATTGGTATTGCTTTTCTTGTAATTTGGTAAAGTACAAGCAAAACATTTGAATAATGAAAGAAAGGCATTTTCTCCTCAATACATTAAGTAAAAGCAAATCACTAACTTATTATCCCGTTTCCATGAGAACCAAAGTATAGAGCCAGTCTTTTACAAGGCGTCTCTCCTGCTGTACACATTTTCCTCTTCTTTGAATTTACTTTAGATTGCTACTGAAAGGCTAAATAGTTAACGTTGAGAACCAAATGATTATCTTTGCTCATCTTTCCCAGGCTGAGAGAGCTGAGGAAGTAGCTAAAACAGGATATAGTGGCACCTGATCACAGTAGGACTGGAGGAAGGGCTGGCTGGAAAAAATGGACTTCGAGAAAAGCCAATTGCCTTAATGAATCTGATTGGCTTGAGACTTGGATATTAAATTTCAACCTCTGAATTCCATCTCCAGTATTTCTTCACCTGTGCACAGAGCATTGCCTCTGTATGGTGTGTTGGGTAGCCTGGTACAAGGCAATGTCCTCCTCTGCCTTTACCATCTTTAACCAGAGTAGAATCATTTAAGTGCCCCCCCGCCCCCCCACTATGGAACAGCTGTTCTCCAAGTGTCGTTACTGGACCAGCAACATCAGCACCACCCAGGAACATGTTAAAAATGCAAATTATTGGGCTTTGCCTCAAATCTAATGAATCAGAGACTTCAAGAGGGGTCAGCAGCACGTTTTAACAAGCGCTCTGGGTGGTTTTAATATATGCAGCAGGATCACCAGTTACACAACTGTGAGGACACATGCACTTTAAGTTGAAGCTAAGTGACCCTCAGCTGCAGAGTGGCTGGAATTCATGTCTCATCCACATCATCTACACTGATAGGTGTCCCTAAGGTAACTAAGTATCCTGGCAATAGTTAATAGTTAACAATGGATAGGGGATGATGTGAGGGGTAGGGTTGTGTATTAAGGTTCAACATTGTAAAAAAAGAAGAAGAAGAAGAAGAAGAAGAAGAAGAAGAAGAAGAAGAAGAAGCAGCAGCAGAAGCAGCAGCAGCAGCAGCAGCAGCAAACTATTTCTTACATCATTTTAGACTTTGTCTTTCAATGAAGTTGGGTTGGGGACAATCTCTGGCTCCAAATGATAACTAACTAAACAATTACTTGTATATATAATATTTGAATTTAGACTTTCTAGGGTGCATGCTGTACTATTTTCTATCTGTGGAAACAAGACTCCTTGATTTGCATCTGAATCAGCATTTTATTTTCAGGAAAAAAATAGTATCAGAATGCATTGCTCTTTTTGTGGATTATGTATCTTTAATAAGCTGCCTACCTTTGTAAGATACCCTGGTTCTCTTGCCTGCTCTTGTTGGAACACCGCACCAAAGCTAAATGTCCATTGCAGAGGTGCTAGAAAGGTGCTCTCCAGCAAACTACAAGCCTGGGCCTCAGGACCTCACAGGGTCCTTCCAACACCCAAATCCTCCCCCTTTATGACAAAGTGGGCTGCAAAGGGACACAGGGCCTACCATTCTCAAATGTACTCTTGTCAAGAAAGGCTGTGGATATAGAATGTTGCAAAATAAAGCAGACCCTAGGATAAAATTGGAAGTTGTCTTACAGTTAAATCCTCACTTCATGCATATTTCTAATCTCTTGCCTCATTCTCTTCAACAAGCATGAAGAAAAAGAACTAATGATTTGAAATGCTTGCACCTAGAGTCCAGTTAATCAAACATGTGGATTATTCTGTTGCATGCTGTATAATACTGCTTACGCACAGTTTGCTTTTCCTTATTACCAGCAATGAGCGAATGCTCTTGAGTATTGTTGGGGAGCCAGGCTGTGATACTTGGTAACTCCTTTTACTGTTACAGGGAATTAGGGCACATATTCTGATGATGACCTGGGCCTGTTTTTCCCCTACCTTCACTATGGAACATTTATATCTTCTATGGTGTAGGGACAAAGGCTAGGCAGCCCCAAGATGGGCCACTTTGGCATGAAGATTATTTTGAGCTAAAAAAGCAATCAAAACTCAGCAGATTACAGAAAAGCTATTTACAAGCCCTACAACCACCTGAAAAGAATTTAGATAAAGGAATTGCCCTAGGAAGGGAGCTATCACCATAAATGCCTACATTATACCATGAAGTACATATGGCAGGCAGAGAAGGTCCCAGCAAGCCTTAGCTGATCAAAGTCCTATGTCCCATTGTTACTGATGGGGCCCAGCAAACATTTATTTACCAAAAATTGACTCTTTTTCATCTTCCTGTGAATTACATTCCTTATCTTTGAAGTCCCAGATTCCTATAATTTTCTCTTCATTCAGAATCACATATATACCTCATTTTCCCTGTCTGGAAAATCTAGGTCTGTGTGTATTCCCCCTATGTACAAAATTAGATTTTTCCTAGTTAGTCTGTCTCATGTCAATTTGATTCTTGGTCTGGCTAGAGGGACCCTGAAGGGGATAGGAAATTCTTTCTCCCTGGCAATGAAGATAGAGAATACAAATGCACCATAGCTATTTTTTCTAAGACAAAGTCACTGCATTTTTTTTTTCATGTAAGGTATCTACATTTTTCAGAGTCCAGAGTGCTGACCATTACACTATGGGGCCAGGCATCTACATTTTTCACCTGAGGGACGAGTAACATGCAAACCCCAAGTCTTTGCCAGGGACCCTGAAACCTTGCCCCATGGAATGCAAGTACTCCTAACTTCTTTAGGGAAGGGTGTATCCTTTTATTCAAGGCCGTGCTGCTCTCCCTTGAGCAACTGATAAGAGCATTCAGACCTAGAGAGTCTCCAATATATGTCTTAATCCTACCTATTCTCTGTTCCCTCAATCTAGGGAAGGAGCAAGAACACCTCTACCAATGGCTGTAGCTGATAGCTTTGAAATTCCCTGAAGATGCTTGGCTCACAGCTGTGGGCACACCCTTCTGTCTACATTCCCATTAAAATGGGCCACATCAACTTGAGCCTCAGGACCATGCAGGAAACTCAAGTTCCCCATATTCAGGCAAATACCTGAAAGCAATGCAGATGATGCTGAACTCCTATTTGGGCATTGTTTTTGAGAATTAACAACATTGTGTAACAGGTTTTTCTGTCTTGGTGTCTGAAAATCCTCTCTCATGATGAAAAGGACCAAAGTCTTAGACTTACTTAAATCTAATCAGGTCAAAAGAATATTGCTTTCCTCCTCCTCCTGCTCTTCCTTCTTCCTTCTTTATAAGGCACCACAGACAGTGAAATGCAGCTCCTTGAACAGGCAAATATTCAATCAATGATTGGCCTTTTACATAACACCTGTCTCTCTAACCTTTCTGCACAATGACTTTAGAGATTGGCCAGAGGTGCAGTTAATCCTCAGGGAGGAAGTACTACCTAGCCTCCGGTTTCCATGCTGAGGAAATGCCTGCACAGGTCTGCTGCTGGTAACTGGAAAGTTTGTATGTCTCTGAACGAACTCAAAACCCAGCTCTAAAAATGTTCATGCTTTGCTGGTGGTAAATTAATATTCTCAGCGTCATGTGTTAAGGAGAAAATCCTAGCTAACTTATGATATACAAAGGGAAAATAATACACTTGTTAATCTGCATAGCATTGTTTTGAGGGGAAAAAAAAGGACTTTTTAAAAAATGTGTATTTATTATGAGAGTAAGCATGGAAAGGAGGGGCAGAGAAAGGAAGAGAGAGAATCCCAAGCAGACTCCATGTGGTCAGCACAGAGCCTGACTGACACAGGGCTCGATCTCACAAACCGTGAGATCATGACCTGGGCAGAAACCAAGAGTCAGATGCTTAACTGACTGAGCCACTCAGGTACCCCAGGAGAAAAAGTCGTTTATCTGTACCTATGACCCTCTAGGGATTGTGTTCATCACTTTTATAAAAGTAGCACAATTAATCCTTATAGCAATTCTCCCAATTTTACAGATGAGAAAACTGAGGCCACAGAGTTTGTGCATGCAATCAGGTTTGTCTAAAGTACACTGGGCTCTGCAAAGGATGAATAAAAGCATAAGGTGCAGGTTCTGTGTTACCACGTCGGTGAGACAAACTGACACCCTACTCATGCAATTGTTAAGTCCTAAGGTGTGTGGAGACAGTGGGTCCGGGGATATTTTAGAAGCAATCCGAAGTCAAAATGTAAAAGGAGATGGAAATTGGCTGGGCCTGGCAGAGAAAGAATCTTCCCTGTCCCAGGTTACTAAACTGACATCAGGGTTCACTTGTTCACAATAAAATCATCTGGATTATGTTTTACAAAAGACTGGAGCTTTAAAAAAGGCAAGAACAGCCTCTATGCTCTCTACTTATTTCTGTCCTGTTTCCCACATAAAAATAACTCTATACCATTGATGAGTTGAAAGACCACAGTGTCTTCAGAGTAATTAGGAGTATCATCTCCACAGGTGCCTGAAGATCTTTAACACATAATCCTTCTTAATTGCTACCTTTAAAGTAGATGACAGAATATAACATTTTCTAGCAAGGGAGAAAATGTATGCAAAGCTTGTCATCTGGAAACAATGCAAAGCAAGAAACAATTAGAAGCTCCCAGACCCTGTGCCTGGATGAAGTGTCATACCTGGCCTCTCCCTTGTTGGTTCAGGATCACCTTGTGGATTAAACTCACAGAACTTTGAATTATTGGGAATATTTTAATTATTATTAAATTAATTTAAGTTGGGCACCAATGTGTGTTTTGAGCTGACAGAGGTGAATCCTCCTTTTTCTCTACTTACCACCGATCATTCTGCAGTATTTACACCAATAATTAAGTTTAATTTCACCTGGAGTGCTCCACAGGCTGCATTCAGTTCTGTGTAATGTCCACCCCTAAGATTTATTTGGGCTTCCATAACATCAGCTTCATTCATTTACATATGCTTTACTCCTGCTGTATTTCCAGAGGATTGTGCTCAAAAATAGCCAGTCATTTCCCTTCAACTGTTTTTAAATTGCTTGTTTTAGTGCAAGAATAAACAGACAAATGTCAAAGTCTGCTCTGACAGTTCTCTTGGTCTTTAGCATAAAAACGTTTTGGCGGCCGGGCACCTGGGAGGCTCAGTCGGTTAAGCATCTGACTCTCAATTTTGGCTGAGATCATGATGTCCCCATTGGTAAGATAGAACCCTGGGCTCGTCCCTGACAGCATGGAGCCTGCTTGGCATTCTCTCTCTCCCTCTTTCTCTGCCCCTCCCCTGCTCATGCATGCAGTCAAATGCTCTCTCTCTCTATCCAAATAAATAAATACACTTAAAAAAAACATTTTGGGGGCCCAGTGATGGAACTTCTGACCGTGTTCCTTAAGCATATCTTCATCAGCATATGGCTTTCTTGGACTCAGTGATTTTATGCAGTCTCTTTGCACAAAAGGACATTCAAGGCTAAATATAGAAAGCAGTTTATATATATATATATATATATATATATATATATATATATATATATTTACAAATCACTATGCATCACAAAAATATCTCTATATAAATATATCCATGACATAATTAAATATATGTTTATTACATTTAGTATATAAGATAAAATGGAATCACTAGTCCCTACTCTCAGTCTCTATATTGTCTGCAGGAGGGACCATTCACTAAGCCTCATGATCCAGGCATAACTGCCATCCCTGAGCCACAAAAAGACTTAACACTCTGTGTATCTAACGATTTAAACCACATACTCAAGCGCTTTGGCACCTACACCTAAGAAGATGCTTTGATAAATTTAAATTAATAACCACCAAGAAACCTCTGGCCTATTTTTATCTAGTTCTGAGTATGAGAGTAAAAGGGTGACCCCATTACAAGCCATGACATAATATTCTCCACCGTGAACCTCTTTGATTTTCCTAACAATCCTAAAGATAGAGAAAATCATCAAGGTAAATAGATGAAAAACTAATGAAAGTCTCCAACAGTAGGAAGCAGTAGTAAGAAACATACTCTTCACTGAGCACCTGCTATGTGGTGGCAGGCCTGGTGCTTTATTTGCCTCAACCCATTTCATTTTTACAGCAAGCCTGTGAAGTCGAACAATCTTCCTTTTCAGATGTTGCGACCACAGCTGAGAAAAGACCAGCAAATAGTCAAAGGCCACAGCAATTAGTGGCAAAGTCTGTATTTACATACAAGGAGTAAGGTTAAGACACATTCTTTCGCCATTCTGCCATCTGCTTCTGAAGTACACCGGGCTAGGGGAATAAATGTGGCTGACTTGGGAGCGCTCCCTCACACATCCTGAAGCCCTTACCTCTCCATGGTCCCTTCCCTCCTTTCCTGTGGCTGACTGCACTTCCTTCATTCCATGCTTTTTTGCCAAGTCCTTACCCACCCACCCTTGTCACTTCCAAAAGGAACAGAAATAAAGTGTTTCAGCTTCTAAAAATCATATATGTCCCCCCTCCCCAATAAAATAAACAAAAGAACAAAGAAGCAACTATGCCATCAGGGAATGTTTATACTTCCCTAAATTTTACACATGTGAAACACAGCCCTTGTGTAGTACACATGCTTATAACTTCTCTGCATTCCTAAATCAGCACTCTGTAGCTTTCCCAGTGTCTTTCTTCAAATATTCCATACTATATCTACCCTCAGCAGGAGTAAATCATCTACATTCATAGAGAAAGTGGAATCCACAGACAGGAACTTCCTCTTAGCCTATTACTCCATTCACTCCCTCAGAAATGTCATTGGGAGATCCGGAAACCGGGGTATCTTTACAGAGCCTTAGGTCACCTCCTTCACTTCATTGCCAAGGGCCCAGTTGGGAGCTCAGGTACCAACAAGGACTTTAAAGAAAAGAAGGTAAGAATTTAGGCTGGGGGTCTGCTGTTCTCCAACTCCATGACCTCATACAAATTACTTAATTTCTTTCAATTTAGGTTGCTTCATTTGTGTAAAAGGAAATGCAGGGTTGCAGGGATGTTGTGGTAAAAATTAAGAGAGTAATAAAGACATTACGGTTATTAAAATATTTGGTTCATAGTTAGAACTCAGTAAATCATTCCATCAATTATGATTTGTCTCAGTCAGGAATCATTTGGTTGATATGTTTGTCAAAAACAAAAGCCCTTTGAACCTAGTTCAGACTGAAGAGAGTTCACTAGAAGACTATCTGGGCATCTGGCAAAAAAAAAAAAAAAATGCAGAAGGGATTGTTTGGCATCTTGGAACACTGGAATGTGGAGGAATGGATGAAGCTTATACCTCCATCAAGTCATCTAGTCTCTTATTTCTGTGTCTCCTTGCTTCTCTGTTGCCACACACACACATCATACACACACACAAACACACAGGGTTTCTGCTCTCTCAGTACTTAATGGAAACTGGCTTTTCCAGCCAAGTCCACCTTACCTCTAGTTCAAGCACACGTACTCAATTAAACCCAACAAAGCCCCTGTTTCTGAAAGCCCTTATTTCTGAATTTCACATTCTCAGAGGGGAATTAACCATTTGGCAAGTTTGAGATGTCTGCCCCAGTTCAGTGAGCACTGACTGGGCTGTGGGCAGGGTAATTGGCTCAGCGGAGGCTGTGGGAGCAGCTTCTCTGAGAAGGGGATTAGGCAGGCCAGACAAATAAAAAGGCATGCCTACTTCATTATTATTATTATCACGTCACTGGCAAAGACCAGAACAAAGCTGTTGTGATTCGGGCACAGTGTGCTATGCTCTCCCATACAATCCTGTATCCTCTTCCTGGACATCAGTTCACACAAAGCCTTGTATTCATATATTTATTGCAACATCATTCATGAAGCTAAAAGCTGAAACAACCTAATGCCTATCAGGTGGTGAATGGATAGACACATTTTGATATATTCATACCATGAAACACTACTCAGCAATAAAAGGAAATAAAATATCATTAAACGTAGTAATATAGTATTATTAAATTAAGTAAATCTCCAAAACATCATGCTGAGGAAAAGATATCAAATGTACAAGTCTACACACTGTAGGGTTCCATTAATATAGAATTTTAGAAATGGCAAAACCAAGGTGACAAAAAACAAATCAGTGGTTGCCTGGGAATAGGAATACGGGTGGAGTGTGTTTTGATGGCAAATGGACATGAAGCAGTATTTTAGGGTGATGGGACTCTGTTATATCTTCACTGCAGTGTTGCTTACCTGTCTGCATGCAATCACCAAAATTCATCAGTGAATTTTATTGTACATAAATTATACTTCAATAAAGCTCTTTTAAAAGCTAAAAGGAAGGGAAAGAGAGGAGAGGAGAGGAGAGGAGAGGAGAGGAGAGGAGAGGAGAGGAGAGGAGAGGAAAAAAGAAGGAAGGGAGGGAGGGAAATCATCTACAAATTCTACATGTCATTTTTTTTTCAGGTGGGTCAGAATATATCAAATATTACCTTTAAGAAATATATCACTGCAGGGTGCCTGGGTGGCTCAGTTAAGCATCTGACTTGGCCTCAGATCATGATCTCAGGGTTCATAGCTTCAAGCCCCACGTTGGGCTCTGTGCTGACAGCTCATAGCCTGCAGCCTGCTTCAGATTCTGCATCTCCTTCTCTCTCTGACCCTCCCTCACTTGCTCGCACTGTCTCTCAAAAATAAATTTAAAAAACATTAAAAAAAGAAATATATTATTGCTACTAATAAAAACTTCTTATAAAGCAATTACCATATGGCAAAAAGTATGCCATGTAATTCCTTTATATGTATTACTGGATTTAATTCTCACAACAACCCGCAGGCACAAAGGAGTAACTTGCTTAAGTAACTGCAGAGTAGGTGTTATTATCCCCATTTTAGATATTAAGAAGTGGTTGTTCATATAAATGGCCTTTCTTGCTAAGACTGCCCCATGGTAGAGATGGGATTCAAATTCAGGGTCTGCCTGATTCCCGAGCTTCCGTTCCCAGTGGCCATATATTAAGATTGCATCCAAAAAAAAAAAAAAAAAAAAAAAAAAGAAAAAAGATTGCATCCAATATTAAAACCAGACATTTTCAAATTGTGATCATAATATTGGTTAAAAGAAAGGTAACTCAGCTAAAACACAGTGAAATTGAGTTTTTTAAAGCCAATATCTATGATTTCAGAAGCATGAACTGTCTAGTGCCCAGTAAGGAGAATCTAAGGTAGTTAAACAGTGTCTCCTAGAACATAGACTGTAATATCACAAATGGTGGGATTTTCTGATTTGTGTGATATGTTGTTTACATGGTAAGAATGTTTTAAAAAGTTGTGTCCAAAAAATGTTGAAATAAAAGCAAATAAGTCAGATCTATTGGAGCCCAACTCAGAAGCCAGTGAAGAATGTTAGTTAACTACCACCTGACCTGTGACCTACTTTTAGATCTCATACAGGAAATTTAAAACACTTTACAGTGTGTCCCTAGATTTGGAGGTACTTAGTCAATATTGCCAGAGTGAAATACAAAATCAAGACAATTATTATATAACTGGAGGGGAGGAGTGTTGCCTTTGCATGATCTATCAACAACAAATGAGTATTTATTTTTTTTAAATTTTTTTTAACATTTTATTTATTTTTGAGACAGGGAGAGACAGAGCATGAACAGGGGAGGGGCAGAGAGAGAGGGAGACACAGAATCCGAAACAGGCTCCAGGCTCTGAGCTGTCAGCACAGAGCCCAACGCGGGGCTCGAATTCACGGACCGCGAGATCATGACCTAAGCCAAAGTCGGCCGCTTAACCAACTGAGCCACCCAGGCGCCCCAACAAATGAGTATTTAATGAGTTTCTGCCATGAGCTGGGACAGTATGCTGTTTTGTAACAAAGTAGAACAAAGTACGGAACTCATTTTAAGATATCCTGCTACATAACTGTTTAGAAAAAAAGAGCATGCATAAAATAGACACAAATAAATAATATACTTTAAAATTCTGAATAAAGGTACCATGTAAGCTCATAATGGAGAAAATCAGATGAGTTGGATGGCTCTGGGGACTGAGCAGGGTGGCCAAAGAGTGTGACAGTGGAGAGAACAGGAAGAAAAGTCAGGAGTCTGGTTGTGTATCCCAGTCAAGTGGCTTAATAGCTGTGCTATTAGGCAGTTCCTCCTCTGTGCCTCAATTGCCTTGTTTATAAAATGGGGATGCAGAATTACCTTATAAGGTTGATTCGGAAACTGAACAATGCTGGGCACTGGGTGGTTCAGTTTAAATGCCTGACTTCTGGCTTCTGCTCAGGTTATGATCTCACAGTTTTGTGAGACTGAGCCCCAAGTTGGGCTCAGCCCTGGCAGGGAGGAGCCTGCTTTGGGATTCTCTCTCTCTCTCTACCTGTCCCCTGCTTGTGTTCTCTCTCAAAATAAATAAATACATTTAAAAAAAAAAGAAAGAAATTAATGCAATCATGACAGGTGCTTAGAACAGTGGCTGGCACATTGTCAGGGCTCAGTGTGAGTTAGCTGTTTTACTACTGTATGAGTGAGAATCAAAGTGAACTTAAAACTCAGTAAGATTTATGAGGGAAAAAGAAGGCAGAGTGAGTGCTCTAGGGAAAAGCAGTAGCATAGGGAATGGCATGAAAACTACAAAGGGCAGTGGGGGGGTGGTTAATTGGTGGGGGGAGGATACATTTCACGTAGAGGATGGGCAGGAAATTAAGGTGAGATCAAGTGGAACAAAAGTGAAGATGACCTTGAATTCTAGAAAGAGAAATACAGATTATACATCAGAGCACGAGAAAAATGGTTAGGTTCTTCAACAAGGAATGACTCAAAAAACAGTCATGTTTAAAGAAAATTTGTCTCATAGCAACACAAGAGTTGGAAATAGGAAGTGGCAAAAGAAAGAATAAATAGAAGGCTATTGAAGAAACCTATGCAATTCGACAGAATTCTAAACTTTAGGCCTGAAATGAGAGAGTCAGAAATCCACAAAGTAAACAGCACCCCACACCAATCCTAAATTAGAGGAAGACTCTACTTAATCCAACAGTGGGGAGGGTGTACTGCCTGACTCTGTAACAAAATGACAGAGAAAACAGGAGACTCACTTTACTACACACTTGGTTAAACATATATGTTTCAACAATCAAAGTAAATTCCTCACTTCTTCTCATTGTTTCCCCCCTTAAAGCCATGCTAAGATATATTAGGAATATTCAACAGTCGCCCAAAGCTATACAAAAATAGAAAGGGATGAATAATTGCAAAGGAAAAAAAAATTTCTAGTATTTTACATTTCATGATGCAAAATCTGGCAATATCCAGCATAAAAGAAAATAACAGAACAGGATAGCCCCACTGATCCCCTCAATGTTTACAATCACCTGCAGCATTTTGAGACTGTCCCAATCAAAACTCGTGTTTCTGTGTGATTCATTTGCCTTATCCTACACCTGCTTCTCTTCCTTTCTTACACTGATCTAAAACAATATATTACTTGGGCCTCCAGACCCTTCTCTCCCTTGCAAAATATGTTTTTTTCTCAATACCAGGGTATTTACTCCAGTATCAATGTATATTCTGTAGTGTGAGTTGCAATTTAATATTCTAAAACCCAAAAAGTGCCCTTCCAAGGTATAATATATCAGTGTTAAGGTGTTTAAATTTCTCAACTTTTTTAAAGAAACCAAATAAATTATTATAGTTTATCAAATCTCCCCAAGACTAAACTGTGGCTATCTTGTATACAATTATATATTAACAATCAAATGAAGCCAGTTTTTCAGTCCTTTTTAGGACAAACTCCTATGTAAAAGAAAGCCACTGTTGCAGTCATTTTTTTTACCCCAAATCAAATGTACTGAATTGCATATGTCCCTCCTTTTATAAAGTCAGACAGGTCTAAGAGCATTGAGGACATCTGTGAGGCAGCATGTTATTGGTGTTTTTCCAGAGTCATGGCAAATGGTGCCTGCAGCCAACGGCATCTTAAACAGAAGGGCTGTGCCAATTAAATTTGTTGAGGCTTTTAGGCATCTATTTCTAGAGCTGAATTTGGTCTTTTTATACTACACACACACACACACACACACACACACACACACACACTCTCACACTTTCACATTGACTTTTGTCTTTCAGAAGCTCCACACTATGGCAAGAGCCGTGGGTTTACCATGTTCCATGCCCTCTCTCTTAAGCAGAATTCACATTTCTGTTTGATTTCAATTTGGAAAGAAAGGATGCATTTAACATTTTTAAAAATTCACACTAAACTACAGGACATCGGATGATGGGTTTAACCCTCCCAGTTATACCGAAATTCTAATACAGGCTGCTATTAACCTGAATGACTTTCTACTTGGTGGAATGTGTGGGGAAGATATTTTAATTGCACTGTTTTTGTAGACTTCTCCACAAGAGAACCCACATGAAAAAAAGAGGGGGCAGTCAGTTGGCATTCCAATTCTGAAAGGAAACAACTCAAAATATAGATTATTTAACTAATTCAGTAGCTTTGTTGAGAATGATGACAACTGGTTTATTATTACTTACTCATGGCTACTTTGGAGCGTCTCCTTCAGTTTTGCCATAGTCTGTAACTGAATAGTTTAAAAAAACATTTTTAATGAAAACCAGCATATGTATACATACTGGTACCTCTCTTTATGTAATAGATATATTAATGAAGTAAGTTTTATCTATATTAAAGTTTTATAAATAGCAATCTGGCTTAAGTGCTTAAAAAATACTTTTCAAAGAACTGTCTTGAATACAGAATACTCTCTCTCTCTCTCTCTCTCTCTCTCATAGGGATTCACCAAAAAGTTTCATACAATGTTGGTCTTACTTTTTTCTCATATCAATCGTATCCTCACTTTAATGGTGTTTGACCAGATGGAAAGACACCTTCTTCATCAATTATTTCCCACTATGCTTTAGGAGTGAATATGTACTTCTGAGTAATATTTTATCATATGACACCTGAGCTATAGCTTCATGGGCATGAGAGTTGCAAAATGAAATTGAACCGCTCTAGCACCAAAGCCATAAGCAAGATGACAGATATTGATTGTGCCCTAAGATGTAATGTAGGCACCTAATGGGGCGTAGTAATGTACAATGAATCATTAGAATATTATTTTAAATTTTCCATTCACCTGGGGGATTGCTAACGGGGTATTTCACCTTCAAGTCACTCCCCTGCCTCCCCAGACTAGGACAGCACTTGATAAGGTCATTTAGAATATCGTGGATTTTTATCAGCTTTGGGAAAATTAGTGAGGATTTTCTCAGTCCCAGAGATCAGATGCCCATATTACTGAGGATTAAGAGTCTCTGAAAAGTTTTAAAAATGCATCCTTGGGGCGCCTGGGTGGCTCAGTCGGCTAAGTGTCCGACTTCAGCTCAGGTCACGATCTCACAGTTCGTGGGTTTGAGCCCCGCGTCGGGCTCTGTGCTGACAGCTCAGGGCCTGGAGCCTGTTTTGGATTCTGTGTCTCCCTCTCTCTCTGACCCTCCCCCATTCATGCTCTATCTCTCACTGTCTCAAAAATAAATAAAATGTTAAAAAAAAATTTAAAAAAAATGCATCCTTGTTAGTCAAAACACAAAGGTAGAAGAACACCTACCAGAACTGGACCCTAATTATAACAACAATGTGACAAACAATGAGCATTTATTGAACACTTGCCATTATTACGGGGATGAGGGCTTCACATGCATTATTTCCGTCATGGTCCCTATAACACTCTGAGGGAAATGCTATTTACTTTACAGCAACTGAGGCAGATGGAAGTTAAAGAACTAGGCTGAGATGGTCACAGAGTTAGTAAATGGTAGAACCAAGATGAAAATCCAGATTTTTTTTTTTTTTTTTTTTTTTTGTATACAGGCAGACCACTTACTCTTAACTACCATATAATCCTGCCTAAAGAAATGCTATGGAACCTGAAGTCATTCATCAGGTGGTTAAATGACTGCTCATCTTGTAACTATAGTTTTTACTCTAAAGCAAGTTGCCTAGGTCAATGTCCCAGTCATAGTTACCAGGTGCATGAAAAATCTTTCCAGTGCCCTTTATTTGGCTCTCAATTCTGAGACATTCATTTTTGCTCTTTGCTGCCCTTACCCCACTGACAATCTCCTTTGGAGCACCTCATGCATCAGATGTATTCCTGCCTTGATATTCCTCCCCACCAAATGATTTGTCATGGAATCCTTTCTTTTATATACTCCAAAGACAAAAATGTTTCGGATTCAGAGGTTTTTTTTTTTTTTTTTTCCAGTACATAAAATCTATTTTCTTTTCTGTCTTTCCCTCATCCTTTATTTTGTCTATTTTTCCTGGATGCTAGAGACCAATAAATACCCTACATTGTTTTTAAATAAATACCCTACTTTGTTATTTGAAAAAGGTAGTGTGACAGGGTGGATAGGTCATTACTTGTTGGCCTTAGGCTGACTAGGTCCAAATCTGGTTTGTGTGTCTATGTAGGAAAGAACTGGGGCTAATCTGACCAGATATATATGTATGATACTTCCAAATTAACATTTTTTCAGGGGTTTCAAAGACTTAGCCCAAATAATTAAGTGGTGAGGACTTACGAAAGTTGCCAGATAAATATCTTAATACCATGGAATCTTTGTTGTCATATTTCATCATGTGGTTAAAAGCATATTACACTCACACAAAATGTGAGTCTGACTGAACAATTTTCTCCTGGGATTTGTACAATAGGTTAATTAAAAAGCTAGGGATTTCATCAGGGTTCCTTTTATTCAGTCAGTGGAGTCAACAAATGTCAAGGCCTGCCTACTGTATGCCAAGCATCTGTTAGCTTCTAGAAATTCAGCATTGACCAAGGCACAGTCTCTGCTTCCAGGACCCCTCCAGACTGTACAGAAATAGAATGGCTTACACTATAATATAAATGTAAAAAGATCTCTGAAACATAGATGAGGGTACAGTCTCAAAAGTTCAACAGAAAGAAAAGGGATGAACAAACACTTCCCAGAGGAGGTTATAAGAGGTTAGTTATAAATTCGGATTGGGAGTTGGCTATTCAGAGAATATAGCATTATATGAACAATAACAGAATTTTGAATTGACAATCGAGAAGTTCTATAGGGATAGAGCATTGCTGTACATCAGGCCTCATTTAAGGACATTCAGTTTGAATAATTCCCACAGGAACTGATCTGCAGGATGACAAACTTTCATTCCATAAAAGGCAGGGATGTCAGATCTATCCTTGTATCTCCCCTAGAACTTCTCTCCAGACCCTACTTAATCATGTTACAGGTAACACCAAAATACTTAAAATAATCAATATTGGGGATTACTTCCAGGCACAAAGAAAACTGTGTATCCCCAATGTCCTATCCTGGCACTTTCCCCCACAATCCAGCAATCTCCTTTCCCCTAAAATCGTCTTTGCAAAAACTTATTGTGCTGCCATGTTATTGGGGAATGCAATCCCATGGCAGCAAGAGTGATGGAAAAAGAGTGTAAGGGGAGAAAATATAAGAATGTGTTACTGAGCTAGCCAGAATTTGTGACAAGTTGTTTGCTCAGCCTTGCAGGACATCTTCAGGGAGGCCCCATGAAGTTGTAAATCTAAAGAATCCATTCAGATAGAGAAAGGGAGAAAATCTTATCTACCATGTTCTAATAACGCTTCATATTCCTTGCTCAAAGGGTGTTAATCCCCCTGCATTTATGAGTCACACATGCATGGGGCTGGAGCATGTCCCCTGGTGCCTCAAGTCACAGCAATACACCAAAGCCTCAGGGTGAGAGGCAAGAGGTGAAAGGTATGAAAGATATGAAAATGAGGTGGGCCACAGTTGGATGGCACCATTTGGTGGCAACAGAAACTTGACTTGAGGGCTATGAGAACAGCCCAAGTCCATCCCTGATAGAATTACCCCACCCAGAAAGCAAAGTAGAGTCAAGTCCAGAGCACTGAAACTGAATCCAGTTCACCCTCCAAGACTGGGTGGGCATTTTCTTAGAATAAAAGTCACCACCCTCCTTGTTCTATGCCCCTACTTCTTGGTTATCTGTGCTTTTAACTCTGTGGTTTTGCCTTATTCTACATTTCAGTGGATAAATAAAGCTCAGTATTTTGTTTGTTGTCACACAGGCCTTGACTGGAATTCTACCCTCTCTACTCACTGAACAAAATTACTTAAATCCCTTGAGAGTGATTTTTTTTCATTTGCATCATAGAGATAATGGCATTACCCAACAAGGCTGTTGGCATTATTAAATGAAATGTTATCTCTGAAAGACCTACTAAAGTTCTCAACCCATAATGGGCAAGAGAGATATTAGGGTTTTTTCCTGAATTATTCAATCACCCTAGTTTATGTTCACCATTTACCCTGCTCTAAGACATGTTTGTGCATATGCCTATGCATGGTGAGAGAGTCTTTACAGTACTTCCACTAGGAATACTTTATAACAGTAAAACTTGGTAAAAAGATTTGTGCTGTCATTAACCTTATTTCTCTCAGTTCAACACCCACTCTGCCATCCCCTGCTTGGGGATTGCGAATCGGAGGCTGAGATTCAGCAACTATCTCTCTCCTTTGCCAGCAGTTTCCATATCAGATTCTGCCAAGGGGTACTAAGAGGCCAGTAGGCTGGAGGAAAACTAAGGGACTTACTTCTTCAGTTTTGTTTGCTATACCTGCTGGTGTTACTTTGCCTTGACAGTAGCAGTTGGTTCCCATTTGACCTCTTCTTTGAGTGTTCCCAAACCAGCCTCACTGTGTCCCCTCACAGATAATATAAATGATGGAAAAGCAACCCCTTAGAAAAGCAACCTCTAGGTCCCAGTATTGAAATATTTTTTCTTTGGGTTTCAGATTTAGTACTGCCAACTGAACAGAACCCCTTTTATCCAAAGATCTGGATCCCACTTTCGTGGGCCCCACTTCCAAGTTTCCTGATTCTAATAGTCCCCAATTTTCCCCTCTCCCCAACCATAGAGGTGGCAGCTGCTTTCCATAGGTACCACCTCTGTGGAATTTCAGAGGTTGTCTTTCAATACTTGTTTAACTAATGTGCTTATAATGATCTATCTCTGTTATGGTTTATGATCTATCTCTGGTATGGTTTCTATTTTCCTGAGTTGGCACTGATTGATACAAGGACTATCAAGATAAATCCTGTCCAAAAGGGGAAAAAGTTACCAAAGGGCAACATGAATGTTGCAAAAAGAGGGAAAGATGAAAAAATTGCACGCGCGCACACACACACATACATACATACACACACTTGACCCATGAACAACATAGGTTTAAACTGCATGGGTCCATTTACATGAAGATTTTTTTTTGACAAATATAGTACAGTACTATAAATGTATTTTCTTCTCAGGATTTTCTTAAAAACATTTACTTTTCTCTAGCTTACTTTAAGAATGCAGTATATAACACATATACAAAATATGTGTTGACTGTTTATCTTATTGGTAAAGTTTCCAGGAAACAGTAGGCTTTTAGTAAACTTTTTGGGGAATCAAAAGTTACACACAGATTTTCAACTACATATGGGATCAGTGACCCTTACCCCCACCCAAGCACATTGTCCAAGAGTCAACTATATATATATATATATGCGTGTCTCTATATATGTGTGTGTGCCAATGCATAGTTGGCATTTACTTCTCAGCTAATAGATAAATCAATAACCAAAGGGATGGTTTATCTACTGCATTCAACAACTTTTAGTGTGTCTGGACACCCAAGATTCTTACCTGATGTTTATCCTGAAGTTGCCAATATACTCCATATTTTGGGGACATCAGTTTATGGCCTTAACCTTTAAGGCCCATGTCTGTTGACATCCAATGCCAATATCTGAGGGCAAGTGGATTTTGTGGGTATATTTTAGAGGATAAAATCTTTTAGAGCTTCTTATAAAAGAACATTCTCTATAATAGTTATCAAATTGTGATATCCCAAATTCATTATTTTATCATAGCTTGAGTTTTCTGAGCAGTTAGTTTTTCCTGAATGTTATTTCCTGAGTTGATGGGCTGTGAGTAAGGACAGGAATGTGATAATGGGGAAAGATTACATGTTTTAAAATGCTTACAGGGGCGCCTGGGTGGCGCAGTCGGTTAAGCGTCCGACTTCAGCCAGGTCACGATCTCGTGGTCTGTGAGTTCAAGCCCCACGTCAGGCTCTGGGCTGATGGCTCAGAGCCTGGAGCCTGTTTCCGATTCTGTGTCTCCCTCTCTCTCTGTCCCTCCCCCGTTCATGCTCTGTCTCTCTCTGTCCCAGAAATAAATAAATAAACGTTGAAAAAAAAATAAAAAAAATAAATAAATAAAATGCTTACAAATGGTTTCCCAGAGTTAGAGCAGTATTTACAGAGTTCAATATTTGCTCCCTTTTGATATTAAAAGAAAACTTTAACCAACAGGGCTGGCAAATGCAAAGGTAGATAAAGTGAGTTGAATGTAGTTGAATTCTTATAGCCATTCCTGAAAGGGCTCAAAATCAATGGACCTACTGCAAAACAATGACGCAGTGCCTGCTCAAATGCCAGCACCACACAGGCTCAGGTGACATGACATGGGTGGGGAAATCTCTTATAGCAAATAAAATTTATAACAAAAACATATGCATAATGATCCACCAAGAATTTTACACATGTATTTTTAAAACTTTTTTGACATTTATTTTTGAGAGAGAAAGTAAACACATGAGTGGGGAGAGGCAGAGAGAGAGGGAGACACAGAATCTAAAGCAGGCTCCAGGCTCTGAGCTGTCAGCACAGAGCCCGACACGGGGCTCGAACTCCCAAACCGTGAGATCATGACCTGAGCCGATGTCAGACTCTTAACCGACTGAGCCACTCAGTCGTCCCTACATTTAAATGTTTCCATAGTTCCTATAAATAAAACTAAGAAGTTTTTAGTTTATTTTAATATTGATTGCTTGCTCCTCTCTCAAATTTCCTGACTACCATTTGAACTAGAGGACATGGATTTTTTAAAAGACCTAAAATACCTCACGAAGGCTCTGATAGGAAACATCCCCACAGAAAACAGATCATTTCAATATAAAACTCTTTCCAACAGGGGGGCGCCTGGGCGGCTCAATCGGTTGAGCTTCCAGCTTCAGCTCAGGTCATAGTCTCACGGTTTGTGAGTTCAAGACGCATGTTGGCCTCTGTGCTGACAGCTCAGAGCCTGTTTCAGATTATGTGTCTCCCTCTCCCTCTGTTCCTCCCCTGCTTGTGCTTTGTGTGTGTGTGTGTGTGTGTGTGTGTGTGTGTGTCTCAAAATTAATAAACATTAAAATAATAATAATAATATAACTCTTTCCAAAGACCCCAGCACCACCTACCTATGATTTACATAGGAGGGCCCAAAGGGAAACTTTTCTTTTTCTTGTCCCAAACTCTGACCCATCTATCACTAGCACTTAGCCTTTTGGAGTACATTAGACCTACTATTATCTAAAAATACAATCTTTTACCATATTCTTACAGAGAACACTGACCAAATGGCACCAATAAATGAACATCCAACCAGAATACAGTTATCAGATCCAGCCTCCCCCAAAGCCATGTTTGTCATGTAATTCCCTTTTGAGAACCTCCAGCATTTTCCCATTATTTTCACAGAGTGAAGTATAATGTGCTCAGTAGCTATGACAGAACTCTCTAATCCTTCCAGTAGGAAACTCTATAGTAGAAATTAATGCCCTCCATTATTCAGTCCTGGTTTCTTTCTACTCTAGAAAATGGCGTGACTGTCTTCCATCCACAGGTGCCAAACTCATACTTCTTTCTTTCCTACTGTTTCCCTGGTCTGGAATCTCTTTCCAAATCTTTCTACCTTTAATATGTGACTCACATTATTTCCATCTCTAGTGAAGCTTGGTAGCAATTCCATACTCATGGGTAGGGCTTCATTATAAGCAACTCTACGCATATGGACTTATTTAATTAATTATTTAAAATTGCCATTTTATTTAGTTATTTGCCATTTTATAGATGAGAAAGCCGAGGCACAAAAAGTTGAATAACTTGCCCAGGAAAGCTGGACAGAGCCAGGATTTGAACCCGTGTAGACTGCCTCCAAATTTTAGCTCTCAATAACTATTTTTTACTGATAGATTTTGTTTTTGGTCTTATTTCTGACTACTTTAATCTACCACTGCTCTCAATTCTTGCTTTATACCTTCACTAAAATAGGCAGTTAAAGCAGTTAGCAATGTGAAATATCAGGTTATATTCTAGAGCCCATAGAAATATAAATGAGGGGGCACCTGGGTGGCTCAGGTAATTGAGTGTCTGACTCTTGATTTTGGCTCAGGCCCAAGATCATGGGATGGAACCCCACATTGGGCTGGGCTCTGCACTGACCGTGAACCCTGCTTAAGATCCTCTCTTTCCCTCTTTTCCCTCCCATGCCCCATTCATGCACTCGCTTGCTCTCTCTCTCTCTCTCTCCCTCTCTCTCCCTAAAATAAATTTAAAAACAAAAGGAAATATATGGGGCACCTAGGTGGCTCAGTCGTTTAAGCATCAGACTTTGGCTCAGGTCATGATCTCGCAGTTCATGAGTTCGATTCCCACATTGGGCTCTCTGCACATCAGGCTCTCTGCTGTCAGTGCAAAGCCCGCTTCAGATCCTCTGTTCCCCTCTCTCTCTGTCCCCTCCCCATCCTGTCTCTCAAAAATAAACATTTTTAAAAAGGAAATATAAATGAAACTATTTGTTTATATGCTATCTACAGATGAAGTAATTGAGGCCCAGAAAAAGCACGCTACTCCAAAAAACTCACCAGAATTTCACCAGAAAGCAGGTCTCCTGATCAGACCTCCATCTACCACAAGGTTTTTGCCCTCTTCCATGGCCAAAGTGGGAGAAGGTATCTGCTTTCCTTCTCGGGTGGAGAAGAACCTTTAATTTGTCCTCTCAGCAATTCTAACATGTACCATTGTATCCTCAATTCAAACTAAAATTAAAGAACCATCTTTTTCACTGTAATTCATTTCCCATGTTCAATTTTTGTACAGTAATGAGTGAATCCTCTAATCTTTTTATGTCAGAATTACTAAGATGGTCTCCCGCTACTTTATTGCATTTCATTCCCCATTTTGATAAGTCCCATCTTGTCTGATTGAAATTTCCAAACTTGTTGGTTGAGAGATTTAGGCAAATTTCCTTTTCTTTAAGGGCTTCAATTTCCTCTTACTGGGTCCAGCACTAAAGTAAGCCCTTTTCTTCCATCCCTGCCCATGCTATACCCCCTTCTGGGCAAATCGCTATTCTGAATTCTGAATCTCTGTCCTTTGAATTACTGTAACTCCTTTGTCTTCAATATACTCCAGAAACCCTCACTTCTGTTACCCTTGTTCTCCTTGCCCTCAGACCCTTTCCTGGGTTCCACAGCAAAATCTGGCTTTTTCCATTTACCTCAGTGATTTCAGGCAAGCTGACACCACATGGTTCCCAACCCCCGACACAAGACCTTTCTAGTCAGTGTGTGCTATTCTGCTCTCACCTGTTTTAACTTTCCCCCTCAGCATTTGCTGCTGTACCCCATGATTGATGGTTTCTCCAACTGTGATACTCTGCCTATAATAATACAATGCACAACAGCAAAGGCCTCCTTGAATTTCCAATTCCCTCTTAATACTTCCCTCACTGTTTTAAAGATTTATTTTAAGTTTATTTATTTATTTAGAGAAAGAGACAGAGCTGCAAGAACGGGAGAGGGACAGAGAGAGGATCTCAAGAACGCTCTGCACTGTTAGTGTGGAGCCTGAGGCGGGGTTTGAACTCACGGATCCTTGAGATAATGACCTCAGCAGAAATTGAGTCGGATACTTAACTGACAAAACCACCTAGGCACCTCACTTCTCTCATTTTTCACAGGCAGGGAAAGATTCTGCCCCTACCATGCAGTGAGCATCTCACATACTCCAGAACAGTTACACAGAAATCTACACTCAAAATAACAGTAGCATCATCATCACATTGGCTAACTTTTGTTGAGCACCCACAATAGACCAGTCACTACGCCAATTCTCAGACAAATCCTCTCATTCAATCCCCCTGTCCCCATGTGATTTTTCCTGTCATAGCCCCATTTTACTGCTGAGATACAGGCCTGACCATTAAATGATCTGCTAAAGAACAAAGGACTTGCAGGAACTGTGCATTATTTCTCATTTTACCAGTGTGGCTATGCTAGTATCCATGGGGACTCCATCTCTGGAGAAACAGCATCATGTATGTGTTACTCATGCCTGTAACCTCAGGGCTTAGCATGGCATCTGGGCACAAGGTAGATTCTCAGTAAGCATTTGTTGAATGAAGATAGCACGCAGTAGTCTCTCCACTCTTATCTGCAGGAGATACATGCTAAGACCCCCCCCCCCAGTGGATGCCTGAAACCATGGATAGCACCAGACCCTATACATAAATTTTTCTCCTATAGATATGTGCTTGTGATGAAGTTTAATGTATAAAGTAAGCATAGTAGGAGACTAACAACAATAATGAAATACAACTATTACAACAACACAACACAGTGTAATAAAAAAAAATATTAGTGGTAACTGAAACCACAGAAAACCAGGCTAAAGATCACAGGGAACTGCTTTCTTTCCAAAGATAGGAAGCTACTTCTCCACCTCAAGTTGTGGCTAGTGGCTCAGCCCTAACACAGAGCCACACTCAAGTATGTTCACTGCTGCTACTATTGTGATTCAATGTGCTGGTTAATACTACACGATTAGATATTACTATAATTAATTGTCTTTGGAAAGCAACCCCTTGCTAGCTTATATTTAAGACAAATATTCTTTCATTTTATAGGAGGAAAGGAATATATATTGAAAAACAAAGTATTTGTTTCTAGAAGTTCTGGGGAATATATGTATACACATATAAATCTTATTTATCTTATCCTTTGAAATCAAAAGGCATTTTCAATACTAAATGATGCTTGTTGCATGGTTATTATTTTGCAATTGCACGTGTGTGTGTGTGTGTGTGCGCTCGCGCGCACCTACCATTGTGGTTACTATTATTCAGTTGAAAGAAAGTTAAGGTAGTTGGTTACATGATCATTGATAACCTAACCTTACTGGCTTATTTTACAGTCCCACTAAAGGCTCTTAACATTTCATAAAGGTGCTTAAAAATGGCAAATTAGCTTTTGGGATAAAACTGTACAACATGTCACTTTGTCAGAAAGAAGAATTTCTCAAGTGATAGTTCCTATTAAAGAACCACTAAACAATTGATATATGAATTAGAGATTTTTAAATAATCTTTGGGCTAAGAATGCACAAGCAGTTACAACAAATTAACTGATGTCCCTTACCCAGAACAGACGTGAAAAATGTAAGACACTATATAACGTGTGTGATGAGAGAATTTGTAAAGGAATGTTAATCCTTCTTAATTCTTGATCAAAGGCTTATATTCATTCTTCATTCTGTTTTTAAGGGGGTTTACAAGGGTTTTCCATGAACACTAGATTGCTCAGAAAAAAGAACAGAGTAAAAAACACAAGTATGCTCATCAGTTCTTAGGAAAACCCTTTTTGTTTCATGAATACTCAATCTGAGAACATTCATTAAATCCATCTTCAAGGTGATCTAATTAAGTTCTGGAATTACATATCTGAAAATTAATTCTCCCAGAACTTACCTGACATGAATTTATTTATCTTGAGATCATTTATTTTCCCTTCAGTCAATAAGATCTTCTCATCAAACTGAGTACAACTTTCCTAAGAAAATGCCATGTTTGGTGGAAGATGTCCCAGGTAAGTTGCCAGTGGAAATGAACCACTTCTGCCAGTAAGCAAGGAAAATGGCACTTAGAGTGCTACAGAAAAAAGAAAAAAAAAACTGTACAACAAATGAGGGTCAAGTTGGGTTTTTAAACCTATAAATGCAGGAGACATATTCTCCTTCCTTCCTGGAGATTTAAAGTGACAGAGTCACCATGGAGGCTGATTTTTTTTTATACAAGGATCCCCACTGAAGGTTTAATCATAATAGTGGAAACTTGGAATGGAAAGAATACCCACCAAAGAATGGTGACACAAATATATGTTACCCATACCTTTTTAATAATAAGAAGCCGTTAATATTTTCAAAGAATATGTGATGAAGGAAAATTTTGAGGGATAAATTACTTGCTATGTTTCATTCCTTCATTATATTCTCTAATTTCAATTTTTTGAAAAAAAAATGTACCTTAAAAAAATTTAACAATCTCTTTGGTCCTCAGGAGAATAAAAATAATTTTAAATGGAAAGAATTACATATGCAGGACTCCATCCGGTAATAATTGGTTTCCTTGGTAAGGCAAATTTCTTAAAATTCCTTAAAGCATCCCTAGTATAAATTAGATGTAAGAAAAAGGACAAAATGCTGAGATATGAGTTTTCCAGGGCATAGTTAGGCACTTGAAAATACCTTAATGATAATTATCGTTCTGATTTGATGCTTGTTTTATATCAGGATTCTACTATATTTTCAAGCAGCAACAGCTTTGCACCATTGATAATATCAAGATTTAAAACTTACATAACCAAATATGTCCAGGGAAGTCTTATCTATAAAATTCAACTAATTTTTATTAAATACCTCCTCAACATTTTCTGAGTCTGCATGACCAGCCCATATATACATCATGGATTAACCAAGGCTCAGAGTTCTTTTAATATCTTGCCCAAGATTACACAGTTAGAAAAGCAAAGCAATGAATCAAACATAGTCCATGAAGTTCCAAATCTAAGACTTTGACCAATGCTCAGGAGAATTCTTTCTCCATATCTTCCTTCTCTTCTCTGCATTTGCTACTTCACTTAGACAAATTCTAACAATTCTTCAGATCTTGCCTCCTGCACAAAGCTTTGCAAGACAGGCAATTCACAGTGGTAGCCCTTTCTGAATACCTGTGCAGTCTCCTGGGACCAATTATGGATTTGAAGCTCTTTTGGGCTTCCTCTCAAGGATCCTTTTCCTCCCTCTCCATTCCCTCAAGCTGGCATTCCATGCAAGCTGGCACAACAGTGGAAAGAGCCTGTTCAGAGTAATGAAAACAGGAAGTGCAGGACAAAACCATCAAGAGGAGGATCATTTGATAGGGTTTGTGTGAATTGGGAGAGCAAGGGGGGAGAGCTCACCAAATGCAGAATGGGACGAAAAGGGCAGGAGGTACTCTGGGCAGAGAGTGGCCAGGGTTTGAGGAATTAACTCTTTAGAAAAACACATGTCCCAAAGTGTTATTGCTGTAAAAGAGATCCAGTTAAAAGGCATTCACTGATAATCAATCTTTGGTGGAGAAACCATGCTGACCTGATTAAAAAAAAAAAAAAATCCCTGGAACAATAGGGGCATGTGGATAGCTCAGTTGGTTAAGCAACAGACTTCCACTTAGGTCATGATCTCACCATTCTTGAGTTCAAGCCCCAAATCGGGCTCTGTGACTACACCTCAGAGCCTGGAGCCTGCTTCAGATCCTGTGTCTCCCTTTCTCTCTGGTCCTCCCTCACCCAGACCCTTAAAAACAAAAATAAACATTAAAAATTTTTAATTTTTTTAAATCCCTGGAACAAAAATAGAGTAACACTTCTCAAGATTTCACTATGTTCAGACATTTGTTAAGGATTTTAGATACGTTATCTCTTGCAATCCTGACATCAGCCCATTTTGCAGGTGACAGAACCAAGTCTTTGAGGGGTTAACAAAACTTGCTGAAGGACACAGCTAACAGATTCTAGAGCTGCATTCAGACTCAGTTCCACATGCCCTCTTACATAATCATAAACCTCATATTTTACCACAGAGACTGGTGATCAAAAAATAAACACCTGTTGTCTACAGTCCAAGGTACTTTATCTCCAGGAGCTTCCAAGCAACCTCATGTGTGCCCAAATTCAGATACCCTATTCTCAAAGTCATGGTAGGGGTGAAAGACAATTCTCTGATCAGACCAATGGTTAAGTGAAAAACTAAAATGTAATATCCTTGAGTACTGTCATAATGGGATCAAGGTTCAAAATAGGGGGGCTGTGCTAATACCCCTCCTGAAAGTTGATGACAGTATTGACAATATTTGTGAAAAAAGTATTGTTTCCCCATTGAGTGTGCTTGATACTTTTTTAATTAAGAATCACAAGGGTTGGATGCCAGGACTCTAGCTATAGCAAATGTAGCCCTTCCTGCTCATCTGGAAATGATTGGGAAGCTTCTGTCATTTGCCTCATGGGCCATGGCTGTTAGACACAGCAGAACTTGGCCCACGGGGTATGCATCTATTGGCAGCCCCTGAGGAAGACTGTCTCTGTGTTTAATATTGGTTGTACTCCTTCCTAAAGAAAAGAATGGGATGGATATCTAAAAAATAAAGATGCAGGAAAGAAAGATACAACAGAAACATTATAAATACATGAGGGATTTGGACTTGAATGACATTTCACAAAGCCTTCTGAGGAGATTTGGACTCTGGTCAAACATTTAAAGCAGCTTCTGATCACGCTTTATTTTGAAAACAGATTCAAATAGGATGGAAATATTCACATGCAATCCAAAGGGTGTCTGAGGAACAAATGCTCCAAATGTTCTTTCTGGCAGAGGTCTTGAGAGAACCAAGAAAAATCTGGGACTGAGTTAATGTGTTAGATGGTGTAAAATTAGTTAGCATGATCAATAAGCGCTTATTATATTTCTACCATGTTTTACCATCTGCTAAATCAGCCTTGACAAAGAACATGAAGGTACGACTCCAGACATAAAGGACATAGGCCAGAGCTGACACTGAACCTCAGAAAAGACTTTTTCATTAAAAGGATGTGCAGAGTCCGGTTTTGTCCTGGGAATGTCAAGAGGCTAGTGTTTCTAAACTATATTCTGCAAATCAGTGTCCACATGATGTCCTTGGACCAAAATTAGCATCCTACGGCTATATAAACTTAGGAAACACTTTACGTCATGCACCCTTCTCCCTTAGACATTCACAATGCATATTAATGACTATTAGCATTCTGTAATTTAAAAAGCCACTTAATTCACCCTAATTCAAGACTTATCATTTGATCAGGGCCTCTTTTTTATGTACTACTATTCCTTCTGGTAGTAATAGTAAAAGTGGGTAACATTAATTTAGTATTTACTATGTGTTGGGCATTGGTCAGAAGTGAAATAGAGGTGTTAACTCACTTACTCTTCACGTCAGTCTAAAATACAGTAGGCATTGCCACTATCGCCATTTTATAGATGAGGAATCTGAGGCACAGAATAACTTACCCAAGCTCATATATCAAGGGCTAGAGCCTAGCTTAAAATCGAGGTGATTCCACACCTCGCTCAGTCACTTGACCATAAACCAAAGTCACTCAGCCAAGTCAACAAATGGGATACAGGTCAAGTGTGACGTACTGATGGCTAAATATGTAAGGTGATGGTAAAATTTGTAAAATATTCAACATTTAAAGCCACTTTTTTAACCATTTCAAAATTAGGATGCATGGAATTATGTCTGAACACTATTTGTACGTAACTTTGTTAAGTCAGCCATTACTACGTGAGCAAATGAAGACTTTATGGGGATAATATGTACAGCATCTTCCTAATGAATCACCCCAATTTGTGATTCATTTCTCAAGAATAAAGCTTTTCTGGGGCACCTGGGTGGCTCAGTCAGTTGAGCATCTGACTTCAGTTCAGGTCATGTTCTCGTGGTTTGTGAGTTCGAGCCCCGAGTCTGGCTCTGTGCTGAAAGTCTGCTTCAGATTCTGTGTCTCCCTCTCTCTCTGCCCCTCCCCGACTTGTGCTCTTTCTTGCTTTCAAAAAGAAAATTTTTAAAAATAAAGCTTTTCAGTTTGCCAGTGCATGCAAAACATTTCCTGTTCTTTGCCTTGAAAGTTATTTTCATGATTTATCTACTAATCTAGAAGTTACATATGATTATTATCATGTTTCTTATTAGATATTGATATTTAAAGAAAACTAATGTTGAGGCACCTGGGTGGCTCAGTTGGTTAAGTGTCTGTCTGACTCTTAGTTTCAGCTCAGGTCATGATCTCGATGTGTGTGAGTTCCGGCCCTGCACTGGGCTCCACGATGACAGTACAGAGCCTGCTTGGGGATGGGGATTCTCTCTCTCCCTCACTCTGCCCCTCCCCCTGCTTGTGCACTCGCTCTCTTTCTCTCTCAAAATAAATAAAGTTAAAAAACAAAATAAAACTAATATTAATTCTCTAGATTTTTATCTCTTGATTTATTTACATTTTATTAGCTTTTGATGTTTAAGATTAGTCAAAGTCTGTTTAAGGGAATTTGGTAGTAATTACTGTTTATACAAATTTTATTTCTGATAAAAATAATTGAACATAATTTGTTTATAGGCCTTTACCATTTAAAAATCACATTTTATAAAGTTTAAAATTTTTTGCTATTAAATTAAATGAAACTTAATAGTCTAATAACCAGAAAATCAATTTTCTGAAGCTATAATCATCACCATTTCTCTGGAGAACTTTGTACTTAAATGGATTTAATTTTTACTTGACATTTATTTTCCCACCATAATTGGTATGTTTTTGATTAAAGCTGAAGTCATCAGATTTATAAGACAAACAACGAAATCACCACAAAAGAAGCTGACATGAACAATTAGGCAACATGACGGTTTTCTCAAATTTCTATTTGTGTGCCTAATACTTTCCTTCTTCAAAATTTATGACTCATTTGCATGGAAAGTTATTAAACAAATTACCACAAACAAATGGTTGTTGCTGGGGGTGGGGGAGAAACGGCAACATGTCAGTCAAAGGGTACAAACTTTCCGTTACAAGATGAATGAGTTGGAGAGATCTATTGTACTGCACGAAGCGTGGTGACTATAGTTAATAATTCTGCACTGGCAGCCAGCTACAAAATGGGAAAATATATAAACTTTAAGTGTGTGCAAGGGCAAACTATGAGACAAAGGTTTTCTATAAGATTTTTTTTTACAAAAGTAGTAGCTGGAGCTGAAGAAATTATAAGAGCACACCATTATCACCAAATTCAAAGAACTTTCAAAGTATGGTTTCAAAAACTTAATCAAAAAGTAATACTAGAACTACCATATTATTCAGCAATCCCATTTCTGGGTATATATCTAGAGGAAATCAAAGAGTACCTCAAAAACCTCAAAAAGATTTCTGCACTCCTATGTTTGTGGCAGTGTAATTTACAGTAGCCAAAATATGCAAACAGCCTAAGTATCTGCTGATGGATGAATGGATGAAAAAATAATGGAGTATTATTCAGCCATAAAAAAGAAGATTTTGTTATTGTGACCATGGATGAACCTGCAGCACATTATGTTAAGTGAAATAAACCATACAGAAAGACAAATATTGTATGATCTCATTTTTTTTTATTTTTTAAAGCTTATTTATTTATGTTGACAGACAGAAGGTAGGAGAGGAGAGAAGGAGAGGGAGAGAGAATCCCAAGCAGACTCTGTGCTGAAAGCAAACCATGAGATGACAACCTGAGCCAAAATCAAAAGTCAGAAACTTAACCAACCGAGGCACCCAGGAGCCCCATTTATGATCTCATTTATATGTGGGATCTAAAAAAGTTAAACTCCTAGAACCAGAAAGTAAAAATGGTGGTTGCTAGGGGTTGGGGGGTAAAGGAGAGGGGAGTGGGGATGGAAATGTTGGTCAAAGCGCACAACATTTCTGTTATAAGATGAATCACTTCTGGATATCTAATGTTACAGTATAGAGATTATAGTTAATAATAGTGTACCATATACTTGCAAGTTTCTAAGAGAGTAGATCTTAAGCATTCTCACCACACACACACACACAGAGTTGGTGGATGAGTTATTTAACTTGATTGTGGTAATTATTTCATAACATTGTAGACCTCTAAAAATTACATTGTGTAACCTAAATATACACAATGTTTACTTGTCAATCATACCTCAATAAAACTGGGGAAGTGGAGGGACATGATTTACTTCTCTTACATTTTTTGAGCACTGGGATGAACTTAGCCAAAAATACAAAGCAGATTTAAAATTATATTATTTACTGTGAAAACTTACAGATTCAAAAGACAATTCAACTTAGAAAAAGCGAGTTAAAATGGTTCACTAATAATGTTTAATCAGTATTTTGTTGGAATACTGAAGGAAAATTATTACTACTAATAGAACAGTATCTGCATGTGTTTGAGGAAATGCTTCATTATTATTATTCTACAATACTTGATGTGAAAATATTGATAGGTAATCCACATGCATGCATTACCAAGTATTTTAAACATTATATTTTCTCTTGAAAGAGAAACACAAACCAAAATCATTCAAGTTAGATAGTTACAACTCCTTGGTAGCTAATTTAAGGAAACTAAATTTTGGTTGTCGGCAAGAAAAGTGTTGTAGACAAATGGGAGAAAAAAGTAATACATACACTCCTGATATCTGATACTACCTACTTGTGATGATAAAGAATTAGAAGAAATCCTCATTTAATTGTCTTCCTCAAAAAGCACTCATAGCTATTTCAAAGATAAGCACCTGAATTAAAACATTATATTCCTGGAAGGATGCCTATTAAAATGTTCAATGCATTTTATTTAGATGTTTATGCTAATTTGGCATTTAATAGCATACCTAAAACTTTTTATTTTTCTTACAATTCACAAGGAAGAAAATGTAATTTTTTTTTCAATGAGCCCCATGTGGATGTCCTCAAATGTTAGGAAAAACATGTAATGTCATGTACAAGGGTACACCCTATCAACATCACGCACAAAAAAAGAAATGTACCTTTGGAGACCCTGGTCTAGCCATTCTAATCTACTTAGGACGGTAGCACTATTGCCTGGGCTTCCATAATTCTTTAGCATGGATTATAACCAACAGACTAGTATCAACATCCTGTTGCTTCTATGCCTCACTTGGTGATTACATGTGACCTTGGCGAATCCTCCAGGCACTTCAATGTTCTCTCAAACTGTATCAGAGTATAAGCAACTTATCAACTTGAGTGCCTGAGGAGGATAGAGTGGACAGGATGGACCCTAGGCCCAACCTTTCTTCTAGTACAAGGTGGCATTTAATTCCCATCTCAGGGATGTTTTCCACCTCTCATTCTGAAGTGTTCATTCTTTCCTTTGCTGGAAATCCAGATAATCTTGGATTATCAGAATCAACTCATCAGTCAGGCATGCAGGATTTTTGGAGTGCATTTGAGAAATAGACAACACACATGTACACAAAAGAGAGAGAAGAAAAGGAGAAAATTGCGGATAGAGCTGAAGAAGAGGAGGAGGAGGAGAGGAGCCTGGACAGTCCAGAAAAGAAAGATGTAACAACCACCACAATAATGCAAGCTGCTTAAAATTCAAGTTATAATTCTAATTAGTCACTGTGGTCAGCCTGCACTTCCCAACACCACCAAGCAATTCAATTTTCCAACCTACTCTATAGAGCTTTGTCTAGCAACCCCACCCCTTATTCCTCTATTTCCTCTCCTCAGTTTGCGCTACAAAAGCAGTCACTAGTTTTGCTTTGTTTTTGTTGTTTAAATCTTTGAAAATCTCTCTTTAAAAAAAAATCTTAGGAGAAGCCCAATAAATAAGGAGAAAAAATTACATAGGACTCTGTGTTGAAACCAGGAAGGAACTCCATTAAACTCCTATATGGAAGGCACCTAAATCGTTGGCTATGTTTTTTTGTGGTCTTCCTATATTATGTTACATATTTGAGTGTTCTCTGATTGTATAAATGTACCTTACTCGTACTAATGAGCGCTATATGAATGACAGAGGGCTCTTGTTAAAATACAGCTTATGATCCAGGAGATCTGGGGTAGAACCAGAGTGTCTATTTCTAACAAACTCGTACATGACAAGGCCGCTGCCAGACCTATGACCACATACCGACTCCCATGTTACTAGCTGTAGACCAAACTCTGTGTCAGGTAAAAGAAAGAATGGATTTTTACTTCCCCTCATTAAAGAACTTAAAAATAAAAATAACCAAACAACAGGAAGTGATTAATGACCAATAAAGCTTATTACCTAATTAGATGGTTCTTCCATTCAGAACTTGGTCATGTCAGGAGAGTCCTCAAACTCTCCAGCTCAAAGTTCTCCCTGTGTTCACATTCATTTGGATTTCATGATTCTAAAGGCAAGGTGATATAAATCTCACTGAAAGTGCACTGTGAGTTGAGAGATCCCAGGAAAGTCCAAGTAGTTGGGAACATCCAAAGTTATACCTGAGTTCCGAACTGGAGTGGGATACTGGGAAGGCCCACAGCCTCTCCATGGCATGATTAGAGTCTATGGTATTTGATTTTGAAGTCATTCTCTGGATTTCTGCAACACTATGACCCTCACGCTACTAGCCTTGGTCAAAAGGAATGGGAAGAATGTAACATTGATACAAACCACTCAGATCCAAAGTCTCCAGGGCCTAGGCAGCTAAAGCAAATCAATGACCCCAGGCCAAGAAAGCTGGTGAAGAGTGAGACAAAATGAAAGTGCTGCTACTTGGCTCCAGATAATTTTGCAACATAGAAATATAGGTGTGTTTACTTCACAGAAGCAGATACTTAGATTTTTCAGGTGGCAGGCCACCTCCAAATGTGCCATTTAGGCATATTAATTATTTTAAATTAAAGTAACTTAAGAGACAGCTTGTCCAAGTAGAGTATTCAGTTCCTCCTCTGTCCCCCTGAGCAGGAAATAAATCTCTCATGTGAATGGTACCCTCCCTGTACCAGGAGGTAAAGAGACATCCTCATTACCAAAGATGGGAAATTCAGGGGTGAGAAGGCTGTATTGTTACTTTTTTTTTTTTTCTAACTTACTGCCCCAACCCAAATTTTCTTCAGAATTTCTAGTTGATACTGGTTCAATATTAGTTGAAGTTCTCAGAGCTTTCTTTGTCCTGTCAATTCTTCACAGATTTATTGTCTCTGTCTCAAGAGTGTAAAATCTGCTTCCCTTGGTCATTTCTTTAGGTCTCAATTTCATTATTAGGCCTCTGTGTGCACATAATAAAACTTTCAGTTTTTTCCTGCTGTTTACCTATCTCTTGTAAATTTAATTCTAAGTCCAGCTGGCTAGAGGAAGAACTTTTCTTGCCCTGAACAGGTTTATAAGCCCTGGAAGAAGAACCAGATTCTACATGCAGCCATGATGGCTTCTAATCAAATCTAAGTTTCCTCCCAAGTGGAGTATGCCCTTTTTCATGACCAAAATCCTGTAATGTTTTCAGTCACCATTTCTTCTTTGTCTTTTTAAAGTACTTGCTTACAGCAAGATCCTCTGGTTATTGACGGGCTGTGAATACTTGGAGTGCAGACTGTTCTCTTCTGCTCCGTCAGAGGCTGCCTATTGTCTGAGAAGCACCTTAGGGCTTAATATGGTTACTGGTTAGCATCTTGTTCTTTTGGGGGAAAAGAAAAAGCTCAATCACTTTGTTATTGATAAAGGCTTCGTGGTACTCTTTTCAAAGTGGTAGCTGAACACTGGGTTACTGAATTTCTTCAAGTGTGTCCAAATGGTAGTAGAATACATACTTGAACAGAGGTGCACTGACATTTCTCTTTTTCACACCAACTTATCTCCACTTTATCTTCTGTTCTCCCACCAAATCCAACCACTCTGAAGAATGATTGAGGAAAAAAAACAAGTAAGCCCATGCCTGTCCTATCAAAGTGTCTCACCATCATCTAGTTAAAGAGTTTTGGGTTTAGACAAGCTCTAGTGACAAGAAAATATTTGATCCATTTCATGAATACATCACTTAAATTATTTACCTCAATCTTGGGTATGATTACTAAGGAACTATTGGAAAAAATGGAAAAAAAATCTAGTATAATAAATTGTTACATTGATTCATAAGCATAATAATGTGTTGGATTAACTTGTTTTCACTTGCCAAATTGCCAGACTGACTTGAAAGAATAAACCTTATGTGGCCACAGATACAGTGTTGTGGGGTTTTGCTGCACTCAGGGAGGGAATCCCATGACCAAAGTTATGAGATCCAGGATTCAGTTTACTAAGCAGGAGGTATCTCTTCCCAGATCTTCAAACCAAAGTCAAAGACACTTACTAGTAATTATTTGAAGTAAAAAAAAAAAAAAAAAAAAAAAAAAAAAAAAAGAATTGAACAATAGGCAATTTCTTACAAAATAGAGCTGAAATCTATTGGAGGCTCTCATTACATGACAAGGAAAATATTAACACACAAGACTCCTACAAAAAAGAAATAGATGATTAATATCACCTTAGGCTGTTTTGCAGTCCTTTCTTGGCATACTTTTACCTCCAGTCCACCCACCAATCTACCAATCTGTTTAGATATGACTACAGAAGCAAATGCACCCAGCTAAGAGGTGCCCATCCTGGCCCAGATTAGCAGAAGAGCTCAAGTGTCTAATTCTTGCAAAGCAATACATGATCATTGTTTTAAGCCAAGAAGATTTTTAGGTAGTTACTCAGAAATTGGTAACTGATATGTTTGGCTTTCTACTAAATTTTTATTTAGTAAATTTTTATTTCTACTAAAAATGGAATTAACAGAGCTTATAAATCATAAGAACCTATCTCTACCATACTTTTCTAAGCAGGTAAAAATAGGTTCAATTAAATCCATAGATTATATGGGAATGCAAGCTGGTGCAGCCACTCTGAAAAACAGTATGGAGGTTCCTCAAAAAAACTAAAGATAGAACTACCCTACAACCTAGCAATTGCACTATTAGGCATTTATCCACGGGATACAGGTGTGCTGTTTCAAAGAGACACATGAACCCCCATGTTTATAGCAGCACTATCAACAATAGCCAAAGTATGGAAAGAGCCCAAATGTCCACCAATGGATGAATGGATAAAGAAGATGTGGTATACACACACACACACACACACACACACACACACACACACACACACACAATGGAGTAATACTCGGCAATCGAAAAGAATGAAATCTTGCCATTTGCAACTACATGGATGGAACTGGAGGGTATTATGCTAGGTGAAATTAGTCAGTCAGAGAAAGACAAATATCCTATGACTTCACTCATATGAGGACTTTAAGAAATAGAACAGATGAACATAAGGTAAGGGAAACAAAATAATATAAAAACAGGGAGGGGGACAAAACAGAAAAGACTCATAAACACGGAGAACAAACAGAGGGTTACTGAAGGGGGGGGGGGATGGGCTAAATGTGTAAGGGGCACTAAGGAATCCACTCCTGAAATCATTGTTGCACTATATGCTAACTAATTTGGATGTAAATTTTTAAAAATTAAAAATTAAATTAAAAAAATCCAAAGATTATAGTGAAAGACCTATATGGAAAGACCAATTTTTAAAAAGTATCTTCCTTTAAAGAAACAAAAAATTTAAACAAATTGAATTAAGAAGCATATTTGTGTTTAGATCCCAGCAAGAAAAAGAGACACTTGTAATTTTCCATAACATATGATTCCCACTGAGCACGCTGCATGCGCGTTAAACCAATATTGTTCTAGCCATCAGCATTTGTTTATCAATTGTGCACAGTAGCTGCAATGGATTTCAACAATTACTCAAGGTGTGCCATTTGGTTCCATGTATTTTTCATCAGTTTCCTCCTAAAGCATACATTATCCATGCTGCATACTGCCACTGCCTGAGTATTCAGCAGAGAAATGCTGCCTCAGATAGACCTTGAATGTGGTTCTAAAAAGTTAAGTATGTTAGCAATTTGCTAATAAGTTTATTTGATAAGGCATGCTACAACTATTCTACCATTTGGCTTTGCTCTATCAAAGGGCATCATATCTAAATCATAAGAGTATTTAGAAAAAAAAAACCTGTGTTTACTATGAAATTCTAGTTATATATTACATGATAGGGTTTTGCAATGCTTTAAGAAAGGGGGGAGCATGGGTCAGTGAAGCATCTGACTCTTGGTTTCCCCTCGGGTCATGATCTCATGGTTTCATGAGTTTAAGCCTCATGTCTGGCTCTGCGTTGGCAGCACTGAGCCTGCTTGGGATTCTCTGTCTCCCTCTCTCTCTGCCCCTCCCCCACTTGTGCTGTCTCTGTCTCTATCAAAATCAATAAATATTTTTTTTTAAAAAAAAATGAGAGAAAAAGGGGGAGATAAACTTTTCCCGTAAAGGGTCAAATAGTAGATATTTTTGACTTTACTAGCCCTAAGGTTTCCTCCAGCACTCTCAGCTCTGTCACTGCAGTGTAAAATCAGTAACTGACAATATGTAAACAAATGGGTGTGGCTATGTTTCCACAAAGCTGGATTTATAACAACAAGCCCAAGCTGGCCAAATCTGGCCTGCAGGCTTTAGTTTGGGGGCCCCAGGCTTAAGACACTGGCTTGCACTTCAATTTATTTATTTTTTTTAATTAAAAACATTTTTTTTATGTTTATTCATTTTTCAGAGAGACAGACATAGAAATGTAAGTGGGGGAGGAGCAGATAGAGAGACAGAGAGAGAGAGAGAGAGAGACAGAGAGACAGAACTGGAAGCAGGCTCCAGGCTCCAGCCATCAGCACAGAGCCCAATGCGGGGCCGAACTCACGAACCCCGTGAGATCATAACCTGAGCTGAAGGGGGATGCTCAAGGGACTGAGCCACCCAGGCACTCCTATTCTTCAATTTATTATTTATTATGTCACAGAGGAGTGTGGAGGATTAAAAGAGGATGCAAATCATCCTTGAGGGTAGAAGTAAGGGACAGCAGGAAATTAGCCAGCCTCTTGATAAAATTAAAACTGGCCAATGGAAAGGAAGAAGAAGGGTAAGAAATATATAGAAAGCCAGTTCCAAGCAGTTGTTTATCTAAGACTGTTCCTTTCTCGTGTGTCAAACCCTCGCTAGCCTTTGAATGTGATTTGGCAGAATTGCTTTGCAAAACTGCTTGGCACTATCCACTGAAGTTGAATATATACATTCCATAACTCAGCAATTACACTCCTAGCTATGCAACCAACAGAAAAAAAAAAGACGTATGTTTACTTAAAGACATATATACTACACATTTATAGTGATACTACATTTAATTAAACTTCTTATTTTGAAATAATTGAAGATTCCCATGTATTTGTAAGAAACAGTACGGAAAGATCCCGTGCCCCTTCACATTGTAACATCTTGCAAAACTACAGCACAGTATTATAACTAGTATATTGATACTGTTAGAATCCACTAATCCCCAGTTTTACTGGTGCTTTGTGTGTGTGTGTGTGTGTGTGTGTGTGTGTGTGTGTGTGTGTGTGTGTGTATTTTGCTCTGTACAATGTCCTCCCATCTGTGGGACCTCACATTCACATAGAATACAGAATACAAACTACATCCATTGCCACAACAACACTTCAATTTACCCATTTATCACCCCAAGCTCCCTCCTTTTGTCCCCCCCTAACTTGTACCAAGCACGCATCTGTTCTCTATTTCCATAATTTTGTCATTTAAAAAATGTTATGTAAATAGAATCATACAGTATGTAACTTTCTGGGATTGGCTTATTTTACTAATTCCCTGGAGATTCATCTCAGTTGCTGCATGTGCTTTCCACATGACTGCTACATAGTGTTCTGTGGTATAGACATACCACAGTTGTTGAGCCACCCACCACTGAAGAACATCTGTGTTATTTCCCGTTTGGGGTTATAATGAGTAAAGCTGTTACAAATATTTACGTACAGGTTTTTGTGTGAATGTAAATTGTGATTTTTCTAGGATAAATGTCCAAGAGTACAATCGGGAGTCATATAACAGTTGTTAATTTTTTAAGGAAATCACCAGTGTTTTCCAGAGTAGCTGTGCTTTTTAACATTCCCACCAGCAATATATGGCTGATATAGTTTCTCCATATCCTTACCAGCATTTAGTGTTAGCTCTATTTTTATTTTAGTCTTTATGATAGATGTATAGTGATATTTCATAGAAGTTTTAACTTGCATTTAGCTAATAATCTAATGATGTTGAACATTTTCTAGTGTGTTTATTTACTCTCTATGTATAGTCCTAGGAGAAATGTTTCTTCTTGACTTTTGCCCATTTGTATGATTTTGACATGGTGGGGGGGGGTGTTACATGTATACATATAGTAAACTAGATACCAGTCCTTTGTTGGAAATGTGGCTTGCAAAGTTTGTTTTTTCTAAGTCTACCACTTGTCTATTTATCTTCTAAACCAGGGTCTTTCTTAGATCGAATGTTTTTGTTTGTGTGCTTTAATTTTGATGAAGCCCAATTTATCATTTATCCTTGTTATGCAGCCTAATTTTTGGTACCTAATCTAAGAACTCTTTATCCTTAATCCTGAAGTTTTTCTCTTTTTTTTCTTTTTCTTCTCTTAAATATATTTTATATTTAAGTTCATGATCCATTTTGAGTTAATTTTTATAAAAAGTGACAGGTTTGGGAAGAGGTTCATTTCCTTTTGCCTATACATGTCTCGTGGCCACAGCACCATTTGTTGAAAATGCTGTCTTTCCTCCACTGAAATCCCTTTGCGCTGTCGTCAAAAATCAGTTTGGCATATTAGAATGATTCCATTTCTAGCTTTTCTTTTCTAGTTTTTGTACTTTAAAAAAAAGACACCATCTATTTTTGTTTTGTTTTTTTGGTTTTTGGTTTTTGTTTTCTTTTTACGCCTTAGGGTTGAACAGCCTCATTGTTATCCAATATACAATCCAGCTGAAAAATCTGAGAGCCATTCATATTTCTAGCAGAGAGGATATGGATAAAATGAGTTCTGCAAACTATTTTTATTTGATATGACTCTTTCACGCTTGCTTTATACTTGAAGATAGTGATATCACAGAGTATTCTTTATAATAATACTCCACTAATTAAAATAATTTAGCCTTATAGCATCTGTGATTGTAGATACCCATTCTTTAGTATTCTGTACTTAAGACTGATAAATGAATAGAGATTTATTAAATACATATTGGAGATGAAAGCTTTGATGAGTAAAGCCCATCAAAAGTCTGAGAAAATCCTGGCTTCAAAACAATAAGCAGAGGTAGTAGATACAAGTAGTTAGTGGTACTGTCTTATATCAAAAGAACAAACAACTCACTGGAAACTACTTCCATCCAAGAGATTCAAAGTTCTTAAGCCTTCACATACTTAGAAAGACCCCTGGCCCTTCTAATGCCTCTGATGGTTTGTAAAGCCATACAGTGCAAGAAGCCTGCAAAAACACTCAAGCAACACTCTGAGGAACAGGAAAACTTCTTTGAACAAAATCAGTTCACTCCAACTGCAATGTATAGTCACTATCAAGTTACCCTTACAAGAAACAGTTTCACCTCTGTCCCTCTTACTTCTCCACTTGTCTATTTCATTTTACAATGCTCAGAAAAGGAAAAGTTGTCAACAATAAAAATTAAGCGATACCTTGCATGTTCATACTGACAGCACACGAAACTGTGATCTGAGTATCATTAAACAGATTAACTAGTAGTGGCTCTCACACTTTAACATCCATGAGAATCAGACGCAGTGGCATTAAAACATGCAGATGCTCAAGTCCCAGATCCACAGACTATGATGGGGCCCTGGATTCTGCATTTTTAACAATCACCCCAGGTGATTCTGATACACAGAATTTGGGGTGGTTGGGAGGGAGAGAGTGTGAGAGGGTGAGAGAGAATGAGAAAGAGTAAGAGAAAGAAAGAACGAGGCTAAATAAATGAAAATTCCAAGACGGGAGTCTATCTCTGCAAGAAAATAGAGCACGTTGCTTTCAAATACAAACAGCAGTAAGAACTGGATATAAATAGTGCTGCCATGTACCAGTAATATGAGTCCTGATTTATAAAGTTAAGATATAACTAAATATCACAGATCACATATTGCCCTCATTCATTCATTAACTATTTATTAAACACCTTTGGGCCAAGACAGGAGGATGCAGTGATGAAATATACCTTAAAAAGCAGACAGTGTAATAGGAAAAACAGAAAAATAAGTAGGCATATTTGTGGTGGAATTGTGCTATGTTGCCCATCTTATTTATTTAAGCCTTGTTTCTTCAGGACAAACCAACCACTGAAAAGATCAAGAATCCAAGTCTCAGAGAGGCTTGAGTTCAAACACCATCCATACTACTGGGGACTCTGGCTCCACCTGTGTCCCTGGGAATGCTGACATGAATGTTCTAAGGACTTCTTTCTCCTTCCATGGAATTAAGACTCTTAAAGCTGACCAGGTATTTGGGGCCCAAAACAGCTACAACAAAAACCAAAACAACAGAAAACAGAAGCCCCTGCAAGAGTGTGGTAAGTCTTCCAGGTCCCCCCAGGTGACCACAGTTTCCACTCACCTTCAAGGGTCAGAGGGTAAATGACTCATCTCTCAGGGTTTGTGGCCCTTCTGGAGCACAGCCTGTACCTCCACTCTTGAAGAATTTTTCCATGCTATCAGTCCCCCAGTTGGGTGCCTAGACAATGCCTTGTAAGTGGAAAGGAGAGCTACTCAGCTAAAAACTACTCTTCCACCTACACCAAAGTTCAGTCCTAGAACCAAGCATGGTACTTACCCATTGTCTTTCACCTTCCTCCTTTCTCAGGGCATGTTCTCACCACAAGACAGAGAGGCCAGTATTGACTATCTCTCTGAATATTGGAATGTGAGGTTCCTCCTTAAGAGTTATTCTATGTTCCCCAGAACCCTCGGTTTGCAGGGTTCCCTGAAGGACACCACGGTGAGCATGTGGCAACACGATCTTGTTCACACACTTTTAGTCATGATTGGGTACAGGCATGATCTGACCCAGAAAGAGAAGAGGGACCAGCATATCTGCCCAAGGTTTTGTTGACATAACGGGTAAGGAAATTATATTGTAATTTTATCTTCATTGTTCTTTTTCTTTTGGTGGTCGCACCATCAGCATGGCATTTTAGTAGAAAAATAATTATGTAATAGCGAACTGCACACAAAATCACAAATCATTCTGCCAGGATCTTGTGTAGGCCAATGAACACATGTATGAGTATTCATCTGAATGTGCATGTGCACGTATTTATGCATCTGCATGTGTTTTATTATATGTATATTTTAACTAAATTTCAATGTTCATATTAATTTGAAAACTGCTTATGTCACTTAACTATGTACCATGACACCTTTCCATTTCAAAAAAGTTACCAAGCTACCATCACTGGTAAGATTGCATTGTCTCCATTGCACAGATTTATCATATTTTAACAAATTCTCCAATATTTAATATCTGGATCTGTTCACAATTTTTCTCTGGCATAAACAATCCTATATCTTTTAAATTTTTTTATTTATTATTTTTTTAATTAAAATTTTGTTTAAGTTTATGTATTTTTGGGACAGAGAATAACAGAGCATGAATGGGGGAGGGTCAGAGAGAGAAGGAGACACAGAATCTGAAACAGGCTCCAGGCTCTGAGCTGTCAGCACAGAGTCAGACACAGGGTTCGAATTCACGAACCATGCGATCATGACCTGAGACAAAGGTGAATGCTTAACTAACTGAATCACCCAGGTGCCCCACAATCCTATATATTTTGAAGACCTTCTGAGTGCCTGTGATGAATTCACTTTTACCTACATCTGTGAATCTGTTCAATCATTTCATTAAGTTACTATAGTAAAAATGACAGCTTTTTACCTGAGTTAAAATAATTAAATGTTTACATTAACATTAAAGGAAAAGCCACTCCAGCAGAATAGACATGACCATAACTGGGGTCAAATAAGTATCTTGAAGCATCATATTAGTTTAATTCTTTTTTTTTTTCTTTTTTAATGTTTCTTTACTTTTGAGAGAGAGCAAGCACAAGCCAGGAGGGGCAGAGAAAGAGGGAGACAGAGAATCCCAAGCAGGCTCCTCGCTGTCAGAACAGAGCCTGATACAGGGCTCGAACTCAGGAACTATGAGATCATGACCTGAGCCAAATTCAAGAGTCAAGCACTAAATCAACTGAGCCATCCAGGCACCCAAAAGCATAATATGAGCTTAAACGAAGTTTCCAAATTAATGCCATTTATCCAAAAAGTAGGAATTGGTTCTTCTTGCAAACATAAGCATTTTTTCCAGGGCGGCTATTATTATTGATAATTGCAATTTTATTAGTCATAGAAAAGTAAATAATTAGAATAACAGTGACTGCTATACACCTAACACTGCAATTATTTTATTAAATCCATATTCTTATATTGTTTTTATTGCTCACCACTACACATAAAAAGAAGAAAACTGGGGCTATACAATTGGGGCAAATCTGTTTAGACTCAGAACAGGAGACTCTTAGATGAATAAAAAAGCCAAAGAAAGAAAAAGAATCAGTACAATTGGCAGAAAGTGTTCATGGATTGACATGGGTCTCAGCTAGTAGGACATACACCACCCAAAAATTTGGCCAGACTGCCTACATCAGTATCTTCCATCTTTTTCGACCCACATGTGGAAAGGAGAGTGCTGAGTCATTCTGTGAGTTGGAATGGCATATTATGGGAAAGTGCTTTCTATGGTAACAGGAGGGCATCATTTAAGGCAGAAGAGTATTAAGAGCATTGTATTACTGTGGTAAATCTGGACCGTATATAATTTTGCGCCAACTTATTTTTGTGAGTTGGTTTTGACATTTCCCTTTACTTCCTTCCATAATGGTGGAACACATCACAAGGCTAATACAATATGCTAAAGGTTCTGTCCCCTACAGGGACAGGAAATGACTAGAGGTTGGGGGAGATAAAATCTGACAACCATTTTTTTTTCTCTTCCTGGCTACGACTCTTCTGAAACAACATGAGGATGAATATTGGATGGGGAACCAGTTTTCTTTTTTTAAGTTTCTTTATTTTGAGAGGCAGAGAGAGAGGAGAAGGGGCAGAGAGAAAGGGAGAGAGAAGGACAGAGAGAATTTCAGGCAGGCTCTGTGCTTTCAGCACAGAGCCTGATGTGAGGCTTGAACACACGAGCCGTGAGATCATGACCTGAGCTGAAACCAAGAGTCAGATGCTTAACTGACTGAGCCACCCAGGTGCCCCTGTGGAGAACCAGTTTAAATCCAATGTGGGAAGAGTAATAGGATGACAGGTTGTTCAGTCTCACTCACACCAATTATTTTACCCATCCCTCAACACTTCTCTTCCCTAGCCTCTTTAAGTATGACAGAGAAATCTGCCTCTGAGACAGGTTTCACAAAGATATACCAACAAAGACTCTATCTTTGACCCAACACAGGCTCCCCTGAGCTCTTCTTTTCAACTAGGCCTTGACCCTAACCTAAAGAAATGACTCTGTCAAAACCCCTTCCCTAAGAGACTTGACCCAACTTTAGCATTTCCTTCTAACAACTTAAAGCCCTGTGCCTATGATGACCCCAGCTCCCCTTAAAATGTCTGCCAGAAAAGCACAATGCTGCCAGGAGAATTTATTGCTTATTGCATCCAAAACCTGGCAATAGGCCAATCAGCCCCTGAACCCCCTCTTAGAACAGTTACTATAGAAATCTTGCAATTCTAAAACTTTTCTCTGTCCCTTTAAGGTATAATTCTTCTACCACCCAGAACTCTCTCTTCAAGGACCTGAGATCCACCTCTTTTAAATACAAACATTCAAGGAAATAGCCATTGCTCCCAGTCCCTGCAGGAGGGTCATGGCCTAAGTGAGTACCTTGCTCCCACCCCCACCACCAACTCTGTCATAGTGATATGATACATGCGTCTCTGTGTGGGTAAGTGCCAATTAGCAAACCTAGATGATCTAGTCATATGGACCAAATCCCCACCCCCCACCCCCGCCATAACACCATTCAGTGCCTTTCATCTGAACACCCAGAATTTCAACAGTCCTACCTTTTCTTTCAGTGAAGATGAACTCAGGTCAGACTGAGGTCTCTCCTCTGTTGCAGCAGTTATGACTGAATGAAATCTGACTTTACCACCTTTAACAGGTATCTGACTTTGCTTCTTTTGATGCTACTGATTGTTTATGGTGTGAAAGTTTCAGAATTCACCAATCCTGATCTATACTATTGGATACTCTGTGAGTCTATCTAACAGGATTCTTGTTCTCCTGATAGTTCTTAACTCCACTAATCACTTGATTTCTAGTGGTTTTTTACCTGCTGGATCCTCTAATTTCTTAGCCTTCCTGGTCTTGAAAGATGACCGTTGCTTTTTTCTTTTTTTTTTTAAGTTTATTTATTTTGAGAGAGACAGAGACAGCATGAGCGGGGAGGGGCAGAGAGAGAGGGAGAGAGAGAATCCCAAGCAGGCCCCACACTGCCATTGCAGAGCCTGATGTGCAGCTCAAACTCAAGAACTGTGAAGACATGACCTGAGCTGAAATCAAGAGTCAAATGCTTAATCCTCTGAGCCACCCAGGCACCCTGATATATTTTACTCTATTTCTTCTCAAGGTCTGGCAATGCATAAGTTGTGTGTAGAACCATTTAAACAGATAACAGGGGACACCTAAGATACCAAAATAGGTAAGAATTCATCTCTAATTCTTATGCCTAAAAGGATAAGAATAAAATGATATAGTTACATCCTATAAAAAAGGAACACTTTTTTAATGAATACATTAGTCTTTCATTTATATCCATCCTTATCACATTCAAATTTTAAAAATTTATAGTATTTATCTTCCAGAGAATATTTTTCATCCCTGTTTATTTCTATTGGTTCTTGAAAATTTTTAAAATGGAGAGGTTATGAGTGTGAAATGAAGCGGAAACTGTGAGGAAATAGGTTGTTCAATCTTGTCCCCAGCTTCAGCTGATTGTCTAGGAATCCACCTTATAGCATGGCAATGCTGGGATTTTCTCTGCTTTAAACCTTTAACACCTTTTAAGTGTCTCCTGCCTAAAGGAAACAAATATCTCTTGACTTAACCAGGATAATGATCCAAATCTCTCAAATTTAAACTAGTTCTCATTTTGAATTTATAGGAGGCAAGGAGGCAACAACAGAATGCTTGTATTGCCAACATCATGTTTTTATTACTCATCACTTAAAAAGAGTATTGAGGAAGCATTATTTATGAAGTCAGTGATATGCTATGTGTTTAAAAGGACATATAATTAGCTGTGGAATAATGGTATGGATTTTAGAGGTCATAGAGGTTAATCCAAAATCTCTTGCCTTTCCCTTTCTCTCTTAGTCTCATCCATATTTGACTAATTGACAACAATTTTTTGAGAAGATACTCGGTCCCTATAATGGGCTAAACAGTAATAAGAGATCCAAACTGTCATACCATTACTGTAAAACAAGACCCCCAACAATGAGGTATTTAAAACCTAGATGATAAGATAAAACTTGCATGTGTAAAGCAATTAGCAAATAAAGCAGTGTATACTAAGTGAAAATTGTATGCAACGTTTTATACTCCAATTTTAAGTGTGTGGAAGTGAGATATCCTGGCTCCTGTAGATGTGGGAAAAGAAAAATATGAGAAATAGAACACATGTCCCTTAGTTAAAGGAGCTCAGAATTTAATTAGAGAAAGAAAAAGATAGTATATATACAGCCAGCATTTGTCAAGTAAATCATGAAATTTCTCAGGTCCCAACAGCTTTATGTGGAAATTCTGTACAATAGAGATATATATTTAAAACTGTTTTACATGCCTGATAACAATAAAAGTTATGTATTTAACACTGTTTTAAATGCCTGATAAGTCTACATTGGTTGTTTACAACAAATGAAATTCTAGAGAAGAATCAACCCAACACCTTACCGGCTGGTGGGGGATTATTCTGCCTCAGGCCACTTGCTCTTTCCTAGACCTGTCCTACATAGATGATCCTTATACGAGTGCATCTAAAACAAGACATGATATCTGAGACTGACTTCTCTTTTGGTAACCTAAGCCTGTTTAGAGAAAGATGATTAAATAATTTGCAATCCCACAATAATGATCAGTGTGAAACCAGTAAGAATGGACTCAAGAGGTAAACGCCTTAGATTCTAGAAATTCTACCACTTGATGAGTCTACAATTCTTTAGACCAGGATAAGTGGATATCTCAACCAAAACTACCACTAAGACAAAATTTCTCATATATGACAGAAATTCTTTCTATTATTAAAGGAATAAAAATCCTACTCTTTCAAATTTTTAATTCACATGATTTTAATTACCCAAATGCAAAGTGAATATATAAATGTCTGCTATAATTAAAGGAAAGAACCTTAATCTTGCCAGTTTTTAATTCACTTGATTCTAATTACCAAAATGCAAGCAAATATATGTTTTAACTACCTTAAAAGGTTAAAGGGGGACTTAAAATTATAACTTTAAATGAGACATGAAAAAATGGATTTTAATTTCACTTGCCAAAAAGAACACAATCTTTCAGTTGATTGTGGATGGGAACTCTCAAAGGCAACAAACTTTTGGTTCTTTTTATCATTAATGATAATTTTAATAGCAAATCACAGTGGGAACCAGAATGTCAACTCCAAATGATTAAGAACAACAAAAAGATGAACTACTCACAGCTGGGTTAAAAATTCCCACTTAGGGGCGCCTGGGTGTCTCAATAGGTTAAGAGTCCAACTCTGTCTCAGGTCATGATCTCCCGGTTCATGGGTTTGAGCCCTCCATCACACTCTGTGCTGACAGCTCAGAACGTGGAGCCTGCTTCAGATTCTGTATCTCCCTTTCTCTCTACCCCTCCCCTGCTCATGCTCTGTCTCTCAAAAATAAATGCTAAAAAAAATTTTTTTTTAATTCTCACATAACAAAGCTCTGTCAACAACACTCTTCAGGTGTTGCAAGAACACAATAATGCTTTTGATGTTTATGTGTTTCTGTTAGTGCAGAATGGTGATTGAGGAGCAATTCAGTCACACTGGCCAGCTAACCCAGGAAGATGTATTGACAGGGAGGGTTGTAGGGTGGGGGGAAGAACTCCATCTGATTCTTGAAAGAACCAAAAAGGGAAATACCACATGCATGTCTACCCGTGTCACTACATGGTGCCCATTTGTTTGGTCCCATTTGTTTGGTCAGTTTCTTCACCCTGTTTTGTTTTTGTCCTAAGACCATTACCACTCCTCTCTTCTTGACTTCTAGGCAAAGCTGTGCTTTCCAGGAAGGGCCTGTGCTGTGTTGACATACTTTATACTGTTGTTTACATTGTTGTTCAGGTGACTGTTTAAATACACAATATGAAGTGTCACAACATGGTTCGTTCTTCACATTCAACTTCCCATTTAACCATTTGACCATTTCAAAGATATAGAAAATCTCTGCCTTTCACTCTCCTGGCTAGAAGTTAAACAAAATGGAGCATAAAACCTAAGCTGTAAAATATTAAATTGATTTTTATTCGATGTCCAAGCCCTCCCTTTTTAAATAAATATTCAGAATTCTAAATATTTAGTGCCTTTGAAAAGTGTTTTGTACTCTTGAACTCAACTGTGTACCAATCCTACATTTGCCATCGATTATCATCAAGATACCTGAGCTGATGGGCTAAGGACAGTAACAGCCTCTGGGATTTTTCAGAGAAAGATTTCATGAGGAATCAAGAATTATGTTTCTCCCTTTTCACTACTCATCGTTTAGAGCTATTTCCACCTCTGTCATGGTTATGAAAACACAGAGATCAACTTTCTCAACTTTTGCATCACTAAAAAATCCACCTCCATTTACCTTTTTTCTACTCTCTTTCCTATTTTTCATCTTTATCTAAAATGGAGACTAGAAACAGCATTTAATCATGGGGAGAGTAATCATGGAGAATCCACAAGTCATGAAATGAAATCAGATAAGTTAAGGATAAGTTTCCATTAATTTTTCAAGTGTTCTGACAGTGTCTAAAAACCCCCTTAAAATCCCAACAAAATTATTTTCCAAATTCTACATCCTCCTCTGGGTGAATTTTCCTTTCCTTTGCATCAGCATTCAGAATACATTTTAAAGTTCTCATTCAATTTCACTTTTTTTTCCTTTTATTTAATTACTAGAATTACAAGAGTTCTATTTTCTACACATTTCTCATGGCAAACGTACACTATTTCAGATACATTAAGGCTAAATAGTCTTTTGTGGACAAGCCTCAGGGGAAACATAACTGCCATTTGTAACTGTTTCTGCAGGGAAATGAATTCTGAGTTCCAAACAACTGATTTACAAATGAACATTTGGAAAGCTACCCATTTGTAAGTGGAAGACTTCTTTCATCCTGTATTTTCTGCATTCTAAGCGGGTAAGCTTGACAAGGTCATCCAATAGAATGATCTTAGGATAAGTTTTTCTAGATGAACAAGATGTGGTCAGCACCTTCAGTTAGCTGGTGCCCGGACAATGTTACACCCTGGGGACCTAAGAACCTCTCATTACTTCTTTGGAACTCTAACTCCCTCAAAAGGGCAGACCTCAACAGTGTGGTATCAAAGCCGTCATGGCCACAGGTCTTAGACTTTACAAAAGTAAGTTAGTTTTCTATTTTTTATCTACAAATTGACAAAAAAAACCCTGATGGAGTATTGTAACAATCAGAGGAGTATGTATGGAGGTCCTAACAGCACCCTAAATTTAAAATAAATGGCTAACAAATGGAGGTATTATTAATGATTCAAAGTATTGATCGGCATCAGAAAGACTCAGGAAGAAAATCAAATTGATTCACCAAAAGAACAAGTATTGAGCTGTTATTATGTAGACAGCACTGTGAGAGCTTCACTGGGGATACACAGGCTGGCAGACAGGGTGGTGTAGACTAACGATTCTAAGTCCCAGATGGCAAACAAACAATATGAGCCAACTATGACCTACAGACACACGTTTGTTTGTTCCTCACAATGTTTGAAAATTTGAATTCAAATCAATATTTACAAACAGAAAATTTGCATGAAAAATTTACATGAAATTTCCAGATTTTCTTGAAAGATATGCACTCCCATTTCTGCCTGTCAATAATCAGGTGGAGTTGAAAAGCAGTTGTATGTAGGCTATGGGGTGTCCATCTCATCACCTTCCTCACCTAGCTACTTCCATGAATTACTCACCGGCCTCACTAAGTAACCGAGTTTGCAACCCTTGTTGTGCATAATGTATTTAAAAAGGTATCTCTAGGGGCACCTGGGTGGCTCAGTCAGTTGGGCATCAGACTCTTGATTTTGGCTCATGTCTCGATCTCATGGTTTGTGAGGTCAAACCCCATGTCAGACTCTGCAATGGCAGCGGGGAGCCCGCTTGGGATTCTTTCCCTCTCTCTGCTCCTCTGTCGCACATGTGCACATGCACTTGCTCTCGCTCTGTCTCTCAAAATAAATAAAATTTAAAAAGATATCTGTTAAAGAATATTTTACCACTTACTACCTTCGTAAGAAAGTTTAAAATTATCTATTTATTTTAGAAAGTCAAAATGTATCTATATCATAAAAGTCAACAATTAGATGATGGGCACCTATCCATGTGGAACTCTAAACCAGGCAGTTAAAGGGTTGTTCTTCAAAATGGTTAAACAACTGTTTAAACTCTCTATTTCAATAGTAATAATAATAACAATAATAATAATAATAATAATAATAATTCACATTTGCAAGTACTTAGGGCCAACATCTGTTCTAAGCTTTTACCTACATTAATTTATTTAACCCTCACAATTACTTTCTGAGATAGGTACTAGGTTTTTTTTTTTCCTATTTAGCACAAAAGGAAACTGAAGTAATACCCCAAGATATTAAATGATCTGCCTAAGGTAACACAGTTGGCAAATGATAGAGCCAGAACTCAAACCAGGAAATCTGGTCCGAGGACTAACGCTCATAACTATCATGAAATACAGAACTTTGATGTGCTCCATTCTTTGCCTGATAATTTGATATACTACCATTATAATGTGCTTAAATTTACATATTTTATACACACACAATGTATATACATACATACATACACACACACTACATACACATATAAATGCATGGTTATGCTATTATTTTCTATTGATAAAATACATATAGCCAGTATCAGACTGCTTTAGTGATTGTGGCTTTATAGAATGTTTTGATACATTTTTTTGGCTAATCCCAAACATTTTCTTCTCCAAATAAATTATAGAACAAATTTGTCAGAGCAAAAGAAAATAAAATCATACTGGGATTTTAATTGGCATTATATTAAATTTATAATTAATTTTGAGACAATTATATCTTAATAATACTGTCTTTCTATCAAATCACAGGGTAGGCTGATTGAAAGATCTTTACGCAATTGAACTGACAGGGTTTGGTGAAAAATTGGAAATGAGGGACAGAGAAAGGAGAGCTTGCAGCTGTGTTTCTTTTTAACAAATATTCCACTGATCTGTTCATGAACTGTGATGTAGATATTAGGAAGCACTGGAATAGGGAAATCATCTTCATTGGGAGCCATTTGCAGTGTAGAATGGAATAGAAAAGCACCTCAAAGTGGCATACCCTGCACTCTAATAGAAATGGTGGGTGAAAGCTAGCAGTAGAGTAAGGAATTCTACCAGAGAAAATCAAGACAGGCTGAAAGAAAACGTGGAACACCGGACAGCAACATTGTGAACTACCATTTACTGAGTGCTTGCTCTGCGCCAGGTCCTGCACTAACATACAAGTGACCCTTGAGCAACATTGAGGTTAAGGGTGTCAACCTCCACATAGTCAAAAATCCATATATAACTTTTGACTTTCAAAAACTTAACTACTAAGAGCCTACTGTTGAACAGAGAGCTTACTGAAAACAAATGGTAGATTAACACAAATTTTACATGTTGTCAGTATTATATACTGCTTTTTTACCATGAGCTATGGAAAAGAAAATGTTACTGAGGAAATCATAAGAAAGAAAAAAATACACTTACAGTACTGTACTGTAAGAAAATCCACGTAGAAGTAGACCCACAAAGTTCACACCCATACTGTTTAAGGGTCAAATGTATAGTCATCTAATAGCATCTAAAAACAGGTGAGTGATACTGTCCTCATTTTACAGATGAGAAGCCAAGTTCAGAAAAATTAAATAATTTCCTCACTTTCACATAACAAGAAAATGTTAAGAGTAGAATTTGAGCAAAGGTCCCTCAATGCAATGTCCATGCTTGTTGTAGGAATGTAACAGGTTTCTTCCATTCCCACGCCTTAGTCCCTGGTTTGTCAATGATGAGAGATGTCCTGTGTGGCAGCTCTTACAGACACAGCTGTCATTATATGCAAAATGGGAAACACTAAGATTACCAGTTGTACCACTCCATAAAGAGCAGTTCTCTTGAATACAATAGGCAATTATGCAGAATAACAAAAATTAATGTAATTTATTCTAAAAACACTTTGAGCAGTTCCATTAGTAGAGGATATAGTTATGAATAAAAATAAAATTGAAGGGGCGCCTGGGTGGCTCAGTCGGTTAAGCGTCCGACTTCAGCTCAGGTCATGATCTCACGGTCTGTGGGTTCGAGCCCCGCGTCGGGCTCTGGGCTGATGGCTCAGAGCCTGGAGCCTGCTTCCGATTCTGTGTCTCCTTCTCTCTCTGCCCCTCCCCCATTCATGCTCTGTCTCTCCCTGTCTCAAAAATAAATAAAATAAATAAATAAATAAAATAAAATAAAAATAAAATTGAACAAACTTTTGCTCTGAGAAGGAGCCAAGAAAAAGAAAAGACAAGCCACAGAATGGAATATTTACCCATAACATATCTAATAAAGGTTTGTATCTAAAATATTCATAAAAATATTTATTAAATCTCACCAAGAAAACAACCCAATTAAAAATAGGTAAAATAACTGAACAGACACCTCACCAAAGAAAATATACAGATAACATATAAGTATATGAAAAAAATGTTCAATATCATTTATCAGGCAATTGCACATTAAAGAAATAAGATATGCCTACATGCATATTAGAATGACTAAAATCTAAAACAAACAAACAAAAAAGTGTCAATGCCGGTACTGCTGGTAAAGCATTCTCATTAATTGCTACTCAAAATTCCAAAAATGGTATAGGAACTTTGGGAGACAGTTTTTCAGTTTCTTATAAAGCTAGATATAGACTTACTGTATGTCCTACCAGATCCATTCCTAGGAATTTTCCCAAGTAATTTCAATTTATGTCCCCTTAAGAACTGTCATGTGAATGTTTATAGCAGTTTTATTCAAAATCACCAAGATGCTCTCCAAAAGGTAAAGGATAAACACACTGTGACATATCCACAGTGAATGTTATTCAGCAATAAATGGAATAAACTAGTAACGCATCCCACAACATGGATGGATTTTAAGTGCATATTACAAAGTAAAAGAAGCCTATCTGAAAAGACTATGTTCTAGAAAAGGCAAAAATATAGATAAAAACTGATCTGTGACTGCAAGGCATTGGAGAGGAAGACCAGTGACTAGGTGACAGGGAATTTTTAAGGGTGGTGGAAATATTCTGTGTGGTTCCCAAGATGGAATGTGTATCATGACAAAAGAGTCTAAAAGTATTATAAAAATATAACCTCACAGAAGAGAATGGGTTTAAAAGGTACTACTTAAGTAACTTTGGAAATGACTAGGAAGTATAAAACTAGAGATAAAAGCAACCATATATATACTACACTTTAATTGGTAGAGTATTCTAATTGACAAGAACATTTTTCAGAAGCATGCAAGGTAAAAATTCTGAAACCGCTGTACATGTAAACCTGGACTCAAAAAGTAAGTAAATGGATGACCAAGTGCAGAACTCAGGTTTTTCAATGTTGGAGTGAAAGATTATGGACAAGGAAAAAGGCTACAATAATCTATGCGGTATAGTATTAGGATTGGAAACATCAGTATAAATTCAAGTTTAATACAGATGCTTAGGGGCGCCTGGGTGGCTTAGTCAGTTAAGCATCCGACTTCAGCTCAGGTCATGATCTCACACTCTGTGAGTCTGAGCCCCGCGTCAGGCTCTGTGCTGACAGCTCAGAGCCTGGAGCCTGCTTCAGATTCTGTGTATCCCTCTCTCTCTGCCCCTCTCTTGCTCATGTTCTGTCTCTCTCTGTCTCAAAAATAAATAAAAACATTAAAAAAATACAGATGCATATAAGCAGAGAAGGAATTAGGACACACATGAGTATATACTACACACACACACACACACACACACACACACACACACACACACACCAATGTATATGAGTATATATAGTATATACGCATGTGTGTCCTAACTCCATCTGCCTAGCAGCAGAAACACCCCAGTAACAACGAGCACGCTTGGCACCTAGATCTTGATTTTTTATACCATTCTCCAGTAAAAGGAACCAGGGCTCCTTGGAGAAATGGAAAGCTGGGGCCAGGGCAGGGAATAAACAAGATAAGCCTGAAGCACCTTGCCTTGTCACAAAGTAAGAAAATGCTAAAGGAGCAAAATGATAGGAGTATGTCAAAGGGACACAGGAGCTGACATGAAAGATGTCCCACTGTCAAAAACTAGAACAATTTGAGTCACAAAATCAGTTTTACTAGATTACAATCCAATGTATAAATCTTCAAGAGTGCATACAAATAGAGATAAATGATTGAATAAATATGTAAACAAAGGAAAAGAGACAAATCTCTGGAAAGAAGAAATTCACATAATTTATACGGATATTTCCCCCTCAAAGAGATGGAACACAACTGCCCTTTCCTTTTTGTTTTAAGTTTATTTATTTATTTTGAGATAGACAGAGACAGAGCGAGTGGGGGAGGGCAGAGAGAGGGAGAGAAAATCCCAAGCACGCTCCACACTGTCAACCCAGAGCCCTATGTGGGGCTTGAACTCACCAGCCATGAGATCATGATCTGAGCTGAAACCAAGAGTTGGACGCTTAGCCACCTGAGCCACCCAGGAGCCCCACAACACCCATTTCTTAAATCTAGGCTGTGCTTGGGGTGCCCAGGTGGCTCAGTTGGTTAAGTGTCCGACTTCAGCTCAGGTCATGATCTCCCAGTTCATGAGTTTGAGCCCCGTGTGGGGCTCTGTGCTGACAGCTCGAAGCCTGAAGCCTGCTTCAGATTCTGTGTCTCCCTCTCTCTGTCCCTCTCCCACTCACACTCTGTCTGTCTCTCTCTCTCTCAAAAATAAACAAACATTAAAATAATAAATAAATAAATCTAGGCTGTGCTTAGTTACTTTGTGCCAAGAGTAAGACCTTGGAAGGGGATGGGTGGAGGGGAGAATTTTTCCATGAAGAAAACTGAAGCACTACCTTTGCCAGGTAATCAAAATTAACATCATCAGTAATAAGACATGTTGATAGCATATGCCTTTGGTATAATATCAATTATACCAAAGTGATATTGAATATAATTGATTCAATTGATATTGAATATAATATCAATTGAATACCAAATCACTCCTGAGATTTTCTTCCCCAAATCCACAACTTCTATGAAAAAGACATTGGACAAACCCAACTTGACATTCTAGAAAATAACAGATTTCTCAAAATGCCAAAGTCATCAAAACCAAGAAAAGTCATCAGAGACCAGAGAAGACATGTGACTAAATTCTGATCATGTGCTATCATTAGTGGGATCCTGGAACAGAAAATTAGGGGAAAAAACTAATGAAATTGGATGAAGTATGAAATTTAGTTAATAAAACATATCAGTGTTAGTTCTGTGGTTGTGATAAAGGTACCAAATGTAAAATGTTAACAATGGGGGAAACTGAATAAAGGGAGCTCTCTGTACTATCTTTGCAACTTGTCTGTAAATATGAAAGTGTTCTAAAATAAAAATGTGTTTTTAAAAAAAGAAAATTACCTTGTAGTACATGATAATGTTGTGTTCTAGCAAAGCTCCACATGTATTTGCCTTGATCATTCTGCTCCTGCCTTTATTCTGACATCGGTGCAATCTGTTGCCATTATTTCTCAACTGTGCTGCATCTGGATGAATCCCACAGTTCCTCTCCCTTTCCATTCATGAGGAGGACCCCTGTGTCTTAGATGGTCCAAGTCTCATTATCTCCTAACCAGCTCCTCCAGCTTCGACGCACAGCTCCCATCTCTCTCCCTCTTTCTTCCCTCTTTCCATTCTTGATCTAAATGCTAAAGCTATCTTCTCTCATATTCAGTATATCCCGGGTACTGTTTCTAATCCTCTAATTTAGAGATGATGAAACTGAGTCCTGGAGTGTTTCAATAACTTGCCCAAGGCTAAGTGGCTTATAAGTGCAGGTATCTGACCCAATTAAAAAGCTACCATTTGTCACCCCATGCACAGGTCCCGTGTCAGCAAGATGCTGTGTGTCTTTCTTAAAGCATTTTAGATTCACTTGCTTCAAGCATGTAATGTAACATGATAAAAACTTTGAAAAGGAACCTAATCATTATTGGCAGTGAGGGACCGTATGGGAGAGGGAGTGGGTAGGGGAGGCAAGTAATTAAATCCAAAGTAAAGGCAACCTTGAGAAAATGCAACCATAATAAAGAAAATTGCTCTCTCCTGGTGGCCCAAAGGGAGAAGAAAAGAGTAAGCCTGGCATTTCTAGTCATCCTCGCCTCCCACATAGAGCATTATTTATGCTCTGCTCACTCAGAAACCCTACGGGCACTGTAGGTGCTTGCAGCCAGGGGTTCTCCTAAAAGAGGGAGCACTTCAGGTTTGTTAAGAGTCCTCCATTTACAGGATGTGACAATCTGGGGGGAAAGAACATACCTCCCAACTTCACCAGAGCTCACCTGCTGAAAATCTTAAACCCAAATGCTAACTAAGAACCAATTCAGATGAAGCTTTAAATTGATGCATTTAAAGACACTGAATAAACTCTTTATGTTACAATCTGGCATGAGCTTTTAATATTAACCACTACATTTTTTATAGACTGTATTTGTTGCCAAATGCTAAAACAAACATTAAAATGCTTGTGCGTCGACGGGTACTATGAATGCTTCCAAAACAGTGGTATAAAAAGCCACATAAAACACACCATAATCATGGAAATCATCTGCATTAAACTCACATTTGCCATAAAAGTGGCAGTTATTTTTCATCTACAAACAATTATATCTCAATTACTTACTCTCTGTTAGGGAACATTTCATAAAAAACTCTCATTTAATTGATGTAAGGATGTATTTTGTTTGGGGAGAAACATAATCTCTAATTTGGATTAATTAAAGGAATAGACACTCCAAATTATTAAAAGGTTGATGTCTACTAAAATACGAAACAGTGTTAGTTCCATGTACAAAAAGTAACACAAACCAAACCATAAAACTTACCATAGAAGGACCCAAAAGAGAATTAGTTTTTAATGAATAGACAAGAATACTCAGAGCTTTATATTTTCCATAAAATAAAGAGCTTGAAAAAGTTTGTTACACAAATAGTTTAAATGTACACTCTGTGTTATCCTGTACAAACTTTGAATTGGCTCAGCAGTACCTTTCTTTTTAACTATGCAATTATAATGGGCCCATCTAAACCATTATACTCAGAATTACTGCAGTTCAGAGTAATGAGGGGTTTTTTTTTTAGTAGGAAGTGTACAGCTTAATTAAATTTAGATATATAAAGTAATATTAAATTATACACAAAATGTCTATAGGTTGTACAACATCAGTAGTATCTCAAAATATAAGAAAGGACTGAGGTTGACTACCATTGAACTTTTTGTTTGTATGTTTTCAAAAGGGTTGGGGGTGCCTGGAAGGTTCAGTGTGTTAAGCGTCCGACTTCAGCTCAGGTCATGATCTCATGGCTCAGCTGGTGCCATCAGACTCTGTGCTGACATTGCAAAGCCATGAGCCTGCTTCAGATTCTGTGTCTCCCTCCCTGTCTTCCCCTCCCCTGCTCTCGCGTTCTCTCTCTCTCTCTCTCTCAAAATTAAATAAACATTTTTAAAAAATTTTTTAACAAGAGTTCAAAAAAATCAGCAGCAACAAAAATTTCAGTGCAACCATGTACTTTTAAAATTAACAAAAAAAATATAAAAAGAATAATTTCAAATGTATTTGATTGCAATGGAATGATTTTCAGAAAATAAGATACTCTGTTTTCATATCCAGCCCTATTATCATCCTATCATATTGCTACTTATCATTAGCGGGAAGGAATCAGAGACATTTTCCTTGGTTTAACACATCTTGGTAGATGGTTTGTAAGAGGATTTCAGGAGACTGAATGGCCTCTATCCATTGTACTTTAAGCCCACCAAAGAATAACCTGTCACTACACAGGCCATGACAGCCAAGCAGTTTTCTCAGGAATGAATGGGAGGGGTGAACCATGATAACAGTAGGATGTAATTCTCCTTACTGTAAGTCAAAATCAGAAGAAGGAGAAGAAAAAGGAGAAGAAGGAGGAAGAGAAGGAGGAGGAGGACCCTGAAGGAGGAGGAAGGGGTAAGGGGGAGGAGAAGGAAAGGGAGGGGGAGGGAGGGGGAGAGGGAAGGGGGAAGGGAAGAAGTACAAGAAGAACAAAAAGAAAGAGAAGAGAAAAAAGAAAGAGACAATCTCATTAAAGCAACAGTATGTTTTTGCACTGTGACATATAAAATGAGAAAATAACTATTAACATAAAGATTTTACAGTGAAAATGTAATGAGAAGGGCAATGCCTTACAATAAACTAAATGATTATCCATTGCTATTTAATTTAAATTGCTTTTATCCTTTTGGAGTAAAATATAGCTTACTTTGAGACCTGTTATAATATGGAAGAGATCATTCCCTTTGCAATCCCAAGCAGACTCTATCGGCTTTGCATGCATTAGTAAATGGGGGCAGCGGGAGTCCAGGTAAAAGTAAAGACTATATAATTTCTCAAGTCTCAGAACTTTTTGACCAGTCTCTGCAAGCAGACTTTACAAAGATGTGAGTCTTTCTAGTTCTGTGTAAGATCTACTCACAGAAATGAGTGGTTCTCACCCCTGACACAGTAGTGTGTAGTAAATGCTACTGGGTAATAAAATCAGTGATATGGGTATTAACAATCTAGGTCCCTAGAACAAAATCCTGGCATAATAACCACGTCACTAGTTACATCACCCAATGATACATGTTACATGCTGTGTAACAACGTGTAGTTGGCTGACAGAACCCAGTCATAGCAACAGTAAGACCATGTCTGGTATAGAGAATGGTAACCCTTAAGAACCAAATGTCTTCAACATTCATTCTGTAAACATTTACTTAGCTTCTACACAGTAAGTTCCTTAACATTTCTAGAATCTACCCAATTAGTAAAGGTAGTAGCAACTTGACTATAGTATTCCCCTCTAAGCCCAGGATGAAGAATATAATATTGGTGACAAGACACTTATTTAGGTAACTGTGCTACATACAGGTTTTTATAAAACTCTTCCTATGTCTGGAACAGCAAACATTTGATATAACTTTCAGCCACATTAACACTTCTTTTTGAGACTTCTAATGCATAAGGCAAGATTCACTCTTTGAGAAATCCTTGGTCCTCTGGAAATATCAGTCAACAAAGAGGATGGAAATTCCACTAGAAGCCTACAATTCCACTTAGCCCTGGATTTATAATAGAAAGACCAGTATATCACACTTTTTAATGTCTAATATATGGACTCTACTGGCTTATTACAGTAAGAATTTGATTCTTATCAGGATGATTTAGTATAACTCATTTAACATCCTTTTTCCTTGCTGTAGTTATATTTTTATTAATCTATTCATTATATCCCCATTTTCCAATAACACAGAAATGATTGTGAAATTGCCAAGATAATCTCCAATACTGCATTTATTTTTATCAATGATCTCTTTAATGTAAAATATGCATGCAGGATGGCCCTTAAGAATGAAGTACTAATAATATTGGACCTGGCTATTATTTATTGGGCATTTTTAAAACTGCTTTAAATGTATCATGTTATTTAATCCCCATGACTCTAATGGATAGCATTATCACCTCCATCCTGTAGATGAGGAAATGAGGTTCATAAAATTTTTAAAAACTTGTCTGAGATAATATTGCTAAAAGTGGCAACCTGGAATAAGAACTGAGGAAGTTTTATTCAAAAGCACACATTCCAAAGCACACAATTAACAAGTATGCAATATTGCCTCCTGAAATAGATGGCTTGCCTTTGGCTGACAAAATATACATATGTCAAAATTTTAAGTTCATCTGCTTTTAAGAAAATGATAACTAAGGAAGTCAATCTCTTTATTTAACAAAGTCAATCTCAAAATGTAAAATTTCAGATTATCATAACAGGCAGAGAGGGGAGATGTGAATGGTCAAACTGTGTTTCTCCCACCCCAAAATAATCCCTATTTCATGAAAAATTGAAGAGTTATAAATTTGAAGATTGCCAAGCAAGATGCTACCACAATGACAATGTAGGTTCTCGGGAATGGGGTACAACTTGTCAACGTTCTGCCAGAAGACAGCTCTGGCAGAACAACTCAGGGTACCTTGGAGGAGTGATATATGGAGGCAAGATGACTCTTTCCGGAGAAAAGACCAGGAATGGATAACAAAATGGCCTTCTCGGGTCCCAGTTCCTGTAACTCTCTACCTTGCACATTAGCAAACTTAATGCCCCTGCAGCGTCAGCCTGTCTCATGCTTGAAACCAGATTTCCAACAGGAATATTGTTGAGCTTCTCTCAGAGTTAAGCCTGGTGCTGTTTTCTTCAAGTCTAAAAGGCATAAAGAGATAATGCAGAGGATTTTATCTGTTATTATTTTAATAGGAATAGTAACCATTATCAGCTTATGATGGGGATAGTGTTGCTCCTTTGGCCAAAGAGTAGGGATGGAGTGGAAATGTAGGAGGGCCGAAGTCCTACCTATTTGGCTTTCCCTCAATACTTAAGGCTTGGAATTCTGAAAATAAAAGGATAAAAAACATTTGTACAGAAAAGAGATGGAGTATTGAGTGTTACCATTGGGGTTCAAGTATCAGTTCTATCATGTGATTTAGTGCCAGACCCCCAGCTCTCTGTCTGGATTCCTTCATCTATAAAACCTAGGTGATAATTGTTCAATACTCTGAGTGCCATTAAGTGGCTCAACCTTCCTCAGTATCAGGAACGCCTAGGGACAAACTGTCATGGTGACCCTCAATTCAAAAAAGCCACAAAATAAGAATGAACCACATTTATTCCCAGCCCCAGGCTTCACTCACCTGTAGCAATCACCACCAGCTAGGTCAGTGGTTCTCAACCAGGGGCCATTTTGCTTCCCAAAAAACATTTGGAAATGTCTGGAGACCAGACACAACTGGGCACAGAGTCTCTGACAGAGGCCTTGGATGGTACTAAACAACCTACAATGCACAGGACAGCTCTCATAACAAAGAACAATCTGGCCCAAAGTGTCCCTGTATGAAGGCTGAGAAATTCTGGGTTATACCAAGTGAGACCAAATGGATACAGGGAATTTTATTTATTTTTATTGACTGACAGTCTCAGTGGAAGATACAACAGACACATTGTATGTGGTATCATCCGAATATTAAGTTTTTATTTCTTTACCCAAGACAACCCTCCTAGATCTTACTATTGGCCTATTCCATAAACTCATTTCAAATTCTTTCTCAGATCTTCCTCCAAGATAAAGCTAGTTAGGTATGTGATGATGATGGTCGGGGTGGTGCTGTTGCCTCTGCTCTTTCTTACCTGGATACTTTTATGCATTCCATCATCTGGAATGGCCTTTACCCCCAAATTCTCTACCAAAATTACTTTTGCTTGCCCATCAAGTCTCAGTTCAAATTTCACTCCTTTCTACAAATCGGAGTTAGGTACACCTTCATTGATCTCTCAGAGCACATTTACACTCTATTTTCACCAATGACTTAGTTTTCCATGTCTTCCTCCTTCATTCCAGGCAAAGGGAGAAAAGAAAAGAAGCCAGACTGTATGCTTCTTAAAGAATGGCTCTGTGTGTCTTATGCCTTTTGGTATCCTCATCCACGCAACCTAGCATTTATTGAATATTCAGTAAGTATTTGTTGAAATAACATATTATCGAGAAAAGAATTAGAAACTAGAATACAGAATGCTTTTATAAAATAAAACCCTGAACAGTCAGGGTTCTGATAGGAAATATAACAAAGATTAAAGCCTCTAGGTAGGGAAGAGAGCCTCGTGTATTTAAGATCTTGAAACTTTGAGAGGAGCGCTATCCCCATAAAGCAAGGTAATTACCATGGCTGGCTATCAGCCTCTGCAGCACTGACATACAGGTGACCACACCTAGTTGAGCCAAGTTCATCACAAAGGCCTAGGTTGAAACTAAAATGGTGCTATGAGACATGACAGAAAAAAAGAGTACCCAGGCAATGGGAATATCAAGCACAGAGGCTCTCGTCTGGCAAAGAACTTGGCTTGTTTCAGAGTCAGAAAGGGACCAGCCTGGTTGGAGAATGGTCATGAGGTGAAGCAGGAGGACAGACAATGGGAAACAATATGGTCAGAAAGAAGAACAGGTGCCAAATAATGCAGGGTGGTCAGGATAAAGTGAAGGCTCTGGGGTTGTTTTCTAAAAGAAATGCTAAAGTTTAAACCAGGTGTACAAGGTGATTGGAGGAAAAATTTAAATACCCACTTGGTTATTAAGTAGGGAATTGTGATAAAGTATTCTGGAAGCCAGGAGCCCACTGAAGTCATTGCCATAATTCAGGTAAATGTGCAAGGAGTTTGGTGATGGTGGTGGAGGTGGACAGAGTGGCAAGACTAAAGATACATTTAGGAGGTAGAATAGGCAGAACTCTCTGATGGACTAGGTGATGAAGAGAAGAAAGGTGAATCTTAGCAGAAACCAACTTCTAGTCTGAGTCTCTGAAAAGATGCTCTGACATGATGTGAGAAAGGGGTAGGCAGTAGCAATCAAAAGTCTTGATGGTTTATGGTTTATTAGTGATGGAAACATGAAAACAGGAAACATAAAAAAAGTTTATGGTTTCTATTAGACATCTAAGTGAGAATCCTGAGTACAGAGCAGCATCCAAGAATAGAGGAGAAGGGAGAGGTCTGGGTGGGAGACACACAGTCTGCTGGTGTTCAGCATTTGGTAATTAAATCCATGGGATTGGGGGGCACCTGAATGACTCTTGATTTTGGCTCAGGTCATCATCCGAAGGTCATGGGTTGGAACCTCAGCATGGAGCCTGCTTAAGACTCTCTCTCCCTCTGTCCCTTTCTATACTTTCTCTCTCTCTCTCTCTTTCTCAGATAAAATAGTAGTAGTAATAATAATAATAATAATAATAATAATAAATAAACAAACCCATGGTATTTATAACACCACTCAGCTGGAAGTTACAAACCAGATGTCCCAACCCTCCCTGAAAATATTTTTGGTGATCCCATATAATCTATCATTTCCTCAAAAACACCCCTCCAAGATATTTCTTTGGAAAGGGGAGTGAGCCTTGTTCTGATATACCTTTAGGTAAGGCATGCCCTCTCCAGTTACCATACTTCCAATTTGCATCTAACCATAATATATATGCTACCTGTTAACCTTGGAGGCATTTAGTGTTTAAATAAATACTCCTGAGGACTTCAGAATACCAAGTCCCTAGAGAAACCAGAGAAGAAGTCACTATGATAGGCCTTGAGCAACCTTATTTATTGGATGAAGAATATAATAATTTCCCCTCATCATCCCAAACTCATCACCTGCAAAGCGAAAAGATCCCAAAGACATATAAAACAAACAAACAAACAAACAAACATTTGACAATACAAAGCAAATTGATTGAACATGGAATCATCTAGTGTAAAAGGAGAAAAGGCTACCCGAATAAGATAATATTGTGATTCTCTCTTCCCATCCTTTTGTTCTAAAGTCACAGAGGAGGTCTCTGCTATGAAGCAATCAGAGACAATATGATATTTGAGTCTATTACATCATGTCAAGACAGTGCTTATATCATTGCATCACCTGTCTTTCACAGTATGGTATGTATTACTTATCCATCAAATTCTAAAATCTTTCTTGCTCATCACTGTGGTACATATTTTTGGCTTTTCTGTCCAAACCATGCAACCTTCTTCATTGTTTCTAAAGGAACCCATTTTTATTTGGATAACCCCCTCCTCATTCCTGTACTAAACCATGTGCATGTGTGTCTTCAAGTACACTGAATAAAAAAAAATGGTGTAAGATTTAACTCTAGGCAACAAGAGTTGAGGAGAAATCTGTGTGGAATTCTTTCTTTAAAAAAAAAAAAAAACAACTCAAGAAAGAAATTTCTCTTTGCCCACACAATATTTTCAGTTGCCATGTCTGCAGCCCAATTATCTAACTGGAACAGCCATGTACTGACCATGACAGAAGCTAGTCTGAGAAAGACAACGCAGAATGGTGCGAATTATCTGGGTCCTAGGTCATGTTATTTTGGCACTGAATTAACAGACTCCTCAAATGGTCTTTTCATTTTGTGAACTTATTTTTTTTCTGATTCCTTTAACCATTTCATTTAGAGTTTTCTGTTATTTTGTGATGTTTGTGTGGTAGGGGGCAGGGTAGTTCTTGTTTAAAAGGATGCACCTCACCTACCTTCCCTTTTTAGTGTTTATTTATTTTGGGGCTCCTGGGTGGCTCAGTCAGCTGAGCATCCAACTTTGGCTCAGATCATGATCTCTCAGTTCGTGAGTTCTGGCCACACATTGGGCTCACTGCTGTCAGTCCAGGCCTGCTTTGGATCCTCCAGTCCCTTCTCTCTGCCCCAACCCACCTTGTGTGTTCGTTCTCTCTCTCTCTCTCTCTCTCTCTCTCTCTCTCTCTCAAAAATAAACAAACATTAAAAAATAAATAAAAGGGTTTTTTTAGTAATCTCTACACCCAAAGTGGATCACAAACCCATAACCCTGAGATCAAGAGTCAAATGCTCTTCTGACTGAGCCTGCCAGGCACCCCTACTTTTCTCCCCCTCCTTTGTTTAACAAGGCTTCACTCTGGTGTGGATCCCAATGCAGGACTTGAAGTCACAACCTTGAGATCAAGATCTGAGCTGAAATCAAGAGTTGGACACTTAAACTACTAAGCCACCCAGCCCCCCCCCTTTCCCTTTTTAATCCTCAGCTTTCTCATCTGGTATCACTAAGAAACACTTAAAATTTTATGGTTGTAGAACTGTTGCACATCAAGTGTACTTTAGTATTTTCTGTCTCCTCTGAAAAATGCTCTGAACTATTGAGGGAGACCATTGGAACTAATCCTTCAAGAAACCCAAGGTGTCTGTATCAGACAACATATGGCTTATGTAATCAGGAGACTAAGAAGGAAAGAGCTTTCTCACCTCTGCATCTGAAATTCCCAGGCATATTTTATGCTTAAATCCAATGCCACTAACAGAGGTCAGTAATGAGGCATTGGTACTACTCAAAAGACCATTACTTACCAATATGCCAGGAAAATGATTATCTGTATGTTATCTCCAAATACTAAAGAGAAATATTTTGGTACAGTCCAATGATTGTCATCAGTCAGAAAAAATTCTTCTGGGTTAAAAAGGTACCACTAAATTAAAGCCTTTAAAGACCAGCTATTATTAGCATTCATGAAAGTGGGTGGTATAAAATCAAGGTGTTAAAAAACCTTTTGTTCTTATTAAGATATACCTTTAGTAACACCTGTCTGGCTAATAATATCTTAGTACCTGGATCATCCTGAAGATAGACCAGCAATGTGTGACCATTTTCACTTTCTACCTAAAGACACAAACCTTAGGAGTGCTTCCCAAGGTCAGAAAACTGGGTCCCAAATTTAGATCTTGTCTTTGAAATATTTGGTTTTAAGCTTTTCCTTCAGAGTAGAGTCAAATTCTCAGAGATAACACAAAGTCCAGGCCCTTTCATGTGTTTGAAACCTCATTCTTCACTGATCCTGATCACTTATATTATTAGTTGAGTCACACTCAACTAATAAATGCTTTCAGGACAGTTACAGTGCCTTGTTTCTTCATGTTTTGCACAGGTTTGTCTGTGTCTGAAACATTTTCTTCCCCTCTTCTTAATTAAAAAAGAATTAATTTAACTCCTATACAGTATCTGGTTTGGGCTTTGTAAAAGCCACTCAAACCTTATATTTACCCCTCCTAGCACTTATCATTTTATTTTTTTTAATGTTTTTTTTTTAATTTTTTTTTTAACGTTTATTCATTTTTGAGACAGAGAGAGACAGAGCATGAACGGGGGAGGGTCAGAGAGAGGGAGACACAGAATCTGAAACAGGCTCCAGGCTCTGAGCTGTCAGCACAGAGCCCGATGCGGGGCTCAAGCTCGCGGACAGCAAGATCGTGACCTGAGCCTAAGTTGGCCGCTCAACCGATGGAGCCACCCAGGCGCCCCGAATTTTATATTATAATAGTATTAGTTTGCATCCTGGGCTGTGCTCCTTAAAAACAAGCAGTGCTGTTCTATTTGAGTCTTTTTCCAGTAAATGTGAAATGACTAAAATAATGAAAAAGTAAGTCCAAGCTTCTATCCATTATACCTTTATACAATTTTACTACAGCTGCCCTTCCTTGGTCAAGAATACCTGCCTGGCATAGTTTCCCTACCCTAATTCCTTTATTGTCTGAAAAAAAATTATTCAAGTAAAGGGCCCATATGCTAAATACAATAAGTACTTTTATGCTATTTATTTTCCATTAAAATAGAGTGGAGTCCATTTTTCTTAGGGGAAAATCTTAGAAACCAGAGTTGTGAGAAGTGATGTTTTTAAACCCAGCAGCAGTGATTCATCTTGAAAATTAAGGTTTCTGATGAGAAAGAGTCTCACTACAGGGCCAAAGCTAATAGTCCCCCTAGAAGGCCCCATCCATTAAAATCAACAGCAACTTGTATCTGCTATGCTAACTCAGGTTCCAAAACAGAGGGGCAAAGATTGTCTCTATTTGGACAGACTTTCCTCAACCCTAATGTAAAAGATACTTGTAATGTGAAACCTATTTTTGACTTACAGAAACCACTCTTTCTCAAGAGAATTAGCATATCTATTGTGACAATCCTTGAGGCCCCTTTGTCATCTCTCCAAATGTTGCCTACATACTTTAAAGTAAAATGTTCAGTTCAGCTTAGGTTAAGGAAGACTAATATGTTTCTGAACTCAAAAGTCAGACTGCATTTCTTAGGAAGAAAAATGAATTCATAGCCCTCTTTGTCCCTTCATTCAAAGAATCTTAATTGAGGACCTGTTATACCCTGGATTAGCACTAGGCACTAAAGTTGCCAAAAATAAAGACAAAGACCCTTGAAGAGCAGTAGAGGGAAGAGTAGTAGTAGAAAGACTTACATGGAAACAAGTAATTATACCTAAAAAGACTACCTGTTATGAAGCAGGCAATAAGAAGATTACGTGAAAACATAGGTGATTAGTTGAGACCATGACTACTGCCTAAGGGAATTAGAGAACTGGGAACATTCTGTTTGAGATTTGAAGTAAAAATAGGGTTTATTAAAAGGACCATTTGGTGGAAGCGTAGAACAAGCAAAGGAAACAATGGGTGTAGAGATAGTAGGAAGGCTATATACACAGCATGATATATTTCTCCTCAACTCAATCACATGTACAATCCATGCAGCTAGGTATCTTCCATTTTTGTTAAGCACCAGGATGAGTAGCTGCACTTTTTATTGAATTAATCAGTCCTTTAGATAGCATTTAAACTCAATATTCTTCTTTCCCTACCTTCCTGGTATGGATCCATGATGAGATCTTGCAGATGTTACTACAATATTAGAAGATACTTTTCAGCTCCCTGGTGACTTCAAAATGAGTTTTTATCATCATTATAGTTAATAATAATTGCAAATAAAATTCTTAGCTTTTATGTCATAAAAATTGATTCTTACTATACAGTTCTCTATGAAAATGTCATATCCCTTAAAAATTGCTACTAGAACAAATTATAATACAAAGCACTTACATAGCATTTTTGTTTGGGTAGATAATTTAAGTTTATTGCCCTTCTGCTAGTGAGAAGAAAAGCCTGAACAGGGTTAATAGCCTTACCCCAAGGCTACATGATCCATTGTGATACAGAGAGAATGAGAATTCAAATTAAGGATGACCCTCTAAAGGAAAACCTATCCAATCTGCCCTACACTCCATTTGTACATATCAGGTAAGACTGCATGCAATGGATCTTTCTTCCCAATCCTAACTGTAAAAAACAAACAAAAACCTGAGTCCTATAAAAAATTTCCAAGAGATAAAGTTGTTCAGAATGTAAACTTCTTTTATTTCAAGGCTTATCACCTAAGTTAAATTGGTTCTGCTAATGTAATACCATGCTGGGTCTGTCCAGAGGAGGTCAGGTTTACAAATGATAAACCTGTTTGTTTCAGTTGTGGTATACTGCTTCCAGTGCTATCCTACCAACCTGGCACATATCCAATAGCTAAATGAAAGGAGAAAGGTTATGGTGATATTCCTGTCTAAGACTCTTTTGCCAAGTTTCAGATGAAGATGGCAAGAAGGGAGAAAACTGCCTAACATACTTTCTGCTTAGTGTGACTATCTCCATAGTTACCAAAAGGTGTTTATTACCAAATGCCCTCAAACCAAATCAGATAACAGAACCATTGAAAGCCAAACAAAATCTCAATAGTTTTTTTTTTTTTTTTAAAGAAATGTGCTGTGAATTTAAAAGACAGAACAAGGTTTCCCACTAGGTTACCAATTAAACAAGGTCTTAAAATTTTATTTAGCTCATTTTAGAGATGATAGACCTTAACAGTCACTTAATAATCAACAAATATATATTCAAAGTCTATTGTGTGAAGTGTTTTGTATCAAGAAAGCCCTATAAGGGATAAAAGAGATATATACCTGAAGAGATCTCAGCTCTCATACAATTCACATTATTACATAATCCTAAGTATCATTCTGAAATTGTTCAGACTCCACCTGTGATACTCAAACACAGACAATTCTTACAGGGGGACTATAGAACAAGTTTGTCTTATTTTGTAGTTCTTTAGCACAGGATTTCTGAAACTTTAATGTGCATTAAATCACCCAGAAGGCTTGTCAAAAACAGATTGGTGGTTCCTATCCCCAGAATTTCTAGTAGATTAGATCTGGGTAGGGCCCAGGAATTTGCATTTCTAATAAGTTCATAGGGGATGCTGATGTTGTTGGCCCAGGGACCACATTTTGAAAGCGCTACCTTAGCTTATTTATTCCATGCTACATTTGTTGAACTATGTATTTTCAGTGAAAATTAGTGATTTGTCATCACAAATTTGTCACTAAAAATGTCTTTGCTACCTGAGCAAAACATGAGTTTCTAGGAAATTATTAACACCTATTTTTCCAAGAAGCAAATGAAATACTACTAAATATTTTCTCAAAGTTCAAATTTAACTAAAAATATGTTATATTATAATACTTCTTCAAAGTAAAAGTTGCCAATTCAAACACTTTAAATGTTGAATAAGAAAGAAACTTTATATTTTATTAAGAAAAAATGAATAAAATAGAAAACTAGCCCATCTTTATAACACTGTCACTCTTTACTAAAAATATAAAAACATTTAATCCTTCCTTTAAAGAGTAGGATCTACAGTCATTATTCTAATGACTATAGAATAAGTATTTAAATTTAAATACTTAGCATAAATGCAAACTATAAATGACTATAAATTGGTCATTAGCAGAATTTCTAACTTGTGGTCCTATTCATGGTCATCACAGGCTGTGATTTTTGCCTTAAGCATATGAGGAAGTTGTTTCCGAATAATTAAAAAGATGTAGACCATTTCGAAGAGGGAGAAAAAATTTTTCTCACATACAATGTCTTCCATTCTAATTTTTTGTAAGTCTACTTTTTCGGCTTCAAATATCACCACTTAAGAGAATGGCCCATTCTCCTAATGCTGAAGAAAAATCTGTACCTTGCCAAATGGAACCATAGGGTTCACTGAATAACGATGATAACTCTTTCTTTAGTGCTTCTGAGTCTGTGTTGAGATCATAATGTAATAAAGTTTCTTTTTATTTTTTTCCTTATGACTAAAGTCCTTAGGATAAAGACCAATAAGAATCCCTAAGTCAAAATACACTATAGAAGCATATTATACTCTTCTAGAATTTCATGTAATAGTGATATTTGAGAGGTACATTTTGCATATTGCAATGACATAAAGAGGTGGAATTTTCTCTTATATACTCTTTATATTTCCAAATTTTTGTGGATGCAATTATGAAATACTCTTTAAGACAAAATGCAACACCAGCTGAAGTGCCATGGAAATATGGATGTGGTATCCATCCTTTAAACTTGGAGTGTGGAATTACCAATCAGTAAAAAGTGGTGTCAATTGGTACATTTCCAAATTATTCTCACCATGCCAACTTATCACAATGTTACACTCCAAAATACCAATGGCTAAAGACACAAATTATTTTCTAATGACCATGCCCTCAGGCACACAGATTTAATAAAAAATGTACATATGAGAAGATTTTCATCCTCTTTTACTACCTAATTTTATCTCCTGTTTCACACACAACAGTTTTGGATGGAGCTGTGGATTAGAGGTGGTAAAGAGAAAATGTCTGTATTTGCCTAACACTTCAATATTATAATATAAAGACAATCAAATTGTCATGAAAAGTATTTGTCTGTTCATAGATGTTCTACTCTGAAGAAAATGAAAATCCTAAATACACTTTTAAATACACTTTGTAAAAATGTGTAGCTATTTGTCCAGGAATTTGTACGTACGTACATACATACCTACATACATAAATAAATAAATAATAAATTTTTAAAAAGAAGCTTTTGGGATCCATTTACACAGATCTGAGAGCCTGGGAACCTGAGTGTGAAGGTAGTGATAGAATAACCCATGTCTGTCTTAAAAAAAGAAAAGACATTGATATGAAAGAGTCACTAGATGAGAAAAGTAAAGAAATATTGTGCACTATATTTTGAAGTTCGATAATAAAATAAAATAGGTATGATTCCTGATCGAGGAATCACGCACCCTGAGGATTCACACACAACTTCTAACTTCAGAAAAAAGATGGACCATTCTACTACCCTTAGAAATACATGGGTGAATGATTTCTATTAAAATATGAAAAAAGAAAAAAAAACCCTCACTTTTTTTAAGGCAAAGTTCTAAATTTGAAATTCTGCTGAAAGAAAAAGTAAACGAAGTTCAGAGATTTGACTGGAAGATTTAATTTGCTTTCAGTTTAACCAAGAGAAGCTAAGACAGGGAAGAAAAAACCAAGTTTGTTGCCTAAAGTGGGGACAATTTTTCAGAAATGAAGTTTATAATAAGCCAAGATTAGATCTGTATTTAGCATTCCCAGATTGTCCCTAAAACTTTCCATTACAGATCTCAAAGATTCTTTTTTTAGAGTGCTGCTACCTTGACGGTAAGATTTGTAATCATTTCAGGAAAAGCTTTATTGCTTTTCAAGCTCTAAAATGAGAGAGGGTTTTATGAGTGCATTGCATTCAACATTTTGTCCAAAGAGATCTGACACCTTAATTTGACTTCCTCTGCTCTGTTCTCTTATCAGTTTTGACTACAGGAACATACCTGCTCAAGTACATCAGGACAAATGTGTCAGGGACTGGTAGAGCTGGAGAATGGCCAGAATGACAAAAACAAATGTCAAGCAACCTGAATAATGTTGACCATTTTATTACATCATGACTCCTCCCAACGCCTCCTTCTTCAGCTCTGCCACCACTCTGACCACAAACAGCTTTCACTGGCAGCAGCCGCTAAATTTGACTCACTGCAGATATCAACACTTTTTAAACTTCAGCTGGAGAAACGACATATAAACACACCTGTTCTTTCTCCTCCCACACATTTTGGCCCTTAAAGCTATTTTTAGCCAAAGCAATTCATTTTTGTTCATTCCCATTGCATTCTTTTTTAGCAGTAGTTAAACTGTCAAGAGAAGGAACAGTCAGCGTTTACTACATTGACAAAAGGGGGAACAATTCCCTAGAGGATTATTACTCTGAACTGTGAGGGGGTGGGGGGAGTCCCTAGAGGTTTTAGAATTTCCAAAATGGAGCAATTTACAAGTTATTAAGTATCTGGATATTTCTGGAGCCCCAAAGTGGGTCACTTATCATTACCTGCAGGCCAATCAGATTCCATAAGGGAGTTTTGCTTAAAGTTTTCAGATAGTAACTTTAAGAGTGAGGGGAAAATTAACTCTAAAAAAAAAAAAATCATGCTTGAAAAAAAAGAAAATATATTCCAAAAATCCAAAATGTCTTTTGAGCTCCAGTATCTAATAGCTTTCCAAAAACCTCTCATCTCAGGGTTTTTCCTTAGGTTGTTGCCGCATTGTGTTCATAGGCTAATGCATTACCTAAATATAGATAGCCATTTTTAGTATAAATTCCAAAAGCCATAAATGTTTCATAATTGAGCACATAATTTGAAGTAAGAGAGCTTTTCCACTCATCCCCTTTTACTGTTGCAAATTGGAAAATACTCAAGTAATTACTCCCTTAATAGTTCAATGCTTGCAACTTTATATACTTTATGAACATCACAAGCATCTTTTGCTCCCCAGAGCAATATGGGGGGTGGGGACAACACAAAAGAACTTAACTTGTATAATTAACCAAATCATCCAGTGTTTTGATTCAAGATTTCTTCATTAAGCCATTAATGTAATACATTGCTAAGTGGTGGGTTGTCCAATTTTTATGATGCCTTTCATTTCAATTCAATGGCTGCAGTTAGAATGAAAAAAAAAAAAGAGCATCTGCAAGATCAGCAAGATGATGCAAAACCCTTAGACTAGAAACGTTTTTTTTTCCTGCCTTCACAGTTTGTCTGAGGGCAGTCAATGCCAGAGGACCAATAAGGAAAGTAATTTTAAGTCCAGAAAGTAGCATTCATTTGTCCTTATCCAATAAATAAAAGGGCAAATAAAACATTTGATTCTTGTGACCTCAAACACTTAAACAGAAAGCTGCTGGTCATTTTATGGGTTTCCAAACATACTCAAAGGTAGATAGCCAGTTCATAATTCTATCCCACTTTAGGCTACAACACATATTTCCCACCAGAGTTTATATATCACAATGTGGAATGTCATATATGTACTGTTTAGTCATTGTTCAGTGATGGTATGCTTACATAAATGACATATATGGGAATGTGACATGCAGAGGAAAACTTATATACTAAAGCATAGTATTTTCTTTCTAAACTTGGACACCATACAAAAAATTCAGTGCTGAGAAAGGCACTGCTTTTGCCATTAGAGATGGTGAAAATTATCTGAATTTTAGTTCTTTATGGTTACAGTTAACTTTATATGTTTATATATGCTGAGAGTCTAACTATATATCACTTGATACATTCTGGAGACTTCATTGCTTTTAAAAATAATTGCATATAAATGGAGTTCAGTGTATGGTACATTTATAACTCAAAGACTGACAAAGGGTAGGTAAGTTCACAAGAAAAAAACTTACTGCTGAAAATTATATTTTCTAATGACAGTCTATGCAGTATTTTCAAAGACCTGAGATATAAACCAAAAGTAACATAAGCACAAAAAGCCAGTCATGTCGAATTTTGGAATCTCAATAAAAGACATACAACTGTTTGTGAATTAGAGTGTAGTTACTAAAAATGATCTATCAGGTTATCAGTTTTTTTTCCATGAAAGAGTTCCAAAGGAGCCCATCACTTTCTCCCAGGATGCAAAATATCCACACAGATAAATTGCAAGACAAAATAAATCCTTCATTTGAAATCTGTTTTTAAGAAGTCTCCTTTTAAGTAAGAACACCAAAATAACAGCAAAGAGGATAGCATAAACATTACTTAAAACTAAAACAGAACAGTCAAATTCCAAGTTTGATCCTTTTCTTTTAGCCATGTCAAATAAGCCTCAAATTTAAAACAAGCACTTGTATTAAAAGGCATCCCCAATCACCTCCCTTACATGATGGCTTAGATAATAGCATATGTTTGTATACTCCCTCTATAGACTTTCATACTCCATCACTATAGTGGCTTTAGTATAACCAACAGTTCAATACTCACAATGATGAATATGTTTTTCTATGAAAAGGATAAGAAGTCCCAAATCCATATGACAATGAAATGCTATTATAAAATTTGTATTCAATTTAATATTATCTGTTTTCAGCAGTTTGCAAATTCTTCACCAATTTCATCAAGAAAACGGACATGGAATAAAAACTCCTCTGGAAGCTCAAAGCTCACTAAACTTTCTTCCTAAAATATACCACTGATAGAGTCTCAATCAAAAAGCAAAAGTCATCAAGGTAAATGAATTGTTAAGTGAAAACTACTCTCTCCAGTCTATACACACATACAAACAGAACTAAACTCTTTACTTAGATCCAATCTTTCATTTAAACTCAGAGCAACTAGCTGTCTTCACTGTCAGTGCCCTGCCATACCGACATTCATGTGTTCAGTAGATGAATGAAGATACATATGCAGAAACAGAGGGAAGAAGGAAACCTGGGTTCCTACCTTGACAGTTTTCGAGGGTTGACACTTGATGTGATGGGACACGCTGGCCGTTTGGTTCATTTTTCAGGACCCTGGACAGCGCACGATCCCAGGTGGACTTCCAGGGTGAATTGGTGATCAAGTCTCCTCTACTGGACTTGAGCAGGGGCTGCTGCTGTTGCTGTTGCTACTGCTGTTGCTTCTGCTTCTTCTGCTGCTGCTGCTTTCTCACTCCGGAGGCTGAAACGCTGTCAGATTGGAGGGATCTGTATCTCAGCCCTAAATAAAGCATTCATTTGGTTCATCAGTCTCAAAGCTCTTGACGATATGGAAAAGAAAGCTACAGACTGTTGCAATTCACTTGTACTGTACCTTTTCAGTACTGAGATGTGACAGCTTTAGAGTACAGCCAATGATCTTGGCTCTCATTCTCCTTTCAAAGAGACGGATACCAGAAAACATACAGAGATCAATTGCAGTACCACAGTTTAAAGGGATACTCTCAACTCCCCGGATTCTAACCACTTTATACTTTTTTTTTTTCCCAGTGCAAAAGAAATCTGCCTCTTTCTCCCTCTCTGCTCACATTTTTTTTACTATAATTCATTCTCATTCTGATACTAAATTTTTTTCTTCCTGGGTAGTTTTTGCAGTCAAAACAGCAGTAAATGCTGGGAAAAGACCTGTTGCCTGATTTAACATTGTAGGTTTTAACATAAGTATGGTAAAGGATTTACATCTTCTATGGATATGTAAGAAATTCTACAGTGACAGCCGGCTAAGATACTGACTATTCTTATTCTGTAAGCTGTGAGAAAGCTTATGATATATAAAAAAGTTTTCAAACATAATAGTTACTAGACGTTGCACCAAACATTTTTTTTTTCAAATTTTAACCATCTCTTTCCTTGAGGTCATTTTTAAAAAAAAATTCCCTGGGACAAACTAGTATCTAGCTCATGCCAATCCAACTTCCCACGTAGTTACCTCTCTGCCCCAAATGACATTCATTTTTGCAAAATAAGTCATAAATGGTTATGAATAAGGTTTCTACAGAGTAACCACTCCCTGTGGTCACATTAGCACCAACTGGTATGAAAATATCCTAGTTGGAAATAAGAGATCCAGTAGGCTTGACTTAATGTAGTATATTATTTCCCAATATTTATTATAAAGTATTGAATGCGGCCTAAGCTGAGTGTGTATGTCTCATGTATTTTTGAAGACTAACCCTTTTTACTCATCAGACATATATCTTGCTGGTGAAATGCCAAGTTTATAAGATTGAACTGCATGAAGCTCTCAGGAAGCTTTATGAGGGGCCAAAAACAATACTAATTAACATTAGTGTGAGAAGAAATAAACTAATAAGTTTGGTGACATGATTAAATTTATGTGTTATTCTTAAGAAATTTTTCCTGTTCTGAAATAGGAAAGGGATCTAAACATTCTTCACCAAATGTTTGTGAATCGCTGAGTTTCCAAGGGTAATAGTTCTGGCAGCACAGTAGAGGTAAGGATTAGGCAGTAGCAAGATCAAGCATTCTGAAGCCAGAAAGGTTAACAGCAGAGTACTGGAGTAATCAAGGAAATCATGAGAAGAACATGGAGCCAATAAAAAACAGGCAAAAGCTATTTCCAAGAATCTGGGTAGCAGCATCATAACAATATATTGAGTAAACCAGAGGACCAAGAAATCTGGTGACTCAAAGGTTAAGATTTTAAACCACAAATATGGTTGACACTGTGGCCTACATTATATTTTTATTGCATATGATAATTTGAATAATCCATAAAATGAAGAATATTTTATATTAGAAATTTAAAAACCTGTATCTGAAAATCATGAAAATTGCATCTTATGTGAGATCCAGCTAAATCAGTATTTAGAGAAAATGTATGTATTTAAACATACATATTAGAAATGCAGAAAGGCATAAAATTAATAATTAATAAGCCACATGTTGATCTTAAGAAGTAATAAAAAGAATGGTAAAACAAACTCAAGATACAAGGGAACAAATATAACAAGAATGGAAAAAAATTAATAACGTAAAAAAAAAATTCAAAGCATATGACCCAGTGAACAAGCCCATGAACCATATAACATATACTGAACAGCATGATATCTCTAAAGAAATAAATATCCTATACCAGTAAGGTTGACTCAGCTCTTCTTCCTTAGATATTTCTTAGTAGCAGATATCTGAGGAATCTCCAAACTAAATTATCTGGGCAGTCCAGGAATAATGGCAGGGGTTGGGGGTGTCCAGAGGGAAAGGGTACAAAACTTAAGATAGAATTTCTCACCCATATCATACAGTATGGAAGGTACAACTAGTATGAGAGCCAATATTTACATGCCTTACACAAAGAGGGCATGGGCAGCTAGATTGCAATCACGGTGGTCACATGAGAATTCATTCCTTTTCCAAAATTCTTCAAAACTCTCTTCTATCCCCACTTGGAAGGCAGAGAGGATGCCAAAACAAACAAACAAACAAACAAACAAACAAAGGAACAAACACCACTGGCATACTATCTATAGGTAAATGACAAAAATCCACCTAAAATCCTTGCCCAATGTTGAATTTTACAAATAAAAAGGAGAGAATGTACATTAAGAGAAAAGGATGACTAGTCTACACCATATACTCTCTTTCCACATCCCACAGTCAAGAAAAATCAATTGTTCAAAATAAAATGTACCACCCAAATCTCATTTTTGATATTTTCCCTGCCACATTATCATCTCATGAATCAAGAAAATTAAAACCATAGCAATTTTAACATTTCTATTTCAAACATACAGATTTTTCATAATTTTTTGAAATCTGCTGTGTCTTAATATGTTCAATTGAATGTACAACCAGAAAAAATAGAGATCTAAAGACTTTAGTGAAATGCTAAAAAAATATAAATACTGTTTAAGAAGGATACTTTCATATACAATTATTCTAATTGGGATATATTTGGTTCAGTATGTTTAGTGTGAAAACAGCTGCAAAATTCCATCATAGTTTTTCACATGGTAAGATTTTTTTAAATGTTTAGATCTACTCAGGAAACACTATACAGTGAATCATAGTGAACTAGAAATTTTAGACATTTATTTATTTATTTATTTTTCACAAAATGTATCTTTTTTTCAATATATGAAATTTATTGTCACATTGGTTTCCATACAACACCCAGTGCTCATTCCAAAACGTGCCCGACATTTTTTTATTTAAAAAAATTATTTAATGTTTATTTATTTTTGAGAGAGAGAGAGCACAAGCCGGGAAGGGACAGAGAGAGAGAGAGAGAGAGAGAGAGAGAGAGACAGACAGACAGACAGACAGACAGAATCCTAAACAGGCTCCAGGCTCTGAGCTGTCAGCACAGAGCCCGATGTGAGGCTTGAACTCAGGAATGGTGAGATCATGACCTAAGCTGAAGTCAGACGCTTAACCAACTAAGCCACACAGGCACCCCAAAATTTTAGACAATTTAATCCAAAGAACCAATTTTATATTTGACCAACAGTAGTAAAAGTCATATAAAAATGTTATTTTCAGGGTCCTCGGTTTGCAGAAAATTAGGAATGACCACTTCCAGCCTCCTCACAAAAAGATAAGGAAGGTGGTGCTAATTTTAGAAAATATAATTCAGAAGGTTACTTGAACAACTATTGTTGGATCTGGGAAATAGAGAGCTAAAATTAGCTTAATGAAAATATTTCTTTAGAAAAAACATTGTCACATTGTCAGGTAGACTCTACTATAAATTGCTTTCTCTGTGATTCAGGCCCTGTATGCTCTAGCCCTAACCAGCTGGCCACAATGGTGATCTACCGATTACAAGCTTAGGAAAGCCGTCTGCCTTAGTCAATTAGGATACTAGCTGCAAAGCTATTACACTTTTTCTTTGATATTTGGAGTCCATTATAGAGAATCCAAGTTCCACATAAGCATAGAGGAAACCACCTCCTCCTCTTAACACCCACTGTGTATGTCATGGTCTTCTGCTTGTCCTACCCACCAAGTCCTTTGCATTTCTCATTAAAACTGGAATGTAGTTTCAAATCATCCTAACCCCTGCCTTCTACCTCTTTCTCCATAAATGGCATCTGCTTTGGTAACTGCTCAGATTCAGACTGTTTCTGATTTAATCCAGGTGGATGTCACTGGCATAATTCTAATTGCTACGCTCTCTTTAAGAATTTATCTTTCCTAGAAACAACATATATCCATCAAATCATACAAGGTTATGCTACAATAATAAATAACCTCAAAATCTCAGTGGCTTAAAATAATGAAGGTTTATTTCTTGTAATGCTATATGTCAGTACTAGGTTAGCAGAGAGATTCTTCCTATCTAAGAGAACTCAGACTGATGAACACTCCATCTTGATATAAACTTCCACAATCAGCATGGCAGAGGGAAGAAAACCATCCTCTCATTTAAAGTCTTCTGCTCAGTAATGGTATATCCCACCTCTATTTGCATTCCATTGGCCAAAGCCAGTTAATGGTCACAACCCAATTTAGGTAATAAGGAAGTGACTTCCATTTTGTGCACAAAGAGGAAATGGAATCAGAATAGTAGTAAACAGCCCTAAAAACCACAACCCTGTTGTTCCTTTTTTTCTATACTGCAGATCCATATGCCTCTCTATTCCAGTCTGCCTCAAAATGCCAGCATGTTCAAATCTAAGCCTCTGCAGCCTATGACAAGTTCATTTAGAAGAGATTAGATAGATAGATAGATAGATAGATAGATAGATAGATAGATAGAGGATAGGAAGGAAGGAAGGAAGGAAGGAAGGAAGGAAGGAAGGAAGGAAGGAAGACAGAACTTCCTTATCCTATGTGTCCTGTAGTCAACAGGGTTTTCATAGTATATTTTCCTGGGATAATAAGGGGTAGGACATAAACCTGTAACAATTCTTGTTTGCAGGAAAATAACAGAGTTGAATGTAAGCTAATGGTGTAGGTTTTCCCCCTGCTGGTATATATAACTCAACAAAGGCTGAGGACTTTGGCTGGTGGCAGAGAAGTAAGGTATGACAACATCCAGGTTATATACTCTTAACCACTGTGCTATACCAGTGAAAGATTCTTTTATCCTTCTAAGCATTCTAATTTCACTAACACAACAAAAGGTAGAAGTCACAATTTTCATTCTTTCAGTAGGAATCATTTCAACGAGTGCTTTAAAGATCCTAAAGATAGTACTATGAACTCTCAGGTAGCAACAAATGCAAGTTTATGAGGAAAAAATAAATATCTAAATTCACTTTTATTTTAGGTGGTCAACTTCTGTATGACTCACTGTCTACAACCTACCTCTGTACAATCCTGTCACATATATTGCAACTAAACAATATGTTTAAGGAATCCTGAAGATGATGATTTATAAATATATGGATATAAGTCAATATCATCTGGGGAGAATTTGCTTTACATTTTCAATTTACCTTCCAATTTAAATAATAAGGCATTTTATTATCCTCACTCACAAGGTGTTGCCAAAAGCCAAATACATACAAGGAGGGATTAGAATTGATACGGGAAATTGTCTAGCTTGTGACAATTAAACTCTCAAACTGACTCCCCATTTCCACATCCATTAAGAACCAATCCAACAGCCATTAATGAGTATGAATTGTCTGTCTCTATATCTGTTTTTATTGGATTTGGCTTTCTGATTATATTTTCACTCTTCTTTCCTTGTTTCATCTCTTAGCCATTACCACAAACTCCTTAAGCTGGATGTTTGGCTGATCCCTGACTTCCCTTCATGATTATAATTTGCACCTATCCTGATGATTACTTTCCTCCAATTACTGAGTATATATTATATATGTATAATACAGGGTATATACAGGGTGCCTAGCCATCACAGATCAGTTGACTGACATCCCTGACAGGTTTCACTTTCCCCTGTTTTTCATCAACCAGAATCAAATATCAACACCTCAGAAATTATTTCTTACCCAAAGTGACATTCCACACTAACAGAAAGACACCACATTATCTCTGCTAATGTCATTCAGTCTTATGCTTTCATTTTTAATGGTGACATTTATGTTTTGTAGAATAGTTCTCTTTGCAAAACTGTCAACTGAAAATGTGATTAAAACCCTAAATTCATAGAACACCAAAATAGATAGCCATTATTCCATCACGAGAAATTTTTGGAGCTCTCCTAACCTGTAGTTCTCCAGTTGAAATAATTCAACAAACAGGACCCCCAAAAGTGCTATAGAAATGTCCAGTTCTACATAGAGATGCGTCCATGAATACACAGAATACACAGAAATAAACATTGGTGGTAACTCCTCATGTAAGCAAAAACAATTTCTGCTCTGCAATTGCTGACAAATGCCTTCAATAAATTCTCTCTATGGCCAAAGTAATAAATCACTGTGAAGACAGAAATGCACACATAAAAACCACTGCATTATAGTTCCCTCAACACCCAGGAACAGACTTTACTTCATCCAGTTCAGCTATTAGTGACAGTAGTCCCCCAAGCCACCTTACACAATTCTAAAGTTCCAGGATCCAACTATTAGGAACTTTGACTATAGGTCCCTGGTCACCCATTCCTCCTGGTCTCAATCCTTTCTGTTCTGAGGGCTATCCCAACATTTATGATCTGCATGAAGTTCACATTTAAGGTAGGTAATTAATAAACCCAAAAAAGCAATCACTACTGTCATTTGGAGAGCTTTGGCAGGCATTCAGACCTGGATCCCACTGCACAACCCATACTTCCTAATCAGTAGAGGAATCATGTATTTCTAGAACCTAGTCCCCTCTATTTTACAATAAACAGATAGCAAGCATATATCCCTATCTTCAGATAGTGTCCAACTCAAAGGACTAACTTCTATGATTGTAGAAATAAAGAGGTATCACAGCAGGTGTGATTTGTATTGTGTACTTTTTATAAGTATTTTTATTTAGTATTGTGTACTTTTCATAAGAGAATAAAATGTTTATTTGGAAATTTTCTTCTATCTCAACAACATTAAAACCACACATCCAGTCTTGTGGAATGAAAATCCAGGGAGAAATCTTGAAACAAATCAAACATTTATAACCTTTGTGAAGTGCAATCAAAGGACCCTGACTCAAACTATCCCCTCCTCTCACAGGCTAGCTATTGTGCCGTTCCAGGAAGATCCTAAAACCAAAGTTAAAAGAATTACTTCTGAACTTGTGCAAAAAGACTGGAAAAGTGCTAATGTTATTCCCTCCCTGCCATGCCCAATCACTGCACATCTTTGCATGGTTGTTTAAAATCTAAGTTCTTCCATCAAATTTTCTTTTGTATTTCTCCAAATAAAACTAATTTCTTCCTTCTCATATTTTATCTTTGTCTCTTTTATGATATTAATCACATTCTGATTTTAGTAACTGGGTTTTGTATTACTGCTATATTTACTAAATTTCCCATAAGTGTTTTGAGAGATAAAGTTATGGGTCAAAATCCTTCATACACCATGAAATGGTTTAGTGCCTACTATGTACATAGATCAATGATTGCATGTATTATTATCAAATAAAACCTGTTTATCAAGTCCAGCAAAAATAAGTCACATTTCGACAGTGCAAAAGCACATCAACCTCGCAATAGCTGTGACTATATGACCACCCAGTGGTGTGTGTGTGTGTGTGTGTGTGTGTGTGTGTGTGTGTGTGTTTGCGTGCGCGCACGCGTGTGTGTGGCAGGGGTGGTTAAAAATGTAAATAAAGGGAGAAAGAATTTAAAAAATAAGTTATATTTCTCAGAGCATTTTTGATGGAATTATAAAAGAGACATCAGATTTCAGTGGGTCAAAGGGTGAATAAAGGTGAGAAAATAAACATATTTGAGTTAGCACTGGCTTATGGGGATGAATGAGTGGAGGACTGGGCTAGAGGAAAGTCATAAAAGGCATAAACACCTACTTACTGAGAAGAATTGTGCACAGTTAAATCAAAGATAAACAAAAGGTGTGCTAGAGAAGTAAGAGTCTAGCTGAAAAGGCCACAGCAGTAATGACAAAGAGTGGTTTACAAGTATATCAGGGCAAGCTTGGTAGAGGACCAGCACCCTGCATTGCACAGGTTAAAAATCACCAGAGTCCCAAGTTCTTACTCCACTATTTCCTGAACTGGCCACACTATTCACTGTGGTGGTTAAGTCATTTCAGTTCTACTTTAAAATATGAAAAAGGGCAAATGCAGAGAAGGATACCAAGTTGAATATATGCATCTAACTTTGCTCCCTCTAAAAAAAACCACCGGATGAGTAAAGACATATTTTTACCTTTAAAGATATAAACTTACAAGGACGTCAAGCAAAAAAGAGGTTTCAATTACAACAAAATTTGGAACGTTGAAAGATAAGCATTAAGTGACCTACCAGACTGAAAGCAGTGGAAACATAAAGCAGGTACCATGGAAGACTGAGAATGCTATTTGTACATCAGAACTATTGAAATGTCCAAGAAGGGACAGCCCCAGATACATTTAGAACTGGTAGTGAAGGGGAGTTTAGATGAAGAGCAAAATGATAATTGATTTAAAGTTGTTTTTTTTTTAGAAATTATTACATCTCCAGAACCCTTCCCTACTCTATGCCTCTAGGTGACTATATGGAGGTTTATCTGTGAATTTCTGAAGAGTTCAACTCTGTGACTATAAACAGAGGGTTTTAGCAATTGCTCCTCTGTCTTTTGGCTAAGTTCAAGCATAGAGTATTAGCACAAGGGAACACCAGATGCATTTGAAAAGCTAGATGCTCTCCGAAAATCAATAAGAGTGAATACCAAGCACAGGTGGAGTGTTGACCAAACTCCTTTCCTCCTTTCTTCATGTCCAGACTCTGGTAGGCAGGTCTATATTTTCCAGGTAAGAGACTGGGAAGCCCAAGGAAAAGCCAAAACACACTGACATTAAGAGCCCTAACAACCCACCCTGATCACCCTATAAAGAAGATCAAACTCTGTGAGCCCTGACCATGTGTTCAGAGGTTTAATCACATTTTGATCTCTTATTCTATATCATGAGTAGAAAACTAAGGATTATTAGACATTTGAGAAAATTCTCTACCTCTAAGAGACAAAATTAAATGAAATAAATAGGGGAAAAACCAAGTTAGAAGAAATAAATTCGATGAAGAGAAAAAATATAAGTACAAAAGACACTATCATTAAGAGTGATGAGAGAAGGTATTATATCCATGAAACAAAACAGAAAACTCATTTAAAAAATTAGAGGAGCATTCAAGAAGAAAAAAACTCAAAAAAATCAAAAACATGATAATGATATTAGAATTTAAAATTAATGTAATATAAACTTAGGAAAACACACATAAACAGCATTTTTAGAGATAGGAAAGAAAAAATTAGAAGACCTCTTTGCAGTGGTCTGATACATAAATTCTGGGAATTCTAGAAAGGGAACAGAACAGTAAGGAAGAAATGATCAACCAAATAATTTTGAAATATTCTAGAAATGGAAGGATCATATATTCATATTGAAAGTACCCACTGAGTGCCTAATTCAAAAAAAATAAAAAGAAAAAAGCAAAAACAAAATCAATGTGAAATTTTAGAATATATTGAACAAAGTTGCTAAGAGATTTCATGGAGTAAAAATCAAAGTGTTTTACATAAATGATGAGGAATCAAAGATCAAAGTATCCATGAGTTTCTCAACAGTAATTTTGGAAACTAATAGGCCAAGTGGAACAACACACTTAAGGAAAATTATGTCTAACACAGAACTCTACAACTAGTCAATCTATTAATCAAGTAGGAAGATCGAACAAAGGTATCTTCAGATACATAAATCACAAAATATATACCTCTCACATATTCTTTCTTATAATGCTTTTGTATTATACATTCATCAAAAGACTTCTTAAAATTGCAAAAAGCACTACTATTAACCAAAGTACAATGATTATGCAATTAAGCTGTAAGTTGGCTGTTTTTCAGAGGAATAGAATTTTTACTTGAAAAAACAAATGATAGGGTCACCTGAGTTGTTCAATCAGTTAAGCTTCCGAGTTTGGCTCAGGTCATGATCTCACAGCTCGTGAGTTCGAGTCCCTCATGTGGCTCTGTGCTGACAGCTCAGTCTGGAGCCTGCTTCGGATTCTGTTCTTCCCTCTCTCTCTCTGCCCCTCCCCTGCTCACACTCTGTCTCTCTCTCTCAGAATAAATAAACATTAAAAAATTATAAAGAAAATAAAAAGAAAAAACAAATGACTGACAAATAAACTATGGTTATTCACGGTTGGATATTTAGCAGATATTTTCTCTAAGATGAACAACCTAAGTCTATGACTAGGAAAACAATTGACACTGTTACCAACAATAAAATCTGACCTATCAAGCCAAAATTAGAATTTAAGAAACCATGTCTGTCATGTGAGATTACCATCTTCCCAATATAAAGACTTTTCTGATGAGATTGGTGATGATATTAACAAATTTGATATTTTTAATATTACATAATGCAATTTGTCAACATTTGGAACAATTAAGTCAGTAAACCAATATTTTCTAAATGACCAAAGCATGATGTTAAAGAATCTCATATGGGTAAGATTCAAAGTACAAACAGTACAATAATCTTTCTACAGTGAAAACTTAGTTGTTATGGTTTCAGATTCCACATTGCAACTAACCTTTAAGAAACTACTATTAGTAGAGGTTTGGTGAGGTATCAAAGAAAAGACCCACAATTATCTGAAAAATCTATTAACATACTCCTCTATTTTCTAACCACATTTCTATGTGAACTCAATTGCCTGTATGTACTTTAACCAAAATAACAAATTGCAACACACTGAATGCAGACCTAGGTATGAAAATCCATCTATTTTCTCTTAAGGCAGACATTAAAGACATTTTGTTTTGATTCAAAATTATAGTTACTTTTCATAAAAACATGTTACTTATGTTGTTATATAATAGGTATGTGATTGTGATTCTTAATTAATAAATACTTTTAAAATTTTTCAGTTTAAATTTAAAATACAGTTAATATCAAGAGATATGACCCATATAAACAATAGCTCTTTGGGTTTCTCAATTGCTTAAAAAAAAAAAAAATCTAAGAGTACCCAAAACCAAAATGTTTGAGAACCGCTAGTTTAAGGTAAGGAGGAAATTGAATATGGAGGCCACAATGTTTTAATAGTTGTTTTATTATTATTATTATTAACGGTTGTTATGGAAGTGCATAGCCAATCACTAGTCCAGTCCTCTCCCTTACAGATGAGAAAAATAAAGTTCAGAGATAGTAAGGCAGCTGCCCAAGATGATGCCAGTTGAGGAGTCCATGTTTCTCTCCTCTCAGCTCATGGCTTTTTCTTGTGTTTTATGCTATCTTTACAATTTCAGTTTTCCAATCTATATATCATTTTTATGCATGGATATTGTATATGTACAAATATGTGTGTATGTGTGTATATAGAATTGTACTAGAGATGGCTAAGAAACAAACAAAGACAAACTTGTTCTCACAACCTCTAACAAGGAGTAAACAGACTCTAGGAACCCATTCCTCATGGTGACAGCTAAGAAGACTGACCAGATTATGACACACAAAATTCCCCTTCTGGGATTTGGAATTAAAAAAAAAAAAAAAAAAAAGGAAAGAAAAACCAGCCAGTGTCTATTGGGAATTTAAACCAGAAAAATTGAATTGTTGGAGTTGAGGCCAAGGCAACCACATCTGGGTTATACTTGCCAAACCCAAGAAAATGTGAACAGTAGCAGCAGAAAAGACAAGATACACAGAGAAACAGAGGAGTAGTCTGGCTTCCAACTCCCCAATTCCTGGTTCCAGGACCCGGTGAGTCCCAATAATGTTTCTTTTGGTTTCCTAAGGTTCTCTTTGATTTGTTAATTTTACTTTTTATACTTTTTTTAAAAAATTCAAAAAAAAATTTTTTGTGTGAGAAAGAGAGGCAGAGTGCGATCGGCAGAGGAGCAGAGAGAGAGAGAGAGAGAGAGAGAGAGACGGAATTGGAAGCAGGTTGCATGTTCTAAGCTGTCAGCACAGAGCCTGATGCAGGGCTCAAACTCAAAAACCATGAGATCACGACCTCAGTCGAAGTCCGACACTTAACCGATTGAGTCATCCAGGCATCCCTATCTACTTTTTTAAAATGTTTGTTTATTGATTTTGAGAGGGAGTGTGTGTGCACATGAGTTAGGGAGAGAGAGAAATAGAGGGAGAGAGAGAATCCCAAGCAGGCTCTGTGCTGTCAGCACAGAGCACAACATGGGGCTTGATCCCACAAACCATGAGATCATTACCTGAGCTGAAGTCAAGAGTTGGACTTAGCCAACTGAGCCACCCAGGTGCCCCAACTTTATCTACTTTTAATGGGCTTTTATTACTTGCAATCCATGCGTGAGGACAAACATGCACACTTGCAGAGCCCCTTGGTTTGAAGGACAACCTCGGAGTGGGTGTCACCAGGAGACAGAACACATAGCCCTGACATTTGCCAGATGAAAGCAGCAGCTAAGGCACAGTGCCCTGCACAAACCAATATGCATGCCTACAGGTGACAACTTGAGAGATTACATCAGACACTTGTAATCAGAAACAAAAATGTAGTTGTCACTGTCCCTGAAAAACTAGATATTGCAGAGTTATTCAGGGTTTTCTAACACAATAAAAAGTCTTCATAATTATTAAATTAAGAAATGAAAGCATGACCCCATTGTTGCCAAGACTAGCTAAAGGTTAAAATCATCTGAGAAGCCACTTATCAAAAATGTCTTAGTCGCTTGGTCTCAGGTGGGGCCCATGGAAAGGTATTATTTTTTCAGGTGCTCCCCCACCACCACCCACCTGGTGATTTTAGTAGGAGACAGTGAAAGTACACTAAGACCCCAGAGGAGAAACTCTATAGAAAAAAGAAAATTGCAGAAATGTTCTGCTAGCTCATTGTAATTTTAGAAAGAGAAGGTAAAAGCAGTATTTATACTAAAGAGGAAAGGAGAGGTTTTCCTAGAAAAACCCCACAGTGTTCTTTAGGAGTCAGAAAGAAAGGAGCAGTCAATTAGCAAAGAACTAAGAAAGAGTGTCAAATCAATAGAAATCGAAAAGAGAAAAACATGGTAAGGAATGGAAAAAGAAACAGCTGGGTTAGCGACTCAGGTGACATAAGGTAGGAAATAATTTTGATTAGGATATGGCTGAAATGTCAGTAATGATGTAGTCCCCATTATATACTAATATTTACTGTTTCTGAAAGTTCTTTCTGAAGCATTATGTTACATGTGGTAGAAAATGCCAAGGGAGTCAAATGGGATGTGGCTCTCTCATTCCTGGTTTATGGGGACTCAAACCCTTACAAATGTAAATGGTTCTGATATGGTAGACACTTCTCAAACACAGGAGTCTTACACACACACAAAGTACCATAAGACTGTAGACAGATGTATACTGGTATCACCTAAAAGCTTTATCTTCATCCACAAGGAGGCGTGGCACTTAACGGCCAATGATACACAGTAATTAAAATCTGTACCCAAGACCTATCCAGAGTTAAGAGAAGCCTGAGATTCAGGGATAATCTTTTCACTGTCTTTGGCTTGCAGGCCCCGGGACTGCAGAATTGAGGCAGACTCTGCAGTTCAGCTCTCCTATACGTAGAGACACAGAAGATGAACGAGGCTCCAAAGTAAATCTCCAAACACACTGATTCTTTATTTATGGGGCCTAGGAGATAGAGAACATTAAGTGAACTCAAAACGGCATGTTGCGATCAGATTTTCAGCTGTTCTGTGTCACTGGGAACTGCAAAGTAAAAAGAACAGCCCTAATATCAATAATAAATGCCTCCCAGAGAACTCCAGTAATGCTACAATGATTAAATAACGCCAAGGAAGGGAGGCAAAGTCTAGAAGACACTTTCTCTCTCTCTCTTGCACTCTTTCTCTGGCAACATTCCCAGGCTATCGGTTTTTCTTTGCTCCTCCACTTGCCTGTTTGCCAGCCCACCCCTAACCCCGTGGAAATTTGTTCAAATGACAAGGTAATTGAGATCTTAAAGGAACTACAGAAATTATTTCAAATCTTTGAACTTCTCTCTGAGCAACACTAATAACTTTACAGCTGGTGAGTCCATCCTTCACACTGTTTTAATATCCAGATGTGGAGTCCTGTATTGATTAGAAGACAGAAGGAAATGAAATAAACCTTTATGGTATCACTGCTATGAATGAGTCTCTCCTCCCACACGTTTTACATGTTACTTGTTCTCATAGCTAACCACACAACATGTGTCAAGTTAAACTTCCCTTAGAGTACAAATAAAGAAATTGAGACTCAGGTTAATTTGCCTGAGGGTTAATAAACATCAGAGCTACTAAACACTGGAGTCACTACTGAAACCCAGGTCCACTTGAAACCAAAACCATCTCCATTACTCAGGCTCTTCTATCAGTGAATAGCAAATCAGAGTGAACCTCCCAGCATTACCCACGTTTCACCATTGCCTGGTGGCTGACATTTAATAAAAGGCCAATGAATATTGATAGAATGAATGACTAGGTTAACATCCTGCAGAGGCCCTTGATGTTGAGAAGTGGCTCAGAACATGGAAGTAGCAGAAGAGAGTAGCAATACCACTGAGTGAAAACTCTGAGTTTCCTGTGAATGGTTTAAGTTGAACACTAGTCCACCTGGTTAAGGCACTGAACCAGTCACCCTGGCAGGTATTCTGCACTTTGTCTCATATGTCTTTTTAAGGCAGCAGATAATGGTGCTTTTAACTTGATAATCTGCTACCAATAAATAAATATGAGCAATGTCATGGCTACTCAACCAGCATTGTTGATGGGTTGCAAAGTTTTAAAACAGATCTGGCTGTGGTGTTTGCAACTCATCTGACAAGTATAGACATAATGCAGAGTGAGCATGGGCTGAATGTTCCAAAGCACTTTAATCTACAAAACTTAATCCCTGCACTGTCTCCTAGCACAGAGAAGTCTCTGCAACCCTGACATTCACAGTAGCAATTTGTCCTGATCCCTCTGTCAGCCTTTGGGATTTTCTCTTACTCTTCCTTTAAGTCCTCTTGCGTCTATTGTCTCATCTCCTATGCTGGAATGTTTTTCCCCTTTCAAGTAGGAAACAGTCCAAATTTTTAATTATGGTTTTAAGGTCTCTTCCCTTTTGTCTACAGTACCAACCAGGTGCTATCTCTGCCATCCTAGGACCTCTTCCCATCCAGACATGTGTGATCACTGGGGGCAAAGCCATGGGGAAATATCCTTCCGTTAGAGAAGTATTTCAGTATTAGAAAACTCAGGGGTGCTTGGGTGGCTCAGTCAGTTAAGTTTCGGACTGTCAGTTTCAGCTCAGGTTATGATCTCACAGTTTCGTGAGTTCCAGCCCTGCATCAGACTCTGTGAGGGTGGTGCGGAGCCTACTTAGGATTCTCTGTCTCCCTTGCTCTCTGCCCCTCCCCCATTCACGCTCTTTCTTTCTCAAAATAAATAACTTAAAAAATATTAGGAAACTCATTATGGTGCACAATGGCTGAATATTAGTTCTGTCTCTCCCAAAATTGGATACAGAATGCTCCTATCCAGGTAGTCTGTTCTGTGCTTCCTTTTCCTTTTTCACTACTCCCCCTTTTTCCAAACCTGACCTTCTTAAGAGTGTATCACTTATCCACTTTCTTTTAACAGAAGCTGAAGTTCTTTTTATACCATACAATCCCTAGACCAAGCAAGGTCCTCAGAATGGAATGAGATTATGGGACTTCCAAAGACCTTAGGGAGTTAGGGACTCAGGTACATGATACCCTGGGTGGGCATGTCAGGGGGTTGGTCTTCATTTATTCTTTCCCTACCCATACTAAGAATTGCCCTGTTTCCCAACCCTAATAAGAATTTCCATTTATAAAAAGTGGCAGAAATTGTGGTATAAATAAGGAATGTGGAATGCACAGTGATAAATTCAGAAGCAAAATCAGAACTTAGGAGACTCTGTGCCAGTTCTTAGTGCAAACAGCCTTGCAGAGGATCTCAGACCCCAAGATTTTATTAGGACATGGTTATGGTTTGTAGAAACAACAATTAATGATATTAAAAAATATATCTTTTAAGGAATATGCAAGATGTACAGCTATATCCCAGGTCTCCATTTCCAATCTGAGTACCCGCAGCTAAGTGCTAAGGCCCACATGACCAAAAGCAAACAGAAGCAGAAAAAAAAAAAAACAATCAAACAAACAAAAACACCCCCAGCTTCTGGTAATTCTGGAATATACACTTCTCAAAGTGGTAAGTTTTAGGCAAACCATAAGTACAGTTACACAAGCAATCCATCTACCTCTAAAAAAAAAAAAAAAAAAAAAAAAAAAGCAATGTGTTAAAATAATGAAACATAATTGGATTTTTATCCATTAAAGTCTACATCTTCTGAAATCATATCTCAGCTATTTCAGTAACTATGCCCAATGCCCGAGCCAACGAGTACCCAACCCATCATATTGATCAGTTGAACAGTTTAATTATTTAATGTCAGACTTGGATTTAAAAAGGAGGAAGGAACCTCAACTAGCCCAATCATTATCAAACCATCCCAGGATAGATGTAAAAAAGATTGTCTTTTATGAGATATAATTATAATGTGCCAAGAGAAGCCATTTTGGGCAAAAACTATTATTTACCATGTCCAATACTAGACACCACTCAGGTTTCAAAGTATAGCAAATTGTACAAAGCAATGTCATTCTTTGGAGATTTTCTCTCTGTTCCTTTCTTTATAAACTATAGATGTACCTACTTTCTGGCATAATTCATTAAAAAGTACTCTATCCATCTATTCATTCATCTGAATATCTGAGAGAGAGAGAGAGATCTGAAAAAAAAAAAATGCATCAAACCTTTGTCATCACTTATTCCTCAGAACTAGTACATGAAGGAAGCTAAGGATGGGGAAAAGCAAGACTTTATTTTAAAAAAAATTATATATAGGACTAGATTTGCTCATACTTTCAACAAATATGCACGACTATTTTAATCCAACAAGAGAAAATTTCTGTCCAGGCTCTGGAGAGTTATTAGCTGATCCATTAGCATGCTCTTTGTCTTGCCTAAAATGGGATTTTCACTTGTCCTTCCACCCTTAAATATTGTGCATTTGAATCCTATTCTGAACTGAAATATTATAAACTGGATGAGCTAGACGATCACAGAGGGCAAACTCTGAATACTGGAGGGAAGGAAATTAGGTGGAGTCACTTGTCTATGACACGGTCTCTCATTCATTCAGCAAACATTCTTTGAGTGTCTATTTAATCAAAAATTAAAAGTGTTCTGGAGTTACAACTATGAGTTCAATGTGTATCTGTCCACACAGGACTAATCATCTAGTACAAATTTATTTCATACCAATAATATGACTGACACAATTCTAAGTATATTCATACTCACATCCCCCCACTTTTAGATAGGAATGAATAATCTTATTTCACAAGGAAATCAAGATTCAGAAAAGTTAGTAGTGATACATTCACACTCAGATCTCCTACCTTCCAATCCAAGGGCTCTTGCCACTTGTGTGCTGACTTTCTTCTCAGAATTCATTTCAGGAGACCAGAGACAATCAAAAGTTAAACTATTTTTTTTATTTTTTCCCTAATTTCTAGTACAGTATTTTTTTCTGCCAAATCACAGTGATCAGCTTATCAATGTGGCTTGTTTATGTCGTTGGTTTAAAATGTTTTATTAAAGGGGCGCTTGGGTGGCACAGTTGGTTAAGTGTCCGACTGAGAATCAAGTGTGTCTCCTTCTCTCTGCTCCTCCCCCACTTATGTGCTCTCTCTCTCTGTCAAAAATAAGTGAACTTAAAAAAATGTTTTATTAAATAGCCCAGAACCATTTCCCTAATCAAGAGCTGATATACACTTGGCAAGCCCTATTACTTAAGTCATCTCTCATGGAAAGGGGGGAAAAAAAGCTCATTAGAGAGAATTTTTCAATATTCTTTGATGTCTAATTAAAACAAGAATTAAAAATAATAAAACTGATTAAATTTTATGTGAAAGAAAATAACCTTGAAGAAAATAACTTAACCTTTGTACTGCTGGTGTTTATCATCTTTGGTGACCTCTCAGGCTGAATAATTCTAGCCAAAAAAAGGACTGTAATGAAAAGCGTATTTGGGTTGCTTTTTATGCTTCCTAACAAATCTTCCTAAAGACCTTGAACATTCTGTGGATTAAGGCTATCATGACTTCTGATACACGTTAGAATAAAAAATAGTTTATTAAACCTAGAATGAAAAAACATCTGTTTTAGGATTAAAATTTCCTTATATTTATGTCTTATGGGGATGTTAAAGACTGAATTGTATTCTCCCTGAATTTGTATTTTGAAGCTCCAACTTCCTAATTTGGAGACAAGGCCTATAAAGAGTTACTTAAGGTTAAATGAGATTGTAAGGGTGGAGCTCTGATACTGTAAGATTAGTGTCCTTATAAGAAGAGACACCAGAAATCTTGTGCATGTGCTCTCTCTCTCTCTGTACATGAACACAGAGGTCATGTGGGCACACAGTAAGATGGATGCTGCCTGCAGGCTAAGAGAAAAGGACTCAGAATGAAATCTACTTTGCTAAGACCTTGATCTTGAACTTCCCAGCCTCCAAAACTATAAGAAAATAAATTTCTGGCATTGAAACTATACTAGTCTATGGCACTTTGTTACAGTAGCCCGAGTAAACTAATATAAGGGAATATAAGTGTTCATTTATATGAACAGAAAAAAATTTTTTTAAATATTTTTTGTAATGTTTATTTTTTTTTTGAGAGAGAGAGAGAGAGAGACAGAACAGAAAATTTTGAGAACTATCTTTGAGCAGAAAAATATAAAGATGCTATTCTGGGCATAAAGCATTGTTCCAAATGATAACTACTTACAAGAATGAGAGCATAAACTCCAACATAATTAATGTGGCACCTGTCACTCTTTTGCACATAACTTAGAATATGCAACTAATGGTGATATCCCAAAGACTAGTTGAATTCCTTAATTTTCAAAGAAACAAGTTTAGTTGACTGTATACCTGACTTTCCTTTCTATAAGAGCTTCTCAAATTAACTCATTTTTATTTACAAAGCCATCAGTTTTCCCTACTTAATACCTATTGTCAGTAAAGAGTTACACGGGGAGAGAGGAAAAATTAGTACAATTTCCATGGAAGGGTTAATACTGTAGCTGAATTTTATAGAAAGGGAGAACAGATACTCAGCCCATGAGCAAATATTTTCTCCATTTCTCTCATGGCAAATATCAAGGCCCACTTTCCTGCCACCCCTTAGGAAAACCTCAAAATCTATTTCTACCTGGAAGTCTTGGCAACCCTTCCAATTGGGAGGAGTTAGCATTACAACAGAGCTCAACTGCCATACCTGAGTATAATTCTGCCTTCCATTTTTTCACAGACCAATAGGCCCAGGTATAGTAGACACTGGGCTGAATCTAAGAAAAATTAGTCTAAAAACAAGTAAAACCACCAGCTCTCATATTACTGTATTAGGGAGATAGGGATGATAAATATTAACAATTTAGAACATATTGTGTTATCTAATAATTGCTCATGTATTTATCTGTAAAAGGGCTGTAGGCCAACACTATGGGTTGACTAATGCAACCTGCACCTTCAATACTCTTTCCCTGCCCTTGCTTAAGTATTATAAAGGCCTGCTCTACAGTGTGTAATGTAGTCATGAAGCCTGGAGCTCTCTTTTGCTCATGAAGCAATACGTGCAAACATAAATGCCAGTACACTAAGAACAGTGGAACAGAAACATGAGAGAAGCCTACGTCTCTAAGTCATTATTAAACCCACCTGCTCTGGACTATTAATGCCAGATTTTTCATGTTTGGCAAATATGTCTGTAGGTTGTTCAAATACAGCTAATCAGGTTTTTTGTATTTTGCAGTTGAACAGATTTCTGATTAATACAATGGCTTTAAGTTTAATAAAATAACAAAATTTTAAACCAAAGATTCCATGCTGTAAATATTTATTAATGAAAAACATAAAAAGCTAAGTATACAAAACCTAGTTATCATCCACAACTGAGGAAATTCTCACTTCCCTCCTCTATCCTGGGAAAGGGTACCAATCCACTTATACTGATAAAGTAGACAATAAATTCAGGATAAATTTTATAATTCTATTTGCTTTTATAATTCTAGCTTCTTTGTCACTTTCTCACTCATTCTACATGTTTGTTTCAATTAATTTTTATGTCCAAAAGTTTCTCTCTTTCCAATCCTGACTGCCAGCACAAAGGAATGACATATACAAGGTCATCTGTGTCCAGACCCTTTTCCAATCCAAGGTATGCTTGGCAATATGTAAAAACGCCAGGATGAACCAGTGTACAGACCATGAAATTAGTCTGGTTTCCTTAAGTCATTTATTTCTCTAAGTGTCTACCAACAAGAATTAACCTTCTTGCCCAACCTTATTTCCAAAAACCTGCTGACTGTGCAGTCTTCTCCCTTAATGTCCCACAAACAGGTCTACGTTAAGTTATCCATGGATCAGTCCATAACAAACTATGAAAAATATTTCCACCTCCCTTTCCCTACTCCCAAATTTAACATACAAATACAAAACAGGGGCATCTGGGTGACTCAGTTGATTGAGTGCCAGACTCTTGATTTTGGATCAGGGCATGATATTGTTTGTGAGTTTGAGCCCTGTTTTCGGCTCAATGTTGACAGCATGGAGCCTGCTTGAGATTCTCAGTCTCCCTCTCTGTCTGCCCCTCCCCCCAACCCCTCTCAAAATAAATAAATAAACATTTTAAAGAAGAATGCAAAACACTATTGCATTTGAAACTATCCACATTTGTTCACATAACTGTGATTGGTATAAGCTATACAACATACATGCATATATATTTTTAGCTTCTTCTAGAAGAAGAAATTTTTAGAAAAGAATCTGTTGAAGAGGGTATTATCAGATCTTTTGAGGAAAAAATATGTTTATGTACTAATAAATCATAACACAAAATCACTTTATGTCATGAGTAGTGTCATCAGCTTATATACCTAGGATTTTTATCATTGAGAGGATATTTAGAACAATTGGACCATACTCCATGTCTAGCCAATCAGAACCCAGCAATGTTTGATCATTTGCAGACTATATCCACAGAGGTGGTGACTTATTACAGCAAGTGCATTTTCATCACTAAACTGAGAAATAGTTGACATGGCTCTTGATAAACAACATAAATCTGATGAAGAGGAGGAGCTTCTAAAATCATAGCTATCTCAATCCAAAAAGATAATAAATCTACAGTTAAAAAAGACATATTTAAGAGCAGAACATTGGAATAAGTTTGGAAAAAAAGAGTCTTGAAGACCATAACTTTCCTATGTATAACTTTATACCAGAACCTTAGATCTACTCTTTTCTTCCAGAAAATTCAGCCTCCTTCTCTGAGGCTCACCAGGTTTACAACCCTAACTCTTCTCATGCCCTCCCTGTTGTGGGTTGGTTTCTCTGAAGCAGATTATTAATCCAGCAGCTGAGCAAACTAAAAGGCATCTGAAAATGTATTACAGGTCTCCTTTGTGACTCATATCAGGAAGATGACCATGAAATTGTATAGTTATTTTGGGAGGGAATGCAAAATCCAGTCAATAAAGAAAATATCTAAAAAAAAAAAAAAAAAAAAACAAAAAACTCAAGCAGTGAAGTAAATTACTTTCAACCTCAGCACAAATGCTGGATTCTGACACTGGCAGCACTCTTGGGTAGACAGTCTTTCAATTTGGCCTCAGCCTAGTTTCTTCCTGAATATTTGTTCTGCATGAGGAATCACATGCATCATTGCCTTGCCAAACTGTGGAAATACAGGTTTTCCCCTACTTCTGCCATCTCCCTGTATTCTGTCCTCATGGATTCCTGTAGCTTACCTCCCTTCTTCAGAATTCCTCTAAATTTCTAAACACATACGTCAAGTTATCCTAAGAGCTCTTTCACCACATCTGACACAGTGGCTCTTTGCAGTTCAACCAACTTCCAGTCCAGGAGTAAAATGTCAATGCCCCATTTTTTCAGGCAATTTTAATCTTCATGAGCAGACTCTTTGAGATACCTTATATGGACAGATAAATAAGAGGGAGGAAGGAAAATTCTAAAGGCTCCATACCCCTAGGAATTCCCTCCATTCTGTCTTTCTATAGTGCTTTTTCCTCTTTTAACATGGATGGAAGAAGACAATGGGAATGAGAATCCCAGGACCAGTTTTGCTATCTTTGCCATCTTAGATGACTTTAGCACTTCCTTATTACTCTGCAATCCAAGGTTTATGCTGGAATTCTTAAAGAAAGTATTCCACTCAGATTTTGTTATATATTCAAAGAAGTTAAGAAATTATATGTATACTCACAGTTTTTTAAATATAGGTTTGAATTTTATACCATTGATAATTTGAATACTAAATTGAAATCTATTAAATAGTCCTTTATCTCTGTAAAATCACCTTTCTATGGCATTAAAAATAAGTCAGATAGCCCTGTGACAACTAGAAATTCCTGCCACAACACTCTACCCACCAGATAAGCTTGCCCAGTAGTCTGACTGATGTGAACCCAGAGTGATCCTGAGTTTTCTCAGACATTTAAACACTAAGGTGGATTGCTAATTACCCCTCGCCATGCTTATGCAAGGGCTCAACACAAAGCACTGAAAATTCTCCCAGCCCATATGCTGCTGATGCCCACTCCACACCAGCCCATCACAAAGTCTCAGCTTGCCTTATGGTAAATCCACAGCAACAATTTATAGTTAATTCCTCAAGTAAGGGGAAAGATGCAATAGAGTAAATACAAAATATTTCATTCTAAGAGGTCTTTCTCAAAGGAAAGAATCAACCACCCAAATGTGTCGTTCTTTGTGTCAGGCTCTCAGATCCTTCTTCCAAGAATCTTCCCAGTCAAAGTAACACTGTTTAAAGATCTGTTTTATTATCAAGTATCTCCATAGAGTTGGAAAAATATAGAGTGGCCAGAGAAAGGACCTTAATCTCCAAATTGTGGGTAATGGAAAAACATGGAAATACAAAATGTTTTGTCTTATTATGCAAATAAGTCAGAAGTAATGATGAGTGTATTTATTCAACTACCATTTGTTGGACTTATTACCATGTGCCAAGCACTATGTGAGTCTGAGTGATGCAGAGCTAGAGAACATCCAGAACTGTAGAGTGACATAAACATGTATATAATCATGCTAGTTTATTGTGATGCTAAATTCTTGCTGTTTTCTCATTGTGGAAATTAAGTTGAAATAATTTCCTCCGTATTTCTGCCTTTCTAATCTTGAGAAAACATAAATCCTGGTGTGTGGGACAGAAGCAGAAGCTGCAGGGCAAGTGAACATCCTTTGGAGTGATTTTTCCTTGGGAGTCCAGAATCAATGAGAAAGTGAGAAATCAGAGTTTGGAAAGGAGGGACACCTGAAGACCTTAGAAATAAACAAGGATTTGGAAGCGGGAATTTTCTGTGAATGATACTCAATGTTCCTCTTACCAGAAGAGTAAACATTAGTGGAAAATGATAAAATCATAAATTGAGAGCCTTAATGAATGATTTACAGGTCCGCACAAGTCACCAAGAAAATGGTGTTCCCTTTCTGGGAATGAGATCACATGTCTTTGAAAGGGATTGGGAAATGAGCACATGGGTGACCAGTTGTCAGGACAGAAGTTTTTCCACCTTTCTCAGGTAATCAATGTATTGCTGTATTATTGTAGGAAACTTAGGATTGAAATTGTAATTAGTTTATACTTATGCAAGAGCTTGGATCTAGATTGACTTGACTTAGAAAAATTAAGAATTTGATATTTTTTGCTCCTGTCTCATATAGGAAGCTCACTTCTCCTGCTCAAATAAATGCAATAAGGAATGTGCACTATAAAAGTAACATGCAGGGACAAAAAGGAAGAAATAGTCAATTTTACTAGGGTAAAAGGAAGGTGTAGTGACAGAAAATAAAGCCTTCATATCTTACACATTACCTAAATCTCTCTATTCCTTGTTCACATAAATAGTATTTTGGCAGGATTATACCAACAGACCAATATGAAGAGGTAATTCTGGGTAAAGACAGAGTGATTTATAATGCATTAAAGTAGTACCCTAACAATACTGAATAAACTAAACTACACCCTTGTTGGCTAAGTTAGTCACTACCTTCCCTGCTTCTATGTATAATAATAACTAGGTAGACAGACAGGTGTGTGTATAGATAGATAGATATAGAGATATATGATAGAGACATGTATTTGACTAAAATTAAAGGAATAAAATGTACTATTATGAATATATACATATAATTATATATATGTGCATGTTTGCTTCTGAAAAAAAAAGATTAGAAATAAAGAAAAGAAATTCATGCAAGTGTTGATAGTGACTCATTACACGAATGGGGATTCTATTGCTTTTCCCTTTTGGCCTTATACTTTTCATTATATTTTCTTTAGAATTTTTTCAACATATTTTAGTATTTTCACCAAAGTTTTCACTCTTTGTTTAATTATGGTTTTCTTTGTCTTTCATGCTTCCAATATTTTCACAATAGATATACATTATTTGATGATCAGACAAAAATAAAAGTTGCATTTCTTTAACATCTAATTTTGAGAGCTGACAGGGGAAAAATTCCAGTTTCAGAGTCTATGGGCCGTGAGGATTCCAGAATCTTCTGGCAGAATAAGAAGTTAAGTCAAGGTACGGAAGTTAGAAAAATCAAGAGTGGGAAGTCTGTAGACACCATAATGAGCTGTTAAAATGAAGGCAGTTCTTAGCAGCTGAGATGTAAGTCTGAGCAAGCGTCAAGCTTTTCCCCACCCCAAGACTTTGCACTTGCTGTTCCCTTTACTGAGAAGTTCTCACTTGGCTGCTACTTCATGTCATAAAGGACTCAGCCTTGTTTCCAACTGTTCTGACTGCCCATGCTAAGGGAATTTCTCCATTCGCACCTAGTCATTCCTTACCATATTCCCTTGTATTATTTTCTTCCTCATGAATGCCATAATCGTAAAGAATCTTATTTACTTACTTTTCTGTTATTGTCTAACTCTGCCCACTCAACAGGAGTCCCTGTGGACTGAGGTTTTCTCTGACGTATACTGCAACACCACAAAACCCTGGGACAACTTCTATGTAGTGAACTTTCAAGATATTTATGGGGTAAACGTTAGAAGTTTTTTACTATGTTAATTAGGCACTTATCAGATGTCAAAACAGCAGATTTAGACACCACTTATTCCATGGAGCCAGTGGATTAATTAACTGACAATTCTTTACCTGTTTATGTAACTGAATCCTTACCACTCTGCTAACTCAGGGTGTGGACACAACCAAATCTCTCATTTTCCTAATTAATCCACTGCCTCAGGGGAGAAAGGTTCAATATCCCACTCTCTGGTTGCTGAAAACAAATTAGAAAAACCATGTGGCTAGCAAAAGGACTTGCTATCTACTCATTTTATTGATTATCCAATTCTACCAAGATTTGTTATTTATACCTTTTATTCTTTTAGAGTCACCTGTATAACCTAACATTCTGAGAAAGGTTTGGGGAAGATGATTAGTTTCATTAATTATTTCAAACATTATTTTTGGCACAATATTTTATGTTTTCAGATGTCTTAAGAATATTTTCATCTAGGAGTGCCTGAGTGGCTTAGTTTGTTAAACTTCTGACTGGTAACTTCGGCTCAGGTCATTATCTCACGGTGTGTGAGTTCAGGCTCCGAATCCGGTTCTGTGTTGATGGAGCAGAGGCTGTTTGGGATTCTCACTCTTCCCTCCCTCTCTACCCCTACCCTGCTTGCTCTCTCCCAAAAATACATAAATAAGCTTAAAACATTTTTAAATAAAATACATTTAAAAAAAAGAATATTTTCATCTAAATTGTGGTTCTGCTGATTCAGCTCAGCCATTGCATGGAAATAAATTAGTATGTCCTAACAATATTGAATAACATGTAACTGAGTTTCGCTAAGCTAGTTCTCATTTTCAAGCCAATCCACAAACCAGACTAAAATTTTTAGTTCAAAAAATGTTTTGATTACTTGTTTTTTTCCTTTTTTAATTTAAATTTTAGTTTAAATTGACTTGACTTAAACCAGTGCAATATTGGTTTCAGGAGAATTCAGTGATTTATCATATAGAATACCCAGCGCTCATCCCAACAAGTGCCCTCCTTAGTACCTATCACCCATCTAGCGCAACTCCCACCTCTGTCCATCAACACAATTTGCTATCATTAAGAGTCTCTTGTGGTTTGTTTCCATCTCTTCTCTTCCCCCCTGCTTCCTATATGTTCATCTGTTTTGTTTCTTAAATTCCATATATAAGTGAAATCATATTGTATTGGTCTTTCTCTGATTGACTCATTTCACTTAGCACAATACATTCTAGCTCCATCTATGTCATTGCAAATGGCAATATATCATTCTTTTTGATGGCTGATTAATATTCCATTGTGTGTATATGTGTTTGTATATATACATATACACACATACATATACATACATATACACACACATATATATATATATATATATATTAATTACATCTTCTTTATTCATCCATCAGTTGATGGACATTTGAGCTTTCTCCACAGTTTGGCTATTGTTAGTAATGCTGCTATCAACATTGGGGTGCATGTATCCTATGAATCTAGGTAATTTGGGGGTAAATACCTAACAGTACAATTCCTGGATCATAGGGTAGTTTTATTTTTATTTAAGGAACCTCCATACTGTTTTCCAGAGTGCCTGCACCAGTTTGCATCCCTATCAACAGTGAAAAAGGATTCCCTTTTCTCTGCACCCTCACCAACACCTTTTCTATCTTATGTTCTTAATTTTAGCCATTCTGGCAGGTGTGAGGTGGTATCTCATCATGGTTTTGATTTAAATTTCCCTCAAAATGAGTGGTGCTGAGCATCTTTTCATGTATCTGTTAGCAATTGGATGTCTTCTTTGGAAAATTGTCTATTCATGTCTTCTGCCCATTAACTAGCTGGGTTATTTTTTTTTTTTTTTTGGGTGTTGAGTTTGATAAGTTCTTTATAGACTTTGGATACTACCTCTTTATCATATATGTCATTTGCAAATAACTTCTCCCATTCTGTAGGCTGCCTTTGTGTTTTGTTGATTGTTTCCTTCTCTGTGCATAAGATTTTATCTTGATGAAGTCCCAGTAGTTCATGTTTGCTTTTGTTTCTCTTGCCTTCAGCAATGTGTCTAATGAGAAGTTGCTCCAGCCAAGGCCAAAGAAGTTTCTGTCTTTGTTCTCTTATAGTTTTTTGATGGTTTCCTATCTCACATTTAGGTCTTTCACCTATTTTGAACTTATTTTTATGTATAGTGCAGGATAGTGGTCCAGTTTCATTCTTCTGCATGTCGCCACACAGTTTTTCCAACAATGTTGAAGAGACTGTTTCCCACCCCCCATTGGATATTTTTTCCTGATTTGTAGAATATGAGTTGACCATACAGTTGTGGATCCATATTTGGGTTTTATATTCTGTTCCATTGATCTGTGTGTCTGTTTTGTGCAAGTACCATACTGTCTTGTTGACTACAGCTTTATAATACAGCTTGAAATATGGATTGTGATGCCAGTTTTGTTTTGTTTTTCTTTTTCAGGATTGCTTTGGCTATTTGGGTTTTTTGTGGTTCCATACAAATTTTATAATTGTTTGTTCTAGCTGTGCAAAAAATGCCGGAGTTATTTTGGTAGGGATTGCATTAACAAATCAAAGACATCTGAATAGGCAAGGAAGAAGCCAAACTTTCACTATTTGCAGATGACATGATATGTAGAAAACTAGAATGACTCCACCAAAACATTGCTAGAACTAATACATGAATTCAGCAAAGTTGTAAGATATAAAGCCAACATGTAGAAATCTATTGCATTTCTATACACCAATAATGAAGCAACAGAAAAAGAAATCAAAGAATGGATCCCATTTGCAATTGCACCAAAAACAATAAGATACCTAGGAATAAACCTAATGAAAGAGGAAAATGATCTATACCCTGAAAACTACACAACAGTTATGAAAACATTGAAAAGGACACACACAAATGGAAAAGTATTCCATGCTCATGGATTTGAAGAACAAACGTTGTTAAAATGTCTACACTACCCAATTCAATCTACACATTTAATCCAATCCCTACCAAAATAGCAAAAATGTTATAATAGTTGAAAGAAACATCATAAAAACTACTGAGATAAATTGCAGATCACATTATGAAATATAAACAAAATGAATCTGATTAAAATTATGTAAACCTAAAATACTTTATATTTAACTCTATTGCACGGATTTAAAAAAAATTAAATATAGGGGTGCCTGGGTGGCTCAGTCAGTTAAGCATCAGACTAGCTCAGGTCACGATCTCACATTAGTTCATGAGTTCAAGCCCTGCATTGGGGTCTCTGCCATCAGTACGGAGTCTGCTTCGGATCCTCTACTTCCTCTCTCTCTTCCCCTCTCCCACTAATGCCCTTTTTCTTTCAAAAATAAATAAACATTTAAAAGTAATAATAATTAAATATAAATACTATGTGGCATCTATAAACCAGAAATAACTCAATCTGTTTTTAAGATTCTTAAATCTAAGTTTTGGGACATAGTTTGTAATAAAGTATATGCCATTTAAAACTACTAAGGCCTAGTACATATTTATATCTTGATAATAGGACATAGAAAATTTAAATATAATCAAGAATGCCTGCAATTAAAAGAAATATTAATGTTGTAATTTGATTTTAAAAAAACTACATGAAAGAAATCATGTTATTTCTTTTTATTTGGTGGATTTTATTGAATATAACCTGAATTTTTTGCAATTCTTGAACATATTTCAAATCATTTAAAATAATCTCTAGTTCTTTGGCTGTTTAAAGGTGTTTTTCTTTCTACACATTGCAGATCATAACAATAAGTGTTGATAAGAGCTGAAAAGAAATGCTTGCTTCTAAAAACATGGGAAGAAAAGCCAGTTTTCGTGTTCAGTGCTTCGTAGTGATAGTTTCTTTGCTTTGCTGCTTTAAGACAAATGCATTCTTTGACAATATGTAAAGGGTACACAAGGTAAAATCACTATATGAATATTGTAATTAGTCCCACTGTCCTGCTTTACCATGTACCTGAAATCAGAAACCGCAATACAGCCCCAAATATTTTCTATCTAACAAGTCTATCAACCTAACATTTTTTTAAGTGTATTTATTTATTGAGAGAGAGAGAGAGAGAGAGAGAGAGAGAGAGAGAGATTGATTAAGAATCTCAAGAAGGCTCTATGCTATCAGCACACAGCCCATCACAGGGCTCTTCACGAACTGCAAGATTATGACCTGGGCCGAAATCAAGAGCTGGATGCTTATCCCCCCAGGGGCCCCAGGGATAGGCCTTTTTAAAATGAAGTGAAAGCAGCATTATTTTAAGCATAGGCAAGTTCTTCAGGCAGATAAGCTTTAGGAAAAATGTATATACACATCTAGAAATTAAGAATCTGGAAATTGATATCCTTAAAGCCATGTTCATAAGTAGCTCTAAGCAAGTTTAAAAACTGCGTTATTCGAGTACTCATCACTTGACAGACCCAGAATAACCCCTCAAGATCCTTCCCTGGGGTACAACTTCTTTTTGAACTCCTTAATTCAAGGGTCTTATGACATTGCCTTTTTTTTTTTTTTTTTTTTTTGACAATGGAGCTACTCACTAATCCTGCCAAGGGGAGCTGTCATCAGAGACTCCAGGAGGCTTATCCCTACTCTTTTTAGGGAAGTCATCCTTGTAACTCAAAGTGATTTATCTTTCTAAGGGAGGCAGCCCAAGTCATTCCAAGTTGTCTACACTTAATCTTTGGGACTGAAAGCTGGTGAAAGGACATGGCTATCTATTGATTTCAAATTAAGGTTTCTGGCATATATCTCACTAGAAAAAAAATGAAAACATAAATTTTTTCTAGTGTAGTATCTTATTCTAATTTTACTAACATGAGGAATGTTATACTTAAATAAAGCAATATTGATAAAGAGGAGTAAGAAGTATTGCTTAAACTTAAGAGTTTGATATGAAAATGATTCCCTGTGAGAACATCCCAAATATTCAGATTTTATTGTGAGGTAGGCAGAAGAGCTCTACTTGTAGCCTACCATGGCTATTTCCATTAGTTAGCTCATTAAATAATGCAAAAGTGAGTCAGCACAAAAGAAGAATGAGTAAGGGTTTTAGAGTTGTAATGATCCGATTGCTTATTTCTGGTCTTGATCTTGCCAGATGCATGATGTAGGGCAATCAAGTTTTAGTGTTTCCAGCTACAAAATGAAATTAACCTGCCAACTTCATAGCATTTGTGAAAATTAATTGAATTAATGTCTGTAAAGCACACGGAACAGTCACATGCTTGGCATAGTAGCTAAATAATAGAATGTTAGTTCTTCTTTACACATCATTTGTTATGTGCAAAATTATTCAAAGAAGAATGAGAAATGAATACTTTTTTAGAGAATACAAAATGAAGAGATAGCCAGATGTTAAAATAAAAAGTTAAAGGAGGGTTGATTAGAGGCTATAAAACAAGCATGTACAAACTTACCATGGAAGTACAGAGCCAGAAGCCAGGAAGGCAGCCTTTCATAGTCCATCTGATTAATTCAACCCAGTAAAACAAATTGTCAAGATCCCGCTGTCCCCTCTGCATTATTGGGTACAGTGGACCATTCAGAGTATAAACTGTGAACTCTGTCCTTTGGCAGTTTATAATTTAGTTCAGAAGACAAGACTTACAGGAAGTACAATATTTAACAAATATGTATTGAATGCCTATTATGTGCCAAGAACTATACAAGGTGGAGGGTATACATGGTTCCTTCCAGAGCTAACATCTAGTGGTGGATGTTAATAAGAAACTAATCAATTAAAAAATTAATGCTATGAATTGATGAGGTGCCAAGAGGTAATAGAGAGGATGAGTGCTGTGGGAGGTCATAGAGGGAAGAGGAGAGCATTCATCATTGTCAGGTTGCCCTTAAGTTCATCCTGAAGACACAGACAACCTTTATGATTGTGTTGAGTGGAAACTCATAATTTGCAAATTTAGTTTCCTACATGAAAGAGATCCTTTTGGGTTTTGTACATCATAGAGTTTAATATCTATACTTTCCCCCTAAACTGTAAATAAGGAAATGGCCCCAATCTACCAGAATCATGTATCCCATTTGTGATATACAAACCATTAAATCTTATGAGATTTTATATATGTAAATATGAGCTTTGTCATAGCTATTCTGAACTCTGCTCATAGATGCTCACCACTTTGCCATTTGACTGAAGGTGCCTGCTTGTGTCAGGAATAGAATCACATGAATTGATTAGGCATAAGGAATATTTTAAATACCGACCCCAAAGGAGAGTTTATAACAACAGATATCAAATATTACAGCTATTAAATGTGACTCAAGATAATGGAGCTGACATGGGAATATGGATTTGATATAATATCTTTAATTTTCCTAAACAGGAGACATTTTTTATGGTAACATGATAGAGCAAAGTACATTATGCCAGGCCGCTAGAATTCCAAGAAACTGTCAACCTGAAAAGAAATCTTCCAAAGAGCACAGAGCTAAGAAATATTCTCCAATTTCACTAACATTATTTACTTTCAACTTCGGGATTCTTGGAAGTACAATTTTCTTTGCATATCTAGTAACAGAATTTAGAAGGCAAATCATCTTTCTTTTCCTTCCCATTCACCAAACTGACCACACCTCACATTGCTCCATGTCTACCACATCCCCAGACTCTCCACAGCTAGGAGAAGACAGTATGGCAGGGGATAAAGAGAGGAGACCCTGGAAACAGACCTATATACATCATATCTCCACTATTCGTCTATGACCCTGAGAATTATTAACCCCTCTTAATCTCAACTTCTTGATCAATGAAATAAGGATGACAGTATGTCCCATAAAGGATTATTGTGAAAGAGCAATTAAAAAGGTAATAATCACAAAGTGTCTGGAAACCAATAAACAAAGTTATACAATTATTTTACCAAGAAGTATGGGGCAACCCTTTAAGGAAAAAAAATCATAAAATTTTGACAGAATGATAATCACCAATGTTACTCAATTATAAAGGCAATAATTTGATATTCTCAAAAATAAATCAAGTAAATATATTAAGAACCCAAGGAGGAAGACCCAAATCTATAGGTACATATATATCATTTCCCTCTGAAAAGATTTTAAAACTAGATGAACTGCTTTCCGTAACAAAGGATAAAAGGGCCATATCAAGGCAAGGAAGGGGCATAGACATAGTCTTGCAGAAAACTCAAACCTGGCCTGGTGATACACAATGTGGAGGTATCTCAACAGAAAGACATGTCTCCTAGAGGAGAAAAGGGTTGATACCCCACAAAGGGGACCCCAGCCTCTTTGGGATCTACACCTTAAGAATAAGCCTCCCAGAACATCTGGCTTGCAAAGTCAATGGGGCTGACGTCCAGGGATCCCACAGTACTATATAAGAAACTGAGATTTCCCTGTGAGAGGGCTCACATGTGGTCCTACTTGTTCTGAGACCTGGGGTGGAGGAGGGAGCAGTTTGAAAAGTACCTAGATTTTTTGTGAGGAAGATTCATTTGTTCATCTGGGTGCATTGGCTGGAGGGGTGGGAGACATTTGAGATGTTCTCTGGAGACAAAGCCCTGGAAGACACAATTCTTGTATTCTCTACAAAGCCTGCTAGCACATATGGGTTAGCTCAAATCTGGCATCCTCCCACCACCTTATGGCAGCAGCACTTGCTGAAACTGGAGAGAATGGGTGATTGCAGTGCTCCCCCACTCCCTGGCTTGTGTGGGTGAATGTAAATAGTCCTAGAGTTCTGTTCCCTAGCTAAAATCTGTGGGTGTGGGTAACTGTACCCTCCTCTGTCCCCTGGTTGTGGCTGCCACTTGCAGCCTAAATCAAGTGTGCATGCACCGACAAGGCTATCTGTTGCTGTAGTACTGAAGCTCACAGGTGTCCATACACAAGGCATTTTCATGCTGCCTTTCTGAAGCCAATGAGATGCCCAACCCACTACACTGTCCATTGCCTTGCTAAAGCCAGAAGGCATGTGAAATCTACATAGAGAACACCCCTTAACTGCATGGTTGTGGCAGCCAAGAGGACTCAAGTTCCAGAGCTCTATGGGACTGTAACAAATAGAAAGACAGATCTGGGCGTTCCATCAACCCCCAAGCACTACACAAATAGCAGACTTAAACATCAGCCTAGTCTTCCTGTGAAAAGTGCCTATTTCCTTAGCCTGAAACTTCAGCCTGAAGGACAGGCTTCAGGTTTCCCCCACATCCCGAGGCTAAGGAGGCATATTCAGGGAAAATAATTGAAAAGACATATCCTTGCACACCCCCTTGACATCACTACAGCTTAACCAGACTTTTCAGGAAGGAGCTTATATACTGCTCTAGAGCCCTGATGTTTTTAACTGTTGACCAGGCACTATCTCCAATCCCCTTGGTTCAAAGGCCCACAGGGATTATGACTGCAAACCCACAGTACTGTATATATTTATAACTTTAAAAGCTTCTACCTGAGGGTCTGTCTTCCAATCAGCCTAAAACTAGGTATTAAATGAGATTCCTCCCCTTTGATCATTGAAAGACCTTGGCACACCCCTAACAATGAGAACATAATCAAGAATAAATCAGGTGGTTCACATAATCACAAATGTTTGAGAGAAAAGCAAGCACTAGGGAAAGGTTGAACAAGAAGGATTATCACCTACACAAGGCCATGTCTTCAAGACTGAAAGAGGTAGCTGTTTCACCTCATACATAAAAACAAAGAGATTCAAGCCAAATAAAGAAACAGAGAAGTATATTCCAAATGAAGGAATAAGATAAAAACCTCAGAAAAGTATCTTAATGATACAAAGTTAAGTAATCTGTCTGACAAAGAATGCAAAGTAATGGCCATAAAGATGCTCACCAACTTGGGATAAGAATGGATAAAAACAATAAGAACTTCAACAAGGAGATAGAAAATGTAAGAAAGTAGCAAACAGTAGGCACAGAGAAAAAGAATACAATAACTCAACTGAAAAATACACTAGAGGGTTTCAACATCAGACTAGATGAAGTACAGATCGATGACTGGGAAGTTAAAGCAATGGAACTCACCCAGACAGAGCAGCAAAAGAAAAAAAAAACCCAAAAAATTAGTTTTTAAAAATTGAGATAACTTAAAGAACATCTGGGAAAACATCAAGTGGAGTAACATTTGCATTATAGGGGTACTAGAAGGAGAAAAGAGAGAGAGAAAGGGGAAGAAAGCTCATGTGAAGAAATAATGGGTGAAAAGTTCCCTAACCTGGGGAAATAAACAGACATCCAGATCCAGGAACCTCAGAGAGTTCCACATAAAATGAACTCAAAGAGAGCCACACCAAGATATATTATAATTAAAATTTCAGAAGTTAAAAATAAAAAGAGAACATTAGAAGCAACAAGAAAAAAAACAAATTGTTACATACAAGGGAAACCCCTTAAGACTAGCAGCATAATTTTCAGTAGAAAGTTTGCAAGCCAGAAGTGAATGGCATGACACATTAAAAGTGCTAAAAGAAAACAAACACAAACAAAAACAAACAAAAACTTCCAACTAAAAATACTCTATTTAGCAAGGTTATCATTTAGATTTGAAAGAAATAAAGAGTTTTCCAGACAAGCAAAAACTAAAGAAGTTCATCATTACCAAACCAGATTTACAAAAAATATTAAAGGGACTTCTTTAAGCTGAAAAGAAATGGCACTAAGTAATAACAAGAAAGCATACAAACATAAAAATATCACTGTAAAAGGCAAATACTTAGGAAAGGTGGTGAATTAATCACTTATAAAGCTACTAAGAGGCTTAAAAGATAAATGTAAAAAAATTAAAAGTACAATGAGTCAAAGGATACATACAATAAAAAGATGTAAAATATAATATCACAAGCATAAAATGTGTAGTAAAAAGTTAGGTCTTGGTGTGTGTTCAAATTAATTTGCTATCAACTTAAAAATAGGCTGTTACATACATAAGATACTATGTGTAAACTTTACAGTAACCACAAAGCAAAAACTTATAGTAAATGTACAAAAGATGGAAAAGAAATCTAAATATAACACTAAATAAAACCATCAAACCACAAGGGAAGAGAGAAAGAAAGGAACAAAGAGAAATTTTAAAATCAGACACAAGACAATTAACAAAACGGCAATAAGTACATACCTATCAACTGTTACTTTAAATGGACTAAATTCTCTAATCAAAAGATGTAGAGTAGCTCAGTGGATAAATACATACATACATACATACATACATACATACATACATACCCATCTATATTCTGCCTATAAGAGATTCAGTTCAAAAGTAAGGACACATGCAGACTGAAAGTAAAGGGATAGAAATAGATACTCCATGCAAATGGGAATGAAAACTGTAATAGCAATACACATACAAGACAAAGTAGACTTTAAAACAAAGAGTAAAATAAAAGACAAAGAGGGCACAAAATAATGATAAAGGGGTCAATCCAGCAAGACACATTTGTATACGTATATGGACACAACATAGAACACCAAAATATATAAAGCAAATATTAACAGAGTAAGGGAGAAATTGACAGCAATACAATAATAGTAGGAGTCTTTAACACCCCACTTACATCAATGAATAGATAGATCATCCAGACAGAAAATCAACAAGGAAACATCTGCCTTAAATGACACATTAGACCAGTTGCACTTAATAGGCATACACAGAACATTTCATCCGAAATCAGCAGAATACACATTCTTTTCAAGTGCATGGAAACATTCCTCAGCATAGATCATGTAAGGCCACAAAATGAGTCTCAATAAATCAAAAAGACTGAAATTATGTCAAGCATTTCTTTTGACCACAATAAGAGGCAAGATCATAGTAATACACGTCTTTCCCAAGAAAGAAGAAAAAGATCAAATAAACAATTTAACTTTATACCTGAAGGGACAAGAAAAAGAAAAACACAGCCCAAAGTTAGCATAAGAAAGAGAATAGTAAAGATTAGTGTGGAGATAAATGAAATAGAGACGAAAAAGAAAATAGAAAATATCAAAATAGCTAAGAGCAAGTTCTCAAAAAGATAAACTAAAATAACCCTTTAGTCAGACTCACCAAGAAAAAAAAAAAGGAGGGCTCCAATAATTAAATCAGATATGAAAAAGGAGAAATTACAACTGATACCACAAAAATACAAAGGGATCATAAGACATAGGGATATCAAAATACAAAGGATCATGAGACTACTACGAATAATTGTAACCAACAAATTGCACAACCTAGAAAAATGGAATAATGTCTTAAAATTTACCATCTTCCAGGACTTAATCAGGAAGAAATGGAAAATCTGAATATACCAATTACCAGTAAGGAGATTGAATCAGGAATCAAATACCTTTCAACACACAAAATTCCCTGAGGAGACAGTTTCAGTGGTGAATTCTAGTGAATATTCAAAGATTTAACACATCCTTTTCAAATTCTTCCAAAAATCTGAAGAGAAGGGAAGTCTTCCAAACTCATTTACAAAGCCAGAATTACCCTGATACCAGACAAACCAGACGAAAATGCAGACCACACACACTACATGTGTGTGCGTGCGTGCGCGCGCGCACACACACACACACACACACACACACACACACACACACACACATTACAGGCCAATATCCCCAATGAACATAGATGCAAAAATGCTCAAAAAATTTTTAGTAAATTGAATTCAACAATACATTTAAAGGATCATACACAGTGATTAAGTGGGATTTATTCCAGAGATGCAACAAGGTTGAACATCTGCAAATCCATCAAGGTGATACACATTAACAAAAATAGATTAAAAATCACATGATCACCAGGACACCTGAGTAGCTCAGTCAGTTAAGCTTCTAACTCTTGGTTTCAGCTCAGGTCATGATCTCATGGTTGTGAGATTTAAGCCCCACCGCGACGGGCTCTGCACTGAGCATGCAGCCTCCCTCCCCCTTTTCTACCCTCGTCTTCCCCCCCCCCCCAACCCACCGCACCCTGTGCGCGCTCTCTCTCTAAAACACAAAAACAAAAATAAAAAAAAAGATCACCTCAATAATTGCAAAAAAAGCATTTGACAAAATTGAACATTCATTTGGGATAAAAACTCTGAACAAAGTAGATTTAGAGAGAACATACCTCAGCATAATAAAGGCCATATACAACAAACACAACTAACATCCAACTCAATGGTGAAAAGCTGAATGCTTTTCCTCTAAGGAGCTAGACAAGGATGTCCACTATTCCCACTATTGTTCAACATATTTATTGAAAGTCCTAGCCATAGCAGTTAGGGAAGAAAAAATGGTTTAAAAAACATAAAAATTGGAAAGAAAAAAGTAAAACTAACATTATTTGAAGATGAGATGATACTATATATAGAAAACCCTTAAGATTCCACCAGAAAACTGTTAGAAGTAATAATCTGTTTAGTAAAGTTGCAAAATACAAAATTAATATTCAATAATCTGTTTTTCTATACTCTATTAGTAAACTACCAAAAAGAGAAATCCAGAAAACAGTCCCGTTTACAAGTGCATCAAAAGAATAAAATACCAAGAAACAAATTTAGCAAAGGAGGACAAATATCTATACTCTGAAAACTAGAAAACACTGATGAAATAAATTAAAGACAATACAAACAAATGAAAAGATAATTCACATTCATCAACTGGAAAAGTTAATATTGTTAAAATGTCTATACTACCCAAAGCAATGTACAGATTTAAAGAAATTCCTTTTAAAATTCTAATAACATTTTTCATAAAACTAGAATAATTTTTAAAATGTTTATGAAACCAAAAAAAGCCTCCACATAACAAAACAATTTTGAAAAGGAACACAGCTAGAGGTATCACACTCCCTCACTTCAGAATATGCTACAAAGCTATAGTAATCAAAACAATATAATATTGGCATTATAACAGATACATTCATCAATGGACCATAATACAGAGCCCAGAAAGAAACCCACATATATGTGATCAACTAATTTACAAAAAACAAGTAAGAATATTCAATAGAGAAAGGACAATCTCTCCAACAACTGGTGGTGAGAAAACTGGATAGCCATCTGCAAAAGAATAAAACTGGACCACTATCTTATAACATATACAAAAATCAACTCAAAACTGATTAAAATGTAGGACTTAATGTAGGACCTGAAACCATAAAAATCCTAAAAGAAAATACAAGCAATAAACTCCTTGACACTGGTCTTAGTGATTTTTTAAGGGGGGGCGGGAATCTGACTCCACTGGCAAGTGAAACAAAAACAAACAAATGGAACTACATCAAACTAAAAAGCTTCTGCACAGTGAAGGAAACCATCAACAAAATCAAAAGGCAACCTACTGAATGAGAGAAGATTTTTTTCAAATTATATGTCTGTTAAAGGATTAATATCCAAAATATATAAATGAAGAAGATGTGGTATACAGATACAACACAATGGAATATTATTTGGTGATCAAACAGAATGAAATCTTGCCATTTGCGACAACATGTATGGAACTAGAATGTATTATGCTAAGTGAAATAAGTCAGTCAGAGAAAGACAAATATCATATTATTTCACTCATATGTGGAATTTAAGAAATTTAAGAAACACAGCAGATAAACATAGGGGAAGGGATGGAAAAATAAGATAAAAACAGAAACAGAGGCAAACCATAAGAGACTCTTAAATACAGACAACAAACTGAAGCTTTCTAGGGGAGGTAGGTGGGGAGATAGGCTAAATGGGCAATGGGCATTAAGGAGGGCACTTGTTGGGATGAATACTGGGTGCTATATATAAGTGATGAATCACTGGGTTCTACTTCTGAAACCAATATTAGACTAACTTAAATTTTTGAATGAATTAATTAATCACATACCTCATTAACAAAAAACAATTTGATTGAAAAAAGGACAGAGGATCTGAATAGATATTATTCCAAAGAAGATATACAGATGGCCAACGGACACATAAAAAAATGATAAACATCAGTAATCGTTAGTGAAATACAAGTCAAAAACACAATGAAATAATTACTTCATACCTGTCAGAATGGATATTATACACAAATATGAAGTAATAGCTGTTGATGAGGCTGTAGAGGAAAAGGAACCCTTGTGCACTGCTGGTGGGAATGTAATTTAATGTAGCCACTATGGAACACAGTATGAAGATTCCTCAACAAATGAAAAATAGAGCTACCATATTATCCAGCAATTCCACTAGTGGGTATCTATTCTAAGAAAATAAAAACACTAATTTGAAAAAATATATGCATCCCTATGTTTATTTAAGTATCATTTACAATAGCCAAGATATAGAAGAAAGCTAAATGTCCATCAACACATGAATGAGATTCTTACCATTTGTGACAACCCGGATGGGTATTATATTGAGTGGAATAAATCACTCAATATAGAGTAAGACAAGCATTTCACTTATATGTGGAATCTAAAAAAACAAAACTAACAAAACTAACAAATCATAAAAAAGCAAAACCCAGATTCATAGATACAGAGAACAGACTGGTGGTTTCCAGAGAGGTTGGGGAGGGCGTAAAATGGGTGAAGGAGATTAAGAAGTGCATAATTCTAGCTAGTGTATAGGGATATCAAGTACAGCATAGGGAATATAGCCAACTATATTGTAGTAACTTTATAAGGTGACAGATAGTAACTAGACTTATTGTGACAACCATTTCACAATGTACACAAATACTGAATCACTATGTTGCATACCTGAAACTAATATAATATTGTATGTCAAACAGGTGACAACATTTCACAAACAAATCCAGCCAATTAGAAGATGATTTAAAGAGCCTTAGTCTAGTTTAATAGTCCATATGGAAGTCCATGGAGCAGTGTGTGAGAGAAAGATAGAGTGATCTAAAAATAACCTCCCCAACATGTTTTGTCTTTAAGCACAAAGGCAACAGAGAGATGTTCTTAAGCATGCAACAACACAAGGAACCTAACTCCAAGAAGGCATCTTCATACCAAAATCCATCCAACTGTTGGATAAACAATGAGTACAGAAGGCATTGCAAAATAATGGTTATGAACACTGAATCCAATTAAATATAAAAGGAAGGTTGCATAACCTTGGGAATTATAGTTACTGAACAGACTACAATAGTTATCAACCTTGAAACTGTAAAAAAATAATAACAATGAAAACAGAGAAGAAAAAAAGTGAAAAAAATAGGAGAGTTCTAATTTCCACATCTTTCACAGTAGAGTTAATTGGTGTAGTATACAATTTAAGCATGGAATTTTAAAAAATATAATCACTGCAAATTCTTACTGAGTTTCACATTCTTTTGTTTTTTATATAGATTTTACAATATTTGAGATAAATATATTTCTTGTGGTTAAAAATACTTATCTGAGTATTTTTGTGCAATCTTTATATTTGCTTGTAATTCCTTCCATTGGGTTTTTGTCTTTTTCTTCTGTGAAAACAAAGATAATTAACCTGATAAGAAATGAGAAGCCTTGGGGCGCCTGGGTGGCTCAGTCGGTTAAGCGTCTGACTTCGGCTCAGGTCATGATCTCGCGGTCCGTGAGTTCGAGCCCCACGTGGGGCTCTGCGCTGACTGCTCAGAGCCTGGAGCCTGTTTCAGATTCTGTGTCTCCCTCTCTCTCTGCCCCTCCCCTGTTCATGCTCTGTCTCTCTCTGTCTCAAAAATAAATAAACGTTAAAAAAAAAAATGAGAAGCCTTATCACATTTAATAAATGAAACTGTATCTATCAACCTATCTCCACCTTTATATTTACAGTGTTTTTTAAAAATCTATACATCCATTACTAATGATTATTTGTCAGTGGCAAGATTTTAAAAAAGTGTTTTAGCTTTCTTTGTTATACTTTTTGTTTGAATTTTAAACAATGGCAGTATGCCATTTTTAAAAGAAAATTAGTAGACTACTTTTTCCTTAAAAAAAATTTAAAAGTGGTTTCTTTTGGGAGTAAAACTTAGCCAGAGGGGGAATGATTATTTTTCACATAACCCATTTGGTGCCATTCAGGAATGTGTGTGTATGATAAAGGTGAAGGGGGTGGAACACAGACATGTGTTCTGTTATACAATGAAAAAAAGGAAGGGGAAAGGGAAGGAAGAAAGGAAGGAAGAAAATAGATTACACATGGTGCAGTAATAAATTGATTTCTAATTTGTCTCCTGTCCAAGGAGATATGACTTGAGAAGCAGGGGAAATCAAGAGATTGTATCAGATACCTCTTGTGGACTGCTTTAGATTTCCCTTGTTTCATTGATATCTGGGTTCCACTACTTCACATAGGCACAGCCTAAATGCCTTGCCTCTTGCCCACACAGTGCCTCTCTTGCCTCTCCTCCTATGTTTCCCTATTGAAATCATCACAGAACCTTATCTAGTGTTCACACATGTGCAATCTAAGTGTCTGGAAACTAACTCCCTATGGCACAAACTTTGACAAGTGGGATATAGGACTACCGAATACAATTTTTCCTTCTTTCACCCCAGAGGATAATCCCAAGACACAGTTTTTCTTGCGGAATTTGAACAATTAGTTACACTTAACAATTGCTGTCTCTCCAAGGCATTCTAGAAAGTGCTGACTTCCCTGCCCTATTTCACTTTTTTGTCTCTCACGCCCATCCCATAGTATTAAACTCTAATAAAATGATAGTACTATACTCACTGTATTTTTGGCTGAGGCTCTGCTTTCTAGATAAACCAGGTAGGACAGAATCTGCTATTTCTCTACCTAATAATATTAAAATCTAACTCCACTAAAAAAAGGTGGCATTGCAAATTACAGGTGATTTAATGATTATTTCTTTTTCTCTTTGGGTGTTTAGACAAACCAGATTATATTATAACAAATCCCAAATTATGAATAGTTAAATTAAGAGTTAATTTAAGAGTTAAATTAAGATTTATAAACTATATCTTCAAAGAAAGTCAGTATTCTTTTCTTTGAAGAATTCACATAGAGCTGCCACATGTATTTGTATAGGCTGTGCATTGCAGAATACATAACAACCTATGTAAATGGTGTCCCCATGAGTTGTACATGGACAATACCTACACTATATGTAGCTTCCCTGAACTTAAAATTGATGTACTTCTAACATTTGGGATTTTTTTCCTATTTATCTCAAAGCATTTGAGTTAGAAATGTCTTTTAGACAGTTTTCTAATGGAGCTATTCTAATAGTAATACACACTGTTCAGGGGAATCACCTCTATCCTAAGGGTCATTTTTATGGCATTCTTCCCTGATTCCACTTGAAATTCTTGACCTCTGCATTGATTTTACATTTGTAGGATGTAGTTCCTGGGGGGACTTACCATCAGACTAGTAAACAGAGTATAGTTTATAATCCCTGTTCCTTAAAGATAGATTCTAGATATGATCCATAGTTCCATATTCTAGTTGCCTGTGCACAGTAATTACTCAGGGGTTATTAATTGAATGAGTGGTGAGAAGAACTAAATCTATTATTTCTCTTGTATCTTATCACAGCAACTGAGAAGGGATAACAGCCAAAGGCAGCATATGAGGATCAACTGACAAATTTCCTAAATAATAGAGTTTCTTTAAGAAATAATGCTTAAAGCAGCTGAGTAACTAAATGAGGTTTCTGTAATGAAGCTGAAAAGAAAATCTGGCAAAAGCAGTCTCTTCTTTCCTAATCAGCAAACCATGGTCCCATGGGTTGGTGCTACCCTTCAGGCCAGTCAATTTTCTGATTGCATGTGTGGGAAAAGTTGGTGACTATGGGCATGAAGAAGGTCGTGAGAGAGACTTTTGTAGAGTGTCTCAGCCTGATAGCTTGAAGATGCCTCAAGGGATGGGAACTACTTGTAGAGAGCTGTTTTTCCTCATACACCTCCACTTTGAATTGTGATAGATGTCTGTTATTTAACTCTGGAAATGTGAGGAGAAAGTATCTAAAGTAAGCATGATGAAATGGAACATTATTCAATTAGAAAGATGAGGTGTGATTTTGAGAGGCAGAATATAATTACAAGGTTGGAGCATTTCCAGGAGGTGTGGATGGCACTCCAGCTGACTATAGATGAAATACTCAGACTGAGCCCATGCACATGGTGTCTGCCATCTTGCTCCTTACAGGTGTTGTGGATCCTGATGTTGGAACATAGCACCCCGCAGTCTCAAATGATGCCCAAATGCTGATGGTCTCAACTTGGCACACTTATAATGCCATATCTTCCAATTCCTGGAGAATGCTCAACTCATACTCCTTTTGATCTGCTATGGTAGGAATCAGATTCAATGAATAAATGTGAACACATATTGGAGTCTGCAAAAAAGTTGCATAAAATATAGGTGTTGTTACTAAAATTGAAAGCATGTTCATGTTACAATTTCTCTTACATAGGTCAAATACATTCAGAATCCTCATTGGAAATATAAAAAAGGGACCATATGCAAAACTTGTTATCATTACACAGCAATTACTCTCCTTTAGGGATGAGCTATGTCATAATTCTCTCAATATAAATTAATTTACATTATTTTAAATAGGTTATTTATAAATGTAATTTATTATAAAAGTTTATGTTTAAATTTCAAATACTTCAAATTTAAATCTAAAAATTATTTATTTAGGGTAAAAAAAGACTCCAGAAGACTTGATTTGAGAGTAATTAGAAATGAAGATATGAAAGGGGAGTAACTCAGGCATCTGCTGAGGAGCAGCCAAAGGGTATACGGTCCTCACAGTTGACCAGTAATTCCACGTAACTGTTCTACCAAGGACATGCAACTATGGGCTTAGAATCCCACTATGCTCCATTTAGGGTGGGTTTTACATGGTCTTTCTTGCTCATCAACTCTTCTTTCTCCTTCTGGAAATTAGACTTCAAATTTTGGCTTCTTGTGTTTATTTTATGTTTTGAATCCTGGCTCCATTTTCTTTATTTTAACAATCACTTTTTGAAGGCCTGCCTATACCAGTAATTCTCAAAGTTTAGCTTGTATCAGAATTAACTGGCGACCTTGTTAAACCAGATTGCTGGGCCATGGAGTATTTCTTTCAGTAGGTTTGGGGAGAGAGGAAGGAGAAGTGAAAAAACAAAATTATTTTCTAGCAAGCTCCCAGTGATACTGATGCTACTGGTACAGGGCCCACATACTTTGAGAACCATTGGCTCCCACAATGCACAAATCATCAGAATAAATACAGTGTGGTAATTTAGGTTAGCACTAATTATAACAACCCTATAAGGTTAGGTATTTCCACCCCCATTTTATTAATGGAGAAACTAAGACTCGGAAAAGTTTAATAACTTGTAGAAGGACACACAGCTAACAAGGATAAGCTAGGATTCTCACCCAGGACTCTCTTACACTGAAATCTATGTCCTTTTAAATATATATTATTCTTATTTTCATTTTATTCACAAACTTAAGCCAGACCTCAATTAACATTCTTAGAACTATTTATAAGAGAGGAATCATTAACATTTTTGTCTCCCAATTTCTTAGTCCAAGAATCTGCTTCAGTTCGTGAGTGAGAAAACTGCCAGCTGCTTCTGCTTAAAACACATCTCCCTGGCACTGATGTCCCCCTCATCAGATTAGCTGTGTGACAAGCAATTAAGGAGAGCCATGCCAATCTCTTTCAACACCTGCAATTTATTATGGAACCAAACAGTTCAAGTCCAAGGGTTCCATTCAGAAGAATGGTTTAAATAGATGATGCCTGATTTGTCAGGGATCTCCAAGGCCGATATTCAACCCCTTTAAGAAAAATAAAGATTTATGCAAGAGCTATCTAATGTTCTACATACAGGAGACCACAGGGGAAAAAAGTCAGCTGCATTTAGTAATAAAGTAGCCTTGCCTTACCAGGCTATACAGCCTTTTGAGGAGAACATGAACTATTTTTGCAAATAGAGGAAGATTCATAAAAGTTGTATTGCAAAGGCTTGGGCCAAAAATCTACCTCAAGTTCTAGGAAATGTTCTAAATTATTCATAACCAAATACAATCTTTATAACCCATAGCTATATATACTACATTAATCTAGCTGACCGTTTGATTGATGGCTGTTGTTAGCAATGTTAATATTGCCTGCCATCCCTAGCTGGCCTCTGGCAACTGCAAGCCTCATTCTCTTTCAGCTGGAGCAAGTAAATCCCAGTGAAGATACTTAAAAAATTCCAGATCCCTTTGCTGGAGTCCAGTGAGTATGATTGGTAGAACTTCCAGTGAAGGAAACATCCAATCGGCATGTGTCAATGATGGAACATAGTGTTTGGTGTCATCTGAATGCTCTTCAATAGTGTAAAGAATGTTTGTGTTAGATGTTGAGTTTACCATTCCTACTCATATAGAAACTGTGCAGCAGTTAACTTTTCAAAGAACTATCAAGCTTGTTATTACAAGAAGGGAGATACAAAAGGACAAAAAGTTAGACATCTTCTAAAGATACCTTGCATAAGAAGGAATGGATCATGCTCCTAGATGTGGGTAGACCTAATCCTTCCCGTGTCAGCCACCCTGGAGGAAACCTAAACAGAAAAGCTCAAGTGATTCCCCTTATTTGGCGGGAGAGAGAGTCGCCTGCCCTCACTTATACCTGGAGAAGCTCAGTGGAAAGAAGTCTGACTGCTTTTAATGGAAGACTACCCTCAATGGATAGAACCCAGTCTGCCAGCTCATTTGACACCTGACTAGTGGGAAAGAAAGTCCTTCTAAACTTAATACCTTCCGTCACACTTGTCAACTGCCAAATGATCTGCAAAGATGCTAGGGGAAGTCATACTTCCTGAAGGGTCTGGAGTCTGGAGACATTAGATTAATGAGTAGGCAAATAAAGATTATAAAAATTGTAATTAAATTCCCTCTTTAAGGACGGAGACCCAGACAAATCATCAGAATAAATACAGCTGACCATATTAATAGGTCTGAGGGAGCTCAAACTGCTGCAGCCTCTGAGTGCCCCTTTGCGTGGGTATGAATTAGTAAATACTTATATGTCTCAGATCAGCTAAGTTGAGCATTATGTCTCATATTTCCCTCTGTTTGAGAAAGGGAAGTATCAGAATATCACCTTGAAGTCATAGGGAGCTCACTCTAAGGTAAGCTATCATATTCTAATTTAGACTTTAAATAAAGCTCCTCTCTAGAGGAGGATGTGGAGAGTTTTGAAATGATCGTATGCCCCTACCAGTATGAGGAATTACTCTCATTGTTCAGAAATTAAAACAAAATCAGGTATTCTGTGTTTTAAGTGTCAAAAAGTTGAAACTTCCAGACTCAAGAAAGAAGACTGGAGAAAAAGAAGATGTTCAAGGATTCAGACTCTAAGATAGGGGGAGAAAAGTCAGAATTCTATAGTTGGTTTGGAACCAGAGTTTAGTGGCTGAGAACATGACCAGGAGTATCAAGGCAGTGGTTATAGCTGATCCAGGCACAATTACACAAACCATCTATTCTTCTGCTGTCATTTCTGTCCTTCCTGGCTGCTCCTAAAAATAACACTCTGAAATGTCCTGTTCACTGATTAAGGTACATCCCAGCTATGTCAGGCCCTAGCCAAGGCTCTGGCCAAGGTGGTTTTTACCAGGCCAATAAGTAAAACATGAGTATTCTGGAGCATTAGAGAGCACAGGCAAAGGTATCCAACAAGTGTCAAAAAGATATTTGTTAGATGAATTTTACTGAAATTCAGAAGTACATGTAAAGGAACAAAACAGATGCTCAATGAATATTTCTTGGTAAAATGGGGCTGCTCCACAATTAGTGGAACACGCAGGTAGACAGTGGGTGGTGGAAATAACAAGAGTTGTTGCTAAGTAGGTAGCTAGTCATGGAAAGCACTGATAAAGGATTTAGACTTTATGCTGAAGACAGAGGGGCCATTGAATGGTATTAAGATACAGCGTGAAATAATCTTATGTACAGTTTAGAAAGGCCACTCTGGCTACTATGCAATGAATGAACATGGAGGTGGGGAGAAATGCTGTGAAACTAATACAGTGATCAAATGGGGACTTGAGAAAAAGGAAGTTCAAGTAGGAATAGGTCTTCTGTGATCACACAGCATGTGTACTACACTAACCTTGGGTTCTTACTTAAAAGATTCTATGTTCCGAAGGTTCTGTCTCTTCTTTAGCAAATGCAGGGGTATCTGATCAGCAGCCTCCACCACAGTGCCACAAGCCTGCATCAAGTTGTTTATCACACATGTCCCACTGATCACAGATTTGTTGAAGATGAAAATGGATGATAATCTATTAGGTGACTGTTCTGGAAATTTGGGGAAAGAAATGGTAACCAAAAAGTGTCAATGTTTAGACTTCTCTTGGAGTCCTTGGCTAAGGACAAACTTTCCCTGACTCTGCCTTTCCCCACCTCACCACTCCCCTGTGAAATAGTGGACTCATAAAGGCTCAGTTGTTGAATCAGAGAATGCTTCATTCCCTAGCATGTCCCCTAACCCCAACAGTATCGAGGCTCAATCAGCCATGAAAAAGAAATAGAAAAGTAATTGTAAATGTCATTTACATCCTACAGCATTGCTCCTTTAGTGAAGACTCTGCTTCATAGGAAAATAAATTTCTCTCACCACTCTGCTGATAATTCTATACACATGCTTTTTATATTCTTTCTGCACTATTTCTCCCTCTGTCCTCCCTCCTTAGATAATCCACACCCATATTCTTATAATAACTTTTGTTCTTCAAGGCTCAAATGAAGCCTCATTCCCTTGAAGAAGCCTTCTTCCAGACAACACATATTGTGAAGGATGGATTCCCTCTTCTGAATTTCTGAGCCAACTTCTTGATACCTACTGAGAGAGAGACCCAGTGTGTGCTGGTGAAGCAGGGAAATCACAGCCCTCAGTCTGTTTCTAAAGGAGAGATACATAAGTAATCATATGTGGTAGACAGAAAAGTGCTCCCACACTAAACCTGTGCACATTTTAATGCCCCAGAACTGATGAACATAGTATGCTACATGACAAGAGGGAACTGAGGTTGCAGGTGGAGTAAGGATTGCTAATTAACCAAACCTAAAATAAAGATATTATCTTGGATTATTTGGATGGCTCAATGTAACTACAGATATTCTTTAAAGTGGAAGAGAAGGTCAGAATAGTAAGAGTCAAAGAGAGAGGTGAAGATTCTGTGCTTCTAGATCTGAAGAATGGGCCATGAGCTAATGAATGAAAGCAGCATCTAGAACCTGAAAGAGCCAATCAAGGAAACGGAACTCCCCCCACCAAGAGCCTCCAAAGAATGCAATCCTGCTACCATCTTAGTTTTTGTCAGCTGAGACCTATTTTGGACTTCTGCCCCCTAGAACTGAAAGAGAATAAATTTGTGTTGTTTTCCACCACTAAATTTGTCATAATTTGTTATAACAGCAATAGAAAACTGATATGCCAGGTATATAGCCTAATGCCTACCACCATTTAACTCAATTTTTTAAAGTAAAAATTATATATTAATGTTATAACACATAAGTATTACTGAATATTCCCACCCAATGAGAACTGGGGAGACAGAATGAACTGCATAATTTAGACCAACGAACATTAACAAACCATACTACCTCTGTTCTCAGCCAAAGAGAACTCTACTTTGCTATCCCCAGTAAGTTTATTTTACATTGTGCTGTTCACATCCCTGAGACTTATTTTCATCATTTACTCTTTGCAACATAGAATAGTTTTGACCCATAATGGTTGTACAATTGTTATACAAGAAGTAGCACTAAGCCAGCCACACCTACAAACACACACACACACACACACACACACACACACACACAAACACAGAAAAATGTCCCACTGAAATCTTCAAGGAAGTGCTTTCTAGGAATTAGTCCAAATAACTGACACTAAAGAGTAGCAGGCAGAGGGGGGTTGTTAATACATTGATACTATGAGATCTATCAAAGATGCATCCATGACCTGGAGGGACTGACCTCACATTTAGTAAGTGGAAGAAAACTCATCTAAGACACCTGAAGTTATGACCTCAGGGAATTTGAAGAGAACAAAAAACAAAAAGAAATAATTTCCCTCACAAAATACTGAAAATGTAGTCTTTAGAGATTATGCTCTAAGAACCCTTATGGCTGAAGCACTGAAGTGACTGTTTCAGGAAGACGTCTCCAGGGTTGGACAGGGTGTACATGAAAATGAGTAAAGCTCAAGGAATGTCATGGTAAATAGAGAGGGACAAGACACTATTGGAGTATATATGGGTTATTTAGCCAATGTATAAGGTGGCAGGTGACTTCCCATAGGAGAAAAGAGACCGAGTCTTGAAAAAAAGTAGAATAAGCCAGGCAGAGAAATATGAGTAAACAGAGGGAACAGAGTATGCACAGATGTGGAGAAAAGACCCTCTGACACGTGGAACATGCTAATTTGTATTATTTATATTTTTTAGCTTCATCTCAGGTCTCCCCAGTTAAACCGTTGTTGCAAAATTCATGACTCATGCCTCTTTATGACTATAATACTTGCACAACACTTTTCAAGGAAAAGAAATTGGAAAGTTATTAGCTGATGCTGTGACTTGCTCCTTCATCATCTGACCTGGTCTTTGTTGCTGGCATTTGCAGCCATTTCCCACTCGGACTCTGGCAATACCACATGGCAATGGTAGCTCTCTGGAAATGTCTTGTTCTTTTGTGTTTCTGTTTTCACCCTTGCTGTTTCCTTTCTTGGGAATTTTTTTTCTTCTTTCCTCTCTCTTGTCTGCTAAATGAGCCATGGGCCTTCTTTCAAAGTGAAGTTCACACCTTGTCTACCCTCTCTGCACTGCACTTTCTTTGCTTTTTTAATATGCTCTTCTGTTTTTCTTGTTTACTACAAAGTAGTGTATTTCCTTTCATGTGTGCCTCCCACTTCTGACTAGATTGGGGTCCCTTTATTTCAAGAACTGTTTTATTCATCATTGTACCCCTCAATACTTGTCACGGTCCTTATCATTTAATGTATTTGTTAAGTATTATTTATTTATATTGTTATTTGTATTTATATTATTACCTATTAGTTATTCAATAAATATTTTTGGATGCCTTACTAGATCCTAAGCACTAATCTAGGATCATGTGAAGAAGAGAAATGAGACTAGAGCTTAGATATTAGTAGAGAAAGCCAAACCACCAAGTAAATAACCATTATAAATAATAACTTCGGATACTGATACACAATATAAAGAACAAAATACGATAATATGACGGGACATGTGTTTGTTGAACTGTATTATTAAATTCATGAGAAATTTCAACATGTGATTTGGCACTGAATTTCAAAAAAAGCCAAGTTCCAAATATGTATCAACAATCCTTATTCAACTCAAATTATTTAAATTTCAAAAAGAAACAGAAAGGGACAACAATTTCAAGCTAGAAAGAGTCACAAATCATTCTTCCTTATCTGGTTACCTAGAGTAAAAAAATGTGAAAAGTTAAGACAAAAATGACACCAAAATATTAAATTACACAAATTGAATAGGCAATCAAGCAAAGAAAAGCTCAGGAATTAGTGGGTGAAGAGAAGGTACTTATCTAGTGAGAAACTTAACTAGCTTTTTAAAAAAATTACCTTGAAAAAGATCTTGATTTAACAGTGTCAAGGGAAATCTAGCCCTACTTCAAAGGCTCTTCTAAAGCACTCTCATAGGTGAGTAGAAAAAAAAAAACTGAAGATTTAAAAGGAAACAGGAATTCACTAAGGGCTGGTATTTTCAATGTAGCCGTTATTTGTATCTACAGGAGCCATGCAGTGAATAGGGAGATACCTCCCCAACATCTTCCATGGTGGTCTCATAAAGGATGTACTCTGATTCTATTTCACCCAAGAAAGAGGTAGAACGGAAGTCAAGAGATCCTCATTTTTTCAAACCCTCTGTCACTAACCAGCTATATGGGCTCAGGTAAGTCACAGCACTTAAAACCTGTGTGACCCTCAGTTTCACCATCTGTAAGCTGTAACCATATAATATCCTTTTCCAGTCTTAATGTTTGTGATTCCAAGGCATTAAGAACTTGGTTAAAGGCAGGATATTATTTCTGTTGGTTCAGAGCAGAGTTAAATTTCAGAACTCTAATTTATATCCGGTTGATTTCTGCAAGCCAAGTCCAAGGACCCAAAGCACGTTCCACAGGACCAGCCAAGAGGATCCTTGGCTTTGCACAGGATAGAAATCAAATGTGAGTCAGCAGGAAGTGAAAGAAGAAGAGTTTACTCAAAGTATAAAGAGAGTGCAGCTAAAGAGTATCTGGCAGACCCAGAGGAAAGGAGAGAGTTTCATCCTTGTTCAGTGCCTGGGGAGGGGGGGTGCCGGGGAGGAGTTTATTGAGGAGGCTGGTCTGGTGCATTTGTCCTCTTGGGCATCTAGGAACTTGTTAGCTCAAAGACGAGGGGCCAGATGTTATTCCTTGGATCCAGAGGGTCTTGGTACCAATATGTCTAGTGCCCATGGTCTGAAATATGGATAGGATAGTTTCATCTGGTCATTCTCACCTGGTCATTCTTTAGATGTTATCTATTCTAAATAAATCATTAACCCATTGTCCTTTATAAGGAGGACATTGTGAGGCATGTGTAAAGTAGGGTGGGGGTGCAGGTCTTAACAAGAATAGAAGCAGGAAAAGGAGTAAAAAGCAGATTTTTATGGAGTCCTTCAATTGCCCTATCTCGCTGTATGCAAAGGTTCCCAGCTACTCAATCAAATTATCCTGGACCAATATTACCATTTGATTTGTGCACAGTAAAAGATATGACTCAATATCTCTTTTTCTTTAAGGAAAATACTAGCAGTCCTCACTCTGCATGGTAGTCCATGACCATAAAAGCAATTGGGCATGTTGATACTATGCAAACTGATCTTTAATATTTGAGAAAATTATAAATGTTCTGTAATCTTTAAAAAATTTTGGTCAAGGTATTAAAGACCTTATCAATTACAAATATATAAAATGATAAAAAATAGTAACATTATTATTTATTTATCACACTGTAATTGGAAACACTAAAGACATTGAGAATTAAAGCACTTATTTCTTGGTAAAAACTTATCAACAGATCTTAAAACTGTGCTTCCCTTTCTCACTGTGTAACTTACAAAATAGAGTAAGCTTCTTTGCTGTGTCTTGGCAAATTGTCATAGTCCTAAAGTTAGATTGGCTTCCAACATTTTACCTTTGAGCCCTATGAAATATGTGAGATTTCCTTTAATTTCAACGTTTTTACTGACATCACTTCCTCCAAGACACCTTCATCTTTTTCATCAAAACCATTTTATGTCAGTAAGTTTGCCTTCACTGAGTTTCTCACTGTATGTGCACTCTCAAATGATTGCAGTGTCAACACTTCCAAAGTCAGCGTTTTGTTCTATAACTCTACTTATGTTCAATTTTAATTTCTATTCCAGCATCATCACTTTTTCTTTGTTTATTACACTTTCCTTTTTGTTGGCTACTTCTCTCTTTTGCTTATCCATTTTTGCAATATGGCAAGTGGATTCATCACTGTAAGAGACACAGCACAGCTACATGCCTTGCTGACTGTGTGTGGCTGAACAATAAATGTGCAATGACCAATCACCACAGATGCTGAGAGAAATGAATAATTGGCCACTGACCATGATGTGCATCTGTTATTTATTTAGTAATTTGGCACTAAACCAGCAGTTTGCTCTTTATGAAATTATGTACAGTTAATACACTATGGTCACTAATATTTGAACCACATTTTCAGGGCTAGTGTTACTTAATACCAGTTGTGGTAACTATAATCCATGTAATCAGAACAGTGCAAAGCAAGACCTGTACAGCCAACTTAGCTTTTTGCTTTCCTTTTGCCAATAGAGATAAGGTCATCTAAAAAATTCCTTTTCTTGCCTATCTGCTCTTACTCTTTTTAATAATCACCTTTTTTTCAATACTTAAAGTTACCAGAGAAATCTCCCATCTAATTCTTTATCTCCCCCCCACATTCACTGAAACAAAACCAATAACAAGAAATAATCTTAATCATATCTTCTTTGAAAAAAAATAGTAGAGAAATACCTGATCAAAGAAAAGGGAAGTCAGATAAAAATTACTAAAAAAAAAAAAAAAAGGAGCTCTAAGCTCTTTGAAGACCCTTCTAAGTTCTTTCAAGGTTTTTTAAAGCCTATATCTATTTCCCAATTTGGTTTTAAATTAAGTTTACCCTTCTCAAAAACCAACACTGAAGATTTTGATGTGTTGCAAATATACAATATTTCAGCTACTCTGTGAATTCAGTGGATTCATGTGGATAGGCCAGGGGACCTCAGTGTTATTTACAGCATTGTTAAATTCACCAAATATCAAAATCCATGCTACAAATGAGCTCTCAGAGCACAACTCATCAGTAAACTGGAAGCCTTCTTTAAAATCACAATAAAAAGAGGGTATTTTCCCACAGCACCAATATATATATATTTCTCTAAGAAACAAAGGAGATCACATTTATTTTTACTGTTTCTTTAAGTTTTAATTTTCACCTTTTTATTTTTAAAATATTTTTCCCATCTCTCTCACTGAGATTTAGCTAGTTTGTTCATCTCTGCATACATAATCTCCTCTCCCAACTTTTGGAAAACAATCCATACAGGGAAGAGTCAAAAAAGGATTTCAGAAGTCCCTGCATGTCTTAGTCCATTTAGTGTCTGAGTCTTGGTTTTGACTCAGGTCATGATCTCACAGGGGTTCAAGCCCTGCTTGGGGCTCTGCACTGGCTGCACAGAGCCTGCTTGGGATTCTGTCTCCCTCTCTCTGTCCCCTCCCCTACTCACACTGTCATGGTTTCTCTCAGAATAAACTTAAAAAAAAAAAAAGCTTTCAGAATACTCATGGATCACTTCTGATTTTTATTAAAAGCAAACATTTTTGGTGTGTGATTTTCACTGACAGAGGTGTTCTACGAAAATAATTGTCTCAGTTGCCCATTTTCTGGTAGCTGAAATATGAATTTGAATGATAGTGATTTCTGAAGGCACCACAGCCAAGGCATCTGAATGTAATTTCCAATTAGCTAATAGAGGTTAGGATTTGAGAAGATACCCAGCAAGATTCCCAGACGTTCAACCTTCTGAATCACTGAGTGCCAGGCAACCTCATAATAATTCCAACCTACCTGCATGATGACGGAGAAAGAGGGAAGCCCCAAACCATCACAAATCTGGAAAAATCCAAGAGAATAAAAGTAGTCTGAATCACTGAATTTGTGAAGAAAAGAAGAAAAAAAGTCACGGTTGGTTATGGGTAGAGAGGAAATAGTTCTGGCTACGTGGAATATATGAGTTACAATGAAGCTGAGGAAGAGGAGTTTAATGAATATTAGTGGGATCTCTCTGGTAGGCATGGCCCATTGTTAAGACAAAACCGTATCAGTTTCATAGCCTAGCATACAGGCAGACACTAGAAACCAGAATGTCAAAGCACCACCAGAATAAGCAAAACTGAATTCTTTCCTTTTTTCTTTTTTTTTTTTTAATTTTGAGAGAGAGCCAATGAGTGGAGGAGAGGCAGAGAGAGGAGGAGAGAGAGAATGCTAAGCAGGCTCTGTACTGTCAGCACAGACCCCAATGCGATGACTCAGTTTCACAAACCATGAGATCACGACTTGAGCCAAAATCGAGAGCCGGACACTTAACTGGCTGAGCCACCCAGGTGCCTCCCAAATTGAATTTTAATGCTGGGATTATGTGGTTATTATCTTTTCAACCTTAACTGTCAGGTTTAGTCTGGGGGGACGCAGGGTCAGGATGTGATCCGGTCAGAGTCTATAGGTAAATACCAGCATGACTAAAACAGAAACAGACATCAGAGATTCCCCTATTATTGCACAAAGGAAGAAATGTGCTTTGCACTGCTGTAGGTCCCTGTATCTGAGCTATGGGCCCATTCTCCCCTCACTTTTCAGCCATGCCCACTCTAGACTGCAACCAGGCCAACTACTCAAAGTACTACTGAATTCTTAGCCAACATCCAATGATCTAGCTAAAGTCTTATCCAAGTATACTTATCTCCTCCTCTAAGATTGCTAGTATGCTCACAAAAGGTTTCAAATTTGTACTTTATTTTTTTCTTGAATTATTCATTACCTTTTTCTAGTGTAGGTAGACTGTGTGTAACACATTAGAATTATATCTTGAATCCGTTCCCCTTATTTCCCATTTCCTCCAGGGAAGGGTGTTTCTCTTTAGCCTCTGAGAATACCTGTCAAAGGACAGGCTTCAGTGATAAGAATAATCGTTTAATATGCTCTTCTAGAGAGTCGGCAATTCCCCAGAAAGTAAAATTCTACATCATAAGAAGCTACAGAGGACACAGTGAAATTAGTTTGAACCAAGGCCTAAAGCAAGGGGGGAAAAAATGCCTTTACTAACTTTTGTCTCCTTTTTGTTAAAGAAAATATTCATTACCAGATGTTAGTTTGGGTCACTCACTTCCCATCTGGCAGTCAGTGTGTGAAGTTAGGGCATCTGATGCAGTGAGAACATCCATACTCTTCTAACTATGATATTTGTTTTTGTACTTCATGACATGCCTAATAGCAAGGGCAATGGTCACACTCATAAAATACTAAGAATGACCTTAAGTTTTTCCCCTCAAAACTGCATGTGTGTGTGTATATTTATATATTATACCACATGTATAAGTATGTGTAATACACACTCTGTGTCTTCCAAAAGTACCACTCGTCCCCTGCACCTGTTTAACCACTGTGGTATGTCTAATACTCTACTGCATATAAGAAGTATAAAGAAAGAGAAGTGGTTCTTCTCTGCATAGAGCTTCTAACCTAAATGAGGAGGCAAGTGGGGTGCCTGGGTGGCTTAGTTGGTTAAATGTCCAACAGATTTTGGCTCAGGTCACAATCTCATGGTTCATGAGATTGAGACCCGCATCAGGCTCTGGGATGACGGTGTGGAGCCTGCTTTGGACTCTGTGTCTCCCTCTCTCTCTTCCCCTCTCTAGCTCGCTTGCTCACTCTCTCTCTCTCTGTCAAAAATTAAATAAACATAAAAAAATCAGGAGGCAAGTAATATTTATGTGTTTAAGACAACAAAACATGCCACCACATATTAATGATAAATTTGTCCAGGACTTAAGAAATTTATCTGCTACATTTAGAAGAAAGGCAGAGCATGAAATATTCCTCTGTTTGCCCTGTCAAGAAGAAAATGTGTTAGGAAAGCCTGTTCCCCATAAAACCACTTTGTCCAAAATGCATGAATATCAAATCTTATTTGTTTCTTGTTTCACACTACCCTGACACTCAAAGAATTGTTAGCTTAAGGATTTTTTTTTTTTTTTTAGTTTGTTTATTTTTGAGACAGAGAGAGAGAGAGACAGAGAGAGAGATGAGGAGTGGGTTGGAAGTACAGAGAGAAAGAGAATCCTAAGCAGGCTCCACAGGGTCAGCATAGAACCCAGCTCACAAACCGTGAGATCATGACCTGAGCCCAAATCAAGAGTAGGACGCTTAACCAACTCACCCACCCATGCACCCCTAGCTTAAAGTTTTAAAACTGTAAGCTGGCCAAATAAAAGACAATTTTTAGTTTGAAACTCCCAAGGTTTTTTTGTTTATATTTATAGCACATGAAGAAATGACTTGAATGATTTGAATTCCAAGTCTCATTTACCAAGGTTAGGGAATTCGGCCAGACTTATTGTAGTTTACAGTACATGGGCCACAGTTGAAAGCCACTTGGAGCCTTTACGTGTCATGTGTTAGCCTCTGTCTAATTCACCTGTATAGGCCATGGGTGTGTATGAACCCTTTAGAACCTGAAGGTACAAGGAAAATCTGTGGAGCTCAAAATTTATCTTAGAGCTGATTCTCAACTGTCTATTTGCTCTATGTTTTCAGGGTCTATTTTATGATCAGTAGCTTCCATCTTCCCCCGCACCAAAACTGCATCTCTATGCTTAGTCCATGAATGCTTATGGGATTAGTTTGAACGCAAACAAATTTTATTATTTATTTATGCAAAGTTCATCCAGATGACATTTTTAAAGATTTAATAAAGCAATCAATAAAACACACAAGTGACTTTTGGATAATCTGTGCTACTGCTCTGAAAATGAAATAGAGGAAGAGTTATTCTCTAACAAGTAGGAGGTGGAAGGGGCATCCTTTTATTCCAAATAAGCCCAGTATTTTTTCTTTGGGAACGAGAAAATAATGACTAGGAAATTCTAAGACAATAGTGCTCATCCAGGGCTGTCCATAAAATCACCTGAGAAGCTTTAAAAAAAAAAAATAGCTACACATCAGCTACATTATCAGCAGAGAGTTTTATTTACATGATCTTGGGTGGGGTCCAGTTATCACCACTTATTCAAAGTTCTCCAAATGATTCCAGTGCACAGCCTAGGTTGACAACCACTGCTAATCTAAGAGGACACCCTTAGGAGATCATTCCTTTTCTCAACATGACCCTTGAACACCTTTAAGGTTGTCTTGCTAAGGCCCTTCCATTCCTGGAGCTAGCTAAGAATTCATAATACAGTTGATTTCCTCCAAGAAAAAGATGCTTCCTACTCTGGAGTACTTTAACAATCTCTTAGATGTATCCCTCCATGGCTCAAGTCTCAGTAAAGGCGGCAGGGTTTGCAGAACCTGCTTATCACTTCCCAAGTAAGACAACACATTTCTTATGCAAGTGAGTTAACCTAATTAACAATTATTAGCCACAAATGTGACACCTACTGTAAATAGTGCACTTCCTTTTATCTGGGTGTTTCAAAGAGATCTTCAGGGAAGAAAAACTACACTCTTGATTTTGCATTACTCGGCAACTAGCAATCTGTGGCCTGAAACTCCAAACAACAGCCTTTTGGGGTCTCTGTTAACTTTGTTCTAAACTTTACACAGCTAATTAGAAGTGCTTCAAAGGCCCTCATTTTAAACCACTTAGTTGATGAGAAATGCATGCTTAATGGGCATCAAGACAATTTAATGAATCTAGAAGGAAAGCAAACCAAATTGATTATTATGCAATGACTTGGGAGAGCTTCTTGCAAACAGCTTGTAAATAGCAGAGCACAGAGGTAACCAGGACATGGATGTTGACAACTCAGATTATTAATGAGGACACCAATTGTGCTAATGATCAAGCCACATCTTTAAAAATTAAATCTTGGGGGGGGGGGCTCACAGAAAATATTCCAAGTTAATATCATTCAAATAATAATTTGAAAAATCTTACTTAATCCCTATAAACTATTTAAACAGCTTCAGAAGGGTGAGGATGCAAAAGTTGGAAGCTATTAGGGTTCTTTGGCTGAGAATATTTGAAAGGTGCCCCTCACTCCCTTCAGAGTCCTATGGCTTCCACATCCAAGGTGATTATACTAATCATTAGTGGTTGATGTGCAACTAAATCAATGTAGCAGGCTTTTTGTTTAATTATTTATGGTTAGAATTAGAAATGTGGGAGGAAAGTAACACAATAGATACCATCTTGATTTCTTAAGGAAAGCAATCCATTACATTACTTTATCAACCTTGACATTGTTAGGCTAGGTAGGATTCCTACTATATTCTCTTCCACTCTCCATGGATTCAGGAGAAGGGAAGGGAATGTCACTTACACCTAAAAGAGACAAAACGCAACTTTTCCCAGCCCATACCTTCCTCTGTCCCTTTCAACACCTCCTATGTGCACTCATTTCTATACTATCTTAGGTTGGGAGATTTTATTACAACACATTCTTAGATCCCATCCCCTAGTTTCTGACTCAGTAGACGTGGGAAAAGTTCCAATAATTTTCATTTCTAACATGTTTCCAGGTGATGCAGATGCTGCTGGTCCAGAGAATACACTTAGAAAATCATTACCAAAGATGTGTATTTCTGACAAACATGGCAAATTGCTACTGCAGTCTGAGCATGCCCTATGCCTTTAGACTGCCAGTCCACCCCTCTCCACAAACCCAACATTAACAAGAAAAGGCACCTCATGTATAGGCCCCATCCAAAAACATTCCTTTCAACTCATCTAATGTTCCCTTTCTAAAGTGTATGTTACTAATTTGCTGTCTCCTGTTGCTTGGCACTGACACAGTTCTCAGGTCTAAGCTCTGGACTTCTTTATGAACATATCCGATGACACAGCTTACAGCACCTGTGGGCAATAGTTCACCTGGCCCATGTAAGGACCTGGCATCTTATATGTGTGTATGTAAAATGATATGCCCTTTTATAGAATACTCAATACCCTAGAAAACAGAATAGAATATCAGCATGGAGAAAGATACTAAATTATAAAGATACTATTACAAATTATAAAGATGATAAACAAATAAATAAATAAAATTTATGTACCTTCCAGATTTTTAGTTTTCTGGAATAGGAATTTTGGTTTTTTTTTTAATTGTTTAAAATATAATTTATTGAAATTCAGTGGTCAGAGAGAGGGAAGATGGTGGTGTAGGAGGACGCTGGGCTCACTGCGCGTCCTGCTGATCACTTAGATTCCACCTACACCTGCCTAAATAACCCAGAAAACCGCCAGAGGATTAGCAGAATGGAGTCTCCGGAGCCAAGCACAGACGAGAGGCCCACGGAAGAGGGTAGGAAGGGCAGCGAGGTGGAGCGCGCTCCACGGACTGGCGAGAGGGAGCCGGGACAGAGGGGCGGCTCACCGGCCAAGCAGAGCCCCCGAGTCTGGCTGGCGAATGCAGAGGGGCCTGACGGACTGTGTTCCGACAGCAAGCGCAACTTAGCATCTGGGAGGTCATAAGTTAACAGCTCTGCTCAGAAAGCGGGAAGGCTGGAGGACAAAGGGAGGGAGAGCTGCTGAGTCCCCGGACGACAGAGCTCAGTTTGGTGGGGAACAAAGGCGCTCCCCAGCGCCATCTCCCCCGTCCATCCCCCAGCCAAAATCCTAAAGGGAACCAGTTCCTGCCAGGGAACTTGCTCGCTCCGCGAAAACACCCAACTCTGTGCTTCTGTGGAGCCAAACCTCCGGCAGTGGATCTGACTACCTCCCGCTGCCACAGGGCCCCTCTTGAAGTGGATCACCTAAGGAGAATCGAGCTAAGCCTGCCCCTCCTGCCCCCATGCACCTTGCCTACCCACCCCAGCTAATAGGCCAGATCCCCAACACCACAAGCCTGGCAGTGTGCACGTAGCCCAGACGGGCCACGCCACCCCACAGTGAATCCCGCCCCTAGGAGAGGGGAAGAGAAGGCACACACCAGTCTGACTGTGGCCCCAGCGGTGGGCTGGGGGCAGACATCAGGTTGGACTGCGGCCCCGCCCACCAACTCCAGTTATACACCACAGCACAGGGGAAGTGCCCTGCAGGTCCTCACCACTCCAGGGACTATCCAAAATGACCAAATGGAAGAATTCCCCTCAGAAGAAACTCCAGGAAATAACAACAGCTAATGAACTGATCAAAAAGGATTTAAATAATATAACAGAAAGTGAATTCAGAATAATAGTCATAAAATTAATCGCTGGGCTTGAAAACAGTATAGAGGACAGCAGAGAATCTCTTGCTACAGAGATCAAGGGACTAAGGAACAGTCACAAGGAGCTGAAAAGCACTTTAAACGAAATGCAAAACAAAATGGAAACGACAACAGCTCAGATTGAAGAGGCAGAGGAGAGAATAGGTGAACTAGAAGACAAAGTTATGGAAAGAGGAAGCTGGGAGAAAGAGAGATAAAAAAAAATCCAGGAGTATGAGCGGAAAATTAGAGAACTAAGTGATACACTAAAAAGAAATAATATACGCATAATTGGTACCCCAGAGGAGGAAGAGAGGGAAAGGTGCTGAAGGGGTACTTGAAGAAATTATAGCTGAGAACTTCCCTGACCTGGGGAAGGAAAAAGGCATTGAAATCCAAGAGGCACAGAGAACTCCCTTCAGACGTAACTTGAATCGATCTTCTGCACGACATATCATAGTGAAACTGGCAAAATACAAGGATAAAGAGAAAATTCTGAAAGCAGCAAGGGATACACGTGCCCTCACATATAAAGGGAGACCTATAAGACTCGTGACTGATCTCTCTTTTGAAACTTGGCAGGCCAGAAAGGATTGGCACGATATCTTCAGTGTGCTAAACAGAAAAAATATGCAGCCGAGAATCCTTTATCCAACAAGTCTGTCATTTAGAATAGAAGGAGAGATAAAGGTCTTCCCAAACAAACAAAAACTGAAGGAATTCGTCACCACGAAACCAGCCCTACAAGAGATCCTAAGGGGGATCCTGTGAGACAAAGTACCAGAGACATCACTACAAGCATAAAACATACAGACATCACAATGACTCTAAACCCGTATCTTTCTATAATAACACTGAATGTAAATGGATTAAATGCTCCAACCAAAAGACATAGGGTATCAGAATGGATAAAAAAACAAGACCCATGTATTTGCTGTCTACAAGAGACTCATTTTAGATCTGAGGACACCTTTAGATTGAGAGTGAGGGGATGGAGAACTATTTATCATGCTACTGGAAGCCAAAAGAAAGCTGGAGTAGCCATACTTATATCAGACAAACTAGACTTTAAATTAAAGGCTGTAACAAGAGATGAAGAAGGGCATTATATAATAATTACAGGGTCTATCCATCAGGAAGAGCTAACAATTATACATGTCTATGCGCCGAATACCGGAGCCCCCAGATATATAAAACAATTACTCATAAACATAAGCAACCTTATTGATAAGAATGTGGTCATTGCAGGGGACTTTAACACCCTACTTACAGAAATGGATAGATCATCTAGACACACGGTCAATAAAGAAACAAGGGCCCTGAATGATACATTGGATCAGATGGACTTGACAGATATATTTAGAACTCTGCATCCCAAAGCAACAGAATATACTTTCTTCTCGAGTGCACATGGAACATTCTCCAAGATAGATCATATACTGGGTCACAAAACAGCCCTTCATAAGTATACAAGAATTGAAATCATACCATGCATACTTTCAGACCACAATGCTATGAAGCTTGAAATCAACTACAGGAAAAAGTCTGGAAAACCTCCAAAAGCATGGAGGTTAAAGAACACCCTACTAACGAATGAGTGGGTCAACCAGGCAATTAGAGAAGAAATTAAAAAATAAATGGAAACAAACGAAAATGAAAATACAACAATCCAAATGCTTTGGGACGCAGCGAAGGCAGTCCTGAGAGGAAAATACATTGCAATCCAGGCCTATCTCAAGAAACAAGAAAAATCCCAAATACAAAATCTAACAGCACACCTAAAGGAAATAGAAGCAGAACAGCAAAGGCAGCCTAAACTCAGCAGAAGAAGAGAAATCATAAAGATCAGAGCAGAAATAAACAATATAGAATCTAAAAAAAATGTAGAGCAGATCAACGAAACCAAGAGTTGCTTTTTTGAAAAAATAAACAAAATTGACAAACCTCTAGCCAGGCTTCTCAAAAAGAAAAGGGAGATGACCCAAATAGATAAAATCATGAATGAAAATGGAATTATTACAACCAATCCCTCAGAGATACAAACAATTATCAGGGAATACTATGAAAAATTATATGCCAACAAATTGGACAACCTGGAAGAAATGGACAAATTCCTAAACACCCACACTCTTCCAAAACTCAATCAGGAGGAAATAGAAAGCTTGAACAGACCCATAACCAGTGAAGAAATTGAATCGGTTATCAAAAATCTCCCAACAAAAAAAGTCCAGGACCAGATGGCTTCCCAGGGGAGTTCTACCAGACATTTAAAGCAGAGATAATACCTATCCTTCTCAAGCTATTCCAAGAAATAGAAAGGGAAGGAAAACTTCCTGACTCATTCTATCAAGCCAGTATTACTTTGATTCCTAAACCAGACAGAGACCCAGTAAAAAAGAGAACTACAGGCCAATACCCCTGATGAATATGGATGCAAAAATTCTCAATAAGATACTAGCAAATCGAATTCAACAGCATATAAAAAAAATGATTCACCATGATCAAGTGGGACTCATTCCTGGGATGCAGGGCTGGTTCAACATTCGCAAATCAATCAACGTGATACATCACATTAACAAAAAAAAAGAGAAGAACCATATGATCCTGTCAATCGATGCAGAAAAGGCCTTTGACAAAATCCAGCACCCTTTCTTAATAAAAACCCTTGAGAAAGTCGGGATAGAAGGAACATACTTAAAGATCATAAAAGCCATTTATGAAAAGCCCACAGCTAACATCATCCTCAATGGGGAAAAACTGAGAGCTTTTTCCCTGAGATCAGGAACACGCCAGGGATGCCCACTCTCACCGCTGTTGTTTAACATAGTGCTGGAAGTTCTAGCATCAGCAATCAGACAACAAAAGGAAATCAAAGGCATCAAAATTGGCAAAGATGAAGTCAACCTTTCGCTTTTTGCAGATGACATGATATTATACATGGAAAATCCGATAGACTCCACCAAAAGTCTGCTAGAACTGATACATGAATTCAGCAAAGTTGCAGGATACAAAATCAATGTACAGAAATCCGTTGCATTCTTATACACTAACAATGAAGCAACAGAAAGACAAATAAAGAAACTGATCCTATTCACAATTGCACCAAGAAGCATAAAATACCTAGGAATAAATCTAACCAAAGATGTAAAAGATCTGTATGCTGAAAACTTTAGAAAGCTTATGCAGGTAATTGAAGAAGATATAAAGAAATGGAAAGACATTCCCTGCTCATGGATTGGAAGAATAAATATTGTCAAAATGTCAATACAACCCAAAGCTATCTACACATTCAATGCAATCCCAATCAAAATTGCACCAGCATTCTTCTCGAAACTAGAACAAGCAATCCTAAAATTCATATGGAACCACAAACGGCCCCGAATAGCCAAAGTAATTTTGAAGAAGAAGACCAAAGCAGGAGGCATCACAATCCCAGACTTTAGCCTCTACTACAAAGCTGTCATCATCAAGACAGCATGGTATTGACACAAAAACAGACACATAGACCAATGGAATAGAATAGAAACCCCAGAACTAGACCCACAAACGTATGGCCAAGTCATCTTTGACAAAGCAGGAAAGAACATCCAATGGAAAAAAGACAGTCTCTATAACAAATGGTGCTGGGAGAAGTGGACAGCAACATGCAGAAGGTTGAAACTAGACCACTTTCTCACACCATTCACAAAAATAAATTCAAAATGGATAAAGGACCTGAATGTGAGACAGGAAACCATAAAAACCCTAGAGGAGAAAGCAGGAAAAGACCTCTCTAACCTCAGCCGTAGCAATCTCTTACTCGGCACATCCCCAAAGGCAAGGGAATTAAAAGCAAAAATGAATTACTGGGACCTTATGAAGATAAAAAGCTTCTGCACAGCAAAGGAAACAACCAACAAAACTAAAAGGCAACCAACGGAATGGGAAAAGATATTTGCAAATGACATATCGGACAAAGGGCTAGTATCCAAAATCTATAAAGAGCTCACCAAACTCCACACCCAAAAAACAAATAACCCAGTGAAGAAATGGGCAGAAAACATGAATAGACACTTCTCTAAAGAAGACATACGGATGGCCAACAGGCACATGAAAAGATGTTCAACGTCGCTCCTTATCAGGGAAATGCAAATCAAAACCACACTCAGATACCACCTCACGCCAGTCAGAGTGGCTAAAATGAAAAAATCAGGAGACTATAGATGCTGGAGAGGATGTGGAGAAACGGGAACCCTCTTGTACTGTTGGTGGGAATGCAAATTGGTGCAGCCGCTCTGGAAAGCAGTGTGGAGGTTCCTCAGAAAATTAAAAATAGACCTACCCTATGACCCAGCAATAGCACTGCTAGGAATTTATCCAAGGGATACAGGAGTACTGATGCATGGGGGCACTTGTACCCCAATGTTTATAGCAGCACTCTCAACAATAGCCAAATTATGGAAAGAGCCTAAATGTCCATCAACTGATGAATGGATAAAGAAATTGTGGTTTATATACACAATGGAATACTACGTGGCAATGAGAAAGAATGAAATATGGCCTTTTGTAGCAACGTGGATGGAACTGGAAAGTGTGATGCTAAGTGAAATAAGCCATACAGAGAAAGACAGATACCATATGGTTTCACTCTTATGTGGATCCTGAGAAACGTAACAGAAACCCATGGGGGAGGGGAAGGAAAAAAAAAAAAAAAGAGGTTAGAGTGGGAGAGAGCCAAAGCATAAGAGACTGTTAAAAACTGAGAACAAACTGAGGGTTGATGGGGGGTGGGAGGGAGGAGAGGGTGGGTGATGGGTATTGAGGAGGGCACCTTTTGGGATGAGCACTGGGTGTTGTATGGAAACCAATTTGACAATAAATTTCATATATTAAAAAAAAAAAAAAAAAAATATATATATATATATATATATATATATATATATATAATTTATTGTCAAATTGGCTAACAGTGTGTACAGTGTGCTCTTGGTTTTGGGGGTAGATTCCCGTGATTTATCACTTACATACAACATCCAGTTCTCATCCCAACAAGTGACTTCCTCAATGCCCATCACCCATTTTCCCCTCTCCCCCAAACACCCCCCCATGAACCCTCAGTTTGTTCTCTGTATTTAAGAGTCTCTTATGGTTTGCTTCACTCTAACTATTTTCCCCCCTTCCCTTCTCCCATGGTCTTCTGTTAAGTTTTCAAGTTCCACATAGGAGTTAAAACATATGTATCTTGTCTTTCTCTGACTTATTTCACTTAGCATGACAACCTCCAGTTCCATCCGCGTTGCTGCAAATGGCATGATTTTATTCTTCCTCATTGCCAAGTAGTATTCCATTGAACATATAAACCACGTCTTCTTTATCCATTCCTCAGTTTATGGACATTTAGGCTCTTTCCATAACTTGGCCATTGTTGAAAGTGCTGCTATCCAAAGGATACAGGAGTACTGATTCATAGGGGCACATGTACCCCAATGTTTATGGAATAGGAATTTTGGAAGTACGTTCTGTTTATGGACTTTAAAAAGGTCCCTACTCCTCCTTTCCTAGGAATGGTCTGGCTGCTGAGGGAGTATGTCCTGATCTTAGTCTGACCCTTATGCTCCTCTCACCTTCTATGGATTCCCTTCACTCCTTTCGGGTGAAATGAGAGGTTAAAGCAGGATTATATGCCTGTTACTGGTCTCTTCAAGAAGAGATTTTGTTGGGGCACCTGGGTGGCTCAGTCGGTTAAGCGTCCGACTTCAGCTCAGGTCACAATCTCACACTTCGTGAGTGCGAGCCCCACGTCGGGCTCTGGGCCGATGGCTCAGAGCCTGGAGCCTGCTTCCGATTCTGTGTCTCCCTCTCTCTCTGCCCCTCCCCCGTTCATGCTCTGTCTCTCTCTGTCTCAAAAATAAGCGCTAAAAAAAATTTTTTTTTAAATAAAAAAAAGAAGAGATTTTGTTGTTTTAACTAAAAGGCACCTGTTCCTTTTGCTGGCATTACTGCATCAGTCAAGGAAATCAGGATTCTGCCTTTTCATGGTCTCAGTGTGTTTCCAACACTTACCAACTGCCCTCTTCTTATGTCTTTACAGCTTTTAACCACTCAGTCTCAGACTCTCTCAGGAGAGCCCTCACCAGGAATTCAGCACTGAGTGTTCTGAGAGTAAGGTGATTTACTGAGCCTGGGCATGTTTATACTCACTTTGTTGGGGTCACTTATTATTCGGCAGTAATAAGACTACCATTCAATATCATCTCTGGCAATTTATTTACAATGCCCCAGTCCAGGCATGTGATGTGATTATGCTCTAACTTGTGACCGTGGATGGGAAGATTGCCAGTGTTAGGTGGACTTCTGCACTCAAGCACTTCTGCACTTAAGTGGTGTCAACTGTCACAACAGCCCCATTGACCTCCATTGTAAATGGGCATAGAAATTTGAGGAGGAAAACTAAACCATCCAAATAAAAGAAGGAATTTAGGAGAACAATATACTCCTGTCCTTTTTTTTTTTTTCTGTGACTTATTTCTACTCTTGTAGGCTAAATGCTACAGCTATTTTCCTTGGCTACCTAGAACTTTCCAGAGCCCCACAAGGGTAGGTTCCCCTCATTTCTCCAAGGTGGGTCAGGCTCCTACCATCCTTCCTCTGCACACTTATAGTAATGAACATTACTGACCTTGGCATTCTCCCACCTTCAGCTTCTTCATGCTACTACTCCCAGGATGATCATTCTAAAAAAATGTTCTGTCTTGGAGCATAATGCTTATAAAGACTTTTAGACAAAATCTAAATCCATTGGCATTTTACACACAGTCCTTCAGAACCCAGAAGAATCCTTGCTTTCCAGCCCCTTATTCTTCCATTATCTCTTCCATGAACACCTCATCAGTCACACCACTGTGTTCTTCTCTCTATACCAGCCCTGTTAGGCTTCAAATGTCTCCAGTGAAAAATAGCACTACTACCTAAGACTTCATATGGGTCATATATGTGATTTCACCTGCCTGAAATGGCCTTCTCCAACTTTCCACTTGGTTTAATTATATCTCAATTATTTCTCAGGCAATTTGGCCTAAGAACGGATATAGAGGGGAGAAAACATGATAAATCTTTTTTTGGCTAAAACTCCTCAACCTTTTCCCTTCATTACCACAAATGCTTCTGCTAAAGTAAAACAAGTTTTTTAGTTATTTGCATTTCCCTTACTCAGTGCTAGTTGTAAATCTATTCTCCCAGACCTTAACTCCTGAATCAAGAAAGCTTATAGATGGTTTCACAAGCAATAATTATTATTGTAGTAAATCTGATGCATCTCCTTTGGGAGGAAACTCCTTGAGACTTGGGAGTCATTGTCAAAAGATAATAAAGGTGCATCAAAGTTTGGTTTTAAGTGTTGGGAGGTCTCCAGGCCCAGATTAAGGATTTTGAATTAGAGGGCAAATTTTGGTAAATTTAACTGAAATAAAAGTATGTAGTTGTTTTAAAAGAATTCAAGAGTGCAAGTCCACAATAATTATATCCAGGACACTAAAATAACACAGGGAACTAATCATAAAACAAATATTATTAATCTTTCAGAACTGATGGAATAATGAGAAGTGACAATATGTGGGTAATTGTGGTCAAGGTTTTCCTAGCTGGGGAAAAAAAGTCACTTCAGGGGTTAATGAGACAGTTTCATATAATGTCTAATAATGCCTGCCAGATTTCTGCCTCCCCACCAAAAAAAAACAAAAACAAGAAACAAAAAAACAAACAAAAAACCTCCAGTTATCAATAGGCACAAAGAACAAGCTATGCTGAAATAACCTAATTTACCTTTTAGAAGAGGTCAATACATCTGGAGAAATACCATATATCTAATACAAATGGGTGCAGATTGATACTGCTTGCTTGCTTTTGATATCCTCAGGCATGGATTAGTAGTCTTTTTCTCAACTCTAATACAGCTTTCAGTAATTAACATTGGTATTCTTAAAAGTTCAACAATAATTCATCCCTTATAAATATATGCCATATTAACTCATTATCAATTAATAATTTACACAATTACTTTATAATTGCTTATAAGACATCTATTTACAAAATGAATTCATTGGCATGGGAACATGCTTTCTTGCATTTGGGTTTTAAATGCATTGGGATTCATTCGTCTAAAACCACATTTTTACATGCATAAAATATTCCAACAAGCTATTGAGGGGGTATGGAATAATTATATTTCTTTGAAATATTGCAAAATTAAGACTGTAAATATGTTCTCAGTAAGAAAGGTCCTTATCCAATCTGGATATTTGTGACGTTTGTCTTCTGTTATGGCTATATCCCTTCCATGCATAATTTTTCTCCCTCCTTTCATTTCCACCAGCCACTAATCACATCCTCTCAAATGTCCTCATGATTTCTTCATCCTCTTCTCAACTTTACAGCTATCTAAATCAGCCCATAGCAAAAACTTCTAAATTGGCTATTTATACCCGATGAACCTGGAGTTTTGCCAGTTTCTTTGAATATAGTTTCTGCCTTCAAAGACCTTTTCTCCCCCCACGCTACAACATTTGTAGTATCTACACACATTTCACAATAAGTAACATTTTATTTTCCATAAATTATAGTGACTGTAAGCAATGTGTACAAACTACATAGAATTGACTTGTAAGTTTGTCTGGAAGCTGTCTGGGAGAAATGGTGGAATACCAAATGAAATGCTAAATAGTGAAGAGGAAACAGCAAAGAAATATTTCCAGGAAGAATGTGGTATCTAAGCCTTGTCTTTAATTTGGGGGTGGAGGGAGGAGATCATTGCCCTTGGGAAAGTATTTCAAACTCCAAGATAGGATTTGACAATTGATGAGATTTTTCCAAGACTCCTGAAATCCATTCACACAAAATCACAAAAGCAGCACTACATTAACCTTAGTATAATATAAACAAGGCAGGGTGGCTACCATAGCCTACCTGAACTGATGATTGTTAAGGGAGCCAAAGATGCTAGAACGTGAGGCAGAAATTATCAAGAATAATAAAAATAGCAGCAAAGAAAGAGTTGCAAGATAACCTGCATATCCCTTTACATAATTGTGCACATTTATTGCCACCATCAATTCATTAATATTTATGACTGTGAAGGCCTACTATGTACCAAGTATTTTATAAACATTGTTTTAATACTCAAAACAGTCTTGTAGATATTTTTATCCCCATATTAAAAATAAATAAATATCCCAGAGAGGCTAAGTCATTTACCCTATATCACAGAGCTATGGAATAAAGAAACTAATATTTAGTAGCTTTATTCAGAAGTCTACTTGTTTTGCTATACCATGATGCTTACTTTCTTACCCTGACTTAAAATATTTTTCAAGGTCCTTCTGTTGGAAGTTCAACAAGGTGCTCTGCCCTTAAAGGAAAATTCTCAAGGATATTGCTCTGTCTCAGTAGGGCCATGGTAACTGATAGTACCATCATCATAACCTGAAGTAATGGCCATCTATGATCATTACTCCGTGGAGTGTAATACGGCCAGTTTCAACAAAGTAGTTCTTTTTGTTCCAGGCTATTTTTTCCAACTCATTAGTTTCAGTGGAATATGCCTGTTGATTCACAAATTCACCTTCCCTGCATTGTAGAAATTGGATGAGATCTCAGACAACTAAATAACCAGATTTCTACTTCTCACTTTCACCTGCCCAAGATCACTTCCAGAAGCCAAAATCTTGGGTCAATCCTACAAGCTCATAATCTAAGATGCTTTTTAGAAGACCTGTATTCAAAAGCATCTTTCTGTTCCATACCACCAGTCCCAAGCATTTATCAGTGATATCTCAGAGTGCTTTCCACAAGTACTTCCATTACATCTTTGCTTAACTTTTTCCCATAAGAGTTAGCCCCATTAGTACAGAGATGGAGTCTGGTTTATGTTTGTAATCCCAAAACCTAGCACAATGTCTGACCCACAATGGATACTCATTCAACATGTGTGGAATGAAAGAATGAGTGAGTGAATGATTGAATTCATTCAGGCATTCAATACTTAATGAGCACCCCCAACATGCTGCACAACTGGTCTGATAATGGAAGACAGTGAGGAATATGACAATTTGAGCTCCTGCCCTCTTAGGGCCTCCACATTTTAGTGGAGTCAATAAATAATAAGCGAATGAGTAACCACATATATTCAGATAATAATGGTAGCTTATCTTAATAGACCACTCACTATGTTCCAACTAAAAACTATGTCCGAACTAAATTGGAGGCAAAACCTAGCTGATGGGAATTCTGAAGAAGGTTGGAACGTAGGCAGAAGAAAAATGATCACAGATTGAAAACTTGAAATACAAGGAATGAAGAGCAAAGTGATAAAAATGTAGATAAATCTAAATGAATGTTGACATAAATCAATGATAATATTCTGTGGTATTCCAAGTCAGATTAAAAATAAAGTACACAAGGACAACCAAAAATAATTAAACGTCTCTGGAAAGCAGCACATGAAGTCCTACTTACTAGATCCATTTTTTCCAACATGAAAGGGCAGGATATCAGGGAAGTTCTGGAGGCAAAGAGAAGTGAAAAAATAGGGGCAATAAAACACACACACACACACACACACACACACACACACACACACACACACACAAATTGAGAAATTTCACAAAAGGCACCCTAAAAGTCATCTAGTCCACCACCTTCATTTGACATGTTAAGAAAGTAAGGGTCAGAGACGAAAAAGGAAGTTAGCTTCTGTGGAATGGGTTAACCAGTGGGGACAGAACGTGGTCTACCTTCCATCTCATTACATTTACAATACCTGTGGCCAAGAATCAAAGACCCTTAAGTCAATTTGACAACAACACACATCTCATCACATTTACAATACCTGTGACCAAGAATCAAAGACCCTTAAGTCAATTTGACAACATTACTTCAAACTCATCATTTATTGCTAAAATGCAAGAGCAGTACTCTCACTTAGTCTCCTTTGTCCTTCTAGCTTTCAGCTCTCATTTGTACAAGCAAAAGGTGTAAATTCCTGATAAAACTGTGGCTTAGAGCATACTTTTTTTACCTTTTTATTTTACATCTCCTGAGTGGCAAACAAGATATCCAGCCCCACAGAAAGAGAGTCACAAGAGAAATGACTTTCCAGGCAACTCCCATCTTCACCCTCCACCTCCCCTAAAATTGCTTCAACTTTCCCCAAACAACAGCAGTTCTTCATATTATACTTTATGCAAAAACTGAACTATGCTCCTTCACTGATTCCAGCTTTCTAACCATGTTAAAGAGTATTAAACATTAAGCAGCCATTTCTGAGGAAGCAACTCCTTTAACTTTAGAAGAAGAAATACACTGAACATTTTCTTAACCTTTAAAACATGTCAAGGACATAAATCAAAATACACCAAATTGCCTCCTGGTGAAAAACACACTTCTTTAACGCAAATGCCTTGGCAATTCTGTAGGCAAGAGGTCATTTTCTTCAAGAAATGTTCAGAATGGGTATATTTCCTTTAGTGTTTTACAAAAAATAACTTACATTTCATGCTGAGTGGCTGACAATTCAAGGTCTGAGGAAAACAAAATAAAAACGAAACCAGGAAAAGGTCATTTTAGAGATTCCCAACAAGGGTTGCTGAACTGTTACAGAATAAGAGTAGCAATGTACCGCCAGCAGCATGAGGACGTTAAACATTGCCTTGCTCTTAGAAAGTAGTTAGATTTTCTTTTTCATCTCCTGAACTTTTAGGCACTTTTGACAGTAGCACTGCTGATACTCATGAAGACCATCTGTCTCTTTGAACACATATTGCATAAGCCCCCTGTTTAGACCAAACAGTTCCTCTTCCTAAAGTGATTTCTTTAGAATCATAGGTCACAAATGAAAACCAAGATAACTATATACTGATCTAACAGCTTCAATTTGTAGATAAGGAACCTGAAAGGTGAAAAGATTTGTCCCTGGTTGTGCTCTCAGCTAGTGAAGCAAGAACCCGAGCTTCTGAGACTCAGTGTGATGGTCTTTTTACCATTATCATTTGGGCTACAGTTTTTAAAACATTATACATAAACACCAGAGCAAACCCTTTCTCTTTTTTAGACACAGCATTCTTGTCTATATTTCTTTCTTTTTATACCTCCCCCTGCATTTTTTTTTTCTTTTTGGGCTAATTTAGAAAGTTGTTTGTAAAATCTCCGTTCTCTTGACATCCAGGGATTCTTGAATAGATTTTGCTACAACTTATTTTAAGGCGCAAAGAAAAATAAAATTATCTCTGGGCAAAAACAACAATGACAACAACAACAACAAAACATCTAAACCAAGAGAATAGGAGAATGGGATAGGAACGATGGAAAATAAAGTTAATATATGCAGCTATTTTTTTTTTTTTGCTGCAATAAAACATTCTATGAGCTAAATGGCAGCTTCTCCATGGCAGGTTTATTATAAGGACCCAATCTCATCACAAATAGCTTTCAGATTCATCTGTGGAGCAGAGACTGTCTGCCTTAATAAAGGACAGTTAAGGTTGAATGTATTTAAGTATCAGTTACCTCAGAACACAGAAAGTGGTGCATTAGGCTCATTAGCTCATAGGGGGGTGAAGTGGCTAAGGCAGTTCCATTAAACAAGACAATCCAAAGTGAGATAAAAGTGATTAAATGGTATCTCCAAGATAGACACTAAAATATGATACTGCTGTATTACTTTTAGCAGTTGGCAGTGATGTGTGATAACTCAAGACTGTTCAATGAAATAATTTTTTTGTGGCTTTGGACCCTTGTAAGAGGATTTCTAGTTAATTTATTCAGGATTTTATTGTTTCCAGTTCTCAAGTAGGAAAAGAAAGAGGCCATTTTTATCTAGTGTTCCATTCCAAGAGTTATACTTCAAACTGGTTTTAGTGGAAATCTGGAAATTTTAACATTGCCTCTATATCTAAGTAAGCCTAAAACCAAAGAGAGTAAAAAATGAATAAATTTTAAGTATCTTTTCCTTTAAATATATACATAACTGAAGCAAGCAGTATCAGAACTTAGGCAACTGCTCCCATTTCCTAGTTAAGCTGGCTGAGTAGATGTGTCCTAAGTATAGTTTGATGAACCGTGCAAATATAATATCCTAATACTCATGTGTGTTCTAACAGCATTTTAAAAATTGTGACCACCTTTGACACTCTTAACTCATGAAAAGAGTTGAGATGCCATGAAAAGACTCCTCTAAGTGGGCATCAATAGTCCTTGTTCTGCTTTTGGCTCTGATGCAGAAGATCAACCTGTTTTTATTATATTATGCTTCAGTAGGCTATAACCTCCAAATCTCAGTGGCTTACAACAAATGTGTTTCTTGCTGTGTTTTATGCCAGATTAGTGTAGATGGCACCTGTTCTATGTCTTCTTCATTCTGAGACCCAGGCTTAATCAGCAGTTCCTATTGGGCACACAATTCTTGCGGCAGCAGGGGAAAAAAAGCAAGTCACATGACAAAGCCTGACTTGAAAGAAGCAGAAAGTGTTTATTGTCATGGTAGAACAGCAGAAAATTGAGAAAAATATACAATCTACCACAGATTATTCTCTTATTCAAGCGTACACTTCCTTCTTTTATGTCCCCCCAAATATATTCATCCTCCCTTGAAAAAAAGTCATAAAAGTCCCACATAGAGTATAAGACCCATATTCTGAGACTTCTTGAAAGTACCTAAAGTCTAATCTAGATGTGGCACCTCTTGATCAAGAAACCTATGAACTAAGAAAACTAGTTATATGTCCCTCATACATCCAACAGATAGTCAAAGAGGGATAATCATAATACACAGTTCCATACAGAAAGGAGAACTGGAGGCCCAAAGGATTACCAGACTATACCAATTCTAAAATCCTGTTTGCAACAGCCCACTTATCGAGGACTGGGGGATTATCTCTCTTTAGATCCCAATTTTAGTTCTTGGCTCTGTCCTCTAGGAATCCTTAATTTCCCATTATCCTTCTTGAACCCATATGAAGACAACATTGGAGCTCCTTTAAAAGGTTGCAAAGCTTTCTCTGTCTGCTATTTGCAGAAGTTTGAAACCCTAAAAATCATAATAAATCTCAAATATTCACAGATTATTTTAATCCACACTGAGGATTCTTTGGGCCACATAACCTTCTCAAAATTCAGCTTGGCTTTTTATCAGTTTGATTCCATTCAACTCCAGTGCAAATAGCCACATTCATGATTATTTTTCAGAGTGACCTCTGTCTTTCTCACTACTTAATTTCAAGCATGAGTTTATCCAGCTCCTATGAGAGAGCATATCCTAAGTCTGTTTTCCATAAGCTCTTTTGCCCAAATGAAAATATTTACTAGGCATCACATTGATAAACAAACAGATCAATGGCCTCATCCTTGATTTGTTCTCTGCCTCTAGTCTGGGTATTAACTAGCTCTTGTGCTCAAAGTATTTCTCAAAATTATCCTTCACCAGTTGATGATGGGAAACAGTGCCACCTTTCAACATTGATAATGAAGCCAAACCAATTAGGAATAGTTTTCAAATGCAATGGTTATCTTTTAATCTTATAATTTATAAAATATACAATTATAAGATACTATTGTGAATTAAACACATTAATTTATACTTCATTCACCATCATGGGATACATGATGCAATACATGTGCAATATATAATTCTTTCTTACTGCAGAACATGCTTGGTAAGAAAATGAACTAAAGAACATACCTCATTAATTCCACAACCTCATAGAGGCCAAGGTACCTATTTTAGGAAACACAAATCCATTAATGTTTTCTCCACATGCAAGAGCAAAGTCTAGCCAAGGAGAAGTAATTTACCCAATATTCTACTGTTAGATGGTAGAGCCTACAGCTGGATCTTGACTCACAGTTTGTTCATCTTTCCACCCAACAGGACCACACTCCATCATGGTTATACACAAGTAAGTTCATCACTATTACTAGGTATGACTTTGAAACATCTTTAATTGCCAATACCTGACCACTTTTGACTTTCAAAAACCTCACTTGTTTATAGTTTACCTAATACTATAGTCATTTTTCCCATGTGTTTTGGAGTTTAGACCTCTTTTCCTTGAGGCATGCATTCCAACACATAAGGTGTATTTCACTTGATTTGGGTGATTCATGTGATTATTTGTACAGTACCCATAAATAGGATTAAATACCACTGAATTATGTCAGCATGTTGGGATACATCTCTGAAAGTGGGAGTGCCAAGAGAATCCATGAAATAGATGTAATTTATACCAATTTCCCTGTGAAGGGTACTCCTGATTATAATTTCTTACCTAAACATGGAATCAAAGATTTGTTATTCGTGTTGATTTTCCTATAATTATTTTGAAGTGTTGTGTTGGTAGACTGACTGGGCCTAGATCACTCACCCACCCAACATTTACTCATAGCCAGGTAAAATGTAATACCTAACCCTTCCTCTAACTATTCAATCCCACGTCTGTTCATTCCTTAGAAAATCAAACTAGCTGCTACAAAGTTGAAGAAAGCATAGGTCTATCCACCTAGGAAGACACACCAATGTGGATTTTTTTATTATTATTATTGCCGTGAGAGACTTAGTAAAAAGCAAGATGGCTGAAGATGTATGAAGTTACACTAACTCACAACCCATGTAACAATTGGTGACAAATAGTCCTGGAGTGGGAATTATTACAATTATTTTCCAAACTTTTTGATTATGTTAATGTGTTTCAGTTTGATGCTCTTCTGATTTTCACATCAATCTAGTATGACTAACACTAATCGAAAGAAAGCAAGTTTTATCCTACAGTTCTGTGGTCAATAGTTCTTTGTTGGAATATTTGTTTGTATAATTACTTTCTATCTATGCCAAATAAGACAGATTTTCTATTTACATAAGTAATATTTTTTTCTTAAAATACATTTATTTAAATTAAAAAGGCAAGTCAAAAGAAAAATAATAAGTAATAGTTTGGGTGGTATGGAAATCACTGTGAAACCTTGTTTTAGAATACATCTCGAACCAGCATCGTTCTCAGCAAGTTTGCCTTCTAGGAGACAATTTGAAATTCTGTGTGAATATTGTAATGTAATACCATAGAAGTTTAGTAGGCAGGAACCAAGGGTGCTAGAAGCCCTACAATCCATTGTGAGACATCCACCCAAAAACAATATTCCAATAGACATTTATATAAGTGAATCTTCTGTTTTGTCATTGTAAATGTTTTGAAATAAAATTTATATGCTGTAATTACGCAGCCTAATACACTTTTACAAATAAATACACCTGTGTAACCACTACCTAGAACAATATACAGAGCATGACTACTATCTCAGTAATTTTCTTCATGTTCCCCAAGCTCCTCTCCACTACCAAGTTAACTATTCTGACCACATATTAGCTTTTGCCTCTTTTGAAATTAATATAAATCAAGTAATTCTTTACACACTATTTTTTTGTACTGATATTTTATTTTTTAATTTTTTAATATGAAATTTATTGTCAAATTGGTTTCCATACAACAGCCAGTGCTCATCCCAACAGGTGCCCTCCTCAATGCCCATCACCCACTTTCCCCTCCCTCCCATCCCCCCATCAACCCTCAGTTTATTCTCAGTTTTTAAGAGTCTCTATGGCTTGCCTCCCTTTTTTTTTTTTTTCACTTTTCTGTGGATCCTGAGAAACTTTACACACTCTTTAATTATTGGCTTCTTTTGTTTAACGTTATGTTTGCAAGATTCACCCATGTTACTGTAGGTAGTGGTGGTTTGTTCACTCTCATTGCCACTTTCTGTTGAATATATATACCTGTGGTTAGTACTGTTGGGTCATAGAGTAGGCATATGCTCATCTTGAGTAACCCTTCCCACAGTTTCCAAAAATGATTTTACTAATTTATAATTCCTTCAGCATTGTATGAGAATTCAATTGCACTACATCTTTATTTGTTATTGTCAGGCTTGGGTCTTTTTATAAACCATGTTTTGAGTGGATGAATTTAATTTGAAGCATCTGAGCCTAGGTTCTATTTGTTTATGAACAGTAGTATTTTTGTAAGGTTTTAATATTAACTGGTTTTCTGATATTCAACTATTACATAAAAGTAGGGAAGACTGTATCCTATTTTATTATAAACTTTAACAAAAGATGTTTATTCTACCCAAAAATCATGTCATTGATGGAAATATGATTTGTACTCCTTGAGTCTGAAATAAAACCAACATAGCCATATTCATTTATATTTCTAGATGCCACATTCACAATGCTTCCATGTAGAAAAAAGAAATATAGAGGACTACATATTATGTGTTCTAGTGTTTATTCCTGTGCATGTCTGAACATTTCTATATTTAAATACATATTATTTAATCAAATTATTTCCCTTAATGTTCTTTATAATTAGGACATTATAATGATACTTTTAATTAGTGTGTAGTTAGGTTATTAAGTACATATATTTACATTTCAGGATAGTAAAAAGGAGTTTGTAAAGTATGTCTTATAAAAATGGTGTATTGGTTTGATAAGGACTGGGAACTTCTCCAACCAATAAAACTGTGTCTTTGAACTGTAAATCATTTTAGGGTAAATAAATGTGGGAAAAAACCTGAGATGTCCAAGGGAATCCTGTGAATAAGGTCTTTCATCCATTTTCAGGCCTCAGTATTCTCTGCCACATTTAACATCCTTCCCTATCCATCACAGAATGCATGACACTGTATGGTCAGGAGCTTTAGTAGCTCCTCTATAATAGGAGTAATGGTCATACCCACTCAGAAATATGACTTGAAACACCTCTTTAACATTTTAACCTTTTCTTTCATTCCACAAAAATGGCCTTTTTTAGAAACAGCATTTTGTAAAAGCAGAAACTTGCTTTATTATAATCTCAGGATTTGTTCCAAGAGATCAAAGATAGGGGTGATACATGGCCTTTCAAACTTCTACATGACTCTCCACCAGTAACAACTTTGCCAAAACACTTTTACTTCCTTAAAAATGCATGTTAAATAATCTTAACCTGCTTTAAATAGCTATGCCCATGGAAAGTCTGCTTACTGTAATGTAGACAATATAGGCTGCAAATAAATCCATTAGTTCTAGAAAATGACCAAAGTCTTGGTCCTGGTAAAGACTTCAGCAATTTAGTTACCAGTGCTGGGTGATGCTCATGCAGGTATTTATCTATGTCTAAGTAAATAGTGGAAAGATGGAAACCTAGCTTGGAAATTCTCACAAGGGAAAGAGTTCAAGAGGGATCAGTGTAAGCAAAACTGATAGAACAGTTACAGAATTAAAATTTATCACCTGGGGTCATGTTATTTCCTTAATAGATGAAACCCCAGTTATACAGAATGAAATTAAACCGAAAACCTTCAATTTATCAGGAAGTGTTCTATATTTGAGTTTTGAGGAAAAGAGTTGAATATCTCACAAAGTAAAAACAAAAAGGAAAAATAAGCAAAGATTGCCTGCCAGTGACAAGAATAAAGAAATCAGAAGGCATGTTTGTTAAATTTATGTATAATCCAAAACTAGGAATAAGGGCTAACATCTTAGGTAACAGAATTGGTATCCAAAGCGGCCCTGACAAGCTGAAACTGCACCAGTGGTTCTCAACTCTGGCTGCATGTTAGCAGCAGCTGGGGAGCTTTAAAAGACCAGCCAGGCCTGGGATCCACTCACAGAGATTCTAATTCAATTAGCCTGGGTCAAGGCCCAGGCATCAATAGTTTTTAAGTGGTCCCTAGGCAATTCTAAAACATACTCAGGGTTGAGACCACTGCCTTAGATCATGCCAAAGTTCACTCTAATAAGAGGTCAGATGCCATGACTGTCAGCAATGGTGGGCAGGTGATTGAGAGAAAAATGATACGGTACAGACCTAGCTGCTGTCTTGGAATGGAAAAAAGATTCAGAGAGAAACATTAAAATCTACAAGTAACAGTAATGGATACCATCATCAGGTATTTTCTATATGCCAGGCACTGAGCTGAGGTGCAGAAACATGAAATTAGTAAATTCACCGTATATTAAAAAATGAGTTGAGAGGTAAATGCATAAAGATGCATGGAAAATTTGGTGAAAGATAGCCAAAAAAGTAGTTTATGGTTGCCTTTGGAATATGGGGTTAAAGGAAGACTTATTTTTATTATATAATTATATACTCATTTGGACTTTTTTTTTTTCATTTTCAATAAGTGAATTATAATCATACTGATTTTTAAAACATTTAGATAATTTCTTATCTTAGTGAAGACTATTATTTCCAGCTATGACCCCCAATTCAAGCCATTTGTTGGTTCTGTCTCTGATAAAAATAATCAGGATTTTAGGATAATCCCCTCTGTTCATTGCTGATTCATTACACATACCTTCAATGAGCTCCCTAATTAGCAATAGACCCCAATACTTTTACCTGACACTAGATCGGAACTTGCTGAAGGTCAGACTAGTCCAAATCAGTTAATACTGTGCCAGAGAAAACTGCAGTTTGGAGTACACTGCCAGTGGTAGAGTAACAGAAACACTGAGGGCTTTACAGTTCTGTGCCTATGTGTGGGGTTAGCAGATGGGCTAGGAGTAAGCCTGCTACTCCTGTGAGGGAAGATGATAGGGATAAAATAGAATTTGCATTAGCTTTCAAACCTTTTCTATTGATCAGGTTCACCTCTGATGTTATCTTTAAGCATGCATCCCCAGAGCAGGAACTTGGGGGTTATTAAGGATGGGAATAGAGGAAATTGCCTGATCTCTCCTCTTACCCCTACACACTTACTCCTCCACTCAAAAGCATCCCTTGCTCCAACCATCTGCCAGCAAGAAAGCACTTTCCTTTCATATAAAGAGCACCAGCCCAGGCAATAAGGACACCTGGGATCTATTGCTAATTTTAGTGCATGGTCGTCCACTCCACCTGTGAAAGTAGGAAGTTTGAAAGGATACATTCCAACTTTTTTTGCTATGTTTTCCATATTTGGATGGTGCTTATATTTAGCAAAATATTAGCCTTTATGATACTAATGTATCCCAACTTCAGCTTACTTGAAAACAGTGGCTTATAAAATCTAGACCCAAAAGATAGATGTAATGTAGATTGCCATGTCATCCAAACACCCAATTTCATCACAAAATGGCTTTTTGTACCCATCACCCAGACAATCCATTCCCATTCTCAATGGTCCACGTGGCCTGTAGAATTAGAGACCCAGATCATTACAGTGTCCTCATTGCCACAATAAACTCTGGTGTTGTATTTCAAATACTGAATGTTCTTCTTATACATAACTGGAGAGTTTTAGAGTTGCATGCTTAGATTTATCTGAGTGCAGCAAGTGTAATAATACCGTGTAAATATGAAAGAAGCCTTAGGACCCTTATAGAAGCTATATTCTACAGTATAGTATAAAGGAGACATCACGTCCTTGTTTTCAAACAATTTTTTTTAATTTTTTTAAATGTTTTTATTTATTTTTGAGACAGAGAGAGAGCATGAGCAGGGGAGCAGAGAGAGAGGGAGACACAGAATCTGAAGCAGGGTCCAGGTTCTGAGCTATCAGCACAAAGCCGGACACGGGGCTCAAACTCACAGACAGTGAGATCATGACCTGAGCTGAAGTCGGACGCTTAACCAACTGAGCCACCCAGGCGCCCCTCAAACAAATTTTCATCTATTTGAAGTTTTCTTCCTAAAATTACGTTAATTATTTAGATTAAAAAGTGAGATGGCATCATTTTAATGACTTGACCAGAAGAGTGACAGTTTATTGAAGAGATGATTAATATGGGAAACTCAATTCTATTCTTGAGAAAACAAGTATCAATGAATCCCTGTTCATGCATTTTAACAAAAAATTGTATGTTAAGCATTTCTACAAGAGAAGTAATTATCAATCAAATTGATTTTCATTTCCAAAATTTTGTCATGTTATCACCATTCTTTATTCACCCTCTGACCCAGAGGAAAAAGAAAAAGCTAAAATGGGATCAAAGGGAAAAAAATCACATCTTGATTTACAGCTCATATTTTCTGATCAGATTTACAAATCTAGCCAAAGTGTTTAATCAATACAAAGCACTTAAAAATGATGTCAGTTATAGAATGTGTTCACCTGAAAATAGTTGCCTAAGCTAACTTTTTGTTTAAAAAAAGAAAACTTAAAAAAAAAAAAAAACTTGTTTCTCTTTAGCACTTATTTCTGTAAATTAAATCTAAGCCCCAAGACATGACATCAAATTTAACCTGCTTCTCTAGCTTTTATTGAAGAGGTTGTATTAAATAAAAGAATAAATATTCAAAAATAGCTGCCTAACTATTAACAGAAAGAATGATGGGACTGTGAACAGACAGGTCAAGGGCCTTTTTCCTTGCACAGAGAAGCCTGTATTTCACTTAGACTTATCGAGTTAACCAACAGCTGCTGGGAATACCCCAGTCAGTTTCCAGGTATAAAGCACTGAATCAGAAGCATCCAGTTTCCTCCAGGCTAATGTTTAGAAATTAGGCCTCTTTAGTTCAGAAACAGAAAAATAAGAAAGTATTTGGTCTAAGGCAATAAGATCATGAAGGGTACAAGTGGAGTAAAAATGAACCAGATCATTAAACCTTAAACTATCAGCTGTAAGTTAACTCCTTTAACTTGAATGATGTCAGTTAGGAGACCAAAGGGAAGCACAACTTTGAATAGTCAGTACCAAGTATAACAAGCTGATGAGTCATAATAAGAAAACAATATATAAGTAACTTCTATAAACATTTAGATTAATTTATGGTGATTCAGCCTCAAGTAATTTTGGGGAGGAAGTTAGTGATATTTTTCTATCAACAGCAATAGTTGTGCCAGGTGCTTGATATGTGAGTTTTTCATTTAATTCTCACAGAAACTCTGTGAGCAGGTATTCCTATCTTTAATTTACAACTTATGAAGAGAAGCTCAAAAAGTTAAGTAAATTGCACTAGGTCACACCATAAGTGATGGAACTGGGATTTAAACCAAATTTGATCTGATTCCAGAGCCCACGAGCTTTCTTTTAAGCTGGGCTGTCTCTCAAAGATAAAAGATAACTCTGATATACAAAATACTTCTTAGAGTCACTGTCAGATGCATAATCATCTATTGCCACCATAATCGTGCAATCACTAAAACTTTAAAACCTGATGGCATAAAAAATAAACATTTACTGTTGTCCACTAATCTATGGATAAGCTGAGAAGCTCTGATTATCTTGGCAGAATTTGGCCAATCTAACCTAGTCTTGCTTATAGGTCTTGCGGTCAATTAGTAGGTCAGCTGGGAACTGCTGATATAGAGTGTTCTCTGCTAGGATGATTTTTCTCTCTTTCACATTTGCCCTCCAGTAAGTTAGCCTGGGCTTGGTTCCATGACAAAAACTGCTCTAAGAAAGAGAATGGAAGCAAGCAAGCTTCCTCTGGAGACAGAGGTCCAGAGCTGGCATGCTTACACTTCCACTATATTTTGTTAGCCAAGGCAAGTCCAAAAGCCAATCCAGATTCAACAGATGAGGAAATAGATTTCACCTTTTGACAGGAAAAGCAGGAAAATCATATTGCAAAGAGCATGTACAGGGAGGAGTGAAGAGTTAGAACAATGTTTGCAACCAATCTGCCACAATAATGCACAGATGAAAAGAATAACAGTGTAGAACAGGAGTGATTACTCACCATTTATTTATTCATTCAACAAATATTACTTGGTCCTGAATGGTTCAGTGGGGAGATGGTTCACAAGGCATAAGTCTCCAAGAGTTCCCTTGAGTGGAAACACACAGGACAGGCTTAATTTCTCCAGAAACAAATAGTAGCAACATATGCAAAATGTTGTATACAAGGAAAACTCATTAGAGACTCAGTGCCCAACATTTGTACTAAAGGCTGTTAATATAGGCATCTTCTGCCTAGCATTCACCTAAATTCCAGACTTCCAGAAGAAAAGCACATATTCAGCATAAACCACATTGTTTGCATTGCTTGGACACAGTGAGGCACTCTTATCAGTTAAGAGTGGAAATACTGGAAATATTGAGTACAAATATTCCATGGGTCAAATTCTCAGATGCCAGCCACTGGCCAACCTTGTAGGCAAACTTTTCTTTTTTTTTTTCTTTTTTTTTATTTATTTAAAAAAAATTTTTAATGTTTATTTATTTTTGAGACAGAGAGAGACAGAGCATGAATGGGGGAGGGGCAGAGAGAGAGGGAGACACAGAATCGGAAACAGGCTCCAGGCTCCCAGCCATCAGCCCAGAGCCTGACCAGGGCTCGAACTCACCAACGGTGACATCGCGACCTGAGCTGAAGTCGGACGCTCAACCGATTGGGCCACCCAGGCGCCCCGGCAAACTTTTCTAACAACAGCAGTATCAGCGTTGCTGTTAACTCAATTGTCAGACCTCTTTTATGCGCAATGCCCTTTGGATATCTTGGTATGGATGTCAAGTAAGCCGAAGTCTATATAGATCTTGAGTTCAGGGGCGCCTGGGTGGCTCAGTCGGTTAAGCGGCCGACTTCGGCTCAGGTCATGATCTCACGGTCCGTGAGTTCGAGCCCCGCATCGGGCTCTGTGCTAACAGCTCAGAGCCTGGAGCCTGTTTCGGATTCTGTGTCTCCCTCTCTCTGACCCTCCCCCGTTCATGCTCTGTCTCTCTCTGTCTCAAAAATAAATAAACGTTAAAAAAAATTAAAAAAAAAAAAGATCTTGAGTTCAGAGAAAAACTCTGGCATGAAGATAAAAATTTGGCAATCATCAATATAAATATGATATTTAAAATAATGACACTGGACAAGTTCCCCTAGGGAGTAAAACAAAGGTCCACAAACTGAGCTCTAGAACTTTCTAACATTTAGAGGTCAGAGAGACCAGAAGGAGTAAGAAGGGGGAAAAGGTGAGGAGGGAAAGGGAGAGAAGAAAAAAAAAAGCGGCTAAACACTGAGAAGGATAGGTAAAACTAGAAAGATAAGAGGGCCCTATACAAACCCTGGAAGGTGATAGATTGTCCATGAATATAAATAAAGCAAGCACAATCTGGTTGCAGTCACTGTGTCCCCATCACCAGCCTTCCCTGAACACTTAGCAAAGACAGTTATAAAGCAGCAAATCCTGGAAGCATGCAGGACCAATTGGAGGAGAACTATCGGCATGTGAGGGAAGAACAGTCCAGCAATATGGGGAAGAATCAAGATACAAGCTATTAAATGACCTAATACATGTAAATATCTTAGTCTGGTGCCTGAGACTGTAAATGCTACCACATTTATCATGATCTTCATCAACAACAAAAACATGAGCATTATCCAGGACTGACCTAGTTACAACAAATCTCATAAAAAGAGAAATGAACCACAATATGACTTAGATTTTCAAGATTTCCAAGAACCAGATAGGTCTTTCTTATCCCAGACCAAATCCTAGTATAATATTCTCCCTCTAAACACCCTACACTTACTCTAATACCTCTGAAATATACTGTATCCTTTTACAGAAATAAAATTTCATCTTTTTGCCCTGATTTTTGTCTGAAGTCTCAGCTCTATTTATATGTTGGACTGATTAGAACAGATTCTTTGAACAATCTAAAATAACACAAGTGTTTTTCTTAAATATTGCACCCTAGGCTCCACACATTAACTCCATTCTAACTCCAACCTGAATTGGGACTCAAGGATTGCTCAATTAGTGCTCAAGTAATGGTAGGTATTAGGATAATAAATTAAAAGCTAAAGAATGGGACCATCATTTGGAATTTTCTTTTACTCCCTTCTCCATCTCCCTCTCTTTTTCCATCTCTCTCTCCTTTCTCTCCCCAACCTTTTTTTTATCATCATTGTTTTTATAAGAATTTGTACGTTGACCTTGGGCAGTCATGCTGACCAAGAATCACTATAAATATGGACATATTTTAGAGCAATTATTTTGAGACTGTGGGTATAACTCATTAGTGGACTGTAACATCTTTTTCATGATTTATTAATGTAATAGAATGTAATAGTTTACACTTGGCTAGTCTAAAAGAGAAATAAAAAGATAAAAAACAAAAACACCACAGTACATTTTATGTAGTAAGGATCAAAATAATTTCTTCAAGTTATGTGTGTGTGTGTGTGTATGCACGCGCACGCACGTGCTCACGCACATACTACGTAGCAAGGAAAAGCATATTTCAGACTTGGTCATGATCCAAACATTCAAGAAACATACTCTAGAGAAATTACAACCAATTATTATTTTGTAATGCAGAAGACCATGGTCTTTATAATCAGTATCAGTTGAAGTCACAAACACATAATAAACATACAGAATAAATGCACCTTCTGTCATTTCCACACATGCTCCAGAAGCTGCAAAATGCCCATTGTATGAGGTGTCATCCAGCTGATTCTACAATGCAGTACTGTGCAGGCATTTTCAAAATGCCTAACTGTTTCATTTTATTATCTGGATCAGAGGTAGTGAATATTTCCAATCCATAAAAATAGGCTTAACATTTTTATTCAAACATCAGTGGATTCTTGCAGTTTTTAGCAGCATTTGGGGACATCTTCGGCATGATTATTATATTGTCTGGCTGGAAACACAATTTGAGATTTGCAAGGAGACATATGCCAAATCAAATTCCCTAACAGGAAGCTCAATGGACATAAATTTTGCAAATCAGACTTGGTACAGTATTGAGCAGACATAGAGCTCTTAGGGAGTCAGGGGCTGGTTATAATATCTGGGAAAGATCACAGAATCCCAGACCAAATGTCCAGGTATTCCTCCAAAGACTTGCTTCCTGAAAGTGCCTGACATTCATCTAGCTTCCAAGTTTACAAATTTAAGTCTAGGTCCAAATGAAGGCTGCTGTCATGTTTGTATGACTGAGATGTTTTATAAATTCTAGACGTATTTAAAAATTAGGGGATTTCACACAGAATCCATATACCTAGTTTCTCTTGAAAAAATCAGAAACATGGCAACTGGGCTGACATTCCATTACAGGAATAAGTAGCTGGGTTTCTGTAGCAGCTGCCTTCTTAGAAAAGGCAAACTTCCAGCTGCTCAGTGTAAGCATATGTACCTACACCTGCTTCAGTCACTTGTTTTACCTGCCCAGTCCCATGAACATTTTAATTTGCTATCTGTAATCTAGCAACGTGTATCTAATTAGAACAGAACATTTGGAAACAAAGATGGGTACTGTCAGAGCATTGACGCCTGGGAGCTAATTCAGTCAACAGTTTTTACATTTTCCCTGTTTCTTGTCCTAAGCACAACCTCTCCTGTTTATTATAGTTGCTCAGTAAATGACTGATGATGACTGTTTCACAGATAAACACACCAGGTAGTGCACAGGAGCAAAAATCAGAAAGGCACGTGTTTTGGCAAAAAGGAACCTTGGCAAATGTCATAATATCAAATATTATAAACTCCTTCCAAAACAAACACTTCCATTACCTATGAACTTCAATTTTCAAACCACTTCTCTCCAAGTTCAAAAAACCCAGATGTGTAGTATTTTTAGATGCTACAGTTCACAGACACCCAAAGAGACCAAGATACAATGATACAAGAATCATGCCTTCATCTCAAAGTCCCCTTAATGTCTCATTGGTCCTTCCCAACTGGAAGCATTTATTCATTCTTTGCAGCCTAGAAGTCATTTTCCTTACTACCACAGTCACTTCAAATTCCACCTCATCCACATTGCTTTCTACTCCTAAAGCTTCTGCTGACTCTCTTTTCTCTGGATTATGACAGCTCTTCCTGCCTTTTCCACTCTTTGGAAGGGAAGGGCAACTTACTATAAACTCTCTTTCTTGATTGTTCTTTCTTCATTGATTCATCAAATAAATATTAATTTGACATTTGTAAGACAGTTATTTTTGATCCATGATTATTGGGCTTCACTCCCCACCCCCAGAGTTTTTAATTCAGTGTTTCTGGGGTGGGACTTGATGACTGTATTTACAAGTTCCCAGGTGAGGTTGATGCTAGTGGCCATAGGACCACATTTGACAACTGCTTTTCTGTAATATAATGCTTCCCTTGATGGCTATTTTTTAGTGACCCAAAAGAAAAAGGACCTGTCAGGAAAAATTACCAAGTTAAATTGTAGTTCAATGTAACTACAAGATTTCTTAGAATTTAACTTGTCCAATAGGAAGGTCTAGCTTTTATTTGGTGGCAGCCTCCCAGCACCTAGTGGCAAGATGGCCACCACTTAGAAGTCCTAAAAATAGAAAGTCAAATTGAAAGGCCTCTAAAGTTTTTACATCTCTAAGCAGCTACAAAATTTTGAATAAATGAATGATAATCAGAAAAAGTGTATTTTATGTGCTTTATGCAACAAGTTTATACTCTAGTCCATACTTCTCCTTAATTAACTTAACTTAGGTCTGATCTTTTTTGCAGTTGTTATTTTTAATGTACTTCAAAAATTGCTTCTCTATGTACTGCACGTTTACAGATTTAAAATGATAAGAGAGCAAGAGAACTATGTTTGGAAGAAACTTGCTTTTATTCATCCATCACACACTTCAAATAAGCAGGGAGTTTAAAAAGGTCTTTGCTCCCTCTAGTCTGTATCCTGACCAACAGAGAATAAAAAATTTAAATGAGAGGAAATCAATTATTGATCTGCATTCTCTCTTCACAGACACTTGTGTGCAATTACACTATGCTAGCGTTTGTTTGGATTTCAACAGCATATATCATACTAATTGATTTTGCTTTATTAAAATCAAATTGTAAGGTTACTAGATCTACTTTAACGCTACATCTCCCAGGAAATATTGTTTATGCCAAGAAAATTGCCAGGTGTTATCACAATGTAACTCTTTTTTGAAATGTTTCTCTACCTTTTGTTTGGAGGAAGTCTTTTCAAGAAAGCCTTTTAAAGGTTGGCTCTTGCAAGGAGGAACTTGGGTAGATTTTTAAATACCTGCATTACATATTCAATAAACTTGCATTGAGGGCCGCATGTCTGTTTGGAGCATTCACTGATTCATTTTTTTGTTTTTACTAGTTTGTTCACCAAATATCCATTGTCACACCCCATCGGTATTTGAAGGGAAAAAAGAAGCAGAAAGCAGACGTGCATGGATGTATTGCTGGTTTTAATGTGACCCAGCAGTTGCCCTGTTGCCTTCTTTTCTTTTTTTCTTTTTTTTTTAACCTGGCTACAAGGAGAGGAATTAGACAAAAGGACAAGTTGAGGCTCAAAACATTGACTAGACAGTAGTATATGAAAATGAGATTCTCCTTTAATGCACTGGAAAAATTGGAGCCAGTAGCGAGAGACAAACCAATGACATGTAAGTGAACAACTGAATGAGACTGTGGTAAGATGAAGCCATGAACTGAGGCAGTGGTAAGAAAAAGCAGGGGGTTAAAAGCTGCTTCTGAACCTAAGACTTGAGACCTCATATATGTGAATGCATATATGTGTATGATTGCATATATACATATGCAGATATTCTATATTGCCAAAACATTTAAAAAATGTACATATATCACTACACTTTAAGTAGATCGACATCGTTCTGCTAAAACTAACAATTTCCTAATATTACCATCACACCTAATGGTAATTATCTAATATCATCTGATATCCTTTACCCTGACTGTCAAGATGTGGAAATCTTTAATGGCAGAAACGCTATCCATAATATAAAATATGTTTTCTTAAAGCTTATTTAATAAATTTAGTTAAAAAGCAGTTGATAATTTAGCACAATAACAAATTTTCCAGTCTATCCTGGGACATTTTTAACTATTCTCCATTTCTAAATTGCATTTTAAAATAAATTTATAACAAAAACAAAGGTAATCATTGGATATTTTTTGCCAATCATTTATGTTATTTTTTCATAAAGTGTTAGATCTTTATGACTATAAAGAATTAAAGAGTTATATTACTTTTCATATTTTATTAATGGTGATAATATGGTATTATAACGCCATTATTGAAACAGAATGAGAGTTTCCCCAGAGACCCTAAAATTCAACAATCTTGGAAATATCTCCTCATCTTGGAAGAATATGCCCACAAGTACATTACTGGGCTTTAATAAAATTAATAAAAAAGAAAAGGTAAAAAACAGAAAGACCAAGACAACAATAGGGATATGTATGTGTGTGTGTGTGTGTATATCAACATACACACACACACACACACACACACATATATACACACACACATACATATATATTTATATATATATTTATATATTAATATATAATTATATATATATTTATATATATGTATATATGTATATATATGTATATATGTATATATGTATACATATTTATATATATTTATATATATTTTTTTATATATATATTTATATATATATAATGGGGAATAGATGGTAAATGAATACTTACTGTAGCCCAAGATTGCATTGGAGTGTCTCTAGCTATACACAACAAAAAAGTACATTAATATATATACATATATATTAATATATATGTATATTATACATTATATATGATGTATATATATGTGTGTGTATATATTTATATATATTTATATATATATACAAATATATATATATACAGTGACAATGAGAATATGAGGAAATCGATCTCACTACCATTAGAAACTTTGACAATGTAGGTTAATAATGAATAAAAATTCAGAGGGCAGTCAACTCAAAAAGAAATATACAAATAATATTTCTAGCTTATTTAAAATGATTTAGCTTTATAATCAAGAACAAAGAAAAAGTAGTAACTAGTGACATATAACATACTAAAAAGTTTTTGTCTTTTTCTCTACTATCCAGACAAATCATTGTCAATGAATGATCTTTCCATGTGTTCATGTGTTTTATATACAAAATTTGAGACCATCTTAAATATCACTGTACCTCACACAAAATATAGCAACCTAATGCCTTTCACATAGCACTGACTCAATAACTATTTGTTATATTTCCAGTTAATGAGGATAAAAAACCTAATGTCTTTTTAATTTTTGTGATACCAAATCTAAGTTATTAATAAAATATCCCAGGAATCCTTGCAAGCTTTAAATTTTCTTTTTGAAAATAGCTGAGCTGTAAAAGCAAATGAGCCCCTTATCTTTGAAAAATGGGGAATAGATGGTAAATGAATGCTTACTGTAGCCCAAGATTGCATTGGAGTGTCCCCAGCCCTACACAATGACAAAAAGTACATTAGCCACAAGATCAAGATGCCTAATCAATTTGCAAGCACATGGAAGGGCCCAGAATGATGGGTAATAACCAGCATGACTTTGTGACCAACAAATCATGTTAGACCAATTCAATTGCCTCCTCTGACAGAGTAGCAGACCTTGTATGCAGGGAGGAAGGGACAGACATAATATATTTTGACTTCAGGGAGGCTTCTGACTCTGTTCCACATGACATGCTCATCAACAAGGTAGGAAAATATGGCTTGCTGTCAAAGATGGATTAAATTGATTAGAGAGGTGGCTAATTGGGAAGAGAAGAAAAGTCACAGACTGCATGAAAACACAGTGCAAAGCAAAATATGCTGCTGGTTTGGGTATGGATAAATTCAAGGACAAATGAATACAGCAGGCAATACACAATATTAGTTAGATGGCAGAATCCTTGCCCATAAATACAAAAGCTCATGTCTTTTAATGAGTTTTGTTCCAAATCTTTGGACATTAGCAAGGATATAAGTTAATGGACACTATGTTACCATATACTCACAGGAAAGTTATTTTCAAGCTTTGTATCTCCAAAATATACTATTAAAATTAAAAAAAAGAACCCTAGATACAATCATACAAACGTTTTCAATTAAGCTATTAAGAGTAATTCTCCACCAAAAAATAAATTTGACATATCTCCCCAGATATGACAGATTGAATGAGAATAGAAAAATAAGATGATTGATTTTAAAAGGGAAAAAATAGGGGAGAGTTTGGAGGATGTTACATGGCTAAAGACCAAAATAATAGGTACTTCTAATCATCCTGACTGTAGTCAAACTTGGCCTGAAATTAATTTCTTTAACTTGGTGTTTTGGTTAAGTTCCAACCCTAAATTCGGTATTCAGGGAAGGTCAATCAATATCTTACATTGAGATTAACTGGAAGAACTACCATAGAAATTTGTTCAGGAATTGAAAAATCATTTATTGTAAAAAATCAGCCAACAATTAAGTCCTTACTACACACCAATTATGTTTAAGTATCCCTATCTGTTACACACAGCCTTTGTCTGCTCAGGGAACAAAAGGAAAAGATAACAACTATGAAAGAAAACATACATATTCTGACCTCTCCTCTCTCCAACGTAGTTTTCTTTTTCTCAACTTGTGTTTTTCTTCCTTTACATGTATCCTACTCCCCTTTCTCTAAAACTTTCACTGATTTTATCATGTGTGATGATTTTAAAAGATGCCTAAAAATTCTTTGAAATCCCTGTGAAAAGGTAGAGCCCAATTCCTTTTCAGTTAATCATGGAATGTACACAGGACTGCTTCTATCAATATTGCAAAAATGCCAGTGTGTCCTTTCAGAGAACAGGTCACAAAACTCACAAAAAAATTATTCATAAGGAAAAATATTGATATATTTAATAAATTTTGAGCTTCTATTAACCAGAACATAAAAATACAAAGAAAAAACAAGCTACAGAATGTAAGAATATAATTTTAATCTTATCACTATCAAACGACTTATACAGAATACACAAGTAACTACAGATAGATAAGAAACTGTTAGACAAATCAATAAAAACAGTTGGCTGAAGACTTAACTGGATATTTTGCAAAACAGAAAATCCAAATGACCAATAAAAAAAATAAGATCAACTTCTTTAATAAGCAGGAAAATGCACGTGAAAACTACAGCAAACTACAACTATACACCAAACTGCCTAAAATAAAAATCTTAGAAGGTAGGCCAGGGTCTCCCCTGCCCACCAGTGAACCTGCAGCCATTGTAACCTCATTACAACAGGAAGCATACACAAGTGACACCCCAGAACACCTGTCTCTGGTGGCCAGAGGGAATTGCCCTTCTGAGTACCACAGGAAATCCCCATAATGCCATCTCTTCATGACCAGGAGACATAGCTTAACTACCTAATATACAAAAACAAACACAGAGAGTGAGGAAATGAGTATAAAGAGAGTATGTTAATGAATAAAAGAACAAGACTAAACTTCAGAAAAGTTAAGTGAAATGGAGATAAGCAACCTACTCAATAACAAGTTCAAAATAATGGTAATAAGGATGCTTACCATACTTGAGAAAATAGTGGATGAACACAATTTCTCTGTATCAAAAAGAGAAAATAGAAGAACCCACTAATAAGACCTGAAGAATACAATAACAGAAAGCAAAAATACACTGGGGGAATAAATAGCAGATCATGTAATACAGAAGAATGGTTCAGAGATCTGCAAGACAGGATAGTGGATTTCAACCAAAAAGAACACCATAAAGAAAAAATATAATTTTAAAATTGAGGATAATTCAAGGGACCTCTGAGACAAAATCAAGAGTACTAAAATTCACATTACAGGGATCTCAGAAGGGGAAGAGAGTAAGAGAAGGGCAGAAAAGTTACTTGAAGAAATAGCTGAAAACTTCCCTAACCTGAGGAAAGAAAAGACATCTAGATCCAGGAAGAAAAGAAAGCCACTAAGAAGATGAAACCAAAGAGATCCACACGAAAATATGTTATAATTAAAATGTCAAAAATCAAAGATAAATAGGGAATATAGAAGCAGCAAGGGAGAAAACAATTAGTTACATGTAAGGGAATCCCCACAAGACTATCAACCGAATTTTCAACACAAATTTTGCATCCACAAGGGTGTGACATAAATTATTCAAAGCAATGAAAGGAAAAAGAAAATTACAACTAAGAATACTCTACCCAGCAAGTTTCTCCTTCAGAAGAGCTTCCCAGACAAGCAAAAGCTAAAGTCCATTATCACTAAACCACCTTTACAAAAAAATATTGAAGAGATTTAAGTGAAGCGCACACACACACACACACCAAAAAACAACAACAACAACAACAACAACAACAAAACAAAACAGCTTGAAATCCTGAATTGTGATAAGTCCCATGTTTTTTGTTTTTGTTTTACACCATTACTTTGGCTATTCAGGATCTTTTCTGGTTCCATACAAATTTTAGAATTGTTTGTTCTAGCTCTCTGAAAAATGCTGGTATTATTTTGATAGTAATTGCATTGACTGTGTAGATTGCTTTTGGCTGTAATGACATTTTAACAGTATTTGTTCTTCCAATCCATAAGCATAGAATGTTTTTCTATTTCTGTCTTCTTCAATTTCTTTCATAAGTGTTCTATAGTTTTCAGTGTACAGATTTTTTACCTCTTTGGTTAGATTTATTCCTAGGTATCATATGGGTTTTGGTGCAACTGTAAATGGGATCAATTCCTTGATTTCTGTTTATACTGCTTCGTTATTATAGAAATGCAACCAATTTCTGTACATTGATTTTATATCCTGTGACTTTGCTGAATTCATTTACCAGTTCTAGCAATTTTTGGTGGTCTTTCAGGTTTTCCACATAGAGTATTATTTCATCTGCAAAGAGTCAAAGTTTGACTTCTTCGTTGCCAATTTGGACAAGCTGTATTTCTTTTTGTTGTCTCATTGCTGATGCTAGGGCTTCCAACACTATGTTGAATAACAGTGGGGAGATTGGACATCCTCATCATGTTTCGGACCTTAGGGGGAAAGCTCTCAAGTTTTTCCCCATTGAGGATGATATTAGCTGTGGGTCTTTCATGTATAACCTTTATGATGTTGAGGTATGTTCTTTTTTTCCCTACATTCTTAAGGGTTTTTATCAAGAAAGGATGTTTTGTCAAATGCTTTTCTCCATCTTTTGAGAAAATCCTATGGGTCTTATGCTTTCCTTTTATTAATACAGTATATCACATTGATTGATTTACAGATATTGAACCATCCCCGCATCCCAGAAATAAACCCCAATTGACTGTGGTGAATAATTCCTGTAATGTACTGTTGGATTTGATTTCTAGTATCTTGAGAATTTTTGCATCCCTGTTCGTCAGGGATATTAGTCTGTAATTCTTTTTAGTGGGGTCTTTGTCTGGTTTTGGAATCAAGGTAATCTTGGCCTCGTAGAATGAGTTTGGAAACTTTTCTTTGATTTCTATTTTTTTAACATTTTCAAAAGAGTATTAATTCTTCTTTAAATGTTTGGTAGAATTCCCCTGGGAAGCTATTCATCCCTGGACTCTTGTTTGTTGAGAGATTTTTTATTACTGATTTAATTTCTTTACTGGTTCTTGGTTGGTTCAATTTTTTTTTATTTCTTCCTTTCATTTTTGACAGTTTACATTTTTCTACGAGTGTATCCATTTCTTCCAGATTTCCCAGTTTGTTGGCCAATAATTTTTCATAATTTTCTTTTATAATTATTTATATTTTTTGGTGTTCATTGTGATCTCTCCTCTTTCACTAGTGATTTTATTTATTTGGGTTTTTTTCTTTTCTTTTTGGTAAGTGTGTCTAGGGTTTATCAATTTTGTTAATTCTTTCAAAAAACCAGCTCCTAGTTTCATTGGTCTGTTCTACTGTTTTGGTTTGTTTGGGTTTTTTTCCTATATCATTTATTTCTGCTCTGAAAATTATTTCCCTTATTCTGCTGGTTTTGACTTTATTTACTACTATTTATCCAGCTTCTTTAGGTATAAGATCAGGTTCTATATGAGACTTTCTTTCTTCTTGAGGAAGGCCTGCACTTCTATATACTTACCTCTTATGACTGCCTCTGCTGCATGCCGAAGGTTTTGGATTGTTGTGTTTTCTTTTTGTCTTCTGAGTACTTTTTTTATTTCTTTGTTAATATCCTGGTTAACCCATTCATTCTTTAATAGGATTTTCTTTAGCCTCCACATATTGTTGGTCTTTCCAAATTTTTTCTTGTGGTTGGCTTCAAGTTTCATAGTATTGTGGTCTGAAAATGTGCATGGTATGATCTCAATCTTTTTGTACTGGTTGAGGTCTGATTTGAGACCCAGTATGTGATCTATTCTGGAGAATGTTCCATGTGCACTCAAAAATAATGTGTATTCTGCTACTTTAGGATGAAATTCTCTGAATATATCTGGTAAGTACATTTGGTCCAGTGTATCATTCAAAGCCATTATTTCCTTATTAATCTTCTGTTTAGATGATCTGCCCATTGCTGTATTATTTATCAATGAGTTTATTCAAGTTTGTTATTAATTGACCTATATATTCGCCTTCTTTCAAGTTGGAGGCATAAATATTTACAATTGTTAGATCTTGTTGGATAACACTTTTGTTATAGTACCCTTCTTCATCTCTTATTACAGTCTTTGGTTTAAAATCTAGTTTGTCTGGTGTAAGTATGGCTACTCCAGCTTCCTTTTGATGTCCAATAGCATGATAAACTGTTCTCCACCCCCTCAATCTGGAGGTGGCTTTGGGTCCAAAATGGTTCTCTTTTAAGCAGCATATCAATGGGTCCTGTTTTTGTTGTTTTGTTTTCTTTTGTTTTTTAACCATTCTGATATCCTATGTCTTTTGATTGGAGTATTTAATCCATTTATATTGAGTATAATTATTTTTTATTAAAACTTTTTATTAAGTTTATGTACATATTCATTTTGAAAGAGCAGGGGAGGGGCAGACAGAAAGGGAGAGAGAGCACCCCAAGCAGGATCTGTGCTGTTAGCACAGAGCCTAATTTGGAGCTCAGTCTCACAAACCATAAGATCATGATCTGAGCTGAAATCAAGATTCAGATGAGCCAACCAGGCACCCAGCCAACCAGATGAACCAACTGAGGCAACCAGTCACCCCAATTCAGAGTAATTATTAATACACATGAATTCAGTGTTATTACTTATAAAGCTGCTGTTCCTGTAGACTGTCTCTCTCCCTTTCTAGTCTTTGTTGCCTTTGGTCTCTTTCATTCAATGGGTCCCCTTTCATAGTTCTTGCAGAGGTGGTTTAGTGTTCACTAATTACTTTGGCTTTTGTTTATCTTGGAAATTCTTTATCTCTCATTCAATTCTGAATGACATCTTTGCTGGATAAAGTATTGTTGGCTGTATATTTTTCCCATTTAGTGCATTGAATATATGATGCTACCTCCTTTTGGCCTACCAAGTTTCTGTGGACAAGTCTACTGCTAACCTTACGTTTATACCCTTGTAGGTTAAGGACCTTTTGTCCCTGGCTACTTTCAGAATTCTATCTTTTGCGTTTTGCATTTTTCAAGTTCCACTAATATATATAATGGTGTTGATCTGTTTTGTTGATTTTTAGGGCAAATGTGTGTCTTGGACTTGAATGCCTGTTTCCCTCCCCAGATTAGCGAAGTTGTTAGCTATAATTTGTTCCAATAAATGTTCTGTCCCCTTTCCTGCTCTTCTTCACCTGGGATTCATATGATACATATATTATTGCACTTTATGTAATCAGTGATTTCCCTAAGTTTATATTTGTGGTCTAACACTTGTATTTCCCTCTCCTTTTCAGCTTCATTATTTTCTCTAATTTTATCTTCTATAGCATCTATTCAATCACCGGTTTCTTCCATCTTCACTGCAGTTACATTCAGTCAGTTTCACATCTCAGTTATAACATTTTTTATTTTGGCCTAATTTTTAGATCTTTTGTCTCTGCAGCAAGGGTTGTTCTGGAGTCTTCTATGTTTTTTTTTTCAAACCCAGTTAGTATTCTTATGACTGTTGTTCTAAGTTCTTGTTCAGATATATTACTTATATCTGTTTTGATCTAATCCTTGGCTGTAGTTTCTTCTTGACCTTTCTTTGGGGGAGAATTCTTCAGTCTTGTCATTTTGTCTAGGTTACTGTCTTATGTGTGTTATGAAAGCTTATTATGTTTCCTGCTCCTGAGTGTAATGCTATATTAAGAAGGGATTATACCCTGTCCAGAGCCTGGTGCTCCAGGAAGTGTTTGTTTATACAGTGTGCACCCTGCTGTTATGATTTGGGTGTTCTTTCCTTCAGGTCAGTCCTTTGAAGAGGTCCTCCTTGCTTGCAATTGGGAGTGTTGAGACCTTTAACTAGGTGTGCTTTGATTTGTTAAACTGATTTTAAAAAGTCCTTATCCAAAAAAAAGAAATGGAAAATCAACAAAACAAAGAAACAAGAACTATAAACCTGATTCCAAAGGAAAAGGAAGCAAAAAAGATAGGAGAAATACAAAACAAAACAAACACCTGTTCCAAAAAAACGGAAAAATGAAAGAAAAACAAACTGTAAGCCTGATAAAACAACAACAAAAAACAAAAACAAAAACCAAAGCCTAGGCCTATTTCCACCAGAAGTGAAGTCGACAATATGGAGCACTCTATGATCAGTAGAACTGGTACATGCAGGGGGCCTGTGTTGGTCCTTTGGGGAGACACCTGCTGCACTGGCTCACTGTCAGACATGCCCTTATAAGTATGTCCCTGTAGGTATGTCCCTGTAGGACACACAGGGGTGCGGTTTGGTGGAAGTGGCTCCAGACTCCACAAGGGGCGCTGTGTTGCTTGCTGAAGTCAAACCGTGCTGGTAGGCAGGGGAAGAAGGGGCCACCCTGCTCTTCTGTTCCCAGGCAGGGAAGCCAGTGCCTACCTTTGCCCAGGCAGCCCCCATAGCCAAGTGAACAAATATCCTGTCCTGTGTCCCAGGCCTCCACCAGGTCCTTGCCTTCAACCTCTGTGTGCCTGGGCGATGGACATGCCTGCTGCCACAGCTCTTCCATCTCCAGCATGTGACTGGAACTCAAAACTCCAAATCCGCCCCCCCCCCCCCCGCCACAAAAAACAGTAAGGCATGAACCTGCTCCACTCCTCCAGAGGAGAGCCTCACAGTGCTCTACCCATCACTGTCCTGTCCTAGAAAAGTAGTTGCATGGCCCCATAGGTGCCTAGAGCCTATGTTAATTCACAATGAAAAGCTGTGGCCACTTTATCCACCCTCTATATGCACCTCTTTCCCCTGTTGTTAACAAGCCAGTCAAAGGCACCAGCTAGATCCTTGGTCCTTGGAGAGACAACACATCCTCTTCCAAACGCACTCAAGGAAAAGGAATGCTCTCTCCCATTGTAACCCAAGGGATCCCCACAATGTGTTATCCACTGTCTGTCCCTGGGCCTCCCCTCCTCCTCACCATGAGCACCACTGCCCTCCTGGGTCTACTCCAGCAAATGGCAAAGACTTCGGAAAACTCGGAATTTCAGCTCCCATCTTTGCAAAAACCAGTGAGAGTAAATTTCCCACTATTCCCCATCAATGGTCTTGGGGGAGTGCCTCCCATGCACAAAGCCACTGTGCTGCTCTCCCTCCCCTTCTCTCCCTCTCATCTCCATACGAAGAGTACCCACCCCTTTGCAACACCTCAACTCTTCTCTCCCCAATTCCCCTCTTCACATCACATACCCACCATGTTCTTTCCCTCAAATTATGAGATTGTTCTGAATCCTCAGATGATTTCCTAGGTGTTCAAAATTATTTGATGCTGATCTGGCTGTGTTCCAGGGACCAGACAAGTCCAGGGACCCCCTATTACTCAAACATCTTAAGTCCCCCAAGAGATCTGTAAGAGTATTTTTAAACACCCATCATACCCAAAATAATGTGTACTTTAAACCCAATCCCTATCAAAATATCAATGATATTTTTTCACAGAAATGTAACAAATAATACTAAAATTTGTAAATCCACAGAAGACCCCAAATAGTGAAGACAATCTTGAGAAAAAAGAACAAAGGTGAGTTGTCACTCTTCCTGATTTCAAACTATACTACAAAGCTGTAGTAATCAAAGCCATATAGTACTGGCACAAAAACAGACACATAGCTCAAAGGAACAGAGCAGAGAGCCCAGAAATGACACAGACTTATATGGTAAATTAATCTACAACAAAGGAGTCAAGAATATACAATGGGGAAAAGATGCTTTCTTCAATAAAAGTGTTGGGAAAACTGGACAGCTACATGCAAAAGAATGAACCTGGATCACTTTCTTACACTATATACAAAAGTAAACTTGAAACGTATTAAAGATTTGAATTTAAAACTAGAAACCACAAAACCCCTAGAAGAAAACAGGCAGTAAGGTCTTTGACATGGGTCTTAGTAAAAAAAAAAAAAAAAAAAAAATTTGGATACATGTCCTCAGGCAAGGACAATAAAAATAAAAATAAAAACAAAAACAAATGGGACTACATGAAATTTAAAAATTTTGTACAGTCAAAAATACCACCAACAAAACAAAAAGGCAACCTATTGAATGTGAGAATACATTCACAAATGATATATCCAACAAGGGGTTAATATCCAAAATATATAAAGAACTTGTACAATTCAATACAAAAAATCCAATTTAAAAAATGGGCAGAGGATCTAAGTAGACATTTTTCCAAAGAAGACATACAGAAGGCCAATGAGCATATGAAAAAAATTTCAACATTGCTAACCTTCAGGAAAATATCAATCAAAACCATGAGATATCACCTTATATTTGTCAGAATGGCCATTATTAAAAAGACAAGAAATAGCAAGTGCTGATTAGGGAGTGAAGCAAAAGGAAACCTCACACACTGTTAGTAGGAATGTAAACTGGTTCGGCCACAGTGGAAAACTGTATGGATGTTCCAAAAAAAATTTAAAAATAGACTACTATAGAATCCATCAATTCCAAGGGAAACAAAAGCAAAAATGAACTATTGGGACCTCATCAAAATAAAAACCTTCTGCACAGCAAAGGAAACAATCAGCAAACATAAAAGGCAACCAACGGAATGGGAGAAGATATTTGCAAACAACCTATTAGATAAAGCATTAGTATCCAAAATCTATAAAGAACTTATCAAACTTAACACCCAAAAAACAAATAATCCAGTGAAGCAATGGGCAAAAGTTAGGAATAGACACTTCTCCAAAGAAGATATCCAGATGGCCAACCGACACATGAAAAAATGCTCAACATCACTCATCAGGGAAATACAAATCAAAACCACAATGAGAAACCCCCTCACACCTGTCAGAATGGCTAACATTAACAAATCTGCCAACAACAGATGTTGGCAAGAATGCAGAGAAAGAGGATCTCTTTTGCACTGCTGGTGGGAACGCAAACTGGTGAAGCCACTCTGGAAAACAGGATGGAGGTTCTTCAAAAAAATTAAAAACAGGACTACCCTATGACCCAGCAGTTGCACTACTAGGTATGTATCCAAGGGATACAGTTGTGCTGTTTCAAAGGGGCACATGCACCCCAATGTTTTAGCAGTACTGTCGACAATAGCCAAACTATGGAAAGGGCCTAAATGTCCATCGACAGATGAATGGATAAAGAAGATGTGGTATATACATACAATGCAGTATTTCTCAGCCATTAAAAAGAATGAAATCTTGCCATGTGCAACTACATGGATGGAACTGGAGGGTACTATGCTAAGCAAAATTAGAGAAAGACAAATATCCTATGACTTCATTCATGAGGAATTTAAGATAAAAAAACAGATGAAGATATGGGAAGGGAAGCAAAAATAATATAAGAACAGAAAGGGGTACAAAACCTAAGAGACTGTTAAATATAGGGAACAAACAGAGGGTTGCTGGAGGGGTTCTGAGAAAGGGGTTGTGAGAATGGGTAAGGGGCATTAAGGAATCTACTCCTGAAATCATTGTTGCACTATATGCTAACTTGGATGTAAATTAAAAAAAATAAATTATAAAATACAAAAGAGAAGTAGTGTGTGTGTGTGTGTATGTATATATATATATATATATATATATATATATATATATGGAGATACACACACACACAATAGAATATTCACCATTAGAATGAAATTCTGCCATGTGTGATGACAGGGATGGACACAGAGGGCATTATGCTAAGTAAACTAAGTCAGAGAATCACAAATTCACACAATTTCATTTATATGTGGATCCTAGGAAACAAATGAACAAACTAAACAGGATAGAACACATTCAAATACACAGAACAAATTATGGTTGCCCGAGGGAAGGAGGTGGGTAGGTGGATGAAATAGGTGAAGGGGATTAAAAGGTACAATCTTCCAGTTATAAAATAACTAAGACATATAGAGCATAGAGAATGTGGTCAATACTATTGTAATAACAAGAGCACCTAGATGTCTCAGTAAGTTAAGCATCCAACTCTTGGTTTCAGCTCAGGTCATGTCCTCATGGTTCATAGGATTGAGTCCCATGTTGCAATGCTCTCTCCCCCTCTTTCTCTCCCCCTCCCTCACTCTCTCTCAAAATAAATAAACTTAAAAAATAATAATATTGTGACAGCTTTATATGGTGACAAATGGTAACTAGGTTTATTGTGTTGATCATTTAATAATGCACATATACATCAAATCACTATGTTGTACACCTGAAACTAATACAATATTATGTGTCAATTATTCTTCACTAAAAAAACAAACAAGAAAAAGCACGTAGCAAATACATCTCTAATAACTTTACTTGAAAACTGCATGAAGATTTGTGGGGGGGAAACTGAAGCAGCCTAGTATGGTGACAATGTAAAGCATTATCTATTAAAGTTAAAAATAGGCATATACTATGATTTAGCAATTTAACTCCTAGGTAAATATGCCACAGAAAACATGGACATATAGGCACCAAGATACATGTACAATAGTTTTAATGGCAGCACAGATTTTATTGTCAAAACTTAGAGAAAATTTCAGTAGAAAAATATGTTACATATATAACATAGTAATGAAAATAAACTAAAGCAAGGTCCATCAAATTGGATGAATCATATAAACATGATATTGGGTGAACAAACCACACTGGAAAATATATATATATATATATATACACACACACACACACACACTTTAACATATTGTGTATATTATGTTCACAAACTACATACTAAAAAAGCAATGTCAATGGATGCATATATTGGTGGTACAATTATGAAGCAAAGCAATGATTACCATAAAATTCAGCATGGTGGTTACCCCCAGCAAGTAAAGATAGGTGGCAATAGTCCAGAATGAACATATAGGAGCTTCTGGAAAATTGGCAATGTTTTATTTCTTAATACTTGTGGAGGCTTTATTTCATAATGCATCCCATTACACAGTTGATTTATGTTTTACACACTTTTCCTGTGTTATATTTAGAGATAAAAGATTATGCTAAGTGAGATAAGTCAGACTGAGAAAGACAACTACCATATGATTTCACTTATATGTGGAATCTAAAAAACAAAACAAATGAACAAACAAAAAAGCAGAATCAGACCTATGAATACAGAGAACAAACTGATGGTTGACAAAGGGAAGAGGGTGGGGAAATGGGCAAAATGGGTGAAGAAGAGTGGGAGATAACAGGTTTCCAGCTATAGAATGAATAAGCCACAACAAAAGGTAGAGCATAGAGAATATAGTCAATGGTACTGTATGTTAACAGACGGTAGCCACACCTGTGTGATGACCATGGCATAATGTATGGAAACATTGAATCACTAAGTTGTACACCTGAAATTAATAGAAAACTGTGCATCAACTATTCTCAAGAAAAAAATTTTTGTAAGATTTACAGAACTGCAACAGCAAATTTACACCACAGTCCACCAACTAGCTTCAATCCTCACAACCCTATATAATTACTCCCTGAGGATTTGCTCAAAAATTCCGTAAAATGGTTGGAAAGACATTCACACTTTTCCATGCCTCATTTAGTTGCAAATATTCAGCACACAAATATTAACAGAGGGCCTACTATGTGACAGGCACCATGCCAGGCATTTAGAATTATTATTTGGAGAAATCAAACATAATAAAAATAAAAATCACTGCACTCACTTATGGAACTTATAAGTTCATGTTTAAAATAATCATTTTAGCAATTATAAAACTAAAGTCAACCTTGCCTCAGCCAAGTGCATTCAGGGATTCAAAGATCATTACAATTCTCAGTCCCCTCCTCTTTATCTCCTATCTGGCTTAAAGTTGTTGTTTAGCCTTATTTCCTCAAACCATTTCAAAGCTAGAGGACATAACCATGACTAACTTTCCAGTCACAATCATTGTTTTTACTTCAAGGAGAAATAAAGACTGTCTACCAGGATTTAAAATAAATAAATAAATAAATAAATAAATAAATAAATAAATAAATAAATAAATAAATAAATAAATGAAAGAGAATCCTAGGAAAGAGCTCTGATTGGCTACTTTAGGTTCAATATTTCATCCATGAGCCAATCACTGAGGCCATGGTAATGGCCTACTATGATTGGCCATGCCTGGATCTTATACCCAGTCCTGTTATCAGAGAAACCTGTATTGTAATTGGGAGTTCCACTGGAATAGCACAGAATAGGTGACGATTTCCAAATGAAATAGTGCTGAGAATATAATTGGGTAAGTAGTGTTGAGTGGACTTAAACAGTTGATGTACTCTCCAAGAGCTAGACGTAATACAGGTCAGACACTGATATGGGCAATCATGAAATAGATATAGATAGATAGGTAGATAGATAGATAGATAGAGGGCTGCAGGATCTCAGAGAAAAGGAATAGTTATCTCTAACTGAAGAACCAAGGAAAGTTTCACAGACCTGTACCCACTCTCCTTCAAAGGAGCCAGGTCTCAATTCTACTCCTGAAAGAATCAAGCTGATAATTTTATTCAGAACTAAAGAAACACATCTGAGAGGGACATTAAAGCATGCTGGCTATCCCAACATGTTCTGAACAGAACGAGTGACGGCAGAATCCATACTATTAGTAGGATGTTCCAGGAAGCAAGCAGGCCCAGGGTTTAACAGTCCTTATCTGTTCTGCCAGGATTAAAGACTGCTTTCCTTAACCAAGCTGAAGTAATATTAGTTTATAAAATAGTAAATAAACAGTAAAAATGATTCAACCAGAAAGAGGAAATTGGAGAACAAAGAAGTGCTCTGAGTGTAAGCTCTGTGTCTCTAAATCAATGTTTCAAAAAGCCCCTCCTTATACCTCATAGGTGCCTGAATGTATGTCTAACAATGAGGGCCTGCTCTCCTCTCTGATGTGTTACTGTGAAATTTGTGGGCTGTATTACTGGAATTTTGATTCATAGTTTTAAACAACTATTACAAAACATGGTTGTCTTCTTCAGACCCTGTGTTTAAACTTTCATTCATTCACCATATTCTAGAATCAACACTCCAATTACGAGAAGAAATTCAAAATAGACCCCTATATTATCCCTCCTCTCCTCACACTCCAATATGATTCTCTATGATCAACTGCCCTGCTGTGACAGAGCTTTAAAATGTCCACCACCTGGCACAGGCCCCCCTCCTTGGGGGTGGCTAACTCCAACTAACTCTACAACCAGCCCACCCCATTCATGCCTTTGCACTGTGTGTACACATCTCTTTCTCCAACTCCACTGCTAGGTTCATGTCCCTTTGGAGTAAGAGTCTGCGCTTTCCTTAATTTTTATTACTTGAACTTATAATCTTGGATTCATAATACTTTAAGCAAAGTAGACACTTGATAAGTCATTAACCGTTAACATTGAAAATTTTACCTTAAAGAGTAAGCGATTCTGCCATCACTTATCTTTCCAATATCCAAATGGATCAGAGAAAATCCTTTGCATATCTATGGATAACTACAATTTGAGATCAGGTGACCAAAATTGGGGTATAAAAGAGAGTTAGGCGGAAACAAGGGCATAGGAATTAAGAGCATGAAATCCAGCATCAGACATCTATAGGTTGAAATCTTACCAGGTTCTTTAAGCTCTTTGACTCTCAGTTTCTTATTTAGGAGGCAGGTATAGTGCCCTTCTCTCAGGTTCATTGTGGGGATTAAGTGCCCTTCTCTCAAGTTCATTGTGTACATAAAAACAATAAACTTGCATAAACATACAGTGATGTGTGTGAAAATTCTATTTTGAACTCCTAGTCATTTTCTATTATCAAAGCCTTATCTCAGCTCTGGGGTCTCCATTCTAATTTAGGAAACCATGTATATAGTTCCAAGGTATGGGATTGGGTAGGGGCATCTATTTCACAGGTATGCACTGAAATAGCAGAACCTTAGCCATCAGGTCTTGCTGACACATTTCTAGTTCCAATCTTTAACTCCTTAATTCTCTCAGCTCCCTTCTGGGAAAGAAACCTATGTGAGAACATCTCTGCCTCTATCTGCCATGCCTAGCAGCTATTCCCTTTCTGGAATATTTTTGCCTAAAGAAAACACAGAACATCATCAATTGGCACAGTTTTGTCTTTCTCCATGTTCCTGTCAGAAGAACAGTAAGCAAGACCCTCTTGGTGGGACCCACCAAACTCTACTTTCAGTATCTTTCCTGCCCCTATCCTCTCCCCAACTGTGGGACTTTTCTCTGCATATGGGAAGAGTTCTACTCTTAATAAAGTTTTATCTCCCAAGTACTATATTTGTCTTTACTTCAAGTCCTCTCAGAATCATCAAGGGCCCTGAACATTGAAAACGAAAGCCAAAAAAAAAAAACCTCCGTTTTTTCTTCCTTCTACTTTGTGCTTCCATCCTGGGTTGGAGAGTTGGAGAAGGGAAGCAGGGATTCAAGTAGAATGAATGTACCAGGGACAACACTAGGAGGAGAATCCATCCAGCAAGTGGCTTTACTGTTACTAATTCAACAGCAGATCGAAACAGAGAGTATTTCTGATACTTTTAATCTTTAGCTATTTTCTGGATGTTTTGCCCATATTCCTTAAGGAAGAGTGCTCCAAATAATAAACCCTAGTTTTAGAAAATAACTGCCAAATAAAAGTCACAGTTGTTACACAGTCAGAACACCCAGTTTTCTGGGAAGAAGTAAGGTAGACTGCAAACAGGTTTCGCCTTCCAAGTACTCCTACCTCCCCTCTACTCTGTATTCTTCTTTCTCATATGCTGGAAACTTCCTTCTTTCATCAGGCATTTTCTTTTTCAATCTCCACAGAGATTCATACTCATCTTCCCTTCTGATGCTGTACTCCGTATCAGTGCTACTTCCAGTACCACAAGTTCCATCTCCTCAGTAAATAGCTCATTGTCATATCCAAACTGAGATCTCTAGTGACTCAACACTCCAAAGGATGTTTGCATTTTTTAAGTTTATTTATTTATTTTGAGAAAAAGAACATGAGCAGGGGAGAAGGGGAGGAGGGAGAATGAGAGATAGAGAATCCCAAGTAGCCTCTATGCTGTCAACACTTAGCCTGATGTGGAGCTCCAACCCATGAATCATGATATCATGACCTGAGCCAAAACCAAGAATTGGATGCTCACCCAATTGAGCCACCCAGGCACCCCAAAAGGATGGTGGTGTTTTATTTTTTTTAATGTTTATTTAAGAGAGCACAAGCAGGGGAGGGGCAGAGAGAGAAGGAGACACAGAATCTGAAGCAGGCTCCAGGCTCTGAACTGTCATCAAGTAGCCTAATGTGGGGCTGAAACTCATGAACCATGAGGTCAAGACCTGAGCCAAAGTCAGGTATTTAACCTGAGCCACCCAGGTGCCCCAGTATGGCTACATTCTAAAGGACATGGAAGGAAAGAATCCACAGTTTTAACTAGCAGATATTCATCCTTCTTGATGATTGGAGACTCTTTATAGCCTCTCAAATATAAAGCACTTAACACTATAGAATACACATTCTTGTTAAGTGTGTCATTTACCAAAATGACCCACATTGGAGCGTAAAGCAAATCTCAACAAATTTTAATGGAATGAAATCATATAGATTGTATTTACAACCACGTTGTAATTAAATTAGATAACAGTAACAAATATTTTTTTTAAGTTAAGAAAATACCTCTACTTACATCAATATGTCAAAGAAGAAATCATACTGAAAAAAATTTAAAGATGTTTGTACTAAATAGTAACAAAAATCACTACATTGAAAAATCTGTGGGATACAGATGAAACAGAAATCCAAGTAAAATTTGTAGACTTAATCCATATAGTAGAAAATAATGTGTGAAAATCAACAAGCATTCTTCTGACCCAGATCCTTCCTCATAGAAAGACTTGCTGCTCAGCTATAGACAGTGCAGTCAGCAGATAATCTTCATCTGTCAAATCCTTCAGAGTCTGCTTCAACCACAGAGAGCTGCCTACCCTAGGGCTACGCCCACATCTAGTAAGTAGGTGGAGAAGGGATTTAAGAGCCAAGTCCAATGTTGAAAACCAAATGTTGAACTGTACTTCTGTGGGCAGTATTTTCTCCAGACTTTCCCACCCAGTTTATATAGCCTATATAGCCTGCATCACAGTTTAGTTTCTCCTTGTGCTTTATTTCTGAGAAATTAAAGAAATAATCCCATTTACAATTCCACCGAAAGGAATAAAATACCTACATATAAATTTAACCAAGGAAGTCAAAGATCGGTACAAAAAAAGTACAAGATTTGGTGAAAGAAATTAAAGATACAAATGAATGGAAAGATATTCTGTTCTCACAAACTGGAAACATGTCCTTACTACCCAAAGCAATCCACAGATTCCATGCAATCCCTATCAACATTCCAATGGCATTTTTCACAGAAACAGAAAAAAAAATCCTAAAATTTGCATGAAACCAAAAACAAACAAAAAAACCTGTGTAGGGGCACCTGGGTGGCTCAGTCGGTTGGGTGTCCGACTCACGTTCCGTGAGTTCGAGCCCCGCGTCAGGCTCTGGGCTGACGGCTCAGAGCCTGGGGCCTGTTTCGGATTCTGTGTCTCCCTCTCTCTGACCCTCCCCCGTTCATGCTCTGTCTCTCTCTGTCTCAAGGATGAATAAACGTTAAAAAAAATTTAAAAAAAATAAAATAAAATAAAAAACCTGTGTAGACAAAGCAATCTTGGAAAGGAGAACAAACCTGGAGGTATCACACTCCCCGATTTCAAACCATACTACAGAGTTATAAAAATTAAAACAGTATGGTACTGGACCAACACAGAGACATAGATCAAGAGAAGAGAATAGAGAGCCCAGAAATAAACCCACACATATATGGCCAATTAATTTACAACAAAGAAACCAAGAATATATGTAGGCAAATATTATTCTCTCTTCAACAAATGGTGTTGGGAAAACTGGATAGCCAAATGCAACCAGTTAACTGGGACCCATATCTTATACCATACACAAAATGAACACAAAATGGATTTAAGACTTAAATTTAACACCTGATGCCACAAAGTTCCTAGAAAAAAGTGATAAGCTCCTTGACATCGGTCTTTGTGATTTTTTTATTTAACACCTAAAGCAAAGACAACAAAGGCAAACATAAATGGGACTATTTCAAATTAATAACTTCTGCACAGCAAAAAAAAGTCATTAATAAAATGAAAAAGCAACTAACTTAATGGGAGAAAGTATATGCAAATCACCTCTCCGTTAAGAGGTTAATATCCAAAATAAATAAGGAAATCCTACAATAGCAGTAGCAACAACAACAAAACACCATACATGTGGGGAAATAGGTTCTCCTTACATAAATGAGTTAGAAAAAAGCTTAGGGTGGAAAGCCAGCACCACGGAGTGAAAGCACCCAAGGTTACAAGCAAGATATTGTAATGGGATCACGAGTAACTTGTTATACCACGTGCAGGAAATTCCTTTCCATCTGGAACCAATGTACCTTTATCAGAAACTCCACTTGCCCCCAAACCTGTTGCTCTCACACACACACACACACACACACACACACACACACACACACACACACACTTTAATGATTACTATCTGATTGTTTTCAAGTTCACATGTGTAAGATCTTGTTTTCTTCACATTCTCCACATGTGTACTATCTTGTGAGCTGAATAAATATGAAGACAAAACCCCTGTTCAGAGTTCTTTCTCCTCCCAGACATTAGCCTCTCTCATATTCAATTGAGTCTGCTCTCTTGCTGGACAAGAGAGAACTCCAGACTCATAGTCTGTAACACATACACAAGCCAATTATAAAAAGAAAAAAAATGTCTGAATAGACATTTTTCCTAATATAAACATATAGATGGCCAACCAACACATGAAAAAATGCTCAACAGAAAGGGAAACAAATCATGAGAGACTTTTAAAGATAGAGAACTGAGGGGTTGATGGAGGGAGGTGGGTGGGGGATGGACTAGAAGGGTATTAAGGAGGGTACTTGGTATGATGAACACTGGGTGTTGTGATCAATCACTGAATTCTACTCCTGAAACCAATAATGCATTGTACATTAATTAACTAGAATTTTAATTAAAATTTAAAAGAAAAAATTTCTCAACATCACTCATCATCAGGGAAATACAAATCAAAACTGCAATGAGCTATCACCTCACACCTGTTGGGGCTAGTAAGAAACAAAAAATAACAAGTGTTGGTGACAATGTCGAGAAAAGGGAACACTTGTGTACTGTTCATTGGAATGTAAATTGGCGTAGCTACTTTAGAAAATAGTATGGAGTTCCCCAAAAAGTCAAAAGTAGATATGATCCAGCAATTCCACTTCTGCATATTTATCCAACAAATACAAAAACACTAACTTGAGAAGGTACATGCACCCCCATGCTCATTGCAACATGATTTATAATAGCTAAGGTGTGGAGACAACCTAAATTTTCATTAGTGGATGAATGGATAAAGAAAATATGATAGATTGTCTACACACACACACACACACACACACACACACAGACACACACAATGGGATACTATTCAGCCATAAAAGATTCTGAAAGCTTGCCATTTGTGACAACATGTATGAACCTTGAGGGCATTATGAAATAAGACAGGCAAATACAGTATGACCTCACTTAAATGTGGCATCTAAAAAATAAGTTTGTAAATGCAGAGAGCAGAGAGAAGGAGGTAGCAGTGGGTAAAATGGGTGAAGGAGATCAAAAGGTACAAACTTCCAGTTATAAAGTAAGTCCTATAAGTCATGGGAATGTAATGTACAGTATAGCGGCTATAATTAATAATACTGTATTGCATATTTGAAAGTTGCTAAGAGGAGATCTTAAAAGTTCTCATCACAAGAAAAAATGTATGTAACTATGGACGACGATGGATGTTAACAAGATTTATTGTGGTGAACATTTCACAATATATAAATACATCAAATCAGTATGTTGTATACCTGAAATTAATGTAATGTAGGATATCAGTTAAAAATAAATTTCAAAAATAAAAAATAAGATGTTTTGATATGAAAAGAGATCAAGGACAACCAAGACACACAAATAAGAAAAAGGGCTGGGAATGTTTCCTCTAACATATCTTAAAATTATTTTTAAACTTAGCAATAAAAAATGCATACACAAATAGAGCAATATAACACAAATAGATTTATCCATAATGGATATTTGACATATGACAGAGATAGCATTTCAAGTAAGTGGGAAGATGACAGACATCACAATGAAAGTTCTTAGACAATTATTTACACAAAAAGAAATGAAATTGGAGCCTTTCCTCATTTTATACATAACCACCAGGTCCAGGTAGATGAAAGATCTAAATGTCAAATGTAAAATAATAAATATAAGATAATTCATCAGCAGTTCTGATCAACAACATAGTTTCTTAAACGAAATACAAAATTACTATCCATTAAGAAAAATACCGATATCTTCAAAAGTTAAAAACTTTTGTTCATAAAGATAATAACAAAAGTTCAGATAAGCAGAAGGCATATGCAGCATAAACAACTTAAAGAAGTATCCAGGATGTGTAAAGGATTTCTGTAGATCAGTAAAAACTGTGCTATCCAATTTTTTAATTGACCGATAAATTGTGTACTCACTTATATAAAAGCAGTCAAATATATGTGAAAGAGTATAGTTTCAAGTATAATTAGGGAAATCAGAATTAAAATGATAATTAAATACCAATGCACACTCACTAGCTTGGCAAATGGTAAAAAGTTTGACACTATCAAATGTTGATGAGGATGCTGAGAAACTGAACCTAACATGGGGTAGATGGAGTGGAAAATGGTATTATCTAGGAAATGAAAAATATATAACCTATGACTCAGAAGTTCCATTTCCAGGAAAATACTCTATAGAAACTCTAACATATGTGTACCAGGATACTTGTACACATGAGTTAATAGAAACATTCATAATAATTCTAAACCAGGAACAATCCACTTAGATAAGAATAGACAAGTGGATCACAGCATATGCATACAAGAGGAAATACAGCAGTGAGAATGAACTATGGTGGCACTAAATATTATGTATTCATCTCATAAACAAGATGTTGAGACAAGAATTATAATATATATATATGATGCTATCTTTATAAAAATGAAAAATTAAACTATATTGTTTAGTCATACATATATGGTTGGTTATTTGATTTTTCTGAACTGATACTACATTTCATAGCTCTAACAATCAGTAACAATAAAATGAAAGAACGAAAGAAGAAAAAAAAGGCAGTGATTGCAATAACTTAAAAGGAGGAATAGATCAAATCATTATGCTGTACATGTTAAACTTCGTTAACTTTACATAATGTTATGTGTCAATTGTATCTCAATAAAGCTGAAAAGAAACCTGCTATAAATAAATAACATTAAAAGGAAAAAATATCCATATGCCCACTTTGAAATATTAATGCATTTACAGAGAAAACTAGTGCAGGAGACTGAGTCAAAGGAAACATTTTTTTTTAAAGGAGAAAAATTAAATTTTATTTAAATATGTTATCAGAAGGTACCAGTGTTAGACATTACAGATACAGGAAAACAAAGAGATAAATAATCGTGATCTTTCAGAAAGCAAAAGGTGATAGAATCAGAACATAGACATAAAAGAAGCTTAGATGCAAATGAAAGCAATTTTGCAAATGGCAGGCCACTCATCTGATGGCTCCATTTTCTCTGGGAGGTAGGAAGTGAGATGGTGCTCCAAAATCTAGCCTTCTTGGCAAAAGAAAGCTGACAGTACTTTTCCTCTCTCCTGCTCCAGCTTACTGGGTTAAAGTCTCTTGTTGCTGCACAGCCAAGAGCAGCAGCTATACAGATGATGCCCAGTGCAGGTGCCAGTGTGTCCACCAATGCCAGTGTCATGGGCATCTGAGCACTGCAAAGAGCTCTGGAGCTGTCACCTGGAGGTGTCAGTCACATGCACCAAAGCTGTGGAAACTGAATTCAAATTCCAACAGATTTCAACGGCCCCCAGTTGTTTTATTGAGCTCATCATATCCAACCCAGGGAAAAAGAGCTGGAGTGTCCAACGTTTTGACAATAACCTGTCAATGCCTTCTTTGGGATGTATTTATTTCAGGAATTTCTAGATACAGCGTTTATGAAAACATAATGTGTGGTTTCTGATATAGTAAGAATTTCGGTTAATTTTTTTTTAATAATATATTGTCAAGTTAGCTAATATACAGTGAGTTCTTGGTTTTGGGGGTAGATAACCGTGGTTCATCACTTACATACAACACCCCAGTGCTCATCCCAACAAGTGCCCTCTTCAATGCCCATCACCCATTTTCCCCACTCTCCCAATCCCCCACCCACAATAACCCTCAGTTTGTTCTTTGTACTTAAGATTCTCTTATGGTTTGCACCCCCATTTCCAACCCAATGTTTATAGCAGCACTCTCAACAATAGCCAAATTATGAAAGAGCCCAAATGTCCATCAACTGATGAATGAAGAAAAAAAAAAAAATATATATATATATATAAAATACACATATTCGTATACATACGTATATGTAATACACATACGTATATATATGTCTATATATATGTATAATGTATATACATATATATGTATATACATACACACACACACACACACACACACAATGAAATACTGCTTGATAAAGAAAAAGAATGAAATCTTGCCATTTCCAACAATGAGGTTGGAACTCGAGGGTATTATGCTAAGTGAAATAAGTCAGAAATCCTATGTTTTCACTCATCTATGGATTTTGAGAAACTTAACAGAAGGCTATTGGGGAAGGGAAGGAAAAATAAGTTACAAACAGGGAAATGTGCTTCTCCACTTTAACAATCTCCCAGGTGACTCCATAGTGCTGGTCCGCAACCACAATGTGAGGAGCAAGGTCCTAAGAATTTCATGTTAAAGGGCCTTGGAGGTTCAACATATCCACATAACATTTTAAAACACACCTGAATTATAGGTAAATACAGCTTGGGTTCACACTGGGACACTATTCAAGATTACCTATCCAAGTGAATGATTAGCACATCTGTCAGTCAAAACTAATTAGGTACCCTCTATGTATCCCATTATGTAGGCTGCAGACATTAGTAGGTATTGTCTCTGCCTTTGCTGAATTTTTTTTTTGACTCCGTGAGAGACAGCAAGATACTCAAAAGTATCAAGAACCAGGGACATTCAGACTAAAAATATTCAACTAGACACATCCCTGTGGAACTGTACATGAGTTATTTTTTTCCATTTATTGACATGGTAGCAAATTGGTTAGCATACCTTAAATAAATTTCTGAGACTAGAAATCACAGGATCCTGTATGTATTGGTTTTCTCCTATGGATAGTTAGCTAAAGGAAAAGTTATCCAGTTAAAAGCCATGGTTCATCTTCCAAGCTAGAAGATGAATAGCTGGTGGCATTCAATTTGGGATTTGTTCTACTTCATTTTGGCAAAGCAAAAGGTGTTCACCAAGAACTTGGAAAATTTAATGAAAATACACTTACTTAGAAAGGTTTTAACTGTAGATTTAGAGAAAAAAAAATCTATAGGTATTCAAGGACCAACAGAAAGACCAAACACAACTAAATTTTAGCTAAATTCAGACTTCTTTTGTTACCTAGGGGCCATGGTGTCACTGTTATGCACCCGACTCTTGACCTCAGCTGATGATCTCATGGCTTGTGAGTTCGAGCCCCACATCAGGCTCTGTGCTGATGGTGGAAGCCTGCCTGGGATTCTCTCTCTCCCTTCTCTCTCTGTCCCTCCCCACTTGTGCTCTCCCTCAAAATAAATAAACTTAAAAGTTGCTACCTAAAGATACCTATATTCATTCAAGTTGTCATTTGTGTGGAAATAACACAATTTTTTTTATTTTCAGACATATAAGCAATCAAAAATTTTCATACCTACATATCTTCTGAGAAAGTTACTGAAAGATACACACCAGCCAGTGGAAACATTATTCAAAATCAACATTCAGGAAGAAATAAATGGTGTTTTTTATTGTAATTTTAAAAGGATTACCTGGGCGGCTCAGTCACTTAAGTCTCCGTCTTTTGACTTTGACTCAAGTCATAATCTCATGGTTTTGAGTTCAAGCCCCCATCAGGCTCCCTGGTGAGATTGGAGCCTGCTTAAGATTCTCCTTCTCCCTCTGCCCCTGCCTAGCTTGTGTATGCATTCACTCTTTCTCCCACTCTCAAAAAATTACAAATAAATAAAAATTTGAAAATTAAGAAAATGAAAAATAAAAAATTAAAATAAAAAAATTAAAGTAAACAAAAATAAAAAAAATTAAAACGATGAGCTAGGATCACTGAAATGAATTAACCACTGAGTTTACAAGTTTAAAACACACACACACACACACACACACACACACACACACACTAGAATACAAATAATCCAGATCTAAAACTTCAAATTATTTTAACAAAAATCTAAGAAATATGTGAAATGAGAGCACAAAAAGTTTAAAAAATGCTAACTTCATTCAGCAAATACTTTTTGACCACCTACTAAGTGTCAGATTTTGTTAGATGCTCCTCTTACAGTGTGGTTTATCTTTAAGCTTCAAATAGAGAAGTGTAAGTGCAATATGTTTTATTCTGGTAGCCTATTTTTAATTTTGTTTTGCAGATTAAATATTTTAGTGAGGTTTTATCCAAAATAAGGTCTCATTTTTTTAATTCAAGCAGCACCGAAGAGTGTTAATCAAAAGTAACATCTCATCAGGGCGCCTGGGTGGCTCAGTTGGTGAAGCGTCCAACTTCAGCTCAGGTCATGATCTTGCTGTTTGTGGGTTCAAGCCCTGCGTGGGACTCTGTTCTGACAGCTCAGAGCATGGAGCCTGCTTTGGATCCTGTGTCTTCCTCTCTCTCTGCCCCTCCCCTGCTCATGCTCTGTCTCTGTCTCTCAAAAATGAATAAATGTTAAAAAAAAAAAAGTAATATCTTATTATCTCAATTTGCCCTGATTTCAGTACCTAGAGGCAGTTTCAGTTTTGTTTTCCTACATTTTAGTCTATATATTTTCAATGTAAACGTTTATTCTTTAATGCTTGATTTTTCAATATTTGATTTCATTTGTTAATTCTGCTTTATAAAAGAATTTATCTAGTTCACATGATCTTCTAAAATCCTGTCCCCTGCTTTTTCTTTCAGGCTTTATGTTTTCTTCAGTTGCCTTCCATCTTTGGGATCTGTGCTCACAGATGAAGAAGTGAGTGGACTGGCATTCAGCACATGGCTGGGTCAGCAGAAAGTTTCACAGTGAGATGGTGGCAAGTGGGTCATTTGGTCACTGGAGAAGGATTTCCTGGGAAAGTGCCAGGGTTGTCTCCACTGTAAACACCAGGCATGAGTGGGAGGATGCCAATTTTTAAATTCTGTCCATTGACCTTTGAGCCCCCAAACTATCAAGCCACTTGACAACTCCACTTCCCAAGTCTCAAACCTGGTCCTTTCTTGAAATTCCACCAAGCAGAAAGACACTCTCCACTAAGGCAAACTCCTATGTGTATTCATTCTGCATCTTTCTCTACTTTATCATCAGAAAACACTTTTCCTGTTTCCAGCAATTATACTGAGTTTATCATAAGCAGATAGACCTCTTTGATCTTCTGGCTCTATGCCTTTTTTATTATTTACCATAGTTCTAATTGGAATGGCAGAAAAGAGGGAAGAGAAGCATGGGCTTTTAATACACTATCTTAAACTGGAAGCCTATTTTTTAATTAAAAATTTAAAAATGTGATATAAATTAATATTTTTTAAATATTTAGAGGAAAATAAAACAGAAAATATAGTCCATAAAAAAATGAACAATAAAAGAACTGCCTTCTCTTACCACTTTGCGAGTGTGGGGTACACATACAGAAAGGATGAGTTTATCAGAATGGGGTAACCTGATTTCTTTCAACATTTAAATCCTGTAACTCAAATACTATGTTTGGACTCTAGGTTCACAAAGCAATCTGCTTATGTATTGCCTCCCCTTCGAGCAAACAAACTGGGAGGCAATATTCCAGTCTCTTCTACATCTCTTTTTGGAAATCAGTCAACTGATACTCTGATTTTTTACAGTAGGTTTCCAGAAACATTTCATTTAAATTTCTTCCTAAGATTTAGGCCCATTCTGAGTGTGTTAAGAAAACCAGGTGCCTGAAATTTTAAGGCTAAGAACTAGACTTATTGGCCGTATAGACCCATAGTGTCATCTGCCTTCTCTCAAAAACTTCTTTTGTCTGTGGAGCAAAAGGGTAAATTATCAGGGGTTTTTGTTAATGTTTCCTCTTTGTACCTTTTTATAGTTTTCATATTCTCCACAATGAACATAGGCATATCTATAATGTTTAAGAGAAGGAATAGGTATTATTTTTAAATTGCAGGAATTGAATTAGAATGAAAATACACAAAAATAAATGCTGTTCATACTATGATTTCAGGCTTTGCCTAATTGTTTGTCCTACTGAAAAAAAACTGTTCAACCAAAATAAACTTTAAAAAAGTCTCACTACTACCTGACTTTTACTTTTTATCCCCTTTCTGACATGTTTCTAATCATGTGACCACTTCTAGTTTTGATAATCAGATTGGGAGATTAATTTTGTATTATAATACTGAAACAGAAAACTAAGACTTTAGCAGCAAAGATAATATTTAAATATTTATGTAAGATACATTAAAGATAACAGAAAAACATTGTTCTAAAAATTCAGAAAGTCTGGCAAGAGATACTGAAAACAGAAGAAAGGGGAGAAACTGGCAGTAATGGGGGAAAAAAACTCAACAAGCAAATCAATGGCCAGTTTCTGCAACTTCCATTATCCAAATAAATCTTTTTTTTTTTGTCTTTAATATGACTCACACAAATCAAACTACATTCTGATCATTTGCTCTGGTCCTTTGTTGTTGATCTTCAGATTCTAGAAACTCCTTTATGGATCCTACCTTTAGTCTAGCAAATGGTTCATTCATAAAATATAAAGCTTGTGATGTCTTCAGGGATCTAACAAGGGAATCACATTGAAATGAGGAAGAGTTAAACACACACACACACACACACACACACACACACACACACGAAGGAGAAATACAAGTTAATGTTTTAGTAAATGATCCTGGCACACTTTTATTTAGCTGAAGCTAGTTGACAGACACTTTATAAGTATTATCATACAAAATTTGCATTTCTAGGAAGATAGAATAGTCATACTTTCCCTTAGTCTTCTCACTAAATGTAACTAAAACCCTGGATATTTTTTTTAATTTTTATTAATTCTATTTTATTTTCTTATTTTTTTAATATGAAATTTATTGTCAAATTGGTTTCTATACAACACCCAGTGCTCATCCCAGCAGGTGCCCTCAATACCCCTCATCCACCCTCCCCTCCCTCACACCCCCCATCAATGTTCAGTTTGTTCTCAGTTTTTAAGAATCTCTTATGGTTTGCCTCCCTCCCTGACTTTTTTTCCCTTCACCTCCCCCATGGTCTTCTGTTAAGTTTCTCAGGATCCACATAAGAGTGAAAACATATGGTATCTGTCTTTCTCTGTATGACTTATTTCACTTAGCATAACACTCTCCAGTTCCATCCACTTTGCTACAAAAGGCCATATTTCATTCTTTCTCATTGCCAAGTAGTATTCCATTATGTGTATTAACCACAATTTCTTTATCCATTCATCAGTTGATGGACATTTAGGCTCTTTCTATAATTTGGCTATTGTTGAAAGTGCTGCTATAAACATTGGGGAACAAGTGACCCTATGCATCAGCACTCCTGTATCCCTTGGGTAAATTCCTAGCAGTGCTATTGCTGGGTCATAGGGTAGATCTATTTTTAATTTTTTTGAGGAACCTCCACACTGTTTTCCAGAGTGGCTGCACCAGTTTGCATTCCCACCAACAGTGCATGAGGGTTCCCATTTCTCCACATCCTTGCCAGCATCTATAGTCTCCTGATTTGTTCATTTTAGCCACTCTGACTGGCATAAGGTGATATCTCAGTGTGGGCATGATATTATACATGGAAAACCTGATAGACTCCACCAAAAGTCTGCTAGCACTGATACATGAATTCAGCAAAGTCTCAGGATACAAAATTAATGTACAGAAATCAGTTGCATTCTTATACACTAATAATAAAGCAACAGAAAGACAAATAAAGAAACTGATCCCATTCACAATTGCACCAAGAAGCATAAAATACCTAGGAATAAACCTAATCAAAGATGTAGAAGATCTGTAACTGAAAACTATAAAATGCTTTTGAAGGAAATTGATGAAGATACAAAGAAATGGATAAACATTCCGTGCTCATGGATTGGAAGAATATTGTTAAAATGTCAATACTACCCAAAGCAATCTACACATTCAATGCAATCCCAGTCAAAATTGCACCAGCATTCTTCTCGAAGCTAGAACAAGCAATCCTAAAATTTGTATGGAACCACAAAAGGCCCCGAAGAGCCAAAGTAATTTTGAAGAAGACCAAAGTGGAAGGCATCACAATCCCAGACTTTAGCCTCTACTACAAAGCTGTAATCATCCAGACAGCATGGTATTGTCACAAAAACAGACACAGAGACCACTGGAATAAAATAGAGACTCCAGAATAGGACCCACAAAAGTATGGACAACTAATCTTTGACAAAGCAGGAAAGAATATCCAATGGAAAAAAGACAGTCTCTTTAACAAATGGTGCTGGAAGAACTGAACAGCAACATGCAGAAGAATGAAACTAGACCACTTTCTTACACCATTCACAAAAATAAACTCAAAATGGATAAAGGACCTAAATGTGAGACAGGAAACCATCAAAACCCTAGAGGAGAAAGCAGGAAAAGACCTCTCTGACCTCAGCTACAGCAATTTCTTACTTGACACATCCCCAAAGGCAAGGAACTTAAAAGCAAAAATGAACTATTGGGACCTCATGTAGATAAAACCCTGGATACTTTATACAGAACCAATATAAGACAATGAGAGAATAAGGCAGACCATCTAGGGACTTTGAGATCCAAAGAACACCACACTGGTGAGCTCTGTAGGTTTTCTTCCCATCTCTTATGTCCCAAACTTGGAGCTGATGACATCAGCAATGCAGAAATACCAGTGACTCAGATGAGGAAACGCACCAACAAATAAAAGTCCCTAGCCAAGTCACAAAAGAAAAAGGAAGTCTAGCAAGATAGTAAAATTTTTGACAATAGCTACTCTATTCCAGCCAAATACACAGAGAAACCATGGTGTCACCCACAATGCACCAACAATGAATGGGGAGTCTAGGCTTCCACACTCAAAGTGGTAATAAAACACTCTAAAACCCACAAGGTGATGGCAGAAAGGCCAATAGGAGTCTGAACTTTTATCTCCACCAGCTGTTATTAAGTCATCACCACTATGGTGTCAGTGTAAACCTTATGGGGAATCTAAACTTCATCTCCACTGGCAGTAATGTGGTGGTTTCATCAGAAGTCTACTGGAAAATCAGGCTCCTCACCATCACCCAGTAGTAACAAGACCACCACACTGCTTAGACAATGGAGACTATGGGGAGAGCCAAAACTCCTAGCCTCAGTTGGTGGTAACAAGAAGTCCAGCCTATCAAGTGTAAATAGAAACAAACAGGGAAACTGAACTTCTACCTCCAGCTGCCAGTAACCAGGCAGCATCACTCCCTTTTCCAGACAGAGTGTAGATAAAGAAAGCTGGCTAAAACCAAAGGTTTAAATAAAACCCAGTCTTGTAACAAAATATGAAAATGTTCAGATTTCAATCAAAAATTACTTATCACACCAATAACTAGATAGATGTCAAACTAAGTCACCAAAGAAAATCAATAGACGATAACATTGAGGACAGAAATGTTGGAATTATCTGACAAAAACTTTAAAGCAACCACCCAGAAAAAAAATGCTTTGATGCATTATAAATATGCCTCAGATAAATGAAAAAGAAAACCTCAGGGCACCTCAGTGGCTCAGTTGGTTAGGTGTCTCATTTCAGCCTAGGTCATGATCTCATGGCTTGAGGGTTCAAGCCCCATGTCAGGCTCTGTGTGACAGCTCAGAGCCTAGACCCGACTTCAGATTCTGTCTCCTCCTCCCTCTCTGCCTCTCTTCCACTTGTGTATTCTCGCTTGCTCTCTCATTCTCTCTCAAAAATAAATAAACATTTCTTTAAAAAGAAAAAGAAAACCTTAGCAATGAAACAGAAAGTCACCACAAAGAAATAGAAGATATAAAGATGACCCCAAGGGAAAGTTTGGCTTTTAAAATATAACTGGGGAGAAAATCTAGATGATCTTATATATGGTGGTACCTTCTGAGACACAAAGCCAAAAGTATATACCATGAAAGAATTGATAAACTGGGCTTTGTTAAAATAAAAGCTCATACTCTGTGAAAGACAAGGTCAAGAAAATCAAAAGACAAGCCACAGATTGTGAGAAATATTTGCAGAAGACATATCTGATAAAGGGCTATAATCCAAAAGATATAAAGAATTCTTAAATCTTAATAAGAAAATGAACAACTCAATAAAAAATGGGCAAAATACACATCTATCAGAATGACCAAAATCCAGAATACTGGCAGTTCTAAATGTTGGAGAGAATGTAGAACAATAAGAGCTCTCTCTCACACATTTCTGGTGGGAATGCAAAATGGTACAGTCACTTTGGGAGACAGTTTGACAGTTTCTTTAAAAATTAAGCATACATTTACCATATGATCTAGCAATTCCATTTCTTGGTATTTACCCAAGAGTTGAAAACATATATCCACACAAAAACTTGCACATGGTTGTTTATAGTAGTTTTATTCACAACTGCCAAAACTTAGAATCAATCAAGATGTCCTTCAGTAGGTGAGTGGATAAATACTCTGGGATATATCCAGACAATGGAATATTACTCAGTGTTAAAAAGAAATGAGTAAGCCATGCAAATACATGAAAAAAAAAAAAAACTTAAATGCAAACTACTAAGTGAAAAAAGCCAGTCTGAAAAGGCTACACCCTGTATGACTTTAGTTAGGACATTCTGTAAAATAAACTATTTAAAAAGTAGTCTAGCCAGGGGTTGGGAGGAGAAAGAGGTGCCACAGAGGATTTTTAGAACCATAAACTATTCAGCACAAACTTCAGTATAAGTATTTGTCATGATACATTTGTCCAAACCCATAGAATGCACAATACCAAGTGTGATCCTAATGTAAAGTATGTATATTGTGTGATAATGATGTGTCAGTGTAGGTCCATCTACTTTAATAAATGTACTACTCCGGTGTGAGATGTTGATAGTGGAGCAGTTTGTGATTGTGTGGGGACACAGGATATATGGAAACTACTTTCCACTCAATTTTTCTATAACCTAAAACTGCTCTAAAAAAGTTTACTGATAATAAAAAATAAAAATCAATGTGTATTCATACATGTACACACACACAGTTATCAACATCTTATGTTTGCAGATTTTATATAACTCTTAACAATAAATTGTCAAATTAAAATTTTAATTAAAAAGAAATACAGTAACTAAAGGGGAAAAGGCTTAAGGAATGGGCTTAACAGCATGGAAGGAACAAAGGAAATAACCAATTAACTTAAAGATAGAACACTAGAAATTACCCAACCTGAACAATGAAGAAAAAATTGAAAAAAAATTTACAGAACTTCAGAGACTGTGGAGCTGTAACAAAAAACTAACATTCATGCCATCTGAGTCCTGAAAGGAGAATAGAAAAAGGGCAGAATTTAAGAGAACTTGAAGAAATAATGGCTGAAAACTTTCCAAATTTGGGAAGAGACATAAACCCACAGATTCAAGACATCAAGAAAATCCCAAAAACATCCACACCAAAAATGCAGCCAGAGAAAAGTAACATATTATTTACAAAGGAAAATTAATTAGTGAAAAGATCTCTCATCAGAAACTATGGAGATGAGAAGGAAGTGGCTGAACATTTTTCACGTGCTGAAAGAACTATTAATTCAGGATCCTACCTAGTAAAAACATTCTTTAGGAATAAAAGAAAAATCAAGACATTATAAAATGAGGGAAAATTAAAAATTTATCCCTAACAGCCTACCCTAAAGAATGGCTAATGGAAATTTTCTAAATAAAAAGGAAAAGTAAAAGAACATGACAAGCTAAAATATGAGTAAATGCTATAAGGTTTACTTCTCTTCAATGTTCTGAATTATGTTTGAGACATAATCAAAACAAAAATTATAAGACTCTCACATGGTTCTCAAAGTATGTAAAGGAAATATTTAGAAAAAATTTATTATAAAGTGGGAAGGTAAAGAGACATAAACTGATGTGAGTTTTCTATATTCCAATCAAACTGATAAAATGATGACACTCAGATTGTGACAGATTAGGTATAAATAATACAATACTTAGAGCAATGACTTAAAAATATTATACAAAGATATACACTCAAAACAGACAAAAAGAAATAGAACTCTAAAATAAGTAATTTTAGAATTAAAATTTTCTAAAATACTCTCTCTCTAAAATACTCTTCCTAAGTAACCCATAGGAAGGCAGGAAAAAGAAAACCAAGAAATGAAGTATACATAAAACAGAACACTAAAAATAAGATGGCAGACCTAATGCTTAACATCAACAATTACTTTAAGTATAAATGGTCCAAATACATCAATTATAAGACAAACATTGGTAGTGTGGATTTAAAAAAAAAAAATGACACAACTGTATGTTTACTAAAAGAAATGCACTTCAGGGGTGCCTGGGTGACTCAGTTGTTTAAGCATCCAACTTCAGTTCAGGTCATGATCTTGCGTCTGGAGGCTTGAGCCCCGCGTTGGACTCTGTGCAGACAGTTTAGAACCTTGAGACTGCTTCAGATTCTGTGTCTCCCTCTCTACCACCTCCCCCACTCACTTATGCACGCACTCTCCCTCTCTCCACGGCCCTCAAAAACACACATTAAAAATTTAACAAAGAAACACACTTCAAATATAATAACACAGATAGATGAAAAGTAAGGATATGGAAAAAATACCATGCAAACAAAGGAAGGCAGGAATAGCTACATAAACATCAGATAAAATACACTTGAGAGCAAAGAAAAATACCAGAGACAGAGATGATATATATAATGATGAAAGTGTCAATCCACCAAGAGGGCATAGCAATCATAAATGTGTATACACCAAACAACACAGTGGCAATATTTGTAAAGCAAATACTAATATAACTAAAAGAAGAAATAGATAAATCCACAATTCTAGCTTAACACTTGAATAATTCTAACAATGGATAGAATAACTAGACAGAAAATAAGCAACAATATAGAATAATTCACGTAACTATTAACCAACAAGTTCAAACTGGATATTTATAAAATATCCCACCCAGACAACACACATTTTTTTTTCAAGTACCTATGGAATATATACCAATACAGACTATATCCTGGTCATAAAACAAACCTCAACAAATTTTTTAAAACTTAAGTCATGCAGACTGTTTTCACTGACTACAATGGAATCAAACTAGAATTCAATAACAAAAAGATAGAAAATCTCCAAACAACCGAAAACTAAACAGCATATTTCTAAATAATACATGGGCCAAAGAGGAAATCTAAAGAGAAATCAAAAAAATACATTTAAGTGAATAAAAATGAAAACGAAAAAAAATTAGTATTTGTGGGATAAAATAAGACAGTGCTGAGAGGGAATATATAGCACCAAAATTATATATTAAACAGAGAACAAAAAGTCTCAATAATATAAACTCTCATTTAAAAAAGAAAGAAAGCAAAATAACCAAAAAACAAAAAAGGAAATAAAATAAGCAGAAATCAGTGCAATTAACAGATGAACACACACACACACACACACACACAAATGATGTAAAAATTGATAAAATGACAAATCTCTAGCAACACTAACAAAAAAAAGACATAAATTACCAATATCAGAAACAAAATGGGATATTAATACAGACCCTGCAGACATCAAAACAACAGAGGAATACTATCAACAACTATAGACACTTAAATTTGACATCTAGACAAAATGGATCGATTACTTGAAAAACACAAACTACCTCAACTCATTAACAAAATAAATAATTCAAATAGGGTTGTGACTTCTAAGGAAATTTTATTTATAATAAAAATATCCCAAATAGAAACGTCCAGGCCCATATAATTTCACTGGAGAATTCTACCATTGTTAAAAGAACAATTAACATCAATTTACACTACCAATCCCAGAAAAGATGAATTTTTAACTCATTTTATGAAAGTAGTATTACCTTGGTATCAAAATCAAATAACAACAGTATAGCAAAGAAAAATTAAAAACAAATATATTTATGAAAGTCCTCAAATATTTATGAATAGAATTCAATGATACATAAAAGAAATTAGATGATTCAATGTTTGAAAATTAGTGTAATGGATTATATCAACAGGGTAAAGAAGAAAAATGACATGGTCATATAAATTGATATAGAAAAAGCATTTGATAAAATTCAATACTGAAAAACATTTTAAAATAGAAGAAAAAATAAGAAATGGAGAACATCTTCAATTGATAATGAGCATCTTCCAAAATACCTACAACTAACAATGCACATAACGATCAAAGACTAATGTCTTTCCCCCTCTGATCAAGAATAAGGCAAGGGTGTCTGTTCTCATCACTCTGAATCAACACAGGGCTGGAAGTTGTAGCCAGGACAATATGGCAAGAAATAAAAGACATACAAATTGGAAATGAACAAATAAAATTGTGCCTATTTTCAGATCAAAGAATTGCTGATCTAGAAAATTCCAAGGAATTTTCCCCAAAAGACCTTCTAGAACTAATAAATACAGCAAGGTCATAGAATACAAGATCAACACAAGAATCAATTGCATTTCTCTACAGTAATGATGAACATATGGAAAAAAGAACTTACAAGACAATACCACCTACAATCATTCAAAAGAAAATTACATATTAAGATGTAAACCTAACAAAACATGTATAAAATATATTGGTTAAAAACTGCATAATGCGAATGAAATAAATCAAAGATCTAAATAAATGAAGAGACAAATTTATGGATTAGAAGATTCAATAAAGACATCAATCCTCCCCAAATTATACACAGTTTTAACACAATTCTAATCAAAACCTTAAGATTTTGATCTTAAAGAGAGAAAAACATATTTTAAAATTTACATAAAATGGCCAAGGAACCAGAATAGCTAAAAAAAGAAAAGAAAAAAGAAAAAAATGACCAAATAAAGTAGCAATAATCAGTCTACTTGATTTCAAGACTTATAGAATTCCAGTAATTAAGACTATGTGGTATTGATGAAGGAATAGACACAGATCAATGGAACAGAAGATAGAACTAAGAAATAGATCCACACAAATATGCCTAATTTTTGACAAAGGTATGAAAGCAATGTAATCGAGGATGGGTAACCTTTTCAACAAATGGCAGTGGAAGAACTAGACATCCAAAGCAAAAATATGAACTTCACACTTTATAACAATATAAGTCTCACACCTTATATGAAGACTATCTCTAAGTTGACTGTAGAATTAATAAAAAATTATACAACTTTTTCAAAAAATACATAGTTGAGGATCCTCAGGATCTAGGGCTAGTTCTTAGACTTGATAGCAAAATCACAGTTGATTTTGAAAAATTAATAAACTGGCCTTCATTAAAAAAACAACTTTTAATTTGTGAAAGACCTTGTTAAGAGGATAAGCTACACATGGAAAGAAAATATTTGTAAGTCACATATCTGATAAAGAACATATCTGGTAAAGAACTGATATATATATAAAGAACTTTTCACACAAAAACAGCCAATAATCCAATTAGAAAAGGGGCAAGAGATAGGAAGAAACATCTCATTACAAAGGATAGGATTGAAAATAAGCACGATTCAACATAATCAGCCATCACTAAATGCAAATTAATGTAACAACAAGATCTTGCTATATACTTATCAGAATGTCTAAAATAAAAAATAGTGAAAACACTAAATACTAGTGAGAATGTTGAGAAATTAGACCACTCATACATCGTTGGTAAAAAAAAAAATGTATTAAATGATACAATCATTAAGGAAATGAGTTTGGCAGTTTCTTAAAAACAAAACCAAAAACAGACAACTACCATACAACTCAGCAACTGTACTCTCAGGTATTTATCCCGGACACATGAGACATATGCTCATGTAAAAACCTGCACACAAAGGTTTATAGCAGCTGTATTTGTATTAGCCAAACTGGAATCAACTCAGAGGTCCTTCAGTGGGGAAAAAGTTAAAACTGTGTTACATTCATACCGTGGAATACATATTCAACAGAAGGAATGAACAACTGCTGTAAGCAACAATCTGGAACAATCTCCAGAGAATTACACTAAATGAAAAAATCTAATCCCAAAATGTTATATACTATATATTTCCTTTTATATAACAGTTTTAAAATTATGCAGAGAACAGATTGTTGGTTGCCAGGGGTCAAGGAGAGAATTCGAATATGAAGGCAGTGGATGCGGCTATAAAATGGCAATAGGAGGTCCTTGTGGTGATAGAAATGTTCTCTGTTTTGACTGTATCAGTGTCAACATCCTGGTGATAACTTAGTAGTAGTAGTTAGCTGACAAACAGTAAAACTGGTATTGAATCCAGATACATTGAATTCCAATACAATCCGGGGATCAGACTATTTCTCCTCATTTATTTTGCGTCCTGAAAGCTGCAAACATTTGATATGGACTTTAAAGTTTGGGTAGTGCTTGGCTTAGAAAAGCCAAGGGGAAGGAGCACCCCACAAAGAGAAAATAGCGTCAGTAAAGCATACCTATCTGGGGAATAAGTAGACCAACTTCAGTAGACAGCAGAGTTAGGGAAAGATGGATGGTAAGTACCTCAGGCACAGGGTGACATCAGAGTGAGGAGTCTGCAGATGTTAGGCTAATAAGTGAGCCTTCTTAAGAATTAGAAACTTCAAGTTTGAGGGCAGGAAATGACTCAAGATAAATGTTATTTTAGAAAAAGTGGGCTGGCGTGTTATTCTTTGGTATCCGTTACAGTGTACTTTTAACATTTAATAAGACCATTCTTGGAGTAACAGAGGACAGAGAAAGAATGCTCACCACTTTAGGGTGGCATGAAATACCAAGAATCAGAGAGCTCATCACACAAAAAAATTGGAGGCAGAATTAAGGCAACTCTCTAATCAATCTCCTATGATGTGCCAAAATAAGATCTCTAAAATGAAAATGTGATTCCATTACTCACCTATGTAAAATCCTGTAATGGCCCCACATACACTATGAAACAAAATCCAGACTCTATCAGAGTTTACAAGGCCATGGGTAATCGAGCACCTCTAGGCACTGTCTGCATTGTTCTGGAACACTAACTCATTTCCAGCTCTCCCTTTGGATAGGGCTATCCTACACCTGCAGTGTGCCATTTAGTACTGAGGCATGACAAAACCTAAAAGGCAGATAGAAGATTGATGAAGAGAGGAAAGGAAAAGTCTCTCTCATTTCTCTTTTTACCTCCTGTTTTCTGAAGAGGAAGCTTTTTATTCTTGACAGCTTTCCACATGAAAGTTAAGTTGCTGACCTCCGCTGAAGGGTTAGAACATCATTTATCTTCCCCCATTTTCCCTCTCTGTACCCCTCACATGTCTATCTCTTTCCCTCTCTTTCTCCTCCATGTTCTTCCTTCTTTTCTCCTCCTCCTCTCCCTCTCTCCCACCATCAGACTTATTCTCCCTTCTCTTTAGCAAATGCCTTATTTTCCTTAGCCTACTGTAATTCTGTAAATATTTTCCAAGTTATCCCTTTTTCTCCCCAGCTTCCCACCATATTCTGAAAGCTTGGGAGACTACCTAGTCTGCCACTGCCAACGTATGAAACACAAAACAAAACTACCAAACTGATTTCCGAAGTGTGGATTCATCAAAACCGTAAGTCAACATTTTCTATTTTTCATTCTTTACCTTGAGGTGATTTTAGATGTGCAATTAAGCTAATTAAGCTAAAATGTGACTCTTTCTCTTCATTTGCTAGTATAGAACACATGTTCATAAATCTTTATAATTATTTTGCAGTTGTTTCAAATGGGATACTTTTCCTACCTGTATCTTTACACCCCTGTTCAGGTTTCCTCTCTTGGAGAGATTTTACGGTTTTGTACTCAAGTACACATCCATAATTTTAGTGATTGTCAAACCTGTCCTCCACTGCGTTGATTACCAATGCTTATTGATGCACAAACTGCATAGAATTACTGTACTCTCAAGTTTTAGCAAGAAAAATACTGCATACTGGTTTGAGCCCTCATACAACTATTTCTACTGAACTACATGCTACTAACATGCATTGGGGGATGCTGAGAAACTTGCGACATTTTGAAGTTTCTAGCAATGATAGAATGTTGGCAATGACAGCATCAAGTCAGTGCCTCTTCTCAGGAATCAGGAGTTGAAGGTCACTGGGATCTCAGAACCAGAAAGAGCAGATTTTTTCCGACTTTGCTTAGTTTTCATTTTAATGGATTGTGTTTCTTCTTTGTTGTAGATGCTGGTTAACTTACAGCCGAATTTGAGGCTCATCTCCAGCAGTTGAATAGTGTCTTATGATATCCATTATGTGTTATCAAACCTTCTCTATATATATATTCTATTTTCCTGATTTCATTGTCTCTATGCTGACATTTCCTCACCTTTTTTTAAAAATCTATCCCGTTGTATGCATGCAGATAGAAACAAGACAGATGAGCTATTTCCAATCACTTTCAAGAACAATTTAGAGGCATAAATAAGTCAATAATGCTTTCCATAACATCAATAACACTCCAATAATATGCTTTCTCTCATGTTTGTTTTAGGGTTCGTAATTGAGGCTTTGAAAATTGCTCAAGGCTCATTCTCAGGTTGTTGCAGGAAGATATGGCCTCTGCCTCTAAAGCTCTTATACCCCAATTTAGAGAAAAAAGTATCCCAATAGTTAAAGACCTAGAAAACAGCTTAAGGCTACACAATAATTTAAGACACATATTGACATTACAACAGTAGCATCCATGGCTATTAGAGAAGACAATATCAGTGTGTGAAGCTAGAACAATAGTTTTCTGGAGATGAAGCAAAATGAATTTTGTAGAGTGGCTGGAATTTGCACCCCACAATTCTTTTCCTGCTGTCTGTTTTATTTTGTTTTTCTTTTAACTCAACTTCTAATGCATAAACCTTGAACACTGGGGCAGGGGAGGGGGCCCATTGGGGATGGAGGGAATTATAATTGATAAATTCTGTATTGAGAAGCAGTACCTCAGGAAACCACCATGCAAATTATCAGAAAAAGAAATCAGTCTAGACCAAAAGTGACAGAGCTTTGAGCACTTCCCTTAAGTAAAATGCCTTATTTCAGAGTCACCTCTGAATTAAGAATGGAGATTGACTTTTTATATAAAAATCTCCTCTTATTGGATCCCTATAGTTACCTTTTCAGTGCTTGCTGGGTGAGATGAAGAGGGCCTTGCTTAGGAAAGCATGTTGCCCAGAAAGTAATATTGTGCCAGGAGGAAAGAGGGTCACTATTGGGATTAAGTCCGTGGGATAGGGAGGAATCAGAAGGCATGAAGACTCAAGTCCAAATTTCTGGCTGGGAGAAGAGCTTGGGTAGCCTTCATGGAATAGTGAAGTCAGAAGGAAAGGTCCATGGCCATGTACTGTCGGTGCTAATAGCAAGTGACACCAAGTCTGGAAAAAAATATGTGCCTGGTTTCTAAGGTGAGCCCTTTGCTTGCTCTCCCTGCATGGATGACAGTGGCTCTCAATGCACTTGGCAGCCACTTCAGCCAGGAATTCTCACCCAGTGCAATCCATCACTGCTATGTTGAGACCAATTGCCCCTCCTGGAAAGTTACTGCTCTGGGGAGCAGAGAAGTCTGACCCCATAAGGCAGCCATGAGTTAGCAAGGGAGCCAGCTTGCCTGGAGGTGCTGCTGACTTCCCTTCTGGGCCACATGCATTACTTCCACAGTGACAGCAGACAGTTGTGCTGAGTTAGAATGCCACTGAGAGCAGTGTCAGGTGGGCAGCAACTGCAAATACAAAGCATCTGGGAGGAGAATATGGGCTCCAGGCTGAAGCAAGGCTGGAGCAAACTCAAGGCTTCCAGGATTAACAAAGTTCAGCAGCTACAAGAGGAAGAGGGAGAGGAAGAGACAAACACCCATATATATGACTATGCCCAGGCTATTAAACACACTGTTTTTTTTTTAAATTTATTTGTTTAAATTCAAGTTAGTTAACATACAGTGTAGTATGGTTTCATGAGTAGAACCCAGCGATTCATCACATATATATAACACCCAGTGCTTATCCCAACAAGTGCCCTCCTTAATGCCCCAACTACCTTAGTGCCCAACCCTTTTAGCCCAACTACCCACCCACCTCCCCTCCAGCAACCCTCATCTTGTTTGCTGTATTTGAGAGTCTCTTATGGTTTGCCTCCATCACTGTTTATCTTATTTTTCTATGTTCAACTGTTGGGTTTCTTAATTCCACATATGAGTGAAATCATATGATATTTGTATTTCTCTGACTTACTTCACTTAGCAGAATACACTCTAGTTCTATTGTGTTGTTGAAAATTTAAAGATTTCATTCTTTTTGATTCCTGAGTCATATTCCATATATATATATATATATATATATATATATATATATATGTATATATATACACATATATATATGTATATATATATGTGTATATATATACGTATATATATGTATATATATGTATATATATGTATATGTATATATGTATATATGTGTATATGTGTATATATGTATATGTGTATATATGTGTATATGTGTATATATGTGTATATGTGTATATATGTGTATATATATGTATATATATACACACACACACATATATATGTATATCTATAATTTATAAATGTAGAAATATACATACACACACATCTGTATCCATTCATCAGTCGATGCATATGTAGTCTCTTTCCATAACTTGGCTGTTGTTGATAGCACTGCTATAGAATTGGTTGCATTTCTATACACCAATAGTGAAGCAGCAGAAAGAGAAATCAGGGAACAGATCCCATTTGCAATTATACCAAAAATCATAAAATACCTAGGAATAAACCTAACCAAATAAACCTATCCCCGTACATCCAGAGATAGTGTTGATAGTGTTAACACCAGTTGGGGAGGGTGGCGTGTGTGTTTCTGGTAGGTTTCCACAGGAAGGAAGAGGGAATCCATTCAAGGAAAAACCAAAGAGGTAAAAGATCTGTACACTGAAATCTATGGAAAGTGTATGAAAGAAATTGAAGATGACACAAAGTAATGAAGAAACATTCAATGGTTATGGATTGGAAGAACCAATATTGTTAAAATGCCTATATGACCCAAAGCAATTTACACATTCAATGCAATCTCTAACAAAATAACACCAGCATTCTTCACAGAGCTAGAACAAACAATCCTAAAATTTGTATGGAACCAGCCAAGACTCAGGATAGCCAAAGTAATGTTGACAAAGAAAAGCAAAGCTGGAGACATCACAATTCTAGACTTCAAGCTCTATTACAAAGCTGTAATCATCAACAAAGTATGATAATGGCACAGACACAAAGATCAATCGAACAGAGTAGAGAATCCAGAAATTGACCCACAAATGTATTGCCAACTTATCTTCTACAAAGCAGGAAAGAGTATCCAATGGAAAAAAAGACGGTCAGCAAATGGCATTGGGAAAACTGGACAGCGAAATGAAGAATGAACCTGGATCACTTTCTTATACTATACACAAAAATAAATTCAAAATAGATGAAAGACTTAAATGTAAGACAGGAAACCATCAAAATCCTAGAGAACAGAGACAGCAACCTCTTTGACCTCAGGTGCAGCAACTTCTTACTAGACCTGTCTCCAGAGGCTAAGGAAACAGAGGCAAACATGAACTACCAGGACTTCATCAAGCCAAAAAAAAAAAAAAAAGAAAGAAAAAGAAAAAGAAAAAAAACATACTCTTTAGATTAATGCTGCCTAAATTAATGCTAACCAAATTAGAAAGGCATTATGTGTTTCTGTAGGGAGGCATCATGTTGAGAGGAAATCAAACTAAAATACAGAACAGGCTGGTAAAGGATGAACCTCTGCTCAGTCCAGGGGTCTATTTTCCCCATGACTGGGGAAGGGTGGCAGTTATCATGCTGGCTGAGGCAAAGTGTGGTCTGCTGCTGCCTCTTCCCTTCCTCCCACCCCTTATCTTGATACCTTCTCTTCCATCCAAGGCTTTCCTTGACCAGGGGAGGGACTTGGCTGGCAGTTCAGGGCAGCCAGGGTTAAATCTCCTTACGCAGGAAGTTGGGCCAATTCCTAACATAGTTTCTAGAGATAGAACTTGCCACAACTAGCCAGAACTTGCTATGAGTGCGAGATTCAACCATGGCCAGCCTGAAAGACACAGGTACCCTGGGCAGACTTATCATTAGATAGTCTTTCAAACCACTATTCTTTAAATATTTATTCAACATGTATTTAATGAAGGGGGGAAATGGTTTTCTATTATACAAATTCTATCACTAATTTAAATTCACAGTATAAATCAGATTCTACCCAAAACATTTTTCAGAACACAAGAAATAGAAAAGTCCTCCTTCATTTTATTTCTACCTAAAAACATTTGGAAAAAGAACCCTCCTTTTTGGTAGTTCCTGTGAATTTTTCTTTTATAAATCCTCAAATAATAAAACTACTCATGGTTTAAAAATTATAGAATAAAGTAAATTACCTAGCCCTCATCAATGATGTCAACTACCTTTAACAGACTCTGACTACAGAAGACTGTAGTTGGCAGGCTACAGATTACTTTCACTGTCTGAACTTAAGAATTTAACAAAAGAACATGCAGACTAAATGCAGTTGAGGGTGTATGATTAAAGCAAATATTCATGTAGAGTCGGAGCTGCAGTCAGAACCATGCAAACCAAGTTACTTCCAAGTTAAAATAATTTGGAAGCAGAAAAGAGGTGAGCTTGAGAAAGTTGTTCTTCAGACAAAAACTGAGAAAATGAAGCAAATACGTAGAGGAAGCCTGAGCTGGGAGTGCCCAGAAGCCCAGGAAAGATGGGAGAGGCAGGCTCAGGTACCAGCTGGCCACATCCTGTACTTCTGCAGCCTGCTCTAATCTTAAAACAGTCACCTCCATCACCATGGACTAGCTTGAGAAGGCTTCCATTCTGTACATCCAGGGATAGTGTTGATAGTGTTAACGCCAGTTGGGGAGGGTGGCGTGTGTGTTTCTGGTAGGTTTCCACAGGAAGGAAGAGGGAATCCATTCAAGGAAAAAGGTTGTCAGCTGGGTCTCTTAAGTCTTTGGAACAAATAAAAGTGTTAAAAAACACAGATACAAACATGTATGAATACCTATTAAGCATTGTGTGCTGGCTGTACACAACATACAAAACTTTCAGGCCAATGGTGCCAAAGCCCCGGTATTCTACACAATAACGATCCGCAATGAAACAAAGTTTGTTCCAGGTGACTTTGAGGCGGACACGAAGACTTCAGTCAGGGTGTCTGCAAGAGTATACCATGACTAAAATGGAAGCCCCACAGGATGGTGTGCTAAGGCTAAATGCAATTTATGAGGTTCCAAAAGAGTGCTCCTTGAAGAAGAATGGGGAAGGCAGTTCAATTTTGGCGGCATGCTCAGTCTTCCTTGACTGGCTGTTACATTCAGGTATTAAGGGAAAGATGGAAAAATTACTCCGAAACTATTAAGTCCCATGCTACTGTCCCGTATCAAAACCCTGTATGTGTTAGATCTAAATCCCTTTTCTTCTGGAGAACTAATTACACTGTCCTCAAAGCATTAATGTCAAAGTCTGTAAGGAAACAGAAAACTATAGCTATTGGTAAATATGTAAATTAATTATACTCAGTGTGATCCAGGGGGAAAATCCTCTCAGTGAATAAAGGCATATTCAAGTCATAACCACCAGCCTTCAGAGGGTTCAGAAATTCTTCCTGGGAAAGGTAGGACAGCTTTACATTTCCCTTCTGAGTTTAGCAGGCTTCAGTGTCCAGTCAAAAGAAAAAAATACACAACCTTACTTACACATTAGAAATGGGATCACTGATATTTGGTCATGTTCAGCCTCTTACCCAAAATACAAACAAAACTTTGGTAGTTGTTCAATGTGAGAAAAATAGTTGCACTGTGTTATTAAATCCTATGAGAGACCAAAGCTTCAGATTAATCAATAATACAAACTGACTTTTGTCTTAGTGAATTAGGCCCAAGAGCTAGAAATCTTTCTGAAAGTCAAGAGAAAGATTCCACTGTACGGCAGCTGATGGTGTTTCCACTGATTCTGGCCCTATTAAGAAAAAAAGACCTGGTGATGGAGAAGGGGTTTTCTGTGTCCTATATCATTGTTTTCCTCTTGATCAAACCGTATGTAACTCTTGGGGCAGTCAGAGGGGTAGGGAACAAGATTGTCAAGCTTTTTACATTAAAGCTATACCTTTAGAAACATAAAACTTTATTTTCAATACAGTACTTTATAAACTAAATAGCCCCCTAATTCCAACCTTTAACAAGAAGTCCGCCTTTAATACTTGGAAACCAAAGTTGCTTTCTATTTTAATCAATGAAAAGCGAGCTTTCACATATAAATGGATTTTTTCCAGAATTCTTTATAAACCACTGAAAATGGATGTGCATAATGGTAGTCCACTTGGTTCTCCATAAAGCTAATTCTGGCTGGCTAATTCCCTTCAGGCAGCAGCAAGCATTGTTCTCCTCAGCTCCTGTATAATTAATACCCAGATACAAATATATTCCTGTCTATTTCAGGGGGAGCAGAAGTGAGAAAAAGACAAGGGGAGAAGATACTGGTGTCAAATGAATTCTCTAATACATTTCCCCACTAGAGGGAAAAATAAATTAAATGTGCAATAAAATTTTAATAGCAAACAGTGATTGCACTATAGGAACCCTGATAGAAATAAGCATAATGGCATAATAAATTTTCCTGTGTGAGGAATAATTTTTTGGAGCTTTAAGCTTTGACAATTCTGGTAAATCTTACCCGTTTGTTAGCAATTAATAATATTAAATTGCTTCTCATCTCCCTAGATAAACATCAGCAATCTTTCAAATCATTGTTGAAGAAATGTATAATCTAGTGCACACCACTATAGGATTTTGTAAAAATTTCTGAGAGATGTTTAATAGCACTGTTCCAAGGAAAAATAAAAGCAATGTAATCTTTATCACTAATATAAATACATCAACAAATATTTGTTAAACCCCACTTTGTGCTTAGCAGAGACTGCTAGCTGTCCATCAAAATTCATTTTTGCCTTCTAGAGTTTAGGCTTGTCTGGGAAATGGCTGCTCATGCAAGGACTACATCCTCCAGTCCCCTAGACTCTGGTGTGGCCACGTGACTCATCTTTCCAATAACATTGACTGGAAATTATGTTTGTTATGTTTGTTATGTTAACTTTTAAGAATGGGATGCAGCTCCTCTAAGTTCCTTAGCCTCTGCAAGCTTGATGTAGGAGGCAGTAAAACTGGAAAAGGAGGAACTACACGTTGAAAGTTGTGGGCCCTGAATTCACATGCTCACAAAAAGAAACACCAGGCTTGGTTAAATGGGTAAGATACAAGATATAAAATGTAGTACATTTAAGCCATTATACATCTGTGGGTCTATTTGTTACAGCATTTTGGCCCAGTCTGACTAATACAACAGCATTCATGTAGACTTTCTGAGATCCATAAAGACATGAAAAATATTGCCCTTCTTGCAAAAAGTAATTTTTCTCTGGATAAAGAGACAAAGAAAACAGTGCAAACAGAAAAAAGTAAAATAGGGTAAAAATATGTAAAATTTTAAAAGATGCCAGTAAACAAATAATTGGCATGGCACTAAATGTTAGGTGTTCAAAGAATGAAAATATTTATTGAAAATATTTATTTAAAATATGTTCACGCAGAAATGGCAGATTCTGCTGGTTAGAGCTACATTTCAAGATCTACCATTGATAATAAAATCATTTATAATGGGGTTTGCTCTTTCAGGAAATTCTTCACTTGGACATATAAACCTAAAGCTCCAAATACCTGCAACCTTTTGATGTGTTGTAGTTCTCATTTCCCCTGGTTCCAGGATCTCTGATTCATCTGTAGTTGTAAGCTTAATTCTTTGCAATGCCTACCTTTGACAAGAGTAGTCCATTTATTCCAATATTCTCTGTAGTTTCCTTAAAGCAACACCTTATGATCGATCTTTTCCCATAATATAAAAGATACTCTAGCATTACTCAGGAAATAAATTTATAAATTCTTGCTAAAAGAGGTTCAGTTAAAATGCCAACCCAAACTCAAAGAGGTCCAGAAGCAAGATATATTCATATTTTTTAACAACTATATATTGCATCACTTTTTGTTAGACACTAGGATGTAATAAGCAAAACAATACAGCACATTTTCTGTGGGCACTTATATTCTCATGAGGTGCCCTGTAAGGGATGAGGGCGTCAGATGATGTACAGAAAGAACTGGATATAGTAAGCCTGTAAGCTTGGAAATGACTTGATGGCAATAAGATAACTGTCTTCAAAGATTTAAAGTCTTTTCCTGTGGAATATGGATTATACTTAGCTATGTCTCACGGCTTCTGTCCACTGATAAATACCAAACAATTAGAACTCTTCCTGGCACCTGTAGGAACTCAAAAAGCAGATTTTGAATAAATGAATGAATGAATGTATGAGCCTGGGAACTTAATTCAATTATAATCCTGCTCGTTTGCAGTAGTGAGGAATGGTGATGAATGCTGTCATTTACTTGCGGGTAGCCTTTGAAAAAATCAGTTAAGGGGTGCCTGGGTGGCTCAGTCGGTTAAGCATCCGACTTCAGCCCAGGTCACCATCTCACGGTCCATGAGTTTGAGCCCCGCATTGGGCTCTGGGCCGATGGCTCAGAGCCTGGAGCCTGCTTCCGATTCTGTGTCTCCCTCTCTCTCTGACCCTCCCCCGTTCATGCTCTGTCTCTGTCTCAAAAGTAAAATAAACGTTTAAAAAAAAAAAAAAGAAAAAATCAGTTTACTTTTCTGAGAACTAAAACTACTAGGGAGAAAGCTACAGGGAGATTGATGTACTGGGGCCCGATATAATGAATTAATTTCAAAGATCAGACAACACAAATCGTCTTAATTTCCAAAGGGAATTATTCACCGGAGATTTTCATGCTCAGTAGACCTGGATGACAGACACTTTCTTTAGGAAACATTCAGACTGGGACATTGGCATGAGCTCAAGGAACTAGCTATTATGAGCTCTTCAGTGGAACCTTGGGATAGATAGAAACAAGCAAAAAATAACCCTAGGACAGTTTTTATGACCTTTTTAGTGGAATCTTAGGGTGGCTGGAAACAATAAATAAATAAATAAATAACCAATCACCCCACCCACCTAGGACAGTTAGAAGAGGAAATAGGGCCAACAGCTTGACAGGGAAATAGGATTCCAATAGTCCACGGGGTGTGATTAAAGCCCTAGATAAGGCTAATAAACTTAACTGACAGAGGGATCTCATTGGAAGCTTTGTCCTATGGAGTGGGCCACCCAGGGAAGCCAGGAGCTTGGGACACACATGTACCAAGGACACATCCCTGAGCACCCAGTTTTGTTTGTCCATGAAAACCGACTGTCTTTAAGCACTTGCCCCTGAGCCTGGGAGTTCAACTTACTTTTGAGCCTTCTTAGAGGTAGTAAGAAGGCTTTTCACATGCTTATTAACTTGTGATTCTGAGAAGGCTACTCTGACCTTCAGGTTCTTCAGTAACTTGAGAATAACAACATAAAGTTTGTAACATAGCTCTGAGAATTAACTGCAAGAATTGGTTCTGAGCACAGAGCTTGCTTCCTGACCTATGCTAGGTGCCTGCCTAATCAATGTGTTTCTCCCCTTTCTCCTTCTAGTCCTGAAATCATATAGTTCTTTCTCCCCAAGAAGCTTCAGAATCTTTTCATTTTAATTTCCTGTTGGGAAACTTTAATTAATCCTCTGAGAAAATCAAGTAGCATTTATAAATCTATGGAACTGGAATGTGTCATTAGCTCAAGTGCATCCCCTCAAACTATAATAAAGTCAACACCCCCTTCAGTATCACAGTCATCCATTCTAGCAATTTTGAAACCCATCTATTTTTTTTCTCCCTGCCTGCTGGTGGTACCCTGAATTAAATTAAGAATGTAATTCTTAAATTAAGATGTAAATTAAGATGTAAAGCATTCTGGAAGTTCACTGACATTTGGAGGGTCTTCTCTAAACTGCATGTAAACACCTAGAGTCAATGTAGCATCCTAGAAAGGACAAACATTTTAATCTTTATTTCAGAATATGGCAGAAAATCTGTGGCTGCTGTATATTTCTTCCTTCATCCAGAAAAATCTCTCATTACTCAAGCCCATTTGCCTCCTGATCAAGAGTCACTAGGTTTGCATCAAATGAAAGTATGTTGACATCACAATAATCAAAGCAGAAGCAAACCTACCCTTTAGCATACAAGCCCCTCTCAAACCAAACATGTGCCCAAACACATCTCTCCCAAACAATGCACTCCCATGGGAATGGGAATAAAAGACCCTAATGCATTTACAAATTACAATGCAACTGTCCCTATATTGAGATCACTCAGTTTATAGGACTCCAAAATTTCAAGAGGATCTGATAGCTCTCCTCACTAGCACAATTTTATATTTCAAAGAAACTTGTTCTCAAAATTCTTACCCATCTCTCAGAAATAGGCTCTTTAGTTGGGGTATTTCCAGCCACATTAAGGTTTTCTTTTTATACTTGCAAACTGTCCATGCTCTTTGTGTATGGTTTTGCTTTTCAAGGGGTCTATCTAGGCTGCATGCAACAAAAATCAAGCAATCATACTGTTGCCTGATATTCAAAAATGGTTATTAATGCTTATGATAATCTTTTCAGCCCACTTAAAACTCAAAATCCTACCTTCCAATCCCTCCAGGACTATTAGATCTGATTTTTTTTATGTCTATTCGGCTTGATTTGATTTCATAATAATCCTCTGATATCTGGGTAAGTCATTTGTCTTCAATACATTCAATATGAACTAATTTTTTTTTCTTCTTAGGTAGACAGTCACATAAGGACAGGACAGGATTAGGGCCAGAAAATACTAAAAGGCTTGGAAAATATCCCAAAATAAATACAGAGCATCAGAGTGAGATATAATGCTTAAGAGCAAGGTGGAGGCAAAGATGATGATCAGTGTTAGAAGAAGAGTTTTATTTCTCTACATTGGCGGCTAGAAGTGACCCAAGTACTAAGCACTACAGAGATTTTTTTTTTTCAAGTGGATAACCTGGTATTTCTAAATTTAATTTTGGGTTGTAGTGAGTGGTAAGTGGTTAGTTCAGGCTTTCAAGTAATTTCCATCATGGAAATAAGTCATTTCTGAGGTCCTACCAAAATGCTGTCCTTCATTTCCTAAGAAATAACTAACTTGACTGGAAATCTAACATCTGAAAATATAACATTCTTGCATGCAATCTTCTCAAAAGTCAATTCAAAGAGCAACTGGGATTTTTTTTTTCTGGTTGCAACTGTACCTCAAAACTATTCATGTTGTGTTTAAGTCTTTGTAGAAAGAGAATTAGAGGATATCAGGGCATACAGGGGACCTACTTGGATAGGCCCTTGAGCACAATTAACCAAGGAAGCAAGGAAGGGAGGCACCAACTATAATAAGGAATATCTGTTGACCTAGGCCATTCTGAGCAGGCAGTAGCAGAGGGGCATGTCATTCTTCAAGTCTTGACAGAAGGGAAATGTAAACTCAGAGATTTGAGGAAGAAAGAGAATTTCAACATAACTGAGACAGGATTTGAACCCAGGCCATCTTGACTCAAGATGTTGAGCTCCTTCACTGATGTCATAATATCTCTATATTTTGTGACTTAATTGCCTGATATAAAGCATTATGAAGGTAACCTAAGCCATTTAAGCCAAATAAAGGAAGAAGGCTTTCCAGATAGGCTTAGAAGCCTAAACAATAGATGCCCACCAAACAGACTAACAAACCAAATGTTGACCAAGAAAGTGAGCATCAACAGGATAGAGGAAAATGAAATAGAGAGTAAACAGATTTGGAGATTGAACACCTGGCTTCAGGGGAAATTGCCACAGGATACCAGTAGACATCCTAAGATCTTGGCTTAAATTTTTTACAGACTTGCAGAAGTAGGCACATGTGACATGTCCAAATAGCCATCATTATTACTGTTAACTTTTCTTGTTACTCCCTATCTTTTATTTTATTGGACCTAAGGAATAGGGCACACGGTTGTCAAAACAGGACCATGAGACATGATAGATGGAAAGACACCCACAAGCAGAGTTAAAGGATGCAAATATGTTCTATGAATAGTATATGAAAATGGATGGAGATAGCAACATTGACAGAGGACCACACAGCATGATCCCACACAAAGGGGGGAACCCTGCAGCTCTACAAATCACCTGTGTAGGTGCAGGTACAGCAACACATACAGTGTGAAAATTTTACCAAGTGCAAGGAGCTCACATTTTCCACTCACATGGTGTTGGTGTGGGTGGTGGTAGAGACAGGATTTTTTATACTCCTGTGTTTAATCCCCACATCTCTTTTTCTATATTCCTCATCGGCCTATTCACCACATGCATGGAATTGCTACAAAACCAGCCCAATAGATATTTGGGTAAATCCAAAATCTTTTTCAAACATATAGCATGTCTTAAGAGGTCAGGCTTCCTTTAGGTCCATTTTCACAGAGGATGTAATGTATGTGTATATTCTAAATAGCTGAAGTCAGGGTTTCCAATCCTGGCTAGTCTGGAAATGGTGACTTCTGGGAAACATTCTGTTTGAAGTTATCATTAGAAGTCTCATCCAATCTTCCCTTTGATTGCTTTTAGGCCTTAGCTGATTTCTAATGTCCCCAGCTGATCTAAGTGAGCTGCCAATTGAAGGCCTAATTACAGCATCTACTTTTGACTATTATAAAGGATGCAGCAGCTGCCTGAGCTAGTAAAAGGACCCTAGACCATGGTTCCCACTCTGCTCAGGTTATGAGTAACCTTATTTAACACTGAAAACAGACTCTGCAGGCTGATGATGGATAATATATATGAGGAAAACACTAGTCTGAATTCAGTAGTGTTTTTAAATGAATTTGTCGTGCTAAAAACCATTCATGTACGTATTAATGAATATTGCATGTATATTTATTAAATCCCAAGTAATGCCCTGTGCATTAATGTATTTTTGAGGTCTGTGACTTAACTTTAGGATTCATTATACTTCATTAAGAGTATCAAGACCCAGGTTCTGTTCCTGGAACTAATGCTGCAAGCAGAGTTTTAGTAGCTTCACGTCTCTGAGTGACTTATCTTTCTTCATCTGTAAATAGAGTAAGGCAGATAGACTAAATTAATGTTTATCCAAGTTTTTTTCCTGAAGTTTCTCACCTGCTTCACCTGGGATGCTTATTGAAACTTGAAATTTTCTGGGGCACTTGGGGGGCTCCACTGGTTAAACATCCAACTCTTGGTGTCAGCTCAAGTCATGATCTTAAGGTTCATGAGTTTGAGCCCCTCAGGGGGGCTCTACACTGACAGCATGGAGCCTGCTTGGGATTCTATCTGTGTCTCTCCCTCTCTGACCCTCCCCTGCTCTGTCTCTCTCTCAAAATAAATCAACTTTAAAAATATATATAATTTTCTCAAAGCAACCCAGAATTCAGTCTGGAATCTCTGGGGAAGAGAGCCAGAACATTCACTTGTAGTAAGTTTCCCCAGTGACACCAAAGCATAGTAACATTTGAGAACCAGTTGTTCCAGATAGAACGGATAGCATAAACTGTCTTTGACATCATATAAAAACAAGGACAGAGAAACCACCTCTATCCATCTCAATTGAAGTACACAAACAAGGTAAATTCAACAATTTGACCCAAATGAGTTAGGTCACCCCCATCATACTTCATAATAGACAACTGAGTCATAAAACAGGGATAAAAGGACAGTGGTGAAAGGGGCCCAAAATTTTGAGTCAAGAAGACTGGGGTCAAATCCTGCCTCAGTTAGGTTCCAGCTTTCTTCCTCCCTTAAACTCTGAGCTTCCAGTTCTTCATCTGTCAAGCATGTACGATGATAGCAATGCCTGTATCTTCAACAGTATTATTGCAAAAGTTTCTACAAAGAGAGAGGTGAGGTGATCTGGTAGGAGGTGCAGGATTAAGATAGGGTATTGATCTTGAAACTTCGTTTGCCTGGCAAGATCCATTTCAGTGGCTTTGGCAAAAATGGGGGGCGGGAACAGATGGAGACTACTACCACTTCTCATGATTATTATGAGGATTAATAAGAAAATATGGATTTTACATAGCAGAGTGCCTGACATATAAAAAAAAAATCAATGCATAACTGTTCTCATTATTAAGTTGAAGAAAATGAAATTGCTGGTATTCTACTCTTTTTGACTTTCAAAAATGGCAATTCCATTCAGTTTCGACGTGATATAATATTGAAATCCCAGTATGACACAATCAGTCTGTTTCTCCCAAATTATTCATATCTTTTTTAAGAAAAAGTGAGAGAGGTAATACTGACAAAATAATGATTTTTTTCTTTTATACCATTTTTTTTCTTTTAATGAAAATTCAAAAGGCTTCACCTCAAGTCACACTACAATCATTTTTCTGAGTAATGATATGATAAAAAGTTAGGCAGCAGGTGGGAGTTTTAATAGAAAACACCCAGGAGGAAGTCAGATGAGGGATTTTTATGCCTTGTTCTAACTATTATTATAACAGGCTGTCCTTCTTGTAGAGCACACCCTGTTTCAGTGACTTTAATTATGACCCGAAACTCTCCTTATCAGATGTTAATGTGGCTCATAGACTCCATTCGGTGCTTAAAAAGTCACAGAATCTCTGCCTGTTGGTAATGGATGGCTCTGTATTTCCTTCCCTCACAGGCCATCTTATAAACAAGAACTAGTCATAGGGTGTGTAAAAATAATTAATGGACTTAACTGAGCTATTAATACTATGTTACTAACCAGATGAGATATCAATCTATTTTAATTTGCTAATTCCACATTCATGTTTTACCTAATAGCTAAAACGATGAATAAATCATTTTGACTCTCATATGTTTATATTTTATGTTACTAAATTTTGTGGGTATGTCTTGATTGAAATTTATTTTCTTTAAGTTCTCATAGAATACCTGGACAGCTTTCTAAATGGAATAATGGAAAGCTAAAATTTCCCAGTGGTAACTACTGACAAAAAATGTCTCACCCAGCAAATATAACATGTGCCACTGCCTGAGTCCACATACTCGGAATATCACATAAAAACAGGAGAACTGGGGCAGCTGGGTGGCTCAGTTGGCTGAGCGTCCAACTCTTGATTTCAACTCAGGTCATGATCCCAGTTTGTAGGTTTGAGCCCTGTATCAACCTCCACTATAGAGCCTCCTTGAGATTCTCTCTCTCCCTCTCTGCCCCTCCTCTGCATGCATGTGATCTCTCGTTCTCTCTCTCAAAATGAATAAAGTTTAAAAAAAAAGAATAGGAGAACAAGAACAGAAAAATATAATGTTAAATACTTTATTTGAACCCCAGAATCACAAAGAATCCAGGTTTGGCTAACAACATCTACAATAATTACTGCTGGTTGATAATGACCCATTAATTCAAGCCTTCTATCTATTAGGTGATAGAAGAAAGCACAGAAGTATTGTTTTAAATATTATTAAAATATTTTGATTTTTTATTAAAATATATTAAATATTATTAAAATATTAAAAGTAGATTTGGTGAGGGTTTTCTTGTGTCTTTCATGACTATTTTGTTTTTGTTTAGTCGAAAGATGAAGATGGGCACCTGTGTGGCTCAGTTAAGCGTCTGACTTTGGCTCAGGTTGTGATGTCACAGTTCATGAGTTTGAGCCCTGCATTGGGCTCAATGCTGACAGCTCAGAGCCTGGAGCCTGCTGCATATTCTATGTCTCCCTTTCTTTCTTCCTTCCCCTCCCCTGCTCACAGTCTCTTTCTCAAAATAAACGTTAAAAAAATATTAAAAAAAAAAAAAGATGAAGAGAAGACAGATTATTTTCTTTACCTGAATTTCTCTGTACCTCTATCCCTGACTTGATCCCAGGGTCAGCTCTTAGGAACCCCTATGAGATTCTATTTTCGTGTCTCAATGAATAACATTAAGTCAGGAGAGAATGTTGAACTTAGAACTAAGGAAGTGAACTTGAGACAGTAATTGGAGCTCCTCAATTTTCTTTGATTTGATTCAGCTCGACATATCTAAGCCATGTGATGTGAAGAAAATGGAGAAAACAAACAAAAATCACCTCCGTTCCAGTTCTGGTTCAGCTTCTGACAGAAGGCCAGGAAACTGAGAAAGAACCAACCCTAAGAAGGATGAGAGGGGCGCCTGGGTGGCGCAGTCGGTTAAGCGTCCGACTTCAGCCAGGTCACGATCTCGCGGTCCGTGAGTTCGAGCCCCGCGTCAGGCTCTGGGCTGATGGCTCGGAGCCTGGAGCCTGTTTCAGATTCTGTGTCTCCCTCTCTCTCTGCCCCTCCCCCGTTCATGCTCTGTCTCTCTCTGTCCCAAAAATAAATAAAAAATGTTGAAAAAAAAAATTAAAAAAAAAAAAGGATGAGAGAAGCACAGTCCACCAGGCTAACACTGAGCAGCAAACTTAAAGACCACAAGTGGAAATTCAGACTGAGGTCTTATAGAGGGCATAGGGCGTGGGTTCGTCATTAATAAAACAGTAAAGACCCAGGAGACCAGAGCAGCAGTTTGGTAAACTACATGCAGAGGGGCCAAATTCAGCCACACATATTTGAGTTGTTTGGGTTTTTGTTTGTTTGTTTGTTTGAGCCCTGAGGTATAATTGACAAATAAAATCTTAAGTTGTTTAAAAGCAGGCAATTCCATGATTTGATTTACGTACACATTGTGAAAGAATCCCTGCCATTGGGTTAAACAATACATCCATCATCAGTCACATTTGCCCTTTTTATGAGAACACTTGAGTTTTACTCTCTTGACAAATTCCAGCTATACAATACGGCATTGTCACCATGTTACATACTAAATCCTCAGACCTTAGTTATTATAGAAATTTTGTAGCCATTTACCAGCCTCTATTTCTCTCACCCGGCCCCTTGCAACCACCTTTCTATCCACTTCTGTGAGTTTGCTATATTTTTTCGATTCCACTGTTAGTCTGCAACCTCCCTGGGGGCTCCCCAGGTGTAATTGGCCCCCATAAGTGGAAAGCAGGGAAAGGCCAAAGAAACAGGCAGGCCACTCCCAATTGGTAGACGGCTGGTTTAGTAAGCACTGGAACTTACGAGCCTTGCCTTGCACAGCCACAAAAATGAGACCGCCACACCTGGCTGACAAATTTTAAAGTTTATATAGAAGCCTTACCTGAGTTCAGTCACATGTCCGTCCAAAAAGCCTCAACACCACATCACTATCTCAAGGCTGTGTCCTTGGGGCAGCATCTGGAAGAGGAGAAGGCAAGGGGAACCCACACTCCCCAAAGCGGGTAGAGGCTCCCAAGTTCTTGGGAGCTCGGCTTTCAGGTCAACGGGTGGTAGTGCCCTCTCTCTCTAAGATCTCTCTCAACACTCCACTGGTCCTGACCGGCTCTTAAAACTCATGCGCGCCCCTCCATAGTTTGCTGGGAGTGGCCAGCGAAGGATTTCACTAGCGCGCAGGTGGCTCTTTAAGCAGCCATCTGGCTGCATTGGAGGCAGATGCAAGAGAAAACACAGGTTAAAACAATGATCACCAAAATCAGTAACACCTTTTTCCACTAGCATTTCTCCAAAATAAAATGGCGTCGGGCATTATTACTGCCTTGAAAGGAGGCACCTGTGCCATTATCCAAACAGAATGTTGTGTATTTATGCCTGATGAGTCGGTTGATATATCATCTTTATTAAGTTACAGTATTAAGGGTTACACTTGTGTCCTCGTGTGATGTAAATGTTTACTAGAATTCATCAGTGAATCCATCTGGTTCTGAAGTTTTCATTGTTAGAAAGGTTTTGATTATTGATTTAATCTTTGCATAAGTAATGGGTCTGTTTAGGTTTTCTATTTCTTCATGATTCCATCTTGGTAGATTGTGTGTTTCTAGGAATTTACTCATTTCTTTTAGGTTATCTAATTGGTTGAGTTATAATTATTCCTAGCAGTTTCTTGGGATCTTGAGTGTTTCTGTTGTCAGTTCTAATGACTGTTCATTCATTTCTGATTTTATTTGAGTCTTCTTTTTTTCTCAGTCTAAAGGTTTGCCAATTTTATCTTTTCAAAAAAAAAAAACAGCTTTTGGTTTTGCTGATTCCCTTCCTATTGTCTTTTTAGTCTCTATTTATTTTACTTCCACTCTGATCTTTGTTATTTCCATTCTTCTGCTAGCTTTGAGCTTTTTGTTTTTCTAGCTCTTTGATGTATAAACTTGGGTTGAGACCCTTTTTTCCCCCCTTGTAAACTATGCAATTAGACTCCTTTTAGGGAAAGACTGGAAAATGGCCATTTTTGCCTGCTCTCTCCATCCATACTGAACCTTGGGGGAAATCTCCAGTGAGTGTTCAAGTGCCCATTAAGAACTGCTTCTTTATTTGCTATAACTTCTGTGTTTCGTGCATGCAAGCTGTAAGCTCTAGTGCCTTTCAGAGCAGAGTATTTTGAGGGCCCATCCCTCTGGTGGCAGTCCTAAAGTTAAGATGCTAGCTGTATAGTCCAAATCCTTCACTCTTTGGGGAGAAGCCAGGAATTAGATGTTCCCTCCCGAGTATCTGCTGCTGTTCTGGGAGTGAGCTTTATGGTGAGAGTCTTCTCAGCCTTTCCCTACCCATGTTGATGTGGGTATTTTCTCATTTGCCAGATATGTAGGAATCGCTCATGTAGTTTCTGGATTTCCTTCAGAGGGGATTGCTGAATGGGTAGCTGTACATCAGTGCATCCATGCAAAGAAAGTTCAGGAGCCCCTATGTCACCTTCTTGGCCCTCATCCCATGCCCATTTGTTTGCATGCCATCTATGACTGCTTTCATGCAGCGACAGCAGAACTGAATAAAGTAGTGGCAACAGAGAGCATATGTCCCACAAAGCTGAAAAAATTTATTATCTGACCCTTCACAGAAAAACTTTGCTGATCTCTGGACTACACTAATTCAGGAAGAAGGGAAGAATATTACAACAAAAGCAGGAAATTACGAATAATTATAATATATTAGACATCAGAGAGAAAAGCAATCTACTCGAAGCAAGATACCCTGAAAGTAAGGAGTGGGGGGAGGGGAGTGTCAGGTTGGAAAGTCCACATTATAATTATAGTCTCTTGATTACCAGATCAAAGAATGTGCAGTTCATTCTGTAAGAAGGAAAAAAAAATGTTAGAAGGGTCTTTTACTAGTATTATGAAGGTGTGATTCTAATTTAGCAGCTGTATATGCAGTTGAACTAAACTGGAAATCTCCAGGAAAATTACCTTCAGGTTGCATCAGAGAGAAAACTGGAAATGGACCAACTCAGGTAAAACCTAGGATTCCCTTATATCCCATTCCAGTTTAAAGATCGCTGCTTTTCCCTAAAAGTGAGCAACTTAGATTTCTTAGTCCAAGAATTTTTCCTTTCATACCTTGTTTTTTTCTACTTTTTCCTTCTCAACTTATTGAGCATAGCTTTGCCAGTTGGGATCAATTCTTAAAGCTTGAGAAGAAGACATCTGTTGCTAAAGCTAGATCCACTGCTCAGCAAGCAGCCTGTAAGTTAATAATGGGACCCTATCACTGAATACTAACTGTTACTTTCCTCCTAATATCCCTGAAGCATTATTAAATGTGGCACTTACAGCCCCTTATATGCAATTTACCTCTGGAAAAGGTCATCTGCAAGTACAGTACTTAAAAATCTGCCACAAGGAGCTGTGAGATTACATGCTAAACCATTTATTACCCATCACAAGACCTACATCAAACAAACCTCATTTTAAATGTAGCCACTTTCTCTTAAAAACGACAGTGGAATCTTCTTTGGAACATATTCACAGCAGAAAACATCCTGTCTCTCTCAGTTTTCTGAAAGTTTGGAGCATTGCTTGGGCTGTGGAGGAATGACATCAAATTAAATGTCGAAGCAGGTGAAGCTTGCCTTTGATGAGTCGCACTGCTTTTTTCAGGGACCTGGTCACCATGCTTCCCTCAAGCTATCCAGAACTCCCCACCCTAACCACACTCTAGCCTTCTGCTCTCAAAAGTGTCTTATTCTCTGGATCTTACCCAATTTCTGCCCCTTCCCCAAATTGACATGTCAAGGAAGTTCCAGGTTAAGATGGTGGATTAAAAACACAAATCTAGTATTATACCTTCTGTATCAGTCAGGTTGGGCTGTTATAACAAAACATCATAGATAAGGTGGTTTCACAACAGAACATTATTTCTCACAGCTCTGGAGGCTGGGAAGTCCAAGATCAAGGTTCATTAGATTCAGTTCTCAGTGAGGGTTTTCTTTCTGGCTGTAGTCAGCTACCTTCTCACTGTATTCTCACAAGATGGGGAGAAAGGAAGACTCTGGTTTTTCTTCTTCAATCCAGGACACTAATCTCATCATGAGGCACCAATCTATGCTCTCCTCTAAACCCAGTTATTTCCAAAAGGCCTCATCTTCAAATACCATCATAATGAGAAGTAAGGACTTCAACATATTAATTTAAGGGTGATACAAACATTCGGCCCATAGCATTCTGTCCTTGGCACCCAAAATTCATGTCCTCACACGCAAAATGCATTCATTCCAATCCCAACTTCTTAACACCAATTCTAAAGTCTAAAGTTTATATTAGAGGAGACCTCTAATATAAACTAGATACAAGTGAGACTCAAGGTCCAATTCATTCTGAGACAAAATTCCTCCAGCTGTGAACCTGTAAAACCAAACAAGTTATGTGCATTCAAAATACAATGATGGTTTATATATACAATGCAATACTACTTGGCAATGAGAAAGAATGAAACCCTGCCATTTGCAACAACGTGGGTGGAACTGGAGGGTATTATGCTAAGTGAAATAAGTCAGCCAGAGGAAGACAAATATCATATGTTTTCACTCCTATGTGGAACTTGAGAAACTTAATGGAGGACCGTGGGGTAAAAGAGAGGGGAAATATAGTTTCAAACAGAGATGGAGGCAAACCATAAGAGACTCTTAAATACACATAACAAACTGCGGGTTGATGGGGGGGATGGAAAGGGAAATGGGTGATGGGGATTGAGGAGGACTTGTTGGGATGAGCACTGGGTGTTGTATGTAAATGATGAACCACGGGAATCTACCCCCAAAACCAAGAGCACACTGTATACACTGTATGTTAGCTAACTTGACAATAAATTAAAAACAAAAAATACAAATGGTGCAAAAGGCATAGGATAGACATTTTCATTCTAAAAGGGAGAAATTGGAAGACAGGAGGGCATGATGGGTACCAAGCAAGTCTAAAACCTAGCAAGAAAACTGCCATTAGATCTTAAGGGTTGAGAATAATCCTGTTTGGTTCAATTATCTGCCTTTCAGATCCAATGGGGCCACAGCCCCACTTCCGTGGCTCTGTCGAGTGGGAATTGCACCCCCAAGCCTCCAGAAGACCGCTATCTGGCCTGTTGAAACCAAGGCAAAAGCCTCCCACTTTGAAACCAAGGAGGCCTTTCTGATAATCTCTGAATTACTTCTGGGGTCATTCTTCCCCTGTCTTGAAGCACTGGCATATTCATAGGCAGATAGCTCTATGGTCTGGTGCTGTAGGATCTCTGAAGTCTGACAGCCTTTCCTCATTTTGTCTCATCTCCACCCCTCAGTCCAAACCAACAGTGTTTCCATAGTGAGGCTGATTAGATCCATGTTTCACAACCATAATCATCTCCTTACCAAGAGGTTGCTCAGCCACACCCTTAGTGTTCCCTTCACAACAAACTTCTCAAGTGTTATAATATGATAAACTGAGAAGTTTCTAAATCTTTTAAGTTCTGAATTTGTTTCATTTAACAAGTCCTTCTCCAATTCATTTCTTCTCAAATTTCGCTATATACAGTCAGGAGGAAGCAAGGCACTCCCTCAACACTTTGCTTAGACCTCAACATCCAATTTACTCACTCATTTTACGTTCCACAGAGCACTAGAATACAGTTCAGCCAAGCTATTTGCCACTTTATGGCACAGATCTTTTTCTTTATTTTCCAATAACACATTCCTTATTCACCTCTGAGTCCCCAGCAAAATCGCCCTTCACGTTTACGTTCCTAGTATGAACCTCAAATTCCACCAGCCTTGATTCATTACTCAGTTTTAAACCTGCTTGCACATTTTTAGGTATTTGTTACAACAGAACTCCACTTCTCAGTACCAAAGTCCATTAATATTTTTGGCCTGCTATAATAAAATACCATAGACCAGGTGGTTTAAACAGAATGAATAAATTCATTTCTTACCACTCTAGAGGCTAAGAAGTCCAAGATCAATGTTCTGACAGATTTGGTTCCTGATGAGAACCCTCCTCCCGGGTTTCTGTGTCCTCACAGAGCAAAGAAAGAGAAACCAGAATTTACGGCCCAGAATCCTGATCCCTGTGGCCCAGCCCGCTTTCTTGATACTTTAGTGTTAGACCTTTTTCTCCTCATCTTTTTCATTAGTGAAATCTGCATTTTGTCCATGATGGTTTTAGTTTTTATCTGTCCACCTTCGATGCTTGCTGTCCTATGACTTTGATTTTTCACTTTGTGTATATTGCTTATATACTATAGCAGCATGATAATGGAGTGGACAGGCAGCATGGTTTGTGGGAGATAGAGTGCAAAAGAGAACAAAGGCAGAAATATAGCATGTATTGAGCCTTAACTAAATACTTAAATTAAATTATTTTTTAATTCTTAAAATAACTTTGAAAGGAAGGTATTATTATTTTCCCCAGTTTACAGTTGAGGAGAGGAAACAGGTTCTAGTTGCTTTTTATACGTGTGTGTGTGTGTGTGTGTGTGTTTAGTTATGTGTGAAAAGATCAAAGAGGGTTCTGAGCAAAGGCAATTCATTTCAAGAGACACTACTTAAAAGCCAATATAACACTTTTATGGTTACATACAATCTACCCATTCATTCTTCTCAACTCCATGGCCTTTTCTGTTACTGCTCTTCCCATCCTAGATTCACCCAATAGCCCTGGCCATACTGGTTTCCTCACACACTCCAGACATGCTCTTTCTCAGGAGTTTTGCACTTGTTGCTTCCCCTTCTTGGAATGCCTTTCCCCTAGTGGCTAGCTCTCTCACCTCATTCAGGTCTTTGCTCCAACATCTGCTCAATGATAACCACTCCACCTAAAATTGTAACTCTGCATCACTCTTCTCCTTATGCTTCTTGCTTCTATTCTTCTGCATTGCGCTTACCATGATTTGATAGGCTAACTCTGTCCTCCCATTAGAATGGGAATCCCACAGGACAGGAGCTCATTTCAGTTTGTTTACTCCCTGTATCTAGACCATTTCCTGGCCCATAGTAGATGTTCAATTAATATTTACCAGATGAAATAAATTAATAAAGTTTAGGGAAAGTTGATTTAGACATAGTTAACCAGATTTTTTAGCTGCAAGAGAAAGAGCCTTTAAGTATTCCAATGCATATTTTCATTTACCAAGGAGAGAATCTAGCATGCACGGTTTCCCAAAATTATGTGAACATAGTATAACCCTTTTTTCATGGAACAGGTTGCAGGGAATTGTGCTTAAATACAAATGGAGTTGGAAGAGCAGGTTTTGATGCTAAGGAAAAAGGGAAGGACACTAAAATCCCATGTGTCTGAAGTGAAATGGGAGAGAGTAGTTTCATTCATTCATTCATTCATTTGTTCAGAAAATATTTATCAAGTGCATCTGATGGGCCACAAACTCTTCCAGACTCAAGACAAGGAAGAGACCAAAAGGAGTGGGGGCCCCAGCCCTCACAGAGTTCATACCCTCTACTGATCTCTCTGGTTTTGCTGATTCCTTTTAATCCTATAAAACGCAGACAAAAAAAATTTTCCCAAGCCTGCATCACTGTTGTTTTAAGACTTTTCTTTCTAATTAGAAAGATACTGAAATATAATTAACCCCTGGATGAAGAAGCCACATGCAAATTTGCAAAGCAACACAGCTATGGATTTCCCACCTGCTCTGATTTCATCCCTTCAAGACCTGCACTATAATCAATATCCTGCCATCCAGAAGGTATGACTGAGGAATTCCAGATGACCGCCACCAACAGAGTTGCACTCTTTTATCATATCTTACTTTGCAGCAAGGGAGATGATCATAATGCCGAATAAAAGGGGGCTGGCTAGAATACTAATTGGCAGGAGGTTGCTTTATCATCTCCAGTAGCCAATAAAAATAAATAAATAATTTTATCTTTAAAACATTCCTGTCTTCCTGATAAACAGAACAGTACAACAACATACTGTTTAATGAGTTATTGTGGCTAAAATCTCACTCTGCAAATTACTTGTCATGGCAACAGGCAAGCACCACCCCTAAAGCCAGCAGTCTGAAGCAGATAGATTGTTTCAATTACCTAATTTTCACAATGAATGAACCCTGCTTATAGGAAATCCATAGGTGGCTGGCAGTGGCAAATGGTGGCTATGACATGTTGGGAGCTGGTAGTTTACATTCTCTCTCAAAATACAGAACAGGATTATAATTTTCTGTAAACATTCACAGAAGTAAAAGAGAAAGAGTACGGGCAACTCATAAAACTTCCCCTTTTGTCTAGATCTGTGATGTGGCTATTCTTTCCAAATGTCCTCTCTTCTGTTTAGTTCAGACAATGTTGCATTGTCTGAACAATGGGTGGGCCCCTTTCTGGTCTCAGGGTCTAACTGCACCACCCTCTCCCTACTGTGCCTCTTACAGTGCTTTGGAGGCGTTACATATATGGCCAGCAGATGTCCCCAAGAACTCTTTTTCCTCAATGGAAAGTGCTATCACACAAAGCAAATTTCCTATCAAATGTATGGTAAATTTGTGTATAAAGCTCACTGCTAACAAAGAAATTCAATTACCCTATATTTGAATTACCTGTCCTCTCTGCGTCTTCTCCCAACATTTTAAGGCCAGTTTTCCAGAACATTTCTAGGGAGGCCAAAGAGATAGTATTAATTTCCTATAAATGTCCAGTTCCCTATAAATTTCCAGATAAATGTCTGGAAATGGTTCTGACAAAACCAGGAAGGACTTAGGCCTTGTGATTGGTGCATCCTCATTCTCCAACTTACCCTCAGGAGTGTGTGCCTCACCAACATGGTCCTTCTTCACTCCTTCCCATCTCTCCTTTGGCTCCAATTTTATCTCCCCTTTTCCCACACCAGTTCCCATCCCCTACTCTCACCAACCCCTACATATTGTTTGTGATTTTCTAGGAAGGACATTGTAAACCAAGATGTCTACCAACAAACTTGACTTTCCCAAAATAATGGACATTTATGGTGGAGTTTTAGGCACCAAGAGCATTTGTGTGATATGCTTTTTTTTTTTTTTTTTGGTTAGTTAGTTAGTTTTGTAACTAATGAGAATAAGACACAAAGCCATGATTTTAGTACAGAAATAGTCATACTGTGTGTAATCTCTCCAACCAAACCTAGTTTTTAATATGATTCTCAGTCCTGAAGAAAATTGCCACCTACCCACCTTACATTTTCAATGTCTTCAGAGCTTGACTACACCAGAAATATTTCATTCCCTGCACTTATTTTTTCTCCTATTAATAATATCTCCTTTTTCATGCATATTAGGAGAAGGAGGAGGAGGAGGAGGAAGAGGGGGAAGAGGAGGGGGAAGAGGCGGAAGAGGGGAAGAAGGAAAAGGAGAAGGTAAGGAGGAGAAGAATTTTACTTCATTATAATCTCTTTTTTGGTGGTGTGGACATTCATTGAGCTAATTTGTTTTCCAAGTAATGCTTGCTGAATCCCTAAAATGAACAGGGACTTAGGCTTTCAATTATGCATCAGTTCCATATACTTGTTTGGCAAAGTTTAGTTTACAAAGCAAGACTCAGAAATGATTTTCTTCTTAATAAAAGAAAACGTAACAAAAGGGTTTTCCAGAATCTGTTGGATGGTGTACACTGTCTGCACCTTCAGATAATCTAGAACCATATTTTTCTTCAAAAGACTCTGGTGACAGACAAGAGAAGTTATAACCATCAGTGTTTTAAGTTCTGGCCTTGGGAGAATTTCTGATCACTTTTCTCTCTTCAATCTTTGTTCAAAGAACATCTGTCTTCAGTTCAATAGTTTAAACTCTAATGACCAAATCAGGAAATGTTTATTTTGTAAATTGGCCAAAAGGAAAGCAGAAGCAAGCTCAACCTTTCACTAATATTTTGTTTACAGTGATAGAAAATGCCATCAGATGAATCAGAGCCAGAGAACTCTTTTATAACAGAGCATAACATTTATTAATAAGAAGTGGAGGATTATTTTGTTTAAAATGAAAAATGTATTGAAGTAGCATTTTTAACTGTTCTGTATCATTGCCTTTTACCTCATGATGCTTTAAGGTGATGATGAATTCTTTGTAACAGAATTGGTATATACAGGGCTGTAGGTATTAAACAAATTGCAGTGCTTGCACAATACTTCAAGAATAAATATAACTGGGCTCTTCTAGAGGGTTAACTTTGAGTGAGAAGTATGGAAAATTAAAGTTAAAAAAATTTATGGTTGCACAAAATTTAGAATCAGTACTACAGTTCTAGAATCAGGACTAAGGATACTCCCATTCTAATGTGGCATTTTGTTTTGTTTTGTTTTGTGTTGTGTTGTTTTGCCAACACACGCATGCAATTCTCAGACCCCAGCTGGGTATCATACAATTGGGTATCCTACAATTCAACTCAATTCTGACACTTCCACAGATTAACAGTTCATTCCCACAAGACTACCCTCCATTTCTGATGCCAATTCCAAACCCAGTTTATTACCTTTGCTTCTGACCAACTGGCCATAAATCAGAGGTTCCCACCATTCCTTCCTTGAGTTCAATTAATTTGCTAGAGCAGCTCAAAGAACTCAGCAAAACATTGTATTTATTCACTAACTTACCAATTTATTACAAAGGATATTTAAAAAAAAAAAAAACATGAACCAACAGTCAGATGAAGAGATACAAAGGGCAAGATCCTGAGCAAAAGAGCTTCTGTCCTTGTGGAGTATGGGGCCTGGCATGGTGGCACATGGAAACATTCTATTTCCCCAATATGGAAGCTCTCCAAATCCATTCTTTGGGATTTTTATAGAGGTTTCATTACATAAAATTTATTGACTCAACCTTCATCCCCTCTCTGAGAAAACCAGGGGAGGGGACTGAAATTCCTCCCACGTATTCCTGGTTGGTTTTTCTGGCAACCAGCTCCCTTCCTTAGGTACCTTACAAAAGTCACCTCATTAACATAAACCCAGTAGTCATGGAAAGGTGCATGTCGTGAAGAACAACACACCCACTTCACCTTTATGGCTTTAAAGCCATTTCAGGAAGTGAAGACAAGAGGTTAAATATTAACAAAGGATGCTTCCATTCCTCTTATAATTCCAAGGTTTTGGCAACTGTGAGCCAGGAACAATGGATGAAGACCAATTATACGTGAGATATATAGTTTCCTTCGTCTTAATGACCAAATATGTTTTTATTCTAAATTACAACAGCACAAGGAGTTTGTGAAAAAGGTATTTCTCTTGATTTCTAGTAACAACAGTGGTAAGAGGAATGTTAGATAAATGTACAGTTGATATATCTGTAATGCGTCTATTTATATTTTTATTCCCAAAGTGTATCATTTATATTCTTAAGTTTCATGACTTTAAGGGACATAACTTCTTATAAATTGCAACAACCACAATATTTTCAATGCAGATTAATTTACAAATATTTCTACTTGGACTTCCTACTTGTATATGCCAAGACAAGAAGTTGAGTAAGGCATGGCTTGACTCTGGTGGTGCTATATATCAAGAGTTAAAGCTGTTCCTCAGAGGGGTCTATCAGAACACTATAGTTTTAGGGGTACGTGGGTGGCTCAGTCAGTTAAGCATCCGACTTTGGCTCAGGTTATGATCTCATGGTTCATAGGTTTGAACCCTGCATCTGCACTGACAGTGCAGAGACTGCTTGGGATTCTCTCTCTCTCTCTCTCTCTCTCTCTCTCTCTCTCTCTCTCTCTCAAAATAAATAAATAAATAAATAAACTTTAAAAAATGTTTTTTTAATTTTTTAATATAATTTATCGTTAAATTGGCTTCCATACAACACCTAGAGAGGGAGGGAGGCAAACCATAAGAGACTCTTAAATACAGAGAACAAACTGAGGGTGGATGTGGGGGTAGGGGAGAGGGGAAAGTGGGCAGTGGGCATTGAGGAGGACACTTGGGATAAGCGCTGGATGTTGTAAAAAAATATTTTTAAAAAAAGAACATTACACTTTAAAATATAACGATTTTAAAGAATCCCATTTTTATTTTATTTTATTATTTTATTTTATTTTATTTTATTTTATTTTATTTTATTTTATTTTTGAGAGAGAGAATGAGCAGGGGAGAGAGTCAAAGGTATAGAGAAAGCGAGAGAGAGAGGGAAAGAGAGAGAGAGAGAGAGAGAGCGAGAGACCTAAGCAGCCTCCATGCTGAGCCTGATGTAGGGTTCATTCCTATGTCCCTAGGACCTTGACCTGAGCCAAAACCAAGAGTCAGAGGCTCAATGGACTGAGCCACCCAGGCACCCCAAGGAGCTCCATTTAAACAGGCTTTGAGCAAGGACTCAGACCATCAGGTAGGGACAGTTAGATATCAGATTTTGAGCAATCAGTATGAGATCAGATTCCAAGGGTTCAGCTTGGATCAAGACAAGAAGCAGAAGCCCAACATGAAGGGTGCAGGCAGCGTGCCCACCAGAACTAGCACAGAGGAGACAGTCATAAAAGGACACAATAAGGCTGTGCCCGCTGATCCAAGGGCTGAAACCAAACATCCCGTGAAGTGGTTTTAAAAATAAGGGTAGATAAACTTGACAGATGGCATGAGAAGACAGTTTTTTATTCATTCAATAAATATTTATAGCACCTCTTATGTGTCAGGCACTCTGTTAGGTGCTAAGGATATAGTCATGAATAAAGCAGATTTGGTTCCTGCCTGAGTTTATAAACCAGTGGGAAGGCAGACTTTTTTTTTTTTAATCATCACACATGTAAAAAATATACACTAAAAAATAGCCTTAGTCTTAAGTGCTATGAAGGGAAAATATAAGAAACAGTATGAGGTATATTTTTATTTCAGAATCAAGGAAGACTTTCTGAGAAACCAACTTTTAACTGAGACATGGAGGGTTGGTAGAGGTTAGATAGACAGAAGGAGAGAAGAAGAGGGTTAAGGTAGAGGTAAGGAAACAAGGGCAGGGGCTGTGAAGGAGGATGAGCTCACTGGATACAGGGATGAGATAGAAGTCCATCAAGACTGGAACACAGTAAGGAGGGGAGAGCAATGAACATGAGACCAGGCACCTGCAGGCCACTGAAGGCCATAGTAGGATTTTGGATTTTCTGCCAAGGGGAATGGAAAGCCATTGAAAGGCTTCAACCAGGGATGTAAATTGTTAAGAATGGCACTTGCTTCAGAAGGTCACCTCAGCTTCTTAAATTGAAGCAGGGAGAAAGTGGAAGCTAAGAGAGGAGTCAGGAGGTTTCTACCTGATCAGATGAGAGCTGACAGTGGCTTGGGCTGGGGTTGGTTGGCAGGGGATAGAGGGAAACCAGAGGGAGTCATTTTTCAACTGCCCTCTGCTCTAGCAGAGAGGTGAAGCCCACCCAACCTCTACTTGGGGTCCCCATTGGGGCATCCATCCCAACTTCTGTCAACCATTTCCATCCAATGGGCCTGTCCACATCAGATGAAAGAACTCAAGACCACCCCAGCAGTTACCTAGATTAGTAGCCCCCCAAAAGCTTCTTATAACGAAGATTCATTTAAAAACTATTTTGTTAGATTGAACTACCACATTGCATGCTAATTCTTTTGCATTTGTTTGGCAAGAGATGTCTGAAATACTAGAGCCAAACACACTAGAACTGACCTAACCACAGGAAAAGCAATGTTGCTTAGTTGAAAATCTGCAAGAAACTCATCATTTATTATTAACGTCACCATGGGCACAGAAGGCTTTGATATGGATGCTGGAGATACCTGCCTGCTTTCAACCAGGCACGACAACCTCACACTCTCTTTTTCCCTGCCCCAGAGCATTTAATTCGCGAGGAAGAAGCTTTCTCAGTGGTTTGCCCTCCAGACCATTGGCACGATAGTAGAAGTTTTAAGTGCAGAAATCAAATCATTTCAAAAGGGATGTGGGATTTGCTCTCAACACAATTTGGAAAACCACAAGGTTTAGTAGAAACAGGGCCGGAAAAGGAAATGAGGGCTTCTGAGCAGGCCTGCCTGCTGGGCACAGCCCATGTCATTTAAATATGACACCCATGCTTGTCACCTAGCTCTACAGTTCCCAGCTCTTTACCACACTTCTAGATGCCCCAAGGCAGAAAACACTTAGGACCTCGATTCCTGTGCCCAGTTCTTGGCCAGACACATAATATGTACAACTGGATCACATTAGGTATCACAGCTGAGTGCTTCGAGCTCCCAGAGGCACACAGACCAAGCAGGGTTGGGGTGGGAAGGAAGGTGGGAAGAGCCATGACCTCTGGATTTCATAGATGACACACTACAGAGTGCATAACTGGGAAATCAGAGGCACAGCACCCTCTCATCTTGCCAGCCATTCGTGCCAATAATTTCATTTAATAAGCTCCCCTTCCCAGTCTGCTAAGTCTTCCCCTCTGCTACAGGGAGTATTGATTCCTATAAATCAGAGGGAAGATGAGCTCCCTTTATCAATTCCCAGTATTGGCTGTGTAGCATTCATTCATTCCTTATTGATTCAACAAATGATTGAATGCCACATACTGGGCTCCTTAGACAAGTTGCTCAACCTCCCTGAGTGCCAGAGGTCTCATTTGTACACTGGGGATCATATCCCCATTGCAAGGGGACTTTGACAATTAAATGAGATCATACTTTTAAAGTACCAAGGACAGTGGCAATTAGTAGCTGCTCCATCTGTTTTCCTTTCTCTTTGCACTGTACTTGTCACTCCTTCAATGCGGTCTTTCTTTTTGCTGAACTTGTACCCACTCAGAAAAAGAGGCAGATACACAGCCCTTGGAGTTGCCAGGGGAGATTCTATAGCAAATATTCTATAGCCATATTTATGCGCATGGGAGAATAAATAGGAAACCCTTGCAGTTCTTTGTAGTCTCAGGACATAGACCTCTGTTGGCCTGGAATCACATCTCCATGACTGTGGGATGCTTTTGCTTCCCCTTCTCTCTGCTGATGCTATGGCAATTTCTAATGTGCTGCCTTTGGGAGGTCAGGTGAATCTTGTTCTCACTCTGTGGGCCCCCCAAATCGGGCATTTTCTGTGCTCTTAAGGGAAGAGCTTCTTTAGCTGACCTCTGGATTTCCCATGAAGACACAAAGCTCTGTTCTGCTGCAGCAGAGGGTCTGAAAGGTCTCAGGAACATCTTGTTATTTGAAAAAGTACCATAAAATACCAAGCAAGGCTGACCACACGGCAATTGACAAAAATAAAATATTCATCAGAGGACATTACTAGGAAGAAAACAGCATAGTTAATTTCATGAAAACTCCATTGTAATAGAGGAACAAAATTAATCATGCAATACTGTTACGACTTCTGAGCCTCAAAGCCAACATAAAATAATTGAGAAAAAAATGAAATAAAACAAATCTATGGCATACATGTGGAGGATGCACATTTGGAAGTTGATGGAAAAATAACAATAAGGTTCAAGCAATGCAAATGCTGGCTGGAATCCTCTCATTTACTTAGGAAGACACAACTTACATTTTGCTCATGTTAATGCCAATAGTCATATCTTGTTTGCATATATTTGGTGAGAGCATTAGTGAAGTAGGAAGAAGTGAAACCGAAGAGCAAAAGGTTGGCAAAATAAGAATAGGGTTAGCTTTGCTAGCCTCAAACACAAAATTCTGCATGCTCCATAGTATACGTTGTCCTACATAAAGTGCCTAGCAAGTCCATTTTTTAAAATTCTGTCTCACTGTGGGCATCATTGAGAAAAATTCCTCCCTCTGAAGGCGTGCATTCCAGAGAGCCGAGCTTGTAAAGAAAAGTGGCTAAAAATAAAGGAGCAACTACAACTATGGGGCACCTACTCTCTGCTGTGGTCTATGACAGGCACCTAATATATACTGGCTGCTTTGAGCCACATCAGTGAATCAAAGTGAGGGACGCAATGAGGGCAGACAGGAGAAACTGCCTAAGGGTCTGGAATCATGGCCTCTGATCCTACCTCTATGAAAATTGCTGCATGGTCTCAGGCAAGCCACACACTCTGTGCCTCAACCACCCCATCCACTAAATGGGAATAATAATCATTGTTGTGCCTACCTCAGATGATTTCTGAAAGGAACAAATAAGATAGTAAAGTGTACAAAACAAATAAAACACAAATGCCAAGAATTTTGCTTTGTTTTGCCTCGCTTTGCTTTTAGATCTCTTTGAATTTGGAATAACTTATCAAAGGAATAAATACTCTAAACCTATCGAGACACAGCCTCAGCCTGTTGCTACAGGCTTTTGCAGAGGGTGGGGTATTGAATTTATCTTCCTTTTATGATTGATGTAACCCTTGCAGAGCTCCTCATTATTCATGCCTGGCTCTAATTATGGAGCTCCTGGAATGAAGGGCAGGTTAAGCAAGTAGTTGGGTTATACTCCCCGCCCCCAGGAATCTTGGAGTCTCTCCAGATATTTAAAGAGATTGGATTTGTGGGATAAACTTCCCATTTATTTCTCCAACTCCAGCAACACCCAAGCACTCCTACATCTTTATATTTCAGAAAGTGATGGTAACCCAACCATCTTGCTTCTGCATTTTCCCTTTCCAATGACATCCATGTCCACTTTCCCCTCTCATTCCAAGGACTCTGTAGAAATGCATCTGTGTGATCCCAACAACCCTTTTCAAACAGAGATGTGACATACAGGCCTTAAATAATCTGCATCACTGTTTGGGTAATTCAGAGTGGATGACATAGATGATGTTGTTCCCACCTTTTCACAGAGTCTGAGCACTTTAGATTCCCCACAGACCTTCCTAATAACACAGTTTGACACACTGCATGTGTAAATGAAGGAAGTTTGGTCTAAGGAGGCTCAAAACTTGCTGGATATCTGGACCTGGAAAGTGTATCACTTACACCAGTTCTCTTTTCCTTTCAATATCAGGAGTCCTCCCCTGGGAGATGAGGAGTATAGCCAGAAAGTACATCTCTGTGGGCTGCCAAGAGAAGTGGCAAAAGACCCTGGAAAACCTAGTGTTAGAAATCTGGAGACATGGGCATCCATGAGGTATGAAGAAGTCTTTCCATGTTTCCCAGACAGATTCTATGAGAAACAGAAAAGGAAATGTATATGGTCAAAAATGGCAAATTTATGTACTGAAGCTAACATAACCAAGGGCCTAAGACCTAAGTGATGTGATCTAGAACCCAGAGAATCAGAAACAATTAGGGAAACAAGGCACAACATATCAAGAGATGTCAAGAAATGCTGTTGTTTAAATATAGAACAAAAATAGAGGTTCAGGCATTCTTCCTTATTAATTTCTATTATAAAACTTAATGTAATGTTTAAAAGCGGAAGTCTATGATAACAGAAGTATTTCAAAAAATGTAAAGGATTTGCACATACATACAAAACTATACCTATTTTCAGTAATAATTTATTTTGAATTCTTACTTTTAATGAATTATTTTTATCTCATCAAAGTAACCAATTTACTTGGTTATAAAATCAAATAACACAGAAAAGTTTAGGATAAAAAAAAAGTCCTACCTGACCTCTCCCTTTCCTCTACCTGAAGCAACCATTTTTGTCTTCCTTAACTGTTTTTTCATTGTTTTCTTTTAGCAATTTTCATATCTCTAATAGGCTTAGACTGATATTTCTTGATTTATCAATTAACTTATCATTTTTGTATCTGGCTATATTTTGCATTTTTCTTGTCATCAGGTGAACAACTAAATATATGGTTAAATTAAACTAAGCAGACTTCCTTCCTACAGGGATTTTTATGACTTATGAGACCACTAAGGTATGATGCTATATATGCACTGTTATCTCTAGGTAGAAGGTAATGGGCTTACTTACTCATTTATCTCTGTGCTTTGATGTTTTTCCAAGTTTCTTGTGTAGAATTTTTCTTTATACTCCCCAAATCTAGAAGAAACATAGATTAATAAAGCTTAAACAGGGAGACATCTAGTTAGAAATAGCGAAATAAAGATATGTCTACTATCAAGCAAAAACAAAACAGTGAGAGAGGGAGAGAACAAGAGAGTTGGAAAGGAGGTAAATCCATCCTCACTGAAGTTAGAAAATATGCATAACCCATATGTTAAGTTTTTATCAAAGATATGAAATACTCAAAAATATTTTTGTTCCCACATGACAGAAAAATTTCTGTGTTATATAAGCAAGACCTTGTAGAGCCCAAAGTAGAATTCCCTTATTTAGGACAGCAAGCCAGGGGTTTGAGAGACTATTGGCATTGGCATTGAAGTCTTGCTCTTCTATGGGGTTAAGAGGACAAAGAAAGAAATCACAGCCATGCTGTCTTCTCAAGGTGCCAGGTTCTGGTGTGGCTAGGGAGGTTTTTTTCCTTGCAGCTGCTTCCTACAATCAGTTGAACAGATAAAACAAAGTAAACACTTAAAACACTCAGAAGAGAGAAAGAAATCAAACAGAACAATGTCTAGGAATGAAAATTGTGCAAAATAAATAAGTAAAGATTTTGTTGCTTTCTCACATTAGGGTGTTCTGGACAGAATGAGGAATTACTCATCATTAAATAAAACACATGGGGCACCTGGGTGGCTTAATCGGTTAAACACCCGAATTCAGCACAGGTTATGATCTTGTGGTTCACGGGTTCAATCCCCGCATTGGGCTCTGTAGGCTCTGTGTTGACAGCTCAGAGCCTGGAGCCTTCTTCAGATTCTGTGTCTCCCTCTCTTTCTGCTCCCCCCCCCCCCCGCTCACACTCTCTCTTTCTCTCTCTCTCTCTCAAAAATAAATAAACATTATTTTTTTAATAAAACACAGAATGAGGAAGCAGAGAGCCATTAAAGGTTCATGGCTGGTATAACAGATTATACTATTGTCAACAAGTATTTATTCTCGCCCATCCTCTGCCTGTGTAGTGTGCTGCCCCTTTTCATTAATGCAGAATTTGACCACATGACTTTCTTTGCTCGGTGTAATGTTAGCAAAATTGACATAATCTGGGGTTTCTAATGAGATTGCAAGATTGGGTATATTCTCTCTAGGCTTTGCCATTGCTATTAAAAAATATCACGTAATTGTATCATCCATCATGGAGCCCCAGAAGTAAATAAAATCGGTGCTTAGCGACAAAAAAGATAAGCCATAGACTAGGATAAAATATTGGCAAAACACTGACTATACAAAGAACTCTTAATATTCAATAATAAAAAATAATAATAATTCTATTTTAAAATGAGCAGAAGATATGAACAAACACAGGAGGATACACAGATGGCAAATAAGCACATAAAATTCTCAACATCATTTATCATTAAGAAATGGAAAATTAAAATGCAGTACCTGCATATGCTTATTAGAATAACTAAAATACAAAAAAAGAAAAATATGCAATGTTGGAAAGGATGCAAAATACTAGGAACTCTCATTAATTGCAGGTAGGTATGTAAAATGCTACAGTCACTTTAGAAAAAGATGGCAGTTTCTTACAAAGATAATTACAGTCTTGCCACGTAACTCTGCAGTCGTGCTTACCCAAATGAGCTAAAAACATGTCTACACAAAACCTAAACAAAAAAGTTTATAGCAGTTCTGTTTATACTCCCCCAAAACTGGAAACAACCAACATATCCTTCAATAGGTGAATATATAAATAAGCCATGGTACACTCACTAGTCAGTGATAAAAAGAAACAAACTTTCTGGCAACAAAGACATGGAGGAGACTTAAATGCATATTTCTAAGGCAAGGAGGCCAGAGAGAAAAGGCTGCATACTATAGGATTCCAATTATACGACATTCCAGAAAAGGCAAAACTAATATAGGGGCAATGAAATGTTCAGTTGTTGCTAAGGGTTTAGAGGAAGGGAGGAAGAGATAAGTCAGTGAAACAGCATTTTTATGGTGGTGAAAATATTTTGTATAATACTGTAATGACAGCTCATGACATTATGCATTTATCAAAATCCACAAAACTTTACAACACAAAAAATGAGCCTTAATTAAAGCAAATTTTAACAATTCATTTAGGTGGTTGGGGCATCCCAAGAATCCATGCAGACCATGACAAGAGAATCTAATTCTAGAGATCTAAAGATCTAAAGATCTAGATCTTGAGATCTAGAGATCTAAAAAATCTAAAAAAATTGTATTAAAAATACATGAAACAAACATTGAAAAGGCTTAGGGGGAAATGTGTTGACCAAAGTAAATTTGGAAATGAGTAGAGTCTGTAAGACTAAAGGCAAAAGGAATTGAACACAAGCACTGCACTCTAGTTACCTTGTGTCCCACAAGATATGGGCTATTAATTCTGAGTTGGCTGTGGATGTCCAATGAAAATGAACATCAAAGAGATGGTGGATGGTGGGAGCCAGTTTTCTTAGAAGAAGGAGTAGAAGGTTGCCTATCAGCCAGAGGAACTAGCTAGCATGACCTGTGTGGTAATGGATTTGAGTTGGAGACCTCCAAAAGAACTAAGGTTTAACCTAAGATATACTTCATTATATTTAAAAATATTTATACATATATGAATAAATATTTGGTTAGTATGCACACATATATTTTTGCTCTGTCAGTTAACAGGGCCTACAAGAAATGACACCACAGTAGAAATGAGCACACCTAGTACCCAGATCTTGGTTTCTAAAACCATTTTCCAAGAAGGGATGAGGTGTATTGTAGAAATGGCAGATTCTAGCACTAAGACAGGAAATATGTAAGATGAGCCTGGAGCCTCTTACAACCCAGAAAGTAAGAAAGTGCTCAAAGAAAGAAAGAAAACGAAATATCCAATCACCCCTAGGAGGCACAACAATAGACAAGTGAAAGAGCTCCCAACAGCCAAAGCTGTAACAATTTAAGCAACAGTGAAAATGTCACTTTATTTCTGTGAACTCCTTCTCCAGAATCAATAACCTCAATCTAATCATAAAAAAAAAGAAAAGAGAAAAATTCCAGTAAAAGTGCATCCTGTAATACACCCAACCAGAACTCCTTAAAACTGTCAAGGACACTGAAGCTAGGGGAAGTTATGAAACTGTCACAGCCAAGAGCCTAAAGAGACAGGACAACTAAATGTAATATGGTATCCCAGATAGGACCTTGCAAGACAAAGCAGACCCTTGGTTAAAACTAAAGAAATGTGGATAAACTATGAATTTCAGTCAATAACAATGTGTCAGTATTGCCTCACTAATTATAACAAATTTACTATACTATACTAACATAGGCTATTTAAAATAGTAACTATGTGAGGAGTGGTATATGGGCTCAGTACTATTTCTGTAAATCTAAAATTGCTCTAAAAAATAAAATTTATTGATAAAAAAAAAAAACTAAAAACATGGCAGAGATCTGACCCTGAATCTAAATCAGGAACCAAGTCCGGCAAGACCCATAGCAGAAGGCAGAGCTTCAACCCTAAGTGGAAGTCCAGGCCTAAGTGACCTGACCCAAAGCTGGAAAGGAAATTCTGAAAATTCTTGGAATTCCTGAAATAGAGGACATGCAACCTCAACTTCACTAAATATTGACAAATTGCTCCCCAAAATGGTTCTACTATTTAAACTCCCACAAAGAACATGAGCTTTTATCTACTTCCATTATTTCTACCACATGGCAACACAAATACTTTAATTTTTACTAATATAACCAATGAAGTATTTTATTTTCATGAATTTGTATATTAGTGATCCCTAGTAAAGATGGAAATCTTCTATCAATAAATACTTCCTTAGGCATTTCAACAGGTAAGGGTTTTTGTTTTGTTTTGTTTTGTTTTGTTTTGTTTTGTTTTGTTTTGTTTTGTTTTGTTTTGTAAAAAATATGACTCCAGGGGCACCTGGGTGGCTCAGTCTGTTGAGTATCCAACTTCAGCTCAGGTGATGATCTCTCAGTCAGTGAGTTTGAGCCCTGAGCCAGGCCCAGAGCCTGGAGCCTGCTTCAGATTCTGTGTCTCCCTCTCTCTCTGCCCCTCTCCCACTTGTGTTCTCTCTCTCTCTCTCTCTCTCTCTCTCTCTCTCTCTCTCTCTCTCTCAAAAATAAATAAACATTAAAAACTATTTTTTAAATATGACTCCAATAATATTATTGTGAAATTAACAATACAGGTTTCCTCTGCTATTGGAAACTAGAGCATACTGAAGAAAACCTTTGTAAACTGAAACAGGTTAAAGCAAAGAAGCAATTACTATTAATTTATATGGAATTTTTTTGAGCATTCCTAGACCCAAAACATAATCCCTTAGGTTTTTCTGATAGCATAAGGACACATCTTGCTATCAGATGCACAGAATAAATCAAGATAAAGCACAGATGCTCACACAGTTCAAAACTCTGGCAGCTTGATGCTGAGATGCTGAGTGTCGTTCCTAGGAAGGAGCTGAGCAGGGCCACTCTCACTGCTTTAGGTGCACACTAACAACAGCTCACTGCAGAACAAATGCTGACCACTACTTTTGCTTTTCACCTTTTTTCGTAAAAGCTAAGATGCTTTTTGGATTTCTTTAGGTGATAGAAAACAGGTACTAATGTAGGTTTTTTGTAAAAGCAAAGTAGTGTAATGCAAACTTTTGATAAGTGGGGGATACCTGTAATTTCTTTGTAATATCTTAACAACTTGTCCAAGTTCAATGTTCCCTTATTTAAAACATTTTTTAAAAGTTGGTTTGCTGGATAAGGATCCAAACAATGTCTACACATTGCTTTTAGAGTATATGTACCATAAGTCTCTCTTAATATATAACAATTCTCTCTCTCTCTTGTGCTATTTCATTTTTGAAAAAAACTAAATCATTTGTCTTATAGAATATCTGTATTTGGCTGATTAAATTCTTGTTATGTCATTTAACATGGCCTATATTCTCCATATTTTCTCTAAACTGGGAGTTAGACCTAGAGGCTGGATCAGATATGGCTTATTTCTTTTGTTAACAATATTAAATAATGTTTCTGTATACTTCCTCTCGCCTTACACCAAAATAAAGGTAATGTTCTGTTTGCCCCTCTTAGTGATGCAAAGATTTAATTAGTGGACTCAGGTCATGACAGGCTGATCCATCTATTACAAAGTTTTTCATCTAATGTTTCTTATCTAATGGTTTTAGCAACTTTTGATGTCCACCATCTAGATCCATTAAGGTTTGTAAATGTGGTTTTCTATTTCTATCATTTCTTCTAATTTTTCACCTAGGATTCTTTTAAAAAAATAAATAAATAACTCTCCTTTACCAATTATTTTCCTGCTCTGAAATGCAGTTCATGCAAGAAAGACAACTGACTTTCTCACTTGAAATACAAACTAAGAGGGACACCTGGGTGGCTCAGTCGGCTAAGTGTCCGACTCTAGATTTCAGCTCAGGTCATGATCTCACAGTTCTTGGGTTCAAGACTTGAATCAGGCTCAGCGCTGACAGTGCTGAACCTGCTTCGGATTATCTCTCTCCCTCACTCTCTGATCCTATTCTCTCTGTGTCTCAAAAATAAATAAATAAACATTTAAAAAAAACAAAATACAAACTAAGAATCTGAGAAACATTGCAACCATTTCCTCTGCCAGTGAATAAGGGAAGCTGACTCAGGAAGCATAGCATAGGGATTTCTTCAGCATGCAATTCCTTTTCCAATGCAATTAGTTGAGCACTGAACGCTTCATGCCAACCCTCCTCATGTTCACCCTCTGAGTCATCCTATTGAGAGCCTTTGCCAGGGCTTCATGTGGAGAATACCTAGACATTATCTGTACCAAGCAGACTGTGTAGAAACCTGTGTAACAGGAACTGACAGTGACGTTGTCTCTTTTGGTGTTACTGATCAGGTCTGATTGTCTTTGAGGCAGCTTGACATTGTGAGGGACTAGAAGCAACATGTGGTAGCCCACCTGGCACATTTTCACTTTACATGATTTCTTTCCCTGTATCTCTTAGGATATATGTCAGCACTGATAAACAGACATGCAACAATCTTTAAAAATCACACCAAAACTTATGTTAGTGTCTTCTTTATGCTTAAGATATTTCTTTTGGTACAATACCAGGAAAAAGACCACTGAAAAAATCTCTTTAAGCCTAGAAAAGGTCAAATGTCCTCCATTAAGAGGAACTATCTTTAATCAGTCCCTTGCTATACACTATTATTATTCCAAGTGCTTTAAAATGCATAATTTAATTTTGACTTTACAAAAACCCTGCAATGTTGTTTTATAAATAAGTACAATGCCCATGGTTGTTCAGAGTATTGAGTAGTGGAACTGATATGGTAACCTAGATCAGTATTATTCCAAGGTCTGTATTCTTTCCCTTAATCCCACACAACCATACATATTTATTTAATACCTTTGATGTATTAATATCCAAGGCACTGTTCAAAGTGCTAGAGAAACAGCAATACGATGGTAACTACCCTCTACAACTCTGCTACTTGTTACCCAAAGTGTGGTCTGAGGTCCAATAGCAAAGACTATCACCTGAAAGCTTGTTACCTATGAAGTATCTAGGATTTCATCCCAAACTTACTGAATCAGAATCTGTATTTTAAGAAACCTAGATATTTCATATGTACATAAACATTATGTTCAAGATGCAGAGATGAAGAATTTTCAATCTAGTGAAAATAGCACACAGACATTTAAAAAGTTACCTAACCACATAGACAAGCCATAGATGCATAGACATTGAGTACTGCAAGAAGTCAGCACTATGGGAACACATATGAACTAGAAAGTGTGTAGCACAGATCCTAGAAAGACTGTTTGCAGGAGATAGAGTTCATGCTGAGTCATGCAGAATGCTTTGACTGGAAAAATTGAGAGTTTATTCTGAGTAGAAAGACTGTGACAAGACAGACATCAAGGTGAAGACATTTATAGAAATTATGAGAACCAGGGTTGAATACCCAAAATGGCCACTCACCAGATTCTCCAGGAAAGGGCAGAAGCTCTGGTTTCATCTGTTCACCTAAGATTTTACCCACAGTCTAGCACTTTATTGGTATTCAATAAATATTTGTTGAATGAGAGGCACTTCTTAAAAGCTTCTTTTAAGCAGCTTTTTAAGCTGCATGACTCACCTTGAACTCTACCTCCTCCAAGCAGTCTTTCCAGGATCTGTGCTACACTTCTTACTAAAATATTTTATATGTTTTTAACTTTCCTAATAGTTATTGACATTTTCTAAATGAGTATGTTGGGGGTGGTGTTACCTTGAGGAGAGATGTTCAGCCATTCCAGTCCAGAAACTTCCTTGAAAAAAAAAATGTATACACAGGATTAATTTCTTTAAGTGCTGTGCAGAGATCAGAAAATTACATAAGCATCTTATTTTATAGATGGATATATTATAGCCAGTATTTAGGAATATTTCCTTAGAATAGGGTCATAAATTGGAACTACTTAATGAAAAATATATAAACACTTTAAAGCTTTTAATCAGACTGCCAAATTGATTTTCAAAAATTATATTCCCTTTAGCTATATCCTGATCTGGAAGAACTGCTTAAGCAAAAGAAGGTACAAAGAAGTGGATTAACTATTTGATGAATAACAGATAATTGCTTCTATGTTGAGTTATTATCATTTTCTAGGAAATTTTATAGCCGCTTTACATATTTTATCTCTGATTCTCAGCACAGTCTCTAAAAGATATATTATTATTGCCATTTTACAGATAAGGAAACAAAGGCTGAGAGGTGCTTAATAGCTATTGCCAAAGTCACAAACCTATTAAATGTTGAAGTGAGAATTTGAAACCAAATCTCTAAGTCCCTGAGATCTATACTTTTCTACTATACCAAGACTCCTGTTCTGGCCATCTACTGCTGCAAAACAAATTACCCCAAATCCAATGGCTCGAAAAAGCCACCTCTCTTATATCTCCCAATTTTGTGGCTAGGCAATTCTTTCTCTCCACATGTTATTAGCTGGGGCAGTTCATGTGCAGGTAAAGTATTCACATCCAAGGTAGTTCATTCACACCACGGCAAGTCAATGCTAGCTGGAAGTTCATCTAGAACCACCCATTGGGGGCCTTAGTTCTTTTCTACATGGGTGTCTGCACTGGAATGATTGAGTTTTCTCACAGTATGAAAACTGAGTTCCAAGAAAATTATGCTAAGATACAGGAAATATAAGATTATAATCTCTTATGATGTGGGCCCTAAAACCAGTACAGAATAATTTCTACCATATTTACTTCTTCAGAGCAGTCATAGAACCCACCCAGATTTAAAAGAAAGATGTATAGATATAGACCCCTATACCAGTGTCAGTCATCTTTAATTTATCACATTCCCTAAAATAGAATGCCAAAAGTACATACATTCAAGTTATACATCATATATAATTATTCCAGAATAGTCACAAATGCTAATACCTCAGTGAAAAATGTTGTTTTCCATTATAAGCCCTTCCATTCCATTCTGTTTTCTGTAACCATGTACATGAATTATTTTGAGAAAAAATAAAGGCATTTTCTTCAGATTTTACTATAAAGTTTCTGTTTATTTCAGAAACAAGAAGTGGTCAGAGAGAATGCTGAATCATGGAAAGCGTATTTTGCTCTTTTAGTTTTTCTCCTTTGCTATATGACCTGGCTGGCTAAGTCACCAGCAGGAAACTGCAATTTGAGAAGTGACAACTCTCTGGATGCAAGACACAGTTTCCAGGATGATAGCAGTTAGATAAATGCTCCTGTTTTCTCAATAAAGCAATGCAAGCAGTGTGCTTCATCGGTAACTGCTGAAGAGAGCCCTAGTTTTCCCAATTATAGGATAAAATTGGCCTGGCTTCCTCAGAGTCTTTAAGTCTGGTTAGAATTCAAATGAGGTTCCTTCCCATTTTGCAAATCCATGCAGATCTCATTCTAAGCCAACACAGGTGTATCTGGCTTGCTGGCAACTATAAGCATTCTTGACATATTTACACTCCATTAAAAATTTCCCTTCCTCCCACATCTGTGTTGAGATCCCCCACTCATAGTTGGCTGAGTGCACTGGTTTCGAGAATCAACCAAAGCAGCACATAATCAATTTTCCCAGTTTAAGCAATTATGGAAATCCAATATAATTTCCATTTATTCATCTAATGTAATGTCCACTCTCCTCATCTAAATAAGCATCCCTTGGAGACACTCCCAGATATCCAGGCTCTTCCTTCCAGCCCCTGCCCAGCTAAGTTTCAGAGTCCCAACTGTGAGGCCAACTCCAAAAAGCAGCCATAGAGGGAATGGATGAGAGGTTATAAAATTGGCCTTTATGGCACAATAGAAATTTTCTTTATGAACCGATCTCCATAGGAATGGCAAACAATGATACAGGATGAGTGTATGAGGAATGTGTCTGACCCAGCCTGTCATACTCTAGATCCGGGTCCCTAACTTAAGGATTATCTGATGCTCCCAAAATTCACACAGAAAGTGAAATACTCTGAATCATATATGCTCATTTGAAAATATATTCATAGAGGGACTGCTAGCCCCTTCGAGACCATGTAAACAATTTGGTGGAGTAAGCACCATACTCCTTGTTGCCAGGAAGTTGCCAGAAGCTACAAATGTGGATTTCAGTCAGAATCGCTGGAGATGGTGCTAAGAACACAATGGTGAGTTGGCAAGCCAGAGATCGGCCTCAGATGTCCAGGTTTTGAGAGATTCTAGATATTTCAGATTCTAACCACTTGCTTATACCCTTGCTTATACCCACTCCACTCTGGGACACTAAGTAAGATGAAAAACATCCTTCTTATCAGTGCACAGTGTACTAAAACTTGGGCAAAGACTAACCAAGTTCTTTCCATCACCAGTTTATGAAAGTGTACACTACCAAATATCTTTCCAGCAACAGGAATATAACACAGAGCATCCTCATGATGTTCTTTTAAGGTACTTCATATTTTCTGAAAGATGGCTTCTTTGGGGAGCAGTAATGTTCTATGGTATAATTCAGAGAAGAATAAAGAACTAATTCAAACTTTGTTTTTATTTAGCTACAAAATTAAGGATTTCATGTAACATTATACCTGAAGATGCAAAGAGAATCTCTTTATCACCACCGAATGCTCAAAAAAGTAATAATATACTATTTCACAATATGTAACAATAATATAATTCTTTTTATGATGGAAATCTTATGAATTAATGAAAAATGAAAACAAAAACACTTGTATATTTGTGATTGATATATCTGATTATAAAGTAGGGTGGTATAGGGGCACCTGGGTGGCTCAGTCAGTTAAGAGTCTGACTTCGACTCAGGTCATGGTCTCATAGCTCATGAGTCCAAGCCCCGAATCAGGCTTTGTGCTGACAGCTCAGAGACTGGAGCCTGCTTTAGATTCTGTGTCTCCCTCTCTCTCTGCACCTACCCAGACCACACTCTCTCTTTCAAAAATAATAAACATTTTTTTTTAATTTAAAGTAGGGTGGTGTAATGAAATGAGCACAAATCCACATACCTTTGGCCCAGTAATTCTATTTTTTTACAATATATATTTTTTTAAACCCAAGTTTTCTAGAAGAAAAGCCTGAGACAAAATATACATATACTGATTTATCAGGGGTACAATCTCAAGGAAGCTTGAATAGGGAATAAAGGAAATGAGATGAAGAAGGGAGGAAAGCAAATAAAGAGTGATATATTATGAATTTGGCCACAGCACAGCCTTACCAAAAAGGCTGGTTGCTCCGTCACACCACACATCTCCTGAGAGGGCATGTGAAAGCACTGTACCTGGCAACAATCCATCAAGTGGAAAAAGGGAGAGTAATTATCCATCACGTCCATAATATCCCCTGTTTGGCACTGATGTGTAAGAATACAGTTAGTGCCAAGCTAGCTAGAAGGTCACTGAGCAGCGTCCAGCTGAAAACTATAGCCAAGCAAACCTGATGAGGCACATAAACTTGACCCAGCACAATTGTAAGGAAGGACTTGCATATGTGCTTAATGGAAATTACTGTAGCATTATTTTTTATAAAGGAAACTGAAAAAAGACTGCATATCCATTATTAGGGAAATGGCTAAATATAGTATACCTGTATCATGGATGGATTAAAAAGAATGAAGTATATCTATATCTAGTTATCAAAAAATCCAAGGCTTATTAAATGAAAAAAAAAAGTCATAGATTTCTACGTGTATCACAATTTACTTTAATACAAAAAGGAAAACCTCTATATACATTTATACATATATATAGATGACATAAATAGGAAATCTGTTGCTAAGATACATATCAGAATGCTAGTGGCTACAACCGAAGAAAGGAGTATGGAGGACCCTCTGAAGTTTGATTTCACATTTATTCCTGTTATTCTCATGCAGTTTGAATTTTTTAAATTAGTAAAAAAGTTAAGGGAAGGAAGAAGGGAGAGAGGGAGGAGAGAATGATGGAGGAGGGTAGAACATAGGATTGGTATCCGAATTTCGCTACATCTGAGTTCTGATAGGGTGACCAACTGTCCCAGCCACACCATGTGTTTCCTCCTGAGCACTGCCCTCCAATCTCCAATCCTAACACTGTAAGTTTTGAAAGCTTTCATTTTTGAAAAGTTTGGATGATATTAGTATTATAATGATGTGCATGTTTGAGAGAAATCCACTATTAAGATGAAACAGAGTTTGAATGACTTTAGTTGAAATCTACAGACCAAAAGAATGCCCCCAACAGATCATTGTGAAAAGAATTCCCTGGAGAGCATCTGAGTGAAACCAATAAAGAGTGGCCAGACATATCAAGCCATCTCAGTTGCATGTGGTCTCAGGTAGGGAGGGTAGAATAGAACAAGTCAAGCAAAAGATCAGAATAAGCTAATGACTGCTGGGAGGGTTGAAGAGTTTGTTGAAGCAATCTAGGTAAAATATGCTCTACAAATATATCCTAAGTGATAGCAATGGAAAATCCTACAACCTTCCTCAGTCTAATAGGCAATAGAGGGAAATAAGAGCTCCCTTGAATAGTGAGGGACTGGCCTCATTTTTTCCAATGCGTTTTAACTAGGAAAAAAAAAGAAATAAATCTCTGTAACTGCTAAACAAAAGATCTTATTCTGAAGTAGGTCAGACTAAATGTGATCATTTAAGTCAATAAGAACTAGTGATGCCAACATATTCCAAGTTGTCTCATGCGTCTTCTAGATCATTAAATTTTTCAAGGGTCATTGACTTTTAAGGCAGAGATAGACCTTGAAGACGATCTTGTAAACTACTTATTTTTTAAAGTGAAAAATACATAGGCACAGAGAAAGATGGAATGCAGTGTCACCTACTGGGGGTGCCAGAAGACTTGGGTGTGGTCCTAATTCTAACCTGGTAACTTGTATTACCTTAAGGAAGCTGCTCACCTTCTCTGGAGCTCTGTCCCCTCCTCTGTAAAGTGAACACTTCAAAATATGGTCCATCTCTGAATGTCCTGCCATATTGGTACTGTTGTCAATTATTTCTCTTAGGGAAATGGGACATTTTTTGAACTATAGACAAATAATCATACCCTTCCACTTCATATATGCGAAGCCTAGAAACATTGAATGACTGCCTAAGCTCTGGTAGAAAGAATATGCATGAAGAGGTTTGAGAAATTGCATATAGTTTATCTTTATTTTTTAAATGTTATACATGATCATTTTTTAAACTAAACTGAAGGGGAAATACTACAAAAAAATCAATGGAAATCTTATCACCTAGAAAAAATACAATAGAATTTTGGGTGAAAATGTATCTCTAAATAACTCTTTCTTTTTCACTCTGTCCCCAACGCCCTGCTCTCCCATTGGAGGGTATAGGTGTCAATCAAAACTTTAGTTATAATTTTTCTTTGCCAAACATACTACTAGTACCCATAGTTTGATCACTATTGAGATATGTGAAGAAAAATGCTATGAATAGAGCTTTCTGGAGACAAAATTTCAAAGCTTGACACTTTTCATTAAGATTGAAAGATACAGAAACCTATTGGGTTGATCCAGTGTGGTCAACAAGACCACTGTAAAGAAATCCCTGTGGGGATAGACAAAAACAAGACCTGGTGCTTTCAGGCACCAGGGATTGGGCTAGCAACTGGTAGACACTAGAACCCACCACACCTGGCTTGCTCTACAAGTGGCTGTGGGGGCTCAGGTTGAGAAGCTGTCCAGAGCTGAATAATTGGTAATATTCCTCTTTTACTTACCCAGAGGTTCACTTGTGCTTTCTTGAAAGAATTTTCTCTAGGGCCAGGAGAAGTGACTAGAGCTAGAGATTCAGTCTTGGTCACATCAGACTTGAATGGAATTATGTTTTTTAGCTGTGGATCTGACAATGTCAACCATCCAGAAAAAAGCTGCAACCCCCAAGTCTTTGGCTTCATAACTGGTGGCCATATCCAAAGGATTCAGTTTTAGGGTACTTGGGTGGCTCAGTCATTAAGTGTCAGACTTTTGATCTCAGCTCAGCTCACAGCTTGTGAGATCAAGCCCCAAGTCAGGCTCTGCACTAATAGCGTGTAGCCTACTTGGGGTCTCTCTCTCTCTCCCTCTTTCTCTCCCCTTCTCTACTTGCATGTATGCACTAGTGATCTCTTTCTCTCTCTCAAAATAAATAAACTTAAATCACAAAGGAATCAGTTTTTAGTTATATTTGCGGGCATCTTCAGCCTCAAAGGAACATGGCTATGAGTCAGAAGTAGTCTTGTAACTGACCCTGTGGGTGAGAAGAAGAACCTTGGTAACTTCCTGAGGCCATCAAGGGAAAGGAAACCCCAGCAAGAGGAAAAGGCCTCCTGGTTAGAGGCCAACTGGAGACTTGGGCCTTTTAATTTGAGAATTTATAAGGAAATGTAACATCTTATTTTGAACCATAAGCTCATAAAATGTGTCATATTGGTCACACATATGTGTATGTTCATACTTTTTAAATAAATGGTATCATATCATACATGTCATCAGGCAGCTAACTTTTTCATTCAATGTTATATAGCTATTATTCTATGTCATTTACTGTCACCTAGTATCCTTATTAATAGCTGTGTACTATTCTTCAATAAACATATGTACTACATCTAATTTAATTGTTTCTTTATTCATGGACACTGAACTTGAAACTTCGTATTTTCTTTGATACTATTATAAGCAGTGCTATAATGATCATTATTAAACATTTATCTTTTGACATTTGGCTCATTATTTTCTTACAACCATTCCTATTTCATAAAGGCTTCAAATTTTCTCTTTTGGTGCCTTCTGACAAACAGCCCCTGAGAAATATTGTACTAATTTGTACTCTACTAACAGTGTATGAGAGTGTCCATTTCTCTGTATTCTATCTTCATATTGTGTTATCAATCTTTTTTATATGCAAATCTAACACATGGTGGGGGGAAGCTATTGTTGTTTTTTTAGACTATCCGGAATAGTAAACATATTTTCTGTATTTATTGGCCATTTTATTTATCCTGTTGTAAATTACCTGTTTGTCCTTTATACACTTTTTTCTAGGAAGATAGTAATCTTTTTCTTAATGCTTTATAAGAATTGTGGTTTTTTAATATTTTATAGAAATTAATCCTGATCCACATTGCAAATACTTTCCCCATTTTTTCATTCTTCAAACTTTGTTTCATGAGATTTTTTCCATATGAAAGTTTATCATCTAAGTAGTCAAATCTGTCATCTTTGTCTTTTGTGGTTTATACTTTAAAAGCCCTTCTTCAGCCTCAAAATAACCAAAATATCCATATTTTCATCTAGTATTTATACGTTGTGATTTTTACATTTAAGTTATTGATTCATCTAGAACTATTTTAAGGTCTCAGCTTTTTCAATGCTTAGCCACTTATTTCAACATAAATTATTAAATAATTATTTATTGAATAATTCACCTTTTCTCCACTCCTTAAAAGCTAAACTCCCAAATATTCTTGGGATCTTTTCTAGAATCTGTGTTTTGTTTCATCTATCTGTCAGTTCATTACTTTTCTGTACCATATGGTTTGGTTACCAATAGTATAAATATGATTTAATGTCAGTGAATCTCTTAGAAATATTCAAGAGATTTTATAAATCCTATGAGACTCAGGGATATGAAATGAACCCAGCATAGTGGAATACTATTGACATGAATTTATATAGAGGACACCCAACTGAAATCACAGGTCCAAATGACCATGTAAACAACACCATTCAGAGATGGAGAATTTTTTACTCAGTGAATTTGAGGGGAAATCTTAAAGAATAAGTTTAGGTCCAAATAAATGCAGTTGGTATAAACCCATCAATGTGATGATATAAATATAGACCTTTCCTAGAACTTATATTAGATTTCTTTTATTTACTTCATTTGTCATTCATTCTTCACAAAGAATCTGTGCTTCTGCCTTATATAACAGAGTTCCTAGAACTTCTAAGAACCAAGACACTCAGTATTTTAGGGATATCCAACCAACATCCTCAGTACTAAATGAGAACCATCAGTTGTAAAAGCCACCAACTGTCCCAGGTGTGGAAACACATATGAGGGAAATTTTTGGAAATAAATGGGTGTAACTTGAATGTTGGTCAAAGAGTATGAAAAAGGTCCTAGAAAGATGGCCTCAACGTGGAAGGGAGGGAAGATGGCGGCGTAGGAGGATGCTGGGCTCACCGCGCGGCCTGCTGATCACTTAGATTCCACCTACACCTGCCTAAAGAACCCAGAAAACCACCAGAGGATTAGCAGAACGGAGTCTCCAGAGCCAAGCGCAGACGAGAGGCCCACGGAAGAGGGTAGGAAGGGCGGCGAGGCGGTGCGTGCTCCACGGACTGGCGGGAGGGAGCCGGGGCGGAGGGGCGGCTCGCCGGCCAAGCAGAGCCCCCGAGTCTGGCTGGCAAAAGCGGAGGGGCCTGAGGGACTGTGTTCCGACAGCAAGCGCTACTTAGCGTCTGGGAGGTCATAAGCTAACAGCTCTACTCAGAAAGCGGGAAGGCTGGAGGACAAAGGGAGGGAGAGCTGCTGAGCCCCCGGACGACAGAGCTCAGTTTGGTGGGGAACAAAGGTGCTCCCCAGCGCCATCTCCCCCGCACATCCCCCAGCCAAAATCCCAAAGGGAACCAGTTCCTGCCAGGGAACTTGCTCGCTCCACGCAAACACCAACTCTGTGCTTCTACGGAGCCAAACCTCCGGCAGCGGATCTGACTCCCTCCCGCTGCCACAGGGCCCCTCCTGAAGTGGATCACCTAAGGAGAAGCGAGCTAAGCCTGCCCCTCCTGCCCCCGTGCACCTTGCCTACCCACCCCAGCTAATACGCCAGATCCCCAGCACCACAAGCCTGGCAGTGTGCAAGTAGCCCAGATGGGCCACGCCACCCCACAGTGAATCCCGCCCCTAGGAGAGGGGAAGAGAAGGCACACACCAGTCTGACTGTGGCCCCAGCGGTGGGCTTGGGGCAGACATCAGGTCGGACTGCGGCCCCGCCCACCAACTCCAGTTATACACCACAGCACAGGGGAAGTGCCCTGCAGGTCCTCACCACTCCAGGGACTATCCAAAATGACCAAACGGAAGAATTCCCCTCAGAAGAATCTCCAGGAAATAACAACAGCTAATGAACTGATCAAAAAGGATTTAAATAATATAACAGAAAGTGAATTTAGAATAATAGTCATAAAATTAATCGCTGGGCTTGAAAACAGTATACAGGACAGCAGAGAATCTCTTGCAACAGAGATCAAGGGACTAAGGAACAGTCATGAGGAGCTGAAAAACGCTTTAAACGAAATGCAAAACAAAATGGAAACCACGACGGCTCGGATTGAAGAGGCAGAGGAGAGAATAGGTGAACTAGAAGATAAAGTTATGGAGAAGGAGGAAGCTGAAAGAAAGAGAGATAAAAAAAATCCAGGAGTATGAGGGGAAAATTAGAGAACTAAGTGATACACTAAAAAGAAATAATATACGCATAATTGGTATCCCAGAGGAGGAAGAGAGAGGGAAAGTTGCTGAAGGGGTACTTGAAGAAATTATAGCTGAGAACTTCCCTGACCTGGGGAAGGAAAAAGGCATTGAAATCCAAGAGGCACAGAGAGCTCCCTTCAGACGTAACTTGAATCGATCTTCTGCACGACATATCATAGTGAAACTGGCAAAATACAAGGATAAAGAGAAAATTCTGAAAGCAGCAAGGGATAAACGTGCCCTCACATATAAAGGGAGACCTATAAGACTCGTGACTGATCTCTCCTTTGAAACTTGGCAGGCCAGAAAGGATTGGCACGATATCTTCAGTGTGCTAAACAGGAAAAATATGCAGCCGAGAATCCTTTATCCAGCAAGTCTGTCATTTAGAATAGAAGGAGAGATAAAGGTCTTCCCAAACAAACAAAAACTGAAGGAATTCGTCACCACGAAACCAGCCCTACAAGAGATCCTAAGGGGGATCCTGTGAGACAAAGTACCAGAGACATCACTACAAGCATAAAACATACAGACATCACAATGACTCTAAACCCATATCTTTCTATAATAACACTGAATGTAAACGGATTAAATGCGCCAACCAAAAGACATAGGGTATCAGAATGGATAAAAAAAACAAGACCCATCTATTTGCTGTCTACAAGAGACTCATTTTAGATCTGAGGACACCTTTAGATTGAGAGTGAGGGGATGGAGAACTATTTATCATGCTACTGGAAGCCAAAAGAAAGCTGGAGTAGCCATACTTATATCAGACAAACTAGACTTTAAATTAAAGGCTGTAACAAGAGATGAAGAAGGGCATTATATAATAATTACAGGGTCTATCCATCAGGAAGAGCTAACAATTATAAATATCTATGCGCCAAATACCGGAGCCCCCAGATATATAAAACAATTACTCATAAACATAAGCAACCTTATTGATAAGAATGTGGTCATTGCAGGGGACTTTAACACCCCACTTACAGAAATGGATAGATCATCTAGACACACAGTCAATAAAGAAAAAAGGGCCCTGAATGATACATTGGATCAGATGGACTTGACAGATATATTTAGAACTCTGCATCCCAAAGCAACAGAATATACTTTCTTCTCGAGTGCACATGGAACATTCTCCAAGATAGATCATATACTGGGTCACAAAACAGCCCTTCATAAGTATACAAGAATTGAAATCATACCATGCATACTTTCAGACCACAATGCTATGAAGCTTGAAATCAACCACAGGAAAAAGTCTGGAAAACCTCCAAAAGCATGGAGGTTAAAGAACACCCTACTAACGAATGAGTGGGTCAACCAGGCAATTAGAGAAGAAATTAAAAAATATATGGAAACAAATGAAAATGAAAATACAACAATCCAAACGCTTTGGGACGCAGCAAAGGCAGTCCTGAGAGGAAAATACATTGCAATCCAGGCCTATCTCAAGAAACAAGAAAAATCCCAAATACAAAATCTAACAGCACACCTAAAGGAAATAGAAGCAGAACAGCAAAGGCAGCCTAAACCCAGCAGAAGAAGAGAAATAATAAAGATCAGAGCAGAAATAAACAATATAGAATCTAAAAAAACTGTAGAGCAGATCAACGAAACCAAGAGTTGCTTTTTTGAAAAAATAAACAAAATTGACAAACCTCTAGCCAGGCTTCTCAAAAAGAAAAGGGAGATGACCCAAATAGATAAAATCATGAATGAAAATGGAATTATTACAACCAATCCCTCAGAGATACAAACAATTATCAGGGAATACTATGAAAAATTATATGCCAACAAATTGGACAACCTGGAAGAAATGGACAAATTCCTAAACACCCACACTCTTCCAAAACTCAATCATGAGGAAATAGAAAGCTTGAACAGACCCATAACCAGTGAAGAAATTGAATCGGTTATCAAAAATCTCCCAACAAATAAGAGTCCAGGACCAGATGGCTTCCCAGGGGAATTCTACCAGACGTTTAAAGCAGAGATAATACCTATCCTTCTCAAGCTGTTCCAATAAATAGAAAGGGAAGGAAAACTTCCAGACTCATTCTATGAAGCCAGTATTACTTTGATTCCTAAACCAGACAGAGACCCAGTAAAAAAAGAGAACTACAGGCCAATATCTCTGATGAATATGGATGCAAAAATTCTCAATAAGATACTAGCAAATCGAATTCAACAGCATATAAAAAGAATTATTCACCATGATCAAGTGGGACTCATTCCTGGGATGCAGGGCTGGTTCAACATTCGCAAATCGATCAACGTGATACATCACATTAACAAAAAAAAAAGAGAAGAACCATATGATCCTGTCAATCGATGCAGAAAAGGCCTTTGACAAAATCCAGCACCCTTTCTTAATAAAAACCCTTGAGAAAGTCGGGATAGAAGGAACATACTTAAAGATCATAAAAGCCATTTATGAAAAGCCCACAGCTAACATCATCCTCAACGGGGAAAAACTGAGAGCTTTTTCCCTGAGATCAGGAACACGCCAGGGATGCCCACTCTCACCGCTGTTGTTTAACATAGTGCTGGAAGTTCTAGCATCAGCAATCAGACAACAAAAGGAAATCAAAGGCATCAAAATTGGCAAAGATGAAGTCAAGCTTTCGCTTTTTGCAGATGACATGATATTATACATGGAAAATCCAATAGACTCCACCAAAAGTCTGCTAGAACTGATACATGAATTCAGCAAAGTTGCAGGATACAAAATCAATGTACAGAAATCCGTTGCATTCTTATACACTAACAATGAAGCAACAGAAAGACAAATAAAGAAACTGATCCCATTCACAATTGCACCAAGAAGCATAAAATACCTAGGAATAAATCTAACCAAAGATGTAAAAGATCTGTATGCTGAAAACTATAGAAAGCTTATGCAGGTAATTGAAGAAGATATAAAGAAATGGGAAGACATTCCCTGCTCATGGATTGGAAGAATAAATATTGTCAAAATGTCAATACTACCCAAAGCTATCTACACATTCAATGCAATCCTAATCAAAATTGCACCAGCATTCTTCTCGAAACTAGAACAAGCAATCCTAAAATTCATATGGAACCACAAAAGGCCCCGAATAGCCAAAGTAATTTTGAAGAAGAAGACCAAAGCAGGAGGCATCATAATCCCAGACTTTAGCCTCTACTACAAAGCTGTAATCATCAAGACAGCATGGTATTGGCATAAAAACAGGCACATAGACCAATGGAATAGAATAGAAACCCCAGAACTAGACCCACAAACGTATGGCCAACTCATCTTTGACAAAGCAGGAAAGAACATCCAATGGAAAAAAGACAGTCTCTTTAACAAATGGTGCTGGGAGAACTGGACAGCAACATGCAGAAGGTTGAAACTAGACCACTTTCTCACACCATTCACAAAAATAAATTCAAAATGGATAAAGGACCTGAATGTGAGACAGGAAACCATCAAAACCTTAGAGGAGAAAGCAGGAAAAGACCTCTCTGACCTCAGCCGTAGCAATCTCTTACTCGGCACATCCCCAAAGGCAAGGGAATTAAAAGCAAAAGTGAATTACTGGGACCTTATGAAGATAAAAAGCTTCTGCACAGCAAAGGAAACAACCAACAAAACTAAAAGGCAACCAACGGAATGGGAAAAGATATTTGCAAATGACATATCGGACAAAGGGCTAGTATCCAAAATCTATAAAGAGCTCATCAAACTCCACACCCAAAAAACAAATAACCCAGTGAAGAAATGGGCAGAAAACATGAATAGACACTTCTCTAAAGAAGACATCCGGATGGCCAACAGGCACATGAAAAGATGTTCAACGTCGCTCCTTATCAGGGAAATACAAATCAAAACCACACTCAGATACCACCTCACGCCAGTCAGAGTGGCCAAAATGAAGAAATCAGGAGACTATAGATGCTGGAGAGGATGTGGAGAAACAGGAACCCTCTTGCACTGTTGGTGGGAATGCAAATTGGTGCAGCCGCTCTGGAAAGCAGTGTGGAGGTTCCTCAGAAAATTAAAAATAGACCTACCCTATGACCCAGCAATAGCACTGCTAGGAATTTATCCAAGGGATACAGGAGTACTGATGCATAGGGGCACATGTACCCCAATGTTTATAGCAGCACTCTCAACAATAGCCAAATTATGGAAAGAGCCTAAATGTCCATCAACTGATGAATGGATAAAGAAATTGTGGTTTATATACACAATGGAATACTACGTGGCAATGAGAAAAAATGAAATATGGTCTTTTGTAGCAACGTGGATGGAACTGGAGAGTGTGATGTTAAGTGAAATAAACCATACAGAGAAAGACAGATACCATATGGTTTCACTCTTATGTGGATCCTGAGAAACATAACAGAAACCCATGGGGGAGGGGAAGGAGAAGAAAAAAAAAAAAAAGAAGAGGTTAGAGTGGGAGAGAGCCAAAGCATAAGAGACTGTTAAAAACTGAGAACAAACTGAGGGTTGATGGGGGTTGGGAGGGAGGGTGGGTGGGTGATGGGTATTGAGGAGGGCACCTTTTGGGATGAGCACTGGGTGTTGTATGGAAACCAGTTTGACAGTAAATTTCATATATTAAAAAATAAAAAATAAAAATAAATAAAAAATAAATAAAAAATAAATAAAAAAAAAAAGAAAGATGGCCTCAACCTTGAAAAAAAAAAATAAAAGAAAGAACAGGCAGCTATCTCAAAGCCTAAGTTCCTAAGTTATCAATATGGACAAGAAAAAAACTAATAGGCTATTGGAGGTGCATCTGCATGTAGGATGGGGTTGCACCTTGGGTGGTGTGCAGATGGAATCTTGGCCACAATTTTGATCCTATCAGTCTACCAAATAATGTGGGATAATAAACCCTGAATCCAATAGATGATCATGACTCCCAATGTGAAGCTTCAAAATCAAAACACATCAGGGGTATCATGTTCACAGGGTAATTGTTGTCATGGGAAATCTACAACACATTGAGAATAACTCTCAGTCATCATTTCACCAAAAATAAACAAATGTTATTGATTTTAATATCACAAAAGTTTTCATATCACCCCTTTTTATTTTATAGTTAGCCACTCTCAATTGGATAAAAGTGTTTCCCAGTTAAGAATTCAAATCAACATATTAGAGAAGAGAGTATATATTCTAGTGATTTGAGTTATGACCAGGCTGTATTGTACTCAGGTGGAGAAAAAATCCTCAAGTTTCCGGGAATATATTTAAGGCCATTCATTCATTCTCTCATTCAAAAATATGCATTGAGAACACACAGAGTACCAGACACTATTCTAGGAACTGAGGAAAGACTGGTGAATAAGATGGGTAAGGCCCTGCTTTTGCAGAGATTGCATGTAGTGAGAAGTAAGACAATTAATTAATTAATTAATTAAATATCAGATACTGAAAATTTCTGCAAAGAAATGTGCTAAGACAGTGTATGTCCAGGAGATCTCTGAGGGGAGATGGAACTTGAACTGAGAATACAGGGAAGTGAGGGAACACGACCTTCCATGGTCTAGAGAAGGAGCTTTCCAGGTAGGGGAAGCAAGGTGACCAGGAGTGTTGAAGAGAACACGCTGGAGAGTGGTGGGGCTCAAGGTGGTGGGGATAGCACCACAGGTAGCAAGACCTGTTAGGATAATAAGGGGTTGGATTTAACTTTTCTGGGTAATGAAAAGCCAGTGGAAAGTCTGAGCAGGGGAATGAAAGGATTGGATTTACATCTTTAATTGATCACTTTGGCTGCTGAGTTGAGAAATGATGCTAGAAGAACACTAACCAAGATTATTTCTTGCAGTGACTTTAAGAGAGAGATAATGGTAATTTGGGTTAGATTAATAGAAGTCAAGTTGCAGAGAAGTGGACAGACTGAGAAAACCAATTCAACAGACATGCTGATGGATTATATTTCCAGGTCATTAAAGTTTGGATTTTTGTACAGATTTTAAGTGATTCCTTAATCTAACTGGGCCACAACAAATTTTTTGTTTTTAGTCTGTAGGATAAAAATTATGTAATAATTTACTTTATATTAATTTGCAAAATTTATTATATCCTTCAGCAAAAATATTTTTGCTGTTTTTCAGCATCCAACAAGTTCTTTTATTTCTTCAAGTATACATTTTTCCCTAAGTGCTCAAATAATCTTTTCAGATCTTAATGTCAAAGATAAATATCCCATGTATATTGGCCAGTATACCAAATCCTCAGTTAAAAAAGAATAGACAAAATATTAAGAGCCTTCTTTTGAAGTGATATTTTGCCACATATACAGCTATAATTTCAATAACCAAATTATCTGCTGTTATCACTTATATAACAAATACAAAAAACACATAAAATCCATGCCTCTGTCAGGATGTCTCCAGAAACTGCCATGAGCATAGGGCATGTCAACAGAATAGGGAGAGGCCTATTAAAAGATAATGGGTATTTCTGAATTTGTAGTTCCATCATAAAGCTTTCCTACTTACACACACACACACACACACACACGCACACACTAGTGATAAATTCTATAAACAATTGCTATAAACTAATGGGCTTTATCAGATATAATGTGACATTATGGAATATGCTACCCATTTGCAAATTCAGATTTGACATTATTTTATTGACTTTAGTGAAAATAATGACATATCTAAAGGAAAAATAGGCCATTTCCCTATCTCCAAAAACATCAAACATTGAAATTAGCAGCGTGTGATTTATCTTTGGGCCCTATATTTCACATCAGTGGGGAAGATCCATTATTATCTTTGCACGGAAGCCCCTGCACTAGGCAATAAAGCAGTATCATTTCATTGAGAAAGCACATTCTCCAGGCAACTGTTGCTTATTTTTGTTTCCTGCCTTAAATGAGCCAGGGGACAAGGAAGAGCACAAAAGCAGGGTCACTGAGAGCCAAATCAGAGTAAACTTAATCGTCCCTCAACCCCATGACACCCAAAATGCAATATTCTCTGAAGATGGAAATTTTTGACTAGCCTCATGCTTAAAATAAAAAAAAAATTTACCCTAATAAATTTATTCCATCATAAAATCATCTGAGCTCAGCTAAAATGGTTTTATGGATATAGTTAGAGGGCATTATTTTAAAGTTATGTTGGAGGCAAAATGACAGTGGCGAAGGCCATGCATACAAGAAATTATGTCCTGATCTCTTCACGCTGATACTGGTTCTAGTATCTTTATTTTCTTAATGATCACATTCAGATACTAAATCCATTTTCAATTATTTCATTAAGAAAAGAACAAAATCCCATTTCATGTATATTTTTCCCTTTGAGTGCTTTACCCCCCAAAAGGCAATAATATTGTAAAATATTTATTCCATTAGTTTTAGGTAATTGAAATGCCAAGAGCTAAGCACTTAATCTCTGCCGGCAGGGAGGCTGCCTGCTGTCACTTTTTATTAAGTCTTTTTCCGCTGCTTTTTGCATAGTCAATAGCAGTGTCTGAACCCAAGAAAAGATATAGAGTAACATTTAAACAGCAGTCTATGATAAGGTAATATTTACATTCAGGATAATATGAAAATGTCCACTCTAGAGTGGCAAAGATTTTTCTCCAGGTTAACTAATTAGAATGTTTATTGGCTGCATTTGTTATTCTGACAAGCTCTGGAATTTCTAAACATTATTAACTTCTTAAGCACCATATTCCCTAAAGAGCTTGTGTCTGCTGGAATCTGGACAGGTGGATTTCAGAGGTACTTGATGTTTACCTTCCCATGCCTACAATAGTACAAAAACAGAATACAGAGCATTGCATCCTTAGTAGCTTCCGGGCCTGGAGAGGGCCTTCAGTAACTTCCCTCATCATTTTTACAGCACCCTTCACAACTCTTACTGGTTAATGTACAGCTTCCCAGCTGGACTCAGATCGGTGACTTATCCTAGTAAATGGACAGCAAACAAATCTGTCGTTAGTGGCGCTAGCTGGGAAGGGAAAGATATATTTCTGCCACAAGGAGTGGTGAGCACACAAACAGGGCTTACGGCCTTCCTATTCCCTGAGACACCATGTGGCAAGAGTTAAACCCCTAGGAAATCTAGATTCTGAGTCATAAAACATGAGGATCCCATACCTCTGACTTGAACTATGGTTAGCTTCTGTTTGCTGCCACAATAAGTGTTTATTATTCTCAACAACATCATACCCTGAACCTGAAATGTATAACCACACTAATTTTTAAAGCCTCCCACCAATGCTTCATGGGGAAAAGTACATGGACTTTAGAGCCATAATTACCTGAGTTCAATACCTATCTTCCCTATATATCAGCTGTGTGACCCAGTTCGAATTTCTTTACCTCTCTGGGATTCAACTTTCTCATCTATAAAATAAGGGTAGTATCTGTCTCACAGAGTTATCATTGTCAGGATTGAGAGAGATGAGAGGTAGTGTAGACAAGTGGTTCAACCATGAATTCAGTAACTGAATCTGACTGATTCTTGATGCTACTATTTGCTAAGTATATGGCTTTGTACAAGGTACATGAACTGCCTAAACCTCTATTTTCTTATGTGTAACATACATGTAATCATAGTGTCTACTGCGTTGCATGAGACACTTATTGAGGTAACTTTTCAGTGACTCCCATGATCTAGAAACTAGGGATAGAGCAGAAAATTAAAAAGACAATAAACTGCCCTCATTGAGATTATCCTCTAGTAGGGGAGGACAACAAACAAAATGAATGAAAAAAACTTTTACAGTATTACTTGAGAAAGCAATAAATTCTATGGGGAAAAATAAAACAGGAAAAGAGAAATTAAGTATAAAGAGTTTAGCTCATTTCCTGGCACTTGGTAAGCACCAAATTGTAGGCTGCTGTTTCTCAGTCTCTAGAAAACACCTCCCAAAATGTTATCATCTATTCTTTTTCATTCCTATATCAGAGTTCCCCCAAATTTCTCATGTTTCAAAAAGAAGTTGAAGGCAAAAACTACATCAACAGACATGAGGCTTTTCAGGGCTTTCTGGCAAGCAGCTATACCCATGGGCTACTTCTAAACATAAGAACAAGAAATGGTCTTTCATTTCAATTCATGATGAGGATTAATACAAATGCCTTGTTGAGATAATACCCTTAGTGAAAGTGAGTTGCTGTAGACGAAGAAGTTGTAAACAAATAAACACACTTAAATCTCATTGGTTGCTTCCTATTTTGAGAGTAGGATGACAAGAGAAATTAACTCTGATGAGTATCTCACTGAAGCCTAAAGTCTTTTTAGAAACTGGTGGGCTCTGAGTTTTTCAGGGTTCTTGGGGATTTTGTTGAGGTGAACAGGGTAGAACTGACAGAAGAAAGAAGTTTGTGAGGAGCTTTCATAAAAGACAGGTAGCTTCTGGAATTGAAAGAATGACTTTCATAAAAACTTCAGGAAACCTACAAGGGAAAGGCTTCTTCAGAGCCAGGAAGACAAAGTTCGGGGCAAGCATTGTCTTTATCCTGTGGACAATGTATCACTGTAAGGACCAGCTATGTGGCACTCATGTGGCTTAACTCAGGTCTTGGCATCTGCACAGAGGAATTCAGCTACAGCTCCTTGGTAAAGCTTCAGTGGGGCAGAGGCAGAAACATACCAGGCATCCATCAAAAACCAGAAATAACTGGGGAAGATATTTTGGGGGAGAAGTTGTGTATTGAGAAATGAAGCTGATTTAGGTTAAGAGGATAAACCTACCCCATGACTACTTTTGTAAGTAGAAGTTGGTGTATTTTTTTTCCAAAATCAATCTCAGTATCTTATAGTTAAGGCTTATTTAAAACAAAAACAACCCTCCTTAAATATTTTGAGGGTCCTTCTCTGTGGCAATAACTGATGAAGATGTCACCTGAATTCAGATAAAATAAAATTCTCTGAAATTATCTTCTACAAACCATGACTAACTTCACTTGTTTCTAAAAGGACACTCCTTCTCCCCCAACATACAGGAGTCTTTATTTCACGAGATACATAAAGACACTGTTAGTTTCCCCATGTACACGGAAATAGAAAATAAGCCTGTCCACTCATTGCTAATGGATTAAGTCAGTGTTGGTGGGGAGAATATAGCTTCCATGTAGTGGCAGGTACATTATCATACTTTCCTTCTCTCTCTTCAACCCTTCACCCATTCTTCATTCCCCCAGATGATGAGTGATTAGTGAGTTTGAGGGAAATGGCAAAAACATGCATAGCTGAGGTTCTTTCTGTCTCTTTGGAATAAGATACATTCCTCTCTGCTCTGGGAGTGGAGGGAGGCCTGTCTGACCCAACACTCAGGTGAAAATCTGCCTAGTTCTAGGATTTGGTTTTAGAAGTCCATTTGACTTACACACCAACCCTTCCTCTCTCTCTTTTTCTTTCTTGGGCACCTGCCTATCTATGCAGAGCATGTGCTCACAATTACTCTCCTACAGGTAATAAATCAGAATACCAGGCCTTTCTGGTCTTGCAGAAGGAGATGGGTTCAAACTCTAGTTTCTGGAATGTTGAACAGGGAATTTGGAAAATGAACAAAAGGAACAAAGACAAAAAGTTTCTAAAATTATGCAGTAAAACAAAGGACCTAGAAGTCTAAACTATGTTGAAGAAAATGAACAAATTTTAAAAACTCATACTACTTGATTTTGATATTTACTCTAAAGCTATAGTAGTCACAAGAGTGAGGTGTTGGCATACAGATTGATATATAGATCAATGTAACAGAATAGCGTGCCCAGAAGTAGACCCACACATATATTGATTTTGACAAAAGTACAAAGTAAATCAATAAGGAAAAAATAGTCTTTTTAACAAATGGTGCTGGAATAACTGAACATCAAAAAGCAAGTAAGAAAAGAAAAAAGAAAAATCTAGGAGAAAATATAGAAGTTTTTGTTACTTTGGTGCAAGGAAAGGTTTATTAGGTGGGCCCCCAAAAAATCATGAACTATGCACACAAAAATGCATTAACCAAAATTAAAAATGTCTGCTGTTCAAATACCTCTATTAAGAAAATGGAAAAAACAAACTAAAAAGTAAACAAAAAACAAGCCACAGACCAGGAGAAAGGATTTGCAAACCATATGTCTGAAAAAAAGAATTTGCATCCAAAATACATAATGAACTTCCCAAATTCAGGAGATTTTAACAGGTATATGGATAACAAATACTCACATGAAAAGATGCTTAATATTTATAAACATTAGAGAAATATAATTTCCTATCAATTTTTGTGGTAAACCTAAAACTGCTCTAAAAAATTATCTTTAAAAAAGTGAAAAAATACTTCAGAGGAAATAAAAGAACCCACATTATTGGCTATACCACCATGGCAAATTTCTAAATGGAATCAAGTGAGAGAGGACACAAAGTAGGTGGATCTCTTCCCTTGAATATGATAGCAGCACATTACCCAAACTAAGCTCCTGCTTGCAGGTTTTACTCCCAGTCGAGTTTAATTAACAGGTGGTAGACTCCAAAAATTGGAGTCTACTGGCATAAATTGAGTGACTTCCAGATCAAGCTAAAATGTAGATTTCCTGGGACACCTGGGTGACTCAGTCAGCTGAGCTCAGGTCATGATCTCGCGGTTTTTGGGTGCAAGCCCCCCATCAGGCTCTCTGCTGACAGCACAGAGCCTGGAGCCTGCTTCAGATTCTGTGTGTGTGTGTGTGTGTGTGTGTGTGTGTGTGTGTGTGTCTCTGCCCCTCCCCCACTCACACTCTGTCTCTTCCTCTCTCAAATATAAATAAACATACAAAATTGTTTAAAAAAATAAATAAATAAAATCTAGATTTCCTTCACCAATAGGATGGTCATATAATTTATTTTCCAAACAAGGAGATTATGAGAGTAGAAGTGGTCTATTGATCATTACTTTGGCAAAATGAGGACTGCCAGGAAAATTGGGATTCATGGTTATCCTTCTCAATAACCACTGGGTCTCTGCCATGGACTTGAATAACACCACAGACTATGTTCTACAAACAGTTTTGACTGGAATTATTGCTGTTAGGCTCGCTTTCTAAATGTGGTGAGGATGAGACCAGTGCTGGTAATCATCAGTGTCTTACTAACTTGGGGTCTTTTAAAAAATGAGGTTCATCACAGATTTGGCACTGGACTAATTCATCTTCTGAGCTCCTGAAGAGATCATAATCATTCTAGTGAAATCTGCTGGAAGAACCTCAATGCTACCCAAAAGGCCATCTTTGGCTAAAAGTGAGCAAAATAAGAAATGGGGGAGAACTTTGATTTCATCAGGCTTTTAATTCACAAGGGCAACCAAATTTGATTTCTGACTTTAATTCCTTTGCACTTGAACTTGCAAAGCAATTAATTTTTAGACTAATTTCTCCCCAGGAATTTGATAGTGTGAGAGTGTTTATATTCAATTTGGGGCATGTCTATGTTCTTGACATTTTATTATTGGGAATATCTTAATGTTGTCATTTAATTTTATAGTAGCATCTCTGGTGGGCCATATTGGAAAATATGGCTAGATATAATTTGGAATGGGAAATAGAACTGGGAATCAATGAATATTCAGCCTTGTGCATAGAGTGGCCTCAGAGTTAGTTTAATTAATATACTCTTCTGCCTCCTTTCAGAGACTTCCAGGGGCATAATCTACACTGCTCACCAGAGATCCCAGGAAGATACCCAAAAGAATACTGGTTAGGAGGGGCAGAATGACTTTGAAGCTAGAAGCACACTTTGTTTTAGACAACCACCGCCTCCCTGAGAGGTGTTTCCATACCCCCTGTTTTTTTTTCTTCCACAGGAAAAACAAACAAACAGAAACAACAACAAAAAATGTTAGCATCACACACCTGGTTTCTCTCCACCTCCTTCGTCGCTCTTATTCAGAACAAGCAGAAAATGTCTTCCAAAGAGAAGTTTTTATCTGTAGATCTCAACTGAGAGGAGCTACTGCACACTCCTACACATGCACATGTGAACTCTCCTTTCCTCTCCACCCAGACAGTGGCAGGCAGTGAGGTAGGAGAGGATGTGTGCTCTTCAGACTCCAACTACCAGCTGTCCGCTGGTAAGAAGTTAGCAAACATGTTTTGTTTCTCCATCTGCTCTTTTGTCTTATTTCTCAGTTGGTTCAGAAACCTCATGGAGAAAGAGTGGTGTTGTTTATTGGATCCCTCCAGGACACCCAGCAAACAGCTCATACCAAGCACCTAGCAGAATATCTAGATGGTCACTTGATATTTGTTAAATGAATGATGAGAGCTGAGATGTACAAATCACATCAAAGAGACATTGGTTCCCAAGTCAGAGCACACACACACACACAAACACACACACAGACTGACAGGTAAGCTCTTACCTAAGCTCTGTCAGGAGAGAGGGAGTCAGCCTGTAGGATTTGACAAACGATTTCAGTGTGCAAGAGAAGCCATGAGGCAATCTGTTTCTTACTTTTTTTTTACTAATATAAGGAATTAATGTTTGTTATAGAATTATTGGAAAACCCAGATAATAAAAACAAAAACCAAGAGTCTGAAGTCTGAAAATCTATAGAGAATTATTATTTTAATGTATATCTTTGTTCTTTTTATTTTACAGTTAAATGCATTTGATTATATATAGAATTTTTACCAAAATAAGATCATAAATTCTGTATTTGCTTGTCCTAAGATGTATTGTGTGACAATCTTCATATAATCAATGGATGTACTACAATATCATATTTTTAAATGAATTTAATATTATGTGATTTGTATGTAAAATAATATGTCATTGATCCTCTGTTTTTGATGTATAGTTTCTGGTTTTTCTTGATTAAAACAAAAGCATGAATAACATACTTATGCATACTCTTTATGCATATGTATCTGTGCAGATGATAAACTTTTCCCAGGATGGATTGTTACTATATGTCAGTAGAGTTTTGGCATTTTCTCAATAATAATCTATGTGCCAGCATTTTATTAAGCATATTTGGGTGCATTGTCTCATTTGACCTTCATAAAACCCTTATGAGATATTCTCTCAGTTTCACACAAGAGGATGCAAATTGGGATTGGTTTACTGGTCATGTCACTAGTAAGGGGAAGAACCAAAGCTGGAACTGGTCTTTTCCCAAAGGTGGACACAGCCACATAGTAGAATTCCATTTTGGCTTCAGGACATGTTAAGTTTTTCCCAGGTAATTTGTTCATCTTGGTGCTATTATATGTGAGATTTGCTTTCCAATTTATTTTCTAGTTAATGATAGGTGTTACATGGTAAAAAAGTTATTAAAAAAACAATTATTGAGGGGCGCCTGGGTGGCTCAGTCAGTTAAGCGTCCGACTTCGGCTCAGGTCATGATCTCACGGTCCGTGAGTTCGAGCCCTGCGTCGGGCTCTGTGCTGACAGCTCAGAGCCTGGAGCCCGTTTCAGATTCTGTGTCTCCCTCTCTCTCTGCCCCTCCCCTGTTCATGCTCTGTCTCTCTCTGTCTCAAAAATACATAAACGTTAAAAAAATTTTAAAAAAACAATTATTGAAATCTTTTGAACTCTTATTACTTCCAATAGGTGGTTTCAGTTGATTGTATTAGTTTTTCATTCAGATATCATTATAATTCTCATAAATAATGACTTTGTTCTGTCCAATCCTTGTACTTCTTTTATTTGCTCTTATTTTCATTTCTATTTGCATAAATAGCATTTCCAAACTATGCTAAATAGTAAGAATGACATTAGATATTGTTGATTTATTTCATCTGATCTCATCTAATCTAGTGTATCTTTAGTAAACTGGGAACTAATATTCACTTGAGATCAATTGCCCAACCTCACTTGTGTTCAAGACAGATACATCTGTTCCTAAAGTCTAAGATTTTGTTTCTTAAATCATAATGTTAAATTTTATCAAATGCATATTTGACAGCTATGAAAATGTTTTCTCCTTTAACCTACTAATATCATGAATTATATTAATAGATTTACTAATGTTGTGCCATACTTGCTTCCCTAGAATAAATTCTACTTAGTCATAGTGAATTATTCATTGAATATACTGCTGGATTTGTATTTCTAATATATTATTTAAGATCTTTGTTTTATGTATAAAAGAATTCAAGTTTTTTGTTTGTTTTTATTCTCTGCCATTTCTTTCAAGTTTTGGCTGCAAGGCTTACACTACCCATGTAAAAAAAATAAATAAAATTATAGCAAGGGTCTTCTTTTCCTGTGTTCTGTAAAGTTTAAATAATATCAGCATTATTTATCTCTTAAAGGACCATAAGGCACTGGTGAAACCATCCAGGCTGACATCTTTCCTGGGGTTCATTCTTCAGACAATCTCTTGATTTATTTTAGAGTTCCTGATATTGATACCTTCTATTTTCTTTTGTGCCAGTTTGGTAATTTGTCACAAAATCATATATTTTAATGAGACTTTGAAGTTTAATAGCCTAGAATCTTACAAATTATTTCTATATAATTTATTTATTTTGCTTATATTTGTCATTGCTAATTGTGTATATGTGTTTTTTAATCTAATTAAATTACACAATCTTTTGTCAATACTATTGTTTTTCACAAAATAAGCTCTTGGAATTTAATATAAAGTATACTCAGTTTTCTAACTTATAAAATTGTCTTCTAAATCTCTGTTGAGTCGTTCTTACTCCTTTGTATTTGTTTTGCTGTTCTTTTCCTGTTCTATTCATTTATCTTAACTAGTTCATTTATTTTCTTTCTTTTTAAAGAATTTTTGTTGTTTTTAAATGTGCATAAATGATATAGTCCAGAATTCTTGCATGCTTTCAAATGAAATGACAACTTAGCTAAGGATAGAATGGGGGAAAGGGAATATAACCTCTTCTATTGAACTGTTGTAATCATTGTTTCATTCTCTTGTGGCATCTAATGTTACAAAGAAATCTGAGGGCCATTCAGATTTTCCTTTTCCTTTTTAAATACCTGTTTTAATTGTTGGTTAGTTGATTGTTATTATTGTTTTAATGCCATAATATATTTAGAATTCTTTCTTCATTCTTGAAATTTGACGCCTTCATTCTTGTTTCCCTGTACACATGAATTCTTTCCATATAAAGTTCCTCCATCATTATCTACCAAGTTGGTAATTGATATTCTGCCACTCCTCCTGTGGAGACAAAAGCTGCCTTCTGAGCCTATAGATGGCTGGAAGTTAGATTGTAAGCACTGATAAAGTCCTCCAAATTAAATGTCATTCTGTAGATACCCTGGGTCATCAACCAGCTAGTCAGGATCACATTTTAAAGACAAATTGGTCAGAACAATTCTAATATTATAAAAGTTAATTACATCCACACATCAGTCCTTCCAAAAAACTGAAATAAGAAAAGAGACAAGAGGAAGGCAACTGTGAAATAATTCTAGACTCAGCTTCATGGTTGAATCTTTACACAAGTTTCCGAGTACCAGAGAGGCACTGACAACATTTTTGTTTCCTTTATTCATGTTCACATCATCATCAGGGCAGGGGATTGGTTTTAGGGAACCAATTGCATGATTTCTTGTCTTTCTAGATGAATTTCAACTTCATTCATGGCACTTGACCTTTATTTTCTTCTTCTACATTTTTGGGGGGAGATCAGAGGATAGAGCTTTAATGTGTGCATACATGTGTGTGCCAATAAGAAGAGTTAGTGGAGAAAGAAAACATTTTTTTCATGGAGGGAAAAAAAAGAGTAATCCTTGAAGAATAGGAAATAAATACATATTTTCTAAGTATCTAGTTACTCACACCTTAGTCATGGAAATGAATGGAGAGGCAACAGGATTCAGGAAATTAAGAAGACAAACAGAATGGAAGCAGTCTTGGGGGTGCAGGGACAGTGGGAGAGAGGGGTTGGACACTCTAATCTGACTGTATCCAAATCAACCATCTTTGGTGATGAGAAATAAGACAGTTATGTCTGATAGCATCAACATTTTTCAGGGACTAGATATGCAATACCAAAACTGCAGTCATGGGGAAATATAGTACAATGTGGAAAAACTAACATTTTTAGTTAATTAACAGTCATTTCAACTCCTACTAGGAATTACTTTAAATACTCCAATGAATAAATACTCCCTACTTTATCCTATTTAATAACAACCACCATTAATATCATTTGTTTCCCAGAAGAGGGATTCTGAATAACTTCAAGGACGCATAATTTAGGTATGGAATAAGGGGATCAGTGATTCTCCAAAATTATTTTATATTGCTGTGTAACATCTGAGAAACAGGAAAACCTCTACCAGGAGAATAAAGCTATGATAAGGATTTGGAGACTGAAAAAGGAGACTAATCTTGGTTGAGTCATTACCCTGTGCAGGCTGGTATTTCACACTCACTGATATTTCACATGATACCTCATTGAAACTTCATATCAATCCCATGAATGCATACTATATTATCTCAATATTATGCAGGTAGAAACTGAGACTCAGAGAAATTATATACAGCCACACAATAAATAGCAGAGATCTTCTCCAAAATATGTTGAAATAGGGGCTCCTGGGTGGCTCAGTCAGTTAAGTATGTGACTTTGGCTCAGGTCATGATCTCATGGTTCATAAGTTCAAGCTCAGAGCCTGGAGCCTGCTTCAGATTCTGTGTCTCCCTCTCTCTCTGACCCTACTCCACTCATGCTCTGTCTCTCTCTATCAAAAATAAATAAACGTTAAAAAAAAATTAGGGGCACCTGGGTGACTCAGTCAGTTCAACTGAGGTCATGATCTCATGATTCGTGAGTTCAAGCCCTACATTGGGCTATGCAATGATGGTGCAGAGCCTGGAGGCTGTTTCACATTCTGTGTGTGTCTCTCTCTGTCCCTCCCCGACTTGTGCTTTCTCTCTCTTTCTCTCTGTCTCTGTCTCTGTCTCTCTCTCAAAAATAAATAAACATGTAAAAATATTATTTAAAAAACTTTTTAAAAATATGTTGAAATAAACAAAGAGATCATAAACTCAGACTCCAGGGATTAATTGCCAGAATTATTGGGATTCAAATTATAAAATCAAACTATGGCTCAAGAATCTATTTCTAGATTAGATGTTGGTATATATTCATTCAATAACTGTTTAAAAAAATCTTTAAAAACCAAAACATCACTAAATTCTACAATCCCAATGAAGATTACACACACACACACACACACACACACACACACACACACACCTGTTTTACATGAATTTAATCTCTGTTTAAAGTTACAACACATGATTTAAAGTTTTATAAAAAAGTGGACCAAGGCTTTCTGATGTTCATTACTGACTCTTGACTATCCAATGAACATGATTTGTTTCCACTACCTGAGTTACTGGAAATTAGATTAAACTTATACATTCCAAAAACCATGCAATTAAACTTAGAAGTGAATCCTGCAGTCCATAATGCCTTCAGATGACTGCAGACCCAGCAAACACGCTGACAGCAACATTATGAAACCCTGAGCGAGGACCATACAGCCATGCCACTTCCAGATCTAGCCATATAGGCTAATAAATATTTTGTTGTTATTTAAGCCACTAAATTTTGAGGAAAGTTGTTACACAGTGATAGATGTCTAGTAATATTGGTTGAAAATTGGGCACTATAGGTAATACATTGTAACAATGCTGGATTTGGCTATGTTCTTCTGAAAATTATTGGGTTTTTGTTGTTAAGAAGTTATTTTGTCTAGAATGTTACTGCAAACATCTTCTTCTCCCACTATATTCAGCTATTTATTTCCTGTTCTTATGTACTCCCACTGCATTTTGAGCCCGAATCCCACGGGTACCTCTTTGCCTATGAAATTTTGCACTCAACCAATTTTGAATAGAAATAGAGTTCACCCTTCTGTAGTACCCTTGATTCTAAGGATTCCTTGCATTTCTAGCTGCTCTGTCAGTCTTTGGCTCTGTATTTTGATCCTTTAACATTTCTACCTCTCAGTATGTGCGTAGTTGGGAAATATACTCAATTAAGAAAAGCATGGAACTCACAGAAATGGCTCCACATAGATTTATCTTTCAAGAGTAGATTTATCTCTACTTTCTGCCTGCTTTTTTGCCATGCTACTGGAAGTCTCCCCCATCCAAGGCATGTTTAGTTAACTGCCAGCCATAGATTTGGAAATTTTATGCTCTAAATCTGGGTCTCATTCTTTCAGCATTCTTGTGCTGCCAGGATTTCTCTTTAAAATTTCCAGTTTTATTCCTTTAGTATTTAAGTATATCTAATCTATCAGTCTGGAGGAAACCCACCACCATTTTCCACAGCCATAGCCATGGGAGATGGGTTGTTATCTGCCAGGGATTTGCACAACCACTTCAGTATTCCACTATTAACAGATATCCCAAAAACACTTCCTTTTTATTTTCAATGTAGCACCTTTAGACATTGTAAGAGATTTTACATTGAATGATTGGAGATTTCTCAGGAAGATAGCAGTCAGTAATTTTCCCTGAAAAATGGTAAAATATATTGCAACCCTCTAATAATTAAGAACAGAGATCAGATTAAAAATAATTTTGAGATTAACCTAATATCTAGAAGAATTTATGTTGCTGAGAGTCTGCTTCACTGGGCTTAACGTTAAAGCAACTACTTGTATTAGTTATCTATTACAAGTTAGTTATCTTAACAAAATACCACAAAATGAGAATTGAAATAAGCACCTGTTTACTAATTTACAGTTCTACAGGTCACAAGTCCAGCATGGCATCACTGGGGTTCCATCTTCAACATATCATAAAGCTAAAATCATGTCATTGGCCAGTCTAGGCCCTCATCTAGAGGTGCCGGAGCAGAATTGCTTCCAAGGTCATTCAGAGTATTGACAGAATTCAATTCCTTCTGGTTGTAGGACTGAGTTCCCTATTTCCTTGCCGGCTATCATCCAGATGACTTTCTGGCTATCATCCAGATGACCCCTCCATCTTTAAGCCCCCAGCAACACATCATATGCACCTTATGCTTTGAATCTTTTTGACTTCCTCTTCTGCCATGAACCCAAGAAGACTTTTCTCTTTTAAAGGATTTCATGATATTAGATCAGGTCCACCCAGATAATCACCGTATTTTAAAGATAACTGTGCCATATAACATGTCATAATCATGGTAGTAATAGCTCATTACATTCAAAGGTTCTAGAGATAAATCATGGAATCTTGTGGTCCAATTTCAGAATTCTGCCTACTATAGTCTTGTCATAAAACGATCTCTTTTTCTGCACCCAGATACCACACAAGCATGTGGGGGTCACCAGGGAAACACAGAACATCTTCACAGATTACCAACTTTGGGCTTTACCTGTCAAATCCTATTATTAATCACTAGCCATCAATAGCCAGTATGCCCTATATTAAAATCGGCAAACCAAGAGAATACAATGAAACCATCTCCTTCCATCAAAAAACTTATAGAGACTTTCCTATGTCTTAACACCTCTAGTAATGACATAATATTCATGGGTGGGTACTCGTACATTGCATTTTGGGAACTGGAGGATTAATTTGCATTCCAAACTCTGAAAAGAAGCAACCAATTTACACATGGAAAATGATTCATATGCCATGTTCTTCACAGCTTCATTTATAATAATGAAAAAAGTGTTTAACAAGAATAGAGTGCAAAGTAAATTATAGCACATCCACAAGATACAGTCATTTATTTATCCTTTCAGTCTTTCAACAAATATTTATTGTTTATCTGCCATATGCCAGGTACTATTAGGTACTAGGGATACAACAATGATGCAAAAGAGACCTGGTTCCTATTTTTATGGAATTTATACTCTAGCTGGGAAGGAGTGACATTAATCAAATAATCACAGAAACTCATGTAAAATTGCAACTTCTGAAGGGGACAGCCATCTAAAATGATGGTTTTAATTTAAAAGTTGTCAAAAAGGAGAGACCTGCCTATGACCTAATGTTAAGATAAATAAGAAGAATATGTAATTGTATTTTGGAAAGATACTAATAATATAACATAAATTTTGCAAGGAGAAAAGACTGGAAGGAAACAATTAATTTCACTTGTCTTCTTTATATTTATACGTAGGCCCCAAATTATATAATTTGCATATATTACTTTTACAAATAGAAAAATTAAACTCTATTACAAAAATAAAATCATTTCATTCTATCTACCCCTGTAATCAAATGCTTAAAGTTTTCATGGTCTGGGCCAGAATTTCACATATTCTTTGTTTGAATTTTGTGGTTTAGGCTGAACTAATTGAAAACATAAACATAAATGTGAAACTACCCAGTTATCACTTTGCGAATTCCCACTCTTTACATAGACTTGCAGATGCTGCTCAATATTCCAAGTGCCTTTGAAAATTTTTTCAGTAGTAATTAGGCTCATAACATATCCACATTATTGTTCTTCCACTCTTCCACCCCCTTCCTCCTTGGCCAAGACCAGCATCTTCCCTTCCTATTATGGTACCACCGCTTATGGAAAACTCGCTGTGCTAGATCTTTACATGCATTGCCTCAGGTCTCCACAATAAGACTGCACAGCAGGCAATGAGAGCCTCATGTGACAGGTGAGGTATGAGAATGCTGGTATTACCGAACAGATAGTAAATGCCAAGGGCAGGATTTGAACTGAGGACTGTGTGACTCCCAGGATCATGCTCTTTTCACTACTGTGGTAGGCAGAATTTTAAGATGGCCTCCAAGATTGCTGCCATTTCCTGATGTACATGTACTCCATAATCCCCTGCCCTTGAATATGGGAAGGATCAGTGAATACGGTGGAATATCGCTCCTGTGATTATGTTACATTATAAGGTAAAGGAATTTTGCAGGTGTAATTAAGCTTTGATTTTGAGTGAGTCAAAAAGGGGATTATCATGGGTGGGCCTAACCCAATTAGGTGAGCCCTCCTGAAAATTGATCCTGAGCCTAAAATGAGATTACAGCTGCAGCCAACACCAGGATTTAAGTCTGGTGAGACCCTGAGCAGAGGATCCAGCTAATCCATGCCCAAACTCCTGACACAAAGACTGAGATAATAACTTTGTGTTGTTTTAAGCTGCTAAATCTGTATATTACTTAGCAACAGAAAACTATTACAACTGTCTTATTCTACTTCCCACCTCTGGTCTGACCTCTTCATTTGGGTAAGTAGTGATCCAGGTTTCTAAACACATTGAGGGCCTGATATTTGGGGCTGGTGTGCTAAAGGAGTGACCTTCATGTATGAAGGACCACCTGGAAGCTACAGGTCCAACTAAGATGATCGTCAACAGCAAGAACCAAATCCCTGCAGGACTCTATTAACAAAGACAAAACAGATGGAGTGAGTGAACAGGTTCAAATGGAGCATTCTGGAGATATCCCAAAAAGTAAGAAAGGAACCCTTGTTAGTGACTTAATGGACAAAAAGGGGTTGATTAAAACTTCAAGGTAAGGATTTCTCTTCCTAGTCTTCTCTGCCTTCCTTTGCACCATTTTTAATGTCTCTAATCTGAGGGATCCAAGTATGAACCAGCAAGAAGGACACCTAGTCCCTCCACCTCAGAACCAGCATGACTCCTATGAAGTCAAGTTGGGTTCAGACATAAACACCAGTTTCCAATCTTGGGGACCTCTCCCAGCTTCAGTTCCAACCCTTGGATATGGTGATGAAGAGAATGGGAACATTATGGCAGCCATTTCCCAAAAGACCCATTTCAAGGCTAATTCTTTACTATGGAGGTTTGCTATCACAGATATACTTAATATAAACTCATTTTAATGTCAATAGAGCTTTAAATAACATGGCTGTGACTAGCGATGTTACAAACCATTCTGTTGGGGTAGATGATTTCCCACATTCCAGAATTTAGGAGAGCCAAAAAGGTCTAATAATTCCAACATATCTTAGGCCTCACTGGCCAACGCTTGAAATTCATTTGTTGAACTCTAATTCTTTAGTTTACAGGTCTGTGCTTGTTGAAATACAGACACTCCTGGAAGTGATCCCTCAGTTTAAACTTTCATCAATCAACAGCGAGAAACAAACTTCACACCCTCTCTTGTGAACTGATGTGATCATAAAAGGAATAGGAAATGAAAAAATACTAGGGTGCTGAAGAGTAAACACAGGACAGCAAACATTTGCAGACTGGATATTCATGGTACTAGACATTAAAGGTAAATACTCCCTTTGTTAGAAGCATCTGGGAACCTGAGCATTTTATGTCCTTACAAATATGCTTATTCTACTGCAGAGAAAAGTCTTTCTTTTGGTCCCATTAAAATGAGGTGATCATATTTTAATAGGAGTTTCCATTTGCCTTATCTCTTTCCAGCTCAAAATTTACCATTGTTACTACCTTCACCCACAGAAGAGGAGACATAAACCACAGCCCCAGAGTCACATATGGAAGATGAAATTGGTGAGAAGTATTTTCGAAGAGAGCCTTGATAAAGCAGAACTCACAATTTAGCAACTGGGGGGATTTACATGTGTCTGCATCAAGCCTCAGGCATGGAAGGAATGACCGATCAGCAGGCACCTTCTTCAAAGCATAGACACAAGTGGCTCCACACAGGCCAGGGGAGCCAGTCCACAGAACACAGCAGGGGGTGGGGGCCGCCATTTCACTGAGGTAAGGGCACTGTCATGATACTGTTTCTGTGGTACTGCCCCCTCTCCGGCACCAGCCACTCATGGGTTACAAACCAGGCTTAGAAAGCAAGTGGCCTCAGGAATCTGCCATCATGAGGAACACAGCTCTGTCTTTCCTTGTCCATCCTTCTCAGTATCCATACACTACTTCCTTTGGCCCTGAAATCCAAATCAATTTAGGCCATCTCTTTGATGAACAGTAAAACTTGGTTTCTCCAAGGGAGAATAAAATATCAAATATACACTTGTTTACCTTGGGTAAGGGAGGAGAGAAGGATGGGTGTGCTAGACCAATTCTATTTAAAGGCAGCCCAGGAAAATCTCTGGCACCTCTTTTTAGAAAAAAAGACAAAATCACAAATTTAATCTCTGGTAGGGATTATGCTGGACTAGAATTTTACAGGATTCTAAACGGTGAGTATTAGCTCAGAACTGGGTAAAAGTGGACCTTGCAAAATATTTAGGCATGCATCAATCATTCAGTCACAGGGATTGATTGCATAGGCCATGCACTGTGCTAATTGTTCAACATCCAAAGATAAATAGGAGTTGTCTATATATGGAAGGGAACCAACCACCAGCAAATGTCACACTGTGTCAAGATGCTGTAACAGACCCAAAGTAGAGTGTCTGCATAACAAGGGATGCAAAGTAGCAAATAGCCTTTTTTTCCCCCTCTGGAGCCCTAGAGCCACAGTTTAAACCTCTAGGACTGAATGTACTAGGATGGAAACCTTTCTCAGAAGCAGCTAAAGACCAGGCCTCATATGCCTCCTACTATGTGCCTTAGCTCCCAGTCGTATCAGCAGCTAAATGAATATTTTTGATTGATTGGTTGATCTACATAAAATCCTTATCAGTGAGGTTGTTAACTCAGACTATTGAAATGCCCAAGTTTGAGTTAAATATACGTCATATCCCCAAATACACACTGTAACATCAGCATTGAATCATAACAAAGAAGAAGAAAAGACATATTTCAATGGAATCTTGGCATGAACTAAGGAAGCAGTTCAGGGGGAGAGATAAGAGGGCTGTCATGTTCTCAATGGCAGCAACTTCAAAAGAGAAGGCTTTTACATTTATGGGGATTTGATTATCCAGAGAGATAAGATAAAAACTGGTGAGGGAAATCAAAGAGAAATAAAACTCTCAGGATAGCCTGAGAAATCAGTTTATTTGAGAAAAGGAGGAAGTCATTCAGCCAGTTGTTTCCTATTAAAAAACAACTCCTCAAAGCCAAGATTTCCAACTTGATGTAATCTGAATCCTTCATAACAAAGATGAAGTATTTAAAAACTCAAGGTACTGAACTGAACCCTATTTAGAAAATAAAAAACTAAAGTATTGATTCAAGCTATAGAAGAGTAATTTCACAAATATAGGATTGTTTGGGGGAAAATCTTGTAAAATGATGGTAAGACTTCTTGTGGACCAGACTTTATTGTTTAAAAAATAATAATAATAATATAAATTCTCTAATTGTTTAAGGTTGAATCAATTGACCTTGCATTTTCCTCTCAGGAATTCCAATCTTGATATCTTAACAATAATGAATAAGCCTAAAATTAATGTCAAAATAAATAGCAAGATGGTAGGGAGAGATTTTTTTCCTTTCCTTTAACTGATTGAACAATAATGCATTTCTTCAGACCATGACAATCATAGCCACACTCACACACACACACACACACACACACACACACACAGGAACACACACACACAGGAGGAACACACACATTCGAAAATCCATAAAGTAAACAGAGGAAGGGTCTTGGTTATTCAGTCCACTAGCTGCTTTAGCCAAAGTGTTTATATAAAGAGAAAAAGAGGCTGAGAGTAAGAGAGAACAGAGGACCTCATAACTGGAGTGACGGTGTATTTGGGGATTCCCTGGGCTGGCATGAGACTCAGGTTGTAGTTGTTTATAGACAAACACTGCATCACAGGCTGATTAAAACTGACAGCTGCCTGAGCTACTGATGATGGTCCTACCTACTTGGAGAAACTGTTCTCCCTTGCCTGGTTGGGAAAATAAACCTTAGAATAACTGAGGCCATTCTTCATCTCATTGTCCCAGTACACATCCAGTTCATAGCTGACCTAATCTATAAATGTGAGTCATCCAGCCTCTAACTCAGGGAAAGAAAGTGGGGAAGCCAAAGGATTAGGCAGGTCCCATTCATCACCCAGAAAATAAACAGGGCCCCGCTCCTGTAGTGGTGAGGAGATAGTGGCTGCATTATAACTAAGCGCCCCAGCAGCGGCTGTTGAGCAGGACCCAGCCAATAAAAGCTTGACCTTGAGGAGCAGAGAGTCAGAAGACAGATGATCAGGCCAGAGAGATGAGTTTTGTTCTCTGTAAAATGAGAAGAGGCCATATAATTCCTTATATTTTTCTAGTTTTCCACTTTACAAGGCACATTACCAAACACGTTGCATTTGACCCTCACAACCTCGTTAGTGAGAAAGAGACAGTCTCCAAAGCCCAGACGACTTCAAAGGCTGGTATCCAACTCTATCATTTTATATTTGCCCAGGATTCATGCATTCACCTTTACTCCTGAACTAGTCATTTGCAATAAGACCAGTCTCTAATGAACTTGAAAACAGACTAGTTGGTTAACACAAAGCGTAGTGCTAAGGAGAAATTTTTTTTTTTAAAAAAGGAAAACACCACAGTAACAATCACCAACCACATAAGTGTGATTTTAAGGTGTTGAAACTGATAGTATTTTTCAACTTCTATCGCCTACTTGCAGGGACCAAATCAACACTGCTTTCAATACAGTCTGTCTATTCTGAGAATGTTTCATGGTTGCCAATATTTCTGGAGCCTTTTTATTGAACCAGATATCCAGTATTAGGTCAGGGCCTTGCAAGAAAATCAAGCTTCCTTCTTTAGACTCACATTTTGTTTTCAACTGAAGGTTTCATTACTAATTACCCAGACTGTTCTCTCAAGTTATTGACAAAGCCTGTAGCAATGTGAATTTGGCTATTTCAAGAAACCTTATCCCTCAGAAAGACAAGATTTGTCACCCCTGAGGATAGTTGAAAGAGCATGTTGACTCTTTGCAAAGAAGAAAGTCTTCCACAGCCCCTGGAACCAGAAGGATGGAACCCCAAACAGAAGGATGTCATCTTATTCCTACATGTATCTACAGAGCCTGGCACAATGGCTGTCACAGGGCTGGCGCTACGGACATGTGAGCAGCGCAGTCACGATGGGTCTCATCGGGACCCTGCATTCAGTGTAATGCTCTGCTTCCACCATCTTGAAATTCTTAACAGTTTAACAAAGGGCCTTACATTTTCATTTTGAAGTGGACCCCACATGATAGGTAACAATTATTATCACCCAATAACTCCTTGTTAAACTTCATTGAATCACTGAGGTTCTGGATTCTGTTTATAGGGTAAGAAATCAGACAGACAAGAAAGAGCAAAAAATCTGGGTTTGAATGCTATTCACAGTATTTACTGATTTTCTGGTCTGGGGTAAGTTAAATAATCCTCCACATGTATATACATATACTGCATTGTCTATCTTGTAATGTATTGAGGATTCTAATAATGTCTATAAAGCAAATGGTACAAAGCAGACACTCCAAGTTGGGTATTTTTATTATTATCATTATTTTTATGGGCCTGGATAGAGCCAGGATTATTAAATACAATATATAAAGAAGAAATACATATATATATATATAGAGAGAGAGAGAACATTCCTCATGATGCTTCATAATAAAAAACAAAGAAAATAAGTTGGCCACAATTTTTATAGCCTCAGAACTCAGTACTACAAAGCACATCATTTTAGTAAAAACATAAAACCTGTGTATTTATAACATGATAGTAGTGTTCAAATAGGATCAGGGACTTAAAAGTGCTTTAAATCTGAAAAAGCATTAAATATAAATATGTCACAGTATCTTAGTTAAATCATATTTTGTAGTACCTTGTTTAATTAACATATACTTTAAAAATCTTCATGCCAAAAGAGATTTATGCTGTATAATTATTATTTTTTTGTGTAGAATTAATTATAGTTCGTGATAATTTCTCTAAAATGTTGACTATCAGACCCTTGTTCTAGGAGGAAAATAGTAAGTGCAATAAAAGAATTAGAATGTATTTACTTATGATAGACTTCCTCTATAAGAATATACCACTTTGTTGGGTGATTACTTTGAAAACCACTTGGGGTACAAAGTAAAAAGAATGCTCTGTCCATTACCCATCCACCTTCTTGGCAAAAGGCCATGCTTGAGGGACAATTGATAGTGACAGTTCTGCTAACTACCCAGGTTTGTTTTGCTGAGTAGTGTAGATAGGTAAGCAGAGCGTGTTAAGTACACTCCTTGACACATAGGAGATGATTTCTCAGGTCCCCAGAGAGAGAAGGAGACTGGGGAGAGGAAATCATGGGAAGACGGAGGGATCCAACAAGCAATTTTATTAAGTAGGATGTAATAAGAATCTTTTTCCCCATCATACAACTTAATCTTCAGTGAAATATATTTATAGCTCCCTAATTGTTGATTTAAAATTGGGGGAGGAAGAGACAGCAAAGATGTGTGAGAAGCACAGGAGAGGCCATGAGGAAGAAGTCCAGTGTGTGCAGGATGCAGAATATCTGGAAACTAAGCATGGCTGTTACAGTTAATACAGATTTTTATAAAAATGTAATGAGATATGAATATAAGAACTCTCATATTTATAATAATAATAATAATAATGTCTTCAATATCTCTTTTTCTATGATATTTCTGTATAAAAATCTTTCTCTTTAACTGCCATAAAGGAAGACAGAACTGAGGGAATCAGAAAAATAAATATGATCATTGGACTGAGTATTATCAACTAGTGCCTAGTAATGATGGCCATCCCCTTCTGTTTGCCCTAAATCACAAGCATTGAAAGACTAAAATCTACATTTTGTAGACTTCCTTAGATCTAAGAATGTAGATGAAACATAGGCTCTGAGGGTAAGATAAAATCATGTGATCTTTAGAAAGCAAGCAGAGGTGGAGCATTCTCTTTTTTTTTTAAGTTTATTTATTTATTTTGAGAAAGAGAGAGAGAGAGAGAGAGAGAGAGAGAACGTAAGTTGGGAAATGGCAGAGAAAGAGAATCCCAAGCAGACTCTGCACTGTCAGCATGTAGCCCCACACGGGGCTCAAACTCACAAACCCTGAGATCGCAACCAGAGAGCCAAGACCAAGAGTCAAGCGCTTAACTGACTGAGCCACCCAGGTGCCCCTGGAGGGCACTAGTGTCTGAACTCCAGGGTACACTTTTTCTCACCTGCTTGTGCCATGGGCGTGGCAGCTTTGGCTACACTAGAAGCAGGAGTTTCCTACTTTCCAGATCAAAGCTATAGCAGTTGCCCCAGATTGCTGCTTCTACAGCTGTTTGAATAATTTTATAAGCATCTAATTTCCTATATTACATCTTATCCTGCCTGAAGTATCTACCTATCAGATATTTCTGTGTCTCACACCAAATCTAGAATAGTATCATGACATATTAGGTCAACCATATTCAGAAATCTCTAGATTTAAACAGTCAATGGTTTAATTTGTAATCAGCACGATCTCTCTCCAAAATGTTCTGTAAAAGAAAGAATAGCAACTTTCTTCCTGCTATCTTAATATATTCAATTCTATTAATATTTAGAAAACACCCACTAGGCGATAGGACAACTTATTCAATTTATGAAAAACTTCACCACCACGGGGTATGCAATTCCACATTTTAAAACTTTCAATCACCATCAATAAAACAGAACAGCAGTCATTAAAATAGTGAAATGGAATAGAACTTCTGTAGAGAGCAACTTAAATGAGCTTTGTGCTGTGGCCTAAAGGTCAGTGTGTGGACATCTTAACAAAGCAGGAAATTTGGAGTAAATTTCTTTACTCACCTCTAGAAAGGCATACCTAAAGTATGTTGCTTCTAACATTCCCTTTTTCTCATCATTTAGCACTTTTGAAATTCCCACTCTCCCCCCTGCCGCCCCCACCAGCCACCTGTCTACATTTCCAACATCCTTAAGGGGCCAGATGAAATCTTCCCTCCTCCAAGGAGATTTCCTGACCCACTTGCCATGATTTCTCCCTCACTTGTTTTATAATTCTTGTACCTATCCCATATCCCATTCATTCTGATACAACACATTTACTCCTTTGACATTTTTCTGGACATAAAAACACACTGTAGTTCCCTGAAAACTATCCAGACTATAAACTCAAGATGATAAGAGTTAGACTTTTTGGTTTGGTGGTTTCTTGTTTGTTTGTTTGTTTGTTTGTTTGTTTTGTCATTGCTTGATCTGTAGCACCTAGCACAGTGCTTGATATTTGGTAGGCTCTTGATAAATATTTGCTGGAAAAAAATGTGCTATCAATAGATATTGATCAATCAAAACTCCATGCACCCCTATCCATAATACAGAGTTGTTCATGGGATATTCCTTGCATCCTGTGGTGGCCACAAGTCTATTTCTCACCAGTATAATAGAAGCACAAGAGAGCTATGTCCTTACTGGGCTGGAGAAGTAATAACCAACTCCCTTCCCCTTCCAATGACTAGAAACAAAAAGGTCCAAGGCCCATACATGGCTAGGGAGCCAGAAGACGAAAGAAGCCTAGATCCTCAAATTACCATTCAGGAAAAAAAGGCAGTCTATCCATTGGGAAAACTCATACTGAACACATACATGAGAAATTAAAATTTATTTTATTATCCCCACAAATATCTATACATGACTATTCGTACAAGTTCTATTCATAATAGTTAAAAACTGGAAACATTCCAAATGTTTATTAACTAGTAAATGGATAATATAGTGTGGCAGGTCAAAAAGGATATTACTCAGCAATGGAAAGGAATGCTATATTCAACAACATGAATGAATCTCAAAAAGCATCATGCTAAGTAAAAGAAGGCAGACACAAAAAAGAGTATATACCAAATTTGTCTATTAGCATATTAATTAATATATTAGCTTTAACATAATATTAATATAATATTCTCGAAAAGGCAAACCACAAGAACATAAGTCAAAGCAGTGTCTGTAAGTTTCTGGAGGTTAAGATGACTAACTCTAAAGGGTCACAAGGAAACTTTTTGGAGTGATGCAAATGTCCTGTATCTTAATTGTAATAGTGAGTACATAGCTGTAAACATTTGTCAACGCTCATTGAACTGTATGCTTAAAAAGGGTGAATTTTGCTATGTATAGATCATCCCTCAATAAACCTGATTTTTAAAAACTCCACTGTGTTAAAGACATTGGAATTTTGGAATTCATGTGATACACAGCCAAATACATTCGTGTCATCCTAGCTAATACACGGACGACAGAAGAATGAAGTCACACACCATACCAGGGGCTACTTCTGCACGGTCCAGAAGCCCTGTGTGTTGCTGAGCTCATAATAAGTGCTCAGGAAAAACATGTTGAAGTAAATTTAATTCCCCTCCCACAATTTTTACATTCTGTGGTTTGCCTAAAATCATTTATATATTCATTCATCCATTGCCTCCTATCACTGCACACCATAAAACAAAAGCTGCCAAGCCCTGAACTCTGCAAACACATTTTTCAAATACTTTCCATGCAAGCAATCAGGCATTGGCCTGTTTTATTCATAAGACGATTTTTCTTTCTAGCTGCTGGAGCCACTTAAACATTTAATATCCATAAAACTGCTTTAATTTTTTAAGAACACAAATGGGGATTCCATTGCACTGAATATGGAATTATTTGGTGCCATAGCAACAAGCCCCATTGTGCCATTCAGAATTCACTCACTAAGGGTAGTCCTCAAACAAATAGTCTGACCTTCTTGGTCATCCTTCCTACTCACAGACTTAGGATCCCAGGCTTCTGACACCCACTGCTCTTCCACCTTGAAATCATCTTTTTCTACCTTGAGAGGAGTTAATACCCCTAAAATTTTATTGAATCTTTTCCCCCAAAGTTCAAAACAAATGAAAGTGCCCTGGGGAAAAAAGAATTTAAGAAGGAGATTCTCTACTTAGTATGATTTTCTAGAAAGTAGTGCCCCCAGAATATGCAACTAAAATATTAAAGGAGTTTAAAGAGAAGATGGTGAAGGCTTTAGAATCAGCCAGATGTGCATGGAATTGCAACTCACATACTTGTTAGTTCTGGAAAATGGGCATGTAATTTCAGCTCTCTGAGTCTGTTTTCTCATCTATAAAGATGATATGAGAAACCCACTGATGCAACAAGGAGTTAAGGATTGAGCTTCAGCATTGATAAATAAGATGAGATGGAAAAATCTAAAAAAGTGAATTTTTTTGAGAGAAGAATATCAGAGTGCAAAAAACATTAGGTCACTCTTGCATCTCAGAGTTAAGAATGGTCTAGAAGCAAAACCATTTCCAAATTTGAAACAATTTGTTGTGATATAGGGAGAAGCGAATGAAAGAGTAGGGATGAGCCCCATGTGGTAAGGAAAACTATTCTTTTTACGGTGTTAGCCCCAGCCTGGCACATGATGGGTGATCAAAGTCACTGAATGTTGAATGAAAACCCAGATTCTGGACTCAGCCTCGTCATAACAGCTGTTATTGCCCCAGTGGGACACAGTTTCCTCGTATGTAAAAAGATTATCTGAAATGGTACTTCTAGCTCTGAAATACAATAGTTTATAGCTCCTAAAAGTGAACAGGGCCTTAAGGGGTCGTCTAGTTAATACTGCTCCTGCTGTCTCTGTTTCTACCCCTGGCAGAAGGGCACTTAAACCTTCCATGATGGATGGTTGCCCATCCTTTTGATGGAATAGATGTAAATGGCATTGGGTGATATTTCTGTGTCTCTTCTTACATACCATTAATAATTCCCTACATTATAAAAAATGTGCAGTGCCTACTAACTAAAATGTCAAAATTGACATGCTGAGATTACAGTTACTCTAAGAACAGAGTCAAATACCTCTGAAAGAACAATTTGTATTCTGAGGTCGGCTGCAATCTTAAAGATGCTGCACAGTGCCTTGACATTATCAGAGGCATGTGGAAGTAAAATCTGTCTCTCAAGACATATTTTTACTCTGGTCAGACAATTAATGAGAGAGGCTATTAAAGCTAATCTAAGGTTGTTAGCATTTGAAAAGGAGCTCCCTGAAAAATGGGCTAAGAAAGAAGACATTAAAATAGACGAACCAAATTTGGTGATGGCGCATTTCCCCACTCTGGATGGTTGATGGACGGATAATGTGAACAGATGATGGATGAATCAGTAATGTAGACAAATGGCAAAGAGAGAAAGCTGTCCTCTGTAGCACAGTGACATTCTTGGGGACAGCATGACACACCAGCGTACAACTGCTTTGTAGACAAATTAAGGACTGTCATTCAGAGGACCAGAGAAATGTAATCTGTAATTTTTTAGAAGTTTTTAGTACTAATTAAACAAAATGTACCCTCCTAACTCTCCCCCCATAACAAAATCCCTATCTTAAATCCTTATGACAAAGGGGTTAATGGAAAATTTGGTCAAAATAGCTAAAATTTGGCAATTGAATGATTATAAGATAGCACAGTTTAAGAAGGTGACATGGAGGCTAGAGGACAAAGAGCAGGACAGACAGAGAAAATAGGTATTTTAGGGTAGGATGGGCTCTGCTGGGTAACATAATCTGTGCATAATCACACCTGAAAACTTTTTTTTTCTCTTGCAAACATCTGTCTCAGGATTGAGGGCTATTCCAGGGCATCTGGATCTCTATACAGCAAATTTGTGATCCTTTATTCTTGGATCTGTTGGCTCTGTCATCTCAATATAAGGGTTTCTCAGTCCTTGGGGCAGAAAAAGAGATCGAAGAGAACTAGCCATTGCTGACCACCACACAGAACAACCTTGGGGAGATGAAGACACCTTGGCCCCCAAGCCATCTAATTGAGAAGTTGTCCCCTCCCTCGATTCAGCTCCATCACCGCATAAGATCTTGTGTCCCTAACTCCTCCTGCAGTGCTGAAAATTAAACCAGCCTATATGAAGATTTTGTATGGGGACACTTAAATTTTAATTGAAAGAAGAAGACACAGCCCATTCATGGAGCTTAGCATGAGGGTAAGGAGGGAAGGGGCAACTGATATGGGGACCAATGTAAGAGGTATGAGTTACTACACTGATTCCTAGAATAGCTGAGGTTCTGGAAAGACCCAGACTTCTGTTCATATGGAGTGCAACCCCATGAAGTGGAGGAAATGTCAGGGCAGCAGCCAGGACTCACAGCTGGCACCCTCAATCCTTATTTCAGCCTCCAGTGCAAATGTGGCCCCTATGAAGGATGCCTGAAGACCCAAAATCCACAGTGCAGTGCTAAGGAGCTAGACAAAACCAACATTGAAGTTTACCTAGTAAATGCTTAGCACAGAGCTAGCACATACTGCTCTCAAAATGATATCTCACATGTAAAGCTCTCATTTTACATGAACTAACCCTTAATCTTCAATATAGGATGTGCAACCAACAGCCACGCTCACTGTACTATTGTTTCAGAACATCCAGCCCCCTGGAAAGTGCCCTATATCATCTTACACTATGGTCTCACTTGTATCCCAAAGACTCCCAGTGACTGCAGAGCTGCTCCTGAGCCCAGTCTCTGTGACTAGGGGGCCTGTCTCTTGCTGCTAAAGCTCCTTAATGTTGATTATTTGTTTAATTTTCATTTTAAAAAATCTAAAACCTCTTTTCTGTGTTGAGGGTCCCTAGAGTCAGTTTCAGCAACTTACTAGGAGAACTACTCACAGTTCTCAGAATAGTCATACTCATGATTCTGATTTGCTATAGTGAAAGGATACAAAGCTAAATCAGCAAAGAGGAAAAGGTGCATGATGTGAAGTCCAGAGGAAGCCAGGCATAAGCTTCTAAGGGTCTTTCTAGTTATGGAGTCTTTCACTTATGGAGTCAGATTAATACTTCCAGCATGGAATTACAACAACACATGTGAAATTCTGTCTACCAGGGAAATCCTTAGAGCCCTGATGTCCAGGGCTTTTACTGGAAGCTGGTCACATAGGTACCCTCTGCTTAGCATGTATCAGAATCAAGTCTCTCAGGGGGAAAAACAGGTGTTCAGCATAAACTACACTGTTTGTACAAATGGTTGAGGCACAGTGAGACACTCTCATCAGTTCTAGGGATGGCGGGACCCCACTTGAAATACAAGTTCCCAGATACCAGTCAAGGGCCAATCCTGCCCACAGATCTTCCTAAGGATAGCAGTCAGACTTGCTTTGCTATATCTTTTCTACATACTTTTCTATCCACCAGGCACTGTACTAAAGAATGACTTATAAGTCTTTATTTTTTTAAGTATCTACTCTGTGCCAGCTTCAGTCCCAAATGCTGGATATGCAGGAAAAAAAGGATAAAAAAAGGCATACAGAAATCCTTCCCTCACAGAGGTTTCACTGTCTAGTGAGGGAAACAGACTTCAAGGAAACTAATAAATATATAATAAAAAGTGTCTTGTCACCTAAAGGAGAATGCTCTAAAGCAAACTAAATCAGGGTGAGAAAATAGAGATGACAGAAAAGGCACTCCAGAGGAAGTAGTTAGGAAAGGCCTTGGTTACATGGACACATTTGAACAGAGACCTGAGTGAAAAGAAGGGGTGAGCCATGTGACTCTCAGGACAAGAGCTGTCCAGGCAGGCAGAAGGGAGTGCCAAGTCCTTGAGATGGGAATGTGTGTGGTATGTGTGCAGGAGCAGCAGAGAGACCAGGATGGCTGAAGAGTGACATGCATGAATGAAACTGAAGAGATAGAATAATGTCCAAAGTCCTTGCCTTGGTCAGTAAGTCCCACTATGATGTGTCCCTGCGTGAGACTTGATGCCAGTAGAAACGTTGAGTAAGGGGGTCAATATGGTCTAGTTTAATTTTTAAAAAATGAGTTAGTCATGCTTCCTGCCTATGGGGCTTCTGGTCTACCAAGTGAGACCATTGTGTCATAAGTGATGGCAATATAGCAGTGTACATGCTAAAAGAAAGGAACAAAGTTGAAGGATTGATGCTATCTAATTTCAAGACTTATACAAAGCTTTAGAAATGAAAACAGTGTGGCACTGGAATAGAGATAGACAAATGGCTCAGTGGAACAGAATAGTCTAGCATTAGACCCACACAAATATAGACCACTGGTCTTGGACAAATATCATGCTGAGTTTTGACAATGTTAATTCAGTGGAGAAAGGACAGTCTATTCAGCAAATGGTGCTGAAACAACTGAATATCCACATGCAAACAAAATTTTACCTTGGTCCATACCTCACACCATGTACAAAAATTAACTTGAAATTTATTGTGGACCTAAGTGTAAAACTTAAAACCATAATATTTCTAGAAGAAAAGATTAAAGAAAGTATTTGTGGCCTTGGATTAGGCAACGATTTCTTGGATACATAGCCAAAATCATGATCCATAAAAGAACAAATTGATAAATTTGACTTCATGTGAATTTTAAACTTCTCTCTTCAAAAGACTCTGCTAAAACAATGGAAAGACAAGCTACGGACTGGGAGAAAATATTTAAAAAGTAAACAAGCATATCTAGGATAAAGAACTTGTGTCTAGAATATATAAAGTTCTCTCAAAACTCATTAATAAGAAAGAAAATGACAATTTTAAAAATTAGACAAAAGGTTTGAGCAGACATTGCACTAAAAAGGATATACAGGTGGCAAATAAACACATGAAAAGGTGTTTAACGTTATAATCACAATGAGATACCAGTATCATAATGACTAAAATTTAAAGCAAATAATTATTCTGAGCTTTAACAAAGATATGGAGGAGTAGAAAGTCTCTTATACGACTAGTAAGGATATAAAATGTCACTTTGGAAAACAGTTTGGCAGTTTCTTAAAAAGTTAAACATACATATCATATGATTCAACCATTCCACTTTTGGGTGTTTACACAAAAGACATAAAAGCATACATTCATAGAAAGACTTACACACAAATGGTCATAAAAGCTTTGCTTGGAAGAGCCCCAACTGGAGTCAGCCTAAGTGTCAATCAGTAAGTGAATGGTAAAAAAATTGTGGCATGACTCATCCAATTCAATACTACTCTGCGATTAAAAAGAATGAACTATTGATACAGACAAGAACGTGGCTGATTGTCAAAATGCTGAGTAAAATAAGCCAAAGAGAGGGAGAGAGAACACACTGCATAATTTCATCTGTATAAAATTCTAATCTGTACAAATACAAACTAATACAAAATACAAACTAATACAAACAGAAAATACAAACTAATCTGTAGTCACAGAAAGCAAACAAGTCCTTGTCTGTGGGGAGGGGCAGAGAAGGGGTAGGTGGGAGATGTTATAAAAGGGCCTGAGGAAATTTTTGGAGGTGATATACATGTTCATTATTTGATCATGGTGATGGTTACATAAGTATATATGCATGAAAAATTTACCCAACTGTACACCTCAAATTTGCACAACTTCTTATATGGCAATTATACCTCAATAAAGCTGCTAAGAAGGAGAAGGAAAAGGAAGAGGGGGTGGTAAGTGCATCTAGTGCAAGGGGAAGAGATGGGACAGAGCCCTGAAATGATGTGTACCTGTTGCCTACCAGATTCCTGACTCTGTACTCAGCATGGTGCAAATACCATAGCCATTGTTCACCTGTCTAGATGCCTTCATCTAGTTGCCAGTTTCTGAAACACATCCTCATTACCTGCTCCAAACTTTGGAAACTAATTTGAATGTCCAGATACCAATCTTGCTAAATGTAACTCAACCAGCTGGCCACAGAGTCCCTTCCCAACCACTAGTAAGAAAGTATAGTTTAAATATGCATGAGACTGCATATGAAAAAATATTTAATATCAATTGTCATTAGGGAAATGCAAAGTTTAACAATAATGAGATACCACCACACATTTATTAGGATGGCAAAAATCCAAACAACTGGTGATACCAACTGCTGACAAGGATGCAGGGCAACAGGATCTCTCTTTCATTGCTAGTATAAATGCAAAATGGTACAGCCAATTTGGAAGATAGTTTTTTAGTTTCTTAAAAAGCTAAACATAGTCTTACCATACGATCCAACATTTGCACCACTTGGTATTTACCCAACTGATTTGAAAGCTTAGATCCACACAAAAAACAGCATACAAATGTTTATAGCAGCTTTATTCGTAATTTTCCAAAACTGGAAGCAACCAAGATGTCCATGAGTAGGTGAATGGATAAACAAACTATGGTGCATTCATACAAAAGAATGCTATTCAGCAATAAGAAAGAATGAGCTATGAAGCCATACAAGTACATGGGCGATCTTAAATGCCTACTGTTAAGTGAAAGAAGCCAGCTTGAAAGGTTGCACATTGTTTAATTCTATTCATATGACATTCTAGAAAAGGCAAAACTATAGAGATGATAAACAGATCAGTGGTTGCCAGGGGTTTAGGGGCAGTGGGGAGGATATGGTTGAACAGATGAAGCACAAGGCAATTTTTAGGATAGTCAGACTATTTTTGTATGGTAGTATAATTGTGGTTACATGGCTATGCATTTATCGAAACTTCTAGAACTTTAAAGCACAAAGAGTGAACTTTAAGTATGCAAGTGAAAAAAAAAATAATTTAAGATGCCAAAGGATCTGTGGACAAAATGCAAATATGCCCCAAAAAGCCTTATTGTATTTACAAATTTTTCACTGAAGAAGATTGAGGGAAAGGTGTTGACTTCAGTTACCTTGGAACTGATGGAGTATGTAAAACTAAAGGCAAAAGAAACTGCACAAAGCAATGTACTCTCATTGATAAATGTATTCCCACGGAGGTACAAGATGAGCACTGAGTAATGTATAGAGTTATTGAATCACTATATTGTACTCCTGAAACTAATATACACTGCATGTCAGTTATCCTAGAATTTTGTAAAAATAAATTTTTAAGAAGGTTAATAATTCTGAATCCACTATATTTGTATGCTGGAACTGAACCATTAAGGAAATGAATGGAGGATGGTGGAAGCCAGGTATCTCCCTGTTGTAGGGGGAGGTCACAGATAAGCCATGAGAGAAGGCTAGAACAATCTATGAGATAATAGATTATCAGGAGATATTAGTGCAAGTTCATATTTAGCTTAATCCCACCCCTGTCTGACACCCCATCAAGTCATAAAGCCCTGTAGCAGGAGGCACCTGTGCCTCCCTGCCCACTTCAAGTATATCAAACAGGACTGAAAACCCCTGAATGTTAATAGTTACATTCAAAATATTTATAGATATGTGTATATAAACAGGTTAGTAAACACATATATATGCCTTTACTCTGTCAGCTGAGCTGACCTATAAGCAACACAACCCTGGTAGCAATGAGCACACCCAACATCCAGATCTTGTTTTCTAGGACCAGTGTCCAATGAAAGGTTCTGGAGTTCCTGAAGAAATAGCTACTTCCAGGTCTGGGTCAAAAAATATAGAAGATGAGCCTGGAGTATCTTGTAGTGCCAAAAAATAAGTAAATACTTAAAAAATCCCACAATGATGAAAATATATCAAAAGAGGCCAAGAGCCAGCACAAAGAACAATAAAATAAATCAAGTACTATTCAATTATAACCTAAAATATGAAATAAATATCCTGTGTCCATACTGATATAAACACATGATTACATAACTAATCAATGTAGAGAACAGACAAATCTCCCATGCAGATTAATTCCAAATAATTTATATACATACTTTGTTCACCAGGAGGTGGAATATAACTCCTATCCTGAAATATGGGAGTTTTTTTCTTTAAAAGTAGTGACTTTTCAAAGAATGCAGTATAGAAAAGAAGGAAAAAAAGTGTAACTGTGCAGTGAAACCTGACAAACACTATTTCATCTGAGTGATCAAGGTCAACATTGACAGTAATAAGTCATGTTGATAACATGTACCCTTGACATGAGGTGATGAGAATGGCATCTTACCTCTGTGGTCTGCCTCCCAAAGACCCAAAATCCCAATCTAATCATGAGAAAAACATAAGTAAAATCCCAGTTGAGGGACATTCTACAAAACATCTGACCAGTACTCTTCAAAATTTTGAAGCTCATCAAAAGCAAGGAAATTCTGAGAAAATGGAGCAGCTGAGAAGAGCCTAAGGAGACATGACAGCTAAATGTAAACATGGTGTTCCGGATGGAATCTGGAACAAAAACAAAACATTAGGTAAAACTAGGGAAACTGGAATAAATACGGGCCTTATGATAATGCATCAATATTTCTTCATTAATTGTGACAAACACACTATAGTAAGTAAAGTGATGATAATAGAGGAAACTGAGTATGGGGCATATGCAAACTCTCTGTACTATTTTCACAATTTTTCTGGAACTCTATACTATATGAAATATAAAACTACTATAAAGAAGTTTACTTAGCTAAACCGCGTGACTCTGGAGTCAGATAGAGTGGGTCCAATGTCACATCTGTAAGGCCTTAGGCAAAACACTTAACATCTCTGCACTTCAGTGTCCATGATGTTAAAGAATATATGAATATAACCACATCCTCTCTGTAAGTGTCTCCATATAGCTGGCCCCCTAGTATATGCCCTTTCCCTTCCTTTTCTGTACAAGATGTAACAATTACAAACCATCTGTGAAGTGTGAGTGTGAAGGCCATACCCATTTGGCTCATTTCTAGTTAGCTTCTGGCCTCTCTGGCCAGAACTTAAACAGGATGGGTGTCTCCTTCATGTGTGAAAGCCTAACAAAAGTGAAGCAAATAACCTCAGAAATGTGTACTGGATTCTTTTAGTCTAGGTCCCACACTTCAAGTAAAGGATTCCTTACAGACAGGGCCATGTTCCTCCAAACCTCCAGAAAGCAGCCAGATTATGTCCCCTAATCCAACACCCTCAGTCCCCACTCTGGCCTCTGAAATTCCTGGCCATGCATGTCCCATCCAGCTTTTCTATCTTGACCTAACAGTCTGTATCTAAAGCCCCCTATGTAATGAGTTTATTTCCAACATCTCAGATGACTCAAGATATATGGCATGATTAAGGCCACAGTTGGCCCATCTTTCCTTCCTTTTTTTTCTTTTCGTTCTTTTCCTCCCCTTTATCACTCCTTCAATATTTAGCCACAGTTAGCATCCAAAGAGAACCCACATGGAATTTGCATTTGAAAGTAGTGCAACAAGGAAAGGCAACGAAATACAGTAGGTAGAAAGTTTTCCTTAATTTATTGTTAAATAAATATACACTATAAATATTAAATAAATAAATAAATAAATAAATAAATAAATAAATGTTAAATTGTTAAATAAATGTTCGCTATAAATGTTAATTGGTTTTAATTATGACCTTACAAACAATGTTAAGGCTTCATAAATATTAATTCATTTAATCTTCGCTTCATCCCTGTGGTACTATTATTATTTGTATTTTATAGGTGAGGAAACTAAAATACAAAAAGTATCATTAACATCCCCCAGGTCAAAGAGCTAAGCCTCAGCAGAGCAGAGCTACAGGTTCAAACCTGGCAATCTATCCCCCTGGTGCAGAAGCAGTGTGGCAACAGAGGCAGACACTTCACAGTTTTTATTTGATTTTATTCTCACAGAAGCCCTTTAAGGTTACTATTTACACACAAAACACACATACACACACCTAATAGATGGATCTTGAATGAGTTAAATGTTTGCCTGGGAAGGAATGGGAGAGACATGGAGACAGAGTTGTAGGGATATTGGATGCATCAAGGAAAGGGGTTTTTTATTTTTAATATTTTAATTTATTTTTAAGAGACAGAGAGACAGAGTATGAGTGGGGGAGGGGCACAGAGAGAGGGAAACACAGAATCTGAAGCAGGCTCCAGGCTCTGAGCTGTCAGCACAGAGCTCAATGCGGGGCTGGAACCCACAAGCTATGAGATCATGACCTAAGCCGAAGTCAGACACTTAACCCACTGAGTCACAAGGCAACCCAGAAAGGGTTTCTTTTAAACAGCAGAGTCTCTCTAAACATTGTCCTCCCACCCAATCCCAGGGCAATGTCCCTCCCCCACCTGACACCCCCACCAAGCCATACTGTCCTGTAGCAAGTGGCCACCTGTGCCTCCCTATCTGTTTCAAGCACATCAAACAAGACTGAAACACCCTGTCATGTAATCTCTGGATGAAATCCAGGTTTTTTCTGTACTTTTCAGGTTCTTTGAGCCATAACAACACCTCCCAAGCCTCATGCCAGCCCCCCATCAAATTCTCTGCTTAAATAATCAACCCCCCCCCCAGCTTCTATCTACAAGGATGCCTTGGTTTCCACCCTTATGGAAATGATTGGCATTTCTAATCTAGCAACCCACCTGGGAAGATCAATCATTAAGAAAACTGAGCAGAGCGATGCACTGGTACCTCTCCTATCATTTAACATTGATTAGGGTCACTCAATTTGCATGTTTAAAGATGTTCCTAACCCAGATTTGGTGTGTTCCATTTCTCCCAGACTTTGGGGGAACTTTAGTGACAGGAAAGGTTCCTGCAGGTGGTATTTTTCTTGGTTATGGGATTTTACATCTTCACATGCCCTTCTTCCTCTGGGCTTCAGCTCCTTGATTTCCTCTCCCATCCCTCCATCCCATTGATGATTCCTGGTCAAGCATGGGCATCCCTGAGTAGACCACGGTGTGCAAACAGCATAAGACCAGTGATTCCAGTGCTACTAACATCCCTGTCTGTGGCTTTAGGCCAGTTAATCGGCCTCTCCAGGCAGACATTTTCTCATCAGGCAAATCAGCATAACCAAAACCTACTCTACTTCCTTCTCTCTGAGAATCACAGTGTGGTTCTCAATTAGGCAATACTGCCTCCTTACAAGTCATTTGGAATCGTTAAACAGGGATTCCGGGTTGTCACAACATCTAGGGGGCATTACTGACAATTTAATGAGAGGAAACCAAGGACCTCAAACGATCTGCAGTGTTTGGGACAGTCCCACATAATGAGAATTTTCCCATGAACACTGCTAATATTGCACCCTCTAAAAATCCCTGTTGGAGCACCTAAAGACAAAAACTTCAAAGAGCTTTATGAACTCAAATATATTAACACTAAGTAGTTAAACTTTTGTTCAATTTTCTATTTCATTAAAAGCAGTTGTATAACTGGAAAACCCGATCTGTGTGTGTGTGTGCGTGTGTGTGTGTGTGTGTGTGAATGCACTTAGACAAACTAGAAAAAGCACTCACTAAATTGTGCATCTGCAGAGCCTGGCACTAATTCTAATTCTACCACTGACCCACTGTGTGACCTTGAGAAGCACTTCCCCTCTCTTGGGCCACTCAGAGTCTCCTGATGCCTGGATGAAATGTTTATTCTGGTTATTTTCTAAGATACCACTTCTATGACTCTAAGACCCATGAAAACCTCATTATTCTTTCTCTACTTTAATAAGCAAAAGTGACCAGCGCGAGTAGATTAAATAAAGGAGTTAAAGATTGATGGGGGTTACCCTGTGTTTTTGCTGTAAAGGTTAAGTCCAGTGGGATGACAGCAATGATGGAGAGATGTCACCAGAAGGTGGGGAAGGCAGACGGCAAGGTCGTTGTGTGTTGCTACTGGTGGTATTTTCAGATAACTCAGGGGCAGAGCTAAGAACACGCTAAGGCATATCCTCGTAGGTGAGTGAAATATCTGGAGTCTGAACAGGGATGTAAGAGGTGGGGAAGGAATTTTGAATGCAGCCATTATTCTATATTTATGAATCACACAGCATAGTAAGTCCTGAACTAGAAGAGTAATAGAAAGAGAAGGCATAGCCCCTGCCCTCAAGGTGCTCACAATTTCCAGAAAGGAAACATAAACAATTTTTAAAAACATGACAAATGCTGTCAAATAACAAGGTTTTATGGAAGGAGAAGGCCTCACCTCAAGAAAACGGACCTTCTCAGGTCCTTGATGACATGGGGTCCCCTGGCAGGGATGTGGTTTTGTAGCTGGAGAGGAGGGTGGGAGCACTCTTTGGGGAAAGAATGACAACACTAAGAGAGAGTATGACAATGAATCAAATACAGCAAAATTGGAAACTTAAAAGAGATGGGATTATTTTTAGATTGTCTAACTGCTAAGTGAGACCTAGAACAACCTGTGTTCAGTCTTCTTTTGAAGTGAAATAATAAATATCTAAATTATTGGGGCCACTTTACTTGGGTTTTTCTATTACTTGGAGATCAACACATCCTAACTAATAGATACAGGTAACATTAGACCTAAAAGAATAAAAGGCTACAAGGAAGGTTGTCTGGGAGGTGACACAATGCAGAGAAAGAAAAGACAGGGTTTCTTATTTAGCCCTCTGCATTATTTTTAAATCATATGGATGTGTTACTTTGATTAAAAAAAAAAAAAAAGCAGACAAATGAGGGACAAGTTACACGTATCCAAGACCTTCTATTTGTTATGTTAAATACAATAAATGTTTTAAACCCTGGGTTTTTTTTAGTTATTTCATTTTAAACTGTTTGCTAATGTTATGTATTAAAATAGAAGCCAGAATTTTGTCCACAGGATTTAATCATACATCTCACATGCTTGTGACTCCCAGCTGAAGGATATCACAGCTGTATGCTCACTCCTTCTCCTCCTCTGGTGGCAGCAAATGTAGAAAATATTATTTTCACATAGAGATGAGAAATAGAGCTACATACACTGGAACAGTGATTGTCAATCTCAGCATGTTTGAGGATCACCTGGGAACTTGCTAAGGTGAGAAATGCTGGATTCCGAGGCCCGACTTCAGAGATCTTGTTTCTGGAAGAATGTGCATTTTTAGAAAGTCTCCAAATGACTCAGATGCAGGTGTCCCATGGACCTTACTAACTACCACCTGCTGTAAGAAACACCATGCTAAAGGGTCAGTGGGGAAAACAGTTGCCATCACATGGCGTGGGTTGACCATTCTCTCGCCCACCCCCACAATCCATTCATTCATGCGTACAAGTGTTTGTTGAGCACATAGTTTGCTCATCCCTGAATACACAGAGCTGATTAATATAGCAGTCTTGCCCTTAGAGACTTAACAGCAGAGCTAGAAAGAAGACTCACTAGTAGAAGTTTCCTCAACATTCTCTTTTTTTTTCAGCTTTATAAAGGTATAATTAACAAATAACATGGTAAGATATCTAAAGTGTACAGTGATGATTTGCCATAGGTATACACTGCGAAAGGATTTCTCCCATCAAGTTAATTAAAACATCCATCACCTCATCTATTTATCTTTTTTGGGGGGTGGGGTGAGACATTTAATATCTATTCTCTTAGCAAATTTCAATTATACAAAACAGTGTTATCAACTATAGTAACCATCCTCAGAACTTAGTTATAACTGAAAGTTTGTACCACTTTATCAACCTCTCCCTAGTTCCCTCACACCCAAACACCTTGATGATCACTTCTAATCTCTAAAATTCTAAAAACATTTCTACATTTCTAAAATTCTGCTGTTCAGAGCAGAACACTTCAAAGATGGCACTTCAGAAATATATCTTCTACCACTAAAGAGACTGAAATCAAGGTAGAACCATGGAGAAAGCCTGGACCCAGTCTCTGCTAGTAGAAAGGATCCTGCCTCTTGAGTTGTATCCTTCATTTATGCTACACACACACACACACACACACACACACACACACACACACACACTTTTCCTAGGGTTGGTTCTCTATGCAACTAATGTGTATAAACATTTTTCTTGGGACTCAGATAGTGTCTAAACACAGGCAACGAGCAAGCATTCATGTAAATCCCAGTGAGTTTTGACATTTTAAACATCTAAGAGAATCCAACCAGACAAGATTTACTGCAACCCTACCAAACAACCTGTGATATTGAGTGAGAGCTACTTTGAGTTCTAGTGGTCTTCATATCATATGTATGGACTGTCAGCCAGAAATGTTTCCACCTTAGCCAGACATCCAGATGTGCTCACATCATGCTGACAGACAAGCAAATATGTTGGCATTATGCAGCAACAGTCTTATTCTTCATAAACAGAAACCAAGTTTATATCTGGTTCAAGACAGAAGCAAATATGTTTATGCTCCTGGTTACACTTTAAAATTAATTTTCCTTCTAATTCTTCCAACCCAAGTTTCACATTTAAGGATTTATTCATCCCCTGCTCTCCATAAATCAGATGCATGAAGCAATAAACAAAGTTTAGATGATGAAGCATCATTGCTTTAATTAAAACCACCTTTCTCAGTACATGCCAAGGCTGTCCTTGTGGAACTGGCAGTTTTTAAAATGTACTTCCCCAATTTAAGAAAAGGCCCTCTTGACTACAAGTAGGGTCCTAATGGTTCTTTATAATGTATTAATTTTTTCAGGCACTAAACATTTTATTGAGTGTTGACTATGCCCAACACTTTGCTCATTTCACTATTTCCATTATCTCATCTGTACTGTGAGAGATTTAAAATGTCAACAACCATACATTGTTACAGGTAACTGTTAAAAAATGGTAGGCATTGACAAATGCAAAGCTAATGTGGCATGATCTTTTCATACCGTGCTTTGCAATGGTATAGCCTATCAAACCATGACCTCCAGCTCCAACCCCACCCCTAGGCCACAGCATAAATTTATGAAATAATACCTCATAGACAGTATTTGTCTCATTATGATTCTCTAACACTAGTGTTATAATAGTGTTTTGTTTTTCAGACTCCAGACGATTCTACTATGGCACACTTCTATTATTCTTTCATATAGTCTTTTCATATTATCTTTCAGATCTATTGTACATATTCTAGCAAATATACATATAATATCATCTTTAAAATAAGTTACAAAGTGGGAGTGAGTCTCTGAGTAGGAAAATATTATCATTTAAGAGGTAGTTTTTTTTTTTCAAAGGAAATATTAGACTGATGAATCGCCACATCAAATTAAGTAAAGTACCTAATCAGCCAGACATCATGCAAATAATAGGTTCTAAAAGCAGTGGTTGTGTTTGGGATAGTGAAAAATAATGACTTTTTCTGGAAATAATATCAAAAGTGTAGTAGTGAAAATACTTTTCAAAGTATGTGTCCCTCCAACTCTGAGACATCAGCTTAAAGAAGCAGGTCATGGGGGGAAGAATCATTTCCCTTGAAGATGTTTGAAAATCAGCATTTCCTAAACTATCTCTCTGCAATATTAATCTTAGGAGATATTTGGTAATTTCAAAATGTTCCCTGACCAGGTATAATTGAGGATTCTTTACACTGCAGTCCCCTCTTAGAAATTCCCAGTAAATCTCAGAATCACCAAGTTTTAAAAATCCTTTGGTATACAGCCTTTGAATTTTGCTTAAACTACCGTTCCCTGGGTAGCATGCTAGGTTATGGAGGGAGCAAGGTTAAAATCTTGGAAAAGTATTCTGTTCTCCATCCAGATGCTCTGAATGTCTTGGTAATGGGATGAATTTTTCACTTTTGGATGATGTTTAATCCTTGGGGAAATAGGTCCGGCAATGGTAAAAGTAAACAGGAAGGCCAATAAATGCTCTTCTTGGTAAAACGTTTACTCTATATATATGGTTCTTTGGTAAAATATTGGTTTTTACAAAATTCCTGTGAAGGAAAAACAAAGTCTTGTCTTCAAATACAAGTATTTCCCATTACTTTTCATGCACATCCCCCAAGATTTCATCCTTTCCTGGCTTCATCACTCTTCTTCCTGGGAACTCTCAGAAAGAGAAAGTTGACAGCCTGGAAGAAGGCAGCCGTGTAAATCCTGCTAAAACAAAATGGGAGTAAAACCTCCCAAGAAGCAATTCATCTCTGCTACAGAAGTTCCATGTTCAGTGAAAGGAGACCAGAATAATTGATGCGGAGACCCAAAGGACTTCCAGACTGCTTAAAATTATTTGTCAGTGTGATGAGAAGGCTTTTCTAGAGTATCTAGGCTTTCAAGCCTGAATATAGTTTTTAAGATCAAGCAAGAAAGACCATACCTTTCAGGCAAAAAAATAAAAATTTTATAAATCTCCTCAAGCTAAAATCAGTGTTGTCACCCAATCTACAAATCAAATTCAGTCAATTAGAGTCTCATACTTCCTAACAGACTGTTCAGTCAGGACCTTAACAAAAGGATACCAGTGTGGAATATTCATAAACTCGGAGACTGGAAATATCTGTTCGAAGCTTAGAGCTGCCTCTTAGTCTCTATGTCTTTAGGCACTTACTATAACTCTTGAGGCCTTAATTTCCTTGTCTGTGAGAGGGTGAGAGGGAATTGCTATTGAATGACTACAAACTTATTGTACAATAAAAATGTTCTTAACCATCTTGCATGTAGCCAGCTTGCACGTATAAGTTTATACTCTATTAGTCTAGAAAAAGAGTGGATGGATTCCTACAGCAAGCCATATATCAAGAACATTTGAATACTCCAGCCTCATGCTTGGCTATGTAATGAGTTCTGCTTGTTTAAAAACCTATTTATCCCAATTGTGATATCACTATAATTCCAGCCTTTAATTTTCACTTTGCACTAGAGAGTGGAAAAAGAGAGTTGTTTCTCAGAATTTAAGTTAAATGCTTAGATAAGTCTCTATAGTAAAATAAAGGGGAGATTCTAAAAATGGTTGCTGAAATAGGTGTGAGTAAGACAAGTAAAAAAGTTTTGGTATAAAACATAAAGACTCAGAAGAATACTTCACTCAAATGTCTTCACATGGGCCATCATGTTCTATTTGAAATAGTTTGACTCATAAGAATTTGCAAAAATAGTATACAGTATTTTCATGTACCCTGCACCCAACTCCCCAGTGATAATAACATACATAGTTGTAGTCTCTTGTCAAGAGCAGGAAATTGATATTGTCATAATATTAATTCTAGACCCACTTTATAATCCAAATTGTAAATAATAAGGATGCATTATGGGTATGGTAAATGCAAGAAAGATGAAGGGAAATTCCTACCAACAAATATCCATGTCCAATGGAACCAAAAGATTATCCAAATGTCAAAAAAATTATCAGAACTAAAATTTTAAACATCAAAATGTTTATATTGAAAAAAAAGAAGCATTATATTGATGTACTCAACACTAGCAGAGAAAAGTTTTAGAGTAGTCCACCTGATATGTGACATATTTAAGGAAGATAACAACAAATGATTAATGGAGATTAAATATTGGAAAGTAAAATTATGGATGATACAAATATTATATTTTCCATGACAGAAACAAATGGATCTAAAGTGGAGTAAGATGGAGGAAGATAAAGAGATATGGGATCAATATTACAGCCAAAAATTTTAATATAGTAAATAAAGATACACAGGAAGTAATTTTTACAAACACCCTGAGTTAATGCTATTGTATTTTTTAACGGTCACACTATAAAAACCAGGTTACTTCTTCCAGACAATGTAGAATTCTGCATTTTATTATAATAACATGCATTTATATATTTATTTTAAGATGATGTGTTTATATATATATATATATATATATAATTTTTATAATCTGTCTTTTTTGAACTATCAGTCCCACCCAATTGCATCAAATAAGAAGGGCCCTACTATCCTGTAATATTATAATGTGGACTTTTCTACTGCAGGATAGAGAAGAAAAAAGAGAAACAAATAGAGTATATTATCTCAAAATTCTCCAGAAGTAACTGTGCTTATAACAAAGTTATAAATTCATCCACTTTGAACTTACATGTGTCAATTTATGGTTACCTAGACAGATTCTTCCCATAGACCTCAGTGTCTTAGTTGGAAGAGACTATGTGAAAGAGAAAAAAAAAAGGATTACTTTAGGGACGTTGGGATTTGACTGTGAATAGGGTGATCTATCAAAGAACAAGAGCATCTAGACGTAGAAAAACAAGATGGTTCCCACAGGTCTCATCCGTGAAACAGACAGAAGTTCTGGAGGGAAGAGTGTGCCAAGTATCCCTGACATGATCTCCAATAATCTGATTATCTTGACATAAAGAACTCTTTGCTGCTTTTACTGAAAATATTTCTTTGGAAATAGTGCTATTATTTTCCCACTTAAATTTCACTAAAGTTCTTTTTGAAATGCTAACCCATGTAAGCTGTGCTAAATAGAAAAGATGAAACAAAAAGGTTTTGTTCAAGGACAATATTTCAGCTTGGATCGTGTCCCTCAAAAGGTATGTAGAAGTACCAGTGAGTGTGACCCTACTTGGAAATGGGGTCTTTGCAGATGTAATCATGTTAAGATGAGGTCATTGGGGTGGGCCCTAATTTAATATGATGGGTGTCCTTATAAAAAGAGAAGACCATGTGAAGAGAGAGACACACAGAAAATGGTCATGTGAAGACAGAGGCAGGACAAGAGGAGACAGAAAAGATCTTTCCCTAAAGGCTATGGATGGAACATGGCCCTTCCAGCAGCTTGAGTTTGGACTTCTAGACTCCAGAGTTGTGTGCAACAACAAACTTCTGTCATTTTAAACCACCCACTTTTGGCACTTTAATATAGCTCTAGAAAAGTAATGCAGGTAGCCAGGGAACAATTGCCATAATAGGTAACAGAGTTGATAATTCTGGGGAAAAAATAAGAAGCTTCCTTCTGGACCTTTCCTCAGTATTCTTTGGGAAATCATACTTATTTGATTAAAGAGAATTTATCCCTCACATGGGTTGAGACAATGGACTCTGCACAGGTAGTCCTAGATAAGGTAACCGTATAATCCCATTTTCTATTTTCTCTAGATATCGCTGGTTTATATGTTAGTCCAATGTGATTATTAATAGTGCTACCTTTCCCTTTCAGGAGTACTGGTCTTCTACTTGTAAGTCTAACATGCTAACATTGTAGTAATCTAATAATCAGTTAACAGTGTCCAAACTTTGCTATCTTCTTTGTACTCCAGGTGGAAAAAAGTAAAATGGCAGCAAAACAACCTGAAAATATTGATATTAAAAATAAATACTCCACAAAATGTTTGGGGTTCATGTGTCTTCAACCAGTCTTCAATACATTCTATATCTCCATCCTTTACAAAAATGATGGATATGTGCAATAGTGACCCTGAAAGCATGCAAGATCTTCCATTATGCACTGAATGTATACATATGCAGACACATGAATATATACACTTAGAACCAATCACTCATTTCTCTTTTAGGGAAGTTAGCACACCAAACATGAAGAAAAGGACATAGAACATATGCATAGGGATTAAAGACTATGAACATACGAAAGTGCACACCCAGATAACCACAAAACAGGCATATTGCCAGTTTCAAGAGGCCATCTGTCATATCCCCCTCTAATGAAAATCAATCCCTCTCCCTAGAAGTAATCAAAATCTAAGTTTTATAACAATTATTTCCTGGCTTTTATTTATGGTTTTATGACCTCTGTATGCTTTGTATCTCTAAAAAATATAATTTAGTTTTACCTTTTCCCTCAAACTCTTGATATAGGAAGTATCTTACTTTCTTTGCTCAACACTGTGTCTGTGAGATCTCTGCATGTTCTTCCATGTAGCTATAGTTCATCTAACTTCATAACTTGATAGACCAACCCATCCTATGAGTAGAGCTCACTTTATCTGTTCACTCTATTAATAAAGGACATTCTATTATTGGTAGAAATTTCTTTTCCCATTTATGGGTATTAAAAACAGTCTGCTGCTATGAACATTCTTATACATATAGCCTCATGCTCATTTGTAGGAGTTTATCAGGAGTGAAATTAGTCATAGGGCATGCATATTTTCAACTTTACTAAACAATGTCAAATGCGATACTAATTTACGCTTCCACCAGCAATGTATGAGAGTTACTCTTGTTCTAAGTGTCACTAACACTCGGCATTAAACTTTTTAGTATTTGCAAATGAGATGGCTGTGTAGTGCCTTGTTTTACAGAGGAGGATAAGGCCAACCCCATTTCTTCTAAAGAACTCATTGCCATACCAATGGCTTTCAGAATGCCACACACTCCATCATGGTCCACCCCAGCTTGGGAAAATTTTATCTTAACTCCATTCAAACCCCCTCAGCTACTGTTTCCATACAATTTTCCTCTTTCCCGCTCTCTCTCCCTCTGTCTCTCCTTCTCTCTCAACTTTCATGATATGTCCGCTGTTTCTGAACTATCTTTGTTGGCCCCAACTGTGCACTTCCCCATGATACTTCTTTCCAGAATTGACCCTCCACTCACCCACTTGCCAAGGGAAGAAATGACCTCACAGAAATTAAGGTTCAAAGCAGGTAAGTGACTCATTTGAGAGTCATAGAGCTTCAGAAGCCAAATAAGATTCCAAATCTCCCAGTTGCCAAACCTGTGTTTTCTACTATGTGACACTGGTGAAAAGAAGTCAAATCTGTAGATTTGGTGGCACCTGTGTCCCACTGAATTCCGGACTGGTGCTAAAATTATCAGAGTAAGGATGTGTTTCAAGAACTGAAAAGACATCAAGATCACTTCTTCCATCATGAGAGTGAACACTGATGGTGGCACTCTTACAGAAGTGTTCATGTCAAGGGACCCTTAGCAAGGGCACCATATACCTTCCGCACTGAGGCTTCACTTCAAAAGCCTAGTTGGCATTTCTATGCACATATTTAAACTTCAGATTAAAGTTTGGTTATTTTTCCCTCAGTGACTAATGTAACAGTTGTCATTTTTATGCTATAAAACTATTCCTTTTTAGACCACAAAATCAAGAAGAAAGAAGAAAAATAATCATCAGAAAAGAAGTTCCTTAAATAATGAAATTACAATCATCACTGTTTCTATTAATAACAAAACAAACAAGTAAAAAGGAAATTAAAAAAAAACAGAAACCAAAGCCTGAAAGTAGAAAGAGCACTAGGTTTGTAGACATAAAACTGGGCGAGGAAGAGGGGAGCATGTAAATCCCAGGTATTAATTCACTGTGCATCCGAACAAGTCCCTTGACTTCTTCTATCTTTGGGTTCCACATCTGTGAAATGGGCACAAAGAACCGTTGTCTACAATGAGCTGTTCTGTGGATTAAAGCAATAGGGCAGGTGAAGCCCCTTTGGAGCTGTGAGTTCCTATACCCATCAGGGTTGAAGGTGGCCTTATTTTCACCACCTACCTGAGAACTGTATTTGGAATATCAGGTCCCAAATTCCAAGAGAACGAAACAAGAAAAAAGCCTGTAATAAGTACAAACAACTTTTGTCAGAAAATAAGAATCTAGTAACAAAAGAAAAGAAGTGAAAATTTGGAAAAGAATCACCAAAAGAGATGGAGCATTTCTGGAACTTGAGCTGAATGGACAATGGTATCCTGGGCTGTATAGACAGTCATTTCCTGCTGGTAAAATGACTATCACAACTATCTTCTGCTGTCACTTCTAGCTCAAGACTTCTGTCATCTACCATTTTATAAAAGACAGTGTCACATGTATCTTTGAGTTTGTCACAAATATATTTTTTTCAGACATTGTGGAGACAGTGGCTGGCCAGAGTTCTGGAGCAAGATTCTCCCACAGGGGCCCGTGGGCTTCCTTTGGTATCTCTGGGCCTCACATTTCCATCATCCAAATGGAGATGATGTCTATACAGCCTAATGTACACAGTTTTTATGACAGTCCAGAGATCTTGTGTGTGGAAGAGCTCTGTAAAAATGTAAAGCCACACCTGAGTGTGGAGGGGATGGGGCGGGGTGTGAATTTATTTTTGTGTGTTCGCAAAAGGATCCAACCTTTGAGACTTAGATTTCCCCCAAAGATTACACGTGAAACATGAAATGTCCTCCCTCTGTTCTGATGATAAGGAATGCATTGCCTTCTATTAACTGTTAGAATTCCAAGGCCTTTCTTATGATGAAAAAAAAATCACTGTAGATTGCATTTGAGTAGCTTTATACTGTTGTATTTCTGCACCAAATAACTCTCAGCCTTTTATTAACTGTTCTACTGAGTCCTATTTATCAGAGAGGCAGGTGTATTACCTGATAATACAATAAGCTCTGGTGGATGTATGAGTTGTTTTATTTTTTTATACCCATAATCAGTTCCCAGAGCATAATAAAACAAATGGCTTATTTCTCCCCACCCAGCCCCCTTTAGTTAGTTCCTAATCATGAAGCTATAAATTATCAACCTTCAGAAATAACTGCTGCCATTAAATAAAAAATATAAAATATACTCTCATCTAACAAGAGACACAATAGATAAAAGCAAACAAAATATTCTTTCCATTTGGTAACATGATGAAAGATGGGTGCAAACATGCATGCGTATTAAAGTTAGCAGTGGGCATGACCCAGGGAAACTCTTAAAAGGACCTCATTTAGATGTCATAAAGTGGATGTTACACATCATTTTTCTAAAATGCAGTTGCAGGCATCTTATCTTACCTTCTCCTGAGCTTTGTAATTCCCTAAATTGTCAAAGCCAAGAAAAGAAGCATCTTATCATTTGGATATAGAGCCACAAAGGCAGAAACAAGGGCAAATGTGTTCCATGTTGAGGATGCAGAGCCTTGGTGGAGCTGAGGGCACAGCCAGACCACCATGTCCGGACTGGCCACCCTCCTGCACCCCTCCTGCTGCCTTCGCTCCACTCCTCTCTCTGCTCTTGTCCCAGGGCTCTCACGCTTTTTAGAGGCTGAACCAACTTCTAATCATCACAACCTCTGGTTTTGAATATTCAGTATTAAAAGTTACAAATCATTCTAACACATCCTATTTGACAAATACCACTTGTGGTTACATCTCTGGTTAAATGCTCTTAAGTCCAAAATTCTTACCTAAATCCTTAAGTGCCTTACTTTAAAGAGGCAAATGGGGTTGACATAACTGACATCTTATTAGAAGTGAAGAATCTCTATTGAGCAAGCAAAATAAGGTAGACATCAGAGAACACATATTGTATAATTCCATTTATGTGAAATTCTGAAACAGGCAAGATTCATCTGTAGTGACAGAGAGCAGGTTTGTGATTGCCTGGGGCTGGGAGTCGGGAATGGGGGAGTTGGCTTCTAAGGGGTATGGGGAAACTTTAAGAGTAATGGAAATGTTCTGTAGCACTGGTTGTGGTAGCACTGACACAGGTGTGCACATCTGTCAAAACTCATCAAACTGTTCACTTAAAAATAGTGCATGTTCTTGTATGTAAATTACACCTCAAGAAATTTAAAAAAACCCAGAAATTCCAATGTCAGCTCCACCTAGACCTACTGAATTGGAATCTGCATTTTAACAAAATGCCTAGGTGACTTGAGTACCCACTGAAGTTTGGAATCAGAGGATTAGAAGACCAAGGTTCACTTTAGGGGCACACCAGAATTTCCCAGGAAGCGTTGAGCATTACTGATGCCTGATTCCCATCCCCAGAGATGGTGATAGATTTGACAGAGGGTGTAGTGTCAATACTGAGATTTTTTAAATTTTTTTTTAAGTTTATTTATTTTTGAGACAGAGAGACAGAGCATGAACGGGGGAGGGTCAGAGAGAGAGGGAGACACAGAATCCGAAACAGGCTCCAGGCTCTGAGCGGTCAGCACAGAGCCCGACGCGGGGCTCGAACTCACGGACCCTGTGATCATGACCTGAGCCGAAGTCGGATGCTTAACCGACCAAGCCACCCAAGTGCCCCAATACTGAGATTTTTTTTTTTACTTATTTAAGTAAGTTTATTTACTTATTTTGAGGTAGAGAGAGAGAAACAGTGGAGAAGGGGCAGAGAGAGAGGAGGAAAGGAGAATCCGAAGTGGGCTCTGTGCTGAGAGCAGAGAATGCCCCATGCGGGGCTCAAACTCACAAACCATGAGATCATGACCTGAGCTGAAGTCAGAAGCTTAACCCCTTGAGCCACCCAGGTACCCCCTCAGTATTGAGATTTTTAAAAACTAATCAGATGATGGGGCACCTGGGTGGCTCAGTCAGTTAAGCATCGACTTCGGCTCAGGTCATGATCTCACAGTTTGTGGGTTCAAGCCCCGTGTGGAGCTCTGCACTGACAGCTCAGAGCCTGGAGCCTGCTTCAGATTCTGTGTCTCCCTCTCTCTCTCTCTGCCCTTTCCCCGCTTGTGCTCTCTCTCTCTCTGTCAAAAATAAATAAACATTTAAAAAAATTTTTTAAAACCTAATCAGATGAATCCCAAATGCAGCAAAGTATGAGAGTCATTCACATAGAACAGGTGTTCTCAAATAGGGTCCCCAGACTGGCAACAGCTACAGCATCCCCTGGAAACTTGTTGGAAATGCAAAATCGCAGGCTCTACCCCACATCTACTGGATCAGAACCTTGAGGGGTAAAGTCCAGCAATCTGTTTCCACAAACCCATCAGAAAATTCTGACACATGCCAAAGTTTGAGAATCCACTGATCCAGACCTAAGAAGATGTTTTTAGAGAACCAATTCCTCAATCTCCAATCCCTCTCCATGAATCAGACTCAGCATCTCCTAGGGTGCCTCTGAAGACTGCATTTGAAAATCCCTGCTGTGGGTCTTACAGAAGATGGTAGCTTGCTGAAGATTTTAGAATGTGACAACCAAATTATTGCCATGTCTAGATTCCCTTCTCATCACCAGCCCAGTACTTCTTAGAAGAGAGAAGAGGAAGATAAATAGGCAAGATATTATTTTGATATATTAGCCAAGGCTTCATTAAAATGTGCACCTGGTCCTCTTTCCCCAGTTGAGGCATTTTGAATTAATACACCAGAAGTAGACAATGCTACAAAAAGTGTAGGACTGAGAGGAGAGTTGCTTCCTTAGAATTTCAAAACACAAGTCCTTAAATGTAAATAAATAGAACTCAGAGAATAAATATTAGATTTCCAAATCAGATGCATGATGAATCTGAGAAGGGTTTAGAATCCCAAAGACTAAAGAAAGATTCTCCCAGTAAGGAAAGAAAAGAGGCAAAACAAAAGCAATGTGTGCTTACCGAGTCCCTGAGAAAGGCAGTTCTATGATCTGTCTTGATCACCACTCCTGGGCAGAGCTGGAGGCTTGATAGAAATCCAAAGAATCCACCAAAGAGAGGGTCTATGCCCCTTTGTCTGTGTAGGCTTCAGGGAGGAAGGCAAGACACCAGAGTGTGGTAACTATGTGCTGGGTCTGGGCAGTTGTGATTTACAGAGTTTCACTGAGTTTCAAATAACCCAGGATATGAGAGATAGACCCTTGAATCCCATGTTCCATTCAAGGACATTTGTTAGACATGAGGGGTCTTGAATTGTATGAAAGCAGCAGCAGCAACAACTTAATGTGAATTGACAAACCCAAGACCAAATAGGATAGTGGACATCACAGAAGATGCCAGTATGGGAAAATGCCAACAAGGAGCCAATGATTTCCTCTAGACCTCAGATACAGGGACATCCACCAAGTTAACTGAAAAATTCTCTGCCTCCTGGTGGAACAGGGATTTAAAGTATAAACTATAACATTACAGAAAAATTCAGAAGTTCTAGAAAACTTCATCTGAGTTGAGCACCAAAGATCGGTTCCTTTTATATAATGAATGATCCATCCTAACTTGATTAGGCTGGTTGGTTTGTGAGGCTATCAATAGAAGATAATGTGTGAAAAGCCAGTATCAAGAAATTTTTGAAAACTAAAATGAAGAAAATGAGGAAAGAGATACCACCAGGCGGTGGGACATTGTTGAATGAGCGACAAGTTCACTGGTGAATGCTGTAAGGATTTTGTGAGCTCTAAAGCAAAATAGAAATATTGACTAGTATCCCAGGTAGAGGAATTATGTAACAGTCCAAGTAAGAAAAGTTCTAGGAACTAGCAAGTATAACAGCCCAGAAGAGGGGGCTGGAAGGCTGTTCTTCAGAGCAAAGTCTAAATTGAAATGGCTACAATATTGAGCAGATTTAAATTTAGATCCAATTAATACCTGTTGAACTCCTAAAAATACTTAGCATATTTGTGACTTTTTGTCACATGGAAGACCCTTTCTCATGATATTTTACAAGATCAGTAGAATTCTACCCAAACATACAGAATAGTGACCAGTAATTCTTATGCCATTTGCCAAAGGTATATTGTATCTCTCCTACTAGGTTATATACTCACTGATAGCACGGAGCCTGACATAGGGCTCAATCTTACAAACCACGAGGCAAAATCAAGAGTCGGATACTTAACGAAGTGAGCCACCCAGGTGCCCTCGGTTTATACCTCTTAAGGAATAGTGATGTCTTCAATTTCTCTTCTTGCTGTTCTTGCTGTATTGTTTCATTTTTAAATACTGACATATGGTGCTTAGGTTTTGTCTTTGGTTGAACTGGAAGTGCTGAAATTTAATACGCACAGATATTGTCTCTCCCTCAACTAACAGGTCTTAAGCACCTATTCTGGGTCAAGCACTAGGCAAGTTGTTTAACCACAGCCAGCACTACTGAGTACATATTCTTCAACAGGCTCTGTGCTGGGCTTCTAGAAGCTTTCTATGTCACAGATACTTCATGTTTGTTCAATGTATAAGCAGTTGTCTAAGGTAGAATCTGGAAAGTTGTCTTCTCCTTTTCCTTCTACCTTACTACCCACTTAAAATTTGTCATCAAATGCCATCAATTCTGCTTCCCAAATATCTCTGTTTTGCATCACTGTCATTTAGGTCTTGGCCATTTCTTGTGTGGACATTTGCAGTGGCCTTCTAGCCAATGATGCTTCCATTAGCTGTCCCTCCAACAAATGCTTTTCTAAACATGTCATTCCATCACTTAAAACACTTCCATAATTACACATAATCTGCAAAATACAATCCAAGCTACTTAGCCTGCTAGTCAAAGCCCTTCACATTCTATAAGCTCAATGAAAACAAGAGGCCGTGATCACCTTCTTTACTGATGCAGTCCCTGACGCACAATAGGGTTCAATTAATACCTGGTAGTGTTGTTATACTTGCACCTGTCCCAGTCTGCTTTCCAGTTTCTCTCCTGACCTCCTTTGAATCTGTTAGTTTGTGCTCCAGTCACACAGGCCCTTCCAGTCTCCAAACAAGCACACATCAGCCCTTCACACAGTTAGTTCCCTCTACTTACAATGCTCACCCTTCCAGGAGAAAGCTTAAATTCTGCAAGTTTACTGAAAGTTAATCTGAAGACTGAATTGTTCTCACCTGATTTCCAAGGAGGGTTAGCTTTTCCCTAATACCCTCAGGAAAAGCTGACAACTTCCTTCACCTGTTGCCACAGGATGGCTTCTAGACAATTGACCCTATAGCTTTCTCTTCAGTTAGAGCCCTGCGTGTCTCTCCTCAGTCACCTCAGCAGACCGTGCCACACCAGGGTAGCAGTGAGTCCACTCCTTTAAGGTGAGAAGACTCCCTCTCATGTTTGCCCATGGCTACTCAACAGTGAGTACACAGTTTAATCCCCAGCATGTGAGAAAGCAACTGTGCACAATGCCCAGCTGGCATCACCCACAGAAGTAGGGGATAGAGGATGAGATTTGAAAAGCAGTACTTCACTTTCATTCAGGGAATTTCAGCAAAAGTGTAAGCAACTTTTCGTAATCAAGATCTTCATGTATAACAAAAATGGGAGTATAATTATAAAAAGTATCATAAGGAAACAAATATTCAGTTCCTCATCTATGTGTGTGTGTGTGTGTGTGTGTGTGTGTGTGTGTGTATTTTACAGCAATGTACTTCCTAGTTGTTTTCCAAATAAATAGATGTAATCATAGGATATGATACTTACTAACATATACTGAGCACTTACGTACCTGAAGCTGCTCTAAAGGCTTTCCACTTAAATTAATCCCCGAACAATTAAGAAAATTACCCACAATTGTTATATTCATTTAACAGAGCAGTTAAGAAACTTGTCCAAGGTCAAACAGCTAAAAAATGGCAGAGTTGGGACTTGAACCCAGGCCATCTGACTCCAGGACCTGAAACAACATGTAACAGGTCACAGATAGAGGAGAGACTACTTCAATGTGTTATCTCATTTTAGTCACATTATCCTAATGGAAACTTAAAACCTATTTATATTGTTAGGGTGCCTGGGCAGCTCAGTCAGTTGAGCATCCGACTTGATTTTGGCTCAGGTCATCATCTCATGGTTCAGGAGATCGAGCCCCACATCGGGCTGTAAGCTGACGGCATCGAGCCGGCTTGGGACTTCTATTCTCCTTCTCTCTCTGCCCCTCCCCCACTCACATGGGCACACATGTACTCTCTCTTTCTCTCTTTCAAAATAAGTAAATAAAAACATTTTTTACAAAAACCTATTTACATTGTTCAAGTATCTGGCATGATATTACTATTATGAATTTCTAATGCATTAACCCATACAGTAATAAGATGTTAATAAAAAGTATTCACATTCAGTGATGTATTTATTGCTAACCATGACATGTCACCAACACAGAATTTTTTTAAATGAATGGTTTTGGCCCATTAGTAAAAAGTATTAGTGGCAAAAAATATTCCCCTAGTATGTATATTTGAGGAAAACATTAAAAATATTTAAAAACTGACAGGCATGGGCAGTGACCAGACAAAACACATGACTGCAGTCATCCAGAAGGGCCCCTGTGGAACACACTAGCTGGATGTTGCCCAGCTTTGAAAGGTTGTATCAACACTCAAACTTCATTTACACGTTGCTGAAACCCAACCATATAATCAATGCACAGTTCTTTGATCAAAGTGGAACACTTCTGAAGGTAAACATAACTTGCTTTTGAGTTTAGCCACAAAGGGAGATATTTCTGGATTATCGAAAGTTTTTGTAAATAGATGAATAAACAAACAGAATCGTCTAAGTCTAAAATGTACGCACAAAGAATATGCACCTGTCATCTGCCCAAGACAAAACAACAACAACAACAAAAACACAATAAACGTAGTCACTACTTTTTGGTTATAGCAAAATCATGAGTTGCAAAAATTCTAACATGTGTTTTTCTCTCCCACCCCTCACCTTGCATGCATCTGTGTCCCAGCCACATCAGCCTCAGCATACCCTGATATTCCAGCACTTGGACATTTCTTCATTCACTCAGAGTCTTCCACAGGCCAGCACTTCTTCCAAATTCACTTATCAAAATTTTATCCATTCTTCCAGATTCTTTCTAAATCTGAACTTTTCCAAGAATACCCTCGTGATGAGATGTCAGTAATGCCCTCTCCCTCATTTTAATGTTGTCTCCCTCTTAAGTCATTCATTTCACATTGCCTTATAATTACTTGTAAACTGAATGAGAAATCTCTCCAGTTAAAGTATAGGCACCAAAAGGTCAAAGAAAATATTATCTATGCCTTTTGTCACACGGGACGGTCTTACTCATTATATTTTAAAAGACTGAATGAATTCTACTGAAGTAAATAGAGCAATAACTGTCTATTCTTATGCAACTTGCAAGATGGTGTATTCTGTCTCCCCAACTGGATTGTGCATTCTCCAGGAAGAGTGATTGTGTCTTTGATTTCTCTTCCGGCCCTCATTCCCCACACATAAACAAGTGCCTAGTTTAGGACTCTATATAAAAGAAGTGAATTGTGGCACTCAAGTGGGTTTGAACAATAAACAAGAAATCTGTTTCACAACTTTGTCACAGGGGGAAAAATGCCTTCGGAGATTATACATGGTGAGAAACATTGAGAATGCACACATTATTCTGTGATACTAATTTCTTAAAATTTCAGACATCATGTCTCTGCAGTATGGGCCACTGCAGCAAGTGGCACTCATGATTTTTTTTTTGAAAATTCTAAAAGTATTCCATTATCCACCATGAACATAAAAAGTGCTGTGCAACTTTTCAACTTCTTAGGACCCTGAATGAAAACAACGAGACAGGAAACAATCAAAAAATATACACTTGGAATATATGCTTGGATTCAGCATAACTGAGAAGAAGTTTACAAAAAGGATCAGTTCAGGGCAATCTAAAGCCGACCAAAAAATCAGGGCTGGAACTAATAATAATTCTTGCTGTTCTGAAAGTTTCATTGACTCTAAATTCTGAAAAATTTACTTTGAATAGTTCTATAAAGATAGTGATATATTAGCCAGTTTTATCTTTCCAGTATTCTTCAGGGAAACAGAGGATAAGAACCACAGAATAAAATACCAATTAAAATGATTAGGTAAGTTCAGAAAAAGAGCCCTCGGCTGAAACTCAGAGGGTCTGTGTTCACTTCCTGTTGTTTTCACTTGGTCATGTAACCATGAACAAAGTACTGAATCTGTCTCTTTATCTCTAAAGCAGGAATGTTAACAATATTCTACCTTCCTTATAGTTGGCTTTTATGATCAAAATAATTTTTGAGAAATCACACTACAAACAATAAAATGTCATAAAAATGAGAGACATTAGAACTAAAAAAATAGTAAATGCAAATAATGAGGACTGCAACCATATTCTCTAAACCAGAGAAAATATCCCATTTGTTCTGACAAAACATTTCCTTCTTTTGAATGTATATGGCAAGTCTTAAATGGTATTAAGAATTAAAGCACATTTGGGTAGACAATAAATTATATAATTTAATGAAATGAAATGTACTTGAAACCAGAGCTGCTCTGGAAAACCATGAACATAGGTAGGTATGTGCAGACATGGACGTCACAGAGTCTGGAGAGAGAAGCCAAGGGGAACGCTCATACTCTTTTTACACATTTGTCATTAGATGCCACTCAAGTCCCATTTCTTCCATGAGCGTTCCCCAGCTGCCTCCAGTAGCACCACAGTGATCTTCCCCTCTGCAGGAACTGACACATTACACATGCTCTCATTACACATGCTATTCCTTGCTATTGCTGAGTTGTACCTCTCTGAAATACACTGTACCATCCTTTCCACTCAGGGTCATGGCTTATCCTTCAACATAAAGCACCTGGCAGAGTGCTGGGAACAGAGTCTGTGCTCAATAGATGTTTGTTGATTAATATATCATTTTATAAAATGTAATATCTATTCCCTTAACAACCTTACCTTCTATCTCCACAGAGAAGCCATCAAGAGTCTTAAAGAGGCTTGATTTGTCAAAGGGTCAAACAAAGAAAACTCCTAACTGCATAATCTGCATCCTCCATGTCACCTTTTCTGTGAGTCTTTAACGATCAATCAGTCATTAATCCATACCCAATTCTCGGGCACAATCTGACCAGGAGACCCAGAAAAACTAGGCTGGTGGCCAGAGAGCCAGGTCCCCACCTCTGTCACCACTAGCTACAGGCAAGTAGGAGAAGCTCACCTCTTCCAGACCCTGGAGCTTCACCTATAAAATAAACCAGTTGGAGCAAATAGCTTCTGGTAACTCCTTGCCTTTCTAAACTCAATAAAAGTAGGGCATAGAAATAAGTGGCTTACTGGATCCTGGCTGGTGATTCAGTAAATACATTTGGATCATGAGACAAGTGATTAAGTAGTAAAATGGTGGCAAATCTTGGTGGAAAACCAAAAAAGAGATTTTGCTTCCAACTGTGGCCGCTTTTCCATTCCAGGAACATGACTGTGCTTGGGACTCAGACAGTCAGAAAAGCACAGGTGACTGCACAGTTCTCTCATTACAGAAGGAGAAAGCAGAGCCCTGGTTGCTTGCAAATTGTACGCGCATAGAAATAGGCTTCATGAAAAACAAAAATTACATCAAATTGCTCTTCAAAAAGAAATTCACCTTTATGAACAAATACAGCCTGGGGTATTCTCAGAGTTCAGGCAAGGGCAGAACTGAGGTTACATTTGCAAAATCTCCCAGCAATGCGTAAATGAGTTAGCTATAAATGAACACTAGATTTGCTTCAACCCTAAGAGCTTCTATAAAACATAAAAGCTTTTAACTCCCTGTGAATAATACTTTCCCATAAAAATCTGTCTTCCTGAGCTCTATTTCTATAATTTCTGTATCTATAATTTGGGGCCCTGTTGTTATTTTAAGATACAGTGAAAAGTAGTTTCAAAGAAATAGCTCTTACAAGCACATCTGCATGCTGAGAAGGTTAACTACCATCGTGTTTTCTCAGCAAAATCTCCGATTATCCATTTATCAATCACAGATTCAACTTACTTCCTGCTTGTCACTTCTGCCTTCTTTCTACTGTCCAATTCCCAGCAATCTTTCAAGCCCAGACCTGGGAAGCATGCTCTGCTTCCTCCAGGCCACACTGATCTCCCCTTCTCTAGCTCATTTAGACTTAGGCTATATCAGATAATTTAGCACTTCACCATATATTTGGAATTCTATTGCTCTCTAATAATTTTATAAAACTTAAAAGAAATTGCTTTACCTACATTATGATTTATTTGAGACTTTAAAAATATGACATCCTATAAATGAATCTATGGTAGATGCTTAATAATACCTGTGGAAGAAAAGGAGAGAAAAGGGTGAGAGGGAATTACCAAATACTTGTTGCTTGATAATTATACCGAAGAATATCTGGTAAGACAAGAGCAGTGCCCAAATAAATTCTTTTGATAAAATAACAGCTGGACCCTGACTACATCTAGATGATAGAGCATTTAAAAGTAAGGGCTCCAGAGTCAGAATCCCTGAGTTTGAGTTCTGGTTACCCACCTTTCTCACAGTGTTATGGGAGCTTTGTGCTTCCATTTCTATAAAGTTTATAAAGTAGGGATAATAGCTGTACTAACTTCACAGGGTGTTGTGGAAAGTACTTGGTTAGCATAGGGTTATTATGTAGTATACATTCCATAATGATGTTATCATTATAATTTTGGCTTAGGCTAATAGCAGTTCTCCTAGTGATATGGGATTCACTTTCAGTTGTTTTTGCTATACACAGATCAAATGACAAATAAGACACAAAAGAGGCTAGGTTTATAGCTAAAAAGAATTTCAAAAACCCAGTGGGTTTTGAAAGTAACACAAGAACTGCTTAAAGAATGAGCTTGAAGCATTAGAAAGAGATCCTTGGAGGGTGGATTGGGGGAAGACTGATAAACAAACTTAGTGTGCAGGGATCGTATGAAAGGGAAGGGCCTGAGAGAGTCGTCATAGTTGGCCTAGATTAAGTTAAGAAGAGAAGCCAATTATCTCTTTCAAGCTAAAGAGAGCTATGCTCTATATCTGTACTGGTGAACTATATACCAAAGATGCATCAGTCAGGACATACTAGGTTATATTACAGTAACAGACATCCCCAAAATCTCAATGACTTAAAAAACAAAGATTTTTATCTCTTCCATATATGTATGCACAAGGACTGAAGAAGACTCCCCTCATCATAATTACTCAGGAACTCAGATTACCAGAAGCTCCAACATCTTCTGATACCACCATCTCCAAGCAATGGTTCATTGTGTTCCACAGTAGAGAAAGAAAAATGGAGGCTTGTGTGTCATCATTTAAAGTCCTCCATACCAAAGTAGCACATTATCTTCACTCACATTGCATTGGCCATTGTAAGTCACATGCTCATGCCTAATTTCCAGGAGTTATACACTAAGACGAAAGAATTCGAAATTTGGATGAGACTTAGAAAAGTCTAGCATAGTAAAGTATGCACATATTGCAGATTCCTCACACTCTGAATAGCTGAGTGGCAATATAATATCATAATATAATATATAATATATACAATAATGTATATAACATACCACTTTATTGGGCATCAGCACATGCTAGATACTGATAGCTTGGTGGCTATCTGCTGTGGAACCTTATTATCTTGAAATTACAACAGATCTGATTCCGACACCTCAACCCTTCCTCATGGCCAGTCTGGTAAAAAAATTATTAGTGGTCACTATTCAGGTCCTTCCTCTCTAGAGCCTTGTGAATGTCCCAGGTATAAGGAAAACATTCCCAAGGCCTTTGGTCTGGTTTCTCAGGAATCACTGCTGACATGCACACAGTCCCTTAGAGTCCAACTTTGTCCAGGACAGATGTCTACGAGTCCTGAGCCTGTCCGTACAGAAGACAGACCAAGCAGTCATGCCCTTCCTGCTCCTGTCTCAGCATCCAAGCTCCTGTCTGCTCTCCAGTTTACTGAGAGGGAGGTGACTACAGGGACCACAGGCCATGCCAACCCCTCTAGGTTTTGATGAAACCACCACTCTGTTGGACTGTTTTGTTTTCTCACTTCCCCCATTGCCAACATAATTCCCCTGCTCCAGCTTTCAGAATACAGAAACCAAGGGGCGCCTGGGTGGCTAGGTCGGTTAAGCGTCCGACTTCGGCTCAGGTCATGATTTCACGGTCCGTGAGTTTGAGCCCCACGTTGGGCTCTGTGCTGACAGCTCAGAGCCTGGAACCTGTTTCAGATTCTGTGTTTCCCTCTCTCTCTGCCCCTCCCCTGTTCATGCTCTGTCTCTCTCTGTCTCAAAAATAAACATAAAAAAAAAAAAAAAAAAGAATACAGAAACCAAGAAACAACCCTGCAGCAGACCACTGTCTGCTCTTCAATCAACCCTCCCAAAGGTGTAGGAGGTCAAAACACTGTCTACTCCTTTGAATGTGGACAGGAAAATACTTAAAAATAAATTTCAAGAAATTATCCAACTACACAAGCTAATGGACAGAGTGCTAATTTGCACAAAAGAGACTTTCTCCACTGGATTAAAAGTAGGGATGATGGGAAGATAATCCAGGAAATGAATGATTCAAATAAATGAACCAGTGATTACTATGAAAGTCGTTACTGCACTTACTACTGGAGGTGAAATGCTATCATGTGCATTTCTGTGTGTGCAACACCAGTGACTGGCCTGTAACTGCACAGAAAGTTAAAAAGGCAGAATCCTACTTAATGAGGCCCAGTCAATAAAAGTGGGTTTTAAAGCATTGTTTAAAAATATGACTAAAATAAATGTTGAGAGTTGCTTCAATACAATCAATATTGAACTGTTTTGTTTAAAATAAAACCTTTGACACATGAGCTCACATATATAAAGTATTTGCCATTAGCCTACATATCCAAGGGTGTTCCATTTCGATATGTTCTTGGCGTGGAGTACATGGAGTTAAGGAGATCTGTGAAACTCCTGGACTTTTATGCAAATTTATGTATGTTACTACGTGTGTGTGTGTGTGTGTGTGTGTGTGTGTGTGTGAGAAAGAGAGAGTAAAAGGAGTCTATGGAATCTGTCAGATTGTCACAAGAGTATGTAGTTTATAAAAGATAATGTCCAATGTATGTATTTTTCTCCTTTTCTAGGTAAGTTAAAAAAAATAAATCAGAAAATTACCAAGTAGCCTTAAAATTGACATATGATTTTAAAGCATTCCATTTAAGAGCCACCTATGATGACACTGTGCGTTATTTTGCAACCTTTGTCCAATTGAGAATTCCAAATCACTAGAGTTTTAATATAAAAGAAAGCACAGTAGGTAGGCGCCTGGGTGGCTCAGTCGGTTTAGCGTCCGACTTCGGCTCAGGTCATGATCCCACAGTCTGTGAGTTTGAGCCCTGCATCGGGCTCTGTGCTGACAGCTCGGATCCTGGAGCCTGCTTCGGGTTCTGTGTGTGTGTCTCTCTCTGCCCCTCCCTTGCTCATGCTCTGTATCTCTCTGTCTCAAAAATAAATAAAAACATTAGAAAAAATTTTAAATAAATAAATAAAAGAAAGCACAGTACAGAATTCTAACTGAGAGCTACGGCAATGTGAGAGGAGGTCACATAAAGGAGCCTTGAGCTCAAATAGATGTGAAAACTTCTGCAAGTCAAGGTCATTTTGCTCCTGTAAATAAGAGAAAATTCTTCAGAGATACAGAATAAATGAAAGACCACTAGCCACTAGTAAGCTCACTGTATGGTTGATAGAAAAATCTCCAACATCAGAAAGAAAACTGAAGTGACGTGAAAGGTTGACAAAATGTTCACATCTCATCACAGAAAGGAAGTTTAAATCTGGTGGTAAATGTAGCCTATTCCTACCAAAGGAGCCACTTCTCCCTCAGTGGAAGTGGTGGGAAGTGGAAGCAGGCCTTAGATCCAATGACTCCCACCCTTTGCTTTAAAGGAGGCATGTAACTTCTTGGGTTCCTGCCTTGACAATTCCTAGAGCAGTGACTTTCAGTTTATTTTCTGCAGGGACACACATGATGAAGAATGTTAAAGCGTAAGCTTCTTGAGGACAGGCAGAATAATAATAGTGACTGATACATTATCTTATAGAATCTTTATAATAACCAAGGAGATACTACTATTATATCATTTTATAGAGGAGGAAGTTGAAGCAGATGTGTTAACCAACCCGCACAAGACTAAGTGGTAGAGATGGAATTTGAACTCAGTAGACTGTTTAATGAGTAAATGCCCTCAACTACTACCCAGTATTGCCTCCTCTACCTGTCTCATTCAGTGCTACATTCCCGACACCAAGTATAGTGATTTTCAAGGAGTAAGCATTCAAACATTTGTCCAATGAATCAATGAGGCTCACGTGTGGTTTTGCTGGCACACTAGTTCTAAAGCCACCCATTTTCCTTCTAACTAAGGAGGCATACCAACATGTGAGAGGGTAATTCTTATAAGAAACAACATGAGTTTGCCTATATAAATTTAGGTGTGTTCTCAAACTTCAATACTCTCATATTCTACCGATTAATAGTAACCAGCACATTATGACACCATGTCTAAGAGAATGGAGGCTAGTTGCTCTGTGTAATGACTCCCTGGTATTGGCTGCTAAGAAAGGACTCAGCAAAGATGATGTAACAGAATTTGCTGGTTCTCCACCAGTATCCCTCCTCCTCTTCTTCCACAGTCACAGAATATGGCTGCCCACCTAGGTCTGCATTTCCAGGGCTCCCTTGCAGCTGTGCCACATCACCAACTTTGAACTGGTGAAATATAAGCAGAGGTGTGATGTGCCACTTTCAAGCTTGGTTCTTGAGACCTGCACGTGGACTTCTCCATGCCACCACCTCAGTATAAGCTGAAAGACCCAAACTCAGAAAAGTAAACAGGACAAGGTCTTCTTGCCTTACTATTCTCAGAACTTAACAGAAACGCAGAACCTAGGGCTCCATCCCAGAGTCAGAAACTGCATTAACAAGCTCTACCACTGATCTACCTGCATGTGGAAATTTGAGGAACATTGAACCAGACAGTCAGAGAAACCAGATGAAAAGAAGTCCATGGACTCCCTCTCAGAATGATCTTTGGAACATAGCTTCCCAGCAGCCTGGCACATCCACCTTGGACCATTCCATGAGAGAAAAACCAACTTCTACATTTTTTAAGCCACTAAATTATTGTCAAGTCTCTGTGAGAGCAGCCTAGGTTTACCTTAACACACTGAGGAAATACTCTACTTGATGAGTTTCTCCTTCAGAGATCAGAAGTGAAAACTTTTTTTTAAGCAGTGAAAACCTTTAAGAGTATAAGGACAAGAGTCAAAAGGAGCTCAATCCTTTATCTCTGATAATGCATTTGAAGAACATCATTACAAGTGTGTCTTTTATTATACAGCCCAGATGTCAGGCAGAGTTTCTCACCCCTTTCAGATCTGGTTAAGATTGACTCAAACCACAATTCTAAGACTTAATGGAAGCTTAGAAACTTCTCTTTAGCTTTTGCAAATTCTCAAAATCTCCTTTTCCCCCATTATTTTCAGCCAATGTGTGCCTGCATTACTGCACACTGCCTTGTCTTCATCCCATGTCAATCTAGATGTAGAAGCCCAAATCTTTCCCTGATTGTCAATAAAAAGCCACCCTTTTCCCTGGATTCCACAGGGTTAGAAACATTATTTAAAATGTGGGATATTACACAAAGAAATCATATATGACCTTAGTCATCTCTCTAGATTCTCCCCGTATTTTCTCCCCACTTCCTCCCTTACCTCCCCCTGGTAAATGTATTTACTGCCCAGGCACAACCAAACTATAGGATGTAATAAGGTAGTCAGCACCCATACCCAGAATCACTGTGAGGTCAAGGGCTCCAGACGTTGAGCAATACAAATGTGCTCAGTCAGCAATTTAAATTCCTTAATAACCATTGTTATTGTGATATGAGTTTCCAAAACATAGAACAACTCACATTCCAAGACAAGACAAAATGTAATCTTTTGTGCATTTAAACATCAGTTACGTTCCTGGAAAACTCAGTGTCCATTAAAACCATGCTTAAATACTTTGTGTTCATAGCATAAAGAAGGTAGTATGCAGGTTCAGACCATTGTAACCAGATTTTACATCTGTGTGAATGACTGATGGGGCATCTGAAAGACTTGTGGACTGGGACCAATTTACTGATGTGCATCACTGCCTCATGCATTGCAGGATGTCTGAAATCTTGGCTGTATATCATTTTCACTGTGAAGTCCAAAAGTATGCCCAGTGACATACTGTATTAGACAATATCACGCCTATTGAGAATCATTAATATAAAGTAGTCAGGATCTAAACGAGCAAGCTACATGTGTATATGTGTGTGTGTGTGTGTGTGTGTGTGTGTGTGTGTGTGTGCTGAGGGAAGAAGAGGAAAAATGGAATGGGATTTGGGAAATTACTAAGAAAAACTACCAATTTTACAATATTTCTGAAGTCTATTTCTAAAAAGGGAAAAGTTGAAAGTGCTTATAAAAGGCCCAAGGCCTTGACAAACTCACTACTCTATCAATATCCAGATTTGGTTAACAAATCTGGCTTCAAAAAATAAAATAGTTTTAAAAAGAAAAGAAAAGATGTTTGCTCCATCAGCCTCTTCAACTGCACCAAAGGGGGAAGTTACCCTTTGACCCCTCAAGCCATTTACTAATGACCTGCAGCATGAGATTGGATGGCTTTTCTCATTAGTGCATGACTACATTGCAAATGTTATTGCCAGCCAGCCGATTATAAGAGCATAAAGAGAAAGTAATTAGCACAATCATTTTACATAGAGTAAATTTTAGTGCAGCCAGTTTGTCAGAGATGCAATTTCATGGGATCACAGCCATGCATTAATGGAGTTATGGGAAACTGTTAATTTGTTATTTGAATTGAAGTCCTTATCTTTGGCCAGTTAGCTCAGTTAGTTAGTGCCTGATGCTAAGGAGGCCAAGGGCATGAGTCGGCCTCCTCTGCTGTCCAGTTTGACTTTGTGATGTCGCACAACTGCTGACTGGCACTGCCCGCCGCCAATTCAAGTGGGAGGCTGTTCATTCCAAGCAGAATAATTTCTAGGGTTCCATGAGCATAGATGACTCAGGAAAATTTGCTGGGAGAATTTAAATTCAAAATGCCTGTATGAAAAAAAAAACAATATGAGGGTTCCTTGTGGTGATGAAACTATTCTATATTTTGTGTGTGGGGGTGGACATACCAACCTACTCATATGATAAAATTCTACAGAACTAAACACACACACACACACACACATACACATGCACACACATATACACAAGAGTACAAGTAGCACTGGCAAGCTCTGAATAAGGTTATTGGATTATATCAGAATAATTTCTAGGGTTCCATGAGCATAGATGGCTCAGGAAAATTTGCTGGGAGAATTTAAATTCAAAATGCCTATATGAAAAAAAATAATATGAGGCCTCCTTGTGGTGATGAAACTGTTCTATATTTTGGCTGTAGGGGTGGACACACCAACCTACTCATATGATAAAATTTTACAGAACTAAATACACACACACACACACACACACACACACACACATACACTCAAGAGTACAAGTAGCACTGGGGAGCTCTGAATAAGGTTATTGGATTATATCAAAGTCAATACTTTAGTTGTGATATTGTACTAAAGTGGGCTTCTTTTTTTTTTTTTTTTTTGCAAAATGTTACATTAAAGAGAAGCTGAATAAAGGGTACAGAGGTTTGTCTGCATTATTTCTTGCCATTGCAAGTGACTTTATAATTATACCAACAAAATATTTTTCTTAAAAATGCACACATTTGGTTAAATCCTGTATTCCCAAGGAAATTCCTAATTCAGCAATATTTTCAGTGGTTCCCACATACTACATCTTGGTGCTCCAAAAACACAGTTTCTCTGATTTCAGAACCAGCCATTTGTTCTGTTTCAAAAAACAATGGAGGCTAGATATTCAAATTTGCCATTCCCTAATACTGTCATTTTAGTTCATATTAGATATCATTATAGTCTCATGTATGAATTGATGGAAAAATTCTAATAGATTTTCATTCAAAGAAACCAGCATATTTTAGCATTTTTTAAATATCAGTCCTCCCAAATTCATGATCATATCAAATTCCCTTCTAAAGATGGAACTTTCTCAATGGAATCTTATGAGATAGCCAGACAAAATTTATCTAAAGGCCACATTTAGCCGTAGGCTCCAAGTTTCTTATTTCTGATAAATAATTACAGATGAGACTTGGGATCACTTTGGAATGGACTACAAGAGGACCCTATGGAGTTCCATTCTTAAAAAACTCTCAGGGGAAAATCAACAACCATATATCTAGGATGGTTTAGCTTCTCATCTAAGTCTCCTCTTTGAAGAAAGGGTTCCCTGACCAATTGTGTTAAGGGAATGCTTCATTCCATACATATCCTTCTACTTCTACAATGAATTGAATAGTGTCCCCCCAATATTCATTTCTACTCAGAATCTCAGAATCTCATCTTATTTGGAAATATGGTCTTAGCAGATGTAAGTACTAAGTTAAGATAAGTCACACTAGATAGGGTGTGCTCTAAATTCAATGACTGGTGTTCTTATAAGAAGTGGAGAGGATACACAGAAACAAATACAGGGAAGAAGCCCATGTAACAACATAAACAAAGATTTGAGTCATATAGCTATAAGCCAAGGAACACCAAAAACTGCCAGAAAGCACCAGAAGCTCAGAGAGGAACATGGAATAGATTCTCCCTCAGAGCCTCCAGAAGGAACCAACCATGACAACCCCTTGATTTTGGACTTCTGGCCTCTCGAATTGTGAGACAATAAATCTGTGTTGTTTCTAGCCACCCAGTTTATGGTTATTTGTTATGGCAGCCCTAAGAAATAATAAAACCTTCCATCTCAGAAGGTCAAAAGTTTTGAGAAATTTTGAAATACCCGAAATTTATTTAACCTTGGAAATAGTTTCCCTTGATTTAACACCTAGTAGTCTTTCAAGGAAAATATTCTAAAAATGATATTTGAGACCATTTCAAATTTCAATGTGTATATGAATCACTTAAAGATTTTCTTAAAATGAAGATTATGATTTAGCAAGTCTGAGGTGAGACCTGAGATTCTGCACTTCTAACAAGCTCTCAGGTAATGTTTATGCTGCTGGCCCTTGAACCAACTTGGAGTGCAGGTTTATACACTAGAAGGCAGGGGCCTACAGTGGATAATCTTCAGCATCTTTTCCAGATCAAAGGACAATGACCTAGCCATCCTATGATGGCTTCATTTTTGTTCCCAGTTCTTGACTTCCAAAGAGGGAATTCTGCAGTGCCTCTTCTCACAGTGGATGGAGAAACTTCCCTAACTCACTGATATCAGCTGAGCCATGTGACTTGCTTTGAGTATCGATGGGTAGAGAACATAACCCAGAAATGTTAGTTGATGAAAAGTCTCTGCCACTTCAGACAGGGCCCCAGAATTAAGACATGCAGAGAACAGAACACAGACAGGAGCCTTGGAATCCAGCCTGGCCTGGCTAAGCCCAGCCTAAATCAGCCAAATCACAGGCTACTATAGACTTATGAGAAAGAAATAAATGCTTACTACTGAAAGCCACTGAGATTTTTGAGATTTCTGGTTACATAAAAAAACTAAAAAATATACCTTCTTGGTGTTCTATCCATCCACCCATAACTATGGATGCAAATGTTTATTGATAACCTAGAAGGTATTTATTGACTGCCAACCATCTACCCATTACAAGGAGGTAGAAGATGTGTTCCTACTCAAAGAATTGACAGTCTAAGGAAAAAGTGGCTCACAAATGAAAGAATAAATTACAGTGTAAAATCATATAATATTAAGAGTAATAGAAGTTTGGTGTAGTCTAAGTAGGCTGGAGTTGTCTGAGAAGGCTACAGAGGGGCTTTGGGTAGGTAAGGAGAATTGGAGAATCCATTTTGAGAGGACAAGGATATCCCCTGGAGAAAAGGCTCTAATAGGGTAGAATGCTACAAGCTAACAAAATATTGATTGCAAAAGTCAAACTACCTTTTCTGACCATTATGGGAAAACTCACATACATTATTACACTGTGACAGGCCATTTGTGACCATTTGGAGGAGAAAAAAACATTCTACTTGTACATTATTCACTCCTGGCACAGTAACAATCAGAGGCACAATGAGGAACCGCCAGTGGCCAGTTTTCAGTAGCCATGACAAAGCAAAGGGAGTGAGGCCACTGGGCTGCAGGCTGGACTCCGTGTGCATTATGTGCCCAGTGGAACTGACAGAGGTTGAAAAATATTGGAGCAGGAGAAAAAGTGCTTTGTACCAAATTACTTTTTATTCCTCTCTTAATAAAAATTTCCTGAGTTGTCTTCAGTTATCTTGGCTAAGTTCATGATTCATAGTTCATAAATGTATGCATAGCGTAATTCTTCTGATGATGTGCTGAGGATTAGGGGAAGTTCAGAGGAAAGAGCAAGTCTGCATACTGACTAATATCCAGCCCCAGGGTCTGCTCACCAACGGCACTACAACAACAGTCCATGTGTAAGACAGAAGGTGGAATCAACATCCAGTGGCTCCCATACGTAAAAGTATAATTGTTTTAAAGATAGATCTTATAAATATTCTATTCCTATATACTCATTTTATAGGCTGGGAAACTGAGACCCAAAGAAAAGTGATTTTTGCCAATTTAATCAGTGTGGACCCAGAACAAGAATCTCAGATTCAGGACCCCTGCCCTTTTTTTCCCACTTGCAGCAAGAAATTTCAGAATGACAAAGATATGTATATTCCCTACATCTCCAGCGCTGGCAGGGAATCTGAAGTGCCTGCTCCCAGGAGCATCTCTGCTACAGTATTCTGGAGGCAGCTCATCCTGAGGAAAAGAAACACAGGACACACAGAAGCTCAGGTGTGGTCAAAGGGAAGGTCAAAGGGAGAGTTCAAATACAGGAGGGTCTATACTCTTCAGACTGCCCTCTGGCTCCATATCAATTCCCGCTGGTTCCCACCACTGGACCAGAGCTTTCAGAATGTGAAGAAAGAAGGTAGTAACCAATAATGTAACAGGTAACAATTTTTGAGCACTTTACATAATTATCTTATTCAAGCTCACCAGAGTCCATTTTACAGAAAAGGAAACTCAAAGATGTTAGTTAACCTGCCTAGGGTCTTGATAAGTATATGTGGTAGAGACAGTTTGAAGGTCAAGTTTTGACTCCGGGGCTCTTGCTCATAACCTCTCTTACACATTGCTCTACCACTGCAGCAATCACCATGCAGCAGGCCAGCACATAATTCATGCAAACCTGGCCACAAACATTCTCTTCCTTTCCACACCACCCAAGAGAATTCTATAATTGCCAGACCAACTCCCTTGACCCACCCTTTGCCCTCAAAAGAAAAGATTATCTTGTCTTATAGGATTTAAGAATGGATACATATAAGCTGGATCTGGGGGGAGAATAAAGACAAGTCCCAAGTCTTATGAGACACAAAACAAGGAGTATTAAAAAAAAGAAAAGGGACAAAGAAAGTAAAGGCAGATGGGTCTAGTAATAGCAATAAGTGGTGAAGGAGAAGCCTCGGGCGGTGTGGAGTGCAGGAGAACTGAAGAGTGAGTACCAGAAATGCTGCAGGGGATTAATGTTCTTCATAGATAAAAGTGAAAAATGAAGTTCCTTTCGTATTATGGTATGGTTATTAAACTCTACTTCGGTAAATGTGATACTATTCCAGAGCTAAATAACAATGTGAATGCACCACAAATTTGAAACAAAACTGTGTAAATTCAATAGGTTCACAAGGAACACAAAGCATTCTCATTTCAAAACTTGGTATACATACTGGGGTGCAGGACAACTTTCCAGGAACACAACAGGCCTCACAGCAAAGGCCATCAACCCCGCCAAGGACAGAAGCGTCCTCAGGGGACCCATCTGCAAGTCATAAACCTGCAAGTCCAACACCTAGAGTAAAAAAGGAGAAAATGGAAGAAAATAAAAGGTCATAAAACACACTGCTCCAAACACATAGACAATGCCCTCTGTGGACTTCCTGAACTAGCTGTAAGATTTGAGGAGTATATTTGCAGTAAGTCTAGTGAAGGCAGAAGCAGAGAAATGCTGTTGGTTTTGTTCTCATGATCTTAATGTGCCCCTAGTTTGGGGAAACCTGAGAAAACATGGATCATACTCTCTATCTCCATTGGAAAGTTAGAAAAATAGAAACCAGAAATTGGTAATACATTTAGATGGTATGTATCAACTTTAAAGACACGTAGCTAGACGGATCTGTCCACTTGAGCCATGGAGTGGAGATGTCAGTCTGCATCCTGAAGCAGGGCCCTAAGATGTGGAATTAGGAGAAGATAGCAGAAACTATGCAGGCTGTGAAGCAGCAGCACAGGGAAAAAAAGGTCTGCAGCATCTGAACCTTCAACACCCAGCTTCCTAGGTTGCTTAGCAACCCCTTGCATAGAGATTAAGCAGTTACTCTTTCAGAACTCTGCAGTGAGCTCTTTGTTGTAAGTAACAAAATTGTATCTGAGTCCCCAAAGAGTTACTTTGGCTTTCAGAGGTGACAAACTCACCACTAGAAGCAGCCAGTCACCATGGTTTATTAGGGTTTAACCATGAGCTGTCCTGGGGGATTCAAAAGAAATAGAAGACCACCCCAATCAATCTCAAAGAGTTCACTGCCAAGGCAACACATACTTATGTGTGTAAAGTTATTGAAAAGAAATACATCTACCACTTAGTGTATTTTTAATTAAGTGTTCTAAAAATGTACTGGATTATTTTATTCATTTGTGTTTATATGTGTTCTCACGTCCATTTTAATGTAAAGAAACTCAACTTCTTTGCTCTGCAAAGAAGCACCTATAGCAAAGGAAGAAGTGTAATCAGCCAGCATCCTAGGATAAGGGTATAACAAATATCATGTGACCTACTCAGGCTATTAACCCCCTCAGTCGTTACTATTCAAAGATGTTCACTATAAAAGAGCAATTAATTTCAGTATAAAACACACAGCACTTGGAAGGAAAATAGTTGACACGTCAACCCCAGCATCCCAAGACAAGGAGTTAAAGCAACCTGAAATAGTTTCAGTCAAACTCTCCAACCAAACTTTAGTGACTAGTAAGACCAACAAGGCTCCAGGAATAAAATTACTTTTAGGTAGAGGGAAGTCCAGAATGGATTCAAGGGACAGGGTCTGTGTAGTGAGTTGTATTCAGAACAGCGCAAACACATGATAGTATAAGAGTCCCTAGTCCCATGCCTTTGCCTTGGGAATGACAGTGCATGTAAAACAAAAGAGTACCACTCATCACAGCTGGCACCCTGGAATGAGATCACCCTTTCTCCACAGCTGCTCCCTGGAGCAGGCACAGCAGTAGGCTGACTCTGCTGAGGCCCTCACCCACACACATGGGGCAGCAGAAAGTGGTGGGCTTCAATTTAGAGGGGTGAGAGGCAAGTGGACATACTACTTGGATCAGTGTTAGCCAGCCCATCCCAGAGTTCTAAAAGAAAATCAAGGGAAAGATGGCATCCCAAACTGGAAACCTCATTAACTAATCTGATCTGCTGAATTCTGGCTGGTTTTAATTTAATTTAAAGAATAAGGAGTGACGGTGCAATTGCTAGATCATAGGGTTCTATTTTTAACTTTTGTGAGGAACCTCCATACTGCTTTCCAGAGTGTCTGCACCAGTTTGCATTCCCACCAGCAGTGCAACCGGGCTCCCCTTTCTCCTCATCCTCGCCAACGCCTGTTGTTTCTTGTGTTGTTGGTTTTAGCCATTCTGACAGGTGGGGGGGCATATCTCACTGGAGTTTTGATACGCTATGATTACACTTATATGTGGAATTTAAAAAACAAAACAAATGAGCAAAGGGAAAAAACAGAGAGAGGAAAACCAAGAAACAGACTCTTAACTATAGAGAACAAACTGGTGGTTACCAGAGAGGAGGTTGGGTGGGGCATGGAAGAAATAGGTGATGGGGATAAAGGAGTGTACTTGTTGTAATGAGCACAGGGTGTTGTATGGAAGTGTTGAATCACTATATTATACACCTGAAACTAATATTACATTGTATATTAACTAACTGGAATTTAAACAAAAACTTCAAAAAAAAAAAAAAAGAATAAAGGTTGACATCACCAAGATGAAGGAGTAGGACACACCACTTTCTGTCCCCACAAAGAAAAATTAGATAGCTATCCATGAACAAAAACAGCTCTGGAACATCTCCAGAGTCTACCACAATGGAATAAAGCACCTGATAATAACTGCACAAAAAGGGAAGAAAGAAGAGTTTCATTTTGCCTGCATTATCTCATTCTTCAGACTAGCACTGCTCAGGGCCCCAGAGAGCAGAAAAAGGAGAGCACTGTGAGTGACCAACTTCTCTAGCCTTTTGTGGCACTGTACAAAGGACATGCTTCTGTTTCACACCACACAGAGACCGACATAGCTGAGGCATCTGGAGACAGCCAGGAACGAGGAAGAAGGGCAAGGACTACCAATATCAGCCACATAGTGAGAGCTAGTGTGTTCTCAATGGTCGGCTTTCTGGAGGACCCCCAGCCTTCACCACTGAAGAAACTAGCAGCCAGCAGAGCTGTCTTGGGGGTCCTAAAGCTTTCTCTGCTGAACCCTCTATAGACTTTCAAGTTTGCAGGCTCCACCTGTCTGAGTTCCTCCCCAATCCCATATCCTTATCCCTGATGGAGTCACCCCAGCCCCCAGGATACAGGACAATCACCCCTCCCAGCAACCAGCCCCAGCCTCTCTGGCTACATGTTTGCATAATGTCAGACCAGGCCCTGGCTGCCAGTCCCCACCACCCCCCAACAATGCACACTGAAGAAGATAAAAATAAATGTAAAGATATCCCATATTTATAGATAGAAAGAATATTGTTAAAATGTCCATTCTTCCCAAAGTGATCTATAGAATCAATGTAATCCCTACCAAAATTCCAATGGCATTTTTCCAGATATATAAAAAACAATCCCAAAATGCATATGAAACCACAAAAGACCCCAACAAGCTAAAATAATATTGAGCCTGAAGAGCAAAGCTGGGATCATCATACTTCCAGATTTAAAACTATATTACAAAACTATAGTAATCAAAGCAGTATAGTATTGACATAACAGACCCATAGACCAATGAAACCGAATAGAGCCCAGATATAAATTCACACACATATGGTCAATTAATTTATGACAAAAGAGACGGAATATACAGTGAGGAAAAAATATTATCTTCAATAAATGGTGATGGAAAAATTAGATACCCACATGCAAAGGAATGAAATTGGATTCTTATCTTACACATACCCAAAATCAATTCAAAATGGATTCAAGACTTCAACATAAGACCTGAAACCGTAAAAGTTCTAGAATAAAACCTATGAGAAAAGCTCTTTGACACTGGTTTGGCAATGGTTTCTTTGCCTATGACACCAAAAGCAAACAAAATACAATTCAAGAAGCAAAAATATAACTCAAAAGCAAAAAAAAAATTAAAAAATTAAAAAATTTTTAAAAATAACCCAATTAAATATTGGCAAAGGAACTGCATAGAAACTTTTCCAAATAAGATATATAAAAAGATGCTCAACATCACTAATCATCAGGGAAAAGCAAAACTGCAATGAGATATCACCTCACAGCTATTAGGATGGCTATTACCAAAGAGTCAAAAGATAAGTGTTGACAAGGGTATGGAGAAACAGGACCCTTGTGCACTATTCGTAGGAATGTAAATTGGTACAGCCATTAAGGAAAACAGTATGGAAATTTCTCAAAAAATTAAAATAGAACTACCACATGATCTAACCATCCCACTTCCACTCTGAGTATATATACAAAGGATAAAATCACTATATCAAAGAGATATCTGCACTCTCATGTTGACTGCATCATTATTCACAGTAGTCAAGGTGTAGAAACAACGTAAAATATGTATGTATGTGTATACACACACACACACACACGATGGGTTTATTCAGTCTTTAAAAAGAAGGAAATCTTGCCATTTGTGACAACATAGATAAACCTGGAGGGTATTCTGTTAAGTGAAATAAGCTAGATACAGAAAAGTAAATATCACAGGATGATGTCATTTATGTGTGCAATCTTAAAAAAAAAAAAAAAATGTTAAACTCTCAGTAACAGACAATAGAATGGTGGTTACCCAAAGACTTGACGATGGGAGAAAAGGAGAGATATTGACCAAAGGGAAAAACTTTTAGTTATAAGATGAATAAGTTCTGGAGACCTAATATATAGCATGATTATTACAGTTAATAATAATGTATACTTGAAATTTGCTAAGAGAGTAAATCTCAAGGATTCTCAACCACACACACACACACACAAAATGCTACCTATAGGAGGTGATGATACATTAATAAGTTTAATTGGGGCAATCACTTCACAGGTATATATGTATCAAAATATCATGTTGTATATCTTGAATACATATAATTTTTACTTGCCAAAAATACATTTTAAAATCTTTTAATAAAGAAAAAAGGAAGGAAGGGTCATGCATCCAGAGTGCAAGAGACAATTCATACAACATGTCCCTCTTTAGAGCATGAAGCAGGCCAATCCCCTTTCCCACATCCACCTACCTAGGGCCATATGTGCTGTCCTACTCAGATACCTTGAGACAATATTGAACATGTTTGTTTTTCAAACTATGAGTATGTATTTTGCCTTTTAAGTACAAGCATTCCTGGAAAACATTAATTAACATTAAAAGAAGATCCTAGGTGAAGAGTCAGTGAAAGGCACTCACCATTTATAGCCAAGGGGTATTAACCATAAACATTGAGAAAGGCAAATATTCTTAGAGATACATACTGAAGGAATTAGGGGTTAAATGTTAAGATAAGAATTACAGGATGATACAGAGAAATGAAAAGTAAAACAAGTGTCATATAACTTTGACTAGATTGAATCTCAGTGTGATGAGCTCATAAGGGTTCATTATACTTTTCATTTGCAAGTATTTAAAAATATATACAGCAAAAAATTTTTAAAACAATGTGGGTGGGGGCAGAAAAGGAAAAGCAGTAGGATTCTCAGTAGTTTCTTCATGTTTCCATTTGTGAAAGCAATCAGTCAATATGGGACTAGTTACAGATGGCTGAAATTCTGTATCTTTACAAATATATCTAATTATTTAACATATTAAATTTGTTTTATTTCAGATGTCAAGGGTTGAGCTAACCATACTCCTCTGTTCATGTCATATTATCAGTAGTTTATGGAAGACTTCTTCCTTGTTTTGTTTATGTGTTTATTTCTTCCCATGTCTACATGAGTAACCTTTCTCACATGTTAGTGTAGAAGTCTTGTATGTGCTCTTACAAAATATACATTTTACATGTATGCATATATTGTAAATAAACTCAGTCCTAAAAATATCAAACTTGATTATTATGGATTAGATTATTATTCTTAAAATAATCAATTACTGAGAAGGTATGTTATGTTTATGTGGATGAAATTATTAAAAATGGAAAAAACTGTATAAGATATAAAGCAATTTGGCATATAAATATATATGTCAGTGGCTGAAATACAATTTGGACATGTTTTTTCTTATTAATAGTGATAAAATATTCAGTGCTATTTTTTTCAAGTTCTATAGAGAAGATACAACCTATGAGATGTGTTTTTATGAAACTTTTATCAAATGTGTTCCTTACCTCCAAGAAAAACAAAACCAAAGAAAATAAAAATGTGCAGTAAGTTTCTACTTTTTTTGTTACCTCTGCTTTGCATGTGGGCAAGCATCATCTGAAAACCTGCAGAGTTACTGGTTGACTCATAAAAGAATAGTCCAGGTGCCAATTACACAATAAATGCTACCTGTGTGGGCATTATCATTGCATATGAAATTCCATATGAAAAGTGGCATATAGCTAGTAGATGTTCATTAAACATGGTGGGTGGGAAAGCATTATGAGATAACACAGTCAAGACTGAAGAATATGCTAAATCTAGGCCGTCAATGAGTATGAGAAAAACTTGTTTTACAACAATTCCTGTAAATGAAGAAGATGGAGAATAGAATTTACAATGCCTGTAGGTAAATGTCTTGGGGAATTTGATGGAATATTTTCAGTAATTTTATTATTTCCTAAATAGATGTATTTTTTTTTACCATATTCACTTTGTCTAGAAATGTTTACCAAGAATATTAGTGCATTGCAGCAAAGTACCTGACTTGATTTTTATCTAACTCACTGAAATTTGCCTCTTTCTTTTCCCTTTTTATGAGAAAATTAATTTTATTTAAGTATTCTTTCATTACCTGCTTCCTTTCAAAAACCTAAGTATCTTGTAAATTAGGAGACAGGTGCATTATGCAAACTATTAACATACAGTCCATCCCTAACTTATAAATTGAGTGAGCTCTCAAAGTTTCTTAGTAAGTCAGATGTTGAGAATTCAGAATATTATTTTTCCCATGAAGATTTATTGCACAAAGTGGTTAGTTGTCTAAACCCAATAAAACTCTTTCTACCCCCATTAACAGTGATGAAATTGCTTTCCTAGAACAGTTGTTCTCAAAGTGTAGTCCACTGTAATCCTGTAGACCCTAAGAAACCAATGAGACACTTTCAAGGCTTTCAAGGCCAAAACTATTTTCATAATCACACTGAAACGTTATTTACCTTTCCGCTGTGTCAGTATTTGCTCTGAGGGTCCCAAAGCAAGGGTGAATGGAACTACCAATGCTTTAGCCCAGACCAGGGCAAGGGCACTAAACTAATAGTTTTATAAACTTTCCCACATTCACACACATTAAAACAAAACCACCAGCTTCACTTGTCCATGATAATGAGGTAAACATTATTTATTTTATTAAGTCACAACTCTGAAGGCACATCTATTTAATATTTTATGTAATAAGAGGGGAAGTAAGTATAATGTGCTTCTGTTATATACCAACATAATACAGTTGTCTCCAGGCAAAAAGCAAAAACAAAAAAACATGTGTGATTGTTCAAGTTATAAGTGAACCGGCCACTTTTTTCATGGAGAAAAAGAACTACTGTCAAACTGTGATTACTCAGACCTGGGTATCCAACAGATCTTTTCTCAAAACTGAATGAAGTGAGCCTGACACTTCCAGCAAAATAATTAATGTATTTGGTGCTGACAGTTAAATTTGATTTTTCAAATAAAAATTAGAATTTTGGAAAACTTGTATCCATCACCATGAGCTTGACAGTGTCCCAACATTTACAGATTGATAGAGTTTCAGATACCACATTGCAACTAATCTTTAACAAATTACCTTTGGTTGAATTTTGGTGTAATATCAAAGAACATCCACAACAATCTGAAAAGGTTATGAAAATACTCCTTCTTTTCCAGCTACATATCTGTGTGAGGCCAGATTTTCTGCATATGATTCAAACATACTTCCACAGACTGAATGCAGACACAAATAAGAGCCTTGTATAAAGCCAGATATTAAAGATTTCCATAAAAGGAAAATAGTTTTATATCCATTCCTTACACTACAATTTTTTTGTTTTATAAATGTTATTTTTAATTTTTAAAAATGTTTTTTAATGTCATACTTAATTTATTATTTTAATGAATTAATAAATATGTTAAATTTCTGTTTGGGTTTCTAACAGTAAATTTCATACAGCCTACATACAACAAAAACTCTTCAGTTTCCCTAATAATTTTAAAAGTGTAAATATTTCCTTCAGTTGAAACATTTGTAAACTGCTGCCCTAGGGAACCAATATTAAGCACCATCTGGGAATACTGAAGGAAAAGCTTCTCCTGCTCTATAACCAGAGATGTTTCTTCATCCTATCCACCACACCTATTCTAGGAACTTTCTTCATCAAGTCCTAGGCAAACTCAGCTCACAGGGAGAGGGTGCGGCATGGGGCACAAATGGGGATGCCTTCTACAGAAAGGAGGACCTTCCCAAAGGTGCTCATATAAATACAAATTAAAGGTCGGTGCTGAGTTAGGGACTTCAAACTTCCCTGGGTCATGAAAGAGATCAGGAAATCAACATCCGGGCTCAACTTCTGTAAAACTTCTCCCCAACATTCCAAATGGGAAAATTTTGCCCATTTTATTTACAGGTAGGTATATTCCTAGCATCCAGCACAGTGTGTAGCACAGAGTAGCTTTCTGATGTATATTTGTTGGATCGTGGATGGGTGAAAGGATGGATGGATGGGTGGGTGGGTGGATACATAGATGAGTGGGTAAGCAGATGGACAGAAAAGCTCCCTTGAAGAAATAGGAGCCAAGAAATAGAGAAGGTTTTAGCAGCTTGAGAACAGCACAATACCAACATTACTAGTACTACCAATTAAATATTTACACATTAAAAACGCAACTAATCTTACAAAGAAGCACCTAAATACAATATCTAAATACAAGACTAAATATAGAAAGTGTTTATGCACATGGGCTATTTTTAAAAATTTGTTTAATATTTATTTATTTTGGGGGGGGGGCGGTGCAGAGAGAGAGGGAGACACAAAATCCAAAGCAGACTTGAGGATCTGAGCTGTCAGCACAGAGCCCAACATGGGGCTTGAACCCATAAACTGTGAGATCATAACCTGAGCCGAAGTTGTATGCTCAATTGACTGAGCCACCCAGGCGCCCCTGGACTATTTTTAATGATAATGAATAAACACAGTACTTAAATCTTGGGGGCCTGGGAGGAAAAATAAATAAATGAAACAAATTGATATGAACCAGAAAAGATTTCCTGGGAGTACTGAGATTTTGAGCTAAGTCTTGACCCTAGACATGGGTTGGCAGAGAGGAAGTGGTAGAACTCTCCAAGTACAAGAAACACATGATTCCATCTGAAATAACAATGTAAGGCCATTTATCCAATACTGTCTTAAATAGGGAGATCATACAGAGAAGTAGGAGGTTTGAGACCATAAAGAAAGAATCTTATTTATCTTGCCTCCAAAGAAAACTGAGCTTCCCAGTGTGAATCTCCTCTTATTCCATTTCGAAGGTATCTATAACTATAAAAGGTTAGATTTACTGCTTCTTTATTGTCTTCTACATCCAACACAGGAATGGTGATATAGCCTACTGAGATAAGCAAATGTTTTTAGAGAACATTTGGTTTTTAACAGCATTTTATCCATGAGTATATCTGATGGGGAGGGGGGGTTCAATCTGAGTCAAATTGGCATGCATTTACTGAACACTTGCTGTATACCAAGAACCACTCTCAATACTAGAAATACAAGGATGAATAAGTGATGGTCCCTGCCTTCAAGGAGCTCACAATCTTACAGAGAAGGTAAACACACACATGAATGAAAACACTATGTGCTGAGTGGTACAATGGAACCATATGCCAGGGCATCCTTTTGGGACAGCACTCCCCCAAAATTTAGCTTCCCAGTTATTCTTTATAAGTTAATTTTCAGCTTTTTTCATCCCTGTTGAGGCAATCTGAAAAGCCCATTAAAATTCTATCACAAATAGGGGTGCCTGGGTGGCTCAGTCAGTTGAGCATCTGACTTGAGCTCAGGTCATGATCTCATGGCTCCTGAGTTCAAGCCCCACATCAGCCTCTGTGCTGACAACTGGGAGCCTGGAGCCTGCTTCAGATTCTGTGTCTCCCTCTCTTTCTGCCCCTCCCCCACTCATGCTCTGTCTCTGTCTCTCAAAAAATAAACATTAAAAATTTTTTTTAAGTCTATCACAAATAATCCAAGATATCTATTTATTGGATGAGAGGCTGCTCCAATAAAATGCTATACTGAGAAACTGAATGCCAATGAGCATGTCAAGCTCGGAGCAGCTGTGAGATTCAGGAAAGCAGGCAAAAAGAGAGCAAGAGGCAGCACACTAGCTCATCATTTTGTCACTGTCTCTGGCATGGCAGAAATTACTTTTCTTCCCCACCTAGCAAACATATAAAGCAATACCTCTGCTTACCTCTGAGAGAAGCCATCTGCTGTGGCTAAGATAGTTCTGGACTGCTGGGCCTCCTTGGCTCCCAACCCGGCAAGGGAATGCAGTGAGACCTGAGGACTAGTCATCCAAACCCAGAGCATGTGACGAAGTCATAACCTTGGCCAGCCAAGTTCTGAGGGTCATGGGGTTGGTGAGTTTGTCAAGCATGTCTGCTCTGTATATGAGCTGAAGGAGCAGAGACCCACAAATAAGAAACGGGAACTGAGCAGGGAGGTCTTTGCTAGGGAAACAACTTCGATACAGGTAAAAACAAAGATTCTGCTTGTGGCCAGTGGAAGCAGCTGATAGGATTCAAATAGAATCCACAAGACAAGGTCACGCAAGCACAATGATTTGTTAAATCACAGGGGTTCTCCAAGGCAGCCATGAGCCAGCGGTGAACAAACAGATACAGACAGTGCCCTCATGGACTTCGAATATAAGAAAAGTCAAACACAGAAAGTGTAACTACAAGTACAGAAAGTACAGGGAAATATGGGGGTGTGGTAACAGGCATAAAGGCTTTATCCTAGGTTGGAGGATTAAGGAAGATCCCTCTGAGGAAGTGATATTTAGGCAAAGATAAAGGTCAAACAGCCAGTAAGTAATGAAGGAGCCCTAACAACCTGACCTGGGTGGAGACTAATCTCAGACACCTGCCTGAAAGCACAGGTTTTGAAGTGGAGCTTCAGTAAAGAAGAGAATCAGCTTAACCACTGACCTGCTGAAAGGCTTCATCTTAATTGTACTTCTAGACACCGGTCAGAGACAGACATCAGCCTTTCAGGGCTGAGACCCAGGGAGCCTTCAGGAGAGACCTGGGGAGTCTCATCAGAGAGGGAGGCCCACAGGCCAGCAGCCCCCAGAGAGGTCTGAACGGATATCTGTGATTCCACAGGTATTATAAGCCTGCACATGGGGACGTAGGGGAGGGAGTGTCTTTTTGAGCTGTAAAGTCCCCCAGAACAAGAATGGTATCCCCATAAAACGGGAAGCAGTTAGATAAACTCAATAGAGATGTGTGTGTAGAAAAAAATGCACCTTGTGAGAAAGTGTGATGATGGCTTGGTTTCCTCTTGTTCCCATTTTTCTTAACACAAGTAACCTGAAAATTGGCCACACACACACACACACACACACACACACACAGTATCATAATAAAGAATTAACTTCTGACCTACAGTAAAAAATGATATAAATAAAAAATGCAGACTTAAATGCAATTACAAATAAAATTCTGCTACTTAATTTCCTGCTCCCAAATTACATTTTAAGAAAATGTATATCCTGGACTTCCAATGCACAATACAGTGAATAGAGACAGAAATGATGTATTATCACCACCAACCTCGCTAAGAGACTGGATCTTAATTATTCCCACCACAAAAAAGAAATGCCAATTATGTGATTTGATTGAGGTGTTAACTAATGTGACCATGGCGATCATATTACAATATTTAAATGTACCAAATCAACATGTTGTACACCTTAAACTTACATTATGTTATGTGTCAAATAGATTTCAAACAAGCAAACAAACAAAAACGTATGTGAGTTTGGGTTAAAGAAAGGGTCGTGGCCAGGGAGAGAGGAGATGTTCCCACATGTCGGACGCCCCCTCCCCCATCCCCCCTGCAGGTCCAGCCTCCATCCCTCACTGTCCATTGCCCTGGAGGCTAACTTTTGATGGACTGACCCAATGGCCTGTCTTGCCTTCCAGCTTCCTGTCTGGAGGCACTGGCAGGAAGTTGGGAGGCAGGAAGGTGGGTTCCAGGTGTTCACCCGAGGACGGCTAGGCTCTGGGCGATAGCACCTGCAGGAAGCTGCCATCTGGTACCTGCTCCTACCCTGTGCCTCGCTCCCCTTCAGGCCTGGGGCTAGTCAGCTCCCCACTGTGCTAGCTCAATGTTTCTTCACTACCCCTTGCTGGTACCTCTGAGAGCTGTCTGCACGTCTACAAGACAGTCCTTAAACTCTCCTCCATTCCTGTTTAATCTTGTCAGAATCCTGACTGGGACACCAGAGGACTTTACACCACATGTCACAAGATTCTTGAGACCAAGAGATGGACACTGAGGTCAAGGAAAGCCAAGAGAGGAGCAAGGCAACAAATGACAGTAAAAGCAGTTGCTTTTCCCTCTCCTGGAGCTGCAGGGACTGTCCGAGGAGCAGAATCTAACATCTCCAGCTAAGGGGTGATGATCTGAGTCTTTAGAGGAAAAGAAGAAAGGAGGGAAAGGACCAGCATAGCAATAAAGCTCCCCCTCACAAAGAACCTACTATGTGCAGCACTGTGTTCAACACTCTACCTGCATTATGTCACACGGTTTCAACTTTTTTTTTTTTTTTTTTTTGGGAACAGAGAGAGACAGAGCATGAACAGGGGAGGGGCAGAGAGAGAGGGAGACACAGAATCGGAAACAGGCTCCAGGCTCCGAGCCATCAGCCCAGAGCCTGACGCGGGGCTCGAACTCACGGACCGCGAGATCGTGACCTGGCTGAAGTCGACGCTTAACCGACTGCGCCACCCAGGCGCCCCTGTCACACGGTTTCATAAAAGCCCATTTTCCAGACAAGGAAAAGACTCAGAAAGAACCTGGATGTAATGCAGGTCTCTGCCCCAAGAGCCCAAGGCCTTAATCACATGCTTTCCTGATACCATTGTGCCCATCGCTGAGACTCTGAGAAGCTTCATTTAGTGATTACCCTTGGATGAAAAGTAATAGGGCCTGATCCCCTATAAACATTTGACAACCTAGGGAACCCGAGGCTGGGTTTTAACATCAATCTCTTTATTTGATTGCTTCAATGTATGGATACATAGCTTGTCTTCATTTTGTTTCCTTATGTTTTCTTTATTTTCAAGCTTTATTTTTTCCTGTAACCACCTTATTCCCTCAACAACAGCCATGAACACAAAAACCACAACAATGAAAACTTACTGAAATAAAAGGGAAGGAATACATAGGTCACACATAGGCCAAAGATTCTAGGAACCTGGAGAAACTCCAGAGCCCCACAATGGCAGTGAGAGAGGGATGCTCTGAACCCTCCTCTTTGTACCTGAGGGAGCCTAAAAGCAGGACTCTGGCAAAAAAAAAATTCAAACTAAAAAATGCAAATGGGGGAAGAGCACAGCTATTTTTGGTGGCCTTATTTTGACAGGATCAACTATAGGATGTGCGTGGACCAGTGGAAAATGAAAATTCAGGGACTCTTGTTCAAAAATTACTAAGAATGTCAAGATGGCAACAGCAGAGCATTAAATCAAGTATGGGATCCTCCAGAGCATGGGGTTCTTTGGGACTGCACACATCCCAGGCCCATGAAACTGGCCCTATTTCCTGCAGAGGACCTTTCCTAAAATAGGGAATTCAACTTCTGTTGATCAAACACACACACCACACACACACACACACACACACACACACACACACGAACCAATAAGACTATACGGAAACCATGACTGGCAAACCAAACATCATATGAAAAATAATAATAATAATAATAATACTGTGTTGCATATATGGGAAATGGCAGCACATATGCTAATCCAAATGCTTGTGACAATCAACCTTGAATCTCAAGTTCTCTGTCAGAGAGAGGACGTCCCCCAAATCACCCACTAGGGCCTTTGCTGGAAACAGTTCTCTTTACTCATTAATCTCCGGGCCAACACAGCTGTGGTTTCCAGGAAACACTGGAGACCCTGATGCAGCCACATCCTCAGAAAACAGTCATTGGAATAGACCTCTGTTGTCTAAAAAGTCAATTAACAAGAGAAAGCAACGTTAATCAACAAATTCTAGCACTTAGAACCTGCCTCACATTTGCCTGAAAGTTGATAAATTGCTATTAATTTTGCACAGTAAAGGCCAAGTTATCATTTGTTTCTATCTGCTCATAAAAAATGAGTTTAATCTCTAAATATTAATGAAAAGTGTTCATTTATAACCAAATAGCTTTGTAGCTTTCTAGATATTACCATCACTAACATAAATTTATCAGAAGTGTGGCAGCAAAGTCAAATCACAGACAAATCGAAATCTTCACTAATTGGAAAATCAAATCTGGCTAAACACCAGGTTTGGGCAAAAGCCCACTCATTTCCCCCAGTGCGGTCTGCAGAGCTGAAGGAAGGCAGGTAAGTACCTGTTACCCTGATTGTGAAGACAGTCAAATCTTTTATCTTCAAACATCTCCCTCTGTAATGGGCATTTTATTGTTTTTGTACCATTCTCTTTTCCCAGCAGTAACAGTACCCCAACTTTCCTTTGGGGACTTTCACCTCTCCCTTTTTGTGTGCTATCACAGTGGGGCTGTAAATCAAGGTGCCTCCTGCCCTCCAAACAAAGCATGAGCATGACTGAGCTTGTATAATCAAACGAACTCTCTCAGGGCTTTGAATCATGATAGAAAGAAAAGATACCATTTGAATCACATTCATTCTAGCAGTGGGGCCCTGCAAAGACAACTAGCTTCTTTCTGCTCTCTGGATCTCCAAATCTACCTCAGTTCCTGCCATTGTCAACCCTTTTTCTCCAGCTTTGCTATCATTTCTATGAGTTATCCAATATCCTTGAAGTAAATTACTTTTCTGTTAAAGTTAGCCAGAGCCTCTGACGCTTTGCCACTAGAAATACACTTAACAACATGACTTGCTCTCTGCTGCGACTGAAGAATGTTTTAGCTCTCAAAGGCATAAGAGATCAACGGAAGACAAGCTCACAAAGTTCAGCATCTCATTGGAGAAGTTGAAAGCATTTACAAATACGACAGAAGAACTGGCAAAGCAATAGACCCATGTGTTCAATTCAATGTAGCATAACCTATGTTTACAGGTCTATATCAGAATGTCCACTAAGGAATACCCAGAGAATTCAATATTAAGGCAATTGTCAGGAAGGATGTGAGATCAAGGGCTGAAAAGCTCTCAGTTTAACAAGATGAAAGGAATGACTACCCAGATCAAATGCATTTGACAATTGTCCCAAATCACTTGCAATTAGCATTATAGGATCACAACACAAAGAAAAACAGATTTTTACATTGCAGAGCTATGTCATTAAATTACCAGTGCCCTACCAATAAGTTCAGCCGTGACACATCTGGTTAGGTTAAGCGATGCACTATGGCTTTTATCCACAAGAGGTGTCCTGGGATATGAAATCTGTGACTTATGAAGAAAAAAGCCTACAGGCAAATTCCATAGCGGCATTTTAGCATTTCTCATCTGTGTTCAAATTTGAGTGGTTCAAAAACATCTAAATTCAAAATCTATTTCCCCCACTCTGGGAATATTAATATAATCACTGTGAATACCGATGACTATTTGAAGCCTACCTTGAAAAAACAATTTCAACCTACATTTTCTTATGGACTCTGATTTTTCAAGAGGATATAAAAAGATCAGTTTGGGGTAGCAATATTTTGTCTACTCTGGTCTCTATCCTAATGTTCTAAGGCCAAAATCAGGCCTGTCTATATTCTGACAAGGACTTCTTTTTTTGGATACTAGCCATGCCAAGATCCAGTGCCCTAGTTTGGGCCTTAAATGCTTCTGACATTTCCAGCTTCCCTTCCTTCTCTGGATGCCATGGTTCCAATGGTATCAAGGTTAGCCTAAAAAGTTGTGAAAGTGAGAACACTTCTCACTGAAATATAAGGAGACTGGGGTACAGCGGGCCTGACCAGTCCATGGCCAGATCAGCCTGCACTCAGTACAGTAGGTATGGCTGCTGCCAGTCAAATATAACCAATTTTCTGCCACCTGGGCCCAGGAACTCCTGGTGCTTCTTGGCCCCTTGTGCTGGGAGAGACCACACAGTCCTGGCCACTGAAATGAAAGAAGGAGGATGTATCACCTCCAGGCTAAGCATTAGATGGCCAGTGAAATACCTTCTGGAGCTCTTTTTCTCTCTGGTACATAGATCAGAAACATTCTGTATAATGGCTGTCCTGGTGTGAGAAGACATGGAGTAGAGTACCCAGCTGAACTTCAGTGGTGATGCAGCTTAACAAGAAACCACACTTTACAGTTAAACACCTCTAGGACTCAGGAGGTTACTACAGCATAATTTTGCCTAATTGGACAGATGTAGGGTATTAAACTGTCAATGTCATCACCAGTGTAATGCCTTCAAACAGCAAAACCCAGTTCTCAGTCTTGTCTAATAGGTATCATTTAGGTTGTTTGGCATGATGCAAACAAACCTCTCAGTGACTAATTGAACTTTGAACGGACTGTACCGTCAGAACGTTGATACATTTCATCAGCTCCCTGCTCAATTCTACAAAGCATTACTATGTGCTTATGCAGGTAAAGGTGTGTTGAATTCTCTAAGGAGCAGAGACTCAATGATGTAACTATAGGAGTCTTATTCATAAAAGTCACAGCTTGTGGCAAGTAAAATAAGGCCTTGGAAATTTCCACTGAATTGGGCCCCAGCAGGTAATTGTTAACAAGAGAAGCAAATGTCCCACCTGAGTGTAAAAGTTGTGTAGGCAAAACCACAGCAGGCTCCTGTTCCCTTCTCTGCCAAACCTGCTCCTGCTCGTCCATGAGCATCTGTCTCCTGGTTGTTGACCCTAAGCATTACCTCTGCTTATTGTTGGATTTGAGACCCTAAGCTCATTAAGGTGCTTGGATATATATAAAAACTTTGCCAAAACCTTATTCCGATGAGTTGAACTAGGCTTGTTATAATGATAGGCATTATAAAATCAACACTTCTTCTAAAATCTGGTACACATAGATGCACATGCACACATCAAAAATTAATTTTTAAAGAAATTAGGGATTAAGTGATATTGTGACTTATAATAAGAAACATCTATTTGGCCTTAATCCCCATTTGGAGCATAGAGCTCCTAAAAGCCTTGGAAAATTCTAAGTCTGGAGAGCCACAGGGATGACTTTTTGTTATGTTAATGATGTGCTTTTGGACAACCACTAAGGATGGGGGATGGTTGGGAGGAAACCCAACCACATGAGTCCAAACCAGCCTCCACCTCCCTCTGGGGAGAAGGGAGGCTCTAGAGGTTGAATCAACTGTTAAATCAATAATGTAATCAATAATTTCTATGTAATGAAGACTTTCTATGTAGTGAAAATCCAAAAAAATAGGGTTAGGATACCAGCAGCGTCAGTGAACCCATGAGGATCTGAGAACATGCCTTGCCCTGTGCCTCTCTTCCATCTGGTTGATCCTCAGTTTCATCCTTTCGTAATGAACGGGTCATCTAGTAATGTTTTCCTGAGTTCTGTGAGCTGCTCTAGAAAATTAACTGAACCCATGGAGGGGTCAGGGGAACATCTGATGCATAGCCAGTGGGTTCAGAAGAACAGGTAGCAACCCAGATTTGCAACTGGCATCTGAAGGAAGGTGAGGTATGGTCTTATAGGACTAAGCCCTCAACCTGTGGGACCTGATGCCACCTCTGGGTAAATAGTGTTAGAATTGAGTTGAATTCCAGGATGCTCAGCTGATGTCTAAGAATTGCTTGCTGGTGTGGGGAACCCTCCCTCCCCCACACATTGAAATTGGGTCCCAGAACCTTTTTAGCTCCACAGTGAGCAGCTAAAACATTAGGAAGGTGAAAGTAATGAAGATGCAGAAACTAGGGAAGACTTGCACTAAGCCTTAAAAGATGGGTAGATTTGAAACCACAGCATTTACAGACATCACTATGCTGGCTATGCACACTTTTGGACCACTATTTAGTTTCTCAATATGCCCATCTTTTAGTTGCCAACTGATCAACAATAAACTAGGTCTTTATTTTAGAGTAAAGCAATTGCTTTTTCCTGGGGGTGGGGTAGAACTTTATAATATGTATATGTCACACCCTATTAAGTGACCTTAGACAACACTCAGAATTCATTTGAGCATCAATTTCCTAGTCTGTGTAGTTCAGGACACTGCATCCCCTAACAGTCTGGTGATTTTCTGAGGACCACATGCTATGATCTTCTAGACATCTATTTTCTTTAAGGTTACCACACACGCACAAAAAAAAAAAAAAAAACAAAAAAAAACAAAAACAAAAACCTCCCATTACAATTGGCATGCTATTTATCCCTTTGGCCAAATGAAGAAAGAGAGAATAAAAAACAACCATCACATTTAAACGAAAGAGTTATCAGTCATTCTTGTATATTGCAGCTGCTTGAGAAGCCATAGGGCAAAGGCATTTATATGGAAGATAAGCTCATTGTGTTGAACAAATTAATGCTGGATTGTGAATTAAATGGCGTGTCTTCGGACAGTTAATTAGCTTTGTGCTGCTCAATTAAGTTTTGAAAGGACATGTTGTGTTTCTTGATGGAATACAGAATATACATCAAGGCTATTGCTGCTCTGGATCATTTCAATTTCAAACCTAGTGAAAATGAGCAAGAAAGAATCAGGGACTTTGTAAACCCACAAATAATTCAGACTTCCCAAAGAACTTGAATTTCAAACCGTAAATAGCAAAATAACACATTTTATTTTTAACCACATCTGGAAATCTCAACAAGCCAACAAATATGAAATTAGCTATAACTTTATTTTTTGTGATATCATTTACATTGAGAACAAGTATTTTAAAAGTAAGGATGAACACTAAGTTAGAATGTCTTCTAGGCTCCATATAATTTTATTCTACAAACTGACATCATCAACATCCCTTATTCCCTATATTGAGAGGAAAAATGTTTTTATAGGAAGTGCTTAGGCTCTGGAATAAGAAAATGTGAAACAACTCGTTTCAGATTTTAAATCCGCTACTGACCCTGGGAAAATTACTTAACCTCTGTCTGGATTTTCTCACCTATGAAATGGGGTTATAATTCTTATCTTGTAGGGTTATTAGGAAGACTCCAGTAGTCCAAGAATAGTGTTAGCCCCAGTAAAACCTACTATCTTAGTTTCTTTTCCCTGCCCACATTGGTTGTAAATTGACCTAAATTCATGTGTAGGTTTTCTGTGAAGTACGAGGAACCTGCATTGACTGCGCATATGTCTACTACTACAGATATATTGCCACCCGTTACTATGCTATAGGAAAAAAAATTTTTTTCAGATGGAATTCTATCAGTCATACAAATATAGTACGTAAACATAAAATCAATCCCACTTCCTGTGTCTGTAAACTTGGGGATGTCCCTGCTTCTCTCCTAGAGCAATCTGTCAAGTCCCTACAATAGAAAATGGAGCTCCCAGGCAGACTCGGTGGTGCTCTGAAAGCATGATATGGTAATCTTCTCGTCAGGTCAGGTGACAATGGCCAGGAAGGGAGGAAGACACAAGATCAAGACAAATCCAGACCTAGAACCAGACCTTGCATGGTGTATAAAAGGTTAAGACATATGTGTGTATAAAACACCACCAACAACACCACCACAACCATCACCACTACCAAGATTTGCAAGACCCTAGTTTGTTTCTTGCTAAACCCAAAACTGAGAAACTTGTTCTCCTATACTTCGTAAATGCCCATTTTCCTTGCTAAACTTGAACTCACAGAGTTTTCTTTCCTAAATTTTCTTATCCTTAGACTATGCACTTCTAAGAACTGAACACTGAACATTTGTCTTGCTCCACATAACACATTCTTGTTTTGTTGTTTCTTTTTCTAACTTGGGAGAGTATAACCCCATGAAACTGTGCTAACACTAAAAAATAGGGCTGTTTCCCTTTCAGACACCCTCCAGCTAGCAATGAGCAAAGGCTCTTTTTAGCTCTACTTAGGTGGTCTTTTATTCCAGGACTCTTTTATTTCAGGGCACAAGTGATGCATTACTGAATTTTCCAGATTCTTATACTTTCTAGCCAGTCACATCCTAGAACATTAATCATTACCCCCAGTGAAAAATGTCTTCTAGCACTCCCCAGGCAAATGAAACTCCCCAGTGTAGGTCAGAAATAGCAATGTTTGAAGCATATGAAGGACCCACCTCTGGAGCGTGGATTCCCGATAAGATTTCTTCAGATTGTTAACCAGCTACATACACAGCACACTGTTTATACCAAATGACCTTAAATGTGTGGTAAATAATAACAGCATTGTCAAGTTTTTCTAATCATACTTCATTTTGTGACATAATTTTTTTTTTTAATTTACCTGATGCATAGAAACATGGCATGGCAAGGGATAGGAGACTGCATCTATGCATACAGACAAGTTTAAACAAAAGCAACACATTGCTTTAAAAATTAAAAAAAAAAATGACACATGCCAACTGAATTTATTAGTTTCATTTTCACTTGAGAAAAAGGACCACAGTGGCACATGCAGACAATGGAATATTATTTAGCACTAAAAAGAAACGAGCTATCAAACCATGAAAAGACATGGAAAAAATTTAAATGTATGTTAACAAGTGAAAGAAGCCAATCTGAAAAAACTACATGCTGAATGATTCCAATTATATGACATTCTGGAAAAGGTGAAACTATGGAAACAATAAAAAGGTCAATGATTGCAAGGGGTTAAAGGAAGGATGAATGAGAATGAGTAAGCTGAGCACAAAGGGTTTTTAGGGCAGTGCAAATACTCTGTATGATATTATAACGGTGGGTATATATCATGATGCATTTGTTCAGACCTATAGGATTACCTCATTACCTAAGGTAAACAATGGACTTTGGATGATTATGGTACATCAATGTAGGTTCATCCTTGGTTAAAAAACAACAACAACAGTACAATTCTGGTGAGTGGCATTGATAAGAGTAAGAAGGGAAGGCTACCCATGTGTAAGAGCTGGGAATATATGAGAAATTTCTGTGTCTTCCTCTCAATTTTACTGTAAACGTAGAACTGCTTTAAAAAAATTGTATTTTTATTAAAGGGACTAAGGAGCCTAGTATGTGCTAGCAAGCCACAGGCTACATGTTGGGGACACCAAGAGGAAGATAGGGCCCTCCCTGGGATCACACAGGCTAGAACTCATGGAATCACAGATAATGTCCTGATCACTGCAGGAGTCACCCTTATAATGTCATTAACAAGTGGTGATCTAGCTGTGACTGAATATATTATAGGGACTGGAACCCATTTCTTTAGGGATAAGCTAAGGGACCAGCTAATACGAGGGGTTTTGTTTTTTGTTTTTTGTTTTCTGAGTATCTGGTACAGATATAACATATTACCTTTCCTGGAGAATATATTTGCATTTTTATAACAGGTTCTTGTCTTTAGACTCAGGCATCATAGTTTGAATTTCAGACATGGTGGCAGGCCAATCAGAAGGCTATTTCTTCATTGGGGTGGAAAAGAGACCTATCTGTGCCCTTCCATTTTCATACTATGATTGGCTGCCTTTCCCATATGAAGGATTGATCCTGCTACCAAAGAATGAGTAATTATAAAGAATGAAACACTTTTCTTTTAAGTCACAAAAATAACTATCTCCACCCTCACATCAGTTCCCTTCCTTCTTCTACTATAATTTATGAAAATGATTTAAAACTTTGGACTTTAGTGAATCCTGCAAAATCCAGTCTGCAATTAGTTCTGTATGTCTATGGTTTCCTTCATCAGAACAAATCATAATTCTTTGGAAGCAAAGTTAAGCCTTGGAAAAGATATGAATCTGAAAGCTCCCATTTTTAGAGAAATTAATTTATAAGAGAAAAAGACTTTACTATGATTTCCTAGTTAGAAAACTCCCTAAAATAAACTTTGGGGAAGTCGGTACAAGAAACTACCATCAAATTCCAACTCTCAACATTTATGACCAACTTTTACTATTACCAGGTGCCAAGGAATGTGCTGGGTGCTTTCTCACACATTAGTCCATCAGTTTTGGGGTAATCTTAGTGTAATGTAAGCTATGACAGTGTTGAGAATACTGTGTGAGGTAAAATCCTGGTCCATGGAATAATCTTTAAGAATCTACTTTGGGTCATTCTAGGACTACAATTCTTGCTTACCCCCTCCTCGACTAGCATGGTGCTTTCCACTTAATGGTACCCCATAAATGCTTACTGAACTGAGCAAATGTCATATAAAAGCTAAAACTTGCTGCCTCCACTGCTCCTCCAGGTCTTCAGAAGGTTTATTAGAAGGCAGTACATGCTCTCCCTCAACGTCCTGTCTTGGTGATTGATGATATGGGAAATGATTAAAGATTCTCAAACTTGAGTCTTTAATATATTGGTAGTAATCCTTTCAAATAAATCACATGTAAGTAATAAGTTAAGGACGCCATTCAAAAATTACAAAGGAAGTCAAAACCTATTTACTGGGACTTGTCAGAAGGGAGATTTATTCTTGTTATCTGAAATGTAATACAGACCTTCCTCAACTTAAGATGGGGTTATATCCCAATAAACCCAATGTACATTGAAAATATCATAAGATGAAAATGTGTTTACTACACCTGACCCCTGAACATCACAGCTTAGCCTCCCCTACCTTAAACGTGTTCAAGACAGTTATATTAGCATCCAACACAAAGCCTACAACACTAAGATGTTGACTATCTCCTACAATTGAATTCTGTAGCTGAAAGTAAGAAACAGAATGATTAAATGGATATAGAGTGGCTGTAAGTGTGTCAGTTGTTTGTCCTCATGATCAGACGGCTGACTGGGAGCTGCCACTGACCAGCATCAGGAGAGCATCTGATGCCCTCATTCGTCACTATCCAGATTCAAAATCCCAAGTAGAGGGGTGCCTGGGTGGCTTAACTGGCTAAGCATGTAACTCATGATTTCGGCTCAGGTCATGATCTTGTGGTCGTGAGATCTAGTCCCATGACAAGCTCCACGTGCAAAACATGCTTGGGATTCTCTCTCTCCCTTTCTTTCTGCTCCTCCCTTGCTTGGGTGCACATGTGCTCTCTCACTCGCACTGTCTCTCTATCTCTCTCTCTCTCTCTCTCTCTCTCTGTCTCTCTCTCAAAATAAATAAATAAACACTTAAAAAATCTCAAGTGCAATTTCTACTAAATGAGTATCACTTTCGCACCATCATAAAATCAAAAATTATAAGTCAAACCATTCCAAGTAAGGGATGGTCTGTACCAGATCATGTTTCGAACTTGTTTCTTGAATGACTCTTTTTTGTTGTTGTTATTTTGATGATAGCTCAGTCTTAATGAACATAACAGCATTTGGCAAGAAAACCTCTAAATCTGTTTGCAGTACATGACTTTCATTCTGCATTATCATATTGGTGTACATGGTCGCATCTGTGAGACCACAGAAAGAGAAACAAACAGCTGTGGAGAAAAACCACCAACCAGCCCTAGAGTAAGTCTAACTGAGTCTGGTTATTTTCTTGGTTTGCAGATCAAATTAAATAACATAAAATCTAAACCAAATTGCTTGCCTTCATAGAAAAAATCTTTTCCAGCCAAAATTTTAAGCTATTTTAATAAAAGAAATTTTAAAAGTGCCATATTAGCAATAACTTCTAAGACAGTAGAAAGATTCAAAGTTAGAAAATAGAACTTCTGCTCACCTGGAGTAGGAAAGGCAGACAGGTGAGTGACCTTATAAACTCACCCAATATCCCTGTCTGGAAAATTTTTGCAAAGATTTCTCTGGTCTAATCTTACAGTAGTATTTCATTATTTGTCACTATTCATTATTCATTTTTTAACATATATATTTGAGAGCCTACTATGTACCAGGTGCTGGGAACACCACAGTGACCCCAACCGTCCTGATGAGGAAGTCCTTCTCATCAGGGATCTAAAACAACATCAGCATATAAAACTGCTGAATAGGTGATGTAGAGCAGAACCACTAATAGGGATTTGACCAAGACAAGGAGATAAAGAAGGGACTCTTGGAAGAAATCATTAACTCTGGAGATGTGGAAATGAAACATGTAAAGAGCACTCTAGCAGAAGGAACCATAGGTATAAGACCCTATCACTGGAAGGAGCATGGTGACCACAAGATTGACAAAAAGGGGACCAGGGTGGGGCTAAAACACAACCTGGGAGGGAGAGCATGGTATAAGATGAAGTGGAGGCGGTCAGAAACCAGACCACACAGGCCTTGCTAATCTGTTTAAGAGTTTTGTCTTCATCTCATTAGTAACGGGAAGCCACCAACAGTTATCTGGAAGGAGATGTTATGACCAGCCTTGAATTTTTCAAGATGGTTGCAAGGGGGAGAACAGATTAGAAGGGGGCCCAGGTGTCCATTAGTGGGTCAGTGAAGAGGCTCATAGCTCAGGCAGAAGCAGAAGATGACAGTAGCTTAGACTAGAGGTAGCAGTAGCGGGGGATGGGTAGATTTGAGAGAATTTTTCCTGTCCACCTCCATTGCCCAACCCATGCCCTTCAACCCTCGCTTCTAAATAGCTTCACTTCCATCTACATTGATTTTCTTGCCTGCTTAATGTTCCCCACTGCAGGACCAGCTTGCTTTTAGTGCTGTACTTTATAATAAAGATTCCATGTGTATTTGTGTTATGAATGAGTAGTTCCCACTTTCATTATGCTCTTCCCTGCACCATAAAATTCTTCCAATTCAATCCATCCTACAATGTATCATGTAGGCATACACAGAGAGGTCACAGAACTGGCCAGTGGCCCTAAGAGCACAATTGGAGATTCCTTAAGGGTGGGGAAAGGATTCCCCTAATTCCACCCCTAAGCCTCAACCTTAAACGCAAAGCCATTATGAGAATGAGTAGTCATAAGAAGGTTAAGCCTTCAGGAATGGATTTCATGTCTTTGAGCTGGGTTTTCTCCACAACACCTGCTACCATACCAATAACATCCATCTCATAAACCACCTTGACTATGATTTTCACAAGTTTTCATAAGTTGAATCTCTAGATTCTCAGATAGACTCTTAACGTTCTAGTAGTCCATATGCCAGACTACATAACACCCTTAATACTATGAGATAACTCATAACCTAATAATGATAATATAAATATAAAACCTTCTTTAAATGGTCTTTTATCTGCATTAACTCCTTTGACATTTACAATAACCCCACAAGGTAGGCAAGACTGGGATTTATTCCCCAGCAGTGGCTTGAGGATGCAACCAACTCTTTCAGCCAATACTAACATGAGTAGTTGCTGGTCTGACTAGTTGGGGAGACTAAATGTGGCTTCCCTGGGAGACTTGGTCAACTCAACCCGAGTGTCTCAGACGAGAGTATAAGCCATTTCCTTCACAGACTCTTCATCTGGAAGATGCTTGGGTTCCTGCGATATGTAGGAAAGTCTCATTTTAGCCATTTCACTTAGACAATGATCTTAAATTGGAAATAACATTCACAGCTTTTGTCAAACAAAACCAGTTTCTTCTAATATTCAGAAATTATTCCTACCAAATTTTTTTATTTGGGCTGCTTACCACAAGGGAGATGCCTTCTTGCATTAATTATAGAGGCAGATGTGGAGGGTGGATGGCATGAAGATAGCTTTGACACTTCCACAGTTTCTCTGACTAACCAAATTGAGAGAAGAAACCAAGAATTTTAGAGTTAAAAAGGTCCTTAGTAGATATCCAGTCTATTTCCTTGGCCCCTTGGCCAATATCACTGCGTACTTGCATGCATGTGTCCAAAAATGTTACATCTGAGTCATCCTTTGGGAATCCAAAGATCCAAGCCATCAATGCTGCCACTGCTCAAAATACTTTGGAAATCTTTTCTTTGGGAAAAGAAAAGAGTCTTATAGACTCTTTAGAGTCTTTAGAGTCAGTTTATAAGCTGTAGGAAAAAGTGATGACTTTGGCTTAAAGAAGTCATGATTCTTTCTGCCAGAATGACTTCAGACAGGGGCCCAAATGACAAATAGCATTCATCAATGAACAAATACACCCTCAAAGAATAAAGATTTGCAGCCACTAAAGACCACCAAGGAAATGTGGCTATAGGTGTTGCAGGCCACAAAGATGTTCCCAAAAGGTAACAGAAGCATCACTCTTGTGGATACAGAGCCTCTAAGGTACTTTTGTTACTGAGGTCGTATCCACTTGGATGTAGAAGTCCTAGAGTCCCTACTTCAAGAAAATATCTACTGTCATGTCATAGTAACATTCTGAACCTCATTTTATTTCCACACCTTTCCAGGGTTCTGATCACTGTTGTCATCTTTCCTCTGCTTGCTCAACAAGGTATGCATCAAATAGCTTGGTCTACAAGACTGCATGTGGAAATACTTAAAAGAACTGTGAGGACAAGGATGAAATCACTGTCTAACATTTTACTCTTTGTGTTTATTAACATGTGGGAAATGGCCATACATTGCATAAAAGGATCTGACTATAATGACTAAAATATGTGACTCTTAAAATTGTCCACTGGCAATTAGCCCAGTATGTGGGTAACAGGGCTGGGGAGACAGGGAGTGTGAAAACTTTTCATCTTACTCAGGAAGCCATGATTTTAGGTGTTATTTTAAAAATAAGAAACAAAAACAAAAAATAAACTACACTTCCAGAATTTTTCAGGGAATGCATTTCTCCTCTGCTCATCCCATCTCAGTAAAAACCTAACTTTGGATCCAGTCATTTTCCCTCTAAAACTTTTTGAAGAAATAAGCAAGAAATGTTCACACTTCATCTAAAAATATGCTTATCACAGAGATATTTGTGATTAAAAAAGTGAAAACATTTCTTTATAAAAATGAAGAGGGTGATTAAACAAATTGTTGTGTAAATGTTGGTATAATAGTTTGCCACTGCTACAAAGCATGTTTTTGTAAATGAATGACAAGAGGAAACACACACCCCCTCAGGTTCTAAGAAGCAGATGGCCCAAGATTCAAGAGTCTTTTCAATTTAGGCAGTCACCTTCCTCCTTAGAACCACTTGTGTCTCAAAATGTACCTACAGGACTTTTGTTTATAGAAGTGATTGAGTGACAACACAGAGAGGCTAATGCCGTCAAAAGAGTTCAGTGTAGAATTTTTATCTTATTACTTAAATCTCTCAAGAGGACAGGGCACATCACACCATGCATGGCCACATAAGAAACCACCAGTTCTGGTCAGAAGCCCAAAGGGGTAAGTGGAAAGCATGGCCCTGAGCCTTCATTGTTTTCCATAGGAAACAGGTTAGGATGGACTCATTTGAATAATATCAGCAAACTCTGGGTTATAAAGGTTATCTATAGTTGCCTGGTTCCTAGCCCTGGCTGAGTAGGACAGAGGAATCTTACCTCTTAGTCTTTAATAGTCACATGGAGTAGGTGGTTCTGAGTGAGGGGTCTGGAATGGTTAGTTGGCAAATGAAAAAAGGCACACTCTTGGGGTGAGCCCTTTGGTAATCTCTAAGAATTGACTAGCCCTGGGCAGAGGGGGAGTCTCACCCTAGTCCGTGAGGCCTCAAATACCAGATCATCAAGAAAATGGAAAATAAGAAAATAGAGTTAACACAGCCTCTATGAATAAACAGCTACCCCCTGAACCTCTGGACCACAGAACAAAGTATGTACCTATCCTAGGGCATGCATGTCTCCTTTTTAAGAAATGGTCAGACTAACTCTCTTGGCCTCCTTCAGGACACCATGTCCCCAGTTCTCCAATACTTCATGTAATATATGCAACTCTGATACTGTCTATGGCCCTTTGCCTTGTTGATTTGCCCCTGGATGAAGGAGAACCACCATTTTATTCATCTCTACAACAACCTCAGTTCCTTACACTTCAGACAATGTGTACCTTTTTGAAGGAGACCGTTCTTACCGCAACCATCCCCACTGACACCTGGTCGATTATAAAGACCCTGGTATGATAGTTTTTCAAGAGAGAATGGGAACAAAGGGAACAGCATACAAGCTTCCAAACTGCTAAGACTTGTTGGACATATATACAAGGATGTGTGCATTACTCCTAGTTGAGGTTCCAAAGCTTTCAATATGCTCTATCACTCCAAACACAGTTAAAAGCCTGTGCTTAAAATAATTTTGTCAGATTACCTAGACCAATTTTAGGGAATGAGATGATGGAAAGATTATAGGGTGGAAGAAGGGCATGGTAGGGTGCAGTCAGAAGAATGAATGGAAATCACCCCGAAATGGAGGAATGGGGATTAAAAAAAACAAACAACTTGTAATTGGCACAGCCCAGTCAGAGCTCTAGAAATTGTATTTGTCTAACAGATGAGTGCTGCAGCCACTCTATGGGAACAGATGACATGGGAGAACATCATGTGTGATTAGGCCAATGCGGAGCCATTCACATTTGGAGGCTTGTTAGACAATTTCACATTTTTCTGGAGTTCAGCCAACTGATGCGCTGTGACGTGAGATAATCGGTGTCACTGATGTGTGAAGGTCCCGTAAGAGATGACAGGCAGACTGTGCAGAAACAGGCAACCCAGGGTCTCTGTGTATGAGCAGACAGAATAACATGTAATAACACGATGCCCATTTGCAAAACGACAGCCTGTTTCAGCAAGCTGACAGCAACAACAATTTTTCTGAAGTGTTGCTCTTAATGATTTGGAAGGGGGAAAAAAAGGAACTGCATTTTCTTTCTGGATGTCAATGATAGGCAAAGTGTGTTCCTGTTTTTCTGCTTAGGAAAAGTGGCTAGTAAGGGGAAATGGAAATATGTGTATGTTTTTAATGACTTTCAGTTTAAGAGCTTGGGATTTACCATAGGTAGCATGGGGAGTGCCTGTAATTATTTTCCCTCTGCCTTTCTCAGCTCTGCCTCCACCCCCTCTCCACTGCCCCCTATCAAGCCAAGTTGTGATGGAGAAGCTCCCACTCATGATTCCCACCTTGTACATCTCCCATTCATGTTTCAACCCACCCGACTCTGGCTTCTCTGAGCTAAGGTCACCACCCCCCTAACTGTCAGATCCAGTACATATATTTGTCCTACTTACATTTCTGTTGCATTTAAAAGACTCTATTGACATATTCCTAGTTTTAGGGAACTTGATGGTCCAAGGGGGGATTTTCCTATCATGAAATTAAAGATTTACTTCAGGCTTGGAGAGAAGCAGGGGCAAGAGGGCAAGAATCACCTCCAGTTCCGGTAGCCTGACGAGGCACCCAGTGGAAGGGGCAGGAGGGCTGAGTATGGACGTGGAAAGTTAGATTCCCTGGAGGCCTTGGTCTATCGTAATCATCATCCGAAAATGTTAAATGCTGCATGTTTACACATACACATTTGTATTTCTTTTTTCAAAGTATTTTATTCCTTCTACATAAAGGAGGCATGATTTAATTGATGGAGTCTGGACTATAAACTTGGCTAGAGCCTGGGATTGGGTTGCCTATTGCACATTTACTCATCCAAAAGTTACTGGTTTGTGTTTTGAAATCTGAAAATGCCCCTCAGTCACACAGTCATATCCAATTGCCATGTACCTAAGTTAAACATGTTCTTGTCCCTTTCCCTTTTTCCCCTTCCTTTTGGTAACTTATATGCCTCCCCCTTAGGAAGCCTTCCCTGCCCACCCTGCCCAAGCTTGGAATGGGTGACTATTACATAACTCTCTGCTTCACATTGCTGAAGAGCTTAAAAAGGACCATTAGGATTGAGTCAGCTGAGTTTGTCTTGCCTGGTTGACTGCAAAATCATTGACAATGAAGATAGTATGTCTGCTTCATCTCTAGTGCCAAATGCAATGTCTGGCAACAAGTAGGCACTCAGTAAATTTTGTGGAATGAATGAAGGAAATAGTATTATTACTAGCCAACAATAGCACCAGTTTGAGTCCATAAATGTTCTAAAACCAACATGCTGAACTGTCACATGATATGCAATGTGCAAGTGAAATTACCTAGCCATTAGGAACCAAGGATTTTAAAGCTGTGCATTGAAAATATGTTCAATACAGGAAATATATAATTCCTAGGATTAATGTAATGCCATTTGTACTGATAATACATCTCTGCTATCTGTCTTCATTTAGCATCATAGCAGTAGGTTACAAGGACACAGTTTGAAAGGGTGTCATATTCTTTAACTGAATATTCAATAAAAGTATAATAAAATTGAAATGCTGGAGTCCATAGGAAACATTGTATGCTTTTGTTATTCATTCCACGTTAAAGTACAATCTTATTTTAAAATCATTTAAAACCATGTCTTCTGTTCTAGTATCTCCAATAATGCTCAGTGCCATGTGATACAGATTGCCTGGTTGTTCTGAGAAATTAGCACTCTTCCTTTGCAATATAAGAAATTCTAGGGGCACCTGAATGGCTCAGTCGGTTGAGCAACTGACTTCAGCTCAGGTCATGATCTCATGGTTCATGAGTTCAATCCCTGCATCAGGCTCTGGGTTGAGAGCATGGAATCTGCTTAGGATTCTCTCTTTTCCCCTCTCTGCCCCTCCCCGGCTCATGCTCTCTCTCTCTCTTTCAAAAATAAATAAACATTAAAAATTTTTTTTTAAAATAAAGAAATTCTAGATATTTCATGAAAGTAGGCAATACATATGTTCTTGAGAAGGGCCAAAGGCACTGGTTATGAGAAAGAGAGAGTGGCTTATACACCCTGGAGCGAGCACTGGGAGTGATAATACATAAATTCATAGAACAAATCAGGATCAGTGGGGCTTCCAAGAGGTCACTCTCCCTCATCCCCAAGTCTAGTAGAGGGCACAGTCAGGGGTGGTGGGGGTCAGTGGTGAGAGTCTTCTGATCCCTCTTGTTTCTCTAGAATTCTCCAAAATTATTTCTCCTTTCCTTCTACCTCCTTAACAAACCCTAAACGTTCTCCTGAGCAATTAGGCTTTAAAGAAACCAACACAAAAGGACCAACAGACTGCTTCCACCCGTTACCCCACATTGTAGCTCTCCTGAATCAATGAAGTGCTGAGCCATTTGCTTGCAAGAAGGGGAGTGCAAAAAGGAAGACATGTACCAATTAATATCTCAATTGAGATCAGAAAGCCACACACATAAGTTCACAGAAATGGATTTTTGGATGTCTCTTATAAAGCAAAGCACATAATCCAGAGCCTTGGTTATGACATGTGTGGGGTTTTATTAGTAGCAAAGATGCTCTCCATGATTCTGAAGGCTTGCTTAATCCTGAGTGGCTGCCAGACTTCCAGATGAGCATATGGAATCCTAAGCCTGTGCCTTGTCTTGAGGTTTTTGCTGAATGAACCAGACAGCCTGGCAGTCCTACAAGCATGATTAGGACCAAAGATCTCACCTTGTCTACAGAGGGTAATCAATCCAATTTGCTCACCTCCTGAAGTTATCTGCCCCAGCCACGGCTCTTTGGGAAGTAGAAATGAAGCCCTCTCATGAGTCCTGGGCGTGATGGATTCTTTAGTAACGGACAATGACAGAATAAGGATAATAGTTGGGTGTAAACAGGAACAAGCCACCCAAGCCGTAGCCCAGCACCACCACAGTCTTCTTTGTAGAATAATATGAGGAAATCTCACCTCGATTGGTAAAAGAAAATGTCAATCACGGGGGGAGGGTGATGTTTAAATCCAACTGCCTTTTCTTCTCAAACTGCCAGATGATTTCATCATCTTCCATATTAAGCTGGGCAGAGCTGACCTTTACAAAGCCTCTTGCAAGCAGAAATATTTAAAAACAATATACAAGTACCAAAGAGCTCAGTGTTACACATTCATGCTCTTTTCTGCTCTATGGAATTTGCTACAATACCAGGTCAAGCATCTGTATCATGGTGCATTCCTGTCATTTACCAAGAGCCTCCTGTACACCCTGCTCTCCAGTTGGTGTGTTTGCAAATCCTAGTTCATGTAACCCCTGAGGTAGGAATTGTTATCCCCACCTCATAGTTGAATTATCTGAAGCTCAGAGGGGTTAACTAGCTTTCCCAACAGTTGGTGATATCCCACTAGACAGGAGTCATGCATGCCTGCAATTCTTTTTTTGTTTTTTTTTTTAATTTAAGAGAGAGAGAGCATGCAAGGGAAATGAACAGAGAGAGAGAGAGAGAGAGAGAGAGAGAGAGAGAATCTCAATCAGGCTCCATGCTCAGCACAGAGCCCAATGCAGGGCTCGATCCCATGATCCTGGGACCAGAGTGGAAATCAAGAGTTGGACGCTCAACCTTCTGAGCCAGCCAGGCACTCCATGCCTGCAATTTTTATGGTGCCTAATCTAGGAGACTATGATTGCACCTAGGAGACTTTTGATGAAACAGAGAATTTTTTGTCCCTTTCTTATTCTTGCAGATCTTCTGCCCCTCATCCAACTTTGGCAGCCATCTCCCCATGGTGATAAGAACATGGCCAACTTCATACAACCTAATATGTCTCTGACCAAAACTTTGATCTACCAGTTTAAAGTAAGCAGGACTGACCTTAGGGCCAATGTCCCTACTTCATTTGGGTCCCTTTCAAATGCTGGTTCCCTGTGTTCTCATTCTACCCCTTTCTCCATTACAACATGTAAGTGCTACATTGTCAATTTATCCTAACACACGTGTGGAGTTAGAAATGGAAGGCTTTCAAGATTTTCTAATCCAACCCCTTTATTCTTTTTTTTAAGGGAGAAAATTGACACAGAGAGAGGTGGTGACTTGGCTGAGGCCACCAGAGATGAGGCCCTTCTCTCCAGCCCCAGCCCATTGCTCCAAGCTCACACCCTAGTGCTTTTCGGTGTATGTGAAAGACACTTTGTCAACTCTCCATGGATACCCACATGTTCCCCCTTCTCTTTAAACTTGGGGAAAGGCATAAGACTTTGTTCATATCAAAGGGAATCTCTGACATCAGTCATCCAGTGGGAGAAATGTTTGCCTCTAAAATCACACCGTTATGAATCTTGTGTCATTATTGCTAAGTCAATATGAAGCACCTCTGGAGAAGCAGATGGATAAGCAGGAGTGGGAAGAACAGACAAGGGTCCTTTTCCATATATTCTCAGCCTGAACCCCAACCTCAGATCTATTCCTGGAGTTTCTACGTGGAAGATCTTATATCCCGATGTTGGCCTAGCAGCAGCACATCCAACCTCACCCCTAATCTGAAACATCTATCCCCCTAAAAACTCCCACATGCATGCAGCCAGAGCCTTTGGTCTTAACCCCACAGCTGCATGACTCCATCCTTAGCATGTGGCAGAAGATGCAGGAAGTTGGATGCACTTCTGAAAAAGGGAGAAGCAGGGATGGGAAGGGTTAGCTTAGAGCCCATGAGAAGTCACAGTCCAAGGCTAGAGAAAACAGGATACTGCACCATTTGAGACTCTGGGAGTTTTATTTGCAAGTGTGTGGGCATGTACACACAACACACACACATGCATGCATGTGCAAGCATTAGAACATCAATGATAGTTTATATTCATATGAATCTGTGCTTATGTCTGTGTGCGAAAGATTGTATATATGCCTGTGTGTTCGTGTGTTCGTGTGTGTGTGTGTGTGTGTGTGATGAGGGTGAGATGAAATGGAATTGGGAAAAAGCTGTCAACCCTAATGCCATTATAGGTAGAAAAGGATTAACAAAAATTAGAGAAGAAATCCTTCCTCAAGGGGTGTGAATGTGTGAAGCAATGGGGTGTCAGTAGGAAAGACAGACTCTGACCTGAAGCCAATCAGCTCACACTCCTGTAAAATGCAGACTATTATATTGAGTACCTCCTCGGGTCATTGTGATGACTACTGACTGAGTCTGCCCTGGGTCTGTCACACAGTGAGGGCCCAGTGAATGTTGGCCCTGAATGTGCTGTGGGGCAGGGGAAAGCAGTAAGGAATATGGAAGGAAGAGAATACATTGCCCCTCTTTCCCCTCAGACTTGAATAAGAATTAAAATTCTTCTACTATGTGTGTCTCAATATTTCACAAATGTTGTAAACAAACTCTCAGAAGCAAACTGTAATTTTCCCCTTCTTCTAAATGGTTTAAACTTATAGCAGCTGTTGCTGGTGGTCCCAGCCTGGAGAGCCTGCTCAGAGCAGACTGTTGGAGAGCCCAGGAACTCTGAGGCAGCGAGTAAGAGGAAACCCTTCCAAGGGAAATAAAGTTTTTACCAATCACTGCTAACTATGCCATGAAAGGGAGAACACTCTTTCAATTACCAAACGTCAGCTCTAATCCCTACTTATGAGCTCTAGATATAAAACGATGCAATAATTACACAATCTGCAGGGAAACTGACAAATATATTCCCAATACAAATGATTTACTGAGTGAGCCTGGCCACAGCCTGGCTTCACTCCTTAATGGAAGCTGTAAAAACAGTGCCCTGTGCTTTGATAATCACAGTGATTTCTTACAAACCACTGATTAAGCAATAGATGAGGCAAGCATTTTGGAAACTCTAAAATATCTCTGATTTGTTGGAGATCTCTCCAAAATGATTGCCAATCTGCTTAGATGGCCTATTAAAGAATCGTATAACGGTTTGTCAGAAAAGACCTTTTACAATTGAATCCATTTCAGAGATAAGAAGAGGTTAAGTGTCATGATGAGGGCATGCAGGGGTAGAGCTGGGATGAAACCCAAATGCCCTGATTCCCAATTTTTTCCACAATCCCCCATAGACTCACCTATTAACAAGATATAATCAAATGTGGGTCATTAACCTCCATTACTTCCTACCGGAAAGCTAAGCTAATCAATATGTTACTGTCACCAGCAAGGTGATCATTTGGTAGCAGTTACTCTTGATCAGAAAATTAATGAGTTGGGTAATATGGAAAGAAACGTGCAGCCCATTCTACTCTTGGGTACAATATGGAAAGGAAAGGCCAGGTGAGAATCAGAATCTGAGTCATGGTATTTTCCCAGGAAGATGTTAGTGGTAGAGCCACATGGTTTTTCTCTAGTGAGATCTTTCAAGCTCTTTGGATACTCTAAGTAGTAAGAAGAAGTCAGCCTGGAGGTAACAAAGATTGTAAAATTAAGACTTTAAGATAAGAAGATTGAGACTGCAAGAAATGGTAGATATAGAGAAGCAACATGAAAAAGATTTGGAATAAAAGAGAAATATATTCTTAAGTCATGAGAAGTGTATAGATCAATGAAATACTTAAACTCATACATCATTATGAGTTTGCAACTGAATGGTGGTAATCCTAAACCATAATTTATGCTACTCTATTTTTCATTTAAGGTAAATAACTAAGACTCTCTGAAGCAGTGATTAGTAACTATCTTGGATGACTGATACTTTGCGAATGCAATGAAAGGTGTGGATTTAGTCCCCAGATAAGTTCACATCTACATATATATTTTCAGGGTATTCAAAGACCCTTTTGAAAGTTTATCACTGGATCCCAAGATATGGCACCTTGTGCTAGACTGAGAAGTTTAACCAATTATATATAAGTAAAGGGGTGCCCAGGTGACTCAGTTGGTCTGACTCTTGATTTGGCTCAGGTAGTGATCTCACAGTTTGGTTTATGAGATCAAGACCTGACAGCTCAGAGCCTACTTGGGATTCTCTCTCTCCTACTCTCTCTGCCCCTCCACCCTCAAAATAAATAAATAAACTTAAAAAAATTATATAAGTATAAATATATTCCCCAAAGTCCTGAAGTTGTTTTAGCACTGAGTTTCTCAAAAGTTCTGTTCTAAAGTCACCTTTGGTGAGAAGCTTCACCAACCTGAGATGGAGCCTAATGTTTATGTCCATCCTCAAAATTTTCAATATGTTACACTGTACATATTCTCAATAATCCCATGATATTTTAGCTCCCTGACCTCTCTCTTTCCTGAGGAAAGGCATCTCTTCTTCTGTGTGTGTGTGTGTGTGTGTGTGTGTATGTATGTGTGTATGCACATGGGGGCATGTGTGTATATGTTCATGATAAAATATGCAAGGCATAATCTTTCTGAGGATAAGTTTTCTTTCTCTGTCATTTGTCCGATTTATCTCAGAGTTGCTAAGAAAATAAAATAACATCATGGATGGGAATATTTTTTAAACATTTATAAAGAACCATAAAAAATGCATGGCATTGTCATTATTAGTGTCATCATATTGTTATTATTAAGTGTGATACTTAAATGCAATTTGCAAGCCTTAGTTTCATTTCAGGAAATTAGTTTAAAATGTTTGTCCATTTAAATAAAGGTACTACACATTCCTTTTAATCACACTGGCAATACCAACTCTCCTTCAAAGAAGCTGGTCATTGCTTGGGTTGATTTTATGAGTTAACAAACAATTCTGTACCCCATAGGGCTGACATTCAGTGAGTTCGTGGGGCATGGCTGTACTGGGTGTTAGTCTCCAGCATCTATTCTGAATGGTTGGTGCCCTAGTTGTAGTACTCATTAAATATTTTTGATATTACACCTGTCACCAGCTATGTGTGAGATACCATGCTGGTTGCTGCTGAGAAAAAAAAGGGGGGGATTTGTAAGACATGGACCACATTCCCAAAAAGAGAGGAACCTGACTGGGGAAACTCAGGCCATTCATAATAACACAAGGTGGCAGGTGGTGGAGGGGCACGACACCTGGATGGCTCAGTCCAGCAACTGACTCTTGATTTCGGCTCAGGTCATGATTCCAGGGTTATGAGATCAAGCCCCACATTGGGCTCTATGCTCAGCACAGAGCCTGCTTGGGATTCTCTCTCTCTTCCTCTGCCCCTCTCCCTGCCTCATGCTCTTTCTAAAATAAATAAAGTGAAAAAAAAATTTAATAAAATAAAATAATAACACTAGGCACTTAGTATTTACTTCTGTGTATGAAGTATTTCATTAGGTCAGAAAAGGCAATCACTTCTAGAAGGGCTGACGAATAATACTCCATCAGTTGGGATTCACTGTAGTCCCAAAGAATGTTAACCCAAGGTTAGTGGTCACCTACCAGCTCTTTAAAAATGCACGCTAGGGCAGAGACAGAAACACTCCTGCCAGCAGTAAAAAGGGACGAAGAAAGCAAGAGTCTTTGCATTTTATTTTACAGATGGCTTCTCCTTCCTCCCCCTACTTCCAGGCAGAGATTTAATTAATTTAGAAGGGTAATTTGCAAAGTTCTTTAAGACCTCCAGCCATCAGGTGTCACAAGAAAGATAAGTGCTATGCCTACTGTATCTATTTTGGTGCTGTGGGTAATGCACCATTATATTAGATCAACGCGGTCCTCATTTCACGCTACCAATTTCTATTCTGTTAATTCTTTACTTAAATCTGCTAAGTACCTCTCCGTTTGCCTTACCACTGTTATAATTTAATATGTACAACCAGAGTTGGAGTTTAATTGTTTCTTGAGTGAGCTAAAATCCAATATTTGTAAAATGCATCCACTTAAATGAAACCCCAGCAAGGTTCTGCCTCTTCCTGTGGTCCTGTCTGTGATGCCTTCGTTCAGCTCCTGTGGAGCCTCCCTGCTTCACAACACTGATTGCATTAGCCCAAGAAGGCCATTGCCACTTGGGGACTGCCCTGTTGATGGCTCTGCATACCCTCCAGCCCTAGCCTCCCTGCTCTCTCCTTTGACTGAAAGAACTAAATGTGGCAGGAAAAATACATTAATGTATGAGTGTCACCAGCCTGTCCCCTTGCCACCCACTAAGGAGAATGTGGCTTCACTTTCTTGGATCAAGAAATAAGAGTCCAGCTGGATTTTCACCAAATTGAAGAAAAACAGGAAAGAAAGCAAGAAAGACAAGGAAGCAAATACATCCATGTGACCTAATAAGTGTCCTCTGAGCTGCAGCAGGAGGGGGAGAAACCAGTCTCCATATGGGAGCCAGAGAAAGGGAAGGAAAGGGAACAGAGCTTTGAAAATTTGGCATTGTGCATTGAAGGTAATCCTTCTATGGCATTTTCTCAAGACTGAAGTCAAGATCTAATTGCTTTTCAAGTATTATTATATGCTGGACCAGAATGTCTTTGAGAGAGGCACCTCAAAGAGGATGGACCTCAGGGGGGCTTACAAAGCAGGCTCTTTGTGAAGCTAAAGATTCATAATGCATTTTCATTCCGCATCTGAGGCACGGAGCAGCACAGTGATGGGGCCTTGTAGGACCTCATCCCAGGCAGGATTAGGCTGGCCGGAACACAGCATCATCTGAAGCTCTTTAGGACGGATGTTCTCTCTCACACCAGCAAGTTTACAAATCAGATCCAAAACAGGCTGGAACTCCAGAGCATCCAGAATCATCTCCTGTATGTGGCAAGAGAGACATCAGCTTTTCTCCCTTCTCATCAACTACCGCTAACCGTTCCTAACAAATTGTCCCAAGGTTCCCCTCTGGAAAACTTTCCCACGTACTCATCTTTCTTCATTAAGGCCAGCCCTTTCCATCAGCCTGCCTATGTCTCTTTAGTGTACAATAATTTGTACTCTTTCCAAAAGCTGGACTTCTGTAGTTATCAGTTTGTTGGAAAATTACTACATTGGGTGAAAGGCAATAAGGCAATAATATCCAGAGAGAATTAAAAGGTAGGGATGGTTCTACATAGAGTTCTAAAACATTGATAACATTGAGCAACTAACTGAATCCGATACTCAGACAGGACCCCTTGCCCCTAGTTACCTGTGGCAAAATAATGGCCCCTCAAAGATGTCCACATCCTTATCTCTGCAATATGTGAATATGTTACTTTACATGACAAAGGAGAATTAAAGTTTCAGATGGAAGTAAGGCTGCTATTCACCTGATCTTGAAATGGGAGATGAACTTGGATTGTCCAAGCAGGTCCAATGTAGAGAAGGGTCCTTATGAAGAGAGGAGGGAGGCACAAGAAAGAGGCCCAGAAAGAGGGCGGCATGGAGAGGACTTCACTTGCTGTTGCTGGATTTGAAGACAGAGGAGGAGACTATGAGCCAAGGAACATGAGCAGCCTCTAGAAGCTGCAAAAGGCAAGGAAATAGACTCTCCCCTAGAGTCTTGAGAGGAATGAGGCCCTGTGGGCACATTGATTTTAGTCCAATAAGACGCACATAGGACTTTTGATTTTTAGAAGTGTAAGATAGTGAATTTGTGTGGTTTTAAGACACTACGTTTGTGGTAATTTGCTACTGTGGCAGTGGAAAACTAACACAGGACCAAAGACCCCACTGCCCTGCCTTTCTAAGACCCCAGCCTCAAACCATGAGCTCTGTCATCAGCAACTTAGAACTTTAGGAAATCTTTTTTTTTTTTTTTTTTTTTGGAAAAAAAAAAATTGTTGTCCAAACGGGGCTAGCAGAGTTCTGTGGGGCTCAATAATACAGCTCATTTGGGGTATAAAGAGCTCTGTTGGCAAGCCTGGAAACTGAATTAGGACTGTTTTTTGAGAAAATAAACTGTGTCAAACAGCCTACTTTCTAATGAACATTTGGAATATTTGGAGTTCCTCATATTGGTAAGCTGTAGAGTGCCTGTGATCTGTGCTGATGGTTAAATGGAGCTGTCAGTTTCAGACTCTAGGCATGCAGGAGGCCTAATAGTTATTCATTGTTAAAAGTTTAAAATCCTGAAAAAAAAAATCCTGGTTTGTGATCTGGTCCAGAAAAACAATCTGCTTTAGCAGAGGCCTGCACACTGCATGAACCTTAGGCCCAGACTGAATGCTTACTTAAGGAAAAAACAATATCTTGAAAAGCACATCACCAAGTACCTTATTGAGAATCCAAATCAGTGTATCACATTGCTCGAAAAACATACTTATATCTAAGGCTGTTTTGCAAGACAGCACATTGAACCACTCTTGTAAACTCTTCCTTAGGACTATAGAAGCTAGAATGTAATTCTAGACTCACATTTCATCAGACAACAGGGATTGGTATGATAAAACATACGCCATACATTTTTGACACTTGGTGTTCAAATCAAAGCATTAAATCGATATTTAAAAGTATATCTTATTCTTCTTTTATGAGTAGCCTTAACTTATGTCTCAGTTTTCCTCAGCCAGATCCAGCTTTCATCTGCTGCCTCTTCTTAATTATTAATAATTTCCCCTTTCACGCTCAGAACTGTGCCAATTTGATGACAAATTATATGGTCACCACACATATAAAAGCTTCAGTTATAGTTGTCTCATAAATTTTATTTATTTTTCTTTTTTTAGAGAGTCTGCACAAGTTGGGGAGGGAGTGGAGAGAAAGAGAGAGAGAGAATCTTAAGGAGGCTCCATATTCAATGTGGAGCCCAATGTGGAGCTTGATCCTGTGACCCTGGGATCATGATATGAGTCGAACACAAGAGTCAGACACTCAACCAACTGAGCCACCCAGGCACTCCTCACATACATTTTCTTAAGTCAGAGCACAATTCCTTGCAGTTTCCTCAAGGTCTGGAGAAACCTTCATGTTCTAGAATTGACTCCATGGGGGAAGACCAGGAAGAGTGGGAAGAGGGTATTAACTAAGCAGTAGATGATTTGGAGTACACACAAATTATATATAATATACATTATATAAAATGCACTGTATATAATGCAACTAAGTGCCAAAGCCATGCCTGACTCTGTGTGTGTGTGTTTGTATGTGTGTGTGTGTGTGTGTGTAAGATAAAATTAAACCCACTCCCCAGTCCTTCCAGTCCTAAATGCCAGCCCTAAGCTATGAGCCTTATCAGAGACTTGGAGCTAGAGGAAATTCTTATTCATTATTAGTAAGAAATTTAAACATATCTTACAGAAAAACATTGTTGTCCAAGCTAGTAGAGCTCTGTGGAATCAATAATACAAATATATAATATATATACAATTAGGTCATTTTATGTGCATAACATACAACTTATAGTAATCTCACATATTTTACATTTTATATATAATGTGTACATATATACACACACATATACATATATATAATTTGACACAGTATGTCTAGGTGGCAAAGCAAAAAGCTAAAAGGTTTTGGTGAAGGTGACAAGAATGTCAGCTCTCAACATTTCTATACACTGGCAATGAACAATCCAAAAGTAAAATTAAGAAAACACTTCCAGGAGAGGGACTCAAGATGGCGGAACAACATGGAAGTTTTTTATGTGTCTCATGTCCATGAAATATAGCCAGACCAACACTAAACCATCCTGCACACGTAGAAAACTGATCTGAGGATTAACACAACAATCTGCACAACCTGAACCACAGAATTCAGCAGGTACGTGGCATGAAGAGGTGAACTTGGGGAAAGAGAAGCCGCAGAGGGCAGGGAGGTACTTTTGTGTGCGGAGAGGGGACCAAGACAGTGAGGAGAATATGGGAAAAGCCCCCCTCCCAAAAGCAGCTGGAGAGAAAGTGGAAAATTGGAAACAGCTGCAGGGACTGAGCTAAAAAGGGAGAAAGGAGAAAGGAGAGGGTTTAGATTCCATTAAGACTGTAAACAAGGGGAGTGCAGAGTCTGCAACTCTGCAGCTAGATACCCAGAGGTGCTCTGGTGGGAAAGGTGAATCCCCAGGAGCAGAGAGGGGTCCAGGAGGTTCTTGGGCCACACGAGAAGCAGCTCCACTGCTGGAAGGACACTTGGTAGAGGCTGTGAGGCAACCTGGGCCCAGCAGACCCCAGAGAACAGCCACATCCACTCATGCTGGAACAAGGTCTTTAAGCATGAAGCCTGGTGCCAGATGTGTGTTGTAATTTTCCATAATCCCTGAAATGCTGCTGCTACACTATCTCGCAAACTTTTTCTGGGGTGGGCTGGCACCTGGCCGCAGTCTCTGGGCATCGGCAGCAGCATGGTCCCATGAACTTTCCTGGGTGCAGCCGGCATTCTGCCATTGCTCAGTGAGAGCCTCCACAGAAGGGAGTAATGGGTCAAAGCCACAGTCCCTCAGAAGTAAAGGGCCAGGGAAAACAGCCACATCTAAGACAAAACTCGGGAGAGAAGTACTACCTGGGGCTTGGTCATGAACAGTGAAGAAGCAGGGAGTGGACAAAAGCTGAGGACAAAGGGCGAATGTTGATGGGGAGAACAGAGTTCCAATATAGAGACTGGGTAGCTGGGTGATGCCATTTCACCACTCCCCCATACGTGCATATGCACCTACAAGCGCCACAACAATCCACCCCAGTAAGCTATCAGCACCATCTAGTGGAGAACGGAGCTGTTACACTAAGCCCCGCCCAACTGGGCCAACCTCACTCTTCAAGAACACAAGTCTCACTGCCTGCTTAGTTTATGAACTATAAGGCGCTTCATAGTCTGACTTCTAGGGGAAAACAAAGTAATTTCAGTCGTACTTCAGTCTGTTAGCAGGTCCATCTATTCAATTTTGTTTCTTTTTTTTTCTTTTTTTTTTCTCTTTTTCATTTCTTTTTCATGAATACAGAAAGAGGAAAATTCACTTTTATTTTCAATTTTTATTAAAAAATTTTTTTCTTTAAATGTTTTACTATATTTTTTACTTTTGTGTAAATTTTTAAATTCTATTTTACTTCCATCATTTTTTTCATTTGTGTATTCATTTTTTTCAAATTTACAAATGATTTCATTTTTTTCCTTTTTCTCTTTTTCGTTTCTTTTTGTTGAATACAGAAAGAAAAAATTCACTTTTATTTTCAATTTTTATTAAAAATATTTTTCTTTATTTTTTCTATTATATTTTTTACTTTTGTGTAAATTTTTTCAAGTTCTAGTTTACTTCCATCATTTCATTTTAGTCTACTTCAGTGTATTCATTTTTCCAAATTTTCAAATGATTTCCATTTTTTTTTCTTCTCTCCCATTTTTTTCTCCAATCTATCAAGCCACTTTCAACACTGAGACCAAAACACACCTAGGATCTAGCATCATTTTTCGATTTTGTGTGTGTGTGCATGTGTGTGCTTTTAATTTTTCAATTTTAATATTTTTTTAATTTTAATTTTTTTAATTTTAATTTTTTCTACCTCATTAATTCCTTTTCTCCCTTCAAAATGATGAAATGAAGGTATTCACCCCAAAAGAAAGAGCAGGAAGAAACAACAGCCAGGGACTTAAGAAATACAGATACAAGCAAGATGTCTGAACCAGAATTTAGAATCATGATAATAAGAATACTAGCTGGAGTCAAAAATAGATTAGAATCCCTTTCTGTGGAGATACAAGAAGTAAAAACTAGTCAGGATGAAATAAAAAGTGCTATAACTGAGCTGCAATCATGAATGAATGCCACGGTGGCAAGGATAAAAGAGGCAGAACAGAGAATCAGTGATATAGAGGACAAACTTATGGAGAATAATGAAGCAGAAAAAGAGGGAGATTAAGGCAAAAGAGCACAATTTAAGAATTAGAGAAATCAGTGACTTGTTAAAAAGGAACATCAGAATCATACGAGTCCCAGAAGAGGAAGAGAGAGAAATAGGGATAGAAGGGTTATGTGAGCAAATCATAGCAGAAAACTTTCCTAACCTGGGGAAAGACACAGACATCAAAATCCAGGACGCACAGAGGACCCCCATTAGATTCAACAGAAACCGACCATCAACAAGGCATATCATAGTCAAATTCACAAACTACTCAGGAAAGGAGAGAATCATGAAAGCAGCAAGGGAAAAAAAGTCCTTAACCTACAAGGGAAGACAGATCAGGTTTGCAGCGACCTATCCACAGAAACTTGGCAGGCCAGAAAGGAGTGGCAGGATATATTGAATGTGCTGAATCAGAAAAATATGCAACCAAGAATTCTTTATCCAGCAAGGCTTTTGTTCAAAATGGAGAGATAAAAATTTCCCAGACAAACAAAAATTAAAGGAGTTTGTGACCACTAAACCAGCTTTGCAAAAAATTTTAAGGGGGTCTCTCTGAGGGGAGAAAAGATGAAAAAATAAATACATACATACATACATACATACCAAAAGCAACAAAGATTAGAAAGGACCAGAGAACACCACCAGAAACTCCAACTCTACAAGCAACATAATGTCAATAAATTTTTCAGTACTCACTCTAAATGTCAATGGACTCATGAATGCTCCAAACAAAAGACATAGGGTAACACAATGGATAAGAAAACAAGATCCATCTATATGCTATTTACAAAAGACCCACTTTAGACCTAATGACACCTTCAGATTAAAAGTAAGGGGATGGAGAACCATCTATCATGCTAATGGTCAACAAAAGAAAGCCAGAGTAGCCATACATATATCAGACAATCTAGACTTTAAAATAAGGACTGTATCAAAAGATGAAGAAGGACATTATATCATAATTAAGGGGTCTATCCACTAAGAAGACCTAACAATTGTAAACATTTATGCACCAAATGTGGCAGCACCCATATATATAAACCAATTAATCACGAACATAAAGAAACTCATTGATAGTAATACCATAATAGTAGGAGAGCTCAACACCCTACTCACAGTAATGGACAGATCATCTAATCAAAAAATCAACAAGGAAACAATGGCTTTGAATGACACACTGGACCAGATGGAACAGATATATTCAGAACATTTCATCCTAAACCAGCAGAATATACGTTTTTCTCCAGTGCACATGGAATGTTCTCCAGCATAGACCACATACTGGGACACAAATCAGCCCTCGGCAAGTACAAAAAGATCAAGATCATACCATGCATATTTTCAGACCATAACACTATGAAACTCAAAATCAACCACAAGAAAAAAATTTGGAAAGGTAACAAATACTTGGAAACTGAAGAACACCCTAGTAAAGAATGAATGGGCTAACCAATCAATTAAAAAGGAAACTAAAAAGTATATAGCAGCCAATGAAAATGATAACACCACAACCCAAACCTCTGGGACACAGCAAAGTTTGTCATAAGAGGAAAGTATATAGCAATCCAGGCCTTCTTAAAGAAGGAAGAAAGATCTCAGATACACAACCTAACTTTATGCCTTAAAGAGCTGCAAAAAGAATAGCAAATAAAACCCAAAACCAGCAGAAGACAGAAAATAATAAAGATTAGAACGGAAATTAATGCTATTGAAACCAAAAAAACAGTAGAACATATCAATGAAACCATAAGCTGGTTCTTTGAAAGAATTAACAAAATTAATAACCACTAGCCAGTTTGATCAAAAAGAAAAAGGAAAGGACCCAAATAAATAAAATCAAGAATGAAAGAGAAGAGATCACAACCAACACAGCAGCAATAAAAACAATAATAAGAGAATATTATGAGCAATTATATGCCAATAAAATGGGCAATCTGGAAGCAATAGACAAATTCCTAGAAACATGTACACTACCAAAACTGAAACGGGAAGAAATAGAAAATTTGAACAGACCCATAACCAGTAAGGAAATTGAATTAGTAATTAAAAATCTCCCAAATAACAAGAGTCCAGGGCCAGATGGCTTTCCAGGGGAATTCTACCAAACATTTAAGGAAGAGTTAACACCTATTCTTGAAGCTGTTCCCAAAAATTGAAATGGAAGGAAAACTTCCAAAGTCTTTCTATGAAGCCAGCATTACCTTGATTCCAAAACCAGACAGAGACCCCACTAAAAAGGAGAACTATACACCAATTTCCCTGATGAACATGGATGTAAAAATCCTCAACAAGATATTAGCCAACCAGATCCAACAATACATTTTAAAAAATTATTCATCACGACCAAGTGGGATTTATACCTGGGATGCAGGGCTGGTTCAATATCCACAAAACAATTAACGTGATTCATCACATCAATAAAAGAAAGGACAAGAACCATATGATCCCCTCAATAGATGCAGAGGAAGCATTTGACAAAATACAGCATCCTTTCTTGATAAAAACCCTCAAGAAAGTAGGGATAGAAGGATCATACCTCGAGATTATAAAAGCCATATATGAACAACCCAATGCTAATATCGTCCTCAATGGGGAAAAATTGAGAGCTTTCCTCCTAAGGTCAGGAACAAGACAGGGATGTCCACTCTCACCACTGTTATTCAACATAATATTGGAAGTCTTAGCCACTGAAATCAGACAACACAAAGAAATAAAGGCATCCAAATCAGCCAGGAGGAGGTCAAACTTTCATTCTTCACAGATGACATGATACTCTATATGGAAAACCCTAAAGATTCCACCAAAAAACTGCTAGAACTGATTGATGAATTCAACAAAGTTGCAGGATACAAAATCAATGCACATAAATCGGTTGCATTCGTATACACCAAGAATAAAGCAACAGAAAGAGAAATCAAGAATTCAATCCCATTTACAGTTGCACCAAAAACCATAAAATACCTAGGAATGAATCTAATCAAAGAGCTGAAAAATGTATACACTAAAAACTATAGAAAGCTTATGAAAGAAATTAAAGAAGACACCAAAAAATGGAAAAAAGATTCCATGCTCATGGATAGAAAGAACAAATATTGTTAAAATGTTGATACTACCCAAAGCAATCTACATTTTCAATGCAATCCCAACCAAAATAACACCAGCATTCTTCACAGAGTTAGAACAAATAATCCTAAAATTTGCATGGAACAAGAAAAGACCCCAAATAGCCAAAGCAATCTTGAAAAAGAAAACCAAAGCAGGAGGCATCACAATCCCAGACTTCAAGCTATACTACAAAGCTGTAATTATCAAGACAGTATGGTACTGGAACAAGAACAGACACTCAGATCAATGGAACAGAATAGAGAACCCAGAAATGGACCCACAAACGTAGGGCCAACTAATCTTTGACAAAGCAGGAAAAAATATCCAATGGAATAAACACACTCTCTTCAGCAAGTGGTTCTGGGAAAACTGGACATGCAGAAGAATGAACCTGTACCACTTTCTTATACCATACACAAAAATAAACTCAAAATGGATGAAAGACCTAAATGTAAGACAGGAAGCCATCAAAATCCTTGAGGAGAAAGCAGGCAAAAACCTCTTTGATCTTGCCCGCAGCAACTTCTTACTCAACATGTCTCCAGAGGCAAGGGAAACAAAAGCAAAAATGAACTACTGGACCTCATCAAAATAAAAAGCTTCTGCACAGCGAAGGAACAATCATCGAAACTAAAAGGCAACCAACAGAATGGGAGAAGATATTTGCAAATGACATATCAGATAAAGGGTTAGTATCCAAAATCTATAAAGAACTTATCAAACTCAACACCCAAAAAACAAATAATCCAGTGAAGAAATGGGTAAAAGACATGAATAGACACTTCTCCAAAGAAGACATACAGATGGCCAACCGACACATGAAAAAATGCTCAATATCACTCATCATCAGGGAAATACAAACCAAAACCACAAGGAGATACCACCTTACACCTGTCAGAATGGCTAACATTAACAACCCAGGCAACAATATATGTTGGTGAGGATGCAGAGAAAGAGGATCTCTTTTTCATTGTTGGTGGGAATGCAAGCTGGTGCAGCCACTCTGGAAAACAGTATGGAGGTTCCTCAAAAACTAAAAATAGAACTAGCTTAGGACCCAGCAATTGCACTACTAGATAAATATCCAAGGGATACAGGTGTGCTGTTTCGAAGGGACACATGCACCCCCATGTTTATAGCAGCACTATCAACAATAGCTGAAGTATGGAAAGAGCCCAAATGTCCATCGATGGATGAATGGATAAAGAAGATGTGGTATATATATACACATATATATATGTATATATACATATATACATATATATGTGTGTGTGTATATGTATATACATATGTACATATGTACATATGTACATATATATACATATGTATATACATATATATGTATATATATACAATGGAGTATTACTCAGCAATCAAAAAAGATGAAATCTTGCCATTTGTGACTATGTGGATGGAACTGGAGGGTATTATGCTAAGTGAAATTAGTCAGAGAAAGACAAAAATCATATGACTTCACTCATATGAGGTCTTTAAGAGACAAAACAGATGAACATAAGGGAAGGGAAACAAAAATAATATTAAAACAGGGAGGGGGACAAAACATAAGAGATTCATAAATATGGAGAACAAACAGAGGGTTGCTGGAGGGGGTGTGGGAAGGGGGATGGGTTAAATGGGTAAGGGGCATTAAGGAATCTACTCCTGAAATCATTGTTGTACTATATGCTAAGTAATTTGGATGTAAATTAAATAAATAAATAAATAAATAAATAAATAAAATTAAAGACTAGAAGAAAAAAATAAATAAACATTTAAAAATTATTGAAAAAAAAGAAAAAGAAAACATTTTCATCTCCAAGAGCAACAAAAAGAACAAAATACTTAGAAATAAAATTTAACCAAAAAGTGAAAAACTTTTGCATTGGAAAACTACAAAAGATAATTGAAAAAAAAATTAAAGAACACCTAAACAAGGGAAAACACATCCAAAATTCATGAAGTGAAAGACAATATTACTAAGATAGCAATATTCACCAAAATGGATTTGCAGATTCAACACAATCCCTATCAAAACCCAAGTGCTTGTTTTTTTGTTTTGTTTTTTTTTGCAGAAATTGACAAGCTGATCTTAAAATTCATATAAAAGTGTAAGGGACCCAGAATAGCCAAAACAATCTTGAAAAAAGAACAAATTTGGAGGACTCACACTTCCCAAATTCAAAACTTATGACAAAGGTACAATAATCAACACTGCTTGATGCTGACATAATGATAGATACATAAATGGAATAGAACTCAGAATTCAGAAATAAATACATACATTTATGGTCAATTGTCTTTCATCAAGGTGCCAAGACCACTCAATGGAAACAAGTCTTATCAAGAAATAGTGCTGAAATGGGTGCCTGGGTGGCTCAGTTAGTTAAGCGTCCAACTTCAGCTCAGGTCATGATCTCACGGTTTGTGGGTTCAAGTCCCATGTCTGGCTCTGTGCTGACAGCTCAGAGCCTGGAGCCTGCTTTGGATTCTGTGTCTCCCTCTCTCTTTCTGCCTCCTCCTGCTCATTCTGTCTCTCTCTGTCTCTCAAGAAAAATGTTTCAAATAAATTTAAGAAATAGTGCTGAAACAACTGAATCCACATGCAAAGGAATGAAATTGGACCCCTACCTCACACCATATACAAAAATTATATATACACCATATTAAAAGTATAGTAAAATATATCAAGGATCTAAATGTATGAGCTAAAGCTATAAAACAGATAAAAGCAGAAGAGCAAATCCTTGTGACCTCAGATTCGACAATGTTTCTCAAACATGATACCAAAAGCACAAGTAATAAAAGAAAAAAATAAATTGACATTACCAAAATTGACAACTTTTATGCTCAAAGGATACTTACTATGAAAAAAAAAAATGAAAAGACAACCCACAGAATGGGAGAAAATGGTTGAAAACCATATAACTGATAAAGATCTAGTATAAATAAAACATAAAGAACTATTTTGACTCAACAATAAAATAAATAACCCAATTACAAACTGTGCAAATAATCTGAATATACATTTCTCCAAATAACATATAAAAATGGCCAATAAGATATTACAAGATTCTCAGCATGATTAGTTACTAGGGAAATGCAAGTCACAATCATGAGATACCATGTCGTATCTGCATGAATGGCTATAATCAAAAAGAGACAATAACAAATATTGGTAAGGATGTGAAAAATTTGAAACTCTCACACATTGCTTGTGGAAATGTAAAATGGTGCAACCACTATGGAAAACATTTTGGCAGTTCCACAGAAAGTTAAACATGGAATTACCATATGATCTAGCAATTCCTCTCCTAGGTATATATCCAAGGGAATTGGAAGCATATGTCCACTCAAACACTTGTGCATTCACGTTTACATCAGCACTGTTCATAATGGCCAAAACATGGGGGGAAAACAAAATACCCATCAATGAATGCATAAACAAAATATGATGTATTCATACAATTAAATATTATCCAGCCACAAAAAGGAATGCGGTAGTGATACATGCCACAACATAGATGAACCTTGAAAACATTATGCTAAGTGAAAAGTGTCAGTCACAAAAAGTCAAATATTACATGATTACATTTACATGAAATGTCCAGAAAAGGCCAATATGGACACAGAAAGTAGATGAGTGATCACCATGGTCTGTGGGGTAGGAAAGAATAAAAGTGACTGCTAACAGGCATCGATGGGATGATGGAAATGTTCTGGAATCAGACACTGGCAGTGGTAGCACAACTCCGTGAATTTACTAAACCACTGAAATGTATATTTTAAATTTTTTAAATGTTTATTTATCTTTGAGAGAGAGAGACAGAGAGAGACAGAGTGCAAGCAGGGAAGGGGCAGAGAGAGAGGAAGACACAGAATCTGAAGCAGGCTCCAGGCTCTGAGCTGTCAGCACAGAGCCCAATGCAGGGCTCGAACTCGCGAAATGTGAGATCATGCCTGAAGCCAACACCAAGAGTCGGACGCTTAACCAGCTGAAGCCACCCAGGCGCCCCTGAAATGTATACTTTAAAAGAATGAATTTTATGATTTGTGCATTTTATCTCAACTTTTTTTAAAAAAGGAAAGAAATATGAATAATATCAGTATCTCTCTCGAAAGGTTGCTGTGAAAAGTAAAAATTTTTTTAAAAAAGACATCTACGGCAGTTAGCACAGTGCCAGAATGGATGATACTAATGATGGTGGTGGTGGTGGTGGGGTCATCATCTCAGGAAGTATCTTGTGCTACTGGCTTAAGGCCCAAATTTAAAACCCAAGAGTGATCCATCCGCATTTTGCTTTATTTTGTTCCCCTTTTATTTCTCCTCACACTCCTGTCCCACTGTTTCCAGCCTTTCTGGATCTGGTCCTAGTTCTCAACTCTTCTTTCCAATTCACTCTCATCCCACTCTCAATAATCTCTGACAGTCTTCTCCCCTGCTTTACTAGCAAAATTAGGATATGTCAAAATTGTCCCAAGTAGCTGCATCTTCTGACATACAGCACTAGCACAGAGACTTCTTCAACACCCACCCACACGACAAGACAGAAACCTCAGTTTGGGCGTGTGAAGAGAGGAGATAATTTTGGAAACTAGGAGCCTGTGTCATCATTTTAATGAAATAATAAAAGATTTTTTGATTTGCACCCATTTGCAATGTTACTGTGCACAGACAAGCTTCTCGGAGAAGGTGATCCATCAGTCAGCCATCCCATTGAGAGCAGGGGAGAAACAAATCTCCACCCAGTACACATCATAAAAATGGAAATCAAGGAGACTGTTCATTAATGCAGATTAGTTTTAAGCTTGGCATGGCTTTGCTCTGCCGAGATGAATACATACAGGAGAAATTCTCAGTGGGCCTTGAGTTCTTGGTAATATATAGTCCTTATTACCTCACTGACTAATGAACCTTCAAGCTCAAGAGAAGCAACTTGTGATCACCATGTTTCCTGCAGACGGACCAGTGATCAGAGCTGCCTGGAACAGGCCTCTCCATCAGACTCTGTGCCCCGAGCCACGGCACCTCTGATCTATCTCTGCCATTCTGAGCTGGTTTGTTCTCACCAAAACCAAAGAAGGAGTTTGTATTCAGGGTTTTTCAGCTACTTTTCAACCAAGCAAATGAGCACCAAGTAATCCAATTAGCTAATTAACAAAAGGAGTTAACGGCTGCAGATGCCCTAATATGATCCCCCAGTATCCAGAATGTATTTTCAATAGAGCCTTAAGTCCCATACATAATCTGAGGGGCAGACTAACTAGGAAAATTTCAGGTTTTGAGAAAAAGCAATTAAAGATAGTGTTTTCTTTCTTCGAGGATGGGAGGAGCTTTTCAAATACTTGAAATCGCACCATGCAGGCAGCACATACTGCAATCAGATTAGAGGTGCTTTTGACTCTGAACCTAACACAAGTGTATTCGACAAGACACTGCTGGTGGCAGGTAGCCTGCCTCTTTTTTTTCTCTTTCCCTTCCTTTTTCCTTTTTCTCTCCCCACTCTGTCCCTCTCCCTCTCTCCCATTTTGTATTAGGTACCCTTTATGTGCCACTGTACTTCTTTCTCCCATAGAATTTGATTAATAAAAATACAAACATTGCACAAAACAAGATGTGTGCCTTTCATGACATCAACCACCACAACAAAGGCAATCATTAGTGAGCATTCCTTAAATAGTAAGCCTAAAACCTGTGGTGTCCAAAAGTTCTTAAATGTGCCCACATATGAGTAAATAATTTTTTTATTATTTATTTTGAGAGAGACACAAAGAGAGTATGAGCAGGGAAGGGGCAGAGAGAGAGAGAGAGGAAATCTCAAGTAGGCTCCATGCAGAGCCTGATGCAAAGTTCAAGCCCGTGAACTGTGAGTTCATGACCTGAGTTGAAATCAAGAGCCAGTCACTCAACCAACTGGGCCACCCAAGCGCCCCTGTGTAAATGATTTTTAAGTGTACCTCCAATATGTGTCTATATTTATTTATAAATTATATACATGTACTACTACTATGTGTTATATAAAGTACACTATAAAATATTCAAAACATTTAAAGGAAAATATTAAAACAAGGGTCAGCAAACTTTTTCTTAGAACACCAGATAGTAAATATTTTAGACTTTGCAGGCCATATGATCTTTGTTACAACCACTGAACTCTGCCATTGTAGCATGAATGCATCCATTGACAATATGTAAACAAATAGGTATGGCTATATTCTAATAAAGCTTTATTTACAAAGACAAGTGGTAGGTTGGATTCAGCCCATTGGGCCATATTTTACCAACTCTTAAATTAAAACATAAATAATAGTAAAAGTCCTAGCTACTTTTTCTATACCCATGCTGAACAATATGAAAAGAAATGGGATAAGATTTAATTCACCAATTCTCAATTGCTATCCAGAAAATAATTTCCTTTTTTATTTCTATATACTGAGGCACATGGTAAAAAACATAGCCAAGTTGAGACGCAAATGCTAAGCTTCAGGCTGACCTCACTTCTAGGTGTATAATTTATTCTACAAATTATATTTCTCATCAACTCTGTGGTTCAGATTTATGCTTCAACGAAATGTCAAATTACTATGTGTCTTGGACCTTTGGGGTTTCAAGCAAGTGATCAAAGACATAGACATCAAATTAGAAAATCCCAATGGACTACTGAAAAATGAAAAATAAATTCCAGATAAAGTCCTAACACCCATGCATGTATATATGTGTATATGTTAAATTGAGTAAACAAATCTTGTCACCTTGATCTTTAAAAATGTTATTGCTGATGCTGTTGTGCTGAATCCAGTATTGTTCCTTGTTAATCTATACCTAGGAATCTTGGAAATTTTTGACAAATTATTAAAGTCATCTATATTGAATCCAGTTGAAATGGGAAAAAGAAGACCAACGAATGTAACAGTGTTGGAGTATCAGGTACCAGTATCATCAGCACTGAAGATTTTTTTTTTCTTGCTTCCCTGGCATAGAAAATCCTAACACCTCACTGGCATAGTTAGACGTCAGCTCTTCAACCATCTCAGTAGAGCCATCTCTATGATGATTTAGTAATAATTTCACCAAACAAAATGGAAGCTATTTTAATCATTTTAGTCAAATTGAATGTGTCAAGCAGATATACTATGAATAGAGGCAACACTAATTCAAGATTAAATCTTCAGTCCCAACAAACCCACATGAAACAAAGAAAAGAGATCACATGGCCCAAGAAGATGCTAGCAATTAGGAAACTTGGTTCTCATGCAGTCTGAATACAACTAATTTCTTTTTCTTAAGTTTATTTATTAATTTTTAAGAAAGAAAAAGAGCATGAGCGAGGGAGGGGCACAGATAGAATCCAAAGCAGGTTCTGTACTATCACCACAGAGCCCAACGTGGGACTCAAACTCACAAAACTGTGAGATCATGACCTGAGCTGAAATCACAAGTTGGACACTTAACCAACAGCTACCCAGGCATCCCCAAATGCAACCAGTTTCAATGTTCTAAGCATCAGTTTTCTTATTAATATTATAATAAATACATGACTTACAGAGCTATTGGGAGATTAAAATCAAATAAAATATATGAAAGTGTCTCAGAGTGCCTGACACACGACAGGTACTCAGTAAATATTTTAAAGTTTTTTTTTCCTTCTTCCTTTATGTACTTCAATATTATCATCCCTAAAACAAACAAAAAAAAATCTCTACCAAATTCATAACTATGAAATTCAAGAGATAATTGATGAAAAGAAGTATCTTGTAAAATGGAAAAATCTAAGCTCACAGAGGATATGGGTAAGATTAAAATTTACCCAAATTGTCTTGGTATATTGCTACCTCCTCATACTCCACACAAGATATATTTTGGTCACCTGAAGAAAAAGAAATCTTCTACATCTCCCCTTCAAAAGAGTTTGCCCCAGGTTGATGCTTTCCATGCCTCCCCCTTTCCATGTCTATCAGCAAAGGCTCTTCCTTATGCCATTTCAAACACCATACACAGAGAATACTATGCCCCAAAGACCACTTTTCCCTAAGCCTATCAACACCAGTCCTGACACACCCAACCCAAATTGAAGGTGATTAAGAAAAACAAAGGAGAAAACCAATTCCTTCTTCTTCTTCTCCAGCATCTCAGGATATCACCACAAGTCTCCAAAGCATTTACATTTTCTACATGGAAGTTGTGCTAGCTGGTTATTCATGTAGCGTGACTTGAGGGAGAACAAATGGCCTGAATATTCAAAACTTATTACCATACATGACTTAAAATCTCATCATTACCAATTTTTTTAGTCATGGATAAATTCATGAGATATTTCTGGTTTTCCAGTCTTTAAGAAACAGAGTAGGATTGTATTTCTTACTCCCGCCTTGTGGTTCGGTGTGGCCAAGTGACTGGTTCTGGCAAATGAGTGGCAATCGAAAGTCTCATGTGTAGCAGCAGGCTGGGAGGATGTAAATGCCAGTGGGAATGCTTCCAGAGTGCTTTCTCTCCAACAATACAGTGACTTGCACCATTCAAGATGGTGGCTGCTCTACAAACCAAGGTGAGGATACATAACCAGGGCCCACAAGCACTTCATGAGAGACATGTGGCATGAGCATAAAACAAACCTCTCTTGTATCAAGTCACTAAGATTTTTTTTAATTTTTTTTAATGTTTATTTATTTTTGAGAGAGACAGAAACAGAACACAAGTGGGGGAGGGGCAGAGAGGGAAGAAGACACAGAATCAGAAGCAAGCTCCAGGCTCCACAATGTCAGCACAGAGCCCAATGCAGGGCTCAAACTCAAGAACCATAAGATCATGACCTGGCTGAAGCTGTATGTTTAACCAACTGAGCCACCCAGGCACCCCTCAAGTCACTAAGATTTTGAAGTCATCTGTTAATGAAGCATAACCCAGCCCAACCTGAGAGTTACTCCAACGAAACTAGCCAACAAGTTTCCCTGAAAGGCAGATTTTAACTCAATGTTATCAGTAATTAATATAAAAACAATCAATTAACAAATTAACCCTAGGAAAGAGCACATTTTTAAAGAAATGAAATATAGATAAAGACCAAAATCATTAACACTCAATATTCCAACATATGGCATAGTGCCAAGGAAGACAGGGCAGAGATAGACAGTATAGGAACTTCCTCTGAGCATATAATGGCCTAAGAGCTATAATATATCTAGATTTAGCAATTAGTATAATTATAATTGCAAATATTTAATGAGAACTTACTATATATTAAGCATTATGCTAAGCACTTTACATCAAATGATACCTCATTTAATCCTTACAATAACCTTAGGAGGTAAAAGGCTATCCGAGCTTTATGTAGGCAATGAAGAAAGTAATAAGAAGATAAATTACTTACAGGTCTGTCTAAAGTAAAACCAGTCTCTCAACAGATAATAGATATAAAGAGATAGATGATAGATAAATAGAAGGAAAGAAGGAAGGAAGGAAGGAAGGAAGGAAGGAAGGAAGGAAGACATAATTATAGATTAAAAAAACACATGAATCTTCCCTTATTTGGCAATATTGAATATTTGCATTGCAGATTCTTGCCAGAGAACATAACCAGGCTCTCTGTTCTCTGGTCCTTATCTAAGGCTCAATGATAAAAATAATCATTTTTCCCAGGAGACTGCAGAATATGCACTCTGCCCCTTCTCTGAAATGAATAGTTCTTAATAATTGGGAGCAGGGCACAGACTCCCCTATAAATCTTATTTTCCTAGAAAAATATATGTACAAAGAATTTTAGAAGATCCACAGAGAGCCCATTGAGCCTCATTACAGATTCCTCAGGGGAAACTGGTCACTAAATAGCTTTTTCTAGTAACTGTCTTGGGGCCCCTGGACTTTGTCTCTATAAGCATACATTCCCAGTCACATGCTGGGTCCTTGTCCTGTTCCTGCAGAGGCCTGGGTTGAGGCTTGATGCAAAGGAACGCTCTGGTACGTGCATGTTATAGCAGTGCAGTTACTCAAATGATACGTCCTCTCCAAAGTATCGGAGGAGATACAGACAGGAGGCATTTTGATGAAGGTGATTTCTCAGCTCCAACAGAGGGTGTTGTCTTTGGTCTCCTCAGCATGAGGTCCAGCCAGGTCCAAGCAAACTGTATTCTAAACGTCTCATACCCCAAACATGCCATCTTGAAACACAAGCATAATTACATTATAGGATTGCTAAACCAAAGCACTACACTTCACTCCCTTAAAATGTTTCCTTTTAAAGGGCCAACATGCCTCCTGTCTAATCTTCCTCATACCAAATCCCACCAAGACTAGACACCCACAGCTGCTGATAGAGGAAATCCCTTTGTCGAGAAGATAAGTATCCGTGTAATGTTAAGTGACAAAAGCAGGTTACAGCTTTCCATGCAAAATGAACATCCACACCATCATTGTTTGTAAAAACAATGGGAAAAATACCAAAATGCTAAATAGCAATTATCTCTAGAGGGTGAGATTGATAGTAAGAGTTCTGTTTATAATATTTTCTGGGTTTTTTTTTCAAAGTCTCTGCATAAGCTTACGTTTATAATGTTCATAATCAGAAAAAAAATGCCATAAAAAGTATGTGAGAATCATTAGCTCTTGCTAACATCTTCAAAGACATTGTGAGCCCTTACAGTAGAGGCAGACAAGGGCTGAATATTTATGTGCTAACAGCTTTATGTTCATTATTTCATTTAATCTTCACAAAAGGACTATGTTATAAACATTATCCACCTTTTCAGCTGAAAGGGGAAAATCTGACATTTATGGAGGCTTAAGAAATGTACCCACAATCACATGGTTAGGAGATAGCAGAGCTGAATATTAAACTCAGGCCTGTCTGTCTTCTACAACCTCGACACTTTCTACTATTCCTCAAATGATAGAAATAGTCAAACAATAAAAGTGACATTTTACCTTCCAAGTCTCAGCCATAACTGGTGAAGAAACGGCTGTGTTTTGTGGACTGTGCCCATGCTGGAGGGAACATCGAAGCTTCTCCCCTTTGAATGCCAAGGCTGCCAACCCACTAGATACATGACTTCTCTCCATGAAGCGCAAGGAAGTTGCAGAACTTGAAGAAATGTGAGAACCGAACTCGGTAGTCAAGTAATGAGCCTTAACAAGGCAATAAGGTCACTGCCTGCAGGAGGAGACCAAGAGACAGCAGTCACCACTCCAGAATACAGGCTTCCACACAGGCCTGCCCAGCTTTCTGGTACTTTCCCAAAGTTTCCTGGAGGAAAGCAGTGTTTCTCCTCATTGCAGGGCCGGCCTGGGGCCCCGAGCAAAGCGGTACCTGGCTGGAATTTGCATCAGATGGCTGAGAGGCTGGCTCTGTGGCTTGGAGCCTGGGGCTTAGTGGCCCGGTTGGTGCTTCACTCCAGTTATCTTTCTGTGAAGAAACACTCTGCATAATTTACAGAGCTTGCACTGCTAATCTCTACCAGCTGTCTCACAAATGCCTGTATTGAACTAAAGTGAGGTTTCAGGGAGCTGGAGGAAGAGCCAGAATTCCTTCTGATGGGTCATCTTTGACAGCTGTGACTTTAAAATAATGAGGCTTTGGAAGCATTCTGTAAACCCATGTGTTCATCAGGGTGTCACTGACTCCAAGAGCACTCTGATGCTTTCTCTCCCTTCTCAAACCCACTCTATGACCAGAAAGAAACAGAAAAGAAAACCATCTCCTGACAGCACTAGGAATAGGGAGGGGTGGACCACTGCCCAATCAGAAATGCTTTACAGCCTTCCAGAAATTAAAAAGGGGATGGGATAGTTCTGGTCTGTAAATAGATGGATGAGGCCACAGCCCAGAATATGCTGAGAAAAGTCCGTGGAATGGGAGGTGAGCTTCCCCTCAGATGTGCACTTCTTCCATGACTTGGAGTATACAAATTTACCACAAACTAAGTGGTTTAAAACAACACCAATTATCTTGGTTCTTTGGCAGTTCAGGAGTCTGAAATGGGTCTTACAGACCAACCAAAGGCTGTGTTCTTTCTGGAGGTTCTAGGGGAAATGTGTTTCCATGTCTTCACTACTTTCTAGGGGCTGCCCACGCTCCCTGGTCCAGGGCCAAGCACCCTGCCAATGCTCCCGCTGTCATGTCTCCATCTCTGGCTCTGTCCTTACAGCCTACCTCTCACAATAACCTTTGTGATTATTTGGGCCACCTGGATAATCTAGGATACTCTCCCCATCTCAAGATCCCTAACTTAATCATATTGCAAAGTCCCTATTGCTAGGTAAGGCAATGTATTCAGAAGTTCCAGGGATTAGAATGTGGACGTCTTTGAGGGCCATTATTCTGACTAGCACATATGGTAAGGTGATACAGAGTGGAGTAAGAAGCAGGACAAAAAATAAGGCTTTAGATACAAGATAGTTCCAAGCAGCTATACAAGTTGGTGCCACATACGGTGGTCAGAACAATTGGTAACACTTAAATGCTTGCCCTTGGAATAAAGCTGGATAAACACTCTCCAAAAAAATTTGAACAGTCTGCCAGGGAAGGTCTAATTCCCACACAAAAGAGAAAGATCAAGAAGAACACACAAAACAACTAATCCCAGAGGAAAGAGATATGGGGGCGGGGGGCAGAGATTTAAAGTTTTTAGTTAGTATCCTCACAAAGACGTTAAAAGTTTTACATTCATTAAACAAGAATAGTCTGCCGTGAAAAGGGAGCAATTCTATAAATATTCTTAGAAAAGAAGATCGTGATTTTTAGAACAAAAATACAACAGGTAGCCTAGATAAAGCTGAAAACAACTTCAGATCCTAAGGCAGAGACAAGGGTAGAAAATACAAATGAAATGGAAGATAAGCACAGAAGGCCCAACCAACATCCATCTAACAACAGTTTCTGAAGGAGAAGAAAAAACAAATAACAACAATAACAACAACCAAAAACAAAAACAGAAACAAAAAAACACCACAGGAAAACTATTAAGGAGCATAAATAACCAACAAAATAAGATAAAAAAATTTTCCTGAACTGAAGAGACAGATGATTCTTCTTTTGAGAGAGGCAGATGAGTGCTGACCACACATCCTCACAAAACTATAGATGGCCTCAATGAGTGAAAAGACTCAGAAGTCTCCACAGACATAAATTTTTTTTTTTGTTTTGTTTAACCAACCAACCAAACAAACAAAATGCCTCACCTACCAGGGAACGCAAATCAGTTTTCAATAGTAACATTATTTAGAAGACAATGAGTCATGATTTCAAAGCTCTGTAGAAAATTATAATATTGAATCTAAAATTCAGATCTTCAGACAAACTATCTAAGGTGACGAGGGGAAAAAAATCAATACATTTTCTGACAGGTTTCAGGAAGTTTGCTCAGGAAAGGCATCTGGCAAGTTGCATTTTTATTTTAATGTACCTGGGAGTTACTGTCACAGAATAAAGAGATGAGGAAGGGGTAGACTAGAATATAGCTGCAGCAGACACCACAGCTAGCTCACCCAATACCCATGCCAACCCCCTTTCTGTGAGTCTGTATGCTACAGAGACAAAGGTCAGAAACTCCCCTTCCCCCGTTGTCAGTAGCCAGCTGCCTTAGGAGGTAACATGGTATTTTCTGAGGCAGCTGGCTATAAACTCTCTTCTCTCTTTCGTAACATCCCAGGTGCTGAGTAGCAGGCTACCAAGCAGAGGCATTTTTTCCCAAAATTCTCATTTTGGACTTGGGGGTTTCTCCTGGATAAAACATTCACTCCTGGCCCTGTCACATCTTCTCTGAAGAACGCAGAAGTTCTGTAAACCACATATTACCCTGACATATATCACTTTCTGCTTAAATAAACTAATGTGGATTCTGTGGCCTGACTTTGGGGATTAGGAATAAGAGTAAGGAAGGTTAGGACAAGTGGCTGTTGCCTTCATTCTAAATGCTTCTGTCTTACTTTATTTTTTGCGATGTGCATGCATTATTTTCAATAGACATTTTTTTTTAATTTTAATGTAGTAGTGGGCAAAAGAAATGAGGTCTTTTGTCTAGTTCACAGATTAGCAAGCCCAAATGAGCTGAAAACATGTGCACGGTTCTTCAATTCACCAGTAACCAAAGAAATGTAAGTCAAACTTATGCTATGCCTGTTAAACTGGCATAAATTTGGACGGAACATACCTATTACAGGTTGAGATGTGGAAAAATTCTACTTTCAGGTGGAAGTGTGAAATGTTACAGCCCCTTGAGAAACCAATCTGGAAATGCTGATTAAAATATAGATTAAAAATTTAAATATATGTACTCTTCAATTCAGCCAACTCAATCCTAGAAATCTATCCCACAGAAATAAATAAAACCGCCAGAACTTAAAAACTTTTTGTTATAATTGTTCCTCGTAGTAAACCCTAGTGTTAAAAAAGTAACCAATAGTGATTAAAAAATTGAAGAGATCAGGGTTCACCCACACTATACCTTTTAGAAAAATGGATCACCTATAACAGTTAATATAAGATATGGAGTTCCACAAAATGTGAAGTGAAAAACAACAAGCTCAAGAAAAGTGGGAAGTCACCCCAAATACAGCATATATTTTCCAATCTCTCTGCTTTTGCTCACACTGTCACACTTCTATTTAAAACACCCTTCTTCCCTGACATCAACCTCTTACCTCTGCCTAAAAAGGCTTACCTATGTTGAATATAAATTAGCCTTACCATTTTAGAAGAGCAGTACAAAAATATTCAAAATATTCACCCAACAATCTTAAACCTCTGAATTTACAATAAAGAAGTAAATGTAAATGAGGCATATACAAGAAATTATATAATTTAAAAAAAAAAAGAAAGAAAACAATCCAAATGTTCATCACTGGGGAGAACAGGGCTAGTCAAATGATTTATGATTTGTATGCTCCATAATATATTACACAGCCATTAAAAAGGATGATGGAAGTCATATCGATTTGTTAAAAACATGTGGGACTTACTGTGTAAGTGATAGAGGTCACTCACAGACAAACATGTTATGATTCAATAGCATAAAGTTAGGTGTATTTACCTGGACATATATTCATATTTATTTATAGAGAGATTAAGGATTTCCCAAAATATTTTAACAGTGGTTAAATATGAATCTTTGAACTTGTGAGATTTGAGCTCATTGTAGTTTCTTGTGCTTTTTCATTTTTACATACTATTTTAATTTTTACCCAATTATATGTTATATTTTATAAACACAATAGTGCTATTTTCTAAAAGTTCCAAGTTTTAGACTGTCAAATTATATTTAATAGACTTAATAAAATAATAACTGGCATTTATTGAGCATTTACAATACACTCAGTACATGCTAAGTACTTGTACCTATGTTAACTTACTTGTCTTCACAACAAACTTATTAGTCAAGTACACTTATTATCCAAATTTTATAGTGAGGGAAGTGAAGTATAGAAACGTTATTTACTTTAGAAATTCAAACTGCGATATTTTTGAATTTTTCTAAACAGTTTTGAAATGACAATGAAAAAAGTTTTCCATTTATCAGCACTCACCCATTATCTAGAAGAGTCAACTAATCAGGACCCCTTATTCAATCTCTCATTCCCTAAGCCATCTGCTTTTAGCATGAAGGTTTAACTCTTTCTGTTCTTATCAATGTGCCCTCTCCCCACTGTATTTTCTGCCACCCTTTGAAGCACAGCTATGGTGAGGCTTTCTAGCATTGGCTATACTCATTTACATGGACCAGTATCTGTGTGGTTATAAAACTATCCTTTACAAGATTTTCCTTCATGCTGTGACACCCAGAAGGCAAAAGAAACATAATAAATGACTCAAAGTTTTAATGCTTAAAGGTTTGTCACATGGGAAAAAAAATGCTCAACAAACACAGCAACCCAATACCCATGCACTTCACATTTCAGAGCACGCAATGGATGAGATGTAATTACTGTGGTTAATTGGTTCCTGGTAAAATGTCACTGAGAATAAGAACTCATTAATATATCATTTCAATCACTGGAGACACCAGGTGCTCTTACTCAGGGTCTGCTCCGTGGTATCAGTACTGACATCTTTCTCAGGGTTATTGCCCTCTTCAAAGGAGAAAATATAAACACCAATGTGTATATTATGATTTGGAACGTGTTCTCTACAGTTTCTGTAAAAAGTCATGCAAATTATCCAGCCAGGTAAACTTCTACATAATTCAGGGAGATCCATGTGAGATTTCTGTCTAAAAGCCTGACCTTTACACATTAAGCAGGTGTGTGAGTTTGACAAATATAAATGCAGATGAGTAAAAAATACTATCTCTGGCTTGTCTTTATTAATGCTATTTTGGAAAAAAATGTAATTTATCAGACTGAAAGAAAAGCTGTTACATCAAGATTGTCTCACAGGTCATGTTTCCACATCAGGGAGTTAAATAAGCCCTAGAGATTAAAATAATTCAGGAAAAAGCCCTAAATGTATTCCACCAATTTTTAACATCATCTCTTCTGCTCTCATGTACCTCAGTATCCATATAGCTCCCATATCTCTAAACACTGCATGTTGAAATGAGAATGAGAATGATGAAAATAATGAAGGAGAAGAAGGAAGGGGAGGAGGGTAGAAAAAGGGGAGGAGGAGCAGTGGGAAGAGGAGGAGAGGAAGAGAAAGATGATAGTGGTGCTGATGGTAATGATGATAATGGTGGTGGTAGTGATCAAGATGATAGTGATAATGGTGAAGATAATGCTGGTGATGTTGATGATGAAGTGGTGGAGATGATGCTGGTAGTGATGCTGCTGCTGCTGCTGGTGATAAAGATGATGGTGATAATGGTGATGATGCTGTGATGTTGATGATGATGATGGTGATGGTGAAGGTGATGCTGGTGGTGGTGATAGCAATGATGATGCTAGTGATAATGGTAAAAATAATGCTGATGCTGGTGATTGTGGTGGTGATGTCAATGATGATGATGATGGTGGTAGTGGTGGTGGTGATGATGATGAGATAAAGATGATGGTGATAATGGTAATGATCATGGTGATTTCGGTGATGATGACGATGGTGACAGTGGTGGAGATGCTGGTGGCGGTGGTGGTGGTGGTGGTGGTGATGATGATGCTTATGCTTATGATGGTGATGGTGGTGAAGGTGATGCTGATGGTGGTGATGTTGGCGATGCTGGTAGGGAGATGATGGGTGCCTTCTTGCATTAGCCACAAGTACGCACTTCTAGGTTCCTAACATGCATAAGGACATTAAAAAGACAGTCATTGGAACTGAAAGAGAAACTACATTTCCACATTAGACATTTCTTCATTTTACTTTCTAATTTAGTTATTATTTTTAGCAACCAATCTCCATATCACCTTCCATGAGAAATACTTCTAACATTTCCAAACTTGTGGGGGATTTTTAGCTAAATATATTCATCCTCAAAAAGGTGGGGGGAAGGATTTTCTCACCAGAAGACTGAACTTGTCTATATGTGGAAAAGTTCCTTCCTGAAAAGCATTTGTGCTTTTCACAAAAATGAGTATTTATTAACATGGAAAATTGATTTTGAAATGTTGAATAAAAAAAATCTGCTTACAGAATAGAATGCACAACATGAAAATCACTTTGGAGATATGACATTAATACATAGTCAACTCTGGGTTGTAGAATGATAGATGATTTTATGTTCTTGCAGTTTTTTGCTTTCCTACATTTTTCCAGACTTTTTTTTTTTTTGCAATGAGCATGCGATACATTTGTGATGAGATAAAAATATTCTTTTAAGCCTCTGCAAAGAAAGAGGACATTTTTTCTGGCTGTAGCTGGAATACTAAAACTGTAAATGGAATGCTTATATGGAGGAAGCAATGAAACCTGAAAATACAGACCTCACTTCTCTGCTAGAGCTGAACTTACAGCAGTAAAAGGGCTCTCAGGGAGAAAAAAAGAAATAACATGAAGTGTTGAAGAGGAAACACTTGCAAGGGTCAGGGAGAGGTGTCTGAAAGAGGCAGAGTTCATTTCAGCTCAGCAAATACTTATTTATCATCTTCTCCATACCAAGCAGTGAGCTCCACAGCAAGATAGAGAATCCGAGTGTTTAGAGAACCTACAGCCCAGCAGGAGAGAGACCAGTGGGAGCACCTGACTTCAATGCAGTGGCAAGAGTGTTCTGCATAGGTGGGCACTGGCTCCCATGAAATCCCAGAGAGACCCTAAAAACCAGCACGAGGGTAGATTTCTCAGAGATATACATATAGAAGGTGAGCAAAACTAAAAGAGAGAAAGAAGTGAGGGTGTGTTCCAGGCAAAAGTAATGCCACTAACAAAGACACATCAGTGAACTGCAAGGTGCATTTGTGGAGCAACATACAGAGGCAGGTTGGTAGTGCTAGAGTATCAAGCAAGGCAGACAAGCTTATGGTGTTGGGAACCTCCACCCTTCTATATGAGACTAGGAAGGTTAGAATTTAACTGGTAAGAATGGAAATCCATTCATGGGTTTTAAGAGGGTTCACGATGCTAAGCCTTATATTCCCAATGATGTTAAGAACCCCCTCACCCTTTTGTGTTCCTGAAATGGCTTCACAAAAATACCCATCCTCCCCATGTGACCTATGCGAAACATGCCATCCACACTTTGTCATGACTCCAATAACACCATGGGTGCCTCCCTTGTTTGCCTTTGACAAGACTGAACACAGACCTTTCCCCTTTTGCCAGGCACAGACTATATTAGTTTCCAAGGGTGGCCATAACAAAGTGCCTCAAACTAGGTGGCTTAAAACAACAGAAAATTTTTTGTTTCACAGTTCTGAAGCCTAGAAGCTTGAAATCAAGGTGTTGGTAGGGCCATGCTCTCTCAAGACTGTATGGAACCATCGTTCCATGCCTTTCTCTTAGCTTCTAGTGTTGCCATCAATTTTGTAATTACTGGCTCAAAGATGCATCACTCCAATCTCTGCCTCTGCATCATGTGGCCTTCTCCCCTATGGGTCACTATCTTCACCTCTTCTTGTAAGGACAGCAGCCATATTGGATTAAGGCTCACCCTAATGACCTCATCTTAACACAATTACATTCAGCAAAGACCCCATTTCCAAATAATATCACATTCATAAATACTGGTTTGGACCTCAACCTATCTTTTAGGGGGACACCATTTAACCTAGACCCTCCAGCTTCCCATTCTTTATCTCATAAATGATTCAAGCTCTTTGTTTCCCTGAAACTAGCTAGCCACAGGGGAAAACAAAAACAAAAACAAAACACACATTACTTAAGCAGATTACTGACTGAAGCTTTCCCCATTTAAAATACAAACCCAACTATAAATCACTCCATCTGTAATGTCCTTACCCCTCCCTATAAAACTCTAAGGCAAATCCACATTCCAAGATACCCTGAGCTTCAGATCTGGGGTGCTTTCCTATTGCAACAGGCTGAATAAAATCAATCCGCTTACTTGTTCAGTTTTTGTCTTTGACAGTGAGTAAAAGGTCATAGTCAAATCCTCTCATGTATTTTGAGCAGCAACCCGCAGGTAGGCCATGGCAGCAAGGGCTGATAGTCGATGCTTGAACTCTGCTCAGCCCCGACCCTGCCACAGGACCACACCTGCGCTCACACCTTCTTTGCTAAGAACATCAGCTGCTGACAGCTCTCAGGGACAGCTGAGGGAATTGCCTTAGCTTATTCACTGTGTACTCTAAAGACTAGACAGATGTGACAAGATAATGTATTCATGGTTTGTTTCTTCTAACTATAGGTATTTTCCTTCTCTACCCTCTAGCAAATATAAAAAGGGAGCCAGGCCCAGTGTTGCCTTCTCTCGTGCGTTTTTGTGTTGCAGAGGACAGAGGCACCCAAGAGATAGCACTCCCTTCCCCTATCCCCTTTTGTGTCCAAGACCCATTGCTCGGTGAAGCGGTTAGGCTGAATGGTCCCAGAGCAATGGATGGGGCAGGGCATGTGGCAGCAGCCATATCAAAAGCACCTGGGGGGTGCTTGGGTAGCTCAGTCAGTTAGGCATCCGACTCTCGATTTTGGCTCAGGTCTTGATCTCATGGCTCATGAGTTCGAGCCCTGCATCGGGCTCTGTGTTGAAGTGCTGAGCCTGCTTGGGATTCTCTCTCTCCCTCTTTCTCTGCTCCTCCCCTGCTTGTGCTCTCTCTCTTTCTCTCAAAATAAATTAAAAAAAAATTTTTTTTTTTTTAAAAAGCATCTGGTATTTCTTTCCGAAAGAGCCTGGAAACAAGACAAGTTTTTCAGCCCCTTAAGGAGAGGTAACCAGAGTACCAGAGCTGGCTCAGGGATGCTGGGGAGACAGAATATTAAGAAAGGTGGCCGAGGGGTGCCTGAGTGGCTCAGTTGGTTGAGCGTCTGACTTTGGTTCAGGTCATGATCTCGCGGTCCGTGAGTTCGAGCCCCTCATCGGGCTCTGTGCTGACAGCTCAGAGCCTGGAACCTGTTTCGGATTCTGTGTCTCCCTCTCTCTCTGACCCTCCCCCGTTCATGCTCTGTCTCTCTCTGTCTCAAAAATAAACGTTAAAAAAAAAAAACTTAAAAAAAAAAAAAAGTGGCCGTGGGAACAGTAGCCAAAGACAGCATGCCACTGCTTGACAGGGAAGTAGTGTAGCCACCCACCTTCCAATAAACCTTGTAAATTTGAGCAGTGAGAACCACAGCCATCACAATGATGGGCTGTAGACCAGAGGGCTTTCTGCCATCCCCACTGCCCTGATCCTTGTTTGCCTGAGTGGAAATGGGGCAAACCTTCCAAACAGGATAGAGATCTAATTTCTCACCCTCTAGAGAGTTAAAGCTCACAGTCAGAATAAATTTGATTTATAAAAACAAGGTATTTCTCACCACCCCCCTCCAAGAGTGTGGACTAAAATTTTCACTGCTGTAGAGGCAATGTAATCCAGCCAGACGGCAGTATAAATAAGACAGCTGCCTTTCAGCAGCTGTGTCTCTCCAAACTGCAGCTCAGCGATCATAATTAAAACCCTCTGGAAATCCACTCTCCAGGGAACTGTGGTGGGTCACCTCTCCCAATGCCCTACCAACAAAAAAACGCTGCCTCTCTCCTCCTTGTTCCTCATTTGTCTTGTAAACAAGAAATTAAACTTCCATCTCTCAACCAAGTTGACTTGGGTAACATAAGTGCAGGTTCAGTGGGTCTTTCCTGCCCCTGTGGGAATTGGGGGAAAAGACGTGGGGTGTCCCTCCTCCCGGGAATCCCCCTCAGTTTCCAAACAGGTAAATGAGAATATGAGAAGATAGACTCTCTGACCTACGTGGCAACAGGAAACCAACTGCTGGAGACGCTCAGGAAAGAAGAAGAGGTGGTATTGTGGAGAAGGAGCCCTTCCCAGGAAACGTACTTGGGAAATGGGATGGTCCCCTTTTTTATTTGCTTTAACCTCTTCTGCTGTCGATCCTCTCAAAGATGTTGAAGTCCTATCTCAGGCCTTCCACAGTCGGAGTCACCAAGACCCCCAACACTCCACGCCCACCCCACCCATGGCATCCACTTGGCCCCTCTGCCTTCCTGAATTGCCCTTCCTGGTGCTCCCATATTTCTGGAATCAGTTTGCTGGTCCCTGTGGGGGCCCAGGGGCAGATGCCCTTCAATAGAATTGTGTGTTCTCTCCATTCCTGCCCCCACCCTGGCAGCATCTTAGGACAACAACTCCCAGGGCTACTCAGTACTGTCAGTTACAAGAAGAGCCTCATCTGGACCATTTAGACTTACCTTTAAGGACAGAGGAAGTCCTGCCCATGAAATATAAAGGTTTTCCCCTTCTCCCAGTCAGAACTAACCACAGAGAAACAGCTTCACTCCTCTTCTCCACTGTCCATCTCCCTGTACCTGGTCTCTCTTGCTTCTTAAGAGCTGAGGTCTGGGCAGAGCCATGAGGGAAGGGGGTCCTCTTACAAAACTCATGCTGTCCCCCTTTAACCAGCAACAGCCTTGATGCAACAGCCTTGATGGGACAGGTGTCCCACACTGGGGCTATGTGAGGGCTACGTGAGGGCACCTCCATATGACAACTCTTTGGTGAGCACTTAAGACAGTGGGAGTTGTTGGGCTCTGTGCTGACAGCTCAGAGCCTGGAGCCTGCTTCGGATTCTGTGTCTCCCTCTCTCTCTCTCTGTCTCTCTGTCTCTCTGTCTCTCTCTCTCTCTGTCTGTCTCTCTGTGTCTGTCTCTCTCTCTAAAATAAACATTTAAAAAAAGGTGGTGGGAGTAATCAGGTCATGTTGTTTTCAGCTTTGAGGCTTCAGTAGAAAACCTGAAATCACAGGAAAAATTTTGTATGTGATCCGGCTACATATTTGACTCCTCCCAATCCTTCAAAGTCCCAAACCAGCTCCTGACCTCTCCAAGACACTTTCTGCCCTGACAACTCTGGCCCTCACTGAGATCTCCTTTTCTGGAATATCCAATGCACTTAATGTCAGAACAACACATTCTGATGAGTAGATATATTCTGTCTCATGTTGGTCTCCTGTTGTTTCTCCATGTTGTTCCCAATAGCACGGCAGACTTTTTGAAGGCAGAAACTGTGCTTTATACTTATTTTGTATCCCCTATGGCTTTTACCTCTTTGCTGCCAACATAAAGGTGCTCGATGCATATTTGAAGTGAGTTGAATTGAATTTTCAATCAGACACACACTGGAGAGAGAGCCTCGATGTGGCTAGGGGTGCAGTGCAGCAGCACAGAAGAGAGATTGCACACAAAGTTTCTTTCGAAATTTGGGTATTGTAAGATTGAAGAAGGGCTTTTTAAAGGTAACATGTGCTGTCATTGCTGGCACCTGGGTAATGTTCATACATCTCTGGGAATAACGACATGGGCTTAAGATCCAGTGCAGCGGATCCATTTGCACAGGCAGCCGCTAGCATGAGCACCGTGAGAGGGGATGATGGAGGGAGTGAGGAGATGACTGCCTTTCTCACCTCTGCTCAAACCTTCCCACCCAGGTTTGGTGACTAGACCTGAGTGGCAGACACCCAGATGTGGCAGGAAATCCCAGTGGGACCAGGTGCCATGGGTCAGAGAGGCATGTCCCCCTCCTCTCCTCTCTCACATGCACACACGTGGAGGCATGCACATCCCCACAGAGCATCAGTAGGGACTTACCTGCCAAATGCAAGTAACCAATAGGGGCTGAGCTAGTTCCTCTCTTTCCTTACCTTCACACCCCTTCTCCACTGGAAGGGAGTGTCTTCCGGAAAGACTATAATACTGCTCAATCCCCTCCAAGTGCTCTTTTATCCTTCTAACTTCAACATGTCTACCTTGGATTACTGAAAGAAGACCCCAAGGTCTCAGACCCCACCAGCTAATGAATTCAGAAATACTTTCCAGTTAAGATGACTGGCACGACATCACTGGAGTCTCAGAGACTAGAGCAGGAGATGGAAAGCCACGGCATTCCCTTCCTTTCCTGTAGACCTATGGAAACTTTAAAGAGTGTGCAATCCTTGCTCCCAAAGCTGGTGGACTTAGGGTTCCTCAGCCCTGCGAGCATCTTATCACTTCCCTTGAATCTGGAAGATGGGACCAAGGCTCTTATCTGCATTTCCTCTGCTCATCTGCACTTCCATCCCTGCCAGATGACAACAGCCATGCTTTCCTGGACTTACTGGAGCAGGAGGTCCTCCTACCACAGCCAGCCAGGCTTCTCCCCCTCACCCTGCTCCCAAACTTCTCCAGCTCAAAAATTACCTTGGGGTGATAATAATATAAGACAAAATTGAAATTAATTTACTAGAGGTTGTGGGTCATTTAGATTCAACTAGTCATTTTTAGGTAGTACTCAAAACAGGTAGGGCCAAAGAGAAGGCACTGAGAACTTTCTTTACTACCCTTTGAGTCAGGTTAGCCTGGTCCAGTCCTACAAAGAAGGGCTCAAAAAGCTGGCAGCAGAGATAGTTGGGGCATAGGAGTTGTATCTCTGCTTGGTCCTGTGGCTGATGGCAGTGTATTCCCAATGTAATGATTCTTTTTATGTGACAAGGAGCTGGAGAAAAGGATGCTGAGCAAAGGAGTCCATATATTCCCCATAACTCGAATTACTACAATGAATTGCCACATTACTCACCTTTGCACTGGACATTAATCACAAAAACAAAAAACTGCCGAGCCAGGGAGTTACAGAGGATGTGCTATTTCAGCCCTCACCCTGTGCCAAATGCACACAGCAGTGATGAAGTTTGTGGAGCTCCCCCTGCCCATCTGCTGCTAAACCATTAGCATCGAGGCTGGAGAGGCAAAGTCTCAGCAGGGACTGAGACAGAGCTGGGCTCCTCCTCACCTGAGAGGCCATCTGCCTGCAGAGGGCAATCCAGATCCTCCTCTGGCCCTTGTGCTTGCCATTCAACATGTCTCTACAGGCTCATGTCTGATTTTGCCAAACTCTGGAGAAGGAGAACCTGAAATATTAAAAACAGCCATACTGTTTAATATTATATATATGTGAGGAAAAAAGAAACAAAAATTATTTATTTTATGCCACAGAAAGAGGTAAATTATTAAGGTGAACATGGAAATGACCAGGAGATAGATAAATATGATCTCATTTGTCTATGTATATGTTTTAACAAAATACACAATATTTTCCATCAGCTTGTGGAGACAATCTCAAAGGTGACTCTAAGTAGGCTTACAGAAGTAATGTGTCTAGAACAATTGAGTTTGGGGCTAGGATATTCCTTTAACATGACTTCTGGAATTGCTTCCCCTCCCCCAGGTGGGCATCAGGTCCAGGGTCCTGCATAAAGCAGGGAAACAGGGTCGCCTGGGTGGCTCCGTCAGTTAACCATCCATCTGTTGATTTTGGCTCAGGTCATGATCTCATGGTTCATGGGTTCAAGCCCTGCATTGAACTCTGTGCTGGCAGTGCAGAGACTACTTGAGATTCTCTCTCTCTCTCTCTCTCTCTCTCTCTGCCCCTCCCCCACTCATGCTTGCTTTCTCTCTAAGTAAGTATTTAAAAAAAATAATAAAGCAGGGAAACAGGGGTAGGGGGCAAGGTTAGGAAGGTGGTCATCAGTCACCTGTCTACACTGGCTCCACAAGCCACCAGTGCTCTCCCTGTCATGGTCTCTTCAGCTCCAGTGTACTGTTATCTTGTGGGCAAGGGAAGTTTGCCCTGGATCCCTGCCCTGTGCTCCTGACACACCCTGCAGTCATTTTCTCTGGGTCTTTCCAAGCCCCTACTTCTCTGCTAGGGAACAGGGCTTGATTTCCCAGTGTTCTGGCACAAATAGTCCTCTGCTCTTCCTCCTTCACATCCTTCTTGATCCTAAAGAAAATCTTTCCCCCAGATAATATAAACTATCATATAAAGAAAATACAAAGTAAAAAAAAAAATGTTAAAAATATTCCATTCCTACCCCCAATTAAAGGCAGACAATAGCATTTTGCTTTTCCTGAACCTAGATTGTCTTCAAAAACTAGTAAAATATAATAGACTTATCAAAAAAACTTTGACTTTTAATAGATGTCCAAATAACTTGTTCGTGTTTGAAAATAAATACTTACACAGAGTAAAGTGTATTTTATATCAAACAAGTTTGAAGAGCCATGTACTATAGCATTCTGTAAAATAAGCAAGACAAAAAGCTGGTCTTGTTTTGTTTATTTTTTTAAAAAACAAATACCTTTACATATATTAAGTATAATGAAAAATATGGTGCTATCAAGAAGAGAGCACTGAAACAGGCAGTAAATAATCTGAGTTCTGTTCCAGAATGGTCCACGTAGTTACTGTGTGAACTTGAGAAAATCACTTAGGCTCTCCTAGTACCACTTTCTTTATCTTTAAAATGGGTATCATTGGGGGGAGTGCCTCGGTGGCTCAGTTGGTTAGCATCTGACTTCAGCTCAGGTCATGCTCTCCTAGTTCACAAGTTCAAGCCCTGCACCGGGCTCTGTGCTGACAGCTCAGAGCCTGGAGCCTGCTTCAGATTCTCTGTCTCTCTCTGTCTCTCTCTCTCTCTCTCTCTCTCTCAAAAATTAACATTTTTTTAAGTGCTTATCATTGTGGGGTGCCTGGGTGGCTCAGTTGGTTAAGCATCTGACTTCCACTCAGGTCATGATCTCATGGTTTGTGAATTCAAGCCCTGTGTTGGGCTCTGTGCTGATAGCTCGGAGCCTGGAGCCTGCTTCGGATTCTGTGTCTCCTTCTCTCTCTGCCCCTTCCCTGTTCATTCTATTTATCTTTCTCTCTCTCTCTCAAAAATAAATAAACATCAAAAAAAATTTTTTTAATGGGTAGCATTGTTGAGAAATACAATTCCTCGGAAATAGATCAAATGAAGCCCCAGCCATCAGAGCATTCTGGGTGTTTCCCCAAAGTCGACACTGGCTCTTGGCAAGTCAGGGAGACTCACCCATGCTGTCTCACTTACTCCTTTTCACAGTCATTTCCACACATCAACTGAAGCTTCCCTCTCAGAATCTTGCACCTTATTGCCTCCACGTCTCCCCTCTAACAGAGGAAAACAATTTGGAAAACCTTCAGAGAAAGACATTCGCGACTTTAATGTGCTAATCCTTGCAGAAAAGTTAAGATTTTTAAAAACAAACATCCTCGAGAGAAGACAATGCTGAACCCAGGGACTGGGATCAAAAACTCCACGGCGCCCGACTATAGGGCTTTAAATTTGAACACAGCGATCTTCCTGGCATGGCTCAAATCATCCAAGTAGGTGGCTTAAATGTGAAATCATATGGAGCCCAGATTTTTTTTTCCTCACCAAAAAATCTCAGCTTCCAATTGAAGAGTAATTGAACAGAGTGACATCAGGCTTTGTCTCCCAACAAATGCAGCTATAGCAGCCAGCCTAACAAATGTGATTTACCAGCCTGTTTGACCAAAGCCATTATCATGGAAGATATTACTTACACGAAATACATTCTCTCTTAAAACAATAATCAGTATTAGACTCCTGTCACCTTCCCATTCAAACTGTGTAATACGCTGAGATGTGCTGGCTGATGAAATAAACGTAGAGGAGAAAGTCTTTGGAGCTTGTTTTAGTCCTGCCTTGCATGAGTAAGCTACAGAAGCCAGTAAGAGAGAAGGAAGGTATGGTCACTGGGAAGGTCATGAGGCAGGTCAGGGTTCACTTCCCTTTTTTTTCCCTGCCACCTCCACCCCTAGAATGTGTCCGTCTGTCTGTGTGGTTACTGGCATAATAACTCACCAGTTATGCCACAAGGGAAGTCTTTGCAGTTGAGAAAGGCTTGCAGTTGAGACGTTCCATCTGAGTCATTTGAAAGACCAACACTAATCACAGAGATGCTGGGTCCCCATCATTGACCTCTGGGGCAGTGGGCAGAGGCTTCCAGTGTTGACCTCTTGGAGCAATTTGGTAGTAGAGCCAGAGAGGACGGAAGGTACAGAGAAAACCTTTTCTCAGAAGGAGAATTAACTTTGGGGAAACACCCAGAACGCTCTGATGGCTGGGACTTCATTTGATCTATTCCCAAGGAATTTTATTTCTCAACAATGATACCCATTTTAAAGATAAAGAAACTGGTGCTCAGAGAGCCCAGTTCACAAATTCACACAGTTTCATCCTCTCTGGCTCTACTAGGAAGGCAGGAGTCCAAGGGACTCCCAAAAGCCCATCCAAGGCCCTTCCTCTGAGTGTCTGTACCTCTGTACCCCTAGTGAGATAATGTTACCTATTCACTCTGGACACCTGCCCCTGACAGGGAGTGGGACTTAATGCAGGGTCCTACCCACTGTGGAGGAAAAAGGTTCTCGGAGCCGGAAGACTGAGCTGCGTACAAGTGTCAAGTACCCTATTTTCTGGCCTGTGACCCTCGACAAGTTCCATAATTTCTTAGACCCTCTTGTGTGACTGTCCCTTGTGAAACGGAAGTAACATTGTATGAGGGTTAAAGTGCCAGACTAATGGTTAAGTGATTACCAAATTCACCCAACAAATATGTATTGACTGATAATTGCAGTTGGCACCTGGCATTCTGCATTTCTATGCTATCTTTATTTGCCAAAATAGTTGTATTTTGTTGGTATAAAACCATAAACTTTATTTTTTTAAGTTAAAAAAAACTTTAACCTGAAATATATCTGAAAAGTGATATAAGGCATTAAAGTCTTAATTTGAATAATCCAGAAAGCATTTTTCTCTCCCTCAGTAAGTGGAAGAAAATGACAATAAACAAAGCAAAGATTCTATTGCAAGAGTCCCACTCTGGATCAAGGACTTTCTGTGTAAATGAAATATGCACATGGAGGTGTTAAAATTAATACAGGTACCTCTGTGGTGGAAGCTCTATCTGTACACAATGAAATAAAGAAAATAAGAACAAATCAGTGTATTCTTCTTTGAAACAAAACCTTCAGCTTGGTAGGAATTCAAAGATTGCATTTCCTGAACAGGAACAGTTCAAAAAGACCCCAACATGTTTAAAAAGAACTCAACATGTTGAAGACGAAGCAGTCAGAAGAAAATATTTGGGGTTAACTTATGACCATCTTCTCTGTACCCATCTAAAAGGATCTCAAAAAAGGCGGTTTCATCAGCTGCAAAATTTTGCGCAAAACTCACTTGTCAATGACTCAAAGATGACAAAATTATTACACACTGTTATTTTCTTTTCCATTATGGACACTACCTAGCATTGGCACAATTAGGCATCTTAAGAGATCTTAACATTTTAAGAGATCTTTTGGTGAAGTTTATTTTAAAAAAATAGTCATTCTAGGACACCAGGATTACCAATGAAGAGAGAAAAGGAAAGAGAAAATGCTGAATCACCTTGGCAATCAGAACTAGAGATGATCACCTGGTGGGTGGTTTTCAAACATTTGGATTTGGATTTGAATTTATTTCTCCCCTCAGGAGAGTGACTCGGGATATATAACGAAATGTTTGGGTAGTTTAAGGAGAAAGCAGCAGAAAGGAATGTAGATGATCTGGTGAGGAGCATGAAGCAGGGACAGGAGGAAATCAGAGTCATGACAAAAGGAATCTTTAAATTAGTCTTACTAAAGCTGTTGATTATTTTTCCTGGTTTGTAACAAATGCAACTAAAAAACCAACCAAACAAACGAAAAGCAGCAACAATATTAACAAAGGGCATGCAACATCAAAACAGATGGGCCTCAGCCCATTCCTAACCCTGCAGGAAGGGGTCCCACTTTCCCCCATGAAATACTTGTAAAACAGCAAAGAAACAGAAGAACTAATTATAGGAAGATTTGTCAGAATTAAAGAAAAATATAAAGAATTTTAAACACATATCTATTTCTTTCCAGCAGTGACAGTAACATCAATGAGATCTGTGAGTGCTTCCCAGATCATTTGCCAAATAAAGATGGAGAATTTGCTTTTGTTACTAAAAAGGAGTGATTTTAAATTAACCTATTATAGTGGAGATTTAAGTATTTCTACAACACTTATTTTCTTTAACACTTTAAACATTAATCTTTTTAAAACTTACAATTCTAGAGTAGTCATTACCTTAGACACTTGTTATTTTGTAGGAAGAAATTTAAACACCTCAAAATATCATCAACTCTAAATTTGATCATATCTAAATTCATGGGACTCAATACCAGAAACCTTTTTTAATAAATGTAATTCCAAAACACTTTACTGATATTGTGGGATTACAGTTGTTCTTACACCCCACCACTACAAGGAGATATATTGCAATTCAAACCTCTATAAGCAAAAGTTTCTTTTATCATTCATTCAGTAAGCAAATGTCTATTGAGTGCCTACTATGTGACAGGGCCTTCTTGGGGTTTACATTTTACCTGGAGAAAGAGACAATAACAAGTCAGGGATTAAATATAAAGTACGTGTATCAAATGACAGTAAATTCAAATTCAAATTCTTTCCTCAAATGAAGGAAAGAAATGGTGTAAGTTTCTTGTTTTTAATAGGATGATCATGGGAAGGAAGACATCATTCACAAAGTGACATTTAAGCAGAGGTCTAAAGGAGATGAATGAGCAAGACATGAAAAACATCTAGTGAAATTGCATTCCTGCAAGTGCAAAGGCCCTGAGACAGAGTGGGCTGGATTTGTTTCAGGAAGCCAGTGTGGCTGGGAAAGAGTGCAGTGGACATAGACAAGCATTACCCAAAGGGTCAGCAGACAGCCTCAAGCTGTGTCTAGGCTGCAGAGAGCCACCTTCCACCAGGTCCCACCCTTCTCAGAACAGCATTCAGCTGATGAGGCAGGAATAGAGGTGCGGTCTTTGAGGCCTTACAAGGGGCGACTGTGGCAGGTCACATGTGCCTCCAAGTTCCTTGTAGGCAGTCTGGAGTCTTACCAGGCTGCTTCACTTTGACTTATTTCTCTTTGGCCCATCCTGCTTCATCCCACTTCTGTCCATGGGTGTTAAGTCCTCATAAATATGAAGCCCCACCAATCCTGTCTCCAGTGTCTTCTTCTGGAAAACTCAGCTTGCCACAAGAGTGAGCCAGGAAGAGGATAGTTGGATGGAAGGTCAGAAAGCTATCTGGGACCTCGACTGTGGCTTTTACTACAATAAGAGCTCTGGAAATTTTGTAGCAGTGAGATAGCTTGCTTTGTCATTAATAGAATGGAGAAGGGTGAGGGCAAAAGCAGGATGGAGAGAGCACAATCCAGGTGACAGATGAAGGTTTGTACCAGGGAGTAGTGATGTGGAGGGGGCTTGGGAGAAGTGGTAGGACTCTGGATATGTTTTGAAGAAAGAGCCTTCAGAACTTACCGCTGAATTGGATGTGGGTGAAAGGAAAAAGAAAAGTTATGGATGACTCCTGTTTTGGACTGAGTGACTGGAGGAAAAGAGTTGCATGTTTGCAGAGAAGATCAGAAGTTCAGTTTCAGACTTGTGGCACTAGACACTTTGTAGACATCCAAGGCAAGATGCCAAGGAGACGGTGGAATTTGAGAGTCTGGACTTCTACAAGAAGTCCAAAATAGAGATATAAATTTAGGATCATCAGCATATGAATATGAAAGCCATGAATTGGAGAGAGAGTGAATATAAATGAGAAGAAAAGACATCCAAGGACCAAACCCTGGACTTTCATTACATTTCCATCCAACATTGACAGATCGACCAAATGCCCAAAGCACATGAGCAAACATGTGAACTAGGAAAGGTAAAGAGGAAACACACCAAGACAAAAGGGATTGCAGGTCCTCATCCTGTTTACTAAACAAGGAAATTCAGGTTCACAGGTGATACAACTCTACCTGATGCTGGGAAGCAAAGAGCAGCATATGAAGCAACACACCTCTGACTATGGAGCCAAGGCATTTTCCTTAAAACAGCCTGCCCAGAATGGGTCCCCTAATCTTCATTAACGCAACCTTTATCAATCAAGTCAAAGCTTAATTTTTCTTGTCACTAGTAAAACTCAAGTTGTAGATCACCTAGAATTATGACTTTTACTATTAATGAGCAAGTAGAAAGTGTGAAGAAAGTATGAAGAAAAGTAACCACAGAGCTCTAAAAATCTATTCTCGGAACACCTGGATGGCTCAGTCGGTTAAGCGACCGACTTCAACTCAAGTCATGATCTCATGGTTCGTGGATTTGAGCATAGCTCGGGCTCTGTGCTGACAGTTGGGAGCCTGAAGCCTGCTTTGGATTCTGTGTCTGCCTCTCTCTCTGCCTCTCCCTCCTCTCTCTCTCTCTCTCTCTCTCTCTCTCAAAAATAAATAATAAAGCATTTAAAAAATAAAAACCTATTCTCATTGAAAGAGAATAGTGTGAATCATAATGCACATACAAGTTTTTTAATGTTTATTTTGAGAGACAGAGAAAGAGCATGAATCCATGTAAGTTTTTAATAGAAATCTTTCTCTTTCTATACCTACATTGGAAGGACAGATAAAAGCCAGGTATAAAGGCAGATGCAAAAAAAAAAAAAATAGTAAGCTTCTTTAGTTGAGTGCTTCTCAAACTTACTGTGCAACTGAATTACATAGAATCTTGTTAAACTGCAGATTGATTCAATAGGATCTGGAGTAGGGTCTAAATTTCCGCATTTTTAACAAGTTCCCAGGTGTGCTGCTGCAGCCTCTGGTCCACAAACCACACCTCCAGGAGCAATGCTTCAGTGAACATTATCTGATAAGAGGGTAAATTGACCATGTGGTAGAGGAAAAACCCCTGCAGACACCAGCTCATCAGGAGATCTTACATATTGGTTCACATTCACAGAGAGTGAAGATTTTGATTGTAAGCAGAAAGATTCCAAGTAAATAACACCTGTACAAACCTGAGAAAACCAGAGTGAGAAATCATAAAATTTTACAGAAGAAAAGATCAAGCAATGATTGGAAACAATAAGTCATTCTGTTAAAATTGTACCAAATTATGCAGAGGTCTTCTATATTTCTTTAAATTTTACAATCTAATTTAATCTATACGTTCTATTTAAAATACATTCTGTTTATAAAGGTAATGTTTATACGAATGTTTTCATAGTGTACTTCAGTATTTGGGGTTATTTTTAGAAGAATAATTGGGTGGGGATGCTTTTCCTATTTTCTTTGCTTCAGTAGTCTCAACAGTTCTCAATCCTGACTGCACATCATACTCTGGAGAGCATTAAAATTGCTGATTCCCAGGCAGGTCCCACCCCTAGGAAATACGGTTTCCTAACTCTGAGGATGGGCTGTGGGCATCCATGAATTTTAAAGTTCCACAGGTGATTGTAATGTGCAGCCCGAGTGAGAACTGTTGAATTTAACCAAACCCAAAAGAACTTGTGGGCTTCTTAAGACTATAACCCAGGAAACGCCACACACACGGTGGCAGAGTATCAGCAGGAAACAACTTCTGGAGACTAACCTTGCACACCTGAACTTACAAAGTTATAGCAAACATCATAAAGGATTAAGCAAATCCTTTGATCTCAAAAACTTCTGAAAATCTAGTCACTTCTCTTTCCTCTTTCCATTTTTCCAAATCAAAGGCTTCAGACAGATTATCTTTAAGCAGGTTTCAAAAGACTCCCACTGAAATTGAAATGTTGGTAGTTTCCAGCAGATATCAGAATGAAACCGATATGAAGAACTATTCCTGAAGTGTCAGAATTACCTACTGATCCTATGATGCTTCAAATTATACAGGACAAGGAAAAGATGAAGGAAGGAAGGAAGGAAGGAAGGAAGGAAGGAAGGAAGGAAGGAGTAAGCTCCTTTAAGAGAACATTTCATTTTTTTTCTGTTGAGCTGATTTTAAGCAGAAATCATTCAAAAGAGTAATTTTTATGAGCGCCAATTTCTAAGTCTAAAAGTGAAAGGGCAAATTAAAAAATAAACTTTATACCTCACAGTCCATATGGAACAGTGCCATAAAGATAGGACACTGGAAGTGCCCTGTACAGGTGAGTTTGCTCAGTTTGTTGAGAGACAGAGGGAAGATCAAGGAGAATTAATAACATCTCCATGTAAGTCAGTTCACTTCCCTCTATTCTCCAACTATTGACAGCACCCTTAAATCCAACCAGCATTTTAGAAAAGGTGTTCTCTTGAGCAATAGAGAAATGTAGTGAGTATCAGTAAATGGCTCATGGCAGATCTATCCCACTAACTGGAAAAATCAATCACCCTTACATATGAGCAATGGCACAGTTCCACCACAGTACCTTTGGTCCTTCTATCTGTTAACCAGGAAAACAAGAATTTGCCTTTTTATAATGGAAAATCCAGTAAGAATTTCACATGTAGGCTGCTTCTTCTTTCTCTTTGATTTTGCTTGGGTTTCCACAGGCAATCAAAGTGTGATATGAAGAGGACATCTGAGAACCATCCTGAGAGTTTACTCTTGGTTTCCCAAACAAGGAGCCACTATGTTCCAGGGACTCCCCCTCTCCCAGTGTGAGGACCTGCACTGAGATTCACTTTCCACAATAGTGCCCTAGCCCTGAGAATACCTGATCATTGGCAGCTAGCTTTCTAGAATACCTCCTATAAGAAAAGCTGACACCTAGTTCCAGACTAACCAGCACCAAAGTAGACTATTTTCCCTTCACGGACAAAGGGACTATCCCAGTTAAGCTATGGAAAGGGGACACAACAGGGGGGCATGTTTCTTTCCTGGAACACAAACTCACCATGAGCCCAGCAAGCCTCTCTATGAATGAAAGAAGTATTAGGGTATCCTGTCTTCCCCTGCCAGCCCTGTAGTTTATCTCTGTCAGGCTTTCTAATATATCCATAGTTAGCTGGCAGATCTACAGTGGTCTCACCCATGTGTCTGAATGTTACCTGGCTTTTGACTGGGGTGCACCTCAGTTCTCTTCCACACAACCTCTCATTCTCCACTAAGCAGTATATTATTTTGCTAGGGCTGTCATAACAAAATACCACAGACTGGGGGCTTAAGCAATAGACATTTATTTCCTCCCAATTCTGCAAGCTAAAACTCTGAGCTCAAGGTGTCAGCAGCTTTTCTGTCTTCTGAGGACCTCCCTCCTTGGCTAACAGATGGCCATGTTCTCCTGTGCCTTCACGTGGTCTCCTGTGTATGTGTATCTGTGTCCTAACCTCTTCTTATAAGGACACTAGTCATACTGGATTAGAGCCTACCCTAGCGGCCTCATTTAACCTTAATTACTACTTTAAAGACTCTGTTTCCAAATATAGTCACATTCTGAGGTATTGGAGGTTATTCAACATATGAATTTGGGTGGGGGGACACAATTCATCCCATAACAGCTTACATGTGTTCATTCATATAGTGGTCACATGGTTCCAAGCACATCAAGAGAAAAAGTCCCAGTATACAAGCACTTTTTAAGCCTTTGCTTGTGTTGCGTTGCTTGAGTTCCATTAGCCAAAGTCAGTCTCAAGGCCAGAGTCAGTATAGAGTCAGTGTGGCACTATCAAAGGACTGGGATAGAAGGAGGGGAATAATCTGTAGGCATTTTTGCAGTCTACCACATGTTGTGATAGAAATAGAGAAGAATTGGGCTACTCTAGCCCCTGGAGAACTTTAACCTGGTAGGAGTATAGTTCAGATATCTCTTTGTAGAAAAAGAACTTCCAGTATAATAAAATTCATCCTAATAGGTTGTGACATATTACAGTGTCAGCATGAAAAGTCATCCAATTTCCCTATAAAATGAGAAAAGCAATCCCCACCCTTCCCTTCCTCACAAATACCTATGAGATCAAATGTGGAAGCTCCATGGAAGAAATATACTCAATCATCTATCGGTCCCCTTCAGTGATGTATTACACTGATCAAATCTGAAGTGTCTTAATACAAATAATGTAGCTATTTTTAATCAATACCAAGTCATTTAATAGAGATACATTGCATTAGGTGTTGACCTATCTCCAAAATTTTCCCAAATACTGACTTTTAACAAGACACTTCAAAATACAGGAAGTCTTTCAAATGACATTTTGACTGTCACTGCTCCGTTTCTGTCAAGCTAAGCTCTCTGTCCATTGGTCAGTAAATAGCATAAAATTTGCAAGGTCCATTTTGCCAATTCAATTTGAGTGGTGGTAGAGTCTTAAGAAGTTCAAAGAACCAATGAGCACAGAAAATGAGTTTTTATAATAAATGCTTCATAGGAAAAAACAAGGTCAGACATCTATCTTTACCCAATCTATTCTTTTAAGACACAGCTCAAGTCTTTTCTGTTCCATGATACTTTCTCTGACAATGAGTGCCCTCCAAGATCTCTCCTTTTGAACTTCAAAAATATTTTATTGAATGGGCTGGGTTTAATGGGAAGCAAGCAAAAACCAATTTTAGTTTTTCTCACCTTTCCATAAGTTTGATTAGCACTGACATTCCTTATTACCTTCTTTGATAACATTTGGGGCAGATTCCTGCTGCTTTGGCCATTTTTAGACATGAAAATGTCCAGTGGAAACTAATCATAGCAGAACATCAATCCAGCCCAATCTTATAATCATGCAACTTTAACATAGGGCAATAGAATATTCAAACTGCTATTGAATTAAACCTTCTCCTGCCCCCCATCTGGCACCTGCCTTGGCTGAGGAAGCATGCGGTGAAGAAGGAGAAGCAGTCACCTTTGCCACCCTGCCCCTCTTCTTTGCTCCACACCCTCTCCTACTTACTAGCTGCTGCCATTGCTGAGATATGGAAATGGTGTCCTTCTGCTTTGCAGATGTCTGAAGCAGACGCTTCCTCTCCCGATGTGCTTTTGCTGGTTTCTGGGGATTCTCCGCTTCTGACTCCAGTTTTGTTACCTCATACAGTGCTTCTCCTCTGGCTGATTGCTTCTGACTCCCACTTTATTTCCAGAGATTTATCTCTCAGTTAGGGTGGTATCAACTCTCCAGATGATCTCCCCTGGCAGGGACCCAAACCAACTCCCTTCTGTGAGGCCCATATTGCAAGAAATGTGCTCCTTTGCTCCACTGTCAGCAGGAGTTCACCATCTCTTTCTTGTTTCTGCTGTCCCAGGGCTGTTGGCCAGCCACAGCATCAGCCACTGGTATTTATTCACTTCAAACAAGAAGCAGGTATCAGTCTCTAAGTCTGCCAAACTCCAAGGAATGTGGCCAGGCTTTCTGAGTAGTTTTCTTGAAACTTCTCTTCATTTGGCTTAAAATCATTTAAATCATTTGGCTTGAAAAGTACTGATGAGCAGTGATAGAAGAAATGCACAAAACCCTCTAGACTCCCTCCAAAGAAACTCCTTCTTTCAGCTCTTCCCTGAAGAAGTGAACAATGGGCTAATAAGACAGACCAACTGCACAGTCTCTGTACACACTCTGCCTAAGTGGCCAGATCTAGCACATAGCCCTGTGAGTGTGGATACCTGGCACCAGCTGATTTGTCCTCTGAAATCTTTACCGGAAGTCTGAGGCAAGTGACATCTAATGACTTGTTACTCTTCTATATGCATCGTTCTTGACAAGATTGCCTTATTTTACTGAGTACCACTATAAGATTAGCTGTATTTAAACCTTGGGAAGATAAGAGTTTGAAGAAAATGGAATAAATGAAGAAGAGACCATATTTTGTATTCTTGAGGTCCTCACAAACTAGTGGAGACTGTAGTAGAAACTTTCTGGAATTATATATCAGCCCCATGGCCTAATGCCCCATTTCTTTGGAAACTCACCCCCATACCCCCTGATGGGCCACAACAGCCATGTTTGTATGGTAATGCTATTCATTAGGCATTGCTCACTTGGACCTATGGCTGACATCTTCCTCAAGATGAGCTAATTAGATTACTTTCTTGGGAGTTAAGGATTGGACTGAAAATCATATCAGACTCTGCAGCTGGAAAGGCAGGCATTTTCTACCTTGCAGAATAGAGAAGAGAAAATCAACCTACAGAGGAGGAGAGAGAATGGGGCAAGCATACAAAAATACACAGAAATGAGGGGAAGAGAGAGAGAGAATCTGTGAACTTGGTTTCAATGACCTCCCTATTGACTTGTTGCATCTCTGCCCTTTGGCTTATGATAATGCCTGAATCCATACAGGAATTCTCTTCTCTCTCTCTCTCTCTCTCTCTCTCTCTCCCCCTCTCTCTCTCTTTTGCTTAAGCTAACTAAAGTTAGCTTCAGTTTCTAAAATCTGAAGTATCCTAAGTAATAGAAACAAAATATATACATAAAAAGGAGTTGAGAACAAGACAACAGCATATAGGTAAAAGTGGCTGATCAGGAAAGACACCACAGAGAATCGGTATTTGGGATGATCTTCAGAAGATGAGTGGGACTGCTATGGGGAAAATGGGAAATAATCTAGGTAGAGAAAATAGGATGAGCATGGAAAGGAAGTGGAGAATTGAACATTTAGCTGAGGTGCCTAATATGTCAAGAGGAGTCACTGGAAAGAAAATTAGATGAAGGTCAGATTTTAGGAATCTTGAAAGGCATGTAAGTTTGAAAGGTTTTTTAGCTGGAGTAACATGATAGGATCTGCATTACCGAAACTAATTATTATAACAGTGTTTAGGAAAATTAGAAGATAAGGGGACTAGATATAGGGAAAGCAGATGAAAAAGGCTAATGGGAGGACCAGTCTAGGTTAGTGGGTATTGGAAGAAGAAAGGAAAAGTCCAGTTTGGCATTTTAGTTCTGGAATCAGAGTAAGGAGTGTGATGGTCCCATGGCAGAAACAATTCCAGATCTAAATGGTGCCAAACATGACCATGTCCTAGCCCATTTAATGAGTAGCTACTGCCATGGTACACTGCTGTTGAGCAAATTACATACATGCTGTAGCAGACACATGCTGTTTCCCAACTAGCAGCAGCTTCCCCTTTCTTTGGGGAGCAGCACTCCAATCTCTTTTGAGAATTTGGGTCAGGAGGCTCTTCTAAATTCGCGTGTCTCTCTGTTACTGTAGAGCTTCAGATGTGATGCAGGCATTAACGTCTCTGCAATGTCTTTGTCATGTAAAGGGACACACAAGGCACGTTCTGACTCTGTAGCCATCAACCCTAGGCTTATAAACCCCCCATCCTGGACTCACCTGTGTGATTCCCACCCCCAATCAGACAACACTGGTGCAAAGAAAGATCTATAGGTATCAAATAGCTACCATAAAATTAGTCTTTTTATATGTTTATTTATCTTGAGAAAGAGAGAGAGAGGGGGAACACAAGTCGGGAAGGGGCAGAGAGAGAGAAAGACAGAGAGAGAATCCCAAGCAGGCCTGACACAGGCTCAAACCTATGAACGGTGAGATCATGACCTGAGCTAAAATCAAGGGGCAGATGTACAAATGACTGAGCCACCCAGGTACCCCATAAAATTAGTCTTTAAGTTACCCCTTAACCTCTACTTAGTACTTGACAGGATCTAAGGTGTTAGGCTACCTGGGATTGAATGTTGGCTCCCCCACTTACCAACTGGGTGACCCTGGGCAAGGTAATTAACGTCACCATGGCTCATTATCTTCACCTACAAAATAGGGATAACAGTAGGGTCTATCTGAAAAAGATATTAGGAAGATTAAATATCTTAAAACTCACAAAGTTCTTAGGACAGTGTTTGATACATTGAGAAGGCCCAAAACATTAGCTTACAATATAAGAAGCACTTGAACACATTGGCAAGTTATTGTCCAAAAAGAGTAGCTCAGTTTCTCATTACACAAGAGCTGAGACTGTTGTGTCTGGCACATTTTCTCCACATGTCCAATAAACAAGACTGCCCATAAGGTAATATCATCAATCTACTTAAGGTTATACTTGTACAGAAAATTCATCCTGGTGGGCCTATTCCAATGATACAGCTAAATTTGAAGTCAGAAATTTCATCAGGATTATACTAAGATCTTTTGATGAATGAAGACTTTGGCTGGTAACACCTGTCCTAAATTTTCTCCTAATAAATGATACATACCTTTGAGATTAAACCAGATTATTTTGCCAATATTTGTGACATCTGCATCTCTTTTTTTTTTTTTCTTTTAAGTAAAAACTGACTGTCTTGGGTTTGAATAACACGTGTTCATGTGCCAACACTGTTTCCCCCTCCCCCACCATCACCCAATACCAATCCTATCTGCCAAGTTCACATGCAGCCTCAGACCTTTCCCAGCCCACAGGAAGATAGCCACCCTTACCCTTTTAAAGATAATAGGAAATAAGATCCGGAGCGCCTGGATGGCTCAGTCAGTTAAGCGGCCAACTTCGGCTCAGGTCATGATCTCGCAGTCCGTGAGTTCTAGCCCCGCGTCAGGCTCTGTGCTGACAGCTCAGAACCTGGAGCTTGCTTCAGATTCTGTGTCTCCCTCTCTCTGACCCTCCCCTGTTAATGCTGTGTCTTTCCCTATCTCAAAAATAAATAAACGTTAAAAAAAAATGTAAAAAAAAAGATCCACTTGCCACTTAGGGTGATTTTGTCAGAGAGATAGATCTAAAAATTATCATGCTCTCAATAGAATGGTGACTCTGTCTCCCCAATCACTTTAACCAACATTGCAAAACCCCCAAAATACTGAGAATTAGTGCTGTAGTCATTTACTAGGTAATCTGACTCTCAATGGAAAGGATATGAAGACAGCCACTTTAATGAACCATATGAAGTTAACTATATGATTTCCTTAAAGTCTCTAGGCTCCTTCCTTACTATATCATTAGGAAGCCAAGGACTTGGACCTTGCATAGCACAGTGCAAAGAGTTCAGGGTAGGAGCCCTGGATCCAAGTCCCAGGCCTACCATTTACTTCCCATGAGATGTAAGAACAATAATACTTGTGCTGCTAACCTCCAGAAGGTTCCAGTAATGAGCCAGGGTGATCATTCATGTTTGTGCACATGCTTTGTATACCCTCAAATGCTCTGCTACCACAATATAGATTTCCCAACACCCACAGAAATGTCTTGGGTAAGATATACCTGGGATATGCCACAAGGCCTTATATGAGAGGAATCCATTAAAGCGATGTCATTCATGGTTAAAGACAGTGCTCACTCATGACTAAATGCCCCATTTCAAGGACCTTGAGGATAAGCTCCACTTTGAGTTTAGTCCCAAGGAGCAGTTATCATCTATCAAAATTTTATAGGATTTCTTGTATCTGACAAGGAAAATTATGTAACTTTATTTCACTTTTTTGGAGCCAAGATCAATGAAAAACTGTTAAATTAGCACATCTTAGGCGCCTGGGAACATCTATTCTTGCTGTTCCTTTCAAAGTGTGAGTTCTACTGTTATTTTTAATTTGACTCTTCTACATTATATTGAATTGTATCTGAGAGCTTCTTTCACAAGAAGAAGGAATGAAAAGGAGATATCAGTGATGACTGACTGAGAAGTATTTCCAGAAGAAAACAAATACATGTCTTGTAGGTCAGATAGACATTTACTTGGCAGTACTTTCCAGGGCTCACTTTTGGCACTCAGATTCTCTGATTTCATCTGCATCCAAGGCATTATGGCAACTTTAAGATTATCCAGGACAAAGGAAACAAAACCCAAGAAGCCCACATGAGTCCACAGCCCATGTAGGGGTCTCTCTCCACATGCTACACACTACCCACTACAGTCTAGTGGGGAAGGCCCAAGGCCGGGTCACTGTCTGTTCCCTGGGACTGAGGACAATTGGAGCAAGAGATCTCAGGGCCTACAGCAGCATGCTCTTTTTCCGTGGAATTACTCTAAAGGTTTTGTAATAAAGTTAACAAACATATAATGTTTACCCACTATGTGCCCGGATCACATTATAAGGAACACAAACACAAATATAAAACACAATTCCTAATCCCAGGGAATTGTGGCAGGGGAAGAGGCATATGTTGATCGAGCCATAATAGAGGACACGGTGGGATAAGAGATAGATGAGAAGCATAAATCAGGGCCGAAGGGGCAAAATGAGAGGCTGGGTGGTGGACTCAGAAGTCCAACTGCTGCCTGGGCACAAATGCCTACTTAACAAAATGTGTGACTCTGGGCCAGACACTTAACCTCTCTCTGTGCCTCAGGTCCTTCATACAATCGGGATAATAATACTACCTACATCACTGAGTTGTTAGGATGCCTGAATGAGTTAATATGGGTAAAGCACTTGGAACGGTCCCAGGCATATATTGCATGGCATGTTGGGATGAAAGAATGGCACTTTCGTTCATCCCAAAGAGACAGAAAACAAAGATAGTGACCAGTCCAATCTCCTTGTCAAATAGACAACCCTGGTAAATCATCTAATGACACTTGCTAGCAAGGATACCCCTGGAGAAACAAAGCTCTTACTCCCCAGACTGGCCCCCTTCATCGTGCCACCTGAGAGACCACTCTACAACCACTGGGGCAATAGTGTGCATTAAATACCAAGCTTCATCAAAATGTTTTTAATGCTCTTAAAATTAACTCGAAGGATTCTTAAAAATTAAATTGAATCGTTCAGTCTCTCTTTTGTCAATTCTGTGCAATAGCAAGCTTCTCCCCATTTACTTTTGGGATTCAACTTTCATTTAAAACTTTTGATAATCTAATGGTTAGTTTCCTTCAGTAACCTTAATTTTGCCTCAAATATAAGGGGAAAAGTCCTCATAATATCCCCAAATAGCACCTAAGGAAGAGAAAAGTTGGAAAGAGAAAGTGGATGCAAAAGATTAATGTCTCTCTTTCCAAACTTTGCCCATGACCTGACTATTCCTTACCCATAGGGAAAAGAGGCCAGAACCCCATGGCCATTGTATGGAGAACATCTTGGGAGCATCCCGACCTGCCTGAAGAGAGAGCCATGCTCATAAATGTCTGAGCATAGTCAACTAGTTGTTGTAAGTAATAAGCTCTCAGGATCAGAGATAGATACACACACACATACATACACAGATGATAGAAAATTAAGTAGGTAATGTCTGTTTTTTAAGTCAAGAAATGTTTCATCACCCCAAATACTTTCTGCAATCCAAGATTTACTCTGAAATCCCACCATTAACATGCATTTCAGTTAAGCCACACCCTTTACAGGCATTAATTTATTATTTAAATTAATAAATTTAAATATTCTTAAGATTGACAGTCCACTGTCTCTCTAACACCTGGGCCTAAACCCAGTCATCAGACTGCCTTCCTCCTGACTGGAGGAACAAGGATCCTGGAAGATGGGGAGTCTGCAGAGAGCCATAGCATGACCAGCAACAGAGAAAGGAGGAAGGCAGTGCCCAGGACGATTTCCCACCCTCACTATTTGGTTGAAAGCTGATCCTAGATCCCTGCCTTGTCCAAACATCATCCACTGACTTCACAGAAAGGTCAGGAAAAGATTTATCATTCAGTCTTTGTTTCTAGACTTGTAAGTGGAATTTCAGAGAAGTGACATGTGGGAGGGAGATATGGTTCAATTGGTAGGTAAACCATAGCTTGGTTAGCATACTTTTTAATTGCCAGAGGAAATAAATGGTAAGTGGTTGAATTGCAGTTGGTGGTGACATTGCTCTGAACTGCTCAGGCTGTAGGAAAAGAAACCAGTGGGAAGGAAAATACCCAAAGAACAGCGTTGTCACGGGCATTTCCAATGCAACACAGCCAGCCAAATCAATCAGGGTTAAAAAAAAAAAAAAAAACTGGCCACCCTCTCATCAATCCTGGAAGAGAAAACCATAGCAACATATGTTCCCTTAAAAATGGAAAACTGCAATTCATTTCCAAAGTAATCATTTCTAGTGCCTGCCTCAACTTTTTATGCCTCTCTGAACTTCCTGGGTATATTTACAGAGCAAAACTTTCTTCCTGTGTGTGTGTTCATGCTGTGTTTTATTTGCATTGCAGAATATCACTGTAGCCCTCCCAGTCCTTATAAATTAAGTTTATTTTGAGATGAGAGGAATGGAGCAGAAGTAGTCCCTGCTGTGACTTAATGTTGTAAGAGTTTATTTCTTTGTTTTTCTTGGGAAACTATATTGATGGGGCAGGCAGGGGAAAAAAACCAAAGATAAAAAGTCTCCCCCCAACTCCATGTCTGTTTTGACTCTCATTTTTAAAAAGCAAATGTATCCAAATAATCTCCTTCCAGATGTACTCAGATCAAATGGGGACACTGGGTAATTGAGAAACAAGATTTCCATCTGCTCTATCAATTGAAAGGCAAAAAGTGGAAAGGAAAAAAAAATTGAACCACTCCTCTGTTGCCTGTGAGCATTGTAAATGGATGGATAATTCAAGTGCTGGAGGACTTGGAAAGAGCTGAGATCCCTGAGTGACTGACAAGTGTAGCTCCAGGACAGCCATGCAGCGTGGCTGTTCTCCAAGTCTTTCTCCAGGGCCAGGGTACCACCCTGGTGCCCCACTCCCTTGACTGTTGTGTCCCCAGCACCCCACCCCACATTGGCCAGCAAGCATGCATGCATGTATTCATCTCTTCAACCAATATTTGTTGGGCTCCCACCACCTTGAATTTCACTTACTCATTTGAATTTCACCATGACTATGTGAAATAGGTGCGGGTAGGCAGCTCATTGTTGCCCTGAAATGTTATTAAGTCCCATACTCCATGAGTCATGTCACATACCTCTGCTTTGTCTCTCAAACTAGATTAGAAACTTTTCAAAAGCAGGAAGACTAGCTGCAAGGGCTTGTCTTTCATTGCTCACATTCTCTAGAGTGACTTCTAACAAAGAGCACTGAATATAACAAGGAAAGCAAAATAAACCCATTAAAAAAAAAAAAGGTAGATTTACTTCACTTTTAAATATAGGGATGTACCCAATAAAACAAATCTCAATCACTGGGAAGAAAACATTTTCGCCAGTCCTAGCCCTCCTTTTTTCTAGAGTCGGAAATACCACCTTTGGAGAGGATTGCTGCTCTCAGAAATGGCATTTGAGAGGTATTTCTGACTTATTTAGGTTAAAGCAAGTGCTTTAAGTGCTCATTCTTTCTGGAAGAATTGTCTAACCAGATGCCTTTGTCCTGGTGAAAAGCTCTGCAGTTGGAGGTAGAAGTCAGTCCAAGCCCTTCCTTGGTGGGTATGTGCATCTGTGCATTTACCCCAGGGCCTGGAAACCTTGTGACCAGAAGAGAAGTGCACCCACGACCCTGCCTGGAAGGACAGTGAGGCTCCCTAAAAGAAACGTACTACCAGCAGGAGCGTCACTCAGCTCAGACCCTGCTCCTTAGTGGGGACGGCCAGACTGGGGCACTCCCTGTGGACCTGCCTCTCCACTGAGGAAGGTGCTTGTGGAAAGTGGCCACATGCCATTTGTTGTAGACTGAATTGTGTCCCTTACCCAAAAGCCCCTAACCCGTACATGACTGTATCTGGAGATACGGTCTTTAAGAACTAGTTAAGGTTAAAGGAAATCATAAATGTAGGGCCCTAATCCAATAGGACTCTGGCCTTATAAGAAGAGAAAGGTCTCTGTCTATCCCTCTCTGTCTCTCTATGTCTCTCTCTGTCTCTTTCTCTCCACCATGAGAGAACAAAGAGAAGGTAGCTCTCTGAAAGCCAAGAAGAGAGCCCTTACCAGGAACCAACTCTGCCTGACCTTGATCTGGGACTTCCATCCTCAAGAGCTGTGAGAAAATAAATATCTGTAGTTTAAGCCACCCAATGTATGGTATTGTCTGACAGCCCACGCTGACTAATACAGGTACTGTCTATCTTATTTTGTTGATTAAAAAACTAAGTTCAGAAAGGTTAAGTAATTTGCTCAAGATCACATAGCCAGTAAGGGACAGAGCTAAAATTCTATAGTGCATTCTTCTCCTTTTGCTGAACTGAAATTCTGATGGAAAGCCACGTTTACTTTGATCCACACTGTTACAGGAAGGGGAGGTAGGCTCATTAGGCAGACAATAATGAGAAATGTATATGCCATTATAATAGCTTTACATGGCCTGAAATAGTGAAAAAGCAAGGCTTACCAAAAATCCTTGCTGAATAAATAAATGAGTAAGTGAATGAATGAATGAATGAATGAATGAATGAATGAATTTCTCCAGGCTAGAGCTAGCAAGGCTTCATAGAAGAGGTTACAATTAGGAAGCTGGCATTCTTTCCCCAACACCTAAGCCTTCCCTTGGTGAACATTCTCCCCACTGTCAGATGTCATGAGGGTTAGTCCTTCCCTGGCCACACACCAGTGGACACCTGGGCTTTGCAGACTGAATCTCTCCTGCCTGTCCCTATAGCATCTTGTATGGCAGTGACAAGAGACAGATGTGTGCACTCTTCTGCTCTCCTTTTCCTGTGTTCACACTTTTCCTGCAATCCATGTAGAGGCTTCATACACTGAATAGGACTTTTTGTTTCTCTTTTTCCTTCATCTGTGCATGAGACCTCCACGTCGCCTGGACACCCAGAGCTGACCTATAGAGGGAATGAAGACTTACATATGTTACTGCTAGAACAGCAGAAGAACTGAGACAAACAGGATGTGCTGTGTGCACAACAACAGCACTGCACAGGAAAATAGAGAAAGGAGGAGACCACACTACCCCCACCCCATTCTGCCCTCAGGGAGTGTAGTAGAGGGGCAACAAGAGGGAATAGAATGAGGTGTGACCTTGGGAAAAATCTGCAAGGGAGGCAGGACATTCTGACCTGGAGGGCCAGGGCAAGAGGAAGGGCTGCTCAGGAGTCAGGACCTGTGTGGCTAGCTCCAGTGAGTAGCAGGGAAATTAACCCAGAGAGTGGGGGTCACTCACCGCTATTCACCGCTATTCAAGGCTCCACATTATCCAAGCAGGAAGCCCCATTACTGTCCATCTGATGATGCTGGGGCAGGGCTTTCCACCCTTAGCTGCCTGTACTTTGCCTGTGGATTCTCCACCAGAGGGGGAGGAAGCACACTCACCTGGACCCCACCCCGGCTGAGCCCCGCCCCTACTGCCTTCTCTGTTCTCCCCTTCCATTCAGCAATAAGATAGTAGCTAACCCATAGAGCTTACTGTGTAAGCTATACATGTGTGTATATATACATATAAATGTGTGTATACACGTATATATATCATTCGTACTTATTTACCCCTTACTACAACACTCTATGGCAGATACTAGTATAGTCTCTCCAGTGTATGGATAAGCCTCTCTGTGGCACAAATAGATTAACTGAACATCAAACCTGGCTCCAGATCTCTGGTTTCAACCACTATTCAACATTATCTCTCATCACCCAAGATACATGTTGGACCCCTTGAAACAGAGGGTATGAATGTAAGAGGTAGTGGTTTGGGAAGTGGAAAGAGCAGACCGGCATGGTACTTCACTGAAGTCCCCCACCCCCATTACACGTGTCTGGGTCTATGGTCTAGCTCTCATAGTGGAATTAAACTCCCCCAGGTGAGAGTCCTGCCTTATTTATCTTGATACATCCTTCTCAAGGACAACACCCTTCATGCATAAAAAGCTGAGTAAATGGTAAGCATATTTAATTACTGGAAGTTATTAACAAAAGCTTTAGGTTTGAGTATGTTTTGAGCACCACTCAGGGTCCTAGAGTACCTCTCAAAGAGGCACAGACAGATACGTCACAGCGCTCTACTGTTTGGACCAATAACCAGTCTTTCATTCTCTAGAGAACTTGGAGGAAGAGACCAATTTACCTTTACTAATGTAAAGCATTACATTACATTACATTACATTACATTTTATCTTTACATTTTAAAGATATATAACCTTAGTGCATCTCACTGATTCTGAGTGATAGGGAAAGTTAAGTTATACCTTTATTATACAGGTAAAGAACCTGAGGCATTAAAGAGGTTAAAACATGTATCCAAGATCATACAGCTACTCAGTAGCAAAGCCAGGAGTGTAAGGCTAATACCTATTTCCCAACTTTTAGTCTGGCATTCTTTCCTCTAGACCTGGAAGCATCCCTTGGACAGTGGATATATTTCTCATTCTCAGAATCCATAAGCTTTATCCCACAAGTACCTTTCTCAGGCTGCACACTTGCTGGAAAGGATTTGGGGGAGGCATTTCACATAGAGCCTTGCTAGCTAAGCTTTCCATGGGCCAGCGGCATCAGCATCACCTAGGAACTTGTTAGAAATGAAGAACCTTTGGCCCATCTAGTATATATTGAACCTAAATCTGCATTTTTTTTAAGTTTATTTACTTATTTTGAGATAGAGATAGAGGGGGGAGGGACAGAGAGACAGACAAACAGAGAGAGAGAGAGAGAGAGAGAGAGAGAGAGAGAGAGAGAGAGAGAATCCCAAGCAGGCTCTGCACTGTCAGCACAGAGCCCAATGTAGGGCTTGAACCCATGAACTGTGAGATTATGACCTGAGCCAAGATCAAGAGTCAGATGTTTAACCGACTGAGCCATCCAGGTGCCCCTAAATCTGCATTTTAATAAGATTTCTGGGTGATTTGTATACATGCAAAATTTTGAGAATCACCTCTATAGAAGACCTGCCCACAGGGGCAATCAGCAACAGATAGAAGTTGAATGTTCTCAGGTAGATTCCATGAAAGTTTCATGGGTATTTTATGTAGCTGACCATATTCAGATACTGACTTGGTAAGCATCACCTGGTTCTCATTCACAACAAGCAGGTGAAGGAAGTGGAGCATACCTTGGACATGGACCTGTTAGGAACTTCAAGCAGCACCCACTGGGGGAATGCACAGATAAGCGCCATGCACCATGAGTCTCTCCCACATGAGAAAACTAGGGGAGGAGGGGCACCTGGGTGGCTCAGTGGGTTAAGCCTCTGACTTCTGGTCAGGTCATGATCTCATGGTTCATGGGTTTGAGCCCCTCATCTGGCTCTGTGCTGACAGCTCAGAGCTTGGAGCCTGCTTTTGATTCTGTGTCTCCCTCTCTCTGCCCCTCCCCCCACCACCTGCGCGCTCTCTCTCTCTCTCTCTCTCTCTCTCTCTTAATAAATAAACATTTAAAAAAAAGAAGAAAACTAGGGGAGGGGACACCCATCTAGAGTCACATATGCATGAATTTTAGGTCCATAAATAAGGTACTGACTGGCACCATTCTCTCACCGCTGCCCTGGAACACTGTGGTGCTCAATGTTCAGAACACACAAATCTAATTCTGCTTGGCATCAACCAGAAAAGTGACTCTGCATTACAGACGATGCTGCCTCAGCTGATTTCATGGATGTCTGTCCTCTGGTCAGTGGACAAGTGGTAGGCTGAGTTGAATTCAGCCCCCTCCTCCCACCCCAATTCTCTGTCAGCTCTCATGCCAAAGGAAGTCTGAATCAAACACTATTTTTGATTTTTTATAAATTGTCTCTACAGGATGGTGTTCAGCCTATAACATGCAGAATGTTTTAAAGGACCAGCTTTTGAAACTTGTCTGGAAAAATTAAACATGCTGATAAGATTTTCCTCACCAAGAGGAGCACTTGTTAAACTGGTATGAATTTGTCCACTAACCTTAATGGTACCATAGTAGGTTGAATAGCCTTCCCCCAAAATTCATGCCCATCAAAACCCCAGAATGTGACCTTACTTGGAAATAGGGTCCTTGCAGATATAATTAGTGAAGATGATGTTATACAAGATGAGGCAGAGGTGGGCCCCAAATCCAATGACTGGTGTTTTTATAAGGAGATGGATATTTGGGGGCACCTGGGTGACTCAGTGGGTTAAGCATCCAACTTCGGCTCAGGTCATGATCTCATGGTTCGTGGGTTCGAGCCCCATGTCAGGCTCTGTGCTGATAGCTCAGAGCCTGGAGCCTGCTTCAGATTCTGTGCCTCTCTCTCTCTCTCTGCCCCTCCCCTGTTCATGCGCTCGCTCTCTTGCTCTCTCTCTCTCTCTCTCTCTCTCAGAAATAAAGACATTAAATATATCTATATCTATATCTATATATCTATAGATATATAGATATATAGATATAGATATAGATATAGATATAGATATAGATATAGATATAGATATATAAAGGAGAGGGATATTTGCAGATTCACAGACGAACGTAGGTAAAAAGGTCATGTGAATGTGAAGGCAAAAATTGGAGAGATACAGCTACAAGCCAAGGAACCACCAAGAACTGCTGATAACCACAAGAAGTCAGGAAAAGGCAAGGAAGGATTCTTCCTTAGTATCTCCAGGAGGAGCATGACTCTCCCAACACTTTGATGTTGGACTTCAGAGCTTCCCAAACTGTAAGAAAATACCTTTCTGTTGTTTGAAGCCATTAGTTTGTGGTACTTCGTTAAAGCAGCCTGGGAAACTAATACAGTATCTAATAACTAATGTTGCTGACATTATTTTGAGAGCTTGCCTCATGCCAGGCATTGTTCTGAGCATTTCACATGTGTTTACCAGTTTAATCCTCCAAGCAACCTTCTGAGGGAAACATGGTTCTTCTCACTTCACATAAGAGATATGCAGTTCCCTTGACCACATTTGTTACCCAGCTTGATGGGTGCTCCAGCAGGTTCTAACTCAGATCCTACTCGGAACCTCCAACCGTGAGCTCTGAAAGGTGGGAAGAGACACTGAAGAGAATGTGTAGGCAAGAATTGGCATGGCCAAGCTCCTGTTCTGGCCGTGCCCCACTGACAGTGAAAATGAGGACCCATGGGAAGCAGCTGAAGGATCAGGAAGATTGGCCACCTAGTAGCAGAAGTTAATGCTATTTGGTTTCTGGGAAATTGAGTTATTAGCGAGGGTTCTCAATTAAGAAAAGCCCCAGTGTGCAAACCTAAGCTAAAAAGAACTGAGGGGCTGTGGTAGCGGACATTCTTTGGAGAATCAGCAGGCCAAAGCTTCAAAGAGTACACCTAGGAGACCCATTTCACTCCTAGACTTGAAAGTGAGTGGACTTACAGTAGCAGCTGGGAGGAGTTCCAAGGAAAGAGTGATCTTGCTGAGTTCAGATGTTTAATTCTTTGAACATATTTCCCTTAAGTCTGTTATGGCATTTAAGAGCTGTTTCTAAAAATTACCGTGCTAATGTACAGTTTGGGTTGGTTGAAAGGGTGGGCTGGCTCTCTGGAATCTGTCAAATCTTTCATAGGAGCCCCCACTGATGGGCCACAAACTAGGAGGAGCTGGAATGCCACGTGGTAGCAGACAGTTCTTGCTGTAAACAAAGCCTGAGGCTTTAAAAAAAAAATGTATAGAATGAATGTATCCTACACGCAAAGTCTATACAAAGGTTTCTCAGCCCTCTGGGTTGGTTTTTTGGGCTGGATCATTCTTAGTTGGGTGGGCGGAGTATGTCCTGTGCATTATAGGATGTCCAGCCGCATTCCTGGCTTCTTACCCACTGGATTTCCAAAAGCATCCCCATCCCAGTACAAAAATGTACCCAGAACAAAGTCGTCCCCCTCCCTACCAAGAACCACTAATCTATATAGAGTAACAGAAAAATGCCACCATTCACTTGGGAAAGTCTTTGTATTTACAACGTTTGTTAAGCAGCTCAAGGGAGAGGTCAGATAGCACTCCCTTTTCACAATCAGCTCTACTCACATGCTCTTTTTTTTTTAATATTTATTTATTTTTGAGAGAGAGAGAGAGAGACAGAGCACGGGCAGGGGAGGGGCAGAGAGAGAGGGAGACACAGAATCTAAAACAGGCTCCAGGCTCTGAGCTGTCAGCACAGAGCCCAACATGGGGCTCAAACTCGGGAACGGTGAGATCATGACCTGAGCCAAAGTCAGACGCTCAACTGACTGAGCCACCCAGGTGCCCCTCTGTTCACATGCTTTTAGCCCAGATTTGGCCAACTACCCAAAAATCTTCTCTACCCTGTTTCTTTCTTCCTTAGCTTCTCCAACACTACTCTTTGCTTACTTCCATTCCTAATATTTCCTGTTCTCCTTTCCTGGCTCATTTTCCTCTGCTTGTCCCAAAACATTGATGTTTCATAGCTTTCATTCTTAGCTCTCTGGTTTGCTTTCCTTGGTTAAGTGTTACTTCCACATAACCCCATTTCTCATCTACACATTGACAACTAACTTCCAAATCCCTGTCTTTAGCTTGACCCTACTCTAAGCCTTAACTAAAAAGGACTAAACTAGTATTCTAGTACTCCTAGCTAGATATCTATATATGTTCCACAGATACCTCAAAATCAAATTATCTATAAACATCCAAAATATTTACTGAAATTCCAAGCAACTGGGTCTCTATGCCACCATTCATTCTGATCAAAATTCCGTCAAAATTCTGAGAGGTCTTCCTTCTGAAAACCCCCCATGATGAACTTGTCACCAGGCACTATTATAGATTCTACTGTGGCTGCTTCCTCTGGTCTGCACCCCTCTCTCCACTCTGTCAGGACTGTAAACTAGGCCTCTCCATCTCTGTCTGCTCCCACTGTTGTTCAAGCACCATTCTAAAACAGTTGGGATCCACTCCCCGCTCTTCCTCCTATGCTTCTACTGCAAGGACAGGATCCATGATCCACCCAGGTACTCAACCCAGAAACCTGAGCCTCACTATTCACTCCTCCTCCTGCTTCCCATTCAACCAGTCAACAGGATAATCTTCGTTCTACCTGGAATTCATCTACTCCTCTTTCTACTCCTGCTGTCTTAGTCTCAGCAATTGTTACATCTTGCCTGGACTATTCAGTAAGTCTCCCTCACTCCAAAATTTGCCCCATCCACTTAGTATTACAGCAATCACTAGAATGATCTTTAAAAATAAAACTCTGGCATATAATCCAGCAATCCCACTTCTGGGTATTTATCCAAAAGAATTGAAAACAAGATCTTGGTGATAGCTGCAAGCCCATTTCACTGCAACATGATTCACAATAGCCTAGAGGTGGAAGCAATCCAAATGCCCATTGACAGATGATCAGATAAATAAAATGCCCTATATACAGACAGTGGAATATTATTCTACATTAAAAAGTGAGACCCCATCACAAGCTACAAGATGGATGAACTTTGAGGACATTAGTCCTCAGTGAAATAAGGCAGTCACAAAAAGACAAATGTATGATTCCACTTACATGAGGTGTCTAAAGTAGCCAAATATGTAGAAACAGAAAGTAGAAGAGCAATTGGAATTGGAAATGGGGAGCTGTTGTTCAGTGGGTATAGAGTTCCAGTTTTGTAAGACGTAAAAGTTACAGAGATCTATTATTGTACAATATGTACACACTTAACACTACTGAACTGTACACTTAAAAATGGTAAAGATGGGGGCACCTGGGTGACTCAGTTGGTTAAGCATCTGACTTCAGCTCAGGTCAGGATCTCACAGTTTGTGAGTTAGAGCCCGGCATCGGGCTCTGTGCTGACAGCTCAGAGCCTGGAATCTGCTTTGGTTTCCGTGTCTCCCTCTCTCTCTGCCCCTCCCCTGCTTTCTCTCTCTCATTCTCTCTCTCTCTCTCTCTCTCTCTCTCTCTCAAAAATAAATAAACATTTAAAAAATGATAAAGATGGTAAATTTTACTTTATGTGATTTGTAACACACTTAACAACTGCTTTAAATAAAAATCTGTTCATATAACTGCCTGTTGTAAACCCTTCCCTGGCTCACTCTCTTCTGGCGTTTGCAAAATCTGTCTGTTCCACTTGGAATGTTCTTCAAAACACCTCTTCCCTGCTCTGCTCCTGGAAAATGTTTCCTGGTCCTACGGGACAACTTCTCTCACCTCCCTCCTTTGTGATGACATAACCCCTCAACTTACCCCACTGGGCACTCACACTAAGGAGCTGATGCCCATTTTCCATGTCTGCTCATCCTAAGAGACTGTGAAGTCCTCACACACAGGCACTTCAGTGTCCTTCACCTCTACGTCTCTGGAGGTGCACATGCTGCCCAGCTGGTTTAGGAAGGCATTCATCAGATCCCAGTGCTGTGCCTACAAAGATTTCTGTCGAATTCTATTTTTTCCATTTTATCCTACCTGAAACAAATGTTTCCCCTGCCTCCCCAATCTGACTTTTCTGCCTTCTTTTTTATAGTCTTCTTTCCTCAGTAAACTTCCAATACTGGCCTGGTCCCACATTGACTAACCTCAGGGTTTCCAATTTCATTTTCCTTATACTTCTGTCCCATGGTTGCTGGATCCCAAAGCTTTTCATGAATGTAGTTTCCATCAGACAGTATGTAGGATGACTCACTGAAGTGGAACAAAGACTCATTTGAACTGAGATCTGTTACAATAAAGCAGTGGCCACTGGGATTATTTACATACAGTTTGAGGAGTAATCTGCTGCTCTAGGCCACTGGAGAGATGTGTGACCATTTCTCCACCTCTGTTTTAAAATGTAGATTTTATTATTATTCCATTCTGGTGAGGCCAACACACCAGGACAGGGTGGCCATTGAAAAGATAGTTGGTTATTCACAGTTCCCAAGAGGAAGGGCCATGGGAGGAAGGACTGGGGCTGCCCAGGACTCAGAGGAAGTGAGGAGAAAGCATGGGTGAGAACTTTTCTCTTGGTTTTACCTGGAAGAAATGTCTGAGTCAGGGTAAGCAAGCTATGCACATTTAGGATTGGTTAGTTTGAATACTTGAAGTAGGCTTCAGGGCATAGGGGCTGTCTCTAGCCGCCTGGTACCTGGCCAGGTGGTGATTATGGCAGGGGATAGTGTAGTGGCCCAGAGCGTGAGAGCCCAGTAAGGGAGGTGCAAGGGGGAGATGGGCTTTTGATGAGTTGGCTTACATGTGGAAGGTACAAAGGAGTTGTAGTTATCTTTAGGAATTGGCTTACCCTAGGAGGAACAGTGTGAGCCCCCACCAGCTAGTCTCCAAGATATCAGAGCGTCATATAATACGGAAAATAAAAAACATGATTCACATACTTCCCAACACCAGAATCAGACCATGGAGCATGAAGTATGGCTGTGGGAGGACAAAGAAGGGGAAAAAATATGGATAATGTTTCTATTAACATTGCAGGTAACCCAGACTAGAGCATTCCCTGACTCTTAAAAAGTTGGGAAGAAAAATTCTTCCAGCTACAGATTTAAAAATAGTCACTCACTTTCTCAGAAGCCAGCTTCTAAAACATTTACTTTAGATTTCTTTTTATGTGATGTGATAAATATACATTTTTTTCCCATAGAGAATATTTATGAAAACTTTTCTGGGAAATGTCTTTTCACTAAATATAGGGTCTCTGGAGACAGATCAGGAAAACAGCCCCCCAAATGTGCTGTCAATTGTGACCTGACAGTCTGAATTACCATATTTTTATATTGTAACTCACTTCCCTTAATGATATATATATTCTACTAATGGTGTGAAAGAGATAGAAACTGGCAGCTTTAATGGTGTGTGATGTATGTGCTCCCGAACCATTAAATGCAAGATTTTGCCTGAGATAAGAGGGAGCTCCAACTTGCCTTCATGTGGGGCATGGGCTTCAGCCCGACACTCAGCAGAGGTGACCTTTGGTGGTGAGGTGATATTGAATCCCATCTCCTTAGCGCATATTAAAGGTGACCACCCAGGCAGACTTTGACATTTAGTAACTTTTGAACCTTTTATATGCCACTTTCTTTCTCCAAATGGCCTTCCCCTCTGCACACGTGGGTCCCCCCTCCCAGCTTTCCTTTTTTTCTCTGTCTCTTCCTGGATGAGGCTCTAGCCCTCAGCACTTACTGGAACTGATTGTCAATTCAAATGACTATACCCAGGGGTCATCCTACTGGAGGACAGGCGTGACCACATGTGTTTGCATTTTGGAAACTGGGACATTTAAAATGAACCTAAAGTGCATTTGTACAAAAGAGTACCCAAGTGTGCCCCTATCTGGTAGCCCTTCCTGGAACCCAAGACACCCTGTCATGCTGACAGCCTGCAGTCTCCTCTGCCCACACAGAGGATGTCAATGCCTTCTCCCTTTTGGGCTGGACACTAGGAATGGCCCCAAGCTCCCAAGCTTGACACAATTTCTAGATAGAACGCATCTGTCATAGCCACTTTCTGTGACATGCTGTGTCTGCCATAACAGAGACATGGTGGTGTTTGTGCCTTGAGCCCTATGAGTTCATCTGGGGCACTATCACTGTTACCTTAGCTTCTCTCTAAGCTCTGCTTCCTCTCTCCCCTTTCTTAGGACTGAGAGCTGCGAACCTGCCTTCCCTAATCATATCAACCCCTGACTACTGTTTGGCTTCTCAACATCAGGTCTACTGTTTTGTTTTGTTTTGTTTTGTTTTTAAGACAAAAATTACACAGACATTTTACATAAAAAAAAAAAAAAATCCGAAGGCACAAAAGGGATTACTTAAGAGAAACCTGACAGTTTATCCATCAATCAAGACTTTTGTCCATGAGACTAACCCAATATCTGCACTGGCCCTGAAGGAGAAAAGAAACCCTGGCTTTTAATCAAGAATGTGGACAAATATAGACAGCTACAGTAAATTAAAGGATTTTTTTTTGAAAGCTTCAATAAATGAAGAGATATACTGTGCACTTGTATGTGCAAACTAAATATCGCAAAACATCCAATGTCCCAAGGTGAAATTCAAGCTTTAATGCAATCTCAATCATATTCTCAAAAAAAGTTTTTCTTCAAACTTAGCACATATTATGATGTTCATCTAAGAGAGATAAGAGATAAGTATAACAAGGGAAAACAACAAACGAGACTATTTAATTTCAATGGAATAAATAGTCCAGAATTAGACCATAGCCTAAAATCAGAATTTTAGATGTAGCAAAAAGATGTCATAAATCAATGAAGGCAAAGGTGGACATATCTCATAGCTCTGGTTTTGCTGATTAGCATTAGAGGAAGAATTACTTTAGACCCAAGTAACATAATGAATAAATTTAAAATGAATAAGAAGTTAAATATAAAACTGCTACCATGAAAATATAAATATAGATACTCACATAACTGATAATTTTGTACATCTGGAAAGTTTGGAGGAGGGATGACTTTCTAAGTACAAATGTGATAGAAGAAATCACAGAGAACAATGAACAGATTTGTAGAAAACAGTTAAAAACACCTAATATCCAATGAAAGTTATTAACCAAAAGAAAAAGATTAAGCTGGCAAATATGATATAGAAGTGGCTGACATTCTTAGCATGTAAAAGTTCAGGCAACTTTCAATAAACACATTCAGACCCCAGTACATAAACTAGGAAGACAATGATACAATAAAATCCAGAAACATGAAAGACAACTTTGCCAATTATAAAAATAATGCAAATTAAACAAACATTTTACATATTAAGTTAACTGAATAAAAGTCTAATGGTAATTTATATTGCTAATAATGATGCATCAAAAATATTGTCACCTACATTGCATGTAGCATTTTAAATCGATACTATCCTTTTGGAAAGTTACTTGGCAATATATTTCAGGGACCATATGAAAGACTTGATAATCCTACTTTCATACAAAATATGGGAAAAGCTATACACATGGAGATGTTATCACAATATTATCTTGGTAAAAAAAAAAAACAAAAAACAGAAGTAAACAAATGTCCAGTGATAAAAGAATAACTAAGCTGGTTGTGAAATTGAATTTTGAAACATCTCTGCAGACTCTTTCATCACCCAGCCAGCAAGACATATTCCTTTCCATTGAATCTGGGCTGACCTTGGTTACTGGTTAGTGCAGCTGGAGGGGCACTGTATGAAGGTCATAGAAGACAGTACAGCTTCTGCCTGGCTGTTAGAACACTTCTTTTGGAGCACTGAGCCACCACGTAAGAAGTCCTAGCATCCTGAGGTTGCCATATTGTGAGGGGGCCCAAATTAACACAAGTCATTTTGAGATGCTCTGGGACTATACAAAGAGAGATAGATACGCAGTCAGCCCCAAGCTGCCCTTCTGTCCCAGATCCAGCCACCATATGATGGCAACTAGTTGAACTTAAACCACTCAGACAAGTCTTTCCCAAGTCGCTGACACATGGAAGATAATACAATGACTGTTGTTGCTTCAGGTCACTAAGTTCTGAGTGGTTTGTTGCACAGCAATAGATAACTACAACAGAAATCTCTATTACACAGAACATGAAGCAGCCATTAAAAAACTTAATTTATAAGACTATATGAAAACACAGAAATATTCCTTTACACAGTATTTAGTAAAAACACAACACAAAATGTTTGTATGATTGTAACCATTAAAAATACATACCAAAGGAGGAGGGGCCAACATGGTGGAGAAGTAAGGGGATCCGAAGTTCCCTCGACTCTCAAATAAAGCAGGGTTGAAGCCAAAGGACTTTGAACTCCAAGAGTCCAGGAGACAAAAAGACAAGGTGGCTTCCAGGGACCCACCGGGACAACCTGATGGGCCATAGGTGCGTGACTGCGAACTGGGAGAGATAAAAGGAACAGAGGGGAGGAATCCCCTTCTGCAGAGAGACAAAGGGAAGATAAAGAGTGGCTGGGGAAGCATAGGACTGTATCTGGACAAGAGGAAAACCTCAGACGGGAACTGAGAAAGATCCAATCTTTAACTGCAGGGCTTGCTGTGGACTGGGGCCAGCTTCCCAGATCGCACACCTGGGGAGGAGGGGTGCCAGCCCCGGCCTCGCGGCTAGGTCAGGGGCGCAGTCCACACTAGGAGAAAGCGATCCTCTCCCTGGAATGCTGTGAGAAGAGGGTTTATATCTGCTCAAAAGGCAAAGCCTCCCTGCGACCGTCAGCCAGAGACCACATATGGGGCAGCACAGAGCTGCGCTTCCCCAGTGTCAGGGCACACGGAGCAGGAGTTTGAATCCCAGCCAAGCTCCAGGACATGGGAGTCGGTGGAGCGGGACAAATTGCCTCGTTTTCACTCACTGCTCAGTGAAAACGGCTGGAACAGAATGGTTTGGGAAACCAGGTCAGGGGAGGAGAGACTGGCGGGGGTGGGGGCGGGGGGGGGGGGTGCCGTTTTTCTCCTCACAACCGCCAAGGTGGGGTCTCAGGGATCTGACCTCCGGGCCCAGTGGAGGCGGGACCCGCCCACACCAAACCACGCCCCTCCACTCAGGGTTTGATGCTGATGAACCAGGTGGACCTCTCCTCCAGACCAGACTAGCCGTGTTGCATTGCCTGGTTTACTTCTCAGACAGTTCTTATTATATAAATACACTCTTCCTTCCTTTTGTCCTTCTTATCTCTTCCCTCCTCTAGTCTGGTTACTCTGGTTGTTGGTTAAGCAGACATATTTAATCCATTCTCTTGGTACATGTTCTATACCTCCTTTATTTTCCTTTCTCTCTCTCTGGATTAATCTGTATAGTTTCTCTGTCTGGCCAATTCTATTTTCTTTTCTTTTTCCCCACCCCCTTCTTTATTTTCCTTACTCTCTCTCTCTCTCTCTCTCTCTCTGGATTAAGCTGTATAACTTATCTGGTCAATTTTCTTTTCTTTTCTTTTTTCCCACCCCCTTCTTTATTTTCCTTTCTCTCTCTGTGGATTAAGCCATATAGTTTCTCTGTCTGGTCAATTTTTATTTTTTCTTTTTCCTAACCCCTGTAATTTCCCTCTTTGTGTGACATAAGGCCTCTTCCATCAGCAGTGCCTCCACCCTGTTGTTTTCTTGTAGCTGGTGTTTCTGTTTTTTTGTTTTTGTTTTGTGTGTGTGTTTGCATGTTTTTGTTTTCTGTTTGTTTGTTTGTTTTCCTTTCCAGGGCTACTTCAATGAAGAAATCAAAACACACCTGGGGGAAAGGTCCAAAACATCACTACGAGTTGGGAGATAAACTACCCACAGTCACAACAGAGAGCAAGTACCACTCTCCAAAACACAACTTCTGAAGGGCCAGGCCCTGGACAGTGTATGACCCCTCTTTTTTTTTTTTTAACGTTTGTTTATTTTTCAGAGAGACAGAGACCAAGTACAAGCGGGGGAGGGTCAGAGAGAGAGACACAGAATCTGAAGCAGGCTTCAGGCTCTGAGCTGTCAGCACACAGCCCGATGTGGGGCTCGAATTCACGAACCATGAGATCATGACCTAAGCTGAAGTCAGACGCTTAACTGACTGAGCCACCAAGGCACCCCGACCCTTCTTTAATATATTAGGGCTCTTAGGTGCAGGGTATATAACAAGCTTTTAAACACATAAGGGACAGAAAATTAGCCAAAATGATGAAATGGAAGAATTCTCCTAAAAAGAAATTCCAGGAAGAAATGACAGCTAAAGAATTGCTCAAAACAGATATAAACAATATAACTGAACAAGAATTTAGAATAATAGTCATAAGACTAATCTCTGGGCTTGAGAAAAGCATAGAAGACAGCAGAGAATCTATTACTGCAGAGATCAAGGAACTAAAAAATACTAATGATGAATTAAAAATGCTATAAATGAGGTGCAAAATAAACTTGAGGTGGTCACAGCAAGGATTGAAGAGGCAGAGGGGAGAATAGGTGAATTAGAAGATAAAATTATGGAAAAAGAGGAAGCTGAGAAAAAGAGAGATAAAAAAAAAAAACTCTGGATCATGAGGGGAGAATTAGAGAACTAAGTGATTCAATGAAACGGAACAATATCTATATCATAGGAGTTCCAGAAGAAGAAGAGAGAGAAAGGGGCCGATGTTGAACAAAACATAGCTGAGAACTTCTCCCACCTAGAGAAGGAAACATTGAAATCCAGGAGGCACAGAGAACTCCCTTCAGATGTAACTTGAATCAATTTTCTGCACAACATATCACAGTGAAACTGGCAAAATACAAAGATGAAGAGAGAATTCTGAAAGCAGCTAGGGATAAACAGGCTTTAACATACAAGGGTAGACACATAGGGGTAGTAGCAGACCTATATACTGAAACTTGGCAGGCCAGAAGGGAGTGGCAGGAAATATTCAATGTGCTGAATAGGAAAAATATGCAGCCAAGAATCCTTTATCCAGCAAACCTGTCATTCAGAATAGAAGGAGAGATAAAGGTTTTCCCAAACAAACAAAAACTAAAGGAATTCATCACCACTAAACCAGCCCTACAAGAGATCCTAAGGGGGACTCTGTGAGTGAAATGTTGCAAGGGCCACAAAGCACCAGAGACATCACTACAAACATGAAACCTACAGATAACACAATCAGAAACATAAGCAATCTTATTGGTAAGAGTGTGGTAATTGCAGGGGGCTTTAATATTCCATTTACAACAATGGACACATCCTCTAGGCAGAAAATCAATAAACAAACAATGGCCCTGAATGACAGGCTGGACCAGATGGACTTGACAGATATATTTAGAACTTTTCATTCTAAAACAGCAGAATACGCATTCTTCTCAAGTGCACATGGAACATTCTCCAAGATAGATCACATCCTGGGTCACAAAACAGCCCTCAAAAAATATAAAATAATTGAGATCATAGCATGCACACTTTCAGATCACAATGCTATGAAACTTGAAATCAACCACAGGAAAAAATTTGGAAAACCTCCAAATGAATGGAGGTTAAAGAACATCCTACTGAAGAAGGAATGGGTCAACCAGGCAAATAAAGAAGAAATTAAAAAATATGGAAACAAATGAAAATGAAAACACAACAATCAAAACCCTTTGGGATGCAACAGAGGCAGTCCTAAGAGGAAAATACATTGAATCCAGGCTATCTCAAGAAACAAGGAAAATCCCAAATACAAAATCTAACAGCACGCCTATAGGAACTAGAAGCAGAAAAACAAAGAAAGCCAAAACCCAGAAAAAGAAGAGAAACAATAAAGATCAGAGAAGAAATAAACAATATAGATCCAAAAACAAAAAATGGGAGAACAGATCAATGAAACTAAGAGTTGGTTTTTTGAAAAAATAAACAAAATTGATAAACCCCTTGCCAGACTTCTCAAAAAGAAAACAGAGAGGACCCAAATAGATAGAATCACGAATGAAAATGGATTTATCAGAACCAATCCCTCAGAAATACAAGCAATTATCAGAGAATACTATAAAAAATTATATGCCAACAAACTGGACAACCTGGAAGAGATGGGCAAATTCCTGGGCACCCACACACTACCAAAACTCAAACGGGAAGAAATAGAAAATTTGAACAGACCCATAACTAGTAAAGAAATTGAATTAGTTATCAAAAGTCTCCCAACAAATAAGAGTCCTGGAGCAAATGGCTTCCCTGGGGAATTCTACCAGACATTTAAAGCAGAGTTAATACCTATACTTCTCAAGATGTTCCAAAGAAATAGAAATGGAAGGAAAACTTCCAGACTCGTTCTATGAAGCCAGCATTACCTTGATTCACAAACCAGACAGAGACCCCACAAAAAAAGACAATTACAGGTCAATATCCTTGATGAACATTGATACAAAAATTCTCAACGAGATACTAGCAAATCATATTCAACAGCATACAAAAAAAATTATTCACCATGATCAAGTGGGATTCATTCGTGGACTGCAGGGCTGGTTCAGTATTCACAAATTAATCAATGTGATACATCACATTAATAAAAGAAAAGATAAGAACCATATCTTTTGATCCTGTCAGTAGATGCAGAAAAAGTATTTGACAAAATACAATATCCTTTCTTAATAAAAACCCTCAAGAAATTCAGGATAGAAGGAACATACTTAAACATCATAAAAGCCATATGTTAAAAGTCCACAGCTAATGTCATCCTCAATGGGGAAAAACTGAGAGTTTTCCCCCTAAAATCAGGAACACGGCAGGGATGTCCACTCTCACCACTGTTGTTTAACATAGTGTTGGAAGTCCTGGCATCAGCAGTCAGACAACAAAAAGAAATCAAAGGCATCAAAAATGGCAAAGAAGAAATCAAACTTTCACTTTTCACAGACTACATGATACTCTACATGGAAAACCTAAAAGACTCCACCAAAAGACTGCTAGAACTGATACATGAATTCAGCAAAGTCACAGGGTACAAAATCAATGTACAGAAATCAGTTGCATTTTTATACACCAATAATGAAGCAACAGAAAGAGAAATAAAGAAATGGATCCCATTCACAATTGCACCAAGAACCATAAAATACCTAGGAATAAACCTAACCAAAGATGTAAAAGATCTATATGCTGAAAACTATAGAAAGCTTATGAAATAAATTGAAGAAGATATAAAGAAATGGAAAAACATTCCATGCTCATGGATTGGAAGCACAAATAATGTTAAAATGTCAATACTACCCAAAGCAATCTACACATTCAATGCAACCCCAAACAAAATTGTACTGGCATTCTTCTCAAAGCTAGAACAAACAATCTTAAAATGTGTGTGGCACCACAAAAGTCCCCAAATAGCCAAAGTAATATTGAAGAAGAAAACCAAAGCGGGAGACATCACAATCCCAGACTTCAGCTTCTACTACAAAGCTGTAATCATCAAGACAGTATGGTACTGGCACAAGAACAGACACATAGAGCAATGGAATAGAACAGAGAACCCAGAATGAGTGAGTAAAGTAAGTCAGTCAGAGAAGGATAGGTATCTTCTGTTTTCACTCATATGTGGAGCTTGAGAAACTTAACAGAAGACCATGGGGGAAGGGAAGGGGAAAAACAATAGTTACAGATAGGGAGGGAGGCAAACCATAAGAGACTCTTAAATACAGAAAACAAACTAAGGTTGGATAGAGTGGTAGGGGAGAGGGAAAATGGGCATTGAGGAGGGCACTTTATGGGATGAGCACTGGGTGTTGTATATAAGCCAGTTTGATGATAAATTATATTTTAAAAATTAAAAAATTATGAAATAAAAATACATATCAAAAAGGACTAAAATGGAGTAAGGGCCATCTTAAGAGTTGGGTTAGGTCGGTAACATCAGGATGATATTATTGCACTAATGTCTAAACCTACTAAGATATAACTATAATGATTGTGTAATTAATTAATGAGAACTACTTGTCCCTCAAAAGGAAAAAAAAAAAACTGAGTCCCATCTTAAGATACTGGTTGAGCAAAATGAGAAAAAAAAATCAAAGATGTTAGAAGCGCAAAAAGACTACAGAAAAATTTGCCCCTTTCCCAAGAGTGATTATGAACTGGATTAAAATGCCCCAGCTCTGTCTCCCTTTGTTTCCAAAGTTTGAAGAGAGCTAACAAATATTTCCATAGCCGAATGTGTATGGCAGAATTTTTCTTTTCATTTTACGGCTTTTATTTTTAAGGCAAAATAATATACAGGTATTTTGTACAAAATGCAAATGATGTAGAAATGTTTGGAATATCTAAATGAAAACGTGGTTTTAGGGTCATATCCCCTGGGACTAGATTAGAGACTACCTTCCACTCACATCTTGTAAACTCAAATGCTTCAGAAAGGCACACAGCTTCTCGCTGCCCAGTGACATGCCAACTAGAGGGCGGGCACACACACACACACACACACACACACACAAACACACAAACACACAATATGGGATGATGGACTACGACTCCATAGTGGCAAATAAAACATCCATTTGGAAAAGGGTGACTCCAGCAACACGTGGCAGTCACTGGCTTATTATGATTTTGTTAAATCCCACAGGGCAAAGATTGCAAAGGTGCCTTCTCAGGCCTCAAAGTAAGTTGGCCATTGGCTCACGTGGTTCTCTGTGTGTATCCTTGGAGAACATGTAGGTTTTGGAGGGCGTGCTTTTCACTGTAGGCTGATAGCCCACTTCCTGCTGAGGCAGGTTTGAGATCAACAGCATTATTTCAGAGGTTGAACAATTACAGATTTTCATGGATAAAGATAAGAGTTACTTATAGCAACAAAATTCCTTCGAAAATTTGCTAAGCTTCTTGCCTATTTAATTTTCCTGCACTCACTCTGGGCACAAGATCTTATCTTGACCTCATCTCTAGGCCTAAGACTAGAATGTAAAGGTTGGCAAACTTTCCTGTAAAATGGCTAAATAGTAAATATTTTGGACTTAGTGGGCCCAAAGGCAAAATCAAGAGTGTTATATAGGGAGTTACGTAGTAAGAGAGCAAACAAATGTGCACATTTTTTCTCACCTGTTTTAAGGTTGGGCAGGGCCATATGAAAACAAGTGGCCTGTCAGATTCACCTGATGGACTGCAGTTTGCCAACCACTGCAGAGTCTGTTATTCTTGGCCTGTGCACTGCATACCCTCCCATTAATCTTCACAGTGGCCACCTTGAACCCATTGAGACAGTAGGCATTAGAGCAAAGACAACACCCTACCTGATCTTTGTCACTATTATTATTCTACTTTGCTTATGGTGATGCAGAGAACTCATAACAGAGGACACAAGAGATAGACCTACAGCCATAAGCTATATCCTGGTAAAGAGTCCCTATCAACCACTTCAGTTTGCAATACAAACGTCCTTGGTATTTTCAGCCCCGCCGGGTCCCCAGTATGACTGCACTGTCAGTTGCTTAGATTGCCGGACACAGGTAGAATCCTATTTTAGCAAAGCCATGCTCCCTTCCCCCAATGCCTACAAGCTGTTAACCCTGGCCAGAGCGCATCTCTTATATGACAAGAGTATCAACAGACACCACACTGTAAAAACTTCCCACCAGTTCCCTAATACTATGGACTCAGTCTGCCCCTGCTCTGCCTCCCTGTGAACTCAGAGAAGAGTTTTTACTCTTGTTTTGCCACCGCAGACCAAGGCTTGCCAGCTTGTTAGCCTGTGATCTGTGTCTTTTCACCCACTACCTGACCACTTCAACTAATCCTATGCCACATGCTTAGGGGCTATTACTTGCAGCCTCTCACTTCAGGAACCAAATTCCATCTTGCAGCTATTGTATTTTTGGCTTTGATCTTACAGTCTAGGATTATTGCATCAGCTCCCAGGGAGCAGGATGAGGGGAGAGATAAAATCAAAAGGGAAAAGGGGCAAGCCTTTAAAACGTGAAGCTAAATGCTGCTTGACAATAAGTGGTAAAAAACAAAATTCCAAACCAATTAGTCTGACTCAGGAGCCTCATATTCTTACCATAGGGTCACCCAGCTTCTATGTAGGTATACAGAGTGTGGGGGTGCCTGTCCAACATGCATACACATAGATTCTGGTGAAGAAAACAGCTATGGGCTTCTTCTCCAGTGGCTTTTGGATTCATAACATGTCTTAGCAAAATTATGAGACTAAGTTTGAAAAAATAAAGGGGAAAAAGGAAGTGATGGTCTATCAACAGTTGAATGGGGGGTGCCTGAATGACTCAGTTGGTTAAGCATCCAACTTCAGCTCAGGTCATGATCTCGAGGTTTTTGAGTTCCAGCTCCACGCCAGGCTCTGCGCTGACAGCTCGGAGCCAGGAGCCTGCTTCGGATTCTGTGTCTCCCTCTCTCTCTCTCTCTCTCTGCCCCTCCCCCACTCATGCTCTGTCTCTCTCTGTCTCTCAAAAATGAATAAATGTAATTTAAAAAAAAAAAAAAACAGTTGAATGGGTACCCAAAATGTGGTATATATCCATACAGTGAAATATCATTTGGTCATAAAAAGGATGAAGTACTGATACATGCTACAACATGGATGAACATTGAAAACATCAAGCCAAGTAAAAGAAGCCAGTTACAAAGGACCACATATTATATGACTCCATTCATGTGAAATGCCCAAAATAGGGAAATCCATAGAGACAATAAATTAGTGGTTGCCAGGGGCTAGGAAAGTGGGGGATGGGGAGTGATGGGTGTGGGTAGAGGGGTTCTCTTTGGGGTTCTAAAAATTGATTGTGGTGATGGTTGCCCAACTCTGAGAACATACTAAAAAACATTAAATTACATACTATAAATGGATGAATTGTGTAGTATGCAAATTATATCTCAATATAGGTGTTGCCAAATAAAAAGCCCAAGGTGATGCTACAAGAGGAAAGTTAACACCGGGCAGTAGCTTGATGACACATGAGCATTGCATGTGCTTGGAGAAATAGTTCATGCCATTAGTCACGCTAGTGAAAGAGTGCCACAGCAAAGCCACGCCCATGTTAGGAATCACAAATTGCAGTAACTGCCCTACAGATTAACAAAAGGAAAAGAAAATGAAGATTTTTTTTTAAGAACTATGACAATCAAGGAGTACAGGATGCATGAACTTTCCTTCTAAACCGTTAAAATATTTTAATCTTTGTTATAGACTAATTAACCATCCTTGACATGTTTCATGATTCAACATAGGGCCAAACATTCTGCACTTGCACTGAGAATCATATGAACAGGGAGAGCTTTCTCTAGCTGTGCTGTCTCTTTAGGACAATATAGATGGTGCCAGCACTCTCCTCCACTCAGTGCCTGCCTTCACCTAGGCAATTACTCAGGATTCTACTTATTGTAGCATCAGAGATCCAAATGATCCATCTCCTCTTAGTTTACAGTCAAGCAACCATATTACCCTGATGTTAAGTGACTTTTCCAAAGTGATGAATCCAGTGGGGGCAGAGTTCCTTACCTCCCAGACCAGGATGCTTTAACTTATACCATGTTCAATCCCAAAATAGCAATGAACAAATGTTATGAAAATTTTCAAAGGTTAAGAAACTCAATTTTTGTTTAATTTATTTATCCACTTTGAGAAAAAGAGAGAGAGAGCATAGGGAAGGGACAGAGAGAAAGGGAGAGAGAGAGAGAACCCCAAGCAGGCTCTGTGCTGTCAGTGCAGAGCCTAATGTGGGGCGCAAACTCACAACCTGAGCCAAAACCAAGAGTTGGACACAACTGACTGAGCCACCCAGGTGCCTCAGAACTCAATTTAATGCAAATATTCTCAATATTTAACAGAGACAAAAGTATTATTGTGGAATAAGAGGGACAAATAGAGGGACAAAATCGTATGTGTGCCTACTCACTCAGGCATCTAAGGAGGAAGAATTCTTGCAAGCCAGATCAGCCCCTGGGTTGTTCTGCAGTGTGGAGATTCTGGAAAGGGCAAAGGGAAAATGGAGAGAATAACTGTGTTTACAACCACCAGTTGATGGTTTTCAGGGACAGGGAAATGAGAGCAGAAGGGAAAGACTTTCAGAAGGCAAAGGATATTAAAAGGAGCAGCAATGGGAGAAAAACTATCTTAAAGAGGGTGGCCATGTATTAAGAACATACTAGCCTCTTTCTCATTTCAATAAAAAATTGAGTAAAGCACTGAAATATTTTGTATAATCTTTTGGCCACCATATTGCTCCTTTGAACATAACAAACCCGCCCAAACTGAGCCTTGAGGTATTCTATAATTTAGTCAAGTTAAATTGATAATCAAATTATTCTATCAAAGTCACCTAAATAGTAATCAGGAGAACAGGGCTCTCAGAACCTCTTTTAACATACCATTTTTTTACTCTTAATTATTGCAGTGTGTGAGCTACAACTAGTAGCGAATATTTAGAAAGCAGAGAAGTTCTTACTCATCTTTGTATCCCCAAAGTACCTAATACTGCTTTTACATAGGTGTGAGCATTGCCAATATTTATCAAGTTAGCAAACTATCTGGACTTTCTGATTATTCTCACATGTGAAAAAGACACAGGAGAGCAGTGCCTGGGGCTCTGTGGTAGAGCTGGTCATTATCCCCCAGGATCGTCTAGGATACCTTGGCTGGTGTTGAGAAGAACAATACAGGCTCAATTTCCATAAAGTGCAGTCCTAAATTTTAGATTCGGGGATTGATGTTTGGCTTGTAATAGATTCTCTTCTGGAAAAAGAAAAGAAAGACAGGGAGCAAAGGGTGAGCTCAGAAGACCATTCCAGGAAATAAATCTGAATCAGAAGCAGCAGGGAGAGTTTTTTTGAGAAGATGGTCAAAACACATCAGCCCAAAGATAACAAGAGTTCAAAAGATCCCAAGTTATTTAGTTGAAAGACAGTTCTAATGCTTTTCCTTGCATACAGCCTATCAGAGCTGAAACAAGTAAACTAGAAGACTTCAGACAATATCATTAAAGGTATTTCCTTAGAAACCCAAGCTTGGAAATCCAACCAGCTCTCAGTCGGCCAGCGGTTGGCAGTTCGATCTGTGAATCCAGACTAATTCTTCATCTCTTTGAGATCCCTGCTAACTGCTTTTTAACACTTCACCAACTCCCTCAAGCCTGGGAGGGAGCATAAAAAGAAAAATCAAAATGGTTCATCCAGGAAGCTGGATTATGAGGGCTTTTTTCTGTCCTCTGTCTGGAAAGTGATATTTATCTCTAAGCCACAATGTCTACCATTGACCAAATTTTAGGGCCTGTTTCTTTCTGTAGAAGTCAAGTTATGTTAGATTGCACTACAATAACAAACAACCCCCAAATCTTAAAAGCTTAAAAAACAATAGTTTACTTCTCAGTATATGCAAGTTCTGACACCTTCCAGGTAGCTGTCTTGGGTGTTATATCACCTACCATCCCAACTTGTATGGTCACTGTAGAAGAGGAAGAGAAAACATGGACAACCACACCAGTTGTTGTTGTTGTTGTTGTTGTTGTTGTTGTTTAATTTTCTGGTATTCTTAGTTTGCTTCTTTAGAGTACAAGGATTATTTTCCTCTTTTTCCTTTTGTCTAAATTGAGATTTAATTGACATTTAACTTTATATTAATTTTAGGGGTACAAGAGAATGACTTGATACTTGTATATCGGGATATGATCATCGCAGTAATTCTAGTTAACATCCATCACCATGTGTGGTTACACATTGTTTTTTCTTATGATGAGAACCTTTAAGGTTTACTTCCTTAGCAACTTGTAAATAAGCAATATGCAGCAACATTCGTTACGGTCACAAACCAGTTCTTAAACATTTCCCCCCAGAAGTGACCCATACCTCTCCCACTCACATTTCATTGACCAAAAAGATCACATGGAACATCCGTCTTCAGAGGCTGGGGAAGTAAAATCATACTGGTTGTCTAAAGGTAGGAAAGCAGGAAATATTGGTTGGCAGCAATAGTATCTTCCACACATGTTCTGCTCCTAAATATTAAGAAGACTTACTATTGTTTGCTTTTTACTTTGATTTCTGAAAGCCTCAAGCATGGCAGGGAGTTCTATCCAGATGCTTGGGAGTAAGAGAGCTCGAAAGAACTACCTTGTGAAACACTAGTCTGGCCACCCTCATCCTGACCATCCTCTGACATCAATTACTTTTTCAAAGCTACCCTTCAGATTCTATGGCGACCTGCAGGGCTGTGTTGGCAGGGCACATTCAATAGGGTTCCATTTTAATGAGCCATCCTCAGTTCTTTCATCACTCCTTATAAGGGATGCCAAGCATCTGTACAACTAGAGAACATTGTATGACTTTGGAACCAAGTTTCAGAAAGTCTAAACTAATAACACTGTTAAAAACACAACCATTTCACACGCAGCATGTTACAGACTGGAAGCTTGAGGCCCAGAAATGAAGTGACAAGTCGTAATTATGAAGCTAATACATAGCTGTTGTTTTAAGTTGTTAAATGTGTAGTAGTTTGTTACAACAAAATCAAAAACTAATACAAAGTGATAGTTTCCCAAGAGTATTTATATTTTAACTAGGCTCAAATTAAGACCTAATGTACTAAAAAAGCACTAGGCAATAAAAAGCTCTTGACATTATACAGTCACCCCCACAGGTCATTCAAAACAAAATTTAGTTTTTGAAATGTTTATATGTATGGTATAATTAAAGTAAATTTCTTACAGATTTTCTGATTTTGAGAATCTGGATCTTTCTACCAGCACAATATTTTTCTCCCTATTCTCTTTTTACTAGATAATGCACCATTGATTTTTAAAATAAGACAAGGAGCTTTAAAGTTAATGCCTAATTATGGAATTTCAGAACACAAGATAAGAATGGGGCAGGTGGGGGTGCCTGGGTTAAGCATACAATTCTTGGATTTGGCTCAGGTCATGATCTCACAGTTCCTGCGTTCAAGCCCCACATCAGGCTCTGTGCTGACAGTGAAGAGCCCGCTTGGGATATTCTCTCTCTCTCTCTCTCTCTCTCTCTCTCTCTCTCTCAAAATAAATAAATAAGATTAAAAATATTTTTAGAATAATAAACTTTAAAAAAAAGAATGGGGGCACATAAGGAATGCTTCCCTGGGGTCCAGAAACCATCTCAATCACACCTAGCCTTCCAGTCAGCAGGCCACCACCGGGGTAACCTGGTTTCATGGCAGCAGGCATCAGCAGGTGTTCCTTTATTCTCCCCATTGGGTTTTCTCATCCTTCCTGTATTATTTTTGACCTGGGCTTCTACTGCCATCCCCTCCAGCTACATCAGAAAACTAAACAATACACAGTGGAATTGTCATATGCCTTTCAAATTATATTCAGGTTGCTTCCGAGGTGGGAGAAACCAGTGAGGCCAACAGACAATGACAAGGCCTGCGACTGCCAGGCTCAGTTGCATGCAGCCAGCCAGCACCCCACTACAAATAGACCAGAGGCTACTGAGGCAACTGTCCCCTTCAGACCAACACTCTTAGCCATTGCTTGCAGAGGGCCCACTGGGAAAGAGGCAGGGAGGAGGGGGTGGGGAAAGAAATCGAGGGAGCAGGTGTGCACACATGGGTGAGAGAGCAGATGTCAGACCACCATGAAACAGAAACTCAATTCTACACACCTTAAGCTTCTGCAGAAGCCAATTGGGCCACCCTCAAAGCGGTGTGCAGAGGTAAAGAGCAATGGCCTTGACATTGTTTGCTACCCATGACCCTAGGCAAATTGCTTAACTTTAAGCACCTTTTACCTTGTCTGTAAAATGAAGAAGATAAAAGTAGCTTCCTCGATGGGTTGTTTTGAAGATTAAATTAGTTAAAACACAAAGTTCTTCATCCAGTATCTTACAGAAATTTCTCTTTTTAACGCACTCTCTTTCTAACCTCTGCTAAAGTTCCTTTCACCATGAAAGGAATGAACAACTGTTCATCACCTCCCTTCCCACCCCACCACTGTTCCCAAACACACTTGATTTGCTCACAGGACAAAGGTTGGTACCATTGTTCAAGTTCACTCTGTGCTTGGAAGAAGCAGCGTGTGATGTCACATCATCCTATCTTTGTTTCAACAACTCCCCTCAGCCCCTCCATGACCTTCCTCTATTGCAGCAGCTAATTGATAATGGGTAGCTGATTTTTTTTTTCTTAATTTGGGGCCAAAGGCAATGGCTTCTTTTAAGTAATGGAATCATAGCTATGATAGTTAGGAGGAGGTCTGGACTCTGAGAAGTTGTGTCTCTTTCCCATTCCAAATTTCCCCTGGAATGAATCTGCTTGGCCCAGCCTAGCATAAATGTGAAATCCCTGAGTGCCAACGCCCATCTCAAGAGAGGAAATCACAGATTCCGCCCTGCCCAAGGCAGTTAGCAAACCCCAGGCCAGTACCCTGAGCTGTGACAAAAAATAATGAGATAAGAAAGAAGAAACAGGCAAAAGGATTGTGGCTTTAAGCTACGTAGTCTTAATTTAAAGAGGTGTCCAGCAAGCTCTCTGAACCAATATAGAGAGTATAGGAGGGTTATGGAAACACAAACCCAAACAGTTTTTGAAGCCAACTGGCAGAGCTGCCTCATGCTGGAAAAAAATTACTCAGAAGGTCTTTCAATTTATAGTTCAAAAATTACATTCCCTTGGTCAACTTTCTAACTTACCCTTTGAAGGGACTTTCTCTTCTGAGCCCTGTGCTCAGGATAAGATGAAAATAGAAATTAGGGTTCTAGTGAGCTCTTTGAACCCCATAGGTCTTGTCCAAATAACCCAAATGAGCTCCCAAATCTCTGAGTAAAGTTGTCTGTCACTCAAAGTCACAGATGGAAAACTCTAATTCCAAAAACCCCCACGGATAAGACAAAACAGCATATATATTACCTGAGCAACATTAAATCAGGGAAATTTTTCCCTATTTACTTTTCAGTGTAGAATTATCACCTAATGTCTAAACCTCATGGTTAGAACTTGTAGAGTTCTTCATTCCAAAATTCACTGGTTCCATTTGTCCACAAAGTAGTAGTAATATGCTCTTTCCCAAAGGGAACAACAGCAAGAACAGAAATGTAATTTATTTTTTATTGCTGAGTTGGGCTTTTGCAAATGATTTTTGCAGACATATCTTTAATAGATTTTCAGGCATATTTTATTTGCTGAAAAATTTCCATGCCCCAGCATAATTTCAATTATTCAGTGGAAACCATAGTTTGGGGAATTGTTTCCAGCCACTCATTCAGCTCTTTGAATAAGCTATATATATAACTTCAATTGATTGCTTTTTCCATTTGGAAATTAGCTCAGATGAAGAGGGATTAGGAGAGAATGTGTTTCAAATTCTTTTTCCTCCTGCAATCACACAGGAATTCTTTGATTCCTTGGATAGCTTAGAGCCTGGCTTTTCAGGTCACTGGGGTCCTGACGAAGTACAGGAGACAGAGGGTGTCATTGAGGGCACTGTGTCCCTGAAGATGCATTCAGCTGCAAGTAACAGAGGTTTGTTTATTCACAAAACAAGAAATCTAGAGATGAGCAGTCATTAGTTTTGGTTAGGGAGACAATGCCCCTGGTCAACATCATGGGATGTTTTTTGACCAAAGATGGATGCTACAAGTCAGGTCATCAAATTCATAAAGAAGAGTAAAGAGGGAAGGATCACTTCAGCATGTTCTGTCCTATTAGGGAATCAAAACCTTTGTCAGAAGCCTCCAGCTGATGTCCACATACTTCCACTGCCACCCTTGGTCCGAACCACCCTCATATCACCTTATTGACTTCCAGTTTGTCACCACCTTCTTCCCCTTTACCTAATCTGGTCTTTCTCAATATAGTAAGCAGAGTGAGCACCTTCAAGTAGAAATCAAAAATAGCATCCCTCTGTTCCAAGCCCCAATAGATTCCCAGTACACTTGAGAGTCATATCCAAACTTCTCAGAGGGTCTTAGATGGCCCATGTGATCTGGCTATTCGTGTCCTCTCTGATCCCCTCACTGCCTGCACAATCCTTGCCCATTCCATGCCAGTCACACGGGCTCCTACTATATTTAGAAGGCCAGTGCTCCCCCCAATCAGGGCTTTGGCATCTACTGTTCCCTCTGTTTAGCATGCTTTCTTCCTCTATCACGATACGGCTGGCTCTCTCACCTCCTTCAGGCTTTGCACACATTTCAGCTTTGTGGTGAGACCTTCCTCGACCACCCTATTCATAATTTCAACTTCCCTTTCTCCATTCCTTTCTGGATTTTATTTTACTGTTTTTACAAAGCATTACCTAACATACACGCACATTTTATTCTGTCTCTGAAATAACTTTTGAGTGATCAGCAAATATTGTTTTCCATATAGATCTGCCCACACTTCTCCATTATGACAAATCCCTACCCTTCAACTACTTGTGAATGGTTGTAGCAAAACTGCTCAAATTAATTCTGGTTGTTTTTATTTAGTGAGCATCCTGAAGATTGGTTAGAGCATTAGGTATAGGAAAAAGGGAAATAAATTAAAACAGCCCCCAAATGTTCATAGACACTTTATGTGTTACTTACCTCTTTAAATCTGTAAGACATCCCTGGAGGAAAGCGAAGTTCAGAGACATGGAATAATGTAGCCACACACCTTCAGCTGGGATGTAAGTCTGGGTGCTTTAGTCTCCAGGTTCTTTGTTCTTCCCACTGTACCAGGTGTCTCCTGATGGACACATTGACACCCCAGGGTTTGCATCAGCAGCTGAGAACATGCCTTCCAGAAGCCTACGGACACCACCATCCTTTCTTGCCACCTGATGCAATTTTTTGAAAAGGGTAAGAAATAATACAAAAACTTTTTAATCTCAGACAAATTATCAGGGTAATTTCAGAAGTCTAGAAAGGCTACCCTGTCCCCAACCCAAAATGTGTCCCACCCACTTCCACGTTGCCACTCAATATTCCTTTAACCACAGTGAAAGTTTTCATGATTCTAAATCCTCACTGAACATGTTGAGCCTCACAAATTACTCCTGAAAATATTTTGATTTTTTTCCTATCTCACAGTTTGTTCACCTGTCACAGGCCTTTGTGTGTTGTTCTTCCTAGAGCATAAGCAAATAAGAAGGAAACCATGCCCTGCACACCTAACATAGCACTTTTACCCCATTAAATAAGTGTTTGCTGAGCAATTATAAAGTCGAAAATACAAATCTCCAGGGGACTGTATGTAATGGGATATCTGTGTTTGGAGCAGTGTGCTGGGGATAAAGTATGAGTGAGTCACACATACCTCAGTTTCCACCCTGGTTCTATCAGGAGCTGTTAGTGTCCACATTTGTAGGCCAGTGCCTGGTCTATCTTGTCCCTGAGTCAAAACCAGATTTAATGACCCTCGGTTATGGATGCTGTTCTAGTTGAGAGGGGGTGGTGGTGAGGAGGTTAATGGCACCTGTTGGAAAAAAACTAGCTGAGAGCAGCTCTTTTGTTTCATGAAGGGCCAGTGGTTCCACTGAGGCATCATCTGAAGAGAAGGGGTGGCCTGGAGTTCTGGAGAGCCAGAGAAAGGCAGACAGCAGGACACAGCCCCTCCAAACCTGCCCCTAAGGAGTGAGATCCCGCAGCATAGAAGATAGTGACTGTTCTGTGAAAAGATACCCTGAGGCTTAGATCCATGCTAGGCTCTGCACTCATTCAGAACAAGATCCACTCAGATAGCAGAGGAAACCAAAATCATCACACCCTCATTCATGCAACTGTCTGAGGATCCAACCAGTGGCCTAACAGAAGCTGAGCACTGCAGGCCCACAGAGTTACAGAGTTCCCTTTCTAAACACCATGCCTGCTCTCCCAACCATTTTCAGGGTGGCTGCTCGCTTGTCACACCTGTGTCTTGGGGCCAGGTGGCACAGCCAGCTTCCCACACCTCTCTGCCCTTCCAGACATTACTTGCCACCCTTAGCCTGCAGTGCAGTTGACTAGCCCCTTCCTTGACCCACCTCCCAGGTTCTACAGCAGAGAAGTTGCTAGCTTCCACATCTTTTTTTTTTTTTTTATGTTTATTTATTTTTGAGAGGGGGGGCAGGTGGAAGGGCAGAAAGAGAGGAGGAGAGAGGATCCGAAGCAGGCTCTGCACTGACAGCAGAGAGCTGAATGCAAGCCTCAAACTTGCGAACAGTGAGATCACGACCTGAACCAAGGTCAGACACTTAACCAGCTGAATGCTAGCCTCCACACTTTGTAGAGACCTACACTGTCAAGTATGGCTTGGAGGCCTTGAAGTATGTGGGTAGTCCAACTTGAGATGTGCTGTAAGGGCAAAATGCAGGCCAGCTTTTGATGAATTCATATGAAAAACAGTAAAATATCTAATATATCTTTATATGGATTACATATTGAAACAAGACTGTTTTGAATATATTGGGCTCAATAAAATATACTGTTAAAATTGATTACAACTGTTTGTACTTTTGTTAAGTGGCTACTAGAAAATTTTAAATTACTTTTGTGGCTCATGTTATATTTCTGTTGTCCAACACTGATGAGGACAATTCATCATATTATACTGTCATTATTTGTTTTCTTTCTGTCTCACCTACTAGACTAGGAGCCCAAGGAAGGGTGCCCTCTAGTTCCCAGAGAGAGGCTCTATCCATAATGAACATTCCACAAATGCTTGCTGAATAAATGAAATTATGACCAAACATACAAACAAAACCCTACAAATATTCAATGTTTCTGAAATAATTACAAAATCACTTGGAATTATATGCTATGTATTGCTGTTGAATGGCCACTGATCTCTTTGGTGTGGAGATGACTTTCAATACATATTGTTGGTATGTATGCCCAATTATGCCTACAGGTATAAATGAAATGAATATTCCAAAACTTCATTGAACCTTATGCACGTGAACTTGAGCTTGTACATTTATCTTGTAGGTGAGCTGGGCAGGCTACTAATTTATAAGGTCTTGTAAGTGATGATTGCCCTTTCCCAAAATTTGGCTTAAGTCAGCTGTTCTGTTTATCTCCTTGTGTGATCCAAGGACCAGCAGCACAAGCATCACCCAGGAGCTTGTTAGAAATGCAGAATATCCAGTTGCATCCCAAACTTATTGAATCAGAACAAGATCTCTCGTTAATTGTATGTGCTTAAAATTTGAGAAACCTGAGCTATGCATTTTTCTCAACTCTAAGGAAGAAGGCCACCTGGGAACTTGGCTATCATTGCCTTCTATTCTTCACACATTTGTACACTTAAAATGTGTTGAGCTTTCACTTTGTGTAAGATACCATCCTAAGCGCTGAGATACGAGGATGAGCCAGACGCATGACTCTGGGTTCTGTGACTCATGGCAGAGCCTCACTGCATGAGGGAGAGTTGGGCACACTGGGTACAAGAGTGCCTGAGAGGCTCTGCAAGAGGAGCAACCAGGAATGACGGGGTCAGAAATGGTGCAAAATGGCCCCCTGTCTGGACCGAATCTACAGACAGCTGCTTCATGAATCATGCATGCTGAGGGCATCCAAGAGTAAAGGAAGCAGGCAATACTGCCCTTCCCTTCAAGAAGAAAACTTTTCCAGAATCTCACGTTTCCATGGAGACCCAAGAATCTGCCAAGCCAGCAACAGATCTCTGGTCCCCAGGCTCAAGTTCAAGCAAGCTTAATTCCCCTTTGTCTAGGTCTCTGGGGTAGTGTGAGTTTTCTTCCTCTGGGGGGACATGGGTTTGTCAGTCTTGACTATGTGTTCCTGGCGAGCCAAATCAATTCAAACTCTAAGTTGGCAGCAGTCCCCAGACACTCTGTGGATGGTGAAGTGCAGTGAAGCCTCCATCCACTCTCACCCAAATAACCTGAAAATTCAACTACCAGGATTCTTTTCCTCTATTTTTACAAGTATAATCTCATTCCCTTCATTAGTCAAATTCCTTGAGCACCTATGGAGTTTACTATAAAGAATGCAGGGATGGCCCTTCCTAACAAGAGAAACTGATGTGAAAACAAGTTACAGCTTAAAACCTTCACATGGCTCCCATTACTTCATACATGGAAATTGTAAGAAGTGCACAAAAGCACAGCCTACAAGGCTCTGACCTGGATGGCCCTGGCTCTTCTCATCCTTCCTCACTGTTCTCTAAACTCCAGCCATACTGGCTGCTTCCCCCTCCTCCTCCTCCTCCTCCTCCTCCACCCCCTCCTCCTCTTCCTCCCTCTCTAGGGCCCTTATCTGGAATGGTCCTCCCTCCATTCTTCCTTTTGTGTAGTAAACTCCTATCCATCCTTCATATCTTACCTCAAGATCACCTCCTTAAGGAATATTCCAGATACTGAATGGCCTGCATGCCCTGGGTCCCTGTTCTGTGCTCTCAAGCTGTTCTTCCTTATACTTTCTTCACTCTCCCTTAGAGTATAACTCTTTCCTACTGGTACAAACTTTATTCCATAGGTTATGGGAATCTGAAAATTTTCAAGCCAGGGAGAGATAAGATTAAAGTTTTGTGAAGATGAATTCGGCGGCTGGGAGCAGAGTATATTAAACAAAGGGAGAAATTGCAGGCACAGGAAAGAGACTGGAATGATCGTCTTTAAGTTTGCCAGGCCTAGAGCTGTTTTTAAAATATTATCTTATTTGTTCCTTACCATAGATTTATGGGGAAGGCATTGATATCCCCATTGTTTAGTTGAAGAGACTGAGACCATGAAGGGTTTAGCAACTTGCTCCAGAGGCCACAGAGCTGGTGTGCCCAGGCCTGCCTAGTATCTACATGAGTCTGTCTCCCAGGGAGGCTATCATAAATGTTCCTTTATGAGAAGATATGGAAAAGAAAGAACGGACCCAGCAAAGGTTGCAGGGGAAATTCAGCAGAGTGTATTGATGATTGTACGTGGGGACACTGAGGGCAGGGAAAGAAACTCATCAAAGATGACTCAGGTTCTCACCTGGCCACTTCCCTCCTGAAGTGCTCCTGACATGTCTCCTGGGTGTTCCCTTAGTACCCTGTGAATCCCCCTCCGAGAGCACTCATCAGGGACTTTTACAATTCCAAGTCTTCTCCACCAGGCCTGTGGGCACCACTGCTGGACTGATCCCCCAGTGAGGCAGACAGCCTATCAGCACACAGCGATGTCTTACTACATGAATATGAGCTGATGAATAAAGGAAGAACCCTTCCTTTCCCTCACTGGAAAAGTGAGGATGCCAATGACAGATTTACAGACAGAAGCTCCTGGGGCAAAATGTCAAGCATCAGCCAGAGCAGGTGGGACAGTTCTCTGGGGTACACCCAGAGTGTTCGCCTATGAGGAACTTTGTGACTTAATCTCACTAAAGAATGGGACTCTTCCAGATGCCAGAGAGATGAATTGATGGGGCAGGGCTGCAGCCATAGAGGAGACTCGACTCGGTTTTATACCAAAGCTAGGTTCAAAATCAATAATGCCACATTTGACAATCTCAGAGAATCCTTAGTGATTTGCCAGTGGGAACATTTGGCACTTGAAAAACAATTTATGCCACAACTTGTAAAACTTTAACATGAAGAATTGGTTTCCCTTGAGAGTTTGCAAGAATGTTCTACAGAGAGAGAGAGAGAGAGAGAATCCATATGTTGTTTCCAAAAATGGCATCTACCTCAAACTTTCTCTGTCCCACACCTGGGAAAGGGTCAAAGAGACCTACAGACCTGTGATCACCACTTTGTTCCCTCTGGAAGTTGTCAAAACTCCTCTCCACACTCTAGAGGTGTCTTAATATCTCCCACACATCTCTCTGTGCTGGCTGTAGTCACCATCTCCCCTCTTAAAAACACCATGACAGTCACCTCCTTCTAATCTGCTCCAGTTCTTCTCCCCTCCTCATTCCTCCCTCCACAGTGTTAGTAGGTAAGTTTTTCTAAATACTGATCAGAAATCACAACTCCTGAAGCCGGCATTTATGATCCTTCATGCTGACTGTCACCTCCCTCCCTGGACTGACCTTCCACTGAAACTCCCTTCATGTTCAGAGGCCACAGTCAAGCTAATTTCTAGCTCTTCCTGTATCCTGTGCTCTGTTTTCCAGCCATATTGTCACTTTCAACCCACTATGCCTTCTTTCAAGGACTTTGTCCAAAAAATCCTGCCCTTCCAGAATTTTCTCAAATGCCATTTTCTCTCTGAAGCTGATCCCAATTCTCTCAATGAAAATTAACCCCTCCCTTTATATATGCCCATGGTACTTCCTTTTTATGGCTCTTAACATTTTTCAAAAGATTGACTCATATTGTAGTAGGTTCCATGACAGTTTGTGAAACAAACCCCACTGCATGATGGTCTCATTTTGCATGATATGGTTAAGGCACAGCACATCAGCACATCAGTGGGTGGTTCTGATATTCTTTGCAACCTAAGAATTTCTGTATTTAATGGCCCTAATTAAAACTCTCAGCATATCAAAGGAATTTTTTAGACAAACAACCATTAGCTTTGGAAATTTTCACAATTTGTTAACTTTGTCAAGCTCAATAAACACTGGTTTATTTGGGGTTTTTTTTTTTTTTTCTGTTTACGAGAGTTCCAGGGAAAGCTTTGAAATCCTGAAACTTCCCCTATTTTTACTGAAAATAGCATGGGCAATCATTTTTAAACATTTTTCTCTTTTCTTTCCTCTCCTCTCTCAAGTGAAAAAGAGATTCTATATAGTCTTTAAGGATAGCCAACTCAAGCATTCATTATCATTATTTCCTCTCTTTTGGATAATTCTTAGCTTACAATAATATGCTAGAATCTCCACATTTAATCACCTCTCTTAACCTAGTTCCCCACTCCAGAAATGACACAAGCAAAAATTATCAGAAAGAATTGTTAATATAGTCCCTGTCTCTAGTTTTTCTCTGTCTATTCTCTATTTTTAATTAAATTTATATTTACATTGCACTAAATATAAATTAGTTGTGGAAAATTAGAAAATACAGATAAACTATGAGAAAATTCAAAGTATTTATGTACGGAAACTGCTAAGCACAGGGTAAACTACATTTCCCAGCCTCCCTTGCAGTTCAGGTGAACACTTACATTCTCAGTGGTTCAGTGGTTCTCATGGTTCGTGAATTCAAATCCCACGTTGGGCTCTGGGCTGATGGTGCAGCACCTGCTTAGGATTCCCTCTCTCTCTCTCTCTCTCTCTCTCTCTCAAAATAAATGAACATTAAAAAAAATTTTAATGCTACTGACTTACTTCCTGGTGAAACTGGTGAAAATTATTTTTTGAGATAAAGAGAGATAGTGCGCACACATGCACAAGTGAGTGAGGGGCAGAGAAAGAGAGAGAATCCCAGAAGGGGCAGAGGGAGGGGTGGTATCAAGAGAAAAGCGGGGCTTACCTGAAGGGGGGCTTGTGTTTTTACCCAAAGAGGGGCTTATGTGGTGAAAATTATGTTTTAAAAAACAATTATTCAGAGCCTTTGGTAATGGTCCTAAAGATAGAAAGCAAATGAAAAAAGCATCTATTCAAGAAAATCTATGAAAATTCAGGAAGAAAAATGAGTCTGTGGTATCTGAGCCAACACTGCTCCTTTCTTCTCCTTTCCTCCAGCTCGGTAGTTGGAAACTCAAACCCAGACTACTACAGCTAAGAGCCCAAGGCTCCTACTTGGGAGCAGGACATCAGTGTTTCTTATTCAGTCCTCAGTGCCTTATTGCCAAAGCTAAGTTTTTGGGCAAGTATGATCAAGAAGGTAGAGATTCCCTTTTTCCACCCAATTCCCACTCATGGAATGGAGGCTCTACCATAGAGGTGGCACATTGAGAACTCTGGGGCCCTTATGATTCTTTCCTTGACTCATGAATCAGTGGTTCCCCACCAGGAGAAGCAAGCTGAGAGGAGCCCAGGCTGCTGCCTCCTAACAAGTGCTCAGCTCCTAGAGTGAGGGTATCCTTCAAAGAAGCTTGCCATTATCTCTACTCTCAGCCCCAGAGACCTGCCTCAGAGATTATTGCTTAGGGGAAGAAGCAGGTCATAAAACAGATAGCTCCTAATCTCTCTTCCCAAAATAACTGACTTCATTTGCAACAAAGCATATAGAAGTTCAAGTCTAAAAGTGCTCTCAAGAACAATGAGGACTGTAGTGAAAGACAATTGGAAGGAGATTCATGGATCAATGAAGATACACTCTAGACTGTAGGCTGGCTACTGAAGGAGAGAAATGAGAAATAACCCAGCTGGGACAAGCCTTCCAGGGATCAGGACAAATATCAGACACTAACCACCAAAACCATTCCTACAAGGAGCCACAATTTAATTGGATTAGTGTACAGAGGGATATATACTCCAAAGCATTGTTGAAACCCTAGAGCAATCAGCTGGCTATTAGTGGAGCTTAACAGCTTTGTGTGAAAAGAGTAGAAGAAAGCTTTATCAGTATCACTGCCATAAGGTGTCATCCTAGGATCTGGAGCAACTTCAGAGGATTAACATTGTGGAAAAAGTCAGGGAACAGATTTGGCTAAAACAACCCAGCCAGTCACCAAAAAAATAAGCAAATAAGCCTACCCAGTGTTGAGGGGAAGAAGACCAATACCCAGAGTTGCTGCAATATATTATCTAATATGTCAGTTTCCTATAAAAAAAAATGACAAGGAATGCAAAGAAATGGGAAAGTATGACCAATAACAGGCAATAGAAACTGCCTATCAGAGAGAATAGACAACAGATTTAACAGAAAAAAGGTTTCAAGGTAGCCATTTTAAGAAAGTTCACAGAACCATAGGAAAGCATGATTAAAGAGGTAAAAGAAGGTATAGTAACAATTTAGCATCAGATATATAATTTTAATAAAGAAATGGAAATTATCTGAAAGTGGAAATTCTGGAGCTGAAAAGTACAATAACTGAAAAAAGACAAGAATCAAATGACTAGAATCAGACATGGCACACAGAACATTATTACCAACCCTACAGAAATAAAAAGGATTAAAAGGGAACACTATGAGCAATGTATGCTAATAAATTAGATAATTTAGATGAAATGGACACATTCCTAGAAAGATACAACTACCTAAACTGACTTAAGAACAAATAGATAATCTAAATAGACCTAAAACAAGTGAAGAGATTAAATTAGTAATCAAAAAAACTACCCACAAAGAAAAACCCAGGCCTTGATGTCTTCATCACTGAACCCTACCAATAATTTAAATTAGAATTAAAATTAATTCTTCACAAACTCTTCAAAACAATAGAAGAGGAAAGAACAACTTGCAACTCATTTTATGAGGCCAGTATTATCTTGATACCAGAACCAGGCAGATACCACAAGAAAAGAAAACTACAGACCAATATTTCTTATGAATATGGATGTAAAAATCTTCAACAAAATCCTAGCAAACCATATCCAGCAACATATGAAGAAAGTTATACACTATGACCAAGTGGGATTTATCCAAGAGATTCAAGGTTGATTCAACACTGGAAACTCAATTAATGTAACACATTACATCAATAACACAAAACCAAAATTTACATGATCATCTCAATAAACACAACAAAAACATTTCACAAAATCCAACCTTCTTTCAGGATAAAAACCACTCAACAAACTAAGAATAGAAGAAATGTCCTCATCCTGATAAAAGCATCCATGAAAAGCCTAGAGTTAACATCCTACTTACTGGTGAAAAATTGAAGGCTTTTCCCCTAAGGTCAGGAACAAGACAAAGATGTCCATTCTTGCCACTTCCATTCACATCCCGGATGTTCTAGCGAGAGCAATTAGCCCATCTGGGTTGCCGTGGACTTAGTGGCTTAAACAACAAATATTTCTCACAGTTCTGGAAGCTGGAAAATAGAAGATTCTGTGTCTGGTGAGAACAAGCTTCTTGGTTGAATGACCAGTCTTCTCACTGTATCCTCATTTGGCAAAAAGAACAAGGGAGTTCTCTAGAGTGTCTTTCATGATTTGACCACCTAACCCAGACCCCACCTCCTAATACCATCACACTGGGGTTTAAAATGTAAACATATAAACTTGAGGGAGATACAAACAATAACAGCACTTAGTGAAGAAAAATAAATAAAAAGAAATCATATTGGAAAAGAAGTAAAACTATCTCTATTCACAGATGACACAATCTTGTACATAGAAAACCCTAATGAATCCAATAAGAAACTATTAGAAGTTAGACATGAATTTGGCAAAGTTGTAGGATACAAGATCAATACATAAAAGTCAATCAATATTATCAAGATGGAAATCATCCCATGTAACATTGTGTGCTGACTATACTTAAATAAAAAACAAAAAATTATTAAATTAAATTAAATTTTAAAAGATAGCAATCATCCCCAAACCAATCTACAGATTCAAGGCAGTATCTGTTGGAACCCCAGCTGAAATTATACAAATTGTAGAAATTGACAAGCCAATTCTAAATTCATATGGAATTGCAAGGAACCCAGAATAGCTAGTAAAATCCAGAAAAAGGAGAACAGGTAAGAGGCATTATACTTCCCAATTTTGAAACTGACCATAAAGCAATGGTAATCAAGACAGATTGGTACCAGCACAAGATTAGACATGTACATCAATGGAATAGAATTGAGAGTCCAGAAATAAACCCATACGTAAATGGCTATTTTCCACAAGAGTTCCAAGACCATTCAAAGGAAAAAGAATAGTCTTTTCAACAAATGGCACCAGGACAACTGGACAGCAACATGCAAAAGAATGGAACTGAACCTTTACCTCACACCATATACAAAAATAAATACAAAATGAATCAAAGACCTTAATGTAAGAGCTAAAACTATAAGACTCTCAGGAGAAAAGATAGAAGGAAATCTTCAAGACCTGGTAATTGGCAAAGTACTCTTACATGTGACAACAAACGCACAAGCAATAAGAGAAAAAATGAACAAATTGGTCAGGGTATGGAAAATAAAATGTTCATACACAGCTGGTGGGAATTCAAAATGATACATCCACTTTAGAAAACAATCTGGCAATTTCTCAAACAATCAGATATAGAGTGACCAATATGACCAACCAATTTCACTTCTAGATATATATCCAAGGTAAACTAAAATATATGTTCTCCCTGAGGCACCTGGATTGTTCAGTCAGTTAAGCATCCGGCTTCAGCTCAGGTCATGATCTTGCGCTTTGTGAGTTCAAGCCCCACATCAAGTTTTGTGCTGACTGCTCAGAGACTGGAGCCTGCTTCAGATTCTGTGTCTCCCTCTCTCTCTGTCCCTCCCCTGTTCGTGCTCTGTGTCTTGTGTTTTGTATGAATATAGTTTTAAAAACAAATATTCTTTAATATGAATTTTCCATTTAATTATAACTATTTATGTCAATAAATATGTCTCATTTTCATTTCATTTAATATCTAGCACTGAAAATTTTGTTTCATTACAGCTTAAAATCTTGGGTTTGTCAAACGGCTATTTTTTTTTTCAGTTTTGATTTTATCATAGTAGTATCGATTTTTTTTAGCTTTTTTCCCCATCTTTTTATTATGTTTTTTCTGAAAGATTTCCTTAAATTTATTACACCAATTCTTTTAGCATATTTTACATTTCCAAACTTCTACCTTTTCTTCTGAATATTCCTTTATTAGAGTACCCTATCATTTTTCATGAATGTAAAATCTCTTATGTCACTGAAAGCACTGATTACAGGTTTTGGAAGTTTTTGTCTGATCTCCTTATTGTCTGATTTCTGTATGTCCTTTTTTTATTTCCTGTTTCTTTGTTTTGTTCTGTGTTTCATCATAAAAGATTCTTCTAAATATATACTCTTTATTGACTTTCTGTTCATGTTTAAAAACAAGGCACTAAAACATGACTAGAAGCTAAGTGTGTCAGAGCACAGCGTGCTCATTGGTGAGCTCACTGAGCAGTGAGGGAGTGGGTATCTGACTCCTTTGCTGTGCTTCCTAGATGTCAGTATGTGACACTAGACAGTTTATCCAGGTAGATGTCCTTCCACCTCCTGGCCTTCAACATTTAGTTATGAATGCCAGGTTTCTGGTCACTGAGAAAGGCAAGGGTATGGAGGTTACTCCACCCCGTATGTAGAATTTCCCTTGATCCCCTTACTTCTGTGTGGCCACGCCAAAGCCCAGATCTTCTCTCTCCCATTCTCTCACCAGGGCATCTTTCTTCAACTCACTCTGTCAGTTTTCCATACAAATCTCTGCAGTGAAGAGTCTCTTATCTAAGTCCTTACTAGCGGCCATCTTACTAAGTCCAAAAGATATTTTTCTGTCCTCATCTCAGCCTCTCAGAAGAATTGAACACAGTTTAATATTACTTCTTTCCAGAAACTCCTTATTTACTCCAGAGCAAGAGATCTCTCTGCTACCTTGCAATCCATTTTCTACAATTTTTTGTAAATGTAAAACAGACATGTCATTCTCCTGCTTAAAATGCATGAAAGCTTTTCAACACACTAAGGAAGTATCTGGTTTCCTTACCATGACCCACAAGGCTCCACATCACCTCTCCCTGCCTGCTCCTCCAGTCATCTCTAACCATCTTCTGTATACTCACTCTGCCCCAGACACCCTTGCCTTCTTTCTGTGGCTCAAACATACCAACCTGGTCCCCAGGGAGATTTTTGCACTTATGTTCTCCCCTAAGCACTCTTCCCTCAGACCTTCCAGAGGCTGGCTCCTTCTCATTATTCAATTCTCAGCTCAAACTTCACATCCTCACCCAATCCAGTCATGCAGCCCCATCACCATTATCCCAGCCACACTCACTGTGTCAATCTCTTCAGCTGTCACTATGACATTTAAAATTATGTGATATTATCCTGATTATTTTTCATTTACTCTGTCTGAATTTCCCCACAAGAATGGAAGCCCCACATGGAGTGGTGCTTCCATGGTGCTTCCATGGTACTTCCATGGTGTTGTCTGTTTTTGCTCACAAGTGTCATCAAATGGTGCCTGACGTGCAGCAGATCCTTGATAAGTGTCCACTGCTTAAAGGAGTGAAATGTATACACAGACCTGTGCTAAGCCCTCCATGAGAAATCATTTCAGTACAGTTCAATGAAGGATCTATTTTCAGCTCAGACTATCACCCAGAAGGAAATCTTCCTAACAGAACAAATTTTAAATTCCCTTGACCACCATGGGTCCTAGAACTACTCAGCACCTCACAGAACACAGAACGTTTACCTAGAAAGGCAGGAGACCCATCTTACAACCATTTCTCATCAGTAGGAAAGCAAGCAAATAGCAAGCAGTAAAGTCTTTCAAATAAAATAGTTATGATAAATTCAGTACCTTAAGATGGAACTTTGGACAAGTACACAAATAAATAATAAGAATTTCACAACAATAAGTGCAATATTGCAATATCCAAAAGAGTCTAAAAGAGGGATTGCCCTCTTGGCCCCTCTGATGAGGGATTCTGGCCATTTTCTTAGTGTGAAAGAATTAAAATTTTCCACCACAACTTACTGTAAGTATTTTAGTTTTCAAGTTATATAAACATGCAAGGTGAACTATATAATAAAATGGTGATAGATTAGCCACTCTCAACACACATTCTGGCTTAAAGAAATTCTTTCAATATTTCATACATACAGCACACAAACAGGTGGACACTGCTGTAATTTCTTAAAAATCTGAACACTTTTTGGCCCTATAATTCCACTTTAAAGAAGTTGACCAAAGAAAATGATTAAGAATGTGAATTAATTTTTGGCTATAAGGATAGTGATTACACTATCCTTTGATAATAGCAATCTAAATATCCAACAATAAGAGATTGGTTACAGCCATTTACAAAATTATTCCATGGATAAATATTTATTGGCAAGTAGTGAGTTCATTAGGTTGAAAAAGGCAGGTTACAAAGCAATATGATCCCATTATATTTTACAATATTATATAATATAATTTAAGAAAGAGAGAGTGAAAAAAAAACGAGTAAAGGGGCAAGGAAGGACATACACTAAACTGAGATTTTAAAGAAGTTTCTCTAGATAGAAATTTTATACAAATTTCTTTATGTGTTTTTTTTCTTTATCCTAATCTAAATTCTTTTTTTTTTATAGTAAATAGTTGTTAACACCGCAGTTTGAAAAAAAAGCTGTAAGATTAAAATCAACATTTTGTTGATAATCAGAATGAGCACAATCAAGTAAGAAACACTCTTTAGTGTTTCTTAATAGGTTTATTCCACCTGCAAGTGCCATAAACCATACACACATGGATGACAGCAACATTTAAGCCCAAAATAAATTGACAGAGTCTACCAGACACCTCCAATGCCGGTGTTTCCCAGCCCTTGCTTCTCCCTGTCTGATGCTCACCCCACAAAGCCCTCTCCGCATCTCTCCCTCTAGCATCCCATCAGTCCTTGCTTTCTTTTCCAGAGGTTCCTGTCTCAGTCAGCTCGGACTGCCATAACAAAACACCATAGACTGGGTGGCTTAAACAACAGACCTTTCTTTCTCACGGTTCTGGAGGTAAAAGTCCAAATTCAAAGTGCTGGCTAATTCAGTTCCTGGTGATAGCTCTCTGCCTGATTTGCACCTTCTTCTGTCCTCACATGGCCCCTCCTCAATGCATGTAAGCAGGGAAACAGGTCTCTTTCTTCCTCTTCTTCTAAAGCCACTAATAATAAAGCCCCACTCATCTGACCTTATATAATACTAATTACCACCCAAAGGCTCCATCTTCAAATACCATCACTTTTGGGGTTAGGCCTTCAAAATATGAATGCGAGGGGTGGTGGGGTACAACAGTCAATCCATAACACTCTTCTTCTCCTAATTATATATGGATGTTTTCCAGGGCTCTGTCCTGATGCCTTACACATTCTCCATCATTCACACACATTGATGGTTTCTTTTTTTTTTTTTTTAATCTCAAATATGTCCCAAGAGACCCAAACTCCAATTCCAGACCTCAGTCTCCTCTGAGTCCAACAAATGGTTCAAACTCACATGCCCTGAAGTGTCTATCATTTTCCAATCCTGCTTCTTCTACCATGTTCACCCCTGTGGTAGATGTATGGCAAGACCTTCCACCCATTTACCTGCACTGAAAGACTAGCACATGGTCTAGACTCCTCCTTTCATCCACAGTGGCTAAGCACTCTTTTGTATCATAAGCCTTGGTGGCCCCTGCCCATAGAAAGACATAAAGTACACAAGAGGTGTTCAGGCCCTGAAGCACTGGCAGAGAAAATGGGAAATTGCTCAATCCAGAATCTCAAGACTCAAAATTCAGAGCTTAACATGATAGGTGTGACCTATCTTTTGTGGAACTATCAGTGGCTCGAGGTGCTGATGTGGCTGGCCATGAAAGCCACAGCCCTTGGCCTCCCTGACCGGGTGGACATCTCACTGAAGTGGACTGGCAAAACCTCCAAAATACAGGACCCCTGTAGAAGCAAGGGAAGCACAAGAAGACCTTCCTAGTATATCACAAATGGCATATCATCTGCTTACTTAAGGTTTGGTGAGCAAACAAGGTAATAGCAGCCTTGGACTGAGTTGAAGTCTTCCTTCTCACAAGATTTGTCCTAACTGACATTGGTCCTGCAGGTTTCTAGAGCATGTCTTCCCATTCCTCTCTCCTCCTTCTCCAGATATTTCACATACAGATCAAAGCTTAGCTCCTAGTTTCTCTCTTACTCAAATCTCTCCTGACTCAAAACTATTGTTTATGTTGCCCCAGGAACGGGTCTTTCCAACATGTAAATCTAACACACTTCACCCATTGAACAACCTGGGGTGGCTTCCATTATCCCCTAGGAAAGGGATCCTTTATCACCTGGTTCCTGCTTGTCTGCCAACGCCTCCACACCTCATTCTTGCTCACTCTTGCCAAATTTGCCATTCCGGAGCAAGCCATGTTTCCTGTGTCTCCTCCAATCCTTGCACATGCCTTCATTCCCACTGGGTCTCCCCATTCCCAGCCTCCCAGGTCCTTTCCCTCCTAAGAAAGTCCCTTCCCCACACCACCCCCAGAGACTTCTTCACACTTGTAGTGTCGAAATTAGACATAAATGTTCAATAAATATTTTTGAATGAGTTGACTAACAAAATTAGAAACAAATCAAAGAATGACTAGATGGCACCAATGATAATAAACATTACCTGTAGGGTTAAAATATGCTTCAAAAGTGCTTGGGAATCCTTGCGGCCATGGATATGGAACATTGGACTTGGGGGAATAAAAAGGTTAGGGAATTGGGGGTACCTGGGTGGCTCAGTCAGTTGAGTATCTGACTCCTGATTTCAGCTCAGGTCATGGGATCGAATCCTGAGTCGGGTTCCTCACTGAGCGTGGAGCCTCCTTAAGATTCTCTCTCTCTCCCTCTTCCCCTCCCGACAGCTTGCACACACACTGGCATGCACTTCTTTTTCTCTCCCTCTCTCTCTCTCTCTCAAATTAATTTTTTTTAAAAAAAGGGTAAGGAATCTTTTTGTGGTACATGGAAATCTGGAGAGTCGGGGTAATCCAAAGATGGAGAGACATAAGATACTGGCCTGAGGAGATTTGCAAGCTCCTGTATCATGGATTTGGTGATTTTCCAATAACCAAGAGAAGGAAACGTTGGAGTTTTTCTTAGCAAATAAACCTACATTTCCTTAGCAAATAAACCCACATTTCCTTAGCAAATAAACCCACCTTGCCTTAGCAAATAAACTCCAAAAAATGGCCCTGGGAAAAAAATCCCACTGGAAACAACATCCTGTTAATCAGGGGCTCTGAGATGTGACCTGCCCAGGCAGCTCCTGGACCTCGTCTGCCATTTTATATTTCCTCTTTAATCAAATCCCTGGATGCTACAGTTCTCAACTTGCAGAGATTTAAAAGGCACTTTGATTAATGGACTTGATCAGTGTCCGCTCTTGTTTAACCATGGTGTTCTCCTCCACGTTTCACATTTCACACCCACATAGCACCATTCCCCTTTTATTACAGGAACTGAAGAATGTGATGGCCTGCCAGACAGCAGAGTAATTTATGAAAAATATATTTTTAAAGGGAGAGTGTATTAAAACTTGAAAAGAACGCAGTGCCTGTTGCTATTTTAATTTTAAATAGGCTATGCAAATAATTAAATGTCAGGTCATATTGACACCATCAAATTTAGGAGAGTAGAGATGGTATACAACCCCAGAGTCCTAGGGAATATTAAATCAGATAAGATTTACCAGAGCACTGAAACATATCTGCTTTTGACACGAAATAACAGTATCAATTGCGTTAAAAATGAGCCAATTTCCAAAAACCTCTACCTGCTACAAATGTTTCCATATATACCACAATTCTTTAAAAAGAGATAAAAAGAAATCGAGATGAATTTGTAACTGTATTTAAGCACTAAATCCCTCTTTGTGTTTTTTTATCTTTCTCAAGCCTCCTCTGCCTTACACTACTAGCCTATTTCAAATATTGACTTCCAGGAAAGGATGGATAAGAACAGCCAATATGCAAGGCTAAGGTAATGGATACTGCTCACCTTACTTTAGAACAGTTTAATTTGCGTATTTACCTGAACTTTGCTCATGGCTTTGTACATTTCAGTCTTAATCGGTCACACCAGTGTGCACTGTGCACTGTGGTGCAGCTTTTCAAGATTCGTAGGAAAGTCAAAAGTGCTTCACAAAAAAATAATTCACAAAATTACAAAATAATTACAAAAAAAGTAATTCACAAGTGCTTAGTGAATAAATATTTCCTGTGGAAAGAATTGTATAATATCGTAGAAGTTCTGTGATGAATAAGACACTAGAAGACTTTTTTAAAATATTTATTTATTTTTGAGAGAGAGCATGTCAGCACAAGAGGGGAAGGGGCAGAGAGAGAGGGGACAGAGGATCCAAAGCAGGCTCTGCTGACAGCAGAGAGCCCGATGTGGGGCTTGAACTCATGAACCATGAGATCACGACCTGAGCCAAAATTGGACACTTAACTGACTGAGCCACCCAGGCACCAAGATACTATATAAAAGTTTTGAGGAAAGGAGATAACAGCAGAAAAACGTGTCTTTTTCCTTTTAAGTTCTTAATTGGTGATTAAGGGAAATTCCTGTTTCTAGAATACCTAATGACTAGTCAAGCTGAATCAAGCAGAAAATGTCAGGAGGAAACTAGTTTTTCATCCAGGACTGGTTGGCCACTGGCAACCAACCCTATGTTGACAAAAGCTTGGCACTGGCATAGTGACTTGTCTATCCATTGGCCAGGGCAGATATCACTTAACAGTTACAGCACGGGGCCATCAATTCCACATTTTTATTTATTTATTTACTGAGTTTTTTCCTACATGTCAGCTCTCTAATAAGCACAGAGACATCGTAGTGGACAAGAGAGACAAAGTCCTTGTCCTCTTGGAGCTCACATTCTAGAAGAAGAGACAACACACAGGAAAGAAAGATCATTTCAGATAATGAGAGATGCTAGAAAGACAGTTAAGCAAGGAAAGGAGCTAGAGTACGGCCTAGAGTGTGGGGGAGGGATGTCACTTTAGCTAGGGTGGTTAATGTCCTCTCTGTAGCAGTCACCATTTGGGAGAAACTTGACCAATGAGACAGGGCCAGCCATGAGAAGATCTGATCCTCAGCACAGCACTCCAGGTGGCCATTAAGAGTCAACGGCTGATTGGCTATGGACGAGCCCTGTGCAAGGCATGCTGGGAGATATAGAAAAGTTCAAGGTAAAAAGCATTCCATTTAGCAACATCAGACATCACATGATTCTGAAACAGGGTATGGAAGGCAGACTTGGAATACATGGATGCTAGTCTTCATCCTAGAATCTTGGTTTTTCCTCATCAGTAAAATAAGATGGACCAAATGATCTATAAAATTCCTTTTAGAGCCTGTGGCCCATAATTCTAGCTAAAAAGTGAAGTAGGATTTTAGACAATTGGAGAGATAGGGTAGATTAAGTAGAGAAGCCCTTTTGTGAATGGGGTCATTTGAAGAGTCAGATGAGAAATAAGATATAACTATTGCTTCTTGGAGGCTTCTTGGTGATTTCAGAAAAAGCCATAATCAGCCCCTAGTTTTTCAGTTTCAACTGCCACAATCCAAAGCAGTTCTCACCTTGACTTCTGCATGAAAATTAATTGGTATGATCTTCTCAGCCATGCACACATTCAAAATCATCAACATACGAATATGTCATCTGGTCATCTCACAACACAAAGGGCTGCACAAAGGCAAATCACAGCGCTGTGGAATAAAGAGGAAAGAGTTGTCAGGGATTCATATGAAAAAATTCACCTTTCGCTGCTGACTGACAACAGGGGAGCCAGCACAGAAGTGCCATGGGTGAGAATTATAGGCTTGCATGGTAATGACGGGTCTGGATCAAGACTCAGGTATGAGTTCAAAAATTCCTGATCTTGCTTCACAATGGCATTACAAACAGGTCCCAAGTGCATGAAAATATTCCCTGTCTTACAGGCAATAGTTCAAGTTAGGGTCATTAGCCATAATACAAATACTTACATGTTATTGTGATATTGTGAATTTAGATAATAAATTATTGAAATTCACTTTGTGGGTACAAAGTCCTTCATAAATACTTAATCTCCAGAGAGACTTCAACTTAGAGTTACGCACCCCATTTGTGGACTTCTCCTTATCCAAGTTACTCTGGGTCCCTGTTCTCTTTGTAAAAATTTCGTGTGCCCCACTAGCCTCTTCACAGTTCCCACTGTGGCTGATGGATACTGGCTTGGATCTTGCCATCCCAGCAAACCAAGAGATCCAGGACAAGCCAGGAATGGTCTTTTGAGTAACTTCCAATTCACAAACAGCCCCACTGACTTATTATTTCTTGGTTTTTCCATGCTCTAAAGCAAAAATGTAACTATCTCTGTGACTTATCCCAGACCACAGGGATGGATGGTTTCATGTGGGGATGCTTTCTCCAGAGAAAAGCTCATACTACGAATCCAATGCTTTGGGTCTGCAAACTGTTCATCAGGCACCTTAAAGCCCCCACATCTCAGCCAGGAGCTAAACAGGAGGCTAACCAGAGGCTTGCATTCTCTGGGAATATATAAGACAGGGCAGTACAGACATCATCTCCTCTACCTCCCTCCCTAAAGCAACAGTTCTAAAGACACTTACTCAACATGGTTTTGGCCTATACTCTAGAGACCCTTTAGGGCCAGGATGGAGTTGTATTGGCTAGAGAATTCCCCGTTAGTGATAGAACACAGCTGCAACACTACTCCATCTTCCTGGTCCTCAAGCTTCTCATTTGTAAAATGAAGGTTTGCATCTGTCTCTTAAGGCTTTAACATCCAAGGTAGCCTGGTTGGTGGATAAGCCTGCTAGGTGTCCAAAACTCATTTCTGGAGTTTACTGTTGTACGTCCTGACCTCAATTCACTTGTTTATGTTATAAAATAATGCCTACCTCACAATGTTAACTGTAAGAAACACAATTAATTAAGCATGTGAGTGTTAAACCGTAGTGAGCTGTTTTACCTTATGTAGCAAGACCTCTTACCTAACCATCCAGCATAGTTCTTTCCCTATGGAGGTCCTCACTAAGCACTAAATTGATTACTTGCTGGACTTGAGCTGAGAACAAAATTGGACCCTCAGCATATCCCAAACCCTATTTGAATGAAGAGTTTATCTGGACCATCCTTGTTGAAGGTGGAGATCCCAGGCTAATACCTCCCAACTCATGAAATCTGGTTAGAGCAGCCAGGCATGCAATAAGAAGGAGCCATGTTCAGAGAAAAGGAAAACCAGGCACCCAGGACTGAGTATTAAGTGCATATGTACATGTTCCATTATTTTCATGTCTTAAGATAACACCATTTTATTATATCTCATGACTTTGTGGGTCTGGAATTCAGGCCAAATTTAGCTGGAGGAACTTTCAGTTCCACATGGCATTAACTGAAGTCAATCTGTGATATTTGGATGGTGAGGAGACTGGACTGAGAGTCTAAGACAGTTTCATTCATATTTTTGGGGCCTTGGCAAGAATGGCTGGAAGGCTCAGCTCAACTGGACTATCAACTGGAGCACTTGAATGCAACTATGACAGCATGGTGGTCTCAGGGTAACCAAAATTCTTACACAGTAAGTTGGAGTCTTGAGGGAGTTTTCTAAGAGACCAAGGCAGGAGCTGCAAGGCTTCTTCTGACATAGCTTTGAAAGGCAGGCACTGTTGTTTTGGCCACATTCTATTGGTCTGCTGGTTCTATTGGATGACTAAGGCTGGTCCAGATTTCAGGAGACAAGTACCTTGAATTTACCTCAGTATTTGAGCCTCAGTTCTGCTGCATAGAACCAGGTATGGTATGACCTCTTTCATCTTCTCATCCTTTCCATTGTCACCACCAATGTCTTCATCACGTAATGAGAAAGCCAAGACTGAGATGTCACCAGGGCAACAGAAAACCCCAGCAAGTAATGACCAAAGGACCCTCTGAATGGCCACCATCTTGAAATACCTATGTCCAGCAAGCTTTCATTAGCCCAGAACCTAGAATACCAAAGATCTTCCCACATTCTCTGCTCTACAGAGATGAAAACTGTCAACAGGAGGCTCTCTGGAGACTGGCACTCTCCAGGAGGCTCTCTATCACCTACTGTTGATGGCAGGCATCAATGTGAAGGGAATGAGTTCCTCAGAGAGGACAAGAAAATTGGGCAGTTGAAAGGCTATGTCCCTTTGCTGCTGGTAGCCATCATGCAAGAGGGACCCAAGGCTCCTCAGGGCTGTCAGGGTGCCCAAGCCCTCTCCATTAATATTATCATCCAGGGTCTTACAACATAAGTTTAATTTTTCATATGCTGCATTCATTATGGGCTGGCTGTGGCTTTGTTCTGTGCCATCTTTATTCCAGCACAGCGAATGGGAAAGCAGCTTCTATCTGGAACATTGTCAGGTGTCATAGCAGAGGGAAAGGTGAACACCATGATTCTTAACCCTTCTGCTCAAAAGTGGCTCCTGTCACCTCTGACACTCACATGTCATTGGTCAAAGCAAGTCAAATGTAACACTGAACACAAAAGGACCAGGATGTAGAGCCCTCCCACCGCAGGGAGAGGCCCTGCAGAGAAAGGTGCCACAATATTTGGTAAATATTAACATAATCCACCATAGTCTGTACTCTGCACACAAAACACGCATTTCCTTCCCCTGCCCATCTAAGAGGACACTTATCCCTCCCCAAGGGAGACAACCCCCAATTCCTCTGCAGGTGCTGCTCTGAGCTCAAAGTCCAGGACTGGTGCATAAGGCACAAGCACCGCTATAGAAGGTTTGGATGTGCCTGCCTCCTTTAGATGGGGGACACCTGAAAAATTAAGTCACTTGCTCCCACACACAAACTCAATATGCAGTGAGGGACAGGGACACAATAAACACTCCCATTGGGAAGTGGATGCATGGGAAGTCATTTACTAGTCACTGACCTCCCCCCCCCCCCGCCAGTAAGTCTAAAGTCCCACTGGGCAGGTATGGTGAGCAGCCCCTTGTCCTAAGGGTGGGTCACATTTAGCACCCCGATTCTTTTCCCCAACAGAAACTCCCCAGTCCACTCTTCTCCGTGGTCCTTGGTTCTGCCCACTGAGAGGTCCACTTTTTCACAATCCTCCTTTGCCTAATCTAAAAAGGAATATGGTCTCCTTGGGTGCTAAGCAGAGCCCTCAGCCTCCCCCCTACCTATAAAATATTGGGGGAGCCAAAGTTTGCTTTAAATACCAAATGGGTGCAGTCTCTTTTACTCCAAGCTGGTGGCTTTTGTTTGCCCATAAAATTCTCTTAAAATGCTCATTTGTTTCTTATATATTTGATTCTAGTCGGCCTCCAGGACCAGGAAAGATAATAGTAAAATGACTATTTTTGCTTTAAGCTCCTCAGTTTGGGGTTGGTTTGTTATGTAGCTATAGATAACAAAACTGCAAAAAAGTACAGATACCCAGGCCCAGGCAAGGCCAGTTGAATCAGAGTCGCTGGTGGAGAAAACTGGACCTCACCACTTTGTTTCTGCAGGTGATTCTGTTGTTGCCGAGAGTTGAAAAACTGCTGATCTTTTGTAGGTGGTGCCAGTGAACAAAAATAAAGGGTTACACAAACAGTCATCTTTGACTTATCCCTAAAAGAAACCCCCTTTTCTATTTTTTTTTCCCATCACATTCACATAACAGTCAGATATAACCAAGTAGATAGTGACCAGATGGTAAAGGGCTGGAAGTTACATCATAGGAAGAAAGTAGGGGAGGGGGTGCATGGGAAGGTGTTTAATGCAGAGAAGAAAAGTTGACAGGGAGCATTTAGTTATCTCCCCATATTTAAATGGGTAAGAAAAGCTTTCTCTGCTTACTAGAAATCAATAGGAAGCCATTAGATAGAAATCACAAGGATAAATATTACAGTTGATATAATTTATCGTAATGAGACGGAGAATGTAGTATTTTCTTAGTAGCTTTTACCAGAATACGTAACTAGGGCAGGGATTTGAACTTTTCACAAATAGCCTGGAGTTCTCTCATTCTGTGCACATAACAGGATTGCACTTCCTCACCCCTTTGAGGTTAGGAAAGACAAAATGACTCACTTTGACCAATAATAATAATAATAATAATGTCATTGGAAATGTTTGTATATTCCAAAAGAAAACTTTGAGAGCCAGTGTGTAAATGGCCACGTCCCCTTTCTTTCTGTGATGTTTAGATAGTAGAGGCACCATTAATCTGGGTCCAGAATGAGGTTGTAAAGCAGAGATGCCAGATAAATTATAGGATTTCCAATTAAATTTGAAGTTCAGAAAATAATAATAATAATAATTTTAGTATGCATTTTGGGGGGCATATGTATGCTAAAAATAAAATTATTGAGTATTTGAGGGTGTCTTGTATTTTTCCTTCCTAATTCTGGCAACCCCACCCCCAAAGCGATCCCCATGGGCCATGTAGCATTAGGAAGAATTAAACCTTTGTTATTCTAGGCCATGTGGACTTGCAGCTTGTTTGTTACAGCCAAATAACTTAGCCTAAACTGACTTAACTACTTCCCATTTTTGATAAGAAAATATTTTGATGAGGCCTAAGCATAGCCCTAATATGTGAAAGGAGTAGGCAGCTTCTCTGCATAATAAGAGAGAAAACTGAGAGCTTCTGGAGGTAATATGAGAAGGGGAGATGGATAGAAAACTGTTAAAACAGAGCCTCAACCATCAGGGAATTTCTTACCTACTTGAAAAATAAAGTAAGAGGAAATGATGGTAGACAGTGGTCTTGAGGTCATAGAGGTCATTGTGGATTTAGGGTAGGCATGGAAGGACTTCATGCAAAAGCGGGCCTGCCTGACCTAGGGGTGGCCAAGTAAGTAGGAAGAGCTGAGAGCAGAAACACCCTGTGGGGAATCGGTAGGGCCAGGTCTGCTCTACACCACCACCTACCAGCTTCATCAGTCCCCACAAGCCCCGGCTCAGGGCAAGGCTGGAGATAAAGCTCTAGGTGGCACCTGGACCCAAGTCACAGGCCTGCTCTAACGCTGAGAGACTACTTGCATTCCATGATGCTGATGTCAGTGGCCCGCCTGGGCCTCTGACAGGCAGGGGAATGGTGGTTGCGAGTTGATTGCAAAGCCAAAACCGAAACATGTTTGCTAACTTTTGTTTGACACATCAGTGTGATAGGAAAGCTCCTTGATAGCAAGGGATCCCTCATTTCTATGTGTCCTCACCCTTAGCACATGGTGGGTGTTAAATAAACATAGATGCTAGGAGGCCCAATATTTTGAGACCCTCTTTAGCCGCTACAGCAACTCCTTTTGGCCACCAGGGGGCAGTACAGGGTCATGAACTAGAAACTGTGGTGGGAGTTCAGAATCCGGGTGGATGTGATTCCCATAAACCAGGTGGTAGGGGAGAGCCCAGGCTCTGCCAGCATTTTCTTGGGCCCACAGAAAAAGGAAATAGACATTTTTTCCTATAAATCTATATTCATCCACTTAAAAATGCTGTCCTTTATCTGAGATTTTCTTTCCCAATTTTTTACCATTAAAACATCCTTTCTTTTATGTGGTAGGATTTTTGTTCTATTTGCTTATGTTTTACATTCTTATTTAACCAAATAAATAACGGCAACATTCTGGTGTTCCAGAATGCTTGCAGTAAATGACTGTTTAGGTTTGTGCAATCAACGATTAGGAGATCCCTTAGTGTTGAATGTCAGAATCAGATGGGGCCCATGACAAAAATAGGGGAGCAGCAGATAAACTGCACCTTTGGGTCCCCCAGGCCTTCTTTCCTGCCACCCATTGCTCTTTCCTTTGTGGTCAATGGGCCAGCTCAGCGCCCTCCTGCTCTCTCCCTGTCCAGCCTCCTCCTCTAAGTTGAAACCTGTTTTGGGGACAGAATCTATCAGCAGCTTAGACATCAGTGAGAATTTAAATCACTCCTTTTCCCTCCCAGAAAACTTGCCTCACATGTCTTATCTCTGATTCCAGAACGCAGGTGTTTTTGGCTGCAGGGGAGATACGAGAAGAGGGAAAGGCAGTCAGCGTGGTGATAAAAATCAGGCCACCCAAGGGACTTGCAGATCCCACTCTGCTTTATTGGAGCGGCTACAAGAGCCACCCCAATGCAGGTAGACCAGTTCCTCGGACAGAGTGGCCCCAGTGCTTATTCTTCCTTCACCTTTTTGGAAAATTGTTTCAGTCACACCCATAAGTAAGCACTAACGGTCCTGATGACAGAGCCCTCTGTCCGTTGGACCAGTGCAGCCCAGGCAAGAGACAATGCCCCAACTCATAAAGGGCGCTTCAGTCACAAACCAAGATGTACTGCCCATAGTGCATTGTGGGATACAGTAGCATTTTTAGCAATGATTGTACCAAACAAACCAGCGAGCCTGCGCTGAGACCTGCCATGGCAGGGGCTGATTATGCTCGTGTTACGGGGATACAATGAAGTATGAGACACAATGAGTGTGAGACACATCAGAAAGAACAAAACAGCGGCGCCTGGGTGGCTTAGTCGGTAAAGCATCCAACTCTTGATCTCCACTCAGGTCGTGATCTCAGTTTGTGGGTTTGAGCCTGGGGTCGGGCTCTGCACTGACAGCATGGAGACTGCTTGGGGTTCTCTCTCTATCTCTCTCTCTCTCCTTCTCTGCTCCTTCCCCACTCATGCTCTCTCTCTCTCAAAATAAGTAAATTAACTTTAAAAAGAATACTTCAAAACAAATGCCAGAGTTGAAAAGGAGATGAGGACGTGTTTGGGAGACTAGGAAAGCCTTCCTGCACTGGGCCTGAAATAACAGGTACAACTTAGACGGGAAACAGCAAAGGCACAGAGTGATCCAAGGGCCCGGGTAGGAAGTACAGGGCTGTGCTTGGAGCACGGGGCCCGGTCCGGTTTGGCCATAATGTCAGCCAGGGAAAACGAACGCTAATGAATGACAGGAAGGCTTAGGCAGGCAGTGTGGCTTCAACCCCATGGCCACAACTGACCCCTCTGTGGCCTTGGGACTCAGTGACTTGAGCAGCCAATTTTAGCACACAAAGCCAAGCAGTAAGGAAAGTTTAATAGTAATGGTTACTTTTACCTTACCCAGTTTCTGTCGCAAGCCTCATTTTTCCTGATGTTGGAAATGTCATCTCCCGCAGTCCGGGCTCCCACTCTACATGTCCCGGCCCCGGCGGGCCCACCAGCACTCAGCGGCAGTTTCTGTGCCCAGCATCTACAGCACCTCTCCCCTTCCCTGCTCGGCAGGGGGGACCACGCTAACTGCCTCTCCTTCATCCTTGCTTCCTTTCTGGATAGCTGGCTGGGGCTGCCAAAGCAAAGCGCTACAAACTGGGAGGCTTAAAATGACAGATGTTTATCCTGACACAGTTGTGGAGGCCGCAGGTCTGAAACTGAGGTGTCAGCTGGGCCAGACTCCTTCCTGAGGCTCTAGGACAGAATCCTTCCATGCCTCTTTGTCGCTGAGACACCTCCGTGCACTCCCTGAAAGGTGACTGCAAGCCCACGGATTTCCCCTGCTGGCCCTGTGCCTCTCCGAGGCCCCCGGAACTCTCTGGCCCTCTGCTCTGGGGCCAGGATACAACCCTCTCTTCCCTGAGGTCTTTACACCCCCCCTGTGCTCTACCCCAGCCAAGGGGCCTCAGGGCCCTCACCCTGAGCGCACACAAGCCCTCCTTACCCTCGGGGAGTTTGGCAGAAGGGAGATGAGAGTAAATGTGTCTCCCTGCTCAGAGGCCCAATCTCTCGTCACCGCAGCCACTGTCTCCTCTCTCCGCAACCTGGGAAAACTGTACTTACTTACCACATCTTCTCCCAAATCTATTGGCTAAGGCCTAAACTTCCCAAGCTCCTCAGAAACCAAGAGAAGACCCCTTTCTAACAGAACTTTGCCTTTGCTGATGTAAGTCTCACTGGCTAAAGGGACAAGGGAATCTGGTAAGAAAACATCAGCAACAAAATGATTCATTATTTGAAAATAGAACTGCACTTCCCCGAGGCACCCAGCTCACTGAGTGTATAAAGGTCTGGCCTCGCCCTCTGGTGTGTGCAGTCCAGTCAGCCAGGATCCCCAACCCCAGTGCGCCTTACTTTCAGTGCTAAGAGCAGGAAAGTACCAGAGAACCCAGGAGACAGTGGTGGCTCCACAGTAATCAGGTGCCTTCTCCGTCCAAGGACGCTGAGCAACCTGGGGAGACCACGGCTCAGGCCTTGGAACCCAAACTGTTGAACAATAAGGAAGTCTCTCCAACAAAGGCTTTCTTTTCCGGGCAACTGGTTACCATTTCAAAGCACCAGCAGCGCTTTGACTCCAGAGTGATGGCACAAAGGCATCTTTGAGGACTTTTACGACCAGGCCCACTCAGGGGCTAAACTCACAGTCCTTTGCTCCCTCAGAGACTTCTCTACGACTTGATTCCACATACCTGCATGTGGCTCTCCCCACCACCAAAAAGGACGCCTCGAGTTCTGCCCCATATTCTTGAAAATAAGAACAAAGTAACCGCCCCCACCCCCACCCTTTATGGCTCCCACCCCGAGATTTGTTCCTATCAGCTTCTGTTCCTCTCGTGGCAGCCAGGGGCAGGCATCTGATTCTGCGGCTTGTCGGAGGGGTGGAAAAACAACGCAGATTTCCACAACCTGCAACCTAATTTCTGGTAGGAAGGTACCATCTGGTGGATATTTGGGAAACTGCTCACGTCCTGCGTTTGAAAAGGAGCATCTGAGGGCAGCTTGTGTGGAGCATGCCAATGGCAATATTACTCCGAGACGGAATGAGACCTTCACATTCAAATATGGGCCGGTTCCCTAAACGTTTGACTCCACATACACACAGTTTTCTTAGAACCAATCAGAAGCATCTAGAAGACTCTCCTCTGTTTTCCGGCCTTCTCCGTCCAGTTTACCATTAATCCAAACAGCTATTTATCTTCTGTTCTCTTCTTCTCAAAGTATAGTTCTTGCTTCCCTTTATCGTGGAAATTTATCTATGAGGGCTGTATCTTGAGAAATCTAGTCATACCTCATTCCATGAACACATTCACACAGTCAGTGATCCTTTATGGGGTCCTCTCCCCAGCTTCTTATGGCCCCTTCCTCTGAGATTCTGTCCTGGTCTTTATATCCTTGCATTGGTCAGTCACTGGATGTGGGTTGCCTAGCAAAGGCCAGGGCCTTGGACAAGGAGGCTCTCTACAGCTGAAAAATGTCTGCTAACCAGCCCCCTAGCAGTGGTGAGACAAGTCTTTCCCTAAGGGAGCCCCCAATCTGTAAAAATAGGCTGGGCTCCTAATACAATCTTTACCTACTTGTTAAAGTCTCATTCCCACTAAGAGATGGCATCATTCTTGTTGTCTTCATTCTTAACATTTAGAAGCAATGGACATTGGCAGTTACCTGAAGTAAGTTAAAACCATCCCCAAAGGCCAGGACCTCTGTGAGGAATACTGTGAAGTCATCAGTATCTGTTCTATTTCCACTTTTGTTCCTTTGCCCCTTCCCTTCACTGTAGCCTCTCTCTATTCCTTTCTTCTGCAGTCAGAGTTTTGTTTTCTAGGGTAAGAAACAGGACAGACTGATTTATACTATGGGGTAAATGACTGCTAGCCAATCATTCCTGTCTAATGTAAGCTTCTCTATTCCTGTCATGGTCCAAACATTCATCACAACTGTATTTAGACAATCTTCTACCTGCTCTCTCTTCTCTATTTCTTCTCTAGTCTACCCTGGCTATTGAAGCCACACTGGTCATCCTTAAACATCACTTTTGTCATGTCACTCCCTCATTCAGTGTCACCTCACCTCACTGACATGCCCAGTCCAAGGACAAGGAGCGCTCGACCAGGAGTCACAGACCTGAGGGGCCATGAGGATCTCAGCAACTAAGAGCACAAGAACTGGAGCCTGACTGCAGGGTGTGAGTCTCAGTTCCATCACTTACTGGCTGGACTTCGGGCAAGGTACCTGTACCCTTCTGCCTCAGTTTTTCTATACATGAAGATACTATTTAGGACGTGAAAATAGCATAGCCTGCTGTGTTAGATTAGTTAATACACCTGAAGCGCCTAGATTAGTGGCTGGCACATAATAACCATGTCAGTACTATCATTAGTACCTAACAGTATTAGTACTATTGTTAGTTGTATTACTAGTACCACTAAGAGTAGTACTATTAATCACTGAGTTCCAAATGAGTGACCCCGACCTTGAATAAACCACTTCATCTTGCAGAGGAGCTTCAGTTTTATCATCTTTAATTTTTTTTTCATGTTTATTTTGAGAGAGAGAGACAGAGCTTGAGTGGGGGACGGGCAGAGAGAGAGGGAGACGCAGACTCGAAGCAGGCTCCAGGCTGTGAGCTGTCAGCACAGAGCCCAGTGCGGGGATCAAACCCACAGACCATGCAATCATGACCTGAGCCGAAGCTGGACGCTTAACTGACTGAGCCACCCAGGCGCCCCAGTTTTGCCATCTTTAAATTGAGGGCCTGGTGTCCCTTCCAGCGCCAGAATTTTGTTTCTCCCACCCTCTTCACAGCATCCAGGCCTGACTTAACAACATGCAATAGCATATGATTGTGTGGTGGCTATAATGTTCAGCTCACCCTTACACAAGCCCTTGTTCAGACTTCTGCCAGCCTAGAATTGTCCATGCACCTCTCCGTGTGCTGTCCATCTTCCCAAATACAGGACGAAATGTTGGTCTCTCCGATCTTCGTGTGTGCCTATGGAATCCAGAATAGCTTCTTCTATCTAGGTGTTCCGGAATTGTTTACTGACCAAATTAATGTCGAGCACCAAATGGTTCTGGCCACTTTCCAGCAATTTGTCTTCTCTGCCTCTCCCCCTCTGGAATCACTCCTCTAACAGAGGTCCTGGAAACGCTCTGGCTTTTTCAATTGCCAGCTTAATTTGCCGCCATCTGTCATAGAGTATGTGTTTCCCGAGGCCTGGAGCACATCTTCCAGGGGCTTAGCTCTGTGCCACATCCATCTCCGGGCAGACAGAGTTTACATGCAAAGAAGCCCAGGGGTGTGGTTGGGGGGCGGGGCCGGGGGAGGGGAGAAGGAAGGTGGGAGCTGGAAAGAGTCGAACTGTATATGGCCTCCACTTTCCGAACTACCCTCACTCACTGTGCACTGATAGAATTTAGGAATTGATTTCCAAACATTTAGAAAAATTAGTGTCCTTGAAGACAGAAATCTTCCAGAAAGATAGCCTCCTACATACGTTGTTTATTGTTTTGTCTGTTAACACCTATAACACCAACCACAAGTAGTTTGAGCTTAGGCCACAGTAAGAGAAGGAACTGAAAAAAGTCTTAGGATCCACAGGGGTGGGAAGGGAGGTGGGAGGTGCCTTTTTTTTTTTTTTTTCTTCTTGAGGGATCAGTGATAAATCTGTGATCCCAGATAAAGAAGCCAGTACAATATGAATGAGTGCAGCAACTTGTACCAGTGTCCTCCACCGAGAAGATCAACAAACATATTTATGTATTTCAACCTGTGTATCTTTGGGCCTTTTACAGTACCCATACTGAGAACACTTGCTAGGGGTTTCAAAAAACATAGCATCCTTTTAGAGACATAGCCAGATTTCTAGCAACTTCAACCCTCCAGCATGCAACCAGGATCCTGGCACTCAAGTATAAAGGTCTCGCTGTACCCCCACCTGATGTGCACTCAAGGAGTTACAGAGTCATCCTAGCCTGAACAAACTGTATGCTCACAAGTATCAACAAAATGTATACTCACAGTGAAGTTCATCCAATCTTCTGGGAGCCCCTGTTGTGCTGCAGATAGGATTCTAGGAAGGCAAGTAAGCAGTGTTTCTGAGTATGTCCCAGGTTTGCCTTGCCAGCCTCCCAGCCAATGCTACTCTCAACTGTTTATGCTGGGTAGTTCCATACCTGATTAATCTGATTGGAGGACGTGTGCCCAGTGTCTCTTGCTAATACATCACAGTTGGGTTCCTAACCTAGAGTTTGCTACCACCTGCCACAATACAATAGAGACTACAGATTGTCTCTTGGGAGAGTGATCTCTACCATCTAGCCTTGAACAGTTGGAAGGAAGAGGTCTCCTCTATATGCACTGCTTTGAAATCCAACCTCCTGAACCCCAAAGAAGACATTTTATAAACTTCACTTACGGAGAGTAAATAGAACAGAAAATCTCTTAAAGAGCATGCCATGCTGAGAAGCCACCACAGCTGGGATGCCCCATCCTCACCCAGGAAGGCCTCACCCATCCTCTCCTCTACTGCTTTTGGGAAAGACGACTGACCCATCACTCTTCACAGCTCACCCGCTCCTTGGCACTTCCCACCCCACCGTCTCTTACCTCTTCCAGGAAGCTAAGTTAGACACACTCTCTCCTGCCTCCTTTGCCCAGGCCATGGGCATGCTCAATGCTTCCCAGAGAAATAAACCATGTGTCCTGTCTTCCAGCCTTTACTCCCAGCCCCCTCCTACCTCTGAGCTCCTTGTTACTCTTCTGAGTACACATTTCTTGAAAAAAGCTATTTATAATTATTGTCTCTCTCAGTACCCACTCTTACTCCACAGATCCTTGCAACCTGCTTCAACCCCCATTTCTCTTTTCAGAAATGTTTACTTTTGAGATGGGGGGGTGGTGGTGTAGGGGCAGAGGGAGCGGGAAACAGAGGATCTGAAGCAGGCTCTTCACTTACAGCAGTGAGCCCAACATGGGGCTCAAACTCATGAAGAGTGAGATCACGACCTGAGCCTAAGTCAGACACTTAACTGATTGAGCCAGCCAGGCGCCCCACCCGTGGCCATTTTTCTTCTTAAGGTGGCCCTTCAAAAGCCAGCAGTGAGCTTCCAGTCGGGAAATTTAATGACCAATAATGCCGTCTTCATATTGGTCAGCTATCTACAGCTTTGGCATTTCTGCCAGCTATTTCCCTCTCCTTTGTTCTCCTGGTTCCCAAGACCCTCCATTTCCCTACATTCTCGCCCTAATACCTTTGCCATGACTCCTTCTCCCTTTGACTACTCTTCCTTGAGCCCTCTGCATGGCATCCTCTAAAGCTCTGTTCTTGCTATTTATCTCCTTAAACTTTCCTGGTTCAGATTTCAACACTCACCTCCTTGATCTTCATTCACCCTCAGTCCTGAAGGTGCTATTGAGCTAGAGATCTCTACTTTCACCCACCTCCTAGGCAGTTCCATTGTTATCTTCCATATCCTCTTCAAAATCAACAGGTACCAAACTAACTCACCATTTTCCATCCTAGACCTGTTCTACTCCTATCTCTGCTATTGGCACCAACACCCATCCTTATCCTCAAACCGGTCATGTTGGTCACCCAGGCTAAACTGCTCAGCCCTGTCCTTCCAGGTCTCATGAGGTACCAATCTCCATGGATGCTGCCTCCACACCAGCTTTCTCCATCCTGTTTCCATGTTCCGCTCAAACTCAGACCCTCATCACCTCTTCTGGGGATGACTAGGTGGCAGGCTAATTTGTTGGAATATTAACCTATGTGTTTTTGTGTTGCCTTTCTGTCCTCTATCCCATGAAGATTCGTCACTGAATACTTGGTGCATTCTTGCCTCTAGTGAGAGATTATCTGGCTTTTATTGGAGAAAACTCGTAATGCCCTTGAAAGCAACATGGGGAAGGAGGAGATGCTTTTAAAGAAAGAGGAGAGACAGGGAAAGACTTAAAAAATAAACAAATAAAAGAAGTAAAATATTTAGAAGTTAAGCTTTCACTTTTTGCAGATGACATATTATACATGGAAAATCCAACAGACTCCACCAAAAGTCTGCTAGAACTGATACATGAATTCAGCAAAGTCACAGGATACAAAATCAATGTACAGAATTCAGTTGCATTCTTATACACTAATAATGAAGCAACAGAAAGACAAATAAAGAAACTGATCCCATTCACAATTGCACCAAGAACCATAAAATACCTAAGAATAAACTTAACCAAAGATGTAAAAGATCTGTACGCTGAAAACTATAGAAAGCTTATGAAGGAAACCGAAGAAGATATAAAGAAATGGAAAAACATTCTGTGCTCATGGATTGGAAGAATAAATACTGTTAAAATGTCAATAATACCCAAAGCAATGTACACATTCAATGCAATCCCAATCAAAACTGCACCAGCATTCTTCTCGAAGCTAGAACAAGCAATCCTAAAATTCATATGGAACCACAAAAGGCCCCGAATAGCCAAAGTAATTTTGAAGAAGACCAAAGCAGGAGGCATCAAATCCCAGACTTTAGCCTCTACTACAAAGCTGTAATCATCAAGACAGCATGGTATTGGCACAAAAACAGACACATAGACCAATGGAATCGAATAGAAACCCCAGAACTAGACACACAAACGTATGGCCAACTAATCTTTGACAAAGCAGGAAAGAATATCCAATGGAAAAAAGACAGTCTCTTTAACAAATGGTGCTGGGAGAACTGGACAGCAACATGCAGAAGGATAAAACTAGACCACTTTCTTACACCATTCACAAAAACAAACTCAAAATGGATAAAGGACCTGAATGTGAGACAGGAAACCATCAAAACCCTAGAGGAGAAAGTAGGAAAAAACCTCTCTGACCTCAGCTGCAGCAATTTCTTACTTGACATATCCCCAAGGGCAAGGGAATTAAAAGCAAAAATGAACTATTGGGACCTCATGAAGATAAGAAAACTTCTGCACAGCAAAGGAAACAATCAACAAAACTAAAAGGCAATTGACAAAATGGGAAAAGATATTTGCAAATGACATATCGGACAAAGGGCTAGTATCCAAAATCTGTAAAGAGCTCACCAAACTCCACACCTGAAAAACAAATAATCCAGTGAAGAAATGGGCAGAAAACATGAACAGACATTTCTCTAAAGAAGACATCCAGATGGCCAACAGGCACGTGAAAAGATGCTCAACATTGCTCCTCATCAGGGAAACACAAATCAAAACCACACTCAGATATCACCTCACGCCAGAGTGGCCAAAATGAACAAAACAGGAGACTATAGATGCTGGGAGGATGTGGAGAAACGGGAACCCTCTTGCACTGTTGGTGGGAATGCAAACTGGTGCAGCCACTCTGGAAAAGTGTGGAGGTTCCTCAAAAAATTAAAAATAGACCTACCCTATGACCCAGCAGTAGCACTGCTAGGAATTTACCCAAGGGATACAGGAGTGCTGATGCATAGGGGCACTTGTACTCCAATGTTTATAGCAGCACTCTCAACAATAGCCAAATTATGGAAAGAGCCTAAATGTCCATCAACTGATGAATGGATAAAGAAATTGTGGTTTATATACGCAATGGAATACTACGTGGCAATGAGAATGAATGAAATATGGCCTTTTGTAGCAACATGGATGGAACTGGAGTGTTAAGTGAAATAAGTCATACAAAGACAGATACCATATGTTATCACTCTTATGTGGATCCTGAGAAACTTAAGAGAAGTCCATGGGGGGAGGGGAAGAAAAAAAAGAAAAAAGGTTAGAGAGGGAGACAGCCAAAGCGTAAGAGACTCTTAAAAACTGAGAACAAACTGAGGGTTGATGGGGGGTAGGAGGGCGGGGTGGTGGGTGATGGGTATTGAGGAGGGCATCTTTTGGGATGAGCACTGGGTGTTGTATGGAAATCAATTTGACAATAAATTTTATATTAAAAAAAAAGTGAAATACTCTTCCGCAACAAAAAAGGAATGAAAATTGACATACACAACATGATGAGTCTCACAGATAAAATGTTGAGTGAAAAAAGCTGCAGTAGGATTCTATTTATGTGAAGTTCTAGAACAGGCACACTAATCTATGGGGGTAGAACTCAGCAGAGTAGGTGCCTCGGGGTAAGGAGAAGGTTGCTTGGAAGGGGACATGAGGGAACTTTCTGGTGTGACAGAAAAGTCCTAGATCTTCAATGGGATGTGGTTATATGGGTATTCCAATTAACCAAACACATCAAGCTCTACACATAAGGTCTACAAATTTCACTGAATGCCAACTTTTAAAAAAGAGGTCAGACAGTGATGGGAGCAGTACTGATGGCAGCACCCTGAAGAGGAAACACCACTTACAGATCACTATCTGGTGTCTTTGGGGAACCTAGACCTTGGGCGACAAGGGTCCCAGATTTAACAAAGCTTTGCATGCTCTTAAGCCAGAGAAGGCTACCAGTCTTCAAAGATGTCAGTGAGACCATAATGGAATGGAGATCCGGGGTCCTTCCCAAGCTTACCAGGTACATAGTAATCTTCCCAGATTCTGGCGCATCCTTGAGAAGGCAGGAAATAGCTCATACTGTATTTCCTATCAACCCAGCAGAACAAAACTGGAAATTCAACCTGAAGAAAATAAACAAATGGGCATTTCCAGCACACCAGACTTGGTGGATTGAGGGTCAGACCTCCTGCAAATGTAAAGACCCATGCTATTTCTCTCAATTCTTCTTATTCACTCTGACAGATTAATCTTCCTAAATCACAGTCAGGGTCATGTCTTCTCCTGGCTAAAGTCTTCCATGATTCTATCTATATTCCTTGGAGGGGAAAAAAAAAAAAAAAACAAAAAAAACAAAAAACAGTGTATATCCCTTAGCCTGAAATTCAAGGGCCTCCTTAATCTTTCTTCCCAGACTCTGTAGCCACCACTTCTTGGTAAGGAGAAAGTAAGAGGGACACTGTAAGACTAACACCAGTCAGAGGAATTGTTTTAAAGGCTGTTGTCCTGTTGCTAGGAGGAGGCCACACTCCAGACCACAGCAGTTCCACACACTACTTGGCTAATGTTCAGAGCAAGTGAACACATTTTAATATTTATGCAACCCAAATATAATTATAAGCACAAATCTCTCAAAAACTGAGATTTGTTCCAGTCATGTTTTTCCTAATAGCCACAAACAGGAAACCCTCATGCACGTGTGTTTGGGGACTAACACACAAACGCAGCCTTTGGGATGAGACAGACTGGGTTTGAATCCCTGCTCTGCTCTGACTGTAGCAGACATGGTTGGTTGTGTATCCAACAATCCAGCACGGACACACACAGCCTCCTTCCAAAGAGCTGGATTTGTTGTTTCAGTAAGTCACACTCCTCCACTCTGTCCCCCACTAAGCCAGTCATTGAAATCCATTCTACTTAGGATGGACACATGTTGGAATTCTGATGACAGAGACCTAAGGAAAGCTCTTCTGTAAGGCTTGCAGGAAACTTTCCTTTCTCTTAAAAATGACCACCCAGGAAGACAGGTCTCTTCTGTTGCTGGATTTGACTGTCTGGATATGAAGCCTGAAAATGCTACATTATCTGTCACCCACAAGAGACCACCTGAGGACAGGGTCTCCACACCCCAGGACACAGCAGAAAGATGGGCAAAAATGCTCCGAGTACAGGAATAGGTTGATCAAAAACACAGGCCCCTTTTCAGCCACTGGGAGACACCACTTTCTCCATCCATCCTCTACATGAAGGGCAAGGCCCACGGTGAAGGCACTTTGGTAAATTGAGATTGCTCTCTCGAGGCTGGTATATTTAGAACTATTAATGTCTTCACTGTTTTCCTGAGCTATTATTAATTAATGGTTTATTTCATTCTGCCTCAACTGAAGTGGTGGATGAACACAGGTAAATACACAAAGGATTGAAAAAGAAATCAAGTTGAGATGAGGAATTGTGCATTTCCTTCTGCAAATGATAGTCTGTACTTCCTCAGAGCAGTGTCTGACGACGTATCACCTCTGAGTTCCCGTGCATCTATTTCATCTCTAATGATGCTGCTAATGGGGGGCTTACTTGCACTTACCACGCACTCTGACAAACACATCTATCCATTGGCATTTGGGGACTGCAGACAAATGGAGCTATAAAAACCTTCAATTGCTCAGCGCCTCATTGCCTGAGGGTAATTTGTACTTTATAAGGCAGAGGTGGAATTGTGATGAGGAAGATACCACATTATGCTGGTTTCAAACTTAGGGAAAGTATCAAAGAAAGAGCGAAGACACAAAGCTACCTTGATTCACTGTGGAAAGTATTTATTGAACATCTACTGGACGCACAACAGCCAAGGCATTAAGAAAACACGGAAGAAATTTTAAGCTGCCAGACTCCACCTGCCAACAAGAGATACCACTTTTGTGGAAGAATCTACATACAAAACCATAAATATGAAAAGGTCACAGGAATGTATGTATATATTATGTAAATATATTACACACACACATACATGTATTTAATGCTAGATTGAGTTGCCAAAATGAAAAAAAAATTAATGGAAATGTCAGAAAGAAGTTGACGTGGCCCCCCCCCGTATCTGTAATATCAAATAAACTGTTAGTGACACCTAATAAATCATTAATGCAACTGCCTTCTAAGTGTTCCTGAACACTCAGTTAAAATCAGGTTCTGGGGGCACCTGAATGGCTCAGTTTAGCATCCTACTCTTGATTTTGGCTCAAGTCATGATCTCACAGTTGTGGGACTGAGTCCCATGTCAGGCTTCCAGGTGAGCGTGGAGCCTGCTTGAGATTCTCTACCCCTCTCCCATGCTAAGATTAAAAAAAAAAAAAAAAGTATGTAAATTTTCTGGGTTCTATTGTGCTTTACACTTTGAATGCGCTTCTGTCCTAGCTTAGCTCAATCAGCCTACGACCTCAGGAGCAAATCAATAGTCTGGAGGAAAGGTGGAACTTACAAGATTTGGGGTATGGTGAAATTCAAATAAATTAGCATGGCAATAGGTTCAGAGCAAAGCAGGGCTGTGTGTAGAGGGCTGAATATCAGGTCTGGACTGCAAAGTGGACCCAGGGTCCTATACCCTTGGAAACTAAAGTTTAGATGTGGAATGCTGTCTCCCAAAACCCCTTGTCTGAAGCTCTGCACCTCATGGAAATTGAGGCAACCACTCTGGGTCAAAGTAAATTATATCAAATAGCAAAATTTCTGATGGTCTGATTTTAGAGAACAAAGTTCCTCTGGGTTAAGAAAGCAGTAGTCACTGCAAAGGAGTTGTTCTGACACGTTACAGCTGCAGAATGTCCTTGGGTGAAATATTTTTTCCTGTTAACTGCAGCTGGCTTTAACTGTGTCTGATGAAGGAAGGGCAGGGCAGATTTATATTTTCTTAGTCTGATCTAATTTCTACTTTCTCACCTCCACGACAACTCGAAACACACTGTCCTGCATTTTGGTTACTTACGTTCAGAGCTTTCTCCAAGCTAGACTATAAATACATCAAGGTCTAGCAGTGTCTCTTATGCGGTGAGTGCTCAAAAATATTTTCTGGACTTAATTTGATTACCAATAGCAGCAAGAGCAATATTGCAACTTCATCAATGAGGGCACATCAGGTCCAAGCAAAACTAAGATCAGGCCAGGTCAAGTGGCAGATTAGGAAGCTCTTCTACAACAAAAAGATCTTCCCACTTGCAAAACTGAAGGCAGACCATCATTCCTCAGCTGGAAGAAACATTTATTTTAACAAGATTTCAATAGGAACACATTCAGCAAAGTTGCACCTACAAAGGGAACTTGCAAAAGAAATCAGCCAGGCACAGGGTTAGCCTTCTGCTACATGAACTGTATACTTTCAAATCTGCATCTTTCAGATTTTGCTCTTTTTATGAACGGCGGTGGTAATCAGCCTTTTCCATCTTATCCTGCCCTAGGCCTACAAAATTGCTTAAAAAGGCATAGCCTGTCAAGTTTTTATTTGCTCAAGTAATGTCTGTTCAATCATCTCAGTTCAAATATGTCATCATTAAACAATCACACCCATTATAGAGAACATAATGGAACCATTTGGAGTGGAAAACTGTTCTTAACCCCAAAGTATCCCTCAAGTAAAGGGCTTTTGTGTCATAGGAACACTTCCCACTTCCTCTCACCATGAAATGCTAACACACTGCAAGTGGTTTGTAAACTGGCTGGCGCGTGAAAACCAGAGAGCAACCAGTACAAAAAGCTGTTGTTCACGAGACCTAAAGAAATGGCACTGGAATCTCTCTGTGCACTTAGTAATTTTAGGGTAAACTTAACTAGGATTTGGTGAACACAAGAATTCATTCCCATCTGATAAAGCAGTTCTGCTTTGCACTAAATGGAAAGCAAGAGTTCATCAGTCAACATTGAGATTACCAAAAGGAAACCATTCTTAAAAAGTATTCCTTACTGAGTGTTCTTCCACGTCCTGGTGATCAGCCCTATCTGGGAGAAAAGACGTTCAGCTCAGAGTGGACACGTAAGACACACGTTCAGAGGCAGCAGGGGTGACAAATGTCAGCAATGCCCCTCCCTATAAAAGACTGCTTTGTTTTCATTCCTTTTGAGACAAGGAGCAACATGACACATGTATTACCACAGCTCTGTCTTAGGGCCAGGGGTCCCCTGCCAGGTGTAATCTGAAAGCTCCTGCACTCCAAAGTAACTCAAGGCGATTTAAAATACTTATGCACTGTCAAACAGTACATGGACATTTATTCCCTTTTCCAAAACATTTGTATTTAACCTAAGGCAGCTCTGATCTCAGTCTGAAGCACCATCCCCCAAACTTACAAAAGCCTTGGGGCGGGGGCGGGGGGGGGGAGGGAGATTCTTTCAGAGTTAGCTTTAGGCTTGTGCTGAGTCCATTTTGAGGTTTATGAGGAGGCTCTAGGAGAACATATTAGCACAGAGAGAAAAGAAAAATGCCTGCTTGTTTGACAAAGTAGAACTTCAGTTTATTTCTTTACTACTTAGGCTAAAATGTCCTGCATCCACTTAAACTTTAATCACTTCCTTCTGCTATTGTTATGTTGCTCATTTTTGACACCAAAATGGGCTTAAGCAGGAAAAGTGTCTTGGGAATGAGCCATGATCTAGCCAAGAACACAGGAAACCCTGAGTACACAATTACTGGGTCACAGAATACCATAAATCCTCAGTTCTTGTTGTAAATGTTAAGATGTTCATTAGTTAGGGACAAAAAAAGTCATTGAGATTTTCTATAGGAAATAAGCAATATGTTATTAGAATGTAGAACAGAGGAAGGAATATTCTTAGTTAATGTATTTTGGAATACAAAAGCAAAATCACAATCCTCTCCCATGCTCAAGTTCAAGTATTTCAGGATCAGGTTGCCTATGGTTAGTTCTATGCTAAAATAGGAAGAGCAAGCAGCTAAGCCAATCTATGCTACTATATTACCTAAGGTTCAGTTTGATACATGTAAAACACACCACTGGTGGAGTTCTAGATCACATGTTGCAAAAGGTTGTTTTTTGAGCTTTTTTTTCCAGATAAGAATTTTCATTTACACTGTATAGTAATAGGAAAGTGTAGGACATTTAGTTGATGGGCATCTAAAATCTGCATGATGAATTAAAGGCAATTATGTCCATGTACCTTAATAGTAAAGGAACATTTCTTTGCTGACTCTGCAATCAACCTTTACATTTTTTCAATAACCCATATCACTAGAGAGAAACTGCACAAAGTCTAACCTTAAAGAAACATGAAGAACACTAACTAGCAAGTAGTATTAAACACTGAACTTTAAGCATGAAAAAAAGCTTAAAATGCTACCCAATCCTCTACTTTTTCTGGCTTTCCTTAACACAAGAACATAAATGATGGTTCTCATATTGAAATTTTAATATGTTGCTGTGGCTTGAACATTCTTTTAAAGTTCCAAGAGGCAAAAACCCTGTCTGTTTTGCTATTATATCCCCATATCTTCAACATTTTTTAGCATATAGGAAGTTCTGAATTGATACTCAATAAATAAATTCCACTGTGAATTACTGTCACAGCCTAAGTTGCCTCTTTGTTTTTATTGAAGGCATGGCTATGTTGCTGAAAATAGCATACTTTAAATGGGAACATGAGATGTATTATTTCCATAACTCAGATCCAACTTGCTTTTGACAGCAGCAAATTTAACTGAAACATATTCTTTATGGATGATAGGAGAAAAGAGACATCTAGTGGATGGACTGAGACTCAAAATTCAAAAACCACATCTGCCTCTCTCTCCATCTTTTGTTAGAAGTCCCTGAAAAAAAATAAGTTGTCTTCTTTGTCAAAGAGGTCAAAGACAAGTAGTCACTTCAATTTCAAGAATACTGAAATGCTAATGCCTGAATAAAAAGTCTTCTACTTGGGAGTTTAAGAAGTCACTTCCTTATCCTTGGGTGGGGGGGGGGGGTACTTAAAACCATTTTATTCATGCTTCAAGTGCCCTAAAGAATAATGTCCATAAAGTTGTAACTTTCCATTTATAAAGGTGAAGAAGGAGAAACAGGTAGAAAAATAACGTACTGTTCAGATCAAGTAACTTTTGAGATATATTAGTGGCAGATGAATCCACAAACATACAATTTAAATGTACCCAAATGTGAAATCATTAGCAGATCCTTGATCTTAGGTTTATGAAAACATAATATACATATAAGGGCAGAACCACTTTTCAATGGACCACCTTGAAAAGGATGAATTTTTAAAAGACTATATGTAGCTATAAATGGATATGTAGAATTTTAATTTCTTCCAAAAGTGATCTATTTTAAAAACAGGTATTGGAGCACCTGCGTGGCTCAGTCATTTCCAAGTCCATCTCTTGATTTCGGCTCAGGTCATGATCTCTCAGTTTATGTGTTAGAGCCCTGTGTTGGCCTCTGCACTGACAGTGCATAGCCTGCTTGGGATTCTCTCTCTCCCTCTCTCCTTGCCCTTCCCTGGCTCATGCATGTGCGCACTCTCTCAAAATAAATAAACAATAACAACAACAACAAAAATAGGTTATCATCCCGCCTGTATCCTAAGTATTCTTAATTACTGGGCCAAAACCGTGGTAGGATCAGAAACACCATTTCCACAAATCTTTTTCAATCCAGATAACTTTATTCAACAAATATTTGAGTACTTGCCACATGCCAAGAATGTATTTCATAACACTATCACAAAGTTCACTTTTATTTGTAGACTAAAAATGCTTTACCAGTCTTTAAAACCAGTTCAGGTACTTTCTAATTCATAAAAATCCAATTATGTCACTGGCAAGTTTCACTTTCAGTATGAGATCTGCAAATAGGCACATAAATTTAGCCAATTTGGAGAGACAGTGCCAAAATGTGCAAGAGCTTAAACACGCCTAGACTGGGACAGCTTAATGTCCCAATGGTTGTTCTACATACAGAGAGGTCTCTTTCTTTTCGTTCTCTTTTTAAAGAGTTAATTTCCTCATAACATCCAATTCAGTCTCCAACAGACTTGCTGAGTTTTAGGCTCTTGTTATTAACTAAGCACTTCAGCCTGGTAACTAAGGACATCATGCATGACTTGGTAGACGTATTTAAGGTCATTTGATACCTCCCTCTCATGAGCAGCATCTAGCACGAAAAGGTATCACCTCTCTCAATTAAATGGGTCACAGAGGCTAAGCAATATTGCCAAATAAATCTTGTGAATATTTAATAAACAATATGCTATTCGGTATAAATATAACAAAAAGAATCATTAGAAGTCCTATTCTGTCCCTAACTATGTGGTCTTTGCCAAGTCACTTACAATGGTAAAATGTGATTTGGACTAGACCAAACTCTGAAAATTCCACGTTACTGATGTTAGTTGTTTGCATATGTGATCTCAACCTTAACTGCATCCATTTTTAAGTTTTTCAGTCCATGTGTGAGGACAGCACACATCCTCCAATACTTTTATCCACTATTTCCAATTTGCTTACAGCCACAACACATTCACCCCTCCCCACAATCACTAATTGTTACTCAGGCCCTTTCTTCCATACCTAAAATATTTTCCCTACCTACTCTATCTACCAAAATCTTCCTCATCATTCAAGGTCTTGGGAAAGAGAAATCAGTCTATTCTAATAGAACTGCTCTGTAGTCACCTTGTAAAGGTACATGATATCCCAACTAAGCATTATTGCACCAAAACATACATCTGATATTTTCTTATTGCCCCACCCTCTGAACAGTGGATTCTTAAGAATTTGTTTGTGAAAGACACCATGTACTCTCAATAAAAGAAAGGATGTACTCCCAATTCCAGTATCAACTTTCTAATAAGCCTGCAAGAAAGATTAACAGTCTACTGTACCAATGATTCTTATTCATTGAAAATGGAGGAGATTTTAAGTCATCTTCTCTAAACTGTCTCAGAATGGGATTTGGATCAGAGGGAATCAAAACTGATCAACAAAAGCCACAGCGAGAAATTAGTAGGGTTCCTAGTGCTGATGTTCAATGGCACAAAACATTTCAAGGCATTTCGTTTAGCATTGTACAATGCTCAGATTTAGAGTGTACAATCATTTACACTACGGAGATCTAAAAATTACAAAAAACCTAGTTAAAGAACTACTGAAGATTCACTTCAGAAAATTTATGATCATTTAATTAATCCTCCACTGTTTTACATAGAATTATCACAGTTTAAGATAAAAACTAGTGGAAAAGAAAAATGTAATTATTGTTTTACTTTATTGATAAATCTGGATATTTTTAAAGGACCAAAAATTGTGTACACAAGTAATTCAAAGCTTTCATTTCAAAATGAAAAATGGATTTTATTCATGCATCTAGCCATCTATCAAACACATTTACTGAACTACTACTATGTGCCAGGTAATATGTAAGGCACTAGAAATACCAAATGAATATGACTGATCTTATTGTGTAATTACTTTCTTCAACTATTGTTGGATGTAACATTTTTCATTATTTTGAGTAAGAATTTTAGGCACACATAAAAGACTAATTTTAAACCATAGACACACGTTGTAACATAACTTAGTTACAGAGTTGTAACTCTGTACTTAGCAGAGTTTTTTTCCCTCAAAACAACCACCACAACCACCATCATCTATGCGAAGAAGAATTCTGAGCTTCATAAGACATTTTTGAAACCTCACTCCTCTGTGAATGGGTTCACTACACTAGCTTTTGAGCTCAGAACAGAATGTTTTATTCATCATCAAGCACAGTGACTGAATCATGGTATATACTCAAGAAATACCTCTGGGATTGAAGGCCCAAAACTTGATGCCTTCATACGACACGGGCAGTATAAATGAGTTGTAGTGTTTGAATAATAGTGAAACCATTTCAATTCAGCACCTTAGTTTTAGTGTAATGTATAAAAGTCACCAAAAGTGACAGACCACTAGAAAGCAATAAGGATAAATCATTTGCAAAATCAAAATAACAAAACAAAACTTTTCTAATTTTTAATTTTCTCAGTTTTTTCTTTCAGGTTTTTTTTCCAGTTGCCATTTTTTTCTAAGTCACGCATTCATCTCTATTTTTGTACCTTCTTTTTTTCTTTTTACTGCTGCTGCATACACGGGAGCAATGTTAATACAATTCTGAATTCGAATAGGTGTTACTGAATTTCAGCTTCCAACTTCTAAATACATCAGTTACACCGGGTTATGGCATAGAAATTACCAGGAACAACCACAGATTTTAATTTATTTTTGTTAAGATTCTATCAAGACCAAGCACATTGTAATGAAGGTTCTGGTATGCTGAAAAACAAATACTAAAGAGGGATGAGCAGTATTGAAGAGTCATCAACAGTGACTAGAAATCCCTTTTCACTCAAGTCTTCAGACCCTCCAGCAGATCTAAAATTCTTAAGATAAGCTTAGATATGATACGGACCTAATTACAAAAACAAAGTATTTATTTTCAGGATTTGCTGTGGAAAGTTCACCAGAACTTCTCGTTGACAACTCTGCCTGTGACCATGTATACTGGCTACGTGCTACTACAGTGAATATGTTCTACAGCACAGAGTAGAAGGTTTTACCCCAAGAGTTTGTACATATTTGGTTTGCATGTATTTTAGGTAATACATTTAGGGACATTAAGCTATATTGGGAATCTAGGTGCTAACAGCTAAAGAGACTGCAGAGGGCTCTCAGAGGCACTCAGGCATGGTGCTGATGAATTACATCTGGCAGTTAGAGGGGCAGAGGAGTCAAAGCAGTGCTGGTAGGAAAAGCAGAAATACATGGGACTTGATCACTGACAGATTAGTCCGATATTTAGTGGAACAACAACACTCTTTACAATACCACAAATACCTTTTGATACTACAAATAATTTCATCAATAATATTACAAAGTACTCTGGTACCATCTTTATGGTTATCTGAATGAAGAAGGTTTCTATTTTATATAGATATATCTTCTAGGACTTCTCTGCAGAAATTAAGTAGAGAATAAATAACATAATAGCTTATTATCCCTATATATATTATTATTTCTGAAGATATTTCTACAAATAACTGCAAGGACAGTTATATCCACTTGTTCAAGTAGCTTTGAAAGCAAACTACTGGTGGACTTGATAGACAACTGCTGTATCTGCTATCAAAAAGCAAGACAATCAGAAGAAGGTGGTTACTTGTAGTATATGCCATGTACTAATGTGTAAGGATCAGGCTGAAAAACCCGGCTTCCTGAAGAGTAGGCAAGTTAGATAACTGTCATCTATTTTATTTCTGTCCATTAATATTTCCCAATCGATCAAAGCCCTGCCTACTAAAAAGGAGACATTAGAAGACACCCTTACTAACACAAATAAACCAATTCTCACAACTCATAAAAACTGCACTGTTAATCCAGATACCACACCACCCTCATATGTAAATTAAGGTCCAGAAAGTTCAAGGAATTTATCTAAGATTACACAAATATATCTTCTATGTTTTAACAATAACAACAAAAAATCAAAGTCGAAGGAGTTGTATCATCAATTTGTAGAACCAGAATAAAAATTTCAGTCACTGGCCTTAGTCTGGTGTTTTTCCAATGTACCATGCTCATGTAGCTGACATCAAATCAGTGTCACAGATGTGAATTCATCTTGGCCAGCCTCTACACATATACAACCAAACATGCTATAAACTGAAAAATGATACACAGTGATAGGACAGATGTAAAGAAATAAGATGTAAAGAAATAAGCTATCATAACATAGCTCAGTCCTATAAAAGCAGTGCAAAGGGGATATCAGGAAACATAAGAAAGGTTTGAGTCTTCTTGTGTGCCTAAATACATGTAAGTTTAAAGAAAAATTCTTGACCTTCACATTTTTGTATCAAACCGTTGACATATTTATATGAGTGAGACTGTAATCTGTGGCTTTATAAATGTGATTTGAGCTTACTCATTCACTCTTCAACTATACTAGGTGGAAAAGATATTTAAAGCAATGCTAATGGATCAGGAAGATGAAATCTTTTGATGTTTACCATTTTAGCTCTGTATCAAAAGATCTTTGAAAAAGCAAACGAAGAATAGTGTATGTAGCAAACTCCTATTTGTGTTAACATAAGGGAGCTATACTCCTTTCTATATGCAGAAAATTGCAAGGACATAAAGACATTTCTAACTGTAATGAAAAAGTCAGAAAAGCTGTGGTGGAAAATAAATGTACTTTCACTATCTACTCTTTGGTACTGTTTGAATAGTTTTTTTTTTACATGTTCATGGACTACTTTCAAAAAGATCTTTGATACTCATATTATTACTACTGGAGGGCAAACATTTTGTTCTTTACTCCCATATTCAAAGATTCATATAAAATGATTAATTTAAGTATCCAGCTTCACTGTAAATAAAACCTAAAGTTTACTCCCCAATTCTATCTTTATAGTAAATACAAACAACAAAGACACTTTAACTGCTCTTTAACTTTTAGACAGAAGTATACTAATCCTATGTGTTATTCTCATGGATAATGAACTTTAAGTGTTCACTGACATTGATGCTGACGTTTTAAAAAGCCTATAAAACATTTTCCATTTTATTCTTCTATAAATAACTGGTAAAATTTCAAGTTCACAAGATATTTTCTGCCATACACATTAGAGAGATTTCAATGAATCCCACTATTCCAACAGAAACAGAAATCATATAAAATACATAAACACAAAGTAGAATGACACTGTTCCTAAAAAAAAAAAAACATTAGAAAAGGTAATTCAGTTTTAATTTATTTTATCACTTTTTCTTCATGATCCAGATATTTTAAAATGCAAAGAAAATTAACTTTCCATGATATGTCAGGGACTGGCACTAAAAAAATTTTCAGACTGCAAATGAGTTATACAAATGAAAATATCAAATGGAGATCCAGTTATCAAAATGAAAGCACTCAACATATTAAAATTTCACAATTATTTGTTCAGAGCACATAAAAAAGTCAGCTTGCTAACCAACTGTTGTGATTTTAAAGAACTATTGCAGAGGTTTGAAGAAAATAGATTAGTTAACTTATAAAGAGATTAAAGAGCTTGAAACAAGTATTAAAAAGAAATCTGTGCCTTTATTAGAATGGTGTTAGGCTTTAAATATACCAATTTTGGTAATCAAATTATTCATTTTTAATAAGAAATGACACTACAGAACTGCATTACTGGTCCAACAATCTTGTCTTTACTTTTCCTTTAAAGCAAGAAACAGAATTCGAGTAATCAGAAAGCACTAGCAGGCATCAGTTAATCCAAGATACTAGCTTCTTAGTTCCAAAAGCACTTGCAAAGAAAACCACTGTGGGGGTACAGGGGGGTGGAAGCCATTTGTAATAACTGGAATCCCATGAGTGTGTGTGTGCGCCAAGTCTCATGAGGCTTTTTTAATTTATCCTTTACTTGGTCACTTGTTTTTCCTCAAATACTAGTTTTTCTTTGACTTTTTTTTCCTCAAAGTATAAAAAGTATGAAATATAAACAAGCTCTTGCATTGCACACTTAGAAGTGCACAACTCAAGCATTATAGAGCTATCTACATACCGATAAATCCCATCGAATCTTGGATAATTCAATAATATACAAAATATCAGGGCACAGAAAGAACTAAAACCCACTTCTTTTTGTTACACATAAGATTCAAATATTCAGTCTAAAGAAAAACACATAATCATTTTGGCTCTCCTCTACATTCGCATGTTGATATACTTATTAAAATATCCTGTATAATTATGTTTGGTCTTCTTACTCCAAGTCAGGTTTAAAACCTAAAAACCAGCCATCCAGACAAAACAGGTAATCAGAAAGATTATTTCTTCCCCACCTCCCTAACCCCAATAATTATGAAATCAATTTTACGACATGACTCCAAACACTGGATTGTGACGACAAATGCTAGGTCCAATTTCTTCGTAATCCTTTTTGGTGTGGCACACTTGGTAGAACTCAGGCTGAAAACAAAAACATGTATTTTACAAAGGTCAAAAACGTACCACCTTTCAATATGCTTAAAAGAGATCTGTGTGGTGCCTTGGGTTAAGTGTCCGACTTTGGCTCAGGTCATGATCTCGCTGTCCGTGAGTTCAAGTCCCGTGTCAGGCTCTGTGCTGACAGCCTGGAGCCTGTTTCAGATTCTGGGTCTCCCTCTCTCTCTGCCCCTCCCCTGCCCATGCTCAAGCTCTCTCTCAAAAATAAACATTGAAAAAAATTTTTTAATAAAATAGACTTGTTAAATCTAAAATTTTTATTAGCCCACCTCCATATGTGAACAAAGCTTAAAATTTCTAGCAACTGTGACAACATCAGTTGTAATTCTTTATCAGAAATGAAAAGTAGCATTAAACAACACATGTCCTAACACACATCTCCCCCTACCTTAGCATGATTTTGAAATTCTGAAGACTGGAAGGTGGATTCTCAAAAGCCCAGACTATTCTGCTGAGGCTTCCCCCATTGTAATCTAAAAGAGCAGCATTAAATCTAAAATACAGGTAAACTCCTAGTAGTCATATACAAAAACTTCTAGATCAACTTGCTTTCCTTACTCAAGGTATGGACAGAGTCTCTCTCTCTCTCTCTCTCTCTCTCTCTCTGTTAACTCCTTTCTCAAAGGGCACACTTACAAACTCAAATAGGTTATATGGCACAAATGAAGATGACTAAAATTAAGGAATAATATGTACCTCTTCATTTTAAATGGTTTTAAAAATCCAAGCATGTATGACATTCAGTAATTCAGATTAAAGCTTCTTCATTTTATTTAATACTCTGTGCTACAGGATAAAGCACCAATATTTAATAGACTAATGATGTTAAATTATCTTTTGAAGGGATTTTAAGATGTTTTGGTTTGGGGAGAGAGCTCTTAGAACAATTCCTTCCACTAAGTTTTGAACGTCATATTTCCTATGCAATGATCTTAATGCTTTTAAATATCTACACAGAAAAAACAATGACCTTCTGATATCTATATTATCACAAGGTTAAAAGAATTTTCCCTACAGATAAATTTTAACACCATAAATGCTTATTCTAAAAAAATGTCTAGCGAGCAAAAAATAAAATCCAAAGGACTTCTACTTTTTAAAATACTATATATATATATGTACGTATGTGTATATATATATATATATATATATATATATATAGTATGTCTATATAGAGAGAGACATCCGATTTTAAAACCTGCTCATGCAATATACAAATACAATTTAAAGAAATTTCCTTCGTTCTTCTGAACTGTGTAAGTCCTGGGGTGCTTGTGTGGCTCAGTCGGTTAAGCATCTGACTCTTGATACTGGCTCATGGTCTGTGAGATGGAGACCTGTGTCCAGCCCTGCGCTGACAGCAGGGAGGCTATGTGGGATTCTCTCTCTCTCCTTCTCTGCCTGTCTGCCCCTCCTCCACTTGCACACACACTCTCAATCTCTCAAAATAAATAATAAACGTTAGAAAATATTTTTAATTATGTCAGTACTGGTGAATTCTCCCATCTGAAAAATCACATTTTAAATGTAAGCTTTATCTCACCGTGGAAGCCAGCATCGATCCTCCAAACCAAACTGCGTATCGCTGCATGTGGTGTGTAATGACTTGTACATCAATAGGTTTTGGCTAAAAATGAAACAGCAAGAGCAGTTCGAGAAATAAATTCAAGTAACGATTTCTGTATTATGTAACTTTAAATGTATATAGACTAAAATATAATGTTTCAGATATTCAAAAATAATAAAACTCTAAGAGGACGCACATAAAGCAAAACAAAACACGACAGAAACAAATTAAGCTAATTTTTAAAAGAAAAAAAAACCAACCACTCTGAAGTGGCGAAAGCGACTAACCCAATTGTGAACACAGTATTATGACTGTGCCTTCTGGCTTAAGATAAAAATTAACTGATGAATTCCAGTTAATATATTTCTCACAGTAGTATGGATTAACAATTCTGAAAGTACTATATACATATTCCAGATTCGAGAAAAAACATAAATATATTGTAGATAACGGAAGCCAAGATTCTCACTGTCAGAAAACACAACATTACAAATATGGAAGAGAAGAAGGCTAGATTGAACTTCTGGTATTCTGGAACTGGAAGTATCGGTATGCATTCAGAGTTTTAAATTTATATAGATACAAAACTAGATATAGATTGTGTGTGTGTGCGCGCGCGTGCAAGCGAACACACGCACATACACACAAACACATCCTAGTTCTGTACACCAAGGCCTGAAGTGGTGACCCTCAGTAACAATAAACATAACTAGTATCCACAACTTGGTTGCTTAATAGCATTTTGCACAAAAAGGAACAGAAAGGAAGAGAAGAACCTGAATTATTCTGCTGTGTCAAGGAGTAACAAAGCACCGAAAGAATACTAGAGATGCATCAAAAGGACAAAAAGCCATCTTTAAGGGCTCCTACTGGCCAAATCTGAGAAATCTGAGCATCAAAATTAAAGATATTAATAGTAATAATGATATGTTGATATTATATCACAATGATATTAAATTATATAATATGAGAAATCAGGTTTTCACAGAGGTATTACTGAATGAATGAATGAATGAATGAATGAAAGAATAAATAAATGAATGAGAAGGAAAAACTCTTCCTTACAGTAAAATGAGACTTAAAAAACACAGATGGAATGACTGGAATGTACAGAATACCAGCTGGCAACTACCACAACGATAACTATTTCAGAAAAGAAAAATGGATGTTAAAACCAGGGCTGAAAGTTTGATAAAAACCAGGATAGCTGCATAGTCTGAAACTATCTTTCCATAATATTCTTATTAAATATAAAGAAAAATAACTTCACAGAGAAACCTAACAAACACAACTTTATTAACCAACTGATCAAAATTAACATCTGGGACAACTTATACCATGTGTTCAGTGATACAATGCACTAAAAAGGATACAACATCATTTCTGTGGTATTACTGCCAAAGTACCTGATCTGAACCTAACTTATCATGAGGAAATATCCCCAATTGACAATCCCAAATTGAGAAACATCCTGCAAAATAAATGGCCTGTATGTATTCTTCAAAAACGTTAAGGTTAAAAAAGACAAATAAGACTGAGTACTTGTTCCAGATTGAAAGGACATAATAATTATTTCAAACATGTGATTCTGGATTGGGTTCTAGACCAGAAGTTTTTTCTTTTGCTATAAAGGACAATAATGGAAGAACTGTTGAAACCTGAATCGGGTCTATAACTAAATTATATATTATATCAAGCTTACTTGTGTGATTTTTACAACTGTAATGTATTGTTTGGGGACATACACTAAAACATTTAGGGGTGATGGACCATTATATTTCCAACTCACTCTCAATTCAGAAAAATGTGTGTATATATGCATATGTACATATATTTATAGATATAGAATAAAGCAAATATAAAATGCTAACATTTGGGGAATCTAGGTGAACGATTTATCGGAATTCCTTCCACTAAGTTTTGTAACTTTTCTCTAAGTATGAAATTATTTCAAAATAAAAAATTTACAAACTTACAGGTCATAAAAAATGGCTTATTTTGTTGCTGTTAAAACTATTTTAGTTGCCATTAAAAATTACAGATTGAAAGGGAATAAAGCCAGATTTAGATATAGATATATAAAAATGTTATGAAAGTCCATAAAAATATCATATAAAAGAAAAAGAGAGGCAGAGTCCTCCAGTAAACATTATTTTTCCTGTATCATTAGTGTCAATACAGTTGACATCACTGAGGGGAAAAAATCTCTCATTTCTTATTTTGAATGTACGAGCAACCTAAAAATGTTAAATTTTTACTTTATTAAAATACTACACTCAAAAATAGCATTTCTACTTTCATTTCATGTCTCTGAGTCATTACAAACTAAACAACTACTTAAACATATTTTATTCTGCAGTCCAAGGGACAGGTCTAAGATAACCAAAATTTAGTGGGTGATTTTGCTGTTTAAAAGGGTCTCCAACCACAGTAGTGCCAAACTCTAGAGGATTGTGTTTTACTTTTAAGTAATTTTAAATGATTAGTAGTCTCAGATGAAGCCCTCATTCTTAATAATTTTCCAAGTTGAATAAAATGTATTTTTATTTAGCAACATATCCTCTAAATCAATGTTTTGTATCAATAGTCTACAATGAATAAGGATGAAACATAACATTTACTGAAAATCTGTCTCATGAATATAGAAAGCCGACATCTGAAAATTTAAAATTAATTTTGATTTTGACAGTGAACCCAAAATCCAGGACATGCAAAAGAAAAGTTATTTCTGCCACCAGTGTGATTTTACACTATGAGCTGCTATGGGGGATAGGGGTGGGTAGGGTCAGTCTGTATAAGCAGGCTTGACCCCACAACATCAGCTTCTCTCTCATCTCAGCTTTATTGTACTACTATTGGAGAATTTAAAATTGTGTAGATTCCCTAAGGAATATTATCCCTGGAGTATGCAAGATATCTGTTCTATATAATATGTTATCCGTGAGAGAGGTATGAAAAAATGTTGCTTACACAGACTAAGAATACTTTCCAGAAATGTAGGTGATATCCTAGAGGAATAAAAATGACCAAGAATATCATGGACATGAATGTGTAATATTAACCACTTTCCATTAGAATGCCTGATAGAGGCCTCTTATTTTCCTAAATTAAAGCAAAAATTGGCAGACATTTCCCATCACCATTATAAGAATCAAGAAAGCCCCTACCCTCCCACCAATAACTGAGAAAACCAACCTTCAATCTGCCACCACTCAATTCCTCACTTAGTTTCAGTCTGGCATCTACAGTTCTTTTCAAATCTCTTTGTAAGCGACGTCCAAAGTCCCTGAACATGGTTGAACCTCCAGAGAGGACAATATTCTACATTGGTGGAGAAAAATAAATAAGTATTGACTTTTATTTAAAAGGAAAAAGAACATTTTTAAAGACATAAGAAACAATACTAAAATCCTATCAGAGCCTTTTGAAGAGAGGTTTTTCAATTTAATATTCAAGAACAGACCAGAAATTTAAGAAGTTTTTAAAAGTATGGCCTTGAACAGTAATTTTGCTGTAAATACTGACCTTGTAGAGAGGACGTCTGACATCAATAGGGCAATTCTGAATTACTTCATCTACAACTTCTGAGATAGGTTGAGTAAAGTCTGGATTAGCAAACTGAAAAGTAAAGGTGGATATACGATAGAGATTAGGTTAGTACTGACTTAAATATCACAATAAAAAAGCATGTTTTCAGTTCAAAAACAAAAGAATTTTTATAAATCATGAATTCTGGTCTCTAATTCAAAACTAAAGACACTGAAATCAGAGATTTCAGAAGTCAAATTGTAATAATGATGATATACACCATTTCACAACCATCAGAACAGTAAAAATGTAAAGCTGCACATACACTATGAACTGATAAAAATCTGTGGACACGCACATGAGCAGAGCTGCAAAAATCTGAATTGAATGACACATTTATAGTTGAAGGCAAACAAGGAAATGCTCAGTCTTCTCATTTCACCTTTTATACTATAAGTGGCCTTTTCACAATATATGTAGTGTCACAGTTTCCACAGTTTTGTGAGTGATTTTGCTGTTTAAAAGGGTCTCCAACCACAGTAGTGCCAAAGTGCTATCTACTATTCCTAAGCTTGAGAAGGCTGTGACGTGTGTTATGGAGAAAATACAGTGTTGGTAAGCTTCATTCAAGCATGAGTTACAGGGCTGTTGGCCGTGGGCTCAATGCTAATGATGGAAAATATATACTCGTGTGCCTTTAAACAGAAACACAAATAAAACAAGGTTATATGTTCAGTTGACAAAAAATGTAACCTAAAGCTCACAGGACCTAACCTTGTATTTCCCCTACGAACAATGATTTTAGTTTTCACTAATTCGATGTTCACAGCAACTTTATAGAGCATCTACTGTGAATAATGAGAATAAACTGTGTATTTATATGATGATATACCACAAACTATTTCCAAATAGCTGACACTCAAAAGCAAAACTCAATTTTTAAGAAGCTAACTTCAAAAAAATTTGAATGATTACATATATGTAAATCTTTTAAAAATGTTTATTTTTGGGGTGCCCGAGTGGCTCAGTCAGTTGAGCAACCAACTTCAGCTCAGGTCATGATCTCACAGTTCCTGAATTCGAGCCCCACATTGGGCTCTGGATTGAGAGCACAGAGCCTGCTTGGGATTCTCTCTCTCCCCATCTCTCTGCCCCTCCCCTGCTCATGCTCTCTCTCTCAAAAATAAACATAAAAAAAAATTTTTTTTTTAATATATGTTTTTGTGAATACATGCACAGTTAAAAAACATGAACTGGATATACACTAAATTTATGACAACCACCCTCAGGAGAAAAAGCAAGGATGGAAACCAAACAGAGAAAGGAAAAGGTCTGAGGAAGGGAAGGTACTCTTTTTGTAATACTTTATTTCTTAAAATCTCAGTATGATAAATATGAGTATTAGTATGTATTTATTTAGAATGGAAGGTACATGTATTAGGCAACACTTTTCAAAATTTTTTTAACAGATCGGTTAGATTGGTAGGTTTGAGATGGAAAGCAGCCTAACAATTTAAATCATCATGGAAATAAGAATGAGATTAAAAATAGTAAATTTTTAAAAACTTAATTTTCATATACAGCAGGCCTTATACAAGGAGAAATAGTATTAGGGAAGGCTTTCTTCCCCATCATGTATTTTTATATGCATGCCTGTGGCCCTCCAAAACATGCTGTAGCTGTATGTATATTTCTAGATTTCCTCAGAGGAACTACAAAACATAAGTTTTTTTTTTGTTTTTTTTTAAGATTTTGAGAGAAAGAGAAAACGGGAGAAAGCTGGAGGAAGTGAGGGGGAGAAGGCGGAGGGACAGAGGGGAGAGGGGGGAGGGAGGGGGAGGGAGAATCTTAAGCAGTCTCTATGTTCAGCGCTGAGCTACATGCGGGCCTCAATCTCATGATCTTGGGATCATTACCTAAGCCAAAATCAAGAGACGGATGCTCAACCATCTGAACCACCCTAGCACCCATAAAATAGTTTTTGAATACTAGATCTCAGAATTCAACTTGTATTTTGAAACAAAGACCTCATTTTACTAAAACTTTTCAAAAATATATGTATGTGGCCATTCTTTAAAATTGGAGAGGAAATGCTAGATGGGGTTTTTCCTAGTTAAAAATAAAAGGTCAAAAGTTAGCCTAATTTGTCAAAATAAACAAGTATATTTCACTAAAATGAATAAAATTTAAAGTACTGTCCAGAAAATGAGTTGCCAACCACGTTTCTTGGCCTCTCATTTTTCACATTAGGTTGTCTAATGGGAGAGACAACATTCCTTTGTTCAATAAACTGATTCTAGAACTTGACTGATAACTCTTATGCATTTGTCAATTTTTTCCAGTTTTTAAATTTAGTTTTAAGTTATTGAGAGTTTGGGCATATAATGAAAAGAGATTTAACGTTACTTAAATGATGAAGCATAATGATACAAAATATTTTACTTTAGATAAAGTAAAATATCACTAGCAAAGATTCTACTGACTTCTATTATCATAGTAAAAAAACAAATGGTAGTCAACATCTATCTATTTAAAGCATACCCTAACAGGGGTATAGAATTCCTAGGAATAATGAATAGCTACAAGTGGGTAGAGAAATGGGGCTCATACTGAGGCTTGAAAACCCAAACTACAGACTATTCTTTCCATCTGTTAGAGGTAGTCCATATTGCATCCTGTGGGAAAATGGGAGAATATAACTCCACTCAGCTGGCTCTGTATGCCATTTACAGTCAATCTTAGTTTATGGGCAAGGAATGGCTCAGTTCACAATTAACTGGAATGAGTAACAGAATTGGAATCCTGAAAATTTCATTTTGTGATGTGTATAACCACTCTCTAAGCTTTAGACTATGAAATCTCTAAGGAAACTTCAATTCTCAAAACACGCTTTTATGATCCCATAATGATACCTTCAACCTGAGAACCTGTCATGAGATTTAATCCTCAAAATGTGGAGAACATTAACAATCCGATAGAAAATATGGTCTATAGGGGCGCCTGGGTGGCTCAGTCGGTTAAGTGGCCGACTTCGGCTCAGGTCATGATCTCGCAGTCCGTGAGTTCGAGCCCCGCGTCAGGCTCTGTGCTGACAGCTCAGAGCCTGGAGCCTGTTTCAGATTCTGTGTCTCCCTCTCTCTGACCCTCCCCCGTTCATGCTCTGTCTCTCTCTGTCTCAAAAATAAATAAACGTTAAAAAAAAATTTTAAAAAAAAAGAAAAAGAAAATATGGTCTATAAAATCTCATCAATTTACTAATACAGAACTTAAAAATTCTATACATTGTCTTTTGTTAGCCATACTCCTTAGTACTTACCTAAACAACACACACACACACACACACACACACACAAAGGAGCACGCACTCAAGAGATTAACCTTTCCGTAATTCTTTCCCAAACCTTTAAGACAGTTCACCTGCTATAACAAGATCAGAAAAAGGCAGGGATAGGGTCATTCATTCCTGTGCCATGCCCTTCTCATAGCAATTTTTAATCAGGAACATACAAAAGATAGAATTTATACAACCTTTCAATATTCACATACCCTGGACTCACCCATAGATATTCTGATTTAGAAAGAAATGAAGTCTGATTTGAATACATCTTTACAAAAAGCTTGGGGACTATTGTGCTTTATAGAATCCCAGGAGAGAATGTGTAGAATGTATCGAGTGAAGCAGCAAGCAATGAATACTTAGTAATAAATAAATGAAGGAAAAGAGTTAAGAATTAACAATAAATTGTTGCAGGTTATTTAATACTTTAATACTAACAGGCTCAACCTAGGGTCCCTACTAAGCATATTTTTAGGCCTTTGCTTTCCCTTTCAGCAAAAGGATTAGTCCTGCCTCTGTTTTCTGATCGTGTCTTAATACTGCTACAAGTGGCTAACAAGAGAGGAGTATCTTTTCTCTCTTCTGAGAAATTTACAGAAAATACACTCAAAGTAGACAAAGCAGTCAAAATAGCTTTGTCAAAAAAATTTAATTTCCTTTAAAAAAAAAAATCAAAGTGCCAAACCCGTTCCTTCTAAAAACAGCTCAGGTATTTGTGAAGAATTCAGCAATTCAAAAAATAAATATCCTTACTCTTTCATACAGTTTATCATCAGTGTTCAAATTCAGGTACCTACACTTTTATCTAGCCAAAACAAAAACCAGAGTGAATTCTTCAGATGACAAGAGGAACTGTGACACAGAAAAATCTAGAACTACATAAGACAGAATCTTAAAATTCACTTGGGAAGTGACACAGTTCATATGATACCAAAAAAAGGGGTGGAGGTCTATTCTGGAAAAACATGATGAACTGTACACACATATCTTCTTCTCTCTACTAAAAGCACTAATAAAGAAAAATTATCAAAAAGGCATAATCCCAAATGTATGTAGAGAAGAGAACAGGAAGAAACAGCAACAAAATTTGGCAAACTAGAATCTGGAAGGCAGATGGACAAGACCATACATTCCCTCCAAAACACTTAGTAAGTCATCAGTAGGGAAAGCCAAGAACAGGGCTGTTTCTATCACCAGCCCACCCCCCCTCCAAAGAACTGGCTGTTATGTGTTAGCACTGAAATGGAAGGGCTGTCTAAAACCTTACAACACCCAAATACTAGTCTGACCACAATGCCTTATCCTTCAGGGCCTCACTCCTTTGCTCCCAATTTACAGTTATCTGCAATTCATCATGATCTCCAATCCCTGGCCATACCCCTCATTATCCCTAAGTAAGTCAGGCCTTTCGGATTCAGGCTCTTACACTCCACAAAACTCTGACCTCTGCCTTGTCAAAACACTTTGTTCCTTTTCCACAACTGCCTGGGAGGGAAAACACTGCTCTGTGACTCAAAGTTCTGAGTCTCTAACTTTTGTAGTGCCACCCCCCTACTATTAATATAGTCACCCTCTCAATTCTTCTCACTAATGATTATACAAGTTACTGTTGTCTCCTAGCCCTCAACTTTATGTCCATTCCCTTCTCCCAACACAATAGCTTGACTCCCCTTCATGAAAAATAAAACTATGCACTGTGACAATGAACTTCCTAAGCTACCTGCCTACTCCTCTATCCACTCTTCCCAGCTTCACATTTTCCTGTACCCATACATAACTCTTTACCTCTACCACTGGGGTAATCCCTCTTAAAGACAAAACAACCTCAGCCTTATTCTTACAACTGGGCTCTTCTCAGTCCCTCCTTCATCTGGAAAACTGCAATAAACTAACCTGTTTCCAACACCTCTGTTCTAATTCATCCCACACAGTGCAGCCAGAGTGACCTTTCTAACACCGTTCATAAATCTGTGTCATTTGCACTGAAGATTTCTGCACAACTCCAGAATCCAGTAAACTCCATTCTGTAGCATATTAATCCCTCATGAACACCCATCTGGACCCATCTCCTAACTCCCTTCCTTTATACTTCTATTATTTAGCTCTCTCCTCTCCCAGACTTCTACCCAGTCTATCCCCTTTGCCAGAAACATACTCCCCTAACATACCTGCCTGACAAATACCTATTCACCCTTGAAGTCTCAGTTCAACTGTTACCTCATCTAAGAAGTTTCCGTAGTTCGCCCAAGCAGACTTAGATGTTCTTTGTTCCTATCCCCTACCCAGATCCATGCATTTATTAAAGCAACTTTACCTGTTTAGCTATTCATCTCCCTTATTCTCTGAGCTCAGTAAAACCAATATAAAATAATTTTTCATCTTTGAATATTCCGTACTTAAACTGAGACCATGAAAACTGTATTCACTTACTATTTGCTAAGAGAATAAACAATATTCAAAAACAACTGTTCTTAATGTCAAATACGCACAAAAAACATTTAATGTAATTCTATTAACAAGTTTTTTATAGAGGCACCTGGGTGGCTCAGTCGGTTAAGCATCCAACTTCAGCTCAAGTCATGATCTCACAGTTCATGAGTTCGAGCCCCATGTCAGGCTCTGTGCTGACGTGACAGCTCAGAGCCTGGAGCCTGCTTCAGATTTTGTGTGTGTGTGTGTGTCTCTCTCTCTCTCTACCCTTCCCCTGTTCATGCTCTCTCTCTCTCAAAAATAAAAAAAAAAATTTTTTTAATGTTTCTCATACTAAGTTATTAGAAGAGTTTTTCATTATTAAAAACACACCATTTCATTAATTTAATAAAACCTGTACATCACTAACATTTCACAGAGATAGAAAACTACTTTGTTAATAATATTTTGTTACGATACTTAAAGGTTCTTTGTCTAATGGCCACTTTATATGAGGACAGTGGCAGTTCTAGAACTTATCCCCAAATATATTATTTAAATGGTCATAAATTTTAAGGGCTCTCGTCTTTGCATGACCCCACATAAGCCAAATTTTAAAAAGACAAGTTTCAGTTTTCTAAATGCATGAAAACAGTAACTTGTTTAGCCTATTTCAACATAGGCAATTTTTCCTCTTGAAAATGATTAATTCCCTATAGCATTTTAGTATACAAAAGAAAGTTCCTGAGATTAACTCTTTCCTGAATATCTTATAGTTCATTGATAATTTCTGCCAAATTTTTCAAAACAATTCCATCTAAAAAAAAAAAAAAAAACTTACCTCTGGATGAAAAAAGATTTCAGGTCCCAAGAATCTCTCATAACCAACATCAATAGAAAATTCTTTTTTTGAGATAGCATTGATTCCAGTATATTGCTTAATCCACTTTGATCCATCTGTGTCATACTTGTTAAATTCTTTTACTAAATCTGGGCAGACATAACTATAGCGCTCCTAGAAAAACAAAGAATTGAGTAATTATTTCCTCATTTTAGTAACGGTAAAAAAAGATGCCATATTTTCAGTAAACAAGAATCAAATGAACCAATACCTTCAGAAAATAAAGAAATTAAGCTGAGGAAAATTTCATGTTACAGTATTGTCTGATGTCTAGTACAAATAAAAAGCTCATCTCTCATCTCCTACACATAACTCCTGGCTTCATATATAAATTGAGTAAGATCTGACCAACTAAAGAGACAATCTCTATTATTTTAATGTTATTTCATGAAAATATTCATTTCTGTCATTCAACATTTTATACTGCTTCAGTAATTAATGGAGTTTACATTCAAGAGAGAAGAAAACATAAAATACATAATAACCAGAGAATAAATAATAGTTGAAATAACCACACAAATTAATATAGATACTTAATCCTTAATACCTATCTGAAAGAAAACTGAACATGGTCTAAGCAAATGAGCAAAAGAAAAATGACTGAAAATAAAAACTATTCTTTTTTACTATATCACCTGCAATGCTAAATTGTTGCATATCTGATTATATGCCCTAAGTAAAAGTTTTTATCAAAACTGCAATTCAAAAATGTTATGGGTTATAACATTCTGTTTGCAACTTATGGGTTCCTGAATCCAAGTCTCAGGGTTTTTTTGTTTTTGCTTTTGTTTTTTTTTTTGTTTGTTTTTGTTTTTTTTTTTTAAGAAAAACACACAGGGGTGCCTTGGGTGGCTCAGGCAGTTATGTATCCGACTCTTGATTTCAGCTCAGGTCATGATCTCACAAATCCTGAGTTCGAGCCTCACATCAGGCTCTGTGCTGACAGCATGGAACCTGGTTGGGAGACTCTGTCTCCCTCTGTCTCTGTTCATCCCCACTCATGCGTGTTCTCTCTCTCTCTCTCTCTCTCTCTCTCTCTCAAAAAAAAAAAAAAAAAAAAGGATTAAAACAAAACAAAAAAGCCACACATTTCATATAGTTTTGCACATCAAGAATCCTAATCTGCAATAGCTACAACTATTATTACTAGTAACCAAAAGACATAAAAGGAAAAAGTACTGAAAAACAAAGGACAATTTGATTATGTTACCGTAGGTCTTCTTTCTCCAAACCTTGGAAGTAGAAATTACATGGAAACAATAAGTTTTAAAAGACATTCACACTGAGCATTAGTATTCTCTAGATTTAAATCATTGGTGCTCTTATCATTTTTTTAAATTCCAAAGACTTCCCGAAGATGCTATAGCAGTAATGTTCATATTAATTTTTTACACATTTAATTTCGATGCCACCATTGGCGTCTTTTGGCAGCCATTTAGTAATTTAGTAATTTTAGCCATTTAGTAATTAGGAACAGTAAATTCATTTTCATTCCTGACCTTTGACGAGTGGCAGAAACCCTATAATCATGCAGATAGGCAATAAATAGTTATTTCTGCTGGGGCAGTTTTACTTTCACATACTGAAAACATAGGAGAAATCCACGGAAATTTGTTTAGGTATGCTGGCAAGTGAGAAATTTAAAAAGCAATGCTAAATATTTTGATGGTTTACATAAAGCACTGATAGACTTATGTAAGATACATATTATATAACACCTTACATAGCCTTTACATGTTTCTATTTGCCATATCACTGGAGCCAAACCTATATTCTATAGACAAATGAAACAATTACATTAAAAAAAAATTTTTGCAACAGAAAACTCTTAGGATTAAAATAAAGAATTCAGTGAAAAAACTAAGATACGAGGACTCTGAAGTGAACTAATGAGTTTTACTATGGGGAATAATCACAAAATGCATGCTAAAGTCAAATGTTCTTGACTCAAATGTGAAATGTGGAGACAACAGGCACAAGGCTGATAATTCCCCAAAATTTCCTTACAAGAAATACAGAGAAAACATATACATAATTAAGAGTAATGATTTGCAAAGGGTTTTTTAAGTACTATTCTTCATCTAATAGTTTCTCATGTTAACACTGTAAATTTGACTTTAATTTTTAAATGAATTACACACTCCTCATTATTTTGTACCTTTACTGCCTTAGCAGTTTCCAAGGATTGTTCTGGAGGGATTCCTACTTCTCGGTCTCTCAGCAACTGCTGAATAAAATATGTTATATCTCGTCCTGCGATTGGAATGTGCTTAATACAGCTGCCAATCACATACCCTTCGGCCTAGATGAAAAAAAAAGTCTCAAGTTTACTTTCAATGATTTCAAGATTAATATAACACAAATAACCATTATAATAAGACTAGGTTCTCAAGTTAGTGTATTTATATTCTCAAGTACTACTTTATCCCAGGAGAATTCTTCTAGTCTTTATTCCTCAAGTTTATTCCTCACAATACTATATTACATAATTTATAGTACTATACAGATATTATGAACAAGAATGGTCAGCAACTCAGAACTGTTCTTTTAAGAACTCTTGGTAAGAGTTTATAACCAAGACTGAAATGACTGAACAGCACAAACAACGAATTTCAGAAGTATTAAATGTTTTGATATTAGACCAGATAGAAAATTATTTTTAAAACCTTTTATATTATCAGTGAACAGTTTAGACAACATTGTAGGAAATTTATAGTCTACAAACTATCTTTTTTCCTACTGAAGTAGGTACCAATTTCACAAGGCTGAGGCATTCTATGCATCATCATAATGCCAAATAATTAAGTTCCATACAATGAATCCAAATTTTCTGATAGGAGTCAGAGGTACAAAGAATAATGTAGCAATATTAAATTTAATTAACAAAGAATATTAGGGATGTCCTCATCTGGGCACGGCAGAGTATTAGTGATTGGATTTATCCTCTCACCTTAAAGAAAGAACAGGACAAATTATATGAAATAAAGGTTTACAGACAGTGAATGAACAACAGGCAGAGTAGGGCAGTGTTCCCCATGAGAAGAGAAAACAAACAAGATGAATGCTATGAACATCCCATCTCATTGCCTAGAAAAGTGCCCACACAGCAGTAACAGGAGGGAGAACCCAAGCAGAGCCAGAGTCTCATTAAGTTGAGGATACGGAATTTCGATTTCAGGAAGGTCAAGACGGCTACAGTTTGCAAGTTAAACTATTGAAGTGGAAAGAGCTGCACTGACACAGCTTTGGAGATGTGAAAAGTAACACGTAAGCTAATAATCACCACATTCATGTTAGGAAACCATCAAGACCAAAGAAAGAACCTCTAGAAAGGAGGGGACAAAATAATCCCCAAAGCTCTTGCATAACTGGAATAGTCTACATTCCCATTAATCAGAGTTTAAAGATCTCAAACACAGGGCATTGAGTAGAGTCCACAGAAGGGTATTTCTTCAAGAGTGAGGATAGAGTAGAACCAGACAAAAGACTGTTCTGGACTTGCTCAATAACACTTAAAAGGAGCTCCTAAAAGGATCAAAATGATTCCTAGTAACTTAATTGGGTTCCAGGAAAGAAATCTCAAAATATTTTAAAAAGCCCCCAAAACCCAGGACACAACAATGTAAATATACGGTACCTAATGAAAAATTATAATCAAGCAAGGAAAGAGGAAAATACAACCCTGACTGGGAGAATCATCAAAAGAGAAAGCAACAGAAATACAAAAGATAATAGCATTGATAGACAAAAACACTGAAACAACTATATATTCCACATGAACAAGAAGATCAATGGAAATATGAGTGAGAGAGAAAGGGAAGATAAAAAAGACCCAAAGAGAACTTCTATGATGAAAAATAAAATATCTGAAATAAAAAATATTCTAGGGGCACCTGGGTGGCTCAAGTTGGTTAAGCATCCTACTTCAGCTTAGGTAATGATCTCATGGTTGGTGAGCATGAGCCCCACATCAGGCTCTTTCCTAACAGCTCAGAGCCTGGATCCTGCTTTGGATTCTGTGTGTGTGTGTGTGTGTGTGTGTGTGTGTGTGTGTGTGTCTCTCTCCCCCTCCCCTGCTCATGCTCTCTCTCTCTCTCATGCTTCTCTCTTTCTCTCTCTCTCTCTCTCAAAAATAAACATTTAAAAAAGAACAGCATTAAAAATATATATATGCTAAATGTGATTAGAGCAAATTAAATTATCTGCTCTAATAATAAAAAAAGTGAACATGAGGACAAGAATGAACCATTCAATTCATGAGTTCCAGCCCCACATCTGTTTCTGTGCCCATGGCACAGCCTGCCTGGAATTCTGTCTGCCCTTCATGCTCGCTTGCTCTCTCTCTCTCTAAAAACCTCAAGGAGAAGAAATGGAAAAAATAAAATAAAAGAATACATTTAGGTACATCACAAACTACTAAAAACTAGTGAACCAGGAATATATTATGAGAAAATCTTGAAGGCAGCTGGACAAATAAGAAACATTACAAAGAAACGAGCTTAGGAATAACAGCAGACTTATACTCACAAACAATGTAAGCCAAAAGACAGTAGAATTACATCTTTAAAATACTAAAAGTAAAAAGCTATCAACCTAAAATTCTATACCAAGTAGTATCTTTCAAAGATGAAGGCAAACTACTTTTTCAAAGGATGTATATAAGTTGAAAGAGTTCATAGTCAGTAGACCAGCACTTTTAAGAAATGCTAAAGGCCATCGCCATCATTCTGGCAGAAAAAAAATTAGGCTAGACGAAAATATGGACCTTCACAAAGGAAACCAGCACTGGAAATGGTAAGTGCATAAATATAAAAGAAACTTACCTTTTTCAAGATCTCTTTTAAAGATGACAACTTGTTATGGGCTGACATGTCCCGCCTCTCCCAAAATTCTTACGTTGAAGTGCTAACCCCTAATACCTCACAGTGTGATTGTATTTGGAGACAGGGACTTTAAAGAGGTAATTAAGTTAAAGTAAGATGATTAGAGTTGGCCCTAATCTAATATGACTTATGTTCTTAAAAGAAGAGATTAGGACACAGACACACAGGGAAGACCATGTACAGATAAATGGAGAGAATTAGGCCATCTTGATAGAAGACACAGAAGCCTCGGAAGAAATCAACCCTGCCAACATCTTGATCTCAGACTTTATTACCTCCATCTGGGCAAATATTAATTTTCTACTGTTTGAGCCACTCAGTCTGGTACTTTGTTACAGCAGCCCTAACAAAACTAATATACTATTTACAATGAAACAAATTAATAACATAGTGAAAATTTATAACAGGTAGAAGTAAAATAAGTGACAATTATAATTCCAAAGGGAAGTACACTGTTGTACACAGTACCTACTTATAAAACATCAGAACATTATTTGTACTTAGATTATAAGTTAAAGATGTTTATTATAAACTCAAGAGCAACCACTGCCAAAAACAAGCAAATGACAATGACAAAGAACATAGCTAATAAGTCAATAAAGAAAACAAAATAGATTTAAAAAAAATACTCCATTAATTCAAAAGAAGGAAAAGAGTACAAAAACAGGAACATCCAATTCTTAATATCCTTATAAAAATTCACTCTTATTCATGTTCATAACTTCTATTTGAATATTAATTATCAAGATACTGACATTACTGATTAATTTCATAGATCTTCAGATTTGGGTGAATCAGAACCAGTTCACCTACTAGTTCCACAGCCTAGTATTTGGTGATCTTAGGCAATTCACTTATTTTCATTTTTTAATGGGTAAACTGAGGCCCTCAAAAGGTAATATAACCTACATTATAGATTTTGAGGTTCAAACGAGAATTTAAAATGAAAATCTTAAGAAGCTCTATGTACCACTAAGAAAGAAAACTATGACACCAACTATAAAAAAAAAAAAAATGAAATATTGGACACATTCCAATATCCAAGATATTAACATATCCCCAATGGCAAAAAAAAAAAAAAAAAATGTGATATAGCCATACAATGAAATATTATATGGTGTAGCCATATAACGAAATCTTATTTGGCGATAATAATAAATGAAGTACTATCTTGAATCTTGAAAACCTAAGGCTTCATGAAAGAAGCCAGTCACAAAAGACCACAAAGTTTATGACTCCATTTATGTGAAATGTCCAGAACAGGCAAATCAATTGAGACAGAAAGTATGTGAGTGATTGCCAGTGGCTAAGGTTATCAGGGAGAGAGTCTGCTAATGGACAGGGCATTTCTTTTCAGAGTCATAAAAGTGTTCTAAAATTGACTGCGGTGATGGATGCACTCTGAATATACAAAAAACCATTGAATTATACATTTGAAATGGGTGAACTGTATGGTGTATAAATTATATCTCAAGAAAGGTGATACTAAAAAAGGGACAATTATTACTAAAACTATTATGACACTGGGAGAATGGATTATAACATCTAATCTAAGTCAACCCAAGGATGTTATCCTCATCAGAGGATGCCTGATCCATTAAAAATAGGAATGAGAATAATGAAGACATAAAAGTCCCGAAATAATTTCATCCCAAACAGGATATTTAATATAATATAAACATTATTTGAAAAACTGTTTTCTATGTATACCCATCTAATATTATCAAGTATGAATTCAAGTAGTCATTTTCAATATATTAGGCACAATAAAAACCCGAATTTGTCATTAAGAATTGGAAGCACAAAGGCCTTGGCAGAAAAAATGCTATCTCTGACAAACAATACAATCTGATGTATTTTTCTTAATATGCCTTACTAAATCCAAACCACAAAGTACAATCATAACTTGAGCTTTTTATTCAAAAAATAAAATAACTTTCCGGGACACTTAGCTGGCTCAGTCAGTAGAACATGTGACTCCTGATCTCGGAGTCATGTGTTCAAGACCCACCACTGGGTGTAGAATTTAATTTTAAAAAATAAATGAATAATTTCCCAAAATTATTAACAGCCATGAGCTTATAAACTATTTAGTTAACCTACGCACCCAGCTCAAGTCTGTTAATCAAGGATAAGAGAGATTATCAAGTAGCTAACACACACACACAGACATATCCAAACCAGAAAACAGAATTCCGTGTCTAAGAAAAGAAAGGTATAATATATTTCCATTCCAGTTACTCCAACATTTGCTAATTATGAATTAGAAATAATTTCTAATATCTTTAAAATCATTTTCTAATTATAGTACAAACCTATAGCAAAAAAGACTTTACAATTTGTTTACAGAATTTAAATATTAATTTGAGCAAAATATAGCTATAGCTGAACAAATGACCAAATTTTTAAAGTGCAACATTTAGAATTTTTTAAAAGTGGTATTAATTCATATAATTTATTTCTAACAGATGTGTTATCTGATGTCCGATTTGGTAACTGTAAAATATTCTTACCACAGGAATGACATGAGTGACACCGTCTCCACTGTCTATTACTGTACCGGTCAATGTCCGTTCTCCTACTTGTCTTGAGGTCCAAGATGCAGCTAAGGCAAGAACAGCCTTAGACACACACACACACACACAAATTATGACAGACAAAAAAATAGAAACAAGGGCAAAGAGTTAACAGAAAGAAAACTATTTCAATGGAGTACTACAATTTTAAATGTACAACTGACTCTTGAACAACACCAAGGTTAGGGACACTGACCATTCCAACACAAGCAGCTGAAAATACAAATATAACTTCTAACTCCCCCCAAAATGAACTACTAATAGCCTACTGTTGACCAGAAGCCTTACCAATAACCTAAAGAGTTGATTAACACAGATTTTGTGTGTTATATTGTATACTGTGTTCTTATAATAAAGGAAGCTAGAGAAAAGAAAATGTAAGAAAATTGTAAGGAAGAGAAAATACATTTACAGTACTCTACTAGATTTATCAAAAAAAACTCCACAGATTAGTGGACCCATGCAGTTCAAACCTGTGCTATTGAATGGTCAACTACAGTATCTTTGGAAAGAAAATACACAAAATTAATTTACATTATGCAATAAAATTATTCACATCCTACTAGTTTACAGGCTTATATTTACTTTCAGGGGCATGTTCATAAATATTCCATGTTTTAACAAGAGACATTTTTCTCCTAAACCCCGCAAAATGGGAAGACTAACATGAGATATCACAGTACTAAGAATGCAAGGACTTAAACTATGTTTATATGAGCTAGCCTATACACAAACCACAAAGTGTAAGGAAGGTAAAGAAATACACAAACACCCAATCACTCGTTATTCCATACACAGATGGCTATAAACAAGTACCTCTATCATAAGATTAGCTCCAAATTTTCTAAGTGCTGCGTGCATTTAGAAATATGTAACAAGTTATTTACCCATAGAAAAAGCCATTATACTCTTCTTAATATTATGATTTAATCAGGAAACAAAGTTGAGGGGACTGCATTTTTCAATGCAAAATACTAGCATGGGCAATAAGATACAATTTTTTTTTTTTAAGTTTACAAATAAAGAAACTAACACAGCTAGTTCATTGTTTAAAAACTCAATTTCATACAATCCAAGCTTCAAACAAGATACACAGCCAATAATTAAAAAGAGAGCTAAACTGGCTTTATTTTACCTACTTGCAATATAATAGCTGAAAGGGACCTAGAAAGTTATCTAGGCCATCCTCCTATTTTAGCACAGGATCACACACCATAATCATCATGACCTAAGAGAACTACACAATAGTTTACATACTAATTAAACATTTATGATATGCTAGGCATCACATTCACTACAGGGTTAAAAAACAAGTAAGAGGTGAGCTGTGATCCTGAAGGGTAGGAGAGAAGCCATTCCATGAAGATACACTTACAAAGTAAGTTCAATAAAATACTACAGGGATTTCTGATACATGGAAAACAGAAGGGCACAAAGAAGATGGTCCAATATACCTAGCAGTAAGTCAATCAAAACAAACTATGAAAAAAGGACACAACAACTGTTTCAAGGATAAATGAATATGTATATAAAGTTCCTGACCTGGAGCAAACAATAAATATTAGTTCCCTTATTTCTGTCCCATGAAAGCTTTGAATTATCTAAAGTTCATCAACTTACTTCCTTCAACATTTCTCTTTTGCTGGTTAACTCTATTTCCTATGATTTCTAAATTACTGATTCAGGAAAGAACTATGGCATGCTTTGAGGTTATGAAAAATATGTATTTTTTAACAGTGAATTAAACCTTAGATTAAAATTTAAGAGACAAGCTTATCTTGACTTATGAACTTGCTTACCTGCACAGCAATGTACAAGCCTGGAACATTGAAGGACTCAAACATTATTTCAGCAGTATATTCCCTGTTTTCTGGAGTATTCAGTGGAGGTTCAGTCTATTAAATTGAATGTTAAACATTTTAAATAGACAAGATCAGATTATTTTCATAACTTTATAGACAATTTTTAAATAAGAAATAATTTGTCATTTTATTTAAAAGTCTTTTAATTAAACTTGCAGGTACAAAGATAGACATACAGACAAAAGAAAAACTATATAAAGATTTCAAGCAGATCTAGGCATATATGAAAACAATAGTTATTCACACAAGAAACTGACTCCTTATGTCACACCATTAAGCACTGATAAAAGGAATGAAAGAGAAAGGAGACCCAGTCAAATCATCTTGTGAAAGGGTAAAGACAGACCTCCAGGGAGACATACCAATCCTATCTGCTGGTGGAAGAACTCTCACCCATGTAATGTTTTCAGCAGGATGTACCTGGTCTATTTACAACTATAATAAATAAGCCAAGATTCTACAAATTTATGGCATGGCTTCTTGGAAAATGTTATAGAAGTCATAAAACTGTTAAGAGTATTAAAATGGAGATGTGTAGGGGTGCCTGGGTGGCTCAGTGAGTTAAGCATCTGACTTCAGCTCAGGTCATGATCTCACGGTTCATGAGTTTAGCATTGGGCTCTGTGCTGTCAGCTCGGAGCCTGGAGCCTGCTTCGGATTCTGTGTGTCCCCTCTCTCTCTGCCTGTCTCCCGCTTGTGCTCTGTGTCTATCTCAAAAATAAACGAATGTTAAAAATTTTTTTTTTTTAAATAAAATGGCGATGTTTACAGTATTCTCTTCCATTTTTGTGACCACATACATCATTTAGAAACCTGCAGATTAAGTCTTGGCCAGAACACATCCTAAGTCAAGAGTGGACTGAGGAAACAGTTACCTGCATTCCTGGACTTCATGTTTCACCTATGCCTCATGACTACTTAAATCATTTACATTATTAAAGCTTGAAACTGGGCAAGACCTCTAATTCTTCTGAATGTGATTTGACAATTCTTTTTGTTATCTCAAATATTGAAACTGAAAGGCAAAACTTTTAAACTTCAGAAGTACAAAAGAATTATCTTTTTGATCTTGAGGTAAGAATGATTCCTTAAATTTCAAGAACACATATTACAAAGAGAAAGATGGATAAAATTCAAATTCATTGCAAATTAAATCTTTTTGTTAATTAAAAAAAAACACTATAAAGTTTTTAAAGAAAAAGGTCGACTAGGAGTAGACTTTTTACACATGTAAACCCTTTAATAGCTAAACTACTTGATATGATTAAACTTATTTAGAGGAGTTTTGGAACATGTTCAAGGATTTGGAGATAATTTAGAGACAGGTACATAGAAAATTAAGCCCCCCCCCAAAAAAAACCAAGGCAGTTAAATTATAAACTCCAAGAAAAACAGAAGTTCTATATAAAATAAGATATAATCAGAAGATCTCCCAAGGAAAATATACAAATAGCTAATAAGCACATGAAAAAGTACTCAACATCATTAGTCATCAGAAAATGCAAATTAAAACCAAAATGAGAACTCTTACACACCCACCAGAATGGCTAAAATTAAAAAGACTGACACCAAATGTTGGATAGAATGTAGAACAACCAGATTGCTAACACATTGCTGGTGGGTGTGCAAAAAGGTAGAACCCCTTGGAAAAAGTTCTGAAAGTTTCCTATAAAACCAATCATGCATGTACCCCCATGACACAGCAATTCCATATCTAGGTATTTGCACAAGACAAATGAAAACATGTCCACAAAAAGACTTGTATAAGAATGTTCGCAGCGACAGTTGGGTGGTTCAGTAGGTTGAGCTTCTGACTTTTGATTTCAGCTCAGGTCATAAACTCATGTCCAGCTCTGCTGAGCACAGATCCTGCTTGGGATTCTCTCTCTCCCTCTCTCTCTGCTCCTCCCCTGCTCTTTCACACACGCTCACTCTCTTTCTCAAAATACACACTTAAAAAGAAAGTTCGCAATAACCAAAATATGCATAATAATCAAAAATTGGAAACAGCCCAGGTAATCATCAATAAGAAAATGGATAGTGAGGCACATTCATACAATAGAATATGATCCAGCAACAAACTACTGGTATTTACAACAATGTGGATGAATCTCAAAGATTATGCTGGGGGCGCCTGGGTGGCTAAGTCAGTTAAATGTCCAACTTCGGATCAGGTCATGATCTGGCGGTTTGTGAGTTAGAGCTCCACATCAGGCTCTGTGCTGATGGCTCGGAGCCTGGAGCCTCCTTCGTATCCTGTGTCTCCCTCTCTGCCTGCCCCTCCCCGACTTGTGCTCTGTCTCTATCAAAAATAAATAAAATGTAAAAAAAAAAAATAATCAATTAGCTTAAAAAAAATGATTATGCTGAATTAAGTCTTAACCAAAGAGCACATCTTGTACAATTCCATTTATACAAAACTCAAATATAAGCGAAACCAATCTGCGCTGGAAAAAATCAGAACAGTGGTTGCCTCTAGGGAAGAGGGGCAGGAAATAATCAGGAAAGGGCATCAGAAAACTTTCCATGCTGATAGTAATGTTCCATATCTTGGTAAGGGTTTAGGTTACACAGATGTATGCATCTGTCAAAAACAGACAATGGGTAAACTACATCATGTATCCTGTAAAACAAATCCATCCCACCACTTGTTTCTGTAAATTCAATTTTATTGGAACACAGCCATACCCATTCATATAAGTATTTTCTGACACTGCTTTCCTGCTACAACAGCAGAGCTAAGTAGCTGCAAGAGACCACATAGCACTCAAAGCCAAAAATGTTTGCTATCTGGTTCTTCAGAGAAAGTCTGCCAATGCCTGGTCAATATACACTGAATGGTAGAATTAAGATTTGTGCATTTGATAGCATGTGAATGTTATATAAAAGAACTGTAAACAAATAATGAACTGTATTTGATGATATGCATGCTAATGTACTTAGGGGTGAAATTACCCCATCTACAACTCATTGTGAAGTAATTACAAATATAAGATTGGGGCGCTTGAGTGGTTCAGTCAGTTAAGCATCCAACTCTTGATTTCGGCTCAGGTCATGATCTCACGGTTCATGGGTTGGATCCCCACACTGGGCTCTGTGCTGATGGTGCGGAGCCTTCTTGGAATTTCCTCTCTCTTCCTTTCTCTCTGCATCCACACACATGCTTACTCTCTCTCAAAATAAATAAACTTTAATAAATAAATAAATAATAAGATGGAATGATGGATAACCTAATAGCTATCATAAAGCAATTATAAAAAAATTAATACTTGAGTCTAGGTTGTGTACATGTGGATATTTATTGTAAAGCTCTTTCAACTTTGTTTATGGTCTAGCCATAAACAATATTCACAAACTACCATAGTAAAATACAGAATACTGATTTACCAAAAATTATGACATAACCACACTGCAGGGAGGAAGAGAAGATAGGGACTTTGTGTTAACAGAAGGGGGATAAGAGGAAAAGAATAAAAGCCTCATCTTTCCTACTAGGTAGTTAGTAGGTAGTGTCTAATATTCAAATAAACAAGAAATAGAAAACATGTTTAAATTTATGTGATAACTAGCACACACACAAAAAAACTCTTAAAAATTTAAAGTGTTTGTCTCAAGAGAACATGAATCAAAGACTGGGAAAGGTGAGGAAGGAGAATACTATCTTTTTATTTTAAATCTTATACCACTTGATTTTTTAAGCTAAAAACATGTGTTGCACTGATAAAAATAAGAAAAAAGTTTAAAAGTAAATTATATTGTATTTCTGTTGTCAAGAATTATTAATAAATAATAATCAGACTAGTTACTTAAAAACACAAAGTGAGGTGCCTGGGTGGCTCAGTGGTTAAGCGTCTGACTCTTTACCTCGGCTCAGGTCATGGACTGGAGCCCCCATGTCGAACCTGCTTAAGATTCTCAAGATTCTCTCCCCTGCCCCCAACCCTCTTCCCCTGCTTGCACACGCACAAACACTCTAAAAAGAAAAGAACAAAAGCAAAGTGCCTTATTTCTAATTTGTTTTGAACCTTACTTACAGTTCCTACTGTAAGAATTAAATATTAATTATGAAAACTTTGTAAAGCACCTAACCCTTGGTGTCTCAACATATTACAACTCTAGTGGAACTCAGAATTAGATAATCTTAAAGACAACACAACTTTATAACAAAGTCTCTTAGGTATATGGCAATGTAATAAGAAACTATGCCCTACTGAGTACAGATGTGATGAAAACATTCTCAGCATTTTTCAAAAATATCCCTGATGAAATTATAATTTGTACTTACCAAAAGAAAATAATGGTCTTCTGGTTCTGCCCTTAAATATTTAAAGATCACCTGTTCCATAAACCTTTCCATCAAGTCCCAATCTTCAACTATACCATGGCGAATTGGCCACTATTAAAATGAAACACAAAACAAATGAAATCGTATTAATATCAAAAGTAAATATAACTACCCAAAAAAGGTAATATTAAATCAGGACAGAAATTTTTAGGTGTGATTTAATGAGTGTATGTAGATCATGCTTAGGAGACACAAACTTAACTATTTAGAGATCAATGAAATTATTGCTACAACCTATTTTTAGATGGTTCAATTAAAATAAATAACGCAAATATGTCAAATGCTAAAAACTCTTACATCTAGATAAAAGTTCACCGTACTGGTCTTTCTCGATTTCTGAAAATCTTGTAATAATGGGAAAATAACCCATTAAAACTAAAGTCTATGAATAGTATAGTTGATTAAAGTTTCCTTAATTTATAATTTGTTAGCTCTTTCACAAATATTTGTTTTGTGCCTAATATATATAACACAGCTGGTATGTATAAAGCCAGCATAATCATAAATGAAGCATGTTAAATTTTATTTAAAAAGTTATAGATATTTGTACAGAACCATGCTTTAAAACAGAGTCCGAGGGTACTGCTGCAAATTCACAAAGACACCACAACATATTTAAAATTTTTCAGGGAAATACAGTGATACTCAAAATCAGTTTGACACTGCATATCTACTAGTTCAAGGTAGTTCAGTTTCAACATTAGATCATTCTATACTCCTTTCAGTAACATCACTTCTTTGAGAAGCTGGGTTGCCAGCAGTTGCTATTATAAAAACCAAGTACCTCCCCCCAAATAAGAAATGAGGGTGGCAATGAAAAGTTGTGACGTGCCTAACAAGCACATGCATCGTAACAGTTAACTGTGATTATCTGACAATTAAATAAAAATATTTTCCTTTTGAATAGTGTCTTATTTTTTTCAAATGGCTACTAGCTGCTTATCACTAGCTACTTAATAAACACAACTGCTGGGTATTTCTTTTTGTCTAGGTGGTGGGTGGCACAGTAAAAAATCTTACTGAGACACTGAGAGCACCAAGAAAGTTTGTGAACCTCTGCAATAATACTTCCACAACATATATAACAAAAGATTAGTGTTATAAATATATAAGGAATTTCTTAAGCAAATTAAAATTTTAGGCAAAAAACTTTAAAAATACACATAACAGAAAGGAAACAAACAAACAAAAAAATAAATAGTTCCATGTACACAGTACGCACTCAATACCTAAGGCTGAACTATTGAATGAACAAGTAAACATCCCATAGTTATTTACTTAATCATTAAACCTCTTATCTATTAATCCCTAATGTTCACATCTCACTCCATCACTTTAGATACTTTTTTAGTCATTATACTTATAAAATGACTTCTACTAGAATTTAAATTAATATTTGAAATAAAAGAAATACTCTTCAGTTTGCTTTAGGGAAGGGAAATGAATGTACTACACCATTCATCTTATAACATTACTGGAAGTTTACATATTTCAATGTTCTAAGAGCTTATTCATTTATTAGTCAAGTATTATTGTGCACCTAATGTGAACCACTGGCAAAAATGCTAAGGACATGACCATCCTGCCCACAAGTTCAGCCTAATGCAAGAAACAGATACAAATAATACACTGTAAGATCTTAAAGAAAGTATCTAGGACAAGATGACCAACTTGGCTTCTGAAGGAAAACAGAAAGGCTCCTCCTATTCCTTTATGACTGAAGTCATAATCTAAGCTGGGTCTTAAAGGAGCAACCTTGTCAATACTGTTTTTTGGGGGGCAGAGGGAAAACATGTAGACAGAATAGAAAAAATATATACAAACACTACATAATATACAAACACTGCAGTTATCAAAAGGCTTGGGGAGAGGAAGTATAAAGAGATAAATCAGTTCTAGATGAAGGATACCAGATTCTCAAAAACTGCATTTACTTACCATGTATTTGTGTTTTATTCTATAAGAAATAGCTCATCAGTGGCAATTTTTAAGCAGCGCAATGACAAGAACAGCTTTGATTTTCAGAAACATCATTAGTGCAGCATTGGGAAAGCTGAAATTCATCTTAAAAGAATCAAGCAAGAAAGAATAAGAGCCCCAATTGTGGTATGGATGATGTTAGGCCATACTGAAGATTTCTGTCAATAAGAATGAGAACAAACTCAAATGTATCAACAAGTTTCCGTTCTGAAGTCAGATTGGAGAGGGTCTATTAATCAAGATACAAAAATTGTGTTCTGTATTGTCTTGGAATAAGCAAGGGTAGAATATATATGTAATGAATTTTGTTTTGGATATATTAAACTTGAGAGCCAGGTAGTTGGAAATGTAACGGTCAAGGAATTGAAAGCAGAGATCTGGGCTGTAGTCGTAGGGAATGAAGTGCATGAGATCACCTAGATAAGAGGGGAGCTTGGGTGGCTCAGTCAGATAAGCTTCCAACTTCAGCTCAGGTCATGGTCTTGCAGTCCATGGGTTGGGGCCCCACATGTCGGAGACTCTGTGCTGACAGCTCAGAGCCTAGAATCTGCTTCGGATTCTGTGTCTCCCTCTTTCTCTGCCCCTCCCCCGCTCATACTCTGTCCCTCTCTCAAAAACAAATATTTTTAAATAGATAGATAGATAGACAGATAGATAGATAAGAATCAGGGAAAGCACATGGGAAATAACACATCTGATTAGAGGCAAAGGCGGGGGAAGTAAGAATAAAATAGAAAAGTCTATGTTAGGAAGAGAATTATCAGAGCTATCCTGTTGACAGACAAACTAAGAAGGATAAAGATTATTATATACTAATGGATTAACAGTTTAAAAATAATCTGCATTCAAATAATGAGACTAAATAAGAAGTTTGGTTTTAAAAGGAAAGAGGAAAATGAGGAAAATGATAGCTCTAAAAGGCTGAGGAAAAGGAGTAGGAATAAAGACAGAGAAGTTTTATTGTTTTGGTTTGTTTGTAGCATTTGAAAATGTGTTTAAGATAATGTGTTGAAAATGTGTTTAAGAGAACAAAATCAGTGCAGAGAAACTCTGGCCTCTTAGCTCACTGACTTCATCACCTTCAAAGATTTATTTTCCATTCTGGCTGCAGTTTAGATCTTGGTATCACTATCATCTCTAAATTCCTGGAATCCAAGTATATCCCTCTCTGATCATAACCTCTTCTGGAATACTCCAGCAGCCCCACTATATTGCTCATCACAATAAGACTTGTAGTTCACTGGCTCTGGTAATTATTCCCTAGTTATCAAACCTCCCCAAATACACACACACACACACACACACACACACACGGTTTAGATTTTATGCCCCATCACTTTGACTACTCATATTTCCTTTTGTCATTCCATCTATCAAAACCTAACCTAGCATAACTCTTTGCTAAATGTGCCTATACCCAGAATGCTGACTATACTGAAGACACATACATAACTAGGTGGATAAAACTAAGTATTCATAATTACATTCTCAATTCTATACCTAACTTTGCCTGGCAAGCCTTTGTTTCCCTACTCTGTTCATCTTCACTCTTCACAATGATAATTTTAAATGTTCTCCCTATCTATCACTCATGTATTCTTCCCCAACTCCCTGGGCAGCAGAGATGATGTCACCATGTACTTCATTCACAGAGAAGGCAGAAGCCAAGTCAGGAATCCAACCTCCTTTCACCAAATCTATAAAACTGATTCCATACTGACCCTTGTTTCTCTTTCACTTTTTTGTAAGTGAAGAGACTCCCCCCCCCCCCCCCAAAAAAAAAACCCACCCATATCAATTACATCATCTGTGCTCTGGATGCCATCCCTATCTTTCTTAGTCACCTGGATTAGACTACATCTTTCCTGTTACTTACACCTTTTTCTAATGGCTCTTTCACATTAGCATTTAAACATCTCTTCTTAGTCCCACAACTTGTCTATTCATCTATCTCTGGCTCCCAATCACAGACAAACCCCAACGAATTATTACTGTCATTTTTTCCTGGCCTAATATTCACAATCCAACCTACCTGAACCCAGCCTCACTGGGTTCTCACTCTTCTAAAACTATTCTTAAAGTTACAAATGACATCCCTGTAGCTAACGACAGTAAATAATATATGGGCTCTAGCTTATTTGATACCTTGGCAGCATTCCACACTGTTTATATTCCTTCCTATCTAGCCCAGTCTCTCGAACCACAGCTTCTCGGTCTCCTTTGTAGGCTTTCCCTCTTCTATACAAATCTAAACGGTACATCCTGGGCCTCTTCCCAAGTACACTCCCCTAAGTAATCTCATCCTTTCTAAAGTAGATACTTTCCAAACATCTGTCTCTAGCTATCATGTTTTTGAGCTCCAAAAGCCAAGTACCTGACTGCCTAACAATGTATAAGATGTTTCTCAGGCACCTCAAACACAACACATGCAAAACTAAACTTACCCTCTCCTCCCTAAACCACCCCAGTCCAAAGTGTTTCTCCTCAAATAGTCTCAATCTCAAGAAATAAAGGGCACGAAGACTATCCAGGAGCTGGGAACTATCCTCAAGTACTGTTTACCACCAATATCTTGTTAATCATTCCCTACTACTCCTTAGGTATCCACGTTTTTATTCTTGGCAAAAAAACAAAACAAAAAACCAAACACACACACACACACACAACCACATAACTTACACACATCTAATCAGACTTCTATATTTAATACTTTACAACAAAGAAGTAAACATAGAAAACAGAGGATGATGTTAAGTGACAGAAGAATGTAATCATCAGAATCCACAAAGTGGGACATTTAACAAGACAAATAACCAAAATTTTTCCATAAAGGAAAGAAGAACTCACTTTCTCTCTCTCTCTCGCTCTTCTCTCTCTCTCTCTCACACACACACACACAGAAAAGAACCCCAGACCTAAGCAACCTGTCAACCAAATCAAAGGAGTAGACCTTGTTTAAAACTTGATTCAAACAGATTAACCAAGATAAGAAATAATCAGGGAAATGTACTTATTAGATTTCAGATATTAACAAAGTGCACACTGTATTTAGGTGTGATATTTATATTTTTAAAAGTCTGTAAGAGAGAAGTATTTGTAGGTGAAACAATATGTGAGATTTACCTTAAAATAATCGGAGGGAGGGGAAGATACAGATCAAACAAGGTTGGTGATGGGTTGATAACTGCCAAACTTGTGTAGCTGGTATGTGGGGGTTCATTATATTCCTTTCTATTCCTTTTATACATATGAAGTTTTCCATAACAGAAGTTAAGTATGTGTGTGAGAGACACACACACATAATCTGTTTCTGTCTATCCCCACTGCCATCAAATGTAGTCCAATCACTAATATTCCTTGTCTCATCTACAGTATGGCCTTCCCAGAATCATGCTGTGTTCCCAAATAATAAAAACAGCTAACACATAGTGCTCATTCATTAGGAACAAAGCACCACCCTGTTAACAACTGCTTTATATGCATTATCTCATCAAACCTTCCAACAATCCTGAAGTACCAAAAATATTCCCATTTTATAAATCAAGAAACTGAAACTCAGAAAGCTTAAGTTACTGAATGATACCACAAACCAAGAAAGTAGCATAGATTTCCAGCGTAAGCATAGAGACTTCAATATTTGTACTTTTAGTCACTAACATTATTCCTCTACTGAAACCCATTAATGTTGTCCATGGGACAGAGTTTAAATCCTTTAACATGTCTGGCCTAACAATACTTCCAACCATAACCAGCCTCCTCACTTCTTTCCACCTTATTCTCTATGCTTCAGGCACACTGGTTGTTCAATTCCAAGCTCCCTCATACTTCCAAGCCTTCCTGAATATTACAGTCTCTGCCTAAAACAATCTTGCTACACAATTCATTCATCTAACTCGTTTTATTCTTCAAGCCTCAGCTGAAAAGATATATTCTTCAAAGACTTTCCAAAATCCACAAACCAGGTAAGCTACTCCCGATGTATATTCCCAAAGCATCCTGTATTTTCCTTTTTCTAACCTTCATAACACTTGTAATTATTTCTTCAATGTCTTCCATTCCACCACATTATACTAGCCTTGAAGACAGGGAAGCCATTTTTCTTATTTACCATTGTACTCTTAGCACTTAGGGTTTTTTTTTACACACAGTAGTTGTTCATTGTTCATTAGTGAATAAATTATCAGAAGGGAATAAAAGGTACAGAAGAAATGTGCAAAAAAATGTGCAAATAAGGCAAAGTCAGCATCTAAAAATAAGAAAATTAAGGTCACAATGGTGTTTGCCTTTCAGTGTGGGCAGGGGTGGTAACAGTGTGGAGTAAGTACAAGGAAAGCAGGTGGGTCACTAGATTTATTTGCTCTATACACTGAACTTTTAGGATTATGATAACAAATATTTTTAGACTACAAAATGAAAACTTACCTATTTTACTATATAGAAATTATACCTCAATTAAAAGGGAAAGAAAGAAGGGTCAGGAACGAGAAAAGGAAAAAGAACAAGAGGAAAAGAGAGAGGCATTTCCAGGTGACATAAGCTTCAAGAGAGAAATAGTGTGAGTCTGAAGATGGGAAAGACATGTCTCTAGATGCAGCACTTTGGAAGTAAGAGAAAGCCACTCACATTGATGGCTCTGAGGTCTAGTGGCACGGAAAAGTAAATATTGCTCATTTGAATGGGTAAAAATTTTCCTCTCAGGAGGAAAAAACAAAGCAAGGTTGGGAGGAGCCTCAAGGAAGAAGAAATTTCTACACTAAAGTGGTTGAGGGTATTAGGCCTATAATTGAGTAAAATTCTAGATGGCACAATCACTGAGCAAACTCATTTTTAAAAAATGTATTATTTATTTATAGAAATCATAAAAATATACCTTTGTTGCATATGTAGGTTTTTCTATTGCTTCATCACCAATAAAGAAGTCTAGGTCATCAACACCTTTCATCACCCTCCTCTGAGCTTGATCACCCACTTTTGCTGACTCCTTAATAGCAATACCTTAAAAATAAAAGTTATTTATACATGTGAAAATTTGCTTTTCTCAAATGAGACATATTAACTTATATTTCTTCCATTATAAAGTATTATTAAACACAACATGACCTAACATACTTAAATTGTCAAAGCAGAGTACAAAGGTCATTTAAGAAATCAATGACAAAATTAATTTAACACAATGAAATCTCAACTTCCATCCAGAGACAAGGCCTCAAGTGTAAAAGCCACAAGTAGAAGTACTGTTGTGGGAATGTTTCAGTTATATTTTTTAAAACTATGTAGAATCTATTCTGATTTGAGCAAGATTATAATCCCACCAAGTCAACATATGCTTAATGGATAATCAGAAAGAAAAAAAATGAAAAACACTAACAAATGAAAACAGGAAAACAAAAGGGGAATTTTTTTTCAAAAGCTTTCTTCCTATTTGCACTATTATGGACTGGCAATTTAAATATAACACTGGGGGCACCTGGGTGGCTCAGTTGGTTCAGAGTCCAACTTCGGCTCAGGTCGTGATCTCACAGTTCGTGAGTTCAAGTCCCACATGAGGCTAGCTGCTGTCAGTGCAGAGCCCGCTTCAGATCCTCTGTCCCTCTCTCTCTCTGCCCCTCCCTGGCTTGCACTCTCTCAAAAATAAAAAATAAAAAAAATATAAATATAACACTGGCACAGGGTTCTGTTAAACTTTAATCCCACAAAGGGAAATTTCAAATCATTTAAGTAAAATCCACAACATTCCCCTTAAATAATTCCAGAAACCCAGCCACGGTTCTTGACCTAAAACCTATATATTTCTTAATTAACATATAAATTTCTGAATCCTTCAAGTTAAGCATTCATTCAAAATAATTATCTGCATGTACTTAAAATGATCTAGCATTCAACTGTTATACTTTCATTTAATAACAATTATATTCTTAATAAGATGGGTAGAAAATACTGAAGGAAAGATATTCTAAATCCAGTCTACTCCTTCAAAATGTTAGAAAGCTTCTCTAGTAATTTATTTATAATGTCCATAGACATCCAGATGGCTCACTACAAGTTTCCTGAAAAACAAAGATATATGCAAATAACTATGAACCAAATCTACAGGCTTTCCAAATCAAATATCCATGCTCATCAGTGGCAACTGGCTGTATCTGATTATAAAAACTGGACTTGCAGCATTAAAACTGGATGTAAAAAACTCCAAAATCAAAAATCTTCTTTCAGTACAGAAATGGATTTTTAACACGCTACAACTTCTCGTAAGAAAGACAACGAAAACTAAAATTGCATATTTTGGCAAAGAGACAAAATAGAGAATGGGTACAATGGTGATGGGATCCTAAGGTTCCAAAGATGGGTCTCCAACAAAGACAACACGTCCACTTAAGATTTATAGAAAAAAAAAAAGGAAAAGAAAATCAGTAATCTCATGAAATAAATGCTTAATCACAATACCTTATAAAAGATTATAAATTATGAAATAACAAAATCAGCATTTTATGGGTTGAGTATCTTCCCCAAAGTATGTTGAAGTCTTAATCCCCAGTACCTCAGAATGTGACCTTATTTAGAAAGAGGGTCTTTTGAGTTGAAAAGAGATTATTGGGGTGGGCCCTAATCCAACATGACTGGCGGGTGTCCTTATAAAAAAGGAAATTTGGACACAGCCAGAGAGAAGACAATGTGAAGACACATCGGGAGAAGACAGCCATGTGACTGGAGTGATGCATGTACAAGCACTGTCAGCAAACGTCAGAAGCTAGAAGCAGCAGCTAAGAGGGTTCTTCTCCTAGAGCTGTCAGCAAGATCATGGCCCTACTGACAACCTGATTTTGGAATTCTAGCCTCCAAAACTATAAATTTCTGATGTTTTAAGCCACCCAGTTTTTGGAACTTTGTTATGGCAGCCTTAGGACACTGATATAAAAATACGAAAGGGTCTAACACTAAACTCAAATATAACTAAGTCAGGTACTAGACCACAAAAGTATTATCCATATTAGTGGGCAATAAAGCCAATATTTGTTACCAAATTCTTGAAATAAACAACAATCAGTATATTGATACATAAATGCGAGGAAAGAGTAAAAAAAAGCAAACTTGTCCTTCAGTGTAGACAACAAACATGCATGAATAAAACATAAGGAAAAGACAATAGTACCACCAAACTAAGATCACTATAGTCACATGAATGAATGATTTCATCAGTGTCACCTAAAATCCATTGTATGTATTAAAAAATTAGATTTAGGTAGTAGCCTAAATTCTTTTTTTCCCCTTTTAATTGAAGTATAATTAACATAAAATGTTTACTAGTTTCAGGCATGTAACATACTCATTCAACAACTCTACACCTTACTCAGTGCTCACCAGGCTAAGTGGTGACCATCTGTGACCATACAATGCTATTTAGAATATTATGGACTATATTCCCTATGCTGTAGTTTTCATCTCCATGACCTACTTATTTTATAACTGGAAGTTTGTACCTCTTGGTAGTAAGCCTAAGTTCTTACATAATCAATTCATAGCTAAGTATACCAAAAGTGTATCACAAGTACAAAGTCAAACAGGTTTGTCAGTGGAGAGCTAAAAAATAAGATATATATATGTATTTATATGAATGTATGTGTACATATGTATACATATAAATATAAAAGCTCCCCTCTTAACTACAATTTTAACAATGTACTTCTCATATTTCACATTGAATTTTGTTCTTGCCATATTAATTACAAAACCACTAACCTATTCATGACCAATGAGTGCCGACGAGAGACTAAAGATCTGCATTTTTGGCAATTTCTACCATGTTCTCAACTTCACTGATCTGAAACCTAAGCTGTTTCATTAGTCTCTTGCATGTTTATTTTCCCAATTCCTTATTTTCATAAATAAGAATATACTACACAAAAATATTCAAACAGTCACACAAATACTACTTTGTAAGACTAGTGACACTCCCGGAGTTAGCACCACCAAGCAATGGCTCAAAAGATTTTTCACCTGATATTGTTAAAGTTTTGATTTGGCAGTAGGACAAGTAGATCAGGGTACTTTATATGTTTGAAAGTCAAAAGTACAAAAGCATGTCCATTCAAAACCAGATGCATAATCAATGCTAACAAGTAAGAGTGTTAACAAACCAAGTGTGAAGAGTATTTTTTAAAAAACTACTGAAAGTTGGGGCGCCTAGGTGGCTCAGTTAGTTGAGCGTCCGACTTTAGCTCAGGTCATGATCTCGGGGTCGAGATCCCACGTGGGTTGAGCCCCACGTCGGGCTCTGTGCTGACGGCTCGGAGCCTGGAGCCTGCTTTTGATTCTGTGTCTCCCTCTCTCTGCCCCTCCCCCACTCATGCCCTGTCTCTCTCTCTCTCTCTCTCTCTCTCCCTCTCTCTGTCAAAAATAAACATTAAAAAAAATTTTTTTAATAAATAAATAAATAATTACTGAAAGACAAACTACTGAAAGTTGATGGTCAGGCTAAAGTGAAGTTAACAGAGGATAGAACAAAAACAATGTAAGTACGGTTATAAAATATTAGAAAACAGCTCAAGTCAACATTTCTAAAAATGAGATGCCATCCTTATTTTGAAACATGGGCTTTCAGCAGGGACGTCAATAAACACAAGTCTGGCAAACAACAATCATGTCCACACACCAAAGAATAGTCTTCATAGGTGTGCACAGAGGATCCACTACTGAACAGTTACACCCAGAAACTGTTAACAGAAATATCCTCAAAGCAGAAAATTGTGTGATTTTTCAGTTCATTCATTTTTGTCTTTAAAAAGAGACATTTGGTAGATCTGGCAAATGAAGAACTAAACAGCTAAAATGAATGGTGAGAGGTGTGCAAATGAGGTCACACTTAGCAAACTGTTTTTAAAGGACTAAAATCTTACACAGTGCCAGAAATAATTATCTTTTACTTTAACGATTAAGAAAAAGATCTTTAAATCAGCTTGTGGCTTAAAAGAATACTTACAGGAAGGGATGATAAACTGTGGTTCTGTGTTTCCAGCATATCCTAGTTTTGTATACCTGCAAAATAAAAAATAAAATTTTAAGGATTTCACTAGTATCATAGCAATTATGAATTTATTTCTCAGATCTCCATTGGTTATGAAGTGAGATTCCATTGTGGGTAAATTTACAAAATCCCATAGCTTCAATGCATGTAAATATCCCTATTTTCCAAAATTATACCAAAATTATAAATACCCACAGCTTTTAACAAGAAATTCCACTTCTAGAAACTGATCCTACAGGAATATCCTACACATGTGAAATAACATGTATCAAGGCCATTTGCCACAATCTTGCTTATAACAGCAAGAGTCTGAAAATAACCTAAATAAACATGAAATGAGAAACTAGTTAAATATGCTAACTTCATCCTATGTTATATTATGCAGCTATTAAAAGAGATCGAAGAGGCTCTTTATGGACTCATATGGAACAACCTCCAAAATGTACTGTTAAATGAACAAAAAGCAAGGTACAGAACAATGTTTCACATACACTATACAGTATTTGTATAAAGTAAGGGAGAGGAGTAAGAACACATAAAATGTACTTGATTGTATAGACACACAGAGTATCTCTGGAAGAATATAAAGAAATCAATAATTGTGGTTGTCTCCAGAAAACGGAATTGGGTAGGTGATGGGCAGAATTGAGGAGGAGATTTTTTATTGCCTATTTTTTCATACCACTTGAATACATTACTATTCAAAATAACTAATTTTTAAATGCCTTGCCACAGTGGATTCAGCCTATATTCTTACAATAACAAAATAACGACAACAATGATGATTAGGAACTAAAAGCTGAGCTTTGATAAGCTGCGCGTTATGGGCTACATAGGAGATACCTGGCTAAATATGAAAACCTATTAACTATGAGCAGGCTTTAAAGACAAAGTAACAACATTTTATACTACTCATATTCAAACTCACTGCTAAATAGTAGGCAGGTAAATTGCTGTGAGATTCCTGGCTTCTAATAATATCTGCAGAACTTTTTTTTTTTTCTTTCCTAATATAAGAAGAAGGAAAAAAGCTCTCTTTGGGGAGAACATGGTTCAAAACTTAGTTCAAGAACTAAGAGTGCCAAATAGGCTAACTCGTTAAAAGTAAGGAGAAAACATAAACTCTTCCAAATGTGATAATGCTCTGACTAAAACCTCTTCCAAGATTCCCCACTGTCCACGTTTAAAAAGTAAACAAAACTTCTTTGCAAGGCATACAAAAGAGCTCTAATATTTGGCTCCTGACCACCTTTCCCAACAGCGCTGACATACTATACCAGGCTCCCTAGCCATAAAACTGCTAACGTTTTCTGGACAGAACAACTCATTTCATGCCACGGAGCCAATGTTAACACTTCCAACTACAGGAGATGCTCTCTTTTCAATGCTGAATGCAACTGCTAAACTCTAACCCATCCTGCAAACAGCAAATTAAGTATCACTGCCTCTAAACAAAAACTTTTCTAACCTTCAAACAGTATACTTTGTCCCCACAGTGGACAAATGGACCTGACTTATGTTTTATTACAATAAAGACTTACAAAACATGACAGTCTAAAACTGTCTGAGCCACAACACCCTAGAAGTTTACTATACAATACTTAGTGTGAGATCTAATCCCTCTACCTTTTTTTTACCATTAGTCACCAAAGCAATTTAAGTCATTATAAATAATACCCTAATAGAACAGAATGTCTTACTTCCAATTCTATTACCCCTACAAAGAATAATCATCTCCCTAAAAATCACTGCCTAACTCACATATCTTCAAATGAGGCTCTACTGCTTACAATATTAAGTACAAACTTCTTGTTTCTATAAAATGATTCATTATTAAGTATTCCTAAAGTCCCTTTCAGATTAAAAAAAAATGTATGATTCTGATTCCTTCAGCTGAATATTAAGGAACTTCACAATAAGTCCCAATTAAACATTTTAAGTGTCTCCCATCATTTGCTTCCATGAACCCAGCTCAAAACACACTGCACTTGTTACTCATTTTCCTCCACAATGACTTGCTATTTCCCCATCACATTATCCGTGTTTACATGGCACTCTCTCAGAAAGCTCTCACCACAACTTAGGACTCCTCCATGAAGTTTTCCTGATCATTTTAATTATCAGTCATCCTTTCCCTCAATAAATTCAATCTCAACAATCACTCGTTACACAAGCCAAACTGTTATTTTCCTGTGTGTAAATACCAACTCCCAAATAAAGTAGTAAGATATTTGAAGTAGAAACCATTACAGTAAAAACTCCCTTAAGAAAACTTCCATTTGTCAAGTTCACCAGATTAATCAATACTCCATCCCTGGTCAAAATCCAACAGCCTAAGTTGAACATATTCAGCAATAAATTAGTTTCAGAAAAAACACCAAAAGAAGAATCTAATCAACCAGTCTTTACCAGACTAATACAAAACAGTCAATACATAATCAAAACAAATGTGCTCTCCCCCAAACACAAAAATAACTACCTAGCATATTAGCTATATGGATACACCATAACATTTAATCATTTCTACTATACTTATAACACCACAGCCAAATAATTTTCTAAGTTTTTGTAGGAGAATAGCCAAATACATCTACCAATGCTCTACTGCTCTGGATTTAAAGTTAAACAGTATATCAAAGGTACTCAAATATCTCAAGTATCTCAAATACTAAAATGGCATCAAAAAATCTCAATTTTCACCAATTTTTAAGAAATATAAAGGGAAATCTCCTAGTTTACTTTTAACCTTAAAATGTGCTTAGCCTCTAAAAATTAATTTGGCTTGTAGCTTAAAGAAAAATGTTTGTGGCACAGAATACAATCTAAAAAAACTGAAAAAGTCTTATCCTAAACTCTAGAAAAGAGTTACTGAGTTAGGTTGAAGTCACATTTTCTCTACTGGAGAGAGAGCAAAGTGCTAGATAACAAACAATATGACTCTTTAAAACCACTCTCCTATACTATTAGCAAATTTTAAAAGTTGTTTTTTAAAACAGCTTTGAAACTGCTCAAAAAATCCACAAAAGTCCATTTATTTAAGTTTATTTATTTACTTTTATTTATTTTACACAAGCAAGGGAGGAGCAGAGAGAGAGGAAGGGGGTGGGGGGGGGGAGAGACAGAGAGAGAGAGAGAGAGAGAGAATATATATGAATGAATGCCAAGCAGACCCCACAACACTGGGCTCAAACTCACAAACTAGAGATCATGACCTGAGCCGAAATCAAGAGCCGGATGTTTAACTGACTGAGCCACCCAGATCCGCCCAAAAAGACATTTTAATGTTCTTATATGAGCAGAGAAGCATTTAAATAGGGAAAGCAGGAGAGAGGAGAGGGAAAGAGTCTAGGAAGATCTGAAAGAACTGGTCAGCTGAGTCTTAAAGGATGACTTACAACAGTACATATCAATGCACACAAAATATGCTAATATTTGAAGAGTATACTGGAATGAATTGGAGGGCATTTGGGTATAGCTATAAGAGATTTGTTTTTAACATTCATTTAAACTTTCTCAACATAAATATAACGAAAAGAATATAAATTATTAGTACAGATATTAAGTACTAAATTTATGTTTCAAATTAAAACTTTTCAAATATAAAGTAGCCTCGATTAACCTAACTTAATTTATCAGCTTTTATACTTGAAATGGCTGATTTGATTAAGACATTTTTATGATGACCTCCCAAAATTCTTGATAGTCACCACAGAGAAGAAACTGTACAAGTAAATGACAGAAAAGTTTTTTTTTACTTTTTCTCTAAAAGAAACTTTCTCACAATTAATGGCATTTGTTAACTCGAACTCTTTAAATTATAATTTAAGGATGTGTTCACTGTATTTAAACTAAAAGTTCTTTGCTTTCATTGACACATGCAAAATTCAAATTTTGTGTAATAAAGCAAATAGATTTCAAATCAAACTTTTTCATATTAAGACTTTCTCAAACCATGCATACATGTTCCTCTCCTTGTTACAACAATGTTCTTTTTTATTATTAAAATACTAACCAAAGATCACAGTGAAACATTTTTAGCTTCACTCTTCCAAAATGAATTTTTGTTTTAAATTCATAGATTCTGTCGGTATACTTTATTTTTCCACAGCCCTTGCAATTTTCTATTAAGTTCCTCTGGGTGTTCAAAAAAGTGTTTTATATAATTAAGCAACTCAGGAACACAATACTTAACCAGACTATACAATAAATCTATAAAGAAGTGCGCGCGCACACACACACACACCAAAATCTAAGTTGCCTTGAAGCAGAAACTCTTCCTTCAGACAGCTAGTAGACACTTTGCTAACATTTCCTCCCTTTAAGTTTTAAACATGGGATTAAACAGCTTGGCTTTCTCTTAAATTTACCAGTTGGAGAACATCACTTAATGTAAGATTCAGACCTGGGACAAATCTTTATATTTGCAAGGCATTTATTCAAATCAATCTACAGATTCATGCAATCCTTATCAAAATCTCAAGAATTTTTTTTGTTTTTGCATTAATAGAAAAAAATCCTAAATTCACATGGAATCTCAAGGGACCATCAACAATCCTGAAAAAGAACAAAGTTGGATCTCAACACTTCCCGATTTCAAAGCTTTACTACAAAGCTAAAGTAACCAAAACAATGAGGCGGTGAGGTACACACAAACTATATAGACTAATGGAATAGAACAGAACTCAGAAATAAAACCTCCCAAAAAAGGTCAAATGTTTTTTGAAAAGGGTGCCATAACCATTCAATTGGGGAGAGGATAGTCTTTTCAACAAATGGTGCTGGGAAAAGTGGATATCTATCTACATGTAAATGAATCAAGTTAGAGCTTTATCTTATACCATATGCAAAATTTAACTTAAAAAGGATCAAAAACGAACACCTGGGTGGCTCGGTATGCTGAGTTTCTGACTTCAGCACAGGTCATGATCTCAGGATTCCATTCATGGGTTTGAGGCTCATCAGGCTCTGTGCTGACAGCTCAGAACCTGGAGCCTGCTTCAGATAGTGTCTCCCTTTCTCTCTGCCTCTCTCTCTCTCTCTCTCTCTCTCTCTCTCTCTCTCTCTGAAAAACAAACATTTAAAAAAATGGATCAAAGACCTACATGTAAGAGCTAAAACTATAAAACTCTTAGAGGAAGTGCTCTCTTCAGCAGCACATATACTAAAACTCTTAGAGAAAAACACAGCGGAAAAGCTTCATGACATTGGATTTAGCAATGACTTATTGGATGTGATGCTAAAAGCACAGGTAACAACAAGGAAATAAATCAGACATCATCAAAATTAGCAACTTTTTGGCACCAAAGGGCACTATCAGTTCAGGACAAAGGCACCCATGAAATGGGAGAAAACAGCTGCAAATCATATACACATAGTGCCCAATTTAGAATGATTCGACTCACAATTTTCTGACTTTACAATGGTGCAAAAGTGATAATGCATTCAGTAAAACTGTACTTTGAATTTTGATCTTTTCCTGGACTAGCGATATGCTGTATAATACCTCTGGTCATGCTGGGCAACAGCAGTGAGCCTCAGCTCCCAGTAAGCCAATGTGATCACAAGGGCTAACAACCAATACACTTACAATTACTCTGTACCCATACAACCATTGTTTTTTACTTGTAGTACTACAGTCAATATATTACATACTACTTTATTATAAAATAGGCATTTTATTATATGATTTTGCCCAAATGTAGGCTAATGTAAACTTTCCAAGCACATTTAAAGTAGGCTAGGCTAAGCTATGATGTTTGGTATGTTAGATGTATTAAATACCTTTGTGACTTAGGACATTTTCAACTAATGATGGGTTTATCCAGACGTAAGCTCAATGTTAAGTGGAGGAAGATCTTTATCATCCAGAATGTACATATATATGTGTGTGTGTGTGTGTGTGTGTGTACATGCACACACATATACATATATGTATTTTCTATGGATATATATATTCTGGATATTATACACTACATATGTACACATATATTCTGGATATATATACACTATATATACATATATATATATATATGTATATATAGTGAAGAACTCAAGAACAAACAATACAATTAAAACTGAGTAAAACACGTAATAGACATTTCTCTTAAAAAAAAATGTACAAAAGACCAATAAGCACGTGAAAAGATGTTCAACATCATTAATAACGAAGGACATGTAAATCAAAATGAGATGCCACTTCATACCCATTACATTGGCTATTACCAGAAAACAAAAGGAAAATGACAAATGTTAGTGACAAAGTGCAGACACTGGAACCTTGTACTGGTAGTAATATAAATGGTACAGGTGCTACAGAAAACAATATGACAATTCTTCAAAAAATTAAACACAGAATTACCATGTGATCCTGCAATGCCATTTCTGGGTATACACCCAAAAGAAAAAGCAAGGGCTTGCAGACCCATGTTCAGAGCAACATTATGCATATAAGCCAAAAGGTGGAATCAACTTAACTGTCCACTGTGAAAGGGTAAACAAAATGTATATACACACCACAGAATATTAGCCTTAAAAAGAAAGAATATTCTGACACATGATACAATATGGAAGAACCTAGAGATCATGCATAGTGAAATAAGCCAATCACAAAAGATCAAATATTGTACAATTCCACTTATATGAGGTACCTAGAAGAGTCAAATTTACAGACAGAAAGTAGGACATGCCAGTAATGCAGGTGGGGTAGGGGCTGTTATTGTTTTATGGGTATAGAGTTCCAGTTTGGGAAGATGAGTAAGTTCTGAAGATGGATGGTAGTGATAGCTGCACAACAATGTGAATATACTTAATGCCACTAGACTTTACACTTAACAAGGTATTTATGTTGTGTATATTTTACCACAACTTAAAAAAAAAAACTAAATTTTGTAGCTGCCCAGAAAAAAAATTCAAATTGGATACATACCGTATATGTTAAATATAAATCTAAATGCATCAAAGATTAAAAGAGAAGAAAAATTAAGATATAAGTTTTAAAAGAAAGCAGGACAATTTCTTTATAAGCATGGAGTAGAAGCGGTTTTCTAACTATAATTTAAAATCTAGACACTAAAAAAAAAATTAATATTTCAACTATGTAAAATTAAAAACTTCTCCAAAAAAACGTATCAAAAGTAGCCACAAGAAAAATTACTAACAGAGAAAAATTGCACTCGAAGACAATCTCCTTGAAACATACAAGATACCTACAAGGTGATGATGAGGGAGGGAGGGAAATAAAGAGGAAAAGAGCAAAGAAAGGAAGAAGGCAAAAAAAAAAAAAAAAGGAAGAAGGAAGGGCAAAAGAAGAAATAGAAATAGCTATCAACAGAAAGGTGCTCAACTCCTTGAAGTTAAAAAAAAAGCAGGTTAAAAGTACACTGAGATAATGCTCATACACTCACAGTTGGAATCCAAAATGATACAGTTATTTTAAAAACACTTAAACATTCGGGGCACCTGGATGGCTCAGTCGGTTAAGCGGCCGACTTCAGCTCAGGTCATGATCTCATGGTCATGAGTTCGAGCCCCGCGTCAGGCTCTGTGCTGACAGCTCGGAGCCTGGAGCCTGTTTCAGATTCTGTGTCTCCCTTTCCCTGACCCTCCCCCGTTCATGCTCTGTCTCCCTCTGTCTCAAAAATAAATAAACGTTAAAAAAAAAAATTTTTTTTTAAAAACACTTAAACATTCACTTACCATATGACCCAGCAATTCTACTTCTACGTACACACCCAAGAAAAATAAAAACATGTGTCCACATTCGTTCAAAACAGCATTATTCAGTGTCCCCAAACTGGAAGCAAAACATATGTTCATCAACAAGAAAATAAACAAGGACAATATAATTATACAAACCAAAATTACTCCACACATAAAGAATTTAAAAGTGTAACCCACTCTCCAAGGAAAAGTGTTCAACAGAAGACAAAATGACCCAAATATTGGAATTATCAGATAAAGACGGGAAAACAGCTATGACTATCACAATTAAATACACAAAAGTGCACTTATAATGACGAATAACAAATATCACCAGCAACTCTAAAACTATATAAAAAAACAAATGGAAATTCTAGAATTGAACAAAGCAATATCAGATATTAAAAAAAAAAAAAAATCACGGATGAGCTAAAAAACAGAAAACAGGTAACAGAGGTAATAATCAGTGAACCTCAAGGCAGATGAGTAGAAATTACCTAATCTGAAATTGGGGGAGGGGGGATATTAAGAAGAGACTTGAAGAAAAAAGAATAGAGTCTAAGAAACTTGGGAGAAAATACGAAAAAGGTCATATACTGAAGTCTCAGATGGAGAACACACCGGATAGTAAAATACTTTTTGAAGGAGTAATGACTGAAAACTTTAGCAATTTAGTGAAAGACAGCAACACATAGATGTGAGGGGCTCAAGAAAACCCAAGCAGAATAAATAGAAAGAAACCATACTTAGTCACATTACAATCAAACTAAAAATCAAAGATAAAGAAAAAAATACTGAAAGCAGCCAGAGGAAAAATACCCACTAACCGGAAACAAAATTCAAATTACTACCACCTTCTTATGAGGAGTGATGAAGGCTAGAAGACAGTAAACAACATTTTTAAAGTCTGGAGAGAATGGGAAAACAGCCCAGGAATGTACAGGAACAAGAATATCCTTCGACAATGAAAGTGAAATGAAAACATTTTTCAAATAGAAGAAACTCACTGCCATCAAACATGGGCTAAAGAAAAGTTCTTCAATCCAAAGGAAACGGGAAACTAGAGGGGGTAGTGAAGTATAATAAAGAAAATCAGAAATTATAAACAGGTAAATATAAAAGACTATTTTTTATACCTAGTTTTTGAACACACTTATAACTAAAGCAAAAATCTGATTATCTTGTGCGGTTATACAGTACATAGATGTAATACCTATGACAACTTTAGCATAAAAGGACAGTGAAGTAAGGGGAACAGCAGGCAAGACTTAACAGATCTCCTGAAATGCAAGATCTCTACTCCTAACGTGAAGTTTTAATTAACTCTAAAGAAACAGTGAGTAGTGAGTTTTCTTAAAGACACATATTGTAATCCTTAAAGCAACTGTTAAAAAAAATGCCAAGAGTATAGTTAAAAAGCCAAAGGTAAATTAAAATGGAATTCCAAACAATATTCAAATAATTTGAAAGACAGAAAAGAGGAAAGCACAACAGGAACACATTTTTTTTAATAAATAAATAAAACAGTATACCTAAATCCAACCATATCCATTATTACATTAAACGTTAACAGACAAAACTCTCCAATTAAGAGGGACAGATTAAAAATTTTTTTAAAATAAAAATGCAAGCCCAAACTATATGTTGTCTGCATGATATGCACTTTATAAAGACAGAATGAAAAAAAATGGATGGAAAGCAAAAAGCAAGTATAAGAAGGCTGGAGTGGCTATATTCATATGCGATAAAACCGTTCTTTAAGAAAAAGAGTAATATGAGGGGTGCCTGGGTGGCTCAGTCGATTAAGCGTCTAACTCTTGATCTTGGCTCAGGTCATGATCTCAAGTTTGTGAGTCAGAGCTTCAGGTCAGACTCTGCACTGACAGCACAGAGTCTACTTGGGATTCTCAGTCTCCCCCTCTCTCTCTTTCTCTGCCCCTCCCCCATTCACTCACTCTCAAAAATAAATTTAAAAAATTTTTTTTAAAAAAGAGTAATATGAGAGAGTAATTTTATAATAATATAAAGGGTAAATTCATCAAGACCTAACAGTCTTAAATGTGTATGTGCCTATTAACAGTTTCAACATGCTTGAAATGTGTCATAATTAAATGCTGAGACTATTCAACTCTTACAGCAGGAAATTTTGTCACCTCTCAGTAATGGATAAAATCACACACACACACACACACACACACACACACTCACACTCACACACACACACACACATACCAAAAACTCAGTAAAGGCATACAGGATCAACGTTAATAACCATTCTGATCTAATTGATATACTCAAGAAGTGCAGAATATGAATTCTAAGTACACATGATGCATTCATTTTGACCACGGATGGGCAAACTATGGCCCCAAAACAAAATTCAGACTATTGATGTTTTGGTATCACTCGTGAGTTTAAAATTCTTTTTATATTTAAATTTTTTAAATTTTCTTTTATCTTTTTACATTTTAGGAGGAGGAAGGGAAGTGAAAAGGGAGGAGAGGAAAGCAGCAGCAAGGACCATGCCTGACCCACAAAGCCTAAAACAAAGACCATATGTGGCCCACAAAGGCTAAAATATTTACTATTTGGTCTTCTTTATAGAAGTGTGCCAATCCCTGACACAGACCAGATGCTAAGCCATAAAAACCAAATCTCAATAAACGTAAAAGATTAAAATCATAAATACATGTTCTCTGACTAAAAAAGAATTAAATTAGAAACCGACAGCAATAAGATATCTAAATAAACCCCAAACATTTGGAAATTAAACACACTTCTACCTAGAATCCGTGAATCAAAGAAAAAATTGCAAGGAAAATTACTTCAAGTTGATTAACAGTTAAAATAAAAAACATCAACATGTGTGGGATGCACCTAAAGCAAAGCTTAAAGGGAAAATTCCTACAATGCTTATGTCAGAAAAAATAGAAATGTCCATAATCAGTGACCTAAGATTCCACCTTAAGGTACAAAAAGGAGGGATGCCAGGGTGGCTCAGTCGCGTCAGACTCCAGTCCAGGACGTGTTCTCCCAGTTCATGAGTTTGAGCCCCAGGTCGGGCCCTATGCTGACAGCTCAGAGCCTGGACCCTGTTTCTGATTCTGTCTCTCTCTCTCTGCCCCTGCCCTGCTCACACTGTCTCTCCCCCTCTCCCTCAAAAATAAAAATAAGTATTATAAAAAGAAGAAGAAAGCAAACTCAAAATAAATAGAAATAAACAGTAAACAGAAAGGCAGAAATCAGGTTAATAGAAACAGAATATTAACAGAAAAAAATGGAACTATGGAAAGATAGGCTGATCGAGAATAGTACAGAAATTGCCAACATAAGGGATGAAAAGCTGATTAACGCTACCAATCATATAGAGGAGAAAATGATAAAAAAGAGAATACTATAAACCATAGCCATCATATTAAGATGTAAGGGACAAATACCTTCAAAGACAGAATTTACCAAAATCAATACAAGATGAAACAAAAAATCTATTTTGAATAACCCCAAAGCTATTAAAGAAATTATCAGTAACCCTTCCAAAAAGCAAACTCCAGGCCCAAGTTTGACTGGTAAATTCTATCACTCATTTAAGGAAGAAATAAAAATAATTCTACATAAGCCCTTTCAGAAAAGAGGGAAGAGCTTACCCCAAACCCTTTCGTGAGGACAGCATAATTCTAATACCAAAACCAGATAAAGACATTTCAAATGAAGAAAATGGCAGGCCAACATCCATCATGAATACAGATGAAAAAAATCCTTAACAAAACAAATAGAACAACATGCAAAAAGGGTATATATCATAACTAAGTGAGGCTTAGCCCAAGAATCCAAGCTTGGTTTAACAGTTGAAAAATCAAGCCTCTGCTTTTTCAGAACACCTCAATTAATTTCACTACTCAACATGCTATGGGGTCTGATGCCTGCTTACTTCCCCAGACTCATCCAAATACTCACTTCACTTGCATAATCCTCAAACCCTACAAAACACATTTTTTTTTATCTAAAATAGAATTACTCTTATAAAGCTTTAATAAACATAGTTAGGAACAGAACACACAAATCCGAGCACTTACAGAACATAAATGCTTATCCTTCTTTCCTTCTTTGTTTTATTTCACCCAAATCCTTTGTTTCCTTATAGACCCTTTCCAAATCTTCCATTTTTATCATTCCTTTTGGACACATTTGATTTTCATAGTATGATTCCTAAGCAAAATTAGTAGAGTCCTAATGCCTTTCAATTTGCTATTCTTTAATACGTGGTGTAAAGTATGTATGTTCATGTATGTGTACTTTTAATACTGTTTAAGTGCATTTTGTTACCTTGAAATATCTTAAAAAAACCTTTCAAACCTAGTCCTTTTTTAATCTGAATTCTAAGCAGGAAAATTACATTTTGTGAATGTCCTTTCTTTTTTGATGTCAATTGTAAGTAGAAATCTACATTTAAATGCAGAGTAGAAATAAAATTACACATCAAGAAAAATTCTATTACAAAATGCATATGTTTTTTTATTCTGGAAGTCTACAAAAGAAACAGAAAATTGTGAGGCACCAGGGTGCCTCAGTCAGTTAAGCTTCCGACTTCAGCTCAGGTCATGATCTCACAGTTCCGGACTTCCAACCCCACATCAGGCTCTGTGCTGAGAGCTCAGAGCCTGAAGCCTGCTTCAGATTCTGTGTCTGTCTCAAAAGTAAAAAAGAAAGACGAAAGACAGGAAGGAAGGAAGGAAGGAAGGAAGGAAGGAAGGAAGGAAGGAAGGAAGGAAGGAAGGAGAGAGGGGGGGAGAGAGAGAGAGAGAGAGAGAGAGAGAAAGAAAGAAAGAAAGGAAGGAAGGAAGGAAGGAAGGAAGGAAGGAAGGAACAGAGGGAGGGAGGGAGGAAGGGAGGGAGGGAGGGGGGAAAAACTGTCATTGTCTCCAGATAGCAGAATGGAGAAAAAGGAGAATTCTGTTTTCTAAATTTACAATGTTATGTCTTAAATGATCTAACCATATACATTTAACACATAACAGTGTCACATTACTTTTTTAATTAAAAGAATTTTGGAAATGATAACATTAGCCCATGAAAAAATTTTAATAAATAGTAACACTAGAAAAGTACTAATGTAAGTTTCCCTACCATGCCTATCCCCTAGCCACCTAGTTGCCATCCCAAGAGTAATTATTTACATATCCTGGAAAAAATTCATGCATAGACATGTACATATATTACTTTAATTTATGTCATTGGGTTATACAGGAAGTCAAATTATGAATCCGCTTTACTTCTTTATACTTTCCTATATTTAAAATGTGTCATTTTCTAAATGGTTTTTAAAAAGAGAACATAATGAAAAAGGCAAAGCTATCTTACCTAATGTTTATGAAACTTGTAAGCACAATACAGTATTTTGGAAAACTAAACCAAAATTTTCCTTTATGGCCCGAGAAAGCAGGCTAGATTTACAGAAACTCTCCCTGAGCTACACAGCAATGAAAACAAATTTCTGATGCTGATTTTGGCCAGCCAGGAGGAGTATGGAATTGGAAACGGCTTACAGAAGGGACGATAGTAGAGAATTCAAAACCATCTTTGAAGACTTGGTGACTAGAAAAATAGTGAAAATATAATAAAGTTAGAAGAAAGGGATTTCCTGCACTGGGAGAAATGAATGGCAAAAAGCGAATGAGTTTTATGTAAGAAATGGTTGGTCTATCATGGTCCTAACTGCCTCTGGGGCAGGGAAAAATGGATTCAGGAGTAGTCATCAATAATGTGCTCTCTTAAAAAGAAATGAAACAAACATGATAAAATGTTAGCAGGCAATAATTGTGATAAATAAGAGTATCTGTTATGTTATTCATTATACTTTTCTAAAAGAAAAAATTCACTTAAAGAAAGAATATTTTTAAATAATAAAACCAGTTATGCTTGTAATGTAAAACATTAGCATCCCTTATGTTGGATAGTATTTTTAATTCTGGGGACGCCTGGGTGGCTCAGTCAGTTAAGCGCCCAACATCAGCTCAGGTCATGATCTCACAGTTCAAGCCCTGCATCCAGTTCTCTGCTGTCAGCACAGAGCTGGCTTCAGTCCCTCTGTCCCTCCCTCTCTCTGCCCCTCCCCTACTTGAGCACATGTGCGCTCGAGCTCTCTCTCAAAAAAAAAAAAAAAAAAAATTATTCTTATTCTGCAAATTCAAATTTTACTTATTAAAGGCATATAGTTGACAATGAGTACTTTTACTTTACACATGATTCCTATTTCTTTTTGCTCTGAAAATCATCTCACAGCAAAAAGTTACTTGAAGATTCCAATACTTTACTGATACTAAACCACTAATGGGAGCAGAAACTTAAGAAAATAAATAAATAAAGTTCAAAAATGAACTGGAATAAAAAGCTACAACAAAAAAATCATTCCAGAAAAGAACAAATATGTATTGACGTTATTACCCTAAATACAGTATATGTACCTACAGCCTAGTAGGTAGGAAGTAGATAGAATTTTAACTTTCCATGTTTGAACAATCTTAAACCACATAACAAAATGAATATAAGACTCCCACACTTTAGGATGTACAGAACCTTCATGATCTAGTGCAACCCACAATTTCCAAAATTTCTTTGTACTGACAACTACTAATTTAAAGCTGAAAGAATTCTACCTCAATATGAGCAGCTTACATCTTTACCATATCATAAAAACAAAGTATATATTAAGCATAATTATCAAATTGTAAGTGAAAATGGAGGTCTACAAATGAATTCCAATGCTTAACTTCTATAATTTCTCAATTCTCAGCTTAGCTATAGTTTTCTTTGTGCTTCTAGTGTTAGGAACTTTTACAACAAGAATGTAGTCGTGGGGAGCCTGGGTGGCTCAGTTAGTTAAACGTCTAACTCTTGCTTTCAGCTCAGGTCATGATCTCATGGTTCATGAGTTCTAGTCCTACACTGGGCTCTGTGCTGACAGGGATTGTCTCTCTCTCTCTTCTCCCTCTTCCTTCTCTCCCCACCCCTCAGGTATGTGCTCTTGTTCTCTCTCAAAATGAATAGCATAGCACAGCACAGCATGCAGTGGCTAATTTACTGGATTTGTAAATCGTATCTCAATAGAGCTGTTTAAAATAGAATAAAATACTAGAGTCAGTCTAATACTGCATTAAGTTTAACTTTTACCAATCTTCTGCTTAATGAACTACACAATCTATTGCCAAGCAAACCAATTCCAACCCATTGTTTCCCATTTAAAATCCTTCTGAAATATGGCAGGATATATAAATGAATAAAATTAGCTACTTTCTGTCACACAGCTCCAAATAGGGTGAATTCCAGGTAGGGCAATCTCCTAATTGACCCCTCCCTCAAATATTTTGAAACTCCTGACTTCCCTTCATCAATAAAATATTACTGAGCACTATTAAATACTACGCACAAGGCAGTAACTTAGAGAGTGAACAAAAAAGACATCCTACCATCATAAAGCTTCCAATTTAGCTTACATTAACAAGGTTTTCTTTCCTTTCCATCTACCATATCCTACTTATGCTTTTCCAAGAATATGAGCAAGTTCAGCTCCTTCATAAACCATCCTCCAAATACGACAGCCCTTAGTAATGTCCCCAATTAAATACTAATATGCCATCTTTAATTATTTCACATACATTAGTTTCATCTCTGAAACTAAATTGTAAGTTTTTTAAAGAATAAAATCATGCTATAGCTTTCTGGACATACCACAGTATTCAACACAGAACTGAGAAGTCCAACAGTGAAATAAGTAGTTGATTACTTTTTATAATAATTTTAACTATAGCCAAAGTTGTTACTGTATGTCAATTATTTTGCTATGTTCTTTATATTATCCCTAACAGTTATCAAAAGCATGCAAAATGGATCTGTTTAAATATTGGGAAACTGCAGCTCACCAAAAAAATCACTTCAAAGAAATACAAAAGCTAGATACGAAATCAAGTATCTATCAGCCTCCAAAGTCAATGTCTTTTGTACTGTCTCCTTTTAAACATGAGTGGTTACTTCCAAAGTAAAACCAGAGAAAGAAATAACAGTATAGTATAGTATGCTAGCTATGAGATCTTTGGCAAGCAATTTACACTCTGTCAGTTTCATCTGTAAAAGAGAATAACTACCTACCTCATAGGATTACGTATCAAATGAATTAATATTTGTAAAGCAATTAGAACAGTGCCTGGCACACAGTATGCACTATATAACTGTTGGCTGTTATTTTTATTGTGATAAATCACCATAATGAAGTCATCAAATGTGCCTACTTTCATACATTATGGCTTCATACTATCTACAACATAAATATCAAAGTAGTGCAGAATTCAAGGACATTCAAACCTCCATAATCCAGCTCAACATGGATCTTTTTAATTCAACTCAAGAAGCACTTACTGAGCACCTATCATACATCAGACACTTTCAGTACTTTCTTGTACCATCTCTCTGTACCATATTAAACATCACTACTGCCTCGTACCATATCAAACCTAACATACCCAAATTCAACCTATACTTTTCTCACCTCACTTTGTTTTCTTCCACTGTTGTCTCACCTGGTACACTAGTGTTATTTCTGCCTATTAACGCTTTATTCATCCTTAAAGGCCTACTTTAGTTATCATTTCTACCAGGAAGCCTTTTTTTCATCGTCCCTGGAAAAAGTACATTTTCCTTCACCTATGATTCCAAAAAGTTTCATTCATACCTGCCAGAATATTTATCATATTGTTATAATTATATACACGTAAGCTTCCTAAAGGCAGGCACCATTTCGTAATCATCTTTATATTCCTCACAACAAAAGTATTGCAAAAGTACACATTTGCAGACACTTACTAGAGCTACTGAAAAACAACTTTCCCAACCATAAACAAAACAGACGCAAAAGCTACTTCCTATTTCCTACTTTTGTTTATAAAGATAATAATCCCACTATCTTCTGAAAAAGAAAAAAAAAGAGTACAGCTCAAATTCTCTCAATTATAATTCTGGTTTACTATTTAAAAAATTAGGGGTGCCTGGGTGGCTCAGTCAGTTAAGCGGCCGACTTTGGCTCAGGTCCGTGAGTTCGAGCCCCGCGTCGGGCTCTGTGCTGACAGCTCAGAGTCTGGAGCCTGTTTCAGATTCTGTGTCTCCCTCTCTCTGACCCTCCCCCATTCATGCTCTGTCTTTCTCTGTCTCAAAAATAAATAAATGTTAAAAAAAAATTTTTTTTTAATTATAAAGCTTAAAGAAATAACCTGTCATATTACTGCATTTATCAAGCGGGTCCTACTTTCCAAAATATTTCATACTCCCAGAATAACTAGACTGTTATACCTCTGTTCTAATGAAAAATCCCATATTATTCACACCATCATTAATTATTGCTTTCAAAAAAAAAAAAACCAAAAGCAAAAAACAAAAAAACCTGCTCCTTCATACATTTAAATTGAACACTGCTTGAAACTCACAAGAGTTTTTGCACTTTTGGAAAAAAAATGTGTTAATTCAAACTGCTGGGTAGTAAAGGATCAAGCAGTTATCAAAATGAAATAGGAATTTAAGGCAACATAAAGAAAACCGGGCAACATTACTTCCCCATCCTCATCTTTCTCTGGACAGCAGTCACTTCTGCCAGCATCAAATCCCCACTCCTATTCTGACAAACCCACCAAGGATTAAATCTTTTTGCAAGATGAAAAGCTGGCATCCCTTTACAGGATGAGGGACCCATTCCACTCCTGTCAGCTACTACACATCATATGATCTATGCCTAATCAATCTGAGCTTAGGTAAGAACACTGAACATCTCAGAGATGTTTTAGAATTCATATTGCCAGTATCTATCTAGTTGCAGCATCTTGCAGACTTCATGCAGCATGACTTTGACAGCAGACTCTCACTACCTGGCCTCTCCCTTCCTCTGCTTTTCTGAGCCCAGTTCTCCAGCCTTCCCATCAATTTTGTGCTGTATACCATACCCTTTCCATAACTCATTCCTTTTTCGCCTTATATAAGCTAGTTATTCTGTTGTTTGCATCCAAGATCTCCACAAGTTACATTTCTCTCATTTCTACTTCTCATGGAGTCTTATCAATTTGAATCCTATTTCACTGGGTTTTTTTAAACCAAAGTTTTGTTTTGCTTTTTACAAAAAATGTTTATTTTGATAGAGTGAGCATGTGCACGCACGTGAGAGAGAGAGAGAGCAGGGGAAGGGCAGAGAGAGAAGGAGAGAGAGAATCGCAAGCAGGTTCTGTGCTGCCAGCATGGAGCCCGATGCAGGGCTCAATCCCATGAACCCTGAGAGTCTGAGCCAAAATCAAGAGTCCGATGTCTAACCAATTGAACCACCCAGGCACCCCTTGTTGTGCTTTCTAAATAATTTTCCTGACAGGAAGGCAACTTGAAACAAGGCAGGCCCCTATGAAATGCATTTTAGAAGCAATAAAATTCTCAACTAGTGTATTATACAAAAAACAAATTAACCAAGGGGAAAAAAAGCTCAAAAAGGTCTCTTTCCTTCACTGTTACCTCTACCTTTTTTGATTAGTATGAAACAAAATTTTTAAATAAATATTTTCAAACAGGAAACACAAGTTTCTCCCAAAACTGTGTACTTTCCAGATAAAATGCACCAAAATTCATCCTATACCTGAGATAACAATCTCTTTAAATTCTACTTTAGACAGGGCACCTGGGTGGCTCAGTTAGGTGTCTGACTTCCGATCAGGTCGTGATCTCATGGGTTCGTGAGTTGGGAGCCCTGCTTTGGGCTCTCTGCTGTCGGCACAGAGCCCACTTCAAAGCCTCGTCACCCTCTCTCTATCCCTCCCCTGCACACGCACACACACTCTCTCTCTCTGAAAAATAAACATTTTAAAATAAATAAATTACATTTTATGGAAAAAAACTGCTTTCTGGTAACCCATGTTTCTCTTAATCTATATATTCACTATATTCCAATTCAAATAGCAAACATTAAGTCCTGTGAGTCTAATAAAAAAAAATTCTTATTTACAACTCCATACTCTTCTTATTCTTAAGTTCAACTATTTCATTTTTGTGTTTTATGCAGTCATTAATGAGAGATGACTTTTGTAATGCACTAATTATTCATTTTCAAACTGCGGCTTCAGAAATATACCCTCATTCTGAAGTTATATGTAATTAAACATCATTTGCTTAATTGAGTTGTCCTGAATGAACAAGCAATTGTCAGTTTTACCATGTTTGATATAATTCCTGTCCTTGCAATATTCAAAGTTAATAAATAATTCAATGTCAATTAACTTGCTTATGTTTCAGGTTAATCAAATCAATGAATTGGTCACTAAGACTACCCTATATATCTCATATTTGTACTAAAAATTGGCAGTTCTAAAAAAATATTTTTTTAATGTATATTTAAATTTGAATACTCTTCAAAAACTCGGCTAACACTTTAACCGCTCTTACGGAATATATCCCAACTGAGGGCAATGAGCTCTGGTGTCAGATTGCCTGAGGGCTCAGAGTCTAGATCTATGTAACTGTAGCCACTCTTTTATTAGAGCAGGTTACTTCAGTTCTCTATACCTCAGTTTCCTCATCTTAAAATAGTAATTATATCATAGTACCTATACCTCATAGGATTTCTGAAAAGGTTATAAATAATTATCTCAAAAACCTAACTCTTAAAGGGCTCTGAAAGGCTGACTTGTACACATCCCACATTATGTCTTTAAATAACTGAAATCCAAAAATAAAAATATTTTTAAGATTTAAATGACCTAACCAATAAAAAAGCATATTTCCTTAAAAAAAGCATCACTTCAAAATAGTAATTTCTGAACTTGGTTTCAAATGTTATGATGGGAAACAAAATTAGTTTTTCATTTGTGCCATCCAGTATGTATTTGTATCAGCACAAAAACCCTAAAGATTTCATGCACTGCACCATGCCTCAACCAAAACCACTCTAACATATTTTGTATCACTTCAACTAGTAATAAGAAACTTTAACTAATATAACTCATAAATGTGAACTCCTAAGAAAACTTTAAAGAACTCAACAATGCTATCAATTGATGGTTAGAACACTCCCGAAAGGTATTTTTCAACTCTGGATCTCTGTTTCATTTTTAAATAAGAGTGGATTAAATTATTCTTAAAGTCTTTTTCAGCTCCATAATTCTATGTAAGTCATGAGGCACTTCCCTTAATTCACGTAAGTTTCACAAATACACATTAAATGCTATTTTTGTGGTCTCAAAGTAACTGAACTTAAAAATGCTTATAGCAGAAGAAAAATGCACCATATTTAATTTACTAAGTTCTAAGACTTTAAGCAAACAACTGAAGTTTATCATAGACCAATACTAAAAATTTAGTATATATTTTTATACAGTTCCAAAATCAACCTTAAACTGTAAGACATTTTGCACCCTAATTCCCCATTTTAAGACTTCCAATCCCTTTCTTGTAACCCTTCATGCACACTAAATACTGTAACTGAAAATGTCTTCAACACCCTTCCCATGAGAATTGCATTTTCACAATGGGCAAGAAAACTCAAGAGAATATTTAAAGATTAATGTTCAACATCAGAACAGACAAAGAAAAAACACTCTTGTGAGGTATGTGTTAGGTGTAGAGAGAAGTTAGAAAGACAAATATATCAGACCACACAAATTGAAGGCTGTTCCTTTCCTGGTTATAAGGAGTATGTAAGAATGACTTGAGTTTAAAAGTCAACAGTTTCGGGGCACCTGGGTGACTCAGTGCGTTAAGCGTTAAGCGTCTGACTTGGGCTCAGGTCCTGATCTCCAGGTGGTTACTGAGTTCAAGCCCCACCCTGGGCTGTGGGCTGAAAGCTGGAAGCCTGGAGCCTGCTTTGTATTCTGTGTCTCCCTCTCTCTCAGAGATAAACATTTAAAAAAATTAAATAAAAAAGTCAACAGTTTGGAAAGCTTTTTTAAAAAATCCTGGAAGAAAATTAGTAAAATTACACAAAATGGTTCTTTAGAAAAATTAAGGTATTTGTCTTTTTGTTCCGGTACAATCAATTATGGAGGTATCTCATTTATATATTGTATGGCATAAAGGTTCACATAAAGATATAAAACCACTAGTAAACAAAGTAATATTTGTCACTATCCTATTTTGAAGAATCAAATTTAAAACATTAATCCAATAACATCACCTTATCTTGCACTGTCACTTAATAATATATGAATTTATAAGAAACTATAAACCATGTTAATGGAGCGTTATTATTACTTAACTGTCTTGCTCTTACCTCTCTAAGCTACTGGCTATTACAGATCAGTAATGTCATTAAAGAGCCTACAAGTTCCAATAGAATTACAGAGGAGCATTCAAATGCTTTTCTTATAGGGGAATTTTGTTTCAGAAAGCATTACTTGAAGCTACCTTTTAACCATTCCACACTTCTGCCCCTATTCCAATCATTTACCTGTTTTCACTCTTTAGAGAGGGAGCACACTGGACAAGGAAGACCACTGTGGAGGGAAATTGAGCTGTATGGTGAGCTAAACTCTCCTAAGGATTCCTCCTCTTAAAAAGTGAGAGGAAACAGATGACTGGTTGTCAGCATGGCTGACTTCACTTTAAGCCACAACTGCTCACTCATTCTTACTGTGAAGCTCAAGAAGCCAGATTACATATCCAAGATTTCTAAAAGAAGGAACATTAATATTCAATCTTTGTTTCTCTTTATCATTTCATTAGCTTCAATTTATAAATTGTAATGATGACTGCCACATCTCCACCTTCATTGCTAAAGTCCCTATATTTTTAACTTCTCAAATATTTCCAATTATGATCATCATCCAAATTCAATAACAAATTCAAATAATGAACTTACTCAGCTGCTAAAAACCAACTCCCTTACTGTCCCACTCAAACTCAAAATCTTTAAATCGTCATTGATGACTATTCACAATCCACTGCAAGCAAATGCCAAGCCCTAGCTATACCTTCATCTCTCAAATCAGCAAAAACATTCTGACTGTGCAAAGAAGTGTGTTAAGCCAAGCACTGCAGGAGAAAAAAATAAATAAGCATAAGACACTGTGTTCCTTTCCTTAAAAACTTCAATTCAATAAAAACAGTAGCTGATAATTGTAATAATTACAACGTATCAAGTTATTACTATACATCAAGCACTGCGCCTAGTCATTTTCATGCATTATCTCAAAAAGCAACACAAAAAAACCCACCCATACGGTAGATACTATGATCTCCAAATTACACATGGGGAAAATATGATGTGAAGAGTTTGAAGTACACAAAGTCATACAGCTAGAAAAACTCTGAACTCAAAAGCAGCTATGACTACAAAGTCCTTGCTAACCATAAACAATACAAAGAATAATTGCTTCAAAGTACAAACAAAAAAGAAGCGGCCCTGTTCCTACTGCCAATACCCTATTTCAGAACTTGTGCAAAGCTGGTGCTGGGAGGGTTGCTTAAAAATCATCCAGACAGACCAATTAAATGAATATTCCTGGGCCCAACCCTTGAGATTCTGAGTCACTGGGTATGGGGTGTCTCCCAAGTAGTTTTTTTTTTTTTTTTAAACCATACCCCTAATTCTTGTTCAGCCTTTCATTAGCTCATTCATTGAACAAAGATGTGAGTTCATATTCTATGTGTCAAGTCCCATAACTTCATCCCAAATACCTCCTCTACATCTGATCCAACCACATTCCATTCTGCAAGTATTCTAAAAGCCCTATTTACAACATTTAACTCTTCTCCTAAAGGATTTTGATTCCCTACCAAATAAATATTTTGAATCAAAGCTTTCCTGACATAAAATGAACATGAGGTAAAGTAAGCGCTCCATAAATGTTAGTTCTTTTTCACCTTATGAAAATAGATTTGCATTATGTTATTACACGGTCCTCAATTTGTAAGGGAAAGGAGAGGCACAACATAGGCTAACAGGGCTAAACACAAGAAGCAGCTACTCTCTCCTTTCTGCTGCATATGCTTTTCCTTCCCCTGTGTATATCCAAACCCTTCAAAGGAGAGTGTGCATCCTACCTTCACTAATACTGCTTGGATTCTTCTTGACCACAATAATCTCTTTCCTTACAACCTAATGAACAGCTATTACTGTCAGAAAAGTAAAGACTGTAACATTTGATTAAGTGGTCTTTTACCATCCTAATTTTTTAAAATAATTTTCAGCTCTTATCTCATTAAGATTCTTGAGAGCAGATTGTATTATACATTTTCATTATAATTCCAAGAGTGTCCAACCTTCTGTCAAGTATATAGTTAGCTTTGATTTGGCAATACCACTTTTTCTACCTGTAAGAGTGATCCTTAAGTTACTAACGTAACTTTCTGCCTTTATAACATCAAAAATGAATTGTCAAAAATATACAAAAACGATTGAAAACTACCAAAGATTCATCCTCAATTTAAGAAGCATATCATATGGTATAGGGACTCTCCCACACTTATTTGCTATAATAACTGGCTTAAATAGTTTAATTTCACTAAACCCTAAATTTTTCTGTCTATAAAATAGAGATAATTCTCAGAGTGACGTGAAAAGTAAATGAGGTAAAGCATTTAGCACTAGGCCTGATATGTAATTCTTCATAAATATTAGCTGTTAGTATTTTTTGATAAAATCTAGACAGTAAATTTTTTTTCCAGAAGTTAAATTTAAGCAAAGTGACAAGAAAATAAGCTAGGAATTCATGTATCTAATATATATATATATATATATATATATATATATATATCCATCAAATCAGAAAAATCTGCACAAGAATGGTTTCTCTAATTCATTAAATCAAATGTATAAGTCTAGGATTTATAATCATATTTTAAAGAAGAATAGAATTAACCTTACTAACAAAAATAAAGCAATGTGCATAGTTCTGATAAGGGGCTCAGGAGTCCCCACAGTGTAACAGAAAGAACACAGGGCTTCAGTACAGAAAGGCTTAAGTCAAAATAGCAACTCTTACCACCTGCTCACTACATGCCATTAAAAAAGTAATTTAAATTTGTCTAATCCTGTTTTCTCCCTTGTAAAATGAGGTTAAAAACAGCTGTCACAAAACTAAATAAAGTAAATAAAAATCCTGGCCAGAAGATCCTCCACTAGTGGAGTTTTCCATTCTGTGCTTAAAAATAAATTTCTGAACAGTGTTTTACAATTAGGCTGGAAGGTTCATCACATACAATGAATATACAACCCAAAGCCCATACTTCACCACACAAAATTTGCATGCAGGAAAAGAGATTGGTGGGAAGGGAGAGGAGAAAGATTGTAGGAAGTCTAAGTAAGAATCCAACTTCTCAACAGGTGCCTGTTATACTTCAAAGAGCACGCAAAACATGACCCATGAAGGAATAAGAATTTCAATGTTTTTTGGTAACAAGATACTGTGAATGCTTCTGCCCTTGGAGATGGCTGGAGAAAAAATTATTAAATACTATGTACAGAATTCACATATGAAACTTGAACTTCCCACTTATGTTTTTCCCCACCCACTCAGCTCTTCCCCATTGGCTCTCAAAGAAAATCACCCTATCTGTACTAATTGCAAGAATGTAGCCACAGTATGAATTATATAAGCTGCTTATCCACGGACTCCAACAATATATTTATGCTTATATTAAAATTTCTAGGAAGCTTAAGTCAATTATGGAAATTCCTGAATTCATTCTAAATCTGAATATATCTAGATACCAATATATAACTCTACAACAAGGCTATATTAATCCCTGCTGTCATAATGAAGATAATTTACCAACACAGTATTTATCAGGGAAAAATGAAAGAACGGGGGAAAAGAAAATTTCACAATGCAAAGTTCTATAATCAAGCTGTAGCATAGAAAATTACATAAGGAGTTCCTTCACTTGGCTTGAGTGTTGAAGAAAAGAATAAATGAAATGAATGAAAACATGCAAAATATAATTTAGGATCCTCTTAACTTTGCAAGTGTTACATTGTTACAAAAATGCTTTTTAAAAAAAATGTTTCCCTTGGGGCACCTAGGTTGCTCAGCCAGTTGAGAGTATGGCTTCAGCTCAGGTCATGAACTCACAGGTGCTGAGTTTGAGTCCTGCATATGCTCTCTGCTGTCTGTGCTGAGCCTGCGTCAGATCCTCTGTCCCCCTTTCTCTGTGCACCTCCCCTGTTCAGGCTCTATCAAAAGTAAGCATTAAAAAAAAATGTTTCCCTCATCACACATAGCAGGTTTGAGTTTTGTAATTGTAATATTAAACAACCAGCTCAATTGATGAGAATCTCTACCCAAATTTTATTCTACAGTACTATCCCAGTGCAGACAAAAAAAAGCATAGATATTAATATGAAAGTATTATTTCTAAATTCTTTTCAAAAGGAGTTATTTTCTTTTATGATCTGAGCTAAGTGATTCTTTTTTTTTTTTTTTAATTTTTTTTTTTAACGTTTTTTTATTTTTGCGACAGAGAGAGACAGAGCATGAACGGGGGAGGGGCAGGGAGAGAGGGAGACACAGAATCGGAAACAGGCTCCAGGCTCTGAGCCATCTGCCCAGAGCCTGACGCGGGGCTCGAACTCACGGACCGCGAGATCGTGACCTGAGCCGAAGTCGGACGCTTAACCGACTGAGCCACCCAGGCGCCCCATGTGATTCTTTATCTTATGTTGACATAAAGGATCTTTGCTAGAGGATCTCTAATTTTAAGTCTGGGGTATTAAGGTTCATGTTTCCTAACTCATAGCTTTTCTTATCTGAGAACATCAAGTTTCATAGGTGGTCACTTTTTCAGTCATCTTTTTCCTAACTTACATAATGAAATGGAATGAGCAACCAGATTCAGGTTATAACTTTTCACTTACGTTAAGTAGGTAATTGTAATTATAGACCAAACAGATGAATGTATTCTCTAAAGCACAAAGGAATACACAAATTATAGGTGCACAATCTGCATCTGGGGACCACGGTATTCTGAAACATAAAACTCCCTATTAAGGCCTTACTAAGATATGCTTATCGCAGGCCCCATCTCAATGAGCTATCCTCTCTGTGCTAATAAACCTGAAGGTGTGACTCTTCCGGAGTTGCATTAATAGGCAACACAAAAGACCAAAAAACCTTTTGAAGACCAAAATAAATGAAGTTCTGACAGATGGTAAGAAAGGTGAGAGGGAATGGGGAATCTTAGTTCCATTCAAATCATGAGTGTCCAGTTAACTACCTCACCTTGTGAGGTAAAACTAACGTAATAAAGTGTAATGTAATAATAACTGAAATTTTAAAATAAAAATAATCCCTATGATAGATCGAACCCCTCCTGCACCACCTTCTGGTCACTCAGTATGTGTTTTAAATTCAGGGTTGCCCTATCAGAAGGAGGTCATTTAAGGACAGTCAACCTCAATGAAATACCTAATACACTAACTCAAAAATAACCAGAACTGTATTTCAAAAGGGGAAAAACAGAGTGAGAAAAAGTAACATCCTACTTAAGATGTTAACCATGTTAGTTATTAGGGTTACAATTATCTACACTAATTTTGTTAACAGCCCCATAATTTCTAAAGCATAAAATATTAATTATGTAGCAGTATTTTTCACTTTAACAAAACACACTTGAAAATTCCTTCTCACTCAGGCCAAATCTAATTTTAGAACTGACCCTAAGCACGAAACTAGTGGCCAATTAGACTGAGAAAAAAAAAATAATAAAATACTGAGTTGAGAAAATTAGACTGGATAAAAAATAATAACTTTAATAAGCTGTCCGTCAGAAAAATGCATTTAGAAGTTCCAAGGCTAAAGAGGGTGGTGTTTCCCAAAGGAAAATATTAATGAATCGGTTGCTTCCACATGCACGGCTGGGATTTTAGAACTGTCAGACTAACAAAGTTATGAGCATGAAGATTAGAGCTGTTTTACGGAGAGCAAATGGAGTGAGGAACATACACAATCCTTCAAGCAACAAAAGTTTACTGATTAATTAAAGGAGGGAGGCTGACACCCTACCTCTCATAGCCCGCCTCCTCCCACTGGATTATTTGGGGAATTAGAAATGTAACAATGTATCAGAAGAGGACACACACACACACACACACACACACACTCCCTGCACTGTAACTTAAAGCAGTCATTCCACATTAAAATATAGACAATATTTTCTATGAAAATACAAGTGCACCAAAAACTCTTAAGATGCCTATTTATTTACTTTAACGCCATTCTACATATTAAACTACCTTACAGATCTGGTGACTCTTTGAAAAGCAAGCACATCCCTTTATAACTCAATACCACCTTCCTTCCCGACTTGAGATACCTTCACAGAATGAATGCACAAAACTTCCATTATTTTCCTGGGTGCTTCCCCTCCTCCTCCCTCGTGAAACACGAATATATATCTTTTTGAGTTCACATAAATTGATAACTAGCACCAGTAACTCAGTCGATTTGAAATATGCTTAATCTTGAAAGTTCTAATAAGATGTGTTCAGGTTGGAAACGAAAAACTACCTTATAAGGATATAAAAGACAGAAAGCAGGAAGCGGCTTTGACAAAACTAAGGAAGTTGCAGCGCGCTTGCTCACTGGGGGACTTTTTTGAGGCAAGAGAAGTAACACATGACATCTTTCTCTCTCAAATTAAAATGTGACTTGGTTCACCGGTAAAAGCGCAGTGGGAGATGGAAAAGACCGCGAGTCGGAAAGGAAGAGGAGGTGGGTGGTCAAATGAAAGCCCCGACCTAGGTTCCCATTTTCAGAGTCCGATTCTTCCCTTTCCCCACCCACACCCTGGGCAGTGTTGTCACAGCAATCTTGCAAAACCTACAAGGAGTGCTTCTCTCTTCTAGCTCCTCTGCCAAGCTGTCCCCGCGCTCGATCCACTCGGTCCCAAACCCACAGGCAGGAAGAGACGCGGAGGAAAAGGAGAGCCGGGTGCGCCGGGTGGCGACCGCACCGCGGGCCCCGGAGGGACGACCGACCCCAAGTCTCCTTGGGCAACGCTGCCCACCGCGATGGGGGAAGGGCCGGGAGGGGTCCCGCGGAGCAAGCCGCTCCCAGGGGGTTTCTCGGCCCCGCACGCCCGCCCGGGTCCCAGAGGGTGAAGCGAGGCGACAAGGGAGGCCCTGGCTCCGGGCCCCACCCCTCGCAACACGGCGGGGCTAGGGCTGACACGGCCGGCGGCAGCACCTTGCCGCAACACACATCTCCCGACCCCCACGGTCCCCCGCCATTTACCCCCCTCCGCCTCAGTTTCCCCACCCCCCGCCCGTCAGCCCCCTTACCCCGTGCCACAGTCCACCACACAGGCCGGCAGCCGTCCCGCCATCTTCCTCCTCGCCTGCTGCTGCCGCTGCCGCCGTCTGCTCCGTGCTGATTGGGGCCAGGGATTGGCGGCGGGAGATCGGAGCTATCTGACCATCCACAGCCGGGCCGCCCTCTCCGTCCGGGGGGGAGCCGGGAAGCCGAAGCAGTAGCGAGAAAGCAGCAGGCTCGGTCAGCGGCTACCACTTCCGCAACCCAGGCGGGCAGGCAGTCCCCGCCCTGCCCCGCCGCGGCCTCCTCCCCCTCTCTCTCTCCCCTCCTCCTCCCTCCTGCCCCCACCCTACAACTTCTTCCCCCCACGCCGCCTTGCCCCGGGAAGCCAAGATGGCCGCCGGTGCCGCCGCCCCGGCCAGGCCAGGCCCAGGCCGCGAGCGCTCCCGCTTCCGGCTCCGAGCGGGAGGGGCGAAAGAGCATGCGCAAATGACGTGCTGCCGCCGGCCTCCGCTCGCGTCCGCCTGTTAATGAAGTCCACTTCGGGTTTTCCCGAGGGTAGGGGCGGGGAAGTCGGCCTCAGCTTCCAGATCTACTTCTGAAGCTGGAAGGGCTTTTTAGTTTCAATTACTTGTGTGGTAGGTTGAGGGAGGAATGGAACCGCATCCGGCAGCCGCGAGTATCTTCTCCAGTGCCCCGGGGAAAACCGGCCTAACAGAAAACGTTCTCAGCGGCACACAACATTCTTGTAACTTGGAGAGTCTGCTTTTCTGGGTAGAAAAGCGATTATCAGACCGAGGGTGAGCTGTCGGGAGGGATAGGTGAACAAAGGCTTCCACCGTGGCTCTTCTGCCTTTGTGCCGAGTTTTTAGTCATTTACACCTGTGCATTGTTACAACATTGTCTGGATTTGTAGGCTCCCCACCCCCAGGGGCAGGCCTGTACCCTCGAGGACAAATAGTCCGTTAATCAAGGCTTTTGGTTGATGGCAAAGATTCCCTCGTAGTAGTTTAAGATTGTACTATTTTACTAGCAGGATTATACCAAGGAGTAAGGACCAAAAAATTAATTAGGAAAAAAAAGGATAAAAACTGGAGAGCCCAGAACAATGGTTTTCAAACTTAAATGTGCATCAGAATTACCTGGAAGATTTGTTAAAACAGATTTCAGGGCCACACCCCCGGAGTTTTCTGCCTAGTCTGAAGAAGGGCCAGGTGATGGTCTGGGACCCCATCTGGGGGGAACCTAGAAGTTTAAGAGCTTTCCACCAGGCTTATCTTCTGATAAATCGTCAATTTGCTTATATGTTGGAAATAAAAAATATTTTCCCTAAGAAAGGTGTCTTAATCACTCCAGGCGATAACAATATGGTGTCAGACCAGCCTGAGGAATGTAAGGTGGGTTTTTCATTCATTTAACAGATAGGTATTGCTCACCTACTCAATTGTGGCAGGGACTGTGCTGCCCCTGAATAGTCATTGGGCACAAAAATAGATAAGGTCTCTAGTCATAGTTCACAGTGTAGTGGGAAAACATACATTTTGTTAAAAGCAATAGCAGAGAACAGGGTCCTGTGAGAAATGGGGATGAAGGGTGGAAGAATAGGAGGAAAGTGGAATATAGCTTTTCTGACAAAGTGACATTTCAAAGGTTAGGTAGGAGATAGTGGAAAGGGTGAGGAGAGCTTACCATAACGGAACAGCAAGAGTCAAGGACCTGAGGTGGAAAAGAGCTTGGATAGTTCCACAAATTCAAAGAAGACCCAAATGGTCAAAGTGAAGTGAGCCAGGGAAGATGGGAGATGAAGCCTGAGAAATAAGGAAGAATCAAACTGTAAGTATTTGTAGACTTCTCCACGAATCTTTAGCCTAAAAGCAACCTGGAAGACATCAAAGAGATTGAAGCAAGTAAATGTGGCTGCTTTGTAGGGAATGGACCCCACAAAGAGTGAAATGAGTGGGTGGTCTTATAATACATTGTGTGCTGTAAATCAGAGATAGAATTATGTGAGCAGTAACATCCAGTTGGGATCAGACATGTGCAGAGGAGACAAGGGGAATCATCATCACCAGCTAATGCCCAGCACACCCACAGCTACTCACAGAAAGTAGATAAATAATCCTCCTGGGCGGCTTACTTCAGCAATTGTCTTCCAAGAAATCAAACAGAAGTGGTTCTCTGTTCAGATCATAGTTGGGGTTTTTTCCCCTACATTTTAGAAGACACAAAACAGATTCTTTGCTGCCTTTTCCACCATCAGATATTTAAGGTCATTTGGAAGGATAGATGCTTGAAGATAAATTGTGACAGAAAAGGGACATGTGGGTTGGTTGGGGTAAACAGTTGTTTCCAGAATTACTGGTAGCAAGTCAGGAGTGAAAGGATCTTACCAGAAGGTCCTAAGAACAGAGGTTAGGCACTTGAACAGATCACTCAATGAGACCCACACTGGTGGATCCTCAGGATGGCCTCCCACACTGGCCTTGTGTGGGCTCTCACAAAAGTAGTTACATTAAGGGTCAGAAACTGGAATGTTTCCAGGGCACAACAGGTGACCTTATGACTGAAAAGGACCATGAGGAGGTTTGACAATAGGGAGAGTCCACATCCCCACCAAAGGCGGTAGAAAACTATTGCTATGCAGAAATGTAGACCCAGGATTGCCAGAGCCTCTAATTGTTCCAGAAAAGTTGGAAATCTGTATTTTTGTCTGTTGGTAACTAATTCTCTGCAGGCTGTATCTGACCTATGGGCTACCAGTTTTCAACTTTTGATTTGAGAAGCTGTTTAACAGTTTACTTGTATATTGGATTCAAATATACAGCTCATGTCAGTGCTGTGTACTGTATTTCATAGGTATGAGGAAACCTACAGATAGTCTCCTTCATGTAGTCAAGTCTGACCTTTGTCTGTAAAGGCTGTGACTGTTAGAAGCATTTGGAAGCTTCCAACACTTGTTGGAAGTATCATTTGTGCTTGTTCCTCATAATTTGTCTCCCCAAACATTTGCTTGTTTAAGACCCCTCCTGCTTCCTACTTGCTACATGCCAAAATTGGTCAACCTCTGTGCTCTTGCTGTGGTTAAGCCTTCCTCAGCTGCACACAGCGTTCAGAAGTACATCCAGCCAGAACATTTCTGACAACCCTGTTTGCATATATACCCTTCCTGCTCCCAATACAGAGAAGCAGAGGATGTCAGAGCTAAAAGACCTCACAGAGATGATCGTGCTTAGACATGAAAAGGAAAGCGGTGGTGGATCGGTGGGGTTTGTGTGACCGCCTTATATCCATTCTTTAATAACACCCTGAATTCTTTTTAGTTCAGATCAACCAAGTGCTTGTCACTTTCTAAGCCTGGTCCCCAACATTTCAAGCACTTGTGAGTCTTGTAATAATCCTTTCAAGAAATCCCCATTTGCTTAAATTAGTAGTAATCAGTTTTCATTACTTGCTAAGTTACATAGAAACCAGACAATATAAGTGATTTTCCCAGTATCTTAGAGAAACTAGGGACCAGGACCCAGACCAAAGCCTGGCTCTTTTCACCACTCTCTAGTTCAAATGCCACAACGCTGTTTAATTTTGACTGATATGCTGTGTGATTTCCTAAGTTATTTGTAATTTAAGGCCAACTTAACAAATGTCTCTGGGGGCGCCTGAGTTGTCAGTCTGTTGAGCACCTGGCTCTTGACTTTGGCTCAGGGCATGACCTCACGGATTTGTGAGTTCTAGCCCTGCATCGGGCTTCCCACTGATAGGAAGGAGCCTACTTGGGATACTCTCCTTCTCCCTCTCGCTCTGCCCCTCCCCCACTCTCACTCTCTCTGGATCTTAAAATGTCCAAAAAATTCACAGAATTCACATGTGACTCAATCTCCATTTTTTTAATATAGGAAATGTTGTTATGGTTTTGAATGAACATAAGTACTTGCTGTGAGGATGACTATTTGCAAACTGGCAGACCAATCAAATCCACTCAAAGCCAGAGTATTGATTAAAGGCAATGAGATAAATGGCCAAGATATCCATGCAGCTGAGTGGTCAGAGGGAGTTTGTAAATCTTGGCTTCTCCCTACTCCAGTTGTGTGATCTTAGACAGCTTAGTATGTAGAGAGAGCCCTGAACTTGGAATTAAGAGACTTGAGTGTTAATTCTTTAATCTGTTTTTATCTATGCATTTGCAGAAATAACTAACCTATAGGATTGTTGTAAAGTTTGAATTTTAAGGAAGCATATTATAAATTATGGGATGATATTATGGACAGATCAGGAGGACTATAGTTTAATTATAAAGTAATGACTCTTTTACTTCCTACCTAAACATACAGTCTTTTGTATCCTCCTCATCACAGAAGTTATCTTGCGGCCTGTGTACTCTTAATGCTACTATCATACAGAGTATTTTTAGAAGGTCTCCTACAGACTTGCCTTCAGATCCCATGGCACATCCTTTTAAATATCTCCACTGGCGGCAAATCTTGACTTCTTGTGGGTAGATTTGATTTTTGGAATTTGCCAAAAGTCTTTTTTTTCAGAGCCAAGTCCAGGGAATAAATGGCTGATCAACTAGAGCTATGTTTTCTGATCATCGGCTTTGTGGGACTATAAAGTAATAAAACTGGTTTTAAAGGGGACTTAACTGCTGCTGTCTATGCACTTCTAAAAAGAAGTTCTAGGGGCGCCTGGGTGGCTCAGTCGGTTAAGCGTCCGACTTCAGCTCAGGTCACGATCTCACAGTCCGTGAGTTCGAGCCCCGCGTCGGGCTCTGGGCTGATGGCTCAGAGCCTGGAGCCTGCTTCCGATTCTGTGTCTCCCTCTCTCTCTGCCCCTCCCCCGTTCATGCTCTGTCTCTCTCTGTCTCAAAAATAAATCGTTAAAAAGAAGTTCTAGAAAGATTTTATGCAATGGACACATCCTTGGGATAAAAATGTTGTACTCATCATATGTTTTATTCCAATTGAAAATCTATTTCAGGGGCACCTGGGTGGCTCAGTCAGTTAAGCGTCCAGCTCTTGGTTTCAGCTCAGGTCATAATCTCATGGTTCTTGGGATCAAGACCCACTGACAGCATGGAGTCTGCTTAGGATTCTCTCTTTCTCCTTCTCTCTCTCAAAATAAATAAACTTAGAAAAAAAAAGAAAGTATATTTCATATAGTAATAATATCTGTACAGTGTTTGAAATAAGGTGAGATTCTGTGGGATATCACCCTAGTCTCCCTCACTGCTGCAAAAATGAATTATGTGTTTAAAATATAATGGGGCACTTGGGTGGGTCAGTGGGTTAAGTGTCTGACTTTCTGTTTCGGCTCAGGTCATGATCTCATTGTGAGTGTGAGCCCTGCATCCCGAGTCTGCACTGTCAGTGCAGAACCTGGTTGAGATTCTCTCTCTCCATCTCTCTCTGCCCCTCCCCTCACTTTCTCTCTCTCTCAAAATAAATAATAAACATTTTAAAAGAAATAATTAAATAAATAAAATGTAACTCAATTGGAAAGAAAATACAAGCACACTCCCCACCCACCCTCCCACCCCACACACACATTACATATAAAGACATGTTCCAGATGGACTACAAATCTTCAATATAGAGTAAAATCCATATTCTTCATTGTGACCAGCTAAGGCTTCTGTGGTGTAGTGCCTGCCTCGCTTTTCAACTTCGTTTGTCCCTGATGGGTTAGCCACATCAGCTTTCTTGCTCTTCTTCACACACACCAAGGCCATTTCTACCTGTGTCTTTTCCCTGGACTTACCCCCTAATCATTAGTTATTCCACAATCAGTTTAAATCTCACTTGCTCAGGACAGCCTTTCCTGATCACCTATTCTGAAGGAGTCTGGTTCACTCCACCATGTCACCATATTTTAATAATGTAGTGAAATGCCTCATTTATTGATTGATTCATTTGCTTATTATCCATCTCTCCCAAATGCCTACTAGAATTTGAAAAGAACCCGGCTCATAATAAGGTGCACAACAAATATCACTTAAATGAATGAATTGAATAATAAAAATAAAGCTATAAATATACTAGAAGAAAATTTAGGAAAATATTTATATAATCTCAAAGTGGGGGGGGGGGGAGACTTTCTTAAGTAGAAACCCATAGCCATTAATGGAAAGAATTGGTTACATAATTAAATTTCCATTGGCTGAAGGTTTTTCTAGAAATTATAGGCTAAAAGAAAATATTTATATCCATATGACAAATGTTAACACTCGAATAATTAAAAATGATAAGAAAATGCAAATAATCCAACAGAAATATTGGCAAAGGCCGTTAACACAATCTCCCTACAGAGCAGTAGGACAATTAAAATGGACAATTAACATAGGGAAAGAGGCTTTTCATTGCTGCTAGTAAAGGAAATACAAATTAAACAATGATACCATTTTTAACCCATCATTAACAACATTTAAAAGGAGAAAAAATATCCAGTGCTGATAAGAATATAGGAAAATGTTCGTGCACTAAACACTGTTCCCAAGAAGGTGAATTGCTACAACTTCCTACAAAGTTAACCATCAATATCAATTCATTTATTTCTATACATTTGCATATATTAGTTTTGGAATCCCATGTTGGTGAATCCTTAAAAAATTAAAGTACTGATCTAGGAGGAAGAGAAGATTATGATCATGAAGAATTATTTTAAAATTCGAAGATTTAGAAATGCATTCTTCAAGTGCCTCTGTGACCAGGTAAATCACTTATAGGTGATTAGCAGGTAATGAAAAGAAGGTGGACTAGTGAAAGTATAAATAATAGGGGATGGGGAGGACCACGTTAAATTGGAAAGTCCATGCAGCATCAATAATATTATTGCCATGCAGGCATGGAGATCCATATCTTCCAGTTTTTCATATTAATCTTTCTCCAATGTTGTGCAAACAAAACATTTTCTTTGCTGTATCTAGACTGCAGGCCACCATTTTGTGACCTTTGATTTGTAGTGTGGTCTAATATGTGGAAAAATACACAAAAGGGAGAAATAAGAGAAGAGGAAAGGAAAGAAGGCCCTATTGTCAACACAAAACAAACAAACCTTTTAGAATCTCAGAGAGAGAGAGAGTTTAATTTAAGCCCAGGTTAGGAGGGCTTCCCTGGAAACACTCTCCTCAGGGAAGAAAGTGCTCCGGAGAATGAACAGTTTTTAACAGGGTTATATGTTTTTGACATTTTGTAAATGCTCAACAGATTATAGATTTGCATATAGGCAGGGATCATGAGTTTTGCTGTGAAGGAATGCAGGTAGTGGGTGCTTCGATCCATATTTCAAGGACAAGATGGTTTTCTGTTGGGGTGCCAGGGTGGCTCAGTTGGTTGAGCATCTGACTCCTGATTTCAGCTCAGGTCATGATCCCAGAGTCATGGGACTGAGCCCTGCGTCGAGCTGAGCATGGAGCCTGCTTGGACTCTCTTAATCTCTCTCTCTCTCTCTCTCTCTCTCTCTCTCTCTCTCTCTTTCTAAAATACAAAACAAAAGAGATAATTTTCTGTTAGGCATTCGTAAAGCAGATATATAACGCATGCATGGAGAGCCATAAATCAGGTTTTTGGTTTGAACAAAGTTCATCTACAGTCATGTTTTCTTAGAAATCTAATATGGTTTCCCTTTAGGGAGTTCTTCCCTCATCACTATATATGTACAGTAGTCCCCCCTTTTCCATGGTTTTGCTTTCCACGGTTTCAGTTACCCAGGGTCAGTCCCAGTCTGCAAGCTGATGAAACTCCTGACGTAGCATCAAAGGTTAACAGCCTAATGCTATGTCACAACACCTGTGTCATTCACCTACATCATCTCATCACATAAGCATTTTATCATCTTATGTCATCACAAGAAGGGTGATTAACAGGACAAGAAGATATTTTGAGAGAAAGAGACCACATTCACATAACTTTTATTATAGTACATTGTTATAATTGTTTTATTTTATTAACCTCTGTGCCTAATTTATAAATTAAACTTTATCATAGGCATGTACATATAGAGCAAACAGAGCGTATACAGGATTCAGTACTATCCATGGTTTCAGGAATCCACGGGGGTCTTGGAACGTATCACCGAGGATGGGGGTGACAGAGGTGGGCAACTGCACACATTTATATGTGTTATAAAGATAGAGACGATATTGAAGGTTGCACACAAAACGATGGAAACCCTAGAAGGGATGAGATTGAATAGAAAGATTGTTAACTTTTCCTTATAACTCTGTATTTCTGTCTTGTTACAATGATTTTTGTCATTTTAAAAAGTCTAATAAGATAGGAGGAAAATTGCTGAGGTTACTCAGACTGAAACTCCAATGCAAATGCCACAACATAATCATAGCAAGCTTTTAGGATAATCCAGCCAGAGGAATTTCAATTTGTCTTAGGAGCAAGTCATTAATTTAAGTATTAACACCTGAAACTAGAAAATACAGCTTTGAAAGGGAAAACATTCACACACTGTAGGGTACAGTGACTTTTGTTAGGTGTGGATGAACTGGAAGTCACATATAAACATACACACTTGCCAACTGGAGAAAAAGATGTTACAGAAAATGGTACCTTGATTATTTTTAAATAAAAGATTAAAAAGAAGTGCATGCTTAGTTCTTTAAAATTACAATGTGGCCCAAAGCATACATAGCATTTAGTTTAACACATTATGCTGTTTTATTAAAACCAGTTCTAGTCTTGGAGCAGCTCAGATTTTTAAATATTTATTGCTTTTTTTCTGCTTACCTCTCAGGCATTACAATGCTCTTCAAAACACATACCTGAAAAATGTTCAGGCTTCTCATTCCAATCTAACACTGCATTTGGTTCCAGTTTGATGAGAAGAAACTAAATTGCGAATACATTTTTTTTTCAGACACATTTATTTTCATCTTTTGGTTAATTTGACTACCAGTGACAGTCCTCACATTTCTGGAACAAGTCCACCAATTATGGAAGAACCTAATAATTGCACTATGATAAATAATAGATTTTGAACTGGGGTTTATCCAAAGTGAAGTTATCAAACTTTCTCTTCCTGCTTTCTACCCTGACCCCAACCCACCCTGACGCACACCATGTGCCATTGCAGCCTCTATGCCTACTAGTCAGTTAGCATTGAGTCAGTGTTTTTTTCAGAGAATGACAACTTTATGGGAGAGGCTTAGTATACCTCCCCAGTTTAGCAAATGAGAAAACTGGAGCACAGAATTAAGTGACTTATTTAAGATCTCACAACAAACTAGTAGAGTACTTCCACTAAAATATATCTCTGGAAATGCATAGATGATGAAAGCTATATTAACAATCTGCACAATTCTTGTGTAAATTCGATGATGCTATAAAACCTTGGCATAATTTCCAGTGGGTCAAGACACTTTGTGGTGGTAACTAAGAGAAACCAAACTCAAATCAGCTCAAAAATAAAAAGGAATATTTTCTTTTGAATGAGTGGATTTCAAATAAGTGTAAATTCCAAGAGGTAAATAGGTTGAGGCTGGATGGAAAGCTCAAAAATGTCAGAATCTGGCTCTCTTTCTCTTTTGGCTTTGCCTGAAACTGTATTGGCTTCATTCTCAGGCAGCTTTACTCACACGGCGGCAAAAATGGCTTCTGTTCTAACAGTTCACCTATATCTTTCTTAATGGCCTCAACAAAGGAACGGGGAGTAACCCTCATTGGCTGGTTTGGATTGTGTGTCCTTCCTGGGCACTTCACTGTGGCTACTTGGCCAAGCCTAGGTCACATGCTCTGCCTCCTCCCTACCAATCCCACCAAAAGGAAGCATCTGGAAAACAAATGGAGGAGGGGTAGTCACACAAGGGAAAAAAGTGTTCATTACTCAAAGGGAAGTAATGAATGTAAGGAGAGCAAAAACAAAGTCCATTAAATTTACATTGACTTATAAACTGATACAGTTAAGTGTTAATTTCTTGCTTAGTGGTTAGGGGCTGGTAGCATTTTCATTAAAAAAAAAAAAAATACTACCAATCCTCTAGAAGAAGATACTATGAAAACAGAAAAAATAGAAATATACTGAAAAATATTGTTGAGTTTGCCAAAACAAAAAGATGCGTGGCATATATATATATTTATAGTGTCAGTCCATAAATGAACACAAAGGCAAATGAAAAATTAAAATGTAGGACCTCTACCAAACATTACATTGATTTAAGTGCTTAATTATTCCCTCGATCCTGCACTGGAAAGCACTCATTATGTTTTTGCAGTAGCATTTGTTTATTTTGGTTTCCATTTCATCTTTAATGCCGATGAGCTTGTGCTAGCTTCACTTAATAGTATTCCATCGGAAAGTATATAATTATTCAGTTCATAAAGAGTAATGGCCTCATACATAGCTAATTTTTATCATAGTGTAACTAGAACTCTGCTTATTCATTTATCCATTCATTCATTTGCTTATGTGCCAATTATGAACCAGGAACAAGGTTGGACACTAAGATTAAAGAGAGGAGTAATTTGCAGCCTCACCCCTGTAAGAAGTCAAAGTGCAATAAGGGAAACAGATAAAAGTTAAAGTATACCATGAGAAGGGATTTGCACAGGACTTTAGAAGCAGAGGAAGACACATAACTCACACAGTTGAGGTATCAAGCAAGACTTCAGAAAAGAAGGCTTAGGGCATGCTTTCCAGGGTAAAGCAGGTGACAGGCAATTCTGGAGAAAATGTCATGTGCAGTGACAGAAAAACTTAACTGTGGGAGTTTCAGAAGCAGGATACAACAGTGGCTGTGGTATAGCCTGTATACAGGGTAAGATCCATGTAGATGACTTTGTGTGCTAAGTTTGGACTTGACCCTGCAGTCCCAAAACCCTGGTTCCCCAACTAGGACCAAGGTGACAGCAAAGAGCCATCTATAGAGCTTGTCAAAAGTATAGACTACCCAGGCACCACTTCTGGAAATTTGGGTCAATGGGGAGTCTGTGTTTTAAGTAAAGCTCCCGTGTGATTCTGGAACACATCCAAGTTTGAGAACCACTGTGTATAAAACACAGGGCTCCTTCAGAGGGTACTGGGAAAGAGAATAACATGTTTTGGAAAGATAGCTCTTTGCCAGGGGAAAGTTTCAGCAGAGCAGGTCAAACATAGGAGATGGAGAGACCTGATAGGAGACTGTTGTGATAAAACAAATTAAGAAATGGCCAGCACCTGCACTGTAGCAGAGACAGCGGGGTGCAGAGGACGTGAAGGTTCAGAGAGATTTCTGAGAAATGGAACCCACAGGACGAAATGATCTGTTTGATGTGGGAAGTGGTGTGTGTGGGCGGGTGGCTGGGGGGTGGAATCTAGTTTATAAGGGTGCCCTTGAGAACTTGGAGTTAAGAGGGAAGCAGGAGGTGTGGCTGTGTGTACTGTAGTGTGATATTAGCTCAAGGTGGGAGACAAAGCTGGAGCTTGCCATGGGCAGGAGGCCAAGGCTGGGGACTGGGCTATTCGAGATCCAGAGTCTCAGATCTGAGTTTGAAAACTTGCTGCCGATCTTTACCTGGGGACACCTCCTTTCTTTGTGCCACAGGGGGTTTCTCCCAGCAGTCATCTCTCACAGCCCCTCTAGTAGCTTCTTAGGCCTTCTCTCTCACTTGTAAACTTTCTGAAGCCAGGGATTGTGTGACTGTGTTCTCAGAGCCGAACCTAGTGCCTGCACATGCTTAATGCTCACATTTCTAGGTAAATGAATTTTATTAATTACCTAGATAATTACAGCTATAGCAGCCTCACTATATCTGTATAGGCTTAGGGCCTCGTGTATGTGTGTGTGTACATGTGTGTGTGGTTATATAAACTTGTATTTCTATAAATCTACATACTTCTTTTATTACTTACCAAAACACACATTTTTATCATGAGTAAGAGTATGCCAGATACACTGCTTTCTTCCAAACATTAGTTACTGCAAGATGCACGTGTAGTTAGTGAACTAGGCATTTGCCAGAGATATTAATTTAAATTCCACCAGAAAGAGCTTGATTAATAAAAAATTATTTTCACAACTTTTGAGCTAATCAAAGACAAGGAGTAATTTTCAATTCAATCATCCAAATAAGTGTATATGGATCTGCAGAGATTATTTTTAAGTAGAGTGGAATGATTAAAGTACTGATCTTTTTCTCATATGGTACTTATTGGAACAAAGAAGAAAGGCTTTACTCAAGCCCCAAGGAGTCACTGCCATGCAAAATAACAATAGAAGGACAAAAAACATAAGGCTAACTTGAAAGTATATGCTTCATTCTGTTCATTCATTAGATAATTCCTTTTTTGTTTATTCCCCACTATTGTTGCCTTCCTTATTGCAGGTAAGTGCCCTCTGAGTACTGAACAGGAACATCCTTCTTACAGAGTTTCACATCAACAAGAAAACTCAAATAGTTACAACTTTTCTTTATAATCTGCTCTCATAAGAAAAGTCAATGACAAGTAAGCAAGCTAGTATCAGCAATTTCACAGTACAATTGCCAAGCAGATGTGGGAATTAACTTTGGATAACCAGAAATTGTAAAATAGCAAACATGTTGGCAAAAACTAAGAAAAGTACTGTTTGCATTTTAATGCATACATTTTCAAACTAAATTCTTACATATAGATACCGAATTGTACCTCTCTAAGCCTATTTGACCCCAAATTGACTTCCCAGTGTGTGTGAATGTTCCTGATAGAGCCTGATTATCATGAAAATATATAACTTCCTGTTACCCCTGATCTCCAGAAGGCTGTTTTATGCTTCTCAGCTTATAATTTATGATACGTATGTGCTAGTTCCCTGCCCTTTCCTTCTGTGTTGAAAAAAGCTGATTCCTAAAAAATAAATAAATTTTTAAGAAGGGGGCACCTAGGTGACTCAGTCAGCTAAGCATCTGCCTTCGGCTTAGGTCATGATCTCACCGTTCAAGACTTTGAATCCTGCATAGAGCTCACTGCTGCTGTCTGTGCAGAGCCTGCTTTGGATCCTCTGTCCCCCTCTCTCTCTGCCCCTCCTCCCTGTTCACACACATGTGCGCACGCGCTTGCACGTGCACATTTTCTCTCTCTCAAAAATTATTTAAAAAAAAAGAAAAAAATAAAGAAGAAGCTGATTCCTGCCGTCTCCATTTGCCAGACTCACTTGCCTATGTCCCAAAGGAATTAGGACACTGAAAGATAAGAAGACATAGTAGGAGCACTGGCAGAAGAAGGGGAGAAACCAAGGCATTTCTCCTCCCTGATTCAGGGAGCTTCTCCACAGTGGCTGCTTCTCTATGATTCCCATTCCTTGTCTGGCCAGGATTAATGCTCCAAGGCTCTGTTAACCCTAGAGGTGGAAAGGAGAGGCTTCCTGCTATTGCTACTTGGTAGGGTGCCCCTCCTTCCCCAGTTTGGCTTTCCAGTCCTTCCAACACCTTTGTAACTAGTTCCTGGTATTAAACCTTCTCATCTGAACTACCTCATTCGGGGTCTGATTTCTGGTTAGACCCCATCTCAGACACTGAGGCCATAATACCTGGAAAATGGTTAGGCAAGGAACAAAATGATTATCGTTGCAGGAGAATATGGGTAGGTATTGTGAGGATAGGTACTGCAAGGACATCCCAAAATGTCCAGCAGAGATATAAAATAAGTCATAAACATGTTGCAGAAAATATATAATACAATAGAAACATTTATTTTTTTTTAAAACTACTTTCACTTAGTTCTTATCTCCATTCACTAGTAATCTCCCATCAATAGGAAAACCATGGGGAATGGAGCAGAGTGAACAAAGAATCATGCCCACACTCAGCCCAAAATAGTTCCAAGTAGCTTTGCCTACACAAAAGAAAGAAAGGTGTAATCAGCACCCAGGATAGGTAACAAGACACATTTAACAATGTTACTGTTAAATAACAATGAAGACCTCTCTGAAGTCTCCTGCTGCTCTGTCTCCTGGATACTCTTTCTCTCTCTGCACTAATTTGACCTTCCCATGGCACAAAAGCAATCAAGCTTAATTGGATGGGAGAGTCTAGGACAGTTGTCAGTGACCTAAATGGCCTGGGGGTGACCCATCCTTTGATATAGGTTTTGAAATCAGATTTTGTACTCTGTGCAAGGTTGAGGCTATGGTTTCATCATCTTGGACAGGATTCATTTCCTCATGTCTACCTTCCAAGCAAATAAATCCATTTCTGGTTTTGTTGAGATGGAGCCTAAATGGAAGCTGCATAAGGAACTAGTTTTATTCTCCAACCAGTGATGGGCCATGTGCTAGTTTCCTGAGGCTGCCGTAACCAAGTACCCAAACCAGGGCCTTAAACAACAGAAACTTACTGTCTCACAGTTCTGGAGGCTGAAAGTCCGAGACCAAGCTGTTGGCAGGGTCCCTCCCTTCTGGGGGCTGTAGGGGAGAATGTGCTCTAGACCTCCCTCCTCACTTCTGGTGGTTTGCTGGCGATCTTCGGTATTCCTTGGCTGGCAGAAGCATCATCCTGATCTCTTCCTTCCTCTTCACAGCATTCTTTCTGTGTGTGCACATCTGTCTCTACCCAAATTTCCCTCTCTTAGGAACATGAGGCATTTTGGATTGGTGCTTACCCCAAAGGTCTCATTCAAACTTGATTTCCTCTGCACAGACCCTATCCATTAATAAAGTCTCATTCTGAGATACCAGGGGTTAGGACTTCCACAAATCTTGTTGAGAAGAACACAATCCACCCCCTAACTGGCTACTTACACAGATGAGTTCACTGTCCCTTGCTGAACTCGTCTTCCCACACCCACGTACCCATTTTTCTCCACCACAGCCTCTGGCAGAACTTAGTGGGCAGGAGCCCATTTGGTAAATTCATTCACACTGAAGCGTAATTCACTAACATTGTCCTGGTCTATTTATAAAGTGTAACAGTCCAAAAGGATATAGAGCAGCAATAAGAAACCAATGAAGTTTAATATATTATCCTTCCTGGAAATGTGTACATTTTATCAAATCACAAGGAATTATACTCATTCCTCACTGTTAGGTGAATGGCAGCAACACTTGGGGTTGTAAGCTAAAACTTGCTAAGGAGCCCTTGGTTTTCACTATAATTAACATATAAACTGCATTTTCTATTGATGGCAAAATAAGATTGAATTCCATGTTGTTGATACAGTGATAGGCACTCATAATTCCTTACTGAAGATTACTGTAAATATTTTTAACACTAGTAACAAATATAAACACCACTGAAGGAACTGCAAACTTGGTAGCTACTGCCACAATATGTTTCTTAAGTGGCACAAAATCTAGGAAATTGGTAAGATATTTGAACCACTCAAGCCAACACTGGCTTTCCTTTAAGTCTGTGTGTTCCAGTAATGTCTCCACCCATAGCGTTTAAAAGCCATGTTTGCAACCAATGAAAAGATTTATTTTTTTAAGCTCAAAAATGTGGGATATGATGGCACAGCTATCACATTTAAGAAAAGCTTAAATTGACATTAAGAACTAAAAAGTAAGATAGGAAAACTTTATGTGTTGTGCTCTAAAATACAGCTGGTTCTTAATATTCACAGGAGCTATATTCTATAGTCTCTGCCAACATGGAATTAGCAAGTACTGAGCCATTGCCCCTAAGGGAAATACAGGGTTAGGTTCCTTTGAGGCTCCAGTCACAACATTTATGTCAACCAAATACATATTCTTGTTTTATGTGTGTTTCTGTTTAAAGGCACATTATTTAATATACATTGTTGATTCATTACTATTGAACTCATGACCCACTCCTCTATAACTCATGCCTAAATGAAGCTTAGCTAACTGTATTTTCTCCTTCAGGCACATTACAGCCTTCTTGTGCTTAGGAACAGTAGACAGCACTTCAGCACTATGCTTGGGACCATTTTAAATAGCAAAATCAACAACAAAAAGCATAAAAATGTGAAAGATGTAGCACTAAATAAACTGCAAAAGGGATATTTGTTTACAGTATCAGAATCAAAATAAGAAGGCAAGACATCGCCTTGTTGGACCTTAGCTGGGAACATGTACAATCAGCAACTCAAATTTTTTGCCACTCTGTTCTTGTCTGGGAATAACCATGAAAGTGTCATGGGTATTGATTTTAGGGTTATAAAAAACTTTTTAGTGAGTAGGAGAATTCCCAAATATGAAGGCATGAATAGTCAGGTACTTTAATCTGGTTCCCATTACCCATTAGTCAAAAACAACAACAACAAAACCCCAATACTCTATTTATCTAACAAAATAGGTAATTTACATTTGAGGTTCATATTTGGAACAAGAGACCTTGTAGAGTAGTAGATAACTATAATTAATATTGAAGCCCTGCTACTAATTCTCTGAGTGACCTTGGGCAAAAAAGCTGGGTTTCTCTGGGCGTCTGCTTCTTATTCATTAAATGATAGGTTTAGACTGCAGCTGATGTGTACTGTTTTTGTGTGTGCATATACATACAAATATATGTCCATATACATATAAATACAGATACTTATAAAGATACCTTAGCATTCTAATACACACAACAATGCCCACATTTAAATGTGTTTAGCATCAGGAAAACATATAAGAAATAGTACCTTAGACACATGGAGGACAGTGATGTGATGGAAGATATTTCACCGTGTTTATTTTGGTGTTTGACATGAAAACATATTAACTATTTAAAAAATTAAACTGGGGTGCCTTGGTGGCTCAGTCTTAGGGCTGGACTCTTGATTTTGGCTCAGGCCATGATCTCATGGTTCGTGGGTTCAAGCCCCACAACAGGCTCCGTGCTGACATGGAGCCTGCTTGGCATTCTCTCTCTCTCTCTCTCTCTCTCTCTCTCTCTCTCTCTCTCTCTCTCTCTCTCTTTCTCTTTCTCTCTCTCTCTCTTTCCCCCTCTCCCTTTCCCTACCCTGCTTGTGTGCTCTCTCTCTCTCAAAATAAACTTTAAAAACTAAAAGTAAAATAGATTAAGAAATAAAATATTAAACTGTATAAAGTAGAGAATAAGAATTAGACTTTAAAAAGGAAAGGAAAAAGGAGGAAGAGGAGGAGAAGAAGTAGAAGGAGAACAAGAAGGAGGAGGAGGAGGAAGAGAGGAGAAAGAGAACTCCTAATAGGCATTTCCTGTTCTGCATAGTAGGGGGCAGTTATTTTAAGCTCAGATCACACTATGACCATTAGACCACAGGGTTTTATTTGTATATCTTTTTATAAATCATGTGCTTGTTGAGCACTTACTGAACCCCAGGGACAGTACTAGGACATTATTTAATTTTTTTCATTATGCCTGTGAAATAGTTATTAGGTTGAATCACACCAAATTGCCAATTTTGAACAATTTTAACTTACAAAAATGTCCATTGCTTACCTTCAACCTAATATTAACATCCTCATTTTAATGATGAGGAACCCAAGGTTCCCAAAAAGCTGAGTAGCTGCCCAGTGGCACACACAGCTTTAAAAGGGTCCTGACCTGAACCGAGATCTGTTTCCACTGAGAAGTGGGTATGAATTTCAGGCCATACAAATAAATGTACAAGAACTTTTTAACTTTCTTTTCCTATGTGCCACCTTAAATGCCACCAAGTGTAGAGATGTGACATCATTAAAGTCAGAATTTTCTCTTCTCACCACTTCCCACCCATTCCCTAGAATTGTGCCAGGGAGGTGCCCCAGGCTCAGGGGCTCTGGTTCTCTCCAGTCATTCCTTCTGCTTTCTGCTCCGTATTGGTGGGAGAAGGGATCTCACTGCCTTGCCCTCAGCCTGGGGGGCACATGTCCCTTCTGCTGTCAGGCAGGAAGTATACCTCACACACCACTTTCTCTGACATCACCACTGGCTTCCTCACTGGCTCTCCTGGATCCAGACCCTTACTAGTCTCAAGAGGCAGAAAAGTCTGGCTCTGACATACTGTGCAGAGTCCAAGCCTTGAGTCCTTTAATAAGGCATTGGCTTTGAAATGTCAAAAGCTTAAGGTTCTGCCTTCCACAGACTCTTCTCTAAAACTCTTTCCTGCTTATAGTTTCAAAGTCTACTTTTCTTAGTAAAAAAAAAAAAAAAAAGGAATCTGTTTTCTTTCATTCTTTTCTTGAGGCAATAAAGGCAAAATAATTAGTAGTCTGAAGGATGAGTGTGAGGGAAGGGATCATGATAACAGGAAAGAACAGATGGGAAAAGAGGAAAACAGAAGTTGATGTTCAAAATGCTTTGCCACACATGTGTGTGGTTCTTCTCTCAACACAACTTCTCAGGCACTTCGCACGCATGAGGGTGCCCACAACATGTCCAAGGAGGTCGCACAGATCCTGCTTTATTTGAAGAATAGTAGTGGGGACCCATGGAAATGGGTTAACCCATATGGCTATAGTAATTTTCACTTGTGAGCATATCCAGAGTCACATAAAAGCTTGCCAGTCTGACTAAATAGAAGGGATTTTCTCAGGGCAAGTAAAACTGAAACTTATTTTTCAACTTATTTTGAATGGGTTGAATAGGGAAGCCCACTGTGACTGCAACTCTGTGGCCCTTTTTCTCTGCCTGTGAAGCAGTTCTTTAAGACACAGATGGGGTGCTGGGCCATTATTTAAGCAAAGGTTACGTAAAATGAAATCAATCAACATGGTGTGACAAATCAGAGAGGAGAGTCAAGCTAACTGTGCTGCTTCGCTGCATCTAAATTGCAAAACAGAGGAAGAATGGAGGAAACAGTGTAATTAGAGGCATTTAAACTCTCCTGTAGGAGGAACAGCAAAATGTACTAATTTGAAATTGTAGTGGGAACTTGGAGTTCTAAGGAGGTAGGGATAGGAATAAGGAAACTAGGAGAAGGGTAGAATAGAAGGGAGAAGGCACAATGTGCCCTCAGACTCATAGGAAAAGTATTTGATCAGACTTCTTGAAGAATCAGGGAAGGAACAGTAAAAAAAAAAAAATCTCTTAAATACAACGGGAGATGTTACAGTTGGAGAGGAAAAGAATGAGAAGTGGTGGGGGAGGGTTTGACAGGTGTTAAGAACTGAAACGGAAGAAGATTGAATATTTACAAGGGATAAAATAAAAATTGATTTAAGTAAAAATATTTCACTGTACAAAGTCCCTAGGCATGCCATTAATGTTTAATTTAGATTATACAACGTTATCACACTTGCTATGTATTTGTCTAAAAATAGTTTAAAATGTGCTAACCAACCTTCCTGGCCACAGTCCACAGTAGAGTTATGGAGCCTTCTACAGTCCCAGAGAGCTTCTCCTGAAGGCTAATTTTGTTCTCTACCTGCCAAACTGAGGGAAGAAACATGAGTTGTTTCTTCACCAAGGAGCAACTGTTAAAACTGCTCTAGTTTTGAAGGAGAGGCAAACATACCAATGTTTCAAGTTTCTCTTGAAGGTTTCTTTTTGCACAAATGACTTCTTACAATTGTGGCCATCCTTTATGCTTTCAAAGCACGTTCAGATGACTTACTTCATTTGAATTTCAGTAAATTCTATCATGAATATTTTCTATATCATGGTTTTTTGTTTTTTGTTTTTGTTTTTATAAGAGAGAGAGTAGGGGAGGGGTGGAGGGTGGGAGGCTGAGGATCCAAAGCAGGCTCTGCACTGACATTGGAGAGCCCGATGCAGGGCTCAAACTCAAGAACCATGATATCATGACCTGAGCCCAAGTTGGACGCTTAACTGACTGAGCCACCCAGGCTCCCCTATGTCATATGTTTTTACATGTTGCTTTTCCACTATCAGAACCAATAAAACATGAGACCTGGTTAATTCATTAGTTTCTTATACCATAAATCCTCAACCTCTCATTGTTTTCACTTAGGTTTTCCTTTTTCTTTCCTTCTGACTAGAGAGCTTTTTATGCTGGGGGTCAGTTCTGTTGACATTCCAAATTTCTAGTCTTACACTTGGCAAAGTCACACAAAATCTAGAAAACCTAGAAAAAGTTCACAGGGGGATATAGCTGCCCCCCTAATATCATAGCCAACTGCCAGGCGTTCATTGGTACTGTGAGAGCCACTGTGGCCTTTTGAAGTCATCAAAGGGTCTCAGTGGCTATCAACCAAAGTTTTAAGGCCAGTTTATACCTGGCTTTGATCCCTGGATTTACCATCCAGTAGCTATATGGCATCCTCCATAAAGTGGTGGATATCATTTGTAAAGTTTCTAAGTGCAGTATAGTCCCTGCCACACAGCAGACATTGAATGAATATTCACTCCTTTCCCTTACCTCATAGGACTGTTAAAGAGCGAAGTCACATACAGTTTATGTGACAAGGGCTGGGATGTGATTTTCTTCACAGAAGTAGAGGTGGAAACTCTACCATCAAACTCTAGGGTAATTGTGTGCACTGCTGAACTCTGACCAGCCCACCATGCCTGTGGAAACCAGGGCATCTACTGACACCCAGCTGGATGACATAATCCCCCTCAGGCAGGTCATGAGGCACCTGCATACCATAATCCCAAAATAGCCCAAATGCATACCATGATTTCAAAGAAGACCATCGTGATTAGCCCTGGAGTTACACAACAACAAATGCAGATCTCACCAGGCAAACATCGCTCAGACATTTTACTTTATTAATATGGGACAGAAACTGTTTAAGTGTTTAGGCTTTGAAGGATTTACCCCCTTTCTCCTTTCCTAAATCTCATCCATGAAGGGCTCCTAGACCTCTGCCTCTGTGTAGGTCTAGGTCAGTTTCCCTGCTTTGCTACTTCAGCACTTACCCTTAGGTCTCTAATAGTCTTATTTTTTCTTAAACAGCACATAAGAAAAATTAGTGTCAGCCTTTGTGAGAAAGACATGGCCTTTGTTCCTCTATGCAAGAAAGTAAAAGAAAGCCCCTGTGAACATAAGAGAACAGATGTGGATTCTCTGCAAAAAGGCAAGATCAAAGCTGGGAGAACTGGACTGGAAGGTAGGAAGAAGTTGCTTCAGCAAGACAACTGATCTCTGAGACAGACAGTATCTCGGTTTCCATGAGGATACCCTGAGTATGTTAGAGCGGCCAAATACTGCATTAGCTGCCGGAGATAGTAAGATGAGTGGAACTCCGTCCTTATCCTAAGGACTTCAAAGCCTGGTAGGGAAGGACCAATGAAGCACATGGTACGACACATCATGATTGCGACTGATGCTAGAAAAGACTCAAGGTGAAAGTGTTCTGGGGTCATAGAGGAGGGTAATCAACTGTGCTGGTGGGGAGAGGAAGAGGGAGGAGCAGAGCCCTCATACAAGGGGTAATACTGATACTAATTAGGATCTCCATGTTGGTTCTAGCTAGCAGTTATTTTTGTGAAAACGAAATAAATATTTTTTTAAATGTTTATCTATTTTTGAGAGAGAGAGATAGAGAGTGAGTGGGGGAGGGGCAGAGAGAGAGAGAGACCGAGAATCCCAAGCCCCATTAGGAGCTCCAGCTCAAGAACCGTGAGGTCATGACCTGAGCCGAAATCAAGAGTCAGGCGCTTAAACAACTGAGCCACCCGGGTGCCCCGAAAATGAAATAAATTACAGAGTTCATTGACATTTCTGGTCTGTCCTAATCCTTATAATTTGTTCTTAATGATCTTTTCAATTTATCCATAAATTTGTATTTTACAAATGTATATATGTGTTTGTGTGTGCAGTATGTGTATGTGCATGTTTGTGTATGTATATGTGTGTTTGTACGTATATATTAGAAATATTGTGCTTTCTTGTATGACTCTTGCTTCTATTTCTCTAGCATATGTGAAACATATTTAAATATGCCTGAAGCTATGCTTCTCCCTTGTAGATGTTAATGGTGATTTCTTCTAAATAAGTTGAAATTGGAATCAATATGCATGTATATGTATATATACCCCTACTGACATTAATCCCCCCAAAACTTTCTTTTTTTTCTTTCTAAAATTTGCATCTTTATTTTCTGCCCTGTGTATTTCCTCACCATGTTTGTCATCAGCATCATACAGCCTGTAACTCATCAATATGTCTCAGGATGCCTTAAAGGAAACACCTGGAGGGGCACCTGGGTGGCTCAGTCGGTTGAGCATCCGACCTTGGCTCAGGTCATGATCCTATGGTCTGTGGGTTCAAGGCCCGAGTCAGGCTCTGTGCTGACAGCCTGGAGCCTGCTCCAGATTCATGTGTGTATGTGTGTGTGTGTGTGTATCACAAAACAAAACAAACAAACAAGAAACAAGAAATACCTGGAGAGGCTCAGTATTGTGGTCTTGACATACAGCCCCTGTTCCTGCTTTCACAACTCCACACGATTCTGCAACTTCCACATAGGTGTGCACTTTGGAAAGTGCTGCTGTCTTTGTTGTAAGGAGAAGCCCTATGTCCTGTACTGCTCTCTTGATAGCTCTTAAGAGTGTCTTCTGTTAATAGTCTATTTGCTGCAGCTCTCAGTATCACCCTATCAAAAGCTATTCCTCCTTGAGCTCTTGAGTCACACTGATCTAGGGTGAAGGGATTTATCCTGTTCACGTTTTACTAGGAAGAGAGCTTTAAAGTAGTGTAACCTCATAAATATTCCTTAACTGGACCAAAGACTCTACTTTCTGTGCAGTTCAGGAAGCACCCTCCCTAGCGGCTGCTACTTCATCATTCCATACCCACTCTTGGGGAGTGGGGCAACCTTGCTTGAAGCTTACCTCACACCCCCCTACTCTGTAGGCCACAAAAGCACTTTGCAAACTCTAATGCATTACACAAACATAGGGTATTAGTGCAATCATGTGAGAAAGAGCATACCCACCCCTTATTCCTTTATCACCCTTTATGTGAACTGCTTTGGGACTGAGTTGCCTTATTGTCCCTTGGAGTCATTAAGAGGCTGCCCATGTGAATGCAGAGGGTCCAAAGAAGACTTCAACTTTTCAGGAATATCCCTTTATTAAAAAAATATGATGAACATTGATTCATTCTGGATACATTGTATTTTTATATCATCTGTGTTGTTTTCTGCATGTACCAATGTCTTCAAATTAAAAAATTAAAAATCCCCCTGAGCAGAACTGCATACATGCTAAAACATACACATGTAACGTCCAAGAAGCAGGGACCCAATTCTGCTGAATCAACTGGATTCTGACGCTAACTTCTAACTGTCCCACATTTACCTGTTGTCTTTTTAAAAAGTTCATTTCCTAATTTTTCATAGTATCTCCTCCCCTGTTTATGCTGACAATACCTGCTGTGCTTATAGGAGTATTTTTATAAAAGGCAACTGGAAATAATAGGTACTAGATGCTGACATTAGAGTAAGTGGCTAGGGCACCTGGGTGGCTCAATTAAGCATCCGACTTTGGCTCAGGTCATGATCTCACAGTTTGTGGGTTCGACCTCCGCATGGCGCTTTGTGCTGACAACTCAGAGGCTGGAGCCTGCTTCAGACTCTGTGTGTGTCTCTCTCTGCCTTTCCCCTACTCATGCTCTCTCTCTCTCTCTCAAAAATAAATAAACATTAAAAAATTTTAAAAAAAAAGGAAGAGTAAGTTGGGGCACATGGATGGCTTAGTCAGTGGACCATGCGACTCTCAGTGTCATGAGTTCAAGCCCCACATTGAGCCTACAGCCTACTTAAAAATAAATAAATAAATAAATGTTAAAAAAGAAGAGTAAGTCTAATAACTAAAATTGTGTTAATGTAAACATGAAATTTTAATAGCATACTGAAATATATATTATACTATGATTAAAACCAAGTAAATATTATATACATACTGTGTGTGTGTGTGTGTGTGTGTGTGTGTGTGTGTGTGTGTGTATGTGTGTGTAGAGGGGGGTAATAAAATTGATAAGCAATGTGAAGAAAGAGAAGATTTCTATACAGTAATATGGGAATTATGGGTGGCTTTATAAAAATCCCTTATAAAAAATGTAAGTCTATTTAGTAGTAAAGAAAAATGAATGTCCTTTATGCTATTGAGTTTTTCCTTTGACTCCCATTCTTTTAACTTTGTACTTTCTTTTGTGACTGTTGCTTTTGCTCCCCTGGTATGTGCTCATTCATTTTAAATGTTAGATGGTATGCTTCATCTGTTACACATTCTATCTATATAGGATGATTTCTTTCATAAGCTGAAAATGGGGTCAGTACCCCATGGGGACAGATACCTGTCCTTTCCTTAAATTTAATTTCTCTGAAGTGTGACCTGCACTGTTAAGCACCATCAAAATCAGCCTTTCGTCATGTTCCCCAATACTCCCTTGCCACCCACCCTGTGTGTGCCGTGAGGAGACTCTGCTAGAGAATGTCCTCTCAATTTCAGTTCTTCATTTGTCACATGGATGGCCCAATCTTAAACCTGCATTGGTGTGAAATTAAAAATCACATTCCTGATTCTCTCCTTTGGTGTATCCCATAATCCCTCTCAAGCCAGCAAACTATTAATTTCTAACCTTTTATGGTAAACTTTGTGCCTTGTGAGTCATGCTCCTGGAAATTTCGCTTGCTTATCAGTAAGATTTTATCAAAAATCTGAGAATTTAGAATTATTAGTGCTCCCCAATTCCCAATAGCTTCCATGTTACTTTTACAAATGTCATTGTTAATATATAATCTGTGTGTGTACATTATATATATATATATATATACACATATATATATATATATATATGGATGTCAAAGTGTTAGAATGATAAACATTGAGTTGGTGAGAGAGATTTTGATATAATGATAAACACTGAGGTAGAAGAGAAAACAGGGTCTGTCATTAGTGTAGGGGCCCTCGATGGATTAGTAATGCTTTCTTTTTTTAAAGGAGGAAGAAACTATATTACAATATTAAGATCTGATGAAGCTGAGCAGTAGATCTATATTCTCTGTATCTACAGGTGTGTTCCTCTGTTAGTCTATCATTGCCTGTGTGCATGGACTATTTCACAAAACAGTGTCATTATTAAACTTTTTATTCCATTGTGCTGGTCATTTAAATTTCTTTATTGACATGTTACAGAAAATACCAGTGAGAGAATTTTGGAAGGGTAGAGGATCCATACAAAATAGAGAGTTGAGAGATGTAGATTATAGTTAATGGAACAGGAAACAAAGGTAAGTATGTTAAGAAAGGTACAAAGAGGAAGTAAAGTAAGTGCATTATATACAATTACACTAGAGGAATTAAAAATAATGAGACATTCATACTGAGAGGGGGGAGAGTGTAAGTGCACTAAGCACTCATCTGTCTGAATGGGAAGGAAATCCACAGATAGAGTCTGTCTGGTAAATGAAGAAGTGACAATTTGACTGTATTACTGAGAGATAGGGAAGTAAGCACTCAGAAAAATTAAGAAATCTGTTAAAAAGTTAAACTTGGTTGCTTCTCAAGTGTAGGTCTAGAGTTTGGGTGGAAAGCAAAGGGGTGGGTAGAGCTGGGATGTGGGAGCAAAGTCATCTGATCTTTTGCAATGAGCTCGTCAACACCATTGATTTTTTGTAAAGGTGCACACGTACTGCTTGGACTTGAAAGACAGACAGACCATCAAACCCAAGAAAACGTCCCTCCCTTCAGTCATTTGGTCAAGTTAGTTTTCACTTCTTCTTGCTAATAAATTATTTACATCTTTACATCTTCACCCTTTGATTGGTATCCTAAAATGATCCTTTGTTTTTCTTTCTCTGTTTCTTTTCTCTCTTTTAATTTTTACCCTCTGCAAACATTTTAGAAATGGCTTTTCTATATAAAAATTTAAAAACTATTTATCCATTTATGGAAAACTTGTTTCTGATAGATTATTAAGTGAAACAAGCAAGGTTCCTCCCATTCAACTGGCTCAAAACATGCCTAGGACAGACGACAAACATGAAGAGGTAGAAAGCAGAGCCCAAGGCTGGAGGCATTAAGATAGAGAGTAACCGCTAATGGGCTTTTCAGGAGGGTGGGTGATGAAAATATTTCAGACTTAAAGGGTGGCGATGTTTGCAGTGGTGATGGTTCACATCTTTGTGAATATACTAAAAGGACTGAATTGCACACTTTACAGGAGTAGATTTTATGGGAGATGAAATATATCTTAACAATAAAAAAATATGCCTATGAAGAAGTACTAGCAGAGAATAAACAAAAACGATAATTCTTATGTTATATTTGGGGAGTGTTTTTCTATCTTTTCCTTCTCTAAAGGCTTTAGTAATGTGATGTCGCCTTCATAATTTCAGAAATATTTCAAAGTAACATCATTAGCTTCAGTGTGCAGCATCATCATGTGTCTCTTTCTCCTAATTCCACAGTGCTTTTTATTTTCTCATGTTCTCGTATGTGCATAATTATTTGCGTTTTATTATTTATTTATTTATTTGAGAGAGAGAGAGAGAGAGTGCGCACACTCAGGAGCAGGGGAGGAACACAGAGAGAGAGAGGGAGAGAGAGAGAGAGAGAGAGAGAGAGAGAGAATCTTAAGCACAGAGCCCAACAGGGCTGAGATCATGACCTGAGCCAAAATTAATAGTCAGACGTTTAACCAACTGAGTCACCCAGGCACCCCTCATTATTTGCATTTTAATCTGTTTTCTTTTTGGTTTGGGATTTGGTATTACTCTCATTCTTGTTTGACTTTTTTTTTCTTTTCATCACCTTGATGCTGCCAAATCTTTTCTTGTAATTTGTTTTTTTCTGCTTTGTTTTCTTCACTCACTAAAACACTTTTTCCTGCTTTTCTTGAGAGCTCTCCTTGAAATACATAAAAATGCTTTAAACACACTGTGACTTTGTGAAAGAAAAGCTGGACTTTCCTGCCTTGAATCATTCCTCAGTCCAATCAAAGCTGGCAGGCAATCTGGAGGAAAAGGACAACAAGGAGAGAAAGAGGAGGAGAAGCTGATATTCCCTGGGCCCCCTCCATGTGCGACGCTCTGTACATGCATTTTCTCAATACTCCCTCAAACCGAGGAGGCACTGTTACCCTCTTCTTTGCAATGCAGACTCTGACTCAGATCAGTTAAGCAATTTGCTCAAGGTCATACAGTCGGTAAACAGCAGAGGCAAGTATCAGACCCAGTTCTGTCTAACTCCAAAGCCAGCACTCTCTTCCTCTACACCTTCATGTTTGCTTATGTCAATTCCACTGTGGCATTGCCAAGATGGCCTTCAAAGGTTATACCAACTTATGCTAATGTTTCGTGAATTTTCATGTTTATTGGCCACTTATATGTTTACCATTAGATTTTCCAATGTACATTAGCCATTTGTGTAATTTCTTCTCTGAATTTCCTGCTTATTCCCTTTTCTTGTTCTCCTACCGTGTTATATATTATTTATACTCCCTGTGGATTTGTAGCACTCACTCTGTGCATCGTGGCTAAGGATTCTTTATTTTCTATTTTAAAAATATGATTTTCTAGATTGCCATTCATCTCACAACTTTGTTTATGGTAGTTTTAAATATAAATTATAAAATATGGGGGCTCCCAGGTGGCTCAGTCAGTTAAGCATCTGATTTTGGCTCAGGTCATGATCTCACGGTCCGTGAGTTCCAGCCTAAGAGCTCAGAGCTTGAAGCCTGCTTCAGATTCTGTGTCTCACTCTCTCTCTGCCCCTCCCCCACTTCTCTCTCTCTCTCTCTCTCTCTCTCTCTCTCTCTCTCTGTCTCTCTCTCTTTCTCTCCATCACTGTCTCAAAAATAAATAAAACATTTAAAAAATATGTAAATTGTTCACAATTTACCCTGTTTTCCTTATAGTTATGGGTTTAGTATTACTCTAAAAAATGATTTTCCCACCTTACGGTTATAAAAAACATTTCTGTGAATTTTCTTTTTAGAAGTTATATAATTTTCTTTTTTATTAAAAAATATTTTTTATTAAAAAATATCCTGGTCCTTAATCTAGCTGGAATTTAGTATGTGATATGAGAGAAAATGAATGTAATTCGTTGTCCTAAAGAGTGATCAGGTGTCCCAAACCAATTCAATTTACTTTATGTACTGAATTTGTATTCCCCCTTTATGGAATATGAAGTATATACACACAGTATACACGGACTAAATTGAGATAAACACACACACTCGAGTCTGTCTCGACATTTTCTAGTCTATTCCACTGATTTATTGCCTATTCTTAAACCACTAGCATGCTGTTAATTTTGAAATTTGGTAGAACAAATCCTATCTTCTTACAATATCATTTAAATTTTATTTATTTATTTTGGGGGGGTGCAGAGAGAGAGGGAGAGAGTGAGAATCTGTGCTGCACAGAGCCAGATGTGGGGCTCAAACTCATGACTGTGAGATCATGACCCAAGACAAAATTAAGAGTCAGATGTTTGATGGACTGAGCCACCCAGGCACCCTGTCTTTTAAATAGATAGATAGATAGATAGGTAGATAGATAGATAGATAGATAGATAGATAGATAGATAGATAGATATCTCATAAGTAAATAAATAAACATAGCAATCAAAGATACTAAATGACTTGTTCAATGCATGTATCATTTAAAGACAGAATTCAGAGAGTAATCTGTGTCTTGAATTTGAATCATTTATTCATTTTATTTAACAAGTTTTTATTGGACACTTACTATATGCCAGAAGCTATTGTAGCTTCTGAAAAGTCAGCAGTGAAGGAAACAAAAATATCTATGCCCTCATGGGGCTAACACATATTCAACATTATTATTCATTTTCAAATAGATATATTCTCCTTTTACTTCTGCTAGAGTTCCCAATTTTTGAGAAATAAATCTTAGCTATTATTCCAGTATTATTAAAAGAGTTAGTCTTATATTTCACAGCCTCTTTTTCTTGCATACAAAAAATTTAAACTCTATGGTTTCATTTCCCTTTTGTTAATGCAAAGTAGTATCTCTTGTACATCCAAGTTTGGTTTCTAAAAACCACTTTGTAGAGAACCCATTGTTCAGAAGCATAAAGCTTTGTGAGGAAAACTAGTTTAAGGAAATCAAGGTCATAATTGAACTAGGAAAAAAATACACACTTTCCTTAAACATTTATTAAAATAAAACTATATATCTAGCGTATATTATGCATCTGAACTTAGTAATTGATTTCTCTTAACCATTTCTTGCTTTGGGGGAACTTTTCAGAACTTCTCTTTTATGACATTTCAGCAAGATGCATGACTATTTTATTTTATAGCACATAATATTCATGATGAGTCCTTTCTCTATTAGTTTTGATCACTACATTTAAAATTTTATGACTTGGAGTAGTTGACTCCCACTCTCTACTCCCAAAATGACCCTAAAGGAATAAGGAAAGAGTTACTTGACAGGAATTAAGTATAGTTATGTTTGGGTTCTGAAATTGTACAGGTCTGGATTCAGAACGAGCTTTGCCTCAAAAACACAGTGTGATCTTGGGCAAGTGAGGTAACCTCTCTAAATTAAGTTTCTCCATATATAAATTGGTGAGAATAATAATAGTGCTTCATAGATTGTTGAGAAAATTAAATAAGCTAGAACATATAAAGCTAACAGCCAATGCTTGTTACATGATACATGTTAAATAAATGTTAGCCAAAGGGCACCTACATGGCTCAGTCAGTTCAGCCTCTGACTCTTGATTTTGACTCAGGTCATGATCGCACAGTTCATGAGTTTGAACCCCATGTTGGGCTCTGTGCTGACAGTGTAGGGCCTGCTTGGGATTCTCTCTCTCTCTCTCTCTCTCTCTCTCTCTCTCTCTCAAAATAAATAAACTTAAAAAAAATAAATGTTGGGATGCCTGGGTGGCTCAGTCGGTTGAGCGGCCGACTTCGGCTCAGGTCATGATCTCACGGTCCGTGGGTTCGAGCCCCGCGTTGGGCTCTGTGCTGACAGCTCGGAGCCTGGAGCCTGCTTCCAATTCTGTGTCTCCCTCTCTCTAACCCTCCCCTGTTCATGCTCTGTCTCTCTCTGTCTCAAAAATAAATAAATGTTAAAAAAAAAAAAAAGGTAATCTTTAAAAAAAAATTTTTTTTTAATAAATAAATAAATAAATGTTAGCCAGTATTTTTTGAGATGGTTGTCAATATCCTGACACGACAAAAACCAATGGTTCATTTGGGTGATAGAAGCAGGGGTATTGTGAGAAATAAGGGCTTGAAGAACCTCCTGGGAATTCAGGGGAAAGCTATGGGTTTAGGCCTCATGGACATTGGCAGTCATTCAGGCACCAGAGGCTTCCAGGGAAGAGTCACTGACCTGACTCATCTTGGCGACTTCAGGGATTCCATAATTGCTGTGACTCAGCAGCCCTCCATCTGCTCTGCTCCCTTTCTATTTCTACTCACCAATTTCTCAACTCTTCTGTGAATGCCTTTGATTTCAGCTTACTATGGCTTCTGCTTGTTCATAACTGCTTGCTCACCTTTTCTAATAATGCAAAGCTTCAACTTATTCACAGTATGTCAGTTTCGTGTCAAATTTTGCAGAGCTCGTGTCAGCTTGACCTGATGATATTCCTATTTGCACAGAAGGTCTATGCCAAACCATCTCAGAGGCCTTAGACACATCTAAAAATTGTTTGTCTGGGGGCTGATGTTGAGGTGGGAGGACTGGGTGTTGAACGGTTAGGCAGGGGTAGGATAGTTCATGTGGTATGGGACACCTACCTTCTCAGGAGGAGCCACAGGCTTTGTGGTTCCTCCAAGGGGCTGTGTGGTGGCTCCCTTGTCCATAAGCTATATGTTGAGTAAATCATATCTAATCTATTCAACATAGCCCAAAAGTAATGTAGCTTCTTCCTTCCATTCCCAGTTATTTTATTATTTAGGTTGGTTTCCAATGTGGTGTAAAATGGGGAAATTTTTGGCCCAGAGGATCCAGTCAAGGATTTAAAAAAATAGATGCCCAGACCCAGTTTTTCTTCCTGTATTACTTTGTTTGCTGTTTTAAAACTATTCCTTATTTCTTTCCTTTCTAATCTCTATAAACCATAACTCTAAATTTGAGTGATCTAACACAATCTCAATGACCTGTTTCTGGTTTATATAATGCTTAGCCCATATCTATATGGTTTATTTTTAACTTCTCTAGGCTTACTTGAAATCCTTTTACTTCCTTAGATTCTTAATTGTTTACATCCTTTAATCCCAGGACTCACATTACTTCTCCTTCCTCTATTCTTCTCTCCGCAATAGCTTAGGCACCCTCCACGGTGCTTCTCATCTCCTTTGGGCTTCACCTCCATGGATTTTCCTGGAACCCCTTTCCTCCCACTTCTTCATGCCTCTTGTCCTTGAGCTCATGAAGTGTTCTCCTCCATGGACTCGAAACAGAGGTATCTCCGCTGGAGTGAGTCATCTTGCTACTCTTTCCCTAGCAAAGGTTCATCTTGGCAATCACTGTCCACCTTTTCTTATTCACTTAATTTTATCTCCACCATTTCCCTAAATTGATCTTGTTTTTTTATCTAGCCTCTTCTATGGCCCCTTTATCTCCTTTTTCTTTTATAGAATCAGTTAATTCCCCTGCATTCAAAGGGCAAGTCATACCAAATACTGCCTGTGTTAATTTTCTAGGACTGCTATAACAAAGTACCATGACTGGGCGGCTTTAACAACAGAAATTTATTTTCTCATCATTCCAGAGGTTGAAGTTCAAGATCAAGATTGGTTTCCTCTGAGGCCTCTCCTTGGCTTGTAGATGTCCTCCTTCTCTCTGTGTCCTCACATGGTCCCCCCTCTGTGTGTCTGTGTCCTAATTTCCTTTTTTTAATAGGGACAATGGTTATATTGGATTATGGCCCACCTTAATGACCTCATTTGAAAATTACTTTTTAAAAGACCCTATCTTCATATTCTGAAGTACTGGGGGTTAGCACTTTAACATATGAATTTGGGAGATGGGGGACATAATTCAGCCCTTAACACTGCCTATACTTTAAAACACAGATCAACATTTTTCTCCTCCTAAAGCATACAGTGACATGATTTTTCTAGAACTTGTCTGGAAGTTAGTATCCTTACCATCCATCTGGTAATCAGTCATGCCCTCTCTTGTAACATCTCTTGTTTTGCCATATTATTATGTATGATTTGTGTTGTTAATTTCTTATATTTTATTTCCCTGATAGGGCAAAGAGGACCCCTACCTCTCATTCTCAGAATCACCATAATATCAGGTCCAGTACTTTGCATGCCATTTGTTTTCAATAAGTAAGTTTAACAATTTTAGTTCATGTTCTCCCACTTTCGATTCTCCTAATTCAAACCCCTTTAAAGCTTGTCATTAATTTAATGATTTTCAGTCAACTCCTAAAAATATGTTCTTTTCAAAAAAAGGCCCTGTTTGCTCAAAGTAACAAGAACCCACCAGAGCAGTGGTGGAACATGTTTGAGGCTGATTCTATAGGGGTCAAAACCCACTGAGATTACTGGTGAGGTTTGAATGGGGTCAGTTTAGGAGGAGGTGCTTAATAAGATTGTGGTTAGAGGGCAGGTGGTGGGGGTCCATTTGATTGGGAAGGTGAGTATAGGGCAGAGGACATGCCCAAGTTGCAAGTCAGGCTTTTGTTGGTGAGGCAGGGAGAAAGCATCCCTCAGGGGACAGCACCCTGGTTGAGTTTGAGAGAGAAACTCTGTCTCAATGCTCAACTGGTCAAGAGTCCCTTCACTGACAGGTGCACAGTGGGAAAAATGACTCATGTATAAAATTTATCTTCCCGGATGGCCCAATGAGTGTGGCCCTTGCAAAGATCCTCAGTTTCTATCTCACCAGAGTCTCGTTCTATGGGTACCTCAATTCCCTTGTCACTGTATATCTCTCCAGTATTTCCAGATAGCCTTTGTATATCTCTCCAATATTTCCAGATAGCCCCCAAAGAGCAGAGAACTTGAGGCCTTATCTCATCTGGCCTCACTTGTTTCACTAACCATCTTCCCCTACCAAGCAACAGAACCCTTTCCCAACAGAACCCTTGGCCCTCATGGTCTTGCTTTCTCAAATTTGGTCATCTAAAATCATTTCTCATGTATTTAAGTTAATTAAGCATTTACTATATGTTAGGCACTATGGTAAATACTTTAGAAGCATCTTTTCATTACAACCCTCTGAGGTAGTATATTAGTTTTCTATTACTGATAATTCTAGAACAAATCATCACAAACTTAGTGGCTTAAAACAACACTAATTTATCTTCTCACAGTTTCCGTGGGTCAGAAGTCCAGGTACAGGTTACGTGGGTACTCTGCTCAGGATCTCACAGGCTGAAACCAAGGTGTCATTTGGGGCTGTGATCTCCTCTGGGGCTCTGGTCCTTTTCCAAGTTCATTGGTTGCTGGGAGAGTTCAATTTCTTGCAACAAGATGACCAAAGTCCTGGTTTTCTTGCTAGCTCCCGGCAGGGGACTAGTTTCAGCTCCAAGTGACCACCCTCAGATTCTTGCCACCTGTCTTCTCTTCTCATGGGCTTTTTTATTTCTTCCATGGCAGTAGGAGAGTCTCTCTGAGGCTTTACCTTCTTCTAAAAGCTTATCTGATTAGGTCAGGCTCACCCAGGATTATTTCTCTTTGATTAACTCCAAGGCAACCTATTAATAACCTACTCACAGGAGTGATATTTCATCATATTCACTGGTGCCACCCAATACTCTTGGGGGAGGGGCATGCACTCTACAGGGCAGAAATCTTGAGGCCATCTTAGAATACTGCCCACCACATGGAAGTCTCCATTACAGATGGAGGTACCATCTGTAATATGATACCCCATATCACAGATGCAAAGCTATTCACACAGTTTGTAAATAGCAGAGCTGGAATAGAATTTCAGGCATTTGGATTCCCAAACCAATGTTCTAGCCCAATGTGCAAGACCACTTTTATTAGCTCAACATCTGCCTGCAACATTGTCCCTATTCTTATTTCTGCTTGTAAAATTGCATTTCTTCTATCATTCAACATAATTCTCATATCCCTCATAAAGTCTTTTTGATTAACCAAGCTTGATGTTGACTACATCTATCGTATGTTTTCAAAACCATCTGTCAGTTAAATATTAACAGGACACACTAAGTATTGAGAACTAATATTCTGTCTTTATGCTAGAAATATATTATTGACTGTTTTCTATAACTGACCAATGGCTATCAAACTTAGCCTAAAGAATATTTTATTCTTTGGAAAAGTTAGAAATAAAAAAAAAAAAAAACTAAAAGATTTGTTTCCATCACCTCAAATAGATAAAACAAATGATATGCCCTTAAACCAAGAAATATGCTATATTGGAAAGAATTAAGTGTCTTTTGGGAACTGGACCAACACATTGTAGAATCAGTGCGACCAAAAACTCCAATTCAAGCTAAATGTTTTCAGAATAGTTGGTTCAAGAGTCTTGCTTTCTAATGCAGTGGTTCTCAAACCACTGAGTACATCAGAATTACCTGAAATCTTGTTAAAATAGAGATTGCTGAGGGACGCCTGGCTGGCTGAATCAGAAAAGCATGCAACTCTTGATCTTGGGGTCATGAGTTTGAGCTCCACATGAAGTGTAGAGATTACATAAATAAATTTTTTAAAAACTTAAAAAAAAATTAAATATATAGATTGCTGAGCCCCATCCCCAGAGTTTCTCTCTAGCAGGTCTGCAGTGGAGCAGGCCCAACAAATCACCAGGTGATGCAGATTGTCTGGGGACCACGCTAAGAAACATTATTCTGAAAGGAAGAACACATGGGCAGAAAGTATATAATAGCTACTTTTAGCTAAGGATTTGGAAGAATCTTTTTTTTTTTTTAAGTCATTATTACTCTCCAATAATGGACAGTCTCTTTCATGAAGAAGAGAACTTCCCATGACTAGAAATAAGCAGCCATTGAATGATTGCTTGTGGGGGAAATTGTAAAAATGATTGTTGCAATAAGCAATGGTGTCCTGGGTCCAATCCATGAAGCCAGGATTGATCTGGGGGGAATTAGTAGAGCAGAGGAAGGGGGATATGGGATTTTGCCAGGACATAGCTATCAGAAAGACAAGCCTAGGTGCTGAATCAAATAGGCTTGGTATTGCGTGGAAGAGAGTTTCAACCCATCAACAAGAATGAGAGATTAAAGCAGTAACTAGGAAGCAAATATTAGACTGGGGAAGGAATAACCAGACCTACATCATACTAAAAAAGATTATATTACTCGTAAATGAAGGGTAGGTATAAATGGAAAATCAAAGTAGAAGGAGCTATCCACAAATGCTGGGCATTCCACACAGTGGCCCTGTTGTACAAATCTAGTCAAATATTTCTGGAGTGGGACGGCAGGTGGAAGTTTGGGTGATAAAGAGGGGTCACTGCACAGAGTGGAGTTGTGCTGGAATTGTTCCTTAAACCCAGCTGATTATCAGTCACCAAGGAGATTTTTTTTTAAGTTACTTAACATACATTGTAATACTGGTTTTATAAATAGAATCCAGTGATTCGTCACTTACCTGTAACACCCAGTACTCATTCTAACAAGTGCCCTCCTTAATGCCCACCATCCATTTAGCCCATCCCCCCCACCTCCCTTCAAGCAACCCTCAGTTTGTTCTCTGTATTTAAGAGTCTCTTATGGTTGCCTCCCTCTCTGTTTTTATCTTGTTTTTCCTTCCCTTCTCCTATGTTCATCTGTTGTGTTTCTGAAATCCCACATATAAGTGAAATCATATGATATCTGTCTTTCTCTGACTGAGTTCACTTAGCATAATACACTCTAGTTCCATCCATTTTGTTGCAAATAGTAAGATTTCATTCTTTTTGAATGATGAGTAATATTCCATTGTACATATATACCACATCTTCTTTATCCATTCATCAGTCGATGGACATTTGGGCTCTTTCCATAATTTGGCTATTGTTGATAGTGCCACTATAAACATTGGGGTGCATGTGCCCCTTTGAGTCAGCAGTTTTGTATCCTTTGGATAAATAATCAAGGGGAGCTTTTGACAATGCCAGATCTCAGAGTCCCAGTGAATTGAGGGTTAGCAGTCGAGGGTCACATGGAATGGGAGAGAGACAGGAATCTGTCATTCCCAGGCATTTTTTAGGTTTGTAATTGACTAGCCCTTCTGATCTCTAGCAACAGTAATGTTTGGTAGTTGTCCTTAAAGCTTTTTCACAACAGGAGACTTGGCCTTTTGAGTTATTAATCCTTAAGCAATTCCATCCAGTCCTCTTGGTGAGAACACACTTATTTTTACAAGCAGGCAGAGAACCAAAGTGTTTCTGTGCTTCTACTTTTATCTTTTCTTGTGTACTGATGTGATGTGATCATTTTCTTTTTTTAATGTTTATATATTTATTTTGAGAAAGAGTTCATGAGCAGAGGAGGGGCAGAGAGAGAGAGAGCGGGGGGGCGGAGAGAATCCCAAGCAGGCTCCACGCTTAGCGTGGAAACTGATGAGGAGCTCAATCCCACGACCTTGGGATCATGACCTGAGCTGATATCAAGAGCTGGACCCTCGACTGACGGAGCCACCCAGGCACTCCTCATTTTATTTTCATTAAAAACATTTAAAAAGACTTCTGCTTTTAAAATGGTTTGAAAACAATGGGGTAATAGTGGAGGAAGGAGCACCAGTTTTTGAAGCCGGTGTTCACTGCCACCTCTCTCGCAGAAACCTTGGTGGAGTTGCTTAATCTCTCTTGAGTCTTGCTTTTCTTGTTGGTACATGGAGAAAAGTAGGACAAGCCTAACGGTGGTTCCAAACTCTTTGAGGTCACTGTTGTATTCCTAGTTCTTGGCACTTAGGAGTTGTTCACAAAAAACATTTGCTGAATGAGCTAATAATTTATATGTAGACAGTCTAGCACAGCACCTGCTTACTAAAAGGGAGTTCATGTTATTATTACTGAAAGCTTCCCAACCTCCCCTTTTTTGGACTCAGGCTCAAATACTGCATGTGCTTGTACTTCTTGTTTCAGAAAAAAAAATCGTTTAAGGAGGTGGAGGTGTTGACATTTGTGTAAGGTACAGTTGAGATGTGGCCAAAGGGTCCTTTATTTTGACCTATAAGTTTTGTAATTTTTGGAAGGAAAATATATTCATAAATTATTCGTTCAATTAGGGAAAAAATGGAAAGAAATTGAAAAGTAAACTAAAAATCTCCCTCACATCACCCCATAAATGGTCTGCTAGCCAGGTTAGGGGTTCTTTTTAGATTTTTTACTTACGGATCTGCACACCCAAGACCCTTCAACTTTCCATCTAATTAACATATTTTCCTTTTCATTCAATAAGCTGCCTTGAACCCATCTTCTGCTGGAGAAATATGTGTATCTCTTCTTATTCAGCAGTTGCCTCACCCTCTGCCCTCTGAGCCTCTTATCATATTCAGAACAATTCTGATTAATTCATTCAAGTCTTTTATTTTATCAAGAAGGACTCTGGTTACAGCACTCTGTCTCATTGGTGTGTGGTATTGTATGCACCCTGGGCTGAGAGTGACCTTTTAACCCTTTGCTGTTCCAAAGCTCCCCATTTGATAGCCAGTAGTTCAAAATTCTCTGCTTGCCTGGCAAGACCCTCCAGATGGACCTCACTTGACCTCTAGTGGTCTCTTTCTGTCATGCGTAGAATCCTCAGCTCTTCCAGTGATGGTGAATTTCTTGGGAGTGGAGCCTAAGCCTTCAAACTATTTCCATCTGTTTTGATCAACAGTGTCTTTGTCACATAGAAAGTACTCCTGTTGGATGAATGAAACTGGAGTTTTGATCTTATTTTTTTTTTAATTGGTTCAGTCACTACTTTTTATCTGTAATAAATAGAAGTTGTGTCCAAGGAGCAAGTTCCCATTTTCATAACAAGGAATTTCCAACTGTCTACTATTTTTCAAGGTCATCTCTCACTTCTGATCAAGTTTTTAAAATGTGAATGTTGTAATTTCTATTGGGTATGCACTTAAACCTGTCCTGGGTTTTATTCTGAATGCCCTTTGTTTTTCCCCCTTCATTAATTTGGCTAAAGACATCCTTAATCTCTGTTCTGTTCTTGCAGAATACACTGATTTTATGGTTTATTTTTCATGATAACTAAGTCACTGGATGTGAATATTGAAGAAAATTTGACATCTCATCCAGAGGGTTTTTTGTCTGGTTGTTTATTTTTGTTTGTTTTGCTTAGTAAAGACTATAAGCTTTGGGAAGTTCCCGGTTTGAATCCTGGGTTTGCCATTTAGTAATTGTGTAGCTATGGACTATTTACTTCATTTTCTAAGTCCTGTTTTCTCATTTGCAATATCCAAAGAAAAAAACCACTGCCCATATGTCATTATTATGAGGATTCAATGAAAATATGACATTAAAGACTTACCTCAGTGACCAGCCCACAGATAATGTAGCAAATAGTACTTATGATTATTATCAAGTGGATATTATGGACTTTATTCATTCATTTATTCATCCATTCTTCCAGTTATTATAGTTCACCTATTGTAGCAAGCCCCGCTTCAGATGAAAATGAGCCCCGCCTCGGGTAAAACACAATCTTCACTTTGGGTAAGCCCTCTCTCTCTCTCTTACTCCCTCTCTCTGTCTCTGTCTCCCTCTGTTCCTCCTGTTATTCTCTCTCTCTTTGCCCCTTGCTTACTTGTGCCCTCTCATTCTCTCTCTCTCTCTCTCTCTCTCTAAGGAAAAAAAAGAGATAAGAGATAAGGATAGTTCAGAACTCAATCGTTTTTTGTGTTAAATTGATTATAAGCACATTTCAGCACTTTTACTGCTCTCAGGCTTAAATTATTTGGCTGAGGTTGAGAAATAGCAGAAAAGGGCGGTAAACTGAAATGCCTGCAGGAAGTGAGATGAGCTGAAAGTGAGAACCCACAGAAAGCCATCGGGGAAAACCATGGTGTGCAGGGTTACACACCTTCTAAATGGGGCTATGCTCATGTGGCTCTAGCGAATCACAGGACTGGTGTTGACAGCAACTCTGGTGTCTCCAAAAAAAACCAGACACCTGGAATCTTAGGTGAGCTTTCTGGACTTTATTGTTGATTCAAACAATTTTAAAACAGTAGGAGACAAAACAAACGTGTCAGTTTGTGACCAAATTTACAGACCAAACTCTATTGGCTTTATATTCTTGTCAGCAAAAAAATGTTGAACATGCAATTCAGAATATAATTTATAAATTATGTAGATGTACTCAAAATCTATGAATTCAATGTGAACAATGCCTTCTTTCTTTTAGGAAAGAGGTAAATCTAAATAAATGTTCTCACATTTCCCTTCTTCACCCTAGTGTTCCTTGGCTTGTGGTACTGTGGAGACTGCTGCCTGGACTCTGGCTGCTGGAGGAGTTTGAAGGTTGTGGGACATAGAGAAGTGAAAAGTTCTCTCTCTCATGCTTGACCCCTAAGTTCCCACCAATTTCCTTCTGCAAAGCAGCCACTATAAATAGTTGTGTTTTTTTTTTCCATTGTGTGTATTTGTCCTTGTGTATTATTTTTTTCAAAAGAAATGTATTAATAGCTACTGTGCACTAGAACCTGCTTCAGGTGCTTAGGGATATATGCAATAAACAGAACAGACACATATGGCTTCCATCATGGGACTTTAGATTGTAGTGCCTCATGGAACACTAATTACATTCTCTTGGGGGAGATAGCTAATAAACAACTAAATCTTAAATATATAATTAAATGTCAAGTGGTGCTAAGTGCTAGGAAGAAAAATAAATGAGGGTGAAGTGATAGACAGTGATAGGTGGTGTTAGGGAGGGAAGGTACAGAGACAAGAACTAGGAAATGGCTCTCTGGAGAGATGACATCTGAGCACAGATCTGAGTGATAGGCCAGCCTTACAGTATCTGGGAAAAGCACTCTAGGCAGAGGGGCTGTGAGTTGCAAAGACCCTGAGGTAAAAATGAACTAGAACAAGAAAAGCATGAAGTCAGAACCAGATCACATCTGGCTGTGGAGCTCTGGTGGGGAGTCTGGTTTTATTTGACCAATTGAAAAAATAAGGGCTTTTTCATTTTGTTTAATGTTTACTTATTTATTTTGAGGAGGGAGGGGCAGAGAGAGAATCCCAAGCAGGCTCTGTGCTGAGCTCAGGGCTCGATCTCAGAAATGATCAGATCATGACCTGAGCCAAAAATCAAAAAGAGCCAGATGCTTAACCAACTGAACCACCCAGGTGCCCTTACTTAAAGGGTTTTGAACAGAGGGATGATGCGATTACATTTTTCTTTTAACTGGATTTCTTGGGCTGCTGTGTGGAGACTAGACTGAAGGTTGGAAGCAGGGAGGCCAGTCAAGCAATGAGAGGCTGCTGACCTACTACAGGCATGAGGTGGTAGCTTTCTGAGGGATGAGAGCAATGCAGGGAGAGAGATGATTGGAATAGGGATTTGTTTTGAAGGTCGACTCCACAAAGTTTGCTGATGAATTATTCTATGCACATAAAAAATACATGTTTATATTTGCCACTGTCTCCATTTTAAAAAACACAAATAATAGCTTAGCGTACAAGCTATTCCACATCTTGCCTTTTGTCACTTGATATTAAAGACTTTACATATCAGTCTGTATCAGAGACATCGATCACTTTATTTTCTCTTTTCTTTTTTTACTTGTATTGAAGTTAACATGCACTTACTTTTGAATACAAATAGTTCTATAAGGCCGATTGTGAAACACAGTAAGTCCATTTCCCCTCCCTTATCATTTCCTTCTTCACAGGGGCATTAACTTCACTTCTTTTATCTGACTGTTTTGGTAATAGCTCCTATTTCTCTGGGTAACACTCTTGCATTATTATTTCTAGACTTTCTAGTTTTTTTAAAAAAATTAATTTATTTAGAGAGAGAGAGAGAGCGAGCACGAGCAAGGGAGGGGCAGAGAGAGGGAGAGAAAGAATCCACAATGAGGGCAGAGCCTGACATGAGTCTCAAACTCACGAACTGTGAGATCATGACCTGAGCATAAACCAAGAGTCAGGCACTTAACCAACTGAGCCATCCAGACACCCGGGACTTTCTAGTTTTAAATAGGATGTCTTGAGTTTCCTTCAGGAAGAGGAGAAGAAGAGTAGGGCTCCACTCTTTTATCTTTCCCACTCCACTATTTGTACCCACTTTTTGCACCCCTTTTTTTCTCCTAATATGGTTAAACTGTAATTTTGGTTTGTTTAATATTCAGTGTTAACTGGCATATGACTAGGTAAACACTAATTACCACTAAATCTTCTGCAAACTGTGGCTATTTTTATTTGCTGAACAACTTTGTGTTATCCTCAGACTTAATAGTTGCCTATTTTTTCCCTTTGCTTAGGTATCTTTATGATTACCATAAATTCAACACCAAACTCTTTTGACAATTTAAATCTTCCATCAACATGTTCAGACACATCGAGTACATCTTGCCAATTTTGTCTTCTTGAAGAATTTTCTCCTGGAAATAAGCTCAATGGTAGATTGCTAACAAAAATGACTAGCAAAAATTCCTTTTATTATGTCCAAGTTCCCTTGCTCTGTAACTTTGAGTACACTTTCCACATTGAGTCTGAACTTGATCATGTAATTTGCTTTGGCCAATGAAATGTGAGCAAACGTGACATTGCAGAGATTTGAAAAGTCCTTGTGCTTTGGGCTCTTAGAGCCCTGCTGCCATGTGAAGAGCAAGGCTCCTCTGCTGGATAATGAGAGGAACATAGCCCACTCACCCTGATGGCCCTAGCCACCACCCAGTCAGCTGTCAGACATGTGAGCATGGCCATCTGGAACTGATCAATTCCAGCTGAACTGCCAACTAACCACAGATGCATAAGTGAGCCTAGCCAAGATCAGTTAGAAGAACTGCCCGGTAAAATGTGAGCTTGAAGATGGTTGTTTTAAGCCACTGCATTTTGGGTTGATTGGTTATGATACAAGCTGCAGTGTGGACTGGTTTGCTCTGGGGGTACAACTACCATCCTTTATTCTTCACCATCTTCATCATTGTCTTTTGCTTTTGCCCCCTAAATTTGATTTCCTACTTCCAATAACCCACATCTTCCTCCTGCTTGGTTTCTTCCAGTGACTTCCGCAGAAAGGATAGATGAGAAGTAAATTATTTAAGATCTTGCATGCCTTTAAAGAAATTCTCATATCTAAATGATAGTTTGGTTGGGTGTACCATTCTGGATTGGTAATTATGTTCCTCAGATTTTTGGAGGCCTTTCTTCATTGCTTTTAGCTTTCAATTGCTTTTAGCACCTGTTCAGAAGTTAAAATTTAATCTATGTCAAAGGCTGATGAGACTCAATATCTGAAGTAAAAGGACAAAGCTGAAGTTACTGCTGTAGTAAGGAAGAGCTGTGCTGGTCAGGCACTGTCTCTCCAAGCAAAGCAGATTGCTGAGATCGTCTAGGATTTGAGGGAAGCACAGAGTTCAGGGGCTGGTGGACTTGGAAGGCTCCAATGGGTCACTGTTACTTATAGTGATCATCACAGTTCCTCGGGTGCATTTACTGAACCCAATCCATCCCTGACTGGTCAAAGGTCAAAAGTGAAGGATTCATTGGGTTCCTTGGCTTGCAAAGAAAAGCAGGCTCACTAGGGGCAGGGAATTTCGATCAATTAAATGTTTAAAACCAGTTTTTTAAAAATGTGGGGTTTTTTTGTTTTTGTTTTTTGTGTTTTTTTTTTTTGAGAGAGACAGCACGTGCACTCAGAAGCAGGGGAGGGGCAGAGAGAGAGGAGAAAGAGAATCCCAAACAGGCTTCTCATTGTCAGCATGGAGCCCCCCATGTGGGGCTAGAACTCATGAACCTGTGATATCGTGACCTGAGCCAAAATCAAGAGTCAGACTCTTAATCACCTGAGTCACTCAGGTGCCCCTAAAACCAGTTTTAGTGATCATTTGTTACCATGACTACAGAACAATAGCCTTTACCTAAGTTTTGGGGAACATTTTTATTCTCACTCATTGCTAATCCTTTGTCTGGATATTTTCTTTCCTCTTTACAGTCTTGCAGGATCTTCGCTTTGCCTTCAATATTTGAAAACATTGTTACACTAAACTGATCTGTTTTTACTTAGTAAAAGTTTCAGTCTGGAAACTCAGGTAATTAACTATCACCTCCTCTCCATTTTCTCTATTCTCTCCAGCCCTTTTTTTTAATGCCACTATGCCATGATCAATTTCATAATTGTCTTAGTTTTTATCTCCTATTTCCCATCTCATTTTGTTTTTTTCCTCAGCTTTTATATTCCTCAGCTTTTATATTCCAATCTTCCTATTGCAAATTTTCATTTCTCCTCTTGCATTTAATTTCTAAGACCTTCTTTATATTGCTGGAACATTCTATGTATTTACTTTTTTGTTTATTTTGTGGTAGAATTCTGTTCTTGTTTCATGCTTATGATAGCTCCTCATTGTGAGGTTTTGGCATTTATTTCATTTTTTTCTTCAAAAAAATCCACTTTTCTCTTCATTTTATTTTCTATCTTCCAGGTTAAAGGCTTTCCTTGGATATCTCACCTGACAATATTTAAGAGTGAGAGACTAAAATACCAGCTAGAAGCTCTGAGGATATGAGAGGACTCCTCCCCTTCCTCCTCCTCCTCCTCCTCCTCCTCCTCCTCCTCCTCCTCCTCCTCCTCCTCAGGTTAGTTAACATACAGTGTAGTCTTGGCTTCAAGGGTAGAATCCAATGATTCATCACTTACATACAACACCCAGTGCTCATCCCAACTAATGCCCTCCTTAATGCCCATCACCCATTTTCCCCACCCTACCCCCATCAACCCTCAGTTTGTTCTCTGTATTTAGGAGTCTCTTATGGTTTGCCTCCCTCTCTGTTTTTATCTAATTTTTCCTTCCCTTCCCCTATGATCATCTGTTAAGTTTCTCAAATTCCACATGAGTGAAATCATGTGATATCTGTCTTTCTCTGACTTATTTCACTCAGCATAATACTCTCCAGTTCCATCCACATTGTTGCAAATGGCAAGATTTCATTCTTTTTCATTACTGAATACAATTTTCCATTGTATATATATGTGTATATATATATATATATATATATATATATATATACCACATTTTCTTAATCCATTCATCAGTTGATGGACATTTGGGCTCTTTCCATAATTTGGCTATTGTTAATAGCACTGCTATAAACATTGGGGTGCATGTGCCCCTATGAATCAGCCCTCCTGTATCATTTGGATAAATTCCTAGTAGTGCAATTGCTGAGTCATAGGATACTTCTATTTTTAATTTTTTGAGGAACCTCCACACCTTTCCAGAGTGGCTGCCCCAGTTTGCATTCCTACCAACAGCACAAGAGGGTGAGGGGGGACTGTTCTGGTGTGAGATTTACTGTAGGAGCATCAGAGTGGGCTTGTTGAATGAGGAAACTTCCAGTGTTATATCTTTCATCATGGACTATCCATATTTCCCAGAAAAGCCTCTTTCAGCATCCTGCTAGGAGGGTGAAGGTGTAGCTTCCAGTGTCTTGGAGTCAGAACAGAGAAAGATGTGGCATATTATATCTCCAAAGCTAATATGCATACATTCATTTAAACCCCCATTGTTAGTACAGTCCCTTGAACCCCAGCTGCATTGGTATTCTTCTACACAAACCACCTATTTTATTTCATTCTGAAAATAAGCTATCACTCTTTGCCTGTTAAGTAAGGGGCAGTTTCTGGGATGTGGCACAGATTGTTGAAGCTTAGGTATCCAACTCCTTCTAAAACATACTTTCTAACAATCCTTCTTATTAAGGCCATACCCCTTTTACCCTCACTTCCACGAGGACCTGGCTGCCATTAGTTTCTAAGTTTTGGATATTCTAGCAATCAGATTAGTTCTTAGTTTCCTCTGCTGAGTAATTAGATTCAGTTTCTCAGCGCTGCTTACTCGATTACTATGTATTCGTCTTCCTCCCAGCTTCCAAAATGATCTCTTCTCCAGTTCTTTCCATTCTTGGAGTTTAAGTCTTAAAATAGCCCTTCACTGGTTGTGTGAGTGGGGTTTTAGGAAGGTGAGAAAGTAGAAGTGCATGCTAAATCTCTTATCTTCCTACAGAACTTGCTTTTCAATTTATTTGTGATGGATCAAAAACTGGTTGATGAAAGATGGCTCTAATTACAATAAGCTGAAAGCTGTGCTTCTCTCCTTAACAATACAGAGGAGAAAAAGTAATTCACTAACACAGTGAAAGGGGACAGATAATTATAAATCAAGATTAATGTGCCTGGGAATATTCTTTCCACGCATTTGTATGCCCTTGCTAAAATGCATATTGCGTAACAACCTTAGTAAAACAATTCCTAAGCCTGTGCAAACTTGTGGGAGAGGTGTAGTCATGCATAATCTCACACTAAAACCTGCCAAGGCAGTGCATACTATGGAATTTATAATTTCAGCTTTCATTCCACACAGTAGCTCAAAGCTGGAAACATATGTGCTCGTGAATCTTTGTCAAGTTAATCACTTTTTCCTGCTGCACCAAAAGTTTAAAATAGCCTTCCTAACAACCTGTCACTAGAGTAATCTGCTTACTAACCATGTGATAAATCACACACAAGGTAAGTTAATGTTGTTCTGTAAGTAAATGTTGCTCTGTTAATTGCGGTCATTTTTTCCAGAACTCTGCTCTTCAGCAGCCTTTGGGGGATGACTGGGTTCCTTACCCAGAACCAAGCCAGACAACTACACACTGTAACACTGTAAAACAAAAATAAACAGGAAAGTACATGTAGACAGTTACTCCTTCTCCCTCTGAAATGGTTCCTTGTTCTCTGGCTGAAACCATAGTCCACTCTTCCCACCTTAAGAAAATCTTCCCTTGATTCTGCCACCTCTTGAAAGTTGCCTTTGACCTTCCAGGGGTCTTTATTTTTTCTCTAACTTCCATCCTCCTTAGTCACTAAAAACACTCAGACCCTCTCTATTGAAAGATAACATACAGAACAAGTCAAACATAATAGGCTGCTTTAACAGGAAATCTTGATTTCAAATCTAAACCTTCCCTCCTTTAAAGACATCCCAGTTGGTAATAACAAAAGCTTTGATTGAACAATTATTTAGATATTGTGCTAAGTTCTTTATATGTATTAACTCTATTTCACATCTTAATAACCTGTTAAAACACAATCTATTATTATTATGCACAATTTTATAAATATGAAAACTGAGTCCAGAGTTATATAATTTGCTCAAAGAAAAACACTGGTCAGTGGCAGGCATACATGGACACGTGTGTATCTCTGTATGTGAATGATATTCCATCCATCCAGTTACCCAAGCCAGAAACCCAGCGATCAGTATTAATTTCTTTCTTTTCTTTTTTCTCCACATTCTTACCATCTTGGACCAGGTTACCACCATTTCTCACCTGAACCAGCCTTCCAACTATTTCTGTTCAAGTTCCTTATAGACTATTGTCCATAGAGCCAACATGTGAATTTGATAAATCCATAATCATAATGAGAGATTTTTAACAAACTTATTTCAAAAATTGATTCCATGCAGTCAGGATAGTCATATGGCTAAAAATGTATCTTTATTGTGTAGGTAATACCAAACCAACCAACCAAATCTGAAGGATGTACTTGGCAACAGCACTCTCATGTCCCATGCCTGTCTTGGGCATTAACTTTATGCTGGTTGGTATGCTCTCGAATTTATATCCCTTGCCCTGGCTTCTCTCCTGAACTCCACTGCTGTGTTTATAGTTGTGTATAGGACATTTCACCTTACATTTTCAGAACACCAAATTTAACACGGGTAAAACTAAATCCATCATCCCACTTCCCACCCTCTAGAATCTGCTGTTGTTAATCCTCTGCCTGACCTTCTCACGTGAAACACCCATCCTTAAGAAGTCAGATACTTTCAGGCAGGGACTACATCTCTTTCATAGGAATGACTTTTGGTTCAAGCACAGAGCTTGACATGTAATACGTATGCAGTAAATATTTTCTGAATCACTGGAAGATTCCATCATTCTCTTACTAATTCCATATCCTTTTCTATTTTGTTACACCTCTGTAATTTGCTCTGAAATACATTCTCTTTTTATTTTTGTTGTGACTAGTCCTCTTGACCACTCACCTGCAGAGGCAACAAGACAGTCTGAAACTCCAACAGTTAAATTATAATGAATCCCATAATATTTTATTATGTAGTTAACAAAAGCCATGTTAAAGGCAAAATGTTTCCTAGTCAGCAGGAAGAATGAGACCTGACTGCAAGGTTCTTAAAGCTGTTAACATAATTGAGAAAGAATGTGTTGATCAGAAGGGGAGCTGGTGTAAGGAAAACACTGGGAGAGCTAATAATGCCAGCAGAGCTCAGTCATGCTGTGTGCAGGATTCTTCCCCATCCAAAGGGCTCAGCTTTCTCTGGTCGTGGATGTAGCCTAGTTGTTTGCAATTGCTGTGGCTGTTGTTGTTGGATTTAACTTTTCTATAGCTAAATGCAACCAATCTCTAAATTTCTAAGAATCCGACAACTATTCCTTCAGTTACCCAAGCTCAGAATATAAAAGTTACCACTGACTCTAGTTTCCCTGTATTCTTCATATCGACTCTGATCCTTTTTGATTCTTAAGCTTTCCTCTTCTCTCTCTATTTTTAGTCTTGCCTCCTCCCTGCCAGCCATAATTTACCAGGTGCTTGCTAAAACACACCCAGATTAGCCCTTCAATTAGATCCCTTTGCCTCTTTCCACCCCTCCTGAGAATCCTGCCCATGGCACCAGATTCCTCAGTTTGGTGTTGCCTTTCCTTATGTAATAATGACATGAGACCCAGACACATACAGATTCCCAGGCCTTTCTCTCCTGGTATTTAAAGCAGGCACCAGTGGGGCACCTGGATGGCTCAGATGGTTAAGTGTAGGATTTCTGCTCAGGTCATGATTTCACAGTTCGTGGGTTCAAGCCCCACATCAGGCTCTGTGCTGATAGCACAGACCCTGGAGCCTGCTTTGGATTCTGTGTCTCCCTCTCTCTCTGCCCCTCCCCTGCTCATGCCCTGTCTGTCTCTCAAAAATGAATAAACATTAACAAAAAAAATAATAAAAAGAAAAAAAAAAAAGCAGGCACCATTTTCATGAGCAAAACCAGGGCTTGCCCTATTGCTGACATCACTGAAGCCCACCACTGTGTTTTTCACTCAGGTGGAGTTCTCTACCCTTCCCCGAACAGATTATGCTCATACTTGCCCCCCAGCCTTTGCATACAGAGTGGCCAGATGAGAGCCATTCTCCAAAGTCCCATTTCCTCCTTGAAACCTTTGCTGATTTTACCTGCATTACACTGATTTCCTTCCTCCTCTGGCCTTCTTTAGGCCCTAGGGCATTTGGATGAGGTGATTTACCATGAAGCTAACTAAAGCTTATAATTGAAGGCCCCCTACTTGGACAGCGCCCTCCAAGACTGTGCACCTAATTTTTATTTATAATTTTGTATTTTTCTCTTAAAGAAGATCCTTCAAGTTGGGGAAAGTCATCTGGATCTACCCCTGCATTTAGGCATTTAATTATATTCTTTCCTTGAAATATTTTCTTTTTTTTTTAAGTTTATTTATTTATTTGGAGAGTGGAGGGGCAGGAGAGAGAGAGAGAGAGAGAGAGAGAGAGAGAGAGAACCTCAAGCAAGTTCCTCGCTTAAGCATGGAGCCCGATGGGGGGTTCAAATCCACGAACCATGAGATCATGATATGAGCTGAAATCAAGAGTGGGATGTTTAACTGACTGAGCCACCCAGGCACCCTTCCTTGGAATGTTTTCTAATTTTTTAATACATGACAAACTTGATTTCTTAACTTAGCATAAGCTTCATGCCATGCAATGTTATTTAGTGTATACTGTGGTAGTTAAAACGGTCATTGGTGGAGTCCCACAGATCTCTATACAAAAATCACCTCTGCCACTTTCTAGCTGTGTAACAAGTTTTATTTCTTAACTTTATTTAGCCTAACTTTCATCTGTTAAGTGGTAATGATTATGGCAAGGGCCACTCTATGACTTTCTGAGGTCTAAGGCACTTTTGTCCTCATGGACCCCTTACTCCATAAAAAAACAAAAACAAAAACAAAAACAACACAAAACCTAAAAATTATATTTTATGACTGTGTGGTATAAAGACTAAAGTAACCCAGGGAGGATTTTATTATTTTGGATTATTATAAAGGATTTTTTTTTGAGGAATAGATGAGATAATGCATATAAAGAATTTAGCACTTTGCCTGGCACAAATTTGGCATCCAGTAAATGTTAGGTATTATCACTAGGCAAAGTGCTTAACTCAATATATGGCATGTAGTAATTGTTCAAAATATGGTGAGTAGTCAAACAAAATAAAACAAAACCCCAGGATATGGTTGGTATTCTCACTAACTGTATTTTATTTATTTTTAAAAAATTTTTTAAATATTTATTCATTTTTGAGACAGCGCAAGTGGGGAAAGGGCAGAGAGACAGAAGGAGACACAGAATCCAAAGCAGGCTCCAGACTCTGAACTGGCAGTGTGGAGCCTGACACAGGGCTCAAACGCATGAACCATGAATCATGACCTGAGCTGAAGTCAGATGCTTAACCGACTGAGCCACTCAGGGGCCCTGTAACTATATTTTAAAGATTTATTTTGCTTATTTTTCTTATGTCTGGCAAGTTTTGTTATTTGCCTAAAATTATTTGCGATTATTTCTTTGTTTTAAAGAAAAGACAATCCCAAATTGAAGGACATTCTTCAAAATAACTGGGTCAGTCTCTTCAAAAGTGTTAATGCCATGAAAAACAAAGAAAGATTGAGAACAACTAATGATAATTTTCTGATACTGATAATCAAATATTTATTAGTGTGAAGTTCTGTTAAAATAATTAGTCACTAAATAAATACAGATAATGTAGGAGCACTGTGATCCATTGCAAATAGCATATAAATTGATATGACTTCTCTGAAGGGTAATTCGGTAATACCCTTCAAAAGCAGAGATGCATGTTTGACCTTTGACCCAGAAATTCCACTTCTAAGTAATTATCCTACATAGATGATTCCATATGTGTGAAATGATTCAAATAAAATGGTATATTCATTGCAGGTATTCATTGTAAGAGGAAAATCTGAAAATGGCACACATGCCTGTCAGTAATGGAATGCTTAAGTGAATTATGATAGACTCATTCCATAGAGTAAAATGAACGTAAAAGACTGTTCTAAATGTACTTTTTGAAAAGAGGTTCAAGGAAGGAAGTGGAAAGAATAAAGCTTAGAAAATTGGGCAGAATATGTCCCCTGCATGTGGGGAAAATGTGTGTGTATGCATGTATCTGCATTGATTTCATATGCATCTATTTATATTTTGTGTATATAATACATGTATTTGTATACTTCTATATGTTTATATACATATTTTAAAATATGTTTATATATGCATATATTTATAAATGCATAGAGAAGCTCTGCATTAATGCTTAAGAAAGTTGAGAAATTATTGGCTCCAGAGAGGGAACTGCATTGTCGGGAGACAGAATGAGATAACTTTTTTTTTTTTAACTTTTAATTAAAAAAATATTTTTTTAATGTTTATTTTTGAAAGAGGAAGAGAGACAAAGCACTAGTGGGGAAGGGGCAGAGAGAGGGGGAGACAGAATCCTAAGCAGGCTCCAGGCCCTGCACTGACAGCAGAGAGCCCAATGCGGGGCTCGAACTCATAAAAAAGGAAGTGAGATCATGACCTGAGCCGAAGTCTGCTGCTTAACCAACTGAGCCACCCAGGCACCCCATAGACTTCTTGATCTTGGTATGCCATTTTGTATTTTTTTGTGTGTTTTGTGCAATATTCAGGCATTACTTATCCAAAAAAATCAAAGAATAAAGACAATTTAGAGTGTTGGAGAGCCAATCTGAAATCAGTTGAAAGGAGTGAACATTTGTTAATAACATGAGTGCAAGCAGATGGAGAAGGATCTTGTACTGAACAACACTCCAAATATAGAAATAGTGTACTCCCCCCCCCCCCAAAGTCAGAGGAACAATGGGGCAGGAAACCAGAGAAAGTCAGACAAACATGGCATGTTCAAAAATCTGTTCCCAGCTTAAAGGTTATCTTTGCATGGAGTGAAGATTATCAAATGACTCTTCTTTTTTGCAAAGCTTAAAGGGGCTAATTTTATTGGTATGTGAATTAAACCTCCATTAAAAAAGTAAATTAGCTTTGAAGAAGTTAATGGTGATAACACATTCATACCATGTAATACTACTCAGCAATAAAAAAAAAGGAAGTATTGATACACATAAGAACTTGAATGAGTCATACAGACATGGTGCTCATTGAAAGAAGTCAGTCTCAAGAGGTTACATGCTGTAAGATTCCATTTATATGACATTATCAAAAGTACCACTATAGGCATGAGTGACTCTAAAGGGATAACAGGATGGAGTTTCAGGTGGTGATGGAATTGTTCTGTATTTGGGTCATGGTGGTAGGTGCAAATCTATACATGCCTTAAGATTCATAGAACTTTACATAGAAAGAAAAACTTCAAAACTTTTACTGTATAATATGTTTTAAATAGAGTTTTAAAATATTGGAAAACAAAAACACTCTAAAGTGCGGGGGCTCTTGAAAGAGCATAGTCCCAAAGTAGAGTTCTTAAATTTTGAATTTAAATTTTCCTTCTATACCAGAGGTCAATGAGGTGTTGCTGGTGGTTTGATTTTGTAGCCATTAATGTCCTGTTCTCTTTCTACAGGATAACCCTAACCCTCTCTATGACTCTCAACGAGTTAGGGACTATTTCAGCTCTATCTTTTCAGAAGCATAGTGACTGCAGACAGTAATTGCACTCCTCTGTGAATGAGCCAGCCAAATAGATGCTGGTGGATGGTTACATCACACCTACGAACACCATTTTCACTGTCACCCAAGTTCACTGTCACAGCACACCCTAGGTGCTTCTATGAGGATGACACAGCAATAGGAAAGTACGAGAGATTCTCAGAGTGTCAGATGTAGAAAAACAATTATAGCACAAGTTCCTTTCCCCAGAGAGCTTTCTAAGGAAAATCGAATCAAACAAGCCTTCCTGAGGACAAAGTATGAATTAGCAGGAGGCATTTGTGTTCCTTGTGATAATACTAGATAAGTACGTATTGATAGGAACTGTTACACATTCTCCCCACATCTCACCTAAGCAATAAAAAATTAACTCTTGGGGCACCTGGGTGGCTCAGTTGGTTGAGCATCTGACTCTTGATTTCAGCTTAGGTCATGATCCCAGGGTTGTGGGATCGAGTTCTGCACTGAGTGTGGAGCCACTTAAGATTCTCTCTCTCTCTCTCTCTCTCTCTCTCTCTCTCTCTCTCTCTCTCTCTCCCTCCCCCCTTCTCTTCTTCCCTGCTCATTCACTCTCTCTCTCTCCCTCCCCCCTTCTCCTCTTCCCTGCTCATTCACTCTCTCTCTCTCTCAAAAATAAGTAAAATAGAATAAAATAAAATAAAATCAATAAAATGTTAAACAAGTTAACTATCTTTTTGGAGATGTAGATAGAGCACAATACTTATCTATCATTCTTTTATTTCTCCTGTTGGTATTCCTTCAGAGTCTACTTATTTCACACATTTATCTCAGACTTCATCCCAAACAACCCTATAAAAAGCCACTTGTATCGAGAAAGGTGGTCTGGTGGGTTTGAATCATCCCTCCACGGGGGAAGAAATTATCCTGAAGAGAAGGCTATAGGAAGAACTCCCTAGTTGAAAGGGAAGGCTCTGGAGTCAGAAGTCTTGAATTTGATCCTAACTCTAAAATGTATCAACTGTGTGACCTCAAGTTAGTAGCTGGACTTCTGTGGCCTCAGTTTTCTCTCTGTTAGTTTTGGGTGCCAAGAGGAACTCCTTGAACTGTGAGAAGATTAAATGCAAAAACTGTATGTAATGTAATGCACCTAGAACCAGGTCTGATGCTTAATGCATATTCGAGGAGTGTGAGCTATTTTCATATGCTGTCATTTTCATGCGTGTGAATATGAAAGGGTGGGAGGGTCTAGGAAGGTGTTTAAATCCCTTTGGTGCTCAGTTCCTTTATTCTGCTTAGGGTGACCTCTAACATTCCCTGGGCAACTCTACCTGCTTCCTTGGTAGGCTGGTTCCCATTCCCTTATGCCCTTTGCTGATATACCAATCAATCGGGCAAACTAATCATCACAGAGATGTTAGTGACTTTGACTTCTTAGAAACTGATGATGTAAGAAGTGCACTTCAGGCTGGAGACAGATGGGTCCATTCAGGTAGCATTTCTTTCCACACAGATCATCCCTGCAGCCTAGGCTGTGGCACCGATGTGAGTTGGCCACCTTATACTAGTGGCTGCTTGGGTATGTGGGTGAGGCTGTCCTATTCATGCTCCAGGGTCCTTGTGCACATTTATGACACCGTATTTCTGCTTCCCTGCCTTTACTCTCCCTTCCCTTCCAGATCAGAATGGAATAGGGCTCATTAAAGATTTATAGGGTAATACCAATAAAGAACTTTAGGAGCTGGGCTTGGTCTGGAGAAGAACCATTAGTAAAAATCAACTCTATGCTCTAGGAGCCTTTAGACAGCCACTGCTTCCATTGGTGTTTAATATTTATCGCTTCCTCATAATCTTTCAGCTGCTCTTTTGTTGACTTTAGGAAGACTGGGAGGAAAGTCCTATGAATATTTATTTTCTGCCACATAATATATTTAGTGTTTGGCTTGGAAGTTTAAGTTTTGTGTTCCTTACACAAATTATGAATAAAAAATAAAAATCATCATCACTGCTTTCAGGCCAAACATATGTTATCATGTAACAATGTATTATGTACAAGAGCACAACATAACTTGCACAGGTTAGTCCTACAAGAATGTGACACAACACAATGATAACACAGTATTAAAGTGGAGCTATGAATGAAAAAAGAATTTGTAAGTGCCCAGAACCTGTGAATATATTATGGTACATGACAAAGAGGGATTAAGTTGGCAGATGGAATTAAGGTTGCCAATGAGTTGACTATAAGATATGAAGATGGTCCTGGGTTATCTGGGTGAGCCCAACATCTTCACAAAAATCCTTTCAAGTGGAAGAGGGAGTCAGAAGAGCGGTCAGGAAAAAAAATTGAAGATGCTGTGCAGAAAGAGTCCATCCTCTTCTCTGTACCTATCTCAAACTACTGTTCTATTTCGCTTTCCCTTTAAAGCTTAACTTCTTAAAAGGGTTTTCTACATTCTCTTCCTGGACCTTCCCACTTCTCATTCGTGACTTAATCTGTGATGCCTGACTATGCCTTCATGTTCTACTGAAATTTTGTCCTCCAGGTCACCAGTGACCTCCCAGTAGTGAAATCCAGTGACCATTTTTCAGCTTGTCTCTTATAGACCCCTAAAAACCCCATTGTCCTGAGATACTCACATCCGCGTTTGACTTCTGTGTTCCTGCATTCTACTGCTTCTCCTTGTGCCCCCACCCCATTGTTCCTTCCCAGTCTCTTTGAGGCCAACATTTTCTCTGGCTGTCCCCTAAATTCCATTTATTATGGTAGACCCTCTTCTTCTTCTACATACTCTTTTGAAAATCATCTACATCTGAAACCTCAATGAGAAAGCATACACTGATGACTCCCAAATGTATGCCTCCCGCACAAACTTTGAGCTTTAGAGCTTCATATCCATTTTGCCCTCTGGAAACTGCATGGGTGATGGAGTGGGGGGCAGGGGGGGTGTTTCCCCATCACCTTTAACTTAGGCTCTGATACTCTGATTTGAGTGAAAGTAGTTTATTTTGGAGGGAGATGACCCCAGGAAGCATTCTAAGGGAATGGGAAGTAAGACAGAGAAAGGGGGAAAGTCAACAGGCAATGTGTTAACAAGCAGATTATCCCTACTGTCCAATGGGACTCAGTCTCCCTGGGGACCCTCAGAGACAATGGGTGGAAGACACCTCAGAACTGATGCATAGAGGGACATGAAAGCTGAGGTATTCATTCATCAGTTCCTATCCCTCACCTTTGATGGTCACTCCTGGGACATTAACTCCCTGGAATTTCACATCTGACTGCATATGCCCTGCAGCCAACCTTACTCTAGTGGCCACAGAATGACCTCAGTCAGAAACATGCAGAAGCTGTATTCACATGTAGGAAGTGTCTGCAGACAATTTCAGTAGAAGGCCAAAGGAATACGAGTGGGTCAGCAAATCACCACACCCCAAACTGGATTCAAGGGCTTAACTTCCAAACCTGCTCTTCCTCCTGGGTTTCTTGTTTCAGTAAATGATCTCACTATCAATCCATTGTCCAAGCCAGAGACCTGAGCAATCTCAGTGTCACACTAAATTCCTTTCTTTCCTATTTCATACATGTCACATCTGTCACCAAGTCCTGTCAATTCTACCTTTTAAACTTTTCTCATATCTGCCCATCTGTGCCTTCTACAGCCAATAGTGACCATAATCTCTTATCCAGATACCTACATAACCCCTGTCCTAGTCTTTCCATCTTTTATCTCCAGACTTTGTCTCTCCCAATCTCTATTCAACATAGCAATCAGAGTGGCCTCTAGAAACAAATCCAGTCATGCCACTTCCCTCCTAAAGACTATTCAGCTAGTATTTCCATGGAAATAGAGGCCACACTTTCTAACACATTTTGCTAGATTGTCCATGACTTTCGATTTGTTTACCACTTTAGATCTCTCTTCGTTATCTGTGCAATTACTTTCTACTCTCAGTCCTTCAAATATGTCACGTTCTCTCCAACCTCAGCACCTTTGCTTGTTCTGTCTTTCTCTACTTAAGACTGACTGTCTCTGAGGTCTCAATTACAAATCACTTCTTTCAGGAAGTCTTCCCTGATCTCCCCTGCCTTGAGATTTCCATACTACCCTGTGTGTTCTCATCATGACATTTCTCACACTAAATTGTAGGCTATTTACCCATAATAGACCCACCTCCCTTCCCCAATATTGAGAACTCTATTAGATGAGGGGCTATGTTAGTCTATTGTTCTATTATTGGTGCATAGTAGGAATAATACATATCTGTCAGAAACAGGTCTCTCCTTCCTATGGCACAAGCAATAAATATGTAAATTTGGTTGGCTGTTGACTCTTTTCCAAATACCTGAAATCTGAGAGGCCACACTAGTTTCTATATTTGAATTGCACATAGCAAAGAAAGGCCTCTCTTTGAAGTCAGTGGGCCAGGAGAAACTGTAAGATTAATAGACCTACCTCCCACCTGCTGCTGGAGGAATTTATCATAACTCTGAAGAGTATCCAAGAAGATATGTTTCCCGGAAAAATCAAACCAATGATCTTTCCAGAGCCACTACTTTTAGTAACCCAGTACAATCGGTCTATTCATCTTTCTGGTAATGATTTTTTTCTCCTCAAAGCTCTCAATTCATTTTCCATTGCTGACATGTAATCCAGAAATAATAGAGGTCGGTTTAGTATAACTCATATCCAAAAAGGGAAAGTGCCAACACCCTGAAAGAAAAGCTCTGAATTAAATATTCCCGCAAATAATTCTCAGCAATTCAGGGGATACAAAAAGGCCTATTCAGTTGTAGACGATATTTCTTTTTGTTGTTTATTATAAATATGGTTTTCCAGTAGAAAAAAATTATGTTTGAAAATACCGCTTTGGCACAGTCTTTGTAATTATATCCCAGGATTCAAATGTGAACATTTTTTTCTAGTTCTGTTTTCTCATAAAGTTCTATTCAGAGGTTCTAAAATTTGAAACAATCTTTAAAAGCTGTAAATGTTGGCATGTGCAGTCAAAGCCAATGAACAGAAACCCAGTGAACATATAACATTAGCAAGAAATAAACCTTTGTTGTTTTAGCTACTAGGATTTGGGGTTCTTTGTTTCTATAGAAGGAGTGATAATTTCCTGTCAACTCTCTCAGTTCAAAAGCAGTTGAGAAGTGGAAAGAAGAATCAGACAATTGGAGAACAAAATACTCAATCCTATTACTCAGACGGCCAGTTTGAAGAATAGACATAGAAAGCAGCCACAATCAGGTTCTTTAGTAACTTCTTCACTGCATTCACCTGACCCATCCCAAACTTCAAGTCTGCCAGTTACAAGGCCAGATCCTGATGTAGAAAGCTCACCTCGTGGAGAAACAGAATGAGAAATTCTCAGTGAGAGGTAGGGCAGAGAAAGAGAACAGTAAAGCACAGGGGCTACACTGAGCACATATTCAGTTCCTTTTCCACATTCACCACAGAGATAACGCACACCTCCAAGGGAGCATGCCCACACATGCCCATCCTGAGAGGAGGAACTTGTTCACCAGGATGGAAAAACTCACAATTGAAATAATGGAATATTGATCCAATTAAGCCCAAGAGCAAAAGCTAAAAGAACTTACAGGGTCTTCCTCTACCTGAAATCAGTTTTAAAAAATGCCCAGCATTGTAGATACTAAGTTCATGCAATGTGACCTCTGTCCTGGGACAGAGAGAGTGCACGGCCATCTGTCTCCAGAGAAAGCAGGATCCTGTACTATTTCTGGAATTGTGAGATGCTGAGTCAAATAAAACCATACCTGGGTGATAAATAGACTCATCTGAGCTCTAAGACCAGATCTGAAGGAGAAAAAGTCCTAAAGGACCATCTGGATGGAGGAATGTGAGAGACTGTCCTATTATTTTGACTTAATAAAGACAGAAAGCTATGGGCCTGATTACAGGCATATCAGCCTCAAGGATTATAGTCACTGATGATAGAACCATATACTTGATTGCATTTGCCTTCCTCAATGGCTGCTTTCCTCATTTACCAAATGAATGATGTTTAAACCTGGGATTTTATTTTAGGTTTCACTACAGGAGTAGTATGGAATTTGCCTTAGTTCATTGCTGAGGAAATGGCTGACATGGAAGCTAGGGGAGAAGAAGGAATGATGTAGTGACCCCTTGGAAAAAACAACCAACTAATCCTATGATTGTCATGTGAGATTTATCAACTGAGTAATAAACATGTGTTTGACTTCCAAAACAACAAATGATTTTGGCCTCTGCCAAGTTGTAAAACACACACACACACACACACACACACACACACACACACACACACACATTCTTACAGAAAGGATAGTAGATAGATAAATAGGAAGGAAGGAAAAAAAAAAGAAAGGGGTAGTGTTTTTCCTCCTTTTAACAAATTTATAAACCATATAACAAATTGAGTCATTTTTGGTCCAATGCCTTTTTTATGTGTAACAACTAAGAAACCACGAGGTCATCATGTGAAAAGGAAGAGTCTGGGGTTACATCTTAAATTGTAATTATTTTCTTTCCATGACTAGTAGAGAAAAGCTTTTCATATTAGCATATTTTTGTAAAACAGTCTGCTTCAACCGATCCTAGGACATCACTTGGATGAACTACACAGAAGCTAGGAAACTTCAGGGTAGGCCTACATCATTGGTATTGGTATTGAAACTTAGTCTTTCTTTTGCATAAAACTTTCTACTTTTTGCTCATTTCCTTTATAGTTTTTTGTTTAGTATGTAGGGGTCTGAATAAAATTCCCCAAAAAGTTTGTTTTGGACCTATTTTCAGATGGCTGTTTTTTTTTCTTCTTCTGAGGATCCAAAACCTCAAAACATTAATATTTCTCATTGTGAAAGAAGTGATATGTTTTCTTAAATGTTGGTAGCTGATTATGAACAGGTGTTATTTCTTCCCTGAAGAAAGAAGTAGTTTAGTTTTGATGGATAAAATGATAATCCTTTAATGTTATATTGCCTCACTCTGTAGGTCAGATTTCAGTTTAGGTATAGTTCATAAATTTTATTAAATAGATGCTTCAGAGAGCTATGATTAGCTTCTAGGAAGTTTTTAGCCAGAGAAACACACAGCAGCTTGAAAGGCTTTCACATTAATGAACACCTTTTATCAATAGTTTTAATTTCAGGGTAGAATTTGTGATATATTTGGTTTCTGCTTTTTGGCAAGCATTCTGTTTATACTATAAATTTCACTGTGAATTTCTAGCATGGCTCTGATATGTGAGTGAGAAAGAATCTGACCAGTGAGAAGTATTTTCTAGTGCTTTTAAACCTGAATTATGATTTTCTGTCTTGAATTGTTTCTGTGCTCTGGTCATTCTCCCAAGATGGGTAAGGGCAGCAGTAAGCCCAGGACCCCAGGGGAAAAGAAGGGACTCCATTTTCTGTAGCAAAAGAAATTGTAATAATTTCTTCCTACTGTGGCCTGTTTATTACGAGAATAAATACAGATGACAGCTTTCCATGGGCCATTTGCTCTAGCTGGTGGTCCTACTGTACTTGGTACTGAGTGGGTTACCAGGACATGGGAATTTCAGTGTTAAAACCTATAAACTTCTAGATAAACCAGGACAAGCTGATCACCGTAGGTAGTCACAAATTCTGAAAGATTGTTATCCCTAATTTGGAGAATTTAGAGGTCTGACTATTATAATGGAAATGTTATGGATATGCAAATGCAGCTCATTGGCTCCTGGTTTGCCTTAAAATGACACAGTGAGACCATTATCTCTCATGTCATGGAGAGGGTTAGGATGTCTTCTCAAAAGCCCAGTTTTCTTCTATTAACTGCTGCCACAATACCAAGAGATTCATTCTTGGTGTTCAGAGTCTGGCCCTACAGAACAGGTGGGTTGCCTTTTCCCCTTTAAGGTTTTGATGGGTTTCTGAATTAAAAAGCAAAATAATATTCTCAGCCATCAAATCTTTAAATAAGCTGCCTTTCTTTTTGTTTATACACAGCTTTATTGAGATATGATTCACATACTACACGATTCACTCATTTAAGAAGTACAAACCAATGGTTTTAGTATATTCAGAGTTTTGCAGCCATCATCACAATAACAGTATATGAGGGTTCTAATTTCTTGACACCCTCACCAAGACTGGCTATTTTTTTTATTTTTTATTTTAGGAATCCTAGGGGTATAAAGTTGTACCTCATTATGGTTTTGATTTGCATTTCCCTGATACTAATGATTTGGAGCACTCTTTTACATGCTTTTGGCCATTTGCATATTTTCTGTAGAGAAATGTCTATTTAAGATGTCTTCTTTTTAGCTAAATCAAATCAAAGGCCAAAAAAAAAAAAATACAGCACGTAAAGTGAACTAAGTTTCTAGCTACAAGATGGATAGGCTTAGGTCCCCTCAGCCTCTCCTTTTCTGTCACTTCTGAGATAAATTAATCATCTGACAATAGCAGAGGTACCACGGGACTTACCTCTCTCTGGCCGAGGTACTATACAGTGAAATGATAAACAGATCCAAGATCTTCCAACCAGAAATTCCACTCAACTTCTATAATAGGTGAGATTTAGAATTCTCACACGACTAGTAGGATGACAATCAGCCTGTCTCTTGACTTCTCACTCACTCGTCAATTCAAGCATGCAATGCAATCATTCTTCCAATCCAAGTCAGCAAGAAAGGACTGGGGAAGTCAGCTAGGGGCTGGATAGTAGAAAGCAGGAGATGCCTATTGTTCATCTTTGCCAACTTAGTTCGTTGCATTTGGAGCTTATAGGAAAAGAGACAACTTTTTACCAGGGAGAGACAATATGTTAAGCCATTCTTGTTCATCGTTCTTATTATTTAGTTTATCAGCTTGGTAGAAAGCATTATAGAATACTAAGCCAAACATTTATAATGTGCAGTGAGGAAGTAAGAAAAATCCTGGAATATTGAGTGGTGGATGAACCCTCTTGGGGAAAACTTTAGGATGCTTCAAGGTGGCATAAAATTACTGGCACATTTCAAGGGAGACAGAGGATACAGGGTAATTGTGGCCATTGTTGATCCTGTCACTGACCCAGAGGTAGACTAATAGAGGTCCTGTCAGAGGCTCTCAAACTATTCTGTTCTTGCTCAGAAAAAGTTAGAGTAGGAAGAAGCTGCTTCCAGAAGAAGGGGATTTCGGGAATTGATACATCAATTGTACACAAAACTTCATTTGGGGCACATCAATCCCAGAGTCTTTCAGTTTGTAGCAGCAGAGGTTAGCAGATAAGGGTCCTTTCAGAACTTTCTCTGAAGCTGCTGAATTCTTCTGGACTAAGATAGCCTGAGCCTTGGGACAGCCCAGCAACTTCTTGAAAGAGATGTCTGGCTTTACGGTTCATCAGTGTTTGTTTCCTCCCTCTTACATACAGAGTACAAAAGTGTACCATGAAAACAAAACTCTAACTATTAACAATGATAACAATTTGTTAAAGCTTAAAATATTCCAAATGTCCTTACTTTTTCTAGAATTCTCTCTGTTGATATTTTGAAACCCTTAAGGAAAGGCCACCTGCATACCAGATAGTAGGATTTTGTTTCCATCTGTGTGGGGCCTTCAGATGGTGAACTAAAGACAAATGGAACACCAGGATCTAAGATGTAGGATCTCATCCCTTCTCTTTTTGAATGTCAGCTCGCAGTGTTTCTCCCTGTTTACTGCCCCAAACAAAATTTTATCTATTCTGTTTTTTTCCATTTACATAATATTAACTTTGTTAGCTATAAGTCTGTGGTTTAAAGGAGAAATAAAGTTGTGGGCAATAAAAATACTGAGTAATCTCAAACCTTAATCTATTGTAATGATTCTTTTGGCATTTTACATAATACTTCGACTTAATGACCTATAATGAAATTTTTAAATAAAGAGTACTTTTATTCCAAGAATCTATTTTTCCTCCAAGAATCTATTCTATTCCAAGAATTTAATAGATTCTTATTATTTATTTAAAATATTTACTGAGTACCTAATGCATGTCAGGTATTTTTCCAAGTGTTGGAGATACAGCAGGAGAACAAACAAACAAACAAACAAAATGGCCAATGATCTGAAAAGCCTTATATCTATTAAAGAAATTGAAATACTAATTAATAACCTTCCCACTCAGAAAACACCAGACCCAAATGGGTTCACTGTTAATTGTACCAAACATTTAAGAAAGAAATTATACAATTCTCTGCAATCCCTTTCAAAATATTGAAGCAGAGAGAATACTTCCTAACTCATCCTATGAAACCAGCACTACCTAAGACCAAACCCAGGCAAAGATATACAGGACAAGAAAACTACAGACCAAGATCTCTCCTGAACAGAAATGCAAAAATTCTCAACAAAATATTAGCAAATTGAATCCAATAGTATATAAAAAGAATTCTAAAACACAATTAAGTGGTTTTTAACCTCGGTATGCAGGGCTGGCTCAAAAATCAATTCATGTAATCTACCACATCAGCAGTCTAAAGGAGAAAAATCATATGATTATATTAGTAGATACAGAAAAAGCATTTGACAAAATCAACCTCGATTCATGATAAAAAAAAATTCTTAACAATCTAGGAATAGAGGGAATCTTCCTCAACTTGATTAAGAACATCAACAAAAACCTACAGCTAACATCCTACTTGATAGTGAGAAACTTGAAACTTTCTCTCTAAGATCATGAACAAGACAAGGATGTCCCCTTTCACCACTGCTTTTCAATAGCATACTGAAAGTCCTAGCTAACACAATAAGACAAAGGCTAAAAAAGGGTATATAGTTTGGGAAGGAAGAAATAAAACTGTCTTTGTTCACATATGACATGATTGTCTATGTAGAAAATTTGAAAGAATTGACCAAAAAAAAAACCCCTTCTGGAACTAATAAGCAATTATAGCAAGGTCTCAGGATACAAAGTTAATACACAAAAGTCAATCACTTTCCTATATATACCAGCAATGAAAAAATGGAATTTGAAGTTAAAAACAATATCATTTAAGTTAGAACCCCCCAAAATCAAATACTTAGGTACAAATTTAATAAAATATGTACAAGATCTATATGAGGGTGACTAAAAAACTCTGATGAATGAAATCAAAGAATAAATTAATGGAAAAAATCTTCCATGTTCATTGATAGGAAGACTCAATATTGTCAAGATGTCAGTTCATCCCACCTTGACCTATACATTCAGTTCAATCCCAATAAAATCCCAGTAAGTTGTTTTATGGGTATCAGCAAACTGATTCTAAAGTTTATAGAGGGAGCAAAGGACCCAGAATAGCCAACACAATACAGAGAGAGAGAGAGCATAAGTGGAGGAGACTGACATCACCCAACTTAAAAACTTCCTAGAAAACCACAGTAATTCAGACAGTATGTTTTTGGTGAAAGAACAAATAGATGAGTGGAATAGAATAGAGGGGCCAGAAGTAAACGGACAAAAATATAGTCAACTGATCTTTAACAAAGGAGCAGAGGCAATACAATAAAGGTAGTCTTTTCAACAAATGGTGCTAGAACAACTGAATATCCACATGGAAGACAATGAATCAGACACAGAACTTACACCCTTCACAAAAATTCACTTGAAACAGATCATTGATCTAAATATAAAATGTGAAACTATAAAACTCTACGCAATAACATAAAAGAAAAATCTTGGTGATGAATTTTTAGATACAACATGAAAGAAATAATCAATAAGCTGGACTTCATTAAAATTAAAAAGTTCTGCTCTGTGAAAGATACTGTCAAGGGAATGAAAAGACAAGCTACAGACTGGGAAAAAGTATTTGCAAAAGACACATCTGATAAAGGATTATTATTCAAAGTATACAAATAACTCTTAAAACAACATAAGAAAACAAACAAGCTGATAAAATAAGTTAGCCTTAACAGATAACTCAGTAAAGGATATTTATAGGTGACAAGCACATGAAAAGATGCTTCACATCATATGTCATAAAGGAAATACAAATTAAAACAATGAGATATCACTACACACCTATTAGAATGGCCATCATTTAGAACAATGGCAACACTGAATTCTGGTGAGGGTGTGGAGTAGGACTTTCATTTTGTTACTGGTCAGAATGAAAAAATTGTACAGTCACTTTGGGAGACAGTTTAGTTGTTTCTTATAAAATTACACATAAACTTACCATTTGATCCAACAATCATGCTCCTTGGTATTTACTCAAGGGAGTTGAAATTTTATGTCTACACAAAAACCTGTGCATGAATGTTTTTGGCAGCTTTATTCATTATTGGCAAAACTTGGAGCAACCTGAGATCCTTCAGAAGGTGAGTGGATAAATAAACTGTAGTACATCCAGACAATAGAATATTCTTCAGCATCAAAAAGGAACAAGCTACCAAGTCATGAAAGGGAAGAAAGCTTAAATACATGTTACTACTTGAAAGAAGCCAATACTGTATGATTCCAGTGATATGACATTCTGGAAAAGGCAAAACTACAGAACAATAAAAAGATCCCTGCTGCCAGGGGTTTAGGGGAGGAAGGGGAAATAGGCAGGGCAAAGAGGAGTTTTAGAGCAGTGAAACCACTATGTATGATATTACGGTGGTGAATACATGTCCTTATAAACTTGTCCAAATGCATAGAATGAGCAACACCAAGAGTGAAGCCTAAGGTGAACTATGGACTCTGGGTGACATGTACCACTGGTGAGGAATGCTACTTTGGGGGAGGCTCATGTGAGTGGAGGCTCAATTTTGCTGTGAACTTAAACCTGCTGTAAAAAGTAAGGTCTACTGGGGCGCCTGGGTGGCTCAGTCGGTTAAGCGTCCGACTTCGGCTCAGGTCACGATCTCGCGGTCCGTGAGTTCGAGCCCCGCATCGTGCTCTGTTGCTGACAGCTCAGAGCCTGGAGCCTGTTTCGGATTCTTTGTCTCCCTCTCTCTCTGACCCTCCCCCCTTCATGCTCTGTCTCTCTCTGTTAAAAAAAAAAAAAAAAAAAGTAAGGTCTATTAAAAACAAAAAAATAAAAACAAAGTCCAGACCCTTGTCCTTGTGTTGCTGTTAGGAGCTCTGCTGAGCTGGGAGAGAAAAGAAAGGTCAGCGTAGCTGTTTAAAGCAGCAAGGCAAAAATCAGAATTAAGCCTTTAAATCCCTTATGGTGATGAAATAAGCAAGAGTTTAAAACTGGAGAAAGTGCAGACTCTCTCCTGTTTCATTTCCCTCACAAAAAAGCACACGAGTGAGGGGCTCTGGCAGTTTCGTGGATTCTGGGACTGGGGTAGGGCAGGAGTGAGGCAAGGATGGCAAGGATGGCAAGGTTGGGGAGGGCTAAGAGTGAAACAGTAGTGGGTACTGAGTCAGAGTAGGGAAAAGCATCTTCAAGGTTTATCCTCTTCTCGCCCATTCCCCATAAGATGGTCTCAGCAGGAGCTCCTTCAAGATCTGTGCCCAAGACCTCATACAGAAAAATCCAGGAATGAAGGCCCAGGGCTAGAAGTGCAGATCTGTGAAAGAGCATGTCTGGATCGGGTCCCTGGGTCCCTGACTGCATCTCCCTAAAGAGACTCAGATGCCCTGGCTATGAACTATGTCTGCTGTGGGAATGACAGCTTTTCACTGTGAGCCTGCCAGGTTAGAGCCTTTGTAATCGCCTATGATCAGGCCTGAAAAATCACCCATAGGTTTTGAACCAGGAACTGGACTCTTGGATCACATTCTAGATAGTAAATGGGATGAGCACGTAAAACAGATGCTATGCTAGATAGTGGCAAGTGCTAACTTACTGAATAAATCAAGCAGGGAGGCAGATAGGGAATACATGAGAGTGTGGGGGTGGGGATGTGATAGCAATTTTAGACAAGGGAAGGCAAAGGAGGCTTCGTGGAAAGGCAGCATTGTGTGAAGAACTTCAGAATGAGGCTTGAAGACACTTGGGAGAAGAGTAGGGCATACAGAGGGATTAGCAGTTACAAACTGCTTGAGCTGGAAGCTTGCGTGTGATGCCAGAGGAGACCCATTTGTCTGGAGTAGAAGGAGCAGAGCAAGAGGAACAGGAGATGGGATTATGGGATAGCTAAGGAGGGGCCGTTCCCTCAGGGCCTTGCAGCCTCTGTAAGGTTCTGGATTTTTTTCTCTGAGTGGGAGGAGACACCACTGGGGATTTTTTTTTTTTTTTTTTTTTTTTTTTGAGTAATCTCTGTGCTCAACATGGGGCTTGCACCCAGAACCTAGAGACCAAGAGTTGCATGTTCTACCGACTAAGCCAGCTTAGTGTTCCCCTCTGGGAATCTTAAGAGAGGAATGACATGATTTGACCCTAGTCAAATGGCTTTAGGGGAATGAGAATGGCTTTAGGAGAGACAAGGAGGATATGTTAAGGGCAGAAACAGGGGGACCTGTTAGGATGTTACTGTCATCATTTGGGAAAGAGATAATTGAGGTTGCCTTGGACCAGGGCACAGGGTGAAGTGGTTGGATATGGGATATATTTTTAATACAATGCTCCTATTGTATCCATTCTAAACACATTTTAACATACCTGAAATCAGAATGCATCTTACATTGGGGTGGCATCATGCCACATTGAAATTCTGGTCATCTGTTTACCTGTATGTCTCCTCCAGGAGGTGAGGAGTTGGGGACCTCATTAATTTTTGCTACACACAATCCCCTAAACATACCAATACACTTGGCACAGAACAGGTCTGCAATATTTGTAACAGTATGTTTTTGTTATTTTGCATTTGCAAACCATAGTTTTCTCTTTTGCAAAATGTAGTCAACAATGGCTCATAAAGATGTTTTAGGAGTTTTGAAGATTATGTAAGATAATGTATACACCAGGTCCAAAGAACAGTGTTTGGTACATAAATGCTCAATAAATATTTGCTTTTTTTTCAAAATTTGTATTGAATTGTGAATAATATTACTATTATGCTTTAATTATCATAATATACTTTAATCTCATTTGAAAAGTGTAACATCTATTTTTAAGCCTTAGAATGGGATCTGTTCCATCACAGAAACTTCTGGTGTATTCAACTAAAAAGAAAAGAAACAGTGAAAAGAGGAGGTAACCCCATTTTATTTCTCTCGTGGTGACAAAGTGCTGGAATCTATGATTATTTGAGGATTCTAAATATAGAGCACTGATGACCCAAAAGCTCTTCTCAAATTTCATTTTTTTCTAATAGCTTCTGAAAAAACACTCCCAGGAGTGTCAACTAGTAATGTCAATTTAGGGAGTTTATGCAATTTACAGCAGTGTGTTGCATTTTATCTCATTGACTTTATCTCACAAGAGTCTATTCATGTCCAGCCTGCTTTGGTCATTGATAAATGCATCATCCAATTACTCATTTAGCCTGTTTGCTAATATGGAAAGAAGCAATTTAATGCATTGGTTAAGTGACTAGAGCAGACATCATTGGATCTCTACTCTGATAATATGCATGACTCTGAACAATACTTTGGTGTCTGCTTCCTTCTATGACTTAGGAATTTTCCTGATTGCTAAATAGACACTGATGAATTTTAATACGATTATTACGTTCTTCTAAGACTTTTAAATAAAAGTATTCAATAAATTCATCTTGATTGGAGCACTATTTTTCTTGATATTTATAATGGCTCCAGCTTTGCCCTTTTTCTTGCTTGAGATGTTGAGAAACTGTAGAGTTTATTGGCTAAGTGAAAGTCTGTACGTGCATAATTTTCAAATTAGCGTGATCAACATGAGATGTAAAGTACACTTGAGGAGTACGTTTTTAATCTCCCCCTTCCCCCTTTTCCTTCTTACTGATGACCTTGATTCAATGCTCTGTGTGAAATAGAAGCAAACAGGCACTTTCTCCTCTTTTTCCCGGGGCATCTCTGCAGCCTCTTGAATCAGGACCCACTCTCTGGGTTTCATCTGCTGCTGTAGGAGGAAATGTCCCTGCTCCTAGCTAAAATCAACCCTTCCCCTGAATTCTGAATCACATCCTCTTTCACCTTCTCTAGGACTTTTCTCCTACAAATAGACCCCTCTCTCCTGCATTATTGATTTCCCCCTCATGGGGTTTGTTTCCATCAGCCAATAAACCTACTCTTGAACCCCCTTTTCTTTCTAGCTGCAGCCCCATTCTCCTGCTCTCTGATGGCAAACCTTCTCAAATAAATGGCTTCCCCATTGCATCACCTATTTTTTTTTTTTTTTTTTTTTTTTACTCAATCCATTTCAGTTAGATCTTTGTCCTTCCCTCTCTCTATATCTGAAATTTCTTCAGTGGCCCCCATGTCACCAAGTGCAATGGTCACTTTTTGCCTTCATCCTCCTCAGCATCTTAGTGGCATTTCTCCTAAGTGACCACTGTCTCCTAGAAACTCTCTTTTTTCTTGGTTTCATGACAACCCATTTGCCTGATTTTCTTATTTTACTGCCTATTGACTCTAGGCTGATAACTCCCAAATGTATATATTCAGATCTAACTTTTCCCAGAACCCAAACTTGTATATCTAAATACAATTTGGCATCTCCACTTGAATGCTTAATGAGCATCTCATACCTATTTATTATGATCATCTTTCTATGTACATATATACATGTAGAATCCTTCTGCTATTCACTCTGCCTGATATTCTCTTCCTTCATCTTTTCCCTTTTTTCCAGTCCTTTCTCCTAAACCAGCCTTCAGTAGAATAGGTCCCGTGGTGATTCCACAGCACCCATTAGTTCTCTTTTATAGTAATTAGCACGTTTATAGTCATTTGCTCAAATGTATTATTATCTGTTTAGTGTAAATTTTGCCCCTTTAGTCTCTAAGATTCCTGAAGTCAGAGATTTTCTGTGTTGTTTAGTATATTCTGAGGGCTCAACACAGTGTCTTTGCACAGATTAGGAGCTCAATGAATATATTTATTTCTTACCTTTGTACATCTACATTGTTTCCTAATTTACACCATTATATTATAAGCAATTATACAATGAACATTCATATAGCTAAATTTTTGGCATGTCTTTAATCACATGTTCAGAACAATCCTTACAAATAGAATCGCTGGTTTTACACTGATACACATTTTCGAGGCTTTTGTTATAGTGTGGTAGTCTGCAACACAGCCGCCATTAACTTCTTCCCTCCCTTTATGAGCAAGCCACTCACTCATTAAAAGGTGATGTCTCCTTCCCTTATTCTTGAATGACTTGCTTTAACCCTCAGAATGTGGTGAGAGTAGGATTGCCAGAAAAAAATACAAGATGTCCAGTAAAATTAAACTGTCAAATATGTAGGAAAAAGGGGGGGATATATTTATACTAAAAAGTTATTCGTTTTTTATCTGACGCTCAGATTTAACTGGGCATCCTGTGTTTTTATTTGCCAAATCTGGCAACACTACGTAAGTGTGATGATGCTCTACTAGGTTGGTATGATAATGCTGTTCCAGTGTCAGGCCTAGCCTTTAAGAGAACTGGCAGTTTCTACTTTGCCCTTGAGAAGTCAGCTACAATGCTGTCAAGAACTTTGGGCCAGGGGCGGCTGGGTAGCACAGTCAGTTAAGCGTCCAGCTTCGGCTTAGGTCATGATCTCACGGTTTGTGAGTTCAAGCCCCACATCAGGCTCTGTGCTGACAGCTCAGAACCTGGAACCTGCTTTGGATTCTGTGTCTCCCTCTCTTTGATTAAAAAAAAAAAAAAAAAAAAGAACTTTGGGCCAGACTCCTGAATGAAGAGAAATCACCCAGGAAGGTCTAGGAGGGGGAAATGTTCTATTGGATGTTCCAGCCCCAACTAGGCCTCAAGTCCTGGGAGAGGAGGATCTAACAGCATGTGTTCAGGTAGATTTCAGACCTACTATCTCCCTGTTGTTGAATGGGAGTGTCTATTGCGGGTTTCCTGTCCCTTTCTCACCATTGTATGCCTGATAGGTGGGGAAGAGTGGAGAGTTGGGGAGAGGCAGAAAACAGTTCACAGTTCTCCAGGTCTGGAGGAGCTGCACTCATATTGGACATGATGCAGATTATGAAATACTGAGCTTTGAGTCTGGTGGTTCCATGGGATGAGATTTTGAGAGATCTTGGGAGGTGGTGACTTGTTTTTGTTTTTGTTTTTTTTTCTTGCATGTGGAAAGAATATAAATAATTTGTGACCAGAGGATAGACTGTGGTGGATTAAATATAACTACAGATTCTTTGCCAGTTCTCTGGTCAAGAAGTGAAGTCTGGGGCGCCTGGGTGGCTCAGTCAGTTGAGCATCCCACTCTTGATTTCAGCTCAGGTCATGAGCTCATGGGTCATGGGATGGAGAACTACTGTGTAGGGCTTCGTGCTGACAATACGGAGCCTGCTTGAGATTCTGTTTCTTCCTCTCTCTCTGCCCCTACCCCCTGCACTCTCTCTCTCTCAAAATAAATAAATAAACTTTTTTTTTAAGTATATCGCTGTTTGATTTGCATACTTTGAAAATGAGTTTCAATATTTTTCAAATGCTTATTGGCTATAAAATGACTCTGTCTTTTGTCTATTTTTCCTTTAATTTGTAAGGGCTCTTCATTTATTTTTAATTTATTTTTTTAATTTTTTAATGTTTATTTATTTTGAGAGAGAGAGAGAGAGAGACAGAGCATGAGAAGGAGGGGCAGAGAGAGAGGGAGCCACAGAATCTAAAACAGGCTCTAGGCTCTGAGCTGTCAGCACAGAGGCTGACACAGAGCTCGAACTCACAAGCCATGACATCATGACCTGAGCCAAAGTCAAACTCTCAACCAACTGAGCCACCCAGATGCTCCTGGGCTCTTTATATTTTAATAATAATAACAGCAAATGGGGAATCTTTTGCAATATATGTGGCTACACAGTTTGCTTGCGGGCTCTCTGAAGTAAAAAGTTTAAACTATTTATATAAAAAGCAGTGCCTGACTAGACAATTTTCTGAATGTTTCTTGTAACATGATCATATCTAGTTTCTAGCTTGTTTGCTTGTTTTTAGTACTTCTTAAATTATTCTAATACTCTCTCTGGATTTTTTTTTTTTTAATTTTTTTTTTTCCAACGTTTTTTATTTATTTTTGGGACAGAGAGACAGAGCATGAACGGGGGAGGGGCAGAGAGAGAGGGAGACACAGAATCGGAAACAGGCTCCAGGCTCCGAGCCATCAGCCCAGAGCCTGACGCGGGGCTCGAACTCTCGGACCGCGAGATCGTGACCTGGCTGAAGTCGGACGCTTAACCGACTGCGCCACCCAGGCACCCCTCTCTGGATTTTTCTACTAGTGATTTTCTTCAAATGAAAATTTCAGCTGAAACCCAGTATAATACACTCCCTGCCTTCCTCTTGCCATTCTAGTGTGAACAACACTGGCATAGGCCACTGCCAACGGTTAGGTCTTCAGCCATCTTTGTGTTAAACTTTATGGAAAGTCTTTGGATAAACTGCAGTAGTATTTCATACCAATTTTAATCTCACAAACTTGAAAGAGCATGATACAAAAATGCTATTAGTTTGTACAAATTTCAAATACAGTTGACCCTTATAGTGTATTTACTGACCCTACCCCTGCAGTTGAAAATCCCTTTATAAATTTTGAGTCCCCTCAAAACTTACTAATAACCTACTGTTGGCCAGAAACTTAGTATATAAAATGTCAATTAACACAGATTTTAATAAAATAACAATTAACAGATTTTGTATGTTATATCTATTATATACTATAGTATTACAATAAGGTAAGTTAGGGAAAAAATGTGATTAAGAAAATCATAGAAAAGAAAATTCATTCACAGTACTGAACTGTGTATATTTTAAAGAATCTGCATATAAGCGGACCCATGCAGTTCAAATTCATGTTATTCAAGGGTCAACTATAATGTGAATCCTCCCATAACTAAAAGGCACTTAAAATTGGTTTGGATTTTGGAATTTAAAAAAAAGGAGCATTAATAGAAAAACTGAATATGAATAAAGTCTTGAGTTCAGTTGTATTCATGTTGGCTTCCTAACTTAGGCAAATGTACCATGGTAATATTAGATGTTAACAATAGAGGAAACTGAGTGAGGGGTAAGTGGAAACTCTATGCGTTGTCTTGTTAAACTTTTCTGTACATTTTTTAAAGTTTTTTTTTTTTAGAAGCATCTAAAAATCTGCTCTAAGAAATATTGTATAATGTTATAAGATTATGTATTCTGAGAATGCTAATCCTTACATTATATTTATTTCTCTGGGAGAATAATCTGTCTAGAATTATGCATGTTTTGAATTATGTGATCTTATCCCATGAATATAATTCACTACTATGTGCATTATGTATTTACATCCTATTTTGCAAACTGAAATAGGGAAAACTAAAGATTTAAGGCTGAATCATAAGCTAAAAGAAATCCCTTCTCCCAATAAAAACGAAAGAGCAAAACTAAAACTAAAACTAAAACTAAAACTCTTCCATTTTCTAACATCAAAATTGTGACAGTAACGCTTTACCATTCCATGTGATCTTTGGACAAGTATGTGATCAAAGACCTGGCTTTAAGTGTGGAATCTGGAAACGAGGTCCCCAGGTAGGGCTCTGTCTTATTCCATGATGCAGAAATGTGAACACAGGAATCCAAATCTTGTAGGCACAATCATAAATCTTTATGAGAAATTTGCCTTTTGCCCATTTAGTTGGTAGGATCTGCTCCCTTCCCTCGCCCCTTCCCCCACTTTGTGTTTTTTATCAAAGCAAAGTGTCTTGGGAGTGGTTGTGGGAAGGGTGTGTTTGTCATCATGTTACATTCCTCTGTAGGTCTCTTTGCAGATAAAAGGTGTCTTTTTATAGACTTCACACTTGTAAAAGAAATTCCAATCATTTAAATTCAAGATGTTTCAGGGTTTACAGTTTCTACTGTTTGCCTCTCTATTTAGAGTATATATCTTGAAATTGTATATCACACTCCCCTATGTGTCATTTCTTATAATAGCATCTCTCTGATATTGACTGGCCATTGGATAAACAGTGCAGTTATATTTCACAATAATTTGAATTAACAAATTTGAAATAGCAAGCAATAAAATATTATTAAAATCTTATTTTATACACGCATGTTGAGATTCTAGGAGTACCGACACTAAAAATTGTTTATTGTATATTAAAGAGTAACTGAGGTAAGGAATGCATTACAGTGGCCCAGGTTTATGTGTACTGACTGTTATTTCTTACATTACATTTATTCTTAAGGAAAATGTCTATGTCTTATGAGTGTTTTGAGTTATGTGAAGTTTTAAGGAGCTATTCCAGTGCCTTGAATGATCCAACCCCCTTACTGTGAATCTGTTTTATTATTGTTGCTGATGTGATTGGTAATGATGATAAAAGTTATTGGCTGCTTAATCCTGTGCCGCATACTGTGGTGCGTACCTGTGTATGCAACCATGTGTATTATTCCTTTATCTATGAGACAGGCAGTTATTATTAATATCATTTCTATTTTGTAAATGAAAAATCTCATTCTTGGCAAATTTAAGTAACTCGTGTCCAAGGGAATACCTTTGGACTTAGGGCTGGAATGAAGCTTTCTTTCTCGGCAGTTTCAAGAATTTTGCTAACCAGTTCAGTATAAAATATTGACCACTCTTGCCTCTGTTATTTCATCCCTGTGGAAAGGTAAGACAGTCTTTGTTTCTGTGATCTTATAACTTTAAGTTTCCATCTGCTTCTGGGTTCTTAGGTCACTCATCTGCCTTCTTGGAAGGCATCCCTCTCCCCGCCTCCCATTCCACTGAGAAGGTGACGGGACAAATAGAGTGCCACTTTACCTCTGTAATTGTTCAAGACTGAAGAAGCTGTTTAACCTATTTTGTTTGCTTGCTTGTTTGCTTGCTTCTTTGCATGTGTGACTTTTTTTTACATCAGTTAAATTGTCCAGTTTTTTTTTTTCCTAAAGGGTGTTACCCCTTACCACTTTTTTAAACAACACTGTCTGTAATCATCGTTTTTCAGCTTCCTGGGAGTAGTTGATATTTTTGGTTATAAAATGGCAATACATATCAACTTTCCCCTGAAAGAGGGATTAAAACATTCGTTTTCCTTTTAGGATTAAAAAAAAAAAAAAAAAAAAAAAAAAAAAAGGTAAATCTACTCATCTTGAACAGAGGCAATTTGGCTCCAGCATGTCTGAGACATTCCATAGCCTGTGATGTAATTTCCTCCCCTAAATCTTTCTATTCAGGGAGACAGAGTAACCTCAGGACAGGGAAGAAACTAAATTTTTTCAGTGTTTTTTAATTTTGAGGTATGGTTAATCATCTGGAGTAAAGGAATGTGAGTTGAGCTGGAATAGGGGCTTTCATACTGCATGCAAGTTTATATTTTCTATTTCTATTTCTATTTCATAAATTCCTATTAACCAAAGAACTGAAGCTATACTCCATTACTGTTATAATCTCTGCAGAACCTTCATTATGAATTCATATTCTATCACTCAACTAAAACTGAGCTTCATGAAGGCGAGGACTTTGTCATAGAAGACTGCTGGACATGTAGTAGGAATTAAGCTTGTTTTCAATGAATGAATTGTGGTTCAGTAACTGAGATCTCATTAAAGAAGCTTCATAAAACTAAGGAAGTATGTAGAGAATAGCAAACTAGAAGAAACACTGGAAGAGAAGTCAGGGGGCTGGGTTCTACTTTTCAGCTTTGGAAAGTTAGATGGAAGTGTGTAACTTTGGGCAAGTCCCCAAACCACTCTAAAACTCTAAAAGTTAAACTCTTTGGATAGTGAGCTAGGCTTTGCTTTACTTTAATTTCTGAATGTTAGTTCTGATTCAAGGTTTTTAAAGATTTGGTTGATGGAATATTAAGATATTGTGCACTTAAACAGTCTGTTTTTGATGCCATAGATTATGCATAAGCATATTTCTTAGCTAACATAATAAGATGTGTGATTTACACTACAGACTTAGTAACTATTGAATTTTAAAATTTATGTCATACTGGGGCACCTCGGTGGCTCAGTTGGTTAAGCATCTAACTTTGGCTCAGGTCATGATCTCATGATTCATAGATTCGAGCCCCATGCCAGGCTCTGCGCTGACAACTCGGAGCTTGCTTTGGATTCTCTGTCTCCATCTCTCTCTCTCTGCCCCTCCCTTGCTTGCACACTCTCTCTCTCCAAACATTAACAAAATTTTTTTAAAAAATTTATGTTGTATCAAATATCACTTGTTAAATAGAATTTAGTATCTTTGAAAACAAATACATTTCCCTAGAGCCTCCTATATTTATGAGTAAACCTATGTACTTAAATGATTTCACATTGTTCCTTTGCTAATTTAAAGGCTGCTCATCTTAGTGGAGGTTCCTTGTTGTTGGAAGGACTAGCCCAGTGGGAAAGTGTTGGCGAGATTCACCCACAAATCAAAGAAACCAAGTCTGTGATTCAGACTGCCTATCTAGAATTAGAATTACACTTGTCAAGCAGCCAGAGGAGAGACAATGTCCTTATTGGAATACAGCATTTCTTGTCTTCATGATCACCTGAAAATGCCAAAGGCAAAAGACAAGTTGAATCCTGCTGCTAGAGAGGCACAAGAGTGTTTATTCTGCTCTAAACTTGGAAGAGGAGACCTGGGATTCTTGACATCTGGCACTCCAGCTACCTTTATCCAGCAAATGCATTGTGAGAAAGGCAGAACATTTAAAGGCAAAAAGAAAGCAGCCTTTGATGGTTCTTTTATTTATTTATTTTTCATATATTACCTATTTTGAAGGAGACATTGTGCTTCAGGTCAATGTTTTCTTATAAACTTATTTGTAAGTTTACACTGTAAAATGTAAGAAGTGCATTTTCAATTTCAACTCAATATAGCTGCATATACACCTGCAGACATACGTGCACACACATACATACACACATATGGACATAAAACAAAAACTAAGTTTCTTCCAAACAATGTCTGCCCTAGCTACAGTTGAGCCATCTGATACTTTTTTTTTTTTTTTTTTAATATTACTTCACTTTTTAAAAACTACTGGTTATGGGGCACCTAGGTGACTCAGTCAATTAAGTGTCTGACTCCTGATTTCAACTCAGGTCATGATCACACGGTTCACCAGTTTAAGCCTCCCACTGGGGTCCATGTTCAGCATATGTCTGCCCAAACAACCATTTCATTCAAAAGGCTCTTTTTCAAGTTGAGGATGTCCTCCCTACTACTGGTTTGTTGAGTGTTTTTTATCTTTTACATATAAGGACTTAGAAGGTGTGTTATATTGATTGGTTCTCTTGTGTTGAACCAACATTGCATTGCTGGGATACATCGCACCTGGTCATGGTATACAATCCTCTTTATATGCTGCTGGATTCAGTTTGCTAGTGATTTGCTGAGGATTTTTGTATCTTTATTGTTAAGGAATATTAGTCTGTAGGTTGTTTATTTTCCTTGTGATTTCTTTGTTTGGTTTTAGACTCAGGTAATACTAGCTCCACAGAATGAATTGGTCAGTGGCTCTTTCTCTCTTTTCCTTGAAAGAGTTGGTGAAGAATTGGCACTAAGTCTTCTTTAAATGTTTGGTACCATCCGCCAGTAAACTTGTTTGGGTCTGGGCGTTTCTTTGTCAGTAGTTTTTGATTACTTACTCAATGTTTTTAAACTTGTTTTAGGTCTATTTCAGCATTGAATTTTTTCTTGAATTAGTTTCAGTAGTGTGTGTTTTTCTAGGAATTTTAGTAATTTAAGTCTTCTATCTTTCCTTCTTAGTCTGTCTAGATAAAGGTTTACCCATTTTCTTGATTTTTTCAAATAACTAATTTTTGTTGTTGTTGATATTCTCTATTGTTTTTCTGCTTTTTTATTTAATGTTTTTATACTGCAATTTTATTATTTCCTAACTTATGCTTGCTTTAGCTTTAGTTTGATTCCCCCTGCCCCCAGTTTCTTAAGGTGGAGGGTTAAGCTTTATTTGACATTTTTCTTCTCTTTTAATGTAAGCATTAATAGCTATACATTTCATTCTGAGCATTGCTTTTGCTACACCCCATTTATTTTACTATGTTCTCTTTTCATTGTCATTGATATCAAAGTATTTTCTAATTTCCCTTGTCAGTTTTTTTTTTTTTTGATCATTGGTTATTTGAGTGTGCTTTTTAGTATTCATGTTTCTGTGAAGTTTCCAAATTTCCTTGTTATCAGTTTCTAATTTTACTCCATTGGGTTGGAGAATATATTTTGTATAGTTTCAATCTTTTAAAATTTATAGATACTTACTTAATGGTATACACATATGGCCTATCCTGGAAAATGTTCTATGTGCGTTTAAGTAGAATATGTATTCCACAGTTATTGTGTGGAGTGTTCCATTGATTCCTGCTAAGTTTCCTTGGTTAAGTCTAGTGCTGTTCATTTCTTTGTTGATCTTCTGTCATTTTACCCATTATAGATAGTGAGTTGTTGAAGGATCCAACTTTGAATTGTCTATTTGTCCTTCTGATTCTATCATTTTTGCTTCATATATGTTGGGTCTTCATATATGTTTTTAGGTCCATATATGGTCACAAGTGTTATAATTTCTTATTGATTGACCCCTTTTTCAATATAAAATGTTCTTTTTCTGTAACTATTTTTATCTCAGAACGAACAAAATATTTGTTTGCCATTGGTATAGCCATTCCAACTCTTTTATGGTTATGCTTATGTATGCATATACATCTATATCCATACTTTTACTTACAACCTATTAGACTCCTTGAATCTAAAGTATGTCTCTGTAGACAGCATACAGTCAAATCATGTGGGTTGTTTTTTATTCTGCTAATCTTTGCATTTAAATAAGATAGTTTAAATCATTTACATTTAAATTAAATCATTTACATTTAGCCTTCATTTCTTGTTTATATAGAAACTCAAGGTTACCTAGGGGTGAGTTTAAGGGCCTTCTCAGTTCTTTTTTGAGCATGCACACATCTCTGATATATGGATATCTCATTCCCAGGTTTTCTTTTAAGCTTTTTGGTAGTCTTTGATTTCCTTCAGTTCTTGTCTACTACCTTTGGCATCCACAAAATTATACAGTAGCCTATAGTTGTTTCTGACATTGTGATCTTTGCATTAGACAAGCTCAGAGTCAGATTAGATACAAATAGCATTGCAGGTGAGGTCTTCTTGGGGACCACTAGACTAGCCAAATAATGACAGTTCTTTGAGAGTAAGTCTTTGAAGGAGCCCCAATCCTCTAGTAGCTGCCTGGCTGCTGGTTTTTACCTCAAATATAAGCTATTAATTTATTTTTAATTTTTTAATGTTTTTTATTTTATTTTTTTATTTTTGAGAGAGAGAGAGACAGACAGAGCATGAGCAGAGGGCAGAGAGGGAGGGAGACACAGAATCCGAAGTAGGCTCCAGAGGCAGAGAAAGAGGGAGACACAATCCGAAGCAGATCATGACCTGAGCCGAACTCGGACACGTAACTGACTGAGCCACCCAGGCGCCCCTAAGCTATTAATTTTTAAGACTACTTTAGAGGTGAGAACAGGAGATGAGACTAGGGCATGTTAAAGCCCCACAAAGCTTAATATTCTTACCAAGATTCAACCATTTTTCTTGTGTGACTGTGGGATTTTACAAGCCTTTTGTTAATTTTCAGAGTTCTGAACATGATTCTGACAAGTTTTCCATTTTTTCTTATTGCTTTTATGGAAGACAGAGTTTTTAGAAATCAATACTCTTTTTTACATAATACCATTCAATATTGTTTATTATTTTTGTAATACATTCTGAACATTCTTTAGTGTTTGTGGTGGTACTAAATTTGTCTTTTTTTTTTTAATGTTACTAATGCTGTGCCTTAGGAACATACCTTAAATTCTTATGGAGGTCTTTTTAAAAAAAATATTTATTTATTTATTTATTTTGAGAGAGAGAGAGTGTGAGCGTGCAAGCTGGGGAGGGGCAGAGAGAGAGAGGGAGAGAGAGAATTCTAAGCAGTTCCCATGCTGTCAGCACAGAGCCCATTGTGGGGCTTGATCCCACGAACTGTGAGATCATGAATGAGCTGAAATCATGAGTTGGAAGCTTAACTGACTGAGCCATCCAGGGACTCCTCTTACGGAAATCTTTTCCATAAAATTTTTTTCCAATAGATTTTCTGCAAAGTTTCTTTAGAATATAATAGAGAACCCACAAGATACAATATAAAATGCTTCACTGTCTAATATTTGGTATTATTAATTGATGCTTATGTGTTAATGTAACTTGACTATCTTGTTTAAAGTTGCGACTCTCTCTCTAAAAAGCCTGATTTATTTCCCTGATTTGTATTTTTCCACAGCGTCTATCACCATTTTCACTTTCACTTATATATTGTGTGTCTTCCCCCACTCCCATGTAAGCACCATAATGGGTAAGGAATTTCTTAAAATTCAAATCCCAGAAAGAAGGGGAAAAAAAGAAAACAGGCTTCAGAGTTAGCCACTTACTTGTGATAATTGAAAATAATTGAAAAAGCAGCTAACAATTATCAAGTGTTTGCCATGTGCAAACTTCCTTACAAACCTTATCTCATGCAGTCTTTGAAACTTATGAGGTAGGTGCGATTATAATACATTTTAGGAAACTGAAGCATATTCACCATTACCTTTGGTGAAATTTCAACCACTCTTCTTTTCTTTTATAAAATGTGGATTATGTCTATTCTTCACTTAATTTCTGTAAGTGAAGAAACGTGTGTAAGATTTTTAGCATCTGATAGGTGCTTGATAGAAGGTAGTTGTATTGAGTATATAGCCTTCTAATATGACCTTGACATACATGATGAAATGTGGTTTTTTTTTCTTTCTCCTCATTGAAAGGGATAGTGTTGTCAAAAAGAGCTCAGAGGACCTCTCCAGAACTAAATTACACCCAGAGACACAAGTTATTTGACTGTGAGGAAATAAAACAAACCTGCTGCCACCAGGATCCCAAAGCTCTAAATCCCACCATTCTCTTCCCAGTGGGGTCACACAGACTGCATTTACTATGAACTCTAGAATGACTGAAAAAAGGTGAGGACCAGAGAATAAAAATCAGAGAAGACACTTAACAGAAGACCATGTGCGGGGGAGCAGTAGGGGAGAAAAAAAAGTTACAGAGAGGGAGCGAGGCAAACCATAAGAGACTCTTAAATACTGAGAACAAACTGAGGGTTGATGGGGGGTGGGGGAGAGGGGAAAGTGGGTGATGGGCATTGAGGAGGGTACCTGTTGGGATGAACACTGGGTGTTATATGGAAACCAATTTGACAATAAATTATATTTAATATAAAAAAAAATCAGAGAGGACAAGAACTTCAGTGATACTGAACTCTACCAGAAGGGGGAAACCCAGAGGACAGCTCCCCAGGGCAACAGGGTTCAGGGTCCTAGTCTCCAGTCCCAATCATACAGATGTGGCCTGGAGGGACTCTACGGTTGGCTCAAAGGCATTCTGAATGATAAACTTTCCTAAAGTTTACCAAAAGCACACTCTTTATTCCCAGGTTTTTTCCTGACAGAGCCTCCTGGTGAAGTTCAGTTATGGGAGTATAATCAATACATTGGGATGGTTGTAGTTTTTCTCATTAATAAAGAGTCAGAAAGACAAGAGGAGAATAAGACTAGAAATAACATTAACAAAGACAATATTAATAACTATAAAAAGAAAAATAAGGAAAAAGGAAAGGAGGGAGGGAGGAAGAGAAAAAAGAAAAAAAAAAAAAGGAAAAATAAACCCCTAGGTGCAAATTTGACTCTTTCATGGAGTCCTTGTCTGAGAACTAGGTATTTTTCAGTTCAGGAAACAGAGACGCAGGAAGAAGAACCTTAAATGAATTTTAAGATCAATCTGGTATGGTAATTCATTACCACGAAATCACCACATGTTGGAGTGGAAGAGGACGCTGCCAATTCTTTCACTGAATAAGGGAAAAGACAAAGTTCCAAAAGGTGTAGTGACTTTCTCAAGACAACATGTCTAATTTGGAAGAAGCTAGGGTTCAAAGAGTTTAAACCTTAAATAAGCCAGAATAATTTTAGAATTTTGGTGGTTAAGGCTTATTATAAAGTAAGAAAAAATATAGAGAACAAAAAGACAAAGAAGCAGGATGTAGGGGGATGTTAAAAAAACAAAATACACATTTGCCATGATGAACTTTGGTCTCTTGGACATGCATGGGTTTTGCAGTGTTGTGAAATAGGCGTTAGGATGGGAATAGCTTGTGTGGATGTTAGGCCTGAATCACTGCATGGATACTATGGAGGTTAATTAATTAAATACACACACACACACACACACACACACACACACACACACACACCTATGTTCATTTAAGAAAATTTTGAAAATACAGAAATAAAAGCAAAATTTTAAAATCACCTTTAATTCCACTACCTGTCTATAAATACCAGTAGTATTGTAGTATATTTCCTTTCAGTCCCTTTGGGGATTTTTTTTCTGATACATACACACACACACACATACACACACAGATACACATTTTTTAAAAAATCATCGAGAGCAAGCTATATATGTTATATTGCCACCTGCTGTTTTCATTTGTGTTATTAGCACTATTTTAATTATCTCAAATATTCATTTTCTAAAATACCTCAATTTATTTAAATCATTCACTAGTGTGAATATTTTTGTTGCCTACCATTTCTTGCTAATATAAAAAAATGCTACCCTGAACATCATTGGTGCTAAATCTTTGCACACATCAGTGGTGATTGTTTACTCAGGATAAATTCCTAGAAATAGGTCAAAGGTAATCACATTATTAGATATGAATAGGGAGTACATAATTAAAGGTTTTGATAAATACTTCCAAATTACATTCCAGAACAGTTGTGAAATTGTTAGCAATATAAAAAAAGCAATATAGCAATATAAAAAAAGAAAAAGCAATATAAAAAAAGAATATAAAAAAAGCAATCTAAAAAAGAATTAGCAATATAAAAAAAGAAAAGTATGTATGTATATTTGTGTATATTTGTTTGTGTATGTGTATGTGTATGTGTATTTCTTCTAGTAAGGTAGAATACTATTTAGCTTAGGTGACTGTATGGGAGTAACTAGCTGCTAAAGTACATAAAATCTAAAATTTCAATGCTTAACATAATAGAAATTTCTTTTTGCTCATGTGGCTGTCCAATGAGTGGTTCCTGGTGGGGATGGCTTTCCTCTGTGGCATGATTTAGGGATTCAAGCTCTTCCATCTTGTAACTAGGAATTATTTAGTGCCTTATCATTGTTGTATCCATCTGGTGGGGATAAAGCATGATGGATGTACAACTTCATAGTCCATTAGTTAGAACTTAGTCACATGGTCAACCTAACTGCAAGAGAATATGGGAAATATGGTCAGAGATTGCTGCCACAGGGGCCCAAAAGGATAAACCTAGGTAGGACAATAGAGCAGGTTTATGGAATAAAAATCCTAATGATCACTATATTGACAGAAAAGGTCAATTACAGGTTTACGAATTATTAGCAATGACATAACCATGTATACACTGAGGTTGAATTTTTAAAACTTTACTTATTTATTTTGAGAGAGAGAGAGAGAGAGAGGCAGGGAGAGAGGGAAAGAGAGAATCCCAAGCAGGTTCTCTGCTGTTTGTGCAGAGCCTGACATGGTGCTCTATCTCATGAACAGAGACAACATGACCTGAATTAAAATCAAGAGTCAACCAACTGAGCCACCCAGGTGCCCCTGAGGTTGAATTTTTAAAAAAATTTTATTAGGGCAATTTCAGCTCTCTAAAAGTTTTCCACCTGCGTATTTATAAATATATGATAGGGCTTTTTTATACCAATTTTAAGAAGGTCTTCCATTCAATATTATACTGTTAGTTTTTCAATACAATAGGCTTATGTGGTAATGAAAAGATGTTAAATGCCAAGTCAAGTAATTAATCATACACAAAGCATGACTTCATTCAATAACATTCAATTCACTTATCTGCTATGGTGCTTAGTATGACACTCAGGCAATAAATTTGCAGGTTCATTGAATGTCTATGCAGGCTGGCCTTAGATTTCATTGATGTGTTCCCTTTTGTCCTCTTCTAGAAGACAACCCATGGCTTAACAATGATATATTTAAGGTCAACTGTAAACATATGAATCGCTTTATATTTTTTTCTCCTTTCACATTAAATGAAAGTTAAGTGGTCTGCCAAGATGATCATTATATAATCTCAGAAATGTCCTTTTGGGAGAGCCAGTAAAATTTTCATAGAACTTGCAACACTATGCCTTCTCTCCCTAGATACTAGCTTCAGTACATCTGGTAACATAGGAAGATTTAGGAAGAGTGAAGTACAATTCCAAGAGACAAAACAATGATTTTTTTTCCCGAACAATTCTCTTGCTTCACTGATTATGCCATTTTGTCCACCCAAGTTGAACTGTGGTAGACAGAGAAAAGACAACTTAGCCTTCCTTCCAACCTTTAAGTTTGTTAAAGGGAAGAAGCTACATAAGTTTACAGTGTAGTTTTGAGTTATTTTGTGGCAAGCAGCAATATATATGCATTAAAGACCATTTGTTCATTGAATGTTTTGTTACATTTACCATCTTTGAGCAACAAGTGCTCTACAGAAGATGTGAAATAGACAATGAAAGATTTTCTTCCTTGAAATCAAAGGAGTCTCTGATAAGAAAACATTCAGTAGGGATACTGCCCAAACAAGAGATAAAGCCAAGTTGAGCACAGTTGGAAAATGTGGCACCAAAATTATAATATGAACAATGGACCAACAGTCAAATCATTGCTTTCAAATCTTCAACAAATACGCTGAGCAGCCATGGACCAAAAGGCTCAGTAAATATAAATAGATAGTAATCAGAATAAGGAAGATAAACAAAGACAAATGGAAACAAGGTGAGATAGAATATATTAAAATATTTAATGTATTTTAAGGGATAAATGAGGTTAAAATAAAAAACCCTATCCAAAAGTATGTGCTGAGATGTTAAAAAAAAAAAAAAAAAGGCTTTCTCATTTTCTTTCCTTGGTTGACAGCTCTGAATTTTATTTTATTTTATTTTATTTTTTTTGAGGAAAAAATTTATTTATTTATTTATTTATTTTTTAAATTTTTTAATATATGAAATTTACTGTCAAATTGGTTTCCATACAACACCCAGTGCTCATCCCAAAAGGTGCCCTCCTCAATACCCATCACCCACCCTGCCCTCCCTCCCACCCCCCATCAACCCTCAGTTTGTTCTCAGTTTTTAACAGTCTCTTATGCTTTGGCTCTCTCCCACTCTAACCTCTTTTTTTTTTTTTTTTTTCCCTTCCCCTCCCCCATGGGTTTCTGTTACGTTTCTCAGGATCCACATAAGAGTGAAACCATATGGTATCTGTCTTTCTCTGTATGGCTTATTTCACTTAGCATCACACTCTCCAGTTCCATCCACGTTGCTACAAAAGGCCATATTTCATTTTTTCTCATTGCCACGTAGTATTCCATTGTGTATATAAACCACAATTTCTTTATCCATTCATCAGTTGATGGACATTTAGGCTCTTTCCATAATTTGGCTATTGTTGAGAGTGCTGCTATAAACATTGGGGTACAAGTGCCCCTATGCATCAGTACTCCTGTGTCCCTTGGATAAATTCAGCTCTGAATTTTATTAATGAATAGTAAGGCTTGGGTATATGTGACATAAAATGAAACCACTGGAAATATCTGGTGATATTACTATGGATCAATAACTACCCAGAAACATTTTTAAAATCAATTTAATATAGACACATGACTTTTTTGGAATGGTACCAGAAGAAACAAAAGTCGTAAAGGTTTAGAAAAGCATAGAAATGATCTGTCCCTTAAGAAAAATGGTAGGACTCTCCCCCAACCCCCATCCCAGCACTCTTTATCCTGCGCTTGTAATCTTTTAGTTGTTCCCTTTGTTTGTTACAGTTCATAGAGCTGTTTCTGATTTATCGGTTTTAGACATTACAGGTTTTTATCGTGGTTCATGGAGATTGAATTTTCCTAGCCTTACTTTTGATTGGGGAATTATATTAAATTCAACCATTGAATATATTAACTACTTTAAGCCATTAACACTTTAATGTGAATAAAAAGCCCTTCAAGTTTTTCCATATTTGATGGCTTTGCTCAGAGAACTTCGGAAAATGTTTACCATCTAGGCAGAAAAATAAGCCTAGCAGAGAGACACGGTGAAGAGAGAGGAAAATGTGGTGATTCTACTCTCTTATCTGATTGTTTTGGTGTTTACAGTCAAATTTCTAAGTAAGCTATCACAATTTTAGACATAGTCAAAGATTATAATGAGCTGTAGTATGGGACAGGAACTACTGTGTCTTAGCTGGGCACAGCGAATACCATCTTAGTTCTAATGCAGTGGGAGAAGAGAGAGCACCTACTGAGTAGGCAATGAGTAGTCACTTCCATGTTCGTGTGATTAAAAATATTTTTCCTGTTTTTAAAAATTATGGCTTCTGATTTTCTAAAGAAAAATGGTGGAGAATACTAAAGGGATTGAAAATGAAGAGTCCTTTTTGAACAGAATAGCTCTAGCTATCCTCTAAGAAAAATATTTTTATGTATGTTGAACACTACTTCTAGTAATATGCTTATAGAGAGTTATAAGCTTTCAAAGTTGTTTCAAAGAACATTATATTAAGTTGATGATCCTACCAGTCCCATGTGTAGGTGGGACACAGATTATAACCTTTATTATATAGATATGAAAATGGGGCACAGAAATAATAAATGTCTTCCCCAGGGTCACATGTCTTTGAGTTCTAATTTATTCTCTAGTTTTTCTACTTCAGCATCACGTGGAAACATTGTGAGAAGAATCTTCCATGAAGGGCTGTGGTAGCGTTGGGATGGGGAGAGAAGTTGGCGAATACAAACAAGGCACCAATGTCAAAGTTATCTGCATTCTCCTCAAGTTATTCTTCCTGTGAATCACTGCATATTTGTCAAATAAGTCTGGAATTCCCCTATCTGCTGTTCAGGACTCCCTTTCACTGTAGTGTAGCAATAGCAGTAAGCCTTGACATCAAATCCTGTTGTACAGGTATTGTGTAGTTTTGAGATCCTCCATAAGGCACAAAACCAGCTTGGTGGTTATAGACATTTGGCCATATAGTTAGTAATGTAAATGTTAGTGGCCTGTCCTCCATATTTTTATACATAAAGATAAATCAACAAGAATAATATTATTAAGAGTTGCAGGTTGTTCAAAAATAGACTTAGTGAATATGAAAACAAGTGGCTACATGGAGTTTAGGGAGAATGAAGATACTTTATACATTTTACACATTCAGATGTCCTGCAATTCTTGTTTTCATTTAGTTCACTTAAGCTGTGCTTGCATAAAGACTTTATGACAGATCTGAAAGGAAGGAAAAGAATTCAGTCATATTACGTCTAAAGGAAAAATGCAGTTATTAAACCATGTTAATTTTTAACTGAAAAATAGTTGATTGTTTCCCTGGATTTTACCACTGTAACTATTTAAATGTAAATTTTTAAAACCACATAAAAGCACCCAGTTAAAGCTTGTGCTGTACTAGGTATTAAAAGCTCTTTACAGGGGTGCCTGGGTGGCTCAGTGGGTTAAGTGTCCAACTTCAGCTCAGGTCATGATCTCACAGTTTGTGAGTTCGAGCCCTGCATCAGGCTCTGTGCTGGCAGCTTGGAGGCTGGAGCCTGCTTTGGATTCTGTCTCCCTCTCTTTCTGACCCTTCCTCGCTTGTGCTCTGTCTCTTTTTCTCTCTCAAAAATAAATAAACATTAAAAAAATAATTTAAAAAATAAAAGCTCTTTACAGACCACAAAAGTTACTGATAATATTTCAAATAGAAGACGTCTGTAAATTCACACCATATATACTATTGCATACTAGTAATCTGAGGAAATGAAACGTTCTCCTTCAAATTCCTATCCATAATAATAATTTATTTAGACCCTCTCAATGTGTAATATCATTGAAGTTACACCAAATACACACTACCAGAGGTATTTATAGTGGTATTTTCTTTCATATTACATAGCTTCCAGGTAAAAGAAAACTCTACCCTATATTTATAGCTTTCTTATTAAGGATAATTTTCAAACAGAATAATGGAAAATAGAAATAATATAATAATACAGGGAACCCTCACACACTTATCATCCAGTTCCACAAGTGATAAATTCATGGCTACCCTGTTTCATCTTTACCCTTATCCTGTGGTAGATTATAGATGGTTCCACGTTTTTTACTATACCTTCCATTGAGAGATGAAGCCTAATTCCCTTCACCTTGAATGTGGATTGATCATAGAGATCTGTTTGACCATAGAATGTGGCAGAAGTATCTTTCTGGTTATTTCCAAGGTGAAGTCTTAATAAGCCTTCAAATTTCCATCTAGATCCCTTGGGACACATTCTCTGAGAGCCCTGAGCAGCCATGTCAAGTCTGACAACCATGAAACTACACTGAACACATATAGGTGCCCTGATCAAAAGTCTCAGTTGAGCCCTGGCTTCCATTCTGTCTCTTCAAGGGATGTTTGTTTCATCCTCAAACAAACAAATAAACAAACAAATAAAATCATCTTGAACCTTCTCAACTTGACCATGGGCTAATCAAATGCTACCTAGTGACTTCAGATGGAGTAGAAGAATCCCACAGCTGAGACTTGCTCAAATTCCTAACCCACAGAATTTTAAGATTTAATAAAAAGTTTGTTGTTTTGAGCCACTAAATTTGGGGTTTATTATGCTGCAATTGGTACAGTGGAACAATTACATTACCATTATCACCCCTAAAATAATTAACAATGCCCTAAAATATCAAATATCCAGTATTCAAAGCATAAATCATCTTTTTGTTGCATATTTTTTTAACTTTTTTTTTTTTTATTTTTAAGTTGGCTCCATGTTCAGTGCAGAGCCTGACACAGGGCTTGAACTCACAAACCATGAGATCATGACCTGAGCCAAGATCAAGAGTTGGACGCTTAACTGACTCAACCACCTGGGCACTCCTTAAATATTTTGTTTTAACCAAGATCTAAATGAAGTCCACACATGGCAACTGATTTTTATATCTCTAAATTTCTCAATCTATTGGTTTCCATTTCCTTTTTGTTTTCCGTCTCAAATCATTTGTTTAAGAAATTGGATTATTTGTCCTCAGTGTGTCCTACAATGAGGGACTTAGTGTTATTTAATGAGTTCTATCACCTGTGGTTTAGATATAGAGACTTAATTAATTTCAGGTTGGATTTCTGGCAAGGCTGTGTCACAGGTCGCATTATATACTTGTGTCAGGAGGCACATTACATCAGGTTATCTCTTGTTTTGTGATGTTAGCAGCCATTAACAATCGGTGCCTAGATCCATCCATTAGTCAATGTGGGATTGTGAAATGGAGATTTTATCGGCCATCACTACATAAGAAAGGATCAAAGTATCTCTGCGCCATGACTTTCACTTCATCTTGTTTCCAAAGCAAGTCATGTGGCCAAAGCCAAAGTTAGGAGGTAGCAACACAGTTCTGCCTGCAGTAATAGGTGAAGAGTTAGGCCCCAGGCCACAACTCTGTGTGCGACCTCTCAGACCTATGGGCAATTACAAGGCTTTGCCAGGAAAGCCTCATAGGGGGAAGTTGGCCCTCCCCACACCACACTTGGTACAAGGCACAGTCTGGAGGTGCAGAGAGGGACTCAGGCCCCTCCCCCAGAAGCCATGCTCTCACACATGGCCGCTTTCTTAGCCCAGGTGCCTCCATTCAGACTTCACTTTGCAGGAAACTCAGGTGAGGCCCTTCCCAGGTATAGGCTCCAAGACTCATCAGGACCTTTGTTGAGGCGTTTTTCTCCACTTGGACTAGTACTTTTGTTCTCTGAGCCCTTCCCTCTCTCCTTCCTCTCAGTCCCTGGGTCCACAAAAAGGCAGGAGCCTTGGGTCCAGGCTTGTTGGAGTAAGCTATTCTCCCCATCTTTAGGGCTTCTACTTGCCCCTGGGCCCGTGTAGTTCCCTAGGGAAAACCTGAACACGGGGGAGCTGGTGCCTTTCTCTTTTGCCTCTTACCTGCGTTGTTGCCGTAAGTAAATGTGGCTGAACTGTTGCTGTCAGTTTGGCTGTTGCCCTAATGGACTACCTTGACAACTGTGGTTCAACAAGGAGCATTGCAAAGTCGCATGAAAAAGGATGTGGATCCTGGAGAGAGTGAAGAATTGGGCCAAATGTATCAAATATTATTCTTTCCTTATTAATTAGCTAGAATATTTCCTTTAAAAGATTTTTAAAATTTTTATTTAACAATTATTCATTTTTGTGAGATAGAGAGAGACAGAGCATGAGTGGGAGACGGGCAGAGAGTGAGGGAGACACAGAATCCGAAGCAGGCTCCAGGCTCTGAGCTGTCAGCACAGAGCCCAACACAAGGCTCAAACTCATGAACCGTGAGATCATGACCAGAGCTGAAGTTGGACGCTTAACTGACTGAGCCACCCAGGCGCCCCCCCCCGCCAAAATGTTTATTTACTTATTTTGAAAGAGAGAGGGCACACATGCTCACAGGGGGAGGGGCAGAGAGATCGGGAGAGAATCCCAAGCAGGCTCCCTGCTGTCAGCACAGAGCCCAACTCACAGCTCAAATCCACAGACTGTGAGATCATGACCTGAGCCGAAATCAGGAGTCAGATGCTTAGCTGGCTGAGTCACCCAAGCGCCCCCAGAATATTTCTATAAAAAGAAACTTACTAGTTTTTCAAAATAGTTGGTTGATACTTAGCATGTTCAAAAGCTAACAAATAAATCTTGTAAGATTTTTTAAAAATTAACTATGGATTTCAAACATTTGTTACTTCAAAATCTATTGCAATTATTAATCTGATTTTGCTTAAATGATTCCATCTTTTGCTAGTGAGAACTTTATGAAGTTACACCTGAACCTTTCTTATATGACCAAGTAGTCTTTGATAGCTTCATTGTTTCTGGTATGACAGGATGCTTCAGACTTCACATCAGGCATTCAACACTTAATTTTATAATATATAGACAGATCCAGGGATGGAGGGTCAACTTAATTTTTAATATATTTGAAGAGAGTTTATTTTCAGTTGGAAGATTAAGTAAGTTTGTGACCAGGACAAATTGTATATAAAATATGCTTTAAAAATTCAAAATTTTAAATGTGGTAGTGAGATTGTTTTCACCATGTTTCAGGAGAGTCAAGCCATGTCTGGTGAGGGCTAACTTCAGAGAGAATAAGGGGGACAATCATCATTGTGTCTTATGTCAGCTTCATCCTCCCTTCAGTACTGAATCGAGGGCCCAGAATGTGACATCTTGCTACCATTGCTAAAACCTAGTATTCATCTTTGGCTTTACCCAAACCTTTTAGATGGCACATACATCTCTCCTGTAGTCAAACGTATTTAATTCATCAAGTACTAACAAGTACTAACTGAGCTCTACCATTGTATAAAAGCAACCAACTGGGGCATGTGGGTGGCTAAGTCAGTTGAGCATCCGACTTCGGCTCAGGTAATGATCTTGCGGTCTGTGAGTTCGAGCCCCACGTCAGGCTCTATGCTGACAGCTCAGAGCCTGGAGCCTGCTTCAGATTCTGTGTCTCCCTCTCTCTCTGCCCCCTCCCCCGCTCATGCTCCGTCTTTCTCTCTGTCAAAAATAAATAAACATTAAAAAAAAAAAAACAACCAACTGGGCTCTGTAAAATACAGAAGAAATATATGAGAAAGGTGAAATATATTCCCTGCTTATACAGTCAGGCTGGAGAGACAAGATACAGGAAGAATTAGATTTTGATCCCAGGTAATATGTTATTATACGTTCAAACAAGTGACACTAATACTTATTGCTATGGGATTTCAGAGGACAGAGATTAATTAGCTTAGGATGGTCTGAGATGGATTTATGGAGGATTGTTCCTTGATCCAAATACTGAAAAATGAGTGTCATTTCCATGGGTTGAAGTAGAAAGGGAGTGGGGAACATGAGCAGTTTATAAAGATGAGAGTAAAAATGGCCTGCAGGACAGTGGGGGTGGCTGGCTGCTTTGCAGCAGAGGGCACAGGCTGGAAAGCTGAGTAGATACATTGCAATACATGGGCCAGAATCAATCTCCTGGCAATTTGAATGCTAGGCTGAAGAGCTCAGATTTCAGAAAAGCATTTGCCCTTCGTCTCAGCTGCCAAGGTCTTTTCTGTTAACCAATAGCTAGCATATTTATTTCAGAAAAAAATCCAAGTGTATGATTAAAGTAGGAAAAAACTATCAGAGTTTGAAGTGGTAATAGAGTTTGCAGAGTAGAGACTTAAGTGAATGGTAAGGAAAATAAGGTAGTAAACTCAAAGAGAAGAGTCTACTCACTTATGTAACAAATATTTATTGAATACAAACGTGCAAATCATGGGCTAGGCACTGAGAATGGAGAAGAGTACCATTCATTAAGAACTTATTAACGGTTTGAATAATTGAAGAAGAATCAACACCTTAATATAGATGACTTAATAATTTATTTCCTAACAGTAGAATTTCAGGCTGTGTACTAGTCCACAGAGGAGGTGTTTTTTGTCATACTTGCCTTTCCTGTCATCTCAGGTGATCCAACATGCTCACGCCTACACTACACCCATGTGTTATGCCACACTTGAAAAGTGAATTGAACTCCTCCAAACTGTTAATCTCATTCTCTACACTCTCGTATTCTTGGCTTTTAAGAGCTCCCAGGAGGACAAGGGAGCAGTAAAGCAAGGGTTCTGAAAAGTTGAAGACAACAACATTAAGCGTAAGCTAGCTGCTCTGGAGCGGGGACCTTATTTAGGAATATTTGTCAGAGAGCATTTATCATGCACTCATTCCATCAGTAAATATTAATTTAGCTCCTTTTATATTTTAGACACTGATCTAGATGCTGGGGATACAGTCGTGAACAAGACTGTAAACCTTCCTGTACCCATGGAGCTGATAATCTGGTGGAAAACAAACGAATAGTGGTAAGTGCTATGAAGAAAAGTATACAGCGAGGCAGGGTGATGAAGAGTGACGGGGGTGGGAGTGGGTGCAGTGATGGGAAGGCAGTAATTTTAGATTGGGTGGATTGGGGAGAAACCTCTCTGAGGAGATGACATGGAACACTTCAGGAATAGTGTTCCAGGAGAAAGAATGGCAGATACAAAGGCTCTAATGCAGGAAGGGCTAAGCATGGCGGAGGTACTGCAAGAAGGCAGTGTGGATGGAATCCTGTGAGCAGGGGGATACATGGCAGGAGAGGGAGGTAGGGGCCAGTGTATCTAGGGTCTTGTAGGTTCTGTAGGAATACTGGATTATTCAGTGTGATAAGAACTGTGGATGGTTTTGAGAATGGGAATGATATGACTTGATTTATATTTTTAGATGATCATTCTAAATACAGTCTGGAGAAAAAGACTGTATAGGGGAACCGTGGATGCAGGTCTGTAGATGCACTGTTGGTAATCGAGGTGAGAAGTGACAGCGGTTTGGACTAGGGTGTGGGGGGAGAGGTTGTGAAAAGTGCCCAGACTTTTGAAGGTGGAGCTGGCAGAACTTGTTGATGTACTTGGGTGTGAGAAAAAAGGTGAATAAAGGCTAACACTCCCCTACCCCAGGGTGAATGGTACGCCCATTTTCTGAGATGGTGAAAGGCCGGGGGAGGAGAAGGTTTGGCACTTATTATTTGCTGAACGATCCAGTAAATCCAACAATCAATGATGGTCCAGAGTGAGGTAAGATGATAAGTGCATGTAGTGGCCGGGAATCATTCTAGATCATCAGAGAATTTCAGGCATTGGGGTATAGAAGCCCTTGAAAAAAGAGAATTTACGAGTGCCGTGGCAGAAAGAAAATTAGCTAGTAGTTAGCACTGGACTGAAGCTCAGAACATTTTCAGGGTTTGAAATAAGGGATGGAAGAGAAAGAATTAGGCATTTCCCCCTAAGGCCTCTAACTTTTACGTTGACCGTGTTCCTCCATTGATCTACTATTTTAGACGCTCAAGAAAGTAAATTTTTTTCTTGATTGTGTAGGAATAAGCTGCCCCTTCAGCTGGAACAGGGAGCTAGAGTATCTCTCCATCCAAGTTTTACAGGCTTTCATCCAAATCTAGCATTGGCATATGTTGCCTAATAAGAAAAGCACAACACTTCCTGAATTGGCTTAACTCCATCTCACACATGAACCTTGCTGTAGCCACATAAGTAAACCATGCTTATAGCAGATGGCGGAGGTGTAGTTTCCATTTGAGCAAACTGTCTTTCACTCTTCTCAGCTGTATGCATTCAAGCAACTGCCAAGAGTAAGTTAATTTTCCTTATTTTATTTTGCACATATGTAATTTTAAAATTCTTTATTTTGAAAACTTTAAATTTCCAGAACATTGCCAAGAATTGTACAATGAACTCTCATATACTCTTCCTCTAGACTAATTGCTGGCATTATGCTATATTTGCCTTACCACCATCTCTTTAGATGTATATATTCATATAACTACACATACACGTGTATTATTATTACTGCTATTTGTGTTGTGGAACCACTTAGTGTAAGTTACAGATACCATAACCCTTTATCTTTTCCTGATGTATTTCCTGATATTCTCTTATATAACCACAGACAATGACCAGGTCCAGTAAATTTAACTTTGATACCCATTACCATCTAATGCACAGTCCATATTCAAATTGTACTTGATGTCCTAGTAATGGCCTTTATAGCTTTTTTTCTTCTGATTCATTGCACTGTATTTAGTTGTCACCTTATGACATATTTGATGTTCTTCTTTTCCTGTCTCTATAGTCATAACTTATGTTGTAAGTCTTTCCCTCTTTATTTAAGTCACTAAGCTATTAACCATTTAAGGGGAGGGGAGGACAAGGCTAGGGGAGGACAAAAAAGTAGAGAAGAAATTTCCCGTTATGTTATTTCTTGAGAAGACAATACTTCCATTCATGACATGACAAGACTATAGCTTCAAAGCTTCAAGTGTGAAATAAGGTATATGTAAGAGCTCAAGGAATTTAGAGAATAAGGGAGGAAAGAGAAAAAGGAAGGAGGAAAAGGAAGAAGGAGAGACAGAGAGGGAAAGAGAGGGAGAGGGAGAGAGGGGGAGAGAGAGAGAGAGAGAGGCAGAAGCACCATAGGGTCAGGGTTAGCCTTCAACTTAGAGAGCCCAACTCTCTGAGGTGGGCTGGGCATTTCTTTACTGGATACTAAAGTAGGAGTGTAACCTGCACCAAAGGTTTTAATTCATGTAATTCTACCTTGGTCCTTAGGTTGAGAGTCATTGTAACACAATCCGAAAACATCACGGTAAGCCAAACAAACTGTTCATCCTGTGCATTCTTCTGATGTTGGTTGGATCTATTTTGGTTTGCAGGTTTGAGACGTCTATATTGACCTCAAAACACATCATTCTACATATGTGTTCCCAGTAGGGGCAATCCTCCAGGGAAAATTTAGTTTACTGTTCAGTAAATCTGTGAGTAACGTATTTCCATTCATTACACCAAGGTATCTCAGCCTCAGCACTATTGACATTTTGGGATAGGACCATTGTTGGCACTACCGCCATTCTTTGTTAAGGGGATATCCTAAGTTTTAAAGGTGTTTAGTACCATTATTTGCCTCTACTCACTAGATACCAGTAGCACCTACCCCATTGTGATAACCATAACATATCTCCAGAGGTTGCCACATGTCCTTTGCAGGGTTAAAATCAGCCCACTGAGAACCACATTAGACGGAACTCCTCAGGGATGGGGCCATTTCTGATTAACTTATTATTGTGTGATAAGCACCATGTTTGCTACAGGATAAGTACGTGGTAAAGAGCAAGCTAGTGAATTAAAGTGCTATATTTGTGCTAATTTGCTCAGTATCCCTATTATGTTTGTACTCCGTTGTCTCCACTACAGACTTTCTCAGGGATTGAACAAGGAAGGGCTGGCTTGGCTCCATGTAATCTTTATGATGAAAATACATTTCAATTAATAATCAAAGTCCTCGTTGGCCCATCAAATGCAGATGAATAAATACAACCCAGTATGCAATTACTGATCTTCCTCAACTGATGATAGAGTTACGGGCTGATAAGCCCATCATAAATTGAGACTATTCTAAGTCGAAAATGCTTTTAATACACCTAGCCTACCAAACATCATAGCTTAGCCTTGCCTATCTTAAATGTGCTTAGAACACTTACCTTAGCCCACAGGAGGACAGTATCATCAAACACAAAGCCTATTTTATAATGAAGTGATGACTGTCTCATGGAACTGATTGACTATTGTACTGAAAGTGAAAATCCGAATGGCTACATGGATCCACGGCGGTTGTAAGTGTATTGCTTGTTTGCCCTCGTGACTGTAAGGCCGGCTGGGAGCTGCAGCCCGCTGCCCAGATCACAAGAGAGGATCCTATCGTGTATCACTAGCCTGGGAAAAGATCCAATTTCAAGTTTCAAAGTACAGTTCCAAGTGAATGCATATCACTTTCACATCACCATAAGAAAAATTAAAAATTGACATATGAAAAATCATTAAGTCCAACCATATTTAGCTGGGGACCATCTGTATATTCAGATCTATTCATTTCATTTATTAAAGGAAAAGATCATTGACAGTTTAAGGGGGGGGCAGGGAAGGTGGTGGGACAAAGACAGCTGACATCTCTCACTGAAAATTCCTGGGTGGAATATACAGAGGGGCGGGTTTTAATGCCCTTGGGGGAATGATCAACTTGGTCTGTTGGGAAAATTGAAGGGTCAATCATCTAAACTACAAGAGACTCCTTTTTAGCTGTAACAGATGCACAGTGTGCAAAAGAACCTTTTGTTTATTTTCATCAGACTGGAAAGGCACGGAGAGATGGGGTGTATGTTAAATCACCGCATTTAAAATACTACCTTAATCTGCGCAGGATGCTAGTAGAGGGGGAGGCTGGGTAGGTAGGGGGCAGGGGTACACAGGAACTCTATATACTTTCTGCTCAGTTTTGCAGTGAACCTAAAACTGCTTTAAAAAAAAAAGTCTATGGGGAAAAAAGAAATGTCTTAACATTTGCTAAGACATTAATGCTAAGTTTAGTGGACTCAAACTACATTTTTCAAATTTTCCTATTTCATGTGTCCTTCTCATACTTAATGACCTCAAAAATCATACGGTTTCAGTGATAACAGCTGCTCCAAGGAGACGATAATGATGCAAACTCCTGGCAGGGGGAGAAGCTGAAGTGAAGGTCATTCTAAGATGAGGCTTTTCTGACAGCTTCGGCTGCCTGGTTTTTTTCACCACCCGCACCTCCCTGATTTTCAAAGTACCTATTTTATACTAATTGAACTGCAGTTTAAAACCCTTGAAAGCACAACACAGAGGATTTTTGGAAGGCGAAGCAACACTTCAGGTATTTTAGATTTTGCAAGATTCAGCTTTTAACATCTGGCCTAACAATATCCACATAAATGATAGCTCACTACTTAAAAAAAGGAGAGAGATCGAAGATTTAAATGCATCTTCTAGGAGGCAAATTAAGGAGATTTTCAGCAGGATTTATACTCCCCCCACCTCCTGCAACACAGTGTTCTGGTTGCCACACCCTATCATTACATTAGTTGGTTCCCCTCCTTTTCCTGGCTTGGAGCAGCACTCTGCTTTGCCACCTGTTAATCCCATTTCATGCTTTGGAGTTGCCCACTTGACCACTGGTTTTATCTTTGATATTTTCTAGCAGCTGTCATAGATAGCACAGGATAGGATTTGACAACACTGTTCTGTATTTCTTGCTCAGTTCCGACGCTTCTACCTGCTCAGCCAGTTTTACCCACTCAACAGATATGCGAATATGCTCCAGGGACTCTCTGAGGCACTGAAATATGCACATTGTGCTGTTGGGAAGATATTTAATACTCTTGGTGGCGATACCACATCCAATTCATCGGCAAGTTCTGTTTCTAAAACCTATCTTAAGGTTGTCCAGTTGTCTACATTTTCATGCCTTCTCATCAAGCCTGAGACACCATTGTCTCAGGACTCCCACAGTGACCTTCTGATCTCTCCATTTCCTCTTAACCCACTCCCTATGTGTGCTTCCTATGGCAGCCAGAGCAATTTCTTTTTTTAACATCACCCAGAATGTTGTTGCTTCCTTGCTTAAAACTGATCAATGGCTTCCCATCACACTAAGAAGGGAATCTTAACTTTTTACTATGAGCCTCAGGACTCTGCACATGGGCTGCCACTTGCCACTCCCATCTCATGTTCGTGTTGAACACCTGGTCTTCTTTATTTTTTGTTTAATGTTTTGATTTTTTTAAAGTTTATTTATTTATGTTGAGAGAGAGAGAATGAGCAGGGTAGGGGCAGAGACAGGAAGGAGAGAGAGAATTCCAAGCAGTCTCCATGAACCATGGAGCCTCGAACCCATGAACCATGATATCAGGACGTGAGCTGAAACCAAGATCGGATGCTTGATTACACCTAGTCTTTCTTAAACCCACCTGCTGATTCCTCCATGGGGTTGCTCTCCCCACAGACTGCAGTTCTCCATTACTGGCTCAGTCTCAGTCTTTAGAACCAAAGTCATCTGCTTAGGGCCTTCCCTGACAGATCTATTGGAAATGAGCCTTTCCTACTTAGTAACATGTCTCCATGTTTACTTCCTTCTGAGCATTTATCACAATCCATATTTGCTTATCTATGTACCTCTCCCTTCTAGAAAATAAACTTCATAATATAAGGGCCCTATTTGTTTTGTTTATTGCTATATCTCTAGGTACCTTGAGGTTAAGGTCATTCTTAGATGGTCCAGTATCTTGAATAGAGGATGGAACACAGTTGGCACTCAATAAATATTTGTAGAGCCGATGGATATTTGCCCCATATTGTCTAGCAATGGTCATTCAAGAGAACATCAATAAATACTTTTTGATCAATTGCCCTATGAGGGCCTATGATAGAAAACAATACCTTGGCAGAATTATGTTTTGAGTTATAGTTCTACATTTTGTTCTCCAGAGTTACTAGGAATTATAACATCATAAACTTATGGTATAAAATATTTAGTGTAAGTGATATATATATTATATATTATACATATATATTATATATTATATGTATATGTATATATGTATATATAATAATAATATATAATATATACACATATACATTAGTACAAACATGTATTGCAACACTTTCTAAAGGATGTCCTATGCATAAAATGGCACACTTAAATATTTAAAAATTATAACATTATGAATAAACTTCACTTACTAACATGTATTTTTTGTGAGCTCCAGAAGCAAAACCAGGTCCTTGAAGTCTTGTCTGAAGCAAAGGTCCCAGAGCCATCTTAGGATTTCTCAGGGATGTAACTCGCCACAGAAGCAACTCCCCTTCAATAGAATCACTTCCTAGGAAACACCCTCTCACTTGGTTAGGGGTAACTTAGTGATGTGGTCATTTTCTGTGCCCCCCACACATTCCTGGGTACAAACCAGGAGAATGAAAGTGGTGATGGAGAACAGTGCTTTTAAGGAATGGGCTCAGTCATTTTAGGTCACTAAGTATAAAAGTCTCCCTGTTTAGACTTAGTATTAGTAAGTTGAATCTTTTTATGAATTAATCTCAAAGGGGAGAGGAACTCTTTCACGATTGCAAAACATAAGCCTGCCTCCATGTGACAGATGACTCTCAAAAGTCAAATGGGGCCTGGACAAATTGAACTCCTACTACATGAACTACCCAGCATGGACAACTTGTAGCAGGACACTATTTTTAGTACCTTTGGTTTATAACCTGAATTCACCCAGGCTTTAAGTGGGTACAAGTTCACAGTATCAGCTAGATCTCTCGTTTCACTGGCTTGAACTCTTATCCGTACACATACATAATGCTGGGCCTCATGCCCTGAAAGATCTCCTATACCCCTCTAGTGATTTCTGGAGTCTAGATGCTCCAAACATGTGCTCACACAAGAGCCTTCTCTCTCTTTTGGATGGTGCTTAATTCATGAGGATGAAACCATAATGAATGGGATTCATGCCTTACAAAAGCAGCTCCAGAGAGAGATTAGTGAGATCAGTGACCATGTGAGGGCAGTGAGACACAGTCCTGTCTATGAACTAGGAAAAGGGCCCTCACTTAAATGCAACCGTGCCTTCATTTTGAACTTCCCAGCCTCCAGAACTGTGAGAAATAAATTTCTGTTATTTATGAGTTACCCAGTTTGTGGTATTTCGTTATAGCAGCCTAGATGGACTAAGGTCGCCTCCCTTTGGGCCACAGTGAATAGTGCTGCTATGAACATGCGTGTACCTGTAAGTGAGCTTTCTCTTACCGGGTGAAACCACTACATTTGGGGCACCACAGAGGGCTTCTACCTCTCAGCATCATTGTTGCACTGCTATGCACCCTCAACAATGACTTTGATGGCATTAAGGTTGTGTGGTTCTCATTTTGTGTGTTGTGTTCTATTCTTTTAGAATGCCGCTTGTTTCTCAATTTCTTACAGAATTTTGAAAGGAAGAGCCCTTTCTCTGTTACTTCTTTCTGCTAGTGTTCAGTGAGGCTGATATGCTAGAAATGAGAATAATATAAGATTTTACTTAACATTGCTCCTTTTCTCTGAGGACCAAGACTTTCTTACAGGGCCACAGACTTGCTTCTGGCTTCTTTCTTTCTTAGGATGAGCCATTTTCAAGAAAAACCTTGGTCTTCATGTGCCTGCCAATGAGTCCCAGATAATTCCAAATGCCTCTTAGACTCCAGCTAGAGCTCCTATTACATATAGATAAAAGGATTCATGGTTAAACCTTCAATAATGGGTACATAATGGTTTGGGTTAACTTGACTATAGCAAATACATGTGGTTGTTTATTTAGATGTTTACTGGTTGTGGTTTTAAAATATGTCCACGAATTTGATACTTCCCTCTATCAAAGGTGGAGCCTAATTCTCACACCCTCTATCCTTTCCACCTCTCCAGTATATGGGCTGGACTTGGTGACCTGTTTCTAATGAGTAGAATATGGTGAAAGTGATGGAGTTGCTCTAGGAGCTAGGTCATAGAAGACACTGTGGTTTCTTCCTTGCTCTCCCTCATACTGCTTGCTCTGGAGGAAGCCAGCAAGCCACCATGTCATGAAGCCACTTAAGTAGTCTGTAGAGAGGTTCACTAAGGGAGGAACTGAGGCCTCCTGTCCTTAGCCATGGGAGTTTCCCATCTTAAAAGCAGAGCCTTCAGCCCTGTTCCAGCCTTCAGGTGATGGCAGCCCAGCCGCCATCTTGATTGCAGCCTCATGAAGAAACCTTGAGCCAGAACCACTAAGCCAAGCCACTCCCAAATTCCTGACCCACAGAAACTGAAAATTTGTTATAAAGCAATATATAATTAGTATATTTATTGAATGAGCTAGACTTTGCAGGATGCAAACAGGTAATAAGAGTATTCTTTCTCGCTTTTTTTACCTAATAAATATGCCTTCTCTGTTTTTTGCTGCTCAGGATGAAATAATAGGCATGTTGTTTAGCTTTTCTGGACATTTTTGGGTATTAAAGAGTCCATTTTTGTCTAATAATCTTGTAATTTGAGCTCGTATACAATTTAAGTTTCATCCCTCTGCCAACTCAGGGATACATTTCAGGCCTGAAAGCATGTGGTTGGGAGGGAAGTGTGGTTGGTTTATTTCCCATCTTTCTCTACTTCCTCTCCCCCACTCCATAGGCTGTGTCTGATGCCTCTGCAGGTAGGGGGTTGGGTAGAGGAATGAAGCCAGGTAAGGAACAGAAAAGGTCTTGACTGGTTTGGTGGCATTATGACATTTGTGACTTCTGGGAATGGCACAGTGGTACACTCATTTGCCTGTACCAACTTGCAAGAGCTAATTGTTCAATTATCAGGGATATTAGGTGGTTGTTAAACCTAGCCATCATTAAAAATTAAATTATTACATAAACTTACAATTGTTTTAAAATAAAAGATAATAAATTCTTATCACTTCCTACTTAACTGCATTTGACTGCAATCTATGTTCCTGAGTTTACTCATGTCTACTGCATCTGCAAGGTGGAAGTACTTTATTGTGTGCTTTTTTTTTTAACGTTTTTATTTATTTTTGAGACAGAGAGAGACAGAGCATGAATGGGGGAGGGGCAGAGAGAGAGGGAGACACAGAATCGGAAGCAGGCTCCAGGCTCTGAGCCATCAGCCCAGAGCCCGATGCGGGGCTCGAACTCACAGACCGTGAGATCGTGACCTGAGCTGAAGTCGGACGCTTAACCGACTGAGCCACCCAGGCGTCCCAAGGTGGAAGTACTTTATAATGGTGTTCTACCTTGCATCTTTTCCCAATGCCACGCAGATGTCATGTGGGTAGCCTGAAGTTGGCTGTGGTGGGAGTCTGGAGCCATGGAATTATACCTTGTAAATCAGAAATGCTACAAGTCTGGATCCTTTTCCTGAAGATCTAGTTGTTAAACCTTTACCAGAACATCTCTGCTATGGTATATTCTAAATGCAGATCTTCATTCTCCTGGAATGCCTCTGGTGGAAAATGTGTTTTCTATAGTTGCCTTTGCGTATGCTGTCTTATCTACTTGACCACTTAGAATTTTCCCCCCAAGTAGTTTTCTGTTAGGAATACCCCATTCCTCTAGGCAGCCCTAGTGTAGAGAGTTATCCAAATTGCTCCTTCCTATGGGGTTCCCTTCTGGCCCAGGAGGAACTCACCTTCTTTTGCCTCATCTGAAAGTACAGGCTGTTCCCATCAGAATTCCCTTTGCTCATCTTGCGGTCAGAGCTGTAAGCCTTCTGCAGGCTGCAGCTGCATCCTGTCACTCTCAGATTTGGACACCAGTCTTTGTGTTCCTTACTCTTGAGATAACATGTGCCACGACGTTTGAATGCTCTCTTGATGTGCCTGCCCCCTTGGTTGGCTTGAAGAGAAGCACACCTCCCAATTCCCTATGGGGATATTCAGATTACATGACAACTCTCTTCAAGTGAATATTTTCCCATATTTTGAATCCTTTCATGGATTCTTAGTCTGCATATACAGCTTGGATACAAATGGTGTGCTAATGGTACAACTGGAGTTGGACACCCCCTTTATAAGTCTCCCACAGACTGTTTTGAGACCTCACCTTAAAAAATGACTCTCTTTGCTACCTATTGTTTATTCTGTGTTTTGGGGCCTCTGCTCAAAGCAGAAGACAAGAATAGTCACATCTAACAACCTGTTACACATGTCTTAGCCTCAATCTGTTTTTCCTTTCAAGTCTTTTCAGTTGGGAGTTGAGGCAACGCAGGCTGTGCAAAGGCCACATGGGCTTCATAGGTTGCATGGGCTGAGAAAGGGTTCCAGGGACTATGAAGCTCAGTCTGAGTTGTTTACTTAGTGCCTAGCAGCAGATGGGAGCTCAGCTGTTGGTGCAAATGATAAGAGAGGAAAGATCCAACGCTGTGCTGGATGAGTGCTATCAGGTATCAAGTATCAGGAACAGAGCACAAGCCAAAGATGGGGGATACGAGAATAAGTTAGAAGCTGAGGTCAAGATCACATTGGGAAGTGGATATGGCTCTCAGAGAACTCATTACCATGCTCTAGCCGGCTGGCATGGGCCACTCAGCTGGCCGGGGCCTGGTCAGCTGGTTGAAGGCACAGGGTGGGCATGGGCAATGCCATTTTAAGTTCCTCGCGATTAGATGGCCTTTAGTTTCTTGTCTAGTACCTTGCCGATTATGTTTTCAACGGGAAGATACAAAAGGAAGTAATATTCAAGTAAGACCCTTTTCAAAATGAGCATCAATCTGGTGGCTAGCATAGAGTGCTAAAGGGATACTAGAGAAGCACATTTAGATTCAGTATTTCCTAGCTTAGCAAATACTTGCCCTAATAACATAGTCAGTTTTGCCTATAACATGAATTTCTTGAAGGCAGGCTCCTCATTGTATGCAATGTCCCCACAGTACTACCACACTGGTAAGTGTCAAGTGAGTAGTCAGTAATTTCTGATTTACTAAAAGTGTTTCTCTCTTATTTAAAATTCTTAGTTTCCATCATATATAAAATAAAAGTCCAAACTCTCTAACCTAGTTTCCAGAGCATGCTGCAACATCAGAACTCATCTGATCTGTCTCATTTCCCACTGTTTCTCTACATACATGCTGTGCTCTGCCCAATCAGTTTTATAACTTGCCTCTGGACACACCTTTTACTGTTGGTCACGTAGGGGACCAGAATATGCCACCCCAAAATATGCTACTTTGGCATAAGGATTATTTTGAGCTGGAGACAAAAGAGAATCAATAGATGTAGAAAGAAGTCTTCCCAAGCCTTCCCTTATCTGACTAAAAGGAGAAATTTGTGAAAAATGAGGACTGTCATTAATAGGAAGTTTCATGGCCATAAAGAAGGTGGAAGGTCAGTGTCAAAATGAACCAACACAAATTTTATTCTGTTAGTTTCTCTCGTATATTTACCTTCCATTGGTTTAGTGCTCTTGAAAGTTTAATAAAACTCTTTCTCTGTTGTTTTGTTATTTCTCTACAAATTATTGTTTTGTTAAGAGCCTATACTAGCCCAAGTTCTAACCACCCCTTTGAGTTACTCTTCATTGAGGTTTCTCCTGAATGATGAGTATTGTACATGTTAATAAACTATTTTTATTTGATCAGTCTGTCTTTTATCAGTCTAATTTTATACCGTCTTAGCAGGAGAACCTAGGAGGATAAAAGGAAAAATAATTTTTCCTCCCTTACACTCAGACTTTTACTCTCTTAGGAAAAAAAAATATCATTCTTCTCCCTGTTCCCTCATTAAATCCTACACATCACTAAAATGAAGCTCAGATTCTACCTGTTCCTAAACCCTTCTCTACTTAGATGTTTTAAGTGATCATGCCTTCAGAACTCTAGTCCATGCCCTCAAAGACATGGCAATGAATGATCATCAATCAAGCACTGACTTGGCATGCCTATTCTATGTACATTTGGAACTTTTAGTCAAATTTGTGTTGATATTTTGCTCATCTAACCTGCCTTTAAACCCTTTAAAATCTAAGACTTGGTTGTATTCAATAAACCCCAGTACCTGAGATACCTCAGAACCTCCCAAGTTTATGACTTTCCCTGAAGCATATGATTTACCCCATAAAATTCAGTAAGTGACACATTCAAAAGCAGTCTTTTCTATACCACAATTTGTTTAATTGCAAACCTCAATCCATTAAACTATGTCTTGGAAGCAAATAAAATCAAATATTTATTGAGCTATATGCCCAGCATGCTGGTAGCTACTTCAGAGAATAGAATGACACATAGACTTTTGTGAGATTGAAAATACAAAGGGACAAAGACCAGAGCATATATAAAAATAGAACTCTGACCCACAACCATTGCAGTAGTCAGTCCAGAAAGCCAACCACAATCTCTGCGACAGCTGGCCCAAAATGGCCAGGATTTGATCAGTAACTCCTAGTCATGTATAATTTTACTAGAGCTTGAATTGAATTGTAGTCTTTGAGGCTGGTGCACAGGAGAGTTAGCTAGTGGCTGCTCTGTACATACACAACTTTGTTTTCGTACTCATATTGTGACATATGTATTTTGTGGGAGAAATTACACTCTACATTTCTGGTGGGTTTTTTTGAAGGTGTCAGGCTTAATACCTGATGAATTCTAAGGGTCTACTTTTGTGAGATCTCAGTGAAGAGTGATCAACTTTGAAGAGTAAAAAAGGAAATTAATAAGTTAACCGTTTAGTCCTGTGAGACTAGAATAAAGGTGGTACCAACTGACAGAAATGTAGACTTGGGAAAATTAGGTATAAAGGTCAAGAGACTGCAGGAAGTTCAAGTTCATTCAACAAATATTACTGCCAACTCTGTCCTAGGTATTGTTCTAGATGATAGGATATATGGAGAATGATATTGACAAAAATCCTTGCTCTTGTGGAACTTATATATGAAAATGTAGACAGTTGGTATTTGGTGTGAGATTTTGAAGTTACTGAGGACTTATCCTTGAGTATATATTATCCAAGATATATACTTGGGGTCCAAAGAAAGCAATGCCTGAAATTAAGATGGTATCACAGCACAGAAATCACACTAGAATCTGTTGTCACAGAGCAATACAGTGGAATCTCCTTCAGAGGGAACTGGGAAAATACATTAATGGACGATTAACCTAGGGTTGGAGACTGCTTGAAGACAGCTGGTCTGGAATTAACCTTATCTTCACTATCACAAGAGTATCACAGCATTGTCCTTTAGCAGATGCTGTGGAAACAGGTGGTAATAATGGTAACCTGCATTTACATACATTTACAAAGTACTATCATTTGCATTATTTAATTAAGAAAAAACCAACTGCCTCCCTATGTTTACAGATGGAGAACTGAGGCCAAATTGAGAGTAGAATCATCCTCAAGATTAGCAAACAAATTGTGGTCAGATTAAGAATTAGAAGTTTTCATGATCCTTAGATACTCAGAGGTATTTATATTATTATTTTTTCGGTCTGTATATTATAAATGTAGCATATAATGAGCTTGACACCCTAAAGAATGTTAAAGAATAAAAAGGGTGCTGATTATATTACTTACTATATGCAACCACATTTCCCCTAAGTAGTAATTTTAAGAACATGGTTAAGATTTTTCCAACTCTCAATGACAGGTTTCTGAATAATTCATTAGAGGTGCTTGATACTGATCATTTATTAGAAACTGGTTGAGCAACACAAAAAATGTCCATTGATATTGTTTCATTAGTCATCTGAATATGTAATTTCAGTGAAACAAAAGATTTAAAAGAATTAAAAAATGTAGTATATTGTCACTACGGCAAGAAAGTTAAATTCTTCCTATTTCTTACTATTGCGCTTGAAGATGTTAAAAACGCACTGGTGGTGGATAACTCCAGTTAAATTACAGAACCCTTTAGTCTTGTTTTTCTTTTCTAAATACAAATTAGGACGTTGGTCAAGCATTTTTTATGGGATAGTCAAAAGATAGTTAAGAAAAAAATCTATACAGCTTACTATTTACATTTGTGGAGTTCCATGAGCCATGAATTGATCTAAGCCCTTCACATTTGTAAACTAATGTAATCCTGGCTTGCATATGTATGTGTGTGTGTGTGTGTGTGTGTATACACACAAGTGTGCAGATATACATAAACAGATGAGGCAGGTGCCATCATTTTCTCATCATATGAGAAAACTGAGAGCCAAGGAGGTGAAGTACTTTCCCCTAGGGACACAGCTTCTACCTCCGAGAACTGGGATCTAGTTTTACACACAAAAGGTTCCAGAAAGCAAAAGTTCTGCCAAGCAACTTTGCTTTTAGGTCCTCTCCAACTCTAGGAAACGGAGCTGCTAGCTTTGGTTCTAGGGCGGGGCCATGTGGAGCCTCGGCCACCTCCCTCGTCCTTTATTCTGCGCCAGCCACCCACGCCCGCTTCCCTCTTCTTCCACCACACCCTGCTTTACTTCTTCTATCTGCGCTCCTCCCCAGCGTCACGGACCGGTCTTCGAGCTCCGCGCCCTTGCAGCCCGTAGTACTCCGCTCCAAGCAGCCAAGTCACCTTAGAGACGCGCCCACGCGCGGTGGGCCGTCGCGCCGCCGTGACGTAACCTCAGCGCCGCCGCCATCGGGCTGGGGGGGCGGGGCGCAGGGGCAGGCTGGCCGGCTGGGGGCGTGGCCGGGGTCCAGCTTCGGGCCTCCGCGGCCATCGCTGCCTGCGCGGTCCCTTCCCCTCGCCCACTCCCGCCCTTCTGGGCCGAGTGGGGCTGGGTGGCGTCCGCAGCCTCGCCCCGAGGGACACCGCGGCTTCAGGTGCTGGGCCTCCAGCGCAGCGCAATGTCAGGCGCCGCGACAGCTCTGTGAGTCCGAGGCCGCGGCGCTGGGCGGCGGCGGGTCCGGGCCGAGGCCGCTCATGGTGCCGCCACGACACCATCGCGGGGCAGGAAGGCCAGGTAGGCAGGCAGGGGAGGGCCGCGAAATCAACCTGCGCCCAAACCGGCACCGAGTGTCCACGAACGGCCCCACCCCCAGCTGTTGGTGGCGGTCGGAGCGCCCTGGCCGAAATGGCACTGGTCTCCGAGGGGCGGCGTGAGGGGAAGGCTGACAGGGGCGTGTGAGCCTGGTGAGGACTCAGGCACTAGTGGGAGCTGCTCGAGCGCCGCCTCCGGGCTTTTTCTCACTCCCTGAGGAGGCGTCACCGGCTTAACTTTTGTTTTTTTTTTTCCCTCAAAGGAAGAGGATTCCCTTTAACAGCTGTTTCCTCACTCGTCTCGTGAATTTGTCTTTCGATCTAAAGAAACTAGATGCGGTGACAGGCAGGGGTGGGTGCGGGAGCGTGGAGTATCCTCCCCTTCTACCACGTGAGGCGTTTGGAAACGTGCCCTCAAGACTCAAAACAAATCACTTCCTCTCAAATAATCAAACTCCCCTGCCAAGAGACAGGGGACCGAGAAGACGCTCAGAAACAGGCGCGAGTCTAGACATTGCCCCCTGTGGTGGATTCCTCTGTAGGGAGAGGCGAATGGAGTTGTGTATTTACGAAACTTGGAGGAGCTATTTACCAGTCGTTAACTATTGTTAAATACTGCCGTTTGTTGAATACTGGCCTTTTTTTTTTTTTTTTCTGTACTGTGTACGTTTCTGAGTATAATTTGAAATATACAGTGAATACCATTAGAGGCTAGAGAATAGTGTCAATTGTATTTAACACACTTAGGTATTTTTCTTTTCATTTGTTCATTTTGAATTTTAAGAGTAAAAAAGATGTGATGAACCTTATTTTGAGTCGTTGATGTTTTCGTAATCATCATTTTATGGTTGTTTTTAGGTGCGCTGAGTTCTTTACCTCCTTTTAGACTCAGATCTGCCAAGTTTCCAGGCATTGCTGTTGAAGATCTCAGAAAGGCCTTCAAAGTAAGGTAAATCCAACTTTTAATTTACCGTGTGACCTTCAAACTGAACCTTAGCTAACCAGTGATGTTTATGTTTCTCTTACGCGAATTTCTCATTTTCTATGGTTATTTTTCGAAACCTTCTCTAATGGGATCTGTATTTTCTACAAAACAGACTGCAGATGGTGTGCGTATTTATCATGAACCGGATGAATTCCCAGAGCAGTGGTTTCACTCAGCGCAGGAGAATGGCTCTTGGGATTGTTATTCTCCTACTTGTTGATGTGATATGGGTCGCATCCTCAGAACTAACTTCGGTATGTAATTCTTGTGTAGGAATGATGTTGCATTCTAGTAATGCTGCTGTCAATCTGCAGTCTCTCTCTAATCATTTCTATCTCTCGAGCTTACTTTAAGCAGTATTTTGGGGGCGCCTGGGTGGCTCAGTCCTTTAAGCATCCAACTTCGTCTCGGGTCATGATCTCACGGTTTGGGAGTTCCAGCCCCGCTTCCGGCTCTGTGCTGACATTTTGGAGCCTGGAGCCTGCTTCAGATTCGGGGTCACCCTCTTTCTCTGCCCCTGCCCTGCTCATGCTCTGTCTCTCTCTCCTTCAAACATAAAATAAACATAAAAATATTTTTTTAAAAAAAGCAGTATTTTGAACGTTGAATTACTTATATTCTTTGATAAGTGAATTCGTGTCAATTCAAGTTGAAACAAAAGATACTCTTTTTTGTATCTTAGACTTTTCATCTGTCTTCTAGAGAGTTATTTAAAAAAAAAAGAGACTATGTGCATGTTTTCTTAATATTTGAATAGGTATCTGCTGTTTTCTTGTAAATTCAGGGTTTTTGCTGTTGTTTATAAATACTATTTTCTAGTGGATAAGTATCTAGGATGCAAAACCATTTGTCACCATTTAGTGGATAGTAAGAATGCTTTTGGACAAATGAGTGAAAGTGATCAGAGTTTTCATTATTGTGCATATGCATGAGCGCATGCACAGTTATACATTCGCCGATTCAAACATTGTAAAATACATGGTACACAGCGCATTCAGTTAAATTTTATTTTGCCTTTATCAGAGTACTCGTGATAGTAATGTGTTATTTTGAGTGCACAAAGTAGTTTTTCTTTCTAATTATATATGTAGTTATTTTTATTTGTTTAGTTAATCTCTATAAAAAGACATGCTTTTTATAAAGAAGCTTCACTTTCAGAAATTACTTTTCAACTTACATGTTGCAGTCTTAAGGCTAATATACAAAAGGAAACTAGCATTTATAAAATGAACTTAAATGTGAAAAAAAGCAGTTTGATATTGCTGGTCATCTCACATCATAGCTAAGTAAATAATTGATATTGACATTGTAGCCAATGAATAAATAAATTTTTAGCTGTTTTGGAAGTAGGCTCTGGAATACAACAGCTATTTATTTTTCACTCTTCTATAACTTTTTTTTTTTTTTAGATTAACATTCTGTAGTTTAACCACAAAGAAATCTCTTTAATGTTGACAGGGAAATAAGCCTATCTTTAAAAATTTATTTTAGTTTTAAATAAATGGTTTTATTTTTATTTATCTGGTAATAAAATTTAGGACAGAAGAGGACCTGATCAAATTATAATTTAAGCAATTCCAATCTGTTGATAAGAGAATATTTTATAATTTTGTTAGCCAAGAGCATATATGATGTGTCTAATTTTTCAGCCAAATATGCTCATTAAACTTGTGAGATATATTGTGTATTTCAACAAGAAAATCAATCTTTGTATTATAAAAACTTTCTAACATCTACAAAGTAGAGAGAATGGTATAATGGATCTTCATATACCTAACAACTATCAAATTTTGCCAGTCTTCTCTTATCAACCTCCCAGACATGTTTTCCTGGACTATTTTAAAGCACATTCTAGCCACTTATCCTTTCACCTATAAATTTTTTCATATTCACCTCAAACTGAAAGGTCCTAATTTTTAAAAATATGATCACTCTGCCATTAACATATCTAACAAAATTATAATTTCTTAAAATCATCTGGTTCCTGATCCATATTCAAATTGCTTTTAATTCACTTTTGTTCCTTAACTGTACTCTCCCACCCCTGCCTTTTTTAAAAATCATGCTATAAATTTGTCGGAAAAGCTGGATCATTTTTCCTATAGGATATATCACATTCTGGGTATCACAACAAGACTGCCATTAGCCTGGGTGACTCAGACAACAAACATTTATTTCTCACATCTGTGGCCTGGAGAGCTCAAGATCAAGGCACTGGCAGATGCAGTGTCTGGTGAGGATATGCTTCCTGGATCTTAGGTGGCAGTGTTCTCACTGTGTCCTCTCAAGGCAGAAAGGGCAGCATTCTGTGGTGTCTTTATAAGGCACTAATTCCATCCATGAGGGTTCTGTCCTTAGTTATCTCCAAAAGCCTCACCTCCAAATACCGTCACATTTAGGGGTTAGGATTTTAACATATGAACTTGGGGAAGACATACATACTCACTTCATAACACACATTCCAAATTTTGCTGATTGTTTCCTTGAGGTGTCATTTAACTTGCTCCTCCTTTTCTCTTACTTCCTGTAAAATGGTACTTAGGTTAAGTCTTGATTTGATTCAGGTTCAGTTTTTCGGGAAAAATACCTTGGTGGAACTGGGTACTTCCCATGATAACACATGAGTCACAAATGGCTGCAAGTCTTACTTTGGGTGATGCCAACTTTGGCACTATAAAATTTCTTACCAACCTTTAGGTAGTAGTCAGTTATCCATATGATTATTCTCTTGATGGACTATTTCATTTAGGGGTTGTAAAATGATGATTTTTCTAAGGGTCATTACTTCTGCATTTCTTAGCTGGAATTCTTTATGGAGAGCTTTCTGTAACTACTATGTGGTTATCCTGAAACATGGTTCATATAGGAAGGGTTGAATAAATCTTGATTCTTTTCTTTTGTTCATTTTAGAGTAATGTTGCTTAGCAACTTCCATTAGTAACCATAGAGTATCATTATACATTCATGGATTTTTGTATATTTACTGTGTTTCAGACAGTTGTAGTTACTCCGTTTTATGCTTAAACTGTCCTATCTTTGACCAGTGGGGGCCCCTTCAAATTGACTCTACTGTCCTTTCAGTATGATCCTATTAATCTTTAACATCCTATTTGTTTTCTGGTGCAAGATGCCCCAGGCTCATCTGGTACTTTTCCTGCTCCATACTTGGATTTGGTCATTTCTTTAAGAACCCATGGTTTCTTTTAGTGCAAGATAATACAGATTACCATCAGGATTCTATAGGTGCTTACTCCTCCTGGGTCATTTTTTCCAGGCCTTTCAGTATACATAACTAGGAATATTTTTTTAGGAAACAAGAAAATCATGAGTTCTAAGTTAAATGAAGGTGACAGGTTTTATATAATTTCCTAACAATATTAAACTTCATGCAATTTTATTCATACACTGTTCTGCTTTATTACCTTCCTTTATGCTGTTTCCTCTGGGCTATTATTCAGTCCCCCACACTCAGCTCAAGAATAGCTTCTCTTAGGAAACTTCCATAATCCTCAAAATGGTCTGTCTCCCTTTGGTAATTCCATGGTACCTGTATACCCCTATTGTGGTACTTAACACATTATGCTGTTCTTTTCATAAATATATGAAAAGAAAGGCTGTCTTATTTTTCCTTAGCCTTTAGCACAAGTACTCTTTCTTGCATAGTAGGTTTTTGATGAATGTTGAACAGAACATTTTTTTTGGAAGTTGTTGCTGTTTTGTTTGGGAATATTCTTTGTATATAAGCAAATACAATATTTAGAAATGAGTATAAAATATTTTCATAATCCTTTTTGATTTTCTGTTTCACTTGAACTTCTAGAGTTAAAAATCATGTAATAGGCTTATTTTATTAGAGATAAGTAATAAGGTTTAAAGTCATTTCATAGTTTCTGTAAATTTTTCCTCTACAGTATGTTTTTACTCAGTACAACAAGCCGTTCTTCAGCACCTTTGCAAAAACATCTATGTTTGTTCTATACCTTTTGGGCTTTATTATTTGGAAGCCATGGAGACAACAGTGTACAAGAGGATTTCGAGGAAAGCATGCTGCTTTTGTAAGTTTTAAATTTTAAGTGCTTGTTGGAGAGGGGATTTATTTTTTCAAAGTGTAAAGTTAGTAGTGTCTCAAAGGACTGTCAAATTTCAAGTTGTTAAAATGAATGAAGATAACATAAGAGAAACCGACTTTTGTCCAAAATTTTAAATTCTTCTTCTAATCAGCCTGGTATCAAAATATCTTATGAGAAATCAAAGGTGCATAATCACTTTCTTGCTGTTACCTCATAACATCCTTTGAGTTGTTAAAAATTATTGAGCTGGCCCAAATCAATTAATGTGGAGATGAAGATGAAAGTGAGGAGTAAGAAGAATATCTGGAGTCTTTGGTCATTTGCACACTGGTTGAATAGCATCTAATTAGTGGTAAAGTTGATTGTAGAAATGAAGTAATTCAAGGTTTTATTTATTGAAATGAGAATAGCATATTTAGACCATGTTTCAGATGTTTGGCTAACCAAATTATATTCTTTCATTGATAATCAGCACATAATGTGCTGATTCATAGAGTTGAGAGAAATAGCAGTTTATATAGTGATGTATCTTCCTTGTAGAAGTAAACACTGAATTTTTGAGAGTGAAGAATATTAAACTGCCTCTTACATTCTCTTCTTTTTCCCATCTTTCCTTTTCTCTTCTTTTAAAATTGTGATAGAATATGCATAACATCAGATTTACCATTTTAGCCCCTTTTCTCCCCCCCCTTTTTTATTGTAGTTAGATATAGATGGCATAAAATTTACAATTTTAACCATTTTTAAATGTATAGTGGCATAGAGACACTTTGGTGGCTCAGCTGGTTGAACGTCCCACTTTGGCTTAGGTCATGATCTCAGTTTGTGGATTCGAGCCCTGCATCAGGCTCATTGCTGTCAGCACGGAGTCTGCTTCAGATTCTCTGTTCCTGCTCTCTCTCTGCCCCTCCCCTCATTCTCTCTCTCTCTCTCTCTCTCCCCCAAAAATAAATTAAAAAATAAAAATAAATGTATAGTGTCATATAATGAACATTTTAAATGCTCGGTGGCATTAAATATATTCTCTTTGCTGTGCAGCCATCACCACTATCCATCTCCAGAACTTCTTCATTATCCCGAACAGAAACTCTATCCATTAAATAATAACTAACTCCCATTCCCCACTCTTTCCAAATACTTTCTTTCTCTTTTATTTTTTTGGTGTGTATTATTTTTTGTGCATTAGACTAGTATTATTTATTGTCTTTTCTAATGAACACGTTCTATTTTTTACTTTGCAAAGGTAATGTACATTATAGAAATGTGTATACATTGTAGTATTACATGTAGGAATATGTTATGTGTATATAATACATGCACATTATTGAAAATTTAGAAAATACAGAGGGACAAAAAGAAGAAAATAAGTAATTCCAACATTCACAGAATAACCCCAGAGTATTTTGGCATATATCCTGCCATTCTTTTTCATGTATTTTCATTTTATATTTTATAAATTGGAATTGTACCATTATGTCCTGTTTTACAACTGGCTTTCTGTTCTTAGTGGTATATCATGAACAATAATGTAGTATTCCTAGAACATTTTTTAATGTTTTTTTTTATAGTAGTGATGAATGTTTATTGTTGAAGACAAATTATGGTAATAAGAAGAACAAGAATAGTCTGTCCATAATCTCACCATTCTAACACCACTATATATATTTGATACTTTCTAGAGCTGTGTATTTATGTGCATATATTTAAAATTATAGTAGAAATAAGTTTAATATCATTGTCTAACCTGATTTTGCCTTTCATGTAACAATATATCATAAATACTTTTCCAGGCCAATAAATAAACATTTGTTATTATCTTTTCTATTTTATTTAACTGTTCCTTGATAATTAGGTTGTTTTCACTTTCTCTTTTGATGTAAATAAATAGGAATATTTTTTATACACATCTGTAGTTATTTACTTAGGATAAATTTTGCAAAGCCTAATTGCTGGATAAAAAACTAATGCCATTTTTCAGGCTTTTGCTTCTTACTACTAAATTACTGTCTGTATTTCATATCACTGTTAGCAATGCATGCGATTGAATCCTTACCAAACCCCAACATTTATTAATTTGACAGGTGAACAGTTATACTTTGTTTAATCTGCCTGCTTTTGGTAGCTTTTTCTTTTATTTGTTGTGTAATAGAATTCTTTTTGAGTTGTCTATACCTTGTTTATTTTTCTACATTGACTCCTTCTTATTGACTTATAAGAATTCTTTTAAGAGCCTGGGCTTTGGTGTTTGAATCTTGTTCTGTCATTTGCTTATTGCTGACCTTGAGCAAGTTATTTAACTTCTTCAGACTTTAAGCAGAGATAATAGGGTAGCTGTGGGTATGAATAAAAGTATGCTTCTGCAGCAGTAGCCCAGAGTTCTCCCAAGTGCAGTCCAGACCCTGAGATCCATTTAGGGGGTTCTTGGTGTTAATACTGTTATCAGTGTAACACTAAGATGTTTTTTGTCTTTTTCACTAACCCACTTGTCCTTTTCCTGCCAATCTGAAATGTTATAATAGTATTGTGAAAAGGTTGTAAGTTTTGTATTTAGACTGGCTTGAATTTTAATCCTGGCTCTGTCACTTAGATGAAATCTCTCAGCTTCAGTTTCTTCATCAGTAAAATGAAATTGATAATACCTACCTTGCATGATTGAATACTTGGCATTAGCTGCTATTTTTATTAATAATTATACTCTTAAAGGTCTGCTCTGGATTCTTGATTCTGTTCCTTTGAGCTGTGAATGACAGCAGCCTTACTTTATAACATGAGTTTAATCATATTTTATGTCCCATTATCTGTAGTTTGCAGATGCTGAAGGGTACTTTGCTGCTTGCACAACAGATACAACTATGAATAGTTCTTTGGTAAGTGCTTTTTTTCTCATCAGAAGTGGAATGGGTGGAATTGAGCCGTGACAGGAAGGACTGAAATAGCTTTATAGCACCACTATATTAAGATATAGATATATCTTAAAACTGGGTGCCTTCCATAAGAATTATAACTTAGTACTTTGTTTCCTGGGACCTAGAAGTAAGCAATTCCACCTTCTAAAGAGAGAGGGGAAGAGTATATTGGTTATGGAGTGAAAATACTAAGGGACAGTCCTTTGTCCTTTGTTTCTTGCTAACTTTGTCACTTTGTGTTCATTATTATTATTATCACTTAGAACCAAATATATTTGCTGGACACTGACAATATATAAGCAGATTATTTATTCCACAAATTTTTATACAAATTATAAGAGCACTTAATATTTGTTAAGCACTTGTTCTAGGCTCTAGAGATATAGCTTATGTTCTAGTGTGTGAGAGTGTGTGTTTTGGGAGGGGGAAAGAGATAATAAGTGAACCAGTAAAGTAATTAACATATTCACTTATTTTAAGCATTTATAATCTAGTTGGAGAGAAAGTATGTAGAAATCTGGGTTTTTGTAGATCATTGTTAAGGCCTTTCTGTAAAATGTATTGGTCCAAATGTGGCATTCTATCTTATAAAAATTTTAATGTTACTCTAAAGTTTAACACCAGTTTATAAAGTACTAGTGTGGTGACTTTATTATTGTTTGCCTTTTTGAACTGTAGTTGTATGCAGAATAGGCTACCAGATGTTCTAAAGAATTTATGAAGCTTAGAGAAAATGTCATTTCTTTTGTCTGGGATCTTTAATATCAGCAAGGTTAATATCAGTTGCCTCTATCAGCATAGAAGAAAGAGTTGAGGTGGCAGACTATTCTTATAACTACTCTTCTACTGATTTTTGCTGTTATCTGTGAGATGGATATGTCAACATTTTCTAGACCAAATGCTGTAATGAAAAGTTTAGTGAATGAAGAGACTATGTCTTTTTTAAGACCCTGTTGCCTCTTCATTTACTGAATATTTTTCATTGGCAGAGTTCTATGCCAAGAGCTAAAGGGAAATTAAATTAAAACATTTTCTGTTAATTTAAGAAACAGCCTAGTTAAAGAGTTGTGCCTTAAATATAGATCATTTAAAGAACATTTGTAAAAACAGAAGAATTCAGAACCATTTAAAAACATAGACCTTTAATGCATGGTTAGATAAACCTGGTAGTTCTGTTGTCTACCACTTGATTATTTTATATCTCGGCTTCTATAAAAGTATTTTTTTAATGTTTATTTATTTATTTTGTGAGTGAGAGGAGTGAGTGGGGTGGGGAGAGGCAGAGAGAGCTAGAGAGAAAGAATCCTGAGCAGGCTCAGCCTGGAGCCCAACTCTGAGTTTGATCCCACAACTGTGAGATTATGCCCTGAGCTGAAATCAAGAATCAGATGCTCAACCACCTGAGCCACCCAGGTGCGCCAAGTTTTTTTAAATACCATTTTATGAGGTTGTTATGAGGACTAATGGGAAATATATGATATTTACACATTATATACTTGATTATCTCTTTATTGTCTGCCTTCCCCTTTAACCTACATGATCATTGATGACAGAGACTTTGTCTTCTTTCACTTTTATAGCCCCGTGATCTATAACAGTTTCTGACATAGTAGAAATTTAGCATGTATTTGTTAAAAGAATACATGAAAAGGAATAGGAGATAATCTGTTAGCTTGAGAAAGGGGTCTGTTTTTATAACATTTAAAGGCTAAATATCGTAATGTACCAATGCTGTTCCAATATACTTTGGAAAATTCTCTGTAAATATGGTGGTGAACAGCTGTGTTTTGAGCGGTATATATGACTATATACTCTCATCTTAAATTTTAGACAATATATCAACTATTATATTTGCTGTTTATATTTGTTCCTGTTTTTCTTGCATTCTAGAGTGAACCTTTGTATGTTCCTGTGAAATTTCATGATATTCCAAGTGAAAAACCTGAGAACACAAACATTGATACTGAAAAAAGTAAGCAAAATTTAGAATTTTATAACTTAGAAATGGGAAGAAATTTTAGTTTCATTTAAACCATCCCCAAACTTAGTGATTTTGTGGGTTGACTAGGATCACCTGGCATTTCTTCTTTTCCATGTGGTGTTGGCTTGGCCTGTAGTCTTCCAGAAGTTTTGTCTAGAAGGTTTTATTAATTCAACTAGAAATAATTTAAAAATATCAGAAATCTGTATGGTTTTGTTATATATATATTTTCAAATGGACAGTGTCCTCTTCAGCCATGCCACTAAACACCCCTAATAGCAAATTATAAGAGTTTCTTGTATCTGTGAATGGTGCAAAGAATGTCAGCTTCAGTGTAAGACAGTGTTTATCCATAATACTCTCTTGCAAAGAGTGAACCTCTAGAGGAGTGTTCCGCATGCTTGACCAGGAAAATAGTTCTCGTAAATTGGGTATCTATGAGGAAAAATCCAAGAAAAGTTATACAATAAATACTAAAATAATAACCATACTATAATCCTGGCCAGGCAATATATGTACATAATTGCAGAACCCTTGTTTGAATATTTGGTCTCATTTTAAAGCCTTTAAAACATTTTTATAGATGAAAACCGTTTTCCTGTTAATTCTTTGAGTAGAGCTGCTCCAGGTAATAATATAACTGGTTTTCTTTGCTGTCCAAGTCTGATCATATATGGATTAAAGAATACACATTTATCAGTTAATTAAAATTTATGGGTTTTGTTGGATGTGAGGGGAGACATTTAATGATTTTGTATTATACTTTTCCTTTTAAGCTCCCAAAAAGTCTCGTGTAAGGTTCAGTAATATCATGGAGATTCGACAGCTTCCATCAAGCCATGCATTGGAAGCCAAGCTGTCTCGCATGTCACATCCTACTGTGAAAGAACAAGAATCCTTACTCAAAACTGTAGGGAAACTTACTGCAACTCAAGTAGCAAAAATTAGCTTTTTTTTTTGCTTTGTGGTAGGTCTTCTCTTTATTATATGTTTAGAACTTGAATTTTAAGACAGTGTACATACCAACAGAGTGCTATTTAAGTGTAATACTGTTAGTTTGCTTAATCGTGACTTTAAACTCAGCTATCTGGCATCATTGGGGAATTTGAGTATCAGAGTCAATAATTGCTTGCCATACCTCAGAGAATTCGGTAATTACTATAACATTATAGCTACTTCTGTATATATTTGGAATTTGACATTGCTTCAGGGTCAGAATAATTAATAGTTATTTTATACTATGATGTATACAAGGGCTAATAAATACCCAGATAAGAGTTTACTGTATGCATTGATTTTGTCAAAAAAGTGGTTTGGTGGTTGTATAATAAATTCATGTAAATGTGGTCAAATATTTTAGCAACTACTCATAGTAAACATTTCTACAGAATTTTTTGTAGTATTGTTGATAGCTTCTTTATTATATTAATATAGAAACTGAAAAATGTGCTTAAGATTTCATGATAGAACAATTGTGTAGCAAATACTCTTTTTGAATAAGCTGGGATTACTTGTCTGAGTTAGTGAAAACTCTGGAGTTTAGAATTTAATAATGAATTTCATTGCTCTTTGCTGTGTATGTCATTGGAAGCAGCCTAATCCAAGGTTCTTTAGTATGAGCCTATAAGATTTAAGTTTATATTGAACTTTTTTAAACACTAGATAATGCATGCTAATGTCAATATCATTAGCCTGATTATAAGATTTTTTTACTTCCCAGTTTTGCCTCATTGAATAGCCCACTTTTTTCTATCCTCTTCCTGGATAACATCTAGTTGAGTGTTACTTTGATTAATATATTCAGCAGTGCAAATCAGAAAATCTTTGTGAGTGATGATAATTACATATATACTAAAAAGCTCATACATTTGGATTATGCTGTTAATACGGATTTCCAAATGTTTGCTTATTTTAAAAGAATGTAAGGCAAGAGTAAGATTTATTAATTATATGTTACCTAATTTTCAAATGAGACTTGAGGTGGAGAATAATAAAAGTGTCTATATAGTAAAAGTTAAACCTGGGTGGCTCAGTTGGTTAAATGTCCAACTCTTGATTTTGCCTCAGGTCACTATCTCACACTTCATGAGACTGGGCCTCACACTGGGCTCTGTGCTGACATCATGGAGCCTGCTTGGGATTCTCTCTCTCTGCCTCTCTGCCCCTCCCTTGCTCATGGTCTCTCTCAGAATAAATATATAAACTTTAAAAAAAAAGAGGGAAAGATAAGAGCCAGATTAAATGGGTAGTGTGTGTGTGTGTGTGTGTGTGTGTGTGTGTGTGTGTGTGTGTGTGTGTGTCTGTTTGGGGGGGGAGCTGGTTGTGGAATAGGATGATTATATCAGGAACTTCAATTTAAAGGAAGAAAGCTACTTCAAATGAGCACACTGTTTATCCCTAGGCAAATTGGTAAAAGGAAAGGCAAATAGGAAAACCTCATGAATTACACAACTTATTGCCTATTAAAAAGAAATACTGTATTTCCCTTCTTTGGATAAAGCAATTTTCCAACTCACGACTCTGAGAGAATGTATTACATAGATTAAATACATTACATAGGTACTATTCCATGTAGCAGATTTATATACAGATAGATATGTGCATATAAAAAGCCTTTTAAAAATGGTGATGAAATATATGTGCTATACATTTGCTATTTTAACCTTTTTTTTTTATTTTAACCATTTTTAAGTGTATATAGCTTTAGTGGCATTAAGTACGTTCACATCGTTGTACAACCACCACCATCTATCAACAGAACATTTTTCATTGTGTAAAACTGAAATTCTATGTCCATTAAATAAGTCCCCTTTATTATCTTCCCCAGCCTCTGACAACCACCATTCTACTTTCTGTCACTATGAATTTGACCACTCTTAAATACCTTGTATGAATGGAATCATATACTGTTTTTCCTTTTATGACTGGTGGACTTTTTTAGATTTCCAAAATGAATGTCTTTTTATCTATCAGTCTACCTAGTTGGTAGCTACCTTGATCCATCCCCATAGGCATCATCTCGTTGAGTAGATTTCTCATCATGCTGTATTTATCTGTACATATTTTAATATTGGAGAATTTCCCCAAATTCAAATTTGATTTAGATAAACTTTAATAGAATGCTAGAAGTGTTTGGATAAAGCAAATTTTAAAGTTGATACTCAGTTTTACCCTCATTAAAAAAAAAACTTGAATACTAATTTTAATGAGCTATTGTTAATTTCTTAAGGGAAGTTGAATAGCAACGATCTTAGATCTAATTGTAAATGCCCTCTTTTTTGAGCTTGTGATTTTTCAATAGAAAGCAACTTTTAAAAGCTCTTATGATAAAATATTTAGGGGGAGAAAAAAAAAGGAGGGTCCTATAAACTGTGACAGATGTAAGCATGTCATTCAATTGGGTTCACTTTGTTTTCTTTGTCTTTAGTGGTTTCTGGCAAATTTGTCATATCAAGAAGCACTTTCGGACACACAGGTTGCTATAGTTAATATCTTGTCCTCAACCTCTGGTAAGAAATTTGTCTTCAAAATTTACATTATAACTTGAAACCTTTTTCTGTTATATGTGTATGTACATATACACACATTTTTATCTTACTACAAATTACATTCATTCTAATAATGCACATTAGTGTGTTGTAACTACATAAATGTTTGTAGTTTTATGCTGTGGCCTTGTACTGTTTACATTCCTTCGACTATGTTATGGCATTTTTTATATAACAACATATTAAAGTTTGATGGGCTGTTTTTTTTGTATTGTAGTTGTCATTCCTTTCACATATTCTTTCTGAAGATCTTTTTCTGGACCCTTTGGCTAAATGTAATTGCTTTTTTCAGAACCATAATTTACCCAATGAAAGATGTTTTATTTTAAAAATTGAATCACCTTCCAAATCTGGGAGAGAAAAAGTATTTTTGAAGCTGTAAAAATAACTTGAGCACACATGCTTGATTATGATGAGGTCATAATGTTACTCTGAATGCTCAATTTAACTCTTATTAGTTTAAAATAAGTAGGGTTATACTTAATCTGTATTGTTGAAATAAACATGATTTAGTTTAAAGGCTGCTTTCCACAGTATTAAAGCTGATGTATCTTTTTTCCCTGCAGGACTTTTTACCTTAATTCTTGCTGCAGTGTTTCCAAGTAACAGTGGAGATAGATTTACTCTTTCTAAACTACTAGCTGTAATTTTAAGGTAAGAATGTAACATAATAGCTAGTTAATTCTGCTTAAAAATATAATGTTTAAAATTTTTCTGTTAGTGACATAGGATAGTTTATATTATACTATGGCAAAGCAAGATGAGGATGAAAGAAGGGTTTATGTGGATATCATGCTATGCAGCCTTGGATCAGGTCCTTCTTTAGTTTTCTAAATGGTCCTGGGGAGAGTAACTGGAGGGAGGGACCCCAAAGCAGCTTTGGTTCCCATTCAAGTGAGGACAGACAGTATACTACTGTGTATTGTACTGATGTTTACATTTAACTTAATGTGGCACCTTAATCCTCATCACCTCCTAAGTTCCTGTTTCCTTCTCCTAAAACAAGTTCCTCTTTCTGTTTTGGTTTTGGGTTTTATATCTCCTACTTCTAATAATCAAACGTGCAGTCTTCTCTGATTATTTCATCCTCACATGATCTTTCAGTTTTCTGTATAAACCATCTGGCAGTTTTGAATTAGTGTGTAACATCAGTATTGTCAATAACTGTATTTAAATCTTTTATGTAACTTTGTGTATGTTTGTCTTGTCTTTTCTATGGGTTATAAACCTTTAAAGGCCAGAGCCTTGTTTGCTGCTTATTTGTGCCGCCTGCAGTGTAGCGTAGGGCTTTGCTTACTGACAGTACTCAACAAAGATGTATTGGTTTGATAAAGCTGTTGTCTTTATGAGAAAAAATCAGAAATCAGAGAAGAAAGTTGAATGATTTAATGAAGAGAGTAGTGTTTCTTAGCTGTCAGAGCTGGGTTTGAGTCAGAGCTTTGTTCTTTTTTCCTGTCAGTTTCCTTAAGCTCTCTGAGATAGTTTCCTAGGTGAGAACATGATGATCGTATTAGCCTCGTTTGAAAGTTTGGAGCCAGTGTATATAAAAAGCAATTATCACAGGGACTGAGGTACTTGGTAGTCACATACGTGGTAGCTCTTATTACGGTGTGTTTTTCTCTTTTAGCCATAACCATGGTAGTTTTCAGGGGTAGGCCGGTTGACCCAACTAATTTATTATTTAGAGGTTATGCCCACTAGAAGTTTATTATATTGCATGCATGATTAGCTAATGTTTTAGCTAAACCTATTCTTGTGTTAGGGGAATACAATATATTTGTATTGGGGAAGTAAATGAAGTTTAATTCGGTTGAATTTTTTGTCAATTTATAATTAATTTAATCGTTCAAATATTTAAGTATGGTTTTATTGTTAATTTAGGTTTTACCAATAGGCAGCATTTGTGCTACCGTTAGGTTTGTATGGGTATACTGTATGCATATCTTCAAAAACAAGTTTGGAAGAGGCTGAAAAGTTAGTTACTTCTTAACCAAAAGCAGTAGGTAGCATAGGAGGTAAGAATACTTACCTAGAAGCAGGCTACCGATAGATTCAGTCCTATCTGTGTGATTTTGGTCAAGTTACTTCATATGTTTGTGTGTGAGTTTTCTCATGTGTAAAATGGTAATGGTAACAACAGTAATACCTTTATTATAAAGTAATTTGTACATTTTGCAAGAATTAAATGATTTAAATACAAGTATAGCATTTACACTGTCCTGTTATCATTGTTAAGTATTATTAATTAAATCACTAAGTTCTTTGACAGTTTAAGTTTTGCTCAGTTTTGAGCATAGTCTTGATTACTTGTAAATAATTTTTATCTTCATTACTAGCCCTTTTAAGGAATGTATTATTTTGCTTATTAGTAATGCTCTTACTCTCACAGCATTGGAGGTGTTGTGCTGGTTAATTTGTCAGGGTCTGAAAAATCTGCTGGAAGAGATACAATAGGTAAGTAAGTACTTGACTCTGCATTCTTTCTGTTACAGTATACAAGACAGTTTGTACATATCAGTGTTTATGTCCTTGTGTGCATGTATGTGCATGTGCACACACACACACAGAGGGTGGGCACTAATGGGGCCTTTTTTTTTTTTAACGTTTTTTTGGAAATCATGTAAAAAAATTAAAAAATAGTTAATAGAATTCTCATATAGCCATCACTCAGATTCTCCGCTGTGTACATAGCTTCAGTATAGTTATAAAAATCAGGAATTAACATTGATTATAATTTAGTTAATTTGTATATCCTTTTCATATTTTACCATGTTTCCCATGAATGTTCTTTTTCTGGTCCAGCATCACTTGTTGCACTTAGTTGTCATGTCTCCTTAGTTTCCTTTAATCTAGAACTGTACCTCAGTCTTTTTTTTTTTTTTTCTTTTATAACCTTAACACTTTGAAAAGGATACTGTCCAGTTGTTTTGTGGTATGTTCCTCACTCTTGGTTTGTCTGATACTTCCTTATGGTTAAATTTATGTTGTGTATTTTTGATTAGAATGCCATGGAAGTGATATTGGAAGTGTCCTGATCGGTAAATCATATTAGAAGGCACATGGTGTTGTCCCATTAGTAGTGACTAATTTTAAGGTAGTGCCTGCCAGGATGCTCCAGTGTCAAGTTACTAACTTTTTTCTTTGCAACTAATAAGCATCTTGTAGGGAGATACTTTGAGACTACGCACATACCATGTTTCTATTATACTTGCACCCACTAATTTTGTGGTTCACTCATGATTCTTGCCTGAAACATTTAGTGCTATGGTGAACACTCAGTTTCGATCTATTGTTTAGACTGAACAAAAACAAAGATAGTAGAACCCAGTTTTATGGCTTCCTTCTGGATGCTTTGTTTAGATATTTGAAATTCATTGAATGGAACACTGCTTTCTAAACTATCCCTGGTTATTGCCCAGGCATAGTTCATGCCTTGAACTGCTTATGTCTTTCTCACCCTTGAACTGATAGCTATGCCTTGAACTATATCATTTCTCACCCAGAGCAGCTTTGTATATGTAAAACGATATATGTATTTGTTGTGTATGCGTGAGGTTTTATTGATAGACTTTTTTTGCTTTCTTAAAAAAGTTAAATTTTTAAAAAATAGATTCAATAAAACATTGGAATTTGGGATAATTAATTGAAGTATTAAATGTGGTCACTTGGCAGACAGCACATTAATTTAGCTGTTTTTAAAACTTAGTTAAATGTCTTTGAGAATGAGTTAATATTAAAGAGAATCAGCATTTATTATGCCCGTACTATACGCCATGTATTAGATATTTTAGAAAACATTAAAAAGTATGTTTGTACTTTTCAAGTTCTTGACTTTAATCATTACCTAGACTTACAAAATAAAAACACTAGAGAATAAAATAATATTACATTTAACCATGTAAATATTAAATTGTCTAAAATAGAAGACCAGGAGGATGGAAATTCAGTGGAGTAGGAGGAGGATGCTTTGTGGCAGACGTGGGACTTGAACAGGGCCTTGAAGATGGTAGTACAATATATACTAAAGATGATACATGACAGTGGGGAGGACTGTATAAGCAATGGCTTAACCATATTACACCAGACAGTGTCAGGTGTCAAACTGAAGTAGCATTTCAAAATTAAAAAAACAAATAGTTACTTCCATGGTTTTAACATTATGTGTGTTTGTATAGATCATTGGATGTTTGCACATGTGTTTGTTCACTCTTTAAACTGCTTCCTGAACTCCTGGAGGACATGGAGGGGGTGGGCTATACTTTATCTTTTCATATTTGTGTACTTCTTGAAATAGTATCTGACACCGTATTAGATTTTAAATAAGTGTGTGTTGAATGAATTAATGAAAAATGCGTGAACTCATTATGTTGATTTTTACAGGTTCCATTTGGTCTCTTGTTGGAGCCATGCTCTATGCTGTCTATATTGTTATGATTAAGAGAAAAGTAGACAGAGAAGATAAGTTGGATATTCCAATGTTCTTTGGTAAGAATATGTTTAACCTGTGAGGCTATTTACTCTGAATGATTAGCTTAGGGTTTTGTTTTAGAGGGAATAAGGAAGCCTTTCTCTTTTCCTCCATATGATTCTTTAAAACCATCAGATTTTAAGGCTCATGAAGTCCAGTCTCAGTGTTTTTCTCATACCTTGCCCTGCATAACTGTGTACCTCTGACAGAAGGCCAGTTTCCTCAGTGTGAAGTAAAGAAAGAAATTCTTCCTAATGCCTTTTTTGCATTCATGTTTCAGCCTTTGAATCAGATATTTTCCTCATTGATAGGAAAGAATTATGCTATTACAAGCATGTGAGAGAATACCTGTTGTATTACACATTTTACCATTTTTGACTTTTTAGAAGCAAAGAATACTATTCTAGTCTATGTACTTTTCATTAAAACTCATGGGACACTTAAAGGCTTTCCATCTGCTCTTTAAGATATAGGCTTTTTTATGACATAGATTTTTCAAATTACCAAAATGTAGTTTCTGGCATCAGTTCTTAATTTTTGTAAATAAAATACTGAATATGAGAACTTATAAGTTCTCATTTGCCTGATATCAGCTGAGTAAAATAGTTGTGTTATCTGTCAGATATCTGTAGATATCTTCTAAAAGATATCTGAATATCAGTAGATTAAAAAAAGCCTGGATGAAAGTTCAAAGTACAGCTTATGGGGAATTAGGAGACCAGGAATATGGTTGTTATAATTTCATTTATTTCATACTCATCTGAGAAATAAGGAGATTGGACAGATGAGTAGCTTTCAAAATGATTTACAGAGGATCCTGGGATGGGTGGGAGGAGGTGGAGTTGCATGTATGGTTCTGGTTCTTAGAGCCCTTTGTTGCTTCAGCTGGAACAGCTCTGTTTTCTTGGGCTTTTGCATTATAATTTGATTTGTAGAAAATATTTTTCTGGTAAGAAATGTTTGAATATCTTCACGTAAAGTTTAACAGAAACAAAACATTTGGAAAGCTACCAGACCAGGTGATCACTCAAGTTTAAGTATGGAATTCAATAAATATGCCTTAAATATGAAGGTAACTTTAATAATGTCTTATTTTAGGGTCATAGAAAATTCCACCTGGAATGGAATGAAATGCTAATATTTTCTGAGTGTGTGTTTTTTTTAAGATTGGCAATTTTCAGGAAAAATTGCTTAATTTATTCTTATTACATACAGACAAAAAAATCATATGTGATTTTTATATATCATATATGACATGATCTATAACACAATATTGATTTGATCTGGGCTTTATAATAGGCAGGACCAGAAAGAAGTTAGGATTGGATTGTGGAGGGTTCTTTAGGGATGGAGATGTGAGCAGAGCATAACAGGGAACAGTGAGTGGATCTGTGCGATTGTGCTGGAAAGCCCACTTTAGGGAAGAACAGGAGGGTATACAGGCCAGATTCTGGAGGGTGGAAGCAATTGGGACCTTTGTTTTTAGGTTCAGAGGTTGGTAATACATGTGGGATTCCATAGACTTGATAGTCCAGGGACGGCAAAGTAGATTCGGTTTTTGATGATGCCAAATTTCGGTGTTTTGATTACGACAACTTCTTAATGTTGTGTAAGCTTTTCAGATCATGAGTCCCTTCTGTATGTGTGTCATTTTGTTTGTTTTTATTTTTATCACTAGATGTCTTAAATTGGGTATTCTAAAAGCAGGATATGAGACAGGAATTTCTTATGGGTGATTATTGAGGGGATGCTCTGCAGGGAAACCTGACAAGGGAGTAAGAAAAGCAGGATAGAGTAGGGGAAAGAACTGTTATGGTCTCAGTATAATTGAGGTTTGGCCCAGTTCATGGCATGTTGGGGCAGGAGATGGAGGGGGAAAGGAGCCGGTAATGTCTAGGTACTCCTCACAGACGTCCTCACAGACAGTAGGATTTCAGCCATGAGAGGAGCCTTGTGCATCCTCTATGGGTTAGTTGTGGGATACAGACGGTGTGGGGTGATCACTTCTTGGGAAAATTTGGCTTGTTTGCTCTCCGAGACCATTCTTCAGAGGAGGCAGGTAACTGTGAATCTTTAGGAGCAGATAGAGACTAGGTGCTCCAGTCCTGTAAAGATTTAACTAGGCATCCGAAATACTAGCCTATTATTTAGCAACAAATATGAAATATATATTTACTATAACTTAACTTTGAAGAAAACTCTATAGTTATCTAATGAATCTCATAGTGGATCTGCAATGTTAAACTGTATAGAAAGTGCGATAAAAATTACTATAAAATTGTAATTTTTTTCTTTACAGTCTTTGTATTCATAGGGACTCATAAACTTGCATTTCTATAATAACAATAATAGCTCACCTTTTACTAACTTTTTACTTTATGCTAGTACTATGCTGTATTTTGTAAGTGTTAATCTAATTCTCCCACTAACCTATTTAGATATGATTTTACACTCATGGATTGGAAAACTGAGGCTTCAAAGAGGTTCTGCATCTTGCACAAAGTTTACACTACTAGTGAATGGTGGAGCTGGGATTGGAACCCAGAGCAATTAGACTGCAGAGCACATACAGTCAACCACTAAATGTTACAGCCTTCCTTTATGAGTAGTCAGTCTGTCCTTAGTTCATATGTTGAGTAGCTATTTATGTAGGTATGTTCTCTCACCAACTAGTTTATAGGCTCCTGGAAGGCAAGAACCAAGAATGTATTGTTTTGGAAACTTCCTTCATTATTCCGAGCATGCCACAGGTGTTTTATACATAAATATGAGTTGAATCAGGGAGCAGCCATCAACTTCCTCATAATTTAGGCTGAATATCCATATACACACCATATACCAATTGTTTCTTTAAGTTTGAAGACACTAAATTATTGGTAGCTAAGGTTAGCAACCTTTCTTTCTGAATTAAGTAGTTTATTCCATAGGAATTGCTCCATGCAGTGAATAGTTGAACCTTGAAGATTCAGTGATCACCAGCTGCTAGTGTAGTTTTTTCTGGTGTTGAGTTGTCCATAGATATGAACCAAAGAAACACAAGTTCCAGTTAAGAAAACCAGTTAGAACTCTTTGTGTAAAATCTAATGTTCTCTAATTATAGAGTTATAAGTTTGAAAATTTTAAATAAATCACAATTACTAACTTTTGTCTCTTTTATACATATTTAGGTTTTGTAGGTCTGTTTAATCTGCTGCTCTTATGGCCAGGTTTCTTTTTACTTCATTATACTGGATTTGAGGACTTTGAGTTTCCCAATAAAGTAGTATTAATGTGCATTATCATTAATGGCCTTATTGGAACGGTTCTCTCAGAGTTCCTGTGGTTGTGGTATGTACTATTTATTACACTATCATTTATTAGTTACCAGTTTATGGACTTTGGGATAGATTAAGTATTTTATATTTCTTCTGTCTTTTGATGGTTCCTCCTGTGCACCTTCCCACCCCGTACACTTCACAATTTAATAAAGTAACTCTACTAGAGCAAGAACTTTGTCTTTTAACTTCTGTGCACCCATTGTGTAGAGTATTACCTTGCACATAGAATGAGCTCAACAAATATTTGTTGAATAATTTCTGATGAACATAAATGATCTACATTTGTAAAAATGTTTTAAAGGTAGAATGTTATATAAATGAAAGGTGCCATTACCTAATGGACATCTAAACTTACGAGGTTTATATTCTAAATATGAATAACATGAGTTCTGAGTGAGAATCTAGGGAGCTTTGCTTATTTAGGAGACTTTGGAATGTCTGGTTGTTCATAGATGCTTTTTGTTTTTTTATTCTTAGGGCTTTTCGTGTAAGTGAGCCACATGTGTAACCCTAAACCTCAATTAACTTGGAATGATAATATGCTTTGAAATGTTATAATACCAAGTATGTTGATATGTCATAATGATCCTAAAATAGTTTGAAGACAATATTATGTGTGGTGTTTAAGAAATCTTTCAGATATAGAGCTTGATACTTAGTCCTGTTTCCATCTAATAGGAACTGAAAAAAAAAACAACAACAACAACACAAATTGTACCTAAACTCCTAAAAGGAATTTTTTATTATATGCTAGTTAAGACTACTAACTAGTTTTCCCTTGCAAAAGACTACAACAAAAGTAGCCTTTTCCATGGATTTCCTTAATACTTTGCCTGTACTTTCCCCCTTCCTCAATTAAGGAAATTTCTCTGTTTTCTTGATAGTCTCCCACACTCCCTTTCATTTGTAGTACTGAAAGATTAACTTTCATTTGTAGTAATTTATGTATTTAAATTCCTTTGCTGATCTAAAACTCTTTGATATCAGAATCCATTTACTCATTCATTCTTCCATCTTTCATTGCATGTATTTTAGGTGCGCATCAAAGAGAGTTATGTATTTTATTTCCTAGATTATATATCATATATTCCCTTTCATCCTATTCTTTTCTATCAATTTTGGTATTTCTTTTGTCTCATTTCTCTTGCCTCTCTCTACTCTTGGGTCTGGACAGGTAGAATTACTTACTCTGGTAGAGTTTTGATTGAACTCAGTTGAGTCGTGAAGAATTGTTGATCTTCAGCCATTTTTTACTGCAATTTAAATAATTATGTGTACTTAACTATATTTCAATACAAGTTCATGTTTTCTAGTTCTTTAAGTTTAGTTTAAGTTAGAAAATTTCAAAGCAAATGAATATATTTCAAAGCAATAATTAGATTTTTCTTTGGGTGTTGGCTAGAGAAAGCGTTTAGTATGATGCTTATTACATTAAGACTCATAGTAAACATGGACTGTGCCACCTGTAAGTATTAAAATGCTCATTCTTTATTGAGAGCTTTATTTTTAATAAACATATACAATAGAGTTTTATTATGTTTAGCAGAATTTGATGTAGGTTCTGGAGGATGATCAAGCATGACATGTAATTTCTCTATGTGAGTTTTTTAGTTGCTCCCTTGGAGAAACTTTACATTTAAATAAATAATAACATGTTTTGAAATTTTTTTAATATAACTTTTTTAGAATGAAAAGAGTAATTCATGCAAAGGTATACAAAAGGGTGTACAATGAAAAGGAAATCCTATTATCTCTTTTTCACTCCAAATCTCCATTCCTTTCTTTCATAGACAATCACTGTTAACTTCTAAGCCTTCTACAAATTTTTCTGTACATGCAGAAGGGTGTGTCAGTCTCCTAATTACCACCCCCCACTCCAACAAATTGTTTTATTTTTAAGACACAAATGGGAGCATACTATAGATAGTGTTCTGTACTTTGGTTTTTTTTCACAGATTATCTTACAAATCTTCACATATCAGCACTTGGGTTCAGTTCATTTTTTAAAGCCTGTGTATAGTTCTAATACATTATGTTTCAATCCATTATGTAACATAATAAGTAGAATATAATGTATGTTACTGGTTCCTTATTGAGAGCCATTTTAAGTTTCCATTCCTTTACTTTGTAAATAAAATAGCGTTGAATATTCTCCTATATGTCTTTGGGTATATATGTAAGCATTCTATAGGATAAATATCTGTAAGTAGAAAAGACTGAGTCAATTATAGGGACTTTAGATTTTGATAGAGAATTGCAATGTCATTCTCCACAGAGGAAACACAACTTATATTCCCAGCTATGTATATATGAGTATTGATATATGAATATATGAGTATTGTTGAATAGTTAAACTATACAAAGTCATATATTATGATAAAAGCTATATTTATCCTTACCTAGAATGGATTTTTCAGGATCTCAAGAAGGTTTATTTTTCAGATACACTCTAATACTTGAGTGTTTAGAGTACTAATGATAACAACTCAGTAGCAGGAAACCAGTCAGTGAAGAAACAAACATATCCCTTATACTCTGGGTGTTCTTGGCAACAAAACAAGTATAAGAAACATGTCTCTCTATATATTACCTTTTTTTAAATTATAAGAAAATAGACATTTCTCAGAAGTCATAATTTGCATGTATAATGATTCCCTTCTTTGGGAGAAGCAGGGTTATTGTATGTTTAACTGTAAATGGAACAGTAAACTTCAGTGTACATAATCAAGGGCTGAGTAGTAAACTACAGATTTAAAAGTATGGTTGTGAACTTTTTTTTGTAAATTAAAGATGTGTTCTTGTCCCTCATTGTTTATTTTTTAAAAATTGAGGTGTACTGTAAAGCGCATATACTGTACCATTTGTATTAGATGTTGAATGGTAGCACCTAGTTCTCTGTCTCAGCATTTCCCAGAGTGTGCCCCTGAAATGATAAAAGATGATAAAAGGATTCAACCATCAGCCAAATTAGGAAAAGGCAGTATAAGTCAAATAGTTTTCTTTTTCTATATTTATTTTGAGAGAGAGAGCATGCACATGCAAGCACAGGTGGTGGAGGGGCAGTGGAAGACAGAGAGAATCCTAAGCAGGCTCCGTGCTCTGTGCTAAGCTTGATCTCATGACAGTGAGATCATGACATCAGCTGAAATCAAGATTCAGATGTTTAACCAACTTAGCCACCCAGGCACCCCAAATAGTTTCCTTTTTAATACTTCATCTCAGACTCTTTATGATAGTACTTTGTGTTACAAATCTCTAAGTACATATGCTGCATTAAAAAAGAAAAAATTGACCTCCTGAACTGTCTTTTCACAGAGCAGCTAGCTCGTAAGTAGTGGGAACCACTAGTACTTGAGTTCTCTTTCCTGCATTAAGAACTAATGGTATAGCCTCTAGTGAATATGTTGAGTGACACTTTATCAAGATAGCCTCTTCTATTGCAGGATAGCATTATTAATACTAATATATACTGAGCTAGAATTTACTAACCTAGAATTTCCATGGGTCTGTAAGTCACAATTACATGCATTACAGTTTTATCTTGGCTTGTAATTTCTTTTTTTTTCTTTTTTTCTTTTTTAAAGTAACCTCTGCCTGCAATGTGGGGCTCAAACTCATGACCCTGAGATCAAGAATCTCATGTTCTACTGACTGAGCCAGCCAGGCGCTCTGTTTTCTTTTCATACAAATTATTAGTCTGTATAAATGGCTTATCTATTTGGTATAATGCTTTCTTTCATTTTTTTTTCTTTCAACTAAACAAAATCATGTGCAGATTGCTATTTCAAAATTTGATACCAACATTGGTAGTTCAAGGGGAAAATAAAGTGAAGAGCTTAAGTTTGGTTAGGACATTTGCTAGAAAAATGGAAAGCAATAAGGAAGTACATTAAAAAATAACCAGTCCTTTTCAATGCTGAGCCAAACCAAAAGAACAACACAGGTCAGAAGACTATTTTAGTTTTCATGAGGGTGAGATATTTTTGGTTTGGTGAAAGACTCACGTGTTGGCTTATCACTTTCTTAGAAGTCTGTGGTGTGAAGTGTTGTCCTGCAGTTTAATAAAGCTGTTTCCTTTGTTAGCTAAGTATCGTCATTACAAAACTATGAGAACTCTTTCAGCAATTTTATTAAAAATGTTAATGAAATAGAAGCTATGCATCCAAATTGAATAATATCTGTAAGCAGATCTGGAAAATGCCATAAAGTACTTTGAAAGTTTTATTCTTACGTATTTGGATTTTTAGTATTTGAAGGTAAACTTTAAGAATCTTTCTAGTTGCTTTATTGTGTCTGAGTCTGTCCTAAGCTTTTGTTTTTGCTCCTGATCTCTCATGTCCATATTTCGTTTGGTTGTTTTACTTTTCTAATATGGAAACATGTATTTTCTTCTTTTTCCTTTTTAGGGGCTGCTTTCTTACCTCATCGTTGATAGGCACACTTGCACTAAGCCTTACAATACCTCTGTCCATAATAGCTGACATGTGTATGCGAAAGGTAAGACACACTATTTATTAGATATTTTAGATGTAGTTTTAAAACAGAGACAGTGAAAGTTAGGGCACATGATTAAATGTCCCAAGGTGCTTTACTACATAGAGATATATAAAAAGTACCAAAGAAATGGATAATCTCTTGCATCTTTAGCTTTTCAATTTTTTTTTTTCTTAATTTCTTAGTGAAGAACAAACAGTATCTTTATATGTAGTTCTCCAGTTTTAGAGCTGATTATTGCATGTTTTCTTTGGTAAGTCAGTGGTATAGAATAGAAAATGGGATATATCTTATTATATAATTAGTGGTGTTTTGATTTCTAAGATAAATTCCAAAGTTTCTTTAATAGTGTGATACTATTATCAGTCTGAGCAACAGGAATAATGTTTCTCAGCAAATGCTCATTTCTGTCTGGTTCAGGAGGGGCAAGTGCTCTGTTCCTCTTCTGTGATGTCCTGGTCTGGATGCAGGGACTTTTATGATGAACATTGGCAATGATAACATCACAGAAAAGAGAATACCTTGTAACAGCCCGAAGGGAGGAGTTTCTTTAGTGCTTTTGGGGGTAAGGGGGAGAAAGGCATGCCATATATATTCAACTAAAAGATGTAGTGTAGTCATTTATCAGTTCAGTGTTTGTAAAACTTTGAACTCCAGGTATTAAGTAACAAAATTGCGTGTGTGTGTGTGTGTGTGTGTGGTTTGGTTTAATACAATTTGAAGAGGGAATACTTGAAAGCCCTAAGGCTTATAATGTGTAGAAATTATAATCAAAGTTTTAAAGATATTTTTTTTTAGAACTTTGTGCAGTTTTTAGGATAAAGGCAAAATACTCTCAGTGATATGTATTTTCTTTATTTAAAAAACGGTTCTGTTGCTGATACTTTGTTTCATGGCTCAGTAAATTCTTGCTTATTTGTCATGGTTATTAACAGAGTTTCACCTTAATTTAGGTTATCTTCTATATCATGCATTTTCAAAGAGCAAGAATATTGTAACATATACATAACACTGAAGTTATATACATCATTAGATTCTTTATAGGTTTAAATAATATCCAGGTCCTTCCACATCTCAGGATCTTGAATATCAACCAAAATTGCTCTAGTGAAACTAGGGGAGTGCTGTATAAGAGGATTTTGGTAGACTACTATGTAAATGAGCTTTTCTGTACTGATATTTTGAAAATATCAGCTTTTGCTGATTTGAAAAATAAAAATTGAAGGTTAATTTTAGGATTTTTAAAACACTGTCACAGGGGATCTAATTTTATTTAATGAGTATGTAATTTATGGATTCAGATATTTTAAGATGAGGGCAAAACATAAGGAAAATGAAGATAAATGATTGATTGATTAGAAAAACATAACCAGTCTTTTCTCGATTGTCTTCACATCTCGAATTGGACAGCCAGTTAAATGAGTTGGCTGGGCCTCCAGTGAGAATCAAGGGTAGGAAGATACTTTCTAGAAAAAGTGGCAGGGTGTCCCAGAACTGTAATAGAAACAGGAGAACTCTACTTTCATGTTGTTTTTTTTTTTAATTCTAATAAGCAACTATTTATATATAGTTTCTGAAATTTCAGCATTTATCAATATTTTTTATTGTGCTTAAAATAAATTATTTAAACCTATTTATAATTGATATTTTGTATGATAGGAAGCATCTCTGCTAGTATTCACATTTATATCCAGATATGGTCAGGTTTAGACAGTAATGTAGACAATTTTTTGTCATTGTCTTCATTTTATTTTATTTATTTTTAATTTTTTAATGTTGTTATTTATTTTTGAGAGAGAGAGAGGGCAAGCAGGGGAGGAGCAGAGAGAGAGGGAAACACAGAATCCTAAGCAGGCTTCAGGCTCTGAGCTGTCAGCACAGAGCCCAACGTGGGGCTTGAACTCACAAACCACGAGATCATGACCTGAGCCGAAGTTGGACACTCAACTGACTTGAGTCACCCGGGCACCCCTCAGTGTCTTCATTTTAAAATGCTGTCTTCATAGCTTGTTGGAAATAAAATCACAACTTTTTTATTATGTGGCAACACATAAATAACTGCATTGTTACAGGTGAACTTTGCTTTTAAAGGTCAAGTAGGGTTCTACCCACCTTTACAAAGTTTACTTTTACTCAGTTGTAAAATAGGGTTTTAGCTGAATATTCATGAAATCACTCTTATCTACTATATCTATATCTTTAACTTTCATTAGTCATAAGTTTTCATACTTTTTCTGGTCTTGGGTCATTTAAATACGTCGTGGTTTTCTAGATTATTAATATTCTGGCAAATATTCCAAGAATATGTTTTGCCAAAAATTTGATAGCATTGTGAAGGCTTTTTAGTATCTCTTACTGACTGCTCTTTCCTGGGTATTCTTAGGCTCACAGCCTGTGTGTGTATCTGCAAGCAGGACATGCATATTAAAAGTTGTCAGTGATTATTCTTGCATTATGCATTGTGAGTCCCTCATAAAAAATATTCTCACAAAACCTCTTTGCTCTAATGGTGCTGTGAACTGGAGTATTATATGTTTCCCACCAGAGGGAGTCTTGCTTATGATTCTAAACTGCACTTTTTTTTTTTTTAATACTTACAGAGAACAAGCACAGTTTTTCTTATTTTAAAGATAGGAGTTACTATTTTCATCAGTATGTTGAAAGCAAATCACACCACTGGGTTGCAGCTGAGTCTCAATCAGTGCAGCCTTCTTTGACAATTGGTTTTGATTCTTAGTTGAATCTAGATGGTAGAGGTAAACTAATGAAGGGAAAAATTTTTCTTCACTTTATGGCATCTCATTATCTTCAATTTTCTTGACAACCCTGATAAAATGATGGATTGGAGGCTCAACCTTGATGATATCTGATGGGCTTTTCACCCCTGAGGCCCTGCTTGCTGCTGTCTTCTCTGGCTCACGTTTCTTAGTAAAAGTGTTCTTGTTTGTTGTCTTTAGTGTACTTAAGCCATGATTTCGTTTTGGAATTTTTTTCATTTGTTACTACATAATCAAATTATTTTAAGAGTAAGCAGGAGAATTTGTTGCAAATTTTTAAAAAAAATTTTTTAATGTTTATTTATTTTGAGAGAGAGACTGAGAGTGAGCAGCAGAGGGACAGAGAGAGAGGGAGACATAGAATCCAAAACAGGCTACAGGCTCTGAGCTGTTAGCACAGAGCTCAACGTGGGGCTCGAACCCACGAACTGTGAGATGATGACCTGAGCAGAAGTCGGACGCTTAACTGACAGAGCCACCCAGGTGCCCCTGTTGCAAACTGTTAATTAAAGGTTTGCACAAGTTGCACTTAAGGGTTTTTGGTGCTGTCTTTGGGAAGGAATGGTAACATAGCACAATGTATCACAACATATTATAGCATAGTTTTTTAAAATGTGAGTTTTTGGAGCACCTGGCTGGCTCGGTTGAGTGTCTAACTCTTGATTTCAGCTCAGGTCATGATCCCAGTGTCATGGGATTGATCCCCCATGTCAGGTTCCACACTGAACCTGGATTCTCTTTCTCCCTGTGCCACTCAACCCTGCTTGTGCGCGCGCTCTCTCTCTCTCTCTCTCTCTCTCTCTCTCTCTCTCCCTCTATCTGTAAAATAAAAAAGTAAAAATAAAAATGTGAGTTTTTGAAGGTGACTTCAAAACTGAAGGGAGGATCTACTTGAGGATTGGCAGTAATCAGTACAGGAAAAAAATGGGCAATGTGTTGTGGAAGACCAAGCTAAATGGTTCGTAATTCTGCTCTCAGATGTGCTATGCCTAATACAGGAAAAGCATGCCTTCTGGCTTTCCTAGGCCATTTTCCAAGCAAGACATGTTTTTGTTGGTAATTTAAGCAAGTGGAATCATATGCTGAAGTTCTGAATCCTCATATTTAATAATATACTTAATATATTATTAATGCTAAGTATTATCTTCTTGGTGTTTTGACTTATTCCTGCAGATTTTCATAAATGGAAAACTTATTTTAAAGAATAAAGTTGTCTTAATGATAATGGTGGATTGTTTTTATTTTTCTATCTTTTATTTTTAGGTGCAGTTTTCTTGGTTATTTTTTGCAGGCGCGATCCCTGTATTTTTTTCATTTTTTATTGTAACTCTCCTCTGCCATTATAATAATTGGGATCCTGTGATGGTGGGAATCAGAAGAATTTTTGCCTTTATATGCAGAAAACATCGTATTCAGAGGTATATTTGGTTCCAGTATAAGTTTTTGAAAATATAATCCTTGCTAATTAAACTGGAAATCGTATCATGCTGGACTAATTTGTAGACACTTTGTGAAGAATTACTGAAAGATTATAATTTTATATGTACTATGCCACATAAAATTAAAATAAGTTGTTTAGATCCTTTGTGTGGTAAGATAGTTTCTTCACAACTACTTTAAAAAATATTTTGATTTATAGGTAAAACCAAAGTGCTTACTGTTTTGCTGTGATGAATTTAAATGTAGAAAACTTTCATTGGTGTGAACAAAATTTAAATAAAATATGATAACACTGCTCCAAATATCTTTCTTTTTTAAGAGAGAAAGATTTTTACATCCTACTATAAAAAGAACTTGGGGCATGTTGTTGGGAAGTCTTGCCTTAGTCTTAGTGTTGACCTCACAGCTTCAGCCAGTAGAATAGATAATTTTTAAGGGCTCCTTTCCATTCAAAAGCTTTCCTTAACTATTGCCTTAAAAACATTTTTTTTAAGGGTTCCAGAAGACAGTGAACAGTGCGAGAGTCTCATTCCTATGCACGGTGTTTCTCAGGAAGACGGAGCTAGTTAGCTGTTGTCTGTAGTCCAGGTTTGTATGTTAGCTAGTATTCGTGCTGAATAAGGTTCTTTATTCCTGTAATCTCAAATACTGTCTAGAGGGTAAGGGAGTCAAGCTCTGGACCCATACTGCCTGGGTTCCAATTCTAGCTTCTCTGTGCACTAGCTGTGTGACCTTATACAAGGTTCTTCACCTGTCTGTGCCTCAGTTTTCTTATTTGTGAAGTGGGGTTGTGGTAGTCCCTCCTCTCTCATAAGATTACTGGGAATATTAAATACTTGGTAAGATTTAAAGTGTGCAATAGTGCCTGACTCAAATTAAGTGATCCCAAGTTCAACTATTACTTTTATTCACGCTAAGGATCATAATTTTATTTAATAATACATGTTAGAAAGATGTTTTTCCTCTAGTATAAAAGTAAGAAAAAGTATATTAATTTGGTGTATATCCAGTCTTTTCTCTGTATGTCTGTGTGTGTTGTCTACAACTGGCATAGTGTATATCCTGATTCTCTGACTATGCTTTTTCAATTAATGTTTCAAGAACATTTCCCCATTTTTAAAAAATTGTAAGAAATACTATCTTTTATATTTCTGACAAGACAGATGAGTACGTGGTATTTTTATCTTTCACTGCATCAATGCTTGAAATACATCTAACATATATTTTTGGCAGCTATAAAAGTAGTTATATACTTATTTAGAATGAGAAATCACAGTAAATTACTGAAATTCTGCAGATTCAGGTCCCTTTCTTCTTAAGATAACCTGAGGCAGTTTATATTGAAATGTTTCCTGACTCAGCTGGGCTTCCCCTCCTCACTTAGAACATTTAACAACTCCTGTCAACTCCTTGCACTCAAATTGGCCTTTGAAAGTTAAGTGTCATCATCTTTGTGGCAGATTCACCTCTAACCTAGGGCTCAGTGTCTTGGTCTTGTGTTTTCCTTTGGTCATTTTGTATTCCAGCTTTTACTGTTACGATGGTCACCCATGCACATAGTTGAGAGAGTTCGAGTTCTAGTTCTACGAGATTGCTCGTACAGAGCAGCTGCCGCCTGCCCTGCCCACCTGCTTCTGCTCACCCGCTCTAAGAAGTCAACGTTAAACTCAGTTGTTTTGACCCCCCTCTTCCCCCCCTCCCCCCACCCCACCTCACACACTGTCTTCAAGTACCACACTTATACTTCTGTTTCTTGATTTCTCTGTTTTAGGCATCTTCAGTTGATGTTCCCACTTTGGTAGATGAGGATAGATTACATTCAAGTTTCATCCTCCTCTCTCCCCACCCCACTTGCCTGCTTTTCCACCACCTCCTCATCCCAGTGTACTTATTGTATAATTATGGATAGATTTGTAAGCAGTGTTTGCATGGTCATGGTGATGTAAATGTTACTTTTACCTGAGTCATGGTGGATTGTGCTTGGCATTTCCACAGTCCAGAGACCCTTTGTTACACTTTTAGAGAATACACCTCACATTTTCTCTGGGGATAGAGAAGGGGCACTTGACCAGCTGTAAAAAGTAAGGCAGGACATTTGAATGTCTAACTGCTTTTTCTATAAACCATGCCAGTCTTTCTGTTTTAGCTGTTTCTTCACCTCTCCTTTTAGAGATACCTGCTTCGCTGTTGTTTTCTAGTCTCTGCTCTTCCCTTTGTCCATGTGACTTTTTCCTTAAGAAAAATCCCTTTATTTTCTTTTTACTGAGGTTTTGGCAGCAAAGTAGAACCAAATATGTTTACTTACCATCTTTAAATTTTAAAAAGTACATATAGTTGTTTTTTAAAGCTTTGTAGTGCTGTAACGTATGCACTCTTTCCCTACTGTGTGTGCATTATTCCCATGGTCACACTCATGCCCCCCACCCCCACCCCAGGCAAGGACTCAGTAAATTTGGGAGTGAGAACTGGATAAGAGGAGATAGTGAAGACGGACCTCAGCAGAGTGTAAGGGAAAGGTGTGGCAGGAGTCTTTGTTGCATCGGGGTAATGGTGGGTATGCCATGAGTCAAACTGTCACCACATGATCTGTAAGCAGTGTTGGCCTTAGACACTGCTGTGGAACTCACTCCCATGCGCTTTTAGTGCTCACCTCCAGTTCCAGTATCCAGTTGTTAAGTGTAATAAACTGTGTTTGTTATATATTTCAATGTTAAGATAATTTGCTTTTTACAGTATAAACTGTAAAAATTAAAGCTATGACAGTTAAAATCTAATGATGATTTTGTGTTTGTTTGTTTTTATTTTTAGCTTGATAATGGAACATTATGCAGCGAAGAGACAATCCCTGGCAAGTTTTTGTAGAAAATGTTTCAGTGCCTAGTCTGAAAAATAACAGTTTCAGTTCTTTGGAACTCTAAAATATATTTTCCTCATACCTGTTTTCTTCATTTCATAATGAAGTACTTTGCTATGTAGCTGTGTACATATCACCACAGTTATAGGAAGTTCCAGTCCACAGTCCCGCTAAAAGACCAACCTGCCTTACACATCTCAAGGAATTCAGCTGATGAAATAATTTGAACTAATCAAGGAATAAAATTCTGATGTTCTGGAGACTTTATTTTCACATTATTTGTTAAACACTGGGCTATATTATGAAAATGTTTTCAAGAAATCATTTAAGTATATAGATCAGTGTTTCTTACAGATAAAATGATTAAGTAAGCTGCCTATAATAGGTATGGATTATACTTTTAAGTTTCGTAGAATATTGCAAATTAACAACACAGAAAAATGTTTAATTTTATGCAAGTGTGTCCATGCAAATTTAGTGGGACTTTAAAGAGAATCAATCTTTGAGAAAAATCTGGTTCACTCACACTACATATGCTGTATTACCCTTTCATAGCATTAGGTGCCTTGTATTTTAAATCTGTGACAAACTATGACAAATTTTTAAAGGGGAAGTATTATTGTAAAATGAAGAATTATGTATTTCTAAAGGCTGTATTGCTGTAAATTTAATTGATAAAGCTCTGCTTAATTTAGAGTTTTGAAGAAATATTCTGTCTTCAATTAAGACATTTTCATAATGGAATGATTTAAATTGAAGTGATGAAGAGTATTATTGAAATAAAATGTTTATATATATGTACTTGCGTGCTACAGATCTATGAATTGGTTTCTGATTTTTTTTTTCATATATGTGCCAGATTACTCTAGAACTGGATGTCTCTTAAATAATTCTAGTTTTCCGAAATAAATGTTTAATGGTTAAACATTTTACCTTGTTTGTTAAGAAGGTAAAAAAAAAAATACTTTAAAAATTCCATTTGAATTTTTCCACTACCAAGCTTAAGTTAAATATAAAATACTCCTAATTACAACTCTTAAATTTGAGTTTTATATGTACTTACTTTGCAACTGCCCCTGTTCACTGCAGACGTCAGTGAATGAACAGGTGTCTCAGGATTCATCTAGACTTTTGATGAATCACCCATTTCCTTTTCAAGTTTTGTGAAAATAGTTCATTTCTCTTCAAAATTTCCTAACAGATCTGATTTTTAAAATTCTCTTTGCAGTGTTTGGCTTCAGTTTGTGTTATTCACACTTTTAAAGTTGTTTTGGTGTTACCATAAGTCTAAAATGGAGTTTAACCATCTTTTTGCTTGTCCTGAGATCTTTTATATTAGCTTAAAAGATTGTTTATGACATTAAATTTAAAAAACAAATGGTTGTTCTCCTATTTAGTGCCACCAATAATTCTTGTACAGCTAAAAGTAGTATTGATTTTGTTACTGTGACCCAGGGTAAAGGCATTGTAAAGAATATGGACCTATAATGAATTTTTGAAAAAATATTTATTTAGTTTTGGGAGAGTGCAAGTGGGGGAGGGCGGGGAGAGGGGGACAGAGGATCCTAAGTGGGCTTTGTGCTGACAGGCTGACAAGCAGCGAGTCTGATGTAGGCTCGAACTCATGAACTGCGAGATCGTGTCCTGAGATGGCCGAAGGTGGACACTCAACCAACTGAGCCACCCAGGTGCCCCTGCCTATTTTTTTTAAGTAGGCTCCATGCCCAACATGGGGCTTGAACTCATGACCCTGACATCAAGAGTTGGATGCTTTACCGACCAAGCCAGCCAGGCTAAGGAATTTTTTCTTAAAAAGAAATTAATGAAGTAACATTTCAATTGCTCAAGCTTCAGTTGAGGTTTATTATCTAGATACCTTTACTTTCTGTTTTTTTCTGTTTTGTCACCAATACCTTCAACAAATTACAGGGTAAAATCGTTGAAACAGTGAAGGCAGAATTCAAAATTTAAATTATTCTGTAAAAATGGTAGGAAATGAGGTTGAACTTAGAATTTTTTGGGTTTTCTTATGCTCTGTGTTCACATGTCTTACAGATCATGCGTTGTCACTCAAGGACTCAGTAATAAGCCTTAGTTAGCATGCTGGTTAGACTTCCACTAGGCTACTATGTTTTGTTTTTTGTTTTGTTTTGTTTTTTGTAATTTAAGAACAACCTCTTTAGAAGGAAGCATCATTAAATCAGTTAACTGAAAGTACGAATTATTGCTGCTTCACTCATCTACCTATTACCTTTTCTCTCAGGTGTTGTCTGAATGATTTTTTTGTTTGAATACTGCAGCCACAAAGAGTGAGCAGTTGGGGACTTCCTTTCTGCACCTTTGTAGTCAAGGGTTCATCTGCTCAAAAAATAAAGTTGTGGATTACTTCCATTCTGTGATTTCCCAGACATGTAGGTCCAAGGCCCTCAGATTGCAGCAGCCTAATTGCAGGCCTCTGCAAATGTTGGCAGGGTTACATTCTAGTAACTGCTCCTGTTCTCCCTCTGTTAGAGCAGTACTGGTCCACAGTTCTATTTTTCTGAATCCAGAGACCACATGGAGCAGGGGCGCCTGGATGGCTCAGTCGGTTGAATGTTTGACTCTAGATTTCAGCTCAAGTTGTTATCTCAAGGTTTGTGGGATTGAGCCCCTCGTCCACGGCTCTGCACTGAGTGTGGAACCTCCTTGGGATTCATTCCCTCTCTCCCTCTCCTCTCTCTCTCTCTCTCTCTCTCTCTCTCTCTCTCTCTCTCTCTCTCTCTGTCTTTCTCTCTCCCCCCCCCCGCCCCTTCCCTGCTCACACGCTCTCTCTCTAAAATAAGAAAAATTAAAGTAAAAGACAAAATAGGGATTTCTGATTCCTTCTTTCAGTCTTGGACTTTTCTTCCTATATGTAATTTAAATCTCTTAAATGTTTCAAATTATGACCTTATGTTTGATGAACATCAGACTCTGAATTGAAACAAAACTGAAAAATGAAGCAGCCATACAAGTGCTTCGATGAATGCTTGTTGGAGCTCATAGAAGCCATTAGCTGTAGGTGATACACCTATACTTGAAATAAATTTTGAATTTTTAAGAAGTTGATATATTGGCTTCTATCAGCCTGGCTTAGTTAATTCCTTACATTAAACTGATTTTCCTCTGGTAGCTGATGAATAAAGTTTATTGTTTCTATAGAAGTGAACTCACAAGGTTAAATGTTAATGTTCTCAAAGGAATACTGCCTTGTTGCAGGAAGAATGCTAATATCCCATTATGGTCGTTCATGCAGAGCTGATTTGCGGTTGCAAGGTATTACTTCTCTGGAAGCTAAGGGTTTTCGGATGTCAGTGTGGTAAGGTATGTAAGCACTAATCTTCAGTGTGCTGGTTGAAGAAACAAAGTATCTGGAAAGAAGAATAAAGTAGGAATTAATTAGAAAATATTTTTTTCCAGAATCATATTAGCAAATAAATGAAATGTTATTTTTATTTTAAGCAATTCTAGTTGTTATAATTCTTCATTTCTCCCTACTTTCCTTTTGAAATATTCTTTATTACTGAATAATATTTTAGGAAGAATTCACAGAAATAATTAGTATTTGTGACATCTGCAGATTTAATTTCTATTTTGTAATGGTGATGTGACTAATACGAGATTTTCAGTTTACAGAATTTGAAGTTAGGGTTCTATTTTAATATGTCATGTACCAAAAGTTTCATTTAGATAAATTGAGATATACTTTTTGCATAGACTTGCAATTTTTAGACACCCCCCCCATTTCCTTATTTTAATATTATCAGCTTTATCGGTGTACACAAATTTTGTTTTGTAGTTCATGTACTGTATTTACACAGGTAATCTCCCTTTAAATCTTTAAATAAACTGGGGACACAGATGAGTTCATTATAAATTAGAAGCAAATAATGACTTGGGAATTCACTGTTACATTGACATGAAGCTTTTCTGTTTTGCTGTCAGACATAATGATTGCATGATAATTGAAATGTTTATTTTAACTTTAAGTCTTATTTAGATTACCTTATTTTCATTCTGATTTTTGGTTATCTAGAAAAATTGTGGTTTATCTGTTTTAAAAACTAAGCACCACTTTAATGTCATTGCATTTAAAACAATGTTTTCTGGTAAAATTGTTCATGTGCAACATATGTTATTAGAATCTCAACAATGAAATCATTGACATATATTTAAGGAAAAGTTACGTGGGGAAACTAGTACTCTGGTTAGGCATATTTGCTGAAATGCTAAAAATATCTAATGAGAACATTTTGAGTTTTCAGTAAGATGAATGTGAATTTGAGTTGGGAATTTGCAGTGGGGAAGTACTCACATGAAGACATTCCCTTCATGATATTTCAAAGTTGGAAAAGAAATATTTCAAAATTGGAACTTTTAAAGAAACTTTTAACAAGGAATATCATGAACTTTTTAGTTTTTAATTTTACGTATTGTTTCATTCTTAGGAGTTAACTTTTATTAACTTTAACTTAGATCCTATATACGAAGCCTTCAGTATTTCTTTACTTGGTCTCTCTCTCTCTCTCTCTCTCTCTTATTTTTTTTAAGTGTTTATTTATTTTGAGAGAGAGAGAGAGAGAGAGAGTACACTAGCAGGGGAGTGGCAGAGAGAGAGAGAGAGAGAGAGAGAGAGAGAGGAAGAGAGAGAATCCCAAGCAGGCTCCACACTGTCAGTACAGAGCCCGATGGGGGCTCCATCTCACAAATTGTGAGATCCTGACCTGAACCAAGATCAAGAGTTGGACACTTAACCAACTGAGCCATCCAGTCACCCCTTTACTTGGCTTTTCTATAATTAGTTTTAATGAGAGCAAGTAATTAAATAAGATCAGTCAGGCAAGAGTACTTATTAATTTCAGCGGGTCCTTGAAAGGCAGGCAGATTTGTTTCAAGAGTCTTACTTTTTGACACAAGGTCAAAACAGTTCTTTAGAATCTTACTACCAGTATTTGCTTATTTGAAATAGCTTTCACATTTTTTTCTTAGGAAAAAAATCAGTGTCAGTTAAACCATGTAACATCAAAATAGAATTTTGTTGAAGGCTATCCTTGTCTTACTCTGGTATAAAGTATAGTAATACATTTTGTGTGTGGTAGCTTAGTGTAAGATTATACTTGAATATACATTCTCCAAGGAAAGCTTATAAGACACAACATGCTAGAGAGCCGTGGCTCTCACTGCACGTGCATCAGCATCACCTGCAGGGCTTGCTGGATGCCCCCCCCCCCCGCCCCACCAGGGCCCATTCAGTAGGTCTGGGAGAAGGCCTGGGAATTTGCATTTCTAACAAGTTTCCAAGGAATGCCCTGGTACTGGTCCCAAGACCACACTTTGTAGATACCCTGAGGAAAGGGCATTAACTCTGAAGTTGGATTCTCCCTGTTCCTATTAGCAATCTAATTTGGGGGCAATTATTTAATCTGAAATATGATAGTGAAGTCAGAAGTGCCCAGCCCCATGTGCCTGGGTGCTTGATAAATGCTGACTTCCTTGATTAGTGCCCCATCACTCTTCTCAAGTGAACACTGAGGAGTGACATCAATGCCCTCTAAGTTCCTCCCCAGGTCCCAAATCCTGCGATTCTAAAAGTTCTCTAGTTCAAGCAAGAATGCCAAACAACGTAAGTGTGTGGTGCTTGAGGGAGTAGTAATAGCAGTAATACTGCTTAGACCATAGTTCTGTTTTGCTTTTGTTAGGGCTTAGCAAGTGGACTCTAAAAAGCTTTCAGTCAGATTTATAAAGCAACATTGCAGAAGTTAAATTCCAGCACAGTCTGCATCCAAGACTGTTTTATGGAGCCTGAGTATATCAGATAAATGTGCTAACTTTTCTAAGTGACCGGCCTTATTAGAGTCTCACTACATTGCCTCCTCTAACACATGTTTAAAATATGTAGTTTTCATTACTTGCTTGGCTTCTAGATGGCATTAAATAAGCTGCGAAACAAATCCAAGCTAAAATTGTGAGCACATGATTTTTATAGCACGAAATTATTCAATGTTTTATTTAAAAGTAGTCACTAGTGTATTCAGTATTGTGAATTTATAATCTTAAAAATTGGGATGCTAATAATACCAGGGTAAGGTACTGTTAGATTTTTGCATCTTATAATTCCATCTTGTTAAAATAATCACAGCCAGGGTCCTTTTGCTTTCTCCCCACCATCTTAATCTGCTATACCATAAATATGGAGATGAGTACATGTAATAAAAAGCTTGTGTAACTAATTGGTTGGGGTTTGGAGACATCAGTGGAACTTGAATAAAGCATTTGCATCCGTCCAGAATGGTCTCCTTAAACAACTGACTGCTGGGCGTCTGCAGGATGAGCCCCAAGGGCGGCATGGGTTGGGAGGTTTTCCCCACACAGTGGATACTGCAGCTGCATTTGAAATACCTACTTTTGAAAACCTGAGTGAAAGAGGCTAGACAATGTAGACATGGCATTGAAAATGCTAATGCCTTTTATTATATGACATGAAATATGAGATAATGGCAAAAAGATGTCAAGATACAATGTAAGGTCAAGTTCAACTAGTATACTCTAAAGTGGGTCTTAATATTCAGATTAGTGTTAATATTCAGATACTTGTGTGAAGCCAGGTATGTGTACTTATTTAGTTTTCTTTATAGTAATTCTGGCAAATTCTTGTGCAGATTTGTTTTACATCCGTGATACTTCCCATACTAAAATTTTATAGTATATTCTTAATCCCCTTAGGCAGGTAAATTAAAGCTGAAGTTATTGAGTGTCAGCATACTGTGATTTATATTTTTATATAAGGCAAGAGTGCATCATTCTGATAAAGTGGCAGCGTTTTAATTTTATATGATAGGTCTGTATTAAGTAATCGGGAGCAGTGTTCAAATACTCCCTGGGAAGTAGTAGTATAGAAGTAATTTTCTATAAAAGTCAGCTTCAATTACCAGACCCGGAAGGCCAGATGTAATGAAAGAGTACTTTAGAAAGATGAAATGTTTATGATAAATTAAGGACATACTTTTTTAGGTATGTTTTTCTTGGTGTGGATAATTTAATGCAGATTTTTACCTGAAATTTGTTATTATAAACTTGATAATTTTATTCATCTATTTAATAATATTTTAAGATCCTGGAGTATTTTTAAATTTAAACATAATTATAAAATCAAATCTAATTATTATGTTACTAATTCTGGTATAATTTTGGGCCAAAACTATCCTGGTTTTGAAGGCCATTTGAAACACTGCTTATTTTTATGCTATATTATTTGGGGAAGATTATAGACTACAAATAGTCTAATGTAAAATATGAATGATTTCTTTTAATTCATTTTTTTGTAAAATCATTTACACCTATAGTATCTATTTTCTATTTCAGTAAAAATACATAAAAAGTTCAGGTCTGTCTTGTGCAAACAAGCATTTGATTTCTAAAGCTTCCTTTTATTAAAACATTTCCACTCCATCATTCTTTCATACCTGAATCTCTAAATGTGTCTCAGGTATTTGATCAAGCAGATCTCCCTGTGGAACTCGGTTCAGCGTGGAGAGACCAAACATGAAGCAGAGTGAGTGGCATCTTACGGTGAGGTCTAAAGCCAACATAAAAGGTGAAATTTTTTAATCAAATCACTTTTAGGAAGGTTCCCTGTAGGAGAGATCTACATTCCATCCCATGAATAAGCCCTTCCAGTGAGTTTTTTTTCCATAGTTAGAACAGCTATTTTATTGAGTATAACAGAGTCAGGGTTCCACCAATAAAACAAAAACTACCCTTGAGTATTTTAAACAGAATTTAAAACAGAATTGATAGCTCAGGTATTAAAGGCGCTGAGAGGACAAGCAAAAGACCCAGGTAACTCAGAAATTAGCAAGAGCAGGATTCCAGGCTGGCCCTAGGCTGATAAGGCAAAGCCTGAGGCCAGGGCTGCCCAGAGGAAGCCCAATCACAGCAAAACCACAGCAAAGAGCAGGGGCCTTACAGGTGATGCCACTGAAGGCAAAGGAGGCAAAGAAATGCTCTGGCTTCTCTTTTCTTTATGCCATTCACACCCATGGGCAGGATGTGACTGGAAGCCAGCAACCAAAAGAGCTGGGAAATGGAGCCTTTGGGTGTGCATGCCTCAGCATTGGAGAGGAGATCATTCATAGGTGCAAGCATTGAGTGGCTAGCTTGGATTTGGAGGCCAGATTTTATGGAAAACACTTATTGTTAAACAACAGAATAATAGCACGTGAAGATGGCACAGTACAGGAAATACCTGGGAGCCTCTGCTGGCTTTATCCATCTCAAGTCCACTCCATGAAGAGGAGTTGAGGGAAGATGCCTGCCCTGGCATCTTTCATTTCTCATACCCTTCCCTTTTCCTCCACTTACTTCCCACTTCCTGCCTTTCCCTTTTCCCTTTCTCTTCACACTGGGCTAAAGGAAAGGCGAGTAACAGGTTTGCTTTTTTAAAAAACAAATATGAAAATAGCACATGAAAAAATTTTGTAGTGCCTGAGAGGAAGAACTAAAGCATTCAGGACTGTGTATTCATGAAAGTGTTGGGAAAGAAGAAGAATAATTTCTTAATTTATTAGAAGACTTATGAAAGACAAAAATAGAATCTTAGAATCTTAGGGAGATAGTGTTCTAAGTCTTAGGGGGCACCTGGATGGCTCAGTCAGTTAAGTGTCCAAACTCTTGATTTGGGCTCAGGTCAGGATCTCACAGTCCGTGGGTTGGAGCCCCATGTTGGGCTCTGCTGACAGCATGGAGCCTGCTTGAGGGTCTCTCTTCCTCTCTCTGCCCTTCCCTCACTGGTGGACACATCCTCTCTCAAAAGTAAACATTGAAAAAAATCTTGCTCTCAGTGCTTAAAACTTCTGTTTTCTGGGGAGCCTGGGTGGCACTCAGTTGGTTGAGCATCTGAACCTTGATTTTGGCTCAGGTCATGATCTCATGATGCTTCATGGGATCAAGCCCTGGAGTCAGGCTCTTTGCTGACATCACGGAACCCTACTTGGGATTCTCTTACTCCTCTACCCGCCCCTGCCCCCTTCTCTTTCTCAAAAATAAATAAATAAACAAAAAATAAATAAAACTTCTGTCTTCATCTACCTAATTATTTTGAAATGTCAATCATTTGTCAACCCTAACCTTCAGAGATAAAAATTTAAAACTAGTTCACTAATCATGCGATCATTGTTTTACAACTGCAAGAGTCTCTAGAGAATATCTAGGGACAGAATGTGGATGATGATGTGTTCTGATTTGCTGAGGGCAGTCCCAGTTTATAACTGCTGTATTGGTATAGTTACTAACAGTGTCTGCCATCACTGAAGTGTCATAGTTTATTATGTGACCACCATAATATACCCTATATTTCCTGACAACTAAGCTGCTGACAAAGTTCACATTTTCTGACTCCCAATCTAGTGTTTTTTGTTTGTTTGTTTGTTTGTTTAATATTAGACTTATGTGCTGACATAATGGTGCTGGCCAAGAATTAATCTTGGATCTTTTTTTACAAAAAAATTTTTTAATGTTTATTCATTTTTGAGAGACAGTGAGAGACAGAGCGCAAGTAGGGGTGGGGCAGAGAGAGAGGGAGACACAGAGTCCCAAGCAGGCTCCAGCTCTGAGCTGTCAGCACAGAGCCCAATGCAGGGCTCAAACTCAGGAACTGTGAGATCATGACCTTAGCCACAACCAAGAGGCAGACACTTAACTGACTGAGTCACCTAGGTGCCCTTAATCTTGGGTCTTTTGATGAGGAGTTGAGTCACACCTCAAATCTGTTTTCCTCCTGGAGTGGGTTGCTAAGGTGCTTTGTGGAGTGAAGAACCAGATTATCCAGCTTGCTGTATTGGCCTGAGTTTTCCTTCCTAAGGAAGGCCATAAACCAGTTGTTATTATCAGGAAACAAAAGTTAAGCAAATTATTTTTTATTCATTACTTTTCCAGCTTTACTGAAGTATAATTGAGAAAATAAACGTTAATATATGTAAAAGGTATACATGTACATGGTGAAAAGATTTCCACCATCAAGTGAATTAACAATCCAACACCTGACATAGGTACTTTGTGTGTGTGTGTGCACTTAAGATCTATTCTCTCAGCAAATTTTGATTATACAATAAAATATTATCAACTATAGTCACTATGCTATACATTAGATCGTTGAAACTTAATCATCTTATAACTGAAAGTTTGTAGTGTTTTAGCAACCTCCCCCCATTTTCCTGGTCCCTCAGCCCTTGGCCATTACCATTCTACTCTCTGTTTCCAGGAGTTGGACCTTTGGGGTTTTTTTTGTTTTTTTCTGTTTTGTTTTTGTTTGTTTTAATATTCCACATGTAAGTGGTAGCCTGCAGTATTTGTGTTCTGTCTGGCTTATTTCACTAGCATAATGCCCTGAAGCTTCATCTATGTTGTCACAAATGGCAGGATTTCCTTTTGAAAAACGTCTGAATATTCCGTCATATGTATAAACCACAGCTTCTTTATCAATTCGTATGTTGACAGACATTTACGTTGTTTCCACACCTAGGCTATTGTGAATAGAGCTGCAGTGGACATGGGAGTACCTCTCTGAGCTAGTGATTTCTTTTCCTTAGGATCATATACCCAGAAGTGGGATTGCTGGACGACATGGTAGTTCTGTTTTTTTCATGTCTTTAAAATTTTTTTTTTAATGTTTATATTTTATTTTTGAAAGAGAGAGACACACACAGTGCAAGTGGGGGAGGGGCAGAGAGAGAGAGAGGGAGACACAGAATCCTTAGCAGGCTCCAGACTCTGAGCTGTCAACACAAACCTGGACTTGGGGCTCAAACTCACAAACTGAGATCCTGACCTGAGTTTAACCAATGGAGCCTCCCAGGCACCTGTATTTTTTCATTTCTTAAGAAGTCTTCTTACTGTTCTCCACAGTGGCTGTGTGAGTTTACACTCCAGCCAACAGTGTACAAGGGTTCTGAAAGAGCAGACGTAGGCTGGCTGACTCCATCTTGTTCTGTATCCTCCATCTTGAGTGACTATGTCCCCGACATGGCCGCAGAAAGAAGTTCCGGCTCAAACCTCAGACCACGCCTCTTCCCTTTGAGTAACTTCCCGCTCACCCGTTCAACATGAGTTGGGGCCTAGGCATAGATCTGTGGTCAAGGAGCCATCCTGAGGATGTAGAACAGGTGGAGGAAAGCCTTGAGTTTCCTTGTTTCACCTGGGGGTGGGCTGGGATGAGTCACTGGGGAAAGGAGAGCTCAGATGAAGGTGGAGAGATGGCAAGAGAACCCTACAATCCAGCACTTACTCTCTCTGCACCCCTGAGAAAGAGGCTGGGTGACCTGAGGGCCAGACTCTTCTGATTTGGGGGAGCAGGCCCAAGACCACTGACACTCTGAGAGCAGGAGCTCAAGGACAGGAGGGGGATGGGCTTTCCTCTTTGTAATCACTCTACTTTAAACCTTTCAAACCACGCCCGGCAACCTGCGTGACAGGACGCTGATCCTTCCCCAGCCAATCGGCTGAGGCCACGACCCTTCCCCAGCCAATCGGCTAAGGCCATGATCCCTATAAAACCTTTGTGCTCCTGAAACCTGCTCTCTCTCTTTCTCTCTCTGGTATCTTACTGCTGCTTCGGTGCAGGTAGGGGATTGAGCTCGAGCTAGCTCAAATAAAGGCTCTTTGCTTTTGCATCTGACTAGGCTCCCTGGTGGTCTTTGGGGATCACGAATTCTGGGCATAACAGTTCTCTTTTCCCCACATGCTCACCAGCTTTTCTTCTCTCCTGTCTTTTTGAGAATAACCACTCTAACAGGTATGGCTGCTCACCTGACTGTCAGGAGCCCTGTGGTGGTGGGGGGAGGGTGCTCTGTCTCAGCCTTTCCTACTCATTTCAGGGTCGGGAATTTCTCAGTCACCCAATGTGTCAGGGGCACTCAATTAATTAGTTTCTGGATCTCTTTGGGAGGGAACTGGGAATTGATCCTAGTGTAGCTATTTGATGTATGGTGGGAGAAGGGAAAGTCAGGAGTCTCCTATCTAGCCACCTTGGTGATGTCCTCTCTATGGTATTCTTAAGGGGCAACTATCTCCTCCTCTGAACACACAGCCTTTCCTCTTGTCTGAGCACCTCTATGTGAACCTTGCTGGACACCACAAATACTTGCATTTGCATTAAGGAGACACAACTAGAATCGCATCTAGCCACATGGACCCAAATCACCCCAAGAGCTAAGAGAAACAAAATTATACAATGCATACTGCTTTCATAAAGGTTAAGGAAAAAGTCCTAACAGGTACCTTAACACACTGTAGCTTCCAACAGAAAATAAGAGGTAACCATGATTTTGTCAAATGACCAAACTACGGCAACATAGCAACATCTCGGAAGTGTCTTGCATTCCAGAATGAGCTGAGACCTAATCAAAATGACAAGTCCTAAAAAAAACCAGTATGACTTTGGTAGGTGCATTTGCAAATCACTTTAATGAGGGAGCAGTAATTACTTCCCAGGCCAGTAAACATTTCTGGTGTTACTCCCAAATAATGCAGACATGTAAGGCTATGTAGGGAATGATAAATTGAGCATAGGCAAAAAGCCTTATAAGGAATGTAGTCAGTGAACACTGTGAAGGATGTGATCAGGCGTTTTAATAAACATCAATTATGGAAGTTCTCTAAATGTGATGAAAACCAAAAGAAAGCTGGCCATGACCAACAGCATCCGTCTCTGCTGAGCTAAACCCAGTCCGAAAAAATTCAAGAAGTTCAACCAAGAGTCCATTGAAGCATTTCAGCAACCAAAATAAGGATGTAACTGTGCTACCTTTTCTTTTGGGTGTGCTTATTTCGGAACTGTTAACCCTACTTTCGTGGACAGTGTTGAGAAACCATTCCATCTTGGATGTACTTGTGTGATTCTGAATTTTCATCTCGGATCATTTTTTTTTCTTGACATTTATTTTAGATGGATTATTTGAGCATACCTGCATGAAACTATTTCTCACTTCAAGTCCTGCTGAATGTTAGTGTCCCACAAGATTAACTTAATAGATGTTCCAAAAAAAATTTTTTTAAAGGCTGATACCACGTTTGAATAAATTAGGAAAACTGTTTGGGTGTTCCTGCTTCACTGCAAGACCATGTGAACTATTTACTACCCTGAATGAACAATGACCCCCTAGAGGGGATGGGGGCCAACTTGCAGGGTTTTTTTTAAACTTATCTGATCACCGATCCCCCCTCCCCCACGTAAGCTCTTGCTTTTTTTGTTAAATCTCTATCCATATATGTGGAGACACTTCTATTCCACGGAATATGGTTTGGAAAATGCTAATATTGAAGATGGCAAATGGCTGACAAAAAGTCAGGAATCCTTATGTATTTTTGCTGGCTTTGAGTTTTTGGTGGAAGAAATGTTTCCCTTCCTGAAATAATGAAGCAGCTGAATAGATGACATGTTTTCTCAACACAGGCAGCTGATTTGACGTGCTCTGGCAAACAACTTTGTGTCCCTAATAAATACAAAGTGTTTTTAGCTTCAGCTTATATTAAAACATCACACAGCATGAGATTGATAAGCAGTAAAAAATTATGTCTCCTATCGTTTTAAAATTAGGTTCAGAAAAACCTAAAGAAGTGTTGCAATTACTGCTAAAATGTTTCAGAGGGTGTGGGGTTGGCAGGAGCTGGAGAGGCCGTGGAGATGAGGCAGGTGCTCCCCATCAAGAGTAAGGACCCCATTTGCTATGAGGATTTGCAGCAGTAGCATTTTGTGATGGGTTTGGTAAGTGCATTTGTTTTGAAATTGGAATCCTATTTTGTTGAGTTTTAATTATAGGCAGGCAAGTACATTTTCCTTAATATAAGAATATACATTAGCTAATTTGGACCATAATCATCAAAAATCCCCCTTAGTGTATGGAACAAAACAGGAGAAATGATAACTGTGATACATTGTTTTTTGGGGGGAAAGTTTTGCTTCAAGACCTGTTGGGTTTAGCAAGAGAGAAAGGGATGAAGGTCAAGGCCTGGTTATTTCTGCACATGACTACAACACACACACACACACACACACACACACACACACACACACACACACCCCACAGAGCTTCACTAAACCCTGAGCTGTATTTTATTCAGCAGGAACCTTTGCTATTAGAATTCTACTTGCATCTTAATTTTGCTTCCCCCATGAGTATGTTAAGCGTTTTCTAAAGTATACCTTTAAAAACATCATAAATATATTAAACAGCCATTGTCTAATTGAAAGTGCTAATTTAATTCAACAAATACTTTCGTGGATAGCACTGTTTGCAAAGCTTCAGTGAATACATGGATGAATAAAATAGTCTTTCATCTCAAGGAGTTTATGATCTTTTAGGGAAAGATAAGAAAAGTAAAAAAAAAGAAAAAAATCGTTACAATTGTTGCTATTATGGACAGTTGAAAGGAAGGGTTATTTAGCCCATCGAGGAATGAGAAAAGGCTTTATATGAAAAGTGGCCTTTGAGATGGACTTTGAAGGTTTAAAGGATATGGCAAGTTTCTGCACCAGGGAATATGGTTTGCAAAAACGGTGATTTTTATAGTGCGTGCGCGTGTGTGTGTATCCACGAAAATTCTAATTCTTTAGGGTACTTGTTACAAATGTAGGTTCCAGAGATTCCAGGAAGTCCACAGGGGGGCCCAGGAGTCCACATTTCAGGCAAGCAGCCAGGTGAAATGTATGTCCAGGATCCACAGACCTCATTTTAAAGAAAGCCTGGATTGAATGATGAGTGGGGAGTGGGCAAGTGCAGTGAGTGAGGGAATGGCTGGTTGTTTGTGGCTGCCAGGCTCCAGTGCAATGTGGTCACACTGTTAAAAGTGGCCAATGAAGAAGCCAACAGAGCGAATGAAAGAGGAAAACAGGTAGAAGAACTAGAATTGCTGAAGAAAGGGGGAGGGATACGGCACAAGCAGCCAGGACACAGCAGCCAAAGCAGCCAATCTTTTTTTTTACGAGGTGAAGTGTCAAGGGTCTTTGTTCTTTAACTGAGAAGTAGGGGGCAAGTTTATCTGACACAGGAAGGAGCTGAGAGCTTGAGCAGAGAAAAGGTAATAGGTAACTCTGTATTTAATGTTTTGAGGACCTGCCCACTGGCAGGCAGGAAACGCAGCCCTTTTAGCAACTGTTGAGAAAAAAAAAAAAAAAGAGTTGATGCAAACCTACCTCAGGAATTTGTTTTGCATCGGGTCAGCAGGGGGCGCTATGGTAGCACATATGCTGATAATCGGGCCCCACTTCCTAGACATGGCGCTGCCCGCTCCTGTTTAATGGGATTAACCCGACCCACAGTGTAGTATTGGGGGAGCTTCATTTATTACATTTATAGCTGTGAACCTTCATAGAAGGAACTTTTAGGTTTTCTCTTTAATTATTAAGGCATCTAGGTTTTTCTTGAACTGTCAGTTCCTATAGTCAAAAAGAAATTAATTCCAAAGTTTAAGGGGATTATTACCCATTTATTGACCTCACTTGAGGCACAGAGCCTCAGAAATTAGGAGAGCAGAAAAGACTGAGGAACGAGCGAAATGCAGCTCGTCCTAGAAGAGGAACCACCGGTGACAGGATGTGCGCAGTGTCTGTGATGTTCGATGCTGTCCGGTTGTCTTCCAGAGAGGCTGTACCAGTTTCATTTTGCACCAACGATGCCTGAAGGTCTTAACACCTCGGAAAACCCACCAGCTAAGTAAGCTTTTAAATATTTGCCACTCTGACCGAAAATATAGCCTTTTGAGATAGTTTTAACTTGCATTTTTCTCTTATGAGAGGATGAGCCCCCTTCTCATATTTAAACCTTATTTTTACGTATTTTCGTGTTCTTTTCCCAAAGGGTTACTGGTCTTTTACTTAATTGATCTTTAAAGGAGCTCTTTTGATGAAGTCAATGGAAAGATTTAGTTAACAATAGAATAAATAAATGGTGCTTTTCCACAGAGGAGTAATGGCTTTCCAAGCATTCCCCTGCCTCCCTGCTCCCTTGACCTGCTAATCACGTGACTTGTCACGTGCCTAAAACTACTGTTTTTCAATCACCTTAGGGTAGTCTCCTCTGTGGAATAGTTTGCCTCAAGAATGTCAAATATCTTTCATTTTATAGTTCACTTCAATGTGGAGAAAAGCCAAGAGTTAAATAGTGACGAATCAGGTGAATGTGGTGGTTGGCACATTTTCACTGGTCTAAAATTATCAAATGGCAGGTGGGGCTCTCAGATCCCTAGTGATTCCAATGGAGCATTTTTAGAGAATGTCCTCGACGTGCTGGACTGTGTGATAAATGTCAAGAGTCAACTGGCTCTCAAGTGAGGGTGATCATAAGCCTGATCATTGATAGCCCCATCCCTACTGGGCATTCTTCCTTGGTAGTTAGATTATCTTTGTTTTTTGACAGCTTGAGATAATTCGTATACCACACAAATACTCAACTACTTAGGGTATATACTTCAACAGTTTTTTGTGCATTCAGAGTTGTGCAATGGGTACCTCAGCCACTTTCTCATCACTCCCAATTTCCATCACTTCCAATTTCCATCACTCCCAATTTCCATCACTCCCAATTTCCCTTTGTTGTTACCTCCATGCCCCCAACCTACCAAGCCCTAAGCAACCACTCATCTACTTACTGTCTCTATGTTTGCCTGGTTCAAGATACTTGGTATAAATGGAATCATATAACATATGGTAGTTTGTGACTGGCTTCTTTCATTTAATGTGATGTTTTCAAGGTTCATCCATGTTATAGTGTATATCTATACTTCATTCCTTTCTACGGCCAAATAATATTCCATGGTACAGATATGCCACATTTTGTTTACCATTAATCAGTTGACAGACATTTGAGTTGTTATAAGCTATGGTGCTACAAATATTTGTGTGCAAGTTTTGGTGTGGATATATATTTTCATTGCTCTGGAGAGAATTAGTTGAGTCAAATGGTCACTCTTTTTTTAATGTTTTGAGACCTGCCTGACCGTTTTCTACAGTGGCTATCCCATTTTACATTTTGACCATAAATGTACAAATATTCCAATTTCTCTACATCCTCACCAACACTTGCTTTATTCTATTTTTAATGTTTCTTTTCCATTATATCCATCCTAGTAGGTTGAAGTGGTATCTCATTGAGGCTTTTTGGTTTTTGTTTTTAGGGTCTATGCTTTAATACTTTTTTAAAAATTGTACTATTTAATTGTAAAGATGCTAATGTTAAGCATCTTTTCTTGTGTTTGTTGGCAATTTGTAGATCTTTTTTGGAGAAATGTTGTCACAGATTCTTCACTCAAGTTTTAACTGGGTTGTGTTTTTGTTTGTTGAATTGTAACAGTTCTGTATATTCTGGATATTAGTTGCTTGTATTTGGTATCAGATCTAAAAATTCACTGCCAAATCTGAGATTGTGAGGATTACCCATGTGATCTAAGAGTCTCATAGTTTGAATCTTACATTTAGGTCATTCTTGTTCCATTTCTAGTTAATTTTTTTAAAAGAAATTTGGGGTTTATTTGGTTCCTCAGAATTATTTATTTACTTATTATTATAATCTATTATTATAATCATTTATAATCTCTACACCCAACATGGGGCTTGAACTCATGACCCCAAGATCAAGAGTTGCATGTTCTACTAACTGAGCCAGCCAGTCATCCCTCAGGTTAATTTCTTATATGTTATTAAGTTAAGGTACATTGTTTTAAAAAATTACATATTATACATCGGGGTGTCTGGGTAGCTCAGTTGCTTAAGTATCCGACTTCAGTTCAGGTCATGATCTCACAGTTTTTGAGTTTGAGTCCTGTGTGGGGCTCTCTGCTGTCAGCACAAAGCCTGCTTAGGATCATCTGTCTCCCTCTTTCTCTGTCCCTCTCCAATTCTCGCATGTATGCTTGCTCTTTCTAACTCTCTCTCTCAAAAATAAATAAATATTAAAAAATTACATTTTAAAGAAGTAAGCAACCCCTAGGAGAGGCAATTTGGTAATCTCTATTGCAAATGTATATCCTTCTCAGTTCCACTTCTAGGAATGTATCCTACAGAAATAGGCTAAGGATTTTCTGGTTATTCATTGCAATGCAAAGCATTTCAAATAAGCCAAATGTCTACCAATATAAGCTGTTAAATAAATTGTGGGACAAGTGGACTACTATGAGGCCATGAAAAGAATGAAACTCTCTATGTACTCATTTGAAACTCAAGTTTCCCCCCAAATCATTGTTCAATGAAAAAAAAGATTAGAACCTACTATTTTTTGTGTGCTAAAAAATGGGACAATAAGTATCTATATGCACATTCTTTTTTTAAAAAAAAAAGATATTTTAAAATGTTTATTTATTTTTGAGAGAGAGAAAGAGTGCAAGCCAGGGAGGGGGAGAGAGAGAGAGAGAGAGGGGAACAGAGGATCTAAAGCAGACTCCATGCTGATAGCAGCAAGACCCATGTGGGGCTCAAATCCACAAACTGTGGGATCATGGCCTGAGCTGAAGTCAGCCATTCAACCAACTGAGCCACCCAGGTGCCCCTCTATATGCATATTTCTTACATATCTGTAAAGAGGCTTTGCAAGGATTCCTAAGAAATGAAGAATTGTAGATCCCTGAAGGGAGGGGTGAACACTGGGTGTATAAGGTGAGTGTGGGTGAGTTCTCCTGTCTATATTTGACCTACTGTTCTTAAAAGATGGAAACTGCAGAAATATGTGTTAAACTTTTAAAAGGACCTTCTGAAGAAAACAAGGGGGAGAGGATGGGGTAAGAAAGCCACATTCTCCTGGGTATTGCACATATTTTTTTTTTTCCCAGTTGAAACACAAGTATTTCCTGGCTTTCTCGTGACTACTAACATACTAAACACAGGCATACCATTGCCGACTGATGTTAGAGCTGTGGTCAGTGGCCATGGAACAGAACAGCAAACCGGTCCCCCGGATGCTGAACTAATGGCCCTGACCTCATTTACAGGGTAATGAGCCAACATCACACAGGAAGGTTTACACATCAAGAAGTCTGAAGGGAAAGCCTGTTCTAGAACCTCTCTGACTGAAAGAATACAAACCTGTACAGATATGTGGTTTTACTCTTTTGCCATAAGGATTTTGGCACTAAATTGTGGGCTGTAGGTGTCCTTGAAAAGAATAACACTCCCTAGCACACTCATGTCTGTCCCTTGGCCTGTAGAAATCAGAAACAGGTGAAAACCTCATCACAGATGACCCACCCAGGTTGACTCTAATGGCAATTTTGCAGAGCTTGCTGTTGTCTTTAACTGTCTCAAAAGTGTCTCTTGGCAATTTTTTTCCCTCAGCCCTTTGAAAAACAGTCGTGTTTATAGCTTGTTTTTGCTGAAAGAATGTTCTTCTCTTCAACATAAGATTCTCCAATGAAAATACATTTCCCCTTTCTGACTCCTGCGGTTAGCCTGGCAATAGGAGCAAAAGTGGTCTCAGACATGTGAACTTGAGGCAGGAAATCTAAAACCACGCAGTGGTCATCATGTGCCCTGAACCTTTACACCGCATGCTAGACCAGCAGGCCCGTGCTCCCATGCAGTTCTGGCGGATACTACAAACAGGACTGGCATTCTGGGAACAAATGTCAGACGTTCTAAAGATGGAGGCTCACAGTGTGAGGAAGGAGGTGAGTCAAATACCTTCTGTTTTCATATTCTTTTTAGTATGAACCAAAAATATCGTCTCCCTAAGTGGGAAACCATGAAGAATGACAGGCCTCAGAAGTGGGCAGGAAGGTGGGATGGGGAGAAGAAAATATCAGTATAATAAAGTCAAACTTGAGAAAGAAAAAGAAGTGAGGCAGAAAGAAAGGAATTGATCTTAGAAATATAATAGGGACACCTGGTGGCTCAGTCAGTTGAGCTTCTGACTTTGGCTCAGGTCATGGTCTGACGGTTCCTGTGTTCGAGTCCCACATTGGGCTCACTGCTATCAGCGCAAAACCCGCTTTGGATCCTCTGTCCCCCTCTTTCTCTGCCCCTCCCCTGATTGCTCTCAAAAATAAATAAGACATTAAAAATATATAATAAAAAGAAATATATTATAAATATTAAATGTCACAGAGTCCTTTTTAAAATCTGAGCAAAGGTACAAATCAAAACAAAACTCCAGAATGAAACAGAGTCACCAGAAAAACTCTCAACAAAGTAATGGATTCTTTAAAAGACCCAGGATGCGTCAGTCCAATTTTAACCAGAAGGTGAAAGGAAAACCATCTGGCTAAGCCTGAAGATGCTGACCTCGGCACTGCAGAAGCATCGGACACCCTCCACTCGCCCCACGGCAGCAGTGAGGACGATGAAACTAATAGGCAATGTTGAAGCCTTGCCTTGCTGCTGCTAGGAATCCCTTTTCTCCTCAAACAGTGCAGAAGCTGTGAGAGGAAAGAACCACCATGCGCCAGCAGCAGTGAGAAGCTCCATTTTCAAAGCTGGGAGTGAGAGCCCTCCTGTGTTGCTTCTGTCCTGTGGTTGGTGCAAGATGCCACATGCATTATATGTAGAAGCAGATTTTCCACTTTATTGTTCTAAAAGGCCCCACCATTAAAAAAATAAATAACAAATAATAAATAATAAAAAAAAAAAAAGCCCCACCATTAAACTTTCACACTAGAGACAGTTTAACCAAATGCGTCCCTTCCTCTGTTTTGGAAAACGTGGAGACAACTTAAAAACATTTCTTCAACCCTGCATCTCCAGCCACGTAAGTGGAGCTACTTCTTCCGTGGCAGAATTAAGCTTTCCTCTTCATTTTTGCAGAAGGCTTAAAAGTGAGATTAAAGGGACTGTAGTTTAACCTTCTACTCATTGCTGGACCCTCTTACCTTTAATAAGAAACCATCAGCTTCTTTGTAAAGTCTCTAGGGATGTGAGTCCCCCTCTGCCAAAGAGAAGTCCAATTCATTGTTGGATAGCTCTCTGGTTTAATGGGCTTCCTTGCATTTTGCTGATCCTTCCTTAATAGCTTGGTGTTGCCCCACTGAACAAGTCTGATTCCTCTTTCTCATGGCTCTCATCTTATCCATCCTGTGAGCTATTTACAGCCTGGGCACATCTCGCCTTTGCTAGGATTGCAGCCCCATCTGCCAGGCTGGTCTTCAAGTTGCCAATCTCACCTGCAATCAGTCTTGTATCTCACTGCTAGGTTTACCCAAAAGCAGCATCATGTCTATTAATCAATCACTTGTCAAAAAATCATCACAGGGACTCTGTTTAATTAAAACCAATTTCTAGCCAAGCCTTTCTTTTCTTTTTTCTTTCTTTTTTTTTTTTTTGGCAACGAACACTAGCTGGTCTATGAAACCTTGTGCCTCTATTTCCCAGTAAAGCCATTCTGCTCTGGTTAGGCCAACCTTTGCAATGGTTTCCCCCACTTCCTTTGCCCATCTATACTTTTAACCTTAGACTTTCCTAGGGGGGGGAGGTTCTCATCTGGCAAACTGTAAGGTGGCTTCTCCAAAATCATCAAGTCTGTGTGGACTTAAAGTTTCACCTTTTCCATTAAGCCTACCCTGGACAACATTGGCTTACAATGGTGCAGCATGTATTTTGAACTCTTATTCATAAGTGAACGTCTCAGGTCAGGTCCCCTGGGAAACAAACTTTAAAATGGAGCTTTGCATACTGGAGGCTTATGGGGGAGTATTCTCAGATACAATGCCTGGGTGGGGATCAGGGAACCAAGACTGAACAGAAGAAAAATTTGAACTGTGATACATTTCAACAAAGGCTTGAGCCAAGTCATGGAACACCCAGGAGCTGGGATAAGCCTTCAGCATTGTCCCCCATTGATGCAGGAGCCAGCCTTTGTATCCCTGTATGGACCAGTCACTGGATGTAGGCTGCCCCAGGAAGGAGCCTAACCTTGAGCTGGCAGCTTCATTCTGCAGAAAATAATTTCTGGGGACAGACTCTCTTGAGTCCTTATCAAGCAACATTTCCTGCAGCTAGGAACACGAGTACTTCAGCTCTGAGGCAGAAGCTGGGTGGCGGTCAATAGCATCTCTACAACATGCAATTCATAACCTGACTTGCCCTTGCATAGATGCACGTGGGTTTCAGGTGCTTCCAATGTAAGCCCTAGTAAGAACCATTGTTCTGGTCCTTTGGGGGTCACTGTAGGGGACAAGGGTTGGAATATTCTCCATTACTTGACATAGCAATGCATACTGAAAGGAGACAGGTAGATACAGGTCAAAATAGTGGAAGAGGGTTCAAAGTGGAAATGCCACTAATATAGTATGAATTTTGGATGTTGTTTTGCCTTAACTAGGAAATGTCTATAATTTTTTTAAACATTTATTTATTTTTGAGAGAGAGAAAGAGTGTGAGCGAGGGTGGGGCAGAGAGAGAAAGAGGGAGACACAGAATCTGAAGCAGGCTCTGGGCTCCAAGCTGTCAGCACAGAGCCAGATGCAGGGCTCAAACCCACGAACCGTAAGATCATGACCTAAACTGAAGTCAGATGCTCAACCAACTGAGCCACCCAGGCGCCCCAAGGAAACTCCTGTAATTTTTAAAAAATGTATGTATGTATGTATGTATGTATGTATGTATGTATGTATGTATTCATTCATTTATTTTTGAGAGAGAGAGAGAAAGTGCAAGCAGGGGAGGGGCAGAGAGAGAGATTTCAAGCAGGCTCTGCACTGACAGTGGGCTCAAACTCATCAACTGTGAGATCATGACCTGAGTCAAAATCAAGAGTCTGATGTTTAACAGACTGAGCCACCCAGGTGCCCCAGGAAACTCCTACAGTTTGTGAGAAAAAACTTTCTGAATATGATCCAATTGATTCTAGGCTTTGGAGAGTTAATCAGTTTAATTTTATTAGTAGTCTGTCTATAGTATATTTACATACTGACATACAAATACAGAAAAATACATACATCCTAAGGGCACAGCTTGATAAACTTCACTCAGTGAACACATGTATATATAGAGCATGCAGATCAAGAAGGAGAACTTTGCCATACCCCAAAAGTCCCCATGTACCCCTGGTAGTCCCTATGTCCTGAGAAGGGTAACATCTATCCTGGCTTTACCTGATGAGTCAGCTTGCTCTTGGTGTCTCATTTCTATAAATGGATCACACCACGTATAATCTTCTGTGGCTGGCTTCTGTTTCTCAACACCATGTTTGTGGGAGTCATTCACATTGTTATGTGTAGTTGTGATCCATTTCGTTCTCATTATTATATAGTATTCCATTATAGATATGCCATAGTTTGTTTATCCATTCTATTATATGTGGACATTGGGTTATTTCCAGTATGGACCTATCATGGATAATGAAGCTATGTACCTTCTTGTACCCGTGTTTCAGTGAACACAAATATTCATTTCTGTTGGTTGTCTACCTAGGAATAGAACTACTGACCTCTATGTATACATATGATTAGTCTTAATAGATACTGACAAACAGTTTTCCAAAGTGGTTATACCGATTTACAACCCCCAGAAATCTATGATAGGTCAACCGGCTTCATATTCTTGCTACCATGTGCTTTTTATTTGTCTCCATTTTAGCCCTTCCAGTGGGAAATCATGGTTTTAATATGAATTTTCCTGATGAGTAATGAAGCTGAGCATTCTTTTAATATTTATTGGGAATTGCCCTCAAAAGACCGCTCAAGTTGTTTGCCTATTTTTTTCTTGGGTTATCTGAGCAAAGGTCTCTCTGTAGTATGATGTCATGAATTTGTATTTATTAATAAATAAAGATGACTATGATTAAGAGGAAAATAAAGATCATGATGGTTATTATGCAGTTTCTTTAGTATAATTATACTTTTATTTATGATTACACAAACTTGAAGGCTAATAGACCAAAATATGAGCCCTAGCTTTCTCTGGTTGGGAAGATTATAGATAGTTTTAACTTTCAACTTTATAGCTGTCCTTATTTGTTTTTGTCTAAATTTGTTTTTTTTAATTTTTTAAAATGTTTTATTTATTTTTGAGACAGAGCATGAGTGGAGGAGGGGCAAAGAGAGAGGGAGACACAGAATCCGAAGCAGGCTTCAGGCTCTGAGCTGTCAGCATAGAGCCTGACGTGGGGCTCGAACTCAGGAACTGCGAGATCATGACTTGAGCCAAAGTCGGACACCTAACCAACTGAGCCACCTAGGCACCCCAATTTGTTTTAATAACAAGCATAGATTCCTTTTATAATCCAGGCAAACAATGAAGCTGTTTTCATCTGGAAACAAACCCAAATGAAACAAAAGCTTGTCAGCATGTGCTGGTTGGGCTCAGCCATCAGCCTTTTTTCCATCTGGGACACTGAGAATCAGTGAGGAAAAGTGTCCTCTCTGGGCATGCTTTGAAAGTTTGAGTTAGAAGAAGAGAGTGTAAAAATGAAGGACTGCCTTTATTGCATAACAGCCATGTGCTCCCTCACACCCTGCTGTGGCTGGGAGATGATCCTGCCATAAAGACTGGCTAATTACTTAAATTGCCTTCCTTTCTGGGAGCCAACCTTCCCAGCGCCATTGACTGGGCTTATTTGGTCTGATTACTGGAGTCCTGCTGTTAGCTGGGATGAGGAAAGCACATTATTACCCTGTGCAAGTGTAATGCCTTTGTTTACATTTTGCAAGGCAAACAGGGTTACTTTTAGTCTTACGTAACCCCGAGTTCTGCAAAAACCAGGACTGGGGAACACATGCCCCCCTCCCTTTCCTGTTCCATTCTGTTGGGTTTTCTAACCAACAATTCAAAAACATAACATCAAACCAACCTACCCACTAACATAGAGTTTTTTTTTTAATTTGAAACAATTTCGAATTTATAGAAAAGTTGCAAATATAGTACAAGAACTCCCTCCCCCCACCCAAACCATTTGAGAGTAAGCTGCCCACATGATTCTCTACTCTAAATATTCTAGTAGTTCCTGCAAAGCAGGGGATTTCCTATATAAACACGATATTACCATTGAAATTGGGATATGAACACTGACACATTACCACCATCTGAATTCGAGTGTCTTCAGTTGTCCCGATGATGTTGTTTATAGTAACAAGATCCAGAAGTATGCATTGCATTTATAACTGAGTTTCTGAGGACTATATTGAAAACTTGCACCTCTTTAAAACCTGAGCAGCCTTCTTGTCCCCATCCCCACAGGGACAGAGGCAATAGGCAGAGATGTGGGCACAGATATAAGAAGAGGGCCAATGTTGCTGTCCCAGCAAATAAGGTTAGATTCTGCATAAGGAGGCAAGGTAGACACAGGGCTGTGGGCCTGGAACAGGGACCCAGGAAATATCAACTAAGCTCCACATAAGATTCCCCAATCTCCACCTTTGTATCTTCTCTGTGTTCTTTTTCTATCCCTGTCTCCCCTTCCCTGTCCTTTCAACTTCTTCCCTCACCTCTTATTATTTTCACCCCGTTTTACATAATTGCACTCAAATCCTGTGTCTCTTTCAAAATACCTTCCCTAAGAAAAGCAGAGAACTATTATAAGTTGTTATCTATTGGGAGGTAGGGAGGTGCTCTATGTGTTTTTTGTTATATTGCTTTAATTTAAAAATCATATTGATTAATGTATTATCTACTTGGAAATATAATACATAATAACAGCAAAAACAAACCAAAGCCAAAATGTTTCTTATTCATTCAATCATTCATTTTGAGAAAGAGAGAGAGAGAGAGAGTAAGCAGGGGAGGGGCAGAGAGGAGAGAATCCTAAGTAGGCTCAAGTCAGTGCAGAACTCATGAACTGTAAGATCATGACCTGAGCTGAAACCAAGAGTCAGATGCTTAACCAACAGAGACACCCAGGCACTCCCAAAATGTTTCTTCTAAATAAATTGATGAAGTTAGGCAAAAAAACAAAAGCTGTCACATTTTCAATCTTTATTATCTAGAAAATACCGCACCCTTCGGTGTGTGCGTTGCCTGACACTGGTCTGTGTCTCTGTGTGAGTCTCCCATCACCATGTCTGTTCTTCAGGGTGACTCTCATAAAGGCACAGGTTCTTGTTTTTTGGGGGGGTTTTTTGCCCTTTAAAATTCCGTAGCTATCTCTATTCTAACTTCCTCTTCAGGCTCCTCAGGTGAGGGTATTCTGCAAGGTCCTGTCCTGTCCTCCTTGCTCTCAATATTCTTTCTCATGATCTCATCCACTCTCATGATTTCAATTCCATGGAAGATTTCCAAATCTGCATCCTTCAAACTGACATCTCTCTGAGCTCCAGGGTTGCATTTTCAATTGCCCATCAAACTCAACTGAACTGAATAGTAATATTTTACACCATAGAGCAGCTTAGATGACCAACTTTGATGTGAAAACTTCTGGTACTTTTAATGCCTTCCTCTCCTTCACACTCCCCTTTCTTTAGCAAACTGTCAATTATTCCTTTAAAATATTTTTTTCATTCCCTCATCACTTGCTTCTACAATACTTAATAAACATATATTATTTATTCTATTTCTCTTCTAGTGCTTTTTTCCTTTTTAATTAAAGGTTTTATTGAGATATAATTTACAAGCAAAAAATTTACCCAAGATAAATGTACTGTTTTATTTTTGCAAATGTGCAGAGTTGTGCAACTATCCAGTTTTAAGACATTTCCCTCAAAAATTCCCTCATATCTATTCGTAGTTATTTTTCACCCTCACCCTTAGACTTAGGCAACCATTGATCTGCTTTTTATTTTTGTAGATTTGCATTTTCATATAAATGGAACCAGGCAATATTTCATCTTTTGTACCTGTCTTCTTTCATTTAGAATAATGATTATGAGGTATATTCATGGTATATCAGTAGATTGTTTCTTTTTAGTGCTAAATAGCATTTCCTTGTGTATATATGCAGACATACAGATACACCACACTTAGTTTATCTATTCACCAGTGGATGGACATTTGAATTATATCCAGTTTCACATTAAATAAATGATATTACTTAAAAGGTTCACATGTAAATCTTCATGTAGATGTATGCCTTCTACATTTATTTTCAGTAGATTCTTAGGAGTAGAATTGCTACATCATTTTTTAAAAATGTTTATTTATTTTGAGAGAGAGAGAGCGTGTGCATGCATGTGTGCACGCATGCATGTGGGAGAAGGGCATAGGGAGAGGGAGAGACAGAATCTTAAGCAGCCTCCATACCTAGCACAGAGCTCAATGCAGGGCTTCTCACAACTGTGACATCATGACCTGAGCCAAAATCAAGAATCTGATGCTTAATCGACTGAGCCACCCAGGTACCTCTCTTTTGCATATTTTAAATTGCCTTCTCATTATTGAGCTATAAGAATTCTTTGCCTGATGTAGATGTATGTCCTTTTTCAAATACATGATTTTCAAATATTTTCTCCAAGTGCAGGATTTGTCTTTTTATCTTTTTCATGGTATCTTTTGAAGAGCAAAAGTAAAATTTTGTTGAAGTGCAATTTATCAATTCTTTCTCTTATGGATCATGCTTGTGATGTCAAATCTAAGAATATTTTGTCTAATCCAAGGCCACAGAGATTCCCTCCTTTTTTCTTTTATAAGTTCTATAGCTTTAGCTCCATATTGAAGCTTATGGTCCATTTTAACTAAACTTTTGCGTATGGTGTGAGGTAAAGGTCTAAATTCATTTATTTGCATATACATATCCCATTGTGTTTGCACTATTTGCTGGAAAAAAAAAAACCTGTCTTTTCTACAGTGGATTGTCTTGGCCTCTTGTTGAAAATAAATTGTCCATTAATGTAGGGGCATATTTCTATATTCTTTATTCTATTCCATTGATCAATGCATCTATCCTTATAAAACACTTTCTCGATTACTGTGTTTTACAGTACATTTTAAAGTGAAGTAATGTGAATTTTTCAATTTCTCCTTCTTTTTCAAACTTGTATTGGCTAGTCTAGGACTTTGGCATTTTCAAATACATTTTAAGGTCAACTTGCTAATTTCTACAAAAACAATTTTGTTGGGAGTTTGATAGGGATTGCATCTGAATCAGCAGATCAATTTAGGTAGAATCGCCATATTAACAATTTGCGTTTTCCAACCTATGAATATGGTATGCTTCTCCATTTATTTAGATCTTTTAAAAACGTTGTTTTGAAGTTCTCAGTCTTACACTTATTTTGATAACATTTTTCTAAATTCTTTTTATCACTATTTTCTTAATTTCATTTTTAGATTGTTTGTTGCCAAGATACAGAAATAGGGTTGATTTTTGTAATTGGTTTTGTATCCTGCAAACTTGTTAAACTTACTCATTACTTCTAGTAAATTTTTTGTAGATCCCATCAGATTTTCTACACACATCATCTGTAAATAAGGACAGTTTTACTTCTTCCTTGCCAGTCTGGATGCCTTTTACTTGTTGTTCTAGCATATTCTTAGGTAAAAGATTCAGTCACACTTTAAATAGAAGTGGTAAGAATGGAATGTCTTGTTCCTGATTTCAGGAAAACTTTCAGTCTTTCACCATTAAGTATAACACTAAACTATAGGTTTTTTAGAGTTTTTTATCAGGTTGAGGAAATTTGCATTTTGCCTATTTTGTAGAAAGTTCTTTTGTTTTGTTTTCATGAATGGGTATTGGATTTTGTCAAATGCTTTTTCCTATACCTTTTTAGATGATCATGTGATTTTTGTCCTTTATTCTATTAATATGATATATAACATTAATTTATTTTCAGAGATTAAACCAACCTTCCTTTCCTGAGGCAATGCCCATTTGATCATGGTGTGCAATTAAAGATATATACATATTTATGTATTCAGTTTGCTAATATAATTTTTTAAAGATTTTTTTATATCAATGTTCATGAGGGATATTGGTCTATAGTTTTCTCTACTTGTGATGTCTTTGTCCTGCTTTGGTATCTCGGTGATAATATGGGCCCCATAGGATTAGCTGGCAAATGTTTGCCCCTCACCTATTGTCATAGATTGCATTGTGCCCCTACACTGAATTCATATGTTGAAGTGCTGACCACCGGTATCTCAGAATGTAAGCTTATTTGGAGATGGGGTCTTTACATGGGTAATCAACTTAAAATGAGATCATTAGTGTAGGTCCTAATTTAATCTGATTGGTGTACTTATAAGGGGAAATGTGGACACTGACACAGAGGGAAGACTATGTGAAGACAGAGGGAGAAAATGGCCATCCACAAGCCAAGGAGAAAGTCCTGGAACAGACACTTCCCTCCTACCCTCAGAAGGTAGCAACCCTGCCAACATGATGATCTCAGACTCCCAGCCTCCAGAACTATAAGGCAGTACGTTTCTGTTGTTTAGGCCTTTCAGTTTGGGGTGTTTCTTTATCAAACTAATAAACGTATTTTTGGAAAGGGTTTATATAGGATTGGTTACATTTTTTCCTTAAATATTTGATAAAACTCACTGATAAAGTCATCTGAGGCTATGCTTTGTGGGAAGATTTTTAATTACTAATTCAATTTCTCGTTTGTTATTGGTCTTTTTAGATTTTTAATTTCTTATTGAGTCAGTTTTGGTAATTTTTGTCTTTCTAGAAATCTATCCATCTCATCTAATTTGTATAATTTGCTGTCATTAAGTTGTTCATAATATTCCCTTATAACCCTTCCAGTTTCTGTGGGATTGCTGGTTATATCCCCTTTTATTTCCTGATTTTGGTTATTTATACTTTATCTCTTTTTTGTCAGTCTAGTAGAAGTTTTATCAATTCATCTTTTTAAAGAATCAACTTTTCATTTTTGTTGGTTTTTTTCTTTATTGTTTTTATTTTATTAATTTCTACTCTGATCTGTATTGTTTCTTTCAATGTACTTACTTTGGGTTTGATTTGCTCTTCTGTTTCTACCTTCTTGAGGTAAAACTTAGATTATTGATTACAGATCTTCCTTCTAATTTAAGCATTTAATGCTATGAGTTTTCTTTTGAATATTGCATTAACTGCACTCATACACTTTGGTATGTTTGGTTTTGTTTTCACTCAGTTTGACATATTACCTAATTAGCATTGTGATTTCTTCTTTGACTCATGGGTTATTTAGAAGTATATTTTTCAAAAATTTTGAGGGTTTCCCAAATTTCTTTCTGTGGTTGATTTTCAGTTTGGATCTACCATGGTTGCAAAATATATTTCATGAGTTTAGTCCTTTTAAGTTTATTGGGATTTGTTTTATGATTTAACGTGTCCTAGAAAATGTTCCATGTGGGTTTGAAACCATTATGTAATCTGCTGTTGTTGGAGGGAGTGTTCTATATGTATTAGGTATGTTAGTTTACAGTTGTTCAAGTCTTCAATGTCCTTTTTTATTTCTAGTTTAATTACTGAGAAAAGGGACTTGCAATCTCCAACTATAGCTATTAAATTGTCTATTTCAATTCTGTCAATGTTTGCTTCATTTATTTGTCACTCTGCTATTAGGTGCCTATATATTTACAGATTTTATAGGTTCCCAATGTTGTAATCCTTTTATTATTACACAGTGTTCTTCTTTAATCTCTAGCAATATTTTTGTCATAAATTATATTTTTGCTGATACTAACATAGGTACTCTAGCTATTTATGATAACTGTGCATGATATATGTATATATAAAGTAAAAGTACTTTCAATCTATTTTTGTCCTTAAATCTAAAGCATACTTGAAGACAGTATATACTTGGAACTTGCTTTTTTACCAGATTGATGATAATTGCCTTTTGACTGAAGTTTAAGATGATTGCCATTCACATTTAATTTAGTTGTTATGGTTGGCTATACATTTGCCATTTTGCTGTTTGTTTTCTGTATGTCTCATGTCTGTTTTGTTGCTTTTTCCTCTTTTGCTGCCTTCTTTTGTGTTAAACAAGTATTTTTAGTACGCCATTTCAATTTCTATGTTGTTTTATTAACTATTTAAAAATTAATTTTCAAAGTAGTGGTCTAGGTTACAGTGTGTATCTAAACTTATTGCAACCTGCTTCAGTTTAATAATGGCAGTTCTGGTAAAATATAGCATCTTTGTTCCAGAATAGCTCTATTTCTTCCTCCTTCATCTGTGCTATTATTGCCATATGTATTGTATCTGTATATGTCTCAAATTCAACAGTACATCATTATAGTTATTGATAGGCAATCACTTTAGAAAAGAAATTCAGGGAAAAATGAGAGAATAATACATATTTATGCAAGTATCCACATAATTATTATTTCAAGTATTGTTTTGTGTGTGTGTGTGTGTGTGTGTGTGTGTGTGAATTCAAGTTACTAACTGGCATCTTTTTTTTTGTTTTTTTCAGCCTGAAAGTCATCCCTTAGTATTTCTCAAGGGACAGTTCTGATTGCTATACATTTTCTCAGTTCTTGTTTATCTTTGAGTGACTTTATTTTGCCCTCACTTTTGAAAGATAGTTATGTTAGATATATTGGCTAACACTCTTTTTCTTTCAGCTCTTTGAGCATGTCATTCTACTGCCTTCTAGCCTCCATTTTTCCTGCTAGAAAGTCAGCTGATATATTTGTTGTTCTCCTGTACATGACAGTCATTTTTCTCTTACTGCATTCAAGGTTTTCTCATTGTCTTTGGCTTTCAACAATTTGACTATGATGTATGAATCTCTTGTATTTATCCTACTTAGGTTTGTTGGGTTTCTTGAACCTGCCTATGGATGTTTTTCAGCACATTTGGGAAGTTTTCAGGAATTACTACTTCAGTTTTTTTTTTTTTTTTCTGTCCCTTTCACTCTCCTCTTTTGGGACTCCCGTTACATGTATGCTGGTATTCTTCATATTCTCGGGAGGGTCTCTGTGGGTCTGTTTATTTTCCTTCAATAATTTTTCTCTGTGTTCCTCAGAGAGTATAGTATCTATAATCTATATGGACTTTTTTTCTTCTGTCATCTCACATCTATTCTCAAACCCATTTTTCATTTTGTTGGTTATATTTTTCAACTCTACTTTTTCTTTGGTTCTTTTTATAGTTTATATTTTTATATTAAGATCCTCTATTTTCAATTGTTGTTATAGTATTTTCCTTTAATTCTTTTAACATAGGTTCCTTTAATACTTATGCATACTTATAATAGCTGCTTTTATGCCTTTGTCTGCTACTTCCAACATCTGGGCACAGTCAGAATTCATGTCTATTGACTGCTTTTATTCTTGAATATAGTCACACTTTTCTATTACTTTGTGTATATCATAATTTTTGTTTAACACTGATATTTTGGATAGTATATTGATAATATCTTGTTGAAACTCTAGGTTCTAATTTTCCACTCTGAGATTCTCTTTTCTTTATTTTTGTAACTTTCCTGTACTTAAACTGTAGAATCTATTTCCTTTGTTGTGAGTGGCCACTGATAAATTTGCTTAGTTTTTTCATGCTTTAAAAAATTTTTTTTAGCCTAACTTCCTGTGGGTCATCTGTATGTCTCCATAGCTTAGTGATCAACTAGTGATTTAGGCAGGATCACTAGTGCTCAACTATCTTGAATTTGTAAAAGTTCCACTCTCTGCCAATGAATCTGTTTCTGGGTTGGGGAATGCATTCAAAATTCAGCCAGTTCTCATGAATGTTTTGGCTTTCCTTTTATATCACGTTCTCTCAAGTCTCCCTTGCACATGTGTGTAGTTTCCCAATCATCCAGGGATGTGTGGAGAGTTTATCTAGCCCTTCGATAGCTTTCTAATTTCTAAGAAATAAGTTATTATATTATTTATTATTTCTCCCCATAAATTCCTGACTGGGCTGCCCCTTGCCCCAGATGGGACTGCAACCTCAGCCTAGCAGAGCTACAGGTTTTCCCCATTCTTTTCTTTTTTTTTTTTTTTTTTTTTACCAGCTTGGTTATTTTAATTAGCAACACTACCAGTGAGAGTTTTACTCTCTGCCCTAAATTAAATCTGCCCCTAGCAGTGAAGCTGCTGATGTTCTTAGACATGCCCTAGTAGTAAAAATTAACTAATATTGACAAATGAACTGGGGTGGAGGATCAGAGCCCCCCAGGCAAGAAGCTTCAGATTCCTGCTCTCCTTATAGAAAATACGAGGGGCGCCTGGGTGGCTCAGTTAGTGAAGCATCTGGATCTTGATTTCGGCTCAGGTCATGATCTCACAGTTTATAAGTTTGAGCCACACATCAGGCTTTACATGGAGCGTGGAGCCTGCTTTAAATTCTCACTCTCCTGTCTCTCTGTCCCTCCCACATTCATGCTCTCTCTCCCTCTGTCTCTAAATAAGCAACAACAAAAAAAAATTGAATAGGCTTTCACAAACAAAAATTTTTCAGTTATTTGTCTTTTGAAGAGAGGATCTTCCAACCTTTCAGGCCACCATAGCTAGAGGTATTATCTCTAATTTATATTTATGATCTTTTTTTATGTTTAAATCTGTAGTCCTCCTAGAATTTTAATTTTATTTATAGTTTGAGATAAAGGATATAACTTATTTTTTCCCCAGATGAATGGAAAATTTTCCAAACATTTGGCTGATTGAACAAATATCCAGTCTCAGTTGGTTTGTATATAATTTTTAAGTGAGACTAATGTTGCTTATGTGTGTATGTATGTTGTGTAGCTGTGAAAGGAAATGACATGTAGGTGGTCAAAATAAACTGAATCACTGCAATATGTCAAGATAGGGTATAAGAATCTGCATGTGACAGATGAAACTAATCTGCAGAAAACTTCCCAGAAATCACTAATGTTTAGACTGTATTTGGAGCTGTGTCATGTCTGAATTTGGCTCATTATGACTCTTCATACTTGGCTTTTATACCCTGTCTACATCTTTTCCTGTATCTAACCTCAGCCCAGCATTTTGGTTTTAGCTTTTTTGCCATTTTGGTGTATTTTAGACAACAATGCAAGGCCTTTCTTATGAATTCAACACCTCTTTCTCAGCTAATTGAGCTATGGTTATTTGCTCCAGCAGGAGGAATGAAATAGAACCTAATCTTCAATGCTCAGATTGCATTGGGCCTTCTCTCTTCTTTGGTCAGAATGTTAAATGTCTCCATGAATATATCAAGTGTTTCCACGGGCTCAGAGCCAGTACTCGGACATATTTTTTCTCTACAGGGCATAGGAGGATGGACTCACACTGGAACTTTCACTCTTCCTTATTTTGCCATGTTTTAGAACCAATGGCTTCTACTTGAAGTGCTCCAGTTCATTCCTATTGTCTTGATCTTGCTTTACAAAGCCATCCAAAAGGGGCCAAAAGCTGCAAAAGAGTAGGAGGCTCTTGAGACACTTTGAAAATAAGTCCCTGTCTCCACTTTTTAGAATGAGTTTGGTTTTGGATGCTGATATGGATACAAACAAGATGTTGCTACCACTACATAGTAAGATGTGAGATGGCTCCCTTGGCCTAACACACTGTTTTGTTCCCAAAATACCAGTACGAAAAAATTACTAAAATCGAGGTGCAATAGAAGAGGCCACCTAACTTCCTAAGTCTTCCCAGGAGTGACACATATTATGATCCAATGTGTAAATGTGTTATTATATGATGACACAGACAAGATTTCTCAAAATCTTACCAGATTGTTGCCTGAGACATCATAGCATAAGTGTTTGACATAACTATTAAGGAACACCAAAAAAAACCCCAAAAGCAAACATCAATAGACTTATTCTAGACTTGAATACTGATCATGTTATCAACAGTTCTGATTTTAGAGTAAGCTATCAAACACAACTTATACAAGAAAAATAAACTTTTGGCAATGATCCTTTACTAGGGAATATTCAGTAAATCACTGTAGAATGAGGTAAGACCCCCACCTTCTCCATAACAATTCTTTGTTCACTTTCTTTAGGGTACTCTTCAGCACCATAATTCAACATGAGGAATGTGTCCTGAATGGAAAATAGGCTTTGCCTCTTAGGCAGGTATGTCTAGCTTCATAACCATTAGAGACAATGAATGCAAAGCACACCACGTATAACATATACTCAATAAGTGATATTTATCAATATCATTATCATAATTCTTATTATCTTGTGATATGGCTAATATGAACTTATTTTCAAGGATACAAGCTACCCCTAAAAGACACGATAGGGGCAAGTTTTCCTCTGACAAGCTAAGGCCCAGAAGACCCCGAGAGCCTAAAGCAGGATCACTTCATGTGGCACCACTGTACTAGAGCTCACTCAGCCCCACCTGGAAGCCTCTGCTGACTTTTACTGGTTGTACTGTCAGTGGAGGCAGCTATGCAATGCTGTGGGTGTGGTGTTATGTGGGAAACAATAGGCCTGCTGAGGAGGATTGTCTCTGATACCATTTATTTAGGTTGGGAGAATATCTCTGGCTGCCTCCGTGGACAGCATTATAGGGGAAGTGCACAGGCTTTGAGATTTGGATCCAGCCCCATCATTTCCTAGCTGTGTGAATTTGGCAAATTGCTTCATCTCGCAGAAAACCAAGTCTATTATTTGTGAAACAGGAATAATCATACCTTGCAGGATTTTTGTGAAAATTGGAGATAATATATAAGAAGTACTCAGTACACCCTAAGTGCTACACGTGATGATACTTAAATGCTTTAGCAGCATCTTTTAATGACCCTTATCTTGGAGGTTTTATGTACAGATTAAAAGAAGAAATATGTGTGTAAAGTACATGATACATAATAGATCCTTAACAATCAGTAAACTCTTATGTAAATTTCAAAGAGTACAGTTATTTAATGGGCTCCTTTAAGTATAACTCTCAATTTGGAGTTAAGAGGCTTATTTTAGTCTTGGCTCTAGTGCTAACACACTGTGTGTTCTTGAGCAAAACACTCTGGGCCTCAGTTTCCTCACTCAAAAGTTAGATATTTAGATAAATAAGGAACCAAAATGTCCCTTTTTATACTGAAAAGGATACTTTCTTATGCCTTGTAAGGAAGGAGCATTAAGATACTGGGGAGCATTCCAGAAGCTCAACTAACACTAACAAGTTAGGGTCATTAACTTTGCAAAATGAATGAATTCATTGCAAATGAAAGTGGAAGCAAATGGTTTATCCACAGCCAAGTTCATTCATTGAGATATATTTGCTGTGCACCTGAGTCCTAGAGAAAATTGCACTGGGTGCTTCTGAGCTCCTTCAAAAGAGATGTTTGATGGAGTCTTACATGTTTTCTTACATCAAAACAGTGAGCATACTTCAAATTTAGAAGCAGGCTTTTCTCCTCTTGTTAAGGAAGCAGTGAACATATCACCTCAACCTTCTTTCTAGCAATATTAGCTATTAGCAATACTAGTCTGAACCCACCTGCTATTTTCATTTTTTTATTTTTAAGAAAAACATCTTTTGGGGCGCCTGGGTGGCTCAGTCGGTTGGGCGGCCGAGTTCGGCTCAGGTCATGATCTCGCGGTCCGTGGGTTCGAGCCCCACGTCGGGCTCTGTGCTGACAGCTCAGAGCCTGTAGCCTGTTTCGGATTCTGAGTCTCCCTCTCTCTGACCCTCCCCCATTCATGCTCTGTCTCTCTCTGTCTCAAAAATAAATAAACGTTAAAAAAAAATTAAAAAAAAAAAAGAAAAACATCTTTTGACAGTCTGAGATCAAGTTTACCCTGAAAGAACCTTTCCTCTTAATTAGAAATCTATTAAAGACATGCTCTTCAAAGCATTTCTTTGAATGAAATGCCATGGGGGGTAGGGTGGCAGTGAATGAGGAAGATTCTCTGCTTTAGGGATTCTTGAAACAGATGTTATTACTGGGTTACTCAGATGCCTTAGCCAGCAGACACATTCTTCATTCTTCATTTATTTGTTTTGGTATGCTCAGTGCCAGGAACATAGTAGTCACTGTTTGTTGAACAAATGAAGGAATGAAAGAAATATCTTTTCATGTTCTCCAAAGAGAATAGCATAAACTATCTTGAATGTGGTAATGATAGATTCTATTTTTAATAGAAATTAACTGAGAAGGGCACCTGGGCTTTTGGAAATTGGATTTGGGAATAGTTAGGGAAGGAGAGAGACTGGTTTGGCAGTCTTCCTTCAGATGGAGGATGAGATACAATAGTGTGGAGAACAGGTTTAACAACCTGTTGCTGCGGGATTTCACATTCAGTCTCCAACCCAAAGAAGGCCTGGTGGCCTTCCCCATCAATGGTTTTGTGTTAAGCATGCATGTATTGTGGGAGCTGGGAAGGAATGGCTGAGCCCAACTAAGCTAGTGGGAAGAAGGAGAAGTTGAGCCTTCACCTCATTCGGGACTTGGCCCTTCTCTCTGTGCTGGTGGCTTTCCATACTGAGGATGTCCCTTTCCCTTACAGAGGACCAAGAGCTTCACTTTATCCTTAGCAGTGTGTATTGCTCATGGTGGCATCGGAGAACCAGACAATGTCCGGGTGGTATAAAGTAGAAAGAAGAGTATTAGACTAGAAGTCATGGCTTAACTGGTAAGCTATGTGGCTTTGGGCAAACTGTTTAACCTTTTTGGGTCTGTGTGCCAATATCTGTAAGGTAAGGTCAGGAGATTGGACCAGGTGATCTTTTTTTTTAATTAAAAAACTTTTTTTAATGATTTCACTTATATGTGGAATCTAAAAAAACAAAACAAATGAACAAGAAAACAATAAAACAGAAATACACTCAAATACAGAGAACAAACTGGTGGTTGCCAGTGGGAAAGGAAGTGAGGGAATAGGTAAAATAAGTGAAGGGGATTAAGAGGTACAAACTTCCAGCTATAAAACAAAAAAAGTCACAGGGATAAAAAGTACAGCATAGGGAATGGAATTCAATAATATTGTAATAATTTTATATGTTGACACACAATAACTACACATACAGTAATGAGCATTTTATAATGTATATAATTAATAAATCACTATGTTGTACACTTGAAACTAATATATTGTATGCTAACTATACTTTCATAAAGAATCTATTCTCTTTATAACAAGACATAATTGGAAACATTGGTTATATTGCCAAGGCTTTGATTTGAATTTCATGTTTGAAAATATGCATACAATTTAATATGGCCAGATAATTTTTAGGAACTAAGATTGGCTTTAAAAGAACCCTGGAAAACCTGGCCTACTACCTTGCATACAGGGTTCCCAGTAGCCTTGCCAGATGAGTAAGAAAGATCACTTCCTGAAAGGCTGAGGAACCTCAGGATATCTTCGGGACCTCAGGAAAATAGAAATTCACTGAAATCTATAGGTATTCCAAGTAAAGTCTGATGGTGAGTACTTGGCATTAATTCTTAGCCTCAAAGTTTCTTAAAAGATAAATCTATGATTTCTTATAAAAGTTGCAGCAAAGTAGATTTTAAAAGATCCTGTATGGTCAATCACTATTCTTTTCTTTTTTTTAATATAATTATTTTCAAGTTAGCTAACATACAGTGTATACAGTGAGTTCTTGGTTTTTGGGGTAGATTCCCATGATTCTTTGCTTACATACAGCACCTAGTGCTCATCCCAACAAGTGCCCTCCTCAATGCCCATCACCCATTTTCCCCTCTCCCCTGTTCCCCCATCAACCCCTAGTTTGTTCTCTGTATTTATGAGTCTTTTATCGTTTGCCTCCCTCTCTGTTTGAAACTATTTTTACTCCTTCCCTTCCCCCATGGTCTTCTGTTAAGTTTCTCAAATTTCACATATGAGTGAAAATATATGATATCTGTCTTTCTCTGTCTGACTTATTTCACTCAGCATAATACCCTCCAGTTCCATCCACATTGTTGCAAATGGCAAAATTTCATTTTTTCTCATTGCCATGTAGTATTCCATTGTATATATAAACCACATCTTCTTTATCCATTCATCAGTTGATGGACATTTGGGCTCTTCCCATAATTTGGCCATTGTTTAAAGTGCTGCTATAAACATTGGGGTACATGTACCCCTATGAATCAGCACTCCTGTATCCTTTGGATAAGTTCCTAGTAGTGCTATTGCTGGGTTGTAGGATAATTCTACTTTTTAATTTTTTGAGGAACCTCTATATTATTTTCCAGAGAGGCTGCACCAGTTTGCATTCCCACCGCTAGTGTAAGAGAGTTTCCATTTCTCCACATCCTTACCAGCAGCTGTTGTTTCTTGAGTTGTTAATTCTAGCCACTCTGGTGTGAGGTGGTATCTCAATGTGGTTTTGATTTGTATTTCCTTGATGATGAGTGATGTTGAGCATCTTTTCATGTGTCTATTGCTCATCTGGATGTTTTCTTTGGAAAAGTGTCTTCTGCCCATTTCTTCACTGGATTATTTGTTTTTCAGGTGTTGAGTTTTGTTCAGTTCTTTATAGACTTTGAATATGAACCCTTTATCCAATAGGTCATTTGCAAATATCTTCTCCCATTCTATTGGTTGCCTTTTAGTTTTGTTGATTGTTTCCTTTGCAGTACATAAACTTTTTATCTTGATGAGGTCCCAATAGTTCATTTTTACTTTTATTTCCCTTGCCTTCAGAGGTGTCGAGTAAGAAGTTGCTATGGCTAGGTCAAAGAGGTTGTTGCCTGTTTTCTCCTCTAGTATTTTGATGGTTTCCTGTCTCACATTTAGGTCTTTCATTCATTTTGAGTGTATTTTTGTGTGGTATAAGAAATTAGTCCAATTTCATTCCTCTGCTTGCTGCTATCTACCGCTTCCAGCACCACATACTAAAGAGACTGTCTTTTTCCATTGGATACTCTTTCCTGCTTTGTCAAAAATTAGTTGGCCATATTTTTGTGGGTCCAATTCTGTATTCTCCATTCTATTCCATTGGTCTATGTGTCTGTTTTTGTGCCAGTATCATACTGTCTTGATGATTACAGCTTTATAGTAGAGGCTAAATGCTGGGATTGTGATGCCTCCCACTTTGGTTTTCTTTTCCAACATTACTTTGGCTATTTGGGGTCTTTTGTGGTTCCATACAAATTTTAGGATTGTTTGAGCTCTGAGAAGAATGCCAGTGCAATTTTGAGTATGGATATTATTCTGTTTCATTGAATCACTTAGTTCTCTAATTCTCCCCTCGTGGTCTACTATTTTTTATCTCTCTCTTTCTCACCTTCATCATTTTCCATAATTTTATCTTCTATTTCACTTATTCTCCCCTCTGCTTCCTTCATTCTTGCTGCCACTGCATGTAGTTTATTTTGCACCTTATTTACAACATTTCTTAATTCATTGTGACTATTTCTTAGTTCCTTTATCTCTGCAGCAATAGATTCTCTGCTGTCTTCTATGCTTTTTTCAAGCCCAGCTATTAATCTTATGACTATTACTCTAGACTCTTGATTAGATATATTGTTTATATCTGTTTTGAGCAATTCTCTAGCTGTAAATTCTTCCTAGAATTTTTTTGAGAAGAATTCTTCTGTTTTGTTATTTTGGTTAGTTTTCTGTCCTTTGTATGTTTTAATATCTTGTTATGTGTCCTGCACCTGCGAGTACTACTATATTAAAAAGGGGTCATATGCTGTCCAGGGCCTGGCCATTCAGGAGGTATTTTTGGAGTTTGTTGCATGCTCTCTGTTGTTTTGTCTCTTGTTGCTTTATCTCCCCACTTGTAGTGGTAGTTTGAACCTTCCACCAGGTGTGCTTTGATTTGTTCATTGAAGTAACCCTGGAAAAATTTTTAAATAGGGCGTGTGGTAGAAGAAGCCATATCCCATACAAAGAGAGAAATGACAGGGGCAGGGAAAAAAAAAGAAGAAAACAATATTGACAAGGCAGGGAATCAAAGAAATTATAAATCCAGAGAGAGAGAGAGAGAGAGAGAGAGAGAGAGAGAGAGGAAAATAAAGAAGAAGGAGATACAGCAGAGGTTTAAAAAGAATAGATTAAAAATATTTGCTTAAACAAGCCAACAACCAGAATAGAGAAGGGAAGAAACAAGAGGAAGAAAAGAATGGAAAAAATTATACACACACACACACACACACACACACACACACATACACACACACACAGGGTAAGAATTTTTCAAGAGTCAAATAAGAAAAATCAAATCAAAACTGCTGGACCAATATCTGATGGTGCCTTGGAACCGGTGGCTGCATTGGTCTGGAGGAGGGGCTGTCTGGTTTGGTCAGTGCCACTCTTGCTCTGGTAGATATGCAGTTACCAGGCATGGAGGGGTATGATTTGGTGAAAGTGGGTCCCACCTCCACTGTGGGCCCACTGTTCATTCCCTGAAGCCCCACCTTGTTGGTGATGGGGAGAAAAATGGCAACACCCCAGTCTCTCCTCCCCAGATTGGTGTCCCAGACCACTCTGTTTAGGTTTTTTTTTTTTTTAATAAGTCCTAGTTAGTTAACATATAGTGTAATAATGGTTTCAGGAGTAGAATTTAGTGATTCATCACTTACATATAACACCCAGTGCTCATTCCAACAAGTGTCCTCCTTAATGCCCCTTGCCCATCCAGCCCATCCAGCCCATCCCCCCAACACCCTGCCAGCAACCTTCAGTTTGTTCTCTGTATTTAAGAGTCTCTTATGGTTTGTCTCCCTCTCCGTTTTTATGTTATTTTGCTTCCCTTCCCTTATGTTCATCTGTTTTGTATCTTAAATTTCACATATGAATGAAATCATATGATATTTGTCTTTCTTTGACTAAGTTATTTCACTTAGCATAATACATTCTAGTTCCATCCACGTTGTTGCAAATGGCAAGATTTCATTCTTTTTCATCACCTAGTAGTATTCCATTGTGTGTGTGTGTGTGTGTGTGTACACACACACCACATGTTCTTTATCCATTCATCAGTCATTGGACATTTGGGCTCTTTGCATAATTTGATTATTGTTGATAGTGCCACTATAAACACTGGGGTGCATGTGTCCCTTTGAATCAGCAGTTTTGTATCCTTTGGATAAATACCCAGTAGTGAAATTGCTGGGTCATAGGGTAGTTGTATTTTTAACTTTTGAGGAACCTCCATACTGTTTTCCAGAGTGGCTGGACCAGTTTGAATTACCACCAGCAGCACAAAAGGTCTGCATCCTTGCCAACATCTGTTGTTGCCTCAGTTGTTAATTTTAGCCATTCTGACAAGTGTGAGGTGGTTTTGATTTGTATTTCCCTGATGATGACTGATATAGAGCCTTTTTCCATGTGTCTGTTGGCCATCTGGATGTCTTTGGAAAAATGTCTATTCATGTCTTCTGCCCATTTCTTCACTGGATTACTTGTTTTTCAGGTGTTGAATTGATACATTCTTTATAGAGTTTGGATAGTATCCTTTTATCTGATATGTCTTTTGCAAATATCTTCTCCTTTTCCATTGACTGCCTTTTAATTTTCCTGATTGTTTCCTTCCCTGTGCAAAGCTTTTTATCTTGATGAGGCCCCAATAGTTCATTTTTGTTTTTGTTTCCTTTGCCTCTAGAGACATGTCAAGTAAGAAGTTGCTGTGGCTGAAGTCAAAGAGGTTGTTGCCTGTTTTCTCCTCTAGGATTTTGCTGGCTTCCTTTCTTACATTTAGATCTTTCATCCATTTTGAGTTTATTTTTGTGTGTAGTATAAGAAAATGGTCCAGGTTCATTCTTTTGCATGTTGCTGTCCAGTTTTCCCAACACCATTTGCTGAAGAGACTGTCTTTTTTCCATTGGATATTCTTTCCTGCTTTGTCAAAGATTAGTTGGCCATACATTGGTGGGTCCATTTCTGAATTCTCCATTCTGTTCCATTGATCTGTGTGTGTTTTTGTGCCACTACCATGCTGTCTTGATGATTATAGCTTTGAATACAGCTTGAAGTCCAGAATTGTGATGCCTCCAGCTTTGGTTTTCTTTGTCAGGATTGCTTTGGCTATTCAGAGAATTTTTGGTTCCATGAAAATTTTAGGATTGTTTGTTCTAGCTCTGTGAAGAATGCTGGTGTTATTTTGATAGGGATTTCATGGAATATGTAGATTGCTTTGGGTAGTACTAACGTTTTAACAGTATTTGTACTTCTATTCCATGAGCGTGGAATGTTTTTCCTTTTTTGGGTGTCTTATTCAATTTCTTTCATAAGCTTTCTATAGTTTTCAGTGTATGGATTTTTCACCTCTTTGGTTAAGTTTATTCCTAGGTATTTTATGGTTTTTGGTGCAAATGTAAATGGGATCAATCCCTTGCTTTCTCTTTCTGCTGCTTCATTATTAGTGTATAGAAATGCAACTGATTTCTGAACATTGACTTTATATCCTATGATATTGCTGAATTCGTGTATCAGTTCTACTATTTTTTTGGGGGGGGGTGGAGTCTTTTGCATTTTCCACATAGAGTATTATGTTGTCTTCAAAGAGTGAAAATTTGACTTCCTCCTTGCCGATTTGGATACCTTTTATTTCTTTGTGTTGTCTGATTGGTGAGGCTAGGACTTCCAACACTATGTTGAATAACAGTGGTGAGAGTGGACATCCTTGTGGTGTTCCTGATGTTAGGGTGAAAGCTCTCAGTTTTTTCCCACTGAGGATAACATTAGCTGTGGGTCCTTCATATATGGACTTTATGGACTAGGTGGTCTTTTATACTCAGCAGCATGTGCTGTGTTAGGTGCCAGGTACGAGGCCAGCAGTGGAATCCAGAGTTGAGTCACACACAGGCCTGATTCTTAGTCTTGGTGATAAGGGCTATAAGAGAAGTTAATAAAAATTGCCATCAGGTTAAGAGAAGGAAATGACTAATTCTGTTTGCTAAGGCTTGAGAGCTGATACTGAGGAGAAATGTATTAGTTCTGTCATCATTCACTTAATCCAGAAATCTTGGCTAGGTTCCTATTGTATATACAAGGAGTGGAGAAGTGGCCATGAAAGTAAGCAGCTAGGATCTTTACCCTCATTCAGTTGAATCCAAGCTAGAGTGGTGGGGGAGGTTGGGAAGGAGGACTATTCCCATCAAACATCTAGTGAACACATTGCCTTGTCCAACATTCCTACAGTGTAGGTTGTATCTCCATTGCACAGTGAGAAAACTGAGACCCGCAGGAATGAAACTATTTGCTGAGATCACATAATAGAAATCCTAAGGCCTTAAACTTCCCTCTGCCTGTCTTCAGAGCTCCAGAATTTAACTCTGATGCCATTCAGGCAGCAAGGAGGCTTCACAGCCCATTGAGTGCATGCTGGTTTTGCCTGTCCAGAAGTCCTTCTCTGGGTGACAGATTATGTATTTTCCTTTGGAGATCTAACCCTTCCCACTCAAAGTACATTTCTCATACCACCCCACCCCCACCCCTTAACTCCCAGGCTTCAGAAGTGAGGCCCTCCCTCAGGCTTGGCCTGTCAGAGCATGCATCTTTTTGGACACCGTGATGGGCCCAGTGACAGACGCATGACCAAGCTCTACAGGTTGGAGTCAATGCCTGGGCTTTTGCTGAGAATATTGAAAAAGAGTCTTGCTCTTTGTCCTAGGATTTTTAAACTGTGGACTGTTAGCCCAGACCACCTAGTGGTCTTCTTTCCTCCTGCAAGGGGAGAGGCTGCCTGCCTGAGAATGAAGCTGACAGAGAGGAAAGTAGGCTCAGAGCAACAATTCCCAGACAACAAAATTTGAGCCCTTGGATCTAATTTTGCCTAAAATGGGAAAATTAGAAATTTTACAAATTAGAAATGGGCAACTTAAAAACCATACTTCTCAATTCCATGAGCTAATAGGTTCCTTCCATCCACTTAAGATAGGCTGGGTTACTATCACTTATAATCAAGAATCCTGGAGAATACAACCTCCAAGAGTGTGTGCAGAAGTTGTATTTCTCTGTCTCCCTAGTATGTTCTTCACCACACCTGCAAAAAGTCTCCATCAACCTCACCTTAACTTTGTTCTGGGAGGTTAACAGGATGTGGTCTTTGCAGGAGTCTTTTGCACTCTGCTCTTTCTCAAAACTCTGTCCCCAGGGCTGTCACTATTGATGCTAGTCTCCATAAACCAAGGGGTGGATTGGGCAGCCTCCCTGTTGAGCATTCACCAGCATCTCTCCGTCTGCTCCAGAGCCTCTGCCACCCAGCTCTGGTTCCTTTCCTCACCATGCCGGTACTCCAGACACAGCTCCCTCTAACTTTGGGATGTCACATTGAGAGTTTGTGTGTTGTGAGACTGGTAGAAACATGGGTAGAGGTTTGAGAATGACCAGAGGGGACAGCTTCTTCCCTGGTCCTAGTTTCTAGTAATGTCTTATTTGGGCTTTGAATCCCAGAACCCACCCCTGTATAGCGTGCCTGATGCAGCTCTTGTCCTTACAAGCCTGAGGGCCAAAGCAGGAATGCTTCTGGCGTTGCCCAGGAAAGCTTGGTCAGGGGTCTCAGCTGTTAAAGAGAAATTATTCTGGCACTAGTTAAGATGATAATATTCAAGATTACTGCAACAAGGGTCAACTCTACTGCAATAGGGGAGGCAGATTTAGCTTGACTCTGAATACAAGGACAAGTCAGGATTTATAAGCAACAAGCTGAATAAAAGGGTCAGTAGCTGGGAAATTAGCAAGAGGAGACATCAAAGGTAGGAGGATTCTTGCTAAAGATAAGCCAAGGACAGGTGAGTGATCAGGAACCTGGTCATATAAGGTTGATCAGATATCAAGGATGGGGAATGGTTTCACATGATTCTTTGCTAAGACTGGGTTTGTCTTGGGCCCAAGGATGAGGCCTAGTCAAAGGGAGGGACCAGAAGAGCCTAACTAAAGCTTGGTTAAGGAGAGAGTCTTAGTCACAGCTGTGACCTTAGATGGTTTGGAATTTTCCTTCTGGGCATCCAAGCGCTCTCCCTCTTCCAGCAGGGTCTGGGGTTGAAGACTACAGCAAGTGCTTCAGCGGGGGACACTCAGAATCATGTGTTGGAGGCTCTTGTGTCTATGGCTCTCTGTAAGAGTCACCTGTATCAGTATTTAAGCAGATACTTTTAACAACCTCTGGATAGTGTTGGATATCTGAGTTGCACAACCCTGTGATTCTCAATACCCAACAAATGCTTCTGGAGACCTCAGGCTTTCAGCCGTAACTTGAGGCCATAAATGAATTCACACACTGGGCCTCTGAGGCACCCTCTCTATCACCTGCCTCTTTCTCTTTTGATCCCTGCTTCCATTGAAGCATCTGGTATGGTACTTCAGCCATGGATGAAGGGCTCTCTCCCTGCTGTTACAGGAGCATGTCCTGAGGCCAGTCTCACCTTTTGGTAAGAAAGAGCTTCACAAAGCGTCATTGATAACCAATCCAATTTCTGTCTGAGGATATGGGACTGAGTTCCTGAGGTGCTTCATAGTAACATTTGGGTTGGACCAAGACCTCCAAATAAAGTCACTCTAGAAGCCTGCAATCCCTTTCTAGGGAGGGAGCCATCCTTGTCAGGGTGTTGTAGAGAATCCAGCTTGCAGATCAACCTCCATGACATGTGGGAGGCAGGTTTGATGGAATCCCACATTTAGGGAGAGTGGGTGAGTCCTGGGTAAAAGGAATCCAGCATGGGAAGCCATATATTTTTTAGTAGTGCCTAGGAAATAGTAAGAGAGTAGAATTCCAAGGATAGCCTGATGCACCCCCTGAAACCAGATATGGGGACAAAGCTATATGTGGCCTTAGAGTCCCATTGTGCTGAATTCCAGAATCCCACAATATTTAGGTTTCTCTATATTCTCCTTAAGTGAATTAGAGAGGATACAATCATTAGAATGAGGTTTCCTTCCCAGAAGACCCTGTTGAACTCTACTGAGACTAGTGACAGATCTACACTCTTGACTAGAGATCAAGGCCATTGTGGGTGGAAGCTTCTCTGTAGAGAGGGACAGAGCTGTGGTGTGGTGTCTCCTCAGTGCTCACTCACATGTAAGACAGACCTTGGGGATTTACAGGAATGTGTGGAGTGAGGGAGAAAAACCTTGCAAGAATTGAAATTCTTGAGTGTTCAAGGGGGTCCTTACAGCTAGAGAGACCTGGATGTTAATGTTGTGCTCACATCTGGCTTACCCTGGGAAGGCTATAGCGATCTCAGGCACATTGAAGGTGGGGAGGGGGTCATGAGGCATCTTTTAATTCTCAGCAGAGTGTGAATTTGCACCAAGTCTAAGATTCCAACCTTTCTCTCCCTGTCCTTCTCTGTTGCCTGATTCTCAATGCCCTATCACCACAAGGATGGTGCAGGAATTATAAGAGGACTCGCTAAGCTTTGTATCTCTTGGGAGAGGGGGCCCATGCTGGCAGGATAGGGAAGTGTCACCAGGATTCTTAAGAGGGATGGGTCTTGCATGTGAGGTGTGCCTGAGGGGGTGTGACACGCAAAATTCTGGGGGAGGTGCTTAGAGCTACAGGAGACAATTGAGTTCTGCAAGTGCTTGGGAGCAGAACATTAATGGACCAGAGAGGAACAGGACCTTGCAGTGAATGTCAGGGTGCTCTAATTTATCTTCCTCACTGGTCTCTCAGGAAACCCTCATTATTAACTTCTCCACCAAGGCCTACAAGACCTCTATTAAAATGCAAATGAGATTTACTAAGGACATCCCAATGAGCCCTTACTAACAATTAATGCCTTAGCTGACCCTCCTTCCTTAGCAGGGAATTAGTCCTAGAAGAGGACCTAAGGCAACTAAATTTTGATGGGAGGGGGTGAGAAAAGGATCTCAATGTGGGTGAAGCTGGGAATGTGGCCCACCAGAAAAGCAAGCAGCAGCATGACAGCATGGAGGGAATGACTTTCTAGGGAACACAGAAGAGAGATGAACAGAAGAGGCCTCAGACCAATGACATCAGCTCTCCATTTCACTTGGGGGAGAAATTATTCATCGTACTTAGCACCAGCCTTTCCTGATGCATGGCCAACACCTCAGAAGTCAGATTTCCTTAATGACACATTTTCAAGAGTATCAGGAGTCCAAATTACACATGCCCCCTGCCCCCATCCCCCCAACAGTGGTTCTCTTGGTCCTTTTAGGTGGACAGTCTTTGTTCCCTAGCTGCCCCAGCCAGCCGCCACTAACTGCATGACTTTTAGCTTTAAACAAAAGGTTTTCTAGAGGCCCCTCAAACAGAGACAATCTCTGGGCAGCAGGCAAAGGATAGTAGACATGCTTTACTTTATAAACAATTAATATGAGAAATCTTGGTCTTTTAGCTTGGAATTATTTTCAGATTCAAATCAGAGTTATAAATTTAGACTTCCCTTTGAGTTTTCTGAGCCTCTTGAATGTTCCATGTCACCTAGTGGTGAGCTGTGGAACCGCAGGGTGTGTTTTTCAAAGCACTTGCTTAGTCATTGGTCCGATTTGGGGACTCCCTTTGCTAGTAGGTGGTTTATGGAAGAAAAGAAAGGTATGTTCCAGTCATTCAAAGTTGAAATTTTTTTCCTTGTCTCAGGACATCTAAATGGATCCTCCAACTCATTCTTAATTCTAGAAAGGCAGATCAAATGTTTAATGCTTAAAACTGGCATATTAATTTTATATCAAATTTAAAATAGAGTTATGATCTGTATAACATTTTATGGAACATTGGGGCCCTTTGGATAATCAATATATTCGGTTCATTTACGACAATTTTATAAGGATAGAACCATAATTTTGCTCTTTTAATTTTGTAGACATTTATAGTTATTTCATTGTATATTACTGGTCATTTGTGTAATTTACTTGATGTCGATTTCCTGGCCAGAGTTTTTCCCCTCCCTCGTCCTCTCCTCCATATCAGACTTTCCTGCATCTGGCTGAATTATGCTTCCCAGTGTTACAGAGAAATCAGGGACTTCCTGGATAAATCAGCCCAAATTGGAATCTCTTGAGATATGTGAGTATTGTTAAAAAAACAAAATCCAACTGAATAAATTTTGAAGATCTCATTGGCTTTATCTGATGATTCATGAGTTGGGTAGCATCCAGTCTAGCATACAGAAAGGAGCTCTGAGGTGCTGTACAAAATAAAAGACTTTTATAGGCAGAAGGGAGCAAGAACAAGGAAATTATGCTGGGTGAAAAAGCTAACTGGTTATTGCAAGGTCACTTCACTTTAGGGGATGGCAGAGGCCGATGGGGCAGATTACCTAACAAGTACTGCTCAGGCAATTCCTGATTGGCTGGTTTAAGATTCCATTTCTGGGACAGCCAACACTGTAATTAAGTTCAGTCTCAGCTTGGTGATGTGGGGCTTAGCATGAATGACTCCATTTGGGGCCTGTTGTCTTGTTTTTAACAGGATAAACACATTTTGAGAAATGGAAACCAAGAAGCTAATGTTTTTGAGACATTAATATCACAGAGCATGAATAAATTCTTGAAATGCATGTCAGCCCTCACTCAGCCTTTGGACTCGCTCCTGGGTGCGTAGAGTCTCAGTCAGGGAGAAGGCTGCCTCTGGTTAGGAAGCACATGCCTCTGCATCTGCCCACCTTGCTGTCCCTCTGCTTCTCTTGTTTTGTTTGGCTTGGCTTCCTCTATTCTTTTACAAAACAGCTGGTGAGTTTGTGATCACAAGAAGGAACAAATGAGCAGGCTTGGCTGAGACCTTAAAATTAAAATGAACTCACTACCGAATGAGGGCATTTTCTGTGTGGACACCTCTGAGCTTTGGTTCCATTTTTTTCTCATCATACCTCGGTGGAGATCCATTTCCTTAAGATGGGGCAGTCAGAATCTTTGGTTCATCCCTGAATCAGGATGGGCCTTGAAGTTCCCTGAAGACATGGATGCCATCACTTAATGCCTTAATTCTCGGAATTAATGGAAACTGGTGACAAACCTGAAATGGTGGAAGCCCTCTGGAGACTAAACTTGAAATTAATATTTTGCAGTACAAAAAAAAGCCAAAATAGGTTCTTCTTTTCCTTAGAGATTAGTTTGATGTGAGATATTTATGATTCCAGAAACCACATGCTAGGCTGTAATTGAGCATAATTATTGCCCTGCATGCTGCCAAGCGCTGGTCTTGAGGCATCCTACAGATTCCCATTAATTTCTTGATTGGGCTCTAAAAAACAGAGCTGCCACTGACAGGGCCAGAAAGAGCTGTGTCTGATCTGTATGGTCTTTAAATGAAGGAGTCACCGGCTGTCCATTTGGCCAGTGCTGTTCCTCCTGGCCGTGGGGCCTGTATCTGTGATTGCAGGCTTCATTGCCAACACACTTTCTTGGAGTTCTGTGGTGGTATCTTCTTGTCCTTAGAAGAGCTCCACACAAGTAAATGGAAGTGGACAATGGGAAAATTCATATTAATGACTCACACACACATCCCCCAAACTCCCAGAATATAAGATAAATCCTTTGCAATTATCTGGTTATTTCATGTGAGAGTTTTGGAACAAGCCTAAATTATTTGGATAATTACCTTTTCCCTTTTGTTCAACATGTTTACAGCCCACATTCCAGAAATGCCACCCAGCAGGTTCTTACACAGCCTGGATTCTGCTTCTCCCGCTGGCATCATTTGGGAAACTGTCTGGGAGTATAACTCTTTACTCCTAAATATCAGCCTCCAAAGGTTAGGTGTATGTCCCCAAGATAACTGACAGTGTTAAAAAAAAATCTCTCCTAAATATTTGTGTCTGGTGTCCTGCCTTCATAAATACAATCCATGGAGCAGAAGTTAATTTTTGCTGATTACATTTGTCCAAATTTCTGGGGTGATTGTTGTGATCATTAAAACTCACAGTTCAGGCTATCATTGTGAATATGGAGGAAAACAAAAGAGTGTATACTGTACCCAGGACTTTTCTTGAAGAGGCATGTTTTAAACAACCAAGCCTAGATATTGGATTTTGTTTTCTATTAGATTTATATCTTCCTTGAATAGAAGGAAGAGATACCATGCCAAATCTCTGGTTAACTGGGGGTCCCTATCGTGTACATTCCAGTGCATTTAAATATTACTGAATTTTAGGTGAAAAAGAAAAGTCAAATGGCTGTGTGGCTCTAATGTCCTTGTCTATTGTAGGGAATTTATTCCTGTCACTTGAGCAGAAAGTTTCACTTCTCACCACCTCTGGTTGGAGTTGCAGGGGGATTTCCTTTATGCCCACCTGCAGATGGAGTGTCTGCTATGCTCTAGATCCAATAGGCTACTAAGTCATTATTTCTATGGAAAAACACACTTGAAGTTCCAGCTCTGAATTCGAGATACCGGGAGCCCAACTCTGACTCGGCTTCTCAGTCAGGATGATAAGAAAAGCTTTCAGTATATTCTGCATCATCCATGCCTGCCCCTGCCCTTCATCATGCCTATCACAAGGCTGTACACATGATGGCTTATGTCATGACAGAGACTGTGGGTCTCTCTATTCACAGCTGAGTCCATATCCTCTGTGATTAAGCTATGTGTGCTGGAAATATTTTCATTTCTCATGGTATTGGCATTTGAAATTATTCATGGTGACTTTTATCATCTAGCAGCTTAAAATATTAGGAAATCCAACCATTCAAAATTCTTTTTTTTTTTTTTTTTAATTTTTTTATTTATTTTTGGGACAGAGAGAGACAGAGCATGAACGGGGGAGGGACAGAGAAAGAGGGAGACACAGAATCGGAAACAGGCTCCAGGCTCTGAGCCGTCAGCCCAGAGCCCGACGCGGGGCTCGAACTCACAGACCGTGAGATCGTGACCTGGCTGAAGTCGGACGCTCAACCGACTGCGCCACCCAGGCGCCCCTCAAAATTCTTTTTTATGGATTCTGGGCTCCTTGTCTTCTGTGGGGAATTCTACTTCAAACTAAGATAATTAAAGGAGTAGGAGGACTCAAAATAACTTGTTTCTATATGTATAGTTTTCTATTGCTGTGTGACATTACTGCTAACATAGTAGATATAAAAAACATAGATTTATTACTGGATTTCTCTGGTCACGAGTCCAGGCCTGGCTAGCTGAGTCCTCTGCTCAGTCTCACAGGGCTGCAATTCAGATATCATCTGGGGCTGGGGTCTCATCTGACGCTCAGCATCATCTTCCAGGCTCCCTTGGCAGAATTCACTTCTTTGCAGCAGTGGAATGCATGGTGGCTTGCTTCTTCAAGGCCAGACAGAGAATCTCTGAGGCATCATGTCTTTGACCTCTACATTGTCTTCCAGAGGCTCACCTGATTAGGGCAGGCCCACTCAGGGTAATTTCCCTTTTGATTACCTCAAAGTCACTGGTTAATGTTCTTAATCATATCTGCAAAAATCTCTTTGCCTTTGCCACTTGTAATAGGAGTGATATTCACCATATTCACAGGTCCTATCCACACTCAAGGGGAAGAGGCAATACAGGGTTTGTTATACCAGGCTAGGGGAATCTTGGGGGTCATCTCAGAATTCTGTCTACTGCTCAGTTTTTTTTATAACTTAAAAGAATGCTTAGAATTTAAATCATTTGTATATGATAGTACGTACATGCATTTCTGTTATAACACAATAAAATTTTCCTGAAAACCCTCATATTCTGCAAAATCATACACTAAAAAGGGCAGGGCTTATGGAAAAAAAAATAAAGTCAAGGGAAGAACACTCAAAACCTAAGTTGCTTTATAACCAGAGTACTAAAAATACAGTAAGAATCCTAATAAAGCTACCAGCATAGTTTAAAAGACAGTTTAATTGTGCAATAAATAATGATATATTATAACAAATATAGAACTCTACCTAAGAAATCAAAAATGAGCATAGCCTGATAGGGGAGTGAGAAAAGATTGAGGCTGCTAAGTACAGCAATAATGGATAGTGTACAAAGATTGGGGGAACCTCATAACGAGCTTGTTATCAAACTAAGCCAGGAGAAAAACGTAGAGTGAACAGGCACTGTGTACAGAATAGCCTTCCTTTGCAGATTGTGTATGGAGGTGTTTTAGCAGATGTTGTGGTCAGCTGCTAGTACTTGACTGCAAACACTTAAGCTTGGTGGGAAACACTGACTCTGAAAATTAGTTCCACATGATACTGACTTGATTTCTTTATTTACCACTAGTGTTTGAGCTAATTTGTGTGATAGAGATTCCTGTTGTAGCAGAAGAGACTGTCAATGATTTAAATTTCTCCTCTATTGTTACAACACTACTTACTTATTTATTTTTTAAATATAATTTATTGTCAGGGTCGCCTGGGTAGCTCAGTTGGTTGAGTGTCTGACTTTGGCTCAGGTCATGATCTCGTGATCTGTGAGTTTGAGCTCCGCGTCGGGCTCTGTGCTGACAGCTCAGAGCCTGGAGCCTGCTTCAAATTCTGTGTCTTCCTGTCTCTGCCCCTCCCCTGCTCATGCTCTGTCTCTCTCCCTGTCAAAAATAAATAAACATTAAAAAAATTTAAAAAATTAAATAAATATAATTTATTGTCAAGTTGGCTAACACACAGTGTGCTCTTGGTTTTGGGGGTAGATTCCTGTGATTCATCACTGATGTACAACACCCAGTGCTCATCCCAGCAAGTGCCCTCCTCAATGTCCATCACCCATTTTCCCCTCTCCCCCACCTCCCCTGCCATCAACCCTCAGTTCTCTGTATTTAAGAGTCTCTTATGGTTTACCTCCCTGTCTGAAACTACATTGTTTTCCCCCTTCCCTTCACCCATGGTCTTCTGTTAAGTCTTCAAGTTTCACATAGGAGTGAAAACATATGATATCTGTCTTTCTCTGGCTGACTTATTTCACTTAGCATAATACCCTCCAGTTCCATCTACATTGTTGCAAATGGCAGGATTTCATTCTTTCTCATTGCCAAGTAGTATTCCATTGTACATATAAATTACATATTTATCCATTCATCAGTTGATGGACTTTTATGTTCTTTCCATAATTTGGCTATTGTTGAAAGCTATAGACATTGGGGTACATGTGCCCCTATGAATCAGCATTCCTGTATCCTTTGGATAAATTCCTAGTAGTGTTATTGCTAGATTGTAGGGTAATTCTGTTTTTAATTTTTTGAGGAACCTCTACACTGTTTTCCAGAGTGGCTGCACCAGTTTGCATTCCCACCACTAGTGGAAGAGGGTTCCCATTTCTCCACATCCTAGCCGATATCTGTTGTTTCCTGAGTTGTTCATTTTAGCCACTCTAACTGGTGTGAGGTGGTATCTCAACGTGGTTTTGATTTGTATTTCCCTGACAATGTGTGATGTTGAGCGTCTTTTCATGTGTCTGCTGGCCAGCTGGATGTCTTCTTTGGAAAAGTGTCTATTCATGTCTTCTGCCCATTTCTTCACTGGATTATTTGTTTTTCAGTTGTTAAGTTTGGTAAGTTCTTTATAGATTTTGAATACTAACCCTTTATCTGATACATCAGATAAAATCTGATACATCTGATAAATCTTTTCCCATTCCATCGATTGCCTTTTACTTTGGTTGATTGTTTCCTTTGCTAAAGAGACTGTCTTTTATCAATTGGCTACTCTTTCCTGCTTTGTCAAAAATTAGTTGGCCATACATTTGTGGGTCTAATTCTGAATTCTCCGTTCTATTCCATTGGTCTACGTGTCTGTCGTTGTGCCAATACCATACTCTCTTGATGATTACAGCTTTGTAGTAGAGGCTAAATGCTGGGATTGTGATGCCTCCCACTTTGGTTTTCTTTTCTAACATTACTTTGGCTATCTGGAGTCTTTTGTGGTTCCATACAAATTTTAGGATTGTTTGTTTGAGCTCTGAGAAGAATGCTAGTGCAATTTTGAGTGGGATTGCATTGAATGTGTAGATTGCTTTGGGTAGTATTTACATTTTAATAATATTTTTTCTTCCTATCCATGAGCATGGAATATTTTTCCATTTCTTTGTGTCTTCTTCGATTTCTTTCATAAGTTTTCTGTAGTTTTCAGCATACAGATCTTTTACATCTTTGGATTACAATACTCTATTGAATAGTCTATTATTTCCTCTCTAGTATTTTTTTTAATTTTGGTTTTTATTTTATCAAAGTGTGTGTGGTACACAGAATCAAATAGTTCTTATTGCAAAAAATAGCCATCCCTTGTGCATCTGTCACCATTCCCTGCTCCTCAAGCGACCACTTCAACTATTTCAGTTGATTCTTCAGCATCTACTTCTATATCTCTAAATACCCTGTTTACAGTACTGTTTTTAAAAATTTCCACCCAGTTTTAGCCATTATCTATTGACTGGTATGGGGGAAGATAAAGATTTAGCTCATGTTCACTGTTCTGCCTCCATCACACAAACCCCTGCCACCCAGTCTTTCATCTTCCCCATGTGAGTAATTTTAAAAATTAAAAACAACTTTTTAAATTTAATTTTTTTTAAAGAGAAGAAAGAGAGAGCATGAGCAGGGTAGAGGGGCAGAGGGAGAGAGAATCCCAAGCAGGGACCACACTCAGTATGGAGCCCAACTCAGGGCTTGATCCCATGATCTTGGGATCATGACCTGAGATGAAATCAAGAGTCAGATGGTCAACCAACTGAACCACCCACGCACCCCACTCCCCATGTGATTCTATTGTAATTTTTTTGAGCTACTATTGTAATTTTTTTGAGCTACATATAGGATTTGCATCATTCTGATTATGAGAATGCTATTATACCCAATCCATGTAGTAGCCTGTGATTATTTTTGTTCTTTTGCCTAATATCTTGTATTGCCTAGAGTTAATAATTGACTTAAAAATTTGTTTGGTTTTCATATACATATTAGTACAACCCTCAACTTTCCCCAGGTACACACATCTCTTTCAAAACATTAGACATTTTATTAATTTAATCTTCTTTAAGAATCCACCTTGGGTCCCTCTGACTTGCTTTATTCGGGATTGGCTACTTCTAGCTGTGGCTGCTGTCTCTCAAGCTGTCACCCTGAAACTTCCCTTCGCCATCTTCTGGGCTCTGCACATCTGGGCTATGTTTTATTTTACCCAGAGAGCTGAATGAGATTTTGATGGGGTATAGAAGGTTAGCTTTGAAAGCTTTGACCCATTATCATCTTGTTTTCAGCAGTGTTGTTGAGAAACCTCATACCATTCAGAATCTTGTATACAAATCATTCATATGAAACTAGGTTTTGAACTTTTCTTTCTGGAAGCTTATAGAGTCTTTTCTTTGGTGTTCCAGAATTTTAGGGTGCTAATACCTTGCTATGATATCGTTTCAGTCTTTACACTTGGCATTTGAAAATTTCCTTCAATATAGAAATACATGCTTTCAGTTCTTAGAAATCTTCTGGAATTACTTTCTTGAGTAATTTCCTTCTCTCCATTTTCTTTGTTCTCTCATTCTGGGAACTCCTGTTATTCAAATGTCAGACCTACTAGGCTCGTCTTTTCATGGTCTCTTTTTTCTCTTCTGGGATATTTATTTTTCTCTCTGAACTTCTATTTCTTTCTCTGTAACTGGTAATATAGAATATGCTTGGCTTTTCTCAACCCTCATTCCCTTTCCCCCCTTTTATGTAGTAGCACTGACTGATTCCTGTGGTAGTTACTGGTGCTATTTCCAAATGTTTCTGATTCTCTCTCCTGGGCACATGGTTCCCCTGTAGTTGAGTGGGGCAATATGCTTAGTCCTGGCTGATAGGTTGTAAATGGAGGTGATATATGTTACTTCCAGGCTGAAGAATTGAATTGTCAGTGCTAGATGTTCCAGAACTCTCTTTTCCTCTACTATCGTGACCAGCATTGCTCCAGACTGTAGTGGCTTCTTCAGTCTGGGTCCCACTGTGTGGATGATGTTGAGCAGAGTCCCCAGTGGACCATAAGGGACATGAAACATGAAGATGTCAAGATAATTTCTTAACCAAAGCAAACCTAACCTGGCCCCCAAACAACCTCAGTTCCGGAAGAGAGGCCTGGAATTTCCATTCCTTTTGCTAGTGATCTGTTCACAAATATGGGCCTAAGACAACCAACATTCCTCTGATCATCTATTTTCTTAAATTGGCTCTTTCAGACTGAAGGAACAGAGTTTGATGATTGAAGAAGTACTTTTCTCTCTGCCCACCCCCACCCAGTTCATCTGTTGAGAACATAAATGTGAGGATGGGGAAAAATCATCCTTAAAATTAAAATTCAACCAATACTATGATTGAAAGAGCTCTGTCACCCCTGAAGGTAGAGGGAGAGCAATTCAAGATAAGATGCACATACTAAACATTCAATGAATTAGTGCCTTTCTTTATCCTATGCTTCCTGAGTTTAAAATTGGCCTTATCCGTTAAAGTCATTAAAGGTGAGAAGTTGTAGATTAAAGTTAGTAAATTATGTCCCTCTTTTCACAATAAGCTAGGCGTTATTTTGTACTGTTTGTTTATGTTTATTCAATTAGACTCACCCTGTTCGAGAAAGGATTTGAAGCCACTTGCTGTTTGATGATCACACCCTTGGATTTGGGAAGGATTTACCTAAAGGAAAACCAGGAAGACACCCCTGGAGTAGTTACTGTGGCAAATATTAAGATTCCCAGGGTGCTGGGAAGTTGACTTAAGGCCACTCTCCCATTTCCTAGTTTCCCATTTCGTGCTTGCTTTTCGACCCATTCCACAGAAGCACCTGTAACCCAGAGGAGAAGTGCTTGCCCAAAGTTGCAAGTCAGATGGAAGCATGGTACAATGATTAAAAGCAGGGCTCAGCAAACCAGGGCCCGTGAGCCAAATCTGGCAGGTGACCTGGTTTCGTACTGTCACAGAACAAAGCCCATCCTAAGCTCATTCTTTTTTAAAGAATTGTAAAGACACAAACCCAACTGTCTCCGGCCCTTTACGGGAAAAGCACCACTTCCTTATTAGGAACCCAGGCTTTTAGCACCACACAGACCTGGGTTTGAATCCTAGTGAGACTCTGTCAGGTTACTTAATGACCCTGAGTCTCAGTTTTCTCATTTGTAAAATGAGGATAATGCTTCCAGCTGTTCTGCCTGGTTGGAAGGATTGAATGATACTTGTATTGTCGAGGGCTCTTTGCAGAGCCAGGCAAGTATTCCACATAAAAGCCTGCTTATTTTTATGAATTTTATGTGAGCCTAGCCTCTTGGTACCTCGTAGAGCAGGCTGCTCCCATCTATACTGGAGCTGCAAAGACGTCATTATCTTCTGACGGTGCCGTGGTGTGGCTCCTCACTGCTCCCAGCTATAGTCAGGCAATCACTTTTGCCCTAGCACCTAATCAAACAATTCTGCCATTTCACATTCAGACACTGTGCACTTTTCAGACTATTTTGTGAAACCCATATATTTTCATTAAGAGTTGATAATAAACTCTAGCACTGAAAGTTTTTCCACGTTCATGATTGATGACAGTGCGATAGGATGCTGAGTGGCTCTTGTCGCCAGCTCAGGCGAGAATCTGCTTGGGGCAGTTGCACCTTCCACCCCATCACTGCCTGCCCAGAGCCATCTGGAGACAGCCCCCTTCTCCAGGGACAATTGGGTTTTGGTATCCTTTTTTCTCTCTCTTTTTTCAATAACACTCTGGAGGCAGAGTTTCCAGGCAGAAGGCAAGTTGTGATCATATCCAGGAGGTCTGGAAATTGATCACCTTTATTTTTGTGCAGTTCAGTGGCAGCAAAGGATGAAAAAAATCCATGGGTTCATTCTCCCTCCCTTTTAAAATTTGTCTTTCCCTTTCTAAAAAATTTGGCTTATATTCTGAGTCAGTGTGTCTTGCATCCTTAAAGATAAGGCAGAGAGGGCCACTGTGGAGGTCTGTTCCAGGCGCTGAGATGTGGCAGGAACTGGAAGAAGCCAGAGGGAACAGGATCTCTCCACTGGGCAAGGAGGTCTTGTGAGGAAAAGCAGCCAGTGCCCTGTCACAATAGCACCAAAGCCTTGGTGGAGTTGGGATATGGCCATGCCCATGAACTCCGGCCCAGCCTCTTTTTAGAAGCCAACACTTTATACTTGATCCCTTCTGCCAAGGCACAAAACATCCGGGAACACTTTAGGGAGCTCTGCTCATTCCCTAGTGGGAGACAGCCATTTTGACAGGAAGTTGGAGGAACAGAGAAGGTCACAGCCACACTCATTTGGGGAGGGAACCCAGCATCAAGACTGTGAAGGTAGAAATTGCCAATTTCTGCCCATATGTGCATAGTTAAAAGCTCAGAAAAGCTTTGAGAGGTGAAAAGCTTGGTTACTTCCATCAGAGTAGGTGACAGTCTGTGAGTGTGGGTGCTGTTCAGCTTTGATTTAGAAGGAAGAAGAGTGCTTGTCCTCTTCCCATGGTACCACCTTGGTGGGGCTAATGGTAGGGGGCAAGGGTCCCAACTCCTCCTCCAGGAATGGGGCTGTTGGAATCACCTTACCTCCATCTGAAGGTAAGATGGGGCCAGCCTGCTCAGCCCAGCTAAGGGATGTATGTCTGGCACTGACTGACCTTGGCTGATTGATGCCATTTTGTAGGCAGCCCAAGGGTATTCAGATGGTGGCATGGAGTGAGGGGAACTGACTGGAATTTGGTGGTCAATCAGATGTACCTCTTTTATCCTTAAACTTGGGCTGTTTATCAGAAAACCATTTTGAATGCATTGTCTTTTATTTTTATTAGATTTCCACTGATTTGTGTGCCGAGTCACACATCTGTAAGGTGGGTACCGACCTGCCAAAACAGTTAGTGATCTACCTTTACCTCAGTTTTCCACAGATTAGTAGAGAAAGGAGAAGATTTACTTTTTGGTCTCCATAGCAAAACCCTGGCATTGCTCCTAGGGAGGCAATGAGCAGAATGAGAATGAGAGAGCCTCTTTTTTGCTCCATCCAGAAAGAAAATCAAAGATGACAGATACAGGACAGTGGGGTGGGGGGGCTCTGAGAGATGGCAGGAAATCCCGAAAGCCAGTGCTGCCTGTCAGAGAGAGCCACCATCTTGCTTCGGGGAATCTGGTTTGGTTTCCTTCCCTCAGAGATTCTAAAACCCTAAGTTGGACCCCACCTTTGTTTTTAACTTGTTCATCTTTAGGCTCCCGTAGGTTGCCGTTCCCTTCCAAAGTCCCTTCTTTTGAGGGGTTGGGAGTTGATACTGAATGGAAGGGAAGGAGTTAAGAGACATTTCCTCAACTTTAAAATTGAACACTCCCTGTTTTTGTAGCCTTTCCTCTCCACTTCCGTCCCAATTCTGTTTCTTCCACAACTTACTGGAAAAATACTGTGCTTTTTTCTTGCTCATGTACTACTACAGAGACTTTTTAATGTCCCTGCCTTTAGGGGGAGGGAATGTTTCCCCTAAAATGTGAAGGACTGATAGTCCTGCTTTTGATGACTTGAGCAGAAAGATAGACATTTAGAAATGTCCTCCCCAGCTGTTGACATTCCTGGAGCTGTGCCTGTTGTATGCAATAGGAGTACTGGAATAAATTGAGAGAGCTGCAAAAGGGAACGTTTGCAGGACTCCTTTGCTCCCAACTAGCCTTAACACTTCCGTCTGTGAAATGTAATAATATGTTTGTTTGATGCAGAATCAGACTGTCTTAAAACGTAGAGCATCAAAAAACAAAGATGTGTTTATGAAAGGAATCACACACAAAAAATTTTCTTGTGGTTCCCAAATGCATTCAAATGGACATCAAATCACCTGCAGGGTTTGTTATAATAAAGATTGCCAAGACCCAAGGATTTGCATCTCTAGCAAATTCCCAGATCTTGCTCATGCTGTCACCCAGGGATCGCTCTTTGAGAACCAGAGCATTGAAAAGATTGTGGGTTTTCCATTTCATTTTTTTTCTCTCAACAAAGTCCATCATGTGCTTTGTTCTCTTAAGTGTTTCTAAAAATATTCCCAGAGGGCATACCTTTTCCTTTCATTAATGTAAAAACTAATGTCAATACCGAATTAAATATGTGTATCGTCAACTTTGCAGTTGCTTGCCAGGGTATGGCTGCTCTGAACCTGTCTGATTTGGGGACATGCCTGGCAAATAGGCCCCACTAGCAGGATGGCTTCTGGAACCCTAAGGAAAGAAGGGTGTGCTTGTTTGCTTCTCAGCCATTGCTGGGATGTCCCAGGAATTCCTTACATTTTCTCCTTGTCATGCCCAAAGCAACTTCCCTTGTCAAGCACCAATTCCAGGCTAGGTGGGGCCAGCAGGAGGGGGTGGAGGATGTGTTCTGTGCTGAAGACTTTGGAGTGGAATTTTCCTATCATAACTGGTTGCTTTCTGTTCTTTGGTGGTTCTTATGTTCTTCAGTGCTCTTTCATCGGCGAGTTAGAACATACAAACCTCAAACTACCTTAACCAAAAGACGCAAATGCATCAGTTCAAGTCACTGGAAAGTCCAGGTGAAGGCTTCCAAGCTGTTTTCCAATGCGATCTCTAGTATATCTCAGTTCTGTTCTGTCTGTGTTGGCACTACGACCGTAGGTCACCTGCTTCCCTCAAATGAGCAAAGAATTGTCATGGGCACTGGGAAGAGAGGTCCCACTTCCCTCTTGTATTCAAAAAGAAACCAGAGAGAAAAATATAATTGTTTGCCATTTTTATGTTTATTCCTTCATTATGAATGTTTTTCTCTCCTAATTTCTAATCATCCAAAGCCTAAAAATCTGTCATCGTTCACAACCCATGAAGACTTCCCTGACTACCCTACCATGAGGTAAGGCCTCCTCCTCTGAACACCACCAAGTCTTCTTGTGGGAGGTGATGTGACATGTTAGACATCTGGGCTCTGCTAGGTGCTCCTGGACACCTGCTAGTGATCTGTCTTCTTTGAGCAAGTTACTTTTGATCACTGTACCTTCATTTTCTTTTCTCATCATAAGATGAGCATAATCAGTGTCCTCCTGGAGGTTTGAGGTGAGCAAAACTAACCATATTAAAAGTACTAGGATGGTGTCTGGCACAGAGAAAGCACTCAACAAATAATTCCCTTTATTAATTCATTTTTCTTCTGTGCCACTGCCCACTTTCTACTTTGTATTATTATTTCTGGTAAGAGAGACTCAATTCCCCCTTTTTATAGGAAAAAGGCCCCCTCAGCTACAGAACATGTCCAGATGTACATATTGTAGATTTTGTTGATGTCATGGTGTATGGTGACATTTTGTCACTTCCCGCCATACCCTGACTCAAATGTGGTTAGAGAAGAGATTATTGATGGGCTCTTTCAGTTTGTATCTCACCTCCTCCAACCTCCTTCACCACCTCCATCTTCTCCCATAACTGCCCACCACCATGATGAATAGCTAGAGTTTTAAAAAAGAGACCTCTCAGGTTAGCCTTTCCAGGGCTCATATTTCCATCCCAACACTTCTTAATATATCTTTATACTTACCACCAACAATTAAGATTTTAAAGTCCTTGAGGACTCTAAGCATTCCAGTCTTCTTGGTGTTGATGGATTCTTTAAGCACTTCCATATTCCCATGTTCACATGGGAAAATATGCATTTTTACATTACACCTCACATCCAATTATAGAAAAGACAGATGCCTCCCCAAGAATTCTTCCTCATGTGGAGAAATTGGAACAGTTGTGCATTGTTGGTGGGAATGTAAAATGGTATAGCCACTATGGAAGACGGTATGGAGGTTCCTCAGAAAGGTTAATCATAGATTTACCATATGATTCAGCAACTCCCTTTCTGGGTATATACCAGAAAGAACTGGAAGGAGGGTCTCCAAGAGATTTGTACCTCCATGTTCTTAGCAACATTGTTCCCAATTGTCCAATGGTGGAAGCAATCTAAGCATCTACTGACAAATGATTGGATAAAAAATTGTGATATATCCATGCAACAGAATACTATTCAGCCTTAAAAATGAAGGACGGGCACCAGGGTGGCTCAGTGGGTTGAGCGTTTGACTTCTGCTTGGGTCATGATCTCACAATTTGTGACTTCAGGTCCTGTATTGGGCTCTGTGCTGATAGCACGGATTCTGCTTTGGATCCTCTGTCTCCCTCTCTGCCCCTCCCCAGCTGGCTCTCTGTCTCTAAAAAATAAATAAACATTAAAAAAAGAATACAAAAATAAAAACAACGAAGGAAATTCTAATATGTGTTACAGTGTGGATGAACCTTGAGGATGTTATTCTAAGTTAAAGAAACGAGTCACAAAAGGACAAATACTGTATGATTCCACTTATATGGGGTACCTAGAGTAATCAAATTCATAGAAACAGAAAGTAAAGTGGTGATTGCCAGGGGCTGGGCTGGGCATTGTGTTGTTTAACAAGTATAGGATTTCAGGTTTACAATGTAAAGAGTTCTGGAGATTGGTTGCACAACATAATGAATGTACTTAACACTACTGAACTGTACATGTAAAACCGGTTACAGTGGTAGGGGCACCTGGGTGGCTTAGCCAGTTGAGTGTCCAACTCTTGATTTCAGCTCAGGTCATGATCTCAGGGTTCATGGGTTTGAGCCCCACAGTGGACTCCATGCTGATGCCACGGAGCCTGCTTGGGATCTTCTCTCTCCCTCTCTCTGCCCCTCCCTTGCTTGTGTGTGTGCTCTCTCTCTCTCCCAAAATAAATAAATAAACATAAGAAAATAGTTAAGGTGGTAAACTTTATGTTATATATATTTTACCACAATTTAAAAAAGAAGTTCATCCTCACACCCTGTTTTGAGAAAGGCTATCTTAAAAACGAATCTCTGACTCTGTGGAAATTTTTCACTTTCCAGGCTGATTATTGCTGTTATAGAGAGGTTTTCTTATTATAACTGGCAAAGGAAATTTTTTAAAGATTATCACTGAAACAAAAACACAGAGTAGTTCTCTATCAGGAGGGCTATGCACACTGTCACAAAGAGAAAATGCAGATGGCAGTGGAGAGCTCCAAATCATTTGCTGAGAAAAACAAAGAACACCAAGGCAGGCAATTATGGTATGAAATGAGCAGTTAAGGGCTGTTAGTATTGGGGACAATTCTGGGCTCGACCTGGAAGTCCCTTTTTAGAACTCAGAAAACAGCAAAGGGACAGAATGGAGAGCCTGTGCACTCTCACTGTGTGTGGTATTGGGTGGCCATATGGTGGATTTTAAGCCTCTATGACATGTATGTTCCTTATTTATATACATTTCCTGTCTTCCCAACCCGACCATATTCTTAGGGCTGGATCTATATTGGATTTAAATAAAACAAGACCCTTCCTTTTATTATGTTTATGTGGTAAGTTATGATCATGATTTATTTTATTTTTATTTTTAAATGTTTTTAAAGTAAACTCTACCCCCAATGTGGGGCTCAAACTCACGATCTCGATATCAAGGGTTGCACGCTCTACCAAATGAGACATCCAGGTGCCCCCTGATTGTGATTTTAAAGCTATGTCAGCGTTACATATTGTTAAAGGTTCTGTTCAGATTATACGTCCCAGGTAGAACCTGAGGAGCAAAGATGGAAAGACAAGAAAAGGGAGATGTGCCTCAAGGAATTGGCAGAGGGAGTGAAGTTAGGCTTTGAAGGACCAGATCTAGGAACAGGGAAGAATGTATTTATTTAGGAGAGTAAGTAGTATAAACATTCCCTTCCAGAGGAGTTCAGAATATTTTTTACTTCAAGTTAGTTAAAAGACTGGACTTTTCTTAAAATACAGGCAACAAAGAGGATTGTCAACATGAGATCTGTCATTTCCTGTCTTCTCGGTCAGCAGGATTCAGTATTTATCAGGCACCCGAGGGGGTCAGGAACATGGGGGCCCATAATGTAGTCTGGCTTCTGCACCTGGTTTGGGGTACTGCTTTCAGTACCCCAGTACTGCTTTCAGTAATGTCCCAGGAAGCTTCCAGCAGCAAAATCCTGTGGACAATTGCAGTGCCTTAGCTCAGAGCTTGGCAAATTTCTTTTGTAAAGTGCCAGATAAGTAAATATTCTAGGCTTGTGGGCCATATGGTTTCCCCATTGCAACTACCCAGCTCTGCCATTATAGCATGAAAGCAGCCAAAGATAAATGAATGAGTATGGCTGTGTTCCAATAAAACTTTATTTATGGGCACTGAAATTTGAATTTCATATAATTTCACATGTTAGGAAATATTTTTCTTTTAATTTTTGTGAAAGCATTTAAAAATATAGAAACCGTTCTTAGCTTGTGGGTCACAGAAAAACAGGTGGTGGGCTGGATTTGGCAGGGAGGCCACGGTTTACCAGCCCCTGTTTAAAACTTCCCAGCTCATTCTAATGTGCAGCCATTGTGGAGAACCCCTAGCCTATGCTTTGAATCTCCTGAACTACAGACCTGATGTATCATTGTATCCCCATATACAGTGGGGGTAAGTTCTTGATAACAGTTGAATGAATTTATCTTTGTGGATTGCCTATATCTCCTTGCTGATGGGTATTTGTTGAAATGGTTAATAAACTAAGATAACTAGGGAACAGGGCAGGCTATGGTTGTCAAAGATGGGAGACAGGGCAAAAGCAGAGATACAGCATTTGGGAATCAGGGGAGGCAGCAGTATTGGGGCACAGCTGTAGTTGGCATGGAGGTGTACCATTCAGACCTCCCTGCCAGAGAACCTGCTGTGTGAGGTAGCTGGTGGATAGTCATCAGTTGCCACTCTTTTGGGTTTTCACTGAGATCGTGTCTTCCCCCACACTGCCCCCCAGCCAATATTGAGCATGACAGGTGCCCAGAGCTGGGCTGGTCCTACTGCTCGGTGTTGGACCTTTCTGATGGGAAGTCTCTGTCCTGGGGCTCTGCACCAGCCTGGCTGAAGCTTTCTCAGAACCCCACTGTTGGTATAATGCTCCTTCCTTCCCATCCTTACCTCTCTTGTTCTCAGGTGTCAGAGTGCATCTTGCCTTGAACTCACCCCTCCCCCTTTCTCCTTCATCCTCTAATACATCTTTTCTCAGAGGAGCAGAACTGATGCAAGGGATGGTCAGGGAGGAGACTTAGTGGAAAGTAGATATATCCCATTTTATTTCAAATTTGGGACTTCTTTCATTTTCTTTGTCCACCCTCTCCCATTTCTCTAAGGATAGAAGCAACAGCAGTGGCAAAAGGCTATGCTGATAGTAATGAAATTGATGAAAGAATCATAGTCGAGTGTGAACTTTCTTCCTGAGCCCACACTATTCTTGGCTCAAGACTGGTAACTCCCCAGGAAACTTCTATGTTTAGCTCATGGCTTCAAGTAAAAATTAATCCTACTTCTGTTCATTTGTGTTCAAAGTCATGGAGTTGCCATATCCTTGAGGCACATGGGCAGCTTTTGGATGGGGCACATGGGAGCTGTCTGAGAGCTGAGTGTGGCCATCTCCAGGGTGACTCCAGCCACAGTGATGGAGCCCGGGGGACTGGGGCCACTAGCAGCTCCTGGAGACCCCAGGAGACAGAGCCTTCTCCCCAATAGTTTCGGTCAAAGTCCTGGGGAGGATATCGGTTGACTAGCCCTCAATCATGTGCCCACAATTTTGTCCAAGACACCTCTATGTGGATAGAGCTACCTAGCAAAGAAGTGGGGATAGTGTTTGCAGATGGGGGGAGAGGAGGCAATAGCTACCACTCTTTTCTACACATGACAGGCAACAGGTGAAAAGTCAGGCCTTCAGACGTGATCACAAAGCACACAGATTTGGAAGGTAGCTGTCCAAGGTTCAGGTAAAAGGCCAGGAATGGGAAGCTTTGGGGAAAGGGAGAGAGGGAGCAGAAGAATAGCTAATATAAAATGTTAATAGTGAGCATATACTGAATGCTCTATCAGCTGGGATGCTTTCACTTGCAAATAGCAAAGCATCTCACTCACAAGTTTAAACAACAAAAGGCTGAAGGTGGAGTGACTCCAGGCTGCTTTATTGTCTCAGGGTCTCAGTGTCTGGCCTCAACCCAGGTGGCCTCTCATAATGCTAAGTGTCACCACTAGCATAATCACATCCTGGGGCTTCTCTTCCTGCCAACCACCACCCCTCCTTTGTGGTGTTTTTTTTTTTTTTTTTTTTTTGAGAGAGAGCATGAGTGGGCGAGGGGGAGGAGAGAGAGAGAGAGAGAGAGAGAGAGAGAGAGAGAGAGAGAGAGAGAGGATCCCAGGTGGGCTCCTCACTGACAGTAGTGAGCCTGATGCGGTTTGTGAAATCACAAACCCTGAGATCATGACCTGAGCCAAAGTCAGATGCTCAACCGCCTGAGCCACCCAGGCACCCCTCCTGTCAACTCTTAAAAATTGTGGTAAAATAGGGGCACCTGGGTGGCTTAGTCAGTTAAGCGTCTAACTTCAGCTCAGGCCATGATCTCATGGCTCCTGAGTTCAAGCCCCACGTCTGGCTCTGTGCTGACAGCTCAGAGCCTGGAGCCTGCTTCAGGTTCTGTGTCTCCCTCTCTCTCTGCCCATCCCCTGCTCATGCTCCCTCACTCTCTCAAAAATAAATAAACATTAAAAAAATAAAAAAAATGTGGTAAAATACACAGAACATAAAATTTACCATCTTAACCATTTTAAGTGTGCAGTTGAGTGGTATTCAGGAGATTCATATTGTTGTGCACTGTCTCCAGCACTCTCTTCATCTTGTAAAATTGAAACTCTGTTCCCATTAAACACCAACTTTCCATTACCTCCGCTCCCCGCTCCTGGCGCCCACCACTGGACTTTCTCTCTCAATGATTTTGACTGTTCTGCATATTCGTATAGGTGAAATCTACAGCATTTGTCTTTCGTTCCACCTAGTTTTTGTGTGACCCTGATTTAAGAATGATTTTTTTACTGTGGTAAATGGTTATATTTTAAATGGTCATGTAAGTATCTACATAATATCTTCCATTTTTCTTCTTGGCTCACATAGCCTAGAATATTTCCTCTCTATCCTTCACAGAAGAGTTTAGAAATCCCTGAGCTAGATCAATGGTTTGCAACCTATTCTCTGCTGCCAACTGATCTCTGGTAGAAATGGAAAGGGGAGGGGTACCTGGGTGGCTCAGTCGGTTCTGTCGTTGGCTCAGGTCATGATCTTGTGGTCCGAGAGTTTAAGCCCCGCATCAGGCTCTTTGCTTACAGCTTAGAGTCTGGAGCCTGCTTTGGATTCTGTGTCTCCCTCTCTCTCTGCCCCTCCCCTGTTTGTGCTTTGTCTCTCTCTCTCAAAAATAAATAAACATTTAAAAAATAATAATAAAAAAAAAGAAATGGAAAGGGGATGGTGCAGGGTTAGAGCCTTGGGGTCTCCTTCCAAGATCCCACCCCAGACCGCAGCTTTGCCCTGAACGGTTTATCAGGTTTGCATAATGGCTGTCCATGACAGCTTTCACTGGGAGACAGTGGTCCAGGACAAAACTTTGGGAAACCTCTGCACCGGGTGTTTTCTGAGGTTTCTCACAGATTTGACATAGAGAAGTCCTCCCTTTCCAGCTAATTCAACTCCTAGGATTAGGGTCAAAGTTCACTTGAAGACATTTTGGTAATTTGATGTTCAAAAAAAATCAGAAGTAATGTACAAAATGAAGAAAATACTAACTTTGTAAATAGGAAAAACAATCTTTTCATAGTGAAGGAGATCAGGATATGCCACTCCTGGAATGTGCCACTTTGGCAAAAGAATTGTTTTGAGCTGAAGGCATCTGAGTTCCTGAAATCCCTTATCTGTCTAAAAGCAGAGCCTCCCCAAAGAACTCAATTGTCATAAATCCTCTCCCAGGAAGTAACTCTGATCTTCTTTTCTTAGAGAGAGTGGGCACCACACCCAGACAGACATTGTCAGAAAACTGTCAAGTCTCCTACCTAATCTCCTAAGGGCCCCTTTACCTTTAAAAAAATCATTTGTGCTGCCTCATGCATCCTGTCTCTTGACCCCTTCTAAGAAGTCATTTGTTCCCTCAGAAGTACCCCACTGCCCTCCCCATTCCCTTTTAACATGGTATTGCAGGGACAGAAAGTATTTTTTTTTTTACTCTACTCTTCTAAATGCTTAGCTGGAGCCTCTATGACAAAAGACAGATGATATAAGTTTTATGTGACACGGGACTCTTTATAAGGAAATGAAGACTCAAGGAAATTGTTAAACCTGAGTGTTTCTAGGTTTGCTGAAGAGTGGACAGTCATGGAAAAACCGTGTCAGGACCAAAAAGTGTATGAGCTAAATGTAGTAAACTGGAGGAAATAGCAAAGCTTATTTATTTAGATTCTTCTTGGGTACCTTGGAGATGAGGCTATTCCTTTCCTCCGTAAAGGGGAACACCTCTCACATGAGGGTTTTATGACCTGCTTTAGGAAAAAGTCAGAAAGTCTTCCTGCACATACTCTTTCTCAGATTCCTTCAGCTTTAAATACTCAGTATGCCAAGGTGCCATATTTTCGGTTAGCATGTCATGAATCCCATCAGTATATAAACTGAATTTCACCTCTTATTCACTTCCTTCTGGGATGCCCTGATGCATGTAAAATTAATAAATTCATATTCCCTCTTTCCTGTTTATCTGTCCAGTATTAGTTTAATTTGCATGCCCTCATTGCATGAACTTAAGAAGGTAGAGGAAAAGTTTTCCATCTTCTCCAAAGGCAAAGTGTATGTTAAAATATCTTCCTGGGAGGTATTTTGAGAAATTCTTTACAACCAAAAGCATATTTTGAGGAAAAGCTTGAAAATTGCAAACTCTTTAAAGAGGTAGATCCAGCTAAAGTTTTGGTGGAGACACACACACCCACCCCACTTCCATGGCTGGGTGCTACATCTGTGTGCAGTGCTCTGGGAAGGGCTGGCAGGGTTCACCAAAGTGGGATTAGGGTTGTCAAAGTGATTAATCTCCTCCCTGCTAGGAAGTGAAAAAGCCTTCACTTTTAAAAAGAAAATGGATTTTCAGATTCCAAGTATGGTTTTTTTTTCCCCCTTAAGGGTGAGACTTTCACTCTGAGTCTCTTTCATTTTATTTATCCATTTACCTTCCTGACACGTCTGGCTCCTGTAGTAGGCTGACAAAGCCCACCAACATTCATTTTCAACTTATCTCCATAATATTCTCATTTACAATTGAGGAAGGCACCAAGCAAGGCATCACTGGCCTTCCTTTTTGACTTCTGTCTGCAATCCAGCCCATTTGTGAGTTGCTGGGTAACAGAATCAGGGGAGGTTCTCCTCCCAACTCTAAGACCCCGGCTTTCAAGCACTTGAATGGCAGTTGTTTGACTCTCTTATCAGAGCAGTGGCTCTGTCCCAGAAGCCCCTCACAATAAACTTCTGTACCAAATTAATTAAAGAAAGACTTGATAATTCCATTCCAATGAAAGTAATTTTAGATACATAATGCACAATTTGCTTTTCCACTTAACTTTCAAATGAAACATTCGGGGTATTTAGTACCATTTGCATTAATCAGCAAAACCATCAGTTCCTCAGGCAAAAGAGACAGACTTTGCCAGGAGGGTGGGGAAGAAGGTCTGTGTGAAATGTGGTGGTCATTGGACTATTTGAATGGAAGATGAGGGAACTATGGGTTGCTTGCTACCTTTCTTGAAAAAAGAGCATTTTTGGAAAAGACTGTGATGGAGGTTGCTGTAAAAGAAAAGTTCTTCACGAGATGCTCCTTAAAATGGTAAGGAAGGCTTTATGCAGGACTATTGTAACATGAGTCAACTCTATTGCAAGAGGGGAGAGAGACTGAGCACAACTCTGAATGCAGCAAAGGTAGCTGGGGATATAGCCAAGGAGCAGAACAAGGGTGTCAGCAGATGGAAAATCATGAAGTGGAGACATCAAGGATGGGGGTTCTTGTTAAACTGGCCTGACATTGCTCTTGTTAAGGACAAGAAAGGACTAGATGTCATCAGGGGCAGAGATGGGGAGCTTGGGTGATCAGATATCAAGGTTTGGGAGTTGATGTAGCAGGATTCTTGCTAAAACTAGGCTCCCCAAGGAAGGACACAAAAGCCAAGGTCGAGGCCTACTTGAGAAATGGGCTCAGAGGAGCCCAACTAAAGTTCAGTCAAAGAGAGTCTTTGTCATTGCTATTCATCTCATTTGTGCTGGAAATTGGAAGGTAAACATTAGGCACTGGGAAACAATTTTCAGAAAAGGTGGTTACATGTGAGAAAAAGGACATGTGTGAAGACCACAGATGCCTTACCTCCTGGGTGGCCTATTGAACTTCCTGTGTCCATATGGGTTGAGGTAGCCGTGCTAAAGATGTCTGTGATCTTACCTCTCAGTAAACCTGGGTTTGGAGCCTCCCGTCAGTTGTTGTTAACATTGTCTGCCAGAAGCCAGGACTCCAGTTGCTTTGCTCATCATGGGGAGACTGGCTGGGCTGCCACTTGTTCCCATGCCAGCAGTAGGCACAGTAGAGCTTCAGGGAAAAGCAGAGGTCTGACCCCAGTGCTCTTATACCAGCATTTCACAGCAGCATTCCCCCTTGTCTGGCCCTGCACTATCCCTTTGGTTTTGCAAATCTCCTATGCCCTGTTTCTGTTCTTTATTCAACTATGTAGTTCTTTCTTCCTGAGTCTAGTTTATTCAGTTGGTCTTTTCTGCCTTAGTGTGGGTTGCCAGTCCTTTTGTGCAGTCAAATGTTCTACCACTGAGCTATACCCCTTGCCAGAACTTTGGTGAATATGTGTCTCAAGCCCAGAAACTCTGGAAATTCATTGTGTTCCCTTTGAGAACCTCACAAATGGCCTTATGCCCTATTCCCACGATGCCCTCATCAATAAGGCACAAAAAGGGCATTAAATGATGAATTCACCCTTCTGAAATTAAATTCCAGCAAGGAAATATGCTACAGGGGACAGGTCACATAAAGTCAAGTGGAAGGCAAGTGAAAGGCACATCTTTAATCCAGTCCTCAGAACCTGGGACTGAGAGCCATGGGGTCTGTTGCATGTGAGGCTGCTGTCATGTGAGGATGTTGCAATGTATTATTAATATGTTAAGGATCAGACTAGAAAGCCGCACTGGAAGTCAGCCCAGCTTGCTTCTTGTTACCATCTGTTTCCTGCCGCAGTTCAAGGAGAGACTCTGGGCTCCCTAAATCCACCAGTGGAGATCCAGGGGATTATATATTTGGAGGAATATATAAAGCCCTGACCTTTTATGTTCTGGTATGCCTTGCCTTTAGCTGGCCTATCTGGTTCTGACCCTTTGCCGAGCATTGACTTTCAGGAAGACGCAGGCCAGGCTGCAAATGTGCTTCTAGCCTCAGATCTCTGTTGATCACTCCCCGCCCCCCCCCCCCCCCAGGCCTGGGTTCCTCTATGCCTGTCGGGTACCTGTGAAGTCACGTGATGTTTATCCATAGGTCTCTAAACCTCTAGCTTGTATTTTGCGTGGTAAAGATGAACTTCCCTTTCTGTTTGGGAATTTCGTTGGTTAACACTCTAGACTTCCTCCCCTTCCCCCACTCACCAAAAGCTTTCAGAGAATGGGACGTAGCTCTCCCTCAAAGAAACTCTGGGACTGCTCCAGCCCAAGTCTGTGGGTGGCCTTAGCCATCTGGCTCCCTCTATTTCTAGCAGTGTTGACTTAGTGCCACTGAAGCTCCTGTGTGCCTGGGGGAGAGGTGAGGTGATGCGGGCAGGACCATGCTGAGAAGGCTGGAGGGGGAGGAGCCTTGTTGTTCATCCTGGCCTAAGCATTGTCTCATTGTGCAGACTTTAATTACCAAATCTTTCAATTGATGGTATAAAAGGCTTTGATTCACTCTATTTTGTTCCCTTCTAATTTCCTTGTAAGAGTGCTGGTTGAAAGCTTCAGTCATTCATGAAATTGGCTTCTGATGCCACACCTTTCATTTTCTCTGGCCTGAGTACTTGGCATATGTGTTCCCTCCAGCTACTGTCTTCTTCAGCTCCCTTCGTAAGCTCAGCATGTTTCATAGTGGTGATCAAAGAAAGGGGCATCTTTTACACTCTTTCTCTGTCTTCCAACTTCTCCACCATGATGGAAAAATGAAATCCCTTCTGGGGAATCCAGCCATATTTCCTGTGCAATAATATCAAACCTTCCCCCATGTGCAAGCAATTCATGCTCAGCGTTGTGAATGTGGCACAAAGATATGAAGTATCATAAAAAATAATTGTACCTAGGTGGCTAAGGTGTAGAACCATCTCTTGGTGTTTTTACACCAGGGGGTGTGAGAAGACCTGCATCTGACATCCATGGTCACACTTCAGAGTAAGACAAAGGTGAGGAAGTGGATTGACATTGGTGATACTTCTTGTGATACAGAAAGTACTTAACAGTGATGTCAGAGCTAAAGAAGAAGCAGAATTCAAGGTTCTTAGATGCTAACTTCTTTTCGAACTAGGGGAAAAGTTCAAACAATGTTTGGTAACAACACTTGTAGCTGGGATCCCAGAGGGCAGCCTAAGTGGTGTACCTGTTGAAAATTGAGAAATGTTTGTATGTTTGGAATGTCCAGTGGGGCTTCATTTTCACAAATAATGAAGGGGCCTCATGGGAAGGATCCTATCCTAAGGGAGAGAGAGGACAAGCATTCAAATTGGGTTTAAGGACAATGGGTTAAGGAAGAAGGGAGAGGGAGATTTTTTTTAACAGCTTTACTGGGACATATGTAATTTACATACATTACAATTCACCCATTTAAAGCTACAATTCAATGGTTTTTAGTATAATGACAGAGTTGTATAACCATCACCACAGTGAAATTTAGAAAGTTTTCATCGCCCCTGAAAGAAACCTTGTATCCTTTGGCCATCAATTCCTCCAGCCCTAGCAAACACTCATCTACCTTCTGTCTCTATGGATCCACCTATTCTGAACATCTCATATGAATACAATCAGACAATATGTGATATTTTTTGTCCAGTATCTTTCATTTATTATAATATCTTCAAGGTTCACCCATGTTGTAGCGTATATCGGCACTTCATTCCTTTTTACGGCTGAATAATGTTTCATTCTATGAATGCACAATTTGTTTATCCATTCATCAGTCAATGGAGTCATGAATTGGGTTCTTTCTACTGTATTGATTATTATGAATAAGCTGCTATAAACATTCATTTACCAATATTTGTGTGGACATGTTTTTACTTCTCTTGGTATATATACTTAGAGGTGGAACTGCTAGAACATATGGTAACCAGGAAAAAGAACTTTGAGTAGAGCATGATATGTTCACTTCAGATTGTTTCTCTGATGCCCCAGTCTTAGATTCATTCAAGGAATCCTAGAAGGAGTGATGTCAAATAAAAGGAAACAGAAAGTCATACCGCTGCAATCTCTGAAGGCATATAGTAGTTGCTTGCATGGTGTGTCAGGCCAGTTTACCTCAGAGAGGCAGTCAGGAAGCAGAAAGCCCTAGGAGACTAGCAGTAGGTGGGGAGGAAATAGGGATGCCCAGGAGTGGCTCCAAGGACTTCCCAGACCCATAGAGGAAACCTCCCCATTCCCAAATGTGGGGGAGGGGTGTGAGTAGAGAGAAGTTCTTCACAGAGAAGTAGAGAGTCTGTAGGTTCCATGAATATAGTCCTGTGACAGAACTCTGTGAGTGCATGTGTGTGTGTATGTGTAGGGGTTGGTTCTTACAGGGATGGCAGCTTCTAGGCACAGGGCTTGCAGCCTAGGCAAGACACGGGCAGACTGCAGTATCTCTGACATGCCTGGAAGAAACACCAAAACAGAAGGGGCCGTGAGAACCAGAACAGTGGCTGTCTTTGTGGTAATCTTCATCATCAAATTCTGTCTCCCCTCCTCCATGTTTTGACAATGTGGAAGTTCCTGAAACCTTCACATTCTTCTAGAACTTGGGAGAATCCTCAGAATGACTGAAGCAGAATTTTTCATCAATTTCACAGGAAAGTAGTTGGGGATAGAATATGTTGATTGATAGGAAGTGAGAAGATGTGACATTTCTCACACTCTTGAGTTTATGAACGAGATTCCCATTGGCAGCTGATTGAAAGGAGGAAACATGAGTGATGTGTTCTGGGGACAATAAATAGATCTGCTCTGTTGGAGTGGAAACTTCATGTAGGGAAAAAAAGGGGATGAGGAGTAAAAGTAAATCAGTGATTGATAGTTGAGGGTTTTGGATACCTTGAAAGAATTTGGATTTTATTCTGTAGCCATGGACAGGTATTTGAGCCTCTGTCTTGAGCACGACCGTGACAGAGGTCTTCTCCTCCTCTATATAAGAGCGAGTAACTTGCTGGAGCTCCCATGTTCTCAATAAGGAGGGTCAGGAAAATGACAGGAACATTTGTTTTGAAATTTAAGTGTTATAGCCAAATAAGAGCATGAAAAATGCTCAGCATCATTAGCCATCAGGGAAATGCATATCAAAACAATAATGTGTTGCCATTTTCCACTTACTGGAATGACTATAATAAAAAAGACGATAACAAATGTTGGTGAAGATACGGAGAAATTGGAATGTTCATACATTGTTGGTGGGATATAACATGTTGCAGCTGCTTTGGCAAAGTTTGGTGATTCCTCAAAAAGTTAAACACACAGTTACCATATGACTCAGCAGTTTCTTTCCTAAATGACCACCTAAGAGAAATGGAAACATATGGTCACCCAAGAACTCGTACATGAAATGTTTATAGCAGCACTATTCATAGCAGCTAAAAAGTAGAAGCAACCTACATGTTTATCAACTGATGAATGGATAAACAAAATGTGGGGTGTCCATACAATGGAATATTTTTCATCCACAAAAATGAATGAATGATACATGCCACAATATAGGTGAACCTGATATCATTAAGCTAGGTGAGAGAAGCAGACACAAAGGACCATATATTGTTGGGTGCCATTTAGTTTTTTAAGTTTATTTGTTTATTTTGAGAGAGAGAGAGAGAGAGAGAGAGAGAGAAACATTCCAAGGAGGATCCGCACTGTCAGCATGGAGCGCAACATGGGGCTCGATCTCACAAACCGTGAGCTCATGACCTGAGCAGAAATCAAGAGTTGGATGCTTAACTGACTGGGCCACTCAGGCACCCCTGTTTGATGCCATTTATATGAAATCCCCAGAATACACAAATCTAGAGATAGTAAGTGGATTTTGTGGATGACAATAGCTGAGGGTAGGGTGGAATTGGTACTGACTGCTAATGAGTTCTCTTTGGGGTGATGAAAATGTTCTGGAATTAGATAGTGGTAATGGTTGCACAATCCTGTGAATGTGCTAAGACATATTGAATAATATACCGTAGGGAATTTTAAAACAATGTTATCGTCAGCAGGGACCTAACAACTCCTCCTTTCAGGATATGTGATAGACAACCAATTGTCCAGGTTTGTCTGGGCCTGAGGAAGTTCCTGAGATGTGGGACTGTCACTACTGAGACCGGGACAGTTCCAGTCAAACCAAGATAACTTGGATACCCTAGTGTGAAAATAGGCCAAGTTCACATTTAACAGAGCAATTTCTCATTCACAATGGATTTGTCCCTACCACCTTGTGAAGTAGTTACAACAAGTTTTCCTTATTTCCTGTTTATAAACAAGGAACTGAGGCTCATGGGCTTAGAGGTTGGCCTAAGGTTGTAGGGAAAATAAATGACAGGACTGGAAGTCCAGCCTGATCCTTGACTGAGTCCAGGCTTTTTCCTACATGTGGGTAATTGTTTGTACATAAAGGTGGTGCCAGTAAGCATGTGGCTCACTCACCCCCATAAATGCTGGCCATCTGGCTTCTGAATTCAGTGGTGATCCCACTTCTCTTCTCCTCCCCACTCCCAGAGGCTGCATCCTGTGCGGCCTCTCTAAACAGTAATGGCACTCAGCATCATTACCAAGTCCATCTTCCCTGTTCCTCTGAAATCTCTGGGGCAGGGACTGTGTCTTAGTCACCTCTGTTCTTGTCTCTTATTACCTTGCCTGGTACACAGTTAGTACTCAGTAACCGTCTGCTGAAAGCAGCCTGGTTTCTGTTCCAAAGAACAAACAGGAATGAACATCTCAGAAGAGAAAACTACCTTTACTCATCTCTGTCACCCAGCCCCTGTTACCATGTCTTCAGGCTGAATTGTTCTCTCTTTAGGCCTTCCTTAAGTCTCATTTTCTGAATTGCTTGGTGGTGGAGCTGGCACAATCTGTTGCTTTTCAAAATGTGTTGAAAGCACACTCTGAAGGTCAAGCCAAGCCAAGATTTCTGCAGAGATTTTGCATGGCGTGGCCTGGATGCAGCTGGCCACCGAGGACAAAGTGCAGTTGTGCCCCAAGTGAGCAGATAAAAGACAGTTTCCTTGGGTTTTAGAGATTCCATGACTGTCATGAAAAGGGCTTCACGGGGCGCCTGGGTGGCTCAGTTGGTTAAGCGGCCGACTTCGGCTCAGGTAATGATTTCGCGGTCCGTGAGTTAGAGCCCCGCGTTGGGCTCTGTGCTGACAGCTCAGAGCCTGGAGCCTGTTTCAGATTCTGTGTCTCCCTCTCTCTGACCCTTCCCCATTCATGCTCTGTCTCTCTCTGTCTCAAAAATAAATACACATTAAAAAATTAAAAAAAAAAAAAAAAGAAAAGTGCTTCACGTGCATAGGGCCATGTACTCCAGCAAGGCCTCGTGGGAAGATCTATGAAGTAGGAGGCACCTGTCCTCCATCCTAGTCTGTCTTCTGGGAAGTTACATAAATATCCTGGGCCTCAGAGAGTTTCCTGGCCTTTCAGATGAGGATAATTACATTTTCCTACTTCCTTTATAGGTTTTTCTGTGAATTTCAGTTTAGATAATTGATTGATAGTTTCTCAACTGAGTCCCTCAGGAAGACAGATGCTGCTTCAATCTGTTAATTTACTTTCTACATGGAGGTGCTGTGGGCATTATCCTTAAAAATTATTTGCAGCACTTTCCTGGAGAAGATTCTATTTCCTTGCCTTGAAGATGCCAAGCTTGGACATGAGATCTCCTCTGGCCAATGAAATACTAGTAAAACTGACATGGGTTATTTCTGGGCAAAAGCTTTAAGAGCCAGGGTATGGGCTCTATATTCTCATCTATGTTCTCTTTTTCCTCTGTTGTGAGACAAGCAGTGTTCCAGGAAGAGGCTGCTCCATCAGCTTGGGTCAAGAAACAAAGAGGACATAAGGAAGAGCTTCTGCTGACACATGTTGGGCATGAAACATGAATAAGAAATAAACCTTTGTTGTTGTCAGCCACAAAAGTGTCAGGGTTGTTTGTTACTATAGCATAACCATGCCTATCCTGACCAAGTACAATTATATGAAAAATATTTTGCTGAAAAAAATGTTAGAAAATCACTGTAATAAATGATGGCTCAATATAAACTCTTTGATAAGAGAGACTTGTCTTAATTTCCTATTGTTCTTTGTTTACTCAATGCCTAGCCTGGTGCCTGATAAAAGTGTAGGGTAATACTAGGAATTTGGTAAATATTTGTTGAATTAATTAAATGAAAGTGTTCTGAAAAAAATAAATAGTATCTCCTGGAGACATTGTTATTTTTACCATTCTCAGATTCAACTGTACCTGTTCTTTCCTTCATAAGTCTTGCAAAGTGTATTAGTCAAAATCAATATATGTCCTAAAGTACCATGGTTACTATTATTTCCTTTGTCTGACAGGAATTTTTTTATTCTACATCAAACATTTCATTGAAAAGTACAACTGAAAAATAGAAGGAGGCAAGCAGATCTCATGGTTCTCATGGTATCAGTTTTCCGTGGTACCATCTTGAATCAGAACCAGTTATGGTCTGGTTAACTGCATTGGGCCATAGTAGCCAGAAAGGGGCAGATACAGAACCTAAACTTGTCCTTAAGGTAGGTGGGAGCTAGGGAGACAGGTCTCACTGCAAGGGCTGGTGTAAGGCTGGGATGCAAAACCGTCCTGCAGGCAAACATCAAAGACAATGCAGTAGTACAGCTCCTGCAGTGAGATTGTGGAGCTGTGGGAAGGATGTGCCAGGAGGAGGTAGGCATCCCACCAGGCAGGCAGACAATTGCCCCAAGATGCCAAAGGAGGCAGTACTGGAAAGTCCAGGCAGACATAAAATACCAGAAAAGTCTGTCACCAGTCTTGTCCATATAATGAATTGCAGTTTGGAAGGGGGAGGGTGCTGCTTCCAAAAGTAAGACAGGATTCCAGATCCAAAGACACAGAGTGGAAGGGTGGAAGGCAGGACTCAGGGCGCAAAGTGTGGGAACTGAGGCAAAGGTAAGGGCTAAGAGTTAAACTAACAACAAGGATGCCTTAATGTCAAATCCTAGAGGATGGAATTAGAAGACTGAGACCTCAGGGGAGCTCAGCTGGCCCAGGGATCCTAACTCTGGAGGCATGTAGGTAGAAACCATAAATCAGGAAGAGCTTAACACAGATTACCCATTCCAGTCCAGGAAATGGAGCTGTTAGTTTCTGCAAACCAATGATGTAGCTAATGCAGTGCAGTGGATCTATACACACACAGGCACATACACACGCATACACACATATGCATACACACATGCACACATATGCATGCACACATACACATGCATGCACATGCACACACATACACACACACATACACATGCAGAGGAATCCAGAATATTAACCTTACATTTATTTTGCTTGCACCCATTGACTGATGCAGGTCAAAGTCTCTCATAAACATACTGGATAGCAAATGAAAGTTCCCTCGGATAGCCCTCAAGACAGTTCTCTTATGGTTTATTAAGTAGTGACTGTCTTTAGATGAGTTTTTCTTTTTTCTTCTTTTAAAAAATGGTTTGGATGGTTCAAAAAGTAGTAAGCTGTTATTCAACCCCAACATGTACTCATTAAGGGAGAAAGTTGAGAGGGAAAAATGAAAGGCCCTTGCTGCCTGGATTGTACTTATCATTGACTGTCACCCATGTTTTATCCTTCTATCAAATTCCTTGTTCACTAAGTCATTCAAAATGCCCTGTTTCCAGCCTTTGGCATCAACAAGCAATTAGAATGTTACCTTTGACCTTCATCATAACATGTACTTCTTATTAGTGCCATTTTTCTCTGGTATAGTCATGATTTAACACTAATTACTTCTACCACAGAGTTCTGCTTTGCCTAATCAGATCACATCATGGAAATAACACATGAATTTTTCCCCATAATTTAAAAAGTATATGTAAAAAATTAGCATTTGGTTTTGGGCTCTAGGACTCCCCAGAACCTGGGAAATGTTGGGGCTGATGCTTAAATTTCTTGAAGGTAGAAATGCTCTCACTCTTTAGGGCCAATTCATCAAACTTGTGTCTGTAGGCTGCTTCCAAGCTGCTGAACTATTTTGTTGGCAGAACATGAAAAACTGAGAATTCAGCTCCTCCTCCTCAAAAAAAAAAAAAAAAAAAAAATTGGCCATAGTCAGCTGGACCTGAGTGCTGGCTGCCCCTTTCTGACAGATACGTGTTCTCTGTAGTCTCCACCTCTCCCTGTTGACAGCCACAGCATTTGGTTATAGTTATCCACCCTGGCCCCAGAGGAAGTTCGTTTTGTGAATTTATGACACAAGCACTTAGCCAAAACTGCTTGATGAACGGTGGATAAATGATCCTGTCAGTTTTTAAATGCCATTGGAAAAAAAATGAGAAGTAGGGTGAGTATAGCGTCTCTTCTTGCCCTTCTCACCTCTCTTCTGGCTATTGTGGGCTGTCTGGATGCTTCTTCCCTTGACTGATAAATCCCCCTCTTTATTCTTTGGGCTTTTCTCTCTGGATTTTCTCCCCGAGATAGCTCATGCATTCTGGAGTCCACCAACTGACTCTTGGCTGGTGTCTCCCAAATCTCTCTCTAGCTCACCTTCTCTCTCAAGATCCCATTCCAAGATTAAGCTCAGAGGCTTTACTGTGTGCAAGGAAGCTATGATTCAAATCCGGAGTCAGCAGTGGGCCCTGGGGCAAGCATTGAATGTCCCTGGCCTGCGACACCCATGAAATGGACACAACATCTTCTTTTATGGCTGAGAGTATTAACAATAGTTTGTAGGAGTGCCTGGTAATTGTTTTCTAAGCCCAAAGCCACTGGGTGGCCATGCCTTGTTCTTTCTACTTTCAAACACTGTCTCAATCCCAGAAGACCTTGTCTTGAAAAGTGACTTTTTACATTGAGTTGTCAGTGTTTCAGCTGCCAGGGATGAGGCCCACCAGAGAGTCAGGGATGGATGAGCAGGCGGGCCACCCTGAAAAATGGGACAAGGTAGAATTTGCTGACAAGACAGATTGCTCAGACAGCTTTGCGAGACTCTGTAAGTGCCAGGAACCTCAAACTTGCCCGGTGGCACCCTGCGATCCTGCCGCATTAAATCGGAGCCATTTATTTCCATCATTAGCAGCAAAGTAAAGCAAATGAACGCTTTGGAGCTTCCTTATTAACAGTTATGACCGGCAGATAAACAAAGGCAGGGGAGCGAAAAGTGTCAATGACGACCCTGAGGCTTTCTCCACCAGCTTTCCCGTTGCTTCCCAAAGCACGGTTTTCCCCTTAATAATGGCTTTTAAATGCTTCCAGTTTATTTCAATGTTTTGATATACTCTCGTTTAGTTTTTAAATTTTTTTAGAAGTTTCACAGAAGTGGTAGAGGGTTAATGTGGGTAGGAAGAGAAAGAAGAGGAGGATTGGACACGATTCTGGCACTGGGCTTGGTGCATTGCATCCAGTATTTCATTTTCCTCGACTTGGGCTTATCTTTACAAGACCCCAGGATGAGTCTGATCATAGAAATATGAAGTTGGAAAATTTTTACCTCAGCTGATCCAATCTTTTCCTTCTACAAATGAGAGAGAAGTCACATGACTGGTCAGTTATTAGAAAGAGGACAAGCACCGGGCCCTCTTGCCTCCCTCACACCAGTCTCCCTGTCTGTGAGACCCAGGGGGCATTTAGGATGCTGCCAAAAGGTCAGGGGACGTTGGTGGAAATAAGTGTGCAAAAGATAAAACTTTTCCTTCTTGTGCAAGGAAAGAAAATTCTAACTTTTCTGTTTATGAACCAGTATGTGTGTTCTGAGCCTGGTGAAATACACAGATATTAAAACCTGATTTAATCATATTAAAATCTGATTTTTTTTTCTGATAAAAAATACATAAAAAGATACAAAAGCAGAAATTGTTCTGTTTCTTTTGCTTATCAGATATTGTCATGTCTGTGCGAGGTGCATGGAAAAGCCTTTCGTGGCCATTAGGGGTGCCGAACCAGCACTGTAGGATGGCCGCAGAGAAGGATGGAAAGATTCCAGGTTTCAGAGATGAATATTAGGAAGGACGTTAACTATTCTTGGAAGTGAGATGCTTACAGATTTCTTTTTATGTGAGGTATTAATCTTTCCTTATTTTTAAAGGCAATGCAGTCAGAGTTTTATGTTATGTCAATGAAAGCATCCCAAGGAGACTCTCTGAACCTCTGACCCATCATCTGCTAAAGGGAAATAACAATGGTGTATTGGAACTGACTCATACCAGCCAATTGTGGGCATCTCTTTCCCACTTTACATTCAATAACATCACAGTGTTAGTTTCTGTGACATCATGTTGGTGACTTGAAATAAGTCTGGGTGGGAATATTTCACCATAGAATTTGGCAAAAGATACAAATCAGGGATTTTTTTTTTTGAGAGTTGGTTTAGCAGCACCCCACTGATAAAAATAAAATTTTGCAGAATCATTAAAACCATTAGAGATGATATGTCTAAAGCACCCATTAATGTGCTTGCTACAAATAATAGGACTTAGCAGATGGTGGCTATTTCTTGTTATATATATAGTGGTATAATAATCCCCAAGGCAACCAAAAAGTTACAATACAAATGCGTGTGATTTCCCAGGACAGACGTGTGTGTGTGATAGGTGTTAGAGCTGCGTTCCAAAAGTTTGAAACAAAATTAGTCTGGTTCTTTGGTGGGTTAGCCTTCTGTTATCCAGAACATTCTACTTCCACCACTGGGAGTAATGCTGAAGAGCTATGTATTAGATTTAGTCTCCAGGTGCAGTGAACAAGCTGGCCAGATCACCTGTCTGAAAGAGAGGCAAGGTGTCATAATATCACTGGTTTCAATGCTGGACAAGAGTCATGGCTCTGCCAAAGAAGAGGGGGGAGTGGTTTCTGAAATGGGGTAGGTAGGGGTCTTATTGTGGGTTTCCTGGAAAACTCACTGTAATAGATATTTGTATGAGGAACAAGACCTGTGAGAGGGAGAAGGAAGCCCAACAGGTAGGGGAAGCAGCTGAACTATGACGCTGTGACATTCAACACTCAGCTGATCCCACAGAGGAATCTGAAGCTGGGGGCGTCCTTTAGAGTTGTTCAAGGACTGATTATTGGATGCCAACTGTCCCTGGGGAGGAGGCATTGCCATGCCTTTGCCTTTGGCTGAGGTGAAGCCCTGAGAGGACTCAGCTGTGATCCATCCACTGACAGTGAACATTCTCCGTAGCTCTCATTGCTGGGGAAATGAGTGCCTTGGGTCTGGAAGAGGCCTGGGTTGCACATCACAGCATCCACTACGGTGGGTTTGGGATAGACTTTCCCATGGTGCTTCTCTGATTGATCCCTCCTGCATGGTAGGCCAGGCCTTAATAATCAGCCAGTCCGTCATTTTCATTTATTAGGTCTAAAACTTTAGAGCACAAACCCAGCTAAAATCTCCCCTCCCCTCATGCCTTCTGTAATACCTATCCAGACTGTTTGTTTTCCTTGCAATAAGTACCAGCCAAAAGATCTTGGTTGCAAACAATAGAAACCAACCGTGGGTAATGTAGGCATAAAAGGAATTTATGAGAAGGATGGCTGGTAGTCATCCTTCAAGGGAAGAAGGATAGCAGAAATAATACCGATGAGAAATTGTGCAGTTGAATACCCTCCTGATCCTCAACCCACCGTCCCACTATACACACACTGCTCCTGAACACAGCTCCCACTGTAACCTCCCTTTTGGCATTCAATCCAGTTATCACTTCTGTTATATATGACTGCCACTGCACATCTAATGCAATGGTATGGCTTTATGTATCTGCTCATTGGAGATTTAGAATCCTTCTGTGAGCCCTCAATTGTCTGGGCTAAGGCCATGTGCCCCCACCCTCAATGCCAGGGCATGGGAAGAAAGGTAATCTTTCTGTTATAACTGGCTGTGCCCTGCCTACCACCAAGATTCACACTGTGTGGGAATCCAAGAATTAGAAAGGAGGTTCATGTGCTGGGTCACAACAAAACTTGATAAGCATCCACTGCCCAATCTTCTGCACCACATGAATCATACTCTTGCTCTATTCATGTGTATTTTTTCTAAGGGTGGTATTCTAGGAGGTCCCAGGTCTTTTTACTCATGTATCTCTACAAATAGTGACTGCCTAGTCTGAAATGCAGACCCATTTCTCTCAAAAAGAAGAGCAAACTTTATTCCCCTGCATTAATGTGTGCTATCAAATA